>NC_067246.2:270078396-272578396 GCF_019359855.2 Lolium perenne | reverse complement strand
TTCATTGTGGAGGTCACGCACACAGAGTGGCTGGCCAATCCGGTAATGGTTGAAAAGAAGAAAGATGAGAACCTGGAGGCAAAAGCTCCGAAGGTGTGGCGCATGTGCATTGACTACACCAACCTAAACAAGGCTTGCCCAAGAGACCCTTTTCCTTTGCCACGAATCGATCAAGTGATTGATTCAACTGCTGGGTGTGAGTTCTTTGTCCTTCCTGGATGCATATTCCGGTTTCCACCAGATTCCCTTGAAAAAGGAAGATCAAATAAAAACTGCGTTCATTACCCCGCACGGGGCTTATTGCTATGTTACTATGCCTTTTGGTTTGCGCAACGCTGGTGCAACATACCAGCGCTGTATGCAAAAATGCTTGTTTGATCAAATCGGAAAGAATGTGCAGGTCTATGTGGATGACATCGTGATAAAAACTAAGGTAAAGAACACCTTAATCGATGACATCCGGCAAACATTCGATAACCTAAGACGGTTCCGGATGAAACTTAATCCGGCAAAATGCACCTTCGGTGTCCCCGCCGGCAAGCTGCTCGGTTTCCTGGTATCAAGCCGGGGCATAGAAGTTAATCCGGTAAAGATCCGGGCAATAGAAAGAATGGCTGTCCCTCGAGAGTTAAAAGATGTGCAAAAGTTTACCGGAAGCTTGGCATCGCTAAGCCGGTTCGTAAGCAGATTGGGAGAAAAAGCTCTACCACTCTATGCTCTGATGAAAAAATCTGATACGTTAAATGCCGGACCCCTCAGGCAGACGCAGCGTTTAAGGAGCTAAAAACAATGCTAGCCACAGCACCTATACTGGCTTCACCCCTAGAAAGAGAACCTATGCTATTATACATAGCGGCAACAAACCGGGTTGTGAGTGTAGTGGTTGTGGTTGAAAGAGAAGAGGAAGGAAAAACCGTCCAGAGGCCGGTATACTACCTGAGCGAGGTGCTCTCCCTCTCGAAACAACACTACCCTCACTTCCAAAAAATGACTTATGGCGTGTACATGGCCGCCACCAAACTCAAGCATTACTTTGAGGAGCACCCCATGAAGGTGGTGAGTGAAGCGCCAATTTCCGACATCATGTGCAACAAAGACGCCAGCGGCCGGATTGCAAAATGGGCAATCCAGATATCACCGTACGTGCCGGTATATGAAAGAAGAGATGCCATAAAATCACAGGCTTTGGCTGATTTCCTCGTTGATTGGGCAGAGATGCAATATAAACCGCCAGATCAAAGGATAGAGTACTGGAAAATGCACTTTGATGGATCCAAGCTCAAAGAGGGTTTAGGTGCCGGTGTGGTACTTACTTCGCCTAAAGGAGACCACCTCCGGTATGTTTTGCAAGTGCATTTCAGGGCATCGAATAATGTCGCTGAATATGAAGCTTTGATCCATGGGCTTAAGGTCGCAAAAGAAATCGGTGCGCACCGGATCATTTGCTATGGAGATTCAGATCTTGTGGTACAGCAGTGTTCCGGAGATTGGGATGCGAAAGATGCCAACATGGCCTCGTACCGGTTTCATGTGCAAAAGATTGCCGGATTCTTCGAAGGCTGTGAGTTTCACCATGTGCCACGCGCGGAAAATGAAGCCGCGGATGCTTTGTCCAAGCTGGGCTCATCTAGGCAAGAAATTCCTCCCGGCATAGCTTTGGCTCACTTAAGAGTACCATCGATCAAACCAAGCCAGGAATCGGAATCAATTTTTGTACCGGAATCACACGTAGTGCCCATGGATATCGATGAAGGGAACCCGGGGACTGCTCCGGCAAGCTCGGGGACTGCTCCGGCAAGCTCGGGGACTGCTCCGGCAAGCTCGGGGACTGCTGTACCCATACCGGAAGAAATGATGCTGGTAGATAGCATGGAGATGGATGCACCGGTGTTTTTGGTTCGAGAGACACCGTCATGGGTTAAACCTATTAAGGAATTCCTGATCAACGGCACCTTGCCGGCTGACGAAAATGAGTCAAGAAGGATACAAAGAAGGTCCAAAGCTTACACCTTCATCAACGGTGAGGTGTACAAGAGAAGCGTTACCGGTGTCCTTCAAAGATGTGTGGAACCGGAGGAAGGAAAAGAAATGCTCGAGGAAATTCACCAAGGAGAATGTGGGCATCATGCTTCATCAAGGGCGCTAGTAGCAAAAGTATTCCGGCATGGGTTTTATTGGCCCACTGCTTTGGAAAACGCTGAGGATTTGGTAAGAAAATGCAACGGCTGCCAGAGGTACGCCAAGCAAAATCATACCCCAGCATCCGGTTTAAAGACAATACCGTTAACATGGCCGTTCGCCGTTTGGTGCCTTGACATGGTTGGCCCATTCAAAACTGCAAGAAGCAGCATGACCCACATCTTGGTTATGGTGGATAAATTCACCAAGTGGCTAGAAGTGAAACCTATCGCAAAATGTGATGGGCACACAGCGGTGAAGTTCTTAAAAGATGTCATTTTGCGGTATGGATACCCGCACAGCATCATCACTGACAATGGAACCAACTTTGCTCAAGGTGAGTTCAAAAGGTTCTGTGAGGACAAGAACATCCGGTTGGATTTGTGCTCAGTGGCACACCCACAAGGCAATGGCCAAGTGGAAAGAATGAATGCTTTGGTACTTTCCGGTATCAAGCCTAGACTCATTGATGCAGTGGAAAAGTCACCGGGATGTTGGCTCGATGAGCTACCATCAGTACTGTGGAGTATAAGAACAACTTCAAACCGGTCTACCGGATACACTCCATTTTTTATGGTTTATGGAGCAGAAGCGGTCATACCAACCGATATCATTCATGATTCACCAAGAGTACAGCTCTATACTGAGCAAGAGGTCAAAGAGGCCAGAGAAAATGATGTGGACTTGCTAGAAGAAGCAAGAGAGCTAGCTTTGGCAAGAACAGCCGTTTACCAGCAAAACCTCAGACGATATCATAACCGGAAAGTTAACCCGAGAGTTTTCCGGGAAGGAGATCTCGTGCTTCGCCTAGTGCAGCGCACTGAAGGCCGGCATAAGCTTTTGCCACCATGCGAAGGTCCCTTCATTGTAAGCAAGGTGCTTCACAATGATGCATACTACTTGATCGATGCACAGGAATGGAAAAAAGGAAAGGCGGACAGGTCCGGAGAAGAGAGCAAGCGTCCATGGAACGTAGCTCTATTGCGTCCTTTCTACTCTTGAAGTTGTGGTGTAAGAAGTTCCTTTTTTGTACCTTATATGCTATGAATAAAAGATGCCGGAACCTTGAATAAATCTCGGGGACTACCCCAATAAGGTTGCATGTAACTTGTTTATTTTTTCAGTTTACCGGTTGCTTATTGAATGTATTTTCTTTCCGGTTTAGTAGTGTGCTAAATCCTACCGGAGTCTTCGACTCTGCTGCTGTCCGCAAACCGGCTTCATGGCAAGCAAGATAAACCGGTAGGGGATAAGCACATGAACTGCGAAAAGGGAGAGCAGGAAAGAACAATCCGGAAAATTTAACTAACCCTGGTTAAACCGGTTTTTTGCAAAATTTCAAAGTTATTTCTAAGTTCAAGAAGATGCTTGTTTGGTGAAAGAACCTTGTGCTCATACGCCAAAGAACGCCCGAGAGAAGGCAGGCGAGCCAAGGCAAAAGAACCAAGTGTGCATCAAGTTGGATGCGGAAACAATTTGGAAATCTTTGCAGTGCAAGATAAAATCAGAACCAAAAGCAAATGTGCTAAAGCAAACTTAAGATAATTAGCTACCGGTATAACTTACCGGCATAAAATGTTGTGCCACAACCAAAACCAGACTTAAAGTTTTACATCATAAGCCCCGGCATACCGGGGCAGAATTTAACAAGCATTGTTTTAAGGTAAACAGGACCAACAGATATATCAAAGGCAGACTTTCAGTGGAAGATCATCAGGCAGCAGGAGCTTCCGGAGGAGCATCGCCAGCATCAGCGTCGTCCAGGAGCTCTTCCTCGGCTTCATCCTCCACCTCATCAAGATAATCTTTGACGTCAGGAGGGGGAGGGATGAAGGTGCGCATGTCGGCGTACTCCGCAATGTGGTACGCGCGATCCTGCCGCTTAGCGGTGAGGATCGGGTCCAGATCGGTTTCTGCGCCTTCGCGCACGCCGGTAAGGGCGTCCAGGTTCAGCTCCGGGTACCAGGAGCAAGCGACGCGGAGGGCGGAGTCCGCCCCAGCGCGAGCAGCAGAGCACTGCCACTCGCGGATCCTCCTACCGGCGCCCTTGAGACGGTCGCTGATGAGGGAGAAGGTATCCGGCACCTCCTCGCCAGGCCATAAAGTCCTGAAGAGCTGGGTAGCTACATCAGGGATGTCCGATAGATTGCGGTCTATGGCGCGCATGTGGGACACCCGCGCGTTAAGCGCGACCAGATGGTCGTTGGGCGTCCATGGCACGGTCAGATCCGCTCGGCCTTGGTCCTTGCGGCGCGCGTCAACCTTCTTGACAGCGTACTTCTGCGAGTCCGGAAAGAGGCCTGTGCGAAGAAAGAAAAAGGTTAAGACAAAGAATCCGGAAGAAAAAGAGACCGGAAAGAAAAGAATCCGGAAGAAAAAGAGACCGGAAGGAAAGATAACGAAAAGAAAATGGGAGCGGAGGAAAAAAGGCTCGTATGCGGTAGTCAGAGTATGTAAAAGAAAAGAACTCACGGTAGGCAAGTGTGTCGGTTTGCAGGATCAACTGGTTGCATTCCTTATGCTCCTCCTCCAGCCGCGCGGCCTTCTCCTCAGCACCCTTCCGGGCCTTGGCCAGCTCCTCCAGCTCAGCTCGCAGCACCACTGTGGCGTTGCTGGCGTCCTCCAGAGCCTCGTCCATCTTGGCCGCTGCGTCAGCTTCAGCGGCTTTGAGGGCCTTGGCATGGTCAAGCCCCAGCTGAATGAGCTGGGACTTGAGCTCCTGGTAGCTGGCCTTGTGGGCGTTCAGCTCCTCCTGGTGCTGCCGGATGAGCTGGTCCTTCTCCCCTGCAACCGGAAAGGAAGATGTTAACAAGGTTATGCTAGTAAAAATGGAAAAGAAATCAAGTTCAAAGGAGAAAGGAGAAAATCGTACGTTGGGCGACGGCGAGCTGCTCCTTGAGAGCATCGATGGAAGCTTCCGGGATCACTGTTAAACAGAAATTGTAAATGTCAGAAGGAAAAAAGGTTTCCGGTAAAAAGATGCCGGTCGTACAAAGTTACCTTGGCACTTATCGTGTGCCGCAGCGAGCTCCCGATGCTCCCATAGAAGCTCCTCGAAGAGGGCCTTCCGAGCGTCAGCCGTGAGCTGTTCAAGAAAAAGAAGAAATGAGTTAAGTTTTGCGCTAAGAACAAAGTTCTTAACCCGAAACTCGGGGACTGGCAGTGCCGGTTTTGCGCGTTTTTAAGATAAGTTTTGCGCTAAGAACAAAGTTCTTAACCCGAAACTCGGGGACTGGCAGTGCCGGTTTTGCGCGTTTTTAAGATAAGTTTTGCGCTAAGAACAAAGTTCTTAACCCGAAACTCGGGGACTGGCAGTGCCGGTTTTGCGCGTTTCTAAGGTAAGTTGTGCGCTAAGAAGAAGGTATTTAACCCGAAACTCGGGGACTGGCAGTGCCGGTTTCACGTTAAGTTTTTAAGTTGAGTTTTGCGCTGAGAGCTGCGCTCTCATCACAAAACTCGGGGACTGGGAAGATAGACAAGAGAGAAACCGGCATGAAACTAAAGAAAAGATAGAACAAAGCCGGAAACGAAGAAACCGGTAAAGATTGAGAAAAGTTAGTAAAACGTACCATCAGATTGTTCGTGGCATCGTACCACGCGCTGTCGAGCTCCTTCACGGCGTTGCGGAGCCGCATGAAGTGCTCCTCGGAAGACCGGTCCCCGACAGGGTCAGGTGCCGGCAGCCTGTCCTTGCCCAGGCCGCGGGTCGCCGGAGTCATGTCCGCGGCGTTCCACTTTTCGGCGTAGGGCAGGAGATGCCCAAGGTCCCGGCCTTGGCGTTGGAACTCAGTGATACGGCCAAGAAGACCGGTGGCCTTCGTGGCGGTATCTCTGGCGGCCTTGGAGACGTGCAGCACCAGAGGCTGCTGGCCGGCGGAAAGGGCGCTGGAGGCCGTCGCCTTCCCCTTAATGAGCTTGGAAGTCTTGGGCGGCGGCGCGGAAGGGGCGGCCCCGGAGGTCTTGGGCGGCGGCGCAGACGGAGCAGCCTTGGAGGGCTTGGCGCGAGGAGCGTTTGGCGGTGGCATGAGGATGGTTCGTGGAGAAGGGGGAGCGCTGGGCGCGTCACCCGATTCGGGGCCTTCCGGCGCGGAAGATTCCGGCGCGGAAGTTGTAGTCTTTTCAAGGACGGGTGGAGCCTGAGGCTCCGCCCGCCCGGCAGCTTCTTCTTCTCCGGCGCCGATGTTGCTGGCGCCGGTGTCCTGGTGTTCAGGGAGAAGGGAAAAATCCTCCTCCGTGCGGTGATCTGACGATGAAGGGGCCGCACGCCCCGAATTTGTTGTGCCCCCCGAAAGGGAGGCAGAGGTGTTGCCGGCACCAGATGGTGCCGGGCTTGAGCGAGGAGGAGGGGTTGAGGTCCTTGCGGATCCCTCAGAGCCCGATGGCCTTGGGCCAAGCTTGAGCGCGGGGCTGAGAAAAAGAAAAGACAAATGGTTGAGAAAAAGCAACCGGAAAAAGAACTTGGCAAAAAAGAGGCAAGCAAGAGAATAAGAAACTTACCCGGAAGCAGTTGGCATCGCCTTGCGCCCGTAGCGGCGCACACCCACTTCCTTCTCCCCCACGGGCTCGGTCCGGAAGCGCTTGGAGGGAGGAGCATGGCTGGGGCCGGCATTAGAAGCCGGCTGCTTGTTCTTCTGGCCCTGGGCCATGAGTTTGTCCACAAATTCAGAACCGGCCTCGGCGCGCAGGGGCGGCACGCGCTCGTGGATCTATAAGTTGAATATGGCTAAGAAGCAATTCGCAAGAAAGCAATAGCTGTAAAGTACAGGAAACCGGAATCATCGGAGGTCCCGGTTGGCTCCGGCGGGTCCCGGCCAAGGCGCGCTGCCGGAGTCTTGCCCATCTTCAGATCCTTCCAAAAGATGTAGGGGTCTGGGTCGAAGGAGTCAAGGGCGCGCTTCCGGCAAGTTCCTCGCTGCTCTGCTTGGATGAGGGGGAAGCGGTCCTTGGCCTGAAACAAGATAAAAAGGAAGGTTAACAAAAGCAGAAAGTTACCGGCAAAAAAACAACCCCAATTGCGTAATCTCTTACTTCTTGAGTCGGAGGGTTAGTAGAGCTGAGGGGAAGGAGGCCCCATTCCCAAGCAAATGGCATAGCAGTTTGGCAAATCTGCTTAGCCTTGCGAACAACATCCTTCTTGCTAAGGGGACGGCCTGTGATCTTGGTAGGATCGCCAGGGCCATACATCTCGCTCATCCTATGCGCACGGCGCTTCAGAGGAAGCACCCGGCGTGAAATAAAGGTGCGGATGATATCATCAGAGCAGATGTTGGTCTCCTTCTTCAAAGAAGCCAAGAAGCGTACTACCCGGTTGGTTTCGGCGTGATCCGTCTTCGGGTTGTAGCTCCAATTGGTTCTGCTAGGGGGCCCCTCTTGGTATGGAGGAAGGTCGATAAGATTGGCGCGGCCGCTGTTCTTCACATAGAAAAAAGTTCCTTGCCAGGCGCGGCAGGACTCGAGGCCGGTAAACTTAAGAAAAGTGCTCCCTTGGCGGGAGCCAACGATACAAGATCCGCACTCCACGGGCGGCTTGGGCTTAGGGATTTCCTTGCCCTGGACGGAATTAATCCGCAAATTGAAGAAGCGGGCAAACGTCTCACGAGTGGGACGAATGCCGATATAGGCCTCCATGAAGGTGGCATAGCAAGAAAGATAGAAGATGGCGTTGCCAGGAAGGTGGTGAGGTTGGAGTTCATAGAAATCTAAAAACTCCCGGAAAAAAGGGGAGGCAGGAAGGCCGAAGCCGCGCTCAAAGTGAGCGAGAAAAACAACATATTCACCGGCTTCGGGGTCCGGTTCGATTTCGTCACCAGGAATCCGGCAGGTAACTCCTTCCGGAATCCGGCGGGACCGGTATAACCAGTCGATCTCAAACTCAGTAACATTGGAGCCCATCCAGGCTCCGCGGGTGATTGGGGAAGGCTCCTCGCCGGAAGATTGGCTGGAGCTACTAGAGGCTTGGCCAGAGCTACTCGCTTCTTGGCTACCGGAAGCTTGGCTAAAGCTACCGGATTCTAAATGGCCGCCGGACTCTTGGAGGCTACCGGATTCCTGCTGGTTGCCGGAATCGGTCTCCATCGGATCTGAAGCCGTGGATTCGCCGGGAGATTGTCTACGGCGCTTAACAGATAGAGAAGAGGAAGATGCGGAGGAAGACTCCTCGTCAGACATTGGATGGCTAGGCAGAAAAACAGGAATCCCACACTTGAACCCCGCGTGAAGATCTACGAGTAAGAAGAAAACCAAAGAAAAAAGAGGAAATAAGAACACCGTAGGGCCAAGATCTGAAAAGCAAGCAGATGGCGAGCAAAACGAAATTGGTACCAACCTTGAGCGCCGCGGTCGCTGAGGGAAGCGTTTGCCATTGGTGGAGCGGACCTGCGGTCGCCGGCGAGCACCGTCGACGGCGAGGCGGAGAAGCTCGCGAAGAAGCGCGAATGCAGCGGGCACGGTGAAGGTGCTGCTGGAGATTCCCGCACTGCAAGGTCCGGCGGAAGCACGGCGTAAGTTCGCCGGGCGCCGGAGCTTGAGCGAGCGACGGCGGACGGAGAGCGGCGGAAGCGCAAAGGCAAGGAGCACTGTGCGCGAAGAATGGGGAATGCGAAGAAGATGAAGAAGAAGGGGCGGTTGTGCTTATAAAGGAGAGAGAAGGTGGGCAGAAAACCGCTGGGCCGCGGCGGTTCGCCTCGCGGCCCGCGACGGTTCGCGCCTTGGGCCGCCACGTGGCGAAGAGGTACACGCGAGAAAAGGGGACGCCACACGGAGGCACACACGGGATCCAAAACGGCTAGTGGGATTCGCAGCGGTGCATTTAATGAGCGCGCGGGAGCCGAAGCGAAAGGACAACTGACACTGGCGTGGCAGTTAACAGTGCGCATGTCACTGACAGGCGCGGGGCCCGAAATATTCTCGACTTCGCCGAGGGAGGAGTAAAGACACGTGATACCGGGAAAGAGAGATGCCGGAACGTGCCTTGCAAAGAGAAGAAAAAGAACAAGGGTAAAGGTGCCGGAACCAAGCTCAAGGCATGAGTAATTAAACCGGTATCTTAAAAAGATGAAAACCTGGCATGGTCTGTAGGATAGAATCCTCCAGGCTATACCAGCTTCGGGGACTAATGTTGGGGGGATAACCCCCGGTATGCCAAAGGCATGCCAAACCGGATGGTTTGAGCCATCAAGATACCGGTTTAACGTTCTTACCGGAAGCCTGGTAGGAATTTGGGAAAGCAAAGCTAAGCCGGTTTCCCCAAAGGGGTATGCCGGAACCCGGTAAAGAAGATACCGGAAAGGAGGGCCTGTCGGCAGGACTGGTCAAAGATTCTCTTCAGAGCAAGAAGACAAGGATGAGCTAAGCAAAGTAACTTTATTCAGAGCCCTGGCGCCAAAGAGAGAGGTGACGGAGAAAGAAGCCGGAGGACGTCAGCCTCCCTGATTAAAGAGGACCCCGGCGTCATCCATGATTAAAGTAGCTTTGTAAAATAGTTTGTCCAGTCAAAGATGCCATTAGGGTTTCTTGTTCTGTAAGCCACCCTCTCCCCTATATAAGGAGAGGGGGTACTGCCTCTTACAGGCGCGAGACTACAGAAGGAATTAGACGACAGAACTTGTAACCGTGTTGAGATCAATGAAGCTAGCGATCTAGTAAAGAGTTCTTCCTCTTGTCTCTCTTCTTGTATACCGGTCTCTGGCTGTGTTCTTGAGGAAAGCATCCGGAAGTTCTTCCCATCTAATCGCAAACCCTCCCCCGAATCCTCTTGCGTCCATTCGGCCCCAGTATAAGCCATCCTATGGCATCTGTCTGTTCACCACGACGACAAACACAATGTAGCCACGGTAGTCACCAAGGGAGTGTTCTTGGCAAAGCCTTGTCTCCTTCCTTGGCTAGTGTGTGTACGGGTGTGTTGTGTTGAGAGAAACAAGAGAGAAAGTGAGTGTTCAGAGGTAGAAGAAGAAGATAGGGGCTGAGAGATTCAACCCCAACACGCTAGCTGGTGATTCAATAGTGTTGGTCCTCCGTCACTTGGCTAAAACATGCGCAGAAGCTAGCCGATGTATTGCTTCTACGTGCTAGCTAGTACTAAAAGAAGAACCGTAATTGTATGGAGGATAGAGTGTAATCAACTTATACGTACTTCAGTATTACTATAGCTTGCTCTAGCTATTAGCTAACTAGTCAGCATTTAGAGCAAGTTCAGTAGTATAGTCAACTGATAGCTATAAGTAATATGGCACATCATTTATACCTAACATATAGCTAGCATGTATAATAGTTGACTCTAAAAATACACTACTTTTTATTAGTACATGGTCCACTATTTAGTCTCACAAAGTGCCTAGGAGCACGTGCTAGAGCTGGCTATTGCATTAGAGTCCAGCCACCTTCTCTCATTTTCTCTCTCCTCCAACTAAGCACATATATTATATTTAAATCCTTATAACCTGCTGACTAAGCCTTATTGTACTTGTTCTTAGCAGTGTGGCAAAAGACGATTGTGTTATAGACTTGTAGTTCACCCACGAGCTCGACACACAAGAATAGTATGTGTTCGCATATTTCGTCCATGGATGGGAGAGTACTGCTAATGACATATGGGGACTCCTGTCAACAGAAGTGATGGCGAAGTCGCCTTATAAGGAGAGTACGTGAGTTGACGTGTTTTAGAAATGGATGGCAAAACCATGCTTAAGTGGGGTAAGAGTGGGCACAAGTTTTGCTAAATAGGGTAAACCAGAAGAATTTCTACTAAATGATGTAATTGTTGTCACAAATGACATACTATATGAGGTAAAAATTGGAATTTACTCTTTTTTTACTCTGGGTGCACATATCAGCTTCTCATGCGCGCCATCAGCATCAACATCGGCTTCTCCTCTACGTCACCAATAGCAGCAGCAGCTTCTCCTTTGCACAAAAATTGAATCTGTCAAAATCTATGGTTTCTACCAGACCTCAATTGTACCTCGATTGTACTCCTCCGTAAGTGAAAATGGTCCTCTTGAAGAAGACAATATGAAGATACTGGATAAATTTTGGGGCTTGGATTCTAAACTAGCACCAGCATCGGTTGTGTAGAATAGCACGAGCCGGCATACAGAGTCATCTGCACTGTGGCGACTTGTTAGATTTGAATGTAGTAATTCTGGGATCAAATTATGTGTGAATGAATGAATTTTGTATGGCAGCGGCTACACAATGGTCAACCCCTATTGGGCTTACCGGGTGGTCCGTTTCGACAACCCATATTTGAGAAAAATGCATTTTCACCTTTCCCGAAGCGGCAATCCTGGGTTGGAATGGACGCAAAAACAATGATAGGCCCATGTTATGTATCTGCCACTCCGAGACGCGAGCTGCAACAAGTGATCCTACCTAACCAGAAATCCCCTGATCGGGGTTCCTTCTTCCTCCCCTAGCTTCTCCACTGCCGCCAGCGACAATACAAAAGGAGGGGAACCCTAATACATCCATGATTGAAGTGAGGGAAGTAACACATCCATCTGGGGCACCTCCCTGCAAAAAGTAACACAATTGCATCACCTTCAACTGGAAGAGGCCAGCGGAGTAACACATGTAAAAAGATGACTAAATCTAGTGCCAGATTAACCTAGATCTTTCTCTTGTTGTTATCTTGCTTTTATCACATATGTTATGATCTATTGTACTAGGATGAAACTCATATGTTCTTGCAAGAATTACATGTACACTACGGAAAATTTCTCAACCCTTTCCCCAACAATGTTACAGGAAATGGAGGCTTTCACGGGCTTGCGGGGAAATTTTTCCGAGATGGAGCTTCCGAAGATGTCCTAGGGCGTGTGCACCAAAGACATCTTCGAGAAGCTCCGCCATGCACCATCGCCGACCCCCTAGGGCTAGTGTTTGAGCGGTCAGCCCACCCTCCCCTAGGGTTTTGGCCTGCCCCCTTTATTCGGCTGCCATATGGTGGCATAATTAGGGGTATTCCTATTTTTTCTATATTTTATAATTTAATTCAACTAATTAAATAGTAAAACATATTATTAAGTCTCCGAATAATACCTTGACCTTGAACTTATTTCGATAACTCTGCGGAACAATTCTGGTGTTCTCTCTCTTTTCTCCAACGATCCCGAATATATCTCAAAGCGTCGTATATCCTTAAGTGTGCCACCTTATGGGTTCGGGAATACACAGACAAGATATAAACGACTATCCGATCGATGAACATCAGGGGGGTCATGAAAACCATAACGGTCGACTATACGAGTGATGCCGCCTTGGCAGATCAGGCCGAGTCGGAAGCACATGTCGAGGTGGAGCTCCTTGCCGACGGTGCAGGTGGGGATGAACCAGTGGCGAAAGAGTGGAAAATCTATCGCGTTCTAGAGGCGAGGGACGGCGACGGAAGATACGAAATAGCTGCGCGGGCAGGTAGGCGGGCCAAGAAGGTTACATAGAAATTGCCTACAAGGCCCACATATGCAAAGCAGGTAGGCCGCGACACCACTAAATGTTTTTTTCGGGGCGCGACTTGGCCTGTGGAAGCCTGCGTCCACTTCCATCCGGATTTGGTTACCGAGTAAAATACCGTGGTTACCAACAGGTAACTGGAATTCTCAACCCTCATGGTAAATGAGTTATCAGCTAACAAAAATTAGTCCATTTGAATTTTGTTCGTATCTGGGCCGGTTAGTTAGCCCAACCAAAATTGTATTTGTTTCTCCTCCACTATAACCCCATGACCAAACTCATTTTTGAGTTTGAAATTCAATTTTTTTTTAAAAAAATCTCGTTTATTATTTAACAAGTTATCTCTGGTAACTATTTACCGAAAACCGAGGTTCCCTCCGAGATTTTTTTGTAAACCGGTATGCAAAACCTTGCTGCGCAGGCAGGTAGCCGTGCAATGACATGAGTGACTCCGTAGACACGGGGCCACGGTAGTCCAACGACCTGAAGTTCGACACGTCGTTGTTGACAGACTTGAGCAGCAACAGACAGGGACGAAGCTAGGAATGAAGTATAAGGGGGCAATATTAGTAGAGGGGGCAGAACTATCTGAAATCACATAAATAAGGAGCTGCCATGGCTTGTGTTCAAAGGAAAATCATGAGCATAGGCAGGGCCGTCGAGGAGGGCGTGAGAGCTGTGCGACAACACAGGGCCCCCAAAATATTGGGGCCCCCAAATCGCAAGACACACTAGGTGTAGGGACGAGCACCCCAGGTCCCTGGTGGTGGAGAAGGGTTCTTCGCCCCACGCCCCCACCCAATCCATACGTTGCCTCCATTCTACGGTAGCCCGGCGGAGCATCGCCGTATCTGTTCTTTTTTCTCGAGCGGAGGCGCCATGGATGTCGACTGAAGCTTTCCGTCCAATGTAGAGAAGATGATACTCTTTGTGGGCCTGGAGTCGTGTATGGGCTTAAGTGATAAAGCCCATCAAACGATGTTTACTTGTTGTGCTAGCACATTCTGCAGCCTTTCACTTGTTTGTTTGCCTAAAAAAAAACTTTGTTTTGTACGCGATGATGTTGCTCAAGAAAAATACCACATGTACCGCTCCTTTCTAAAGAAAAACGTCCTGCTCCTCTTGTTCAGTTCGTTCTCCATAACACCTCAAAATTAAAGTTTCATATCGTACAAGGTAGAACTAACGTGGAATTTCAAGTTGACAGTTTCTAAATTTCCCATATTTTTTCGTGTAGTCATATTTCATGGATCTTGAAAACCTAATACTTGTTGACTAGATCAGCATATATTAATTATAAATATGTTTTCATAAAAAAATAGGTCTCCTTTTACAACTCGCACTGGGGCCCCAAATTTCTGGAGACAGCCCTGAGCATAGGGGGGCTACGCCCCCCTCGTCACCCCTTGTCTCCGTCCCTGGCAACGGAGGGTGAACCTGCGGAGGCATTTGTGGAGGACAGATACTCGGGTGAGGAGGATGGATAGTAAGCTGTTAAGTGAGGCGGTTGATGTCCTCCGGTGTCATGCCGACGAGGCTGGGAGAACTCGCAAATTCGTAATCAGCCTTTAGATGTTACTCCTCCTATCACGGCTGCAGCCGTGATGTGTAGCCTCTCAAGGAACGACAAGTTGACGATCTCTGGTAGTTTCAGCCGGCAGTGGCCGGCGCATAGTGTCCGAAGGGCCGTGCACGGGAAGATCCTTCTTGGGAGGATGTATGACCACCCTCTCCCCCACCTCTTATTCTCCTCATCGTCAGATTTGTCGGAGACGTTGCCCACCTCTTCTCCCTCGCCGCTACGAGTGATGCCGCCTTGGCAGATCTGGCCAAGTTGGAAGCACATGTCGAGGGGGAGCTCCTTGCCGCCGTACCGCACCACGTGATTGAACAATTGGTCGACCTGGAGACGGTTCCAGTCGTGGCAGTTGTTGAAGGCGAAACAAAGTTGGCGGAACGACACGTTGGTCCTGGCGCAATAGCGGCGGCGGCAAAGAAACGCGGAGCCGACACCGTCGAGGAGAGCCCAGCTCCAGCTCTTCCTCTTCGGGGCGTCGAAGTAGAAGGTGTCCCAGTTGGTGGCCCTATAGCCCACTCGCTCATCCAACGAGACGGCATGGATGTTGCAGACGATGTGGCGCCACCGGCGTGGCAGCGCGGTCGGCCGTACTTGTTATGGAGGAAGAGAGGATGTGGGCATGAAGTACGGGAGGTCGCCCAGGCCATCTCCGCACCCCGGCGAAGTCATCTCGATCGCCCGATCGCCCCGTCGTTTGGATACGAGCCGATAATTATGCCATTGATCTGTGAATGGTTGAATGGTTGCTGTCATATTCTCTACCTCTCGGTTTAACAGACTACAGGTAGCTTAAGATAAAGTTTAATCATTAATTTGGTCAACAAAATATGAATTATATGTCTACAAAATCTATACTACTAGATTCATATTCAAAAAAATTAAAATAATATAATTTGTTAACATATATTTTATATTTAGTTGACCAAAATAATGACCAAATTAATTTTTTAAACAACCGTGCGCCTGAGACGAAGAAAGTAGTACAAATCGTCCGCCGAGCTGCAATAACCGACTCTGATCTCAAGAAATAAAAATACAACAACCGACTCAAAAATAATTAAATTACTACGTGATTTGCGGGACCGGGAGCGAATCAGGAACTTCTACAACTAGATCGTTTGATCTCGGCCGGCTAGGTAACGCATCGATTGTTCGACGTAGGAAGATGGCGGCGTCGCACAGGCAGGGCGGAGACCGCCTGAGCGCTCTGCCCGACCGAGCGCTCCAGCACGTCCTCTCCAACCTCATGTCCGTCGAGGCCGTCCGCACCAGCGTGCTCTCCCGCCGGTGGCGCGACGTGTACGAGACCGTCCCCGTCGTCGACCTAGTCGACCGGCGCCGCCGCAGCTTGGACGAAATCCGGATCTGCTTCGCCCACCAGGTGGCCAGCGCCATCCTCTGCAAGGGAGCGGAGACACCCATCCGCGCGTTCCGCCTCACCATGTTGCACCCTCCGACCGACCAGCTGGACCAGTGGATCTCTACCGCTCTCAACTGCGGCGTCGAGGACCTCGAGTTAAAGCACATGTACTTCCAAGACGAAACCAACACCAACATGTACCACACGCCGCCCCAGATGTTCGGTTGCCGCACGCTCCGTCGCCTGTGCCTGACCAACTGGACGCTCCATGTGCCGGCAGCGTAGACATGCCGTCGCTGGGGACGCTCTGCCTTGTGAACATCAGTGACAGCGGCGGGATGCTGCAGCTGCTGCTCTCGAGCTGCCCACGCCTCGCCGACCTTAGGCTGGAGGAGTGCCCAGGCATCAAAGATGGGATCGCGGTCACCAGCCGATACCTGCGGAGCTTCGCCATGATCTGCTGCCACAGTGCCGCCGGCGTCGAACTGCAAACCACCTGCCTGCGGTCGCTGCACTACCAAGGCGACCTTCCTCGTTCCGGGTCGTCCTTCATTGTGGTCGCAAACTACCTGACAGTCGCCGCGGTGAGGATTGGAATCTGTCAAGACGTCTCCGGCAAAGGACCGAGGGAAATTGCTCCGGTGATGAGGCTCATCGGGAGGTGCAAACTCCTGAGGTATCTTGACATTTCCTTGCGCCCATCCATGGCCTACTACAGCAGCTTGCTCACATGCGTCCTGCGGGAACTACCCAGCCTCAGGCAGCTGGGCCTCCATGGCTGCTTGCTCACCGATCATACCGTCCGGTCCATCGTCGCTTTGCTTCTCAACACCAAGGACCTGGAAGTGTTGTCTCTGTTACCTCTGGCTCCGAATCCAAAGATTCCACAGGACACGACTCCATTGTATTTAACCGATAGTGATTCAGATACCGAGTCAGAGGACAGCGCCGCCATCAGATGTACACCCAACGGTCGCGTCGACTGTAGTGGCCGGGTACCTGAGAGTTTGTGGCGGACGCACGTTCGATGCCTCGATCAGAAAGTGAGAAGAATCAGCATTAGAAACTACCAAGGACTGCCAGTCGAAAAGATGCTTGCAAGGTTTCTGCTTTCCAGGGCTGCCAAGTTGGAGGAATTTTCAATCAAGCTAGCAGCTGGACTTCATCCACAGCAGGAAGCACTTGCAAGGGAGCTAATATCTTGGAGACGGAATCACCGTACCAAAATAATTTGTAACTAGACTGCAGCAAAAGATGCTGGCACTTGTAAGATCTGATAACAAGTACAGTATTTTTACTTTGGTTTTTCTAGTAACACCATATATAAATAATTTGCTGGAATATTTTCATGTTAAGTATGAGTATACTATCCAAACTAGGACCTAGAGAGAGGTTAATGCTGCGCACGTCATGTTTGTATGCTCTTACCTTGCACTAGACATATAATTTTAGAATATACAAGAAGACCAAATAAAGCTATGCAGTAATCTTAAGGCACACAGCTATATATTATAGGATAGAAGAAGCAAAATAACACAATACATCTGATAGACTAAAACATGCATCTGATAAAGTTATTGGCACATTTAATTTCCCAGGCAAAACAATTCTGAATGTGTTACAATGGGATATACAAAACTATCTATGCACTGCGTGTCAGAGTTGGAACAAACAAACAAAAAATTATAAAGAAAATGTACTGTTTAAAAACACTAAACTTGTTGAAAAAAAAAATCTAGAATATGCAGTTAAGAATGTCGTAATTGATCCAATAAATCCTGGTATTACTTTAGGAACATAATTCACCTACTGTCGAGATCAGTTCCTACTAGCATCAGAACCTCAGAAAGCCTATCAGGAGTATACATCTGCAAAGGCAAACAAGATTAATGTCCTGAAACACTGAGATCTTACTGAGATACGATACTAGAAATAAACTAATTGAGCTACTCAATCATAATCGTGTGAACAGGATTGATGAATATGGCATGCCAAGTTTGCTGAAATAGGATACCAGCAACAGAACTAATCAAAGCTACTCAATCATGAGTGATGTGAGCAAGATCTTATGCAAAATCAGTTGACCGAGGAGAAGACAAGTATGCTTATTCAGATTGGTATTGGCGATTCAAATAGCGGATCTAGGGGCGCTGCGACTCCCTCCCCCTCACCGGTGTCTTCCCGTTGGGAGGGTTTGTGCTCTGCACCATCGAATGGGGTAGGGGTGTGTCGGGGCAGGTTCCGGGCTATTGCAGAGCTCGCGGAGGAGGAAGATGGTGACTGCTCCGAACTCTCGGGAGGGGACGCATGGAATCACTTGGAGGACTGCTCCTCGGATTCGAGTGGCTGGAGGAGGCCATAGGAGTAAGGGTGTGTCTATGTCTCAGTTGATTGAGATTTTCTTAAGTCTAAGTCACCTCAGAAAAGTGCACCTGCAGTTCAAAGAAAAGTGTAACTTGGTCCACTTGCACATTTCTGGTAGAAAAGTGCAATTGCACTTTTTTAACAAAAAGAATGCAACTCAAGTACTTTTTTATAAGTGATTTAGACTTAAGAAATTCTCAGTTGACTGCGACATAGCAAAACGGTAGGAGTAAATCACCTTGGGGTTTATTGAACAGGCGGTGGAGATGCCCCCGATGGGCAAGGCTTCAGATTTTTCTTCGGGGAGTGGCTCCCGATTCTACCGCTTGGGTGATGTACGGCGGGTGGTGGGCTAGGTGGCATCTCCTAGGCCAGAGCATCGCTGGATGTCACTGGTGGAAACGAACCCGTTGTCCATGCTGGGGGAGGAGGCCCAAGTGGATGTTGGGCTCCGCTCGCAGGCGGGTCTGTTGTTGGGCCAGCTGGCTAAGGGTGGGAAAGATCCTAGCTTGGTTGCGCATGGTCTGGGCCTTCCTAGTTGCTGGGCCTGACGAGCCATCCCACTAGGATGGAAGGAAGCCCACGTATCGCCTGCCTCACATGGCTCAGGATACTGAAGAGATCGGCCAATCCTGCTTTACAGCTAGAAACGATGAGGTGATTTGGCCCAGTCGTCTCTTTTCGCTCCCTCACTCGCTCACCCACTCCACCACTGTTGTCTAGATCCTTCACAGAGGTGGCAGCCATGGGCGGCGGTGGCGAAGGTCGGTGAGGATGTGCTTCTTCAGGAGGGCCGCGCCAGATTGGATTCTCGGCGAAGAACTTGGCCTTCGATGGCGCGAAGCCATCCCAGACGAAGCTCGCGAACAGTGCAATGACACCACCAAGCTAGGCAAGGTGGTAGAGAGCCCCGACATCTTGGGCGCCGCCCTTCTTGCGGCAGCACGCCAGAGCGCGCGTGTCGGGGCCCGGGGCAGGCTGATTGTGGCGACGGACTGAAGGAGCTTGTACAGCTGGCGCTCCACTACCACAGTGAGCCGGGGAACCAGAGAGGCTCAGAGGCATGCACCCCGCGTCTGAGCACAACGGTCACCGAGGCTTGGATTTTGGTGGCGTGAGAGAAAAGGGCTGGAACACGGGGGCATAGAGCACTCCCTCCGAGCTAGTCGTCCAACCAGAAGCTCATCCGCTAGCCGCCGCCAAGAGTATAGGGGCATGAGTGCCGCTAGGGAAGCCCCCTCCTCCTTTGGGCAGCAAACTTGCGTCCAAGCAATGATGCACTCTGCCCCAATGTTGGCCTTCTAAATTCCACAAGAACGCGAGCCTGATAGCATCGATAGAACGTCGTTTTTTGAGCGTCTGTATTTCAGGTGTTGTCACGGTGGTGGTACTGTTGCTAAGTCTGGAATGCTGTAGTGTGATTTTTATTTCTTAGTTTTCTTTTATTTTTTTTAGCTGTGTGCATCTGTACTGTCATTAGGATGGGGTGTTGTTGTAGAGGCCGGATGTAATTAATATCTTTTGATATTAATATAATCTCTTTATCTAAAAAAACAAGGTCGGGCTCAACATGACGCGTGACCATGGTTCTCTTCTCAAAGTTAATCACAGCCATGTGGGCTATGGCGACACCGAACTGATCCAAAAGAGGCTTCCCCCGGCGAGCAGCAAGCTTCCCAGCTCTGAAGATAACGAGGATGTCGTCTGCATATGTACTGGAAAACGGGGCAAGAAGCAGAGTCGGACAGCAGGTGCTGCAGGATTGGATCTTGCTGAATCAGGCGTTGGAGAAGATCACCTATGATGCTTCTAACTCCGCCCCATCCCTCCCCTGCTTGTCAGATTGAAGATGCTTGCAGGACGACTGTATACTTTGAAATTAAAAAGCGGGGCAGTCACTTTGAAGAGTTTGGCTTTCCTTTCTTTCCAAATGCATCCGGAGTGCAAGATGATGAATTCCCCAAAGATTACCAGAGACGATGTTTATCAGTTATATTTGCTTCCCTTCTCTTAGAGACCGATAAATTCATAAAAAAAAGGCTGCTACAATGGAAGTCGCCCAAAAGTTTGTCCCGGTTTTTGAATTGCAAAGGTAGTAGACAATTCAACCTATACGTTTAGTAGGGTATTCATTGATTCCCAAGCCATGATAAGAGCAATTCCAATAGTATAGCTAACTGCTGGCTATAACAAGATGATATATCATTTGTAGTCATCTTAGTAACATGTATAATAGTTGGCTATAAGAATGAAGCACTTTATTAACATATGGTCCACCTTTCACTCTCACAAAGTGCCTAGGAGCACGTGCAAGAGCTTGCTATTGCATAGTAGCCCACCTCCCTTCTCTCTCCTCTTCTCTCTCCTCCAACTCATCTAAAATATATTATTTAATGTCTTATAGTCAGCTGACTGGACTCTATTGTACTTGCTCTAAGGACTAAGAGCAAGTACAATAAATTCTAGTCAGCTGGCTATAAAAATTAAAATAGTATATTATTACTTAGTTGGAGGAGAGAGAGGAGGAAAGAGAAGAAGAGTGGGCTCTTATGCAGCACGTGCTCCTAAGCACATTGTGAGAGTGAAATGTGGATCATACATTGATAAAGTACTACATTTTTATAGCTCACTATTGTATATGTTGACTCTAAATTGGCTATATATAACATGGCTTATAGCCAGCAGCTGGCTACACTATTAAAATTGCTCTAATTAGCTAGCCATGTGTCGAGAGACACGAGGTTAAGTACTTAGGAAGTAATAAAGTCTTAAATGCTTTGCACAGAAACTAGACTTAGCCATTGATTCTAATTATACAAAATGAGTTGCCAAAGTTCGACACGAACTTGACCCGGGGTTATTTCTGGCTTCGGCCCAAAGGCTTGAGCTCACACAAACTCTTGCTTCACATTCATGCTTCTTTTGGAAAGGAGTAAGAATAAAGCGAAAATGTCACATATATGTTAGATTGGAAGATCGTGTGTAAAAGCATCTTCAGCCGTCTTTCCGGGAAGGCCCCCAGGACGCCTTTTTTTTCAATCGGATGGACGAAAACGTCCAGTCGCGCCCCTCGGCTCCTCGTTTTCCCCCGGATTAACCTTTCGTCCGTCCGGCAAACCCAGGCCATCCCCGGGTCCCCGGGGAGCGCTCGGAGACTCCGGACGAGAGAAAAGCGCGGGAACCGTCTGGTGGCCCCGAGCTGTCGGCGACAAAGGCCTGGGTTCTACGGCAATACCCTCATCTTCCCGTTTGGGCAAATTTGTAATTCTACGGCAATACCCTTGTCGAACGAAAACTTTGAACAAACTAAGTGGTGCAACATAGACAAATTACATATAAAACTTCAAATAAACATAAAAATTACATATAAAAACTTTAAAACAAACTTAAACTACTTATTCTTCCTAGATGGCCCCGCCTCATCGTCCTGGCGGCGACGCTTCCGGCTTGACACCTCCTCCGAAGAGCCGGTGTCCTTCGACGTGTCGGAGGAAGTTGAGCCATCCTCGTCGTCGAAGGTGCTCGCCGGCTGCGCCTTCGCCTTCGCTCGGGCTGTCGCGTCCAAAGCCTCTTTCTCCTCCTCCTCCTCCTCCTCAGCCTCTTCCTCAGCCTGCTCCTCGGCCTCTTCGTCCTCTTCCTCGTCGTCATCCCACTCCTCCTCGCTGGCCGGCGGCGGGGAATCGTCGCTGCTGGACGATGCAGCTCGGTCCCACCAATGGCGCCATCCATGCGATTTCCCTTCGTCGTCGGTGTCCGATGACCAAGAGATCGCTCATGGTGACAGAGGATGGTGACGAGAGAAGAGATGAATGGCGGAGGCCGTCGGAGACCGTATATTTAGGTCTATCGATGAAGAGAGCGGCGATTGCTCTTCCGCGGAGTTCGTGCTCCATTATGGCGGTTCTCGCGTCGAGGCCACTGTGACGGTTCACGACGAGGCGTTTGGGCTCCCCAGACCACTTCGCGGACCATTACGGAGGTTCAATTCGTCGAGACCACTCCGACGATTCCCCTTCCCGGCGACCGGACCGTCGCTATGCACACGGTGGGTGAGCGTCAGCAGGCGACCATGGGCTTGCCGCTGGGAAAATGGGCCTCCCCAGGCCACAAAATACATCCATCCGGCGCTAAATAGCGCCGGATTTCGGCCCGGGGAGCCCCAACGGCTGGGGAAGCTCTAAGCCGAGTCTAGGGGTCTAGGATCCTCAATCCAGATTCATGAATATCGTGATGATGCTTAAATGTATTTCAAAACTATATTACAAAGCAGATGGATTATGGGCTGATCTCATCCGCACAAAATACATAGACGCCACTCTATGGAGGTACCAGCCCGGGGATCCCAATTTGGAACGCCATTCAAAAGCTCAAGTGGTACTTCAAACTTGGAGCCAATCACACGGTCCACAATAAGAAGCAGATCTTTTTCTGGCTAGACTGGTGGGGGTGGGGGGTGGGGGTAGGGTGCCCCCCTTGGGGCTCCTTTCCCGCGATTATTTAGCTCATGCGCTGATCATTCTATCATGGTGCATGGGCCCGTGTTGTCCATGGGATCCAAGGGGAGTGGCGTATCCAATTTAGGGGACAATGTGATCTTACGGAAGCGGTGGGACAACATGTGACATACAGCCTATGCCGGCTGACACAGCTGAGGATGGGGTTTCTTGGATGTTGGAAGCCTTTGGTGTGTACTTGACGCGATCGATGGACGTTTGTTACACATTTTAAGAATGTGTGGGTACTAGGGTACCTCCGAAGATCAAAGTCTTCATATGCAATTAATCTGGGGCATGCTGCCATCTAGTGATCAGGTGCTAAGAACCAAGGTTCATCTAATGGATTGTGCTCGATATGTGGGAAGATAGAGGATGGTAATCACATTTTATTATCTCGCCCCTTAGCTCGTATCATGTGGGCAAGAGCCGGGGAACTCTTGCAATGGAGTGAAATCTTGAAAGGGCTGGTGAGTTTCGTGCGATCAACTAAAGGCCCGAGGAGCTTTTTCCGTAGATAAACTTGATTTACCTTTGCGGCCTGATATTAGATCCTTTAAATCATTTGAAACAAACTAACTATTGAGGGAAAGATGGTTAGTAACTCAAATGATGTGTACTTTTAAATATCCATCCATATGTAGTGTTAGATGGTTCCGCGATTATTTAGCTCCTGCTGATCATTTTATCATGGTGCACGCAACCCGTGTTGTCGATGGGATCCAAGGAGAGTGGCGTATCCAATTTAGGAGACAATCTAGTCTCACGGAAGCGGTGGGACAACATGTGACATACAGCCTCTGCCGGCTGACACAATTGAGGATGGGGTGTCTTGGATGCTGGAAGCCTTCGGTGTGTACTTGAAGCGATCAATGGATGGTTGTTACACATTTTAAGGATGTGTGACGTACTAGGGTACCTCCAAAGATCAAAGTCTTCATATGCAATTAATCTGGGGCATGCTGCCATCTAGTGACCAGGTGCTAAGAACCAAGGTTCATCTAATGGATTGTGCTCGATATGTGGGAAGATAGAGGATGGTAATCACATTTTTATTATCTTGCCCCTTAGCTCGTATCACGTGGGCAGGAGCCGGGGAACTCTTGCAATGGAGTGAAACCTTGAAAGGGCTGGTGAGTTCCGTGCGATCACCTAAAGGCCCGAGGGGATTTTTCCGTAGATAAACTTGATTTACCTTTGCGGCCTAATATTAGATCCTTTGGATCATTTGAAACAAACTAATTATTGAAGGAAAGATGGTTAATAACTCAGATGTTTTCTTTTAAATATCCATCCATATGTAGTGTTAGAGGGTGGACGAGGCGCTAGCAAGGATGCATGTGTTAGGATGATCTCCCACCGCACTAGAGCCCAACAGCCCTAGCCCGATCCCTTGACCTCGTCTGCGTCCTGATCGGGGGCGCCCAACCTTAACTCTGATTGGTGGGCCCCTATCGCCACACTATAAAGAGTGGTGGGACCAGATGCACATGTTACGAGGTTCCTTGTGCGTGCCAAACACCCCACCGGCAAATCCCTTCCAATCGAGGGCTAGCGCGTGCCGACGGGAAGCGTCACCACTGCCGCCACTACCTCACCCACGCCACCGTCGTCGCCACCATGTCGACATCCGCAGGATCCTCCTCGCAGGGAGAAGGTACATTGTCTCTCCCTCTCAATCCCTCTCTATAGCTCGCAGTACATACAGTAATAGCTCCTACCCGCATAAGATCCTACGCTAGTTGATTCATAGTTTTAATAGCATGCATAGACAAGGTCTGAGCAGTTTATCATTTACCTCTTGTCGTTTGTTTGTGCTACTATTCTGTATCGAACCTTTTAGGCTCTCCTTACCTGCCTTTGTTGGCTGTCCGTTGAGATCGGGTCGGATCGAACCTTTTTGTATGTGTGTGTGTGTGTGTTTTGTAACCGACTATGTTATGCTGCTGTTAGTGGCTTTATTCATAAAGCTGGGTCAAGAGGCCTTCTGTTTAAGTTTGACACGAACTTAATAGATTCATCAAGTATCGAAACAAGCTGAATATACTGATATACCACACCTGAAAATTAATCAGTATTGTTCGATCACAATACAATTGAAACAGCCTTAATAATTAGTAAATGATTGAACAGTCTAAGCACCTTCGAAGTGTTCCAAATTTATTTCTTCTTGCACGTGCTCAGTAGTATGTAAGTATGTATACCCCCAATGACTTATTCCATGGTAGCATAGATGGGTGCTTGTAGGTCAATATGGGCGACTCATTTACGAGGCGTAGGTAACGACGGGGCCGGCGACATTGTTGCCGGTGAACTTGGAGACGGCACAATCCGTGGAGAAGAGGTTCGACGAGAGGTACTTTGGTGCGCCACCCATGATTGGCATCTTGGCACCTATGTCCACCTTGCTGACGTAGTCAGGCTGATAGGTCTGGCCGAGCACACCGTCAACGGCCTTGGTGAGGGCATGGAACTTGAAGCCAAGGTCAAGATGCACGAGGCTGTCCCTCTCGGTCTTGCCATAGTTGTGGATCTGTGAGTCCTCATCCGTGATTGGCACCGCGTTGGCATTGATGCTGAACACGCCGTCAAGCTCGACCGTGACAGCGTTCAGGTTGTCGGTGCGGGTGACGGAGAGGTTGGGGAGAGCCTTGGATACCCACAGCGCACCCTTGAAGGTCTCCACATCGACGGTCTCACCGTCCAGCATGATGTCGATGTGATCCTCGTCGGCGTCCCACTGGGCAGCCTTGCGAGCGCCGATGAAGAGGCGGTGCCCACCGAAGCTGACGCCGATGGCCTGGATCCACGTGAAGCTGCGCCTAACGGCAGGGTTGTGGTTGCCGATGAAGTGGGCGTTGATGTGGAGGTCCTTGTCGGAGACGATGCAGAAATCCTGGTCCTTCTTGCCGTGGAAGTAGAAGGTGTTGCCGTCACCGCCGGTGAAGCGGGGGTCGCCGCAAGAGGTGCCAGGGAAGATATCACATACTGCACATATATAGCGCACGAATGTACTAATTAGAATTAGGCGGATCCGTCTCAAGATTAGATTAAGTGGCAGCATATGCTACTAAACAAACTTGACTTACGGCAGAATGACATGCAGTAGCTGCAGGATGCGAGGCACTCGTTGGGGCATTTGGCCGGGCAGGACATGACGCAGAGCGGTTTTCCCCTTTCTTTCTTGCAGCTGATGGAGTAGAGCCGCTTACCGCCGGATTTTGGGAACTTGAACGTCTGGAGCGACGACTTGGGGGGATTTTTGGGCGGACCAGGCTTCCTGGGCGCGGTTGCCCCCAAGGCCACGCCGCACGCCAGCGCGAGCGCCACCAGGAAGCAGCAGCATGCTAGCTGCTGAGCCATGCCGCCGCGCAGCGCCATTGCCACGGCGGTGGAGCTGGCCGTGGAAGTAGGCTTCTTGGGTCAAGTGTTAAGGGGCTTTTTAACTCGATCGTATACTGCTTTGGATGGTTTTGGTGAATTGGTGTGTGTTTCTGTGGCGCCTAGCGAGGGGTTCTTATGGGGGGGGTGGAGGAAGGGTGTAACTTAAAGGAGAGCTTAATTGAAGGCGAAGTGGCTTGTTTGAGAAGTGGCGTAGGGCGAGACAAAGTGACAATGCATACGTGCTTTTGCCGGAATTTGACCAAGGGCCGTCGGCGCCGATCAGCTGGGCCAATGAGCAAGGTACCTGCAGGCTGCAGCTAGGATCCAGCATTCTCGCAGGTATTGAGGGTCCTAACTCCATTCTCCCTCGTGTCCGCTGACTTGCATAAAGTCTTACTTTCCGGATGTATATATCACGGACGCGATAGCTGAGTCAGGATGCTACTTTCTCCGGAAACATTCGGACGTACGGAAGCTACTTACCTAGGATCCAGCATGTTGGTCAACTCAACTTGACATCTAGATCTCGCCAGCGCCAGTTAACACTTCCGTCACCGTCCCAGCTGCCCAAGCTGCAGCCTGCTGCCTGCAGCGATCGTGAAGATCAACTTCATCTCCTGTTCACACATGCACACTCCATCCCCTGTCCATGCATGCAAACACTTGTCGAAGACCTTTTGCACACGCGTGGCGTATTGGGCCGGCCGGGTGCCGACATGGACTGGATGACTGGAACAGTTGTCCATAGGCAATGGGGCCTGTGTTGATATGCAAATGTCATCGAACACAGAAACACTAAAAAGGGGTGTCGAAAAGTGTCTTTCACTACAAGGAAATACCTACTGCCGGCTCACCTAATTGATCTATTGCCGGCGCACCAAAACCCGCCGGTGATAACTGGGCATTGTCGGCGCGCCTGGGTGTTCGCCGGCGGTAAGGCATCCACTGCCGGCGCACCGGCCCTGATTCGCCGGCAACTAACCTATTTCACTTGCGCACGTGCAGCTGCGCCGGCAGTAGGGATGCCAGCACTGGCGCGTGCCTTGTGCGCCGGCAGTAGTACTCGAAAATACAATTTTATAGCTTTTTTCCAGCGTATTACAATGCATATTTACAAATTTATACAACGGTACATGCAATATGAGAAGCACATAGAGAGCCAAGTCTCATTTCGGTATGAATACACAAATACGCAAGTCTCGTTTCGAAATGTTGATTCATACAACACATGTGCATATGCAACATCGAACGACGAAGTTTCACAAAGTTACAAGTCTCGGTAGATAGTCGTCACTCGTCATACACCTCACAATGTAGCTACTAACCTAAACTACAATCACATAGAACATGACCAACATGGTCACGACGAGCATCATCACGAAGGCCATGGTCTTCATCCGGTTCCTCCTCATGTCCCTCCTCTCTCCCGCTAGATAACGCACGTATCTTCCTTCCGCCTCCACCCTTGTAGCTGTTGCCGCTAAAGCGGTGCACCTGTCTCCAATAGTCCTCTCAGTCGTCGTAGACTCCAGGACCCCTCCCCTTGTACACGACATATGTCGTCGACATCTCCATGCACAAGACAAATAAAACGTCAGTACCAATGAAATTAACAAATACCAACTCAAATAAGAGACAAGTAGTATGAACTAAATAGCATGTGCCTCATACTTTGTTGGTCGAAACAAATATTAACATTCAGGGATGGGGTCAGCGAGGCTAGGCAGGATGCACAAGAGATTGATGTTTGTGCCATCGCACCAGGGCTCACTGGTCCCACCCCAGAGTGTACAAGTGACCAAACATTCTAATCATCGGCCAACGCAATTAAGAAGTGCCAACTCAAATAAAATACAAGTAGTACAAAGTAAATAGCATGTTCCTCATACTTAGTCGGTCGAAACAAATATTAACATCCAGGGATGGAGTCAATGAGGCTAGGTAGGATGCACAATAGATTGATATTTGTGGCCATCACACCAAGGCTCACTGGCTCCACCCCCGAGTGTACGAGTGACCGAACATTCTAATCATCGGCGAACTCCAAATACGAGGCAACTAAGAGTCGAGTAAATGCAAATAATGATTAAGGTACACACGCCATAATCTTGAAATATATAGCAAAGTAAATGAAACTATAGACACAGGTTCACATGCACATCCATACAAACTAAATAAAGGCGACAAGTCGATTCTATCGGAATATATAGCAATTATTACAGTACGGAAGTTCATGGACATATCGTTCAAGCTTTAGCAATAGAGTTCCCGTCGTAGGATCAGGTTGTACGCCTAGGGGGGATGGACGGCAGCCCCCAAGCGAGTTGAACAGCCTCTCATCACGCGACATCTCCAAGCGGAGTTCTATCTCGTCAATAGGTGGTAGACCGTAGCCATAGAAGAACGCGCCAGACCTATTGTTGACATCGTGCCGGATTATCGTGCAAATCAACTGCTGGATGTGACCCCAGTTCTCTCTCAGCTGTCTATCAGGGACATCCGCCATGTTTGCAAACCTGTTTCTGAGACTCTCTGGCAGCAACATATCATCTGCGTACTTTATGTACTCCTGCATCTGAAGGATGGCGTACCACGCGTCCATCCCATTGTCTTCCACCGACTGCTTGAGGCAGGGGAAGTTGGTTGTGTGGGTTAAGACCAAGCCTCCTCGGGATTTCCTCTCTACTTTGAGGGGGCCTGCCTTGTTGGCGAAGCCGGTGAGAGAATCGTTGAGAAGGGCCTTGATGTGGGCGTAGTCTTTCTTATTGTCCCTACCAGAGTCGAGATAGATTGCATGCGAGTGTTATGGGTGGACGACGATGAGGGTGCAGAACTTGTCTCTGCGGAAAACACACTGATTAACCTTTGCAAATGCAAATGGAGATATAGGATATAACGGTAATGGGGACTAGCGAGTGATTACTTACTCGAAGAAGTAAGGTATGAGAATGCCTCTCTTTTTAAAGTTCGCCAGCATGAAATCCTCGACCTGCTTGATGGCAATTGCCCGATCCCCAGCGTTGCAGATGATGCTCTCGCGCATATAGAAGGGTTCCATTATCGCGATGCCCGGCGTCCCCTCCTTAACGATCTGGGAAGACAGGCTAAGAGCAACTAGCCGAACCACTGAAAAGTGGAGCATTCTCATGCGAAAGACGTCGAAGATGTCATTGAATCTGATGAAGCACAAGTCCGCGGGGTACTTTTCGACGAAATTCATGCCAGTTGGCACCCTCGCCACGAACAAAGGGTAACCAGGTTCTTTTGCATTGAGAAGCTGCTTCTCCACATACTGGACAGAGTTATGCAAGCTCCTCATATCTGGGGTGAGTACCTTGAGGACATGCTCTGGCAGCATCGGTTCACCAATCCAATGCTCATGCCGCCAATTGTTTGGCAACTTGTCAAGGTGTCGGACCGTGTCCTTGGATTTGGCCGCCTCTTTGGCTTTGGCGCCTTCTTCGTTGTCCTCTTCTGCTTCTTGGGATGTGTTGTACCACCATCCATCGCCGTAGTGGCTGTAGCACGGAGTGTGTTTGGGCTCAGCATGTTTTTGGCGGCGGCGGTGGCGGCCTCCTTAGGCGTTTCCTCCTCAGTTGTTTCTTGAGAGTCGAACAGCTTCTTGGAGCACAGATATTTCGTGGTCGCCGCGTTCGGATCCACCGGGGAAACTTGTGAAGACGTAGGAATTTCTCATTGGAAGTCATCACGTTCGTACGCCTCGACATCTGGCGCCGCTAGCTGTTGCGGTGGGGCGCTGACCTCTGGCGCCACTGGCTGTTGTCGTGGGGTGCTGACCACCGACGCCGCTGGCTGTTGTCGTGGGGTGCTGACCACCGACGCCGCTGGCTGTTGTGGTGGGGCACTGACCACCGGCGCCGCTGGCTGTCGTGGAGGGACGCTGACGTGTGGCACTGCAATGTGCTTTCCTTTGCTCGCCGTCGATCCTGAGTAGGTGTTGATCCTAATTAGGGTCTTCGGCCATAGCAGTACCCAACCCTTTAATGAGGCCAGATTCAACGGGCTATCGTCATCGGCACCATGAGGTTGATTAGGAGGAAACAAATCCTCACAGCCCGGTAACGCCTGATCCACTTCAACCCGGTAAACGTCATCGTCCATATATCGTGTGTGCCACTTCTTATCCAGAGGGTGAATGATGGACCCCCTCGCGACGTCTTTGAGTTCGTCGTTCACTTTCATCAGGAAGGTGCGTGATGTTGAGAGCGCCTGCGAGAACATGTGTACGACGTTATAGAGAGGGCAAGCATGACGTTGAGAGCGCCTGTGAGAACTAATATATTAACTTGATGTACACTAGCTTAATTACCGTGAGGGCGTTGAGGTCGGCTAATGTCGATGGTCCGGCACATGCGGCGGCGGGTGTGCAAGTGACGGAGGGGCTGCTACCAGGCATGGCCGGTGAATCCCTAGCACCTGCGACATTGCCGGCGGCCGGAGGAGTCTCCATTACAGCATCAGCATTGCCGTCGGCCGGCGGCGCCATCGAGTTGTTATCGCTGAAGCTAACCACTTGCATTTGCGGGGGGGGGGGGGGGGGGTTGTTTGCCACCCTCATACCACGCGACGACAACGTTGAAATCAGCTTGGACTGAAGCGGCGACTTCAGCTGTGATTTTAGGTACGAGTGAAGCTTTGAGTTGCGGTACCAAACCAGCTTGGACTTGGGCTAGGATTGAGTCCCTCATTTCCTCCGCCTCCCGCTGCTTCCTCTCATTGCGCACATTTTTATCGGCCGCAGACAACAAGTCGTAGTGACCATGCTTGTAGCCTGTACCGGCGCTAGCCACACGGCCTCTATGCGGCCTTCTGGTAGGTGAATGCTCATTAATGATGTTTAGCGCCTGTACGAGAGGCTTGTCCCAGGCTACCCTGCCCGTCGACGCCTGCGACGAGGAGCCTTTGTCACATTGAGAAAGTCTTTGTCTTTCTTCTTCCTGCGGAAGAAACGTGAACCATTTAGAAATGTTGCTACTATTATATTAACGATACTTGATCTAATTAAACCGAGAAATTGCTTATCAGTTTTTTCTCCAATGTCAGGACCTTCTCGTCATTCGTGCACCAAATTATGTCGGTTGCCACCTTGGGGTCCGTGACAAGTTCCCCGGTTAGTTTCTTCTTATGGTACCGGGACCTGATGAATCTTCTTTCAAGAGGGTCCTTGTACTTGAGCCAGGGGTTCTTGATACGTCTCCAACGTATCCATAATTTCTGATGTTCCATGCTTGTTTTATGACAATACCTACATGTTTTGCTCACACTTTATAATGTTTTTATGCGTTTTCCAGAACTAACCTATTAACAAGATGCCGAAGTGTCAGTTTCTGTTTTCTGCTGTTTTTGGTTCCAGAAAGGCTGTTCGGGCAATATTCTCGGAATTCGATGAAACGAAGACCAAACATCATAATTCACCGAGACGGACCAGGACACCGAAGGGAAGTCAGCGGGGAGGCCTGGGGGCCCAACACCATAGGGCCGCGCCGGCCTATGGGGAGGGCGCCCTGGTGCCCCTCCTGCGCCGCCTCTTCGCCTATATAAGCCCTTTCGACCTAAAAACGCGATACCAATTGACGAAACTCCAGAAAGACTCCAGGGGCGCCGCCGCCATCGCGAAACTCCAATTCGGGGGACAAAATCTCTGTTCCGGCACCCTGCCGGGACGGGGAAGTGCCACCGGAAGCCATCTCCATCAACACCATCGCCTCCATCATGCTCCGTGAGTAGTTCCCCCATGGACTACGGGTTCTAGCAGTAGCTAGTTGGTACTCTCTCTCCCATGTACTTCAATACAATGATCTCATGAGCTGCCTTACATGATTGAGATCCATCTGATGTAATCGGTGTTGTGTTTGTTGGGATCCGATGGATGATACATTATGATTAGTCTATCTATAAAGTTTGTGAAGTTATTGTTACTGCAATCTTGTTATGCTTAATGCTTGTCACTAGGGCCCGAGTGGCATGATCTTAGATTTAAGCTCTATACTTATTGCTTAGATTGTATCTACAAGTTGTATGCACATGTCTATGTCCAGAACCAAAGGCCCCAAAGTGACAGAAATTGGGACAACTGGAGGGGAAGGCGTAGGTATGAGGATCACATGTTTTCACCAAGTGTTAATGCTTTGCTCCGGTGCTCTATTAAAAGGAGTACCTTAATAGCCAGTAGATTCCCTTGAGGCCCGGCTGCCACCGGCTGGTAGGACAAAAGATGTTGTGCAAGTTTCTCATTGCGAGCATGTACGACTATATATGGAAAACATGCCTACATGATTAATAATCTTGATGTTCTTTCTTAATGCTTTCAATCCTATCAATTGCCCAACTGTAATTTGTTCACCCAACACTTGTCACTTGTTATTGGAGAGTTACCACTAGTGTAGATCGCTGGGAACCCCGGTCCATCTCTCATCATCATATACTCGTTCTATATGACATTGGAAGTAGTATCAACTATTTTCTGGTGTCATTGCCTCTGTGTTATTGCTACTGTTGTTGTGTTACTGTTACTATTGCTCTCATATTACTGCTGCTTTCACATCACCCCTGTTACTAGTGCTTTTCCAGGTGCAGCTGAATTGACAACTCAGTTGTTAAGGCTTATAAGTATTCTTTACCTCCCCTTGTGTCGAATCAATAAATTTGGGTTTTACTTCCCTCGAAGACTGTTGTGATCTCCTATACTTGTGGGTTATCAAGACTATTTTCTGGCGCCGTTGCCGGGGAGGCATAGCTCTACTCATAAGTTCACCTGGGGAGTACACTCTACCTCTCTCTATGTTTTTATTTTATTTTATTTTGTTTTACTTAGTTTACTTTTGTCTAGTTTATTTGTGCTTAGTTTATTTCTGTCTAGTATTATTTTGCTTAGTTTACTTTTGCTTAGTTTCTTTTTGTTTTGTTTTATTTTTCTCATATACCCAAAAATCCATAAAAATTTGAAAAATCGAAAAATTAAAAACTGTTGTTGTGGAAGAACGCATAACCATGTTGGAGCTTATAGAATTATATAATAATTATAGAGAATCAAGAACGGGTAAAGTAATGAGTGCTGTGATAGAAAAATTGAATACAATTGCTAAAATCTTGCTTAAACGCCATGATATAAATTGCTGCTCTAAAGAGGATACTAAACATCTGAAATTTCAATGTGGCTTTCGTGAAGAAGTTTTAATTAAGAACTATAATTGGAATAACTATATTCATCTTGGGTTCGAAGAGGTAGAACAATTTGTCATATTTATGGGAGCCTCTGAGATAGAATCCTTCATTGCTAAAAATTATAAAACTTGTGTTGTTTGTAAGGACCTTAAAGATTATGTCTCTTCTATCCTTAATTTTTGCATAGAAAGCTACATTGATAATCCTTATATCATTGATTATAAAGAGAGACTCATTAATGCACAAGAATGCACTCACAATTTGCAGGAACCTGTGGAAGAAGAAATTGATGAACCTGAAAGCTCATTGGATGAAAAAGAGGAGGAAATTGATGAACCCAAAAGCTCATTGGATGAAAAAGAAGAGGAGAGTGATGAACAAAAGGAGGAAGATTGGATTAGCTACCCATGCCAACCTTCTAATGAGAGTAACTCTTTATCTCTTACACTATTTGATTGTCCTCCATGCTTACCAAAGGAGGTTGAATGTTATGTTCCTGTGTATTCTCTTGAAATAGTACCTATGAGTAAAACTTGTGAGAATAATTATGCTACTATTATTTATGATAATCCATGCTACTTTGATAAATCTTATGATAATGCTTTGATTGTGCCTGATGTCGAAATGCATGGTACTAAGGAGTTTTGCGTAGCAAATATTTATGATAAATCTCTAGATGATGGTCCTATGTTACTTGATAATATTAATTGTACTACTACTGAAAATGGGATTGGAGAAGTCTTGACTTTATCTAGGAGTCCCATATCTCTTGAGATTGATCAATCATCATGTTATATTATTGATAAAAGTGGGTTTGAAAGTTTTAATCCCACTATTTTTGAGCTTGATAAAAACTATGTGTTTATGAATCATGAAAAGTATGCTGCATGTGATAGTTATATTGTTGAGTTTATTCATGAAGCTACTGAAAATTATTATGAGAGAGGAAAATATGGTTGTAGAAATTTGCATGGTACTAAAACACCTCTCTACATGCTGAAAATTTTGAGGTTACTCTTGTTTTATCTTCTTATGCTTGTCACTTTGTTCTTCATGAATTTATTTGTGTACAATATTCCTATGCATAGGAAGTGGGTTAGACTTAAATGTGTTTTGAATTTGCCTTTTGATGCTCTGTTTTGCTTCAACTCATATTTCTTGCGAGTGCATCATTAAAACTGCCGAGCCCATCTTAATGGCTATAAAGAAAGCACTTCTTGGGAGATAACCCATGTCTTTATTTTGCTACTGTTTTGTTGCGTCTTGGAAGTTGTTAATACTGTAGCAACCTCTCGTTATCTTTATTTTATTGCATTGTTGTGCCAAGTGAAGTCTCTAATAGAAGGTTGATACTAGATTTGGATTTCTGCGCAGAAACAGATTTCTATCTGTCACGAATTTGGGTCAGATTCTCTGTAGGTAACTCAGAAAAAATCTTTCAATTTACGTGCGTGTTCCTCAGATATGTATGCAACTTTCATTAGTTTTGAGTTTTCTGATTTGAGCAACGGAAGTACCTCTTAAAAATTCGTCTTTACTGGCTGTTCTGTTTTGGCAGATTCTGTCTCTGTTTTTTGCATTGTCTCTTGTGGACTTTAAGCAAGGCTTTCTACACGTGGAGAGCTGTAGCTAATGTTTTATTGAGTTCTTGCAATGTGTCACTACAGGACTAAGGTGGATTAAAGTTTTTTCGAGTACTAACCCCTCTAATGAAGTTTATGAGAAGTTTGGTGTGAAGGAAGTTTTCAAGGGTCAAGAGAGGAGGATGATATATGATCAAGAAGAGTGAAAAGTCAAAGCTTGGGGATGCCCCCGTGGTTCATCCCTGCATATTTCAAGAAGACTCAAGCGTCTAAGCTTGGGGATGCCCAAGGCATCCCCTTCTTCATCAACAACTTATCAGGTTTCTTCTATTGAAACTATATTTTTATTCGGTCACATCTTATGTGCTTTACTTGGAGCGTTTGTGTGCTTTTATTTTTGTTTTTGTTTGAATAATATTGGATCCTAGCCATCCTTGTTTGGGAGAGAGACACACTCCGCTTTTTCATATGAACACTTGTGTTCTTCGTTCAATGGTAAAAGTTGGAAGCTGTTGCATTTATTGTTATTTGGTTGGAAACAGAAAATGCCTCATATTGTCTTGGATAATTTGATACTTGGCAATTGTTTTGAGCTCTCAAGTAGATCATGATTAAGTTCTTGCATCATGTAGTTTAAACCTATTAGTGGAGAACTACCGTAGAGCTTGTTGAAATTGGTTTGCATGATTGGTCTCTCTAAGGTTTAGATATTTTTTGGTAAAAGTGTTTGAGCAACAAGGAAGACAGTGTAGAGTATTATAATGCTTGCAATATGTTTTTATGTAAGTTTTGCTGTACCGGTTCATACTTGTGTTTGCTTCAAATAACCTTGCTAGCCAAAGCCTTGTACTGAGAGGGAATGCTTCTCGTGCATCCAAAACCTTGAGCCAAAACCTATGCCATTTGTGTCCACCATACCTACCTACTATGTGGTATTTCCTGCCATTCCAAGTAAACACTTCATGTGCTACCTTTAAACAATTCAAAATGCTTCTCAATTTGTGTCAATGTTTTATAGCTCATGAGGAAGTATGTGGTGTTTTATCTTTCAATCTTGTTGGGCAGCTTTCACCAATGGACTAGTGGCTTCATCCGCTTATCCAATAATTTTGCAAAAAGAGCTGGCAACGGGGTTCCCAGCCCCAATTAATCAACTTTCATTAATAATTCTCTTCACATGTTTTGCTCTGATTCGTCAGTAAGCAACTTAATTTTGCAAATAGACACTCCTCCATGGTATGTGAAATGTTGGAAGGCACCCGAGGATTCGGTTAGCCATGGCTTGAGAAAGCAAAGGTGGGGAGGAGTGTCATCTAAATAAAACTAAAATAAAAAGGCACTCCTTCATGGTATGAGATTGTTGGCAGGCACCCGAGGATTCGGTTAGCCATGGTTTGTGAAAGCAAGGTTGGAAGGAGTGTCACCCAAAAATAAAAATAAATTAAACTAAAGTACATGTGAGAGATAATGTTCATGGGAGCCGCTCTTCGAAAGTCTGTTTGGCAAGGGGGTTAGAGTGCCCACTACCATTCGTTGACAACAACAAACACCTCTCAAAACTTTACTTTTATGCTCTCTATATGATTTCAAAACTTAAAAAGCTCTAGCACATGATTTAATTGCTGTTTCCCTCTGCGAAGGGCCTTTCTTTTACTTTATGTTGAGTCAGTTTACCTACTTCCTTCCATCTTAGAAGCAAACACTTGTGTCAACTGTTCATTGATTCTTACATACTTGCTTATTTGCATTCATCATATTACTTTGTGTTGACAATTATCCATGAGATATGCATGTTGAAAGTTGAAAGCAATCGCTGAAACTTATATCTTCCTTTGTGTTGCTTCGATGCCTTTACTTTGAATCTATTGCTTTATGAGTTAACTCTTATGCAAGACTTTTGATGCTTGTCTTGAAAGTACTATTCATGAAAAGTTTTGCCATATGTTATCTATTTGTTAGCAACTATAGATCATTGCCTTGAGTCACTTCATTCATCTCATATGCTTTACAATAGTATGATCAAGGTTATGTAAGTAGCATGTCACTACAGAAATTATTCTTTTTATCGTTTACCTACTAGAGGACGAGTAGGAACTAAGCTTGGGGATGCTGATACGTCTCCAACGTATCCATAATTTATGATGTTCCATGCTTGTTTTATGACAATACCTACATGTTTTGCTCACACTTTATAATGTTTTTATGCGTTTTCCGGAACTAACCTATTAACAAGATGCCGAAGTGCCAGTTCCTGTTTTCTGCTGTTTTTGGTTCCAGAAAGGCTGTTCGGGCAATATTCTCGGAATTCGATGAAACGAAGACCAAACATCATAATTCACCGAGACGGACCAGGACACCGAAGGGAAGTCAGAGGGGAGGCCTGGGACGCCCACACCATAGGGTCGCGCGGGCAGGTCCTTGGCCACGCCGGCCTATGGGGAGGGCGCCCTGGTGCCCCTCCTGCGCCGCCTCTTCGCCTATATAAGCCCTTTCGACCTAAAAATGCGATACCAATTGACGAAACTCCAGAAAGACTCCAGGGGCGCCGCCACCATCACGAAAGTCCAATTCGGGGGACAGAATCTCTGTTCCGGCACCCTGTCGGGACGGGGAAGTGCCCCCGGAAGCCATCTCCATCAACGCCATCGCCTCCATCATGCTCCGTGAGTAGTTCCCCCATGGACTACGGGTTCTAGCAGTAGCTAGTTGGTACTCTCTCTCCCATGTACTTCAATACAATGATCTCATGAGCTGCCTTACATGATTGAGATCCATCTGATGTAATCGGTGTTGTGTTTGTTGGGATCCGATGGATGATACATTATGATTAGTCTATCTATAAAGTTTGTGAAGTTATTGTTGCTGCAATCTTGTTATGCTTAATGCTTGTCACTAGGGCCCGAGTGGCATGATCTTAGATTTAAGCTCTATACTTATTGCTTAGATTGTATCTACAAGTTGTATGCACATGTCTATGTCCGGAACCAAAGGCCCCAAAGTGACAGAAATTGGGACAACTGGAGGGGAAGGCGTAGGTATGAGGATCACATGTTTTCACCAAGTGTTAATGCTTTGCTCCGGTGCTCTATTAAAAGGAGTACCTTAATAGCCAGTAGATTCCCTTGAGGCCCGGCTGCCACCGGCTGGTAGGACAAAAGATGTTGTGTAAGTTTCTCATTGCGAGCACGTACGACTATATATGGAAAACATGCCTACATGATTAATAATCTTGATGTTCTTTCTTAATGCTTTCAATCCTATCAATTGCCCAACTGTAATTTGTTCACCCAACACTTGTCACTTGTTATTGGAGAGTTACCACTAGTTTAGATCGCTGGGAACCCCGGTCCATCTCTCATCATCATATACTCGTTCTATATGACATTGGAAGTAGTATCAACTATTTTCTGGTGTCATTGCCTCTGTGTTATTGCTCGCTTTCTTTGTGTTCTTGTTACTATTGCTCTCATATTACTGCTGCTTTCACATCACCCCTGTTACTAGTGCTTTTCCAGGTGCAGCTGAATTGACAACTTAGTTGTTAAGGCTTATAAGTATTCTTTACCTCCCCTTGTGTCGAATCAATAAATTTGGGTTTTACTTCCCTCGAAGACTGTTGCGATCCCCTATACTTGTGGGTTATCAGTTCTCAATGCCGGCATTTATATACGCCTCGTCCTCCTTCGCCCAATAGGGCTCCTTTCCCTCGTACCCACAGCTCCCAAGGTTGTGGTTACCGATGTTAAGCTCCCGCATTTCCTTCCCCCGCAACTTGCGATTCTTGGTCGCTTATAGCTCTTCATTGGCCACAAAAGCATCAAAGTCCGCCTGGGAGACATGCGGAAAGGCAGAGTGGACCTCTTCAAAACCTTTGCCGTCAGCAATCAGCTTCCGCACCATGTACTTATAACTTCTGAGGTGTTTGGTGAACTTCAGGAGGGCTTGTGAGTTCACAATGTTCTTGGTTTCATGAGTGGAGGCATAGTCGCCTAGGAACATGTATCGTGAGTGCAACCTCGCAATGAGCTGGACTCGTGCGCTTTGTTCTCAGCTCCGAGGTCCATCTTGTTGAGATTGACGACCTCTCGGAGGATACATGCTAGTTGGTTGCCGTACCCCTTGGCAACATCCTTAGGATCCACCGGCAAACCACTGGCGAAGTTCACCTCAAAGATTGTGTCTCTGCCGGTGGCGACCGTGTTTTGGCGCCTTGCCTTCTGTGGCCTCTTGGAACCACTTCTCCCGGTGCCACTACTCCCGGCGGCGCCGCTAGGATCATCGCCGCTTGTCTCGCCGCCATCCCCGGCGGCGCCGGTTGCCTCGTCGCCGCTTGGCTCGTAGGTACTACCCCCGACGACGCCGCTTGTCTCATCGGCACTACCACCAGCGGCATCCTCCATCTCATGGTCTTTGTCACCGCCCTCCCCAGCGGCCTCGACATCCTCCTCCGTCCTAAAGAAGTTCCTATTTTAGTGCGTCTCTAACTGTTCTTGAGACGCCATGGTGGCTTGCACTAATAGATGATGAAAAAGAGTTAGAATTCACGGAAAAATTCAGCATGATTGCTAAAAATTGGTCATGCGGAGTGCTAGAATTGATGGAACGGAAATGAATCAACATTCCGGCACTCAATAGCAACTCAATCCCTGCAAACATATATATACATTCATGAAAAGGTGCCAAACATTCTCCAACAGTACATCACCATCAACCAGTACATCAAGCATTTCCAATAGTACGCCAACATCCACTTGTCCGAAGCAACTTTTTCATTTACACCAGGTACATGTCAACACCATAAATACCAGTAGCATTTTACAAATATAACCAGAGACAATAGAACTTGACCATCAGTAATAGCACTTACAACATCATTACAGTAGCATTTTCATTTTCATTACAGTAGCACTTAACATTTTCATTTGCAACAACACATTATATATTTGCAACAGCACATCATTTGCAACAGCACATCATTTGCAAATACTAAATGAGAACCACTAGCTAGCTACTGGTAGCACATCATCAACATCACATCACCAACAACACATCATCATCTCCGCCAATTTATGGTACATACAAATACTGCTACTGCTAGCATTTTTCAACTAAACCAACTAAATGAGAACCACTTTAGTCTCTGCCAATTTTATCCACTATTAACTAAACCAACAACATTTAACCACTTTAGTCTCTGCCAACTTTTGCTAGAAAATCAACTAAATGAGAACTACTTTATCAACTAAACCTACTAATACTAGCGAGCTACTGCTAGCATTTTTCATTTAGTTATTTCCATATCGCCAAAACCAGAGAACCAATTTTAGCATTCAAAAATTGAAATTTTTCTTACTGCCATATTGGACAGCTACAAAATCATATAACCAGTGATAGGGAGCAATACCAATTCAGAGATATAAAATAGCATCACTGGATATGTAGCACAAATACACATCTATCAAGCTTGGCATAATCAGAATGATTCAAAGTAATCAATAAGTCACCAGCAAGGCACGTAGCCACAACAAGCTATCAATTAAGCTCCATTAGGTAAATTTGCATTAGGCATTTGCAAGCATCTGAGCATCAATTTCAATAGCAAAACCAATTTAGCAGTAGGTAAATCAATTTTTCTTACTGCAAGCAATTCAATGTACAAATTTCCAGAGAGCTACTGCAAGAAGCTTTGAGTTCACATAGAAAGAAGCTTTAGTTCACATAATTTGGCCAACTCTAGCAGTATCCGCAACATGAATTTTGTTTTCAGAGAGCAATCCTAACCCTAACTAGCATCTAGCAGGAACCCTAACCCTAACTAGCAGTAGGTAATTCCCTACCGAGGAGGGGAGAGGGAAGGGGTATGGAAGGGGAGAGGGAAGGGAAGAGGGAAGGGTAGAGGGAAGCTCACCGTGGCCGGCGCGTGGCTCCTTCTTCTCCAACGGCGGTGCCGACGTCCCCTGCTACGCGCGCGGGTCCAACTCCTTCTCCAACGGGTCTTCCGCGGTGGCGTACGGGGTAGGTGATGGGGGCTGGTGGAGGGATGGTGGAGGACGGTGGCGGGGCAGAACGGCGACGCTCGAGAGGGTGGAGGATGGTGGTGGCAGAAGCTCCGGCTGACGGCACTCGAGAGGGGGGTCAGGGGGGATTTGGGTGTGTGGCTGGGGAGAAGAAGAGGGAAAATGGTTAAGTCCGAGTTACACATATGCCATTGTGGTGTAAGTTGTTTCTTCGTACTCAAATTCTTCCGTCATTGGGTCTCCGACCTGTCCTTCGAAGTATTCCTCATTGGCGAATCCATCCATTCCGATGATGGTCCTCTTGCCTCTCCTCACGATAACACGGCTAGGCCTGGATAGGTCGGTTATGAAGAAGCATTGGTGCACGTGTTCTGCCAGTACCCATGGCTCATTCTGCGCGGTGGAGTTCGTGGACTTTGATTTGTTGGCTTCGGGTAGAAACATTGTGGCGAAATACATGTCTTCTTTTGTGACGCTCTTAGCCCATCTGATACGGAACATCGGCACTTTCTCCCCAGCGTAGCTAAGCTCTCAGATTTCTTCGATCCTTCCGTAGTATCTAGTCTTTACGTCACCCGTCTAGGAATCCATCGTTACCCCTGAGTTCTGGTAAACATTGTTCTTGTCTTTTTCTTCCATGTAGAATGTGTACCCGTTGATATCGTACGCTTGGTAAGTCATGATGCTGGGCGCGGGGCCATGTGACAAGACCAATACTAGTTTATCCTTGTCAGAATCCATTGGTGGGGGATTAGCATCAATGTGGTCTTTGAACCAGCGCACGAAAGAGGAGTTGTGCTCTCTGAATATTTCTGCTTCCGTCATTATCGGCTTGCCACTGTTCTCTATCATGGTTTTGTGCTCTTTCAACCAAGGATCGATCAATTCAATGTGTTGTAGCGCTACTAAGTTGGACCTGTCAAAGTCGGAAGTCCGACCAGACATGTGCACGTGCAGTTCATTCCTTCCATTTTTGTGGCCTACTCCCTCGAACCTGCTGTTTTGAGGCAAACCAACAGGGTCCTCGATGTCTAGATAATTCGTGTAGAAAGAGATGCACTCTTCGGTGAGCCAGCCCTGGACGATGCTTCCTGTTAACGCGTGAAGCACACGTCCGTTGGGAACCCCAAGAGGAAGGTGTGATGCGTACAGCAGCAAGTTTTCCCTCAGTAAGAAACCAAGGTTATCGAACCAGTAGGAGTCAAGGACCACGTGAAGGTTGTTGGTGACAGAGTGTAGTGCGGCGCAACACCAGGGATACTGGCGCCAACATGGAACCTGCACAACACAATCAAAATACTTTGCCCCAACTTAACAGTGAGGTTGTCAATCTCACCGGCTTGCTGTAAACAAAGGATTAAATGTATGGTGTGGAAAATGATGTTTGTTTGCAATGAGCAGCAGAGAACAATGATTGCAGTAGATTGTATTCAGATGTAAAAGAATGGACCGGGGTCCACAGTTCACTAGTGGTGTCTCTCCAATAAGAAACAGCATGTTGGGTGAACAAATTACAGTTGGGCAATTGACAAATAAAGAGGGCATAACAATGCACATACATATCATGATGAGTAGTGTGAAATTCAATTGGGCATTACGACAAAGTACATAGACCGCTATCTAGCATGCATCTGTGCCTAAAAAGTCCACCTTCAGGTTAGCATCCGCACCCCTTCCAGTATTAAGTTGCAAACAACAGACAATTGCATTAAGTATGGTGCGTAATGTAATCAACACAAATATCCTTAGATAAAGCATTGATGTTTTATCCCTAGTGGCAACATCACATCCACAACCTTAGAACTTTCTGTCACTGTCCCAGATTCAATGCAGGCATGAACCCACTATCGAGCATAAATACTCCCTCTTGGTGTCACAAGTATCAACTTGGCCAGAGCCTCTACTAGCAACGGAGAGCATGCAAGATCATAAACAACACATATATGATAGATTGATAATCAACTTGACATAGTATTCCATATTCATCGGATCCCAACAAACACAACATGTAGCATTACAAATAGATGATCTTGATCATGATAGGCAGCTCACAAGATCTAACATGATAGCACAATGAGGAGAAGACAACCATCTAGCTACTGCTATGGACCCATAGTCCAAGGATGAACTACTCACACATCAGTCCGGAGGCGATCATGGTGATGTAGAGTCCTCCGGAAGATGATTCCCCTCTCCTGCAGGGTGCTGATACGTCTCCGACGTATCGATAATTTCTTGTGTTCCATGCCACATTATTGATGATATCTACATGTTTTATGCACACTTTATGTCATATTCGTGCATTTTCTGGAACTAACCTATTAACAAGATGCCGAAGAGCCAGTTGCTGTTTTCTGCTGTTTTTGGTTTCAGAAATCCTAGTAACGAAATATTCTCGAAATTGGACGAAATCAACGCCCAGGGTTCTATTTTGCCATGAAGCTTCCAGAAGACCGAAGAGGAGACGAAGTGGGGCCACGAGGCGGCCAAACCCTAGGGCGGCGCGGCCTGGCCCTTGGCCACGCCGACCTGTGGTGTGGGGCCCTCGTGTGGCCCCTGACCTGCCCTTCCGCCTACTTAAAGCCTCCGTCGCGAAACCCCCAGTACCGAGAGCCACGATACGGAAAACCTTCCAGAGACGCCGCCACCGCCAATCCCATCTCGGGGGATTCAGGAGATCGCCTCCGGCACCCTGCCGAAGAGGGGAATCATCTCCCGGAGGACTCTACGCCGCCATGGTCGCCTCCGGAGTGATGTGTGAGTAGTCTACCCCTGGACTATGGGTCCATAGCAGTAGCTAGATGGTTGTCTTCTCCCCATTGTGCTTAATTGTCGGGTTTTGTGAGCTGCCGAACATGATCAAGATCATCTATCTGTAATTCTATATGTTGCGTTTGTTGGGATCCGATGAATAGAGAATACTTGTTATGTTGATTATCAAAGTTATGTCTATGTGTTGTTTATGATCTTGCATGCTCTCCGTTACTAGTAGATGCTCTGGCCAAGTTGATGCTTGTAACTCCAAGAGGGAGTATTTATGCTCGATAGTGGGTTCATGTCTCCGTGAATCTGGGGGAGTGACAGAAACCTCTAAGATTATGGATGTGCTGTTGCCAATAGGGATAAAACATTGGTGCTATGTTCAAGGATGTAGTTACTGATTACATTACGCGCAATACTTAATGCAATTGTCTGTTGTTAGCAACTTAATACTGGAGGGGGTTCGGATGATAACCTGAAGGTGGACTTTTTAGGCATAGATGCATGCTGGATAGCGGTCTATGTACTTTGTCGTAATGCCCAATTAAATCTCACTATACTCATCATAATATGTATGTGCATGGTCATGCCCTCTTTATTTGTTAATTGCCCAACTATAATTTTTTCACCCAACATGCTGTTTATCTTATGGGAGAGACACCTCTAGTGAACTGTGGACCCCGGTCCAATTCTCTATACTGAAATACAATCTGCTGCAATACTGTTTTACTGTTTTTTGCAAACAATCATCTTCCACACAATACGGTTAATCCTTTGTTACAGCAAGCCGGTGAGATTGACAACCTCACTGTTTCGTTGGGGCAAAGTACTTTGGTTGTGTTGTGCAGGTTCCACGTTGGCGCCGGAATCTCTGGTGTTGCGCCGCACTACATCCCGCCGCCATCAACCTTCAACGTGCTTCTTGACTCCTACTGGTTCGATTAAACCTTGGTTTCTTGCGAGGAAACTTGTTTGTGCGCATCACACCTTCCTCTTGGGGTTCCCAACGGACGTGTCAAGTGTCAACTACACGCATCAAGCAAATTTCTGGCGCCGTTGCCGGGGAACTGAAGAAAAGTTATACCACAAAGATTTCTATCTCCCACGTCAACTGTACGCCAGAAGCAAATTTCTGGCGCCGTTGCCGGGGAGATCAAGACACGCTGCAAGGGGAGTCTCCACTTCCCAATCTCTTTACTTTGTTTTTGTCTTGCTTTATTTTATTTACTACTTTGTTTGCTGCACTAAATCAAAATACAAAAAAATTAGTTGCTAGTTTTACTTTATTTGCTATCTTGTTTGCTATATCAAAAACACAAAAAAAATTAGTTACTTGCATTTACTAGTTTGCTTTATTTACTGTCTTGCACTCTATATCAAAAACACAAAAAAATTAGTTACTTGCATTTACTTTACTTGATTCATCATGTTTCCTTTTTAATTTTACCACGAAAGACATACCGGTAGGACATAGGTCTATAATTGGGAGAAATAATATAGAAGAATTTTTCAATCATGTCAGTACCGTTGAAGATTTTGAAGATAGACACTTGGTAGAACTTGCTCCTACCTATGAAATTGCCGCTGCTGCTTTAGTTCGTATGATGGAAACTAAATTTGTTAACCTCAATCCTATAATCCAACACATGTTTCTTACACTCGGTGATATGGAAGAAGGGGAAAAGAAAGACTTTGTTTTAGAAACCCTTCTTAGAGAATTTGGTGGTATAGCAAGAGAGGCTAGAAAGGTCTTTGCTAAATATAATATGCTTGGTTCTTATACCAATTTTGTTAGTCTCCTTGAAAAGATGGATATGGATAGAATAAAGTACACTAATAATATTAATGATGGTGGGGAGATCAAAGCACCAATACCATGTAAGCTCCTAGCGATGAATGATGCACTAGAAAATAATTATGCTTGGCTTGTTCCTGAAAATTTGTTTGATGAGAGTAGCAAGCCCAAGACTAATGAAAAGGGGTCGCTAAAACTTATGTATCTAATATACTATGCCTGGTTGAGAAAACCCCGCATCCCGCTGTAGATGCACCATCTCTTGATAATACTTGATACACACTTTCTGCGCCTAGCTGAAAGGCGTTAAAGAAAAGCGCTTATGGGAGACAACCCATGGTTTTTTACTACAGTACCTTGTTTTTATTTTGAGTCTTGGAAGTTGTTTACTACTGTAGCAACCTCTCCTTATCTTAGTTTAGTGTTTTATTGTGCCAAGGAAAGTCTTTGATAGTAAAGTTCATACTAGATTTGGATTACTGCGCAGAAACAGATTTCTTTGCTGTCACGAATCTGGGCTGTTTTCTCTGTAGGTAACTCAGAAAATTATGCCAATTTACGTGAGTGATCCTCAGATATGTACGCAACATTCATTCAATTGGAGCATTTTCATTTGAGCAAGTCTGGTGCCTCGATAAAATTCGTCAATACGAACTGTTCTGTTTTGACAGATTCTGCCTTTTATTTCGCATTGCCTCTTTTGCTATGTTGGATGAATTTCTTTGATCCATTAATGTCCAGTAGCTTTATGCAATGTCCAGAAGTGTTAAGAATGATTGTGTCACCTCTGAACATGTTAATTTTTATTGTCCACTAATCCTCTAATGAGTTGTTCTAAGTTTGGTGTGGAGGAAGTTTTCAAGGATCAAGAGAGGAGTATGATGCAATATGATCAAGGAGAGTGAAAGCTCTAAGCTTGGGGATGCCCGGTGGTTCACCCCTGCATATTCTAAGAAGACTCAAGCGTCTAAGCTTGGGGATGCCCAAGGCATCCCCTTCTTCATCGACAACATTATCAGGTTCCTCCCCTGAAACTATATTTTTATTCCGTCACATCTTATGTGCTTTGCTTGGAGCGTCGGTTTGTTTTTGTTTTTGTTTTGCTTGAATAAATGGATCCTAGCATTCACTGTATGGGAGAGAGACACGCTCCGCTGTTGCATATGGACAAGTATGTCCTTAGGCTTTACTCATAGTATTCATGGCGAAGTTTCTTCTTCGTTAAATTGTTATATGGTTGGAATTGGAAAATGATACATGTAGTAATTGCTAAAATGTCTTGGATAATGTGATACTTGGAAATTGTTGTGCTCATATTTAAGCTCTTGCATCATATACTTTGCACCCATTAATGAAGAAACACCTAGAGCATGCTAAAATTTGGTTTGCATATTGGGTCTCTCTAAAGTCTAGATAATATCTAGTATTGAGTTTTGAACAACAAGGAAGACGGTGTAGAGTCTTATAATGTTTTCAATATGTCTTTTATGTGAGTTTTGCTGCACCGGTTCATCCTTGTGTTTGTTTCAAATAACCTTGCTAGCCTAAACCTTGTATCGAGAGGGAATACTTCTCATGCATCCAAAATCCTTGAGCCAACCACTATGCCATTTGTGTCCACCATACCTACCTACTACATGGTATTTCTCCGCCATTCCAAAGTAAATTACTTGAGTGCTACCTTTAAAATTCCATCATTCACCTTTACAATATATAGCTCATGGGACAAATAGCTTAAAAACTATTGTGGTATTGAATATGTACTTATGCACTTTATCTCTTATTAAGTTGCTTGTTGTGCGATAACCATGTTTCTGGGGACGCCATCAACTATTCTTTGTTGAATATCATGTGAGTTGCTATGCATGTTCGTCTTGTCTGAAGTAAGGGAGATCTACCACCTTATGGTTAAGCATGCATATTGTTAGAGAAGAACATTGGGCCGCTAACTAAAGCCATGATCCATGGTGGAAGTTTCAGTTTTGGACAATATCCTCAATCTCATATGAGAAAAATTAATTGTTGTTACATGCTTATGCATTAAAGAGGAGTCCATTATCTGTTGTCTATGTTGTCCCGGTATGGATGTCTAAGTTGAGAATAATCAATAGCGAGAAATCCAATGCGAGCTTTCTCCTTAGACCTTTGTACAGGCGGCATAGAGGTACCCCATTGTGACACTTGGTTAAAACATGTGTATTGCGATGATCCCGGTAGTCCAAGCTAATTAGGACAAGGTGCGGGCACTATTAGTATACTATGCATGAGGCTTGCAACTTGTAAGATATAATTTACATAACTCATATGCTTTATTACTACCGTTGACAAAATTGTTTCATGTTTTCAAAATCAAAGCTCTAGCACAAATATAGCAATCGATGCTTTTCCTCTATGAAGGACCATTCTTTTTTACTTTTATGTTGAGTCAGTTCACCTATTTCTCTCCACCTCAAGAAGAAAACACTTGTGTGAACTGTGCATTGATTCCTACATACTTGCATATTGCACTTATTATATTACTCTATGTTGACAATATCCATGAGATATACATGTTACAAGTTGAAAGCAACCGCTGAAACTTAATCTTCCTTTGTGTTGCTTCAATACCTTTACTTTGACTTATTGCTTTATGAGTTAACTCTTATGCAAGACTTATTGATGCTTGTCTTGAAGTATTATTCATGAAAAGTCTTTGCTATATGATTCACTTGTTTACTCATGTCATATACATTGTTTTGATCGCTGCATTCACTACATATGCTTTACAAATAATATGATCAAGGTTATGATGGCATGTCACTCCAGAAATTATCTTTGTTATCGTTTTACACACTCGGGACGAGCGAACTAAGCTTGGGGATGCTGATACGTCTCCGACGTATCGATAATTTCTTGTGTTCCATGCCACATTATTGATGATATCTACATGTTTTATGCACACTTTATGTCATATTCGTGCATTTTCTGGAACTAACCTATTAACAAGATGCCGAAGAGCCAGTTGCTGTTTTCTGCTGTTTTTGGTTTCAGAAATCCTAGTAACGAAATATTCTCGGAATTGGACGAAATCAACGCCCAGGGTTCTATTTTGCCACGAAGCTTCCAGAAGACCGAAGAGGAGACGAAGTGGGGCCACGAGGCGGCCAAACCCTAGGGCGGCGCGGCCTGGCCCTTGGCCGCGCCGACCTGTGGTGTGGGGCCCTCGTGTGGCCCCCTGACCATCCCTTCCGCCTACTTAAAGCCTCCGTCGCGAAACCCCCAGTACCGAGAGCCACGATACGGAAAACCTTCCAGAGACGCCGCCGCCGCCAATCCCATCTCGGGGGATTCAGGAGATCGCCTCCGGCACCCTGCCGGAGAGGGGAATCATCTTCCGGAGGACTCTACGCCGCCATGGTCGCCTCCGGAGTGATATGTGAGTAGTCTACCCTTGGACTATGGGTCCATAGCAGTAGCTAGATGGTTGTCTTCTCCCCATTGTGCTTAATTGTCGGGTCTTGTGAGCTGCCGAACATGATCAAGATCATCTATCTGTAATTCTATATGTTGCGTTTGTTGGGATCCGATGAATAGAGAATACTTGTTATGTTGATTATCAAAGTTATGTCTATGTGTTGTTTATGATCTTGCATGCTCTCCGTTACTAGTAGATTCTCTGGCCAAGTTGATGCTTGTAACTCCAAGAGGGAGTATTTATGCTCGATAGTGGGTTCATGTCTCCGTGAATCTGGGGGAGTGACAGAAACCTCTAAGATTATGAATGTGCTGTTGCCACTAGGGATAAAACATTGGTGCTATGTTCAAGGATGTAGTTACTGATTACATTACGCGCAATACTTAATGCAATTGTCTGTTGTTAGCAACTTAATACTGGAGGGGGTTCGGATGATAACCTGAAGGTGGAATTTTTAGGCATAGATGCATGCTGGATAGCGGTCTATGTACTTTGTCGTAATGCCCAATTAAATCTCACTATACTCATCATAATATGTATGTGCATGGTCATGCCCTCTTTATTTGTCAATTGCCCAACTGTAATTTGTTCACCCAACATGTTGTTTATCTTATGGGAGAGACACCTCTAGTGAACTGTGGACCCCGGTCCAATTCTCTATACTGAAATACAATCTGCTGCAATACTTTGTTTCTTGTTTTACGCAAACAATCATCTTCCACACAATACGGTTAATCCTTTGTTACAGCAAGCCGGTGAGATTGACAACCTCACTGTTTCGTTGGGGCAAAGTACTTTGGTTGTGTTGTGCAGGTTCCACGTTGGCGCCGGAATCTCTGGTGTTGCGCCGCACTACATCCCGCCGCCATCAACCTTCAACGTGCTTCTTGACTCCTACTGGTTCGATTAAACCTTGGTTTCTTACTGAGGGAAACTTGCCGCTGTGCGCATCACACCTTCCTCTTGGGGTTCCCAACGGACGTGTCAACTACACGCATCAAGCAAATTTCTGGCGCCGTTGCCGGGGAACTGAAGAAAAGTTATACCACAAAGATTTCTATCTCCCACGTCAACTGTACGCCAGAAGCAAATTTCTGGCGCCGTTGCCGGGGAGATCAAGACACGCTGCAAGGGGAGTCTCCACTTCCCAATCTCTTTACTTTGTTTTTGTCTTGCTTTATTTTATTTACTACTTTGTTTGCTGCACTAAATCAAAATACAAAAAAATTAGTTGCTAGTTTTACTTTATTTGCTATCTTGTTTGCTATATCAAAAACACAAAAAAAATTAGTTACTTGCATTTACTAGTTTGCTTTATTTACTGTCTTGCACTCTATATCAAAAACACAAAAAAATTAGTTACTTGCATTTACTTTACTTGATTCATCATGTTTCCTTTTTAATTTTACCACGAAAGACATACCGGTAGGACGTAGGTCTATAATTGGGAGAAATAATATAGAAGAATTTTTCAATCATGTCAGTACCGTTGAAGATTTTGAAGATAGACACTTGGTAGAACTTGCTCCTACCTATGAAATTGCCGCTGCTGCTTTAGTTCGTATGATGGAAACTAAATTTGTTAACCTCAATCCTATAATCCAACACATGTTTCTTACACTCGGTGATATGGAAGAAGGGGAAAAGAAAGACTTTGTTTTAGAAACCCTTCTTAGAGAATTTGGTGGTATAGCAAGAGAGGCTAGAAAGGTCTTTGCTAAATATAATATGCTTGGTTCTTATACCAATTTTGTTAGTCTCCTTGAAAAGATGGACATGGATAGAATAAAGTACACTAATAATATTAATGATGGTGGGGAGATCAAAGCACCAATACCATGTAAGCTCCTAGCGATGAATGATGCACTAGAAAATAATTATGCTTGGCTTGTTCCTGAAAATTTGTTTGATGAGAGTAGCAAGCCCAAGACTAATGAAAAGGGGTCGCTAAAACTTATGTATCTAATATACTATGCCTGGTTGAGAAAACCCCGCATCCCGCTGTAGATGCACCATCTCTTGATAATACTTGATACACACTTTATGCGCCTAGCTGAAAGGCGTTAAAGAAAAGCGCTTATGGGAGACAACCCATGGTTTTTTACTACAGTACCTTGTTTTTATTTTGAGTCTTGGAAGTTGTTTACTACTGTAGCAACCTCTCCTTATCTTAGTTTAGTGTTTTATTGTGCCAAGGAAAGTCTTTGATAGTAAAGTTCATACTAGATTTGGATTACTGCGCAGAAACAGATTTCTTTGCTGTCACGAATCTGGGCTGTTTTCTCTGTAGGTAACTCAGAAAATTATGCCAATTTACGTGAGTGATCCTCAGATATGTACGCAACATTCATTCAATTGGAGCATTTTCATTTGAGCAAGTCTGGTGCCTCGATAAAATTCGTCAATACAAACTGTTCTGTTTTGACAGATTCTGCCTTTTATTTCGCATTGCCTCTTTTGCTATGTTGGATGAATTTCTTTGATCCATTAATATCCAGTAGCTTTATGCAATGTCCAGAAGTGTTAAGAATGATTGTGTCACCTCTGAACATGTTAATTTTTATTGTCCACTAATCCTCTAATGAGTTGTTCTAAGTTTGGTGTGGAGGAAGTTTTCAAGGATCAAGAGACGAGTATGATGCAATATGATCAAGGAGAGTGAAAGCTCTAAGCTTGGGGATGCCCGGTGGTTCACCCCTGCATATTCTAAGAAGACTCAAGCGTCTAAGCTTGGGGATGCCCAAGGCATCCCCTTCTTCATCGACAACATTATCAGGTTCCTCCCCTGAAACAATATTTTTATTCCGTCACATCTTATGTGCTTTGCTTGGAGCGTCGGTTTGTTTTTGTTTTTGTTTTGCTTGAATAAATGGATCCTAGCATTCACTGTATGGGAGAGAGACACGCTCCTCTGTTGCATATGGACAAGTATGTCCTTAGGCTTTACTCATAGTATTCATGGCGAAGTTTCTTCTTCGTTAAATTGTTATATGGTTGGAATTGGAAAATGATACATGTAGTAATTGCTAAAATGTCTTGGATAATGTGATACTTGGAAATTGTTGTGCTCATGTTTAAGCTCTTGCATCATATACTTTGCACCCATTAATGAAGAAACACCTAGATCATGCTAAAATTTGGTTTGCATATTTGGTCTCTCTAAAGTCTAGATAATATCTAGTATTGAGTTTTGAACAACAAGGAAGACGGTGTAGAGTCTTATAATGTTTTCAATATGTCTTTTATGTGAGTTTTGCTGCACCGGTTCATCCTTGTGTTTGTTTCAAATAACCTTGCTAGCCTAAACCTTGTATCGAGAGGGAATACTTCTCATGCATCCAAAATCCTTGAGCCAACCACTATGCCATTTGTGTCCACCATACCTACCTACTACATGGTATTTCTCCGCCATTCCAAAGTAAATTGCTTGAGTGCTACCTTTAAAATTCCATCATTCACCTTTACAATATATAGCTCATGGGACAAATAGCTTAAAAACTATTGTGGTATTGAATATGTACTTATGCACTTTATCTCTTATTAAGTTGCGTGTTGTACGATAACCATGTTTCTGGGGACGCCATCAACTATTCTTTGTTGAATATCATGTGAGTTGCTATGCATGTTCGTCTTGTCTGAAGTAAGGGAGATCTACCACCTTATGGTTAAGCATGCATATTGTTAGAGAAGAACATTGGGCCGCTAACTAAAGCCATGATCCATGGTGGAAGTTTCAGTTTTGGACAATATCCTCAATCTCATATGAGAAAAATTAATTGTTGTTACATGCTTATGCATTAAAGAGGAGTCCATTATCTGTTGTCTATGTTGTCCCGGTATGGATATCTAAGTTGAGAATAATCAATAGCGAGAAATCCAATGCGAGCTTTCTCCTTAGACCTTTGTACAGGCGGCATAGAGGTACCCCATTGTGACACTTGGTTAAAACATGTGTATTGCGATGATCCCGGTAGTCCAAGCTAATTAGGACAAGGTGCGGGCACTATTAGTATACTATGCATGAGGCTTGCAACGTGTAAGATATAATTTACATTACTCATATGCTTTATTACTACCATTGACAAAATTGTTTCATGTTTTCAAAATCAAAGCTCTAGCACAAATATAGCAATCGATGCTTTTCCTCTATGAAGGACCATTCTTTTTACTTTTATGTTGAGTCAGTTCACCTATTTCTCTCCACCTCAAGAAGAAAACACTTGTGTGAACTGTGCATTGATTCCTACATACTTGCATATTGCACTTATTATATTACTCTATGTTGACAATATCCATGAGATATACATGTTACAAGTTGAAAGCAACCACTGAAACTTAATCTTCCTTTGTGTTGCTTCAATACCTTTACTTTGATTTATTGCTTTATGAGTTAACTCTTATGCAAGACTTATTGATGCTTGTCTTGAAGTATTATTCATGAAAAGTCTTTGCTATATGATTCACTTGTTTACTCATGTCATATACATTGTTTTGATCGCTGCATTCACTACATATGCTTTACAAATAGTATGATCAAGGTTATGATGGCATGTCACTCCAGAAATTATCTTTGTTATCGTTTTACCTGCTCGGGACGAGCAGAACTAAGCTTGGGGATGCTGATACGTCTCCGACGTATCGATAATTTCTTGTGTTCCATGCCACATTATTGATGATATCTACATGTTTTATGCACACTTTATGTCATATTCGTGCATTTTCTGGAACTAACCTATTAACAAGATGCCGAAGAGCCAGTTGCTGTTTTCTGCTGTTTTTGGTTTCAGAAATCCTAGTAACGAAATATTCTCGGAATTGGACGAAATCAACGCCCAGGGTTCTATTTTGCCACGAAGCTTCCAGAAGACCGAAGAGGAGATGAAGTGGGGCCACGAGGCGGCGAAACCCTAGGGCGGCGCGGCCTGGCCCTTGGCCGCGCCGACCTGTGGTGTGGGGCCCTCGTGTGGCCCCCTGACCTGCCCTTCCGCCTACTTAAAGCCTCCGTCGCGAAACCCCCAGTACCGAGAGCCACGATACGGAAAACCTTCCAGAGACGCCGCCGCCGCCAATCCCATCTCGGGGGATTCAGGAGATCGCCTCCGGCACCCTGCCGGAGAGGGGAATCATCTCCCGGAGGACTCTACGCCGCCATGGTCGCCTCCGGAGTGATGTGTGAGTAGTCTACCCCTGGACTATGGGTCCATAGCAGTAGCTAGATGGTTGTCTTCTCCCCATTGTGCTTAATTGTCGGGTCTTGTGAGCTGCCGAACATGATCAAGATCATCTATCTGTAATTCTATATGTTGCGTTTGTTGGGATCCGATGAATAGAGAATACTTGTTATGTTGATTATCAAAGTTATGTCTATGTGTTGTTTATGATCTTGCATGATCTCCGTTACTAGTAGATGCTCTGGCCAAGTTGATGCTTGTAACTCCAAGAGGGAGTATTTATGCTCGATAGTGGGTTCATGTCTCCGTGAATCTGGGGGAGTGACAGAAACCTCTAAGATTATGGATGTGCTGTTGCCACTAGGGATAAAACATTGGTGCTATGTTCAAGGATGTAGTTACTGATTACATTATGCGCAATACTTAATGCAATTGTCTGTTGTTAGCAACTTAATACTGGAGGGGGTTCGGATGATAACCTGAAGGTGGACTTTTTAGGCATAGATGCATGCTGGATAGCGGTCTATGTACTTTGTCGTAATGCCCAATTAAATCTCACTATACTCATCATAATATGTATGTGCATGGTCATGCCCTCTTTATTTGTCAATTGCTCAACTGTAATTTGTTCACCCAACATGCTGTTTATCTTATGGGAGAGACACCTCTAGTGAACTGTGGACCCCGGTCCAATTCTCTATACTGAAATACAATCTGCTGCAATCTTTGTTTCTTGTTTTACGCAAACAATCATCTTCCACACAATACGGTTAATCCTTTGTTACAGCAAGCCGGTGAGATTGACAACCTCACTGTTTCGTTGGGGCAAAGTACTTTGGTTGTGTTGTGCAGGTTCCACGTTGGCGCCGGAATCTCTGGTGTTGCGCTGCACTACATCCCGCCGCCATCAACCTTCAACGTGCTTCTTGACTCCTACTGGTTCGATTAAACCTTGGTTTCTTACTGAGGGATACTTGCCGCTGTGCGCATCACACCTTCCTCTTGGGGTTCCCAACGGACGTGTCAACTACACGCATCAAGCAAATTTCTGGCGCCGTTGCCGGGGAACTGAAGAAAAGTTATACCACAAAAATTTCTATCTCCCACGTCAACTGTACGCCAGAAGCAGGTGCCGGAGGCGATCTCCTAAATCCCCCGAGATGGGATTGGCGGCGGCGGCGTCTCTGGAACTTTTTCCGTATCGTGGCTCTCGGTAATAGGGTTTTCGCGACGGAGAGTTTAAGTAGGCGGAAGGGCAGAGTCGGAGGCGGCGCAGGGGCCCCACACCATAGGCCGGCGCGGGCCCCATGCTGGCCGCGCTGCCCTATGGTTAGGGCGCCTCGTGGCCCCACTTCGTATGCTCTTCGGTCTTCGGGAAGCTCCGTGGAAAAATAAGACCCTGGGTGTTGATTTCTTCCAATTCCGAGAATATTTCCTGTGTAGGATTTCTGAAACCAAAAACAACACAAAACAGGAACTGGCGCTTCGGCATCTCGTCAATAGGTTAGTGCCGGAAAATGCATAATAATGATGTAATGTGTGCATAAATGATACGTCTCTGACGTATCGATAATTTCTTATGTTCCATGCCACATTATTGATGTTATCTACATGTTTTATGCACACTTTATGTCATATTCGTGCATTTTCTGGAACTAACATATTAACAAGATGCCGAAGTGCCAGTTGCTGTTTTCTGCTGTTTTTGGTTTCAGAAATCCTAGTAAGGAAATATTCTCGGAATTGGACGAAATCAACGCCCAGGGTCCTATTTTGCCACGAAGCTTCCAGAAGACCGAAGAGGAGACGAAGTGGGGCCACGAGGTGGCCAGACTATAGGGCGGCGCGGCCCAGGTCTTGGCCGCGCCGACCTATAGTGTGGGCCCCTCGTGACGCCCCTTGACCTGCCCTTCCGCCTACAAATAGCCTTCATCGCGAAACCCCCAGTACCGAGAGCCACGATACGGAAAACCTTCCAGAGACGCCGCCGCCGCCAATCCCATCTCGGGGGATTCAGGAGATCGCCTCCGGCACCCTGCCGGAGAGGGGAATCATCTCCCGGAGGACTCTACGCCGCCATGGTCGCCTCCGGAGTGATGTGTGAGTAGTCTACCCCTGGACTATGGGTCCATAGCAGTAGCTAGATGGTTGTCTTCTCCCCATTGTGCTTCATTGTTGGATCTTGTGAGCTGCCTAACATGATCAAGATCATCTATCTGTAATTCTATATGTTTCGTTTGTTGGGATCCGATGAATAGAGAATACTTGTTATGTTGATTATCAAAGTTATGTCTATGTGTTGTTTATGATCTTGCATGCTCTCCGTTACTAGTAGATGCTCTGGCCAAGTAGATGCTTGTAACTCCAAGAGGGAGTATTTATGCTCGATAGTGGGTTCATGTCTCCGTGAATCTGGGGAAGTGACAGAAATCTCTAAGATTATGGATGTGCTGTTGCCACTAGGGATAAAACATTGGTGCTATGTTCGAGGATGTGGTTACCGATTACATTACGCGCAATACTTAATGCAATTGTCTGTTGTTAGCAACTTAATACTGGAGGGGGTTCGGATGATAACCTGAAGGTGGACTTTTTAGGCATAGATGCATGCTGGATAGCGGTCTATGTACTTTGTCGTAATGCCCAATTAAATCTCACAATACTCATCATAATATGTATGTGCATGGTCATGCCCTCTTTATTTGTCAATTGCCCAACTGTAATTTGTTCACCCAACATGCTGTTTATCTTATGGGAGAGACACCTCTAGTGAACTGTGGACCCCGGTCCAATTCTCTTTACTGAAATACAATCTACTGCAATCTTTGCTCTCTTGTTTTACGCAAACAATCATCATCCACACTATACATCTAATCCTTTGTTACAGCAAGCCGGTGAGATTGACAACCTCGCTGTTTCGTTGGGGCAAAGTACTTGGTTTGTGTTGTGCAGGTTCCACGTTGGCGCCGGAATCCCTGGTGTTGCGCCGCACTACATCTCGCCGCCATCAACCTTCAACGTGCTTCTTGGCTCCTACTGGTTCGATTAAACCTTGGTTTCATACTGAGGGAAAACTTACCGCTGTACGCATCACACCTTCCTCTTGGGGTTCCCAACGGACGCGTGCTGTACGCGTATCAAGCACTTTTTCTGGCACCGTTGCCGGGGACCTGAAGAAAAGTTACACTACAAGAGATCTCTGACTCCCACGTCAACTTTGCGCCAGCAGCACTTTTTCTGGCGCTGTTGCCGGGGAGATCAAGACACGCTGCATGGGGAGTCTCTACATCCCAATCTCTTTACTTTGTTTTTGTCTTGCTTAGTTTTATTTACTACTTTGTTTGCTGCACTAAATCAAAATACAAAAAAATTAGTTGCTAGTTTTACTTTATTTGCTATCTTGTTTGCTATATCAAAAACACAAAAAAATTAGTTACTTGTTTTACTTTACTTAATATCATGCATGTTTTTATTTCACTAGTTAATCATAATGGAAAACAACAAAAATATGAGAGATCTTTATGAACTTTATCTTGAATTAGGACATGATGTGTTTGAAGAGAGAATTAAAAAACCCATGGAACTTTATATGCATGCTAATGGAAATGTTATTACTATGAATGCTTTGAACACCATTGTTGCTAATGCTATGGAAAATTCTAAGCTTGGGGAAGCTGGCTTTGATGAGCATGATCTTTTTAGTCCCCCAAGCATTGAGGAGAAAATTTTCTTTTATGATTACAATATGCCTCCTATATATGATGATAGCCACTTTGTTGAATTTGCTCCCACTACAACTAATAAAATTGATTATGCTTATGTGGAGAGTAATAATTTTATGCATGGGAGTCATGATAAGAATGCTTTATGTGATAGTTATATTGTTGAGTTTGCTCATGATGCTACTGAAAGTTATTATGAGAGAGGAAAATATGGTTATAGAAATTTTCATGTTACTAAAACACCTCTCTATGTGCTGAAATTTTTGAAGCTACACTTGTTTTATCTTTCTACGCTTGTTGCATTATGCTTCTTGAACTTGTTTATTTACAAGATTCCTCTTCATAGGAAGCATGTTAGACTTAAATGTGTTTTGAATTTGCCTCTTGAAGCTCTCTTTTGCTTCAAATACTATTTCTTGCGAGTGCATCATCAAAACTGCTGAGCCCATCTTAATGGCTATAAAGAAAGAACTTCTTGGGAGATAACCCATGTGTTATTTTACTACAGTACTTTGTTTTTATTTTGTGTCTTGGAAGTTGTTTACTACTGTAGCAACCTCTCCTTATCTTAGTTTAGTGTTTTGTTGTGCCAAGTAAAGTCGTTGATAGTAAAGTTCATACTAGATTTGGATTACTGCGCAGAAACATATTTCTTTGCTGTCACGAATCTGGGCAAAATTCTCTGTAGGTAACTCAAAAAATTATGCCAATTTACGTGAGTGATCCCCAGATATGTACGCAACTTTCATTCAATTTGGGAATTTTCATTTTAGCAAGTCTGGTGCCTCAATAAAATTCGTCAATACGAACTGTTCTGTTTTGACAGATTCTGCCTTTTATTTCGCATTGCATGTTTTGTTATGTTCGATGGATATTTCGATTCCATTGACTTTAAGTAGCTTTGTGCAATGTCCAGAAGTGTTAAGAATTATTATGTCACCTCTGAACATGTATATTTTGATTGTGCACTAACCCTCTAATGAGTTGTTCTAAGTTTGGTGTGGAGGAAGGTTTCAAGGATCAAGAGAGGGAGATGATTGACATAGGCATCCCAAATGGGCCTGCCGAAGATAGTACCCGGGGTTTACTGAAGGCCCATTACCCGAAGAATAAGAAGATTCGGAAGCCCAAGATATTATTAAGGAAAGCTAGAGTTGTAATAGAAAGTCTTATTTGTAATTTTACGGGATGAGTTAGAAACCTTCCCGGACTTTGTAACTTGTACAACACGAATCCCTCGGCTCCGCCTCCTATATAAGGGGGAGTCGAGGGACGCGGAAATCATCGAATCATTGTTTACAAACCTTAGTTTTCATAATCGCCGAGTATTTTTCGGCTGAAACCTTCGAGATCTACTTGCCCTCTACTTCCAACTAAACCCTAGTCTACAATCCATAGGCATTGACAAGTTAATACCTTGTCAATTGGCGCCGTCTGTGGGAACTAGAGGTGTAAGGATCTGATCTCGATAGCACGTTCAAGATCTTCGACATCATCAACTGCAAGCAACGCAATGGATCGAGGTAAACAAATCGCTGCTGGTCCTGTCGATTTTGTTCCTCACCCACCCTCCCGTTTGGATGCATATGCGTATCTGGCGGAGCCTATGGAGATGACGTTCGGAAGGTTTCGCTTTCGCGTCGAGAAGGAAGGATCGTATCGTGTCGAAATTCCGATCTCGTCGGGATCGTCGGCGGTCGATTCCGATTTTTCAAGCTATACATCGTCAACCGAATCAGGAGAAGAAGAAACTTCGTCGTCACGCTACATCAGCATCAGGGCAAGAGAGAAACTCGCCAAGATCTTCAGCGACATGTCGTTTGAGTCATCTGCGGACTCATATATAAGCGATGGCTTGAGCAGTGTCGACAGTTACGACTTCATCGACAAATCTACTACAGTGGGCAAGGTCTTCACCAATCTCAACGATGGTGTCACCAAACCCAACATAGATCTGAATACAAAATATCATTAGATTTATGTCATTGGAGAGCCAAGCAATGACCAAGAGGAAACATCTGAGGCTTTCGACGATCTGGGAAATCCATACGTCGATCCCTCCGATCTGCGACGAGGCCTGGGCAATAAATACGTCGGGCCACAGCCGCGACACAGAGTTCGACTCCCGCAAGCAGCGTGGGATAGAGCCGCGAGAGCTATGGATGGATCAGAACCAATGGCCACCACAGCCACGCCAGAGGAATTACAAGCATATCAATATAGGCTCGCACGAGCTGCAAGAGAATTGAAAAAACAGGCAGCTGAGTTAAACAGAAGAAAGGAGGCAGCTTCTGCATCTAGCAGGAGAAGGGCAGAGTTGAGTCGACAATCTAGAACTTCGGGTGATAGCCACAGGGAAGCTCGGAACAGAGCAAGATCAAGGTTACAACACATGCCCGAAGCAGAAAGAGAGCACCTGGTCCAAAACCTCGACATGTCCTTTATGTCGATAGATACAAGAGGAAACATCATCCCTAAGACACCAGAGGCTGGGTATATGGCGACACACGCTTTTATCCTCGCATCTAAACCACCTCCAGGAGATCCAAGGGAAACACTTTACAACATGGCGATAGCAGGAGTTGGAGCCATGGGGACGGCGTTTGTATCAACACCTCCCAAAGGAACAGCAAGGCAAAATAGTCCACGACCTGCGGCAGCAGCAGCAGCAGCTCCTGAGGGACCAAGTGGAGCAAGAGATACGGCAGCACAAGCAAGGGTCGACAGAGCGCGACAAAGCAGAAGAGAACATCGGCAGTCCCCAGAGTTAAATGACGATGATATGTGCGGTTTGCCGTGCTTCACGAGGAGAGTGCGAAAAACTCGAGTACCTTCGGGATTCAAGTTGCCTGATAATTTCAAAAAAATCGACGGCCTTCAAGATCCAGAAGATTGGCTAGTTGATTATCTCGAGACTGTAAAACTCACAGGAGGAACCAGAGCAACAGCTATGCAAAGCATCCAGGTGCATTTGAGTGGAGCCGCACGGTCTTGGATAAAGAAACTCCCTCCAGGATCTATCGACAGTTGGGAAAGCTTCGAGGACGTGTTCGTCAAGAACTTCATCAAAAACTCGGCAGAAAATATATCCAAAGGTGGAACATCATCAAAAACTCGGCAGAAAATATATCTGACGAGAGAGCGATAGATGCGTTTGTCGCAGGAATCAGGCGTGGAGATTTTGTCGAGGACTTGGGAAGGACCAACCCAAAGACAGTATCCGCGTTAATGGAAATAGCAAACAGATGGGCAGATGGAGAAGATGCTGTCCACAACAAACGGCACAGGTCGCCAGAGGAGGACCGTGGTCGAAATTATCAACCGAGGCGATGATTTCCTCGGCAGTACCCGAACTATGATGCTCCAGGACAAATTTCGGCAGGCTTTCGGGCAAACACAGGAGGAAACAACAGAGACGATTATCAGAGAAGCAATGAGCAGCGAGGCGATAAAAGAGACGATTCTCGAAACAACAGGAAAAATAGCGGGCCTAGGTTCCCGAGGCCTTTCGTGTCTCCTGAAGAGATGATGAATGGGCCGTGTCAGATGCACTTTTTCCTCGACAGCAACGGAAAAAGACAGTCAGGACATCTGCAGAAAGATTGTCGCAATTTCCAGGCAATGTTAAGGTGGGCAGAGCATGCTAACGCTCGAGTAGCACAGAGAAATCCTCGAGAACCCAGGAGCGAGATTCACTTGCCACCTCCTCCCGTGATTACAGAAGATAATCGACATCAGCTCAGAATAGCGGCAGCACCTCCACCACCACCTTACGTTGATCCTAACTCCAACGGAGCGGTGTCGATGATTCAGAAGGGAAGGCCATCCAATAGAGCTCATAAAGTAATCTCACGACATGTGTTCATGGCAGAAAAAATGCCTCCACCAACAGTCGAGTATCTTAATTGGTCAGGGCAAGATATTGGCTTCACCATAGCAGATCATCCGCAGCAAGTTCCTCGACCGGGCGATCGGCACTTATCTTACCAGCAGTTATTGCGGGATTTGATGTCTCTCGAGTGTTCATAGATGGCGGCAGCAGCTTAAACCTTATGTATGCAGATACATTGAGGAAGATGAACATATCTCTAGCAAACTTGAAGCCAACAGACACGAGGTTCCATGGTATCACACCAGAGAAACCAAGTTATCCATTGGGGAAGATCAATCTCGACGTTCAGTTTGGAACCCAAGAGAATTATAGAATCGAGAAGTTGGAATTTGAAGTTGTGGATTTTCCGTCGCAGTACCACGCTCTGTTGGGACGACCAGCATATGCTAGATTTATGGCGGTACCACACTATACATACCTGTTGTGGAGGATGCCTGGACCGAAGGGACCAATCACTGTCAAAGGAAGCTTCGCCTTAGCCGGTAAGTGCGATAAGGATTTTCATCGGATATCAGAAACTTTCGGGATGCAAGCTGAGTATTTGGCGTCAAGGAGTATGACTGACTACGACGTGCTGCCAGACGTTGGAAGGCCAAATAAAGAATCAACTTTCAATACCGAGAAAAATTCTAAGGAGGTGCAGATTCACCCGACAGACCCGAAAAAGACGACATCCATCGCAAACGACATGGACCTCGCATAGGAAAGCGCGCTCGTCGAGTTCCTCCGTGAGAACTGGAAAATCTTCGCATGGTGTCCAGCTGACATACCAGGAGTACCCAGGGAACTTGCCGAGCACCACCTAAACTTGGATCCACTAGCGAGACCAATCAAACAACCCTTGCGGCGTTTTTCGGAACCAAACCGCAAGGCCATCACTACAAGAAAAGTTCTGATAGACAACGTCTCAAAATCGTCCGCTAAGGGGTATTTTTCGTCGCCTATGGGCCTAACCCGACGATATGGGTTCTGTTGTGGAAACTGCGTCAGGCAAAGTCCAACGACGTTTTTTTCGGTCCGTCGCGCTTGGGCGCCCTTCCGCCACGGAAAATCGGACCGTTGCGCAAGTGTTTCCGGGAGCCCGTTGATCAGCCGACGTCATGCAACCGACATGTGGCGACGCCGTTAGCGCGATTAACGGCGTTAACGCCGAAACCCCGTGGTAGATGGTAGGCCCACACGAGGCTGCCACGTCTTAAGCGGGCCGGGCAGTGACATAGTTTGACCAGGTCAACTATATAGTGGGCTGGTCCATTAGTTACGTGGGCCGGGCCTAACCTCTAAGGTTGATGGTCAAAACTTAAATGGGCCGGCCCATTTAACATGTGGGGTCCACCTTACAAGAATCGGCCGGCCCAAGAAGCAAGTGGGCCGGGCCAAAACACAGGTGGGTCCCACTTTCCTGTTAAAGGGCCGGCCCATTTAGTGTGTGGGGTCCACCATATAGCAAGTGGGCCGGGCCAAAAACACAGGTGGGTCCCACTTTCCAGTTAAAGGGTCGGCCCATTTAGTATGTGGGGTCCACCATATATCAAGTGGGCCAACCCAACAAGATAGTGGGCCGGGCCAAAAACACAGGTGGGTCCCACTTTCCTGTTAAAGGGCCGGCCCATTTGGTGTGTGGGGTCCACCATATAGCAAGTGGGCCGGCCCAACAAGATAGTGGGCCGGCCCAAAAGCACAGTGGGTCCCACCTTCTGTTAAAAGGCTGGCCCATTTAGTATGTGGGGTCCACCATGTAGCGGTGGGCCGGCCCAACAAGATAGTGGGCGGGCCAAAAACACAGTGGGTCCCACTTTCCAGTTAAAAGGCCGGCCCATTTAGTATGTGGGGTCCACCATATAGCAAGTGGGCCGGCCCAACAAGATAGTGGGCCGGGCCAAAAACACAGGTGGGTCCCACCTTCCTGTTAAAGGGCCGGCCCATTTACCATGTGGGACCACCATATAGCAAATGGGCTGGCCCAACAAGATAGTGGGCCGGCCCAATAAGCATGTGGATCCCACTATCGTGTAACCGGGCTGGCCTACTAAAGAAGTGGGCTGGACCAAAATGAAAGTGGGTCCCACACTACTGTAAGTGGGCCGGCCCAATCTGTTGTAGTGCCCTACTTGTTTGACTAGTCAACTTGCATTAAATTTCATGAGCCTAAAATCTGATATCAATGATACACACAATTACATACACAAATAAAACAAGTAGGAAAATTACAAGGCAATTAATGTGCCCAAATAAAAAAATTACATAGAATCATTGAGGACTTCTATTAGCATCATCAATAACACGTTGACATTTGGCAATCGCCTTGATTGAATCTTGTGTACTCTTTGTCAACATATCAGCTACAGATCTTAAAGAAGCAATACCATGTCTTTTATAAAGTACAGCCTTGAGATATTTACTGTTTGATGAAAGCAATGGTCTAGGTTGACGGCTATGAGAAGATGCATCAGAAGAAATATCAGAACTTTTTGTGGGCCTCACTTCTAATGAAGATTGCTTCATCACAACTACATTCTGATAATAATGCAAAAAGAGTTAAACGATGAACTATGCAAACATTTATTATGCAATGTAGATATAAGATAATAACAAGTTGCATAAATAAGACAATGTATGGAACTTGTACTAAGCACAAACTTACATCATAATGTTGCACAGGGTCGCTACAGATCCTTTTTTGGCGACTATCTTCTAATGATGACTGCTTCATTAAAAGCGCATTACGGTAACATTGCAAACATAGTTACAACAATTAACTATTCAAACATGTATTACGCAATGTAGAGATCGGATAACGACATGTAGCAGAAATAAGCACAAGATAAGATAAGATGCATGTACTAAGCACATGCGCTTCTTTGCAGGTCCTTCTCTTGCGTGCACTAGTCGTGGTCAACATGCCTGTCATTTTAGGTTCAGCCGTCAAGTGAAATGCTAATCCTCCTGCTCCATTGTCCTTAATCTGTGTTTAGATATGTCAACACCCGGATTTTTAAGTCCAGATGCCTATTATGCCATTCCTCGCAATCCCAGGAATATTGTTTTTGCGAGACATAATAGATTGATATCACAACACATCATTCATTACATACCATAATCGTCTTACAAATAAAGGATCACATGATCCAGTCTCATTACAACATACGGGATCTAGAGATCCAAATATGAAACACATAGCGGAAGCGAAATAGTAGCGGTCTTGGTCCATCTATTCCACAGGCAACTGTCGACGTCAGGAGTGATCCTAGTTGTCGTAGACGTCCTCTTGTCCTTCTTCCGGTTCTGGTATTCCTCTTCATAGTCTGGCCATTTGAATAGCCAGGGACACAGCCATGAGTACTTTAAAGTACTCGCAAACTAATACTAAGGTAAATACTATCAACTATAGTAAGGGGTTCTAAGCTCTAGTTTTATTTGCATAAAGCCAGTTTTATTTCATAAGCACTTTAATAATCAAAGCTTCTTCATTTAACTAACTCAAGTGGGAACATTAGTGTCATTCCCACAACTCAGTTGTGATTCAAAGTCAAAGTCACCTTTCAATTCAAATCACAAGTCACCATTCATATTTTTAGAAAAGTTCTGATGACGGAACAGTATGGCCTTTCCAACTGTCCATAACCGCGGACGCGGCTATTCGAATAGGTTTAACTCTGCAGAGGTTGTACACTTGTGCCACAACAATTGCAATAGTTCATCAGGGTAATCGGCCCTGATTTATCGTACGCGATGCGCGAACTACCAATCCTAACCTTTCATTTACGGTATAGGCACCTCTCCCCATGAGCTTGGCCTCCCGGTGAAGACACGCGGTCGGCACAGAGCTGCACAGGGCTTGGGCCGGACATTCACCTCATTTCACGTCATTTCACATCACTTCACCAGTACGGAGGCAGCCTCGGCATAACCCCTATGACGCTTGTTCAGAGGGAACCCATACTAAAATACATAAGTTTCCAGCTAAGCCTTACCCAGATTCAGGTATTGTGGGGGTACTTGTAAAATTGGAATGGTATCGCATCCGAACCCAACCATCAGTTTTTGTTAAATTCACCAAGTCATTCACCAGTCATAGTCACCTTCAAAATCTCTCAATAGAATGACTCATTATTCCAAGGTTTTCAAAGTCATTTCAATTCACAAGTTCCCAACTAGAGTAGTCACTTTTAATACTGCGCACTAGCCACTAGTTATGAGGGGTGCTAAGTATCTTGGAGCTTGCTAGGCTAAGTGTGATTCTCTTGTACTACTCTATAATTCAACCAAGTGAATCATAAATCAAAAAATAACTTTGATAAATAAAATCAAGTAAAGCTTGTAAAGTAAAAAACTTGGGATAGGTTCATAAAGTAAAATGTACTGGTGCCTTGCTCTTGTAGAGCTTTGCACTTGGCAAGAATATAAACTTGCAACCAAAATAGTTTGCATTAGTCTAGCTTGCATTGGTAATAGCTTGCCTTGGTTGGTGATGTGATCAAAGTTCTCTTGCTCTTCCTCTTGGTAGAAGACCTCTTCCTCTTGATAGTCTCCGGTACTAGCGTCTATACACGAATACGAGGATACAATCACCAAACAACACTTAAGTAGTCTTAATTAGCCTTAATGGCTCACACAATGGATCTTAGCATCATTACTTAACATTTATCAACAAATTATTCTAGGGTTTCTTTATTTAATAGGGATTTCTATTTTCGTGCCCTCGGGTCCTTAGTTGTGCTCAGTTTTCCCCAGCTCCTTAGTTTTTCCTCAGTTTTACCCAAGCGTTTGTCTGAAACCATCACACGTGATGTAACGGCCGGTTGCCCGACGGTTGACCGTTATCTTCTGACTAGTGGGGCCACGTAGAGCCTGCAAAGACACGTCAGACCATCCATCTTTGTTTGACCGTAAGCATCGCTGTATCCCTGACCAAAACGCGAACGAGTGGGGCTTCGCTATATCAAATGACAAGTGGGGCCATGATGCTGATACAAGGGGCAATACACGGGTAGGATTAGATTTTTAAACGGAGCTCTACAGCGATGGCACGGAGGAGGTGGCATGCGGGGTGCCGAGATGAGATCGACCTCCACAAAGAACTGCATGAGGTGAGACCAGACGCATTAGATAGATATGAACTAGACGCGTTTAACCATGCAAAGAAGAGAAGAAATGGTCGACGACATCGACGACCACCTCAAAACTTTGACTGACCGTGTCGGACACGAACGCGAGCAATGTAGAGAAAACTAGTGTCTCTCCTTTCTGGCGTGTATAGGTGGGTGCTAGGAGAGTGTGGTGGCGAAGGAAAGACCTCGCGGCGGTCTGTGGCGTCCAGCATAGCGGGTCGGCGTGGCCGTGCCCACAGCGGCGTGCATGCATGTTCGGCATTGGCATCAGCATGTACGTTCGGCATTGGCCTCGGCGGTATCTCTGGTGTGTCAGTGATCGAATGAGGGGACGGGATTGAGGGTGCATCCCGACGTTGACCTAGCAGTGGCGGCGAGCATAGCCATTCTGACCATGCCGATATCGGCATCGGCATCGTTTGGAGGCTGTGGTGCTCGAATCAAGTTGGGATTTGTTTCTTGTAGGCCAAAATGAATTTGAAACAAGTTTCATGTTGAAGGTTAGGTAACGAAAGTTTGTAACTATCCCAAAATTATACTAGCGCCATGGTGAGGTTCTTTTTGATAGAGCTATACGGTTGGGCAAACTTTTTTGACACTTTTTAGATAGGGTTCCTTGTTGTTACACGTATGGCATCATGTATGGAAAATTTGGGGTAATTTGGAGATGTTCGAAAAAATCACTTTGCTTAAGCGCATGCCGTTTCGTCTCGCTGAAACCAGCTTTTCTAACAAGGTGATTATTTCTACCTTCTCTAAATAACCTCAAATTTCATACAGCTGATCTTCTATACATAGATAGATAGATTGTTTCGTTTTTACATTTTTCGAACTTTTTATTTCCCTTTATAATACCCAATTGATTTTCAGGTCAAAACCTCGAAAAACAACATCATGTATGGCATCATTTTCACCCTAAATTTCAAATTTTCTGAAACTTTCCCTTTTAGATATTCCTTGTTGTTATAGGTATGCCATCATGTATGCCAAACTTTTGTAACAAATTAGGTTTTTTCTGCCTTCTCTAAATGACCTCAAAAATCGTACGTGATAGGTTTATCATTCTATACAAAGATAGATGGTTTATGATTTTTTGCGTGAAAAGTAATGGCTACAACAAATTGTTGATGGTTTATCTTTTTTTGCGTGAAAAGTAATGGCAACAACAAATCGGTGATGGTTTATCATTTTTTGCGTGAAAAGTAATGGCAACAACAAATCGGTGATGGTTTATCATTTTTTTGCGTGAAAAGTAATGGCAACAACAAATCGGTGATGGTTTATCATTTTTTGCGTGAAAAGTAATGGCTACAACAAATTGTTGATGGTTTATGATTTTTTGCGTGAAAAGTAATGGCAACAACAAATCGGTGATGGTTTATCATTTTTTTTGCGTGAAAAGTAATGGCAACAACAAATCGGTGATGGTTTATCATTTTTTTTTTGCGTGAAAAGTAATGGCTACAACAAATTGTTGATGGTTTATGATTTTTTGCGTGAAAAGTAATGGCTACAACAAATCGGTGATGGTTTATCATTTTTTTTGCGTGAAAAGTAATGGCAACAACAAATCGGTGATGGTTTATCATTTTTTGCGTGAAAAATAACGCCTAAAAGAGTTTATAATTTTTAGCGCGTGAAAAATAATACAGAAAACCGCCCTTCAGCATACTTAGAGGGTGGAAGCTAATTAACCGCCAACAGAGAGAGAGGGGTTATCCTGCCCATTCCCTATATCATACGATCAACGGTCGGCGGGCACGATCCGCGTGACATGGGATAGACCAATCAGGGCGATGTTGCACGTCTGCGAGAATTTGTGAAGAGAGAGGGCAAAACTGAGTACTATCAAGAAACCAAGGGCACCTGAGTAGTAAATAGACTAAGGGATTCAAATATGAGATTTAAAAAATGGAAAATGCGTGTTTTGTACAATGAAACCCATCTTGGCCTACCTCAAACTATTTGCAATACCAATATACATCAGTGTGAGAATTGTGGCCTCATTTAGACAAAGTATGATTTGGGGGAAGCTGTTTTGGGAAGGGCTTATTGTGGAAAACCATGCACCTTCATAGCTACTAGGTGATTTGAGAAGTGGCAATTTGTGGTAAAACTTGATTTATCTACGATTTATCTATGATTTGAGAAGTGGCAATTTGTGGTAAAGACTCCATGAGTAAGTGCCACTCTTTTTCGGATTTTTTTGCACATTAAATGACTCATTTAACTAGTTAATCCCATTTGTTGACTCTCTGTTGACCAGCCACTTGAGGGTAAAACTGAGTATATTGCACTAGCCAGTATTAGCACTCGAGGGGAAAATTGAGCACACAAAAAATGCTAGTATAAGACTCGAGGGTATACCTGAGTATATCTAAATTTCTAGGGTTAGACTCGAGGACACGTGCAATTGTTGACGCGTAGATGCGGGTCGCGGTGGAGAAGTCTAGACGTGCAATCGTGGACGCGTGTCGCGTTGCAGAAGTCCAAGACGTGCAGACGTGCACCTGTGCACGCGTAGGACGCGGGTCGCATTAACCACCCCTCGCCTTTATAGACGCCTCCTCGCACTCTCTCTGTCACTCTCACTCGCTCACGCATCGCCAACTCTCTCACGTCCCATCATCTTCTCCAAAGCAAAAAAACCCTCTCCCTCTTCCTCTTCCTCCGCCGGAGAGATGGACAAGGAGAATGCCAATCCCATCGTCGAGGTAGGCTCGAAGCGCGACGCCTCCATCTTCGGCGCCGTCCCCTCTACGGACGTCGCCGCCGCCGCCGCCGCCGCAGTCGCCGGTGCATCGGAGGCTGCTGCCGCCGGTGGCAGTCAGAACCCGGCGGGATGGGACCCCTACGACCCCGTGCCGTACGTCCCGCCCCCGAACCCCTACGACACCTCCCTGGAGGACCCATGGAACGAGGTAACTACGGTTTGCTTCCTTTTTTGTTCCCCATTCCTTTTTGAACCCTATTTTTGCTGGTGTAGATGGATCTGTAGATGGATGAGTATTGGGCTAATATTTGCGCCGATTTTATTCCATTTTGTTTTGATCACTTCTTGATTTCGTTTAAGATTTGGGGTTCGGCTGTTCGGTTAATTTATGCAAGTAATATTGGATCTCAATCAGTTAATTTATGCAAGTAATCATGGGATCTCAATCAGTTATTTTATGCACTAATCAAAAGATATCAACCGTTTAATTTTGCAAATAATCTCGAATGTGTTCAAGTTCAGATCTAGTTCAGATCTAGAATATGTTTCTTTGCCTATGATGAATGGTTGGGCACAAATTTTTACAGGGAGGGTTCAGCGAACCATTGCTGTGTACAAATCTGTTGTGCATCAGCTTTAGTTCGCTTACACCTTCCATGTAGATATATAATCATGTCCACTCTAACTGAGGCTGACTCTGTTTTTCTTAACTTTGTTACCATGTACGTTAGTCATTGTTGCAACTCATTCACTAGTTTCTGTTTGATATGGATCAGATGTCTGGCAGCGACGTCGGCAGCGACGAGGAGGAGGAGGACGTCAAGACTCGCCAGGTGCTGCGGAGGCTGCAGGTCGGCCGATACATCTCCTACTTCGCCAAGGAGGTCTACGAGTGCCCCTTACGCACCAGGAGACTCGGCGCCACGGACTTCAACTGCCTCATCACGCATGCTGAGAACATCAGCACCACCTTCCCCAAGGTCGGCACGACGGTGAACGTCCACTCCTTCCGCGCCAAGCACAGGGCGCTCGGCATGCACCTCCGCAGCTTGCAGCGGGTGGAGATCTCCGCCGGGCGCATGCCTCCGCTCAAGCCCAAGGCTCCCAAGGGGAGCAAGAGCAACAAGTGGAGGCAGAGCCAGATGGGGTAGGCGGAGTCCTGGACGTGTCTTTGCTGCTGCTGCCTCCTAGTTTGTTGTTGGGATCCCTTTGTTGTTAGCTAGGGATCCCTTGTTGTTATGTTAGTATGATGGTGCTATGAAGAACCTGTTACTATGTTGGCTGCTGTGTATGCAGCTTATTATCTATCCATATTATCTAGGGATTATCTATCCCTAGTCTACTATATTTTGTTGGCCGTACTTAGTTTTCTTGATTTACTTTGACTGTGAATTTATCGTACATTATCCTGGAGATTTGCTTCTAGATTTAACTACATACATATGGACCAGAGGGAGTACTAGATTTGCTGCCATATTGGGCAAACAACGAGGGCCAAAAGGCACAAATAATTGAAGAAAGTCAGAAATGCAAGCTTCTCTAGATTTTATACTAATTTGGTGAAAAGGACAGAGAGAAAGATGGGAAAAAGGTGCACTTAATAATGCCAATTTGGGGCCGAGAGAGACAGAACCCACCTCATGCTCACGTGCAACCAAACGCTTCTCGTCCTGTCCCACGTGGTCCCTTTCTACCAGCCCCACGCGACGCGGGCCCACACGACGCGGCCCCACACGTGACAGAACGGTCAACTAAACGGGAATCCTGCCGTCTGAGCTGCTTCTGCGGGTTTCAAACAAGGGCTTGGGGAAAACTGAGGAAAAACTAAGGAGCTGGGGAAAACTGAGTACAACTAAGGACCCGAGGGCACGAAAATAGAAATCCCTATTTAATATTAGGAGAAATAATTTCCTCTCATTGAAAATTTAAATTAAGGTTTCTCTTTGGTTTGGAGAAATAATTTCCTCTCATTGAATTTTTCTTAAGATTTAATTTCTCTTATGAATAATATATGACCTAGGTTGACCAAAGTCAACCTCTTCATACTTATCATTTGAGAAAAATGATTTAAATGAGGTTCCATACCTCATGCAATATAATACTAACATGGTAGTGATTTAATGCCACCAAATAACTCAATATGAGATTATATAGACCATGGTCACTACCTCATGTTGAATTACTTGAGAACAAGATTTAAATGAGAGGAAAACCTCTCATATGATTTATCACATAGTTGTAACTAATTTAAAAACTACTATTGAGGTGATTCAATATTCTCAAATAACCAGGGATGATCCCATGTTGACCAAGGTCAACACTTCACACTTAGTATTTGAGAAAAGGGATTTAAATGAGATTCATCATCTCATGTGATTTAAATAACCATGGCAATTGTAAATACTATTTAGATTTAAAAATCTACAAGTGGGCAAGTATGAGCCTAAGCATTTAAAGGTCAACACATTACTTCATATCACTTGTGAGAATGATTTAAATGAGGTGCTACACCTCATTGGTTTAAATTCCTAAAATTTGAAATAGTTTAAATGGGCTAGTATTGACTACATAGCCAATATTCTGCTTCTAGCCCATGATCATATACAGAACATATATCATACTTTTACATATTAAATTAGGGTTTGTTAAATGTGAATTATTGCAATTGGATTCACTTCAAAATTCACAATGGTTGATTTTTAAGATTTATTTGAATACTGAAAAGTATCTGTTTTGTTATTTTTGCTATTCAAAAACTACACAACATATGGGGTTGAATCCAGTGAGGTTAGCTAGATAATTTCATAAGCTTTCTATAGCATTTTGAATCACCAGATTTGGATTTGTAGATTTAAATCTATTCAATTTTGAATTGGGCATCAGTATTGGATTTGAACAAAATGGATTAAATCATATTTGAATTATTGGGCCACGCGGGAAAACCTAACGGGCCGAAACGAAATAAACGAACACTGCGCGGCCCAACACGCATCTGGTGCGCGTGGGCTGCCTGACGAGGTGGGGGCCACCCGTCAGTGGCGCTTAGCCACGCGAAACGTTACGCGCGAGATGAACCGTTGGATTAGAGAGGAGATCCACGGCTCACAGAGGCCGTCGTCTCCGGCGGGATTCCGACGAGCTCACGGCGTGACTAGGGGGTCGGAGGGCGTACCGAGGTTCCCGCGGGGTTCTGCTGGGTGCTGGTCGACGTTGGCGTGGACGAGGAAGCGACTGGTACCGTCGGCGAGGCTCGGGGCGGCGTGAATCGGCGACGGCGATCTGCGGGCTCCGGCGACTCTGAGCGTCAAATTGCGGCGGCTCTGGCGTTAATTGGATGAGCTAGTGGTGTGGGAAGACTCAGTGGTGAGAGGGGAGCAAGGTGGTGTGAGAGATGGGGTCGAGGGAGTGCTCCTTTTATAGGAGGGCGAGGGTTCCGTGGGTGCTGCGAAGGGGCGGCCATGGCGCGGCCGTTCTGGCGTGTCAAAGGGCGAGGCGAGGACAGCTACGGGTAGGCAGCATCACGGCGATGCTCAAGGTACAGCTAGCGTGGCTAGGGCGCGATAGGATTGCTCGGGCGCGTGCGGTGATCATTGCAGTACCCGCGGTACTTCTCCGGCGAGGACGACGGTGACGAGGCAGCCGCAGTCGTTTGAGTATGCCTAGGCGATAGAGGTGAGGGTGGCGGTGCTCATTCCAGGCATAGGGATGCAGGGGGAGGAGTAGGGCGCTCGAGCGCATGGCGTCCTGGCGCGTTCCAGAGCGTGGTCACCACGACGACTGGCACGCTCTGGCACGTTTTGGGGCGCGTCTGTTCTGGCCAATTTTGTGCGTTTGCGATCGAGTGAAAGGTACTGGTGTGATCCTTGTGCTTCAGGGATGTGTTTGGACACGATTTTGGAGAGAGGGGAGGGCCAGAGAGAGAGAGTGGCCAAAGGTGGCCGAGTGTGCATGGCATGGCATAGTTTAGGGGTTTTCTCCACTTTAAACAATGAGGCAAGTACACGATTCGATGCAGGGGGCTCAGAGAAGCAACAATGATCAAGTTTGGAAAGGGGTTTAGGCTAAGAACTGCTGGACAAAGGGCTATGTTGCAAATCAGAATTTATGCCTGCCAAGTGTTCGATCATATGGCCGCATGAACATTTAATTTGAATTTCAAAATTCTTTTTGGTGGAACTCATACATATTAATTATAGGTCAGTTTGGTGGTGGTGGGGTTCAATTTGAAGTTGAAATGTAAAGTTTCAACTTTGAGGTCATCTTCATATTGATTCAAAGTCACCACTTGTCAATACTCTACTGGTCAACCTGGTCAACTTTAACCATGGTTGTCAACATGAAAGTTGTAGACTTTGACATGGTCTTGGATGACATAGCATTGGTTGACCAAGTTTTGTTTAGGAATCAGAAGATAAATGGGTGCAAAGCGGTGAAGAAAATAAAAATGGGACATATGACCATTATCATATGTGAATTGAATTTGAGATTTTCTTTGATTTGATTCTTGTTTCTTTGATGTATTTGTGTTTGTTTAACATATATAAGTATTCTACAAGCAAGAGATCAAGCAAAGGTGGCCTTTGGTGAAGATTTGCAAAATTGGCCTTATGTGTATGTGAGTGAAATTGGGAAATCCTCACCATTTGATTTCTCTCCAATTGATTTGACTTTCTTTGACTCTAAAGTGGTTCTTATTAGTTTAGAAACATTTTAAGACCATTGGAACCATTTCAAATGGTCTTGTTCAAAGATTTGCGAAAATGGCCATAACACATAAGAGGTGATGTGTCATATTTCATTATTCTTGTAATTTGTTGACCTTGCTTTACTTGGACATGGGTTGGGGTCAATTTAGTGTTATATTAGGTTGAGAGATGGTTTCCCACCATTTGGTCAAGGTCTAAAGTCCTAGATCAAAGTTTGGTGAAATGGCTATGTGTCACATATACCTCTATGCATATGTTGCATTTGAGTTTTAATTTGACTTGGCTTGACCCAATTGGTGTGGTTGAGTGTTGAAATGGTATATAGGAGTGATCCCACCATTCACAACAAGTCTTAGGGTCAAGATCCTTAAATTCACATATTTGCTACTTTACTCTCATATGCCTCTATGGCATTTTTAGTTTCTTTTTAATTTATTTGGAAACCAATTGGATTTGGTTTGATAAGTGCTAGGTAAGGTGTATGAAGGTTTTCCAAACCTCTAAACAAAGTAGAAAGGCTTAGGGTAAAGATTTATAAAAATAGCCATAGGCACATATACCTTTTTCTTATTTAATTTCCTTTTATTTTATTTTAACTTGGGATGGTGAAAACAGGGGTGAGGTTTAGGGTTTAGGATTATTTCAAACTACTATAACAAGCAATCATGGCAATAGCACAAGAATTAAGCAAGGTCACTATGGATCATACTTAATTTATAAAAGTTTTTGTTGGTTCCAAAATTTGGAACTAGGGAAGTGCATTGTCTTTGTTTTGAAATTTTTGGGATGTTACAAACCCTTCCCCCTTAAACAAATCTCGTCCCGAGATTTTAAGAAAAGTTAGGTTCCTAAGAGAGATTGAGCATTCTGTTTAGCAGGAAGACATACTTGGCATGGTCTGGGGTGCTTCCTGAGCTTCAGTGGCAGTCATGTGGTAGAGACGGCCGTTGTTGTTGTTCTGGTTCCTTCTACCTGCGAAGCGACGCTGTTGCTGAGCAGGTGTAGCGGTATTGGCGGAAATCCTGGCAAGCTTTTTGGGGCACTCATTGGAGAAGTGACCCACAACTCCACATTCATAGCAGTTGACGGTGGACTTGTCTTTGGGAATGATGGGGGTAGCATTGCTTCCAGTCCTTGGGGCAGTATTGGTGTTGTTGTTGTTTCCATTGTTGTTGCTGTTGTTGGGGTGGTTGTTGTTGTTGTGGCTGTTGTTGTTGTTGTTGTTGCCTCCGGGCTTCGGGGGTCCTCCGTTGTTGTTGGTGTAGTTGGGGCGATAATTCTGGGCAGGGGGCTTGTTGTATCTTGGGGTGAATCCTCCAGAGGAGTTATTGCGGTACTTCTGGGTATGGTGGGGTCCACTCTGGTTCATCATCCTTCTTTTGCGGTTCTCATTGGCTTGATGCAGCTTTCCTTCCATCTGTATGGCTGAGTCCACGAGGGCTTCTAAGTCCGCGAACGGAATGTTCACTAACACAGTCTGCATCTCATCGTGTAGTCCGTTCAGAAATCTTTCCTTTCTCTTCTCATTGGTGTCGGTCTCATCCGGGGCGTACCTTGACAGAGTGAGAAACCTGTCGCGGTATTCCACCACGGACATTCTTCCTTGCTTGAGTTCACGGAACTCGTCTCTCATCTTCTTGATCAGTCCTTGGGGCACGTGGTATTTGCTGAATTTCAGCTTGAAGTCTTCCCATGTCATCAGCTGTCCCGCATTCATTGCACGGGCACTTGTCCACCAGGCTCTGGCAGGTCCTGACAGATAGTGGGTGGCAAACAGTACTTTTTCTGCGGCTTCAACTCCCGCAACTTCGAGGTTGTTCTCCATGGTCTGGAGCCAGTCATCAGCATCAAGGGGCTCTTCAGTCTTGTTGAACATCAGAGGGTTGGTATGCTGAAAGTTCTTCAGCTTTGATCCAGGGTGATCGTTGTTTCCGTGGCCTTGGTTGTTCTGAGCTATCTGTTGCAGTGCAGCAATGTTGGCTTGGCGTTCAGCTCTCTCGGCTTCTCGGTCGGCAAGCAGGGTTTGCAGCAGTTGCATCATCGCGTCGTTGGTGCGATTGGGAGGGGCCATCTGAACATTGATGTAGATGATAAGATAAGAGGGAAATTTCTATGGTTTGTTTTGTTAAGTTTAAAAAGTTCATAATATTGAAAACTTGAGTAGTGTTGCGGGGGTAAAAACCAACAACACTTTTTCATTCATACCAAGCATCACATATTACAAAGCTAACACACCATTGGTTCGAAGAACCATTCATCGCTCTACGATACAAGGGGATCCTGATACAACTCACACATACGAAAGTGCTTTAAATGAAACTACTCTTCAGGGGGGAATACTTCATCTTCACGGGTAATGTGCTTGGCGAAAGGCGAGGGCGTTGTCCAACTCCTTGTGGGTCTTGTACAGCATGAAGTCGAGGTGTGCTACATAGTGGTTCATCTCCGTGTGCGGGGGCATGGTCATTGGTCTTCCGGTGGGGTCATGTCTTGGGTAGTAGATGAAGCGAGTGTTCTTAATCCTGTTCTCATTTTGTCCACACAGACAAGAAATTGCGTCTTGCATCGCTCTGACTAGTCCTTCCTTCCAAGTGTTTCCCGTTACAGAAAACCATATGGTTTCCCATATTGGGGTTCCAGGCTTCCTTCGTAGATCGGCAGAAACTTCCCACCGAGGTGGTCCTCCGGAGTGATTGTTGAGGGGTGTTCCGAAGAACTCGGGGTACGGGCGTCCTAGATAGTCCACTAGTTGCTTCAAGTCTTTCTCGAACATCAGGTTTCCCCCGTGACCAAGTTGATAGAACTCCCATTTGTACTCCATCTGTGAAGAATTATGATGAGTAAGTTAGAGAAGTGTGTCAAAATTTTATGTAATCGTATAAGAAGAATAGAGCATAACTTTCTTATTTTGAAAAAGATCTCAATGATAAGAGGGAGAATAAGTTTTTCTAAATAATCACTTCATTTGTTTCAAAACTAAGTTTTTCAGACGTCCATTCTAACTAGGGTCTCCTAAGGTCAACAATGGCTCTGATACCAACTTGTCAACACCCGGATTTTTAAGTCCAGATGCCTATTATGCCATTCCTCGCAATCCCAGGAATATTGTTTTTGCGAGACATAATAGATTGATATCACAACACATCATTCATTACATACCATAATCGTCTTACAAATAAAGGATCACATGATCCAGTCTCATTACAACATACGGGATCTAGAGATCCAAATATGAAACACATAGCGGAAGCGAAATAGTAGCGGTCTTGGTCCATCTATTCCACAGGCAACTGTCGACGTCAGGAGTGATCCTAGTTGTCGTAGACGTCCTGCTGTCCTTCTTCCGGGTTCTGGTATTCCTCTTCATAGTCTGGCCATTTTAATAGCCAGGGACACAGCCATGAGTACTTTAAAGTACTCGCAAACTAATACTAAGGTAAATACTATCAACTATAGTAAGGGGTTCTAAGCTCTAGTTTTATTTGCATAAAGCCAGTTTTATTTCATAAGCACTTTAATAATCAAAGCTTCTTCATTTAACTAACTCAAGTGGGAACATTAGTGTCATTCCCACAACTCAGTTGTGATTCAAAGTCAAAGTCACCTTTCAATTCAAATCACAAGTCACCATTCATATTTTTAGAAAAGTTCTGATGACGGAACAGTATGGCCTTTCCAATCGTCCATAACCGCGGACGCGGCTATTCGAATAGGTTTAACTCTGCAGAGGTTGTACACTTGTGCCACAACAATTGCAATAGTTTGTCGAGTAACTGGCCCTGATTTATCGTACGCGATGCGCGAACTACCAATCCTAACCTTTCATTTACATATTCTAGTATAGGCACCTCTCCCCATGAGCTTGGCCTCCCGGTGAAGACACGCGGTCGGCACAGGAAGCTGCACAGGGCTTGGGCCGGACATTCACCTCATTTCACGTCATTTCACATCACTTCACCAGTACGGAGGCAGCCTCGGCATAACCCCTATGACGCTTGTTCAGAGGGAACCCATACTAAAATACATAAGTTTCCAGCTAAGCCTTACCCAGATTCAGGTATTGTGGGGGTACTTGTAAAATTGGAATGGTATCGCATCCGAACCCAACCATCAGTTTTTGTTAAATTCACCAAGTCATTCACCAGTCATAGTCACCTTCAAAATCTCTCAATAGAATGACTCATTATTCCAAGGTTTTCAAAGTCATTTCAATTCACAAGTTCCCAACTAGAGTAGTCACTTTTAATATTGCGCACTAGCCACTAGTTATGAGGGGTGCTAAGTATCTTGGAGCTTGCTAGGCTAAGTGTGATTCTCTTGTACTACTCTATAATTCAACCAAGTGAATCATAAATCAAAAAGTAACTTTGATAAATAAAATCAAGTAAAGCTTGTAAAGTAAAAAACTTGGGATAGGTTCATAAAGTAAAATGTACTGGTGCCTTGCTCTTGTAGAGCTTTGCACTTGGCAAGAATATAAACTTGCAACCAAAATAGTTTGCATTAGTCTAGCTTGCCTTGGTTGGTGATGTGATCAAAGTTCTCTTGCTCTTCCTCTTGGTAGAAGACCTCTTCCTCTTGATAGTCTCCGGTACTAGCGTCTATACACGAATACGAGGATACAATCACCAAACAACACTTAAGTAGTCTTAATTAGCCTTAATGGCTCACACAATGGATCTTAGCATCATTACTTAACATTTATCAACAAATTATTCTAGGGTTTCTTTATTTAATATTAGGAGAAATAATTTCCTCTCATTGAAAATTTAAATTAAGGTTTCTCTTTGGTTTGGAGAAATAATTTCCTCTCATTGAATTTTTCTTAAGATTTAATTTCTCTTATGAATAATATATGACCTAGGTTGACCAAAGTCAACCTCTTCATACTTATCATTTGAGAAAAATGATTTAAATGAGGTTCCATACCTCATGCAATTTAATAATAACATGGTAGTGATTTAATGCCACCAAATAACTCAATATGAGATTATATAGACCATGGTCACTACCTCATGTTGAATTACTTGAGAACAAGATTTAAATGAGAGGAAAACCTCTCATATGATTTATCACATAGTTGTAACTAATTTAAAAACTACTATTGAGGTGATTCAATATTCTCAAATAACCAGGGATGATCCCATGTTGACCAAGGTCAACACTTCACACTTAGTATTTGAGAAAAGGGATTTAAATGAGATTCATCATCTCATGTGATTTAAATAACCATGGCAATTGTAAATACTATTTAGATTTAAAAATCTACAAGTGGGCAAGTATGAGCCTAAGCATTTAAAGGTCAACACATTACTTCATATCACTTGTGAGAATGATTTAAATGAGGTGCTACACCTCATTGGTTTAAATTCCTAAAATTTGAAATAGTTTAAATGGGCTAGTATTGACTACATAGCCAATATTCTGCTTCTAGCCCATGATCATATACAGAACATATATCATACTTTTACATATTAAATTAGGGTTTGTTAAATGTGAATTATTGCAATTGGATTCACTTCATAATTCACAATGGTTGATTTTTAAGATTTATTTGAATACTGAAAAGTATCTGTTTTGTTATTTTTTCTATTCAAAAACTACACAACATATGGGGTTGAATCCAGTGAGGTTAGCTAGATAATTTCATAATCTTTCTATAGCATTTTGAATCACCAGATTTGGATTTGTAGATTTAAATCTATTCAATTTTGAATTGGGCATCAGTATTGGATTTGAACAAAATGGATTAAATCATATTTGAATTATTGGGCCACGCGGGAAAACCTAACGGGCCGAAACAAAATAAACGAACACTGCGCGGCCCAACACGCATCTGGTGCGCGTGGGCTGCCTGACGAGGTGGGGGCCACCCGTCAGTGGCGCTTAGCCACGCGAAACGTTACGCGCGAGATGAACCGTTGGATTAGAGAGGAGATCCACGGCTCACAGAGGCCGTCGTCTCCGGCGGGATTCCGACGAGCTCACGGCGTGACTAGGGGGTCGGAGGGCGTACCGAGGTTCCTGCGGGGTTCTGCTGGGTGCTGGTCGACATTGGCGTGGACGAGGAAGCGACTGGTACCGTCGGCGAGGCTCGGGGCGGCGTGAATCGGCGATGGCGATCTGCGGGCTCCGGCGACTCTGAGCGTCAAATTGCGGCGGCTCCGGCGTTAATTGGATGAGCTAGTGGTGTGGGAAGACTCAGTGGTGAGAGGGGAGCAAGGTGGTGTGAGAGATGGGGTCGAGGGAGTGCTCCTTTTATAGGAGGGCGAGGGTTCCGTGGGTGCTGCGAAGGGGCGGCCATGGCGCGGCCGTTCTGGCGTGTCAAAGGGTGAGGCGAGGACAGCTACGGGTAGGCAGCATCACGGCGATGCTCAAGGTACAGCTAGCGCGGCCAGGGCGCGATAGGATTGCTCGGGCGCGTGCGGTGATCATTGCAGTACCCGCGGTACTTCTCCGGCGAGGACGACGGTGACGAGGCAGCCGCAGTCGTTTGAGTATGCCTAGGCGATAGAGGTGAGGGTGGCGGTGCTCGTTCCAGGCATAGGGATGCAGGGGGAGGAGTAGGGCGCTCGAGCGCATGGCGTCCTGGCGCGTTCCAGAGCGTGGTCACCACGACGACTGGCACGCTCTGGCACGTTTTGGGGCGCGTCCGTTCTGGCCAATTTCGTGTGTTTGCGATCGAGTGAAAGGTACTGGCGTGATCCTTGTGCTTCAGGGATGTGTTTGGACACGATTTTGGAGAGAGGGGAGGGCCAGAGAGAGTGGCCAAAGGTGGCCGAGTGTGCATGGCATGGCATAGTTTAGGGTTTTTCTCCACTTTAAACGACGAGGCAAGTACACGATTCGATGCAGGGGGCTCAGAGAAGCAACAATGATCAAGTTTGGAAAGGGGTTTAGGCTAAGAACTGCTGGACAAAGGGCTGTGTTGCAAATCAGAATTTATGCCTGCCAAGTGTTCGATCATATGGCCGCATGAACATTTAATTTGAATTTCGAAATTCTTTTTGGTGGAACTCATACATATTAATTATAGGTCAGTTTGGTGGTGGTGGGGTTCAATTTGAAGTTGAAATGTAAAGTTTCAACTTTGAGGTCATCTTCATATTGATTCAAAGTCACCACTTGTCAATACTCTACTGGTCAACCTGGTCAACTTTAACCATGGTTGTCAACATGAAAGTTGTAGACTTTGACATGGTCTTGGATGACATAGCATTGGTTGACCAAGTTTTGTTTAGGAATCAGAAGATAAATGGGTGCAAAGTGGTGAAGAAAATAAAAATGGGATATATGACCATTATCATATGTGAATTGAATTTGAGATTTTCTTTGATTTGATTCTTGTTTCTTTGATGTATTTGTGTTTGTTTAACATATATAAGTATTCTACAAGCAAGAGATCAAGCAAAGGTGGCCTTTGGTGAAGATTTGCAAAATTGGCCTTATGTGTATGTGAGTGAAATTGGGAAATCCTCACCATTTGATTTCTCTCCAATTGATTTGACTTTCTTTGACTCTAAAGTGGTTCTTATTAGTTTAGAAACATTTTAAGACCATTGGAACCATTTCAAATGGTCTTGTTCAAAGATTTGCGAAAATGGCCATAACACATAAGAGGTGATGTGTCATATTTCATTATTCTTGTAATTTGTTGACCTTGCTTTACTTGGACATGGGTTGGGGTCAATTTAGTGTTATATTAGGTTGAGAGATGGTTTCCCACCATTTGGTCAAGGTCTAAAGTCCTAGATCAAAGTTTGGTGAAATGGCTATGTGTCACATATACCTCTATGCATATGTTGCATTTGAGTTTTAATTTGACTTGGCTTGACCCAATTGGTGTGGTTGAGTGTTGAAATGGTATATAGGAGTGATCCCACCATTCACAACAAGTCTTAGGGTCAAGATCCTTAAATTCACATATTTGCTATTTTACTCTCATATGCCTCTATGGCATTTTTAGTTTCTTTTTAATTTATTTGGAAACCACTTGGATTTGGTTTGATAAGTGCTAGGTAAGGTGTATGAAGGTTTTCCAAACCTCTAAACAAAGTAGAAAGGCTTAGGGTAAAGATTTATAAAAATAGCCATAGGCACATATACCTTTTTCTTATTTAATTTCCTTTTATTTTATTTTAACTTGGGATGGTGAAAAGAGGGGTGAGGTTTAGGGTTTAGGATTATTTCAAACTACTATAACAAGCAATCATGGCAATAGCACAAGAATTAAGCAAGGTCACTATGGATCATACTTAATTTATAAAAGTTTTTGTTGGTTCCAAAATTTGGAACTAGGGAAGTGCATTGTCTTTGTTTTGAAATTTTTGGGATGTTACAAGATATCACATTTAAGACCAAGTCAGCTGGTTTCAAATAACAAAAAACTTGAGCTGCCAAATGAATAAGCCAATATTTACCAGATATCAGATTAAAACCAACTAGATGTTGCTTTGCATGAGATACGAATTTCAGACATTCAGATTTAGAGTAGGGTAATGCCAAGGTTTTCCACATAAAGTAAACTGGCATTAAGAATGACCAAATGTCAGGTTCAAATCACCTTCGCAGTTTCTCCAAGACAAGCATATCAAATAGGCAGAAACATAGTAAAGCATGAATGGCATTGCTATGGCAGGGTTCCAAGTGTTAATCTCTTGCATAAGGAACAATGCATATAGGTTATAGATAATAACGGAAGTAAACTGCCAAAATTACCAACCAAGAACTCAGATTCCAACCTTCCCTAGCATCCCCGCTGTTAATGTTGGATGTTCTAATAAGTGGTTCGCATGATCAATCCCTAGGAAAAATAACATTGACAAGTCAGTCTACGATAATACAAAGACCAGACATGCACGCAGCAATAACTATATAAGCTAAAGACGAGGTATAAGAGCAAGCAGATTGGAAATGCACATAGCATGATTATAAAAGCAGTGTGAGAATAGCAGACACGAGAAAACAGCTAGCAGCTAGCGGTGAGCTAATGACGTGGTATAAGAACAAGCAGATTGGAAATGCCCATAGCATGACTATAAAAGCAGTGCGGCAATAGCATGCAGTACAAAAACAGTTGGTAGCAAATGAATGGGTATAAGGCTATAAATATGTGGATGCACACAGGTGTCAGTAGAATGAACAGGATGGTAGCGACCGGATAATGCTTTTGTACTGTACAATATTTAAACAAACTTCATGCGAAGCAACACATCAAGAAAGTTAACGGCATATGAGATCTGCAAATAACTACACAAAACATGGCTAAAGAAACACCGCGATCTAACGGGCCAGCGTACTAACCAAGCTGCGGCGGGGTGGACGGGGGCGGCAACTTGCATTCCAGCGGCGGCGAACGCGGGAGACGATGAATCGACCCTGTTTCAGTAGAAGCGGGCATTAGTGAAGCAGATCTGGTTGGCTGGCAAGGGATTCGGTGAAGTTGATACAGCCGCTGCGCTGAGGTAGTCGGTGGCGAGGTCGGTGGTGAAACAGATCCGTCGGTGGCGAGGTCGGCGGTGAAGCAGATCCGTCGGTGGCGAGGTCGGCGGTGAAGCAGATCCGTCGGTGACGAGGGCGGCGGGGGAGCGGATCAGGTGGGTGGACAGCCAACACGATCAAGGCTATGCTGTGGAGGAGTATGCCGGCGGCGAAGCAGATCTAGTACTGTAGAGAGTCAGAGCTTTGGCGTGTGAGAGTATTTTTGAGCTAATGGGGCGAATGGTTGGTGGGTGGGTGTGGGCCTGTGGGGAGGGTTCGGGATCTAGGGAAGATATTTCATTGTTACCGAATGAGCCCTCCATGGTCGGTGGGTTGTAGCTTCCGGACCAGGGTTAAAAGGGTAAAATTGGTCACGGGATTTTCGAATGGATGTGGCGGGATGATTTGGCGCGCGGCCGAAATTTTCAGTTTCAAGCTACGAGCAGAACGACAAAAATAATGTTCTTCCCCAGGGAGCTCTCATTTCTTCCTCTTCTCTTTCTCTCTCGAGTCTCTCCCACTCCCCCGGCTCCTCTCCCCCTTCTCTCCGGCGGCCTCGCCGGCCGGAGACGAGGCCGACTTCTCTCTGTATATTGTACACCCTCCGAACTAAATTAATTGATTCAACTTTCCTTAGACGTGTATGTATCTAGAGTAAAAACATGTGTGGATACATCCATATTTAGATAAGCAAAGTTGAGTCAGCTAATTTGGATCCGAGGGAGTTAGTGTTGTTGTAAGCTTAGATCCAGTGTTTCCCATGAGCAGAATGGCGCAATGGAGTCGGGATCTCGTCATCGGCTTCAGATCTGGCCTATGGTGAATCTGGCGGATCTTGCCGGCCAAACCCCGATCTGGTGCCATCAATGTGATGGCGCTAACGGTGAGGCTTGCTTTGGTCAGTGCTTCAGATCTGGCCAATGGGGAAGTCAAGCTGCTAAAGTTCAGAAGCTCGGGGCATACGACGGCGTCATCCGTCTTGCCCGTGCACATCTTGGCCTTTCAGCGGCCCTTCTCAGAGCCAATATGCCGTTGCTGAGGCCCTTCTTCTCCTTCGTCCTGGTGACTACCGGCGACACCGTCCCAAGTGGTGCGTCCCCGGCGACGGAGTTGCTGGAAAGGATGCGGAGCAGAGATCTGATGTGCGGTCGAGAAGGACTCGATTGATTTTCTTCTATATGTTTTGGGGTCCTTTTTGTAAAGTTGCAGGTTCTATTAGTTATTGTCTAGTACTTTTGGTCCTCTATGTAATTTTTTGGACTAGTTTCCATTGGCACTGATAAACTTGAATTTTGACAAGTTCACAGGGAAAAAAATTCCTTTGCACATATGGCCTATCATGTATAAACATTCTTGAGATTTAAACTATATGTAATGTGCCATGCATTAACCCTAAACCATATATATGTAACTAACCCTAGCTGATCAAACCCTACTTAATTAAAACAAATAACCCTAAACTATACGCATGCACTTTATGCGCAAAGGCGCGGGTGCCTCTAATAATGTGTGTGCGCACTCGATCGATGATCCCTAAACCTTATACAACCCTGAAACCCTAATCCCTAATCCCTAAACCCTAAACACCCTAAACACTAAACCCTAAACCCTAAACCCTAGCTAACCCTAAACCCTAATTAAACCCTATATATAGGCCAACGACACTTAATTGTGCATCAAGCAGGCCAGGGGTGCCTCGCGGTCCTCTAATTAAATTAAATGTGCCATGCATTAACCCTAAACCATATACATGTAACTAACCATAGCTAATCAACCCTACTTAATGAAAACACATAACCCTAAAATATACTAGCTATAACCCGATCTAATAAAAACATGCTCTATATATAGCAGCTAGCTAGCAAACCTTAGATTAACACCAATTAATATATACATGGCCTATATCGATCATGTTGTATAACATATCCCTGAGATTCATTAATTAATTATATAATTATCGTGATAAATTAATTAACTCTAATTTTGACAAGTTCTCTCGAATGAAAACACATTTGATTAAGTTGCCTCATAATATATATATAATTAGTGTGCATGCATGGCCTACCATGCATTCGTGCATATATTTTAATGTATATTTGAACATATTCTTGGGGATTTCAATCTCTCTCTCTCGATCATCTATATATCGTTGGTGGCCAAAAAACACACATATATATGCATGCAATTTATGCATAAAGGCGCGGGTGCCTCTAATAATGTGTGTGCGCACTCGATCGATGATCCCTAAACCTTAAACAACCCTAAAACCTTAAATCTCTAATCCCTAATCCCTAAACCTAAACACCCTAAACACTAAACCCTAAACCCTAGACCCTAAACCCTAACCCTAACCCTAACCCTAAACCCTAGCTAACCCTAAACCCTAATTAAACCTTATGTATAGGCCAACGACACTTAATTGTGCAACGAGGCAGCCGCAGTCGTTTGAGTATGCCTAGGCGATAGAGGTGAGGGTGGCGGTGCTCATTCCAGGCATAGGGATGCAGGGGGAGGAGTAGGGCGCTCGAGCGCATGGCGTCCTGGCGCGTTCCAGAGCGTGGTCACCACGACGACTGGCACGCTCTGGCACGTTTTGGGGCGCGTCCGTTCTGGCCAATTTCGTGCGTTTGCGATCGAGTGAAAGGTACTGGTGTGATCCTTGTGCTTCAGGGATGTGTTTGGACACGATTTTGGAGAGAGGGGAGGGCCAGAGAGAGAGTGGCCAAAGGTGGCCGAGTGTGCATGGCATGGCATAGTTTAGGGGTTTTCTCCACTTTAAACAATGAGGCAAGTACACGATTCGATGCAGGGGGCTCAGAGAAGCAACAATGATCAAGTTTGGAAAGGGGTTTAGGCTAAGAACTGCTGGACAAAGGGCTATGTTGCAAATCAGAATTTATGCCTGCCAAGTGTTCGATCATATGGCCGCATGAACATTTAATTTGAATTTCGAAATTCTTTTTGGTGGAACTCATACATATTAATTATAGGTCAGTTTGGTGGTGGTGGGGTTCAATTTGAAGTTGAAATGTAAAGTTTCAACTTTGAGGTCATCTTCATATTGATTCAAAGTCACCACTTGTCAATACTCTACTGGTCAACCTGGTCAACTTTAACCATGGTTGTCAACATGAAAGTTGTAGACTTTGACATGGTCTTGGATGACATAGCATTGGTTGACCAAGTTTTGTTTAGGAATCAGAAGATAAATGGGTGCAAAGCGGTGAAGAAAATAAAAATGGGACATATGACCATTATCATATGTGAATTGAATTTGAGATTTTCTTTGATTTGATTCTTGTTTCTTTGATGTATTTGTGTTTGTTTAACATATATAAGTATTCTACAAGCAAGAGATCAAGCAAAGGTGGCCTTTGGTGAAGATTTGCAAAATTGGCCTTATGTGTATGTGAGTGAAATTGGGAAATCCTCACCATTTGATTTCTCTCCAATTGATTTGACTTTCTTTGACTCTAAAGTGGTTCTTATTAGTTTAGAAACATTTTAAGACCATTGGAACCATTTCAAATGGTCTTGTTCAAAGATTTGCGAAAATGGCCATAACACATAAGAGGTGATGTGTCATATTTCATTATTCTTGTAATTTGTTGACCTTGCTTTACTTGGACATGGGTTGGGGTCAATTTAGTGTTATATTAGGTTGAGAGATGGTTTCCCACCATTTGGTCAAGGTCTAAAGTCCTAGATCAAAGTTTGGTGAAATGGCTATGTGTCACATATACCTCTATGCATATGTTGCATTTGAGTTTTAATTTGACTTGGCTTGACCCAATTGGTGTGGTTGAGTGTTGAAATGGTATATAGGAGTGATCCCACCATTCACAACAAGTCTTAGGGTCAAGATCCTTAAATTCACATATTTGCTACTTTACTCTCATATGCCTCTATGGCATTTTTAGTTTCTTTTTAATTTATTTGGAAACCAATTGGATTTGGTTTGATAAGTGCTAGGTAAGGTGTATGAAGGTTTTCCAAACCTCTAAACAAAGTAGAAAGGCTTAGGGTAAAGATTTATAAAAATAGCCATAGGCACATATACCTTTTTCTTATTTAATTTCCTTTTATTTTATTTTAACTTGGGATGGTGAAAAGAGGGGTGAGGTTTAGGGTTTAGGATTATTTCAAACTACTATAACAAGCAATCATGGCAATAGCACAAGAATTAAGCAAGGTCACTATGGATCATACTTAATTTATAAAAGTTTTTGTTGGTTCCAAAATTTGGAACTAGGGAAGTGCATTGTCTTTGTTTTGAAATTTTTGGGATGTTACAAACCCTTCCCCCTTAAACAAATCTCGTCCCGAGATTTTAAGAAAAGTTAGGTTCCTAAGAGAGATTGAGCATTCTGTTTAGCAGGAAGACATACTTGGCATGGTGCAGGGTGCTTCACGAGCTTGATGGCGATCATGTGGTAGAGACGGCCGTTGTTGTTGTTCTGGTTCCTTCTACCTGCGAAGCGACGCTGTTGCTGAGCAGGTGTAGCGGTATTGGCAGAAATCCTGGCAAGCTTTTTGGGGCACTCATTGGAGAAGTGACCCACAACTCCACATTCATAGCAGTTGACGGTGGACTTGTCTTTGGGAATGATGGGGGTAGCATTGCTTCCAGTCCTTGGGGCAGTATTGGTGTTGTTGTTGTTTCCATTGTTGTTGCTGTTGTTGGGGTGGTTGTTGTTGTTGTGGCTGTTGTTGTTGTTGTTGTTGTTGCCTCCGGGCTTCGGGGGTCCTCCGTTGTTGTTGGTGTAGTTGGGGCGATAATTCTGGGCAGGGGGCTTGTTGTATCTTGGGGTGAATCCTCCAGAGGAGTTATTGCGGTACTTCTGGGTATGGTGGGGTCCACTCTGGTTCATCATCCTTCTTTTGCGGTTCTCATTGGCTTGATGCAGCTTTCCTTCCATCTGTATGGCTGAGTCCACGAGGGCTTCTAAGTCCGCGAACGGAATGTTCACTAACACAGTCTGCATCTCGTCGTGTAGTCCGTTCAGAAATCTTTCCTTTCTCTTCTCATTGGTGTCGGTCTCATCCGGGGCGTACCTTGACAGAGTGAGAAACCTGTCGCGGTATTCCACCACGGACATTCTTCCTTGCTTGAGTTCATGGAACTCGTCTCTCATCTTCTTGATCAGTCCTTGGGGCACGTGGTATTTGCTGAATTTCAGCTTGAAGTCTTCCCATGTCATCATCTGTCCCGCATTCATTGCACGGGCACTTGTCCACCAGGCTCTGGCAGGTCCTGACAGATAGTGGGTGGCAAACAGTACTTTTTCTGCGGCTTCAACTCCCGCAACTTCGAGGTTGTTCTCCATGGTCTGGAGCCAGTCATCAGCATCAAGGGGCTCTTCAGTCTTGTTGAACATCAGAGGGTTGGTATGCTGAAAGTTCTTCAGCTTTGATCCAGGGTGATCGTTGTTTCCGTGGCCTTGGTTGTTCTGAGCTATCTGTTGCAGTGCAGCAATGTTGGCTTGGCGTTCAGCTCTCTCGGCTTCCCGGTCGGCAAGCAGGGTTTGCAGCAGTTGCATCATCGCGTCGTTGGTGCGATTGGGAGGGGCCATCTGAACATTGATGTAGATGATAAGATAAGAGGGAAATTTCTATGGTTTGTTTTGTTAAGTTTAAAAAGTTCATAATATTGAAAACTTGAGTAGTGTTGCGGGGGTAAAAACCAACAACACTTTTTCATTCATACCAAGCATCACATATTACAAAGCTAACACACCATTGGTTCGAAGAACCATTCATCGCTCTACGATACAAGGGGATCCTGATACAACTCACACATACGAAAGTGCTTTAAATGAAACTACTCTTCAGGGGGGAATACTTCGTCTTCACGGGTAATGTGCTTGGCGAAAGGCGAGGGCGTTGTCCAACTCCTTGTGGGTCTTGTACAGCATGAAGTCGAGGTGTGCTACATAGTGGTTCATCTCCGTGTGCGGGGGCATGGTCATTGGTCTTCCGGTGGGGTCATGTCTTGGGTAGTAGATGAAGCGAGTGTTCTTAATCCTGTTCTCATTTTGTCCACACAGACAAGAAATTGCGTCTTGCATCGCTCTGACTAGTCCTTCCTTCCAAGTGTTTCCCGTTACAGAAAACCATATGGTTTCCCATATTGGGGTTCCAGGCTTCCTTCGTAGATCGGCAGAAACTTCCCACCGAGGTGGTCCTCCGGAGTGATTGTTGAGGGGTGTTCCGAAGAACTCGGGGTACGGGCGTCCTAGATAGTCCACTAGTTGCTTCAAGTCTTTCTCGAACATCAGGTTTCCCCCGTGACCAAGTTGATAGAACTCCCATTTGTACTCCATCTGTGAAGAATTATGATGAGTAAGTTAGAGAAGTGTGTCAAAATTTTATGTAATCGTATAAGAAGAATAGAGCATAACTTTCTTATTTTGAAAAAGATCTCAATGATAAGAGGGAGAATAAGTTTTTCTAAATAATCACTTCATTTGTTTCAAAACTAAGTTTTTCAGACGTCCATTCTAACTAGGGTCTCCTAAGGTCAACAATGGCTCTGATACCAACTTGTCAACACCCGGATTTTTAAGTCCAGATGCCTATTATGCCATTCCTCGCAATCCCAGGAATATTGTTTTTGCGAGACATAATAGATTGATATCACAACACATCATTCATTACATACCATAATCGTCTTACAAATAAAGGATCACATGATCCAGTCTCATTACAACATACGGGATCTAGAGATCCAAATATGAAACACATAGCGGAAGCGAAATAGTAGCGGTCTTGGTCCATCTATTCCACAGGCAACTGTCGACGTCAGGAGTGATCCTAGTTGTCGTAGACGTCCTGCTGTCCTTCTTCCGGGTTCTGGTATTCCTCTTCATAGTCTGGCCATTTTAATAGCCAGGGACACAGCCATGAGTACTTTAAAGTACTCGCAAACTAATACTAAGGTAAATACTATCAACTATAGTAAGGGGTTCTAAGCTCTAGTTTTATTTGCATAAAGCCAGTTTTATTTCATAAGCACTTTAATAATCAAAGCTTCTTCATTTAACTAACTCAAGTGGGAACATTAGTGTCATTCCCACAACTCAGTTGTGATTCAAAGTCAAAGTCACCTTTCAATTCAAATCACAAGTCACCATTCATATTTTTAGAAAAGTTCTGATGACGGAACAGTATGGCCTTTCCAACTGTCCATAACCGCGGACGCGGCTATTCGAATAGGTTTAACTCTGCAGAGGTTGTACACTTGTGCCACAACAATTGCAATAGTTTGTCAGGGGTAACTGGCCCTGATTTATCGTACGCAGTACGCGAACTACCAATCCTAACCTTTCATTTACATATTCTAGTATAGGCACCTCTCCCCATGAGCTTGGCCTCCCAGTGAAGACACGCGGTCAGCCTGGGAACTGCACAGGGCTTGGGCCGGACATTCACCTCATTTCACGTCATTTCACATCACTTCACCAGTACGGAGGCAGCCTCGGCATAACCCCTATGACGCTTGTTCAGAGGGAACCCATACTAAAATACATAAGTTTCCAGCTAAGCCTTACCCAGATTCAGGTATTGTGGGGGTACTTGTAAAATTGGAATGGTATCGCATCCGAACCCAACCATCAGTTTTTGTTAAATTCACCAAGTCATTCACCAGTCATAGTCACCTTCAAAATCTCTCAATAGAATGACTCATTATTCCAAGGTTTTCAAAGTCATTTCAATTCACAAGTTCCCAACTAGAGTAGTCACTTTTAATATTGCGCACTAGCCACTAGTTATGAGGGGTGCTAAGTATCTTGGAGCTTGCTAGGCTAAGTGTGATTCTCTTGTACTACTCTATAATTCAACCAAGTGAATCATAAATCAAAAAGTAACTTTGATAAATAAAATCAAGTAAAGCTTGTAAAGTAAAAAACTTGGGATAGGTTCATAAAGTAAAATGTACTGGTGCCTTGCTCTTGTAGAGCTTTGCACTTGGCAAGAATATAAACTTGCAACCAAAATAGTTTGCATTAGTCTAGCTTGCCTTGGTTGGTGATGTGATCAAAGTTCTCTTGCTCTTCCTCTTGGTAGAAGACCTCTTCCTCTTGATAGTCTCCGGTACTAGCGTCTATACATGAATACGAGGATACAATCACCAAACAACACTTAAGTAGTCTTAATTAGCCTTAATGGCTCACACAATGGATCTTAGCATCATTACTTAACATTTATCAACAAATTATTCTAGGGTTTCTTTATTTAATATTAGGAGAAATAATTTCCTCTCATTGAAAATTTAAATTAAGGTTTCTCTTTGGTTTGGAGAAATAATTTCCTCTCATTGAATTTTTCTTAAGATTTAATTTCTCTTATGAATAATATATGACCTAGGTTGACCAAAGTCAACCTCTTCATACTTATCATTTGAGAAAAATGATTTAAATGAGGTTCCATACCTCATGCAATTTAATAATAACATGGTAGTGATTTAATGCCACCAAATAACTCAATATGAGATTATATAGACCATGGTCACTACCTCATGTTGAATTACTTGAGAACAAGATTTAAATGAGAGGAAAACCTCTCATATGATTTATCACATAGTTGTAACTAATTTAAAAACTACTATTGAGGTGATTCAATATTCTCAAATAACCAGGGATGATCCCATGTTGACCAAGGTCAACACTTCACACTTAGTATTTGAGAAAAGGGATTTAAATGAGATTCATCATCTCATGTGATTTAAATAACCATGGCAATTGTAAATACTATTTAGATTTAAAAATCTACAAGTGGGCAAGTATGAGCCTAAGCATTTAAAGGTCAACACATTACTTCATATCACTTGTGAGAATGATTTAAATGAGGTGCTACACCTCATTGGTTTAAATTCCTAAAATTTGAAATAGTTTAAATGGGCTAGTATTGACTACATAGCCAATATTCTGCTTCTAGCCCATGATCATATACAGAACATATATCATACTTTTACATATTAAATTAGGGTTTGTTAAATGTGAATTATTGCAATTGGATTCACTTCATAATTCACAATGGTTGATTTTTAAGATTTATTTGAATACTGAAAAGTATCTGTTTTGTTATTTTTTCTATTCAAAAACTACACAACATATGGGGTTGAATCCAGTGAGGTTAGCTAGATAATTTCATAAGCTTTCTATAGCATTTTGAATCACCAGATTTGGATTTGTAGATTTAAATCTATTCAATTTTGAATTGGGCATCAGTATTGGATTTGAACAAAATGGATTAAATCATATTTGAATTATTGGGCCACGCGGGAAAACCTAACGGGCCGAAACAAAATAAACGAACACTGCGCGGCCCAACACGCATCTGGTGCGCGTGGGCTGCCTGACGAGGTGGGGGCCACCCGTCAGTGGCGCTTAGCCACGCGAAACGTTACGCGCGAGATGAACCGTTGGATTAGAGAGGAGATCCACGGCTCACAGAGGCCGTCGTCTCCGGCGGGATTCCGACGAGCTCACGGCGTGACTAGGGGGTCGGAGGGCGTACCGAGGTTCCCGCGGGGTTCTGCTGGGTGCTGGTCGACATTGGCGTGGACGAGGAAGCGACTGGTACCGTCGGCGAGGCTCGGGGCGGCGTGAATCGGCGATGGCGATCTGCGGGCTCCGGCGACTCTGAGCGTCAAATTGCGGCGGCTCCGGCGTTAATTGGATGAGCTAGTGGTGTGGGAAGACTCAGTGGTGAGAGGGGAGCAAGGTGGTGTGAGAGATGGGGTCGAGGGAGTGCTCCTTTTATAGGAGGGCGAGGGTTCCGTGGGTGCTGCGAAGGGGCGGCCATGGCGCGGCCGTTCTGGCGTGTCAAAGGGTGAGGCGAGGACAGCTACGGGTAGGCAGCATCACGGCGATGCTCAAGGTACAGCTAGCGCGGCCAGGGCGCGATAGGATTGCTCGGGCGCGTGCGGTGATCATTGCAGTACCCGCGGTACTTCTCCGGCGAGGACGACGGTGACGAGGCAGCCGCAGTCGTTTGAGTATGCCTAGGCGATAGAGGTGAGGGTGGCGGTGCTCGTTCCAGGCATAGGGATGCAGGGGGAGGAGTAGGGCGCTCGAGCGCATGGCGTCCTGGCGCGTTCCAGAGCGTGGTCACCACGACGACTGGCACGCTCTGGCACGTTTTGGGGCGCGTCCGTTCTGGCCAATTTCGTGTGTTTGCGATCGAGTGAAAGGTACTGGCGTGATCCTTGTGCTTCAGGGATGTGTTTGGACACGATTTTGGAGAGAGGGGAGGGCCAGAGAGAGAGTGGCCAAAGGTGGCCGAGTGTGCATGGCATGGCATAGTTTAGGGTTTTTCTCCACTTTAAACGACGAGGCAAGTACACGATTCGATGCAGGGGGCTCAGAGAAGCAACAATGATCAAGTTTGGAAAGGGGTTTAGGCTAAGAACTGCTGGACAAAGGGCTGTGTTGCAAATCAGAATTTATGCCTGCCAAGTGTTCGATCATATGGCCGCATGAACATTTAATTTGAATTTCGAAATTCTTTTTGGTGGAACTCATACATATTAATTATAGGTCAGTTTGGTGGTGGTGGGGTTCAATTTGAAGTTGAAATGTAAAGTTTCAACTTTGAGGTCATCTTCATATTGATTCAAAGTCACCACTTGTCAATACTCTACTGGTCAACCTGGTCAACTTTAACCATGGTTGTCAACATGAAAGTTGTAGACTTTGACATGGTCTTGGATGACATAGCATTGGTTGACCAAGTTTTGTTTAGGAATCAGAAGATAAATGGGTGCAAAGTGGTGAAGAAAATAAAAATGGGATATATGACCATTATCATATGTGAATTGAATTTGAGATTTTCTTTGATTTGATTCTTGTTTCTTTGATGTATTTGTGTTTGTTTAACATATATAAGTATTCTACAAGCAAGAGATCAAGCAAAGGTGGCCTTTGGTGAAGATTTGCAAAATTGGCCTTATGTGTATGTGAGTGAAATTGGGAAATCCTCACCATTTGATTTCTCTCCAATTGATTTGACTTTCTTTGACTCTAAAGTGGTTCTTATTAGTTTAGAAACATTTTAAGACCATTGGAACCATTTCAAATGGTCTTGTTCAAAGATTTGCGAAAATGGCCATAACACATAAGAGGTGATGTGTCATATTTCATTATTCTTGTAATTTGTTGACCTTGCTTTACTTGGACATGGGTTGGGGTCAATTTAGTGTTATATTAGGTTGAGAGATGGTTTCCCACCATTTGGTCAAGGTCTAAAGTCCTAGATCAAAGTTTGGTGAAATGGCTATGTGTCACATATACCTCTATGCATATGTTGCATTTGAGTTTTAATTTGACTTGGCTTGACCCAATTGGTGTGGTTGAGTGTTGAAATGGTATATAGGAGTGATCCCACCATTCACAACAAGTCTTAGGGTCAAGATCCTTAAATTCACATATTTGCTATTTTACTCTCATATGCCTCTATGGCATTTTTAGTTTCTTTTTAATTTATTTGGAAACCACTTGGATTTGGTTTGATAAGTGCTAGGTAAGGTGTATGAAGGTTTTCCAAACCTCTAAACAAAGTAGAAAGGCTTAGGGTAAAGATTTATAAAAATAGCCATAGGCACATATACCTTTTTCTTATTTAATTTCCTTTTATTTTATTTTAACTTGGGATGGTGAAAAGAGGGGTGAGGTTTAGGGTTTAGGATTATTTCAAACTACTATAACAAGCAATCATGGCAATAGCACAAGAATTAAGCAAGGTCACTATGGATCATACTTAATTTATAAAAGTTTTTGTTGGTTCCAAAATTTGGAACTAGGGAAGTGCATTGTCTTTGTTTTGAAATTTTTGGGATGTTACAAGATATCACATTTAAGACCAAGTCAGCTGGTTTCAAATAACAAAAAACTTGAGCTGCCAAATGAATAAGCCAATATTTACCAGATATTAGATTAAAACCAACTAGATGTTGCTTTGCATGAGATACGAATTTCAGACATTCAGATTTAGAGTAGGGTAATGCCAAGGTTTTCCACATAAAGTAAACTGGCATTAAGAATGACCAAATGTCAGGTTCAAATCACCTTCGCAGTTTCTCCAAGACAAGCATATCAAATAGGCAGAAACATAGTAAAGCATGAATGGCATTGCTATGGCAGGGTTCCAAGTGTTAATCTCTTGCATAAGGAACAATGCATATAGGTTATAGATAATAACGGAAGTAAACTGCCAAAATTACCAACCAAGAACTCAGATTCCAACCTTCCCTAGCGTCCCGGTAATGTTGGATGTTCTAATAAGTGGTTCGCATGATCAATCCCTAGGAAAAATAACATTGACAAGTCAGTCTACGATAATACAAAGACCAGACATGCACGCAGCAATAACTATATAAGCTAAAGACGAGGTATAAGAGCAAGCAGATTGGAAATGCACATAGCATGATTATAAAAGCAGTGTGAGAATAGCAGACACGAGAAAACAGCTAGCAGCTAGCGGTGAGCTAATGACGTGGTATAAGAACAAGCAGATTGGAAATGCCCATAGCATGACTATAAAAGCAGTGCGACAATAGCATGCAGTACAAAAACAGTTGGCAGCAAATGAATGGGTATAAGGCTATAAATATGTGGATGCACACAGGTGTCAGTAGAATGAACAGGATGGTAGCGACCGGATAATGCTTTTGTACTGTACAATATTTAAACAAACTTCATGCGAAGCAACACATCAAGAAAGTTAACGGCATATGAGATCTGCAAATAACTACACAAAACATGGCTAAAGAAACACCGCGATCTAACGGGCCAGCGTACTAACCAAGCTGCGGCGGGGTGGACGGGGGCGGCAACTTGCATTCCAGCGGCGGCGAACGCGGGAGACGATGAATCGACCCTGTTTCAGTAGAAGCGGGCATTAGTGAAGCAGATCTGGTTGGCTGGCAAGGGATTCGGTGAAGTTGATACAGCCGCTGCGCTGAGGTAGTCGGTGGCGAGGTCGGCGGTGAAACAGATCCGTCGGTGGCGAGGTCGGCGGTGAAGCAGATCCGTCGGTGGCGAGGTCGGCGGTGAAGCAGATCCGTCGGTGACGAGGGCGGCGGGGGAGCAGATCAGGTGGGTGGACAGCCAACACGATCAAGGCTATGCTGTGGAGGAGTATGCCGGCGGCGAAGCAGATCTAGTACTGTAGAGAGTCAGAGCTTTGGCGTGTGAGAGTATTTTTGAGCTAATGGGGCGAATGGTTGGTGGGTGGGTGTGGGCCTGTGGGGAGGGTTCGGGATCTAGGGAAGATATTTCATTGTTACCGAATGAGCCCTCCATGGTCGGTGGGTTGTAGCTTCCGGACCAGGGTTAAAAGGGTAAAACTGGTCACGGGATTTTCGAATGGATGTGGCGGGATGATTTGGCGCGTGGCCGAAATTTTCAGTTTCAAGCTACGAGCAGAACGACAAAAATAATGTTCTTCCCCAGGGAGCTCTCATTTCTTCCTCTTCTCTTTCTCTCTCGAGTCTCTCCCACTCCCCCGGCTCCTCTCCCCCTTCTCTCCGGCGGCCTCACCGGCCGGAGACGAGGCCGACTTCTCTCTGTATATTGTACACCCTCCGAACTAAATTAATTGATTCAACTTTCCTTAGACGTGTATGTATCTAGAGTAAAAACATGTGTGGATACATCCATATTTAGATAAGCAAAGTTGAGTCAGCTAATTTGGATCCGAGGGAGTTAGTGTTGTTGTAAGCTTAGATCCAGTGTTTCCCATGAGCAGAATGGCGCAATGGAGTCGGGATCTCGTCATCGGCTTCAGATCTGGCCTATGGTGAATCTGGCGGATCTTGCCGGCCAAACCCCGATCTGGTGCCATCAATGTGATGGCGCTAACGATGAGGCTTGCTTTGGTCAGTGCTTCAGATCTGGCCAATGGGGAAGTCAAGCTGCTAAAGTTCAGAAGCTCGGGGCATACGACGGCGTCATCCGTCTTGCCCGTGCACATCTTGGCCTTTCAGCGGCCCTTCTCAGAGCCAATATGCCGTTGCTGAGGCCCTTCTTCTCCTTCGTCCTGGCGACTACCGGCGACACCGTCCCAAGTGGTGCGTCCCTGGCGACGGAGTTGCTGGAAAGGATGCGGAGCGAGAGATCGATGTGCGGTCGAGAAGGACTCGATTGATTTTCTTCTATATGTTTTGGGGTCCTTTTTGTAAAGTTGCAGGTTCTATTAGTTATTGTCTAGTACTTTTGGTCCTCTATGTAATTTTTTGGACTAGTTTCCATTGGCACTGATAAACTTGAATTTTGACAAGTTCACAGGGAAAAAAATTCCTTTGCACATATGGCCTATCATGTATAAACATTCTTGAGATTTAAACTATATGTAATGTGCCATGCATTAACCCTAAACCATATATATGTAACTAACCCTAGCTGATCAAACCCTACTTAATTAAAACAAATAACCCTAAACTATACGCATGCACTTTATGCGCAAAGGCGCGGGTGCCTCTAATAATGTGTGTGCGCACTCGATCGATGATCCCTAAACCTTATACAACCCTGAAACCCTAATCCCTAATCCCTAAACCCTAAACACCCTAAACACTAAACCCTAAACCCTAAACCCTAGCTAACCCTAAACCCTAATTAAACCCTATATATAGGCCAACGACACTTAATTGTGCATCAAGCAGGCCAGGGGTGCCTCGCGGTCCTCTAATTAAATTAAATGTGCCATGCATTAACCCTAAACCATATACATGTAACTAACCATAGCTAATCAACCCTACTTAATGAAAACACATAACCCTAAAGTATACTAGCTATAACCCGATCTAATAAAAACATGCTCTATATATAGCAGCTAGCTAGCAAACCTTAGATTAACACCAATTAATATATACATGGCCTATATCGATCATGTTGTATAACATATCCCTGAGATTCATTAATTAATTATATAATTATCGTGATAAATTAATTAACTCTAATTTTGACAAGTTCTCTCGAATGAAAACACATTTGATTAAGTTGCCTCATAATATATATATAATTAGTGTGCATGCATGGCCTACCATGCATTCGTGCATATATTTTAATGTATATTTGAACATATTCTTAGGGATTTCAATCTCTCTCTCTCGATCATCTATATATCGTTGGTGGCCAAAAAACACACATATATATGCATGCAATTTATGCATAAAGGCGCGGGTGCCTCTAATAATGTGTGTGCGCACTCGATCGATGATCCCTAAACCTTAAACAACCCTAAAACCTTAAATCTCTAATCCCTAATCCCTAAACCTAAACACCCTAAACACTAAACCCTAAACCCTAGACCCTAAACCCTAACCCTAACCCTAACCCTAAACCCTAGCTAACCCTAAACCCTAATTAAACCTTATGTATAGGCCAACGACACTTAATTGTGCATCGAGCAGGCCAGGGGTGCCTCGCGGTCCTCTAATTAAATTAAATGTGCCATGCATTAACCCTAAACCATATATATGTAACTAACCCTAGCTAATCAACCCTACTTAATTAAAACACATAACCCTAAACTATACTAGCTAGCTATAATCCGATCTAATAAAAACATGCTCTATATATAGCAGCTAGCTAGCAAACCGTAGATTAACACCAATTAAAATATACATGGCCTATATCGATCATGTTGTATAACATATCCCTGAGATTCATTAATTAATTATATAATTATCGTGATAAATTAATTAACTTGAATTTTGACAAGTTCTCTCGAATGAAAACACATTTGATTAAGTTGCCTCATAATATATATATATAATTAGTGTGCATGCATGGCCTACAATGCATTCGTGCATATATTTTAATGTATATTTGAACATATTCTTGGGGATTTCAATCTCTCTCTCGATCATCTATATATCGTTGGTGGCCCAAAAAACACACATATATACGCATGCACTTTATGCATAAAGGCGCGGGTGCCTCGATCTAATAATGTGTGTGCGCACTCGATCGATGATCCCTAAACCTTAAACAACCCTAAAACCCTAAATCCCTAATCCCTAATCCCTAAACCCTAAACACCCTAAACACTAAACCCTAGACCCTGGACCCTAAACCCTAACCCTAACCCTAACCATCTGCCCTAGCTAACCCGAAACCCTAATTAAACCCTATGTATAGGCCAACGACACTTAATTGTGCATCGAGCAGCCCAGGGGTGCCTCGCGGTCCTCTAATTAAATTAATTAAATGCGCCATGCATTAACCCTAAACCATATATATGTAACTAACCCTAGCTAATCAACCCTACTTAATTAAAACACATAACCCTAAACTATACTAGATATAACCCGATCTAATAAAAACATGCTCTATATATAGCAGCTAGCTAGCAAACCGTAGATTAACACCAATTAAAATATACATGGCCTATATCGATCATGTTGTATAACATATCCCTGAGATTCATTAATTAATTATATAATTATCGTGATAAATTAATTAACTTGAATTTTGACAAGTTCTCTCGAATGAAAACACATTTGATTAAGTTGCCTCATAATATATATATATAATTAGTGTGCATGCATGGCCTACAATGCATTCGTGCATATATTTTAATGTATATTTGAACATATATATTCTTGGGGATTTCAATCTCGATCTCTCTCTCTCGATCATCTATATATCGTTGGTGGCCCAAAAAACACACATATATACGCATGCACTTTATGCGTAAAGGCGCGGGTGCCTCTAATAATGTGTGTGTGCACTCGATCGATGATCCCTAAACCTTAAACAACCCCTAAAACCTTAAATCCCTAATCCCTAATAATCCCTAATCCCTAAACCCTAAACATCCTAAACACTAAACCCTAAACCCTAACCCTAACCCTAACCCTAACCCTAACCCTAGCCCTAGCCCTAACCCTAACCCTAACCCTAAACCCTAGCTAACCCTAAACCCTAAACCCTAAACCCTAGACCCTAAACCCTAGACCCTAAACCCTAACCCTAACCCTAACCCTAAACCCTAGCTAACCCTAAAACCCTAATTAAACCCTATGTATAGGCCAACGACACTTAATTGTACGTGCATCGAGCAGGCCAGGGGGTGCCTCGCGGTCCTCTAATTAAATTAAATGGGCCATGCATTAACCCTAAACCATATATATGTAACTAACCCTAGCTAATCAACCCTACTTAATTAAAACACATAACCCTAAACTATACTAGCTAGCTATAACCCGATCTAATAAAAACATGCTCTATATATAGCAGCTAGCTAGCAAACCGTAGATTAACACCAATTAAAATATACATGGCCTATATCGATCATGTTGTATAACATATCCCTGAGATTCATTAATTAATTATATAATTATCGTGATAAATTAATTAACTTGAATTTTGACAAGTTCTCTCGAATGAAAACACATTTGATTAAGTTGCCTCATAATATATATATAATTAGTGTGCATGCATGGCCTACAATGCATTCGTGCATATATTTTAATGTATATTTGAACATATTCTTGGGGATTTCAATCTCTCTCTCGATCATCTATATATCGTTGGTGGCCCAAAAAACACACATATATACGCATGCACTTTATGCGTAAAGGCGCGGGTGCCTCGATCTAATAATGTGTGTGCGCACTCGATCGATGATCCCTAAACCTTAAACAACCCTAAAACCCTAAATCCCTAATCCCTAATCCCTAAACCCTAAACACCCTAAACACTAAACCCTAGACCCTAGACCCTAAACCCTAACCCTAACCCTAACCATCTGCCCTAGCTAACCCTAAACCCTAATTAAACCCTATGTATAGGCCAACGACACTTAATTGTGCATCGAGCAGCCCAGGGGTGCCTCGCGGTCCTCTAATTAAATTAATTAAATGCGCCATGCATTAACCCTAAACCATATATATGTAACTAACCCTAGCTAATCAACCCTACTTAATTAAAACACATAACCCTAAACTATACTAGCTAGCTATAACCCGATCTAATAAAAACATGCTCTATATGTAGCAGCTAGCTAGCAAACCGTAGATTAACACCAATTAAAATATACATGGCGTATATCGATCATGTTGTATAACATATCCCTGAGATTCATTAATTAATTATATAATTATCGTGATAAATTAATTAACTTGAATTTTGACAAGTTCTCTCGAATGAAAACACATTTGATTAAGTTGCCTCATAATATATATATAATTAGTGTGCATGCATGGCCTACAATGCATTCGTGCATATATTTTAATGTATATTTGAACATATATATTCTTGGGGATTTCAGTCTCGATCTCTCTCTCTCTCTCGATCATCTATATATCGTTGGTGGCCCAAAAAACACACATATATACGCATGCACTTTATGCGTAAAGGCGCGGGTGCCTCTAATAATGTGTGTGCGCACTCGATCGATGATCCCTAAACCTTAAACAACCCCTAAAACCTTAAATCCCTAATCCCTAATAATCCCTAATCCCTAAACCCTAAACACCCTAAACACTAAACCCTAAACCCTAGACCCTAAACCCTAACCCTAACCCTAACCCTAACCCTAACCCTAAACCCTAGCTAACCCTAAACCCTAAACCCTAGACCCTAAACCACCCTAGACCCTAAACCCTAACCCTAACCCTAACCCTAACCCTAACCCTAAACCCTAGCTAGCCCTAAACCCTAATTAAACCCTATGTATAGGCCAACGACACTTAATTGTGCATCGAGCAGGCCAGGGGGTGCCTCGCGGTCCTCTAATTAAATTAAATGTGCCATGCATTAACCCTAAACCATATATATGTAACTAACCCTAGCTAATCAACCCGGCCTACTTAATTAAAACACATAACCCTAAACTGTACTAGCTAGCTATAACCCGATCTAATAAAAACATGCTCTATATATAGCAGCTAGCTAGGAAACCGTAGATTAACACCAATTAAAATATACATGGCCTATATCAATTTTAATATATATTTGAACATATTCTAGGGGATTTCAATCTCTCTCTCTCGATCATCTATATATCGTTGTTGGTGGCAAAAAACACACACGTACATATATACGCATGCACTTTATGCGCAAAGGCGCGGGGTGCCTCTAATAATGTGTGTGCGCACTCGATCGATGATCCCTAAACCTTAAACCCTAAACCCTAAAACTCCCCTAAACCCTAAACACCCTAAACACTAAACCCTAGACCCTAAACACCCTAAACACTAAACCCTAAACCCTAGACCCTAAACACCGTAAACACTAAACCCTAAACACCCTAAACACTAATTAAACCCTAAACCCTAGACCCTAAACACCCTAAACTAAACCCTAGACCCTAGCTAAACACCCTAAACACTAAACCCTAAACCCTAAACCCTAGCTAACCCTAAACCCTAATTAAACCCTATATATAGGCCAACGACACTTAATTGTGCATCAAGCAGGCCAGGGGTGCCTAGCTCGCGGTCCTCTAGTTAAATTAAATGTGCCATGCATTAACCCTAAACCATATATATAACTAACCCCTAGCTAATCAAACCCTAGTTCATTAAAACACATAACCCTAAACTATACTAGCTAGCTATAAACCGATCTAATAAAAAATGCTCGATCTATATATAGCAGCTAGCTAGCAAATTAAACGGTAGATTAACACCAATTAATATATACGACATGGCCTATATCGATCATATGTTGTATAACATCTCCCTGAGATTCATTAATTAATTATATAATTATCGATGATAAATTAATTAACTTGAATTTTGACAAGTTCTCTCGAATGAAAACACATTTGATTAAGTTTCCTCATAATATATATATAATTAGTGTGCATGCATGGCCTACCATGCATGCATTCGTGCATATATTTTAATATATATTTGAACATATTCTTGGGGATTTCAATCTCTCTCTCTCGATCATCTATATATCGGTGTTGGCCAAAAAAACACACACATATACACATGCACTTTATGCGCAAAGGCGCGTGTGCCTCTAATAATGTGTGTGTGCGCACTCGATCGATGATCCATAAACCTTAAACCCTAATTAAATAAACCCTAATCCCTAAACCCCTAAACACCATAAACATTAAACCCTAGACCCTAGACCCTAAACCCTAACCTCCTAACCCTAAACCCTAAACCCTAATTAAACCCTATATATAGGCCAATGACACTTAATTGTGCATCAAGCAGGCCAGGGGTGCCTTAGCTCGCGGTCCTCTAATTAAATTAAATGTGCCATGCATATATATATGTGTTTAATTTGGGGATTTCAATCGCTCTCTCGTATGTAGATCTCTCTCTACCTCTCTCTCTCTCTCTCTCTCGTTAATTGGTGGCCAACAACACACACATGCACTTTGTGCGCAAAGGCATGCGCCTCTAATAATGTGTGCGCAGTCGATCAATCTAGTTTTGATTAATCATAGCACACAAATAAAGAAGTTGTATTTGAATCCACACAACCTAATCTAAAACACATAACCCCTAACATGGCCTAATTAATTAACCCCTTCTCTCTACCTAATTAGTGGAAATTGCACAAAATCAAAAGGGGTCCCTCACTAATTGTGCATATCTGCTAGATTGTGATAAACTTTTGCCCCATATATATTTGGTGGATGGGTGCATCTTGGCATGTAAAACAATTAGTGTTTGCAAATGGCGTTGTCAAAATTTATGTACAAATGATTTCTTTCCATCCAAAGTGCATAAAATGGGAGTTTTAAAGAAGAAAGTACAAATAAAACAGCTCAACATGCTTCCACACCCCGATTTCCACACGAAGTAGAGCATATTTAAAGGATAATTCCAGAGTTTTACTATTTTTCAAGCAACTTTGCTAATTTTCCCCCACTCACATGACTTTATGTCGATTTAACGAAAATATGGCGAATTTAAACTACATGGGCGGGATAGTTTGAATTGTGCGCGCGGCAAAGGGAACCGCCTATTCCTCAACCTTGTGCACGGCAAATTACACACGCAACTCCATTAAACGCCACCTACCGACCTTAATTATCACCCCGGCGGCCCGGCCGCATGACCCCCCACCCACCCCTACACAACTTATCCCCGTCCGTGCGAAGAGCTTCCCCTCCTCGTCCCGTCCATGCGAAGAAGAAGCTTCCCCTCCCCGTCGTTCTTCTCGAGACGCACCGGTGGTCAAGTTGATCCACGGTAGGGCTGCTATCTCTAGCTCAATCATGTATCGGGCAAGACAGCCTAACGATTTATATTTTCTTGATGCTGCTAAAAAAATTCGTCAGTATGCTCGAACTAATTGGCACTTTATAGTTTTCCGCTCGATTTGTCATCGATCAATTTGTTCATTTGCGTGGGCATATAGAGTCAGTTCTGCACTCGATCTGTTAATTTGCTGAAATGCCATGGCAGAGTTTTGTACACGATCTGTTTGCTAAAATGTCGATGGGCATTTTTTGTTTTGTACTCGACATGATTGCTGAAATGCATAATCATGTAGTATAGTTTTGTACTCGATGGATATACATTTCCTACTTCGCCTTAAATTAATCACCAACCACTGTATCTCATAATTAAACAGATGGACAGAACTTGGATACTGCATGGACACTTATGTTCCCCTTCATATATAAATGGTGTTCAACCCTTTATGGGGTTTATTAGAGCTCATGAAGGTCACAACCTGGACGTGTATTGCCCGCGCTGCACATGTATGAATGGTGAGAAGAGGCCTCACCCTGTAGTGGCAGATCATTTACACATTTTTGGAATGGACCGCACATATGTTAGGCGGGTTTAGCATGGTGAACCATATAATGATCCTTTAGCAGGAGAAGCAGATCTTGCTCACACTGTATGTGTGCTGGCATATGTAGTTAATTATTTATATTGATGCTGCCGCTGTTTCAATCAATAGTTTGCATTGCTGTGCAAGGTTCTGTACTCAAATTTAACTTGTTGCAGATGGATGGACGGGAAGGAGAGAAAAAGCGCTTGCTTCAGGAAACGGGTTTCAGCTCTCGGACATGTGCTGTGCCAGATGAGAAGGTAAATATGTAAAACGGCATTTGTTCATGTTGCATCCCTTAGATGTTTGTCTAATCGGTTGATGTACTAATTGCAGAAGCATTGAGTTGAAGAGGTCTCTCAGTTTGATGGGAGATTTGAAGATGAATCTCAGTTTGATGCACCTGTGGATGGTACTGATGACGAGCCTTTCATAGACGAAGGTCCTGCACCTGAGATTATCCAGCCTACAGAAGGAGGCCGTGGACCGAGTACACAGCTTTGCGTTGAAGTGGATGCACGCCCGGAGATCATCAGGGGCGTCCGGGTAGTCTCAAGACCACCCAGCCCTGATGCACCTGTGGATGGTACTGATGACGAGCCTCTCATAGACGAAGGTCCTGCACCTGAGATTATCCAGCCTACAGAAGGAGGCCGTGGACCGAGTACACAGCTTTGCGTTGAAGAGGATGCACACCCGGAGATCATCAGGGGCGTCCCGGTAGTCTCAGGACCACCCAGCCCTGATGCAAAATGTTGAGCTACTTTATGATTCGTACTCTTATGTTCTGGTGCTGTAGTATGTTATGATTTGTACGCCTTTGGCGCTAGATTAAGCATTCAGTGGATGATCGCGTTGCAAAATTCGACACCCACACAATCAGTTCATCGTATGAGTAGTAGCACAATTACTTCTACAGCGATTCCTGCCAGCGCATTAGTTGGTAGCATGAAACACTTTCAGGTACTCCCCTCTGATTCATATTAATTGACTCAATTCTGTCTAGATATGGATGTATCTAGATGCATTTGTTAACTAGACTAACAAACTTGAGTCAGTTAATATGAATCCGTGTAAACCGCCCAGTCCTCGAGCAGCTAGTTTATTGACTCTGGACTCCAAGCCTCTCGCGGCAAGCCATCGACGAAGCTTTGACCAGATCTTGGCCCGGAATTTTGTGTGTGTGGCGAATAGCAAAGCTTTGACCAGTTCCTCTCGGGATGCAGCATGCCGGTGAGCTTGCACGGTTGCCATGAGCACTTTCCGGCGGAACTTCCTCTTCAGCGCCCTCAAGCCGCTGCTGCGAGAAAGCACGCAGTGCCTCGAGGTGGACGGAATTCTGGATCTCAGGGCGGGGGGTCCGCATCGTCCGGGAACGATCTCCAGCGGGTTAACGAGGACATGCATGGCGGCCAGGGGATTTGTTTTTTTTTTGGTTTGAGCTTGGGATTTGGGGTTTTTTCGGATAGGGGAGGAGGAACCGAGGAAGAGGAAGGAACAGCCGCGTGCTTGGTGCATGGCGGTGTGCTTGAATTTCGAATTTTTGTGAAATGTTTCATTTCCCCGCTACAATTCGGGGGTTTCTTGACGCGCCAATGCGTCCCGCCGGGCAGCTTCAAGTGAATTTGGGGTGCCACGCTATGGGCCCTAGTTTCAGTGAGACATGTAATGACTAGTCACATCAGTAAGTACACTGTGTAATAAAATATGTTACCCCTCCCCTTTATGTAGCACCCCTTCTCTCCCGATCGAGTGCCGATTGCCGACGGATGCAAGCCGCTAGCTCGATCCCCTCCTTTCGCCTCCACCGTCCAGGCATCCAGCTTGGAGGGGCAAGCTGCATCTAGACCAAGCGGATTAGGTAGGACTAGTAATGTTCTTTCCTTTCTCGAGATCGGTTCTTTTTTCCTCTCCTCGATATCTTGCGCATCTCTTTCCTATTCTGGGCGAAGGGGTGTCTTTCTGGTCACCCTCGAGCTGGGAGTGATTGATGGGGGTGGGGGCGGGGGCTACCTTTGCTTGGATTGGGGTGTTCTTCCTTTATTTGTCGACATTTGCAACCTTTGTAGTTTCTGCTGATCCTCACTGTATCTTTTGTCAGCTTGTACAGGAAAGGTAAGACCTCGGCGGTGGGGGCAATGGAGCGTAAGGCCACCACGCATGTGGGCAGTTGGCTGAGCCTGAGCTGCGTCCCCAGCCCCACGAAGCAGGTACTCCGTTTGCTTATCCACTCTTTACCTTTTAAGTGTCTCTCTGCATCCTCAATCTGTTCCTGTTCTGGAATATGCTTAAAGTAGCACATGTCTTCAGGTGTTTGTGCGTAAAGCCTCTGTGATACCATGCTCTATATTCTCTGTATCAGGTTGGTACCTCCAGGTTCCGTGCTGAGGCTATGGGGAACGAGAATAGCGCCCCACCTGCTGCAGGAGCATGGCCCGATCTACAGCACAAGAAGCGAAATGCCACTGCCGAGCTAGGCAGGGACCGCCTAGGGGTAATTTTTTTTAACCAACTTACCATGATGTAGTCTGAATCTGATACTCCCTCAGATCCAAATTAATTGACTCAACTATATGTAGATACGGATGTATCTAGATGTGTTTTAGCTCTAGATACTACTGCCTCCATCCCAAAGCTTTGGGCTTATATTATTTTTAGAAAGTCAAACTATACCATGTTTGACTAAGCTTTTACCAAAAATCAGTAACATGCAAAATACAAAATTAATATCATTAAATAGATAATAAAATATATTTTCCTACGGTATCTACACAGTATTATATTTGTTGATAGAATGTTCTAAAATTTTGGTCAAACTTTGCTTGTTTTGATTTCTCAAAAATAAATAAGGCTTAAGCTTTTGGATGGTGGTAGTACATTCATATCTAGACAAAGCTGAGTTAACTAGTTTTTTGTCTGTCCATAGCTAGTGTTCACGCTGCAAAAGGCTAAGAGCATCCACTATATGCATCAGTCTATCTCATACAGTAATTCAATATCACTGCTGAGGTCTGCCTTTTGTTTTGCTATTCATATGGAGACTGAAACTTTAGGGCCTTTACTCAAAAGGAAGATCAAAACTGCGGCTGATCAGGCTGCCAGTATGTTGATGCCGCCCCCATCTTCTAAATGCCTCTACAAGCACAAGGCCACGCGCCAGCTGAGTGGTGATCTTTTAATGAATATGGTATATTTTCTTAATCCACAAAACATGCCTTGATTTTTCTCTGTTTATTGTCGGTTTTTTCTATGCTTGCCAAAAGTTTACAACAACAACAACAACCAAGCCTTTCAGTCCCAAACAAGTTGGGGTAGGCTAGAGTTGAAACCCATAAGATCTCGAAGCCAAAAGTTTAGAAACACCAAATTCGTTTGCTTACAATCAACATACAGTAATGTTCATCTACTCCAGTTCCCCTAACCCAACAAAAAATGATGTTAATTATGATTTTTAGATTAAAAGAGCACCATTAGGCGCTGTTAATTATGACTTTGAGATTAAAATGTCATTTGCAATTGTTAATTACAATTTTGAGACAAATGGTTAGTTTAACCTCGATCTCTTCTGCTCTCCATTTGTCCCAACCGAACAAAAATTTAACCATTCCATTCCTCTGAAATGGAACTATTCCATTCCATTCCACGCTGTTTCAAAACCGAACACACCCTTGCATTGTTGTGAACTGTTGTCCATACACGGCCATACCCTTCCACTTACATCCAGCACTATATGCATCAGTCTGTCTCAGAGTCATTCAATATCACTGCTGAGATCTGTTCCCATTCTTATGCAGGCTGAAACTGCTGCGCCTTTACTCAAGTGGATGCAAAATGAGGCTAATGAGGCTGCTGTGAGGACGATGGTGCTGGGACCATCTTCCGAAAACCTCTACAAGCACGAGGCCATGGGCCAGCTGGGTGGTGACCTTTTAATGAATCTGGTATATTTTCTTAATCCACATACATGATTTCATTATTATCTATTTAATTACTGTTGGCTTTGTCTAATGCTTACCAAAAGTTCAGAAACACTGCGTTTGCTTACAATCATCATACACTAATTTTTCACTTTTCAGTCTGTCTCATCCAGTATATAAACTGTTGATTTCCATTGGCTTCTTTTGTAATCATTTGCATTGTTGTCAACTGTTCTCTATGCACAACCCTATTCTTCCACTTACACCCGCACTATTTGCATCAGTCTATCTCATAGATTTATTAAATATCAATGATGAGTTCTGTTGCTATTCATATGCAGGATGAAACTTCTGTGCCTCTACTCAAATGGATAAAAAATGATCCTGATGAGGCTGCTGTGAAGACGATGGTGCCGCCACCATCTTCTGAAAACCTCCTCAAGCACAAGGCCACGGGCCAGCTGGGTGGTACCCTTTTCAAGCAGCAGGTATATTTTCTTAATCCTCATACATGATTTGATTTTTGTCTGTTTATTGCCGGCTTTGTCTAATGCTTACCAATAGTTCAGAAACACACACACCTATTCTTACACTTACATCCAGCACTATATGCATCAGTGTCTCATAGATTCATTTTATATATCATCACTGATGTCTGTTGCTCTTCAATTTTCATATGCAGACTGAAACTGCTAACCCTTCATTGGTCAAAAGGATTGCAACTGCTGCTGATGAGGCATCTGCAGAGGCTGCCACCAAGTTACTGTCAGCCCCACCTTCTGGATGCTTATATAAGCTCAAGTCCAAGGACCAGCCGGGCCGTAACCATCCAAGGGTTCAGGTATATTTTCTTAAGCCACATATACATGCCATGATTTATGTCTGATATTATCACCGGCTCTGTCTAATGCTTTTTGGAATTCGGAAACACCAAATTAGCATGCTTATATTCATCATACACTAATTTTTCACTGTTCAGTTTGTAACATAGTGTTATGCACTCGCTTGTCAACATTTGCATTGCTCTGAACTATGCACTTTACACAACCTAATTCTTCCACTTACATTCAGCGCTACGCACCAGTAGTACCTCCCATGTTTCCTTCACTATCCTGATGCCGAGCTTGCGGGAATATGGCGGGCCCATGTACATACCCCGCATATAACACCTCCTATGGCTCTATCTACCTTTCTAGTAGCTCCTTCACAGAGTTACAGGTATGTATTCTCAGTGGTTTAGCATGAATTGGCATATAGTAAAGTCTTGTTTTTAGTCTTCCTGCTTCTTACATTTGTATCAATTTTCACATGCAGACTGTACCTTGTGAACTTCGTCCAATGATTAACCAGATGTGTCCGCATGAAGGGTCTTTCACTATGCATGGCAATGGCAAATTGATGAACACCTACACGGTCTATGAGGTGTATGTCTACAAGACGCAGGCCATCACATATTTGTATGGACATGATTGGAGAAAGTTTGCTTTTGACTACGGTCTGAATAAGGGCGACGAGCTGAGGATCAGAAACTCAAACGAGGCGGATATACGTAATCGCTACGTAGTTGGAGACACTTCCAAATATATAATATGTAACTTTTTTCTACTCATATCTTTTGATAAGCATTACGAGCAGTTGTTCTAAACCATTCCCTCTGTTCTAGCTTGCTGGGTTTAACATGATCAAAGCTGCAGATCCCCTGATGGAACATGAGCGGATGTCACAAAGGGCAACCACACCAGCACCGGCACCGGCTTCCCACTCTCATGCATCAGCATCGGTTCCTGTACCAGCTCCGTTTACTGCATCTACCCAGCAGTCCCCTACATCAGCATTGGTTCCTGTAGAGGCCCCATATACTACACCTGCCCAGCAGCTCCCGCATCAAGACTGGTTCCTCTAGCTGCACCGTTTCTGCACACCTGTGATCTCCTGCATCAGCACCGGTTCCTCTAGAGGCACCATTTATCGCACCTGCCCAGCAGTCTCCTGCATCAGCACCAGCTCGTGTACCAGCCCTGTGCTCCCCGCACCTGCCCCAGATCACCGAGGTCTCAGCTCATTGCTTTGTGGCCACCCGTGTGGTGACCAGACGCATCCGAAGGCTATGTTCGTGAGTATATGACAGCATAACTGCTCTTATCTTGATGTCTTCTCTGCTCAAAGTCTCACATGGTTCAGTGCATTGGTGCCATTGACTAATTTTTGGTGGTATCTCTTGCTTTGAATCAGAAATTGCCTAAAAGTATCTCCAAGGATCTCAATGCTGGCCGAAGGGGCAAGATATCCCTCGTCATGGAGAGTGAAGGTCTCACCGTGGAGGGACGGTACTCCGTCGGTCCCACAGAGATGGCCGCTTGGTTACTTCCTGTGGAAAAAGTTCATTGACGGTGCCAAACTTCGCATTGGATCAAAGTTGAAGGTCAAGATCTTTCGATGCCGCCGTGACATGCTGGTCATAAAGTTCGCGGTTGTCTAGTTCTGTTGCCCCATGAGCCCTTAGCAAATGCATTTGTAGTTATACTTATATAAGGTTACCTTATCTGAACTGCTAATTAATTGTATGGGTGGTAAAACTCTGGCAAGCTTTTGCTCTTAGCAAGTATGTATGTATGATCAGCTATTATGATAACTAATGTTTGTGTTCATCTTAATTTGCATTTCCGTTTTAGAAAAAAACTTAATTTCTATTTTGGCTGACCTGTTAGAGAACTATCGATTGAACCCACAACATGATTCAAATAGATTCATTACACCGAGCCACATGTCTTGACCTTGCTATACACTACTTCCATTAATCGGTGCAAGAAGGCTTACCCGAGCTGCCCGAACCATGGCAGATTCGAATCCACCTTATCTATCTAGAAATACAACCTTTGCAGAAGAGGATTTGCAGTATGGGGAGGCTGACATTGGGGACCCATGAGCCAAGAACGTCGTCAACGTTTTAAAGGTGGCAGGAGATCGAAAGAAAAAATAAGCCAAAAATCAGTTGGTAAACAAATTCAAGAAAAGAAACATTTACCTTTACGAGAGGATGACATGCGGGACCCATGAGGCAGCAGCATCCTCAACTATTTCAAGGCGGCAGGGATCAAAAGAAAAAAGGAAATAGCCGAGAAATTAATTAGGGTCAAAAATAAATCCATCAAAGGAAACTTTTATTGTTCATAGAGGATGACATGTGGGACCGACTTGCCACCTGCGTCGTCATCGTTTCAAAGGGGGCAGGATCAAAAGAAAAAGGCAAATAGCCAGAAATTAGGGGAAAAAATAAATCCAACAAAGGAAACTTTTATTGTTCATAGAGGATGACATGCGGGACCCATGAGCCAGCCTTTCCTCAACGTTTCAAAGTCGGCATGAGATTGAAAGAAAAAGGCAAGTGACATAATATCGAGCCAAAAATAATCCAAGAAAAGAAACTTTATTATACATAGAGGATGACATGCGGGTCCCATTTTGTAGCAGCGGTCTCAACGCTTCCAAGGCGGCACAGACCGAAAGAAAATGAAGTAGCCGTAAATCAGGGTGTGAAAAAAAATCCAAGACAAGAAAGATTTCAATTGGGCTGTATCTGGACATCTGGGCCTTCGAACTATCCTGCTGGGCCCTTTGACTCGTACAATTTCAGCCCACTCCAAAACAGGAAAGGTCGGATTTTTCTCAAAAAAAAAGGAAAGTCCTATGCTTCGCAAAAACAAAAAACAAGGAGATTCAACATATAAGTTTGTTTATGTAGATATAAAGATTTAATTTATCCGTTTGCAATAGCTCAGAGCGAAATACAACGTTTATTGTCTACAAAATAAAATATCACATGTTTCTTGTACGGGGAGGCTGACATCGGGGACCCATGAGCCAGCAGCGTCGTCAACGTTTCAAAGGCGGCAGGGGATCGAAAATAAAAAAAAAGCCAAAAATCAGTTGGTAAAAAAATACAAGAAAAGAAAACATTTATCGTTCTGAGAGGATGACATGCGGGACCCATGAGGCAGTAGCATCCTCAACGTTTCAAAGTCGGCATGAGATCGAAAGAAAAAGCCAAGTGACATAATATCAGGAGCCAAAAATAATCCAAGAAAAGAAACTTTATTGTACATAGAGGATGACATGCGGGTCCCATTTTGTAGCAGCGGTCTCAACGTTTCCAAGGCGGCACAGGACCAAAAGAAAAATGAGGCAGCAGCATTCTCAACAATTCCAAGGCGGCAGGGGATCAAAAGAAAAAAAAGGAAATAGCTAGAAATTAATTAGGGGTCAAAAATAAATCCACCAAAGGAAACTTTTATTGTTCATAGAGGATGACATGTGGGACCGACCTGCCAACAGCGTCCTCATCGTTTCAAAGGGGGCAGGGGATCAAAAGAAAAAGGCAAATAGCCAGAAATTAGGGGTAAAAAATAACTCCAAGAAAGGAAACTTTTATTGTTCGTAGAGGATGACATGCGGGACCCATGAGCCAGCAGCTTCCTCAACGTTTCAAACGTGGCATGAGATCGAAAGAAAAAGGCAAGTGACCAAATATCAGGAGCCAAAAATAATCCAAGATTTATTGTACATAGAGGATGACATGTGGGTCCCATTTTGCAGCAGCGGTCTCAATGTTTGTAATGCGGCTTGAGATCAAAAGAAAAAGAAAGTAGCTAGAAATTAGGGGGTGAAAAAAAATCCAAGAAAAGAAAGTTGATGGACATAGAGGATGACATGCGGGTCCCTTGAGCCAACAACTTACTCAACGTTTCAAAGGGGGCAGGGGATCAAAAGTAAAAGGCAAGCCAAAAATCAGAGGGTGAAAAAAAATCCAACAAAGGAAACTTTTATAGCACATAGAGGATGACATGCGGGTCCCATGAGCCAGCAGGTTCCTCAACGTTTCAAACGTGGCATGAGATCGAAAGAAAAAGGCAAGTGACCAAATATGAGGTGCCAAAAAAACTCCAAGAAAAGAAAGTTGATTGCTCATAGAGGATGACATGCGGGTCCCATTTAGCTGCAGCGGTCTCACAGTTTGAGAGGCGGCAGGGGATCGAAAGAAAAAGGCAAGTGACCAAATATCAGGAGCCAAAAATAATTCAAGAAAAGAAAGTTTTATAGTCCATAGAGGATGACATGCGGGTCCCATTTAGCAGCAGCGGTATCACCGTTTGAGAGGCGGCAGGGGATCGAAAGAAAAAGGCAAGTGACCAAATATGAGGTGCCAAAAAAATCCAAGAAAAGAAAGTTTTATAGTCCATAGAGGATGACATGCGGGTCCCATTTAGCAGCAGCGGTATCACCGTTTGAGAGGCGGCAGGGGATCGAAAGAAAAAGGCAAGTGACCAAATATGAGGTGCCAAAAAAATCCAAGAAAAGAAAGTTTTATAGTACATAGAGGATGACATGCGGGTCCCATTTAGCAGCAGCGGTATCACCGTTTGAGAGGCGGCAGGGGATCGAAAAAAAGGCAAGTGACCAAATATGAGGTGCCAAAAAACTCCAAGAAAAGAAAGTTGATTGCACATAGAGGATGACATGCGGGTCCCATTTAGCGATGGCGGTCTCAACGTTTCCAAGGCGGCAAGGGATCAAAAGAAAAAGGAAGTAGCCGAGAAATCGGGGGTCAAAAAAATCCAAGAATAGAAAGAATTTTGGTTCATAGAGGATGACATGCGGGACCCATGATCCTGCATCGTAAACGGCTCGATCGGAGAACGTTGAACGAGATGGCGCGATCTAGAAAAAAAACAATGCCAGAGAGGCTGCCATCTGGGCCCTACATCCCTCGGCGGTGCGGATTTGCGTTGACTCGGCCGGCGAACCCGAGATTTCGAGATGCACCACGTCCCGGGCCACCATACGCGACGTTTTGGCCGCTTTCGTCGGGCTAGGTGGCCTCAAAAATGAGAAAAAAAAAGTTTTGACATGCACCACGGAGGGACCCAAAATCGTCGGCCATGGTACACCAGCAACCACGGCGCGACTTCAACTTCGTCGGCCATGGCAACTTTTCTTGTAGTGCATGCTGTCAGAAATCGATCGACTACGAGAAGCTGGTTTCATCAAGGAGTTGCACACAGAAGCCACATGGGTAGCAAATCCTGTGTTGGTACTGAAGAAAAACACTAAGGTCCTTCGCATGTGCGTCGACTTTACGTGTCTCAATAAACATTGTCCAAAGGATCACTTTCCCCTCCCGAGGATCGATCAAATTATTGACTCCACGGCTGGATGTGAACGTCTTTCCTTTCTGGACGCATATTCTGGTTACAACCAGATCAGATTGAAAGAAGAAGATGAAGTAAAGACAGCGTTCATCACACCTTATGGCGTGTTTTGCTACAGAACAATGCCCTTTGGTCTGAAAAACGAGGGAGCAACATATCAGAGGATGATGCAGAAGTGTTTGGTGACACAGATTGGGAAAAACGTGCAAGTATACATCGACGATGTCGTCATAACGTCAAAAAAGGGGGCAACGCTGATCGAGGATCTCAAGGAAACCTTTGACAACCTCGACAAATTCTGCCTCAAGCTGAACCCGACGAAGTGTTCTTTTGGCGTTCCAGCAGGAGAACTTATGGGGTTTCTAGTTTCAGCAAGAGGGATTGAAGCAAATCCCGACAAAATACAAGCTATCGTAACAATGAGGAAGCCAACAAAGTTGAAAGAAATACAGCAGCTAACTGGGCGAGTCGCAGCTTTGAGCAGATTCGTCGCCAGGCTGGGAGAAAAGCGTTACCATTTTACGCTCTGATAAAGCAAGGAGAGAAATTCCAGTGGAACGAAGAGGCCGACAGAGCTTTCGAGGATTTGAAGCGCACAATCTCGACACCACCAATCTTGGTGGCGCCGAAGGAAAAGGAACCTCTCCTGCTGTATATTGCAGCCACGCCCCAATGGTTAGCACGGTGCTAGTTGTTGAAAGAGAAGAAGAAGGAAAACTCCATGGAGTGCAAAGGCCAATATATTTCATCAGTGAAGTTTTATCGCCTTCCAAACAGCGGTACCCGCAGTACCAGAAACTAGCATATGGAGTAATTGCAACGGCAAGGAAGTTGCGCCACTATTTTTTGGCACACCCGATAATAGTAGTCAATGAAGCACCTCTTTCAAATATACTGAACAACCCAGAAAGCATACGGGCGTGTCTCCCTTTGGGGAATAGAACTTTCCCTCGGGACATCACGTATGAAAAAGAAAGGCAATCAAGTCGCAAGTTCTCGCATTTCATTGCAGAGTGGATGGAGCTACAAAACACGGGACCCCCAGATTTGTCGAGAACTTGGACCATGAACTTCGATGGGTCCAAGAGAGTAGAAGGAGCTGGCGCAGGAGTAGTACTTATATCACCTGAAGGCGACAAGTTGAAATACGTCCTTCGGATGACATTCCCTAACGCATCCAACAATGAAGCAGAATATGAAGCCCTCATACACGGGATGAAGATGGCAAAAGCTTGCGGTGCAACTCGACTAAAAATCTTTGGCGACTCACAATTGGTGGCTCAGCAAGTTATGAACCAATGTGACGCAGTCAATGATAGCATGATGGCATACAAGGAGGTGTACAATGAGCTTGAGAAGCTGTTTGATGGGTGTGAGGTAAATCACATCAGTAGATTGAGCAATGATGAAGCCGACGTTCTCGCAAAAATCGGATCGCAGTGCCTCCCAATCCCGCCAGGAGTATTTTGGGAAGAAATAGCGGAGAGATCCACGAAGCCGAAAAAGGTGCATAAAAAAGCAAAGGAAGGAAAAACTTCGGCGCCACTCAACGAAACCACGGAGGATGAAGAGGACCAAGAACTTGTGATGATGGTAGAAGTTCCTTGGATGCAAGTGTATATATCATATATCCTCAGGAAAGAAATACCCGACGATCCAGTTGAGGCCAGGCGAATTATTCGACGATCCAAAGCTTTCACAGTGATCAAGGGGGAGTTATACAAGCGAAGTATTTCAGGCGTCCTGCAAAGGTGTGTCACACCCGAGGAAGGAAGAATAATTCTGAAGGATGTACACGAAGGAATATGTGGCCACCACGCAAGTAGTCGAGCTATTGCAGCCAAAGTTTTTCGGGCAGGATTCTATTGGTTGACAGCAATCGAGGATGCCAAGGAAATAGTAAGAACTTGCGACGCGTGTCAAAGATTTGCCGCAAAACCTCACTCTCCAGCGGCAGAATTAACACCAATACCATTGTCGTGGCCCTTTGCCCAATGGGGACTTGATATGGTGGGCAAGTTGCACAAAGCTTCGCCAGGAGGGTATGAGTACTTGCTGGTCGCTGTCGACAAATTCACCAAGTGGGTAGAAGCGAAGCCAATAAATTCACCAGATGCAGCATCGGCAATAAAGTTTGTGAAAGGCCTCGTTTTTTGGTTTGGAGTGCCTCATAGCATTGTCACAGATAATGGTTCAAACTTCACATCCAAGGAATTCAAGGAATACTGCGCAGAAGTAGGCATTAAATTGCACTTTGCGTCAGTTGGGCACCCGCAAACTAACGGACAAGTCGAGAAAGCCAATGGAATCATCTGCAACGGCCTCAAAAAGCGCCTGCTAGGACCGCTTGAAAAAGCTCGACATACTTGGCCAGAGGAATTGCCAAGTGTTTTGTGGAGCATCCGAACAACACCAAATACGGCGACACAAGAAACTCCGTTTTTTCTCGTCCACGGAGCCGAAGCAGTACTACCAATTGAAATAGAGCATGATTCTCCAAGAGTAACAGAGTATGACGAAGAAACATCACAAAAAGCTCGGGAGGATGATATGGACGCACTCGACGAAGCTCGCGATGAAGTACTTTCACGAGTCACCAAATACCAGCAAGACCTCAAAAACTACCACAGTCGACGGTTAAGACCAAGATCTTTTCAAGTTGGGGATTTGGTCTTGCGGTTAAATCAAAAAAGTACTGAGAAGCTCGAATCACCATGGTTGGGGCCTTACATTGTCACGGAAGGCATCAACAATGGCGCAGGGTTTGCAGCTTGGAGGCGAGGAGCTTAGGAGGCAGTGGATCGCAGGAGGAAATTTGCAGATGAGAGAAGGAGGACGGCGCGAGCGGAAGTGCTCAAGGAGGAAGAAGACGATCTTATATAGGGGTGCGGTGAAACGACGAACCGTTGGATAAGGAAAATGTGTGACAGATGATAGCCGCGTGGCAACTAGGGTAAAAAAGTAATTCAACGTTGGGGAAGTTACGGTGCGTGCGCCAGAAAAAGCGGAGGACGTGTGTCCCCCACTTGCACGACGTGTCAAGATAGTGGATCAATTGGGCCCGCATGGCAGAGAGAAAAGACTTGTCGCAAATTTCTGACTAGCAATCGTGGCTATCGTCAGCAACAACGTCATTTTGGCAGAAGAAAAAATTCGACTCAACAGCTTCATAAAAGGCGACACGGAAAAATAATGCTGAGCCTTTGATCAAATACAAGTTTTTGATCAAATGCTCGGGGGCTACTTTGGAAAAAAGGAAAAGATTCAGAATGACAAGATAGAAATGGCGTGAGCCTATGACCAAATACAAATATTTGTTCATAGCCTCGGGGGCTACTCCCATCGGGAACGCTGCTCGCGTGCCCGATGAAATTATAAAAAAGAAAGAAAGAAAGAGAAAAAGAAAGATAGAAGAGCAAAAGAGTATATTTCGAGTTATAATCAACTCTACATATACTCCCATCGGGAGGGCAATATAAGTCATCTTTGACTCGATAAAATGTGCCATTCCAACAGCCGAAAAAGCACTCGACAATATATTCTCAGAACGCCGAAGTTGCGATCAATTTTCTGAATGCCGCAAATTTGCGAAGGTAAGACCCCAGATCCGTTCTGCTGGGCGTGGCATCGCCGAAGACTGCGCTCTGCTACTTTTATCCGTATCAACAGATACGAAGAAAAATCCTAACGGACGCGTTAGGTACCCGATAAATTTTACTGGGACTCGACAGAATGGTAAGACCTTAAGCGGCACCTGTCGAAGTTTGCACCAGTATCCCGAGGTCATGTCCAGGGACGTGATCTTGAAGTAGGTTTTTGCGGATTGCCACTAGAGCAGTTAACTAGTACCTGATCCGTCAGATGAACTAGCCCCAACTACCATCATCCCTGTACAATATAGATGTTTATGAGAAGAAATATAGAAAAAGTCGAAGCTGTCGAATAAAAATAAACAGTGGAGATTTTCCTTGACCCTACGATTCAAGCAAAATCTCGGGGGCTACTAACATAGGCATCCCAAATGGGCCTGCCGAAGATAGTACCCGGGGTTTACTGAAGGCCCATTACCCGAAGAATAAGAAGATTCGGAAGCCCAAGATATTATTAAGGAAAGCTAGAGTTGTAATAGAAAGTCTTATTTGTAATTTTACGGGATGAGTTAGAAACCTTCCCGGACTTTGTAACTTGTACAGCACGAATCCCTCGGCTCCGCCTCCTATATAAGGGGGAGTCGAGGGACGCGGAAATCATCGAATCATTGTTTACAAACTTTAGTTTTCATAATCGCCGAGTATTTTCGGCTGAAACCTTCGAGATCTACTTGCCCTCTACTTCCAACTAAACCCTAGTCTACAATCCGTAGGCATTGACAAGTTAATACCTTGTCAATGATACAACATGATCAAGGAGAGTGAAAGCTCTAAGCTTGGGGATGCCCCGGTGGTTCACCCCTGCATATATATAGAAGACTCAAGCGTCTAAGCTTGGGGATGCCCAAGGCATCCCCTTCTTCATCGACAACATTATCAGGTTCCTCCCCTGAAACTATATTTTTATTCCATCACATCTTATGTGCTTTTCTTGGAGCGTCGGTTTGTTTTTGTTTTTGTTTTGTTTGAATAAAATGGATCCTAGCATTCACTTTGTGGGAGAGAGACATGCTCCGCTGTAGCATATGGACAAGTATGTCCTTAGGCTCTACTCATAATATTCATGGCGAAGTTTCTTCTTCGTTAAATTGTTATATGGTTGGAATTGGAAAATGATACATGTAGTAATTGCTATAATGTCTTGGATAATGTGATACTTGGCAATTGTTGTGCTCATGTTTAAGCTCTTGCATCATATGCTTTGCACCCATTAATGAAGAAATACATAGAGCATGCTAAAATTTGGTTTGCATATTTGGTCTCTCTAAGGTCTAGATAATTTCTAGTATTGAGTTTGAACAACAAGGAAGACGGTCTAGAGTCTTATAATGTTTTCAATATGTCTTTTATGTGAGTTTTGCTGCACCGGTTCATCCTTGTGTTTGTTTCAAATAACCTTGCTAGCCTAAACCTTGTATCGAGAGGAAATACTTCTCATGCATCCAAATACTTGAGCCAACCACTATGCCATTTGTGTCCACCATACCTACCTACTACATGGTATTTCTCCGCCATTCCAAAGTAAATTGCTTGAGTGCTACCTTTAAATTTCCATTCTCTACCTTTACAATATATAGCTCATGGGACAAATAGCTTAAAAACTATTGTGGTATTGAATATGTACTTATGCACTTTATCTCTTATTAAGTTGCTTGTTGTGCGATAACCATGTTCACTGGGGACGCCATCAACTACTCTTTGTTGAATTTCATGTGAGTTGCTATGCATGTTCGTCTTGTCTGAAGTAAGAGCAATCTACCACCTTATGGTTAGAGCATGCATATTGTTAGAGAAGAACATTGGGCCGCTAACTAAAGCCATGATCCATGGTGGAAGTTTCAGTTTTGGACAATATCCTCAATCTCATATGAGAAAATTAATTGTTGTTACATGCTTATGCATAAAAGAGGAGTCCATTATCTGTTGTCTATGTTGTCCCGGTATGGATGTCTAAGTTGATAATAATCAATAGCGAGAAATCCGATGCGAGCTTTCTCCTTAGACCTTTGTACAGGCGGCATAGAGGTACCCCTTTGTGACACTTGGTTAAAACATGTGCATTGCGATGATCCCGGTAGTCCAAGCTAATTAGGACAAGGTGCGGGCACTATTAGTATACTATGCATGAGGCTTGCAACTTGTAAGATATAATTTACATGATACATATGCTTTATTACTACCGTTGACAAAATTGTTTCTTGTTTTCAAAATCAAAGATCTAGCACAAATATAGCAATCGATGCTTTCCTCTTTGAAGGACCATTCTTTTACTTTTATTGTTGAGTCAGTTCACCTATCTCTCTCCACCTCAAGAAGCAAACACTTGTGTGAACTGTGCATTGATTCCTACATATTTGCATATTGCACTTGTTATATTACTCTATGTTGACAATATCCATGAGATATACATGTTACAAGTTGAAAGCAACCGCTGAAACTTAATCTTCCTTTGTGTTGCTTCAATGCCTTTACTTTGAATTATTGCTTTATGAGTTAACTCTTATGCAAGACTTATTGATGCTTGTCTTGAAGTACTATTCATGAAAAGTCTTTGCTATATGATTCAATTGTTTACTCATTTCATATACATTGTTTTGATCGCTGCATTCACTACATATGCTTTACAAATAGTATGATCAAGGTTATGATGGCATGTCACTCCAGAAATTATCTTTGTTTATCGTTTACCTGCTCGGGACGAGCAGGAACTAAGCTTGGGGATGCTGATACATCTCTGACGTATCGATAATTTCTTATGTTCCATGCCACATTATTGATGTTATCTACATGTTTTATGCACACTTTATGTCATATTCGTGCATTTTCTGGAACTAACCTATTAACAAGATGCCGAAGTGCCAGTTGTTGTTTTCTGCTGTTTTTGGTTTCAGAAATCCTAGTAAGGAAATATTCTCGGAATTGGACGAAATCAACGCCCAGGGTCCTATTTTGCCACGAAGCTTCCAGAAGACCGAAGAGGAGACGAAGTGGGGCCACGAGGTGGCCAGACTATAGGGCGGCGCGGCCCAGGTCTTGGCCGCGCCGACCTATAGTGTGGGCCCCTCGTGATGCCCCTTGACCTGCCCTTCCGCCTACAAATAGCCTTCGTCGCGAAACCCCCAGTACCGAGAGCCACGATACGGAAAACCTTACTGAGACGCCGCCGCCGCCAATCCCATCTCGGGGGAATCAGGAGATCGCCTCCGGCACCCTGCCGGAGAGGGGAATCATCTCCCGGAGGACTCTGCGCCGCCATGGTCGCCTCCGGAGTGATGTGTGAGTAGTCTACCCCTGGACTATGGGTCCATAGCAGTAGCTAGATGGTTGTCTTCTCCCCATTGTGCTTAATTGTCGGGTCTTGTGAGCTGCCTAACATGATCAAGATCATCTATCTGTAATTCTATATGTTGCGTTTGTTGGGATCCGATGAATAGAGAATACTATGTTATGTTGATTATCAATTCATGTCTATGTGTTGTTTATGATCTTGCATGCTCTCCGTTACTAGTAGATGCTCTGGCCAAGTAGATGCTTGTAACTCCAAGAGGGAGTATTTATGCTCGATAGTGGGTTCATGTCTCCGTGAATCTGGGGAAGTGACAGAAATCTCTAAGATTATGGATGTGCTGTTGCCACTAGGGATAAAACATTGGTGCTATGTTCGAGGATGTAGTTACTGATTACATTACGTGCAATACTTAATGCCATTGTCTGTTGTTAGCAACTTAATACTGGAGGGGGTTCGGATGATAACCTGAAGGTGGACTTTTTAGGCATAGATGCATGCTGGATAGCGGTCTATGTACTTTGTCGTAATGCCCAATTAAATCTCACAATACTCATCATAATATGTATGTGCATGGTCATGCCCTCTTTATTTGTCAATTGCCCAACTGTAATTTGTTCACCCAACATGCTGTTTATCTTATGGGAGAGACACCTCTAGTGAACTGTGGACCCCGGTCCAATTCTCTTTACTGAAATACAATCTACTGCAATACTGTTCTACTGTTTTCTGCAAACAATCATCATCCACACTATACATCTAATCCTTTGTTACAGTAAGCCGGTGAGATTGACAACCTCGGTGTTTTGTTGGGGCAAAGTACTTGGTTTGTGTTGTGCAGGTTCCACGTTGGCGCCGGAATCCCTGGTGTTGCGCCACACTACATCTCGCCGCCATCAACCTTCAACGTGCTTCTTGGCTCCTACTGGTTCGATTAAACCTTGGTTTCATACTGAGGGAAAACTTGCCGCTGTATGCATCACACCTTCCTCTTGGGGTTCCCAACGGACGCGTGCTGTACGCGTATGATGTCTACTTCCCCCTCCTTTTCCTGTAGACAGTGTTGGGCCTCCAAGAGCAGAGGTTTGTAGAACAGCAGCAAGTTTTCCCTTAAGTGAATCACCCAAGGTTTATCGAACTCAGGGAGGAAGAGGTCAAAGATATCCCTCTCATGCAACCCTGCAACCACAAAGCAAGAAGTCTCTTGTGTCCCCAACACACCTAATAGGTGCACTAGTTCGGCGAAGAGATAGTGAAATACAGGTGGTATAAATATATATGAGCAGTAGCAACGGTGCCAGAAAATAGCTTGCTGGCGTGTAGTTGATGGTGGTAGTATTGCAGCAGTAGTAACACAGTAAAACAGTAAACAAGCAGCGATAGCAGTATTTAGGAACAAGGCCTAGGGATTACACTTTCACTAGTGGACACTCTCAACATTGATCACATAACAGAACAGATAAATGCATACTCTACACTCTTGTTGGATGATGAACGCATTGCGTAGGATTACACGAACCCTCAATGCCAGAGTTAACAAGCTCCACAATTTGTTCATATTTAAGTAACCTTATAGTGTAAGATAGATCAATAGACTAAACCAAGTACTAACATAGCATGCACACTGTCACCTTCATGCATATGTAGGAGGAATAGATCACATCAATACTATCATAGCAATAGTTAACTTCGCAATCTACAAGAGATCATGATCATAGCCTATGCCAAGTACTAACACGGATGCACACACTGTCACCATTACATCGTGCAGGAGGAATAGAACTACTTTAATAACATTGCTAGAGTAGCACATAGATAAATTGTGATATAAACTCATATGAATCTCAATCATGTAAAGCAGCTCATGAGATTATTGTATTGAGGTACATGGGAGAGAGATGAACCACATAGCTACAGCGGAGCCCTCAGCCTCGGGGGTGGATTACTCCCTCCTCATCATGGAGGCAGCGATGGCGGTGAAGATGGCGGTGAAGACGGCGGTGGAGATGGCTCCGGGGGCAATTCCCCGTCCCGGCAGGGTGCCAAAACAGAGTTCTGTCCCCCGAATTGGAGTTTCGCGATGGCGGCGGCGCCCCTGGAGTCTTTCTGGAGTTTCGTCAATTGGTACTGCGTTTTTAGGTCGAAAGGGATTTTATAGGCGAAGAGGCGGCGCAGGGGGGTCGAAGGGGTGCCCACACCATAGGGTGGCGCGGGCCCCCCCTGGCCGCGCCGCCATGTGGTGTGGTGGCCCCCTGGCCCCTCTCCGACTCTTCTTCGGTGTTCTGGAGCCTTCCGGGAAAAATAGGAGGTTTGGTGTTGATTTCGTCTAATTCCGAGAATATTGCCCGAACAGCCTTTCTGGAACCAAAAACAGCAGAAAACAGGAACTGGCACTGTGGCATCTCGTTAATAGGTTAGTTCCGGAAAACGCATAAAAATGATATAAAGTGTGAACAAAACATGTTGGTATTGTCATAAAACAAGCATGGAACATCAGAAATTATAGATACGTTGGAGACGTATCAGCATCCCCAAGCTTAGTTCCTACTCGTCCTCGAGTAGGTAAACGATAAAAGATAATTTCTGAGGTGACATGCTAACAACATAATCTTAATCATACCATTGTAAAGCTTATGTAGTGAATGCAGCGATCAAAACAATGTATATGACATGAGTAAACAAGTGAATCATATAGCAAAGACTTTTCATGAATAGTACTTCAAGACAAGCATCAATAAGTCTTGCATAAGAGTTAACTCATAAAGCAATAATTCAAAGTAAAGGCATTGAAGCAACACAAAGGAAGATTAAGTTTCAGCGGTTGCTTTCAACTCGTAACATGTATATCTCATGGATATTGTCAACATAGAGCAATATAATAAGTGCAATAAGCAAATATGTAGGAATCAATGCACAGCTCACACAAGTGTTTGCTTCTTGAGGTGGAGAGAAATAGGTGAACTGACTCAACATTAAAAGTAAAAGAATGGTCCTCCATAGAGGAAAAGCATCGATTGCTATATTTGTGCTAGAGCTTTGGTTTTGAAAACATGAAACAATTTTGTCAACGGTAGTAATAAAGCATATGTATCATGTAAATTATATCTTATAAGTTGCAAGCCTCATGCATAGTGTACTAATAGTGCCCGCACCTTGTCCTAATTAGCTTGGACTACCGGATCATCACAATGCACATGTTTTTACCAAGTGTCACAAAGGGGTACCTCTATGCCGCCTGTACAAAGGTCTAAGGAGAAAGCTCGCATTGGATTTCTCGCTATTGATTATTCTCAACTTAGACATCCATACCGGGACAACATAGACAACAGATAATGGACTCCTCTTTTATGCATAAGCATGTGACAACAATTAATAATTTTCTCATATGAGATTGAGGATATATGTCCAAAACTGAAACTTCCACCATGGATCATGGCTTTAGTTAGCGGCCCAATGTTCTTCTCTAACAATATGCATGCTTAACCATAAGGTGGTAGATCTCTCTTACTTCAGACAAGACGAACATGCATAGCAACTCACATGAAATTCAACAAAGAGTAGTTGATGGCGTCCCCAGTAAACATGGTTATCGCACAACAAGCAACTTAATAAGAGATAAAGTGCATAATTACATATTCAATACCACAATAGTTTTTAAGCTATTTGTCCCATGAGCTATATATTGCAAAGGTGAATGATGGAATTTTAAAGGTAGCACTCAAGCAATTTACTTTGGAATGGCGGAAAATACCATGTAGTAGGTAGGTATGGTGGACACAAATGGCATAGTGGTTGGCTCAAGTATTTTGGATGCATGAGAAGTATTCCCTCTCGATACAAGGTTTAGGCTAGCAAGGCTTATTTGAAACAAACACAAGGATGAACCGGTGCAGCAAAACTCACATAAAATACATATTGTAAACATTATAAGACTCTACACCGTCTTCCTTGTTGTTCAAACTCAATACTAGAAATTATCTAGACCTTAGAGAGACCAAATATGCAAACCAAATTTTAGCATGCTCTATGTATTTCTTCATTAATGGGTGCAAAGTATATGATGCAAAAGCTTAATCATGAGCACAACAATTGCCAAGTATCACATTACCCAAGACATTAATAGCAATTTCTACATGTATCATTTTCCAATTCCAACCATATAACAATTTAACGAAGAGGAAACTTCGCCATGAATATTATGAGCTAAGAACACATGTGTTCATACGAACCAACAGAGCGTGTCTCTCTCCCACACAAGCATTTATTCAAACAAAAACAAAAATAAAAGCATACAGACGCTCCAAGCAAATCACATAAGATGTGACCGAATAAAAATATAGTTTCAAGAGAAGGAACCTGATAATTTGTCGATGAAGAAGGGGATGCCTTGGGCATCCCCAAGCTTAGACGCTTGAGTCTTCTTGATATATGCAGGGGTGAACCACCGGGGCATCCCCAAGCTTAGAGCTTTCACTCTTCTTGATCATAGTATATCATCCTCCTCTCTTGACCCTTGAAAACTTCATTCACACCAAACTTCTCATAAACTTCATTAGAGGGGTTAGTACATAATCAAAAACTCACATGTTCAGAGGTGACACAATCATTCTTAACACTTCTGGACATTGCTCAAAGCTACTGGAAGGTAATGGAACAAAGAAATCCACCCAACACAGCGAAAGAAGCAATGCGAAATAAAAGGCAGAATCTGTCAAAACAGAACAGTCCGTAAAGACGAATTTCTAATAAATACTTCCGTTGCTCAAATCAGAAAACTCAAAACTAATGAAAGTTGCGTAGATATCTGAGGAACGCGCACGTAAATTGGCATATTTTTCTGATTTTCCTACAGAGAAAACAACCCAGATTCGTGACAGATAGAAATCTGTTTCTGCGCAGAAATCCAAATCTAGTATCAACCTTCGATTAGAGGCTTCACTTGGCACAACAAAACACAAAACTAAGATAAGGAGAGGTTGCTACAGTAGTAAACAACTTCCAAGACACAAATATAAAACAAAGTACTGTAGCAAAATAACACATGGGTTATCTCCCAAGAAGTTCTTTTCTTTATAGCCATTAAGATGGGCTCAGCAGTTTTAATGATGCACTCGCAAGAAATAGTATTTGAAGCAAAAGAGAGCTTCAAGAGGCAAATTCAAAACACATTTAAGCCTAACATGCTTCCTATGCAGAGGAATCTTGTATACAAATGAATTCATGAAGAACAAAGTGACAAGCATAAGAGGATAAAACACGAGTAACTTCAAGATTCTCAACATAAAGAGGGGAAACTTAATATTATTAAGATGCATATAACCATATTTCCCTCTCATAATAAATTTCAGTAGCATCATTGATGAAATCCACAATATACCCATCACTTAAAACATTCTTATCATGGTTCATATGCATAGAAGTATCATTAATTTTGGCATAAGAAGAGTTATTCTCATTAATAGTAATTGGAGCAAAATTATTATCAAGAATTTGAACATGGTAAACAAGTTGCATATTAAAAGAATTGTTTTTGGTAATCCAATCATGACTATGACAAGTTTCATAAGGATAGTTATTACCTATATCATAGCATTCTTTATAATAATCATCAAAGATTGGAGGCACATTGTCATCATAAGAAATAGAATAGTTATCTTTCACAGTCGGTTTATCTGTGTCCACACCATCATTGTTATTAGAAGGAGATGCATCAAGAACATAATGACCAGTAGCAAAAGGATTTTCAAACACCTCTTCCCCAAGCTTAGAGCTTTCTATATCATTATGGGAGGAAGCATGGATAGCACTGACACTATGGCAATTATTATCATCATCATTTTCAGAATTAGTTTCCCAGAGATTTGCAATATCAAAAGTAGTGCGCTCATTCAAATCATGATTGCTAATATATGTAAAGGGCATAGGAAGATCATCGTATTCAGATTCATTATCACAATAATCATTAGGAGCAACATACTTACGGTTACTTAGCGTTATCTCATTCACGCGGGCATACGCCGTTACCTCTTTCTTTTTATTCTCCTTCTTCTTCTTCTTCTTCTTCTTCTTCGTTCCCTTCTTCTTCTTCTTCTCTTCCTTCTCCTCGTTCCCTTCTTTAGGAGGAAGAGGCTTGAAGGGTAGCTTGTCCGCATAACCTGATTTATTTTCAGAAACAATAGAAGAAACTTGGGAGGACCCCTCCTTTTCATTAATTAGTTGAAAACACACAGCGGTCCTATCATATTTTGGCAAGGTGTCATCTTCTAAAATATTTTGTATGTAAGTATTTGTATGGCTATTATCAATGCAATAAGAAAAACACCCATGTAGGACATTGATACGTCCAATTTGCATCACTATTTTATATCATAATTTGCTGTTATTCATTGATATATTTCATATTGGGACACAATACTTATGTTATTTCATCTATTTTGCATGTTTCATCATTATTGGAGGATCGAACACCGGAGCCAGGATTCTGCTAGAAAAAGCACCGTCAGAACGCAATATTTCGGAAGATCAACTCTGGAAGGAAATTATACCAAAAATCCTATTTTTCAAGATGACGAAGGAAGCCAGAAGGAGGAGCCAGGAGGAGCCAGGGTGGGCCCACACCCTAGGGCGGCGCGGCCCAGGCCTTGGCCGCGCCGGCCTATGGTCTGGGGGGCCCACGACCCTTTTCGCCTCCTTTTCTTCGCCAAACCCTTCGTCCCGAAGACCTAAGCCACAGAGGGTACCTCGCGAAGAGTTACAGCCGCCTCTGCGGGGCGGAGAACACCAGAGAGAAAAGAGCTCTCCGGCGGGCAGGAATCCGCCGGGGAAATTCCCTCCGGGAGGGGGAAATCGACGCCATCGACACCGTCATCGAGCTGGACATCATCGCCATCACCATCATCATCATCTCCACCATCATCACCGCCGCCATCACCGCTGGACACCGCCACCGCCGTAGCAATTTGGGTTTGATCTTGATTGTTTGATAGGGGAAACTCTCCCGGTATCGATTTCTACTTGTTGTTGATGCTATTGAGTGAAACCATTGAACCAAGTTTATGTTCAGATTTTTATTCATCATCATATCACCTCTGATCATGTTCTGTATGATGTCTTGTGAGTAGTTCGTTTAGTTCTTGAGGACATGGGTGAAGTCTAAATGTTAGTAGTGAATTATGGTTGAGTAATATTCAATGGTGTGATATTTAAGTTGTGGTGTTATTCTTCTAGTGGTGTCATGTGAACGTCGACTACATGACACTTCACCATTTATGGGCCTAGGGGAATGCATCTTGTACTCGTTTGCCAATTGCGGGGTTGCCGGAGTGACAGAAACCTAAACTCCCGTTGGTATATCGATGCAGGAGGGATCGCAGGATCTCAGAGTTTAAGGCTGTGGTTAGATTTAATTCTTAATTACTTTCTTGTAGTTGCGGATGCTTGCAAGGGGTATAATCACAAGTATGTATTAGTCCTAGGAAGGGCGGTACATTAGCATAGGTTCACCCACACAACACTTATCACAACAATGAAGATTATTTAGCCGTATGTAGCGAAAGCACTAGACTAAAATCCCATGTGTCCTCGAGAACGTTTGGTCATTATAAGTAAACAAACCGGCTTGTCCTTTGTGCTAAAAAGGATTGGGCCACTTGCTGCAATTATTACTCTCGCACTTTACATACTCGTACTTTATTCAACTGTTACATCAAACCCCCCTGAATACTTGTCTGTGAGCATTTACAGTGAATCCTTCATCGAAACTGCTTGTCAACACCTTCTGCTCCTCGTTGGGATCGACATTCTTACTTATCGAAGATACTATGATACACCCCCTATACTTGTGGGTCATCAAGACTATTTTCTGGCGCCGTTGCCGGGGAGTGAAGCGCTATTGGTAAGTGGAATTGGTAAGGAAAACCTTTACTGTTGTGCTGATTTTATTTCTACCTGCTGCTATAAGTCATTATGGAGAGATCTTCTCTTCAATTTTTATTTGGGAAATCTACTACTACTGCAACGGTAGTGGATGAGGCGCCAGGTGAGGAAGTGATACCATATAAAATACCTATGAAAATTATTGAACGTGTTATGGATAACCGCTATGAAGGGGATGGAACTGTCCATCCTGGTGATCATTTACTGTTTTTGCATGAATTATGCGGGTTATTCAAATGTGCAGGTATTGCTATGGATGAAGTGAGGAAGAAACTATTCTCTTTGTCGCTGTCCGGTAAGGCGGCGCATTGGTATAAATTACTGGATAATGGGGATTCTCTTGAATGGAATGATATTGTGCCCCGGTTTTATTCTAAGTTCTATCCTCCAAGTGAAATTCATAAGGATCGGAATCGCATATATAATTTTTGGCCTCATGATGGAGAGAGTATTGCCCAAGCTTGGGGGAGATTGAAGTCTTTAATGCTCAAATGCCCCATTCATGAGCTTCCTGGTAATGTTATTATTGATAATTTCTATGCAAGACTTTCCTTTCAAGACAAGACCTTGCTGGATACTTCCTGTTCTGGATCATTTACACGCAACAAAGAAGAGTTTAAAAGGGACCTTCTTGATCGGATCCAAGAAAATACTGAAGGTTGGGAGAACGACAAGGATAGAGAATCAGGTATAATTTATGATTATAAATGCATTGAAGCTTTTATGGATCTTGATAAATTTCGTAATATGAGTGCTATATATGGTCTTGATTCTCAAGTTGCTGTAAATCTTTATAAAGCTTTTGCCTCTCATTATGAATTGCCAAGGAAGAATTTTGATAAGTATCATGAACCGTATAAAGATAAAATTGATTCATCTATTAATAAATGCGTTGTAGTTGAAACTGCTGATCATGTTATTCCTGAAGCTTATATTGAAAAAACTCCTTTCCCTGCTAAAATGAAAGAGTACTCTGTTATAAATAGTGCGGTTCATAAAAGTGAAAAGAAACACAGTAGAACCTGAAGAACAAATAAAAGTTGAACTCTTTGTTGCAATAGTTAAAGATCTTGTGACTGAAAATGTAGAGGATGGTCATATTATTTTCTGTGAAGATGCTTCTAATATTGTCTCACATCCTAATAAACCCAAACAAGCTAGTGTTCCTATGCTATCTGTTAAAATTGGTGATCATTGTTATTATGGATTATGTGATATTGGTGCAAGTGTTAGTGCTATTCCGTATGAGCTTTACACGGAGATTATGCACGAAATTGATTCTTGTGAACTTGAAGATATTGATGTGGTTATTCAGCTGGCTAATAGAGAAACTATTTCTCCAATTGGTATTGTTCGAGATGTGGAAGTTTTATGCGGTAAGATTAAATATCCAGCTGACTTTTTGGTACTTGGTTCTCGCTAGTGATTATTGTCCTATTATTTTTGGTAGACCTTTTCTAAATACTTGTGGAGCTATTATAGATTGCAAGAAAGAGAAAATTTTGACTAAATTTGCTGGTGAATCTTATGAGTTTAACTTCTCTAAATTTACTAAAACTCCTTATAAAGCTGATTTGCCTAGTAATGATTTTAAAATGGAGCAATGTGCATCTATTGTTCTTGTTCCTAATAATCCTTTGCAGCAACATTTGGAGGAGAGCGAGAGCGAAATTTTTAGGAAAGAAAGAGATGAGCTTGAGGAAATTTTTCTTCGCCAACCTATTCTCAAGCATGATTTACCGGTGGAAGATTTGGGTACAACACCGCCACCAAAGGAAGATCCTGTTTTTGATTTAAAGCCTTTACCGATAATCTTAAATATGCTCATATTGATGATAAGAAAATATATCCTGTTATTATTAGTTCTAAGCTTTCGAGAGATTGAGGAAGAAAGGTTATTGGAAATATTGAAGAAGCATCGAGGCGCTATTGGCTACACTCTTGATGATTTGAAGGGGATTTCTCCGTCTATATGCCAACATGCTATTAATATGGAAGATGATGCAAAGCCTGTTGTTGAACCTCAGCGTCGTCTAATTCCGAAGATGAAGGAAGTGGTAAGGAATGAGGTATTACGACTTCTTGAAGCTGGTATTATATATCCTATTGCTGATAGTAGATGGGTTAGTCCTGTGCATTGCGTTCCCAAGAAAGGAGGTATGACTGTTGTGCCTAATGATAATGATGAGCTCATTCCTCAAAGAGTAGTTGTAGGGTATAGAATGTGCATTGATTTTCGAAAAGTTAATAAAGTTACTAAGAAAGATCATTACCCTTTACCATTTATTGATCAAATGCTAGAAAGATTGTCTAAAAATACTCATTTTTGCTTTCTTGATGGTTATTCTGGGTTTTCACAAATTGCCGTTAAAGCTAAAGATCAAGAGAAAACCACCTTTACTTGTCCTTATGGAACTTATGCTTATAGACGCATGCCTTTTGGTTTATGTAATGCTCCTGCTACTTTTCAAAGATGCATGTCTGCTATTTTTCATGGTTTTTGTGAAAGTATTGTAGAGGTATTCATGGATGATTTTTCCGTCTATGGGAATTCTTTTGATAGTTGCTTGCGAAACCTTGATAAAGTTTTGCAGAGATGTGAAGAAACTAACCTTGTTCTTAATTGGGAGAAATGCCACTTTATGGTTAATGAAGGAATTGTATTGGGACATAAAATTTCTGAGAGAGGTATTGAAGTTGATAGAGCTAAAGTTGAAGCAATTGAGAAGATGCCCTATCCGAGGGATGTTAAAGGTATTCGTAGTGTTCTTGGTCATGCTGGGTTTTATAGGAGATTTATTAAAGATTTCTCCAAGATTTCAAAGCCTCTTACTAATCTTCTTCAAAAAGATGTACCATTTGTTTTTGATGATGATTGTAAGGAAGCTTTTGAAACTCTTAAGAAAGCCTTAACAACTGCTCCTATAGTTGAACCCCCTGATTGGAACTTACCCTTTGAAATTATGTGTGATGCTAGTGATTTTCTTGTAGGCGTCCTTGGACAAGCGAGTAGATAAAAACTGAATGTTATTCATTATGCTAGTAAAACTCTTGATGCTGCTCAAAGAAATTATGCTACAACCGAAAAGGAATTATTAGTTGTAGTCTTTGCTTGTGATAAATTTAGATCTTATATTGTTGATTCAAAAGTTACTATTCATCTTGATCATGCTGCAATTAGATACCTTATGACAAAGAAAGATGCTAAGCCGAGGCTTATTAGATGGGTACTTCTTTTGCAAGAATTTGATTTACATATTGTGGATAGGAAAGGTGTTGATAATCCTGTTGCTGATAATTTGTCTAGATTGGAAAATATTGCTTATGATCCTGTTCCTGTTAATGATAGTTTTCCAAATGAATAATTGGCTGTAATAAAGGTGAGCTCGCGAGACAGTCCTTGGTATGCTGATTATGCTAACTTTATTGTTTCCAAGTACTTGCCTCCAACCTTTTCAGCTCAGCAAAGGAGGAAATTCTTTTATGATTTGAGGCATTATTTCTGGGATGACCCACACTTATATAAAGAAGGAGTGGATGGTATTATGCGAAGATGTGTCCCTGAATATGAACAACAGGAGATATTGAGTAAATGTCATGGTAGTGCTTATGGAGGACATCACGCTGGAGAAAGAACCGCGCAAAAGGTTTTACAATCAGGTTTTTATTGGCCAACTCTCTTCAAAGATGCGAGAAAGTTTATTTTATCTTGTGATGAATGCCAAAGGGTTGGTAATATCTCCAGACGCAATGAAATGCCTATGAATTATACTCTTGTTATTGAACCGTTTGATTGTTGGGGATTTGACTTCATGGGACCTTTTCCGTCTTCGGAAGGTAACACTCATATACTTGTTGCTGTTGATTATGTTACTAAATGGGTGGAAGCTATACCTACAAAAAGTGCTGATGGTGAGACCTCTTTAAGAATGCTCTTAGATATTATTTTTCCTAGATTTGGAGTACCTAGATATATTATGACTGATGGAGGTTCTCATTTTATTCATGGAGGTTTTAGAAAAACTCTTGCTAAGTATGGTATTAATCATAGAATTGCTTCTGCTTATCATCCTCAAACTAGTGGTCAAGTAGAATTATCAAATAGAGAGATTAAATCTATTTTGGGAAAGACCGTTAATAAAACTAGAAAGAATTGGGCTAGTAAATTGAAGGATGCACTTTGGGCTTATAGAACTGCTTATAAAAATCCCATGGGAATGTCACCTTATAAAATGGTTTATGGGAAAGCTTGTCATTTACCTCTAGAACTAGAGCACAAAGCTTATTGGGCTGTTAGAGAATTAAATAAAGATCCTAAACTTGCCGGTGATAAGAGGTTGTTGCAATTGAGTTCTCTAGATGAATGGAGAAGTGAAGCATATGAAAATGCTAAACTCTTTAAAGAGAAAGTTAAAAAATGGCATGATAGGAGGATCATCAAAAGAGAATTTAATATTGGGGATAAAGTCCTATTGTATCGGTCTCGTCTCAGATTCTTTGCAGGGAAATTACTCTCGAAATGGGAAGGACCATATGTTGTTGAGGAGGTGTATCGTTCAGGAGCAATCAAAATTAGCTCTCTCCAAGGCAATGCTACGCAAGTGGTGAATGGACAAAGACTCAAGCATTATATCTCGGGTGATTCTTATAATGTTGATGTTGATATTATTCAAGTGGAAACACCGGAGGCCTACATCAAAGGGCAAATTGACAAATCCGCGTAACTCGACTTCGAATAGGTAACGATCTTGGTAATGAAAAGTACGCAATTTACTTTCCGAACTATATTTTTGCTGTTTTTGGAAAATATGAGAAATTACGAGTTCGAAACGGAGTGGAAAGGACGCACGAGGGTGCCACCATAGGGCGGCGCGGCCTGACTGGGCCCGCGCCGGCCTATGGTTTGGCCGCCTCGTCGCCCCTTTCCGACTCTGGTTCGATCTGGTGCTTTCCTTTTGACGAGAAATTTTTTGCTATATAATCCCCCGGACCCCTGGAGGTCCGTATATCGTTTTCTCGACGTGTTTTGTTTCGAGTTGTTTCTGCCAGGATTTGCTTTGGATCTAGAGCCATCATGTCTTCGTCGGAAACTCCGAAGGACAGCTCCAGCAAGGATGTTGGCAACTTGTACATGGAGGAGCTGAGGATGCACCCCAAGGAGTTGCTGCTCGTTGAAGGAGAACTGCAGGTCAAGGATGTCCAGAGTCCTAAAGGAGAAGGAAGCCTGGAAGACAGGATGGAGAAGCTAGAACAAGAGGTTTTCAAATACAAGAAGATGGCTGAGCGTGAGGTGGATATTTTCCACAGGATTGTGTCTGAACTCATTGATGAACATGAGAAGGAAACTGCAAAGCTTTGGAGCGATATCCTCTCACTTCACGACACCACCAACAAGCTCCAAGCACAACTCTATGATTTTCAGAATCAGAACTGTGAGTATGAAAACAGGTTTAAATACATAAGCCGTGCTGCTAGTTTCAGGATCCCCGAGACCAAGATGTCGTTTCTTGATGGAGAGCCTCTTCCTTGGAAGTTTGATGACGGGAGTTCATCACCATCATCGCCAAAGGAGTAATTCATCATCGGTATTGGCATCCCCTTGGTTTGTTCCAAGCTTGGGGGAGTGCCGCGGTATCACATTATCACTACCTTTTACTTTTATTGTCAAGTAGTATCATATCATGAGTAGGGAAGTTATCATATAAGATGGGTTGCGTTTGGAAGTATCTCTCCTTTAGTTGGTTATCTATGTATCCCTTGGTGTGAGTTATCGTTATGGAATATTAATGAGAAGTCTTATCATTTACATATTGCACATCTTATTCTAGTTTGCAATCTCTATCATATGATTTACCTTGTTGTTAGTATTGGTATCACTTTGGGAGCATTGAATAAATCTATTTGGTTTTGGCAAACTTAGCATTGGTCAATAGCAACAACACTTTGAGGTTTAAATATAAAAGAGAAATACATGTAGATGTTTCATTGTCTTTCTTGTTAGCTCATAGCTTATTATTCTGAAGTTAAAATTGTTTGTACTTACAAGGAAGATGCATGATTGTTTCTATCACATGTATATTTGTTTGTTTCCCTCGACTCTTATGCTTGCTAATTAACCTTGCTAGCCAAAGACCTGTACTGAGAGGGAATACTTCTCGTGCATCCAAACCTTAACCAAAACCTATGCCATTTGTGTCCACCATACCTACCTACTACATGGTATTTTCTGCCATTCCAAGTAAATACTTCATGTGCTACCTTTAAACAATTCAAAACTTAGTATCTCTTATTTGTGTCAATGTTTCATAGCTCATGAGGAAGTATGTGGTGTTTTATCTTTCAATCTTGTTGGGCAACTTCCACCAATGGACTAGTGGCTTCACCCGCTTATCCAATAATTTTGCAAAAAGAGCTGGCAATGGGATTCCCAGTCCCAAATTGATTAAACTAAATAGACACTCCTCCATGGTATGTGATTGATGGACGGCACCCGAAGGATTCGGTTAGCCATGGCTTGTGTAAGCAAAGGTTGGGGGGAGTGTCATCATCATAATAAAGCTAAAATAAAAAGGCACTCCTTCATGGTATGAGATTGTTGGTAGGCACCCGAGGATTCGGTTAGCCATGGTTTGTGAAAGAAAGGTTGGAAGGAGTGCCACACAAAATGAAAATAATATGGGAGCCGCTCTTAGGAGGTTGTCTGGCAAGGGGGTTAGAGTACCCGCTACCGATCGTTGACAACAACAAACACCTCTCAAAATGTTACTTTTATTCTCTTTATATGATTGCAAAAATTGAAAAAGCTCTAGCACATGATTTAATCCCTGCTTCCCTCTGCGAAGGGCCTGTCTTTTACTTTATGTTGAGTCAGTAAACCTATTTCCCTCCATCTCAAGCAAGCATTTGAGTAGTTGTGATCAAACCATTATATTGTGATTTGCTACATCATGTCTTTTATTCTTCTTTGTTTAGTACAAGTTTTATCTGAATGAATATAGCTTTGCAAGTTATCAATGATCATGAGAAAACCATTATGATTGAGTATGCAAGTTGTGCCTTATAAACTTTAACATGGGAGCGCTGCTCAATGAGATATAATCTGTTAATTGTTCTCTGACCAAGAACGAAGTTTGCCATCACCAATTATGATTTCTTATGCACCTTTACTTGTGATTACCTTATACTTGTTTCAATATGAGTTATAAGAGATTGTTTACTATAATGTCCTGTGTGAATGAATATGATGCTTCTTGTCCGTATTTTATTCATCGACTCTTCACTCCATAAACATGTGGTCATGTCTATCGAGCTCGGTTCGCTTGGGGACAAGCGAAGTCTAAGCTTGGGGGGAGTTGATACGTCCAATTTGCATCACTGTTTTATATCATAATTTGCTGTTATTCATTGATATATTTCATATTGGGACACAATACTTATGTTATTTCATCTATTTTGCATGTTTCATCATTATTGGAGGATCGAACACCGGAGCCGTGGATTCCGCTGGAAAAAGCACCGTCAGAACGCAATATTTCGGAAGATCAACTCTGGAAGGAAATTATACCAAAAATCCTATTTTTCAAGATGACGAAGGAAGCCAGAAGGAGGAGCCAGGAGGAGCCAGGGTGGGCCCACACCCTAGGGCGGCGCGGCCAGGCCCTGGCCGCGCCGGCCTATGGTCCTGGGGCCCACGACCCTTTTCGCCTCCTTTTCTTCGCCAAACCCTTCGTCCCGAAGACCTAAGCCACAGAGGGTACCTCGCGAAGAGTTACACCCGCCTCTGCGGGGCGGAGAACACCAGAGAGAAAGAGCTCTCCGGCGGGCAGGAATCCGCCGGGGAAATTCCTCCGGGAGGGGAAATCGACGCCATCGACACCGTCATCGAGCTGGACATCATCGCCATCACCATCATCATCATCTCCACCATCATCACCGCCGCCATCACCGCTGGACACCGCCACCGCCGTAGCAATTTGGGTTTGATCTTGATTGTTTGATAGGGGAAACTCTCCCGGTATCGATTTCTACTTGTTGTTGATGCTATTGAGTGAAACCATTGAACCAAGTTTATGTTCAGATTGTTATTCATCATCATATCACCTCTGATCATGTTCCGTATGATGTCTTGTGAGTAGTTCGTTTAGTTCTTGAGGACATGGGTGAAGTCTAAATGTTAGTAGTGAATTATGGTTGAGTAATATTCAATGGTGTGATATTTAAGTTGTGGTGTTATTCTTCTAGTGGTGTCATGTGAACGTCGACTACATGACACTTCACCATTTATGGGCCTAGGGGAATGCATCTTGTACTCGTTTGCCAATTGCGGGGTTGCCGGAGTGACAGAAACCTAAACCCCCGTTGGTATATCGATGCAGGAGGGATCGCAGGATCTCAGAGTTTAAGGCTGTGGTTAGATTTAATTCTTAATTACTTTCTTGTAGTTGCGGATGCTTGCAAGGGGTATAATCACAAGTATGTATTAGTCCTAGGAAGGGCGGTACATTAGCATAGGTTCACCCACACAACACTTATCACAACAATGAAGATTATTTAGCCGTATGTAGCGAAAGCACTAGACTAAAATCCCGTGTGTCCTCGAGAACGTTTGGTCATTATAAGTAAACAAACCGGCTTGTCCTTTGTGCTAAAAAGGATTGGGCCACTCGCTGCAATTATTACTCTCGCACTTTACATACTCGTACTTTATTCAACTGTTACATCAAACCCCCCTGAATACTTGTCTGTGAGCATTTACAGTGAATCCTTCATCGAAACTGCTTGTCAACACCTTCTGCTCCTCGTTGGGATCGACATTCTTACTTATCGAAGATACTACGATACACCCCCTATACTTGTGGGTCATCAGACATCATCAATATCAAGATCACTCATATGTAACAAAGAGATTTTTCTCGACAGTTCTTCACACCCCAAAAATAAAGTAAGTTCATCATGCTGATTGGGAGTAATTTCATCATCACAATACAAATTTGCAGCACTCATTGGGTTCAAATTATCATTGGAGGAGCATTGAAAATTAAAATGACCCACTTCATGGCAAACTTCACAAATAAAAGGATAGAGGGCACAAACTTTTTTTACCAAGATCATCTAGAGCCCTAAACCACTTTCTAGTTTTTTCATTAATATGATGGATGCAATATTCATCTTCGATTTGATTAATTCCACAAGGTCTATGCATTCCACAAAAATTAACATGCTTATAAGAAATAGCATTCTTAGGAGTTTGAGCATGCTCATTGCAATAATTAACAACAATTTCATTCTGCATGCAAGCCTCTTTAAAAGGTTCATGATACTTATCAAAATTCTTTTTAGGCAATTCAAAATGGGAAGCAAAGGCTTTATAAAGATTTGCAGCAATTTGAGAGTCAAGACCATAAGTAGCACTCATATTTCGAAATTCATCGGTATCCATAAAGGCTTCAATGCATTCATAATCATAATTTATACCTGACTCTTTACCTTCATTGTTCTCCCATCCTTCAGCGTTCTCCTTAATCCGATCAAGAAGATCCCACCTAGCTTCAACCTCCTTGCTTGTGAAAGATCCCTCCGAACACGCGTCCAGATAGTCCTTGTGTTGTCCTGAAAGCCTCGCATAAAAATTGTTAACAATAACATTACGGGGAAGCTCATGAATGGGACATTTGAGCATTAGTGACTTCAGTCTCCCCCACGCTTGAGAAATACTCTCTCCATCACGAGGATAAAAGTTATAAATATAATTCCTATCAATATGCACTTCATGAGGAGGATAAAATTTAGAATAAAAGAGAGATGCAATTTCCTCCCAACCAAGAAAATGTCTATTCTCCAACAATTTATACCAATGCGCCGCTTTACCAGACAGCGAAACAGAGAATAGCTTCTTCCTCACTTCATCCATAGAGATACCTGCACACTTGAATAACCCACATAATTCGTGCAAAAACAGTAAATGCTCTCTAGGATGGACAGTTCCATCCCCTTTATAGTGGTTGTCCATAACACGTTCAATAATTTTCATAGGTATTTTATATGGAATACTTTCAGCAGGTGGATTTAAAATATCAGAAGCATCATTAGAGTTATCGCATATGGGAGATAAAGCATTATCAGAGCAAAATATTTCTTCCAAAGCTGAGGAGCAACAAAGATTATTTTTATATAAACTAGCTTCCCCAAGCTTAGACTTATCCATAGTATTAGCAGTAATTGCATTCATACTAATAACATCGCTACTAGCATGCAAATAAGGTTCCATAGGTTTTTTAATTTTCGCATCAAACAATTCTAAATCAGGAAAAAGATTAAAAAGCTCACCAATTTTTTTGTTGTTTTCCATTATGCCTAACTAGTGTAAACAAGAAACAAAAAGATGCAATTGCAGGATCTAAAGGAAATAGCTTCGAGTGCTTACAGTGCCGGAAAATAGCTTAGTAGCCGAGGTCCGAAGTGTGAGTACCTTTTACCTTTCCTCCCCGGCAACGGCGCCAGAAAATAGCTTGATGTCTACTTCCCCCTCCTTTTCCTGTAGACAGTGTTGGGCCTCCAAGAGCAGAGGTTTGTAGAACAGCAGCAAGTTTTCCCTTAAGTGAATCACCCAAGGTTTATCGAACTCAGGGAGGAAGAGGTCAAAGATATCCCTCTCATGCAACCCTGCAACCACAAAGCAAGAAGTCTCTTGTGTCCCCAACACACCTAATAGGTGCACTAGTTCGGCGAAGAGATAGTGAAATACAGGTGGTATAAATATATATGAGCAGTAGCAACGGTGCCAGAAAATAGCTTGCTGGCGTGTAGTTGATGGTGGTAGTATTGCAGCAGTAGTAACACAGTAAAACAGTAAACAAGCAGCGATAGCAGTATTTAGGAACAAGGCCTAGGGATTACACTTTCACTAGTGGACACTCTCAACATTGATCACATAACAGAACAGATAAATGCATACTCTACACTCTTGTTGGATGATGAACGCATTGCGTAGGATTACACGAACCCTCAAGGCCGGAGTTAACAAGCTCCACAATTTGTTCATATTTAAGTAACCTTATAGTGTAAGATAGATCAATAGACTAAACCAAGTACTAACATAGCATGCACACTGTCACCTTCATGCATATGTAGGAGGAATAGATCACATCAATACTATCATAGCAATAGTTAACTTCGCAATCTACAAGAGATCATGATCATAGCCTATGCCAAGTACTAACACGGATGCACACACTGTCACCATTACATCGTGCGGGAGGAATAGAACTACTTTAATAACATTGCTAGAGTAGCACATAGATAAATTGTGATACAAACTCATATGAATCTAAATCATGTAAAGCAGCTCATGAGATTATTGTATTGAGGTACATGGGAGAGAGATGAACCACATAGCTACAGCGGAGCCCTCAGCCTCGGGGGTGGATTACTCCCTCCTCATCATGGAGGCAGCGATGGCGGTGAAGATGGCGGTGAAGACGGCGGTGGAGATGGCTCCGGGGGCAATTCCCCGTCCCGGCAGGGTGCCGAAATAGAGTTCTGTCCCCCGAATTGGAGTTTCGCGATGGCGGCGGCGCCCCTGGAGTCTTTCTGGAGTTTCGTCAATTGGTACTGCGTTTTTAGGTCGAAAGGGATTTTATAGGCGAAGAGGCGGCGCAGGGGGGTCGAAGGGGTGCCCACACCATAGGGTGGCGCGGGCCCCCCCCTGGCCGCGCCGCCATGTGGTGTGGTGGCCCCCTGGCCCCTCTCTGACTCTTCTTCGGTGTTCTGGAGCCTTCCGGGAAAAATAGGAGGTTTGGCGTTGATTTCGTCCAATTCCGAGAATATTGCCCGAACAGCCTTTCTGGAACCAAAAACAGCAGAAAACAGGAACTGGCACTGTGGCATCTCGTTAATAGGTTAGTTCCGGAAAACGCATAAAAATGATATAAAGTGTGAACAAAACATGTTGGTATTGTCATAAAACAAGCATGGAACATCAGAAATTATAGATGCGTTGGAGACGTATCAGCGTATCAATAAAACATGTGAGTATTGTCATAAAACTAGCATGGAACATAAGAAATTATAGATACGTTTGAGACGTATCAAGCATCCCTAAGCTTAGTTCCTACTCACCCTCGAGTAGGTAAACGATAAGGCCTTGTTTGGTACTAGTGTATCAGTGGGGATTACTGGGAATAATACTCTAGAGTATTGGGTGAATTACTGCTGTCACCCAATCTCCACAAAACCCCATCCCAATCCACTAGGTAGGGGTAGAGTATTGGGGATTGAAAAAATTACACTAAAATTTAGGGGAAAAGTGGGGATAAGTGGGGATTAAACTCTCTCATACTCTAGCACCAAACATGCATTGGGGATAAGTGGGGATTTAAAATTTCGAGCAGATTATCCCCGCTAATCCCCACTAAAACTCTAGTACCAAACAAGGCCTAACAAGGATAATTTCTGAAGTGACATGCTATCATAATCTTGATCAATACTATTGTAAAGCATATGAGGTGAATGAAGTGATTCGAAGCAATGGTAAAGACAATGATTAAACAACTGAATCATATAGCAAAGACTTTTCATGAATAGTACTTTCAAGACAAGCATCAATAAGACTTGCATAGGAGTTAACTCATAAAGCAATGGATTCTTAGTAGAAAGTTTTGAAGCAACACAAAGGAAGATATAAGTTTCAGCAGTTGCTTTCAACTTCAACATGTATATCTCATGGATAATTGTCAACACAAAGTAATATGATGAATGCAAATAAGCAAGGATGTAGGAATTAATGCACACAGTTGACACAAGTGTTTGCTTCTAAGATAGAAAGAAGTAGGTAAACTGACTCAACATAAAGTAAAAGAAAGGCCCTTCGCAGAGGGAAGCATGGATTGCTATTTTTGTGCTAGAGCTTTTATTTTGAAAACATAGAAACAATTTTGTCAACGGTAGTAATAATGCATATGTGTTATGCATAAGACATCCTATAAGTTGCAAGCCTCATGCATAGAATACCAATAGTGCTCGCACCTTGTCCTAATTAGCTTGGATTTACATGGATTATCATTGCATAACATATGTTTCAACCAAGTGTCACAAAGGGGTACCTCTATGCCGCCTGTACAAAGGTCCAAGGAGATAGATCGCATTTGATTTCTCGTTTTTGATACATCTCAACTTAGGACATCCATACCGGGACAACATAGAAAACAGATAATGGAATCCTCTTTAATGCATAAGCATTCAACAACAGATAATATTCTCATAAGAGATTGAGGATTAATGTCCAAACTGAAACTTCCACCATGATTCATGGCTTTAGTTAGCGGCCCAATGTTCTTCTCTAACAATATGCATACTCAAACCATTTGATCATGATAAATCACCCTTACTTCAGACAAGACGAACATGCATAGCAACTCACATTATATTCAACAAAGGTGTAATAGTTGATGGCGTCCCCAGAAACATGGTTACCGCTCAACAAGCAACTTATAAGAAATAAGATACATAAGCTACGTATTCTTTACCACAATAGTTTTTAAGCTATTTTCCCATGAGCTATGTATTGTAAAGACAAGGAATGAAATTTTAAAGGTAGCACTCAAGCAATTTACTTTGGAATGGCAGAGAAATACCATGTAGTAGGTAGGTATGGTGGACACAAATGGCATAGTTTTGGCTCAAGGATTTGGATGCACGAGAAGCATTCCCTCTCAGTACAAGGCTTTGGGCTAACAAGGTTGTTTGAAGCAAACACAAGTATGAACCGGTACAACAAAACTTACATAAGAACATATTGCAAGCATTATAAGACTCTACACTGTCTTCCTTGTTGTTCAAACACCTCACCAGAAAATATCTAGACCTTAGAGAGACCAATCATGCAAACCAAATGTCAACAAGCTCTATGGTAGTTCTTCATTAATAGGTGCAAAGTACATGATGCAAGAGCTTAAACATGATCTATTTGAGCACAACAATTGCCAAGTATCAAATTATTCAAGAAAATATACCAATTACCACATGAAGCATTTTATGTTTCCAACCAAATAACAATGAATGAAGCAGTTTCAACCTTCGCCATGAACATTAAAAGTAAAGCTAAGAACACCAGTGTTCATATGCAACAACGGAGCATGTCTTTCTCCCACACAAGGAATGCTAGGATCCAATTTTATTCAAACACAAACAAAAGTAAAAACATACAGACGCTCCAAGTAATGCACATAAGATGTGACGGAATAAAAATATAGTTTCACTAGAGGTGACCTGATAAATTGTCGATGAAAAAGGGGATGCCTTGGGCATCCCCAAGCTTAGATGCTTGAGTCTTCTTGAAATATGCAGGGATGAACCACGGGGGCATCCCCAAGCTTAGAATTTTCACTCTTCTTGATCATATTGTATCATCCTCCTCTCTTGATCCTTGAAAACTTCCTCCACACCAAACTCAAAACAAACTCATTAGAGGGTTAGTGCATAATCAAAAATTCACATAAGAGGTGACATAATCATTCTTAACACTTCTGGACATTGCACAAAGCTACTGAAAGTTAATGGAACAAAGAAATCCATCCAACATAGCAAAAGAGGCAATGCGAAATAAAAAGGCAGAATCTGTCAAAACAGAACAGTCCGTAAAGATGAATTTTTTAGAGGCACTTAACTTGCTCAGATGAAAATGCTCAAATTGAATGAAAGATGCGTACATATCTGAGGATCACACACGTAAATTGGAAGATTTTTCTGAGTTACCTACAGAGGGGGCTACTCAAATTCGTGACAGCAAGAAATCTGTTTCTGCGCAGTAATCCAAATCTAGTATCAACCTTATTATCAAAGACTTTACTTGGCACAACAATGCAATAAAATAAAGATAAGGAGAGGTTGCTACCGTAGTAACAACTTCCAAGACTCAAATATAAAACAAAAGTGCAGAAGTAAAATAATGGGTTGTCTCCCATAAGCGCTTTTCTTTAACGCCTTTCAGCTAGGCGCAGAAAGTGTGAATCAAGTATTATCAAGAGATGAAGCATTAACATTCTTACCAGGGGTCTTTGCGCCTACCCTTCTTACTCTTATTCTTACTCTTTGGTTTAGGGAATATATGGCCACATCCGGGTGTAGAGGTAAAATTTAGAGTGCCTTTCCCCACATCTATGATTGCTCCCACGAGTTTCAGCAGGGACCTTCCAAGTGTGATTTGTCCTGTCCCTACACATTCAACAACAAGATAATCAGTGGATACCGTTCTTCCAAGAAAAGTTGTGAACACGCCTTCAGCTATTCCCTTAGGAATTATAACAGAGTTATCGGTAAGAGTTATTCCTTCTCCTCCTTCAGTAAGTTCCCAAAGTGTCAAAGATTCATAAATACTTTTAGGCATAAGGCAAAACTCAGACATAATATCACAACGGGCATAAAAAAATTCACCACAAATAGCAACTTTAATGGTAGGCACCCACATTGAAGGTTCAAAGCTTAATGGAACATAATCATAATATTCGCGAATCTGGTTGTACCCTTCTTTTAAACAAGATATATTTGTTTCGAGAGTGTTTAATCTATTATGAATGCTAGCAAGAGATGAATCAAAATTATTAGCGGAGCTAGATGATGTAACCAATTTTTCATGGCATTAAAATCTTGATCCCCATCACAGTGAAGGAAATCTCCTCCCACTACAGCATCTAAGGCATATGTATAGCGAAGAATAAGCCCAAAATAAAAGTTACTAAGAAGCAAACTTAGAGTCATTTTAGGTTCAGTTTTACTATAAGAATCAAAAATTCTAGACCAAGCTTCTTTAAAACTCTCCTCACCCCCTTGTTTAAAAGTAAAGATCGATTCCTCAGGTGATAGAGTAGCAGCTACGGGACTAGTCATGATAACAAAATAAAGTAAATGCAAGTAACTATTTTTTTGTATTTTTGATATAAAGAACGCAAACAAGACAGTAAATAAAGCAAAGTAAGTAACTAAATTTTTTGTATTTTTGATATAAAGCAAACAAAGCAGTAAATAAAATAAAGTAAAGCAAGACAAAAACAAAGTAAAGAGATTGGATGAGGGAGACTCCCCTTGCAGCGTGTCTTGATCTCCCCGGCAACGGCGCCAGAAAAAGAGCTTGTTAACACGTGAAGCACACGTCCGTTGGGAACCCCAAGAGGAAGGTGTGATGCGTACAGCAGCAAGTTTTCCCTCAGTAAGAAACCAAGGTTTTCGAACCAGTAGAAGTCAAGGACCACGTGAAGGTTGTTGGTGACGGAGTGTAGTGCGGCGCAACACCAGGGATTCCGGCGCCAACGTGGCACCTGCACAACACAATCAAAATACTTTGCCCCAACTTAACAGTGAGGTTGTCAATCTCACCGGCTTGCTGTAAACAAAGGATTAAATGTATGGTGTGGGAAATGATGTTTGTTTGCAATGAGCAGCAGAGAACAATGATTGCAGTAGATTGTATTCAGATGTAAAAGAATGGACCGGGGTCCACAGTTCACTAGTGGTGTCTCTCCAATAAGAAATAGCATGTTGGGTGAATAAATTACAGTTGGGCAATTGACAAATAAAGAGGGCATATATGCACATACATACCATGATGAGTAATATGAGATTCAATTGGGCATTACGACAAAGTACATAGACCGCTATCTAGCATGCATCTGTGCCTAAAAAGTCCACCTTCAGGTTAGCATCCGCACCCCTTCCAGTATTAAGTTGCAAACAACAGACAATTGCATTAAGTATGGTGCGTAATGTAATCAATTCAAATATCCTTAGATAAAGCATTGATGTTTTATCCCTAGTGGCAACATCACATCCACAACCTTAGAATTTTCTGTCACTGTCCCAGATTCAATGGAGGCATGAACCCACTATCGAGCATAAATACTCCCTCTTGGTGTCACAAGTATCAACTTGGCCAGAGCCTCTACTAGCAACGGAGAGCATGCAAGATCATAAACAACACATATATGATAGATTGATAATCAACTTGACATAGTATTCCATATTCATCGGATCCGAACAAACACAACATGTAGCATTACAAATAGATGATCTTGATCATGATAGGCAGCTCACAAGATCTAACATGATAGCACAATGAGGAGAAGACAACCATCTAGCTACTGCTATGGACCCATAGTCCAAGGATGAACTACTCACACATCAGTCCGGAGGCGATCATGGTGATGTACAGTCCTCCGGAAGATGATTCCCCTCTCCTGCAGGGTGCCGGAGGCGACCTCCTGAATCCCCCGAGATGGGATTGGCGGCGGCGGCGTCTCTGGAACTTTTTCTGTATCGTGGCTCTCGGTAATAGGGTTTTCGCGACGGAGAGTTTAAGTAGGCGGAAGGGCAGAGTCGGAGGCGACGCAGGGGCCCCACACCATAGGCCGGCGCGGGCCCCATGCTGGCCGCGCCGCCCTATGGTTAGGGCGCCTCGTGGCCCCACTTCGTATGCTCTTCGGTCTTCGGGAAGCTTCGTGGAAAAATAAGACCCTGGGTGTTGATTTCGTCCAATTCCGAGAATATTTCCCGTGTAGGATTTCTGAAACCAAAAACAACACAAAACAGGAACTGGCGCTTCGGCATCTTGTCAATAGGTTAGTGCCGGAAAATGCATAATAATGATGTAATGTGTGTATAAAACATGTGAGTATTGTCATAAAACTAGCATGGAACATAAGAAATTATAGATACGTTTGAGACGTATCAAGCATCCCTAAGCTTAGTTCGTACTCACCCTCGAGTAGGTAAATGATAAGGCCTTGTTTGGTACTAGTGTATCAGTGGGGATTACTGGGGATAATACTCTAGAGTATTGGGTGAATTACTGCTGTCACCCAATCCCCACAAAACCCCATCCCAATCCACTAGGTAGGGGTAGAGTATTGGGGATTGAAAAAATTACACTAAAATTTAGGGGAAAAGTGGGGATTAAACTCTCTCATACTCTAGCACCAAACATGCATTGGGGATAAGTGGGGATTTAAAATTTCGAGCAGATTATCCCCGCTAATCCCCACTAAAACTCTAGTACCAAACAAGGCCTAACAAGGATAATTTCTGAAGTGACATGCTATCATAATCTTGATCAATCCTATTGTAAAGCATATGAGGTGAATGAAGTGATTCGAAGCAATGGTAAAGACAATGATTAAACAACTGAATCATATAGCAAAGACTTTTCATGAATAGTACTTTCAAGACAAGCATCAATAAGACTTGCATAGGAGTTAACTCATAAAGCAATGGATTCTTGGTAGAAAGTTTTGAAGCAACACAAAGGAAGATATAAGTTTCAGCAGTTGCTTTCAACTTCAACATGTATATCTCATGGATAATTGTCAACACAAAGTAATATGATGAATGCAAATAAGCAAGGATGTAGGAATTAATGCACACAATTGACACAAGTGTTTGCTTCTAAGATAGAAAGAAGTAGGTAAACTGACTCAACATAAAGTAAAAGAAAGGCCCTTCGCAGAGGGAAGCATGGATTGCTATTTTTGTGCTAGAGCTTTTATTTTGAAAACATAGAAACAATTTTGTCAACGGTAGTAATAATGCATATGTGTTATGCATAAGACATCCTATAAGTTGCAAGCCTCATGCATAGATTACCAATAGTGCTCGCACCTTGTCCTAATTAGCTTGGATTTACATGGATTATCATTGCATAACATATGTTTCAACCAAGTGTCACAAAGGGGTACCTCTATGCCGCCTGTACAAAGGTCCAAGGAGATAGATCGCATTTGATTTCTCGTTTTTGATACATCTCAACTTAGGACATCCATACCGGGACAACATAGAAAACAGATAATGGAATCCTCTTTAATGCATAAGCATTCAACAACAGATAATATTCTCATAAGAGATTGAGGATTAATGTCCAAACTGAAACTTCCACCATGATTCATGGCTTTAGTTAGCGGCCCAATGTTCTTCTCTAACAATATGCATACTCAAACCATTTGATCATGATAAATCACCCTTACTTCAGACAAGACGAACATGCATAGCAACTCACATTATATTCAACAAAGGTGTAATAGTTGATGGCGTCCCCAGAAACATGGTTACCGCTCAACAAGCAACTTATAAGAAATAAGATACATAAGCTACGTATTCTTTACCACAATAGTTTTTAAGCTATTTTCCCATGAGCTATGTATTGTAAAGACAAGGAATGAAATTTTAAAGGTAGCACTCAAGCAATTTACTTTGGAATGGCAGAGAAATACCATGTAGTAGGTAGGTATGGTGGACACAAATGGCATAGTTTTGGCTCAAGGATTTGGATGCACGAGAAGCATTCCCTCTCAGTACAAGGCTTTGGGCTAACAAGGTTGTTTGAAGCAAACACAAGTATGAACCGGTACAACAAAACTTACATAAGAACATATTGCAAACATTATAAGACTCTACACTGTCTTCCTTGTTGTTCAAACACCTCACCAGAAAATATCTAGACCTTAGAGAGACCAATCATGCAAACCAAATGTCAACAAGCTCTATGGTAGTTCTTCATTAATAGGTGCAAAGTACATGATGCAAGAGCTTAAACATGATCTATTTGAGCACAACAATTGCCAAGTATCAAATTATTCAAGACAATATACCAATTACCACATGAAGCATTTTATGTTTCCAACCAAATAACAATGAATGAAGCAGTTTCAACCTTCGCCATGAACATTAAAAGTAAAGCTAAGAACACCAGTGTTCATATGCAACAACGGAGCGTGTCTTTCTCCCACACAAGGAATGCTAGGATCCGATTTTATTCAAACACAAACAAAAATAAAAACATACAGACGCTCCAAGTAAAGCACATAAGATGTGACGGAATAAAAATATAGTTTCACTAGAGGTGACCTGATAAATTGTCGATGAAAAAGGGGATGCCTTGGGCATCCCCAAGCTTAGATGCTTGAGTCTTCTTGAAATATGCAGGGATGAACCACGGGGGCATCCCCAAGCTTAGAATTTTCACTCTTCTTGATCATATTGTATCATCCTCCTCTCTTGATCCTTGAAAACTTCCTCCACACCAAACTCAAAACAAACTCATTAGAGGGTTAGTGCATAATCAAAAATTCACATAAGAGGTGACATAATCATTCTTAACACTTCTGGACATTGCACAAAGCTACTGAAAGTTAATGGAACAAAGAAATCCATCCAACATAGCAAAAGAGGCAATGCAAAATAAAAAGGCAGAATCTGTCAAAACAGAACAGTCCGTAAAGATGAATTTTTTAGAGGCACTTAACTTGCTCAGATGAAAATGCTCAAATTGAATGAAAGTTGCGTACATATCTGAGGATCACTCACGTAAATTGGAAGATTTTTCTGAGTTACCTACAGAGGGGGCTACTCAAATTCGTGACAGCAAGAAATCTGTTTCTGTGCAGTAATCCAAATCTAGTATCAACCTTATTATCAAAGACTTTACTTGGCACAACAATGCAATAAAATAAAGATAAGGAGAGGTTGCTACAGTAGTAACAACTTCCAAGACTCAAATATAAAACAAAAGTACAGAAGTAAAATAATGGGTTGTCTCCCATAAGCGCTTTTCTTTAACGCCTTTCAGCTAGGCGCAGAAAGTGTGAATCAAGTATTATCAAGAGATGAAGCATTAACATTCTTACCAGGGGTCTTTGCGCCTACCCTTCTTACTCTTATTCTTACTCTTTGGTTTAGGGAATATGTGGCCGCATCCGGGTGTAGAGGTAAAATTTAGAGTGCCTTTCCCCACATCTATGATTGCTCCCACGAGTTTCAGCAGGGACCTTCCAAGTGTGATTTGTCCTGTCCCTACACATTCAACAACAAGATAATCAGTGGATACCGTTCTTCCAAGAAAAGTTGTGAACACGCCTTCAGCTATTCCCTTAGGAATTATAACAGAGTTATCGGTAAGAGTTATTCCTTCTCCTCCTTCAGTAAGTTCCCAAAGTGTCAAAGATTCATAAATACTTTTAGGCATAAGGCAAAACTCAGACATAATATCACAACGGGCATAAAAAAATTCACCACAAATAGCAACTTTAATGGTAGGCACCCACATTGAAGGTTCAAAGCTTAATGGAACATAATCATAATATTCGCGAATCTGGTTGTTCCCTTCTTTTAAACAAGATATATTTGTTTCGAGAGTGTTTAATCTATTATGAATGCTAGCAAGAGATGAATCAAAATTATTAGCGGAGCTAGATGATGTAACCAATTTTTCATGGCATTAAAATCTTGATCCCCATCACAGTGAAGGAAATCTCCTCCCACTACAGCATCTAAGGCATATGTATAGCGAAGAATAAGCCCAAAATAAAAGTTACTAAGAAGCAAACTTAGAGTCATTTTAGGTTCAGTTTTACTATAAGAATCAAAAATTCTAGACCAAGCTTCTTTAAAACTCTCCTCACCCCCTTGTTTAAAAGTAAAGATCGATTCCTCAGGTGATAGAGTAGCAGCTACGGGACTAGTCATGATAACAAAATAAAGTAAATGCAAGTAACTATTTTTTTGTATTTTTGATATAAAGAACGCAAACAAGACAGTAAATAAAGCAAAGTAAGTAACTAAATTTTTTGTATTTTTGATATAAAGCAAACAAAGCAGTAAATAAAATAAAGTAAAGCAAGACAAAAACAAAGTAAAGAGATTGGATGAGGGAGACTCCCCTTGCAGCGTGTCTTGATCTCCCCGGCAACGGCGCCAGAAAAAGAGCTTGTTAACGCGTGAAGCACACGTCCGTTGGGAACCCCAAGAGGAAGGTGTGATGCGTACAACAGCAAGTTTTCCCTCAGTAAGAAACCAAGATTTTCGAACCAGTAGGAGTCAAGGACCACGTGAAGGTTGTTGGTGACGGAGTGTAGTGCGGCGCAACACCAGGGATTCCGGCGCCAACGTGGAACCTGCACAACACAATCAAAATACTTTGCCCCAACTTAACAGTGAGGTTGTCAATCTCACCGGCTTGCTGTAAACAAAGGATTAAATGTATGGTGTGGAAAATGATGTTTGTTTGCAATGAGCAGCAGAGAACAATGATTGCAGTAGATTGTATTCAGATGTAAAAGAATGGAACGGGGTCCACAGTTCACTAGTGGTGTCTCTCCAATAAGAAATAGCATGTTGGGTGAACAAATTACAGTTGGGCAATTGACAAATAAAGAGGGCATATATGCACATACATACCATGATGAGTAATATGAGATTTACTTAGGGCATTACGACAAAGTACATAGACCGCTATCCAGCATGCATCTATGCCTAAAAAGTCCACCTTCGGGTTAGCATCCGCACCCTTTCCAGTATTAAGTTGCAAACAACAGACAATTGCATTAAGTATGGTGCGTAATGTAATCAACACAAATATCCTTAGACAAAGCATTGATGTTTTATCCCTAGTGGCAACAACACATCCACAACCTTAGAACTTTCTCACATCCGTCCCGCATTCAATGGAGGCATGAACCCACTATCGAGCATAAATACTCCCTCTTGGAGTTACAAGTATCAACTTGGCCAGAGCCTCTACTAGCAACGGAGAGCATGCAAGATCATAAACAACACATATATGATAGATTGATAATCAACTTGACATAGTATTCCATATTCATCGGATCCCAACAAACACAACATGTAGCATTACAAATAGATGATCTTGATCATGATAGGCAGCTCACAAGATCTAACATGATAGCACAATGAGGAGAAGACAACCATCTAGCTACTGCTATGGACCCATAGTCCAAGGATGAACTACTCACACATCAGTCCGGAGGTGATCATGGTGATGTAGAGTCCTCCGGGAGATGATTCCCCTCTCCGGCAGGGTGCCGGAGGCGATCTCCTGAATCCCCTGAGATGGGATTGGCGGCGGCGGCGTCTCTGGAACTTTTTCCGTATCGTGGCTCTCGGTAATAGGGTTTTCGCGACGGAGAGTTTAAGTAGGCGGAAGGGCAGAGTCGGAGGCGGCGCAGGGGCCCCACACCATAGGCCGGCGCGGGCCCCATGCTAGCCGCGCCGCCCTATGGTTAGGGCGCCTCGTGGCCCCACTTCGTATGCTCTTCGGTCTTCTGGAAGCTCCGTGGAAAAATAAGACCCTGGGCGTTGATTTCGTCCAATTCCGAGAATATTTCCTGTGTAGGATTTCTGAAACCAAAAACAGCACAAAACAGGAACTGGCGCTTCGGCATCTCGTCAATAGGTTAGTGCCGGAAAACGCATAATAATGATGTAATGTGTGTATAAAACATGTGAGTATTGTCATAAAACTAGCATGGAACATAAGAAATTATAGATATGTTTGAGACGTATCACTTCCATCCGGTTGTGACCTGTTACGAACATATCCTTTAATGACCCCATTCATTCTTTTAAACGGCATCATGTTATGTAGGAATGTCGGCCCTAGATTGGTGATATCATCCATGATATGGACCAACAGATGGACTATCACGTCAAAGAATGCAGGCGGTAAGTACATCTCAAGCTCACATAGGATCACCACGATCTCTTCCTGGAGCCTTGCGAGTTCCTTCACGCTTATCGACTTCCAAGTTATGACGTCGAAGAAGTTACAGAGCCGAGTCAGCGTTGCACGGACATGGTCATCCATTATACCTCGGATTGCAACCGGAAGAATCTGCGTCATCATCACATGACAGTCATGAGACTTCATGCCGCTGAAGTTTCGTTTCTTGGGGTCCATGTACCTGCTTATTAGCCCGGAGTAACCGAAGGGTACTCTGACTCCTAGAAGGCAATTGAAAAATTGATAGACCTCAGCGGGACTAAAAGTGAAGCAAGAGGGGGGCAATAATAGTCTGGCTGCTTAATCCTTTTGCGCTTCTGACCGCCGTCCGTCTCCTCCTCCGACTGTCCATCTTGGATCGACGGGATCTGAAGCTCTTCCCTGATGCCCAAAACTTTCAGGTCGTGTCTTGCTTTCGGCCCATCTTTGGTCCGGTCTGGCATGTTGAGAAGAGTGCCAAGCAAGCTCTCGCACACGTTCTTTGTAATATGCATGACATCAAGGCAGTGAGGTGTATCGAGAATTTTCCAGTACGGAAAGTCCCAAAACACGGACCTCCTTTTCCATACACCAATGAGCGGCGTCCTTTTTCTTCTTCTCTCTAGGCTTTTGACGAATCTTTCCCGACGCAGGGCACTCCTTCCAACCTTTCAGTAATGTATCGATCTCTTCGCCGCTCTTCTTACGTGGAGGTCCTCGGGGTTCATTTGTACCATCGAACAGATCTCCACGCTTTCTCAACGGGTCAGTCTTGTGTAGCCACCTTCGATGCCCCATGTAAACGGTTTTCGAAGAGCCGGGATCCTTACCAAGCTTCAAAAACACTGTCTCTTCCATGCACCTGACACATGCCTTGTGTCCATGGCACACTGATGTCTACGCACGCTTCTATTCCTGTAGATAGTGTTGGGCCTCCAAGAGCAGAGGTTTGTAGAACAGCAGCAAGTTTCCCTTAAGTGAATCACCCAAGGTTTATCGAACTCAGGGAGGTAGAGGTCAAAGATATCCCTCTCAAGCAACCCTGCAATTAAGATACAAGAAGTCTCTTGTGTCCCCAACACACCTAATACACTTGTCAGATGTATAGGTGCACTAGTTCGGCGAAGAGATAGTGAAATACAAGTAATATGGATGATTATAAGTAGTAATTGCAATCTGAAATAAAAATGGCAGTAAGCGAACATGTAGCAGAACTTGTTGGAAACGGTGTTTCAATGCTTAGAAACAAGGCCTAGGGATCATACTTTCACTAGTGGACACTCTCAACAATGATCACATAATTGAATAAATAAATGCTACTCTCAAAACCTCTTTTGTTGGATAACAAACACCATTCATTGTGTAGAGCTGCAAAAGCACACCTCAAGCCGGAGTAAACAAGCTCCACAATGTCATAAAGGAATCACACACGATGCGCACACTGTCACCATCACACCGTGGAGAGTGACTCCGGAGTTCATATTAAAGTAACCTCTAGAGTGCATAATAGACAAGAGTAACATCTACATATTCAACTAGATTACAAAGCTCATGATCACATAAAGATCACACCATGGGAGAGAGAGATGAACCACATAGCTACCGGTAGAGCCCTCAGCCTCGGGGGAGAACTACTCCCTCCTCATCATGGGAGACAACAACGGCGATGAAGATGGCGATGGAGTCGATGGAGATGGCTCCGGGGGCAATTCCCCGTCCCGGTAGGGTGCCAAAACAGAGACTTCTGTCCCACGAATTAGGGTTTTTTGGTGGCGGCGGAGCTACGGAACTCTTATGGATAAATCATCGATCCCCCTAGGGTTTTTGGGGACGAAGCTTAATATAGGCGAAAGGGCGGCGCGAGGGGGTGCCCGAGGGGCCCACCTCATAGGGCGGCGCCGCCCCCCTCCTGGCCGTGCCAGTTGATGGGGAGGAGGCCATGGACCTCCTCTGTCCTGGCCCTTCTGGATCCGTGGGTCTTCTGGCGAAATAGAATTTCTGTGATTTTTCTGGATTTTTCCGAGCACTTTGGTTTTTGGGCCTTTTCTGCAATAAACAAACATAATAAACAGAAACTGGCACTGTGGCATCTTGTTAGTAGGTTAGTCCAATAAATGCCATAATATGATATAAAGTGCATATAAAACATGTAGCTATTGGCATAAAACTAGCATGGAACATAAGAAATTATAGATACGTTGGAGACGTATCAAGCATCCCCAAGCTTAGTTCCTACTCGTCCTCGAGTAGGTAAACGATAACAAGAATAGTTTCTGAAGTGACATGCTACCAACATAATCTTGATCAATACTATTGTAAAGCATATGAGATGAATGAAGTGACTCAAAGCAATGGTCTATAGTTTGCTAACAAATAGATAATGACTAAACAACTGAATCATATAGCAAAAACTTTTCATGAATAGTACTTTCAAGACAAGCATCAAAAAGTCTTACATAAGAGTTAACTCATAAAGCAATAGATTCTTAATAAAAGGTTTTGAAGCAACACAAAGGAAGATTTAAGTTTCAGCAATTGCCTTCAACTTTCAACATGTATATCTCATGGATAATTGTCAACACAAAGTAATATGATGAGTGCAATAAACAAGCATGTAAGAATCAATGCACACAGTTGACACAAGTGTTTGCTTCTAAGACAGAAAGAAGTAGGTAAACTGACTCAACATAAAGTAAGAGAAAGGCCCTTCGAAGAGGGAAGCAGGGATTAAATCATGTACTAGAGCTTTTCAAGTTTTGAAATCATAAAGAGAGCATAAAAATAAAGTTTTGAGAGGTGTTTGTTGTTGTCAACGAATGATAGTGGGCATTCTTACCCCCTTGTCAAACAGACTTTCAAAGAGCGGCTCCCATGAAGGACGTTATCTCTACCGGCAAGGTAGATCATCCCTCTTCTCTTTTGTTTACACATGTATTTTAGTTTTATTTATAGATGACACTCCTCCCAACCTTTTGCTTTCACAAGCCATGGGTAACCGAATCCTCGGGTGCCTTCCAACATTTCACATACCATGGAGGAGTGCCTATTGCAAAATTAAGTTGCTTACTGATAAATCAGGGCAAAACATGTGAACAGAATTATTAATGAAAGTTAATTAATTGGTGCTGGGCACCCCGTTGCCAGCTCTTTTTGCAAAATTATTGGATAAGCGGATGTATATGCCACTAGTCCATTGGTGAGAGTCTACCCAACAAGATTGAAAGATAAAACACCACATACTTCCTCATGAGTTATGAAACATTGACACAAATAAGGAGTAATAAAGTTTTGAATTGTTTAAAGGTAGCACATGAAGTATTTACTTGGAATGGCAGAAAAATACCACATAGTAGGTAGTTATGGTGGACACAAATGGCATAGGTTTTGGCTCAAGGTTTTGGATGCACGAGAAGCATTCCCTCTCAGTACAAGGCTTTGGCTAGCAAGGTTGTTTGAAGCAAACACAAGTATAAATCGGTACATCAAAACTTGCATAAGAACATATTGCAAGCATTATAAGACTCTACACTGTCTTCCTTGTTGCTCAAACACTTTTACCCGAAAATATCTAGACCTTAGAGAGACCAATCATGCAAACCAAATTTCAACAAGCTCTACGGTAGTTCTCCACTAATAGGTTCAAACTACATGATGCAAGAGCTTAAACATGATCTACTTGAGAGCTCAAAACAATTGCCAAGTATCAAATTATTCAAGACAATATACCAACTACCACATGAAGCATTTTCTATTTCCCACCAAATAGCAATAAGTGCAGCGGCTTTCAGCTTTTGCCATGAACATTAAAACTAAAACGAAGAACACCAGTGTTCAAATGAAAAAGCGGAGCGTGTCTCTCTCCCACACAAGCATGTTAGGATCCGATTTATTCAGAGAATGAAAATAACAGAACGAAAATAAAAGCACACAGATGCTCCAAATAAAGCACATAAGATGTGACAGAATTAAAATATTGTTTCACTAGAGGTGACCTGATAAGTTGTTGATGAAGAAGGGGATGCCTTGGGCATCCCCAAGTTAGACGCTTGAGTCTTCTTGAAATATGCAGGGATGAACCACGGGAGCATCCCCAATCTTAGACTTTTCACTCTTCTTGATCATATTATATCATCCTCCTCTCTGGATCCTTGAAAACTTCCTTCACACCAAACTCAAAGCAATCTCATTAGAGGGTTAGTGCATAATCAAAAATTCACATGTTCAGCAAGGACACAATCATTCCCAACACTTCTGGACATTACCCAAGGTTACTGAAATTTAATGGAGCAAAGAAACCCACTCAAACATAGTAAAAGAGACAATGCGAAATAAAAGGAAGAATCTGTCAAAAATAGAACAGTCCGTAAAGACGATTTTTTTCGAGGCACTTACATGCTCAGATGGAAAAGCTCCAGTTGAATGAAAATTGCGTACATATCTGAGGATTACTCATGAATTTTTTTAGGATTTTAATATTTTTCTACAGAGAGAAAAACTCAAAATCGTGACAGCTAAAAATCTGTTTCTGCGCAGAAATCCAAATCTAGTATCAACTTTCTATCAAAGACTTTACTTGGCACAACAATGCAAGAAAATAAAGATACAAAGGTATTGCTACAGTAGTAGGCAGTACCTTGACTAAAAAATAAAACTAAATTGCAGAAATAAAACAATGGGTTGTCTCCCAAGAGCGCTTTTCTTTAAAGCCTTTTAGCTAGCCATGATAATTTTCATGATGCTCTTATAAAGATGAGAGTTGAATATAAGAGAGCACCAAAAAGCAAATACCAAACACATTTAAGTCTAATCCACTTTCTATGCAAACGAATCTTGTAAGAAAACAAATTATTGAAGCATGAAGCTACTATCATAGAAAGACAAAGCAAGTGCAACTTCAAAATTTTCAACAAAAAGAGAGGTGACTTAATATTATTGAGATATATAAAATCATGTCTCCTTCTCTCATAATAATTTTCAGTGGTATCATTGATAAACTCAACAATATAGCTATCACACAAAGCATTCTTATCATGGTCCACATGCATAAAAGCATCATTACTCTCCACACAAGCATAATCAATTTATTAGTAATAGTGGGAGTAAAACTATCACATCCATCATTTTAATCATCATAAATTGGAGGCATAGAATAATCATAATGAAATTTATCCTCAATAGTAGATGGACTGAAAATATCACAAGCATCATTCGAATTACCACATATTGGAGACAAAGCATTATCAAGGCAAAATACTTCATCCGAAGCTGAGGAGCAAAAAAGATTATTTTTATATAAACTAGCTTCCCCAAGCTTGGGTTTTTCCATAGCATTAAAAATAATGGTGTCCAAAAAATTTATACTAATAACATTACTACCACTATTATGCAGAAAAACTTCCATAGGTTTTTTAATTTTCTCTTAAAAAGCATCATGTCCTAATTCAATATAAATTTCATAAAGATCTCTAATTTTTTTGTTGCTTTCCATTAAGCCTAACTAGTGAAATAAAAAACAAGAAACAAAAAGATATAATTGCAGAATCTAAAGGAAATAGCTTCGAGCACTCACACACTAGCAACAGTGCTAGGAAATAGCTTAGTAGTCGGAGGATGTGGATACCTTTTACCTTACCTCCCCGGCAACGGCGCCAGAAAATAGCTTGATGTCTACGCACGCTTCTATTCATGTAGACAGTGTTGGGCCTCCAAGAGCAGAGGTTTGTAGAACAGCAGCAAGTTTCCCTTAAGTGAATCACCCAAGGTTTATCGAACTCAGGGAGGTAGAGGTCAAAGATATCCCTCTCAAGCAACCCTGCAATTAAGATACAAGAAGTCTCTTGTTGTGTCCCCAACACACCTAATACACTTGTCAGATGTATAGGTGCACTAGTTCGGCGAAGAGATAGTGAAATACAAGTAATATGGATGATTATAAGTAGTAATTGCAATCTGAAATAAAAATGGCAGCAAGCGAACATGTAGCAGAACTTGTTGGAAACGGTGTTTCAATGCTTTGAAACAAGGCCTAGGGATCATACTTTCAATAGTGGACACTCTCAACAATGATCACATAATTGAATAAATAAATGCTACTCTCAAACACTCTCTTGTTGGATAACAAACACCATTCATTGTGTAGGGCTGCAAAAGCACACCTCAAGCCGGAGTAAACAAGCTCCACAACGTCATAAAGGAATCACACACGATGCGCACACTGTCACCATCACACCGTGGAGAGTGACTCCGGAGTTCATATTAAAGTAACCTCTAGAGTGCATAATATACAAGAGTAACATCTACATATTCAACTAGATTACAAAGCTCATGATCACATAAAGATCACACCATGGGAGAGAGAGATGAACCACATAGCTAACGGTAGAGCCCTCAGCCTCGGGGGAGAACTACTCCCTCCTCATCATGGGAGACAACAACGGCGATGAAGATGGCGATGGAGTCGATAGAGATGGCTCCATGGGCAATTCCCCGTCCCGGCAGGGTGCCGAAACAGAGACTTCTGTCCCCCGAATTAGGGTTTTTTGGTGGCGGCGGAGCTACGGAACTCTTCTGGAGAAATCGTCGATCCCCCTAGGGTTTTCAGGGACGAAGCTTAATATAGGCGAAAGGGCGGCGCGAGGGGGTGCCCAAGGGGCCCACCCCATATTGCAACGCCGCCCCCTCCTAGCCGCGCCAGCTGATGGGGAGGAGGCCGTAGGCCTCCTCTGGCCTGGCCCTTCTGGCTCCGTGTGTCTTCTGGCGAAATAGAATTTGTGTGATTTTTCTGGATTTTTCCGAGCACTTTGGTTTTTGGGACTTTTCTGCAATAAACATACATAATAAACAGAAACTGGCACTGTGCCATCTTGTTAATAGGTTAGTCTAATAAATGCCATAATATGATATAAAGTGCATATAAAACATGTAGCTATTGGCATAAAACTAGCATGGAACATAAGAAATTATAGATACGTTGGAGACGTATCACACACCTGGCACGAAATATAACCGTATCCGAGGTAGTCCTGCACCATCGTGATCAACGCGGCTCTCAAAGGGAAATATTCTTCCGCGACGGCGTCCCATGTATCTACCCCTTCCTCCGCCCACAATGTTTCAAGCTCCTCCTTTAATAGTTCCAGATACATGTTGATATTGTTTCCTGGCTGTGTCGGCCCTTGAATTAGCATACTCATATGTATGTACTTCCTCTTCATGCACAGCCAGGGTGGGAGGTTGTAGATCCATACAAACACGAGCCATGTTCTATGTGTGATGCTCTGGTTTCCGAACGGATTGCTTCCTTGCGGTCCGCGTAGAACCGTTGCAGCCGGGGGCGAGCGGGAAGTACCACACAACTTTCCGAGGAGCTTTCTTCTTCCCTTTCTTGTACCATTCAGCGTCACACACGGGACATTTGGTCTTGTCCACGTGTTCCTTGCGATACATGATACAGTCGTTGATGCAGGCGTGATACTTTTCGTGGGGTAAGTCGAGAGGGCACGTGATTCTCTTGGCCTCGGCTAGACTACCAGGACATGTGTTCCCGGCAGGAAGTAGATCTTTCACGTATTCCAGAATGTCATCGACGCTTGTGTCCGTCCATCTGTGTTTCGCCTTCATCTGCAGCACATCGAGCGGTAACCTCAAGCGGGACTCCCCCAACCCGTGACCTGAGTCATACAACGGAGTATTCGAGTCTGTCTCCAGTTGCTCAAGCTTTGATTTCCACTTGGAGCCTTTCGTCTTTTCGAGAAGCAGATCTTGAATATGAGGGTCCCACACGACTGAAGCTAGCAACACCTCTTCGTTGTCGTCAAGGTTATTGTCGTCGTCAAGGTTATCGTCCTGTGCGACAAACTCTTCATCGTCATCAATATCATGATGCCCTCCTTCTTGCCGGCCATTGCCATCTGTTGCCGTCGCCCCATTGACCTTCGCGCCATCATCACTCATCCATTGAGTGTGTCCATGCATGAAACCATTAGTGAGCAGGTGCCCCTGTAATTTGCCTGAATAGGGGTCAAACCATTTTCCTAGTTTGCATCTTCGGCACGGACACAATACCTCCGTGCGGTTATTTTCATACATGTCGATGATAGCGTGTTTCAGATATCTCATCACGACGCTTTCACTCATCTCGATAACCATTATCGCCTGCACGGTAAGATTATATAATTGATTACAACCATGCATCCGTCGGTAGTTTTCACGGAAAATTTCGGCATGACATTCCTACACGGTAGGACATAGGAGCGCCAGAAATGTGCCGAAACGGAAACTTAACGAATCAACATTTCGGCGCAACGTTGGCAACTCATTTTCAACGCCAACACACACAAGCACAAACACAACATATATATATGCCACACACGAGAACTTTGCTTCAAATGTCCAATATACGTCGATTTCATTCCTCAATTTGTTCATTAATCACCTATTGGTTTGATATATTCGTCGACGAGATCGAGACGTCGCGCCGCGACCACGGCGTATGAAAGCCGACTTTCTAGATCTAGATCTAGATTGAGCGGTCAATGCAGGATAGTAGATCTAGATCTACATAGGGGGATGTGGGAGATGCATGTAGGAAGGGAAGATTTTCTCAAAAAATATGATTTTGTTTGGTAAAATTGGCCAAATTGGGGGTAGAGATGGGCAAAAATGAGCTAGGTTGGGAGAAGGATCGAGTTTGTGTGGAGGAGGGAAGTGTAGTGTGTGGGTGAGTGAGTGCTAGTTGGTGGCTGAAAAATGACTCCCAGATTACTGCTGGCGCATCTGGACCTGAGTGCGCCGGCAATATGTAGCCCATCCGGCTATATCTGCTCTGGGCCACGCCCAAGAAAGACTGCCGGCGCACCAGCCCAGGGGCGCGCCGACAATAGAAAATTACCGCCGGCGCGCTTCTGGGCTGGTGCGCCGGCAGTGTTTCTTGGGCCTGGCCCGGAGCAAACGAGCCCATGCCAGAAACAGTCGCCGGCGCGTGTTTTTCGATGGTGCGCCAGCAGTAAGCCTGCATCGCCGGCGCGGCTGAAAAGTGGTGCGACAGCACCACATGCCACCTGTGCGTTCAGTGTGTGGTGCGCCGGCAGTGTTTCTTCCACCTATAGGCTTTTTTCTAGTAGTGTTTAGCACATGAGCATCAATGCTTCTGGTGCTATAAAATCATCTTATATGAATTCCAAAAAACTGAAATTTAATATCTACATACATATAAACATTTTGAAGATACGGTAGAAGTTTTAGAGAAAAATATGTTATATTTTGAGCTATACAAAAAAAGATAAATTTCCGACAAATATAGCCATGAATTTGGTTTTTTCCCTGTAGCTCAAAATACAATGCAACTTTTACCAAAACTTTTCACAAGTATTCGGAACATATATATGCATTCATGGAATAAATATGATGATTTTTTAAAATACAGATACATAATTTTTTAAAATATTTAAAAAACTGAGAGCACAGGTGCTCATGTGCACCAAATGCTCACTCGCACCTTTAGAATAAAGAGTGAAATGTGTAGATTTTTTTGTTGCTAAAGGGGGTCTATTCCTTAAAAGATTTAAGTATTATGCCAAGCATCTGCATAACTAAGATGCGCACATTCGATAAACATCCAACGTATGGGTACAACAAACGATAAAAGGCTCAATACACGAAATCAAGGTGAAACTGTATCCACCCTATGGCAATGGCGGTTCAATTCTGAGATTACGCTCACATCCATGTTGGGTAATAAAGTTCCTCGATGTGTCTTCCAACCGCTAGACAACTACGTAAAAGGTTGCGATTCTCGATACGTTTTGAGAGACGACCATGAAGTTGGAAAGTTGAACGGGGATTGTCATCCCACAACAGTAGTAATCCTCCCTTTGTTCCACCAGCTCGCCTTTGGGCAAATTGCCTTAGCATATGCCCCCACCCCCCAGGTGGGCGACAGTGAATGGATCAACATTTTGGATTGTTTCTTGCAAGCAAAAAATCTGGCAGGTGGTAGATGCAACGAGGTTGCTAACCACATCTCGATGCTTTGGACAATTCAAACCTCTCGGGGTCCAACTCATGCACTTTAAGTGTGATTGCCCTCTGTCTTGGATGAAGGACATTTATGAACCTTGTGCAGACAGTAGATTATAATCCAAAATGTGCATGTCTGATGCCTACTTGAGAGTAGCTCAATATTCTACCACCTCTGTTTCAAGAAATAAGACGTCATCGCTTTATATGCTTTTTGTTTAATCAAGAATTACTTTAAATAGATAAACATTGTTTATATAAAATTAATATTATTAAAAATTTCTTTTCAATACGCATCCAACGATACTAATTACATATAATATAATTAAGATTTTGTTGCTTAATTTTTATGATCAAAGTTCGTCTTAAAATACGCATGCGCCTTATTCCTTGAAATGAAGGTAGTAACTGCATCGAGAGATTGTGGACGCTGTGATCGAGGAGGTGCGCAAGCACTTTCTCCATCGTACGAGCACGCTAATTCATGGCTCAGGGCTCGCCTAGGAGCAAGTACAATAAAATCCAGTCAACAAGCTATAAGACATAAAATATCATATATTTGCTTAGTTGGATCAGAGAGATTAGGTGAGAGAAGAGAAGTGGGCTCACATGCAAGAGCCAGCTTTAGCACGTGATTAGGCACTTTGTAAGACTAAAAGGTGGACCATATATTGTAAAAGTAGTACACTTTTATAGCCAACTATCGTACGTGCTAGCTATAAGTTGACTCTACATAACGTGAAAAACTACTATAGCCGTCCGGCTACACTATTGTTCTTGCTCTAGGAGGGAGTAGCGCTGATGGAGCTCTGATACCAAAGTGGTAGGGGCTAGGGTTCTACCGGGTCTAGAGCGGAGGTTGTAGGGGTGGAAGTGCGGGCGAGGAGGCGGAAGGACTCGGCGCCGGCGGCTGGGCGCCGTCGCGGAGGAAGGAGGCGGCGGCTAGGGTTAGGTGCGGCGGGGCGCAGGGGTCTCCCGTCTCCCTTCAGGAGACGAGACAGTATGATACTGAATATTTGTCTGCTTAATCACGAAGGGGTACAAGTGTTTATATAGGAGGACGGCCTCCTCTAAACCCTAATTTACTTGGGCTAAGCCCCTAATTTACTTGGGCTAAGCCCACAACTAGCCACTAGTGCGCTTCTTGCGTGTATAGGTCAGACCGACCATAACATTAGCTAGCTTCCATTCAATGCACAAATCTATATGAGACGGGCTTTCTTAACTTGCGGTTGTTTGGTTCAGGAAGTAAAATGGAAATATATTATTTTTAGACTGTAGTTTGGTGGCACAATAAAAATCCTATTCTTTGGGAGGAGTGCTTCGGTGTCCCCCCCTTAACTCCATGGTTTCAAGAAGTTGAAGTTGTTTTTAAAAAAAATTAATGATCTGTGGAGCTGCTTCAGTTTTTGTACAAATACGAGAAATTGGTTTCGCGGAACAGAAAATATGGAGTAAGTTTATTTACATTCCACTGCCACCGGCAAGTGACCAAAATGTTACAAGTGTCTTATGTTTCTCCCCCTCCTCTCTCGGGCATATTTCTCAACGCACAGACTTTTCCCCGATTTGCCAATGCTCCCGGACGTAATGGATAACACCCCCTTTTCTTTTTCCACACCGCCTCACCAAAGACGAAGTTGGTTGAGCTGCCACAACAAGCTTCTGGCGGCATCGGCAGCGAGGAGCAACTCGATTTGCGCGACAGCGAGAACGAATCGGACAAGTTTGACTCCGGTGAAAGGTACGTTGATTCGTTCGCTGGCGGCCTCGATTCAGTGGCGTTAGGCGTGAATCGTGTTACGGTGAAGTCAAATCGGGGAAGAGTCTGGGCGTTGGGAAACATGCCCAGGAGAGGGGGGAGAAAGATAAGACGTGCTCATGTGCATAATGTTTTAGTCACTTATCGGTGGTAGGAGGACGTAAATAAACAGCCGCTTCGTGTTTTCCTATTCTATTTGTACCAAAAGCTGGAGCAGCTCCACATATCATTTAAAAAAGCTGAAGCAGCTCCAATTTTTTGAAACCATGGAGCTGAGGGGGGACACCGAAGCACTCCTCATTCTTTGGTTGAGGAAATAAACTCTGTGGGGTGTGCTCCGGTGTCCCCCCCCCCCTGGTGAACGACGTTCAGGTGGGATACCCGTTCGAGACGGTGGGGCCGTATTAGTCGCGTATAATTATACTCCACGTCATTTTCCACATAGATGATCGGATGCCACGTAGATATTGTACATATCTTAGGTGAAGACGGTTTCCGCCGGCCCCACGTCATTAGAATCGGAGTTGGACCCGAAAATTACGTCGATCAGGTGGAGTTGATGCCGGCGATAGGCGGTGGTTACGGGGAAAATATTTGAATCCTTGCGTGTGCGCCATTGCTGGTTCTCCTTAGGGTTTGGAAGGTTCTATCGGGAGGGAGACGGCAGGGACGACGACGTTGGGAACGGCAAGGCGTAGCGGTTTCGTTCGTGTGCGCCATAGCTCGTCCTCGTTAGGGTTTGGAAGGTTCTGTCCATCGGGAGGGAGACGGCAGGGAGGACGACGTTGGGGTGGCAAGGCGTAGCGCACGGCGACGAGGAGTCTGGGCAAGGTCGGACGTGGAGGCGGGAGGTGGATCCGGCGACGAGGAGTCTGGGGCAAGGTCGGACGTGGAGGCGGGAAGCGGATCCTGCGACGAGGAGGCTGTGCAAGGTCGGACGTGGAGGCGGGAGGTGGATCCGGTGACGAGGAGGCTGGGCAAGGATCGCACGCGGGTTGTTCCTGCTGCTACAGGCGGCGTTAGGGTTTGGCGGATCATTGTTGGTTCGTGGTAGGTAATTGATTGTAAAAAGTAATTGCATGTTCATGATTTGGTTGATGTTAGGGTTTGGGTTTCGAGCTCCTTTTTTGAGATGTACTTATTTTGGTTGTTACTTTGAACAGGCGATGGACGTTTCAGATTTGAGTGCAAGTTCAATGGAGTACGAAAGCGGAAATACAGATGAAGAGGAATTCAATATTTCGTCTGCCAACTATAATGCACCTCCTGAAGATGAACAAAGTTGTGGAGACGATGATGTCGACGAAAGTGTGAGTGAAACGGAACTACTAGTTTTATTTAGTACTTGCATGTAAGTAGTTAAATACTGATTGTGCTTATTTTTGCTAATAGATGGATGCAGATGGTGTTGATGTAGAAGATGATAATGTAGAGCAAGAAGAAGATGTTGACACTGATAATGTGAGTTTGTAGTAATAATTGTGTGATTGCATAAAAATATGGAATGTCTGATAATGTGAATTGATGTTGACATGGTTTAAAATGCATTAGATTCAGAGTGATGTTGTGGAGGAGCCAACTGATGACGAGAGATTGGACTGTGGTTTTGTTGATGAGGTATGCATTTTAATTTTATTAGGTGATATGTATGTTTAATTTATATTTAATAACTCAACAATGCATTTTATATAGTCGTGACATGGCCGTTAATATTTCTTGTTTGGTCAGGTCTTAGTTGGCGATAATTCTTCTTACGACTATTACGGTGATTCAGACTTGGAGACTATAGAAGAACCTGTTAGAAGAAGACATGTAAGATTTATGAATTTATTCGTTGTATGACTCGCGGCCATGGCGTTAAAAAAATTGTTTTAAATGTTATCCAATTGTGCATGCAGGTGAATTCAGTTGGTAAGAAAAAGAATGGATCAGAGGATGAAGATGAGAGTGATACAGAAGATAAGAGAAAGTTTTACTGGGAAGTAATGGAGAAGACCTTTGTGTCTGAGGCAGCTGCTTATACTTTTTATAATGGATATGCTCGACAAGAGGGATTCAGTGTAAGAAAGTTCAAGTTCAAAGAGACTAAGGGTGCTAACAAAATAGTTCGCAGAAGGCGGTTTGTGTGTTCTCGGGAAGGAAAACGTAACAGCAAGTTTCTAACTATGGACAACCGCACTCGTAGGTTGAGACCTTTGTCACGTTGCAATTGTAAAGCGGAGTTGGATGTGAAGCTTGATAGAGGTTCGGGGGTTTGGCGAGTTGCAAAATTTGTTTACAAGCACAGTCATAAGTGTGCAGAACCGAGCGAGAGCCCATTTTTATGGTCACATAGGAGGATAAAAGATTTCCAGAAAGCGGAGATATTAGCATTGGCAGCAGCTGGGGTTAGGAAGCATGTGATCATGGATACCTTCCTCAGCAAGTATGGTCGGTACACCACAGTTGGGTTTACGAGGAAGGACTTGTACAACATGTGCTGCAGGGAGAAGAGAAAGTTACTTGCAGGTGGTGATGCTAGCTCAGCCATTGCCATGATGGAGAACCGGAGGAAGAAGTTTGCTGATTTTTTTTTGAGTACGACGTTGATAGTAAAGGTCGTTTGAAAAGCTTGTTCTGGTGTGATGCTCAGTCCCGGCAGGATTACAATGATTATGGAGACATACTTGTGTTCGATAGTACATATAAGATGAACCGATATGGTATGCCATTTGTTCCGTTTGTTGGAATTAACAATCACCGGAGGACGGCAGTTTTTGCGTGTGCCATCTTATCAGATGAGAAGGAACGCACGTATGTATGGTTACTGAAGACTTTTTTGAAAGCTATGTTGCAGCAGAAACCCAAGTCAATAATCACCGATGCCGATAGTGCGATGATTAGAGCTATTCGAAGTGTGTTTCCGGAGCAGTCGCACCGTATTTGTTCATGGCACATTGAAAAGAACATGGCTCGGCACCTAAGTTTCAAGTCGTTGAGTGAGTTTCGGGCTCTGTTGTATTACACGACCACACCGGATATATTCGAGGAAAGATGGCACGCTTTTATCCAGAAATGGCAGACGGAGAAAACACAAACGTGGCTGAAAAGAATGTACAAGAAGAGGATATTATGGGCAGCGGCGTACCTATCTGAGGGGTTCTGGCTTGGTATGAAAAGCAATCAGCGAAGTGAAAGTCTTAACTCATGTCTTCACCTACACCTAGACTACGGTATGACACTAGTGGATTTGATTTTGCACTACGAGAATGCTATAGTGCACATTAGAGAGACGGAGGCAAAAGATGACTGCATCAGTTCACAGAAATCACCTGTACCAGTAACCAATTTGAGGAGAATTGAGAGAGCTGCTGCAAAGGTATTCACTCCGGCAAACTTTTATATATTGCAGCAAGAGATATATAAAATAGAAGGCATTGAGGTTATAGATCAGTATAAGGGAACAGAAGGTGAGATGCAGTTTGTTGTTGCTTGGAAAAAGAGAAAGCATGCAAAGTTTTATGTTGACTATAAACCGGCCAACTCGGATAAATTAGTAGAGTGCAGCTATCGAAGGATGATCCGGAGGGGACTTCCTTGCAAGCATATTCTGCATGTACTTGATGTGCTGGATTTGGATGAAATACCGGGTTGTTTAGTTCTTCTGCGATTCTCTAAACAAGCTAGGGGTGGCTTGCCAGCGAGGCGCACGAGCGATCTATATGATTGGGGTTTTCCCGTAGCGGAGGAGCGACAAAGATTTACGGAGTTGAATGTGTTACAAGCTGAAGCATTGCAAGTTGCATGCAAAGATCCACTGTTGTTCGAGCGGACCAAGGCATTTTATGCTGACATTATTTCAAACAAGATGGAGTATGATAATGTACCCAACCGTCCCACAAACTCGCCGAATACTAATGTAAATGAATTGGGTGACCCTGCTCAAGTTGCTGCTCGAGGTGCGCCTAAGAAACGAAAGCGTAGAGATGATGGACAAGGACCCGTGACAATGAATGGAAGGCCATTATCATATGACGAGCGGGGTAGGGGGATTCGATGTAGCAGATGCAAAAAGGCTGGACACACCAAACGTAGCTTGAAGTGTGACCTGAATCCTAGGTGAGTATAAATTTTTGCTGGCGATCAATTATTTATGCATCCTTTTAAACTTTAGTTATTTACTTTATCATCTGTTTTGTTAATTGCAGGCATGTTGCGCATATGTTTGGAGGTCAGGATGATGAATGACTTATTTTGAAGGACGAACTTGGCACAACATTATGAAGCTTCAGTTGGCATGCCGATATGTGTTATGTAGTCATTGGCTATATGAAGTTGTAGTCATTGCTCATTATGTGTTGTATTTGAAAATTTTTGATGATACTGATATTTTGATGGTGCTATTACTACATTAATTGATGCTGATGATATTTCACAATTTTGATGCATACAAATTGTTGGCAGACCATGGTTTTAAAGTTATGTTATTTAAAGATCTGTTATATGAAGGTGGAGTTGGAATGGTGACATGGGTTTTAAAGGAGATAATTACAAAAACCCACCACAATTGCGGCTAGGGTTTCAAAAAACCACCGCCTTTCATATTTTTGACAGAAAACCAACAGTTTGATCTAACAGCGTGACAGATACCCACCACTTCGCGAAATAAGCTCGGTTTAGCGGGTTAAGCATCAAATTGACAGGTGGGGTCCGTAGTCAAGCTGACGTGGCAACTTAGACAGGTCAAAACGACCCGGCAGGCCCGTGCGTTGGGTCGGTCTGTTCTTTTCTCCCCTTCTCCCGTCCGCCGCCGTCGCACGTCCGCCGTCGCAGGAACGCCGCCGCCGCCATGCCGTCGTGGAACGACGGTGAGAGCAGCAGCCAAGACAGTCTGCTCTCTGAGTTCGCACATGGGGCCGATCTGAGCCCAACGTCTCGGGTACGTGTTGAGCTAGGGTTAGGGTTTGGTAAAATTTGGGAATTAGTTGATTTACTCTGTTGTATTCGAATTGGTTGCATTTTATCTTGTGATTTAGGTCCCAGAGACCGTGTATGACCCGGATTACGCCGGTGTTCATGTTGGGCCGGAGCGCTGCCACCATCACTTGCCGTGCCACAAGTATGTGGCATTCGAGGGGACGAACACGGGCCGGAGGTTCTTGGGCTGTGGATGCAAGGTAGGAACATCTCTTCAATATCTTGTGCATTTACAAATCCTTGTGCATTGAGAAAATGTTGTGACAGTTCTTGTGTTGTGGATGGATGTAGCAATAGAAAACCTTGTGTCATATTTAGCACCATATTTTTGAGCCACATTGTTTCATCAACACTTGTACTAAATTTTGGAATAAAAATAATTTTCAGGAAAATATTTGTGAGACAGTATTTTGGGTGGATCAGGAGTGGCCACAATCTCTGAAACATGCATTGCTCCAGTTGTGGCATTCATTTGAGGAGGAAAAGGAAACCAGAATCTCTGGTAATGTAGAGTATGCTACTGCCAATTACCAGCTAGTGCTTGAGAAGAGGGAGTTGGAAAAGAAAAACCTTGAACTGCATAAACAACTTGGTAGCCTGAGTAGTGAGCAAGAAGCAATGGTTGCAAAATCTGCTGCTGAACTTGAGAAGGTTATGAGGGAGAAGGCAGAGCTGCAGATTGCCACTCTAAAGGAGGAGAAGAAGAAGCTGGAGTATTACATTGCAGATCTCTTCAATATTAGAGATAGAAACCAGAAGAAGATGAAGGCCATACAAGAGATTTGTGCAAGTTGGGAGTGAAGCATGCCACTATGTTGATGTAATAAATGTAGTAGATGTTCTATCTCTGATATTTGTGTAACTGAACCAAGTACTATGTATGTTGTATCACTGTGTGGAGAGATCTACTGTGTGGACCAAGTACTAAGTGTTGTTCTATGAAATAACTGTTGTGTTGGTTACTCCTTATGAAATGCATGGTTTAGTAGCTACATTGTTTGCCAATGTGTTATAATGGATTGAATATGTAGCAGTATGTACATTACAATAGCTAGTGTGTCAAAAATATGAAAGATGGTGGTTTTTTGAAACCCTAGCCACAATTGTGGTGGCTTTTTGTAATTTTCTCGTTTTAAAGTTATGTGCTGTTGAAATTTTGGTAACATACTTTTATGTGAAACGGATCCATCGGACAGGGTACTGGGGCGCAAGGCCAGGCTGCATTACAGATGGTCTGTCCATGCTACTATGGTTGATGCATATTTGTCATATAAGTGCTGTTGAAATTTTGGTAACATACTTTTTTGTGTCACACTAGTAGCTTAATATATAGATCAATCACACTAGTAGCTTAATATATAGATGAATACTTAAAATCACACAATCACAGTACTTTCCAACCGTACTTAAATGTCATACACAATCACAGTACTTGCCAACCGTACTTAAATGTCATACAATCACAGAAGCCGAGATTGACACAAGCTGGGAAACCTTCTACGGGATTAAAACCCAACCTATGATCACTGCAGCTTTATCTACTTAGTAAATCTCTTGGAGATCCGGACAACCTTCGTTTTCACCATCTCTAACAGATTTGAAGTTGCTAGAACTATCTGTGCGTTAATGAGGTTCCTTGATCCATTTATCATCTCCTGCAAACAATAGGCATCGGTTATTCATTTTATGTACCACGGAACAAAGGTGTTTGGTCACCATGTAGAATATCAGTACCTGTGATATTTCTTTATTCCATTTATCTCCATCCCAATGTTCCATGCATTGAAGAACAAATAAGCCACATGAATTGCTGCACAATTAATTCGGTTCATTGAGTTAGTACATGCAATAGTAGCGTAATATGTATTTAGTTGTAGTTTGCATGTACTGACCCATCTGTTTGCTGCGGCATATCGTATGATTTTATATCCCAAGATATCACATCAGGGAAAAATCCAAATGTAGATTTGTTGTACTCTTGGATGTCAGCAGAAATTTGTTGTCTCTATACAAATATAGATAATTAGATGTTTCTGTACGCATGCAATTTGAAGACAATATGTAGTAGAAGAAACAGTACCAGAGCCCTGACAGTGTCTATGGTCACATTTAATGGAAATAATGAGTCAAGAACTTGGAATTCTTGCTTGGGTGTGTGCATGATCACGGTAGTCCAGTGATTGTTCGATATGTTAACTAGAAAATATGCCTGTGTCACAGGAAAAATTGTCAGTACATGCAATTTAAATTAGTATTACTACTAAATTTTGTCATATTGATGGAATACTTTACCTTCTCCCGCCTAAAATATTCGTCGATAACTCGTTGAATGGTTCCAGTTCTTACAGCTAGGTGATCATCGTTCTTATTATTTTTTTTTGTTTTGTGGCCCTTGCGATGTGCTTCTAGTAGGAATGATGACCTCTACCCTGCACATAAGTACCGATCATCCCCAACACGACGAGACAAATCTCCAATGTAAGCATCGATAACCTGAAAAACAAAGGTTTGGTGTAGTTAACACACAAACATACATGTGCATAATTCATACATTAAAAGTATGTGCATAGTTGAATCGTCAGCAATATACTTACATCATCTGTACACCATTTATGGTCTAGAACCACTTTAAGCCGTTGTGATGTCAACGTGACGCCAATATCATTTTTGTAGATAATTTTTTTCCCATTTACCTCACTCTTGCAACAGAGTTGAACAAAAATCTCTGCTGCTGCAATGTGTTCCGCTGTTAAGGCAGTAGAGTCTTGCGGAATTTCAACATCATTGCTGGACGGAGTAGCTGTACACACAAAATGCATTGTGTTTAGTATCAGATTAGTAATCAAAAATTTAAGTACATAACTTCCGTTGCGTACCTATTGCGGGAGTTGGCTTTTTCGAGGTTGTCGTTTCGTTCGATTCTCAATGATATAAGGATACTGCAGTTTAAGAGGGAGCTTTCGCTTCCTCTTTCCATTTACATCTTCATTCTTGCCGGTTGCACTGTTGATGCTTTTTGATCCTTCTGAGGCACCCTCTTTGTGTTCGTCTTCTTTGTTCATATTTTTGAGGGCAGGTTCAAAAATATTTGATGGCACCTCCGATGAAGAGGCCTCCTTAAAATCTTCAGCAACTTGCCATGGATTGTCTGGCGTGCCATCCCCTAAGAAGTCACACTTGGTCCTTGCAGGTGTTATGTAATCCTCTTCTTTATTGTCCTCTTTCGACACCTACGAAAAGGAAACATACAAGCACGTGACGCAGGTGAAATATCCAAAATATTACAGACATTGTATATTGTGAGCAGTAGATTGTATATTCACAATAGTGGAAGCATGTTAATCTGCATTATTTGTTGTGAAACTAACCTTGTCAACATCTTCTTTAGGTAATGACACACTCCGGGTGTCACTTTTTTTGTCGTAAACAAATTCTTTCCGTTCAGGTACTCCGTTGAGGTAAGATCCGCAGCCTTCGTCATAACAGTACTGATCTGAAAGTGTTTCCGCGAATGGCTTGTACCTAACACCTGATTTGTTTAATAATTTGACAACATCCTGCAACAAGGAAACAAATTTTAGGATGGCAATAATAATTAAATACATGGTGAACTTTGTTGTTCATAATTATTTCGGCCTAATCACCTTCGCGCATCTCTCTGGTAGTTCTTCCATCATCTCCCTCTTAAAATCCTGCATCATCCTCTTCATGGTGGTTTCCATCTTTATTTCCCACGACGGGCCGGGTTTTCTCGAGCTACTAGCCTTCCCAGTGCTCCTTCCATTGCCCTTTCCATTGCTCCTTCCAGTACCCGGTTTTTTAATTTCTGCACCCATGTTTTTGTTTCCATCTGTTTTCTTCCCATACTGTCGCCTATATTCCTCTGTGATGTTATCTTCAATCTAAAATTAACAAATTTAATATGTCAATACGATATTTGACAGTACATAGTTATATGCAAAACAACTATAATAAATGAAATGGCCGGTATATGTATGCTTACCTTAAGGATACCTTTGCCCCGGCCATTATCTTGATCATAGCTATCTCTCAAGGCTACAACAGCTTCTGTCCAGTTGATCATAAGTGGGCGTGAAGAGATGCGAGCATAAAGTGCTATTTCATCAAGAGATTGCACTTTCTCCCAATACAAGTACTACATGTAAAAAAAATATAAAGGATAGTTAGTATATGTTGCAACAAATACAAAAAAAAACATTAAAGGACATGTACCTCTAAAATTGCAACATTGCCTTTCGGCCACTGCCTAACATATATTCCTCTCCGGGAAGGGCTGATCTGCTCGATGACATATGCAAGTGTGAATTGGTTCCAATTCAAGTTGTGTAACTTGTACATTGTTTCCACAAATGCATAGAACGGCTTGTAAACCGTAGCTGTCGAAGTAGGAGCTAGAACAAGCCCTATAAGAATTAAGACAGCTCTTCGAAGGAAGTCGTCATTTGTGGCTTTAGATGTAATGATTTCATTAATCATATCTTTCATGACTAAATTGCCAGTTTTTTTACTAAGAAATCTAGTAGGTATGTTTGTTTTCCATTCTTCTCCTTCCTCTTCCAAAATATCAGCAGACGACAAGCCTTCATCCTCTAATCCTAGCAAGCATTCCACATCCTCATTTGTTGCCGATATTTCACCCACCCTAGGTTCAATGATGAACCTACCCTTTTCCTCGTCATAAACCTGCATCATGTATTTGACCAATAGTGGCCGTATCTTTCTGGATGGAATTTGGATCATGCATCGGCCAACAGCACAAGTGCGTAATTTGTCTCGTTGCTCGTCGGTCATTGCTGCTACGACTTTCTGCCACCTAATTATGTCATAGAAAATCTCCCCATCCGGGTCTTGCATCCTGCAGACCAATTGAACAACATGAAATTAATACGAGGTAGGAAATAAAATTGTACAACTGCATCACATGAAACTAATACACTATACCCTCGGGTTTAATTACGTCATAACAGATTTCAACATCATGTGACAGCAGATTCGAACTTCACGTGATAACAGATTTGAACTTCATGTCATATCATATATGAACTTCCTGTGAAAACACATCTGTACTTCGTCTGCTAACATGTATGAACTTCATGTGATAACAATGATGTATTCCGTCTGCTAACATATATGAAGTGCAAGCTAGCAATATGAATCAAGTCGTAAGTAGCTGAGGCTGGGTAAATACAAATCAATTAACGACTCAGTTACATAGACAAACATGCATGATTTCGTGGAGATACATGACTATCGGGATCGTTCATTTGTGTTGCATGTGATGAGGACTATCTATACCGCATGTGGTGAGGAAATTAGGGTTGAGGGAGGAGGATGCGACCGTGAGAGAGAGTATGGTCGCGTCACAGATGATGGTGGCCGCGGCATACCTGCGTTTGTCGAGGCAGAGACGGTGGCCGCCCTAGATACGAGGATGTCCGCGGCAGAGACGATGATGGCCGCAGCAGACACCCACGGTGGCCGCGGGAGAGATCTTGATCTCGATGCACAGACGACGGTGGCCGCGACAGAGATGTGCGTCCGAGGGTCGGTGATGTGCGGGGTGCCGGACGGTGGTTCAGCTCGGGGGCGGCGGACGGTGGTTCAGGTGGGGGGTGGCGGACGTGGGAAGATGGAGGTTGAGAACTAGGTCAACGAGTCCACGACCTGCACTATTTCTACCCAATCACCCCGCACTACTCGCACGTAATGTACCAGTCAACGCATTCATTAATCATTAAATGGGCCGAAAGCCCATTAAGTTGTCCCAACTCATAATAATGCAATTTACGTCCCATATTTGTAATTATTATTTTCAATGCAAAGTTTCAAATTGCATTCTGGTTTTTACAAATAATAATTTCCAAATTTTACTTCATGCACATTACATCTATGTCTGTAAACTAAGATCTATCATTTATGAAGAAAGTTACAATTTTATTGTTTCATACAAATTATGAAAAATATTATGAATTTTTTTTGCTGCATCCCTTAAATGGTGCCAACTCCAAAATGGGAAAAAACTTAGCAACCAAGGATTCACATCACAAGGTTCACAAGTGTGCCAAATCTTGGCCCAATCCATGGTGGTTTGGTCATTTTTCATCAATTACCCCCTCTTTTTGTCCGAAAACCCCTCTCTCGACACATCTACACCATGGGGCCACCATGGTGCCAACTCCAAAATGGGAAAACACTTAGCAACCAAGGATTCACATCACAAGGTTCACAAGTGTGCCAAATCTTGGCCCAATCCATGGTGGTTACGACATTTTTCTTCAATTACCCCCTCTTTTTGTCCGAAAACCCCTCTCTCGACACATCTAGACCATGGGCCCACCATGGTGCCAACTCCAAAATGGAAAAACACTGAGCAACCAAGGTTTCACATCACAAGGTTCACAAGTGTGCCAAATCTTGGCCCAATCCATGGTGGTTCGGTCATTTTTCATCAATTACCCCCTCTTTTTGTCCGAAAACCCCTCTCTCGACACATCTACACCATGGGGCCACCATGGTGCCAACTCCAAAATGGGAAAAAACTTAGCAACCAAGGATTCACATCACAAGGTTCACAAGTGTGCCAAATCTTGGCCCAATCCATGGTGGTTTGGTCATTTTTATCAATTACCCCCTCTTTTTGTCCGAAAACCCCTCTCTCGACACATCTACACCATGGGGCCACCATGGTGCCAACTCCAAAATGGGAAAACACTTAGCAACCAAGGTTTCACATCACAAGGTTCACAAGTGTGCCAAATCTTGGCCCAATCCATGGTGGTTTGGTCATTTTTCATCAATTACCCCCTCTTTTTGTCCGAAAACCCCTCTCTCGACACATCTACACCATGGGGCCACCATGGTGCCAACTCCAAAATGGGAAAACACTTAGCAACCAAGGTTTCACATCACAAGGTTCACAAGTGTGCCAAATCTTGGCCCAATCCATGGTGGTTTGGTCATTTTTCATCAATTACCCCCTCTTTTTGTCCGAAAACCCCTCTCTCGACACATCTACACCATGGGGCCACCATGATGCCAACTCCAAAATGGGAAAACACTGAGCAACCAAGGATTCACATCACAAGGTTCACAAGAGTGCCAAATCTTGGCCCAATCCATGGTGGTTTGGTCATTTTTCATCAATTACCCCCTCTTTTTGTCCGAAAACCCCTCTCTCGACACATCTACACCATGGGGCCACCTTGGTGCCAACTCCAAAATGGGAAAACACTGAGAAACCAAGGATTCACATCACAAGGTTCACAAGAGTGCCAAATCTTGGCCCAATCCATGGTGGTTTGGTCATTTTTCATCAATTACCCCCTCTTTTTGTCCGAAAACCCCTCTCTCGACACATCTACACCATGGGGCCACCTTGGTGCCAACTCCAAAATGGGAAAACACTTAGCAACCAAGGTTTCACATCACAAGGTTCACAAGTGTGCCAAATCTTGGCCCAATCCATGGTGGTTTGGTCATTTTTCATCAATTACCCCCTCTTTTTGTCCGAAAACCCCTCTCTCGACACATCTACACCATGGGGCCACCTTGGTGCCAACTCCAAAATGGGAAAACACTTACCAACCAAGGTTTCACATCACAAGGTTCACAAGTGTGCCAAATCTTGGCCCAATCCATGGTGGTTTGGTCATTTTTCATCAATTACCCCCTCTTTTTGTCCGAAAACCCCTCTGTCGACACATCTACACCATGGGGCCACCATGGTGCCAACTCCAAAATGGGAAAACACTTAGCAACCAAGGTTTCACATCACAAGGTTCACAATTGTGCCAAATCTTGCCCCAATCCATGGTGGTTTGGTCATTTTTCATCAATTACCCCCTCTTTTTGTCCGAAAACCCCTCTCTCGACACATCTAGACCATGGGGCCACCATGATGCCAACTCCAAAATGGGAAAACACTGAGCAACCAAGGATTCACATCACAAGGTTCACAAGAGTGCCAAATCTTGGCCCAATCCATGGTGGTTTGGTCATTTTTCATCAATTACCCCCTCTTTTTGTCCGAAAACCCCTCTCTCGACACATCTACACCATAGGGCCACCTTGGTGCCAACTCCAAAATGGGAAAACACTTAGCAACCAAGGTTTCACATCACAAGGTTCACAAGTGTGCCAAATCTTGGCCCAATCCATGGTGGTTTGGTCATTTTTCATCAATTACCCCCTTTTTTTGTCCGAAAACCCCTCTTTCGACACATGTACACCATGGGGCCACCATGGTGCCAACTCCAAATTGGGAAAAAACTTAGCAACCAAGGATTCACATCACAAGGTTCAGAAGTGTGCCAAATCTTGGCCCAATCCATGGTGGTTTGGTCATTTTTCATCAATTACCCCCTCTTTTTGTCCGAAAGCCCCTCTCTCGACACATCTACACCATCGGGCCACCATGGTGCCAACTCCAAAATGGGAAAACACTTAGCAACCAAGGATTCACATCACAAGGTTCACAAGTGTGCCAAATCTTGGCCCAATCCATGGTGGTTACGACATTTTTCTTCAATTACCCCCTCTTTTTGTCCGAAAACCCCTCTCTCGACACATCTAGACCATGGGGCCACCATGGTGCCAACTCCAAAATGGAAAAACACTGAGCAACCAAGGTTTCACATCACAAGGTTCACAAGTGTGCCAAATCTTGGCCCAATCCATGGTGGTTTGGTCATTTTTCATCAATTACCCCCTCTTTTTGTCCGAAAACCCCTCTCTCGACACATCTACACCATGGGGCCACCATGGTGCCAACTCCAAAATGGGAAAAAACATAGCAACCAAGGATTCACATCACAAGGTTCAAAAGTGTGCCAAATCTTGGCCCAATCCATGGTGGTTTGGTCATTTTTCATCAATTACCCCCTCTTTTTGTCCGAAAACCCCTCTCTCGACACATCTACACCATGGGGCCACCATGGTGCCAACTCCAAAATGGGAAAACACTTAGCAACCAAGGTTTCACATCACAAGGTTCACAAGTGTGCCAAATCTTGGCCCAATCCATGGTGGTTTGGTCATTTTTCATCAATTACCCCCTCTTTTTGTCCGAAAACCCCTCTCTCGACACATCTACACCATGGGGCCACCATGGTACCAACTCCAAAATGGGAAAACACTTAGCAACCAAGGTTTCACATCACAAGGTTCACAAGTGTGCCAAATCTTGGCCCAATCCATGGTGGTTTGGTCATTTTTCATCAATTACCCCCTCTTTTTGTCCGAAAACCCCTCTCTCGACACATCTACACCATGGGGCCACCATGATGCCAACTCCAAAATGGGAAAACACTGAGAAACCAAGGATTCACATCACAAGGTTCACAAGAGTGCCAAATCTTGGCCCAATCCATGGTGGTTTGGTCATTTTTCATCAATTACCCCCTCTTTTTGTCCGAAAACCCCTCTCTCGACACATCTACACCATGGGGCCACCTTGGTGCCAACTCCAAAATGGGAAAACACTGAGAAACCAAGGATTCACATCACAAGGTTCACAAGAGTGCCAAATCTTGGCCCAATCCATGGTGGTTTGGTCATTTTTCATCAATTACCCCCTCTTTTTGTCCGAAAACCCCTCTTTCGACACATCTACACCATGGGCCCACCATGCCACCAACTCCAAATTGGGAAAACACTTAGCAACCAAGGTTTCACATCACAAGGTTCACAAGTGTGCCAAATCTTGGCCCAATCCATGGTGGTTTGGTCATTTTTCATCAATTACCCCCTCTTTTTGTCCGAAAACCCCTCTGTCGACACATCTACACCATGGGGCCACCATGGTGCCTACTCCAAAATGGGAAAACACTTAGAAACAAAGGTTTCACATCACAAGGTTCACAAGTGTGCCAAATCTTGCCCCAATCCATGGTGGTTTGGTCATTTTTCATCAATTACCCCCTCTTTTTGTCCGAAAACCCCTCTCTCGACACATCTACACCATGGGGCCACCTTGGTGCCAACTCCAAAATGGGAAAACACTGAGAAACCAAGGATTCACATCACAAGGTTCACAAGAGTGCCAAATCTTGGCCCAATCCATGGTGGTTTGGTCATTTTTCATCAATTACCCCCTCTTTTTGTCCGAAAACCCCTCTCTCGACACATCTACACCATGGGGCCACCTTGGTGCCAACTCCAAAATGGGAAAACACTGAGAAACCAAGGATTCACATCACAAGGTTCACAAGAGTGCCAAATCTTGGCCCAATCCATGGTGGTTTGGTCATTTTTCATCAATTACCCCCTCTTTTTGTCCGAAAACCCCTCTCTCGACACATCTACACCATGGGGCCACCATGGTGCCAACTCCAAAATGGAAAAACACTGAGCAACAAAGGTTTCACATCACAAGGTTCACAAGTGTGCCAAATATTGGCCCAATCCATGGTGGTTTGGTCATTTTTCATCAATTACCCCCTCTTTTTGTCCGAAAACCCCTCTCTCGACACATCTACACCATGGGGCCACCTTGGTGCCAACTCCAAAATGGGAAAACACTTAGCAAACAAGGTTTCACATCACAAGGTTCACAAGTGTGCCAAATCTTGCCCCAATCCATGGTGGTTTGGCCATTTTTCATCAATTACCCCCTCTTTTTGTCCGAAAACCCCTCTCTCGACACATCTACACCATGGGGCCACCATGGTGCCAACTCCAAAATGGAAAAACACTGAGCAACCAAGGTTTCACATCACAAGGTTCACAAGTGTGCCAAATATTGTCCCAATCCATGGTGGTTTGGTCATTTTTCATCAATTACCCCCTCTTTTTGTCCGAAAACCCCTCTGTCGACACATCTACACCATGGGGCCACCATGGTGCCAACTCCAAAATGGGAAAACACTTAGCAACCAAGGTTTCACATCACAAGGTTCACAAGTGTGCCAAATCTTGCCCCAATCCATGGTGGTTTGGTCATTTTTCATCAATTACCCCCTCTTTTTGTCCGAAAACCCCTCTCTCGACACATCTAGACCATGGGGCCACCATGATGCCAACTCCAAAATGGGAAAACACTGAGCAACCAAGGATTCACATCACAAGGTTCACAAGAGTGCCAAATCTTGGCCCAATCCATGGTGGTTTGGTCGTTTTTCATCAATTACCCCCTCTTTTTGTCCGAAAACCCCTCTTTCGACACATCTACACCATGGGCCCACCATGCCACCAACTCCAAATTGGGAAAACACTTAGCAACCAAGGATTCACATCACAAGGTTCACAAGTGTGCCAAATCTTGGCCCAATCCATGGTGGTTTGGTCATTTTTCATCAATTACCCCCTCTTTTTGTCCGAAAACCCCTCTGTCGACACATCTACACCATGGGGCCACCATGGTGCCTACTCCAAAATGGGAAAACACTTAGAAACAAAGGTTTCACATCACAAGGTTCACAAGTGTGCCAAATCTTGCCCCAATCCATGGTGGTTTGGTCATTTTTCATCAATTACCCCCTCTTTTTGTCCGAAAACCCCTCTTTCGACACATCTACACCATGGGCCCACCATGCCACCAACTCCAAATTGGGAAAACACTTATCAACCAAGGATTCACATCACAAGGTTCACAAGTGTGCCAAATCTTGGCCCAATCCATGGTGGTTTGGTCATTTTTCATCAATTACCCCCTCTTTTTGTCCGAAAACCCCTCTGTCGACACATCTACACCATGGGGCCACCATGATGCCAACTCCAAAATGGGAAAACACTGAGCAACCAAGGATTCACATCACAAGGTTCACAATAGTGCCAAATCTTGGCCCAATCCATGGTGGTTTGGTCATTTTTCATCAATTACCCCCTCTTTTTGTCCGAAAACCCCTCTCTCGACACATCTACACCATGGGGCCACCTTGGTGCCAACTCCAAAATGGGAAAACACTTAGCAACCAAGGTTTCACATCACAAGGTTCACAAGTGTGCCAAATATTGGCCCAATCCATGGTGGTTTGGTCATTTTTCATCAATTACCCCCTCTTTTTGTCCGAAACCCCTCTCTCGACACATCTACACCATGGGGCCACCATGGTGCCAACTCCAAAATGGAAAAACACTGAGCAACCAAGGTTTCACATCACAAGGTTCACAAGTGTGCCAAATCTTGGCCTAATCCATGGTGGTTTGGTCATTTTTCATCAATTACCCCCTCTTTTTGTCCGAAAACCCCTCTGTCGACACATCTACACCATGGGGCCACCATGGTGCCAACTCCAAAATGGGAAAACACTGAGCAACCAAGGTTTCACATCACAAGGTTCACAAGTGTGCCAAATCATGCCCCAATCCATGGTGGTTTGGTCATTTTTTGGACATTCCCCCTCTTTTCGTCCGAAAACCCCAGCCTCCGTCGAAACACTTCCCTTTGCTCTAGTATATTTACAGGCAAGGACTGTTGCTGATCTGCTCTAATATTTGGATGATTTGTTGCTGATGTGCTCTAATATTTCGTTGATTTGTTGTAATATTTAACTTGGTTTAAATTTAAATTTGCATTAGTCCAAATGTGCTAGCATATCAGTAAATCCACAGCCATGTTACCTAACCATCTATATGCAAATTTGTCACTACTATTACACTAGGATTCAGGAAACGCCCTCATCATGTTAATGAAAGACATGCATATTTTTGTTTTCAATTATGGATTACGTTTTTTTTGTTTATGTTTCAAACTTCTGCTAAACTTGAGCTGTGCTTCCATTCACAAATTAATGCAAGATGCAACCACCATCATTCCAAATGAAACACAGAGCTAAGCATCATCACCTACATAATAATTGAACACACAACATAGATCCACACAGATTCAGTAATTAAGACCATCACTATAGTAGATGGTCTGACAACTCAGTTCAAAAGCTAACCAAACACTGTTCAACACAACACGCAGCAGTAGTTCCAACATCATAAACCAAAAGCATATCTACAAAAGCATCGACAGCAACCACCATCCACAGGAACTAGGCTTCAAGCATCCTCCATAGCAAGCACCAAGAGAAGCCCATGATGCTCTGCCCTAATCTGCTTGGAGGTGCCAGTATGGGCTAGCTCCTCGCAGTGCTGCCTCAGGCTATTAAGCTTGCCATCCCTGGGCTTCACCTTGTGCCATGGACAGAAGTACTTCCCCCTCTTCTTGAAAGGGAAGGCCCCAGCATCCAGCTTCTGCATCAGCTTGGTCTTGAAGGATCCAATGTTCCTGCTGTCCACGGACTCGGATGAATCCTGGGAGTCATACTGCACAACAACAAAATGTACAAGTTATGATTACAGATACAAACCAAACACAATGAAATACATGCAATGGTACAGAACAACTTGTATAGCTCACCTCCAGGGAGCCATCTGAATCATGCAACTCCTCATATGGAGCAGGGACATGTGGAGCAGGCACTGGTGGAGCAGGCAATGCTGGAGCAGGCACAGGTTCTTCCTCCTCCTGGATTGGAGGAGGGACAGGTACTTCCTCCTCCTGGATTGGAGGAGGGACAGGTCCTAGCTCCTGGATTGGAGGAGGCACATGCTCCTCCTCCTCGCGCTTCCGCTTCCTGGAACCTTCACCAGCCTACATACAAATATGAAAAGTCACCACAGTAATCACCTATAGGAAAATAACATCCAAATACTATGCATACCAAATATATCATCTTAATTATTCTTTCATTATATCTTATGTATACTCCAAACTACCAAGTCTAAGGGAATTATATTTATAGTTACATTATGCTAGCACCTACCCTGATCATGCTTTCATTATACTATACATTACAGGACCCTTTCAATGATAGCACATTGATCCCATGATAAATCCCCACATTAATCTCAAAAGGTTAATATTCTCACATTATTCTAGGTCATCAAAATTAGCTGGATGCTTACATTATAATTTTGCAATATAATCAGCACATACTAAATAATTTACAGTACAGCCGTGTACATAATTTAAATAAAAGAAATTTCCAAGTAGCAGGACACAGGAGGCTAATTCTTGTCGATTAATCGATATAGATGTATACTGTCTCTGTCATACAATGCATCAGAACTGCAATAAGTCAACAAGCAAGTAACTATATCACCTGTAGTCATTATTTTCATGGGATTTATTGATAATTAATTACAATCTTAAATAATAACTGATAACTCCTTCGAGGCTTTCCAACTTAGCAAAGATGGGATGTGCAACATCATTAATTCGACCAACATGAGCTTAAAGAAACAGCTAGCATGGTAAGCTAGTAACTATGAAATGAGAACCAGCAGCAATGCAACCATTGCACCTAGCAGCTTATCTTCACATCACTTCCATGACAAATTTGATGAATCAGAACAACAATATGAAGCATCCTCCTAAACTACAGTTTCTTTTGTTCTGTTCTCTGCTCTAGCTAGGCCGCTCCAATGCTATAGTATTTTGAAATCACTAAGGTTTAACTAACATATAATGTTTGATGTCATCTACGTCCTGGTGTTTAATCATCATCAACGTTTCAAACCACTTGATGCATGTCTGTGTATAAATACTACTATCAATATGCGAATCTGTATATGAACATATTGTGTGAAAACATTTGAAACTATCAATATGCGATAATCTGTGCACCCATTCTTGCCTCTCAGACCAGTTAATCGAAATCAAAAAAAGCCGACAACGAACTAACCTCCATCTGCATGTCGTCCTTGACCTCGCAGACATGGCCGGACGCCTCCGCACCGATCAGATCCGCCACCACCTTCAAGGCCGCGGACGGTTCAGCCTGATCCACCAGATCCGCCACCACCGTGACGGCTGCGGCACCATCACCCGCAGCATCACCCGCATCGCCCTTCCCTGTAGCAGATTCGTCGCCGTCCACATCCGCCGTTGCCGCCACCAACGGGCCGACGGCGGGAGAGCCGATGACGGAGGTCTCCACGGCGGTCTTGCTTGCACCGTCCGCCGTCTTCTTCTCCTCTCCAGCTCCGCCATCCCCTCCAACCGCCTCCGGCCGCGCATCCCCTTCCACGACCGCCAGCATCTTCACTTCTTCCGCGGCAGCTCTACCATGTTCCATCGCCGCCAGATCTACTCAACGGCGGACGATCCACTGCCTAACCTACGGGCGGAGTGACAGGGAGAGAGACGAGGGTTTTTTGGGGGAGAGATGGAGCTCGAAGAAGTGGGGAAGGGGGGGAAATGGAAGCGGACGAGCGGTTCCAGGACTTTTATATGCCCCGACGCCTCCGCTCCCTCGCCATGTCTTTCTACACGTCACCGACGCCTTCCCTTCCTTGCCACGTTACATGCCACGTCATCCCCGTATACGTACAAAATACAGTATAAGTGACTCCCGTATACCCTACGCCGAAGCGGTATCGGCTAATCCTGACCGTCCTTGTGTTTTTCAGCTGAGCGTCGTTCGCCAGGGGGGGACACCGGAGCACAGGCGAAACTCTGTATTTATTGTGAATCAAGCTTACGGACTATTGACTGGTTGGTGATTAATTCAGGGTCACGTACCGAGCTTATTGTTCGATTATAAATAGTGGTTGCCTTCTCTTCTGTAAGAAAACCTAAGTTCTTCCTCGCGTAGACAGTTGCGTCGTTGTTTGATGCAGTGTAAAACATATTACTCGAAATAGGATGCACCGAAGACGTGGATTTAGCCTAGTGATTGGGATCGCACATTTTTCGGAATAGGATGCAACGGGAGCTCGAGTTGAAGGATGAGGAACCAGGGCTGTTCATCTGCCTTGGTCAAGCTGCCATTATCACCACCTTCCGGAAGACCAGGCAATAAAAATCAACTCATTTTTTCATGAAAGTCGACAGCCTGCCATTGTGTCAGTACCATTGGTATGATGCTCTAGAGAGCAGTAGCTGCAGATATCTTAACGTAAAACGATTGCCCGTGGAGAAACTTCACTTTTTGTATAAAGCGAAGTTACAGCTCCACAAGTATATGTTTCTTTTTGCCACAAACATAACACGCAGTAGTTTTGTCTTCAGTTACAAAGAGAGCACACGTTATGCACAAGTGAGTCTCCTAATTATAGACTAAAATTGAGGAAGATCAAAGATGCCCGCAATTTAGATCGTGGTGAGTTATTATGGCGGCCTCAAACGCTTACGACGGAAGCCAACAAACGACGACGGAACATGAAGGTCACGGGCTTGTGCAACATTTGCAGTCCAGAACCTGAGGATGTAGATCTACCGAAGCAGCCTAATATGTTGCTCCGTTCTGTGCTACTGGACCTTCCTTAGCAGCTACTGACACCACTCTCTTGGTGGCGTAGATCGCTTGGCAGGCTCGAAACGAATGCACACATGACAAAGCCTCTCCCGAGGACGGAAGGCTGAATGCGTTTTCTCTGCAGTTATCTGAAGATCCTGAAGAAAGGTAAATCCCCAGTGGTAGTCTCCATTGATCCTGGACCTATAGCAAAGTGAGATTCAAGAAGCCACCTGATCAACCCTGCCAAAATTAAGAAAAGATATGCATGATATCCTGATACTTGCAAGTTCACTTGTAAATTATGCATGATATCCTTCATTGCATTCTCGACAAAAAAGATTCCTTCTTATAAAAAAAAATGAAAAAAATGATTCCTTCATTGCAAAATAAGTTGTCTTAGATTGAGTGGTCACATTTGTGAGGGATTGTTCGCCGAGCTTTGAGAACATGGACGATTTTTCCTCCAGTAGCTTGGCCGGCGTTTCGTTCTCCACAGCCATGCCTCCAGAACTCATCAGATTAGACAAATTAGCAAAGACCGTAGCTCCAAATTTGTGTCGATGGGGGCGATTACTGACCATTGTCAAGAAACAATACGACATCACCTGTGAAGGACCGAGGTGATCCGATGGGCAATGGTGATGACAGTCACCCATGAGAACTGCTGCCGTAGCGTGTTCTGGATCAGGTTATCTGTTGCGGACTTGCGGTATCTACCGAAGCAGTGGCTTCGTCCAGGATCAGTATCTTGGTCCGTCTCAGAATCACCAAACCAAGACAGCTGCGAGGGGGATTTGGGATTTCAGAATTTTCATAAGAATTAAGAATAGTAGGGTATGAATTGTATGGTTGAACACTCAAAAAAAAAAAACTGTAGGTTCAATAAATCAGACTTTGTGAGTCAAGTTTCAGCTTGTTCTTGCGGACTTCATCCCCTAGCTGACAGTGATCCAAGCATTGAAATGTAGGATAACCTTTTTCTGATGAAAAGATATACTCCGTATATCCGTTCTCATCAAGCAGAATGATGCCGGTTCCACCATTACCATCAGCAACTTTATATTTAAACGAACCATCAACAGTGAGTATCCTAGAGCTGCTCCAGGATACACGTACTTTACAAGTGATCTTGCAAGTATCAGATGATGAATAAGACAAATATTTTTTTAAATTTGGCAGGGGGCGCGCGAACGCGTACCCCCTCTACCAAAAATTATGACGTCCATTCTCCCCGTTGGGGAGATGGTAAGCAAGCACTCCTCCCAAGTGCAATGGAGGCTGCTAACCTAGGCCGCGAGCCTTCTTGATAACTCGGAGACCCCGTCCAGGTAAGTAAGGATTGAGGTAGAGATCGACCCTTTTTATAGCCTCCTCATCGTGCCTCATAGTTAGACGGGCGAGGTGGGACTAAATGCGGTGTCTACCACACGGCAGGTTATTTCTGATGACTTTCAGCTTAGTTAGTGCTCTTATTATTCGGCCTGTTGGGCTTTGTGAGAGCCCATGGTGTTTGAAGCCGTTCGTAAACCTGAACTAATCAGATCATAGCACACAACTTCTTTCCAAGGCCTGAAATGTAGGAGACTTAACGTTGATCTGCAGCTTCTTTCCACATTGTGAAGATGCTCTTGAAGTTGAGTTGCGATTTTGTTTGAAGGGTCTTGAGCTAGCCCTCGCTGGAAGCCAACTTCCTATCATTATTGATACGGATTGCAGGCAGCTCGTCTCAGCAGTTCATGCAAGTACCTCGGGTAGATCTTTTTACCTTCATACAATTTCTGAGATTTAGACAATAGCTAGTCTAGATAGACATTGTAATTTTGTAAAGGTGGATCATGGGCAGATAGGGTGAATCACTATCTTGCAAACTATTGCTAAGTAAAGATCCATTTTTACCCACAAATTAGTGGCGTCTTCAATCCCCGCTGCTTGATAAAGATCCATTTTTACCCACAAAATAAGATGTATATAGAGATGTGCTGCCTCTCTTGCTAAGTAAATGTAACCACCATATTTGAATCCTAGGAGAAGAGCCATGACCTCGTGACTGGATCACCACCCCAGGACAGATGGATCTCAATTAGAACTACTATACTTTCGTACCATAATTCTTGTCGCAGATTCGAACACATCTATGAATAAAATATGTCTAGATATATCCAAATGAACGACAAGTAGCACTAGCACAGGATTTGCCTCTGTCTTCAGATGATAATGGCATCCAACACAAAAGGACTAAAAGGGGGTACCTTGACTACTCAAGAAAACACACTGAGTCTTTTTTTAGGCCAAAGCAGGCCATAGTCTTACATGAGTGTACATCCAACATTAGAAAACAGTAAACAAGGTCAACTGAAACTCAAGTTAATGTCACTGCATCAAACCAACGTTTTAGCTACGGTGCAGCTGAGAATCACGAAGAACCCATAATTTTGTGTTGCCTACAAACAACAAACACTGATGTAGTGATGTATACAACAGCAGATAATTCTACCTATAGCTTCAGATTCCCCAGGATCAGAGCTCAAAATGACCAAAGTAGCGTGCTTGTTTCCTCTTTATAAATCTGGATACACTAGAGACATCGCCTTGAATAATTGTCCGTCCATCTTCCATGTAGATAGCACCATCTGCATATTTGAGTTCTTCTAGGCGATGCGTCACCCACAGTGCCGCAACCTCCCCACCAGCCGTTACAGAGTTCCTCACCGCCTTGACAACACCCATCTGTAATTTCATAAAATGGAGATAGCTAGTAATGGCTGATAACTACCACAGTCAATAAATAAGGGTGGTAACTGCATACAAGAAAATAACATATTTTTATTAAGGCAGCATATTTTGACAATGAATAGAGGATTTTCCATACAGAACAGCCATGTCGCTTCTAATGCATGTCAGCCACAACAAATGCGATAGAAGAATCAAATAATTGTACTACTATTTTGGAGTATATAAAGTAATACAAGCTCCTCTTGTGTCTACAACAATGAGAAGCAAAACTATATGAATTTTAATGAATAGTGCTTTCGGCACAATTGCCAAACTACTACTCCCAGGAATGAAATGCTTACTGAACATTTCTCTCTTAAATATAGTGGTTGGTACCTCGTGATAAAACGCCTAAGTATATAGAATCTAGGGATGAATAATCTTAATACCTGATCATATTCATCCAAAAATGTGGTCAGCTCATCAAGTAGAAGGACTTTGGATGCTTCAGCTAAAGCACCAGCAATGGCGACTCTCTGTTTCTGCCCACCACTCAGAGTTTGGATTGGCCTCTGTTTTGGATGAAGGATGTTTGTGAACCTTGGGCAGACAATAGATTATAATCCAAAATGTACATGTCAGCTGCATACTTGAGAGTAGCTCAACATTCCAACTGCATCCAGAGATTGTGATACTCTTGACCTAACCTCATCCAATGAAAGATTGAGCTTACCAAGACCAAATGCAACATCGGATTCCACCGTGGGCATCACAACCTGTATCCAAAGGACAGAATCCAATATTCATCCATACTACATATAATCTGAGACAGCTACATTGCTAACAAAGCTCTCACGCATCAACAATACAGATATCCTAGGATAACTCAAAACCACTGTTTTATGGTGCAAATACAATCAAGAAATATCTTAGATAATTCATTTGATTCCAGTACATACATCGAGCAACCAGCACAAAAATACAATTTGCTAAGTAAATAAACACATATTTGTAACCACAATCTTTGTCATTAGTACACGAAAAGGCTACTCAGGAAACCAATGCTGGAGTCATAGGAGAAGATCGTGGCATAATTATCCTTCTCGGTGAAACTAAAACTGCTATTGCCAGGGCTTACATCAAAGTACTATCTTATATATCAGCACTTGTATAATCTGTTTGTAGCTCATTCGTACTAGTGAGCTAAGCTCTGAATGTTAATTGCAATACATAAAACTAGATGTGGCTTCTGGAAATCATGCGGTAGATGCATTCTGTTTTTTTTTTCCACAAAATGGAGCTGGTTTAGTACCACGTCTATGTATTGCACAGCTTACATTATATCAAAACATCAAGCCATATCATTTTAACCAATGATTGGTCTAATGCAATCAACAAAGTTGTATCACCTATAGCTACACAAAGTACAGCTGGCATGCTGATAATAGCTACATTTGATACGCAATGAAGGGGCAGTGGAAGTGGCTTGCTTTTTGTATACAGAAAAGTATTATTACTAGACGTTACATGAAACAGAAGTTCTCCATTCATTTTATATTGTAAGGGAACCGATATTTTAAGACTATTTTTAATTTCACTTGATAATGCGGTCCGGCACAATTGCAGGAAGACCTCATCAAAGAGCTAGGGGTAACCTGATGATCAGGATTTTGGAATACATAGCTGAAGGGCCTATTAATATGCAATGTACCAGCAGAGGCATTTTGAAAACCTGCCAAAACCTAGAAAAAAACAAGAAGTTAGTATCCCAATAAGGTACAGTTCTGTAGTCTGATTAGGCAAAGAGAAAAAAAAAAGAACATGCAAGTAAACAGATTCAGAACCAAACTTTGTATCAGTCTGCTTTATGAAATACTCCATATTCATACCAGAATAGGTTATGCGACTTCTTTTGATTACTTTCTGGTTCTTACTTCTATTATTTTGATTCAGGTTGAACAAACATCCTGGGAAACATGAAATCACCATATGTCGATATGGTGTTCACTGCTCCAATAGTCACAGTTTCTTGATGCAAAACATTTAATATCTGATGCATGACTGATCATTTACACCTAAAGATCCTAGCATTTATGATACCAGATATAATTCCTATCAACTACCAACTTGAACTTCCTATTGTTTCCTGATGGCAGATGCCATTTTTTTCAAGAAAGATCTCATCGCAATCTCAGTAACTCCTGAGCCATTCATAGGTCTCGGCGCTTTGAGGAAAAGCTGCCACAGTCCGAAGGAGAAGATAAGTATCCTATTCAATTTCAGCCCCATACTCTGCCTATTCACACCGTGGGTAGGTTCTACACACTGGAAGAAGAAAAATCTCCTTAGAACAGCTACTCAACCATAGGTCTTGGAAATGGAATTGGTCATTCAGTATGAAATTCTGAGAAAATATTGGTCAATGACCTGATGAGCATAGTTACGAGTGTATGGATAAGAATGCGCCTGAAAGTGAGCACCAGACTCTTTCTAGTATACTAGTAATAGTTCAAAGAAGATAGACCTTGAGAAGGGTGGACTTGCCACAGCCGTTGGGGCCGAGGAGCATCCAGAGTTGCCCCGGCGGGACGCTGAGCGAGCAGTCCTTGAGCACTGGCTGCACCAGCCCCCGCCGCGTCGTTACCGAGAACTCGACCCCTCGGCCCTCGATTGCCGGCCGGGGCTGTGGAGGGGAGGCCGAGGCGAGCACTCGGCTGCGAATTCTAGAGGGAGCGGTCGGGGTGGTAGCTCGCCCGGCGGTGTAGGAGCAGCAGCAAAAGGGAGAGGCGCCGCCGGTGAGGCTGTGCGCCATCGTCGGCGACGGCGAGGGCGCTAGGAGACGATGGGCCTGGGCCGGGCCGGTACTCTGGGCGGCTTACCCCCGAAAAAGAAAAGCTTAAATCAGCCAGATGGCGAAAGCACTACACTCCTGTAATGCAATATAAGGAAAAAAATAGAATAATTCTAAAAAAAATTAAGAAGTTGAAATTCTACTCGTATATAGTATTTCGAAAAACAATGAAATGTACCCCCTTTGATTCATGGTATCATAATTTCCATTTAAATTTAAACTAGAATAAACTAAAACCACAACACTTATTACCGAGAGAGTAATTTTTTTAGCTAGATGTAAAATCACTGTACTATGGTAGTGGTAAGACTTATTTTGCATCAAGGAACTAGCCGTATTACATCCATGATATTTTTTTGCAAATTAAAGAACTTTATTGATTAATTAATGGGATTACAATTACTGACAAAAGCACCTGAGTTAGACACCTCCTGCTAATTGAACTAGCTAGCTTAGCACAAATATGAGCCGCTTGGTTAGCATTCCGCCCAATAAAAAATACTGTGAAGTTAGAAAATACTCTTGTAATTTCTTGGCATATAGATTTTAATTCTAACCTATCATGTCCTTTCTCTGCGTAGAGTTGGACAACTCTTTAGTGTCAGACTCCATAATTACACGACTGTAGCCTCGATCGAATGCTAGGCGAGTCTCTAATTATAACACATGTGCTGTCAGACATGTTGCTAGACTCATCACTGAAGCTCGTGTTGATACTTATTTTCAAAGTGCCTTCCTGAGGGGGAGCCCAACGAGATTTAATCATGCTAGTTTGGCTGCCTTCTACTTTCTTGTTTTGGATAGATTGATTGTACTCTGAATTATCCATTGAATCGACTTCGACACTTATCTTCAACTTTCACCATGATTGTGAGCATTGTGCTCCTGCCAGATCATCCAACACCCGAAAAGCATTTCAGCAACAACTTCAAATATGATGTTTTGTATACGCTGGTTCTTAGATTCTAGGAAAATTAAATTTAAAAAATTAGTTGTCCATGTACCAGGATGTTCAAATTTTAAGCTATAAGATGGAAAATTGTTAAGTACTCCCTCTATTGCATACCGTTTGTCGTAGTTTTAGTTCAATTGCTAAATCATGATAAAAAGAATAATGAAACGGAGGAAATAACATCAAAGAGATGAAAGGGGATGACTATATATTCTTCAATACAAACATACTCTTATTATATTATGCACAAACACTACGTTCCCTCTCTCTGAGGCCCCTTTGTAAAATCATCAACCACCGGAATGTGTTGTTATGGAAGAAAGTGTTGATTGGTCGCAACATGAAATATAATCTAACTCCACTTTCGCGAGAAAGGGCACCAATTTAGCAGTCACGCGCATGACTCTTGGTGGTTCTCGAGGCAGCATAGCGTTGTCATCTTTGAAACACAAACCCTAATATTATTTTCCACACCACCTTTGATGCCCTGCATGACTAGCATCATAAGAGATGTTGTCGCTACCTATTCCATTGTCATCGTGTTGCCAACTATAGAGATCATATTTGGTGATCTTGTTTCCTATGATCTGGCCATCGTGCGCGTTAGTGCTTCAAAGAAGCATCTAAGTTTCTTTCCATGCCTCTTGGTGTAGTCCCTGTCTCGACTCGCCACGCTTCTTCGCCCAGTAATCGCGCAACCTCAATTCAGTAGTGGAAAGAAGCTTGTAGGCCAACCTTCGTTGCTCTGGTGTTTGATTGCACCTTCCTCCCCCTTCCACGAAAAATGTGCAGCTATATTCTAGTCTAGTTGAACATGTTGTGTTGTTTTGCTGCGAGCTTCAAGACTTCCTAGCATGGGTTGAGATGTTTCTGTTTTGTCAGAGTGGGCCTGCCAAGAGCAACTCCCGGTTGTGCTTGATGTCTCTACTCCGCCTACGATCCTTGTAGGTTATATAGATGATAACAAGAAGGAATGCACGGTTGTTTATCCCCCGCAGGGGTCATCGCTTTGGTGACGGTGATCATGCCAGAGCTTCAGAAGCTGTGTAGGGAGCCCGCTCCTCCTTTATTGATGGTGCATCTAAATTCGTAAGGTGGACTTCTCGGCAGTGGCTTCCACGTCACCGTCTCTAGATTCTTGCTAGCCGGTTAATTCATTGGTTGGAGAGGTTCATGTGATGTTTTATTGGTGCCCAACTGCCCGAGTGCATTGTCTATGTGGCTCTTAGTGGGTGAGGAAGTTGTGGCATTTGGTGTGTTGCCATATGTTTTCGGGACGCTCTTCACATAAAATCTTTGTGAATTTGCCGCTAGCTTGGAGTGCTACCCCTAGATCCCGCAAGACAATTGGTTACGTCTTGATGAAGAAGGCAAGTAGGATGTAAGCACAAATAATGTGGTAACTAGACATCACTCAGGTATTATGGAGGAGAAAACATTCAAGATCGGAAGCAAGAAGTGTGGCGCCACAAGACGTTCGTGAATGTTTAATGGGTGACTCGTATTTTCATGGTGACTTGTCCAATACTCCCGTTTGATGTGTTATTGTTGGGGATTCTTTTGTGATGTGGTAATCCATGTGCGAGGGATATGCGGTTGTAGGGTGTGGGAAGTGTCTAGATGGTGGAGCTTATTGCTTTAGGACCAGTCTAAATGTGATTTTTTTTGTACCAGTTTCTATAGAGTTGTTTGTCGCCTAATTAAACATTATTATAATCCTTAATTAATCTATGAGGTAATTTTTTGGCTGCGTTTCGAAACTATTTTGTTGGACACTATCAAGGACTATACAAATGTGATGAAAGCATGGACCATACGCGCCTCTCGTTGTGCTGACTTGACGCTTCCTAGCACATCGGAGTGTAGGTTCCCTCACATAGTGTTGGGATATGCTAACTAGGTATACCACGGGGGGTCCTGATTCCGAAAAGTCCGGGTGGCCCAAAGATGTTGGTGAGCCATACAACCCACCGGTCGGTCTAGTTACCAGAGATTCCGAAGGTAGGATCCGACCTGGAGACGAAGCTATCGGATCTGACCCATATTCAAGGAAGGTCGGATCCGTGACGCGCAAGACAAGGAATCATGTACATAGTCTAGGATTAGTCGTACCTGGCAAGATCTCTACCCCTTGTAACCCTAGATCCGGAGCATTTATAAGTCAGATCCTAGGTGCCCTTAGGGCAAGAAAGAACTCATTTTAGTCGCACACATGTTGCCTTATAGTGAATTATAGCAGCACGTAGGATCTCGCCATTGTTGCGAGGTCTGGAGTTGGGTAACTCATGTGACCCCATCTAGGTGACTCCTCGCCCTATGGCTCCCCCTCTCTCTCTCCCCTCCGTGAGGCTCCCCTCACGGGAGACTCGTCGAATATGCAACGACACATAGGGTGTTTCCCTTCCTAAGGGTATCTCCAACGGCCTGATGCAGACGGATGCAGAGCGACTATTTGCATCTGCGAGGTCAAAAAATGGGTCTGCATCCCATCCTAGCGGCCCAACGCATAATAATCGGACTGTCTACAGGGACGCAAACGCAGCCCAAATTTGCTCCGTGGATGCGTCTCCGCGGACGCTACGCGGACACAGCACGCGTCCGCTCCTTTCTCCATCAAGCCCACCTGGCAGCGATCCCCTCTGCTTCGTCTTCTGCGCGGTGCCTTAGCACTAGCGGTCTCGCTTCCGTGTGTGCACAACAAATTAATGGCGCGCAACGATGCATATTTCCTAGGCTGCCTAGCAATGGGTGCCACCGCCCCCTTGGCTGCCTCCGACGTATAAAATGGGGCGTTGGCGCTTCCATTCCCTCACACAACCCTAGCCGCCTCCTCGTTCCCTAAGCTTGCGCCGCCACCCACCTTCTCTATGTCTACATTCTCCCCACGATCTCCATGGCTCCCAGGGGAAAGGGCGCCGCGGTAGAGGCCGCCATGGCCGGGGAAGGGGTAGGGGCGGCTGTGCTAGATCTTTCGCGCCTCCACGCTCTCCCTCCCCAGCGGGCTGGGGGTGACCGCACACCATGCACTTCGAGTTCGTCCTCCACATCACGGAGGACCCTCGGCAGGAAGAGGCTCCCGGAGAAGTTCGCGGAGTTTGTCGCCGGCGGGGACACGACCCAGGTGCACCTCTGGGAAGCCAGCTGCGGCGTTTGTCGATGGCCCATTGAGGTCACTTTTTACGGGCAAGGAGCCATGTCCTCGACCGAGGCTTCGACACGTTTTCCCGCGAGCACAACCTGGAGGTCGGGTGCCCGCTGCACTTCTTCTACGAAGTTGACGGCGAGTTGACCGTCAAGGTATTTGACTACTCATCCTTCCGCATGCACTACCACGGCGATGAATCTAGTGATGCCAGTGGCACCAACGACGGCCGGTTGTAGGTTTATAGGGTGTTCTTTCGTTGCATCGAATATGGCAAGGGCCAATTGAAGCCACTAGTATAGGTTTCTAGATGTTCTTCCGTCAGAGCGAGGACGCAGACAAACCCCTCTAATTTGGGTGACTGGATGTTCTTTTTTCAGAGCAAAGATGGCGAGTAGAAACCCCTAGTTAGGTTTTCTTATTTTGCAACGTTTTAAATTCCTTTAGAACCTATGTAATATGTCTATCTATGAATGAAAATGAAATAAAAAAAACAGTAAAATGCGTTAGGCCACTGGGGCATCCCAGACACAAACGAACATCCGTGGCCGGAAGGCTATTTCCGTGTCCGCATGCCGACGCAAACGGACGTGCACGGAAACTTTTTTGTGTTCGAAATGCGTTGGCCCGCTAGAGATGCCCTCCCTTCTACATTTAAATCAGGGACTCAGCACCAAGTAATATGAAGCGGAGAGACTACTGCTTTGTTTTTCAGCGTTTTCATGGTACTCGAAGCACTTGAATAGGAAATGGCTCCGCTATCGTTCAGTTTTCCATGTACACCATCTGATACTCTGGATAAATATTTTAGAAGTTGGCTTGCAAGCAAAGACCACCTCTCGCCCGGAGAAGTTGAGCTAGCTCCTGCAAGTTGTAACCTATCCTCGAAGATGCCGTGGATTGAGATCTGATAATTTGGATCGCGACTGGACTCGCCTCGCGTCTCAATGAGCTTTGGATCGCGTCTGACTCTGACCTAGCGGCCAGATACATGCAGCTGCAAGTAGCCCAATAACGTTGTACTGTACTTCCGCTCCCTGTGTCGTACGGGCGTACTGCACACTACACACGCGCTGGCCTCATAAATACGCCCACCGGGCGCCCCCAGATGCAACATCGAAACCTCCCACACGAATCAGCGGCGGCTAGCGATGGACATGGGAGGGCACGGCATGGGCATGGGCCCGGCGGCGGCGCCCGTAGTCAGGCGGAAGCACTACATGCACATGACCTTCTACTGGGGCACGCAGTCGGAGATCCTCTTCGACGGCTGGCCCGGCGCGCGCGGCGGCATGTACGTGCTCGCCCTCGCCGCCGTCTTCGCCCTGGCCGTCCTCGTCGAGTTCCTCGGCTCCTTCCTCTCCAAGCGCGGCCGAGGCGTGGCGGCCGGGGCGGCGGCGCACGCGTTGCGCGTGGGGCTGGCCTACGTGCTCATGCTCGCGCTCATGTCGTTCAACGTCGGCGTGCTCCTCGCGGCCGTCGCCGGGCACGCGGCGGGGTTCCTGCTGTTCCGGGGCGGCCTGTGCGGCCGGCGGGCGCAGGTGGAGGACGGGGCCAAGGACTACCACGCGGCGACGGCGGCATGCTAGGTCTTCGTCGATCTATCTTTACCGGCAAGCAGGTTTGGAAAGGTTGTTGGCGTGATGTGATCCCTGGACGTCCTTCCGTTGGCACGGTGCGTGCAAATTTCGTGTTGGACGTCCCGTTTGTTAACTGTAGCGCGTCTCATCTGGCTGCCAGATTGTATGGTAATTAATTGATGGTGTACACTGTCGGTCTGTAAATGCAGTATACTAGTACTGCATTTGCTATTTATGATATATTTTGATGGTAGTCCGGGTATACATACTTGACTTATTTGCATTTGTATCCACATTTCCTTTATCCTTTATCACCTTCTATCCGTCGGATTCCAAATAAATAGCCCCTATTAATTCTCAGAGATAGTCACTAGGAAATATCAAACACACCATAACCATTTATCTCTAAAAATAGAAATTCTCCACTAGCTGATTTGCATGCTTCCTAGTGCATCCACGTTATCCTCTAATTCTCGTGACCCTGCTCGCTTCCTCGTTGCATTCATTCACGCAGTTCCTTAACATGGGCCTGGTGAAGCCAATTCGGCTTTGGTGGGCTGGCCATGCCACCTGGGTTGGACGTCCCTTCACGGGCTCGCACAGGCGGCACAGCCATGGTGCATGGACTGCTAGCCATTCGTTTAGAAGAGAAAAAAAAAAAGCAATACCTGTTCATATAGTTCTGTAATCACTGGTAATGTCTCCTCTGCTGCAGCGGCCTAAGGCGTCGCCGCCACTAATTCTCACGCAACTTCCATATGCATTCCAATCGCTTCATTTTACCGCCCACCGTAGTCGCTTCACCTCCCATATCAAGCCGTTCGTCGATTCATATAAGGTGGCAGCAGAGCATATGCATTAGTCAAGTAGAAGCCATCGTTTCTGCTCCGGGATGCCACCATCGGGCGACTGGTTTCACGTGAGCTAGATACATCCAAATTTATACACATCTTTTTATGGATGGAGGAAGTATTAAACAGTGTTCTGCTAAGTTGCACTTCTATCTGGAGCGTATGTTGTACTGATCTTTTTTTGCCTTTTCATAACCACTACATGTTATTTATGACTTATGAGGTGTTCACATGGCTCATGTTAACTGAATCTTTGTAAACAATTAAGACACATTCTGCGGGGTACTTATTCGATTGCTATATTATTACTCTCTAGGTTCTTTTTTCAAAGTGGGTACCATGAGGAGTGTGCAAAATGGCACCACTGCAGTTTTCAACAAGTGAGGGCATGGTAGGTAGGCCTCTTGCAAATTTTCAAGAATTATCTCAGCTTTGAGCCATATAATGAATTACTGGCCCAAACGGGTGGTACTATAGTATTAATCGTTTATTAATTGTTTCAAAATGCATGAATTTTACACAAACATGTTGAGGGCATTTTTCTGAAAATTTTGGTACATTATACATAATTTGTTGATATCGAATGAAATAGTTATGAAATCAACAAGGTTAAATCACTTTCTGAAAAACAAAGTTAAAAGAAAAACTACTTGTACCCTTGGACATCTAGCCACCGAGGCTGACAAGTGGGCCGTGGTCTACTGTTATTGCCTCTTAGGCTAGCTGGCCCATTTTAACCCACCGCGGACCAATGCTAAAAACGAATTCCCACCTCTCTTTTTTTTTCTCCCAACAAGTGGGATCCACATGTAAGCTCCATCTCCCCAAATCCCTACTCATGCTCGCATATGGGGGAGGGTCGGACGAATCGACCGAGGTCACACGCTGTCGCTACCGGTTAATGCCGAAGCTGGGGCGAGAGAGGTGAGATCTAGTCCTCCTACAACACTTCACCTCGATGCCGCCCTTGACCTCGTCGTCAAACACCTTACATGCACCTCCGTGGCGGCGCCAGAGATGGGCGATGCATTGTCCGTGATTGGGAGCTCGTAGTGACACGCCATGTGGCCAGCCCGGCATCGTCCCATCCTTAGAGCGTGGCCATTCTGGCATTGTCCACTCCTTAGCCCTCTTGCATGGTGCCACTGAAGACAGTGGCTCACCAGGGCACCTGCCATAGATGTGTGGTCATGTCTGGCATCTCCGGTGTCCCCTTGTTGCTCACACTTCGTCCCGGTTACCGGCGTGCTTGCCAAGAAGCGGATCAGCGACCCCGGCCTAGACCTCTCCCTCTCGAACAGCGATCACTGGAGCTGAGAAAAACAAGAACCTAGATAGGCCTATACTGTAGAAACCAAAAAAAAGCGAAGGGGCAAAACGTAAACTTCTAACTGCCCCGGCCACATTTTCATACTATAATTTAAGTCTTTTTGGATTTGCTTAAATTATTTGTATGTGGACCATTTTGAACCATCTGCGCTAATGGCCTATGAAAGTTAGGTGGCTAAAAGCAATTGCAGGCAACGATGGGCATGTAAGTCCATGTCAAGGAACTGGAGGTTTGCATAGCAAATCGCCCAGAGTGGTAGGCATTCGTCCGTGTGGCTTCTTATATATTCAGCTCCCGACCCTTCTCCCTCTCTCCTAGTCTCCGTTGCTTAGAGCATCCTCACCCGCACGCTCTATATGGTAGCCAGCAATAGTGTCGATGCAGCTGTATGGGACGTGTCGGCGGGAACTCCTTAGTTTAGGGACGACCGCTCCACACTGGTGCGCTTCATATGCCCCCCACCCAACCCAAAAAAATGATATTTCTTTTTTCACGAAATTATAACATTTTTCATAGTTCAAACAATAATTTAAAGTGTATTTACAATTTTTAAACACATACATTATTTCACACAAATATTTCAAAAATACAAATTAAAGTATCCATGTAAGAATCAAATAAATTGCAATCCAACAAGTTCATGAATCATGGGGTGTATCCTCTCCGCATTCACAAATACTCAACTAGATCATTCTATAGTTGAGTATGAAAACCTTCATGTCACAAAATAAGAATCCTTCTCGAAGCAGGATCTGAAAATGCCTTCACAAATATATCATATTGTGGATAGATACCGTCGACTAGATAGTACCCTTCTTGTATGTGTGGTTGTTGATCTCGAAGTTGACCGGCGGAGCATGTTCCTCAGGTATCCTTGCAAACACTAGATAGCGTTGCAACACGTTCATATCGTTCTGAGTTCCTGCCATGCTGGAGAAAGTAGTGTTCCAAATTCCGAGGCCTGCCAAGCAAATAGACAATTCTTCCATCCCAGTGCATGCCGTCAATACTCTCGAGTAGCGCCAACGGGAACCTCTCGCTCATTTTGTGCCAGAATCCGACCAGTATAATTTGCGTTGGGTGCCCTCAAATAGTCTGGCCCAAGCATTGCAAGCCGGTGCAGTCTTTTTTGCACATGAAGTATGTGTCGTACTTCCCCACTCCGAACATAATCTCCATGAACAGATCCTTCTTCCGAAATCAAAGTGCCAAATATCCTTGGATGTATGTGTTGCATCACCGGCAAAGTAGTCGGAGTCAAGTAGCAGTTCTCCATCTTGCCGATGCCGGTCCTAGTTCAGCGCCTTCCCAACCCTCGAACCGCCACGCCGAGGGATGACGAGTACGTGCTGGTGAATGCAGAGAAGGTTGATCAACATCAACAACTGTTGTTGCCGCTTGACGGTGGCATTGGCTTCCTCCTGCATGAATAACTGCACCATCATCTCACCGTCTTTGTCCACCGCGGCAATCCGTCGAACTCCTTGTGGGCGGTGGGTGACGGGAAAGCCGTCGATACCGACGGCAGGTTCGGCAAAACCAGCGGTGGGAGATGGCTGAGGTGTCAGTGGTACCTACAACGACGGTTTTGGGTGGGAGGGCAGAGGTCAGACATGGGAGAGGTGACGATGGTGATTTAGAGGGGTGGGAGACGGATCGGGAGGGGGCAGAGCAGGTGGGGAATGAGCATGTTTTGCTACCAAGAGGATCCCACGGGGCGAAATTCTATGTGGACAGGCTGGCGCCCCCAACTCGACAGCTGGCTTAAACCCCAGCGATTTTATTTGGGCTCCAAAACAGGACTGCTACTTTTAGAACGTGTTGGTGTGAGCTTAAAAATATCGCCAACCCTCAAATTGTTATTCGGGTCGTTACGGGTGTCAGTGAAGATGCTCTTACTAAATAATTGCCGTGTTGCGCTCTCCATAAAAAGAAAGTAGAAAGCTTCTGAGGTCTGTAATAGGCCTGGGTACTTGCCGATGTCCAAAGTTAGAGACAGCCGGGTGAATGGGTTGGCTACGAATTACAGCCAGCCAGGCACGGACGCAGGCATGTAGAACACGGGCAGCAATCTTAATCATTTTATGGGATCCTTCCCACACTCCCACTTGATCGATCGATCGGGGATTCAGGATGTTGTGAACGTAACCTTCTGCTCCAAGAATCTGGCCCCATAGTGGCTGTGATCCGTGTCTGAAAGCTACAGTTCTTCCTCAAGCAAGTTCGCATACTGTAGAAAGGTTGCTAGGGTTTGGGGGAAGCCTCTCACGGTAATACGTGGGGTTCCAGGTGTTTATATAATGGGCCAAAGGCCAAGAGTTAGAGTACAATACAATTAGGGTACAAAAGTAAATAGAACTACTATACACGCTAATACATACGCTAACACCCCCCCGCAGTCACAGCGGGAGGTTCTCGAACGCAGAGACTGGACCGAAAGTCAAGAAACAGCTGAGTCGGCAACCCCTTGGTCATCACATCAGCAAACTGAAGCGCAGAGGGAACATGTAGAACACGAACTTCCCCAAGGGACACCTTCTCGCGAACGAAGTGAATGTCAATCTCAATATGTTTGGTGCGGCGGTGTTGCACCGGATTAGAGGACATGTAGATAGCAGAGACGTTGTCACAGAAGACAACGGTCGCAGAACTGAGAGGTCGATGAAGCTCCTGCAAGAGCTGGCGAAGCCAACAGCACTCAGCAACCACATGTGCCACGGCTCGGTACTCAGCTTCTGCACTAGAGCGAGAAACGGTGGTCTGCCTCTTGGATGACCAAGAGATCAGGCTATCACCATAGTATACGCAGTATCGATATCCCGATGTGGAGCGGCGTGTGTCAGGACACCCAGCCCAGTCAGCATCGGAGTAGGCGGTAAGAGCTGTAGAAGAGGACGCGGACAGATGAAGGCCGAGATCCAAGGTTCCACGAACGTAGCGGAGAACACGCTTCACAAGAGCAAGATGTGGCTGTCTGGGAGCATGCATATGAAGACATATCTGCTGTACCGCGTATGAAAGGTCCGGACGCGTCAGAGTAAGGTACTGAAGAGCACCTGCAAGACTCCGGTAATCCGTAGCATCAGTGACGAGTTCACCTCCAATGTCAGAGAGCTTGGCCTGAGTATCGATCGGTGTGGTACAGGGATGACAGTCAGACATGCCAGCCCGTTGAAGGAGATCAACGGCGTACTGGCGCTGAGACAGAAACAGCCCAGTAGAAGAGCGACGAACAGCAATGCCCAGGAAGAAGTGTAGGTCGCCGAGATCAGTCATAGCAAACTCACTGTGTAATCTGTCTAGAAGATGCTGCAGAAACGCAGATGATGAAGCAGTGACTATGATGTCGTCAACATACAGCAGGAGATAGGTTGTGTCAGCAGCAGACCGAAGAACAAACAATGATGTGTCCGTCACGGAAGCAACAAAGCCAATGGTGGAGAGATAAGCAGCAAATCGTTGGTACCAGGCACGAGGAGCTTGCTTCAAACCATAGAGGGACTTGTGCAGACGGCAAACATGATCGGGATGAGCAGGATCAACAAAGCCAGGTGGCTGCTGACAATAGACAACCTCATCCAGATAGCCATTGAGAAAGGCGTTCTTCACATCAAGCTGGCGAATTGGCCATGAACTGGAAACAGCAATCTGAAGGACCAGATGGATCGTGGCTGGTTTAACAACCGGACTGAAGGTCTCATCGTAGTCCAAACCGGGGCGTTGGGAGAACCCACGCAGAACCCAACGAGCCTTATAGCGAGCCAAGGTACCATCGGAGTGAAACTTATGACGAAAAATCCACTTCCCGGAGACCACATTTGCCTGAGGTGGACGCGGAACAAGAGACCAAGTTTTGTTGTCCAGGAGAGCTTGGTGTTCGTCAGCCATGGCTTGACGCCAGAGAGGATCTTGCATTGCTTGTCGGAATGTCGTGGGCACGGGAGGGGCCACGGAGTCCACAGCAGAAAGATCCAGGCGATGAACAGGACGAGGCACACGACCAGAGCGTGTCGGCTTGGGTGCAGAAGGCTCGGGCCGGGCAGCGGCGCGCGAGCGAGGCGAGACAGGCGCGGGAGCACTGTGTCCTGCCGTGGCAGACGAAGAGGTCGGGGCAGGCTGCCGTGGCTGCCGTTGCTGCCGTGAGGCAGCGACCGGCGATCCCGCTGCCGCGGGTGGAGAAGCAGCCGAGCGTGAGGGAGTGCGGGGTGGCACGGGCGGGGCTGGCTTCCGTATGTCGGTGAAGAGGAAGTCCAGCCGCCGTGGCGTGGGCGTGGCAGTAGACACGCCCGAAGTGGTCGCTGCAAGCTGAAACGGAAATACACCTTCGTCGAAAACAACATGTCGAGAGATTATTATTTTCCCGGAGGATGGATCAAAGCAGCGGTAGCCACGGTGTTGAGACGGATAGCCAAGAAACACGCATGGGACCGATCGGGGGCGAAGTTTGTGTGCAGCCGTAGATGCAACATTGGGATAGCAGAGACATCCGAAGACACGCAACGAGTCATATTTGGGAGAACGACCATAGAGTTGTGTGTACGGAATCATTGACCCAATAGCCTTGCAAGGACGGCGATTAAGGAGAAAGGTCGCGGCAGCAAGAGCTTCAGCCCAAAAACTCTCAGGCATGTGAGCATGAAACATGATGGTGCGCATTGTATCGTTGATGGTACGAATGGCACGCTCAGCCTTGCCATTTTGTTGTGAAGTGTAAGGACACGACAGACGGAGAGTGGTGCCGTGTTGTGCAAGAAGATCATCAACGACAGAGTTAAGGAACTCGGTGCCGTTGTCCGTTTGCATGGAACGGATGGTGGTACCAAACTGAGTGCGTACATAGGCGAAAAATTTAGCAAGAGTGCTGGAGACGCTAGATTTTTGGCGTAGCGGAAATGACCAGTAAAAGTGAGAATAATCATCGACAATAACAAGGTAATATCGAAAACCAGAATTACTAATAATTGGTGATGTCCACAAATCACAATGTATCAACTCAAACTTGGTACTAGACGCAGAAGTAGACGAACTAAACGGAAGGCGCACATGTTTGCCTAGCTGACAGGCATGACAGACATGAGGCCGCCGCAATTTATTACACTTGATAAAAGAAAGACTCTGGAGCGCCGACATAGCATCGTGACCAGGATGACCAAGTCTTTGGTGCCAGAGATCGGCGTTGGTGGAGACAAGCATGGCGGTGGTGGGTGGTGCTCGACGAGGGGTGCCAGGAAACGTGTAGAGATCCCCTTCACTATTGCAGCGAAGGATCACACGACGAGTCTTCGTGTCCTTCAAGAGAAAAACCAAGAGAGTCAAACTCAACAGAACATGAATTGTCACGAGTAAATTTGCGAATAGATAGGAGATTGCGAATTAAACGTGGGACAAGGAGAACATGGTTGAGTTTAAACACATGACCAGAAGGAGAGCGAAAAGAGGTGGAGCCATAGGAAGAGATTGGTACAGAGGTACCGTTCCCAACAGTGACGAAGTGTGGAGAGGATAGAGGGGCGGAGAACTGGATGTTACCCTCGTCGTTCGTCATGTGAGACGTGGCGCCAGAGTCCATGACCCAGCCACCCTGCTGGTACATCGAGTTGAGGGCAGCGATGAGGCCGGCGTTGTCCCGGGCGGGCGAAGGCGATGTCGAGGTCGAGGGCGCGGACTGGAACATGGGCGCGTTGATTGTGGTGTAGGCCTGAGGACGGGGGCCGAGGATGCCAGCGCCCGTAGGAGGGCGCCACTGTCCAGCGCCAGGGGAGATGCAGAACCAGGGGCCCGTAGGCGCAGGGGTGGGCGCGCGGTTGGGCGCGGCGGCCTGGGCGGTGGCGGTCTTCTTCTTGCCTTTGCGAGACCGGCCAGAGTTGGACGACCCGCCTTGACAGGCTGTGCCCGCGCACGGTGGTGTAGGAGGCGCCGGGCGCATGGCCTGGGCGACGAGGGCAGTGGAGGCGGCGTTAGCAGCCGCGTTGGCCTGTTGCATCTCCTCCATGAGGAGCATGCTCCGAACACGGATGAAAGTGGGCAGCGGGTCCGTCATTGAGATCACGGTGGCCGCGGAGGAGAACCGAGGCCCGAGGCCGCGCAGAGTGTTGAGGACGAGCGCGCGGGCCGAGACCGGGGAGTCGTTGTCGGCGAGGGCGTCGGAGAGTTGCTTCTGGCGGCGGCAGTACTCGGTGATGGAGGACGTGCCCTGGACCAGCTGGCGAAAGTCGTTGTCGAGGTAGATCGCCTTGCTGGCCTTGTTGGCGGAGAAGAGCTCGTAGATGGCCAGCCAGAGCTGGCGGGCGGTCTGGTTGCTGGCGAGGACCATGTCGGCAACGTCCTCGTCGATGGCCGCGTGCAGATGGTTGAGCACGGTGTAGTCCTCCGCCATCCATGCGCCGTTGGTAGGAGCAGCCTGAGTGGTGCCGTCGATGTGGCCGATGAGGCCGGCACGGCCGAGCGAGGCGCGGAGGTAGATCGCCCACTTGGTGTAGTTCCCGGCGTCAAAGGAGAGGACGACGGGCGAGACGGAGCGGGCAGCACCGGCGGGAGACAGAGCGCCCGCGGTGGTGGACACGATGGCTCCGGAGGTGGAGTTGAGGGCCATCGTGGGGTGCAGCGGAAGGTGAGGCCGGCGGCTAGATGGACTAGGGCGGCGGCTAGGGTTTTGGATCGGGAGAGATCAATCTGATACCATGTAGAAAGGTTGCTAGGGTTTGGGGGAAGCCTCTCACGGTAATACGTGGGGTTCCAGGTGTTTATATAATGGGCCAAAGGCCAAGAGTTAGAGTACAATACAATTAGGGTACAAAAGTAAATAGAACTACTATACACGCTAATACATACGCTAACACATACACACCCACCATGCCAAACAGGAGTAACACATGGCGTATGTATTACTGAATGGAATTCGTACGTACGAGCAAAGTGGAGTATCTACTTTTACACTTCCAGGTGTTCGCTGAGCTTTTCTCTGTTTTCAAGAAAGGTGAAAGGTGCGAGTATAATGGAGAACACTGAAACTCGTGAACTTCTAGTCCCTTTTTCAAATAGAAGTAGTAACTGATCAAGCATGTTTTTTTTTTGGATAAAGAAGGAGAATTTTTTTTTTTTTGAAACGGAGGCAAAAGCTTTGCCTCATCCATTAATTAAGAAGAAAGTGCCCAATTTTTAGGAGAAAATTGGGCGAAAACCAACAACACACACTGGACACCCCGGCCAACCTGGCTACCCACACGGTGCACACACGCCAGCGAGAAGAAAAGCCATCGATGAGGATGTCATCGAGCGTCATCGTCGTCACTCCTCCACGAGCCAGCGATTTCGACTTCACCTTAAACGACCGCCACCGAGACCCTCGCCGCGAACGACACTGGAGCCAATGTGAGCCTATGCCAAACAGTCGACCCCCAAGCACGTCGAGGAGGAGGCAGCTCCGACTTCAACCGTGATCTTCAAAGGAGAAAGTTGCACGCCTTGCACCGACGCAAGCACCAATCAAGTGGCATCGTTGCCACAAGTCGCCTCGCAGCTCCGACTTCACCATCACGGCAGGGGTGACGAAGGACATGCCGCAACTCCGATCCGCTCACCATTGTCATCGTTGCCACGCAGCCCACGACGCCAACACCAACCATCTTCCACGGGTCCCTCCGACCAAAGCAGCTCCAAATCGATGCCCCCAAGAGGGAAGACGACACAAAAGCGCCGCCACCGACCGATCACGGCGGATCTAGGGATTACCCCGGAGCTTTTCCGGACAGGATGACAAAACATCACCTCGGCGATGCCTTCAAGAAGGAAGCGGCGCCCGAAGCCGTCGCCATCGCCGGCCTCGGCCAGCTGCCGGCCGGCCAGCCACCGAGGGCAAGGCATTAGCCCGGAGCTTATCATGTCATCCTGCTTCAAGCTTCTGGCCAGACCACCTCCCTTCCCTCAACCACCATCACCACCACGGCCGCCACACCCAGCCCTGGACTGCACTGCCGGCCGACCTCCGGGCGCCGGCAGAAACACCACCGTGCCCCCCACGGCCACCCGCATCTCTTCCCGCAGCACTCCAACACGCCCCTGGAAGGGCTGCCACCGGCATCCTCGCCCGCCTCTGAGCATACCAACCGAAGGAGGCAAGCCCCCCCAAGCAGCGACCACCACCCCCGCATCTCCTCCCCGCGCACGCCCGGCCAGGCCCCGTCATCCTCAGGTCCGGCCACCAAGCAGCACGGCGAGCTGCCCAGCAACCGCATCTGCCCAGGCCCGCCCGGCCCAAGCCGAGCCCAGATCGGGCCCGCATCGCCGCCGCTAGCCGCAGCGCCCGGGCCGCCGCGCGCAGGGCTCCTCCTCCGCGCCCACCAGCTCAACCACCCCAGCGCCACCACCTGCTCCAGCCGCCATGGACGCCCGCAGCGAATCTCGCTGGCACGGGCTCCCCAATCCCGTGAGCAGCCCCTCCCGGCCGGAGGAGAAACGGGTCCTGCCGCCGCCGGCTCCGCGCGGGCTTTGCCCGACGGAGCACACCGGCGACGGCAGAGGAGGAGGTGGGTGGGGTTGCGGTGGTGGCTGGCCGGGATTTGCTCCGCCGCCCGTGTCGCCCAGGGGAGGGAGCGACGCGGGGGCCTTTCCTCTGTCTAAGAAGGAGAATATATCAATATGGAGTTGACGTGAGTACACAGCTTCTACATCAACTCAATATCAAGAGCAAGTGGAGGCATTGAAAATAAACGTAACCAATTTATTCTAAATAAGAAGAAAAATAAAAACATGACATCCTAGTGTCAAGATCGATTGAGCATGTGGCATGCAGTCGTGTTATATGGCATTCACTGCCATGCTCAAAAGTTCTAGGAGAAACAGAGAACCAAAAGTAGCATGCACCTTTAAAGTTTAAATAACTCGCACATATGGTTTTTAAGAAATGAAATATATTAACATCAAGAGATACCAATTACATACAGCTTCTGTAACAACGTAATACTCTAATGGCAGGACGGATGCACACAGCTAAAGAAAGAAAAAGAAACTAAGAAAATAAAACCCCGCTACGGTATTTCAGCTTTAGCGGTAACAATACAACCATCAGCAAGATAACACCTGAACTCCAAACTCTCTAAAATCGACGCCTCCAGAAAGGAGACGGTGCACAAGCGTCGTCGTCACCCGTAGTACACTCAAAATAAGTGTTGTGATTTTCTCTAGATTTATATGTATTTAGAGTTTTAGACACATTTTATGTGTAGATTCAATCGTTTTTAAAAGAAATTATGACGTTTATTTTAGAAAATGGAGGGAGTACAACTTATTTATGGTAAACGCTACTTATCGCAGTCCGATGAAACGCAAAACATCGGACCTATCGGACGCCGCTGGTTTCAATTCCATCGGACGCCCCGCATACATCAAGGCTTACTACGGAAAGATAATTAATTCTGGCCCAATAACTTCGTACGTTCCAATTCCATCGGACCTACTCATCAAAAAGATGATGTGTGCTGGCTAATAATGAAACCGATACCAAATTCGCGACCAAAATTGCTCCTGTTCAAATCAATCAGTTGTAGTCGTGTTTGCTCCAAACTGTGCCGTCGCTCTCTCCCACAGCCTCGTCGCTCCTCTCCCATCGCGCCACCATCTTCGATCTGGCTGGGTGCCTGCGCCTCCGCCTGGTTCGGGCTTTTCGCCGGCACGCCGCTCCGCCATGGGGAGTTGTGGCGAGGGCCTCTCCTTGACCATCGGCAGCCAGCGGTGTAGAGGCAGAGACGCCATAGCCGGACCGACGAGGCCACACTCAAGACTTGCATACGAGAAAGTGCTTACTTGAACGGCTACAAACCTAGCGCAGGTAACAGCAATTGAGCTTTGTTATCGATTTCATATATAATGATCAATCTGGTTTACTTTCATCACATAATTAATCATCCACATGAGCGATCCGTTGAATTATAATATAATTTTAAATATCCATTACTAAAATAGTGTATATGAAATTTCTATGCTTCCAATATGGATCATTTATGTTGATAAATTAGTAATATATTTCTATGTACTGCACGCGAAAAATGTTATATTGTATGAATTTTCGATGCTTCCAGTGAAGATGATTTATGTTGAGGTAGCACGAATCTCTTGCTTCAAAATATCCGTGCTTCATATGTGCATTACATAGTTTTCCTCGCTCCAAATAGTTTCTTCGATATAATAACCATGCTTCTTCCTTTTTGATTTTTGTTAATTTAAATTTCAGCACCATTGTAAAAATTTCAATATTGTCCTTGTGGAGATGATTTATGTTGACATATATAGCAAGCATATCTTGCTTCGAAATATCCATGCTTCATATGTACATTATATGGTTTTTGTCACTCCAAATAGTTTCCTGGATACAATAACCATGCTTCTTCCTTCTTATTTTTGTTAATTAAAATTTCAGCACCATTGTAACTTCAATATTGTGCTTGTGCAACTATCTGCGCTTCAGGATCAGAACCTTGTACGGGGTACGAGTTATCTTGAGATATCACAATGCTTTCAAAGCATGCATGATTCTACCTTTTTGCATTTGTTGTTTAAATTATCAGTAGCATTATATTTTAAATATTTCCCTGTGCTTCCTATACTTCTCATATATGTTGCTCATGATTCTGTTCAACACATTCCATATCACCTTTTTTGGCCAATGGGTGCCACTAGTCGACTACAACGACGATCACAATGAACCAATCAAGGTCGAGAATATGCTGGTCAATATTTCATGTATGAAGCACCACAGCTAGGAAGAGCGACTTCTTCACGTCGTGGGAAGCAGACCAATGTGCTGCTCCTAGTACATTGGTTCCATTCACCACCAGCAGGCACTCCAAGAGGAAGGGAGGGTTACCAAGCCCGGCGATCAGGTCATTGTTGCGTGGCATTGACGAGTCTCTAATGTTCCCTGCCAGTGTGCATGTGCCATGACCATGAGAGGTGGAAGTTTGGCAATGTGCTAGACAACACTATCCATGTGACCTATTCTTATTGTATACACAAGCAAATTATGATATTATTATTATTGGAAGCAAAAGCTATTTCATTTGGAAGCAAATTCTATTCTCTATAGGAAGCAAATGATGATAGAAGCAAATTTTTGTTTCATTCGAAGCAAGAACTATTTTATTTTGGAAGCAAATTATATGCTATTATGGAAGCAATGTTGAAGAAGCATAATGTTTGTTACGTTGGAAGCAAACAATTTTTTTATTTGTAAGCATCTTATGTTCTCTTTTGGAAGCAATGTTGATACAAACGATAATACTACAAGGTAAACGTCGACTTGTCCTGGAAGCAATCTAGCTGGCCGATTGAAGCAAAATATTCTTGGGAGAAAGCAAAAAAAAAAAGGTTTCAGCGGAAGCCTATCTTCTGTTTTCTGCCTGCCAAAAAATCCAAAACGCTATTTTCTATTTTCCCAAAAAGTTGTTTCCATTATCTAGTACTGGAAAATGATGCTTCCGTGGCATAAAAATACTATGAGGACCGGGGAACATGTACCTTATTTTCTACTACGGAGTATGTTTTATTTTTCGGAAACATATAAATTTCCTAAATTACTTCTTAAAAATAAGGATGCGGATGGATGGAACGTGCATTACGGGGACAGTTTTACGGGATGCATGCAATTTTGACCCAGGCAGTTCAATGCGATGCACTTAATTCCTTATTTTTAAGAAGTAATTTAGGAAATCACGGAAAGCGCCGTGGGTTTGGCTGGAAATCCTGCGGCCACACTGTTTCCAATCGTATGGTCAAATATTGGTCCGATGGGAAGTACATTATCGGCATCCGATTCCTAGCGGTGCCCCTTATTTATGCCCAATCTACGCACTGCTAATGCTAGCTAACTAAGCGCTGGTCACGTAACAAGCTCGCCCTCACGAGAGTGAAAGAATATGAACTTCGTCAGGACGAAAGCGTGCAGGAACCCTTTGTTAGCGTTTCCAATCAACAAAAAAATAGCGTGCTATTTTGGCGTTATAGCGGCGCTATAGCGTATTTGAGAGTGAACGATACGCTATGCATATTTAGCTTGCAGCGACGGTAATACCGCTATTAGCGGCGCGCTATTTTTGTAGCGTCGTAGTGGTACTATTTTTTCACAGGGAAATAGAGTAGCTGACTAGTCATTTTAGGTCGTTTGGCCCACGAGCCTCCCAAATCCCAATTTTCTAACCCTAGCCATTCAAGCCGTTGGCAACCGAAGAACCACATCGACGATTCCCACTCCTTGCACAACATGTACATGTTAAAGGAGAAGACTTAACAACACAATGAGCAAAAGCTTTTGCTGCAACAAAAAGAAATAAACTTTGTCAGCCTAGTAAAAGGAAGTTGCTTCCAGTTATCCGTGATGATGAGCTGCAATGTGCGGGTCCTTCCGAATCGGATGATGACCCCATGTATTATCCATCTAGTTCATATGATTTTGTTTAATTTCTACTTCTACTATGTTGTTGGCTCGTTAATTGTTTATCTGAACTATGCCCATTGGCTAGCTAGTTTTCTACTTATCTTTTTTAAATCTTAATTCTCCATCTAATTCTGGATTATAGATGTTAAATTTTTGACGTTAGTTGTTAGACTGTGACAAATCTTTGTCTTTCATTGTGATCTGTACTTTGTAAATTTGATTTGTTGATCATTGTGATTTGGATGATTTTTTTAGTTGATGAAATCCTTAGTATACACGATATATTTGTTATTTTTTATAATTTTTGTGAAACGCTATTTTATAAAATAGCACACTATTAGCATGTTATAACATACATAGCGTATTTTGAAAGATCATCCTATTTCATTTAGCACATTTTTTCATTGTTTCCAATCCGATGGCCTAGCTAGGCATTGACTGATGAGGAATAGTTTCCCGATCTTTCACGATGCACCTTGATGATCCATAGGACCAATAGATCTTGAACTCCCTTGACAGATTCAAGGATACTCAAGCACATATGATTACTCTTGACAACTCAAGAACTCACACATCTTTATTGGATAACTAGACGAACGTCCGAGACGCCATCATAGGGCCAACCCCGTAAGGATGGTGATACTGGAACCCAAGGTTCTACATGACTTGAATCAAAAACTAGACTGACTGAAACCCTAGCCGCCCCACCTCCTTATATGAGGGGGAGGGTGGCCGGCCAACCCCTATTGGGTTGGGGCGCCCACTTATGGGCCTAACCCTAATTCTACTTGGACAGGCCCAAGTCAAATAAACTCTATTAAAACCCTAATTTAGCCCACCACATGACCTGACTACATTATTTTTTCCTAATAACAAGACTATAATAAAATACTGGTACAACCTTAGATCTAATTATCATATCAATGGCTGTCCTAGTGTACCAGGCCTGGATATCCATATCATCTCTCCCCTTCTTCAAGAAGCGTTGTCCCCAACGCGTGAGGGTCTGCTGGAAAAAGGGTAGCGTCAGATAAGAACATCGCCGAACTTCATCCTCAAGACTCGCCAGTCTTCCACACCTCATCCTCCCTCTCGACTAGCTTGTCTTGACCTTGGCGCCCCTATGGTCTTTGACGCCATCAACCTGATTGAGACACAGACATCCTCCAAATACAAACTGAAAGTGCAACATGCATACCACCCAAGACACACAGAACAAACTCCTGCACACCATAGATCCAAATAAGCTGAACACACCCGAGTATGCACCCTTCTGAACACCAATGTCGTCCTTCTTGAAGAGTGATGTCTACGGGAGCTTCTATTCTTGTAGACAGTGTTGGGCCTCCAAGAGCAGAGGTTTGTAGAACAGCAGCAAGTTTCCCTTAAGTGGATCACCCAAGGTTTATCGATCTCAGGGAGGAAGAGGTCAAAGATATCCCTCTCAAGCAACCCTGCAACCACAAAGCAAGAAGTCTCTTGTGTCCCCAACACACCTAATACACTTGTCAGATGTATAGGTGCACTAGTTCGGCGAAGAGATAGTGAGATGCAAGTAATATGGATGAGTATGAGTGATAATAGCAATCTGAATGAAATATGGCAGCGAGTAAACAAACGGAGATTCGATGCTTGGAAGCAAGGCCCAGGGATCCTGCTTTCACTACTGGACACTCTCAACAATGATCACATAATAGGACTACTCTACACCCTCTTGTCGGATGATGAACACCATTGTGTAGGATTACACGAACCCTCAATGCCGGAGTTAACAAGCTCCACAATATTCAATGTTCATATTTAAATGACCTTAGAGTGCAAGATAGATCAACATAACCAAATAGATCACATCAATACCATCATAGTAATAGTTAACTTCATAATCTACAAGAGATCACAATCATAGCATACGCCAAGTACTACACGATGCACACACTGTCCACATTACACCGTGCAGGAGGAATAGACTACTTTAATAACATCACTAGAGTAGCACATAGATGAATAGTGATACAAAACTCATATGAATCTCAATCATGTAAGGCAGCTCATGAGATTATTGTATTGAAGTACATGGGAAAAGAGATGAACCACATAGCTACCGGTACAGCCCTTAGCCTCGATGGAGAACTACTCCCTCCTCATGGGAGACATCAGCGTTGATGAAGATGGTGGTGGTGACGATGGAGGAGCCTTCCGGGGGCACTTCCCCGTCCCGGCGGCGTGCCGGAACAGAGACTCCTGTCCCCCAGATCTTGGCTTCGCGATGGCGGCGGCTCTGGATGGTTTCTCGTACCGTGGCTTTTCCGTATCGAAGTTTTAGGTCGAGGACCCTTAAATAGGCGAAGAGGCGGCGTCGGAGGGTCAACGAGGCGACGACACCACAGGGGGGCGCGGGCCACCCCTGGGCCGTGCCGGCCTACCTCCTGGGGGGCCTGTGTCCCCTCTCTGGCGGCTCTCGGGTGTTCTGGATGCTTCCGGGGATTCTAAGATGCTGGGCGTTGATTTCGTCCGATTCCGAGAATATTTCCTTACTAGGATTTCTGAAACCAAAAACAGCAGAAAACAGGAACTGGCCCTTCGGCATCTCGTCAATAGGTTAGTTCCGGAAAACGCATAAATATGACATAAAGTGTGTATAAAACATGTAGATATCATCAATAATGTGGCATGGAACATAAGAAATTATCGATACATCGGAGACGTATCAGCATCCCCAAGCTTAGTTTCTGCTCGTCCCGTTGTAAACGATAACAAAGATAATTTCTGGAGTGACATGCCATCATAACCTTGATCATACTATTGTAAGCATATGTAATGAATGCAGCGATCAAAACAATGTAAATGATATGAGTAAACAAATGAATCATATAGCAAAGACTTTTCATGAACAATACTTCAAGACAAGCATCAATAAGTCTTGCATAAGAGTTAACTCATAAAGCAATAATTCAAAGTAAAGGTATTGAAGCAACACAAGGGAAGATGAAGTTTCAGCGGTTGCTTTCAACTTATAACATGTATATCTCATGGATAGTTGTCAATGCAAAGTAATATAACAAGTGCAATATGCAAATATGTAGGAATCAATGCACAGTTCACACAAGTGTTTGCTTCTTGAGATGGAGAGAAATAGGTGAACTGACTCAACATAAAAGTAAAAGAATGGCCCTTCGCAGAGGGAAGCATCGATTGCTATATTTGTGCTAGAGCTTCGGTTTTGAAAACAAGAAACAATTTTGTCAACGGTAGTAATAAAGCATATGCATCATGTAAATTATATCCTACAAGTTGCAAGCCTCATGCATAGTATACTAATAGTGCCCGCACCTTGTCCTAATTAGCTCGGATTACCTGGATTATCATCGCAATGCATATGTTTTAACCAAGTGTCACAAAGGGGTACCTCTATGCCACCTGTACAAAGGTCTAAGGAGAAAGATCGCATCGGATTTCTCGCTATTGATTATTCTCAACTTAGACATCCATACCGGGACAACATAGACAACAGATAATGGACTCCTCTTTTATGCATAAGCATGTAGCAACAATTATTAATATTCTCATATGAGATTGAGGATATTTGTCCAAAACTGAAACTTCCACCATGGATCATGGCTTTAGTTAGCGGCCCAATGTTCTTATCTAACATTATGCATGCTCTAACCATTCTAGCGGTAAATCTCCCTTCCTTCAGACAAGACGGACATGCATAGCAACTCACATGATATTCAACAAAGAGTAGTTGATGGCGTCCCCAGGAACATGGTTATCGCACAACAAGCAACTTAATAAGAGATAAAGTGCATAAGTACATATTCAATACCACAATAGTTTTTAGGCTATTTGTCCCATGAGCTATATATTGCAAAGGTAGAGGATTAGAAATTTAAAGGTAGCACTCAAGAAATTTACTTTGGAATGGCGGAGAAATACCATGTAGTAGGTAGGTATGGTGGACACAAATGGCATAGTGGTTGGCTCAAGGATTTTGGATGCACGAGAAGTATTCCCTCTCGATACAAGGTTTAGGCTAGCAAGGTTATTTGAAACAAACACAAGGATGAAGCGGTGCAGCAAAACTCACATAAAAGACATATTGTAAACATTATAAGACTCTACGCTGTCTTCCTTGTTGTTCAAACTCAATACTAGAAATTATCTAGACCTTAGAGAGACCAATTATGCAAACCAAATTTTAGCATGCTCTATGTATTTCTTCATTAATAGGTGCAAAGTATATGATGCAAGAGCTTAAACATGAGCACAACAATTGCCAAGTATCACATTATCCAAGACATTTTACCAATTACTACATGTAGCATTTCCCGTTTCCAACCATGTAACAATTTAACGAAGCAGTTTCAACCTTCGCCATGAAAATTAAAAGCTAAGAACACATGTGTTCATATGAACCAGCGGAGCGTGTCTCTCTCCCACACAAGCATTTATTCAAACAAAAACAAAAACAAAAGCACACAGACGCTCCAAGCAAAGTACATAAGATGTGACCGAATAAAAATATAGTTTCAAGAGAAGGAACCTGATAATTTGTCGATGAAGAAGGGGATGCCTTGGGCATCCCCAAGCTTAGATGCTTGAGTCTTCTTGAAATATGCAGGGATGAACCACCGGGGCATCCCCAAGCTTAGACTTTTCACTCTTCTTGATCGTAGTATATCATCCTCCTCTCTTGACCCTTGAAAACTTTCTTCACACCAAACTCGAAACAAACTCATTAGAGGGTTAGTGCATAATCAAAAACTCACATGTTCAGAGGTGACACAATCATTCTTAACACTTCTGGACATTGCACAAAGCTACTGAAAGTCAATGGAATCGAAATATCCATCGAACATAGCAAAACAGGCAATGCGAAATAAAAGGCAGAATCTGTCAAAACAGAACAGTTCGTAATGACGAATTTTATTGAGGCACCAGACTTTCTCAAATGAAAATGATCAAATTGAATGAAAGTTACGTACATATCTGAGGATCACTCACGTAAACTGGCATAATTTTCTGAGTTACCTACAGAGAATTCAGCCCATATTCGTGATAGACAGAAATCTGTTTCTGCGCAGTAATCCAAATCTAGTATGAACCTTACTATCAACGACTTTACTTGGCACAACAATGCACAAAACTAAGATAAGGAGAGGTTGCTACAGTAGTAACAACTTCCAAGACACAAATATAAAACAAAATTACTGTAGCAAAATAAACACATGGGTTATCTTCCAAGAAGTTCTTTCTTTATAGCCATTAAGATGGGCTCAGCAGTTTTAACGATGCACTCGCAAGAAATAGTATTTGAAGCAAAAGAGAGCATCAAAAAGCAAATTTAAAACACATTTAAGTCTAACATGCTTCCTATGCATAGGAATCTTATAAATAAACAAATTCAAGAAGCATAATGCGACAAGCATAGAAAGATAAAACAAGTGTAGCTTCAAAAATTTCAGCACATAGAGAGGTGTTTTAGTAACATGAAAATTTCTACAACCATATTTTCCTCTCTCATAATAACTTTCAGTAGTAACATGAGCAAACTCAACAATATAAGTATCACATAAAGCATTCTTATCATGAGTCTCATGCATAAAATTATTACTCTCCACATAAGCATAATCAATTTTATTAGTAATAGCGGGAGCAAATTCAACAAAGTAGCTATCATTATTATTCTCATCATCAAATATAGGAGGCATATTGTAATCGTAATCAAATTTATCCTCCATAACAGGCGGCAACAAAAGACTACTATCATTATAATCATCATAAATAGGAGGCAAAATATCATCAAAGTAAATTTCCTCCTCAATGCTTGGGGGACTAAAAAGATCATGCTCATCAAAACCAGCTTCCCCAAGCTTAGAATTTTCCATATCATTAGCAACAATGGTGTTCAAAGTGTTCATACTAATATGTTCCATGGGTTTTTTAATTTTCGGATCAAACCATCCATGTCTTAAATCAGGAAATAGAATAAGAAGCTCAGTGTTGTCCATTATGCCTTACTAGTGTAAACAAGAAACAAAAAGATGCAATTGCAGGATCTAAAGGAAATAGCTTCGAGCACACACAAAATGGCGCCCAGAAAATCACACTGAACCGGAGTATGAGTGCCTTTTACCTTTCCTCCCCGGCAACGGCGCCAGAAAAGTGCTTGATGTCTACGGGAGCTTCTATTCTTGTAGACAGTGTTGGGCCTACAAGAGCAGAGGTTTGTAGAACAGCAGCAAGTTTTTCTTAAGTGGATCACCCAAGGTTTATCGATCTCAGGGAGGAAGAGGTCAAAGATATCCCTCTCAAGCAACCCTGCAACCACAAAGCAAGAAGTCTCTTGTGTCCCCAACACACCTAATACACTTGTCAGATGTATAGGTGCACTAGTTCGGCGAAGAGATAGTGAGATGCAAGTAATATGGATGAGTATGAGTGATAATAGCAATCTGAATGAAATATGGCAGCGAGTAAACATTCAACAAAACAGTAAACAAACGGAGATTCGATGCTTGGAAGCAAGGCCCAGGGATCCTGCTTTCACTAGTGGACACTCTCAACAATGATCACATAATAGGACTACTCTACACCCTCTTGTCGGATGATGAACACCATTGTGTAGGATTACACGAACCCTCAATGCCGGAGTTAACAAGCTCCACAATATTCAATGTTCATATTTAAATGACCTTAGAGTGCAAGATAGATCAACATAACCAAATAGATCACATCAATACCATCATAGTAATAGTTAACTTCATAATCTACAAGAGATCACAATCATAGCATACGCCAAGTACTACACGATGCACACACTGTCCACATTACACCGTGCAGGAGGAATAAACTACTTTAGTAACATCACTAGAGTAGCACATAAATGAATAGTGATACAAAACTCATATGAATCTCAATCATGTAAGGCAGCTCATGAGATTATTGTATTGAAGTACATGGGAAGAGAGATGAACCACATAGCTACCGGTACAGCCCTTAGCCTCGATAGAGAACTACTCCCTCCTCATGGGAGACAGCAGCGTTGATGAAGATGGCGGTGGTGACGATGGAGGAGCCTTCCGGTGGCACTTCCCCGTCCCGGCGGCGTGCCGGAACAGAGACTCCTGTCCCCCAGATCTTGGCTTCGCGATGGCGGCGGCTCTGGATGGTTTCTCGTACCGTGGCTTTTCCGTATCGAAGTTTTAGGTCGAGGACCCTTAAATAGGTGAAGAGAGGCGGCGTCGGAGGGTCAACGAGGCAACGACACACAGCGAGGGCGCGGCCACCCCAGGGCGCCTGACCTACCTCCTGGGGGCATGTGTCCCCTCTGCAGCGGCTCTCGGGTGTTATTGGATGCTTCCGGGGATTCTAAGATGCTGGGCGTTGATTTCATCCGATTTCGAGAATATTTCCTTACTAGGATTTACGAAACCAAAAGCAATGTTAGAAAACAACGGCCCTTCGGCATCTCGTCAATAGTTTAGTTCCGGAAAACGCATAAATATGACATAAAGTGTGTATAAAACATGTAGATATCATCAATAATGTGGCATGGAACATAAGAAATTATCGATACGTCGGAGACGTATCAAAGAGCAGACTTCCTTCCTTCGGCTGACGAACAAAGAGCAGACGGCTGCTAATGTCCGGACGATCGGTAAGGCCGAAGCTGCACGCTGAAACAACCGGCCAGGGGTCCGGTCCGACAGCACGGAAACCGGTTCAACTGATCCTGGCCCCGTTGTTCGAGCTATGGACGGCCCGTCGATCGAACCCGGTTGGCCGGCCTGGCTGACCGGTTCACTGGGCGGAAGCCCCTGGACCCGTGCCCGGTTGGCTCCGATCTTGGCACAGTGCGGACCGGTCCGCCCGACACAGGGAGCAGTCCGGCCGGCTGTGGAGCCGGGTGATCCGGTCAGAGGGCCGGTCCGCCGGCCGTGGCACCGGCCGCCCAACGGATCCGACCGTCTTCTTCGCGATTTTCCCTGCCACGACAGAAAATCCTGCAGTGGCAGAGATTTTGCAGTACTTTTCTTCCTCTCCCTTGCAGCCACCACCTCCGCATGAAACGAAGGCCTCTGGAACTTGACTCTGCCGCCCACTTCCTCCTCCTTGATCTTCACCAACAGCATGGCGGCGACATACCCAATGGTAGCCACAACAATCGAACAGAAACAACTGAACAACAAACCAATCTGCACCGTGATCAACCTAGCAATCTGATACCTCATGATGAGGAATAGTTTCCCGATCTTTCACGATGCACCTTGATGATCCATAGGACCTATAGATCTTGAACTCCCTTGACAGATTCAAGGATACGCAAGCACATATGATTACTCTTGACAACTCAAGAACTCACACATCTTTATTGGATAACTAGACGAACGTCCGAGACGCCGTCATAGGGCCAACCCCGCAGGGATGGTGATACTAGAACCCAAGGTTCTACATGACTTAAATAAAAAACTAGATTGACTGAAACCCTAGCCGCCCCACCTCCTTATATGAGGGGGAGGGTCGCCGGCCAACCCCTATTGGTTTGGGGCGCCCACTTATGGGCCTAACCCTAATTCGATTTGGACAGGCCCAAGTCAAATAGACTCTATTAAAACCCTAATTTGGCCCACCACATGACTTGGCTACATTATTATTTCCTAATAACAAGACTATAATAAAATACTGGTACAACCTTAGACCTAATTATCATATCAATGGCTGTCCAAGTGTACCAGGCCTGGATATCCATATCATTGACCGCGAGGCCCCTCCATTCATGAACCCCAGCCAACCATGAGAGCATCCCCAGCCGTTGGGGCTCCCCACGCCCAAATCCGGCGCTATTTAGGGTCGGATGGATGTAATTTTTGGCCCGGGGAGCCCATTTTCCCCAGCGGCGAGCCCATGATGGATGAATTCTTTTGATAAATAACGGCGAAATCGTACAAAACAAGGCAAATTTGATCAAACAAAAGCGAAATTTAAAGGTATTTAACATACGTAGGCGAGTTCATACGTATATAGGAAGATTTCGTACATATATTTGAATTCGGCCAGATGGAAATATAAAAAAATACTACATGTCGTCGTTGCTCGAGGTCCCGGCGTTCGGCGCCGCCGGCGGCATCCCCAAGGGGGGGTGTTGCCGGCCTTGATGTGCGCGAGTACACGGGCGAGCGTGCGGCCCGGCGCACCCCACCAGCGGTGGCCGCCGACGGCGTTGTTACGTGCTGGAGGAGGGGAGGGCCGTTGAAGGCTGCGAGTTCCCGTTCGTGCCGGAGACGGAAGAACTCGTTCCAGGCGTCGTAGTTGTCGGCGCGGTACCGCTCCTCCGCGCGCTGCTCGTCGGTGAGGGTGACCATCACAATGTCGATAGCGGCGTCGAGCTCGTCGCGTCCCACCGGAAGCGGCGGGATCGGGACCCCCCTCCCCCCGCGCGCTCAGGCGCCATCCTCCGGGCACGCGGAAGTCCGGTGGCGCAGGGTAGCTCGCCTCCCACTGGTGCAGGGAACGGCGGCTGAAACCGTTGTTCGCCGCACCGTGGCCCGCCATTGCTCGCTGGTTGAGGTCGATTGGGGAGAGAAGACAGGGCTGGGGAGAGGAGGGAGACAGCGGTGGTGAATGCGGCGAGACGCGGTAGGTTTGGCGATAAATAGAGGGAGTCGCGCGTTAATCCGAGGCGACGCGTCCGGCGAAGTCTGACCGGTAGGCTTTTGAAGCACGCGGAAGACGGTTGGCTTTTGAAGCGCGCGGAAAACGATTGGCCTCTATCGCCGACAAGTTGGGGCCACAAGCCGCGCGGGAAGTTTTCTCTACGTTTCCCGCTCTTTCGTTTCGTCCGGAGTCCCCGAGCGCTCCCGGGAGGTCGGGGATGGCCTGGACTCGCCGGATGAATGAAAGCCCAAATCCGTGCGAAAACGAGGAACCGGTGACGTGGCTGAACCATTTTCGTCTATTCGGATGAAAAAAAAGGCGTTCTGGGGCTCGTCGGAAAAACGTCTGGAGATGCTGTGAGCGATGACATGGACCACATTGATCGCAAGCCGGCTAGCAGGCCGGGCCCGATTCCGTGGAGCACAGCCGAATGCGCGCGGCGGCGGCGGCGCCAGTGCTAGTGGATGGTCGGTTTGAAACGCCCAATCGATAATCTCCGGCCTCTCCTTCTCCTGTACTGTGTGGCTCTGCACACCACCAAGGCACCAACCGAATCGACGACCGACGGGACGACATGAAAACAACAGCACGGACGCGCGGCGCGTGAGGATGATTGAGCTGGTGGAGGAGACTGGAGACTAGCCAGAGAGTGGTAGGTGTTCGTCTGCCTTTTGGTTCAGCAAACCTGCTGGCTCCAAAGGCGAATACTACTTCTTTCCTCGCCATTATCATGTGTTGTTTAGCGCAAAAGGGAGATCGCCGCATCTCCCCGCGGGGAGCATACGTCCATGCAACCTGATAGGATTAGCATCTTCTATACAATAACGTGGTCAGTATTCTTTGCAGCAGAGCCTATACTATATATACATAGCTGATTATAAAATTGAGCAGGCATGCAACTGTGCAGAGGCTGACGTAAAAAGGCGCACAAAAGAAACATGCACGCGTATCAGCTCGTGTATGCATAAACAAATAGCGCTTTCCATATCGAGCACGTAGCATGGTGAGCTGCTCATCAGCTTAAAGTCATTCTCTACGCAAAATTCTCTCTGCTCCCGGGTATCTCTTTTTTTTTTAGAGAGAGTACGCGGATCTTATTTATAAGAAGAGTCCTCAAATGAAACAAAGGACAAAGGAGGATTAACAACTCCCTAGAAACACAAAGCCTACTCCCTAACCATTATCCAGAACTCCTACTCCCTCGGTGCACAACTCTAACCATATATAGAGAACTCATCTACAACGGCAAAACTTATACGGGTATGGGCCAGGCCCATTTGGGTCTGTTTAGCCTATGTAATTCGTTTTTGCTTTATCTTTTTTCTTTTCTAGTTTTTTTCTTTTTTCTTTTCTTTTTTCTTTTTTTTGGTTTTGTTTATATTTTTTCAGATTCGAAAATTTTAATTTTTAAAAATTGTTCAAATTGAGAAAATGTTTAAATTCAAAACCGTTCAAATCTGAAAATCGTTCAAATTAGAAAACCGTTCAAATATGAATTTTGTTCAAATTCAAAAATTGTTAAAATTTTAAAATGTTCATATTTAAAATTTGTTCGATTTAAAAAATGTTCAAATATAAAATTTGTTCAAATCGAAAATTGTTCATAGTAGAAAATTATTCAAATTAAAAAATTAAAAAACTGTTCACATCCGTATATGGGCCTGGCCCAGAAGGCAGTTGGGGTGTGCGGTGCCCTGTTTGCCACCGACCTGCTCGGTAGCGAGCAGCCCCAATCTACAACGGGCACATCTCTTTCAGCAGAGTTTTAAGGCCATATCTCCAGCGGGCCGACCTAAAGCGGACGCCCATTCGGTCTGTTTCTATCTGTTTGGGTTAGCCCACGGAGAGATTGGTGGTGGTTGTCCTGTCTGCCAGACCACCATGCACAACGGCGCGGCCCATTCGGTTCGGGTTGGCCATTTGGCCCGCTAACCATAGTCAAACTATTTTGAGTAAAGTTTAAAAAGCCCGCAAAAATCCGATAGGATTTTTTTTCATTCATACATAATTTACATAGAAAAAATCTAAACCCTAGTTTCCAGCGTCATCGTCGGAGATGAGATCGATGAAGGGCAGAGGCGCCCACAACTGCTGCAACCAAGCAGGGACCTCCCGCGGCTGCGGAGGATGCGCATACTATGGCGGAGTGGCCAGCGGCGCGGCATGCGGTGGCAATGGTGGTGGTGGTGGCAGCGAGGCGACATGCTCCACCACTGTGACCGACGGCTGGCTATGGAAATCCCTATCTACAAGCCATGGGCGACCACGAAAGCACCTAGAGGCGCATCACCACCGTGGATTGCGACCGCTATCCAGAAGATCTAGAAGCAGCGCATTGATACGTCTCCGACGTATCGATAATTTCTTATGTTCCATGCCACATTATTGATGATATCTACATGTTTTATGCATACTTTATGTCATATTTATGCATTTTCCGGCACTAACCTATTAACGAGATGCCGAAGAGCCGATTCTTGTTTCTAACATTTTTGGTTTCAGAAATCCTAGTAAGGAAATATTCTCGGAATTGGACGAAATCAACGCCCAGGGGCCTATTTTGCCACGAAGCTTCCAGAAGACCGAAGGGAAGACAAAGTGGGGCCACGGGGCACCGCCACACTAGGGCGGCGCGGCCCAGGAGGGGCCCGCACGGCCCTAGCGTGTGGGGCCCCCGTGTGGCCCCCTGACCTGCCCTTCCGCCTACATATAGTCTTCGTCGCGAAACCCCCAGTACCGAGAGCCACGATACGGAAAACCTTCCAGAGACGCCGCCGCCGCCAATCCCATCTCGGGGGATTCAGGAGATCGCCTCCGGCACCCTGCCGGAGAGGGGAATCATCTCCCGGAGGACTCTTCACCGCCATGGTCGCCTCCGGAGTGATGAGTGAGTAGTTCACCCCTGGACTATGGGTCCATAGCAGTAGCTAGATGGTTGTCTTCTCCTCATTATGCTTCATTGTCGGATCTTGTGAGCTGCCTAACATGATCAAGATCATCTATCTGTAATACTATATGTTGTGTTTGTTGGGATCCGATGGATAGAGAATACTATGTTATGTTGATTATCAATCTATGTGTTGTTTATGATCTTGCATGCTCTCCGTTACTAGTAGAGGCTTTGGCCAAGTTGATGCTTGTAACTCCAAGAGGGAGTATTTATGCTCGATAGTGGGTTCATGTCTCCGTGAATCTGGGGGAGTGACAGAAACCCCTAAGGTTATGGATGTGCTGTTGCCACTAGGGATAAAACATTGATGCTATGTCCGAGGATGTAGTTATTGATTACATTACGCACCATACTTAATGCAATTGTCTGTTGTTTGCAACTTAATACTGGAAGGGGTTCGGATGATAACTTTGAAGGTGGACTTTTTAGGCATAGATGCATGCTGGATAGCGGTCTATGTACTTTGTCGTAATGCCCAATTAAATCTCACAATACTCATCATATCATGTATGTGCATTGTCATGCCCTCTCTATTTGTCAATTGCCCAACTGTAATTTGTTCACCCAACATGCTATTTATCTTATGGGAGAGACACCTCTAGTGAACTATGGACCCCGGTCCATTCTTTTACATCGAATACAATCTACTGCAATACTTGTTCTACTGTTCTCTGCAAACAATCATCATCCACACTATACATCTAATCCTTTGTTACAGCAAGCCGGTGAGATTGACAACCTCACTGTTTCGTTGGGGCAAAGTACTTTGGTTGTGTTGTGCAGGTTCCACGTTGGCGCCGGAATCCCTGGTGTTGCGCCGCACTACATCTCGCCGCCATCAACCTTCAACGTGCTTCTTGGCTCCTACTAGTTCGATAAACCTTGGTTTCTTACTGAGGGAAAACTTGCCGATGTACGCATCACACCTTCCTCTTGGGGTTCCCAACGGACGCGTGCTGTACGCGTATCAAGCTCTTTTTCTGGCGCCGTTGCCGGGGAGATCAAGACACGCTGCAAGGGGAGTCTCCACATCCCAATCTCTTTACTTTGTTTTTGTCTTGCTTTATTTTATTTACTACTTTGTTTGCTGCACTATATCAAAATACAAAAAAATATAGTTGCTAGTTTTACTTTATTTGCTATCTTGTTTGCACTCTATATCAAAAACACAAAAAAAAATAGTTACTTGCATTTACTTTATCTAGTTTGCTTTATTTACTATTGCTAAAATGGGTACTCCTGAAAATACTAAGTTGTGTGACCTCACAACCACAAATAATAATGATTTCTTATGCACACCTATTGCTCCACCTGCTACTACAGCAGAATTCTTTGAAATTAAACATGCTTTACTGAATCTTGTTATGCGAGAGCAATTTTCTGGTGTTAGTTCTGATGATGATGCTGCTGCCCATCTCAATAACTTTGTTGAATTATGTGAAATGCAAAAGTATAAGGATGTAGATGGTGACATTATAAAATTAAAATTGTTCCCTTTCTCATTAAGAGGAAGAGCTAAAGATTGGTTGCTATCTCTGCCTAAGAATAGTATTGATTCATGGACTAAATGCAAGGATGCTTTTATTGGTAGATATTATCCCCCTGCTAAAATTATATCTTTGAGGAGTAGCATAATGATTTTTAAACAATTGGATACTGAGCATGTTGCACAAGCATGGGAAAGAATGAAATCTTTAGTTAAAAATTGCCCAACCCATGGAATGACTACTTGGATGATCATCCAAACCTTTTATGCAGGACTGAATTTTTCTTCGCGGAACCTATTGGATTCAGCTGCTGGAGGTACCTTTTTGTCCATCACTCTTGGCGAGGCAACAAAGCTTCTTGATAATATGATGATTAATTACTCTGAATGGCACACGGAAAGAGCTCCACAAGGTAAGAAGGTAAATTCTGTCGAAGAAACCTCTTCCTTGAGTGATAAGATTGATGCTATTATGTCTATGCTTGTGAATGGTAGGACAAATGTTGATCCTAATAATGTTCCGTTAGCTTCATTGGTTGCTCAAGAAGAACATGTTGATGTAAACTACATTAAAAATAATAATTTTAACAACAATGCTTACCGGAACAATTCTAGTAACAACTATAGGCCATATCCTTATAATAATGGCAACGGCTATGGTAATTCTTATGGTAATTCTTACAACAATAATAGGAACACACCCCCTGGACTTGAAGCAATGCTTAAAGAATTTATTAGTACACAAACTGCTTTTAACAAATCTGTTGAAGAAAAGCTTGGGAAAATTGATATACTTGCTTCTAAAGTCGATAGTCTTGCTGCTGATGTTGATCTTTTGAAATCGAAAGTTATGCCTCATGAAATTCATAATAATAAAATTGTTACTACAGCAAATGCCATCCAAGTTAGAATTAATGAGAATATAAGATTGATGGCCGAATTGCGTGCTAGGTGGGAAAGAGAAGAAAATGAAAAAGAAGATAATATAGCTAAAGTTTGGACTATTACCACCACTAGTAATGCTAATGCTCCACATGTTGCTGCACCTCCTACTATTAATGATGAAAGAATTGGTGTTGGCAATGTTTCCACTTCTAATGCAAAGCGCGAAAAACTGCCTGAAACTGCTAAAACTGCTGAAACTGCTTGTGATAAAACTGCTGAAATTTTTTCCAACATTGGGGATAATGATCCCATTGCTTTAGATTATAATGGTTTGGATTTTGATGATTTCCATATCTCTGAAGTTATAAAGTTCTTAAAAAACTTGCTAAGAGTCCTAATGCTAGTGCTATAAACTTGGCTTTCACGAAACATTACAAATGCTCTCATAAAAGCTAGAGAAGAGAAACTAGAACGCGAAACCTTCTATTCCTAGGAAGCTAGAGGATGGTTGGGAGCCCATCATTAAAATGAAGGTCAATGACTTTGATTGTAATGCTTTATGTGATCTTGGTGCAAGTATTTCCGTTATGCCTAAGAAAATCTATAATATGCTTGACTTGCCACCATTGAAAAATTGTTATTTGGATGTTAATCTTGTTGATAACTCTACAAAGAAACCTTTGGGGAGAGTTGATAATGTTCGCATTACCGTTAACAATAACCTTGTCCCCGTTGATTTTGTTGTCTTGGATATTGAATGCAATGCATCTTGTCCCATTATATTGGGAAGACCTTTTCTTCGAACTGTTGGTGCTACCATTGATATGAAGGAAGGTAATATTAAATATCAATTTCCTCTCAAGAAAGGTATGGAACACTTCCCTAGAAAGAGAATGAAGTTACCTTTTGATTCTATCATTAGAAAAAGTTATGATGTTGACACTTCGTCTCTTGATAACACTTGATATACACTTTCTGCGCCTAGCTGAAAGGCGTTAAAGAAAAGCGCTTATGGGAGACAACCCATGTTTTTACTACAGTACTTTTATTTTATATATGAGTCTTGGAAGTTGTTAATACTGTAGCAACCTCTCCTTATCTTAGTTTTGTGCATTGTTGTGCCAAGTAAAGTCGTTGATAGTAAGGTTCATACTAGATTTGGATTACTGCGCAGAAACAGATTTCTTTGCTGTCATGAATCTGGGCCTAATTCTCTGTAGGTAACTCAGAAAATTATGCCAATTTACGTGAGTGATCCTCAGATATGTACGCAACTTTCATTAAATTTGAGCATTTTCATTTGAGCAAGTCTGGTGCCTCTTAGAAATTCATCTTTACGAACTGTTCTGTTTTGACAGATTCTGCCTTTTATTTCGCATTGCATGTTTTGCTATGCTTGATGGATTTTTCGATTCCATTGACTTTCAGTAGCTTTGTGCAATGTCCATAAGTGTTAAGAATGATTATGTCACCTCTGAACATGTGATACGCGTACAACACGCGTCCGTTGGGAACCCCAAGAGGAAGGTGTGATGCGTACAGCGGCAAGTTTTCCCTCAGTAAGAAACCAAGGTTTATCGAACCAGTAGGAGCCAATAAGCACGTTGAAGGTTGATGGCGGCGAGATGTAGTGCGGCGCAACACCAGGGATTCCGGCGCCAACGTGGAACCTGCACAACACAACCAAAGTACTTTGCCCCAACGAAACAGTGAGGTTGTCAATCTCACCGGCTTGCTGTAACAAAGGATTAGATGTATAGTGTGGATGATGATTGTTTGCAGAGAACAGTATAACAAGTATTGCAGTAGATTGTATTCGATGTAAAGAATGGATCGGGGTCCACAGTTCACTAGAGGTGTCTCTCCCATAAGATAAATAGCATGTTGGGTGAACAAATTACAGTTGGGCAATTGGCAAATAGAGAGGGCATGACAATGCACATACATGATATGATGAGTATTGTGAGATTTAATTGGGCATTACGACAAAGTACATAGACCGCTATCCAGCATGCATCTATGCCTAAAAAGTCCACCTTCAGGTTATCATCCGAACCCCTTCCAGTATTAAGTTGCAAACAACAGACAATTGTATTAAGTATGGTGCGTAATGTAATCAATAACTACATCCTCGGACATAGCATCAATGTTTTATCCCTAGTGGCAATAGCACATCCATAACCTTAGGGGTTTCTGTCACTCCCCCAGATTCACGGAGACATGAACCCACTATCGAGCATAAATACTCCCTCTTGGAGTTACAAGCATCAACTTGGCCAAAGCCTCTACTAGTAACGGAGAGCATGCAAGATCATAAACAACACATAGATTGATAATCAACATAACATAGTATTCTCTATCCATCGGATCCCAACAAACACAACATATAGTATTACAGATAGATGATCTTGATCATGTTAGGCAGCTCACAAGATCCGACAATGAAGCATAATGAGGAGAAGACAACCATCTAGCTACTGCTATGGACCCATAGTCCAGGGGTGAACTACTCACTCATCACTCCGGAGGCGACCATGGCGGTGAAGAGTCCTCCGGGAGATGATTCCCCTCTCCGGCAGGGTGCCGGAGGCGATCTCCTGAATCCCCCGAGATGGGATTGGCGGCGGCGGCGTCTCTGCAAGGTTTTCCGTATCGTGGCTCTCGGTACTGGGGGTTTCGCGACGAAGACTATATGTAGACGGAAGGGCAGGTCAGGGGGCCACACCGGGGCCCCACACGCTAGGGCCGCGCGGGCCCCTCCTGGGCCGCGCCGCCCTAGTGTGGCGGCGCCCCGTGGCCCCACTTCGTCTTCCCTTCGGTCTTCTGGAAGCTTCGTGGCAAAATAGGCCCCTGGGCGTTGATTTCGTCCAATTCCGAGAATATTTCCTTACTAGGATTTCTGAAACCAAAAACAGCAGAAAACAGCAACTGGCTCTTCGGCATCTCGTTAATAGGTTAGTGCCGGAAAATGCATAAATATGACATAAAGTATGCATAAAACATGTAGATATCATCAATAATGTGGCATGGAACATAAGAAATTATCGATACGTCGGAGACGTATCAACATGTAAATTTTAATTGTGCACTAACCCTCTAATGAGTTGTTTTGAGTTTGGTGTGGAGGAAGTTTTCAAGGATCAAGAGAGGGAGATGATACAATATGATCAAGGAGAGTGAAAGCTCTAAGCTTGGGGATGCCCCGGTGGTTCACCCCTGCATATATCAAGAAGACTCAAGCGTCTAAGCTTGGGGATGCCCAAGGCATCCCCTTCTTCATCGACAACATTATCAGGTTCCTCTAGTGAAACTATATTTTTATTCCATCACATCTTATGTACTTTGCTTGGAGCGTCGGTTTGTTTTTGTTTTTGTTTTGTTTGAATAAAATGGATCCTAGCATTCATCATGTTGGAGAGAGACACGCTCCGCCGTTGCATATGGACAAGTATGTCCTTAGGCTTTACTCATAATATTCATGGCGAAAGTTTCTTCTTCGTTAAATTGTTATATGGTTGGAATTGGAAAATGATACATGTAGTAATTGCTAAAATGTCTTGGATAATGTGATACTTGGCAATTGTTGTGCTCATGTTTAAGCTCTTGCATCATATACTTTGCACCTATTAATGAAGAAATATATAGAGCTTGCTAAAATTTGGTTTGCATAATTGGTCTCTCTAAGGTCTAGATAATTTCTAGTATTGAATTTAAACAACAAGGAAGACGGTGTAGAGTCTTATAATGTTTACAATATGTCTTTTATGTGAGTTTTGCTGCACCGCTTCATCCTTGTGTTTGTTTCAAATAACCTTGCTAGCCTAAACCTTGTATCGAGAGGGAATACTTCTCATGCATCCAAAATCCTTGAGCCAACCACTATGCCATTTGTGTCCACCATACCTACATACTACATGGTATTTCTCCGCCATTCCAAAGTAAATTGCTTGAGTGCTACCTTTAAATTTCTATCCTCTACCTTTGCAATATATAGCTCATGAGACAAATAGCCTAAAAACTATTATGGTATTGAATATGTACTTATGCACTTTATCTCTTATTAAGTTGCTTGTTGTGCGATAACCATGTTCCTGGGGACGCCATCAACTACTCTTTGTTGAATATCATGTGAGTTGCTATGCATGTCCGTCTTGTCTGAAGTAAGGGAGATTTACCGCCAGAATGGTTAGAGCATGCATAATGTTAGAGAAGAACATTGGGCCGCTAACTAAAGCCATGATCCATGGTGGAGGTTTCAGTTTTGGACAAATATCCTCAATCTCATATGAGAAAATTAATTGTTGTTGAATGCTTAAGCATTAAAGAGGAGTCCATTATCTGTTGTCTATGTTGTCCCGGTATGGATGTCTAAGTTGAGAATAATCAATAGCGAGAAATCCGATGCGAGCTTTCTCCTTAGACCTTTGTACAGGCGGCATAGAGGTACCCCTTTGTGACACTTGGTTAAAACATGTGCATTGCAATGATAATCCAGGTAATCCGAGCTAATTAGGACAAGGTGCGGGCACTATTAGTATACTATGCATGAGGCTTGCAACTTGTAAGATATAATATACATGACACATATGCTTTATTACTACCGTTGACAAAATTGTTTCTTGTTTTCAAAATCAAAGCTCTAGCACAAATATAGCAATCGATGCTTCCCTCTGCGAAGGGCCTTTCTTCTACTTTTATTGTTGAGTCAGTTCACCTATTTCTCTCCACCTCAAGAAGCAAACACTTGTGTGAACTGTGCATTGATTCCTACATACTTGCATATTGCACTTGTTATATTACTTTGCATTGACAAATATCCATGAGATATACATGTTACAAGTTGAAAGCAACCGCTTAAACTTAATCTTCCTTTGTGTTGTTTCAATGCCTCTACTATGAATTATTGCTTTATGAGTTAACTCTTATGCAAGACTTATTGATGCTTGTCTTGAAGTACTATTCATGAAAAGTCTTTGCTATATGATTCAATTGTTTACTCATGTCATTTATATTGTTTGGATCCCTGCATTCATTACATATGCTTACAATAGTATGATCAAGGTTATGATGGCATGTCACTACAGAAATTATCTTTGTTATCGTTTACCTGCTCGGGACGAGCGGAAACTAAGCTTGGGGATGCTGATACGTCTCCGACGTATCGACAATTTCTTATGTTCCATGCCACATTATTGATGATATCTACATATTTTATGCATACTTTATGTCATATTTATGCATTTTCCGGCACTAACCTATTAACGAGATGCCGAAGAGCCGATTCTTTGTTCTGCTGTTTTTGGTTTCAGAAATCCTAGTAAGGAAATATTCTCGGAATTGGACGAAATCAACGCCCAGGGGCCTATTTTGCCACGAAGCTTCCAGAAGACCGAAGGGAAGACGAAGTGGGGCCACGGGGCGCTGCCACACTAGGGCGGCGCGGCCCTAGCGTGTGGGGCCCCGGTGTGGCCCCCTGACCTGCCCTTCCGCCTACATATAGTCTTCGTCGCGAAACCCCCAGTACCGAGAGCCACGATACGGAAAACCTTCCAGAGACGCCGCCGCCGCCAATCCCATCTCGGGGGATTCAGGAGATCGCCTCCGGCACCCTGCCGGAGAGGGGAATCATCTCCCGGAGGACTCTTCACCACCATGGTCGCCTCCGGAGTGATGAGTGAGTAGTTCACCCCTGGACTATGGGTCCATAGCAGTAGCTAGATGGTTGTCTTCTCCTCATTATGCTTCATTGTCGGATCTTGTGAGCTGCCTAACATGATCAAGATCATCTATCTGTAATACTATATGTTGTGTTTGTTGGGATCTGATGGATAGAGAATACTATGTTATGTTGATTATCAATCTATGTGTTGTTTATGATCTTGCATGCTCTCCGTTACTAGTAGAGGCTTTGGCCAAGTTGATGATTGTAACTCCAAGAGGGAGTATTTATGCTCGATAGTGGGTTCATGTCTCCGTGAATCTGGGGGAGTGACAGAAACCCCTAAGGTTATGGATGTGCTGTTGCCACTAGGGATAAAACATTGATGCTATGTCCGAGGATGTAGTTATTGATTACATTACGCACCATACTTAATGCAATTGTCTGTTGTTTGCAACTTAATACTGGAAGGGGTTCGAGATGATAACTTTGAAGGTGGACTTTTTAGGCATAGATGCATCTTTGGATAGCGGTCTATGTACTTTGTCGTAATTCCCAATTAAATCTCACAATACTCATCATATCATGTATGTGCATTGTCATGCCCTCTCTATTTGTCAATTGCCCAACTGTAATTTGTTCACCCAACATGCTATTTATCTTATGGGAGAGACACCTCTAGTGAACTGTGGACCCCGGTCTATTCTTTTACATCGAATACAATCTACTGCAATACTTGTTCTACTGTTCTCTGCAAACAATCATCATCCACACTATACATCTAATCCTTTATTACAGCAAGCCGGTGAGATTGACAACCTCACTGTTTCGTTGGGGCAAAGTACTTTGGTTGTGTTGTGCAGGTTCCACGTTGGCGCTTGGAATCACGGTGTTGCGCCGCACTACATCTCGCCGCCATCAACCTTCAACGTGCTTCTTGGCTCCTACTGGTTCGATAAACCTTGGTTTCTTACTGAGGGAAAACTTGCCGCTGTACGCATCACACCTTCCTCTTGGGGTTCCCAACGGACGCGTGTTGTACGCGTATCACGCATCTCCACGCGTTGGCTGAGATCGAGGCGGAGCAGACCGCCAACTACCTCCTTGAGGACTCGCTCTACGGCCCCTACCGGGAGGGCATGGGGAGGCGGCGGAGGCGTCAGCGCACATGGCCATCGCGTTGGCGGGCGAGTGGGTGTCCCTCAAGTCGCTCCATCGCCAAACTCCGTCGGCGACCACCGCTGAAATCCAGGCGACCAATGTTGAGCTCGCCGAGGTGAGGGCATTGCTCCGGAAGTCGCGGGAAGCCCTGCATGCCCTGGGGGCCCAGCCCACAGGCATCATCCACCTCTCCGATGATGCTGACCTCGACGACCTCGGCGGCGAGGAGGCCGTCGACGTGGCAGGCAAGCGGCGGGCGATGCTCCCGTCGTTTGAGACCGTTCGACAGGACGCCGACCGTCGTCAGTCCTGGTGTGGAGGAGTAAGCACGCTACCAAGCGCTCACCATGAGGCGCGCGTATGAGATGTCGGTCCCTGCAACAGTCCACCGTGCAGCACGCGGGGAGGTGGTGGCGGCCGGAGCAGCCGCAGGTGGACCGGGAGAACCGGGAGCTGGAGGAGGCTCCCTCGACTGTGTTCGAGGCGGAGGCCATGGTGGCGAGGGACATGGCCTGCTACCAGGCCATGAAGGCAGCTGCGCCAACGACGGAGGCTCTAGTCTATGTGTAGGCACAACACCCGCGGGAGGAGGTGGCAGCCTCCATGAGCTGTCGGGGGCCTTCGCTGCCCGTGTGGTGGTCCACCATCGGAGGATCTCGGACGGGGTCGGGCCGTCAGGACAAGCTAGCGGCCAGTAGGTCACGCGACTACGAGTAACGCGTCCATAATAGGTCGTGCGACGACGAGTATATACGGTCGGCCTAGTTTATGTTAACTCGTCTAACCATCCCTGTAAAGATGGTCCTTTTTGACTAACAAATATTAATGAGAAACTTTTTACTTACCTGAGTCATTGTCCGATGGGTCAACATACTAGCGAGGCGGACGCGCGAGCTATCCACGCAGCGTCCGCGTTGACGTATTTCCACTCCAAATTTGAGTCGTGTTTGCGTCATTATGATAGCCCGAACATTTTCAGTCGGACCGCTGAACTGAGATGGAGACCCATTTTTCGTTGGCACGAAAGCGGCCTTTTACATGATATGCCATTACAACACGGGCAGCGATCTTTATTGGATACCTTCCCACACTACCACTTGGCCGAGATGTCGTGAACACGTAACCTTCTGCTCCAAGAATCTGGCCCCATAGTGGCTGTGATCCGCGTCTGAAAGCTACAGTGTTTCCTCAATCAAGATACGTACCACCCATATTGCCAAACAGGAGTAACACATTACACATGGCCGTGTGTATTGCTGGAATTCGTACGTACGACCAAAATGCGGTATCTCTTTTCAAATGATAGCTCTGGTTTTGGGCTGAGCCGTTTTAAACAGTGCGGCTGCCCCTAAACTCTTGTGTTTTTGGGTGTCTGCCCTCGTTGGTTGTATCGGTTTTCGCCAGGTTTTCCGTAATTAACTTGGCAACTATCTTCTTAATCAATGAAACGGGCAAAGCTTTTGCCTGATGTTTCAAAAAAAAAAATTAGAGGTGTGATTAAGCATGCATGTGGTATGCAGTCGTATGATATACTATATAAAAAAGGCTATGTGATTGGCAGCTCTGTTCTGCTCGATCAAAAGTTTCCGGAGAAACAGAGAACCAAAAGTAGCATGGACTTTTAAGTTTAAATAAACAACCAATGTATATATGTCCTGGGGACGATTGTTTTTTGTGTACTCATACATTATTTTCCTATCACACATGCCCTAATTTTCTTGAGAAGGAAAGTAGTTCATGATCGACCACGAGACGTCCCTCCATTCCACCCAGCCCTGACGAGCGGTCACATCGTTCGCGCTGCCGGCGAGACGTATGCCGGGCGGCCAGCTGGGCCCGATTCCGTGGAACACTGCCAGGTGCGTGCGGCGGCGGTGCCGACCCTGTCCCTCGCCAGTGGATGGTCGGTTTCAAACGCCCGATCATCTCCTCTGCAGTGGGCTGTGGCTGTGAACACCACCAACCGAATCGATGACCGGCCGATGCGGTGATCGACCCGAACCGACGGGAGGGCATGAAAACAACACCGTGCGTGAGAGGGATGATTGAGCCGCGGTGCATGCGCGCGGCTGGTGGACTGGAGACTGCTAGCCAGAGTCCAGAGATCAAGTGCATGGTAGGTGTTCGTCTGCCTTTTTTCATTCAGCAAACATGCTGGCTCCAAAGGCGGAATAGTTCTCGATCTCCTCGCCATTATCATGCATTGTTTAGCAGAAAAAGGGAGATCGCCGTATCTCCCTGCGGGGAGCATATGTCCATGCAACCTGATACTTCTATACTCGAACGTGGTGGTCAGTATTATTCTTTGCAGAGCCTATTATGCTATACAGAGCCGATTATAAAATAGAGCAGGCATGCAACTGTGCTGAGGCTGACGTAGAAAGCACACGAAAGAAACGGGCACGCGTATCTGCTCGTGTATGTATATAAACAAATGGCGCTTTCCGTATGGAGCACGTAGCATCGTGAGCTGTTCATCCCCTAGAAGCCATTCTAACATTCTCTCTGCTCCCGCTCCTTATCTCTTTCAGCGGAGTTGTTAGCATTAAAACCACATCAAAATTTATGCAATTAATGATAGCCATTTTGATTTGCGGGAAAAAATAATATTTCTTTTAAGTTTTCATAAAAAATACTATACTCGAATTGGCACCGATCGCTGACCAGGAAAACCCACTTGTCGGACCTAATCTTATGAGGTGGATTGGGGCCTACTTGTCAGTCCAAATTAAAAATCTAAAAATTCCTAAAAATATTTCAAAATATCCTTAAAAAATCCCAGGCATTGACCGTCGTCCACCGCACCAACGCCTTTGGTACCGTCACCGTCGTTGGTCGCACTCCCCTCTCTTCCTAGGCCACTGCCCGTATAATACATGTAAAATGTATCCATGAATTTCGGTGTATATTATACTCCCTCCATACCGAAAAGGATGTCGTAGATTTGTCTAAATTCAGATCTATTTAGAAAATATTTGGTGTATAGATATTTTGAATATAGGCAAATTCGCAACATCCTTTTTGGGACGGAGGGAGTATGATATTTCATGGTATTTGCGTGATATCTGAGGCTCCTACATGTTTTACATTGATTTTTGGGATTTTCACAAAGTTCCCTTCTATTTCTTTCTAATGTTGAAGAAAAGAAAACTCGCAATTTGCGAATTTTTTTATTTTAGGGACCTTCCCCACATCAAATGTACCCTTGCCACGTTATTTTCAGAAATTAGAAGATGGGCCAAAGAAGTGCACCTGGAGCTACCTAGGCCGGCCATAGAGGCCCATGATGTGGCCCCACCTCGTCCTAGCCACATGCCATGGGGCCCATCTCTAGGGCGGTGGCCCCTTTTCTCTCGGTTCGATGCCATCCAGTCAGTTTTGACCTAAAATCATCTATAAATAATAACCCATCTATGAGATCACATAGAGGTGGGCTCAAAACACAAAACAGATAAGTTCATGCAAAAATTGGAGGGGGAAACACTACCGGAGTCACCTTTGTTGCTCCTCTGCCTCCAGCAACATCATCACCATGACTTCCATGATGAAGAGGGAGTATTCCACCCTAGGGCTATGGGTTTTTGGAAGTGGCTTGTAATAATCTCTCTCAATGTTATTTGAATGGCATCTCTACATGTGTAGTGAAGACCACCACCAGTATGTGTGTTACGTGTTAAACTTATAACTCCTGGAATAAAATTTGTTAATGAACAAAATTGCTTTGAAATTATTGGAGGGAAAAATATTGCAAAAGAATTTAAAAGTAGATTGTTCTATTCACTGGGCATTTCTTTTGTTATAGAATAGACGGTGCTTGCAAGTGTCTCATTTAGTGATAGGGCACATGGAAATTAAGTTATAAATCACATAATTTATGTTTCACTTTATGAAAGTGACTATCCTAAATGGAAATTTTACGCGCTACTAGCGGTCACCTTCTCCCCTTTGCTAGCCTCTCTAACATTAAGCATAAATTCCGCGTGCGTAACCAACTACCCTTTGATCCAATGTATATACTTGTTTTATATGAGTTCACTATACCTCACCCCATGGTAGCAATACCATACCAAGTAATTTTGCATATGGCGAGGGAGCCTGATTCTAGGTTCATTGTTATGTCGATGTTTATTCCTGAAAAGTAGTATTGATATTGTGATCTTGCATTTTAAATGTGCTTACACCCAATGATGAGCATGAAAAATAGTTCTAGTTTGAAGTTTCAAGAGAGTTGGTAAAATAAATTCTAGTTCCAAAATAAATAAACAAATGAAAAGGTAAACTTCTCCTCTAGTGTTAAAAGACGATGGTGAGGAGGGAGCCTAAATGTAGGAACTGCTCTCAAGTAATTGGTGTTATCGTGGAAGATCATAATGATGGTAGTTGCCACGATAAGCTGCCTCAAACCAACTACAGTAATAAAGTTGGTACTTATCTACCTTGCACATGAACATTTCCACATTCACATGCACTTATAATCTTGATCCTACGCATTATGTATTAATCACTTGTAACCTCTACGTAGGGCCTAGCCTATCCTATCCTTAACTGAGTCAAAAGACCGTATCTTCTAGAAATTCTATCATATGACAAACCAATAGGGAAAAAATATTTGCACACTATGCACACACACAAAGCAAAGTGCAACATTGTTCATTGGGATTTTGAAAACGGTTTTGCTGTGTCTCAGTCAACTGAGAATTTCTTAAGTCTAAGTCACTTACAAAAATGTGCTTTGAGTTGCACTTTTCTGTTAAAAAAATGTAATTGCACTTTTCTAATAGAAATGTGCAACTGAACTGAGTTGCACTTTTCTGAGTTGACTGAGACTTAAGAAAATCTCAGTCAATTGAGACATAGGCACACCCTTTTGAAAATATATGTCCACACTTGCACACACCAGCCCAGCTCGCTCGCGGATTCATTTCGCTCTCCTTGATTTAATGCCGGAAGATTATGTATAGTAGTATATAGTAATATATGTGATTATCGTTAGTATTTCAGCATCACAAGGATGCACCACGGAACGCTAGAGGCAGACATGACGCCTCTGCGTGCACTGTGCTGCTCGCACAGGCACAGTCACGTAACCGCTGTCAAGCTCTCTCTTTAATCTGTTCCAACCAATCGGACCTCCCCTTGCGATCTCAGCCACAGAGAGTATCTCCATTATTTGTGGATGCTCAATTTTAAATCGGCAACTTGCGCTCTGCATATGATACGGTAGCTTCACTTCACTAGCTACTTAACTAGCGCCACACAACGATTCCACATTGTTGACTTAAAATACGATTTGTTTAGTTTTGAGTAAAGCAGCTGAGGTAGATTACCGAAGCTTACTACGAAGCAAGTCCAAACTGTTGAAAAAAGAGCGGCATGCAACGGAACGGAGAATGCAGAATTTGATGAGCGCAAGGGGCTGCCGCAATCCATACAATTTCTGCAGATTTCAGCAGAATTTTTCTGCTAAACCGGTGATTGCTAGATAGTACAAGAAAAGAAAAGTTCAGCAGCAAGTCGAGCATGATCTATTGTACTGCATTGCCGACCAGAGACATAAACATGGAAGAAAATTGGGGAACAAAGCAAGTTCACCAAACTCTCTACAGCTAAACCAAGAAACGAGCAGCTCCGGTCACCGAATCCTGGCGTGGAGGGCGTCCTCCCCGGCGTCGCCGTCGTCGGCCTCGTGGCCGGCGATCTGGTCGAGCACAAGGACGATCCCCATGGCGAAGGCGGCGTCGAAGCCGGGGCCAACCCGCAGCACGAACACGTCCCTGCCCATCACCACCCGCGCCCCGGCGTCCACCTTGCGCCTGATCTCCGCCACCACCGTCTCCTCCCCGTCCGCGCCCTTGGCCACCACGCGGCAGCAGCGCCGCGCGAAGGAGCCGTCGACGCGGAGCTCAGAGGCAGCGGACGCGGCGAGCTCGACCACGGCGCCGCGTCCGGCGCCGCCGAGGATGGAGGACCTGCGGGCGGAGAAGAGGGGCTTCTGGCCGTCGGCGCGGGCGCCGAGGAAGCCCTCCCAGCGCTGGTGCAGGGACGGGCGGCGCCTGCGCACGGTGAGGAGGGGCTCGCCGGCGGGGCCGAGCAGCGCGAGCTCGCCCGGGGAGGCCGCGCCGCCGCCGTGGCCGCGACCGTAGGTGTCGGCGCGGAAGGCCAGGCCGCCCGTGCGGTGGTCGTAGGCCGCGAAGCCGTCGCCCGGGGAGAAGTGGGAGGTCTTGCGCACGGTGAGCAGGCGCTCCTTGAGGTCGCAGTACTCCTCGGCCACGATCGCCATTGCTGCTGCCTGTGTCGTGGTGGTGGTGCTGCTTGTGCTCGAAGGACGTGCGAGCGCTCTCGTCGGCGTCGGCGTTGCTTGCTTTGTTTGGTAAGGTTGGAGAGCTCGAGAGCCGAGGTCCACGCTATATACAAGAGGGACGCTACGCGTTGGCGAGGGTTGGAGTAGAGAACGGTCGGTGCTGATTCGAACTCACACAGAGACAGAGAGTGCTCATGTCGCAACGCCTTACTCCTTTCTAACGTGCATGAACCTGGTCCATAGTACAGTAGGGGCCGCAAGAAACTAAGAACATAGAAGATTCGACAAGCTTACGTGTATCATAATCAGTCGAGTTACAAATATTATTTATAGGATGTTGTCCTAGAAGGCTAGAACTAACTTAATTCTCTTCTCTCTCACTAAATTTTCTATGCAATTTGAATGTAACTGGAAAATATATATGTAATTACGCACATATGTCTAATTCTCGTATGTTGAATCACGATGCAAATCTAACGGCCCTATGATCGATCTAGAACTAACTTAATTCTCGGTTAACCTAGAACTAGAAAAAAATCATTTCTAGATCAGAAGTTATTAGTCAAAACATCTTATAGTTTTGTATTTATATAAATCTAGACATTGTTAGGAGTGTTGAATTATATTATCCACCTTTTCATTATTTCGTATATTTGGTGGACTTATACCTTATATGCGAAGTAATACTATAAAAAAAAGAGGTACCCTCTCCGATCCATAATAAATGTTAGAAAATCTCTACACTTATTATGGATCAGAGGGGCTAGTATTATTTCTGAATGCTAAAGATATTAGTCAAAAATTCCTATATTTTCTATTTGAAATGAATACTATGCCCCGACCTTTACATGGATCGATGCCGCATCCTTTTATTGGATAATTAAAGTTGAATTCTTACAAAAGATTACATCAAAGGTCACACAAGTTCGATATGTGTATCAACCATCTAAAAACAAAATAAAACATGAAATTACACTGCATCAACATGTTGTCTAATAATCGAAACAGCCAGCTGCACTAGCTATATAAATCCCGAGCAACCATCTCCAGATGGTTGCACATAGTAGTCAAAGTCTCTCTCTTCTCCATCGGTTGTACGTCGGAACACGTACAGATCGAATGAGTAGCCATCGGTATAACCTGCATGAGTAGCCACCGGTATAACCTGCATGAATGAAATTGTTTTTGCATTATTACATATACAATCATTTCGTATATTCCGCATTGTCAAAAGTAAAGAACATGCACCAACTCGGATTTGTATTTTTATCTTTTTCGCAACCAGGCCAACCAATTTCTAAGCATATTGTAATGTTTTAGGGGCGATTATATTGAATGTGATAGGTACAATCCACCCAACATCATTTGCTAAAGGACACCATATGAGTAAATATTTGTATTGTTTCATCTTGGTCAATCACAAAAATAACATTTATCTACCTTGTAGCTAAATTATTCATCCGTTCCGGTTTATAGGTCTTGCGTGTATCACTAGGTCTTCAATTTTACCAACATAATATAAAGTATCAGATATAAAAAGTTTATCATTAGAAAGTTTCGATGTTCTACCTTCTAATGATATAATTTTTATATTATAAAATTTATATTATGTTTGTCGAATGAACAATCTAGAAATGTCGAAAGTCCTATAAACCGGAACGGGGAAATTATCTTTTATGAGAAGCACACGATAATGCAAGAACCACACATGTCTTCGTAAAATCAAATCTCGGCAAATGATCATCTGGGTCCATGGACATGGACACGGCACACATAAAACGAGCCCACGTGGCTAGAGGTTGCAGCTAGCCAGGTGGCCCTCGCTAGCCAACATCCCACAAAGTGGCGGTGCGAACAATGTACATGGACGAACGGACGAGGTGCACGCGGCGGCGCAGCCATAGCTAGAGTAAAAACTCCCATGCTGTTGAGGCCGACGACTCAACATGGCGAGAATTACGTTGATTGTTTCCTCGGATCGCAGCAACGTATATATACGTACATGTACAGTGTTTGGGGAGTGGAATACGCTACACATCCTTGTGACGCGTACGTAGATCGAGGGCGACCTTCCTGCAGATGAGTGGGCCTAAAATAAGAGACGGCGATCAAGTTGACATTTCCGGGTTCGCTGCACGTACCATCAACAGGGCCAGACTGCGTGCCAGTGACATGCGTACGCCGAACCCGAGATAAGTCTTCGCGCGGAGACAGCTGATCCGATCCAAGGCGGAGCACGGCAACGTCTGATCAGAGTCTTCGTCTCTGATGCAGTCTTTTCACCTGTGTACGTGGTGCTGCTCGTGCTCGTGGTATTTAAGGTTTACAGCACAAAGCACATAACTGATCAGCGATCAGTCACCTCTGAGTTTTAAAAAAAAGTGATCAGTCGTGGAAAAAAGTCTAAAATAAATCTTGAACTTGTAGCTAAAAACTACAATTCTCAATCCCGAAATTGGCACATTTCGAATCCCGGTTAATTATAAACGGTAAATCTGTTTGAGTTGGGATTTCTGCTGATGTGGCAATCAAATCTAAAAGAAAAGGTCCAAATAGTTGAGATAATTAGCTACTCTCACTGATATACACGAACACCTGTCATATTCATCTTTACCCTCTTGTAGCCCCAATCCCCTCTCACCAACCTTTCCATGTCGAGACATTGTCATCCATGGCGAGCTTGTTCTCTCTCTCTCTCTCTCAACGTGTGGCGGGGGCGGCCTTTCCTTCCGAGCAGTTGTGGAAGTGGCACTCCCTGTCTCACGCAACGAAAACGACACATTTTTTCGATAAAAGGGAACATATTAATATCAAAAGATACCAATTACACCTAGCCTCTGCCACTAATGGCAGTATGGATGTACACAGCCAAAAAAGAGAAAAAGAAAACTAAGAAACAAAAGTTCTGCTACAGCAACCCAGCCCTAGCAACAACAATACATCCACCACCAAGACAACACCTAAAATACAGACTTTCCAAAAGTGACGCCTCAGAAGGGAACTGTGCACCAGCGCCGTCGTCGCCCGATCAAAAGAATCAAAGATCTTAGGTTTTCACCCTGAAGATAGTCCCCGCTCTCAAAACAATGCCTTCAACAAGGTCATTGCCATGCACAACCAATTAAGGCCAGACCTTAGGTTTTCACCCTAAAAGGTAAGACTCTGAACTTCACCTGTGCTACCGCCTCCACTTTCAAACCACTGTTGTGAAGCCCGGAACACCAAGCAAGTTCCTCAACAGTGCGGAGACTTGAACATCCTTTAGCTAGTCCTCAAATCCGGTCTTCATGATATTCTCTTCTTTTGATTTCACCATGGACCAATATGTCACTTGATGTCAACACAGAACAGAGCTTTGTGCCGCTCCCTCCAGAACCAAATGGTCGGAATAAAAACATGGATGCGCACGACCGATTACCAACCGATCCAGCAAACTCCAGGCAACAAAAGCACTGTTACATTCGCCGATGGCGCCTTCCGAAACTCAACACTCAGGCCAAATCAAGAAGGACAGTTCTTGGGAAGGTCTCCCGTCTGGAGCAGAGACGACAACGGAAGAGAAGGGGATGATTCCGTTGTTCGGAAATGAAATAAGAGAAACATATCGAATATCACAGCTGAATCGTTAGTGGGAATAGCGAATTATCCTAGTCAAGATTATAGTATTAGCGGTGCGCCAAACAGGTCTAGGGTTTAAGATAGATCAAGACTAAAAAGTTTAGTGTGCCCATTTCCGTGAGCAAAGAGTTGGGGGGTCGATTTAGCATTCACCTATAAATTTAAGCTTTGCTCTGGACCTTTTCCATCACATTTACTGCCACCACCTCAAGCACAACCTTTCGAATGATGTCTTCGTCCCCCTAGCATGGTAACCAAATCCTAATCACGACACAATGAAGTCCGAGACAGCCCAATGATTTCGCTAACAACTGCGAGCTAATCAACCTGTCTTGAAGTTTAATGTAGGCAGCCAGTTGCACGATTACGTGGATACATGGCCAAACCACCGATCCGGCCGTCGTAGTATCACGTCAAGATCTTTTACCCCGCCGGCCGTCGCTGCATCACCATCAATCCACCATCACATCGCGTCACGTCGCGTCCCCATCCAACGCCACGGACACGAACGAACCAGTCATGGAAAATATCACGGCGGAGCCTACCCCGATTTGGCAGGTCGGATTCGGGGTGACGCGAGCGGCAGTACGCACGCACGCTTGGCGGCCCAGGCTCTCCGCCGGAGCGTGCCACGTCGCCGCCGACGAGACGACACGGAGCATGGCCGGCGATCCTTCCACGGTCGCGATGCGTGCTGCGACCCGGGGAGCAGCTAGGCCCTAGGCCTGATTAAGCCCTCTGTTAGTGAACAACCACTCCACGTGTTCCAACTATTCTCGTTGATGATCTGGGCTGCCAGCTTGCCACGGTACATCGGCATCGGTCAGTGTCGTGGCACCATGGTCAAGCCGGTGAACATCACGGGGGAAAGTGACCGGGACAGCCGACCGATATGCGTCATGGGCTTGTACAATTATACGTGCGTGTTTCTAGTCTAACTCGTTTCCCAGCCATCAAGTTTGTGCTGCCTTGCCGTCTACTTGAAACAAGCAAGCACGCATGGCATGGCAGGCAGGCAGGCAGCAGCCACTTGCCTGATTTGGCGAGTGATTTGGCCTGATTCTCCAGCCGACGCAATCTACCGATGTCACGCTTGGGTCACAGGGTTTGAGCAAGGAGCAAACCTTATTATCGTATGGCTCACAAGTGAAAATGTAAATAACTGACTCAGTTTTATCTAAATACTCCGTATCTAGTCAATGTTAAATCACTTATTTTCAAAAGCATTTACTCTCCATGTGTTTTCAGAGCTAGACAATGTTGAGTCACTTATTCTTGAAAGTACTTGCTCTCCCTGTGTTTTCAGAGCTGTAGATTGTTTCAACAAATGGAACGCCTATATAATGTGGACACGATAGCCTTTTTACAGGAACGAAAGCAGAAGAGTAAGCAACAAAAAATGCTTTCCTCAGTGGAAGGCGTGCCGCCTTTCCACGAAGATGCATCATTGCAATGCACAACTCAACTGGCGTGCGGTCGTGGAATAGATGAGAAGCTGTCAGGAAATCAAAAGGACTAATGACAACTCATGGAACTGCCACCCATCCAATCAAAGCCCTCCAGTGGCATTTATCATGTTCTAGTCCCACGAGGGGGTCACTCAAAACTAACCCCAATACGGTATACATTAGCTGATTGCACTATCTTGTACACTGCAGACACTTTATACTAGCACTACTCACGATCCTCAGGGTCCTCTTCAACAGGCAAAAACTTGTCCGCGCTCGCCTCACCGGTGATCTTGGCAAAGTGTTCTTATCATCTGAAAGGTATAAAACTGGAGTCAGACCTCTTACATATGATACTATGCGGCAGCAGTGAGCTAATTTCAACTCACAGGCATAATTACCTTAATAACCCAATAAACTTAATAATATAAGACATGCTGTGTTTTACAGTGATCGTAGTATTTGTTAGCGTGAACTTAAATGTTACCTACCACTAAGAAAGATGTATGTGAAAATCTTGTTGTCTCCTACCAACCAGATCACCCATGCTGCCAGGATCATTATATCCATATACATAATGATCCTGGCAGCAGACATAGTTTTTCTTTCTTTTTTACATTTTTGTAACTTTGTTTGTAAATAGACTACATATCTCTTATACATAAATAAAAAATTACAGTGGGAGCCTTTCCCACTGATATCCTCAAAAAGAAAGATGTATGTGATCAGATGTAACAAGATGCAATTCACAGAGGACAAATAGCAATGCAGCTTACTCGGTTTTTGGCTCAGGCTTTGGCTCACTGATGACCGTTCCCACACTCTTGAACCAGCGTACCAGGTTGCGGTGATCCTTCACATAGAGCCAAGCTTGTAGAAAAGGGAAGAGCTTCTCATTTATGCCACGGGCCTCGATGTAAAGATGGAATGCATCACGCACCTTCTCGTCCAACTCTCTACCAATCAAAATAAAACTTTATATAGTACAAGTAAAAGGTAGCATGTCAACATTCAGAGCATCAGTTCCCATGTTAGTGCTATCAAGTTTGTAATGTATCAACCAGCCTTAGCACCAATTTAAAGCAGAATAACATTAAGTGACTTATAAATACCAGGTATGACAAGCAACCTTGATCCAAACAAGTATGCAAAGGTGTAAACAACATCATACAGCACAATTCAATTAATACAAGAGATAGCTTTTCCAGATTTGACTGGATCACTGAAGAACACAGTTCAGGATAGTTTAATATAACAATTTGAAGTTTTTCTGTATTGCGGCGCACTACATAACAGATCTAAGTAGGCACATACAATAATCCATATTATTATTTCCATTAAGATCTGATAGCAGTAACTAAACCAAGTCTACTGTCATGTAGCATTGCCATGGACATCAACCTAGAGGGCAGTCAGCCAGTCACTACTTAGGGCTCCTTTGATTTGGAGGAAACATGAAGGAAACGTACAGGGTTAGGAAATTTTCCAGAGACACTACTGTCCACTGCATTGATTCATAGAAAAGGTGCAAGGGCAATCTAGAGAAACTTTTCCTTTAGATCTCACTTTCAAGGCAAAACTTGGAAAAGAAAAATTCACTCAGACCTCATTCTTTGGTCCTATGCATAAGGAAAGGGGAAACTTTTACACCTGCCATCCTTTTCTACTCCTATACCTTTCCTATTCCTTTGATTTTCCTACCTTATGAATCAAAGAGGCCCTACATGGCTGCAGGCCACAGATTCTGGATCGATGTGTCTAACAAGCTCAATGTGCCACATGTTTTGTTGATATGCCTACTAGTTTGTCACATATGTGTGATAGTCGGTTTGAGAGCTTAATCAGAGGAAGAGGATTGCAGCTGGGTCTACAACAATTGTGAGGGCTTTGTGGAAGGCCAGGTCGTCAGGAACAGTGCCTGCTTTTGCAATTTTCTAGCGACGCTACGACCATTGTACACCAAGCTTGTTATCAAATCTGCAGAAAGAAAATGGACAAAAGGCTCAAACAAGGATCCGAAATACTCAGAGAGCTAGCTGCTAAGGTGTTTGATCGTGCCAATGGGTGGGAGCTGATGAGTAGAAGATTGCTTTGGTGCCTTCATCCTGGTGGCGACAACCTTTGATTTTTCAGTTTCCATGTTCCTGCTGGGCGTAGCGATGTGTTGCCTTTTATGTCTGTCCAAAATTACTCCATTGCCTGTAGCCTGGTTGATCTACGTAACACATAGTTGTAGGTCTATTTTCTGAAAAGAGAGGCTTTTCCCTTTTTCTGTTAGCTGATGTTGGTACTTTGTTTAATATAAAAGGCATATAGTGCCCCCGCTTCAAATTAATACAGCCCTACTTCGTAATTAATGAGATTGAGGAGAGATCCCTTTTCTCAAGGAAAAAAAAAATCTCTAGTACACAAATTGCTACCTCCGTTCCAAAATATAGGCCTTTTTTGAAAGCTAGTTTAGCTTTCTAAAAAGGCCTTATATTTCGGAATGGATGTAATATTTGTTAACAAACTCAGTTATTTTCTAAGTCATATGAGCATGTGGTCTCTAGACATATGGTCAATGACTGAAAAATGGACTTGGCAAAAAGTACCGAGTGCTAAGCACATTGGTATACCTGAAACTTTTCCTTTAGCCACAATATGTGTTTCACACCCCATTGTCAACAACTACTACAGAAATCTCCTAACAGAAGTGCAAAACTTCAGTAAGGAATTTATTTCAGACAAACCAGCAAGCAATATGCAGTCAGAATATCTCCTGGACACCACTTACAGGATATTCTTAGATATTGGTGCCCTTTTAAGAATTCACACTGGGCAACTAGCAAATCTGCGTAACCATTCTGTGTCCCAGAGCCATTCATTAGGGCATGCAAACAGTCAGTGTATACCTATAGCTCCAGATGTGCCAACTAAATTAGTAAAATCACAATTTGTACTGTTAGACTAGGACTTATTCTAGCTGTTAGACTAGCACTTAGTCTTGGCTTATCCATGCAAGCATGCTGCACTTTGCCATGTGTATAGCTAGGATCTGAACTAACTCTAAGAGATGTACTCTCACCATCTCTCTATTCCATTGTATGCCTATGCATGTAACCGTATGTACCCATGAATGGAATACAGACTAAGATTGCCATCACATGGATAGCAAGTTTGCCTATCATGGTATCAGATTAGATCCTGAATCCCCAATGACTGACAACTCCACTGCCTCTAGCACGGCAACCAGCAACGCCACTATTGTGGCTACCTCTGCTGCTACTGCCTCCTCCTCTTTGGCCAGCATTCAGAAGTGCCACGGTAGTGGTGGCGCTGGTGCTCGTGCCAGAGGCAACGGAGTTGGCCATCATTGGGGATTCAGGATCTAATCTGATATCATGATAGGCGGACTTGGTATGGATGTGATTGTAATCTCAATGTGTATTCCATTTAGGTAAATATGGTTACATATATAGGCTACATAGGTGTACAATGAAATAGAGAGGGAGAGAGTAGGGCTCGTAGAGTTAGTTCAGATCCTAGCTACACTCACAGTAATGTGCATCATGTGTGCATGGATAAGCAAAGACTATCTGCTAGTCTAACAGAAAGAGTAAATCCTAGTCTAACATCCCCCCGCAGTCTCGACAGTAGGCTGACGAACGGTAAAACTGGACCTGAACTCAAGAAAGGGTGTAGTCGTAAATCCCTTGGTGAAAATGTCCACAAACAGCGAAGAGAGAGCATGCAGAACTTGGACCTCGCCAACCTGTAACTTGTCGCGCACGAAACTTATGTCAACCTCAATATGTTTTGCCCGGTGGTGCTGCACTGGGTTGGTGGAGAGGTACACGACGGAGACATTGTCGCAATAGACAATAGTGGACTTGTCAGCATGTTGGCGTAACTCCTGCAAGAGTTGCCGAATCCAACTACTTTCAGCAATAACATGAGTGACTGTACGATACTCTGCTTCAGCACTAGTGCTGGACATGGTTAGTTGGATTGGGCGGGCCAAGAGTGAGATTATCACCGAGAAAACACAGAACCCTGTTGTGGGTTGGTGGGTGTCGGGAACCGCCCAATACGCATCAGAAAAGGCAACTAAAGAAGTCTAGGAAGGAACTAAAGAAGTCTAGGAAGGAACTTATATGCTTCGCTTAACAAGATCAATATGAGTAAAGTGTGGTGTGTGCATGAAGAGACAAGCCCGGTGAACTGCATAGGCGATCTCAGGGTGAGTCAAAGTGAGATACCGAAGAGCGCCAACAAGGCTCTGATGAAGGGTAGGACTATCAAGACCGCCATTAGCCGAGGTTTTGGAGCCAGAGACAATGGGAGATTTGCAGGGTTGCAATCGGACATACCATCTCGCTGGATGATGTTGATAACATATTTTTTTGAGATAGATGGACCAGCTGGAAACGGCGATGCACATGGTTTTGGAGAGATGACCATGTAAAAAACATTCTTAGCATCGAGCTGGTGAATATGCAAGTGGAAAGATAGCAATCACATGCATAATCTATAATCGAGTAAACCAAGAGAAAGAACTATAAGGATTGTGCTAGGTTTGACAACAGAGCTAAAGGTGTTGTCATAATCTATGTGGTGTTCCTAGGAGAAGTCTATATATGTAATCACATGCATAAAATGTTTTTATATCACATACTTCTTGGGAATTGACGTTTCAATATTGCATGGTGAAGGTAAAATCAGAATTTTATTGCAAAGCAAATCAGGTTCCTCGAAAAATAGAGCATTGATACAAACAAGGTCCTCTATTTATCAAATTAAGGGGAAAAAAATCTAGTATAGCAAATTGCGCTTGTTAACAAACTTATTTGTTTTTCTTTAGTTATCTCCAAATTTAAGTTATCTAGACATATGGTCAGTGACTCAATGACTGAAACATGGACTTGGCAATGAGTATCGAGTTCTGAGCACATTCGTATACCTGAATTTTTCTTTTCACACAATTATCTGTGTTTCAACACCCCATTCCTAACAACTACTACAGAACTCTGCTAGCAAAACTGCAAAATAACACTAGGCAATTTATTTCAGTCAAACCAACACGCAATATGCAGTTGGAATATCTCCTAACACCACTTGAAAGATGTTCTTAGATATTAGTGCCTTTCTCAAAATTCCCTGACAGCCTGCTCCTGGACACCTGAACTGCCTACCATACTTTAGGAGCCATTGTTTATCATCAAAACTACTATCATTGAGCTTAGACCTTCGGACTGATCACCAACAACTAGCAAATCCGCTTAACCATTCTGACTGTCAGAATCATACTAGAGCATTGTAAACAGTCAATGTATACCTATAGCACCAGATGTGCCAACTAAAATAGTGAAATCACAATTCATTCGCGATTCTGGGAAATTCAGGTTCCAATGTTGCATACTAAAGGTAATCAAGCTGACTGTCTACCAATCAGAATCTTATTGCGCACCAAATCAGGTTTCTCGAAAACTAGAGCTGATAGAAGCTCCTCTACTGAACAAAAAAAAATCTCACAGAACAATCAAACTCGAAGGGATTCGCAAGAAATAACTCACTGGAATATGCGACCCTGGTACTCGCCACCTCCCTTGGCCGCAATCGCCGCCGCCGCCGCCCCAGACGGCGCGGTCTTGGACCGAAGGCAGACAGAGTGGATCCCCACGGCGTCGGGATACAGCCCACAGAGGAACTGCATCGACTTGCCGCTCTCCGGCCTGGAGATGTCGACGTGGAGGAAGAGCTGGCTAATGGACTCGCTCGGCCCGCCACCGCCGTCGGAGTCGGAGTCAAAGTCGGCGCCGGGGGGCATGATGTTGGCGAGCCTGGCGACGGAGATGGAGATCTCCTCGCCGGCGTCCCCGTAGGCGCGGCGGAGCACGGGGCCCGTGGACTGGTCCAGGGCGCCCTTGACGATGGTGTAGGGCCTGGGCGGGCTGATCTTGGGCGGGGGCGTCATTTTGTTGACCTCGAGGTAGTGCTCCTTGAGGGAACGGAGGATGATGGAGTTCACTGCCGAGGAGGACGCGACCGCGGTGGCCGCGGAGGGGGGGCGTGGCCGTGAGGTGGAGAGGGCACGGCGGAGCAGGAGCGCGCTGGCGGCGGAGGGGGCGGCGCGGCGGAGCATCGTGGGCGGCGAGGGGGGAAGAAAGGGTTTAGGGGTTAGTAAGGAATGGGGAATTACCGATTTGTTTGTGTTTGCGTGTAAATGAGATCTTCACCGTCTCGTGGGCACATCGGATAGAGTCTGCAGTCTTTCGAAATAGCTCGAGTTTTATTCGTAAAGGTTGTTTATCAGAGACACATCGATATAGTTATGTTTTTGTAAAGAGGCCACTATTTTCATCCCATAAAAATTATCTAATTTTTTTCTTAATTTAGATGTATCTAGATATTACATACTTCTAGCAATAATTATCACAGAGGTGGACAAGGAGTTTGGCAAACTTTCTTCTTGATATGAGCAACACTAACATTGTCACCCACAGCTTGCTCTCGAGTTCGAGGACAACTCCAACGGCACCAAGTGTAAGTTTGTGTTCCTGCCCCCTCATCCCATTGTGCCAGTAAAAGAGTTACAGAGTTGAGTTTACTATTGAGGGACGAAGGAACACAATGACTCAATCACTAGGGGTGGCAACTACAAGTGGCTCTGGCCGATATAGTTATGTGTCGCCGCTAATAAAAAATTTCATTTTTCTATACCACTATTTTAACAATATGAAGGATATTATCTTTGGAACAAGATACAGTAGATCATCAATGGAGTTTATAACTCAATCATGCTCCTACATGAATGGAATGTGCAATAGATGTTTGTTTGCGTGATATAAAGGATTTATCTACATAATAAAGGAAGTGTTCTCGGATTCATGGATTATCTTCTTCTTTTGATGTTCAAAACATAACAATGATTTTCTATGCAACTGATCACACTCGAACTTCTTAAAAAGGGTTCACATGAAAATGAATTCTAGACAAAGATTTGGTGCATATGGGAACCCGTGATCTCGTTTTTTTTTTCAATAGTATTGAGTTGTAAAAAATTCTGGAAAAAATACACACATAGTCAATGATGTATCCCACAAAAGGGCAAAAATCAATTTCAAATACTTAATATTTTGAGCTACACAAAAATGACCAAATTATATATCTGAGTAGTCATTTATCATTTTTGTCTAGGTCATAAATTCATAATAAAAATAATTTCGGATTGGGATTTTCCATGATTGTGGGATCTATCAATGGTAATTTACAGAATTATTTTCATTATTTTTATAACTTGTAAAAATATTTTTAATTTTTTTAACTAAGCGAGAGCAGTGGAGCTCGTGAGCTAAAAGCATTTTTCAAATGAATTCTTCCATGAATAAAACTTTTTTATAAAAATAAGGCGTTCTGACTGATCTTTTTCAGGCTGAGCAATTGTGAAGTTGACACGTGGTGAGACGTCGAGATTGCTCATCACGCCTTCCACATCCTTCCGGAAGCACCCACTGGAGAACGGATTGCTCTCCAAGACAAAGCCCAAACTCGCAACCAGAAATAGAAACGGCCCACGCTCGCCTCCCCAAAAATCCCTGTCCCCAACTCAGATTCCCCAAACACACCATCTCGCACGCACCCATGGGCTGGCGCTGGCACGACGACGGCGAGGGCGACGGCGACGGTGGCCGCGGGCTCGGCGGCGTCCCTGACCTGGCGGGCCGAGGCGGCGGCGAGGGGGCGCACGTCGGCACGCGCCGGGTGGTGCAGTCCCGCTGCCACACGGAGGAGGTGGAGCCCGGCCGCTTCGTCCGCAAGTGCGAGAAGACCGAGCAGCTCCTCCGCGACTGCGTCGGCAGGTTAAATTTCCCTGCTCCCGCTTGAAGTACCGCGTTCTCCTGCAAGGATCGCATTTCTGCATGTTATTATGTTAGGAATCGTGCTGTCCTGCCATGGATGGAGTTGGTTTCCCGGTGATTGAGTTCCCAGTTTGAGATACCGCTGCCCCTCTTTGCCATGGATTTATGTGTCAGCCAGGCGCCGTTGATTATCATTTTAGACATGTGACCACGGATTAGTGAAACTGGCGTCTGTTGATGCCGTCCAATTTTAGGTCTGTATGTTGCCATGTAGGAACAGGTATGGCTTCAGTCATTCCTGCTGTAGCACTTGGTGCTGTGCCAGATAATTGACAGCTTTGGTGGCTTTCATTGTGACAGCAAAATTGCCTGACAAATATGTACTTGATACTTGATACATCTGATCCACAAGCAGGTTCATACATAGACGGTTGCGAAGCATAAACATCAAAGTGCTATATTTTACATGGGGTCATCTATATAAAATATTACATGCTCCAAAGTTCTGTCTCATGTTCGTTGAGCAACAAGTGAAACAAACACAAGAACAGTTGTTCGCAGGGGATATTCTTTCTGTTCTGCACATAGTTTTCATGTGGTGTGTCAAGAGGAAGCAAGCAATGTCGTTGTACCCATACAAGGGGCAGCATATTATCATTGGAAAAGAGGCATCATATTATTATCGGAAATACATATGTTAAAAGCATTGGAAATTCATATCAACCAGGCATGTTTTGTTAACTTTGTTGCACTTGGCTATCAAATTGTTTGGTGAACGAATCCCAATTTCTTGTACTCCCTCCACCACATCAAACTTGTCTTAACTTTGTCAAAATTTTGACAAAGTTAAGACAAGTTTCATGAGACGGAGTGAGTATCCCTCTCACAAAAAAGAGTTTCTTAGTACCTACACATTTTTAATTTAGTACTGCATTATGTCTGATAAGTTGGATAAGTTTATGCGTTGATATTATTCTTTTTGGCTGGTTATGGACAGATTTTTTATGTTCTTTATTCCTCCATTGCTAATCTGAACTAACCAACAATGCTCCTCTGTTAGGCCCTCTGAACTGGTGGAATCCAAAACTGAGCACACTGAAGAAGATGTCACAGATGAAATGACAGGCGCCTCACACTCTCTTGGCTTCCCAACAAAAGAGCCATTTGCATTTCCAGGACTTCGCAGCGACATAGAAGCTATCGAGAAAGACTTCACTGGGAACCTCAGTAGCTTTATGGAGGAAGCTGAGCGGATGACCAACGATTTCTTCAGATCCTTTGGGTTTCCTTCCACTCATGACGAGGAGTCGAGAGCACTTCCTAGGCGACCTGTGGAGAGGCATGTTGAGGAAGGTACCGCGAAGAAGGCCAAGGAGAATGAGTACTCGGAATTCGGGAGTCAGATCACAGATGTGTAGCAAGATGCAATCATATCGCTTACATTTCTCAGAACTGAAGTCTGTTTCGCTGGATGTCTAGGGTTCTTGTATGGTTTTTCTTTTGAACATTGCAGTGTCATGGTTGTAATAGCCGGAAGATGGAGAAGCAGTTTGGGAGACTTTTTATGTGCCGCAGTTATCATAAGTGTTCTGCCTGTTTTAGGGGCATTTTGTATAGTGCTGTTGCCAGTCCCGTCAACTAGAACAATTCGCGCTGTTGCACCAATGAGCTTGACTGCATGTTCTGTTTCCTGTTTCGAATTGCAGTCTTCGCACAGAGTTGCACTTGCACTGCGAAATGTTCTCTTCTTGCAGATCACATAACCTGCTGGCATCAGGCTAAGGTTGAGCACTGAGTAGTGCAACTTGGATAAATCTGATAGACATGGAACCCACTAGGGAATATGCAGCCAATGTACGGAGATCATATTAGATGATTATAAGCCCTAAATGGGCAACAAGAAACGTACTACTTCCTCCGATTCATATTACTTGATGCTAATATGAATGTATTTAGACACATTTTAATTGTAGATACATCTATTTTAGTGGAAAGTAATATGAACCGTAAGGAGTAGTACAATTTTGCTGATGCACATACATCATCTCAGTCTCATACTCATCCCTATATGAACAATTCGGCAATAGAGATCAGTTCTCTATCTATCTGTACAGCGCTCAGTTTCACACGTAAATGTGCAACTTGTCCTGTTGACGAAAAGCGCAATGTCTGCTAGCTGCGGCTACAAGCGCTTAGAGTAACCAGAACCTGCGCACTTCTTGCAGAGTATCAGCCCTGTGTGAAAAATATATATAGTGGAATGTCAGAAAAGACATGGGCAAGCACAATGAAGACTACAAGCTTTGTCTCTGAGATCGAATTAGCATGTATTGATATGTCAGGAACTTGCCCTACGAAGTGCTATATAACGGCGGGATGAAAAGAAGGGAAGAATGCAAACCTGCTCCTCTGCATACCCGGCATTCGACCACCCCGTTGTCTGCCTTCATTTTGCCATCACTGCAGAAGACACACTTTGTGCCCCCTGGGCAGAACAAAAAGTTACAATGTTTAGCAAGTTTGCATGCGCACAATGCTATAAGCATGTGACTATGTGAGCACGACCATGCCGAAGTATCGGATTCAGGAACGGTGCAAACCAATCCGCTGTATATGCTTTCATACCAACAAGGCAATGCGAACTGTTCTCATACTGCACGATCGAAGTGACGCTATAGTGCAAGCTCATACATTGAGTAATTCGGCAATGATTAAAGAGAACTTGCTGAATGCACGGTTTCGCCAACAATTAAAAAGGCAATGTCGATCCGTTTTACTTCAAGTAAAGTGAGTATTATGTTCATCCATTTGGCTGTGCTCTTCCAACGACGTAGCACCGTACCAAATGAACAACTTGGTTCAGTTTTAAGCTATGTTCAGCATTTTGTTTTGTTTCTCCCATATTGCTAACTTCGTTAAAAATTACTATTCCAAATACCCAAACATTGGATAGGTGCAAACGTCGTAGTTCGTTAAAATCAACAAATCAGGTGCGTGAATGTGCAAGCTACAGTTTTAGCTCAGTTGCGAGGCAATGCATCGGTGGAGTAATTTCTCAAATTCAAAGACGAGGGACAGAGAGCCAGAGAGAAGTAATACTCGTACCATTTCCAGCACATCTTTCGCACGGAACAGGGTCCCCCTGCGAAGGAGAAAGAAACGAAATCAGAGCCCGCAACAGCCACTCGTCGCTTATCGGTAAGGAAGAAGAGGAGGACAGGACGTGGCAACGCGCGGCGACCAGACCTTGAGGCCGAGGACGAGGGACAGGGAGACGGCGCCGACGACGGAGGCGGCGATGATGAATGTCTGCGTGTCGACGGGGGCGCCTCCTCCTCCGTAGGCTGCCGCGGCGACGGCGCGGGGCCGGGAAGGAGGAGCGGGGAATGCGAGCGGCGCGGGAGGTGCCTTGCGCCGCCGGGAAGGGGAGATGGGTGGAGATGCGGGGAGTGGGGATGAGGAGAGGCGGAACGACGACGAGGTGGGCCGGAGAAGCGACGCCATGGAATGGAGCACCCAACAATGGGGTTTTTTCGTGTTTTTTTCCCTGCCACGGTCCCACTCCTATCTCTAGACTCACTCTGCACATAAATCAGTTTTAAAAAAAAGACTACATACAAATTCGATAAAGCCAATACTCCCTCCGTCTATAAAACCTATAAAACGATGTAACTTATCAAAATATAAATGTATTTAGATCTATTTTAGTATCTAGATACAACCACGATGTAAATCTAACGGTCGTTGATTTGTAATTCTCAGTGACTTAGGGCATCTCCAACAGGGAGACCCAAATGCAAAAAATTCGTCCGTTTGGGTCTTTTTGGACAAAAACTGCTCCCAACGGGGCAACCCAACCCAAAAACGGACAGCCATAAAGTCCAGAGCGACCCAAACCCGTCTCAAATTTGGACGGACTTTGCGTCTGTCCGGCTGGCTATAGACGGCTCCGGACGTCCGTTTCTATCCACCCAGCCCCACACTTTCTCTGTCCTCTGTCTTCTTTTTCCCATGGAGATGACCGGCATAGCCACCGGATTTTGGCTGGCCTGGCCAACTGCCGCCGTCGCCGACGCATGGAGAACGCCGGCGCAGACTCCCCGCTTTTTTTCATCCATGCCGGAAGTTGCTGCTTCCAAAAGGAGCTCCGGCGGAAAGCTCATCGACGGTTGATGACCCACAAGTATAGGGGATCGCAACAGTCTTCGAGGGAAGTAAAACCCAATTTATTGATTCGACACAAGGGAAGCCAAAGAATATTTGTAAGCCTTAACAGCGGAGTTGTCAATTCAGCTGCACCTGCAAACAGACTTGCTCGCAAGAGTTTATCAGTAGCAACCATTTTATAGCAGTAACCGTAGTGAAATATAAGCAGCAGTGTAACAAAGACAGCAGTAGTGATTATAGTAAACAACAGGATTAAAATACTGTAGGCACAGGGATGGATGAACGGGCGCTGCATGGATAAGAGAACTCATGTAACAATCAAAGTAGGGCATTTGCAGATAGTAATAAAACAATATCCAAGTACTAAATAACCATAGGCATGTGTTCCGTATATAGTCGTACGTGCTCGCAATGAGAAACTTGCACAACATCTATTGTCCTACCAGCCGGTGGCAGCCGAGCCTCTAGGGAATCTACTGGTAATTAAGGTACTCCTTTTAATAGAGCACCGGAGCAAAGCATTAACACTCCGTGAACACATGTGATCCTCATATCACAGCCTTCCCCTCTGGTTGTCCCAATTTCTGTCACTTTGGGGCCTCGGGTTCCGGACAGCAATATGTGTATACAACTCGCAGGTAAGATCATAAAGCAATGAATATCATCATGAATTGATAACATGTTCAGATCTGAAATCATGGCACTCGGGCCCTAGTGACAAGCATTAAGCATAACAAGTTGCAACAATATAATAAAAGTACGAACAACGGATACTAGGCACTATGCCCTAACAATCTTATGCTATTACATGACCAATCTCATCCAATCCCTACCATCCCCTTCAGCCTACAGCGGGGCAATTACTCACACATGGATGGGGGAAGTATGGATGGTTGATGGAGAGGCGTCGGTGGTGATGATGGCGATGATCTCCTCCAATTCCCCGTCCCGGCGGAGTGCCAGAACGGAGTTTCTGGTCCCGAGACGGAGTTTCACGATGGCGGCGGAGTTCTGGATGTCTTCTGGCAATTTCGTCGAACCCCCTCGCGTTTTTAGGTCAGAGGGCTTAAGTAGTCCAGAGGGGAGCGTCGGGGGCTGCCCGAGGCGACGCCACCATAGGGCGGTGCGGCCCAGGGGCCCACCGCGCCGCCTTGTGGGGTGGGCGCCTCGTGGCCCCCCTCCGTCTCGTCTTCTGGCTCCGTCAATCTTCTGTGAAAATAGGCCCATTGCAATTATTTCCGGGGATTTTCCTGAAAGTTGAGTTTCTGCACAAAAATAAGACACCATCTGCTGAAAACAGCGTTAGTCCGTGTTAGTTGTATCCAAAATACACAAATTTGAGGAAAAACAATAGCAAAAGTGTTCGGGAAAGTAGATACGTTTTGGACGTATCAACTCCCCCCAAGCTTAGCTTATTGCTTGTCCTCAAGCAATTCAGTTAACAACTGAGTGCGATAAAAGAACTTTCACGAACACATTTGTTCATATGATGTAAATTCTCATGATATGGACGAGTACTTAGGCAATTCATAATAAGATAAATGCAAATAACGTCATCTAATAGTTATGTCAATCATGGAAAAGATACCAACAAATTAATAATAAGCATCATGAATCATGTCTATCAGCAAGATTGCAATGTTCATAAAAGGATATGATAAAGTGGTATCTCGCTTGCCCGTATTTGTACGGCAAAACATAAATGCCCAGGCACCTCTGGAATTCATGGAAAGACTAGAAGTAGAGATTATCAAAGATAAAAGCATCAAAGTTATACTACAGCTAATCATATTTTGGGACAAGCATATTATACTAAGAATGACAGTTGTGCTCTCAAGAAGATGCTCAAAGAAAGGATGGTGACTGAACATAAAAGTAAAAGATTAGCCCTTCGCAGAGGGAAGCGGGGATCAACATGTGCTAGAGCTTTTTATTTTTAAAACATAAGTAAAATTATTTTGAGAGGTGTTTGTTGTTGTCAACGAATGGTAGTGGGCACTCTAACTACCTCATCAACCAGACTTTCAAGAGCGGCTCCCATGAAGGACCGTTATCTCTACCAGCAAGGTAAATCATCCCTCTTCTCTTTTGTTTACACATGTACTTTAGTTTTATTATGGATGACACTCCCCCCAACCTTTGCTTACACAATCCATGGCTAACCGAATCATCGGGTGCCTTCCAACATTCACATACCATGGAGGAGTGTCTATTTGCAAATTAAGTTGCATACTGATAAATCAGGGCAAAATATGTGAAGAGAATTATTGATGAAAGTTAATTAATTGGGGCTGGGAACCCCGTTGCCAGCTCTTTTTGCAAAATTATTGGATAAGCGGATGTCCCACTAGTCCATTGATGAAAGTCTGTCAGGAGTAAATAACAAGGTTGAAAGATAAAACACCACATACTTCCTCATGAGCTATAAAACATCGACACAAATTGAGAAGTATTTTGAAGGTTTAAAGGTAGCACATGAGAATTTACTTGGAATGGTTTGAAATGCCATGCATAGGTATTTATGGTGGACACTTTGGAATAACTTGGTTTTCAGGGGTTTGGAAGAACGAGCGGCATTCCCGCTCAGTACAAGTGAAGGCTAGCAATAGACTGGGAAGCGATAATCAAGAGAGCAGTAACTGTCATAATCATGCTTGCGACAAAATAAATTAACGGTGGCATAAAAGTGATACAAGAACTCTGAAACAAAGTAAATCATCGAGGTTTAATTGACTTTTGTTCAGTCATATGCATGCGTGAGCATGTGCCAAGTCGATTCAAGTGAATTATTCAGAGGAGGGTACCACAATGTCATACCTATCTATGAATAAAACAATGCAAGCAAAAATTTATGACATGCTACTCATATTAATAAATTGGAGCTAAACATGAGAGATCATGAACTACTGGACTTTCGTTAAATGACATATACCTCACATGAACCAACTAAGCATGCTCACATGGATGAGTATATGTACAAAAATGAAAACAAATAGGGTTCATACCAGCCTCTCACCATAGTCGAGTTGTCGTAGATCGTCATTATTGCCTTTCACTTGTGTAGCTTGAATAATATGAAATGAAAACCAGCTCCAGCCACCGAAGACCGCTGAACTCCATAATGAACTTTACAAAACCAAAGAAGAACAACAAATATTTTTGGTGTTTTCGAATTGGAAACAAGAACAAAAGGAAACATGCAAACAAAGCAAAATCTTTTTGGATTTTCTCATAGCAAACCAACGATAGCAAATAAAGCAAAATAGGAACAAGAAACCAAAATAAACAAATGGTAAAGAGAAACAACAGAAATATTTTTGGAATTTTTGTGTTTTAGGAAAGAAACAAAGCAAAAACAAGAGAATGAAAACTAAAAGAGTCACATAAACACAAAGTAGCAGAAATCCGTCAAACTTGACAGCAGTACAGTAATCAATTTTTACGAAAATCTTCCGCTGCTCAACTCGAAAAGTGCTCAACTAATGAAAGTTAGATAATAACCTGGGGAACATGCACAAAAATTGGCTTCGCAAAATATCATTCTAGCTGTTTTTAGGAAAAAAGTTTAGTGTCAGTCCAGAATCTGTTTTTAGACAACACTTCCCCAAATATCATCTCCCTCATATTAGAAGCCACTTTAAGAAGCTAAACAAGTATGTACAAGTATCCGGTAATTGTAATATGCAATGAATGAGTGATGCCGGCATACATCCCCCCAAGCTTAGGCTTTTGGCCTAAGTGGAGATAAACCCCAGCGAGGGTCAGGGTTCCACGCCGGTGGATCATACATGGCGTGGTCATAATAAGATCCCTGTGCAGAAGAAAAGGGTGAAGGCTCCACATGCCCAAAATGTTGATGTGAAGAACTCGCTGCATCGGATGACAAGTCGAGGGGTTCCTCGGCCTCCTCCGTGCCGTCCCCTGCATGATGGCCACCCCCTTCTATGTATGCATCAAGTTCATCTTCTATGACCGACCAATTTTTCCTGGAATCAAGGTTAAACAAAGCAGGTGCAGGCAATCCTACTAGCCTTTCAGTTTTAGTTGTTCTCCACTTTTTCTTGAAAAAGGTTATCTCATAGGACAGGTTATTCAAATTAGACCAATTAGAAACAAAGTCATGCTTTATCATGGAAACAATGTCAAGTTTCTCTATAGGGAGCTGAATATCAAGAGGGTGAGGTTCTACACCATGCATAGCTAGCAAACGAGAGGCAATGAGACCTCCACAAATTCCTCCTTTATCACGGTTAGTAGCAAGCCTAAAAGCTATCAAAGCACCCAGATTATAAGTTCTATCACGTTGCAATGCGGCAGCTAAGAAAACCAAATCATGGATGGATAACTTATTTGCATTCTTTCTAGCAAGTACGCACTTGGTGATAAAGTAAGCAAAATAGCGAATAGCTGGGAGTTGAATACTACGAATTTTACCACTCTCATCTGAGAAGCTTCTCCCTTGACAGATCATCTTGTATAGACTCGAGAGTTCCTGCGGCAGCCCCCTAATCTTCTCACATGATCCCCATTGCGGCACTTTAATAGCTGCACAAAAATCATCAAAGGGCAAGTTGATAGTTTTATTGTAGATTTTATATCGAACCATGGGGTTAGATTGGGACCAATGGAATTCAAAATCCTGCACCACTGACATGGTTAGTTTTACATATTGGTAAGGTTCACCAACAACAAAATCTTCCAACCCTGCATTAGAAATCAGATTTTGAACATCCTGAAAAATTCCCGCACTCCTCATGAAATTGGTGCATGGGTAGTAGGAGGGGTATACTCCCTCTTCACGGTGGACTCTCATAGCTTCATGCACCTCCAATTCATGTTGGTTGAGTTGGTATCTATTCCACTCCATTTTATGAATTTTTTCAACAATCATTATAAAAGTTGGTTTTGAGACATATAAATGAGGGCAACTACTATAGGAACTTGATAGAGTACTAAACATGCATCAAAACTATTTTTTACAACTTAGAACAAGCATGCAAGCTCACTTAACATGTTACCTACAGCAGCAAAATACTCAAGATATACTCAACCAAACAAAATTCTATTTCGATAATCGGAGGAGTCACATACCGGAGAGCAAATGTGCCAAATTTCAGACAGAATTCTGGACTGAGCAAAGAAATCGAGAAATCCTGAGCTCTCAGACGAAAACGCGAGTGAGGATGAACTGGTACGAATTTTTTCGGGAGAGAGAGTGAAATGAGTGGAAGAGATGATTAAGTGGGGCCAGGTGGGGCCCTCACCACAGGGTGGCGCGCCCCCCTTGCTGGCCGCGCCGGCAGGTGGGGTGCAGCCCTGGGGTGCCCCACTGGTCAGCTCCATGCACTCCCAGGTTGCTTTTCGAAAAATAAGACCAACGGTATAATTTTTGTAAATTTTTGAAAACTTTGAAAAATGCACATTTCTGGGTGTTAAAATTATTATTACAGGGTAGAGAAAGATTTTCAAACTTCAAACAACTAAAGCATTTTGCAAAACAAGTAGTGCTACAGCAAGTAAAGCAAGTGGAGGAAGAGAGAAATGTTGTTTAGCTCTTCCATGCATATAAAATGTACTTGCTAACAAGGTTGATCAAGTCTTGCCACCAAATAAATTTTACATGTCAAAAGAAGAAATAAACCTCAAATCAATCATGTTACCTTATATTGTATTGATATGGATCCAATCATAATGCTTTGATATCCTTGTATAGGCTCATATATAGGACAATCAATAACTCCCACTTTGATAGTTCTCAAATTAGAAATTGTATTAACTCCACATACTTTATCAATCCTCTTGGGAAAATAAACAGTATGCTCCTTGTCATCAACATTGAAAGTAACCTTTCCTTTATTGCAATCAATAATAGCCCCTGCAGTGTTAAGAAAAGGTCTCCCAAGAATAATAGACATATTATCATCTTCAGGCATTTCCAACACAACAAAATCAATTAATATTAAGCAATTATTAGTAACATGAACAGGAACATCCTCACATATACCAACAGGAATAGCAGTAGATTTATCAGCCATTTGCAAAGATATGTCAGTTGGTATCAACTTATCTAAATAAAGTCTCTTGTAAAGAGAAAAAGGCATAACACTTACTCCAGCTCCCAAATCACATAGAGCAGTTCTAACATAATTATTCTTGATGGAACAAGGGATAGTCGGTATACCTGAGTCTTCCAGCTTCTTTGGAACTTTGCCATTGAAAGAGTAATTAGCAAGCATAGTGGAAATCTCCTCATTAGGAATTTTCCTTTTGTTAGAGACAATATCTTTCATATACTTTGAATAAGGAGGCAATTTAATAGCATCAGTCAAAGGGATTTGCAGAAACAAAGGTTTCATCCAATCACAAAATTTATTATAGTGTTCTTCTTCCTTTGATTTTAATTTCTTAGCAGGAAAAGGCATTTGCTTTTGAACCCAAGGTTCTCTTTCATTACCATGTTTCTTAGCAATAAAATCTTCTTTAGTGTACTTTTTATTTTTAGCTTGCTTTTCAGGTTCATCTTCAACCTCTTCTTTATCAGAAGCATCATCATTATCTTTATCATGTTCATTACCACTTTCAGTTTCAGCATCAGAAATAGAAATACTATTAGGATCATTAACAGGCTCAGAGGATTCTACAACAGTTTTATGTTTCTTTTTGTTTTTCTTAGAATGAACACCAGTTTCTTTAGTTCGTTGAGAATCTTGTTCAACTCTTTTGGGATGCCCCTCAGGATATAGAGGATCCTGAGTAGAAACACCGCCTCTAGTTGTTACTTCATAAGCATGTTTTTCTTTAGAAGTATTTTTAACAAGTCATTTTGCACTTTAGTAAGTTGATCAATTTGAATTTGGAACCATATGAAAGTGTTTAACAAGCATCTTAACATCATTGGAGGTTCTCTCCACAATATCATGCAAATTACTAATAGCTTGAGAATTTTCCATTAAATGATTCTCTACTCTCATATTAAAATTATCTTGCTTACCAATATAATTATCAAACTCATCTAAACATTGATCAGGAGGTTTGGAGTACGGAATATCTTCTTTACCAGAGCGTTGAAGAGAATGTACCTCAATCAAGGATGAAGGGGGAGTTATCTTACATAAATCTTCTATGGGAGGTAAATTCTTCACATCTTCAGATTTAATACCTTTCTCCTTAAGAGATTTCTTGGCTTCCCTCATATCTTCATCATTTAATTTAATCATACTCCTCTTCTTCAATATTGGTGTTGGGGCTGGTTCAGGTGTAGTCCAATCATCATGATTTTGGCTTATTCTAGCCATTAATTCTTCAGCTTCGTTTGGAGTTCTTTTCCTAAAAACACAACCAGCACAACTATCCAGGTATGCCCTAGACTCAATGGTTAGTCCACTATAAAATATATCAAGTAAGTCATGCTTTTCCAGATCATATCCAGGTCGAGCTCTGATAAGAGAGCAGAACCTTGCCCAATCTTCAGGAAATTTCTCTCCATCTTCCTGGTCAAAACTATAAATTCTCTGCAAAGCAATATGTTGAGCACTAGCAGGAAAGTATTTTCGAAAGAAAACATCAAGCAAACCAGTTGGACTATCAATAGAATCAGGAGGCAAACTATTATACCAAGTTTTAGCATCATCCTTTAATGAGAAAGGAAAAAATTTAGCAACAAAATAAGTACGCTTCTTGATATCATCAGAAAACAAGCTACTTGATACGTCTCCAACGTATCGATAATTTCTTATGTTCCATGCCACATTATTGATGTTATCTACATGTTTTATGCACACTTTATGTCATATTCGTGCATTTTCTGGAACTAACCTATTAACAAGATGCCTAAGTGCCAGTTCCTGTTTTCTGCTGTTTTTGGTTTCAGAAATCCTAGTAACGAAATATTCTCGGAATTGGACGAAATCAACGCCCAGGTTCCTATTTTCACCGGAAGCATCCAGAACACACGAGAAGGACCAGAGGGGGGGGCACTGGGCCCCCAGACCATAGGCCGGCGCGGCCCAGGCCCTGGCCGCGCCGCCATATGGTGTGGCCACCCCTTCAGCCCTCCTGCGCCGCCTCTTCGCCTATTTAAAGCCTCCGTCGCGAAAACCCTGATGCGTTCGACGAAACCCACAGAAACCTTCCAGAGCCGCCGCCATCGCGAAGCCAAGATCTGGGGGACAGGAGTCTCTGTTCCGGCACCCTGCCGGAGCGGGGAAGTGCCCCCGGAAGGCTTCTCCATCGACACCGCTGCCATCTCCACCGCCATCTTCATCACCGCTGCTGCTCCCATGAGGAGGGAGTAGTTCTCCATCGAGGCTCGGGGCTGTACCGGTAGCTATGTGGTTAATCTCTCTTCTATGTACTTCAATACAATGATCTCATGAGCTGCTTTACATGATTGAGATTCATATGAGTTTTGTATCACAATTCATCTATGTGCTACTCTAGTGATGTTATTAAAGTATTCTATTCCTCCTGCATGGTGTAAAGTGGACAGGGTGTGCATCATGTAGTCCTTGGCTTAGTTTATGATCGTGATCTCTTATGGATTGTGAAGTTAACTATTACTATGATGGTATTGATGTGATCTATTTGGTTGTGTTGATCTATCTTACACTATAAGGTTACTTAAATATGAACAAATTGTGGAGCTTGTTAACTCCGGCATTGAGGGTTCGTGTAATCCTACGCAATGCGTTCATCATCCAACAAAAGTGTAGAGTATGCATTTATCTATTCTGTTATGTGATCAATGTTGAGAGTGTCCACTAGTGAAAGTGTAATCCCTAGGCCTTGTTCCTAAATACTGCTGCGTTACTACTGCTTGTTTACTGTTTCACTGTGTTACTACTACTGCAAGACTACCACCATTAACTACACGCCCGCAAGCTATTTTCTGGCACAGTTGCTACTGCTCATATATATTCATACCACCTGTATTTCACTATCTCTTCGCCGAACTAGTGCACCTATTAGGTGTGTTGGGGACACAAGAGACTTCTTGCTTTGTGGTTGCAGGGTTGCATGAGAGGGATATCTTTGACCTCTTCCTCCCTGAGTTCGATAAACCTTGGGTGATCCACTTAAGGGAAAACTTGCTGCTGTTCTACAAACCTCTGCTCTTGGAGGCCCAACACTGTCTACAGGAAAGGAGGAGGAACGTAGACATCAAGCATATTTTCTGGCGCCGTTGCCGGGGACCAGAAAGCTACACAACAGGGATTTCCTCCCTCGTCAACCACGCGCCAGTCCTGGACAGCATCAAGCTATTTTCTGGCGCCGTTGCCGGGGAGGAAAGGTAAAAGGTACTCACACTCCGGATCTCGGCTACTAAGCTATTTTCCGGCGCCTTGTAAGTACTCGAAGCCATTTCCTTTAGATCCTGCAATTGCAACTTTTTGTTTCTTGTTTACACTAGTAAGGCATAATGGAAAACAACAAAAATATGAGAGATCTTTATGAACTTTATCTTGAATTAGGACATGATGTGTTTGAAGAGAGAATTAAAAACCCCATGGAACTTTATGTGCATGCTAATGGGAATGTTATTAATATGAATGCTTTGAACACTATTGTTGCTAATGCTATGGAAAATTCTAAGCTTGGGGAAGCTGGCTTTGATGAGCATGATCTTTTTAGTCCCCCAAGCATTGAGGAGAAAATTTTCTTTGATGATACTTTGCCTCCTATTTATGATGATTATAATGATAGTAGTCTTTTGTTGCCACCTGTTATGGAGGATAAATTTGATTATGATTACAATATGCCTCCTATATTTGATAATGAAAATAATAATGATAGCTACTTTGTTGAATTTGCTCCCACTATTACTAATAAAATTGATTATGCTTATGTGGAGAGTAATAATTTTATGCATGAGACTCATGATAAGAATTCTTTATGTGATAGTTATATTGTTGAGTTTGCTCATGATACTACTGAAAGTTATTATGAGAGAGGAAAATATGGTTGTAGAGATTTTCATGTTATTAAAACACCTCTCTATGTGCTGAAATTTTTGAAGCTACACTTGTTTTATCTTCCTATGCTTGTTACTTTGCTCTTCATGAACTTGTTTATTTACAAGATTCCTATGCATAGGAAGCATGTTAGACTTAAATGTGTTTTGAATTTGCCTCTTGATGCTCTCTTTTGCTTCAAATATTATTTCTTGCGAGTGCATCATTAAAACTGCTGAGCCCATCTTAATGGCTATAAAGAAAGAACTTCTTGGGAGATAACCCATGTGTTATTTTGCTACAGTACTTTGTTTTATATTTGTGTCTTGGAAGTTGTTTACTACTGTAGCAACCTCTCCTTATCTTAGTTTTGTGTTTTGTTGTGCCAAGTAAAGTCTTTGATAGTAAAGTCAATACTAGATTTGGATTACTGCGCAGAAACTGTTTTCTTTGCTGTCACGGATCTGGGCCTAATTCTCTGTAGGTAACTCAGAAAATTATGCCAATTTACGTGAGTGATCCTCAGATATGTACGCAACTTTCATTCAATTTGAGCATTTTCATCTGAGCAAGTCTGATGCCATTTTAAAATTCGTCTTTACGGACTGTTCTGTTTTGACAGATTCTGCCTTTTATTTCGCATTGCTTCTTTCGCTGTGTTGGGTGGATTTCTTTGTTCCATTACCTTCCAGTAGCTTTGGGCAATGTCCAGAAGTGTTAAGAATGATTGTGTCACCTCTGAACATGTGAGTTTTTGATTATGCACTAACCCTCTAATGAGTTTGTTTCGAGTTTGGTGTGAAGGAAGTTTTCAAGGGTCAAGAGAGGAGGATGATATACCATGATCAAGGATAGTGAAAGCTCTAAGCTTGGGGATGCCCCGGTGGTTCATCCCTGCATATTTCAAGAAGACTCAAGCATATAAGCTTGGGGATGCCCAAGGCATCCCCTTCTTCATCGACAAATTTATCAGGTTCCTCCCTTGAAACTATATTTTTATTCGGTCACATCTTATGTGCTTTACTTGGAGCGTCTGTATGCTTTTGTTTTTGTTTGTGTTTGAATAAATTGGATTACATCATGCTTGTGTGGGAGAGAGACACGCTCCGCTGGTTCGTATGAACACATGTGTTCTTAGCTCATAATATTCATGGCGAAGTTTCTTCTTCGTTAAATTGTTATATGGTTGGAATTGGAAAATGATACATGTAGTAATTGCTATAATGTCTTGGGTAATGTGATACTTGGCAATTGTTGTGCTCATGTTTAAGCTCTTGCATCATATGCTTTGCACCCATTAATGAAGAAATACATAGAGCATGCTAAAATTTGGTTTGCATATTTGGTTTCTCTAAGGTCTAGATAATTTCTAGTATTGAGTTTGAACAACAAGGAAGACGGTGTAGAGTCTTATAATGCTTGTAATATGTCTTTTATGTGAGTTTTGCTGTACTAGTTCGTGCTTGTGTTTGCTTCAAACAACCTTGCTAGCCTAAACCTTGTATCGAGAGGGAATACTTCTCATGCATCCAAATACTTGAGCCAACCACTATGCCATTTGTGTCCACCATACCTACCTACTACATGGTATTTTCCGCCATTCCAAAGTAAATTTCTTGAGTGCTACCTTTAAACAATTCAAAATTTATCACCTCTGATTTGTGTCAATGTTTTATAGCTCATGAGGAAGTATGTGGTGTTTATCTTTCAATCTTGTTGGGCAACTTTCACCAATGAACTAGTGGCTTCATCCGCTTATCCAATAATTTTGCAAAAAGAGCTGGCAATGGGATTCCCAGTCCCAAGTTAATTAACAAAAATAGACACTCCTCCATGGTATGTGATTGTTGGACGGCACCCGAAGGATTCGGTTAGCCATGGCTTGTGTAAGCAAAGGTTGGGAGGAGTGTCATCATAATAAAACTAAAATAAAAAGGCACTCCTTCATGGTATGAGATTGTTGGCAGGCACCCGAGGATTCGGTTAGCCATGGTTTGTGAAAGAAAGGTTGGAAGGAGTGCCATCCAAAAATAAAATAAAATGGGAGCCGCTCTTTGAAGGTTTGTCTGGCAAGGGGGTTAGAGTACCCATTACCATTCGTTGACAACAACAAACACCTCTCAAAACTTTACTTTTATGCTCTCTATATGATTTTAAAACTTGAAAAGCTCTAGCACATGATTTATCCCTGCTTCCCTCTGCGAAGGGCCATTCTTTTACTTTTATGTTGAGTCAGTTCACCTATCTCTCTCCACCTCAAGAAGCAAACACTTGTGTGAACTGTGCATTGATTCCTACATACTTGCATATTGCACTTGTTATATTACTTTGCATTGACAACTATCCATGAGATATACATGTTACAAGTTGAAAGCAACCGCTGAAACTTAATCTTCCATTGTGTTGCTTCAATACCTTTACTTTGAATTATTGCTTTATGAGTTAACTTTTATGCAAGACTTATTGATGCTTGTCTTGAAGTGCTATTCATGAAAAGTCTTTGCTATATGATTCACTTGTTTACTCATGTCATATACATTGTTTTGATCGCTGCATTCGCTACATATGCTTTACAAATAGTATGATCAAGGTTATGATGGCATGTCACTCCAGAAATTATCTTTGTTATCGTTTTACCTGCTCGGGACGAGCAGAACTAAGCTTGGGGATGCTGATACGTCTCCAACGTATCGATAATTTCTTATGTTCCATGCCACATTATTGATGTTATCTACATGTTTTATGCACACTTTATGTCATATTCGTGCATTTTCTGGAACTAACCTATTAACAAGATGCCAAAGTGCCAGTTCCTGTTTTCTGCTGTTTTTGGTTTCAGAAATCCTAGTAACAAAATATTCTCGGAATTGGACGAAATCAACGCCCAGGTTCCTATTTTCACCGGAAGCATCCAGAACACACGAGAAGGACCAGAGGGGGGGGCACTGGGCCCCCAGACCATAGGCCGGCACGGCCCAGGCCCTGGCCGCGCCGCCATATGGTGTGGCCACCCCTTCAGCCCTCCTGCGCCGCCTCTTCGCCTATTTAAAGCCTCCGTCGCGAAAACCCTGATGCGTTCGATGAAACCCACAGAAACCTTCCAGAGCCGCCGCCATCGCGAAGCCAAGATCTGGGGGACAGGAGTCTCTGTTCCGGCACCCTGCCGGAGCGGGGAAGTGCCCCCAGAAGGCTTCTCCATCGACACCGCTGCCATCTCCACCGCCATCTTCATCACCGCTGCTGCTCCCATGAGGAGGGAGTAGTTCTCCATCGAGGCTCAGGGCTGTACCGGTAGCTATGTGGTTAATCTCTCTTCTATGTACTTCAATACAATGATCTCATGAGCTGCTTTACATGATTGAGATTCATATGAGTTTTGTATCACAATTCATCTATGTGCTACTCTAGTGATGTTATTAAAGTATTCTATTCCTCCTGCATGGTGTAAAGTGGACAGGGTGTGCATCATGTAGTCCTTGGCTTAGTTTATGATCGTGATCTCTTATGGATTGTGAAGTTAACTATTACTATGATGGTATTGATGTGATCTATTTGGTTGTGTTGATCTATCTTACACTATAAGGTTACTTAAATATGAACAAATTGTGGAGCTTGTTAACTCCGGCATTGAGGGTTCGTGTAATCCTACGCAATGCGTTCATCATCCAACAAAAGTGTAGAGTATGCATTTATCTATTCTGTTATGTGATCAATGTTGAGAGTGTCCACTAGTGAAAGTGTAATCCCTAGGCCTTGTTCCTAAATACTGTTGCGTTACTACTGCTTGTTCACTGTTTCACTGTGTTACTACTGCTGCAAGACTACCACCATCAACTACACGCCCGCAAGCTATTTTCTGGCACAGTTGCTACTGCTCATATATATTCATACCACCTGTATTTCACTATCTCTTCGCCGAACTAGTGCACCTATTAGGTGTGTTGGGGACACAAGAGACTTCTTGCTTTGTGGTTGCAGGGTTGCATGAGAGGGATATCTTTGACCTCTTCCTCCCTGAGTTCGATAAACCTTGGGTGATCCACTTAAGGGAAAACTTGCTGCTGTTCTACAAACCTCTGCTCTTGGAGGCCCAACACTGTCTACAGGAAAGGAGGGGGAACGTAGACATCAAGCATATTTTCTGGCGCCGTTGCCGGGGACCAGAAAGCTACACAACAGGGATTTCCTCCCTCATCAACCACGCGCCAGTCCTGGACAGCATCACTACTCAAAGTAGAAAGCTCATTCATGTGCTCTACAGCACTTTCTTTTTCAGTACCACAAAAAGGTGTTTTCTCAACAATAGATATATGAGATAAATCAAGAGAAAAATCATAATCCTTATCCTTAATGTTTATAGGAGATGTGGCAAATTTAGGATCAGGAGACAGTTTATATCTAACAGTATGTTGTGCAAAAAGCTTTTTAATATTACTTGTACCAGTAGTAGCATTGCATTTATCAATAAAATCATCATCAAGTTCCACATAATCTTCATCAAGATCATCACTAGAGTGTTCAACAGACTCGGGAGAATTAACAGGTGTAACAGTATTTTCATTAGGAATTTCAGCATTTTCAATTTGTCTAGACCTAGCAATTGTAGCATTTAGAAAAGAACCTAATGAACCATTATCATCAAGCACAGTAGAAGCATCATTAAAATTATAAGAGGAATTTTCAGATTCAGCAGAAGTACTAGCATGTGAAGCTTGTGGTGGTGAAACAAGTTGACTTATCACAGATGGTGAATCAAGAGCAGCAGAGGTACTCAGAGTTGTACCTTTTCTTGTAGTGGATGGTAATATGGCGACTTTAGTATCGCGAGGTTTACCCATGATGGAGAATTTGCAGCGAACAATATCAATCCAAGTGAACTTGCAAATAAAGCTATGCTCCCCGGCAACGGCGCCAGAAAATAGTCTTGATGACCCACAAGTATAGGGGATCGCAACAGTCTTCGAGGGAAGTAAAACCCAATTTATTGATTCGACACAAGGGGAGCCAAAGAATATTTGTAAGCCTTAACATCGGAGTTGTCAATTCAGCTGCACCTGGAAACAGACTTGCTCGCAAGAGTTTATCAGTAGCAACAGTTTTATAGCAGTAGCAGTAGTGAAATATAAGCAGCAGTGTAACAAAGACAGCAGTAGTGATTATAGTAAACAGCAGGATTAAAATACTGTAGGCACAGGGATGGATGAACGGGCACTTCATGGATAAGAGAACTCATGTAACAATCAAGGTAGGGCATTTGCAGATAGTAATAAAACAGTATCCAAGTACTAAATAACCATAGGCATGTGTTTCGTATATAGTCGTACGTGCTCGCAATGAGAAACTTGCACAACATCTATTGTCCTACCAGCCGGTGGCAGCCGGGCCTCTAGGGAATCTACTGGTAATTAAGGTACTCCTTTTAATAGAGCACCGGAGCAAAGCATTAACACTCCGTGAACACATGTGATCCTCATATCATAGCCTTCCCCTCCGGTTGTCCCAATTTCTGTCACTTTGGGGCCTCGGGTTCCGGACAACAATATGTGTATACAACTCGCAGGTAAGATCATAAAGCAATGAATTTCATCATGAATTTATAACATGTTCAGATATAAGATCATGGCACTCGGGCCCTAGTGACAAGCATTAAGCATAACAAGTTGCAACAATATCATAAAAGTACCAACAACGGATACTAGGCACTATGCCCTAACAATCTTATGCTATTACATGACCAATCTCATCCAATCCCTACCATCCCCTTCAGCCTACAGCGGGGCAATTACTCACACATGGATGGGGGAAGCATGGATGGTTGATGGAGAGGCGTCGGTGGTGATGATGGCGATGATCTCCTCCAATTCCCCGTCTCGGCGGAGTGCCAGAACGGAGTTTCTAGTCCCGAGACGGAGTTTCGCGATGGCGGCAGAGTTCTGGATGTCTTCTGGCAATTTCGTCGAACCCCCTCGCGTTTTTAGATCAGAGGGTTTAAGTAGTCCAGAGGGGAGCGTCGGGGGCTGCCCGAGGCGACGCCACCATAGGGCGGCGCAGCCCAGGGGCCCACCGCGCCGCCTTGTGGGGTGGGCGCCTCGTGGCCCCCCTCCGTCTCGTCTTCTGTCTCCGTCAATCTTCTGTGAAAATAGGCCCATTGCAATTATTTCCGGGGATTTTCCTGAAAGTTGAGTTTCTGCACAAAAATAAGACACCAGTGCAATTCTGCTGAAAACAGCGTTAGTCCGTGTTAGTTGTATCCAAAATACACAAATTAGAGGCAAAACAATAGCAAAAGTGTTCGGGAAAGTAGATACGTTTTGGATGTATCAACGGCGCGCAGGGCGACGGCCAAGGGCGCGTGCATGGGTCGCCAGCCGCAAGAGCCACGGACAAGGGCGGGAGCCAAGGCTCGCGCCGCTCGCTGCTGCAGCTTCTCCCGTGCGCGCGCCTTGCCATCGCGGGCACCGGCCGAGCACGGGTCGCTCCTCCACGCCGCCGCGTGCTGACGTGGGAGTTGATGTGGGATCAACATCGCCAGAAAGTAGCTTCCTTGTGACGGTAAAGCACTCGTCCGTTGGGAACCCCAAGAGGAAGGTATGATGTGTACAGCAGCAAGTTTTCCCTCAGTAAGAAACCAAGGTTTATCGAACCAGTAGGAGTCAAGAAGCACGTTGAAGGTTGATGGTGATGGAGTGTAGTGCGGCGCAACACCAGGGATTCCGGCGCCAACGTGGAACCTGCACAACACAACCAAAGTACTTTGTCCCAACGAAACAGTGAGGTTGTCAATCTCACCGGCTTGCTGTAACAAAGGATTAGATGTATAGTGTGGATGATGATTGTTTGCAGAGAACGATAAAACAAGTATTGCAAGAGATTGTATTCGATGTAAAAGAATGGACCGGGGTCCACAGTTCACTAGAGGTGTCTCTCCCATAAGATAAATAGCATGTTGGGTGAACGAATTACAGTTGGGCAATTGACAAATAGAGAGGGCATGACAATGCACATACATGACATGATGAATATTGTGAGATTCAATTGGGCATTACGACAAAGTACATAGACCGCTATCCAGCATGCATCTATGCCTAAAAAGTCCACTTTCAGGTTATCATCCGAACCCCTTCCGGTATTAAGTTGCAAGCAACAGACAATTGCATTAAGTATGGTGCGTAATGTAATCAATAACTATATCCTCGAACATAGCATCAATGTTTTATCCCTAGTGGCAACAACACATCCACAACCTTAGAACTTTCTCACATCGTCCTGCATTTAATGGAGGCATGAACCCACTATCGAGCATAAATACTCCCTCTTGGAGTTACTAGCAAAAACTTGGCCAGAGCCTCTACTAACAACGGAGAGCATGCAAGATCATAAACAACACATAGGTAATAGATTGATAATCAACATAACATAGTATTCTCTATTCATCGGATCCCAACAAACACAACATATAGCATTACAGATAGATGATCTTGATCATGTTAGGCAGCTCACAAGATCCGACAATGAGGCACATGAGGAGAAGACAACCATCTAGCTACTGCTATGGACCCATAGTCCAGGGGTGAACTACTCACTCATCAATCCGGAGGCGACCATGGCGGTGTAGAGTCCTCCGGGAGATGAATCCCCTCTCCGGCAGGGTGCCGGAGGCGATCTCCTGAATCCCCCGAGATGGGATTGGCGGCGGCGTCTCAGTAAGGTTTTCCGTATCGTGGCTCTCGGTACTGGGGGTTTCGCGACGGAGGCTTTAAGTAGGCGGAAGGGCAACGCGGGGGGCCACACGAGGGCCCAACACGCCAGGCCAGCGCGGCCTAGGGCTTGGCCGCGCCGCCCTGTTGTGGCGGCGCCTCGTGGCCCCACTTCATTTCCCCCTCTTCTGGAAGCTTCGTGCAAAAATAGGACCCTGGGCTTTGATTTCGTCCAATTCCGAGAATATTTCCTTACTAGGATTTCTGAAACCAAAAACAGCAGAAAACAAAGAATCGGCTCTTCGGCATCTCGTTAATAGGTTAGTGCCGGAAAATGCATAATAATGACATATAAAGTGTATAAAACATGTGAGTATCATCATAAAAGTAGCATGGAACATACGAAATTATAGATACGTTTGAGACGTATCAAGCATCCCCAAGCTTAGTTCCTACTCGTCCCGAGTAGGTAAACGATAACAAAGATAATTTCTTAGTGACAATGCTACCAACATAATCTTGATCAATACTATTGTAAGCACATGTAATGAATGCAGCGATTTGAAACAATGGTAAATGACATGAGTAAACAATTGAATCATAAAGCAAAGACTTTTCATGAATAGTACTTAAAGACAAGCATCAATAAGTCTTGCATAAGAGTTAACTCATAAAGCAATAATTCAAAGTAAAGGTATTGAAGCAACACAAAGGAAGATGAAGTTTCAGCGGTTGCTTTCAACTTGTAACATGTATATCTCATGGATATTGTCAATGTAAAGTAATATAACAAGTGCAATATGCAAGTATGTAGGAATCAATGCACAGTTCACACAAGTGTTTGCTTCTTGAGGTGGAGAGAGATAGGTGAACTGACTCAACAATAAAAGTAAAAGAAAGGCCCTTCGCAGAGGGAAGCATTGATTGCTATATTTGTGCTAGAGCTTTGGTTTTGAAAACAAGAAACAATTTTGTCAACGGTAGTAATAAAGCATATGAGTTATGTAAATTATATCCTACAAGTTGCAAGCCTCATGCATAGTATACTAATAGTGCCCGCACCTTGTCCTAATTAGCTTGGATTACCGGGATTATCATCGCAATACACATGTTTTAACCAAGTGTCACAAAGGGGTACCTCTATGCCTTTGTACAAAGGTTTAAGGAGAAAGTTCGCATTGGATTTCTCGCTTTTGATTATTCTCAACTTAGACATCCATACCGGGACAACATAGACAACAGATAATGGACTCCTCTTTAATGCATAAGCATGTAGCAACAATTAATGTTCTCATATGAGATTGAGGATATATGTCCAAAACTGAAACTTCCACCATGATTCATGGCTTTAGTTAGCGGCCCAATGTTCTTCTCTAACAATATGCATGCTCTAACCATTAAATGAGTGGTAAATCGCCCTTACTTCAGACAAGACGGACATGCATAGCAACTCACATGATATTCAACATAGAAATAGTTGATGGCGTCCCCAGGAACATGGTTATCGCACAACAAGCAACTTAATAAGAGATAAAGTGCATAAGTACATATTCAATACCACAATAGTTTTTAAGCTATTTGTCCCATGAGCTATATATTGCAAAGATAAAGAATGGAAATTTTAAAGGTAGCACTCAAGCAATTTACTTTGGAATGGCGGAGAAATACCATGTGGTAGGTAGGTATGGTGGACACAAATGGCATAGTGGTTGGCTCAAGGATTTTGGATGCATGAGAAGTATTCCCTCTCGATACAAGGTTTAGGCTAGCAAGGTTATTTGAAGCAAACACAAGGATGAAGCGGTGCAGCAAAACTCACATAAAGACATATTGTAAACATTATAAGACTCTATACCGTCTTCCTTGTTGTTCAAACTCAATACTAGAAATTATCTAGACCTTAGAGAAACCAAACATGCAAATCAGATTTTAGCATGCTCTATGTATTTCTTCATTAATAAGTGCAAAGTATATGATGCAAGAGCTTAAACATGAGCACAACAATTTCCAAGTATCACATTATTCAATATATTATACCAATTACCACATATATCATTTTCCGATTCCAACCATATAACAATTTAACGAAGAAGAAACTTTCGCCATGAATACTATGAGTAAAGCCTAAGGACATATTTGTCCATATGCAACAGCGGAGCATGTCTCTCTCCCACACAATGAATGCTAGGATCCAACTTTATTCAAACAAAACAAAAACAAAAACAAACCGACGCTCCAAGCAAAGTACATAAGATGTGATGGAATAAAAATATAGTTTCAGGGGAGGAACCTGATAATGTTGTCGATGAAGAAGGGGATGCCTTGTGCATCCCCAAGCTTAGACGCTTGAGTCTTCTTGATATATGCAGGGGTGAACCACCGGGGCATCCCCAAGCTTAGAGCTTTCACTCTCCTTGATCATAGTGTATATCATCCTCCTCTCTTGATCCTTGAAAACTTCCTCCACACCAAACTCGAAACAAACTCATTAGAGGATTAGTGCATAATCAAAATTCACATATTCAGAGGTGACACAATCATTCTTTATACTTCTGGACATTGCACAAAGCTACTGAAAGTTAATGGAACAAAGAAATCCATCTAACATAACAAAACAGGCAATGCAAAATAAAAGGCAGAATCTGTCAAAACAGAACAGTTCGTAAAGACGAATTTTTAACAGGCACCAGACTTGCTCATATGAGAAAACTTAAAATTAATGAAAGTTGCGTACATATCTGAGGATCACTCACGTAAATTGGCATAATTTTGTGAGTTTCCTACAGAGAATTTTACCCAGATTTGTGACAGCAAAGAAAACTAAGATAAGGAGAGGTTGCTACAGTAGTAAACAACTTCCAAGACTCAAATATAAAACAAAATTACTGTAGTAAAAACATGGGTTGTCTCCCATAAGCGCTTTTCTTTAACGCCTTTCAGCTAGGCGCAGAAAGTGTGTATCAAGTATTATCAAGAGATGAAGCATCAACATCATAATTTGTTCTAATAATAAAATCAAAAGGTAACTTCATTCTCTTTCTAGGGAAGTGTTCCATACCTTTCTTGAGAGGAAATTTATATTTAATATTACCTTCCTTCATATCAATGGTAGCACCAACAGTTCGAAGAAAAGGTCTTCCCAATATAATGGGACAAGATGCATTGCATTCAATATCCAAGACAACAAAATCAACGGGGACAAGGTTATTGTTAACGGTAATGCGAACATTATCAACTCTCCCCAAAGGTTTCTTTGTAGAGTTATCAGCAAGATTAACATCCAAATAACAATTTTTCAATGGTGGCAAGTCAAGCATATCATAAATTTTCTTAGGCATAACAGAAATACTTGCACCAAGATCACATAAAGCATTACAATCAAAGTCATTGACTTTCATCTTAATGATGGGCTCCCAACCATCCTCTAGCTTCCTAGGAATAGAAGTTTCAAGTTTTAGTTTCTCTTCTCTAGCTTTTATGAGAGCATTTGTAATATGTTTTGTGAAAGCCAAATTTATAGCACTAGCATTAGGACTCTTAGCAAGTTTTTGTAAGAACTTTATAACTTCAGAGATGTGGCAATCATCAAAATCTAAACCATTATGATCTAAAACAATGGTATCATTGTCCCCAATGTTGGAAAAAATTTCAGCAGTTTTATCACAGGCAGTTTCAGCAGCTTAAGCAGTTTCAGGCAGTTTTTCGCGCTTTGCATTAGAAGTGGAAACATTGCCTACACTAATTCTTTTACCATTATTAGTAGGAGGTGCAGCAACATGTGTAGCATTAGCATTGCTAGTGGTGGTAATAGTCCAAACTTTAGCTATATTATTCTCTTTAGCTAGTTTTTCATTTTCTTCTTTTTCCCACCTAGCATGCAGTTCAGCCATTAATCTTATATTCTCATTAATTCTAACTTGGATGGCATTTGCTGTAGTAACAATTTTGTTTTCATTATCCCTATTAGGCATAACTTTCAATTTCAAAAGATCAACATCAGCAGCAAGACTATCAACTTTAGAAGCAAGTATATCAATTTTCCCAAGCTTTTCTTCAACAGATTTGTTAAAAGCAGTTTGTGTACTAATAAATTCTTTAAGCATAGCTTCAAGTCCAGGGGGTGTGTTCCTATTATTGTTGTAGGAATTCCCATAAGAATTACCATAGCCGTTGCCATTATTATAAGGATATGGCCTATAGTTTTTACTAGAATTGTTCCGGTAAGCATTGTTTTTGAAATTATTATTTTTAATGTAGTTTACATCAACATGTTCTTCTTGTGCAACCAATGAAGCTAATGGAACATTATTAGGATCAACATTTGTCCTATCATTCACAAGCATAGACATAATAGCATCAATCTTATCACTCAAGGAAGAGGTTTCTTCGACAGAATTTACCTTCTTACCTTGTGGAGCTCTTTCCGTGTGCCATTCAGAGTAATTAATCATCATATTATCAAGAAGCTTTGTTGCTTCACCAAGAGTGATGGACATAAAGGTACCTCCAGCAGCTGAATCCAATAGGTTCCGCGAAGAAAAATTCAGTCTTGCATAAAAGGTTTGGATGATCATCCAAGTAGTCAGTCCATGGGTTGGGCAATTTTTAACCAAAGATTTCATTCTTTCCCATGCTTGTGCAACATGCTCAGTATCTAATTGTTTAAAATTCATTATGCTACTCCTTAAAGATATAATTTTAGCAGGGGGATAATATCTACCAATAAAAGCATCCTTGCATTTAGTCCATGAATCAATACTATTCTTAGGCAGAGATAGCAACCAATCTTTAGCTCTTCCTCTTAATGAGAAAGGGAACAATTTTAATTTTATTATGTCACCATCTACATCTTTATACTTTTGCATTTCACAAAGTTCAACAAAATTATTGAGATAGGCAGCAGCATCATCAGAACTAACACCAGAAAATTGCTCTCGCATAACAAGATTCAGTAAAGCAGGTTTAATTTCAAAGAACTCCGCTGTAGTAGCAGGTGGAGCAATAGGTGTGCATAAGAAATCATTATTATTTGTGGTTGTGAAGTCACACAACTTAGTATTCTCAGCAGTATTCATTTTAGCAACAGTAAATAAAGCAAACTAGATAAAGTAAATGCAAGTAACTAATTTTTTTGTGTTTTTGATATAGCAAACAAGATAGTAAATAAAGTAAAACTAGCAACTAATTTTTTTGTGTTTTTATTTAGTGCAGCAAACAAAGTAGTAAATAAAATAAAGCAAGACAAAAACAAAGTAAAGAGATTGGGATGTGAAGACTCCCCTTGCAGCGTGTCTTGATCTCCCCGGCAACGGCGCCAGAAAAAGAGCTGCTGACGTGGGAGTTGATGTGGGATCAACGTCGCCAGAAAGTAGCTTCCTTGTGACGGTAAAGCACTCGTCCGTTGGGAACCCCAAGAGGAAGGTATGATGTGTACAGCAGCAAGTTTTCCTCGCAAGAAACCAAGGTTTATCGAACCAGTAGGAGTCAAGAAGCACGTTGAAGGTTGATGGTGACGGAGTGTAGTGCGGCGCAACACCAGGGATTCCGGCGCCAACGTGGAACCTGCACAACACAACCAAAGTACTTTGTCCCAATGAAACAGTGAGGTTGTCAATCTCACCGGCTTGCTGTAACAAAGGATTAGATGTATAGTGTGGATGATGATTGTTTGCAGAGAACAGTAAAACAAGTATTGCAGTAGATTGTATTCGATGTAAAAGAATGGACCGGGGTCCACAGTTCACTAGAGGTGTCTCTCCCATAAGATAAATAGCATGTTGGGTGAACGAATTACAGTTGGGCAATTGACAAATAGAGAGGGCATGACAATGCACATACATGACATGATGAATATTGTGAGATTCAATTGGGCATTACGACAAAGTACATAGACCGCTATCCAGCATGCATCTATGCCTAAAAAGTCCACTTTCAGGTTATCATCCGAACCCCTTCCGGTATTAAGTTGCAAGCAACAGACAATTGCATTAAGTATGGTGTGTAATGTAATCAATAACTATATCCTCGAACATAGCATCAATGTTTTATCCCTAGTGGCAACAGCACATCCACAACCTTAGAACTTTCTCACATCGTCCTGCATTTAATGGAGGCATGAACCCACTATCGAGCATAAATACTCCCTCTTGGAGTTACTAGCAAAAACTTGGCCAGAGCCTCTACTAACAACGGAGAGCATGCAAGATCATAAACAACACATAGGTAATAGATTGATAATCAACATAACATAGTATTCTCTATTCATCGGATCCCAACAAACACAACATATAGCATTACAGATAGATGATCTTGATCATGTTAGGCAGCTCACAAGATCCGACAATGAAGCACATGAGGAGAAGACAACCATCTAGCTACTGCTATGGACCCATAGTCCAGGGGTGAACTACTCACTCATCAATCCGGAGGCGACCATGGCGGTGTAGAGTCCTCCGGGAGATGAATCCCCTCTCCGGCAGGGTGCCGGAGGCGATCTCCTGAATCCCCCGAGATGGGATTGGCGGCGGCGGCGTCTCAGTAAGGTTTTCCGTATCGTGGCTCTCGGTACTGGGGGTTTCGCGACGGAGGCTTTAAGTAGGCGGAAGGGCAACGCGGGGGTCCACACGAGGGCCCCACACGCCAGGCCGGCGCGGCCTAGGGCTTGGCCGCGCCGCCCTGTTGTGGCGGCGCCTCGTGGCCCCACTTCCTTTCCCCCTCGGTCTTCTGGAAGCTTCGTGCAAAAATAGGACCCTGGGCTTTGATTTCGTCCAATTCCGAGAATATTTCCTTACTAGGATTTCTGAAACCAAAAACAGCATAAAACAGCAACTGGCTCTTCGGCATCTCGTTAATAGGTTAGTGTCGGAAAATGCATAATAATGACATATAAAGTGTATAAAACATGTGAGTATCATCATAAAAGTAGCATGGAACATAAGAAATTATATATACGTTTGAGACGTATCACCGCGCCTCGCCTCGCGGTGCTGCGTGCCAACGGCGGCCTCGTCGCCCCGCTGCCTGCTGACGGCAGCTGCGCCACCCCGCGCCTGAAAGGGCACGGATGGCGCCTAGAGGGGGTGAATGGACGATTTAAACTTTTACGACATGGGCTTAACAAATGCGGAATAAAACTAGCGTTTACTTTGTCAAGCCCAAAGCCTATATACTATGGTTCACCTATGTGCACCAACAACTTATTCTAAGCAATGGTTCACCTATGTGCACCAACAACTTATGCTAAGCAATACAAGCAACTATGTGATAGCTAGATATATAACTTCAAGCACGATGGCTATCACAAGGTAAAGTGCATAAGTAAAGAGCTCGGGTATAGAGATAACCGAGGCACGCGGGAGACGAAGATTTATCCCGAAGTTCACACTCTTGCGAGTGCTAATTTCCGTTGGAGAGGTGCGGCGGCTTAGTGCTCCCGAACGCCACAAGAGGCTCACCTTGAGGTGTGGTTGCTCGATGCACACCAACGCCACAAAGGCCTCACCCCAAGATGCGGTACTCACACCACACACCGAACGCCATGAAGGCGCCTCACCTTATTCTCCGGTGACCCTCGCCACAAAGGCCTAGGTCACGGTTCCACTAAGGGATTTCCTTCAAGGCGGAAACCGGGCCTTACGCAAAGATTGGGGCACACATCCACAACTTAATTGGAGGCTCCCAACAAATCGCCACAAAGGCCTAGAATCCGTCTAGGGTTCCAAGAACCCAAGAGTAACAACCTTCTTGCTTTCACCACCACGAATCACCGTGGAGAACTCAAACCTATGCAACAAATGCAATGGCAAGAACACCACAAAGATGCTCAAGTCCTTCTCTCTCAAATTCCAACAAAGCTACAAAAGCTATTGGGGAAATAAGAGAGGAAGAACAAAGAGGAGAACACAAAATTCTCCAAGATCTAGATCTAGGTGGTTCCTCTCACAAAGAAATGGATTTGATTGGTGAAGATGTAGATCTAGATCTCCTCTCTCTTTTCCCTCAAGAATATGCAAGAATCATGGGAGGAATCAAGAACTAGGGTAAGCTTTGAAGGAGAACAATGGAGGAGAGGGAGAGAGTGAACCAACCAGCCCAAGGAGGAAGAAGGGGTGCTTAAATACCCCTCCCATCGAAATATGACCGTTTGGGTATGCTCAGGGCGGATTTTCCGGGCCGGATATTTGCAAAATATCCGGCCCCCGAAAAACGACTAAGGACCAGAAAAAACATGCCCCTGGATGGGTGCCGGATTTTTGGCCGGATTTTCCCAGAGGCCGGATTTTTCGGGGGGGGGGGGGGGGGGGGGGGATTATTCGCCCCAAACTTGGGCCGGAATATCCGCCCCTGAAAACCGCGTAAACATCAAACTGAAACGGGCATAACTTTAGCATCCGGACTCCGATTTTGATGATCTTGGGCTTGTTTTAAAGCTAGGAACAAGCTCTACAAGATCATGCAGGGAACCATCATAATCCAACAATGTAGGATAGAAACAAATGATGAAAGGTTTGACCTATCTAAAAAAGACATACCGGTAAAAACCTCCAACCTTGAAAATGCAACAAGTTGCCCGTGCAAAAACCATTCTTGATGAACTAGAGCTTGTCATGAGAATAAGTACAAGCTCTAAAACATCACATGGATAAGATACAAATAACAACCAAGAAAGATGATGCAAGAATCCAAAGGTTTGAGCTCTCTCCGAACGATACGATCGAGTTACTCACTCGAGAGCCCTCTTGATAGTACGACAACTAAACTATAAACCGGTCTCCAACTACACTATGAGACCGGTGAGAAAGAAACCCTATCAAGAGCAAACCTTATACTTGCGCATTCCACTTGAGCTCGATGATGACGATCTTGACCTCAACAAGATGGAACGCCTTTCTTGATTGTGCTTGATTGACGAAGTCTTGTGGATTGCTCCCCCATAATCCACCATGGGAGAGCTTCTTCTTCGGTGCATCTTCACATATCCATGATCACCATATGGATTGCTCCCCCATAATCCACCATGGGAGAGATTCTTCTTCGGCACATCTTCACATATCCATGATCACCATATGGATGGCAAGACTCAAGCGAAGGATCTCTTCGAGATTGCTCATCTTGAACTTGCACTTCATTTCGTTGATGTCTTGAAGTTAACCTTGAGAGCTAACTTCATCTTCATCTTCAAGACATACTTGACACTTGATCTTCTTCATTTGGATGGCAATACTCAAGCAAAGGATCTCTTCGAGATGGCTCATCTTGAACTTGCACTTCATTTCTTCATTCTTCATCATGTTGATATCTTGAAGTAACTCGAGGGCTCACTTCACCTTCATCTTCAAGACATACTTGACACTTGATATCCTTCATCAATTTATTCTTCTTGCAACCTTGAAGCCAACATATGGTTCAAGCATTTCTTCATGGAAAGCTTCAAGCTTATGATCTCTTCGAGTTGGCTCATCTTGAACTTGCACTTCATTATGTTGATGTCTTGAAGTAACTTGAGGGCTCACTTCATATTCATCTTCAAGACATACTTGACACTTGATATCCTTCATCAAATTCTTCTTATTGCAACCTTGAAGCCAACATATGGTTCAAGCATTGCCTATGGACAACACCTACAAATATAACTCAATGCAAACATTAGTCCATAGGGATTGTCATTAATTACCAAAACCACACATGGTGGATCCATGCACTTTCAATCTCCCCCATTTTGGTAATTGATGACAATCTCTTTGAGAGGGTTTATATAAGGAATTTAAGTAACAAATAAATTGAATATATAGAGCAAACTCCCCCATAATATATGCATGTGTGAATGATCTTGACTTTCATTGCATATATTGGCATTCAAAGCCTAGTGGAGTTTCCTCTAAATATTCAACTATGCAAAGCAACAAGATGCAATGCAATAAAGGCACATGCTTAAGCGCAAAGAAAAGACATAACCAAATTCCCTTAAACCCTCCAAACTTCTCCCCCATTGGCACCAATTGCCGAAATGGGTGAAAACTTTAGAAGGCCAATATAGTGAGAGTTCCTCCATAGCGTGTGCATTTCTCATAATTTGAGTGGAATCAAATGCACGTATCCAATGACGAATATTCGGAAGGAATCACACCATAGATAGGATCAAACATCGCAAAAAGATAACGAAGTCAAGAAGCTTCAACAAATGAAGCAAGCAACCAAATGAACCACAAAGAAGATACCAAAAGAAAGATAGATATTATGATAAGATCAAGAAGATTGCTCTAAATAATATGAGGAAGCTCCCCAAGGTTTGTGCACAAAACTAGACAATTTGCATTGTAGTATAAAGTGCACAAACATGGAATCATCACTCCCATAATACCATTCAAAAACAAAAGATACCAAGTGAATAAAACTCTAATGATCACCACAAAATAGTGCCTTAAATAAAATGAGAAAGCTCCCCAAGGTACATGCATAAATTAAAATGTTGCATTTGAATACAGTATGCATAACATGGAATTCTCACTCCCTCATTACCATTTAAAACACAAACATTTGCAATAGATCATAGATAGAAAATTAAGCTTAACACTTGCAATAAACAAATGGTTGAGCAACAAGTAACATGCACCATAATAATAGGCTCAACCAAGAGAATATGTGAAAGGCATGACAAAGCATATTACAAGACTATTATATGGATGAGCAAAAAGCATCATCATAGTCTTCAATGAATTATATTGCTTAGCATCACCAATCAACATGCAACAAATAAATAAGATATCAAATGGATATGTATCATCTCTTATGTGTATAAGTTTCTCTAAGTGGACAAAATCACTAAGATATTTATCCACAAAGAAACATGCACACACAAATAAGACACACAAGACATATAGCATGATATCCAAGACGAAGTCATGTAATATACCAATAAGAATTTTTGCTTAATAGCATGGCCAAAGGCTCAATTTTATCTTATTGTACATTCATGAACTTCAACCACAAACATCTAAAATACATCACAAATATCAACAAGGGATAGAAGATAGTTTGGATGCATTTGAGAAAGGCAACAAGTATCACAAACGAGGATACCAACAGAAATAACTAAATTTGCACTTTCATCTATATTGCACACGTGAGAGCCTTGAGGAATTGATATGCAATAAAATTGCTAGACAGGCATAGTTGGTATGGATGAATCATGATCATGATTTAAAATACTTCCCAACAAATGCACTCATCTCAAATTACTCACATTCACAATAAAGAGGTTTCATAAAAAAAAATTCAAGAAGCACAATATTTGCAAATCAAGAGATTCATGCCAAGATGCAACCATAAGGTTGGATACAAGAAAAGTATGCATGAGAAGATACTTGTTACCAAGATAGCATTGGTGTGGATGTAGTAGATATGTGTTCGTTGACCATCCTAGCTTGCCTCAAGTTACCATTGAGTCACCACTTCTTTCCAAGAGTGAGACAAGCATCCAATGCATATCCATTGTACCTAACACAAAGGTAAGTACAAAATGGTCCCAAAACTAATTGGGTCCAAAGTATTTAGACACACTACAACATATAGGACAAACTCCACAATTCTATGTGCATATAGATATGAAATTGAATTTCATGCACATCTTAATCAAATTAGGATTTGATGGAGTTTACCCTATATATTGGATCAAAGAAAGTAACACATGCCATAAGATATACATATATTAAATATGCATGCATAATACTTTCAAGAACCAAAGAAAGATATAATTTGTACAAAACACCAAATAAATTAAGAGACAATGGTTGTCCAAATTATATCAAAGAATCAAATCAACACAAGATTAACTCCAAAGAATTATCTCATTATAAGAAGCTAATTAAACCTAAACACAAAGGAATGAGATAACCAACTCCCAAGAGAGCAAGGTTCCAACAAATAAACCAAACCCTCGAAACTTTTTATGATGGCACAAAGTACCAAAAAGAAAATTTATGTCTCCCAAAACCAAATTTTTGATAATGATCAAGAGAAGTTTAAGCATTATAACAAATATAGGAGAGCTCCCCCAAGATTAGTGCATTATCTAGGATTTAGAATATGGATACAAAATGCACAAAACTAGGATCATCACGCTACCTATATCTACTAAAAATGCTAAGAAAGTTTGAATAGACAAATTAGATCCATAAGATGCAAGGAAGACACATGGGAGTCAAAGCACAACAAATTCATGGCAATAAATAAGGCAATTTAAACACAAGAGCCAATGTAGATATGATCAAAAAATATCTACCTCACAATTTATTACCACTTGTCCTAGGACAAGCGGTATTAAGAAATTTTTTCCGGTGGTAGTTTGTAAGTATACATAAGATCATATTTACAACGAATAAAGCATATGGTAAAAGATAAGAGTTAACCATCATGCAAAGATAGTTTCTTGATAGCTTCATTTAGTCATACCAACATGCAAAGCAATTAATAGTATTCATACCAACATGCAAAGCAATTAATAGTATTCATACCAACATGCAAAGCAATTAATAGTATGACTTGAAGCACATGGTTTTCCAAAAATGTATTGGGGGACACGTTGTGAAAAACCATGACAAGAAAAACTTTCACAAATAAGATCCACAAAGATATTAGCAATGAAGCTATTTAAGCAAATTGGAGCTTGTTTTAGCAAACATGCCACATAGGAGAGAGATAATTTATGATATCAATTCTATGTGACACAACCTCAAATGTTCACATTTTCTAGGCTTGTAATATGCACAAAGCTTATTACTCCCCCATAATGTGATAAGGAATTTATTTTCACAAGAGGCAAATATGATCCAACTAGAGATATTAATGGACATTTAGAATTTGAATTTCTCATGAAGATGCCATACCACATAGAGACTAGATAATCTTGCAATATCAATTCTAAGTGATATTCCTCATGTACACACATTGTTAGGATCATGAAATTCCCAAAGGAATATCACTCCCCCAAAATGGGATAGTCCATTAATCGCTCATAAGAGCCTTATAAGATACAACAAGATGCAAAGAGGCTCCAACACAAACACAAATACATGGTGTGCAACCTAACATATATAGACTTGATTTCTCAAGAAAAGAAAGTAGGAAGCACAACATATACAACCACATGTTAGGAACAAAACTAACACATGCAAAGGGGCGAGTAACTTTCAATATAAATGAGTTGAGCACATGTTACCGCAAGGAGGAACATTGAATATATGATAGAAGCAAGATAACCAAAAGACTTGGCTTGATATAATATAAATGATGAAGACCCCTTAATTCTTCATGATGTAGCCAAGTCTCCAATGTCCTCCAACAAGCACCTATTGATCAAGTTTTGGATTGTTGGTCCCCAACTATGTTGGGTCCTAAGAGGTTTGTCACAATAGTCTTGGCAACCCAAAAGGTTCTTTTCTTGACACCACTTTGAGCAACAACATATTTGGAAAACACATTGCCACCCTCATCCTTACGAAGAGAATAAACATCATCAATGGTGATAGAGTTGGATGAGGTACCAATAGTGCAAAAGGAGGAGATGTGGCCCTTCTCACGGCATATGTAGCAAGTTCTTTTCTTCTCCTTCTTCTCACTAGATTTCTCCACAATGGGAGCCTTGGATTGATTCTTCTTGGGAAGTGGCATTTCTTCAACTTGAGGTTGAATATGAGTTTGAGCTTGAGGCCGCTTCCCTTTTTGCTTCTTCTTCAAAGGGCAAGATCTAACATGATGCCCTTCAGTTTTGCACTTGAAGCAAACAATCTTGGCCGGGTCTTTGACTTGTAGTTGGCCCTTCTTAATCTTGTTGTTCTTGGACTTGTTCTTGGACTTGTTCTTGTTGTTGGAGTTGAATCCAAGTCCACTCTTGTCATTGGGGGATTGTTGCACACTCAACATCTTGTCAAGTTTGCATTTCCCTTCATGACTCTTTACCAAGTCGTTCTTCAAGGAAGTGACTTGGGCCTTGAGCTCTTTGATTTCCTCTACATGGTTAGTAACAACACAAGTACTATAGGAAGTAGAACCTTCATTGTTAGAGCAACAAGGCAAGGAAGATAATTCATCATAAGATTTAGCAATACTATGAGTGGATGAATTACTAGGACTAGCACATGGCAATATAGCATTTTGAGTAGTAGTGCTAGTATCCACATGAGGCTCACAAGGTGTTGCCTTTGATATGATAGCCTCATGAGCTAACTTTAGCCTATCATGGGAAGCTACAAGATCCTCATGGGAGATAGAAAGCTTTCCATGATTTTCTTCCAATTTCCCATAATTGCTAGTTAGCAATTCAAGTTGAGCCCTTAGCTCAACATTCTCCTTCAAGATAGATGCTTCACAAGAAGTAGAGTTAGTAGCACACGCATCATTATTAATAGCAATGGGAGAAGGCAAGTTGGCATGCTTTTTTAGATAAGAAGCTTTAAGTTTCTCATGCGACTCGGTGAGTTTGGTGAGCGCACTCTCAATGACCCTTGAGCCCTTTTTGAGTTGCTCAAAATCCTCAAGGAGTTTAGCATTAACAAACACAAGCTTATCATTTTTTAGCTTTAGTTCATTTGCCACCTCAAGAGCTCTATCATGGTTTTCCTTTTCTCTAGACAATTCTAGAGCAAAGGTCTCCTCAAGAGCTTCCTTGGTGGTTTGTTCTTCTTCAAGTTCATCCTTTAGAGATGCCACATCATTAGCGTACTCACGTTCAAGAGCACCCATTTTATCAATGGTGTTCTCATGCAACCAAATACATTTTTGGCTCTCAATAGCGGTAGTCAAGATTTCAAAGAAGTGGGAGCTAGCAATTTTATCTTTGCAAAGAACCTTGAATACACTCTTACCCTTATTGCGTAGAGAGACAACCCAATCCTCTTCTTCATATTCATCCTCATCCTTATCACCACAAGACATATTAGGTTCCATGGTAGGAGGTACCGTGGAACCCTTGGCCATAAGGCATATATGAGAACCGTGAGATAAAGATGAGGAGTTACTTGAGGCACTTTTCAAGATCTTGTCTTGACCAATAGAATATTTGGTTTCCTCTACATTGTTAGTCACACAACAACTAGAGGAAATAGAAGGATTTTTATCATGGCCACAAGACAAAGCAAGCATATCATCATTAGATTTATTCAAGCAATTTACACATGATATGCAAGGACTATCAACACAAGCATGTAAATCATTTCTAGTGCTAGATGTGTTTAAGTCCAAAGATGAACCATTGCAATGAGATATAGATGAAGGATCATCAATAGTGAGCTCAATACCAACATTGCAATTTCCATCACCACTCACCATATCATTACCTTGTGTCTTGCCACACATTGGTGAAGTGGATGAAGATGAGAACTCATCACGGCCGGAAGTGGAAGCAATACAATCATCCTCAATAATATTGGACACATCATATTTATCTTGAAGCTTTGTCCATAATTCATGAGAGCTCCCAAAAGGCATGATTGATGAAGTAACTACATTGCTCACAACCATGGAAAACACATGAGAAGCAAGAGCATCGAGGCAAGAGTTTTTCTTCTCCTCAAGAGATAAATTTTGAGGATCCTTAGGAGAAGAAAAACCCATGTCAAGAAATCGCTCCATGTCCGGGGAAATACCCCGCAAAATATTAAACACATAAATTTTCCATAGATCATAATGTGTGCCATCAAATATAAAAAAGTTATTGTGCACTAATCCCCTAACCGACATCTTTACTCTCAAGGCGGTGAAGCCTAAGAATGAGAGACCTTGCTATGATACCAATTGAAAGGACACGGATGTCGCCTAGAGGGGGGGTGAATAGGCGATTTAAACTTTTACGACATGGGCTTAACAAATGCGGAATAAAACTAGCGTTTAATTTGTCACGCCCAAAGCCTATATACTATGGTTCACCTATGTGCACCAACAACTTATTCTAAGCAATGGTTCACCTATGTGCACCAACAACTTATGCTAAGCAATACAAGCAACTATGTGATAGCAAGATATATAACTTCAAGCACGATGGCTATCACAAGGTAAAGTGCATAAGTAAAGAGCTCGGGTATAGAGATAACCGAGGCACGCGGGAGACGAAGATTTATCCCGAAGTTCACACTCTTGCGAGTGCTAATCTCCGTTGGAGAGGTGCAGTGGCTTAGTGCTCCCGAACGCCACAAGAGGCTCACCTTGAGGTGTGGTTGCTCGATGCACACCAACGCCACAAAGGCCTCACCCCAAGATGCGGTACTCACACCACACACCGAACGCCACAAAGGCGCATCACCTTATTCTCCGGTGACCCTCGCCACAAAGGCCTAGGTCACGGTTCCACTAAGGGATTTCCTTCGAGGCGGAAACCGGGCCTTACACAAAGATTGGGGCACACATCCACAACTTAATTGGAGGCTCCCAACAAATCGCCACAAAGGCCTGGAATCCGTCTAGGGTTCCAAGAACCCAAGAGTAACAACCTTCTTGCTTTCACCACCACGAATCACCGTGGAGAACTCAAACCTATGCAACAAATGCAATGGCAAGAACACCACAAAGATGCTGAAGTCCTTCTCTCTCAAATTCCAACAAAACTACAAAAGCTACTGGGGGAATAAGAGAGGAAGAACAAAGAGGAGAACACAAAATTCTCCAAGATCTAGATCTAGGTGGTTCCTCTCACAAAGAGATGGATTTGATTGGTGAAGATGTAGATCTAGATCTCCTCTCTCTTTTCCCTCAAGAATATGCAAGAATCATGGGAGGAATCAAGAACTAGGGTAAGCTTTGAAGGAGAACAATGGAGGAGAGGGAGAGAGTGAACCAACCAGCCCAAGGAGGAAGAAGGGGTGCTTAAATACCCCTCCCATCGAAATATGACCGTTTGGGTATGCTCAGGCCGGATTTTTCGGCCCGGATATTTGCAAAATATCCGGGCCCCGAAAAACGACTAAGGACCAGAAAAAAACATGCCCCTGGATGGGGGCCGGATTTTTGGCCGGATTTTCCCAGAGGCCGGATTTTTGTGGGGGGGGGGAGATTATCCGCCCCAAACTTGGGCCGGAATATCCACCCCCCTGAAAACTGGCAGAAACATCAAACTGAAACGGGCATAACTTTAGCATCCGGACTCCGATTTTGATGATCTTGGGCTTGTTTTAAAGTTAGGAACAAGCTCTATAAGATCATGCAGGGAACCATCATAATCCAACAATGTAGGATAGAAACAAATGATGAAAGTTTTGACCTATCTAAAAAAGACATACCGGTGAAAACCTCCAACCTTGAAAATGCAACAAGTTGCCCGTGCAATAACCATTCTTGATGAACTAGAGCTTGTCATGAGAATAAGTACAAGCTCTAAAACATCACATGGATAAGATCCAAATAATAACCAAGAAAGATGATGTAAGAATGCAAAGGTTTGAGCTCTCTCCGAACGATACGATCGAGTTACTCACTCGAGAGCCCTCTTGATAGTACGGCAACTAAACTATAAACCGGTCTCCAACTACACTATGAGACCGGTGAGAAAGAAACCCTATCAAGAGCAAACCTTATACTTGCGCATTCCACTTGAGCTCGATGATGATGATCTTGACCTCAACAAGATGGAACGCCTTTCTTGATTGTGCTTGATTGACGAAGTCTTGTGGATTGCTCCCCCATAATCCACCATGGGAGAGCTTCTTCTTCGGCGCATCTTCACATATCCATGATCACCATATGGATTGCTCCCCCATAATCCACCATGGGAGAGCTTCTTCTTCGGCACATCTTCATATATCCATGATCACCATATGGATGGCAAGACTCAAGCAAAGGATCTCTTCGAGATGGCTCATCTTGAACTTGCACTTAATTTCGTTGATGTCTTGAAGTTAACCTTGAGAGCTCACTTCATCTTCATCTTCAAGACATACTTGACACTTGATCTTCTTCATTTGGATGGCAAGACTCAAGCAAAGGATCTCTTCGAGATGGCTCATCTTGAACTTGCACTTCATTTCTTCATTCTTCATCATGTTGATGTCTTGAAGTAACTTGAGGGCTCACTTCACCTTCATCTTCAAGACATACTTGACACTTGATATCCTTCATCAATTTCTTCTTCTTGCAACCTTGAAGCCAACATATGGTTCAAGCATTTCTTCATGGCAAGCTTCAAGCTTATGATCTCTTCGAGTTGGCTCATCTTGAACTTGCACTTCATTATGTTGATGTCTTGAAGTAACTTGAGGGCTCACTTCATCTTCATCTTCAAGACGTATTTGACACTTGATATCCTTCATCAAATTCTTCTTATTGCAACCTTGAAGCCAACATATGGTTCAAGCATTGCCTATGGATAACACCTACAAATATAACTCAATGCATACATTAGTCCATAGGGATTGTCATTAATTACCAAAACCACACATGGTGGCTCCATGCACTTTCGGCGCCTCTCTCGTTGATGGACCAGTGGGCGGCCGCGTCCAGCCCTCGCCGGCGCATGTGCTGCCCAGGCCGAGCCCCTCCCCGCACCGCCCTCATCCACCACGGCAAAGCTCCGCGCCGCCCGCCACGGCCGAGCCCCGCGACGTCCGCCACGGCCGCGACCCGCGCCGCCCTCGTCCGCCGACGCCGTGCCTCGCGCGCCCTCGCCCGCCACTGCCGCGACCCGCGCCTCCTCGCCACGCCACGCCCGCCATGGCCGCGCACGTGCTCGCTGCGCCATGCCTCGCCACGGCCGCGCCGTCGCCGGCCTCGCCTCGCCCGCGCCTCGCCGGCCTCGCCTCGCCCGCATCGTCGCTGGCCTCGCCACGACCACCATGGTCGCGCAGGGCTCGCCGCTCCGCGCCTTGCCAGGGTTGCGTCGTCGCGGGCCTCGCCTCTCCGCGCCGTCGCCGGCCTCGCCACGCCCGCCATGGCGCGCAGGCTCGCGCGGGCTCGCCGCGCCCGCCGTCACCTGCCGCGCCATGCCTCGCCACGGCCAAGCCGTCGCCGGCCTAGCCTCGCCCGCGTCGTCGCCGGCCTCGCCTCGCCCGTGCCGTCGTCGGCCTCGCCACGCACCTGCGCAGCATCACCAGCTCAGAAGGATGGCGTCCAGTTTGGGTCAGTGGGTGGGGAATAAAAATAGACACGGACGTCTGTGGGCATCCGCACGATATCCGCGTGTCCGCCGCACGACCCAAACGGACGAAATACACCATCTGTTTGGGTCATAGCGTTGAAGATGCCCTTAGGTCTCGTCCTCCACTCTAAGTATAAGATTGGATGTATAAGATTGTCTTAGATTTAAACTAAAAATTAAAAAAATAGATTTTTTTAAAAAAAATCCTATTAAATCGGAAATGCATCGGTGAGAAGTTATGTGAAAGGTTCAGTCTTTAAGTTATTTAGCTTAAAAATCCATTTATATTTAAACCACTAATCCAAATGGTATTAATATTAGAATACACAAAGAACCATTTATGGTTTACTAGAAAAAAAATTAAAAAAATTGGGAACTTTTTTTAGTTTAAATCTTAGGCAATCACGTACATCCAATCTCGATAGTAGGGTGGAGGAAAAGGCTAGATCGTAGGGTGCAGGAGAAGGATAAGAGCATCTTTAACAGGCACCGCATCGGACCCCATGCGCATAATAATCGCCGTTTTGCGGGTTTGGAGGGGAAAAAGGGGCAGTCCATCGTATCGGACCTCCATACCAAAAAAATTATCCGGGCCAGTCAGATTCAGTTTCCCGGTTTCGCGAGGATGTGCGAGCGTGAACCCCATCTCTTTCCCCATGTTGGCGTGAAGGAACATTCAGCTCCTTCTCTTTCCCCCTTCCCTCACCTCTCACCGTTGCCACGCGCCGACGTAGATCCCGACGTACGCGGGTCGTCTCCTCCGAATCTGCCCGGTAGAAATACTCGTGCCGCCTCGCCGCGTCCGTTCCGCCCGCCGGAGCGCCCGCATCCCCAATGCATCCTCGGCCGCGGATTCGCCGCCGCGCCAAGGTATGGAACTCTCCCAAACTCCTCGTAGCCGTGGATTCGCCGCCCTCCTAACTTCCTCGCAGTTGCGCTTGCAGATGGACCCGTGGGCGTTGTTTTTATTGGAGGATTCGTCCTTCTCCTCCGACTCCAATTTGGAGGAGTTTCTCGACAACGATGTGGAGCAAACATCCGTGATCCTCGCGGCGAAGGAGATCTTGGACGTGAGGCCGAAGAAGAGGAAGGGGTTAACCATGGGGCGGCTGTGCATCCCCCGAAACCGCGCACTTGGGCATGATTTCCTCATGCGGGATTACTTCATCGAGGTACCCACATACCCGCCCCATCTCTTTCGCCGATGGTACCGATCTTTGTTCAACAAGATCGTTGATGCATGCGAGAGCAATGCGCGCTACTTCAAATGCAATAGGAATGCAGCCGGGGTCGTAGGATTTAGTGCTCACCAAAGATATCCGTCGTCATGTGCATCTTCGCCTACGGCATTCCAGCAGGCTATGTCGATGAGTATCTTCGCATAGGTGAAGATACGACGATGGAATTCGTCCATCGTTTATGCAAAGTTATGATGTGTGTGTATGGACCGACGTATCTTCGAGCTCCCAACGAGAAAGATATCGTTAGATTAATGACCGAGAACGAACACCGAGGTTGGCGGGGTATGCTAGGTAGCATTGATTGTATGCATTGGACATGAAAGAATTATCCAAAAGCTTAGCAAGGCTTGTACCGTGGCAGGAGCAAATAACCAACAATCGTGCTTGAGGCAGTTGCATTAGAGGATCTTTGGATTTGACACGGTTTTTTTTGGTTTCTGGGATTCTCCCAATGATATCAATGGGTTGCATAGATCTCATCATCTTGCCCGGCTAGCTAAAGGTGATGCCCCCGCTTGCAACTACACCGTCAACGGAAGGGAGTATACAATGGTGTACTACCTTGCCGATGTTATATACCCGAATTGGGTTACATTTGTGAAGACCATCAGGCTGCCAGGAAATAGAGCTAAAGCTGAGTTTGCAAAAGTACAAGGAGAGAATTCCTTATTTGGCCTTGGCCAAAGTTTGTCTTCCTTTTTTGATCCTGGTAAATTTTTTCTTCCTTTCATGACCCACAAAGTTTGGTTGGTTCCTTATTTGACCCTCTAGTACAATTTAAGCACTAAGATGACCATTTTACCCCTCCTCCAATATGCTGCCAAATTTTTGAGTTTCATAAAAATCTCAAATTTATTCTAGAAATACATGTATATGCTTGGGATGTACGTGCAATGTTTCGGGCACAAACTCGTTTTATTTTGGGCTGTGAAAAAAAAGCTGACATTATATAGGCGTATAGTGTATGTATAGTCTGTCAGAAATTTGTCTTTTTGTATCTTCCAAAATACGATGTATTTTGGGCTGAAATTTCTGTCGTGCATGTGGATTGTCTCTATGTTTGTGCCTATTTAATATCATTTTTTCTGGAGTTGTGGAAATACAAAAAAAATTGCAGTAGTTTCCGGAATAAATTTGAGTTTTTTTCGGAATAAATTGTAGCAGGGGCAAAATGGTGCGCTGGTACCAGCCATAGTGGGGATCGTTTTTTTAATAACCAACTAGTATATCACAACTTTTTTTGTGCAATTTTGTCACATATTGGAGAAGGAGCAAAATGGTCATCTTAGTGCTTAAATTGTACTAGAGGGCCAAATAAGGAACCAACCAAACTTTATGGGTCATGAAAGGAAGAAAAAATTTGCCAGGGCCAAAAAAGACAGGGCCAAATAAGGAATTCTCTCAAGTACAAGAGGCAGCTCAAAAAGAAAAAGAAATTGAGTGGATTTTTGGTGTTTTGCAAGTTAGATTTGCAATAGTCCGAGGTCTAAACCGATTTTGGGATATGAGTACCCTCAAGGACATCATGACCACTTGTATGATTCTACACAATATGTTCATAGAGGATGAGAGGGGTTTGAACTTATCATTTTTCTTTCATAATGTTGGCACATAGGTCAAACCTGCTAGAAATCCATACTGTTACGGCATTCTTAAAATATACTGTCATATTGAGAATGATAAATCAGCAGAACAACTTCAACAAGATCTCACTCAACACCATTGGCAGAGGCACACTAACTAGGATTTATTTGTATTTCCAACCATTTGTTATTTGTTGAATTGTTATTGTATCATTTGATTTATATTGTCTCTAAAACATTTGTTGTAATTTGGATTAATGTTTGTATTGTATGACAATAAATATTTGCTTAAATTCAGATTATTGTTGATTTTGACATTTAAACCCTATGTTGCGGTTTTGTTTGCGAGCTGAAAAAAATATTGAATATGTTGTTATACGAGCCACGTTTAGACTGTGCAATGTTTTTTCAGCCCGGAAAAACACGTTTAGGGTAGCCTAGAAACGCTTATTTGGGATCTAGGGTGTCTGCTAGAGATGCCCAAGTCACTGAGCCTCAATCACTGATGTTGAATGGCATTTCAGACTTGAAGGGTCCTGTCCATTTTCCGATAGTTAGGGGGTGTATGTATCGATAGTTACTGGACGTCATGGACAAGGGTTCTGTCCATGACATACTACTTTAATTTTTATTCAATTGTTACTGTGTCGTTTGGTGGTCCATCACTGGAATCAAACATGTTGTGTAACCGTCAATTTTATAAGAGTAAATGTTTGCTCTAGAGAAAACAATCAGTAGGAATGGTGGAGTAGACGAGCCATCACCCAACAGAAGAGATTACAATCATAAAACACTTTGCGAAGCGAAAAAAAAAAACAACTTAGCAAAATATACAGGTTACAAAATGTAACTAGTAACTGAACTAGGAAATTTTGTGCTAATATAAAACCCTGTACAGCCAACCAAATGGAAAATTTCTTTCGACAGGCCACAACACACCCCTCCACGTACATGTCAAAATAACAATTACTCAGCACAGCACCCCCTCATAGCCGGTTCTACATCTGTATCACTACAGGTCAAAAGCACACCATGATCATGGACTGAACCGCCAATTCATCGGCTGGGTGTGGATAGATTAAGACGGTGTCGTTGGCCATCCATTTCAAGGAACTGTCAGATCAATCAGAGCTGAGGATACATCACGTTGAAGTAGTGAATATAGCACCATCTTTAGTTGTAGATCTTCACCGGCTTTTCAAAAGAATGACGGTTCTGCAATTGTTTAGATCTACTTGAGAATACACCAACTGTTAACAACCTTTATGTGTTCGCAGTCTTTATTGTTAATACCTGACTGGCCAGGTATGCTCTTTTTGTGGACATGTCTGAGTGCTCCAGTCCTAGGGAATGCTCCCATGCTCCATAAATATTTTTCTATTTGAGGAAACACAAGCAAGGAAAATGAGAATATATATTTCTGCTGTCCAACAAAAACGAAAATGTAATCTACCTGGAATCGGCTCAATACAATGTCCGTGTCCTGGAGGTATTCCTGGCGATTGTAGCCAATATAAGCAAATTTCCACTGAAACAAACCAACATAACATCAGATACCATCGAACAAGATGCAAGGAAACATAAAAAAGAACACCAACAAAAGTGTAAAACTGGAAACACCAAATATTCCTCCAATTGAAACCACAAGATGTGCATATTTCTACATATTTAGGTAGGGGAGAACTACAATGCAAATAATGTATTCAAAAGACGTTGACTCTAAGCACTATCCACATTGATTTTCAGATGATATAACACTGACAGAATAAAGGAATATTCACAACAGTAAAAGGTGAAGAAGTTGACCATATATACGAAATAAAAGGTTGAGACCACACCTTGAGGAACTGCTCGTCAGGGACCTGAAATTTCTTCTGAATGCGCACTTTGATGTCAGACAAAGCCTCGCCATCATGAATAAGGAAGAAAAAAGGATCTCCATAGTATTGCATGTGCTGCAAAGATAGCAGTAACTGTTTCAGTGACAACAAATGAAGCATTATTGCTTCTCAAATGTGTGCAAAAAGACCAAGATACAGAACTATAAAGAACGCTGGAAATGTCACAGTAAGCACCATAGATGTCGAACCTGTCTCTATTTCCTTCTATTATGTTTGAACGAGATGATTTTGGAAATCACCATCATTTGATGGTCTAAAGGTACACCAAATGTTTATATCAACATTCTAAACCCTGTATGACGTGACAATACAGCCCGCCAGTTTCTTAGGCTTATAAAAGAAGACGACTTTTGAGATATTATACGCATAAACCCGAAGCTAGCACTTTCAAGAAACCAAGGATATGCAAGTTGAAACTAGCACATCAAACCACTATCATGTTGCTCCTCAATAGACAACATTTTCTCAACCATGTTAACCACAAATTGCCAGTACTTCTAGAAAATGGATCTGTTGGATTCAAAACCATATATGGCATCCATAACCATAAATACAACTGTGAAGCTTTAGAACCGAAAAGAAGAATTAAAAACAATGATACCTGATTATCTTTGAAGAAGTGAATAACATGAACCAAACGGTCGCGTGGACCAGCATTTTTCTCTTCTTCAGGAATCTGACAACAGAAAAGGAATTAGGATGTGCTTAAGAGGCATGAGATGGCGATGAACCAAGTATCAGGGTGCATACCTCCTCAACATGAAGAGGCCCGTTTAAATCATTAATTGAATCTATTTTCTCAGCAGGCTGGTATACCTGAAAAATAAGGCAAATGACTGATAATGAATACAAAGGTCATCTGGATTATTGAGTTATGTACATCATCTTAAGGAGACTGGATTCGTAAAAGAGAAATACAACTTTGAAGTACTCCATCCGTCCCAAAATATAAGGCTCGCTTTTTTCAGAGTCTTTGATGCACAACTTTGGGCACTAATATACACTGAATTATATGGATTGATGTATAAATGGTACTCCCTCTATCCCCGTTTATAGGTCTTGCGTGCATCCCTGGATCGTAAATTTGACCAACGTAATACAAGGTATACATTACAAAACATATATCATTAGAAAATTCAGATGTTCTACTTTGTAATGATATAATTTTTATTTTGTATAATTTCTATTATATTGGTCAAATTGACGATCTAGAGATGCGTGCAGGCCCTATAAACCGGGACGGAGGGAGTATCGTTGAACCATTAACTGAATCTAATGTTTCATATATATTTATAAAAAAAATTGGACATATAAGTACAAATAATACTCCCTCCGTGCCGGTTTATTGGACTGACACGTAGTCCAAAAAAATGTTGACTATAAATCTGGTCAAAAAAATATGAATTATATGTCACAAAAGTTATACCATTGGATTCACATTCAAAAGTTGCTTCCAATGGTATGATTTTTGTGACATATAATTTATATTTCGTTGACCAAATTTATGGTCAAACTCATTTCTTGGATTACGTGTTGGCCTAATAAACTGATACGGAGGGAGTAGTCAAAGTTGTAAGATATTTACCAGCGGAATTTAAGGGCTCGAAGGGGGTAAAATGTAATCATGCCAAGATCATTTGTACTTTCCTTTTAGATAGCCAAAACCGCGTAATTTATGCATGGATATATCCGTGGTTGCTACTTACACTTAATTTATTTATATTGCACACAATTTGCTACAAAAAAATTGGAGGTTGTAGCCTCAACATGAAGTAATAAAGTACCACCCAGGCCAAGATTGGTGCTCTGCCTTCCTAGTTCCTGTCTGAACTAGTGACTATCACAGTCAGCAATCCTGGTTGTCAAACTTTACAAAGTTTGACTTTGACTAAACCCAGAATGTGAGGTAATTGTGAATGAATGGAGTATATTTACTGGTCAATATATTGATACACATTTTGCATTCTAGATGTTCATATTTTTGTCTATAATCTTGGTCAAACATAAAGAACATGACTTTTGACTAAATTTATACCAATCAAAAACATAAATAACGCTATAAGTTGACTTTCATGATAATTCAACTAATCATGGTATGGGTTGAATTTCATGATAATACAACTTTCCTGTTTCCAAAACAAGCTTTCAGAAACAATAGACCACAGAAATCTAGAGTCAGGAGAAAGATAATTACGATAGCGCAATAGAGCTATTTAAGTACCTTCATTATCTTGTTATTGAAGACCTGAAATAACCGGAGTTCAGCATCACTTCTAGACAGCTCAACCTGACAAAGGGAAGAACAGAAGAATTCAGAATCAGATAGGCAGCACACAAAAAGCTGAAAGAAAATTAACAGCTTTTACAAGTGAATTTACCTTCGATTTTAAATCTTCAGACAGATCTGAAAAAGTGTTGCCTTTAGGCAACCGTGCAACGTGAAACTGCACCTGGTAAACAAAGGGTTACCGCAGGACATGTCCAGAAATGTAAAAGCAAATGCAAGCACAAAATTTCGTGCAAACTACCTCGCTGCTTGTAGCATGGTGAAAAGCAACTCTCAATATTTTCAGGCCTTGCAGCTCTGGTAAAGGAATGTCCAGTATCTCATAATATAATATGTCAGACATCTGCGAGATTAAAGGAAGCTCAAGTAATCCATGTAATGCAAGCTAGTAAACAGGAACAGATGAAAAAAGGTGCCTAACCTGATTCATGTGATGTAACATGTCCGAAAGATGATCAAGACCTCTGTACTTGATGTACTGAGGTTTCGGTTGCTGTGAATAGGGGTTGTGCTGTGTAAGGCGGAGTTTTGAAGGATCGTCCAGACCAAGATGATGAGCAACTTTCTCAACAACATCATCATATGTGGAACGTTTTGACCTTTACAAGTAGAAAAGTAGAAGTCGTTATCAGTACTCTTTTACGTAAGAAAACGGTCAATGTGTTAAAGCAAGGCTCAAAGATTCCCAGCACATACAGCTCCAGAGAGAAGTCGTCTTCTTTTGGCTTATCAAGCAATCTGAAATGCACAACCTATAAACAGCAGGAATCAGTTTTTCAGAAAAGGCAGCATTCAGGTAGAGGAGATCATCAGACATTCAGACCACAATATCTATGTAAGATTAAAAAAGGTGAAGCTGCCGCAAGTATAAACAAATATAGACAAAATTCACTCGAATGAAGGAACATCAAACATCAGGCTAGCACACAAATATTACCCTCCATTACTATATGATATTAATACAAGTGAGACAAAAATTGAGTATCAACAAGAAAACAAAGTAAAACAGAAAATTAAAATAGCATAAAATAGAATGTCAACGAGCAAAAACTGATGCAAAGTCCACGTTGGTGAACTGATGGCATGTATCAGAACATCAGGAAAATCTATTACCACAAAGAGCCACTGTCAATTCAAGATCAACCTCAGAATTATAACCTGTATAGGTAGGAAAAAGAATATATGGCTTTCACGAAATTATGGCATGTAAGATTCTCCTATTATGAATTGAGCACAATACTTTTGACAACTCCGTATTACGAACTTTGAGCTCATTTAGTAGGCTTAACTCACCAGAGTTCTCTACTTACATCGAATGATACATCTACCATGCATAACTTGGAGTGATTTCAAAATTTGATTTTACTTCTCACGAGTAAATTAGCAATCAAACCATAACATACATCCAAGTAAATTCGACTTTGCACAGTAATGGTCAATAACTTTTCTCACACACCAGTATCATCAAGATGAAAGAAAAGCATAAGGCTAAAATTGTAGCACCAAAGAAAAGCATAAGGCTAAAATTGTAGCACTAGCTCCATGAACCAGCATGGATTGTGTCTTTAAACATTTTCAACGCAACCAAAAACACCACGTAACAATCGTTTCTCCACAAATAGATCATGCCAACTGTCTAACCAACAATAGAAAAAAAATATGTTTGGTGTCCCAAGCATGATCTATGAACCATTAAAGCAAGGCAGGGTATTGCAAAGAAAAATATGTCCAAGAACATACTCTCATCCAGACAAATTACCTGTCTATTTTGGATATATTCAAAGAAAGATGGCACATTGGGATGCCGATGTTGGTCCATACTATCTGGAGAGCAACGTTTTTGGTAGCATATTATGTCACCATCTGAAATCTGAAAGCAGCACCAAACATGACATAAGTAAGACACACATAATGATTAATACTCCCTCCGTCCATAAATAAGTGACAGGGGGGGTATTAAATATAACATTAAGTCAAACCTGGCTCAACTTGAAGGAAACATCAACGTCAACTGGTTCGCACATCACAGTTGGCTCAAATTTTATTTCCTACAAAGGTACAAGTAAAATGTTATCGTGCTAAGAAAACTTGTTTTAAAGGGAAAGAGTCGAGTAGTCGACTATAATTCGAATGACCTCAAGACCAACCTCATACAGCTCAATATCTTCATCAGGCTGAAATCCAGCTATCTCATTCAACTTTTGCACTATATCAGATGGCTTACTTGATGCTTTCAGGAAAAGACTTCCAACATATCTGTTTACAATCACAGGGAAAACATCCAGTCAGGCCCAGTGTTGTCATACACTTACACAGAGAATAATAATACTCCAAGCCGGATAACGAAACAACCTTAGTTCTTCTTTGTCAGGATCATAGAGCTTGAAGAAAAGTAAAATATCATCCTTTGTCTTCAATGGAAGAGTCAAATGATTTCCCTGTATGTGTCACAGGCAAATGTTAGATGGTACACTAGTAAACAAGAGCAACAGCTAGACATGGTGGCCCACATCAGTTGGGCATACAAATCATATATAAGAAACAGACTGAGCAAATAAAAAGCAGTTCAGAATATCAACCTGTACTATTTCCAAGTACAACCTTAGTTCAGAATCTTGCAATCGAGTAGTTGTATCTTTAAGATGTCCAACCTATCAAAACTGAATTAATTAATTTTGAATCAAAAAAAGTGATAGTGACACATATAATAAATAGAACACAGTGTTCACGAAGGTGCCAGTCAGGCAGAAAAACTAGTACTCCCTCCTATCCAAATTAATTGATTCAACTTTGCCTAGATACGGATGTATAGATGTGTTTGTTAACGAGATACATATGTATCTAGACAAACTTGAGTCAACTAATATGAATCAGAGGGAGTACAATTATGTGGGCCTAGAGAAGGCTAGCCAGTTGCAAAAGCAGGGTGAATTGGCAAGCTGGGCAAGGTGGGAAACACATGGCTTGATATGATATAAAAAAACGTGAACATTCGAAACACAAAACTACAAGGCGACACATTTAATGTGGTGGCAACAAGACATGGTTCATTGTTTGCAGTAGCTCTTACATCTAAATTTGAAGATTTAATTTGGGTCCACTCAGTCATTTCGACTTTGCCTTAGGTAATAGTGTCGAGTGAGAGAGAGTCAGTGAGATAATGGTATAAAGCTACCAAGGGCAATTTGTTGGCACCAAAGGTGTATTGGTACTTCTGCATGTTGTATAGTAGTACCCAGGTATGCATATGTCAATATTCACTTACAGTATTTGCTTCCTCATGTTGATTCAATGGCCTACTGGGCCTGAAGGTATGATTCTGCCGCTTAGCCCACAACCAAAATCTCTGGGAGTGTGCAGGGATACGAAATTCTTTTGACAACTCCTCCTGTCAAGTAAAAATCATTAAATCAAAACACCATATTGGCATTGTAAATATTAAAATAAAATTAGATAACAATCAGAAAGTGCGTCACGAAAATGTGATTGTTGCAACCAAAGTCCAGTGAACAATTTTGTCCAAATTAATAGTGCAGGTTTGAGTCCAGTGATGCATCCAGAGAAATAACTTTATCTAGCCCATTATACACTCTTCAAGACTTATTATATGCTAAAAATTAGTAAAGTCCAAATTTCATTGCAGACCAAGAGTGGATTTGCCTATGAGCACTGATGCCTAATATAAACACCGCCCAACATTCTCTTAGAATCGTGCAATTGTAGTATATGGTGCTGATATTCAAGGTTAAAAATGAACTAGGTGGTAGGCTGGTGTTTTGTGGTGGCCTAGCGCCTAGGCCACCGCCATGAGCACCAGCAGCAGTTGTTGCCTGGAGAGCTCATATGGGAGGAATCTGGCTGTGTGAAAGGCCACACAAACAGAAAAGGGGAAGAGAAGAAATGGTCATCAGCCCCATTGGCCCAAGAAGCTGTTACTTCAGTTTGGTTAGGATGCACATCCACCCACTATATGCAGCCGGCATCAACAGCCAAAGCAACCACAAGGTCCACGACTGCATGAGCTATAGAAGCCGACCAAGACCAACAACCACACTTTCTCGTCTCAACACAGCCGCTGAGTGTTCTGTACCGCCACACTTCTGCTCTCCTCCCCCCTCTCCCTCTCTTCTTGACAGTGAGGTAGATTCCTCACCAGAAAACCTAAACATGCCGCCTAGACCACAGTTTTCTTTCTTACAATAGGCATTTGGCTGCTGCCTCATGTCTAAGAGGCGCCTTTTCATACCATGGTTATGTTGACAAATGTAGTCTGCTATTACTTTCCCACATGGCCAATCCATCTAATATACCAGGAAATATAGAGTAATATGCTACCTATGTATGGACGTAAAAACTTTATTGCAACATGACTACAATGCATTTGCCTTTCCTGGTCCCACTTATAGTGCATTTGCCTTTTCCTGGTGCAAATTTTAGCCACTAGAAAAAACCAAAAATAACTATAAGTAGGATTTAGGTGCGATCCCATTTGACACCTTACGTCTGTGCATCAAGGACAATTTAAAGAGGCATCACAAATAAGAGAAAGTAAATCACAGCAACTCCTCAGCTGGCAGTCATGACTATATCAATGCTATTAGAGGGGAAAAGAAGCACATGTATTTGTTTACAAAATATCTTTATCTATCATCCTTGTTAATATCCAGCAACAAGGCTATCCAGTGAGAATAATTACCTTGACCTGGTTAATTGTCATGTCTTTAGATACACGGAAACTATGAATCTTTTCATAATCCACGAGATCAAAAATCACGTGTCTCCCAATTTGCTCTGCCAAATCTAAATCTCTGGCGACCTGGGTGACAATTCAAATGAAGAACCAACTGAGAAGAGCAACCAGAAGGACGAACAATCAAAGTCAAATAACACAATAAAGGCAAACCTTTAATGCGGTGAACATGTGAGCCTCAGCTTTCTCCTTTTTCTTGTTCTCCTTATCTTCGTTTTCTTTTCTTAGCCTAGTCTGGGAGAATTTTATATGGCATTGATATAAACTATATGATATCAAAAGGTGAAAACAAAAACAGAAAATAATACTACCTTAAGGTGTTCAGATATGTCTGTCTCATCCAAATCACAAATAATTTTCTCTTTGTCACTTTCACGTACGTACACAAGCATGTAAGCATTTGAGTACTTGGTAAATCTAAGTGGGTTTGTATTCAGTCCGGGATTAGTATGGGGGAGCTGTAACCAAGAAATAAAAATTATTGAGAAAAAAATATAGCAAAGGTCAACCTGAGAATTTTCAATGTTTCCAAATAAATATTACCTCTTCCTCACCACCATACTGCTCCTCTAACGCCCGATTCATGTCTTCTTTTGTCACACGTTCATCGTCAAACTTGTACCTAAATAACAACTTTGCAAAGTCAATAAATTGGAAACAGTCCTCCTGTAAATTTCCAATGTACTGCTGAAAGGTGTTATAGTTGAGAGTGTTAAGTGCGCTGCGCACGAAACTTAAGATTGTTACATAAACCTTTTGGTACAAAATACTAACAAAGGATCGCTAGGTCTACATTTGTCATGACACTTTGAGTTCCACAATCAAATGCCTCCTTTTTAATATGCTATCAGAATTAATGATAAAACTGAATAACACTTAGGCCACATGTTTCATGGTGATATAAGTTCCACAGACCACTAGAAGCATGTCAAATCTGAGTTGCAATATAAAATTCAGGGTATCGTGACTAGGTATTAATGTAGATCATATCATTTTCACTCGAATCATCTTATCACATGAGGATTAAAAATATTAACTTAATGTCAAATAACGATCTCCTACAAGTCTGCATATAGGAAACGATCTTCTACTTAGAAGTGAACTATACCATTGATTAGAAAGGGTTGGGCGAATAAAGGCGTAGTAGTGTCCACCATTAACTCCACCACTGTGAACTAGTACACTGCATTCAACAGAAGTCAACTGGTTCAACATCAACAAGAAAAGTACAAGTCCACATCTAGCCAGTACAGGCTAAAGCTGCAATGCTTCCACCCGCCCATAAATTGGAGGCACTGCAAATGCATGTTAATATTCCAAAAAAAATAAAAAATAAAAGTATTTGTACCATGTTAATTCATTGTATTTTACAAAAAAAGGGATGAATAACGAAGAATAACAATGGGCAGCATGTGAACAATGTAACCAGTACAGAAAATAAATTGGGCATAATTAATATTTTCAGTATGTAAGATTTAACTGGTTATGAATTTAAGCACCTATGAGACACTACAAATGGCATAACGAAACATAATGCACAAAAGGAACTTATTGAACTATTACCTGTGAAGAGTATAGAGGTTGCGCACACTCTTATCAGCTTCCGGGGAGAGATATTTCCTGTTATCTCTATCAAGGTCCAACTGGAGTGGGAACTCATAACGGTCGTTTATCTACATTGTTGGAATAATTTAATGTAAAAGCTGTAACAAAACTAATAACATATGTATGAGAAAGTACTTGCAATGAACATATAGTTGCTCACCCAACCTTCAGAAACCCTAGTTTTTAAATTCTAATCAAGGAACTTTCAAGTCACTGACAGACTATTGATCACTAATACTGAAGAGCGAACTCCAACTTATGAATATATGTAGTTTAATTACAGATATGACACTAGCATGCTCAAAGATTGGCTCATAAGCATCCAATTGTACAAAACATACACATCTTTTGAAATTCTTTATTTTCTTGATATAAGTGGAATCGCTGATTTCTGGAAAAACAAATAATGTTGCGCTGGTAATGGCAAGTAAAGAACAACAATTCCACAAACACTGCACAGAACAGTTTCAGTCGCACTCAAAGTCAAATGGAATCGAATGAAATGATCAGAGTTGCACATATGACATGAAGCGAATGATGCACACCAATTCATACAATCATTGATTGGACAACCTTGCAATTCCAGTTTCTCCATATCCTTATGCATGGGACTGCATCTTAACAATGCAGTCCAGGGCATATGTAGATACTGTTACATTCTTCTTTCTGCGATACTAACCACCAAAATGAAAGAATAATAAAGTAACCTACAAAGATGATGAAGGAAGTGTTGAATTCAGACCTTAACCATGGTATCCCGCGTAAAATCATATTCAAACCGCTTTAGCTGAAGCTGCAAAACTGGAGGGAAATCAGTAAAAAGCATCCCTTTCTTGGCATCCTGAAAAAAGTGGACAAAATAAATAAATTAAATAAAAACAAATCAAACATGAAGTATTTATGTTCAAATAATATCTGATTATATTGCATTTCATCAAAGCCATTCTCCTGATAATACTGAATAAGCCAACACTAATTCCAATCATATCAAAATTAAATATGTGTATAACTGTACACTATCTCGTACGGTCAGCATTGACGACCCAATCATCATCAAAAAAAATCAAAGAAAGGCCTGGCAACCATCAAAATTTAGATTCAACCATGTCCAGCAGGATCGACGAGGACCTGGACAGGTGAGCATGAGCTGTTTACATATTGTTAGATAATCTGAGATCGGCTTTGCCACAGCTATTGGGCAATATGAATCTCAAGAACTTTCTAGCACAATTAAGGGAAGCATTCTATTTCTAATTCAAAACCTGGACAGGTGAGCATGAACTGTTTACATATTGTTCAGCTTGAGACGATCTGAAATCGGCTTCTCCACAGCTGTTGGGCAATATGGATCTCAAGAACTCAGTAGCACAATTAAGGGAAGATTCTATTTCTAATTAACAAATCTATTAAAATGCAGAAATAGGATTTTAGTCTGTACTGATAGTTCTCGGTATCAAATGCAAGGTCAAACTAACCTGCAGACCATGCTTTTCAGATTGATACTTATTGTCACCTTCCAGCATCTCTACAGCTACATATTTATCAAAAGATGCATAAACATCCGAGCAGCCCTTCACATCAAGTGCGAGATCTGAAAAAAAAAATGACGAATGTTAGTATGCCCACAAAGAGAACACGGGGAAATAAGATCTAGATGTCACCTTGTCAGTTATTACCTACCATAGAATGACTCCTTTCTAGTAGATTTATAGTCAACATTAATGCACTCAATATAATTCATATGGTGACCTTCAAACAACTTTTGTATTGTTCCATCCACAATAGTTCCCTGGACAAAGGAATAGTTACACATCAATTGTTTGGTGTTATTGTTAGAAAAAACACGCAGATGCCATACCTTCATTTTATCTTCCAGCTTTTCACAAAGAACCCGGTTCAACTCCTGGACATCATGCTGCATGAATGAATCATAGGTATTCCATCCAAAAGATTTGGTAAGCTCTTTTGTGGAAATGCTACTGTCGCCATGCTGAAGTTTGTAGAAAAGACTTTGCAGAGCTAAAGGAATGCTCCCTGGAGGTGTATCGGCAGTAGGCATATGGTATACAGCCTACAGTATCTTTCTTTGTATCAGAACCACAGATGGGTTATATGCAAAGAACAACAGAAATGCAACTTACCTTCCGAAAGAAGTGAATATGATAAAGTGTCTGGAGCAGCGAATTCATGTAACAAGTAGCTCCTTGATTCTTGAGACCAACATAACCGGTCTCTTTTTTGGAGTCATAGTTCCAGTAATCCGTCATTCTACGCACAGCAACCTCAGCTTCAATGATGCATTGATCATTCACTATATATCCTTTACTAGGATCATACAGATCCATTAAAGGCATAAAGGAAGTAAAACCCCAATCACTTTCTCGAGAGTTAAAAGTATGTGTTGCTTCTGCAGGGAGAAAGGAAAAGCATCAGATAATGACTAGCATAATGTGTCAGATGCTATGCTTAAATCTTGAAAGTACATTTCAAATAAGACGCAAATTGGGCAGAAGAAAGTGTTTCGAGGAAAAGTGTCAAGATGTATCAGTCCAAACTTTATATAGCAGGACATTCTTCTTTTCAATGATGGACGAAATTGAAGAACAAGTACATTTCGCAGCAGAATAAGAATTACATGAATTATGGCCCAATAGGCACAAAATTAGGAAAAGCAACCCCCAGATCTCAGTTAGGAAGTTTATCTTTTAAAATAGGAATACATCATTTAGATTGCGTCTGAAGTGAATTAGATATAAGTCCACAATTTGTTACTTAGATTATAGCATATATAAAGAGAAACCTCTATTAGGAATTCAGGCAAGAAGTAGAAGAATGGTTCTTCGAACTTGCCCTCAGAGGCAGGAGCCTCGATCTAACCATCATACACAACAGCAAGCACATATAGACTCTGTGAAAATGTCAACTGCACAGACAATATGGCATGCTTATATACTCCAAAAGTATCAAGCTACCATATGCCATAGCACAAAGAGTTCAACAATCAAAAATAAGGGCAAGTAGCTTAATAAATACCATCCATCCACAAATGTAAGCTGTTTATTATTTTTAGTCTCCAGTGCAAGACTCAAATTTTAATGTAACTACACTATGGAAGGACTTTGCAGCAAATTCAATTACATTATTTGTGTAGTCAACTTACATACTTTGCACATATGCTATGATCAAAATTTAAAAAGTTGACAGCATGGCTCCCATAGAGGCCTCTACATTTCTGGATAGAGCGAGTAAGCAACATCCACTTCAGAATAGCTACGAACAAGAACTTGAGGTGGCACAGAAGCCTGATATAAGTCATGTTGCTAGTGGAACCAAACAAAGGTTAATACTTCAAGATAAGTAGGGTCACAAAGATACCTTTTCTCGATGAGTGCTTGCTGTCTAATTGGTTGATCACAGCAAGGCTAAATTGGGCATTCCTACTCCAACCAGTAGGTAGCGACTTGGCATCAGCAACATCAAGGTACATCGAAAGTTGATTTACATTGTTTCCTGTAGGGAAAACCAACACTCTCCTGCAAAGAGGTAATAGGAAAAGAACTAAGTTCTAGAACTAATGGATGTAAAATAGCAATAAGCGGCAGTATTTACTGACCAGCTGTAACCCCCGACCACAAAAACATCAGAGTGGAGCTTTCCACCATTGTGTTTGGAAATACTGTCAATCTTCCATGTAAATCTGGAAGTTGAGGTATCAGGCAAGTTTTCTTGGTCAACGGTTGACACGGATTCTGCAAGACCAGATAAATAGTAGACAAGTTAAGACTAGCTTAATTTTTGGTTCTGGACATTTGTGTATTGACTATTAGGCATAGCATCTAAAGCACCTATGATGTAATAACAGAAACACCATCACCTATGTGACCTACTAACAGTAGAGATCTACCGCCTAGTTACCCACTGAAAAACAAGATTGCACAACCCAACATGTTTTGGAATGTTACTTCTAGTTCAGGCTTTTCTTATTTACACCATCTGCATCGTTAGTGTTTTTAACTTCACATCAAACACCAGCACTACAAAGGCTATGAAATCCACATAGCATAAATGAATAAATTGCTTTCATTATTAGCTTTGTAAGGAACTACATGATGCCAACCTGCGGTGAAATCAGCCCTACTAATACAGGCACAAACCAAAGCAAGATTTGCATCTCACAGCAAGCTGAAATTGTATAGAGTGGTACAAGGACCCAGCCATATATCGTGAAATGCTAGAATCGACATATAACGGGAGATGAAAGCACGTACACAAGAGAACCACACATTTTTTTAGCATAAAGCCACAGATTATGCGGAAGCAGATTAAACTTCCAGTCGAAATACACCCAAAAAAAAAAACAGGTAGCACCGCAGAAAGGCCTCACCCTCCATGGGCTGCGGCCCCTCGAAGACCTCCTGCTGCGGCACCAGCATCTCCTCGTCCGGGTCCTGCGGCGGCGGCTGCTGCAGATGACAGGAGGGACGAACGGTTCAGCGCGGGGAGCTAAAAATTACAGCAGAACAAATCGCCGCCCGCGGGGACCACTACGATTCGAATCCGCTCAAGACCACAATCCCTAGCCGCGAGGCCCTCGGCGAAGCAATCCGAACCGAAGCGTCCGGACTCGGGAGTGGGGTGGGGGGCTTACCTCGGGGGCGAGAGGAGTGACCATGGTCATGTACGGCGGTGGCGGCGGCGGCGGCGGCGGGCGGACGTGGGATCGGGTGACGGCGACGATCGGTGCGCGGAGTACGGGGATTTGGGGCTAGCGTGCTAGGGTTTAGGGGAGAGGAGAGACCGAGGGAGAAAGCGGGGAAGGGGGACGACGAAGACGAAGAGGCAAGGAAAAAAAATGGATGGGAGGAGCGCGTGGCCTTTGCGGTTTTCCGACTGTCAAGAACGGGGAGCGGCTTTAATCAAGGGGCGGTATTGTTGGCCATCCAGACGAGCTTCGCGGGCTGGCCCAGAAGCACGCGGGCTCGGCCCGTCAAAGGTATGTCTCCACCCGATCGACCTAATCGATCCTACTCTGGAAAAAAATATTGTGCACGCATACATACACTCACTCTTATGAACGCGCATACATGACCTTTGTAATCTAGTTAAATAAGTAGATGTTATTCTTCAACTATTATACTACTCAAGTGGTTCTATTATGCGATCTCCGGAGATACCTTGTCCCACGGTGTGAAGGTGACAGTATGCACACCGTGTGTATCTTTTAGACTAAACTTTGCATAAATACTTATAAATTATGGTGTTCATTGGTACTATCGTTGGCTGCTCAAAGTGACAGAGCGGGTTGTCCCTAGATTTGGAACGCGACTTTAAGGAGTGACTTTGTAGCCCTACGCGGTGAATTGGTGTTCGTTATCCAACCAGAGAGTGGTTCAGAGCAGCATAGTGTGTTAGATGTATATATCTGTATATTGTAGTTTCCCCATATGTTAGGGGCTTTCTGCATATTTGCACCTGTACATGTACTATATATTGTGGCCTTTGGCCCTGGTAATACAACAAGCATATTGCCCTAACATGGTATCAGAGCAAAAATCGGTCCTCTAATTCCCGGCCGACGTTGCTTGTCCGTCGTTGCCCCTCTTCGTCGCCGCCGGCCGCCGCTCTCCGTCCATCGTCCGCCGCCGGTCACCGCACTCCCGGCCATCTCCGTCCGGCCCTCTCCCCGCTGCCGGCTCTTTCCGCCCGCCCCGGCCCTCTCTACCATCGGCCACTCCCTCCGCCCGTCATCCGCCGCCGCCCGCCCGTCCGACCCTGGTCACCTACGCGCATGCGCCTGCCCGCCCTGCTCTCTCCCGCCCAGGCTCAGCGTCTTCCGTCGTCGTTCTGCAGCAGAGTTTCGATCGGTTTAATTCTGATCTGAGTTGACTCTGAGAAAAAAACAGAGAGAGATATGTCTTCCTCGTCGGGCTATGTTGCGATTCCTCGCTGTCCGGTGATCTTTGATGGCGCGAATTACCCTGATTTCGCTGCCTTCATGCGCGTCCACATGTGCGGTCTTTGTCTTTGGGGTGTGCTTTCTGGCGAGGTCTCTTGTTCGCCGCACCCCATTGCTCTTACGGTGCCTGTTGCACCGACGCATGTTGCCCTTGCCCCTGATGCTACTCAGGTGGATAAGGATGCAGCCACGAGTGTTGATGATACTGCTCTGGCTGATAATGACCGGAAGGTCCAGGACCACTCTACTGTCGTTACGACTCACCGATTGGATCTGACTGACTACACTCAGTGGATAGATGAGGATTCTCGTGCTGCTGCTGTTCTCACCTCCAGTGTTCTACATTAGTATGCTGCTGAGTTCATGGGTCTTCCCACTACTGCTGCTCAGTGGGCTTTTCTTCGTCAGCGCTATCAGCCGTCTGGGGATGCTCTTTACATGTCTGTGGTCCGCCAGGAGCATGTCCTTCAGCAGGGTGATTCTACTATTGATGAGTTCTACACTCGGAGTGCTGTTATTTGGCGTCAGCTTGATTCTCTTCGTACAACTGTGTGTGCCACATGTCCCTGCTATCTAACTGTGCGCGTGGATCTGGAGTTTCAGCGCGTTTTTGAGTTCTTGTCGCGGCTCCATAAGGAGTTTGAGCCGCGCCGTGCACAGCTGCTTGCCCGTGGTCGTGTTCCGCTCTCTGAGGTACTGGCTGAGCTTCGTGCTGAGGAGACTAGTTTTCGTGGTATTGGTCTTCTTGAGGTTCCATCTGTACTTGATGCTCGTGGCCCTTCTGTGCCGTCTGCTCGTGGTCCTCCGATGCCGCCGGCTTCGTTGCGGTCTCCAGTACCGCCGATATTCTCTACTCCTCCGGTCCAGGGCTGGAGTCAGCCTCAGCAGCCTCGTCGTATGATAGCACCTCCCTGCACCTACTGTGGCAGGTCTGGCCACGATGTCTCTAGCTGCTGGACGAGGGATCCTAGCTTACGTCAGCGGTACCATACTCGTCAGCAGGCTGGTTCTTCAGGATCTTCTGCTGTTGCGCTATTTGATCAGGAAATTATCTGTGGTCTTCGTGGTCTGCTCGCTACGTGCTCTTCCTCGACGGCATCGCCGGTTCTGTGCCTGGCTCTTCTGGCACCGCGCGATCACCATTTTCTACACAGTCAGGTACGTCATCCCCGTGGTATCTGGATTCTGGAGCTTCTTTTCATATGACTTCTGCATCTTCTATTCTTTCTGCTCTTCGCTCTCTTGTCTCTCATGTCCGTGTTATCACGGCTGATGGTACCTCTCTTCCTGTTTCCAGTCGAGGCACCCTTTCTACTTCCTCTTTCTCTGTTCCTGATGTTTCTCATGTTCCTAGTCTTAAGATGAACCTGTTTTATGCTAGTCAGCTTACTGATTCTGGTTGTCGTGTCATTCTTGACGCTTATTCTTGTGTTGTTCAGGACCGCCGTACACATGCCCTGGTTGGAGCTGGCCCTCGCAGCCTTGAGTCCCCGGGGCTCTGGGAGTTAGACTGGCTTCGTGTTCCTCCAGGTGACACTTCATCTGCCAGTTCTCCTGCGGTTGCTTCGTCATCGGATCTTTTCAAGAAGGGCATCATCGGCTGGGTCACCTCTGTGGCTCCCGTTTATCGTCATTAGTTCGTAGTGGTCTTCTGGGGTCTGTCTCAGGAGATGTGTCTTTGCATTCGTGCCAGGGTTGTAGGTTAGGCAAACAGATTCAGCTTCCCTATCCTACTAGTGCGTCTGTATCTCAGCGACCTTTTGATTTAGTTCATTCGGATGTTTGGGGTCCAGCTCCCTTTCCTTCAAAAGGGAGTCATCGATACTATATTTTGTTTATTGATGATTTTTCACGGTACACCTGGTTGTTTCTTATGCACTCTCGCAGTGAGGTGCTCTCTATTTATCAGTGTTTTGCAGCCATGGTTCGTACTCAGTATTCCACGCCTATTCGTGTGCTTCGTGCTGATTCTGCCGGAGAGTATATCTCCCAGCACCTACGTGGTTTTCTTGCTGAGTAGGGCACCCTTGCTCAGTTCTCGTGTCCCGGCGCCCATGCTCAGAATGGTGTCGCCGGGCGTAAGCATCGTCATATTCTTGAGACTACACGTGCTATGATGATTGCTTCCTCTCTTTCGCCGCATTTCTGGGCTGAGGCTGTCGCTATGTCGACTTACCTCATTAACATTCAGCCGTCTGATGCCCTTCAAGGTGGCATTCCTCTCGAGCGTCTTTCTGGTCGCTCTCCTGATTACTCGACTCTTCGTTTATTTGGTGGTGTTTGCTATGTCCTTCTCCCTCCTCGCGAACGCACCAAGCTGACCGCTCAGTTTGTTGCGTGTGTTTTTCTCGGATACAGTGAAGAGCATAAGGGCTATCGCTGTTGGGACCCTGTTGGTCATCGGATACGCATCTCTCGTGATGTCAAGTTTGATGAGACGCGTCCCTTCTATCCTCGCCCCACCTTGGGTACTTACCCGGTGGATGATATCTCTTTTCTTCTTTTTCCGGATGCACCCCCTGTTGTCCCTTTGATACGTCCAAAACGTATCTACTTTCCCGAACACTTTTGCTATTGTTTTGCCTCTAATTTGTGTATTTTGGATACAACTAACACGGACTAACGCTGTTTTCAGCAGAATTGCTCTGGTGTCTCGTTTTTGTGCAGAAATTCAACTTTCAGGAAACTCCTCGGAATTTATGTCGAAGGTCTTATTTTTCCAGAAGATTTACGGAGCTAGAAGGGCAAGCCTGGTGGAGGCCCGAGGCCCCCACACACTAGGCCGGCGCGGCCCAGGAGGGGGGCGCGCCGCCTGATGACCCACAAGTATAGGGGATCGCAGCAGTCTTCGCGGGAAGTAAATCCCAATTTATTGATTCGACACAAGGGGAGACAAAGAATACTTGAAAGCCTTAACAGTGGAGTTGTCAATTCAGCTGCACCTGGAAACAGACTTGCTCGCAAGAGTTTATCAGTAGTAACAGTTTTATAGCAGTAGCAGTAGTGAAATAACAGCAGCAGAGTAACAGAGACAGCAGTAGTGATTATAGTAAACAGCAGGAATAAAATACTGTAGGCACGGGGACGGATAACGGGCGTTGCATGGATGAGAGAAACTCATGTAACAATCATAGCAGGGCATTGGCAGATAATAATAAAACGGTGTCCAAGTACAAAGCAATCAATAGGCATGTGTTCCAATTATAGTCGTACGTGCTCGCAATGAGAAACTTGCACAACATCTTTTGTCCTACCAGCCGGTGGCAGCCGGGCCTCAAGGGAATCTACTGGATATTAAGGTACTCCTTTTAATAGAGTACCGGAGCAAAGCATTAACACTCCGTGAACACATGTGATCCTCACATCACTACCATCCCCTCCGGTTGTCCCGATTTCTGTCACTTCGGGGCCATTGGTTCCGGACAGCGACATGTGTATACAACTTGCGTGTAAGACCATAAACAATGAATATCATGATGAAATAATAACATGTTCAGATCTGAGATCATGGCACTCGGGCCCTAGTGACAAGCATTAAGCATAACAAGTTGCAACAATATCATCAAAGTACCAATTACGGACACTAGGCACTATGCCCTAACAATCTTATGCTATTACATGACCAATCTCATCCAATCCCTACCATCCCCTTCGGCCTACAGCGGGGGAATTACTCACACATGGATGGGGGAAACATGGTTGGTCGATGGAGAGGCGTCGGTGGTGATGATGGCGATGATCTCCTCCAATTCCCCGTCCCGGCGGAGTGCCAGAACGGAGACTTCTGGCTCCCGAGACGGAGTTTCGCGATGTGGCGGCGTTCTGGAGGCTTTCTGGCGACTTCGACTTCTCCCCCTGCGTTTTTAGGTCGAAGGCAATAAGTAGTCCGAAGGAGGGCATCGGGGGCTGACCGAGGCCGCCGCACACTAGGGCCGCGCGGGCCCCTCCGGGGCCGCGCCGGCCTAGTGTGTGGGGCCCTCGGGCCCCCCCCGGGCGTGTGCTTCTTGCTCCGCCAATATTGTGGGGAAATAGGACCTTCTGCATAAATTCCGAGGATTTTCCGAAAGTTGGATTTCTCGCACAAAAACGAGACACTGTAGCGATTCTGAAAAAACAGCGTTAGTCCGTGTTAGTTGCATCCAAAATACACAAATTAGAGGCAAAACAATAGCAAAAGTGTTCGGGAAAGTAGATACGTTTTGGACGTATCAACTCCCCCCCAAGCTTAGCTTATTGCTTGTCCTCAAGCAATTCAGTTAACAACTGAGCGATAAAAGAACTTTCACGAACACATTTGTTCATATGATGTATATATTCTCATAATATGGCTAACACTTAAGCAGTTCATAATGAGATGCATACAAATAAGATCATCTAACAGCTATGTCAATCATGGAGAGGTACCAACAATTAATAATAAGCATCATGAATCATGTCTATAAGCAGGATTGCAATGTTCATAAAAGAGTATGATAAAGTGGTATCTCGATTGCCCATATTTGATCGGCAAAACATAAATGCCCAGGCACCTCTGAAGTTCATAGAAAGACTAGAAGTAGTGATTGTCAAAGATAAAAGCATCAAAGTTATACCACAATCAATCATATTTTGAGACAAGCATATTATACTAAGAATAACAGTTGTGCTCTCAAGAAAGTGCTCAAAGAAAGAATGGAGACACAACATAAAAGTAAAAGATTGACCCTTCGCAGAGGGAAGCAGGGATTAACATGCGCTAGAGCTTTTCATTTTTTAAACAAGAGTAAAATTATTTTGAGAGGTGTTTGTTGTCAACGAATGGTAATGGGTACACCAACTACCTCGCCAACCGGACTTCCAAGAGCGGCTCCCATGAATTATTTTTATGTTTATGTGGCACTCCTTCCAACCTTTCTTTCAGAAACCATGGCTAACCGAATCCTTCGGGTGCCGTCCAACAATCACATACCATGGAGGAGTGTCTATTTAGGTTAATTAATTTGGGACTGGGAATCCCATTGCCAGCTCTTTTTGCAAAATTATTGGATAAGCGGATGTGCCACTAGTCCATAATGAAAGTCCGTCAAGAGTAAATGACAAGGTTGAAAGTTAAACACCACGTACTTCCTCATGAGCTATGAAACATTAACACAAATTGAGAAGCATTTTGAAGGTTTTAAAGGTAGCGCATGAGAATTTACTTGGAATGGTTTGAAATGCCATGCATATGTATTTATGGTGGACACTTTGGAACAACTTGGTTTTAAGGTGTTTGGAAGCACGAGCAGCGTTCCCGCTCAGTACAAGTGAAGGCTAGCAATAGACTGGGGAGCGACAAATCAAGAGAGCAGTAACTGTCATAATCATGCTTGCGGCAAAATAAATTAACAGAGGCATAAAAGTGATACAAGAACTCTGAAGCAATATAAATCATCGAGGCTTAATTGACTTTTGTTCAGTCATATGCATGCGTGAGCATGTGCCAAATCGATATAAATGAATTATTCAGAGGAGGATACCACAATGCCATACCTACTTATGAATAAAACAATGCAAGCAAACATCCATGACATGCTACTCATATTAATAAATTGGAGCTAAACATGAGAGATCATGAACTACTAGACTTTCTCAAATGACATATACCTCACATGAACCAACTAAGCATGCTCACATGGATGAGTATATGTACAAAAATGAAAACAAATAGAGTTCATACCAGCCTCTCACCACAATCCAATTGTCGTAGATCGTCATTATTGCCTTTCACTTGTGTAGCTTGGATAATATGAAATGAAAACCACGCTCCAGCCACCGAAAACCATTGAACTCATAATGAACTTTACAAACCAAAGAAGAACAGCAAATATTTTTGGTGTTTTCGAATTGGAAACAAGAACAAAAGGAAACAAACAAACAAAGCAAAATCTTTTTGGGTTTTCTTATAGCAAACTAGCAATAGCAAATAAAACAAAACAAATGCAAGAAACCAAAACAAACAAATGGTGAAGAGAAACAACAGAAATATTTTTGGTCTTTTTGGGTTTTAGGAAAGAAACAAAGCAAGAACAAGAAATGGCAAACTAGAAAAGTCACATAGACACAAAGCAGCAGAAATTCGTCAAACTTGACAGCAGTACAATACTCGATTTTTAAAAAATTCTTCCACTGCTCAAATCGAAAAGTGTTCAACTAATGAAAGTTAGATAACAACCTGGGGAACATGCAAAAAAATTGGCTTCGCAAAATATCGTTCTGGCTATTTTTGAGAATTTTTTCGGTAACAGTCCAGAATCTGTTTTCAGGCAGCACTTCCCCAAATATCATCTCCCTCTCATTAGAAAACCACTCAAACAAACTAAGCAAGTATATACAAGTATCCAGCAACCATAATATGCAAAGAATGAGTGATGCCGGTATACCTCCCCCCAAGCTTAGGCTTTTGGCCTAAGTGGAGTTCAACCCCTGCGAGGGTCGCTGTTCCTTGCCGGTGGATAATGCATGGCGTAGTCATAGTAAGGTCCCTGTGCAGAAGAAAAGCGTGGAGGCTCCACATGCCCAAAATGTTGATGCAAGGAACTTGCTGCATCGGATGATGAGTCGAGGTGTTCCTCGGCCTCCGTGTTGTCTCTTGCATGATGGCCTCCTCCCTCTATGTGTGCATTCAGTGCACCTTCTGTGACTGACCAATCCTCCCTGGAATCAAGGTTAAATAGAACAGGCGCAGGCAATCTTACTAGTTTTTCAGTTTTCTTAGTTTTTCTCCAAGTCTTCTTGTAAAATGTTATCTTGTAAAACAGGTTACCCAAATTAGATGAATCAGAAACAAATTCATGTTTAATCATGGAGACTATGTCAAGTTTTTCTATGGAAAGTTGAATATCAAGATGGTGAGGTTCTACTCTATGCAAAGCTAGTAAACGAGAGGCGATGAGACCTCCACAAATTCCGCCCTTCTCACGGTTGGTAGCAAGTCTATAAGCTATCAATGCCCCCAAATTATAAGTCTTACTACCTTGCAGTGCAGCAGCTAGAAAAGCTAAGTCCTGGATAGATAGTTTACTACCATTCTTTCTAGCAAGAACGCATTTAGTAATGAAATAAGCAAAGTAGCGGATAGCTGGGAGTTGAATGCTAGTGATTTTACCACCATCCTCTGAGAAACTCCTTCCATGACAAATCATCTCGAAGAGGCTTAAGAGCTCTCGCGGCGATCCCCTTATCTTCTCGCATGATCCCCATTGCGGTACTCTAATTGCTGTACAAAAATCATTGAATGGCAAGTTGACAGTTTTATTATAAATCTTATATTGAACCATGGGGTTAGATCGCGACCAATTGAACTTAAAATCCTGCACAACAGACATAGTCAATTTTGCATATTGGCATGGTTCTCCATCAACAAAATCATTCAACCCTGCACGAGAAATTAGATTCTGAACATCTTCCAATATTCCTGCGCTTCTCATGAAATCTGTGCACGGGTAGTAAGAGGGGTATACTCCCTCTTCGCGGTTCACTCTCATGACTTGTTGCACCTCCAATTCTTGTTGGTTTAGTTGATATCTATTCCACTCCATTTTCTGAAATTTTTCAACAAACAATATAAAATTTGATTTGGTGACATATAATCAAGGGGAACTACTATAGGAACTTGCTAGAGTACTAATCATGCATCAAAACTAGTTTATACAACTTAGAACAAGCATGCAAACTCACTAAACATGTTACCTACTGCAGCAAAATATTCAAGATATACTCAACCAAACAAAATTCTACTTGGATAATCGGAGGAGTCACATACCGAAGAGCAAATGTGCCAAATTTCAGACAGAAATCTGGGCTGAGCAAAGAGATCGAAAAATCCTGAGCTCTTGAGCAAAAACGCGAGTGAGAGAAAGCTGGTGTTGATTTTTTCGGGAGAGAGAAGAGTCTGGGAGGAAGAGATGCTGAAGTGGGGTAAAGGGGGGCCCACACGCCAGGGTGGCGCGCCCCCCTTGCTGGCCGCGCCAGCCTGTGGGAGTGCCACTGGGGTGCCCACAGGTCATCCCTGTGTGCTCCTGTGCATTTTCGAAAAATAGGACCAACGGTATAATTTTGTGAATTTTTGAAAACTTTGAAAAATGCACATTTCTGGGCATTAAGTTTATTATTACTGGTCAGGAATTTTTTTGAAATCTCTAATTAACTAAGGAACTTTGGAAATCAAAAGTGCTACAGCAAGTAAAGCAAGTGGAGGGAGAAAGAGATGTTGTTTACCTCCTCTATGCATATAAAAAGTATTTGTTAACAAGGTTGATCAAGTCTTGCCACCAAATAAATTTTACATAGCATAAGAAGAAATAAACCTCAAATCAATCATGTTACCTTGAATTGTATTGATATGGATCCAATCATAAGACTTTGATATCCTTCTTTAGGCTCATATATAAGACAATCAATAGTCCCCACTTTGATAGTTCTCACATTAGAGATAGTATTGACTCCACATACTTTATCAATCCTCTTGGGGAAATAGACGGTATGCTCTTTATCGTCAACATTGAAAGTAACCTTTCCTTTATTGCAATCAATAACAGCCCCTGCGGTGTTAAGAAAAGGTCTCCCAAGAATAATAGACATATTATCATCTTCAGGCATTTCCAACACAACAAAATCAGTTAATATCAAGCAGCTATTAGTAACTTGAACAGGAACATCCTCACATATACCAAGAGGAATAGCAGTGGATTTATCAGCCATTTGCAAAGATATATCAGTAGGTATCAACTTATCTAAATAAAGTCTCTTATAAAGAGAAAAAGGCATAACACTAACACCGGCTCCCAAGTCACATAGAGCAGTTGTTATCACCAGATTTTGGACAAATCCAGAGGTGGGCCGTAAGAGAGATGAGCTTAGAGGACTACACGTGGAAGATCTCTGAAGCGGCCTTGCACGGAGAATTTGGGCTTGTTTGCCCGTGTATCTTTAATTATAGTAGGTTATATCTTAGATCAAGATTTAGAGTTTGTATCGCACACGGTGGGATATTCCCACGTTAGAAAGTCCGCTGGACTATAAATATGTATCTAGGGTTTATGGAATAAACAACAACACAACGTTCACCCCAAAACAAATCAATCTCGGCGCATCGCCAACTCCTTCAACTCGAGGGTTTCAATCAGGTAAGCGACATGCTGCCTAGATCGCATCTTGCGATCTAGGCAGCACAAGCCCCACGTTGTTCATGCGTTGCGCGTACTGAAGCGTCTTTGATGGCGCGCAACGTAGTTATCATAGATGTGTTAGGGTTAGCATAGCTCTTCGTATAAACATGATTACGTAGTGCAACCCTCGCATGTCTAGCCGCCCTCACGCCTATCTCAGGCGTGGGGGCGGCACCCTGCTTGTTCATCATCTAGTAGATCTGATCCGTTACGATTGCTCCTTGTTATGCAAGGATTAGTTTAATATCTGCATTAGTTAGGCCTTACAAAGGGGGGAGGATCCAGTGGCACGTAGGGTGGCGTTCGCAAGTCCTAAACAGGATGTTCCGATGATCGACGTCATGTTGGTTGTGTGGCCTTGTTTAGGATCGGCTTACGAGCACCGTGCGTGGCCGCGAGGCCCAACCTGGAGTAGGATGATCCGATTATGCGGTGAAAACCCTAAATCGTCGTAGATCTCATTAGCTATATCTTGATCAAGCAGGATCACCAAGTATTCGTGCACCCCGCACGGATCATGGGTGAATCGGCTCTTTGAGCCGATTCACAGGATAACCTGAGAGCCGATCGAGGCTCTTATTTAATGTTTACGTGTATGCCATGCAGGAACTAAGCGAGGCATCCCCATCACCTTCCTAACCAGGTATAGGTCAGGTGGCACGCCCTTGCACTTCGCATCGCCGCGTGTGACCAGAAGAGCATTGCGGGCCGTCGCTCGGAGGGGTCTCAGCCAGCCGCAGCTCTAGGCTCTTCCCGGCTCTACCGTGTTGGCTCGCCGCTGCCCGCCGGTGGGTTTTGGCGATCAACACATTCTGGCACGCCCGGTGGGACAATCATCTACATCAACCACATCGCCATCTACATCTGAGATGGCGACGGACGGCACGCCAGTCACCTACGAGGAGCTGCCTGCTGAGCTCAAGAAGAAACATGACGAGATCAAGGCCACCCTCGAAGCCGACCTCATCGGCTCCTTTCAGAGAACCCGTACCCATGGCATCAGATGGAAGGGATTCTCACCACAAGGTGCACTCGATGGGATAGATCTCTCTGCCCCGTCGGAGGAACGCACCAGGGCCCTGCGGCGCAGAGATCAACTACTTGGTGGCTCACTCGCTACACCGCCACTCGAAAACTTGGTCAACGTGTTGGAGCGTCTCGCTCTGCGCGTGATCCAGGAGATCATGAGCCACCAATACTCGCCGTCAGACCAGCTCTCGGGACGCATCAAGGAGAGTTGCCACTCCGGCCCCGTCCACCGCTGCCATATGCGTTGGCGGCACCGGCCAAGTGCCGGCTACACCGGCATTCGTCGTCTACAAGATCGGTGGTGACCCTAGTGACTACCGGTTCTTGGCCGAGGCGCCTAAGGAGATCCCCAAGGATACGCGTGCACTTATGTGCCGATTGTGGCAACCGGCCACTCTCAAACCAGGCCACAACGTCGGGGACTTCGGCGCAAAACAGAGGAACGTCGGCAACGAGCTTGAGAAGCAAACGTGGCTAACTAAGTACGCCACCCCGACGAAACTCCCGAGCCCGGCTCTGCAGCTTGGCTCGTGAGCTGGAAAAGCAAACATGGCTGGCTAAGTACGCCACCCCGGCGAATCTTCGTAGTGCAACTCCTGCAGCCGGCCACGGCGGATCAGATCGGTGCCATGCGAGAGACCGGTTCGGCATGGTGCCGAAAAGGAGGGCAATCGGCTATTCCAAGCCGTACCCGACGAGTACGAGATGATCCCGCTGCCACCTAAATATCGGCTCCCCGACTTCTCCAAATTCGGTGGATCGGATGGCTCCAGCTCCATCGAGCACGTCGGCCGATATTTGGCTCAACTAGGACCGGCTTCGGTGTCGGATCAGCTACGCGTGAGGCTCTTTTCACGGTCCCTCACAGATCGGCTTTTGGATGGTATACCTCTTTACCAGCAAACTCCATCCAGTCTTGGAAGCAATTGGAAGAACAGTTCCATACGCAATACCATTCAGAAGCTTCCGAGTCTAGCATTGCCGATCTAGCACAACTACGTCAGAAGCGCGGAGAAACGGTGACAGAATACATCCAGCGCTTTCAGAATCTTAGGAACCGATGTTATTCGGTTCGTATAACTGAAAAGGAAGCGATCGAGTTGGCGTAGCTGGCCTTGCAACACAGCTCAAGGACATGGCCTCCCAAGCAGATTATCCCTCGCCGGCGCACATGGTTCGAAACTATCGGCATATGAACAGCGCCACCTGCACTGTACCAAGACAAGTTCAAGCGTGCGTAGTCATGGTCGATACAGAGGAAGGTGAAATACTGCGGGAGACCAAGAAGTAGCAATGGGCTGAGTGGACTCGGGGAGGAACCCCGTGTCCCGCAAATGGGTAAAGCCACCAGGGCCGCCAGTGGGATTTGATTTTGACGTGACCAAGACTGAACAAATCTTCGACCTCCTGCTCAAGGAGAAACAGTTGACGATTCCCGAAGGTCTCAAGTTCCCTACGCGCAAGAGCTAAACGGAAAGCCGCATCGCAAATTCCACAACTCGCTTTCCCATGCCACCAACGACTGCAGGGTGTGGCGTCAGCACATCCAAGCGGCGATAGAGAAGGGGCGTTTAATTTTCAACCAGTACGCCATGAAGGTAGACACCCAGCCCTTCCCCGCCGTTAACATGGTAGAAGTCATCTACCCCGAAGGCTGCCAGCCAGGTCCCACGTTCAGCATCAACATGGTAGGACACAGGAACCACCCTGGCGAAGATGGAGATGAGGGCAGCTGCTCTCATAGCAAGGATACAGAGGAGGCCGCTCCACGCGATCGGCTCCATCATGATGGCAAGCGCTACGTCACAGAGGGAGAAGTGAAGAACATAAGATATCAACGACCTCTCTCTGATCACCTCCTCAACAAATATGTGAGTCAATATGACCAACGCCGACGGTCCAACTATGATGATGAAGGAGATCGTCTGGCTAGAGGAGCCAGAAGACATCGTCGGCAGGATCGCGATGAGGAGGAGCACGAGCGCTGCGCCACGGACACGTCAAGGGAGCGAGATGACAACGCCAGACACTGGGACTGCCCTTTCTTCAGACACTGCTGGGATTCAGGAATGAGCCGATTGCCCACAATCGGCAATTGCCCAGAATGCAACAAGGAGAAGAAGGAGGCAGCCAACGTGTCTGTGTTTGAGCGCTTAGGACCTCTCCCACCACCAAGCAAACGTGCTGAGTCACTTCGTTGGGCAGATCTTGAGGATTCCGAGGACGAAGGACTAGAAGAAGAAGAAGACAGGTGCCACCGTCCAAGGTGGTGCCCTGACGGACTCAGCCGTTCACAAAAGCGCAGGGTTCAGCGGTTGCGCGGCCTGGAGGAAGCCGAAAGGTTATACTTGCATACGCTAAGGAAGGCACGGCCTGATCTGGCTGCAAAGGTGCAGCGAGCCCTGGATGAAGAGGATCGTCCACGAAGAATGGAGTGGCGTCCCAAGCAAAAGAAAGCCGATGATGAAACATCGGCTGGCACAAACATGGTGCTTGTCTTGCCGACAGAGCTTAGTGCTCCACGATTATACGATGCACTCAAGGTGGACGACAGTAGGCGCATCAAGTCAGAGGTTGGGTTGGTTTTATCCAGCCTAACTGAGTAGCAAGATTAAACCAATGAGCAAGCCGGGTGAGGCTGATCCTTGTGATCGGCCCCAAAAAAGTTTATGGAGGGACATTACAAAACCTTCATCGAGCAAGCAATGTGGAGGCCGATTCCAGCAATCGGCCAAAATTATCTTCTGCACATATTCTGTTTATGGTCAGCAACGATCTACTGGGCAGCGGCCACGTCGGCAGATGAAAGTCAGCATGAATCTTTGCGAAGCCGACGTATAAGTACAGTGCCCTGACTAACCAAGAAAGCCGATATCTGCAATCATTTGGCAGATTCGGCTCGGGGGGCATATAGTCAGATGAACATATGCAGATAAACATGTGCAGACATGCGTGCAGTGGAACATTGGGGGCCGGTTAAGGAAAAATCGGCCAAATAAAAAAAAAATTCGATGAAAGCTCGGGGGGCAGCTCGCCCTGGAAGTTCTTCAGAAAGCCGATTTTGATGGAATCGGCTGATTCTGCGTTACGATTCGGAGGCCGATGGCGACACATTCGGTTAGTCCACTGATATGCTCGCCTTGATAAAGGCTCGGGGGGTAATTGATGGCGCGGAATTTGCCGTTCTTGAGAAGCCGATTGAGATTTCATCAGGCTGAAAACACAATGGTATCGACTTCATGGATCAAGTCGTTTTCGGCAGTAATTCTGGGGCTCTCGTGAGAACGTCGATTTGCCTAGTTGTCCGCCAGAACTCAAAGGGATGGGGCATTAAGTTACCGGTGCGTTGTCATCGGCTTGTTGACCATTGGCTAAGTGACGATCGGTGGGGTCAGCAGAAGAGAGAATCGGCTCAATCAAACTCAGAAGAAATCGGCAGAGTTAAGATTGGGGAAGAGTTCTTCAACGATAAACCAGATTTCTTACATAGAAGAGCTGATTGCTCTCAAAAGGGAGTACTAAGGGGATACATTGCCCCGTCTACTGTTGCTGATCCTATTCTAGAGGTCCTATTCTACGGGCCGTCACTGCCCTCGTCGTCACCATCGTCAGCGCTGTCAGCGCTGCTCCCGGCGAGCTCGTCGTCGCTGCTGTAGCGGCCGCCGGCAGGACCTTCGTTGTCCTCGTCCTCCACGTCGTCGTCGACGTCGTCGCTGTCATAATCACTGAGATTCCCTGGCCAGGGGCAATGGCGCTTGGCCGGCGGCTCGTCGGGGAGGCTGTCGTCGTCGTCCGCCCCTTCCTCTCCCTCCTCCTTCACCTCGGAGGAGGTAAAGTCATCCCAGGAGAAACGATCATCATCGCTCTCCTCTTCCGATTCCCCGTTGGCAAGGAAGCGGAGGTCGCTCTCCCCGTCCGTCGAGGATTGGTCGTCCTCGGACCAGATGGAGAAGTCATGGTCTGACTCCTCCCCGGCCTCAATGGCGCGGCGGATGTTGGCCGCATGGACTTCCTGTGGGCTCGGTGCTGGCATCGGCTCGGGAGAAGAGGACTCGAAGGAAAGTCCCGACGAGGCAGAGGAAGAAGAGGACATGGTGCGCAGAAGGGTTTTTTGGAGTGCCGATGGCTGGAACAGAGGAAGGGGATAAAGATGACTATTTAGTCGGCATGGTTAAATAATGAGAAACCTGGTGGGAATTACTGCCATCACAGTTTCCGAAGGGGTAATATCAGAGCTGTCAAATTTTGCAGAGAAACTGAAAGGACAGGGCATAATGATGACGGAGGCTGCAAATGGCTCTGTCCTGCCACGACATGACCCGACGTAGGAACGCTTAATGATTTTGGAAAAAATTATTTCCAAAACCAGAGGGGCATGTGTTATCACCAGATTTTGGACAAATCCAGAGGTGGGCCGTAAGAGAGATGAGCTTAGAGGACTACACGTGGAAGATCTCTGAAGCGGCCTTGCACGGAGAATTTGGGCTTGTTTGCCCGTGTATCTTTAATTATAGTAGGTTATATCTTAGATCAAGATTTAGAGTTTGTATCGCACACGGTGGGATATTCCCACGTTAGAAAGTCCGCTGGACTATAAATATGTATCTAGGGTTTATGGAATAAACAACAACACAACGTTCACCCCAAAACAAACCAATCTCGGCGTATCGCCAACTCCTTCAACTCGAGGGTTTCAATCAGGTAAGCGACATGCTGCCTAGATCGCATCTTGCGATCTAGGCAGCACAAGCCCCACGTTGTTCATGCGTTGCGCGTACTGAAGCGTCTTTGATGGCGCGCAACGTAGTTATCATAGATGTGTTAGGGTTAGCATAGCTCTTCGTATAAACATGATTACGTAGTGCAACCCTCGCATGTCTAGCCGCCCTCACGCCTATCTCAGGCGTGGGGGCGGCACCCTGCTTGTTCATCATCTAGTAGATCTGATCCGTTACGATTGCTCCTTGTTATGCAAGGATTAGTTTAATATCTGCATTAGTTAGGCCTTACAAAGGGGGGGAGGATCCAGTGGCACGTAGGGTGGCGTTCGCAAGTCCTAAACAGGATGTTCCGATGATCGACGTCATGTTGGTTGTGTGGCCTTGTTTAGGATCGGCTTACGAGCACCGTGCGTGGCCGCGAGGCCCAACCTGGAGTAGGATGATCCGATTATGCGGTGAAAACCCTAAATCGTCGTAGATCTCATTAGCTATATCTTGATCAAGCAGGATCACCAAGTATTCGTGCACCCCGCACGGATCATGGGTGAATCGGCTCTTTGAGCCGATTCACAGGATAACCTGAGAGCCGATCGAGGCTCTTATTTAATGTTTACGTGTATGCCATGCAGGAACTAAGCGAGGCATCCCCATCACCTTCCTGACCAGGTATAGGTCAGGTGGCACGCCCTTGCACTTCGCATCGCCGCGTGTGACCAGAAGAGCATTGCGGGCCGTCGCTCGGAGGGGTCTCAGCCAGCCGCAGCTCTAGGCTCTTCCCGGCTCTACCGTGTTGGCTCGCCGCTGCCCGCCGGTGGGTTTTGGCGATCAACAGCAGTTTTAACATAATTATTCTTAATAGAACAAGGAATAGTAGGTATACCTGGGTCGCCCAACTTCTTTGGAACTTTGCCATTGAAAGAGTAATTAGCAAGCATAGTGGAAATTTCCTCATTGGGGATTTTCCTTTTGTTAGTAACAATATCTTTCATATACTTTGAATAAGGAGGCAATTTAATAGCATCAGTCAAAGGGATTTGCAAGAATAAAGGTTTCATCCCATCACAAAATTTATTATAGTGTTCTTCTTCCTTTGATTTTAGTTTCTTAGAAGGAAAAGGCATTTGCTTTTGCACCCAAGGTTCTCTTTCATTACCATGTTTCTTAGCAATAAAATCTTCTTTAGTATACTTTTTATTTTTAGCTTGCTTTTCAGGTTCATCTTCTACCTCTTCTTTATCAGAAGCATCATTCTTATCATTATCATTACCATTATCATGTTCATTACCACTTTCGGCCAAAGATCGGAAATAGAAATACTATTAGGATCATTAACAGGTTCAGAGGATTCTACAACATTTTTATGTTTCTTCTTCTTCTTTTTCTTAGAAGGAGCACTAGGTTCAATTCGTTGAGAATCTTGTTCAACTCTTTTGGGATGCCCTTCAGGATATAGAGGATCCTGGGTAGAGACACCGCCTCTAGTTGTTACTTCATAAGCATGTTTCTCTTTAGAATTATTTTTTAGCAAGTCATTTTGCACTTTAGTGAGTTGATCAATTTGAGTTTGAATCATTTGAAAATGTTTAACAAGCATCTTAACATCATTGGAGGTTCTCTCCACAATATCATGCAAATTACTAATAGCTTGAGAATTTTCCATTAGATGATTCTCTACTCTCATATTAAAATTTTCTTGCTTAACAATATAATTATCAAACTCATCTAAGCATTGAGCAGGAGGTTTCGAATATGGAATATCTTCCCTAGTAAAGCGTTGAAGGGAGTTTACCTCAATCATGGATGAAGGGGGAATTATCTCACATATATCTTCTATGGGAGGTAGATTCTTCACATCTTCGGATTTAATACCTTTCTCCTTGAGAGACTTCTTAGCTTTCCTCATATCTTCATCATTCAATTCAATTAAACCCCTCTTCTACAATATTGGCGTTGGAGTTGGTTCAGGTGTATTCCAATCATCATGATTCCGGCTTATTCTAGCCAATAATTCTTCAGCTTCGTCTGGAGTTCTTTTCATGAAAACACAACCAGCACAACTATCCAAATATGCTCTAGACTCAATGGTTAGTCCACTATAAAATATATCAAGTAGATCATTCTTTTCTAAATCATGTCCAGGTCGAGCTCTGATAAGAGAACAAAATCTTGCCCACGCCTCAGGCAATTTCTCTTCATCTCCCTGGTCAAACCTATAAATTTTCTGTAAAGCAATATGTTGAGCACTAGCAGGAAAGTACTTTCGAAAGAAAACATCACGCAGCTCAGTTGGACTTTTAATAGAACCAGGAGGCAAATTATTATACCAAGTTTTAGCATCATCCTTTAATGAGAAAGGAAAAAATTTAGCGACAAAGTAAGTACGCATCTTGACATCATCAGAAAACAAGCTACTCATAGAAGAAAGTTCAATCATGTGTTCTACAGCACTTTTTTTTTCAGTGCCACAAAAGGGTGCTTTCTCTACAATAGCTATATGAGATAGATCAAGAGAAAAATCATAATCTTTATCCTTAATGCATATAGGAGATGTGGCAAATCTAGGATCAGGAGATAACTTATGTATAACAGTATATTGTGTGAGAAACTTTTTAATTTTTCTTGCATCAGCAGTAGCATTGCATCTATTAATAAAATCATCATTAAGCTCCACATAATCCTCATCAGGATCATCACTAGAATAATCAAGTTCAGGTGAATTAACAGGTGTAGTGGCATTAGGAGTTTCAGTATTTTCAATTTGTCTAGACCTAGCAATTGTAGCATCTAGAAAGGATCCCAATGAACCACTATCATCAAGCACATCAGAAACATTATCAATATTATGAGAGTTTTCAGATTCAGCAGAAGTACCAGCAAGTGAAGCTTGTGGCGGTGAAACAAGTTGACTTATCACAGATGGTGAATCAAGTGTAGCAGAGGTACTCAGAGTTGTACCTTTTCTTGTAGTGGATGGTAATATGGCGACTTTAGGATCGCGAGTTTTACCCATGATGGAGAATTTGCAGCGAACAATATCAATCCAAGTGAACTTCCAAATAAAGCTATGCTCCCCGGCAACGGCGCCAGAAAACAGTCTTGATGACCCACAAGTATAGGGGATCGCAGCAGTCTTCGCGGGAAGTAAATCCCAATTTATTGATTCGACACAAGGGGAGACAAAGAATACTTGAAAGCCTTAACAGCGGAGTTGTCAATTCAGCCGCACTGAAACAGACTTGCTCGCAAGAGTTTATCAAGAGTAACAGTTTTATAGCAAGAGCGAGTGAAATAACAGCAGCAGAGTAACAGAGACAACAGTAGTGATTATAGTAAACAGCAGGAATAAAATACTGTAGGCACGGGGATGGATAACGGGCGTTGCATGGATGAGAGAAACTCATGTAACAATCATAGCAGGGCATTGGCAGATAATAATAAAACGGTGTCCAAGTACAAAGCAATCAATAGGCATGTGTTCCAATTATAGTCGTACGTGCTCGCAATGAGAAACTTGCACAACATCTTTTGTCCTACCAGCCGGTGGCAGCCGGGCCTCAAGGGAATCTACTGGATATTAAGGTACTCCTTTTAATAGAGTACCGGAGCAAAGCATTAACACTCCGTGAACACATGTGATCCTCACATCACTACCATCCCCTCCGGTTGTCCCGATTTCTGTCACTTCGGGGCCATTGGTTCCGGACAGCGACATGTGTATACAACTTGCAGGTAAGACCATAAACAATGAATATCATGATGAAATAATAACATGTTCAGATCTGAGATCATGGCACTCGGGCCCTAGTGACAAGCATTAAGCATAACAAGTTGCAACAATATAATCAAAGTACCAATTACGGACACTAGGCACTATGCCCTAACAATCTTATGCTATTACATGACCAATCTCATCCAATCCCTACCATCCCCTTCGGCCTACAGCGGGGGAATTACTCACACATGGATGGGGGAAACATGGCTGGTCGATGGAGAGGCATCGGTGGTGATGATGGCGATGATCTCCTCCAATTCCCCGTCCCGGCGGAGTGCCAGAACGGAGACTTCTGGCTCCCGAGACGGAGTTTCGCGATGTGGCGGCGTTCTGGAGGCTTTCTGGCGACTTCGACTTCTCCCCCTGCGTTTTTAGGTCGAAGGCAATAAGTAGTCCGAAGGAGGGCATCGGGGGCTGACCGAGGCCGCCACACACTAGGGCCGCGCGGGCCCCTCCGGGGCCGCGCCGGCCTAGTGTGTGGGGCCCTCGGGCCCCCACCTGGCTTGTCCTTCTGGCTCCGCCAATATTCTGGGAAAATAGGACCTTCTGCATAAATTCCGAGGATTTTCCTGAAAGTTGGATTTCTGCACAAAAACGAGACACCAGAGCAGTTCTGCTGAAAATAGCGTTAGTCCGCGTTAGTTGCATCCAAAATACACAAATTAGAGGCAAAACAATAGCAAAAGTGTTCGGGAAAGTAGATACGTTTTGGACGTATCACCGCCCTAGCGTGTGGCCCCCTCGGCTGGCCTCCGACCCCCTCCTCTGGACTACTTAAGGGTTTCGATCTAAAAACGCGAGGAGAGAAGTCGAAGTCACCAGAAACCTCCCAGTACGCCGCCACCGTCGCGAAACTCCGTCTCGGGACCAGAAACTCCGTTCTGGCACTCCGCCGGACGAGGAATTGGAGGAGATCATCGCCATCATCACCACCGACGCCTCTCCATCGACCAGCAATGTTTCCCCATCCATGTGTGAGTAATTCCCCCACTGTAGGCTGAAGGGGATGGTAAGGATTGGATGAGATTGGTCATGTAATAGCATAAGATTGTTAGGACATAGTGCCTAGTGTCCGTAATTGGTACTTTGATGATATTGTTGCAACTTGTTATGCTTAATGCTTGTCACTAGGGCCCGAGTGCCATGATCTCAGATCTGAACATGTTATTGTTTCATCATGATATGCATTGTTTTATGATCTTACCTGCAAGTTGTATACACATGTCGCTGTCCGGAACCCGAGGCCCCGAAGTGACAGAAATCGGGACAACCGGAGGGGATGGCAGTGATGTGAGGATCACATGTGTTCATGGAGTGTTAATTCTTTGCTCCGGTACTTTATTAAAAGGAGTACCTTAATATCCAGTAGATTCCCTAGAGGCCCGGCTGCCACCGGCTGGTAGGACAAAAGATGTTGTGCAAGTTTCTCATTGCGAGCACGTACGACTATATACGGAACACATGCCTATGGATTGCTTTGTACTTGGGCACCGTTTTATTATTATCTGCAAATGCCCTGCTTTGATTGTTACATGAGTTTCTCTCATCCATGCAACGCCCGTCATCCATCCCCGTGCCTACAGTATTTTAATCCTGCTGTTTACTATAATCACTACTGCTGTCTCTGTTACTCTGCTGCTGTTATTTCACTAGTGCTACTGCTATAAAACTGTTACTACTGATAAACTCTTGCGAGCAAGTCTGTTTCCAGGTGCAGCTGAATTGACAACTCCGCTGTTAAGGCTTTCAAGTATTCTTTGTCTCCCCTTGTGTCGAATCAATAAATTGGGATTTACTTCCAGCGAAGACTGTTGCGATCCCCTATACTTGTGGGTCATCACCCTTCTCCTCCCCTTCCTAGTTCTGATGTGCCCCCCTTCGACTTCGGCGCCATCCTCTCCTCCGTCTAGTTCCCCTAGTACTCCCCGTTCTCCGGCTTCGGATCCTTCTGATGCTGTCTGATGTCTACGCACGCTTCTATTCCTGTAGACAGTGTTGGGCCTCCAAGAGCAGAGGTTTGTAGAACAGCAGCAAGTTTCCCTTAAGTGAATCACCAAGGTTTATCGAACTCAGGGAGGTAGAGGTCAAAAATATCCCTCTCAAGCAACCCTGCAATTACGATACAAGAAGTCTCTTGTGTCCCCAACACACCTAATACACTTGTCAGATGTATAGGTGCACTAGTTCGGCGAAGAGATAGTAAAATGCAAGTGATATGGATGAATATGAGTGGTAATAACAATCTGAAATAAATATGGCAGCAAGTAAACATGCAGTGGAACACTAAATAAACGGTGATTCGATGTTTGGAAACAAGGCCTAGGGATCCTACTTTCACTAGTGGACACTCTCAACAATGATCACATAATAAAACTACTCTACACTCTCTTGTTGGATAATAAAACACCATTTATTGTGTAGGGCTATAAAACAACACCTCAAGCCGGAGTTAACAAGCTCCACAACATCCGGAGTTCATATTTAAGTAACCTCTAGAGTGCATAATAGACCGTTGCAATTTAGATCGAGTACTAACATAGCATGCACACTGTCACCATCAGCTATGAAAGGGGGAATAGATCACATCAATACTATCATAGTAATAGTTAACTTCATAATCTACAAGAGATTACAATCATAACCTACGCCAAGTACTACATGATGCACACACTGTCAACATTACATCATGGAGGAGGAATAGAATACTTTAATAACATCACTAGAGTAGCACATAGATTAATAGTGATACAAAGCTCATGATCACATAAAGATCACATGAGAGAGAGATGAACCACATAGCTACGGTAGAGCCCTTAGCCTCGGGGGAGAACTACTCCCTCCTCATCATAGGAGACAACAGTGGCGATGAAGATGGCGGTGGTGTCGATGGAGATGCCTTCCGGGGGCAATTCCCCGTCCCGGCGGCGTGCCGGAACAGAGACTTCTGTCCCTCGAATCTTGGCTTCACGATGGCGGTGGCTCTAGAACTTTTCTCGTATCGTGGCTTATCTTTTTAGGGTTTTCGCGATGGATGCTTTAAGTAGGCAAAAGGGCAGCCTCGGAGGGGTCCTGGGGGACCCACACACTAGGGGGCGCCCCCCTTGGCCGCGCCGCCATGTGGGGTGGGGCCCCCTTGGCTCCCCTCTGACCCCTCTTTGGTGCTCTGGAACCTTCCGTGGAAAATAGGACCCTGGGCGTTGATTTCATCCAATTCCGAGAATATTTCCTTTGTAGGACTTCTGAAACCAAAAATAGCACAAAACAGGAACTGGCACTTCGGCATCTCGTTAATAGGTTAGTTCCCGAAAATGCATCAAAATGATATAAAGTGTGAACAAAACATGTAGGTATTGTCATAAAACTAGCATGGAACATCAGAAATTATAGATACGTTGGAGACGTATCAAGCATCCCCAAGCTTAGTTCCTACTCGCCCTCGAGTAGGTAAACGATAACAAGGATAATTTCTGAAGTGACATGCTACTAACATAATCTTGATCATACTATTGTAAAGCATATGAGATGAATGAAGTGATTCGAAGCAATGGTAAAGATAATGACTAAACAACTGAATCATATAGCAAAGACTTTTCATGAATAGTACTTTCAAGACAAACATCAATAAGACTTGCATAGGAGTTAACTCATAAAGCAATAAATTCTTAGTAGAAAGCTTTGAAGCAACACAAAGGAAGATATAAGTTTCAGCAATTGCTTTCAACTTCAACATGTATATCTCATGGATAATTGTCAACACAAAGTAATATGATGAATGCAAATAAGCAAGTATGTAGGAATCAATGCACACAGTTGACACAAGTGTTTGCTTCTAAGATAGAAAGAAGTAGGTAAACTGACTCAACATAAAGTAGAAGAATGGCCCTTCGCAGAGGGAAGCATGGATTGCTATTTTTGTGCTAGAGCTTTTATTTTGAAAACATAGAAACAATTTTGTCAACGGTAGTAATAAAGCATATGTGTTATGCATAAGACATCTTATAAGTTGCAAGCCTCATGCATAGATTACCAATAGTGCTCGCACCTTGTCCTAATTAGCTTGGATTTACATGGATTATCATTGCATAACATATGTTTCAACCAAGTGTCACAAAGGGGTACCTCTATGCCGCCTGTACAAAGGTCTAAGGAGAAAGTTCGCATTGGATTTCTCGCTTTTGATTATTCTCAACTTAGACATCCATACCGGGACAAAATAGAAAACAAATAATGGACTCCTCTTTAATGCATAAGCATTCAACAACAGATAATATTCTCATAAGAGATTGAGGATTAGTGTCCAAACTGAAACTTCCACCATGGTTCATGGCTTTAGTTAGCGGCCCAATGTTCTTCTCTAACAATATGCATACTCAAACCATTGGATCATGATAAATCACCCTTACTTCAGACAAGACGAACATGCATAGCAACTCACATGATATTCAACAAAGGTGTAATAGTTGATGGCGTCCCCAGAAACATGGTTACCGCTCAACAAGCAACTTATAAGAAATAAGATACATAAGTTACATATTCAATACCACAATAGTTTTTAAGCTATTTTCCCATGAGCTATATATTGAAAAGACAAAGAATGGAATTATAAAGGTAGCACTCAAGTAATTTACTTTGGAATGGAAGAGAAATACCATGTAGTAGGTAGGTATGGTGGACACAAATGGCATAGTTTTTGGCTCAAGGATTTTGGATGCACGAGAAGTATTCCCTCTCAATACAAGGCTTAGGCTAGCAAGGTTGTTTGAAGCAAACACAAGTATGAACCGGTACAGCAAAACTTACATAAGAACATATTGCAAGCATTATAAGACTCTACGTTGTCTTCTTTGTTGTTCAACAACTTTACCAGAAAATATCTAGACTTTAGAGAGACCAATCATACAAACCAAATTTTAACAAGCTCTATGGTAGTTCTTCATTAATAGGTGCAAAGTACATGATGCAAGAGCTTAAACATGATCTATTTGAGCAAAACAATTGCCAAGTATCAAATTATTCAAGACAATATACCAATTACCACATGAGGCATTTTCTGTTTCCATCCAAATAACAATGAACAAAGCAGTTTCACCCTTCGCCATGAACATTAAAACTAACTAAGAACACCAGTGTTCATATGAACAAGTGGAGCGTGTCTCTCTCCCACACAAGCATGAATTTATTCAGAGAATGAAAATAACAAAACGAAAATAAAACACACAGACGCTCCAAGTAAAGCACATAAGATGTGACGGAATAAAAATATAGTTTCACTAGAGGTGACCTGATAAGTTGTCGATGAAGAAGGGGATGCCTTGGGCATCCCCAAGCTTAGATGCTTGAGTCTTCTTGAAATATGCAGGGATGAACCACGGGGGCATCCCCAAGCTTAGACTTTTCACTCTTCTTGCTCATATTGTATCATCCTCCTCTCTTGACCCTTGAAAACTTCCTCCATACCAAACTCAAAACAAACTCATTAGAGGGTTAGTGCATAATCAAAAATTCACATATTCAGAGGTGACATAATCATTCTTAACACTTCTGGACATTGCACAAAGCTACTAAAAGTTAATGGAACAAAGAAATCCATCAAACATAGCAAAATAGGCAATGCGAAATAAAAGGCAGAATCTGTCAAAACAGAACAGTCCGTAAAGACGATTTTTTATGGGGCACTTAACTTGCTCAGATGAAAAAGCTCAAATTGAATGAAAGTTGCGTACATATCTGAGGATCACGCACGTAAATTGGCAGATTTTTCTAAATTATCTACAGAAGGGGCTGCTCAATTTCGTGACAGTAAGAAATCTATTTCTGCGCAGTAATCCAAATCTAGTATCAACCTTACTATCAAAGACTTTACTTGGAACAACAATGCAATAAAATAAAGATAAGGAGAGGTTTCTACAGTAGTAACAACTTCCAAGACACAACAAAACAGTAGCAAAATAAAAACATGGGTTATCTCCCAAGAAGTGCTTTCTTTATAGCCGTTAAGATGGGCTCAGTAATTTTAATGATGCTCACATGGAAGATAGAAAATGAAGCGAAAGGGAGCATCAAGAAGCAAATTCAAAACACATTTAAGTCTAACCCACTTCCTATGCATAGGAATCTTGTACACAAATAAATTCATGAGGAGCAAAGTGACAAGCATAGGAAGATAAAACACGAGTAACTTCAAGATTCTCAACATAAAGAGGGGAAACTTCAAGATTCTCTCATAATAACTTTCAGTAGCATCATGAACAAACTCAATAATATAACTATCACATAAAGCATTCTTATCATGAGTCTCATGCATAAAATAATTACTACTCCCAACATAAGCATAGTCATTCTTATTAATTGTAGTGGGAGCAAATTCAACAAATAGCTATCAATATTATTCTCATCACCATAATCATCAAATATATGAGGTATAGTATAATCATGATAAACTTTATCCTCCATAGTAGGTGGCACCAAAATACCACTATCATTATAATCATCATAAATAGGAGGCAAAGTATCATCAAAGAAAATGTTCTCCTCAAAACTTGGGGGACTAAAAATATCACACTCATCAAAACCAACTTCCCCAAGCTTAGAATTTTCCATAGCATTAGCAACAATGGTGTTCAAAGCATTCATACTAATAACATTGCCATTAGCATGCATATAAAGTTCCATAGGTTTTTTAATTTTCTCTTCAAACACCTCATGTCCTAACTCAAGATAAATTTCATAAAGATCTCTAATTTTGTTGTTGTTTTCCATTAAGCCTAACTAGTGAAATAAAAACAAGAAACAAAAATATGCAATTGCAGGATCTAAAGGAAATAGCTTCGAGCACTCACACACCGGCAACAGCGCTAGGAAATAGCTTAGTAGTCGGAGGATGTGAATACCTTTTACCTTACCTCCCCGGCAACGGCGCCAGAAAATAGCTTGATGTCTACGCACGCTTCTATTCCTGTAGACAGTGTTGGGCCTCCAAGAGCAGAGGTTTGTAGAACAGCAGCAAGTTTCCCTGAAGTGAATCACCCAAGGTTTATCGAACTCAGGGAGGTAGAGGTCAAAGATATCCCTCTCAAGCAACCCTGCAATTACGATACAAGAAGTCTCTTGTGTCCCCAACACACCTAATACACTTGTCAGATGTATAGGTGCACTAGTTCGACGAAGAGATAGTAAAATGCAAGTGATATGGATGAATATGAGTGGTAATAACAATCTGAAATAAATATGGCAGCAAGTAAACATGCAGTGGAACAGTAAATAAACGGTGATTCGATGTTTGGAAACGAGGCCTAGGGATCCTACTTTCAATAGTGGACACTCTCAACAATGATCACATAATAAAACTACTCTACACTATCTTGTTGGATAACAAACACCATTCATTGTGTAGGGCTATAAAAGCACACCTCAAACCGGAGTTAACAAGCTCCACAACATCCGGAGTTCATATTTAAGTAACCTCTAGAGTGCATAATAGACCGTTGCAATTTAGACCGAGTACTAACATAGCATGCACACTGTCACCATCAAAACGATATAAAGTGTGAACAAAACATGTAGGTATTGTCATAAAACTAGCATGGAACATCATAAATTATAGATACGTTGGAGACGTATCACTGTCCCTTCTTCCTCTTCTTCTGATGAGTTGTCCTCTGCAGATGAGCTCCCTCCTTCACGGCCTGTTTATCAGCGTCGTGCTCCCGCCCGTTACTCTCCTAGTCAGTATGGCCTCTCTGTCGTTTCCGAGCTGACTTCTTATCAGGATGCCGAGCGTCATCCTGAATGGCAGCTTGCTATGGTTGAGGAGATCGCTGTGCTTGAGCGCACTGGCACTTGGGATCTTGTTTCTCCCCCTTCTGGTGTTCGTCCTATCACGTGTAAGTGGGTCTATAAAATTAAGACCCGCTCTGATGGATCTGTTGAGCGCTATAAAGCGCGTCTTGTGGCTCGTGGCTTTTAGCAGGAGCACGGCCGTGACTATGATGAGACTTTTGCCTCTGTGGCTCATATGATCACTATGCGTACTCTCCTTGTTGTTGCTTCTGTTCGACGCTGGTCTCTGTCCCAGCTTGATGTTCAGAACGCTTTTCTTAATGGCGAGTTGAGTGAGGAGGTTTACATGCAGCCTCCTCCTGGGTATTATGTTCCCGATTGAATGGCTTGTCGTCTTCGACGTTCTCTCTATGGTCTGAAACAAGCCCCTCGTGCCTGGATTGAGCGCTTCGCCTCTATGGTGACTCCTGCTGGTTTCTCTCCTAGTTTTCATGATCCAGCACTTTTCGTTCACACTTCTTCTCGTGGACGCACTCTTCTTCTTCTCTCTGTTGATGATATGATCATTATTGGTGATGATCCTGAGTATATTGCCTTTGTCAAGGCTCGTCTTCGAGATCAGTTTCTTATGACTGATCTTGGTCCTCTTCGCTATTTTCTTGGCATTGAGGTTTCTTCCACTTCTGATGGCTTTTCTGTCTCTCAGGAAAAGTACATTCAGGATCTTCTTGCCCGTGCTGCTCTTGGGGATGAGCACACGGTTGATACTCCTATGGAGTTTAATGTTAAGCTTCGTCCTACTCATGGTGATCCTCTTCCTGATCCCACTCGTGATCGCCATCTTGTTGGGAGTCTTGTTTATCTTGTTGTCACTCGTCATGATATTTCTTATTCTGTTCATATTCTGAGTCAGTTTGTCTCACTCCTACCAATTTTCACTACAGTCATCTCCTCTGTGTTCTTCGTTATCTTCGTGGCACGATCACTCGTCGCCTTTTGTTTCCTCATTCCATCTCTCTCCAGCTCTAGTGCTACTCGGATGCTACGTGGGCGAGTGATACGTCCATTTTGCATCACTATTTTATATCATAATTTGCTGTTATTCATTGATATATTTCATATTTAGAGGTGATACTTATGTTATTTCATCTATTTTGCATGTTTCATGATTATTGGAGGATCGCGCATCGGAGTCAGGATTCTGCTGGAAAAAGCACCGTCAGAATGCAATATTTCGGAAGATCAACAATTGACAGAAATTATATGAAAAATCCTATTTTTCCAGAAGACGAAGATAGCCAAAAGGAGGAGCCGAGGAGGGCCGCCATGGCCCCCCCATAGGCTGGCGCGGGCCCAGGCCTGGCCGCACCACCATGTGGGGAGGGGGGCCACAACCCCCTCTGGCCTCCTCTCCTTCGCGTACTTCTTCGTCCCGGAAACCTAAGCTCCAGAGGATAGTCGCGAAGAGTCACAGCCGCCTCTGCGGGGCAGAAAACACCAGAGAGAAAAGAGCTCTCCGGCAGGCTGAAATCTGCCGGGGAAATTCCCTCCCGGAGGGGGAAATCGACGCCATCGTCATCGTCGTCGAGCTGGACATCATTGGGAGCATCATCACCATCATCTCCATCATCATCACCGCCATCGCCACTGCTGCACCTTGATACGTCTCCGACGTATCGATAATTTCTTATGTTCCATGCCACATTATTGATGATATCTACATGTTTTATGCATACTTTATGTCATATTTATGCATTTTCTGGAACTAACCTATTAACAAGATGCCGAAGAGCCAGTTGCTGTTTTCTGCTGTTTTTGGTTTCAGAAATCCTAGTAAGGAAATATTCTCGGAATCGGACGAAATCAACGCCGAAGATCTTAGAATCCCCGGAAGCATCCAGAACACCCGAGAGTCGCCAGAGGGGGGCCACATGGGCCCCAGGAGGTAGGCCGGCGCGGCCCAGGCCCTGGCCACGCCGCCCTATCATCTCACCGCCTCTTCGACCCTCCGACGCCGCCTCTTCGCCTATTTAAGGGTCCTCGACCTAAAACCTCGATACGGAAAAGCCACGGTACGAGAAACCTTCCAGAGCCGCCGCCATCGCGAAGCCAAGATCCGGGGACAGAGTCTCTGTTTCGCACGCCGCCGGGACGGGGAAGTGCCCCCGGAAGGCTTCTCCATCATCTCCACCGCCATCTTCATCAACGCTGCTGTCTCCCATGAGGAGGGAGTAGTTCTCCATCGAGGCTCGGGGCTGTACCGGTAGCTATGTCGTTAATCTCTCTCCTATGTACTTCAATACAATAATCTCATGAGCTGCCTTACATGATTGAGATTCATATGATGATGCTTGTAATCTAGATGTCATTATGCTAGTCAAGTGGATTTTACTTATGTGATCTCCGGAGACTCCTTGTCCCACGTGTGTAAAGGTGACAGTGTGTGCACCGTGTGGGTCTCTTAGGCTATATTTCACAGAATACTTATTCACTGTTATGAATGGCATAGTGAAGTGCTTATTTATATCTCTTTATGATTGCAATGTGTTTTGTATCACAATATATCTGTGTGCTACTCTAGTGATGTTATTAAAGTAGTTTATTCCTCCTGCACGGTGTAATGGTGACAGTGTGTGCATCGTGTTAGTACTTGGCGTAGGCTATGATTGTGATCTCTTGTAGATTATGAAGTTAACTATTACTATGATAGTATTGATGTGATCTATGCCTCCTTTCGTAGTGTGAAGGTGACAGTGTGCATGCTATGTTAGTACTTGGTTTGGTTGTGTTGATCTGTCATGCACTCTAAGGTTATTTAAACATGAACATCGAATATTGTGGAGCTTGTTAACTCCGGCATTGAGGGTTCGTGTAATCCTACACAGTTAGTGGTGTTCATCATCCAACAAGAGAGTGTAGAGTCTAACATCTATCTATTTATTCTGTTATGTGATCAAAGTTGAGAGTGTCCACTAGTGAAAGTATGATCCCTAGGCCTTGTTCCTAAATACTGCTATCGCTGCTTGTTTACTGTTTTACTGCATCTGTACTGTCTGTAATATTACCACCATCAACCACACGCCAGCAAGCACTTTTCTGGCGCCGTTACTACTGCTCATATACATTCATACCACCTGTATTTCACTATCTCTTCGCCGAACTAGTGCACCTATTAGGTGTGTTGGGGACACAAGAGACTTCTTGCTTTGTGGTTGCAGGGTTGCATGAGAGCGATATCTTTGACCTCTTCCTCCCTGAGATCGATAAACCTTGGGTGATCCACTTAAGGGAAACTTGCTGCTGTTCTACAAACCTCTGCTCTTGGAGGCCCAACACTGTCTACAAGAATAGAAGCTCCCGTAGACATCAAGCACTTTTCTGGCGCCGTTGCCGGGGAGGAAAGGTAAAAGGCACTCATACTCTGGTTCCGTGTAATGTACTTTTCTGGCGCCATTGTGTTTGTGCTCGAAGCTATTTCCTTTAGATCCTGCAATTGCATCTTTTTGTTTCTTGTTTACACTAGTTAGGCATAATGGAAAACAACAAAAATATGAGAGATCTTTATGAACTTTATCTTGAATTAGGACATGATGTGCTTGAAGAGAGAATTAAAAAACCCATGGAACTTTATATGCATGCTAATGGGAATGTTATGAATGCTTTGAACACTATTGTTGCTAATGCTATGGAAAATTCTAAGCTTGGGGAGGTCGGTTTTGATGAAAATGATCTCTTTAGCCCTCCGGGTATTGAGGAGAAAGTTTATGTTGATTATGATATGCCTCCTATTTATGATGATTATAATGATAGTAGTCTTTTGGTACCACCTGTTATGGAGGATAAATTTGATTATGATTATGCTATGCCTCCTACACTTGATGAGAATAATAATGATAGCTACTTTGTTGAATTTGTTCCCACTATTACTAATAAAATTGACTATGCTTATGTGGAGAGTAATAATTTTATGCATAAGACTCATGATAAGAATGCTTTATGTGATAGTTATATTGTTGAGTTTTCTCATGATGCTACTGAAAGTTATTATGAGAGAGGAAAATATGGTTGTAGAAATTTTCATGTTACTAAAACACCTCTCTATATGCTTAAAATTTTGAAGTTGAGCTTGTCTAGTTTCCCTATGCCTGTTGCATTATGCCTACATAACTTGTTTATTTACAAGATTCCTTTTCATAGGAAGCATGTTAGGCTTAAATTTGTTTTGAATTTGCCTCTTGATGCTCTCTTTTGCTTCAAATACTATTTCTTGCGAGTGCATCATCAAAATTACTGAGCCCATCTTAATGGCTATAAAGAAAGAACTTCTTGGGAGATAACCCATGTGTTTAATTTGCTACAGTATTTTGTTTTATATTTGTGTCTTGGAAGTTGTTACTACTGTAACAACCTCTCCTTATCTTAGTTTTGTTGCATTGTTGTGCCAAGTAAAGTCTTTGATAGAAAGGTTCATACTAGATTTGGATTACTGCGCAGAAACAGATTTCTTGCTGTCACGAATCTCGGCCAAATTCGCTGTAGGTAACTCAGAAAATTATGCCAATTTACATGAGTGATCCTCAGATATGTACGCAACTTTCATTCAATTTGAGCATTTTCATTTGAGCAAGTCTGGTGCCTCAATAAAATTCGTCTTTACGGACTGTTCTGTTTTGACAGATTCTGCCTTTTATTTCGCATTGCTTCTTTTGCTATGTTGGATGGATTTCTTTGTTCCATTGACGTCCAGTAGCTTTGAGCAATGTCCAGAAGTGTTAAGAATGATTGTGTCACCTCTGAACATGTGAGTTTTTGATTATGCACTAACCCTCTAATGAGTTTGTTTCGAGTTTGGTGTGAAGGAAGTTTTCAAGGGTCAAGAGAGGAGGATGATACAATATGATCAAGAAGAGTGAAAGCTCTAAGCTTGGGGATGCCCCGGTTGTTCATCCCTGCATTTTTCAAGAAGACTCAAGCATCTAAGCTTGGGGATGCCCAAGGCATCCCCTTCTTCATCGACAAATTATCAGGTTCCTCCCTTGAAACTATATTTTTATTCGGTCACATCTTATGTACTTTACTTGGAGCGTCTGTGTGTTTTTGTTTTTGTTTTTGTTTGAATAAATGCTTGTGTGGGAGAGAGACACGCTCCGCTGGTTCATATGAACACACGTGTTCTTAGCTTTTAATTTTCATGGCGAAGGTTGAAACTGCTTCGTTAAATTGTTATATGGTTGGAAACGGGAAATGCTACATGTGGTAATTGGTAGAATGTCTTGGATAATGTGATACTTGGCAATTGTTGTGCTCATGTTTAAGCTCTTGCATCATATACTTTGCACCCATTAATGAGGAAATACATAGAGCTTGCTAAAATTTGGTTTGCATAATTGGTCTCTCTAAGGTCTAGATAATTTCTAGTATTGAGTTTGAACAACAAGGAAGACGGTGTAGAGTCTTATAATGTTTACAATATGTCTTTTATGTAAGTTTTGCTGCACCGGTTCATCCTTGTGTTTGTTTCAAATAACCTTGCTAGCCTAAGCCTTGTATCGAGAGGGAATACTTCTCATGCATCCAAATCCTTGAGCCAACCACTATGCCATTTGTGTCCACCATACCTACCTACTACATGGTATTTCTCCGCCATTCCAAAGTAAATTGCTTGAGTGCTACCTTTAAACAATTCAAAATTTATCACCTCTGATTTGTGTTAATGTTTTATAGCTCATGAGGAAGTATGTGGTGTTTATCTTTCAATCTTGTTGGGCAACTTTCACCAATGGACTAGTGGCTTCATCTGCTTATCCAATAATTTTGCAAAAAGAGCTGGCAATGGGATTCCCAGTCCCAAATTAATTAACAAAAATAGACACTCCTCCATGGTATGTGATTGTTGGACGGCACCCGAAGGATTCGGTTAGCCATGGCTTGAGAAAGCAAAGGTGGGGAGGAGTGTCATCATAATAAAACTAAAATAAAAAGGCACTCCTTCATGGTATGAGATTGTTGGCAGGCACCCGAAGGATTCGGTTAGCCATGGTTTGTGAAAGAAAGGTTGGAAGGAGTGCCACACAAAAATAAAAATAAAATGGGAGCCGCTCTTTGAAGGTTTGTCTGGCAAGGGGGTTAGAGTGCCCACTACCATTCGTTGACAACAACAAACACCTCTCAAAATTTTACTTTTATGCTCTCTATATGTTTTCAAAATCAAATCTCTAGCACAAATATAGCAATCGATGCTTTCCTCTTTGAAGGACCATTCTTCTACTTTTATTGTTGAGTCAGTTCACCTATCTCTCTCCACCTCAAGAAGCAAACACTTGTTTGAACTGTGCATTGATTCCTACATACTTGCATATTGCACTTGTTATATTACTTTACATTGACAACTATCCATGAGATATACATGTTACAAGTTGAAAGCAACCGCTGAAACTTCATCTTCCTTTGTGTTGCTTCAATACCTTTACTTTGAATTATTGCTTTATGAGTTAACTCTTATGCAAGACTTATTGATGCTTGTCTTACAGTACTATTCATGAAAAGTCTTTGCTATATGATTCAGTTGTTTACTCATGTCATTTACATTGTTTTGATCGCTGCATTCATTACATATGCTTACAATAGTATGATCAAGGTTATGATGGCATGTCACTCCAGAAATTATCTTTGTTATCGTTTACCTGCTCGGGACGAGCAGAAACTAAGCTTGGGGATGCTGATACGTCTCCGACGTATCGATAATTTCTTATGTTCCATGCCACATTATTGATGATATCTACATGTTTTATGCATACTTTATGTCATATTTATGCATTTTCTGGAACTAACCTATTAACAAGATGCCGAAGAGCCAGTTGCTGTTTTCTGCTGTTTTTGGTTTCAGAAATCCTAGTAAGGAAATATTCTCGGAATCGGACGAAATCAACGTCGAAGATCTTAGAATCCCCGGAAGCATCCAGAACACCCGAGAGTCGCCAGAGGGGGGCCACATGGGCCCCAGGAGGTAGGCCGGCGCGGCCCAGGCCCTGGCCGCGCCGCCCTATCATCTCACCTCCTCTTCGACCCTCCGACGCCGCCTCTTCGCCTATTTAAGGGTCCTCGACCTAAAACCTCGATACGGAAAAGCCACGGTACGAGAAACCTTCCAGAGCCGCCGCCATCGCGAAGCCAAGATCTGGGGGACAGGAGTCTCTGTTCCGGCACGCCGCCGGGACGGGGAAGTGCCCCCGGAAGGCTTCTCCATCATCTCCACCGCCATCTTCATCAACGCTGCTGTCTCCCATGAGGAGGGAGTAGTTCTCCATCGAGGCTCGGGGCTGTACCGGTAGCTATGTTGTTAATCTCTCTCCTATGTACTTCAATACAATAATCTCATGAGCTGCCTTACATGATTGAGATTCATATGATGATGCTTGTAATCTAGATGTCATTATGCTAGTCAAGTGGATTTTACTTATGTGATCTCCGGAGACTCCTTGTCCCACGTGTGTAAAGGTGACAGTGTGTGCACCGTGTGGGTCTCTTAGGCTATATTTCACAGAATACTTATTCACTGTTATGAATGGCATAGTGAAGTGCTTATTTATATCTCTTTATGATTGCAATGTGTTTTGTATCACAATATATCTGTGTGCTACTCTAGTGATGTTATTAAAGTAGTTTATTCCTCCTGCACGGTGTAATGGTGACAGTGTGTGCATCGTGTTAGTACTTGGCGTAGGCTATGATTGTGATCTCTTGTAGATTATGAAGTTAACTATTGCTATGATAGTATTGATGTGATCTATGCCTCCTTTCGTAGTGTGAAGGTGACAGTGTGCATGCTATGTTAGTACTTGGTTTGGTTGTGTTGATCTGTCATGCACTCTAAGGTTATTTAAATATGAACATCGAATATTGTGGAGCTTGTTAACTCCGGCATTGAGGGTTCGTGTAATCCTACACAGTTAGTGGTGTTCATCATCCAACAAGAGAGTGTAGAGTCTAGCATCTATCTATTTATTCTGTTATGTGATCAAAGTTGAGAGTGTCCACTAGTGAAAGTATGATCCCTAGGCCTTGTTCCTAAATACTGCTATCGCTGCTTGTTTACTGTTTTACTGCATCTGTACTGTCTGTAATATTACCACCATCAACCACACGCCAGCAAGCACTTTTCTGGCGCCGTTACTACTGCTCATATACATTCATACCACCTGTATTTCACTATCTCTTCGCCGAACTAGTGCACCTATTAGGTGTGTTGGGGACACAAGAGACTTCTTGCTTTGTGGTTGCAGGGTTGCATGAGAGGGATATCTTTGACCTCTTCCTCCCTGAGATCGATAAACCTTGGGTGATCCACTTAAGGGAAACTTGCTGCTGTTCTACAAACCTCTGCTCTTGGAGGCCCAACACTGTCTACAAGAATAGAAGCTCCCGTAGACATCACACCTCGTCACCGCTGTAACAATTAGGGTTGGATCTTGATTGTTTGATAGGGAAAACTCTCCCGGTATTGATTTCTACTTGTTATTGATGCTATTGAGTGAAACCATTGAACCAAGGTTTATGTTCAGATTGTTATTCATCATCATATCAGCTCTGATCATGTTCCTGTTGGAGATATGCCCAAGAGGCAATAATAAAATGGTTATTATAATATCTTTGAGTTTATGATAATGTTTACATACCATGCTATAATTGTATTAACCGAAACATTGATACATGTGTGTTATGTGAACAACAAGGAGTCCCTAGTAAAGCCTCTTGTATAACTAGCTTGTTGATTAATAGATGATCATCGTTTCATGATCATGAACATTGGATGTTATTAATAACAAGGTTATGTCATTATGTGAATGATATAATGGACACACCCAATTAAGCGTAGCATAAGATCATGTCATTAAGTTATTTGCTATAAGCTTTCGATACATAGTTACCTAGTCCTTATGACCATGAGATCATATAAATCACTTATACCGGAAAGGTACTTTGATTACATCAAACGCCACTGCGTAAATGGGTGGTTATAAAGATGGGATTAAGTATCCGGAAAGTATGAGTTGAGGCATATGGATCAACAGTGGGATTTGTCCATCCCGATGACGGATAGATATACTCTGGGCCCTCTCGGTGGAATGTCGTCTAATGTCTTGCAAGCATATGAATAAGTTCATAAGAGACCACATACCACGGTACGAGTAAAGAGTACTTGTCAGGAGACGAGGTTGAACAAGGTATAGAGTGATACCGATGATCAAACCTCGGACAAGTAAAAATATCGCGTGACAAAGGGAATTGGTATCGTATGTGAATGGTTCATTCGATCACTAAGTCATCGTTGAATATGTGGGAGCCATTATGGATCTCCAGATCCCGCTATTGGTTATTGGTCGGAGTGAGTACTCAACCATGTCCGCATAGTTCGCGAACCGTAGGGTGACACACTTAAAGTTGGATGTTGAAATGGTAGAACTTGAATATGGAATGGAGTTCGAATATTTGTTCGGAGTCCCGGATGAGATCCCGGACATCACGAGGAGTTCCGGAATGGTCCAGAGAATAAGATTCATATATAGGAAGTCATTTTATGAGATTTAAAATGATCCGGAAGGTTCTATGGAAGGTTCTAGAAGGTTCTAGAAAAGTCCGGAAGAAACCACTATGGAAGGCGGAGTCCCAAAGGGACTCCACCTCCATGGCCGGCCAACCCTAGAGGGGGAGGAGTCCCAAGTGGACTCCCCCTATGGGGGCCGGCCACCCCCCCACATGGAAGGGGGAATCCCACCCCAAGTGGGATTCCCACCTTGGGTAGGTTTCCCTATCACATGGAAGGTTTTGGATTCGGGTCTTATTCGGAGACTTGTAGTCCAACACTTGGGGCTTCCACCTATATAATGAGGGACAAGGGGAGGGGGCCGGCCACCTCAAGCACCACCAAGGTGGCCGCACCCCTTAGTGGCCGGCGCCCCCCTCTCCCCAAACCCTAGCCGCCCCGCTCCTCCACTTCCCGCACGCTTAGCGAAGCTCCGCCGGATTTCTCCACCACCACCGACACCACGCCGTCGTGCTGTCAGATTCAAGAGGAGCTACTACTTCCGCTGCCCGCTGGAACGGGGAGGTGGACGTTGTCTTCATCAACAACCGAACGTGTGACCGAGTACGGAGGTGCTGCCCGTTCGTGGCGCCGTGATCAAGATCTTCTACGCGCTTTTGCAAGCGGCAAGTGAACGTCTACCGCAGCAACAAGAGCCTCATCTTGTAGGCTTTGGAATCTCTTCAAGGGTGAGACTCGATAATCCCCTCGTTGCTACCGTCTTCTAGATTGCATCTTGGCTTGGATTGCGTGTTCGCGGTAGGAAATTTTTTGTTTTCTATGCAACGAATCCCTACAGTGGTATCAGAGCCGTGTCTATGCATAGATGGTTGCACGAGTAGAACACAATGGTTTTGTGGGCGTTGATGCTCTTGTTGTCTTTAGTTTGAGTACTTTGCATCTTTGTGGCATAGTGGGATGAAGCGGCTCGGACTAACTTTACATGACCGCGTTCATGAGACTTGTTCCTCGTTCGACATGCAACTTGTATTGCATAAGAGGCTTTGCGGGTGTCTGTCTCTCCTACTATAGTGAAGATTCAATTTACTCTTCTATTGACAACACTAGTATCACCGTTGTGGTTCAGGTTCGTAGGTAGATTAGATCTCTCTCGAAAACCCTAAACCACGTAAAATATGCAAACCAAATTAGAGACGTCTAACTTGTTTTTGCAGGGTTTGGTGATGTGATATGGCCATAATGTGATGATGAATATGTATGAGATGATCATTATTGTATTGTGGCAACCGGCAGGAGCCTTATGGTTGTCTTTAAATTTCATGTTGAGTAGTATTTCAAAGTAGTTGTAATAGTTGCTACATGAGGTGAACAACCATGAAGACGGCGCCATGAACCTTGACGCTACGCCGAAGATGATGGAGATCATGTCCGTGCTTTGGAGATGAAGATCAAAGGTGCAAAGACAAAAGGGCCATATCATATCACATATGAATTGCATGTGATCCTTTATGCATCCTATTTTGCTTAGAACGCGACGGTAGCATTATAAGATGATCCCTCACATTAATATCAAGATAATAAAGTGTTCTCCCCTCGTATGCACCGTTGTACAGTTAAATGCGTTCAAGCAGCTCGTGATGATCGGATGTGATAGACTCAACGTTCACATACAACGGGTGTAAGCCATGTTGCACACGCGGAATACTTGGGTTTGCTTGACGAGCCTAGCATGTACAGACATGGCCTCGGGACAACGGAAACCGAAAGGTTGAACACGAGTCATATGGATGATATGATCAACATGTTGATGTTCACCATTTAAGCTACATCATCTCACGTGATGATCGGTTTTGGTGTAGTGGATTTGGATCGTGTACCACTTAACAACTATGAGGGATGTTGTATTAAGTGGGAGTTCATTAGTAATTAGATTAAAACATGAACTAATTATCATAAACATAGTCTGAGTAGTATTTTGAATTAATTTTGTAGTATTGGCATCCGTTTTCTACCATGCGCTAGTCTTGTTATTGAGATAGAAATACTGTTAAAATCTGACAAGAAACTTTACGGATTGGTACCGTATTGTTAAAGAATCAAGAATTGATTAAGTCCTATTGCAAATTTTTAGTAAACCTCACATTGTTGATTCAAAGAGCTATGGTTTCAATTAGTGCCTAAAGTTATCTTGTCTCTGTGAAACTTGAAGTTCAAATCTGTTTGAAAAGTAAGGAGCTGAAAATTTAGTTTTCAGAAAAAATCAAGGTATGAGATATATGTGATATCTAAGACCTTATTGCAAGATGATAGAATATAAATTTGGTGAGACTACATAAACTCATAAGTTTTATGGGAATGTATGAAGGTTGAAGACGCCAGGCGTCACAATCCTCCAACTATTGGGGCACTAATAATATTCGCATATCCATGAAGTTATCATCCTTAGTATGCACCGTTGCCAAGACTCGTCGTTTCAAAGCATCACGTGATGATCGGGTGTGATAGATTCTACGTGTGCATACAACGGGTGCAAGCCAGATTTGCACATGCGAATACCAAGGTTAAAACTTTACGAGCCTAGCATGTACAGACATGGTCTCGGAAAGTCGTCATGATATAATGGATAAAATTATGAGTGAAATTGTTCATCATATTACAAAGTTACTAATAGTGAAATCTGAAACACTTGTAATATGATGATCAACTTAAAGTAAGAACCTCAAGGTTATTGTGATCGACCAACAAACCTAGAAGTTAATAATGTTAAAGTGTTTTTCTGAATAATGAGGAAAGCTAAAAGAGAAACTGCAAAAGATATTTTGGCAAAAAGAAAAGAAAAGACTAGAAAGTCTAGCTCAGGTGTATATAAATGTTATGGTTGTATTCCTAGTTAAGTCACACTATGAAATTCTTGGGTATTTGTACCATATTTGTTGGTATGAAGTGTCATACAAAACAACGCAATACAAGAATACAATGGCCTAAGTGATTGACAAGGAATATGATAGGAATGCACGACTGGAACAAAATAAAGTGTTATTATGTTCGTCGTTAGCATTCTATCTAGCCCTTAGAATTTATAATAAAGAACTTAATAATTGTTATTTTGCTCTGGTCAAATGAAAACAATGAGTTGTTCAAATTATGACATTACTCCATATACGATGGATAAGTTATTATAAATCTTAATGGTGAAATACACACACATAATACTGACGCTAAAATGCCATAAGGCAAATGATTTGAATTCCACTTATTTATGGAACCGCCATTTAGGTCATGTTAGAAAGGAACGCATGAAGGAACTCCATGCAAATGGATTTTTGGAGTCATTTGATTTTTGAATCATTTGGCGCTTGCAAAATCTTTTCTAAAAGTAATGACTGAAATACCATTCATAGGCCAAGAGTTGAATGGGCAACTAACTTAGTGGAAAAATACATGATGATGTATGTGGTTCACTAGACATAGTTGTGTGCGGGAGATTCTTCTACTTCATGAAAACTTCCAACAATGAATTGAGTATATATATGTGGATATATTCGATAAGGAAGAAGTTTGAAATATTTGAATAGATTCAAATAAATTTCAGCATGAAGTGGAAATCATCGTAATAGAAAAGTCAAATATCTATGATTGGATCATGGTGGAAATATTTGAATTACAAGTTTTAGCGAACATCTAAGAGAGTTATGAAATTGTTCTACAACTCACATTTCTTGGAGTATCATAGTGATGATATATTATCCAAGAAATGTATCCAAATCTTGTTGGGTCAATGATGAGATAAAATATTAACGCCATTATATTTTTTTGGATTATGCTTTAGAGACTACTGCTTTTTACATTAAATAGAGCATCATCATGATCCGTTGAAATGACACCATACAAGTTATGGCATGGGTATAACCCTAATAGTCTTTTCTTTAAATTTTGGTCTAAGAGTTTACAACCAAAATCGGATAAATGTCTTTGTTGGTTATCCCAGAGATTTGATTGGGAATTCTTCCCACGAGACAAAGACAAAAGTGTTTGTCAATGTTTCTTATTTCCGAGAAATTGTTTCTAGCGAAGTATTTGAGTGGGAGGACAATAGAACTTGATAAGGTTTATGAACTTGAGCATAATGATCACAGTAGCGCAGCATTGGAATTGGTTCCGGAAGCGGCCACGACGATCATGGCTCCCATGACTACAAAGTGTTTTAGCCATGGAGATCGAAGTACATATTGAACCTTGTAGGTATGGTTTACTTTGTGATCAAATAAATGATTTGTGGACAAAGGATTGATTTTGAACAATGATAAACCAACTACAAACAAAGAAGTTATGATGGGCCCTGACTCCGTTAAAATGGCTATACGCCATGAAATCCAAGATAGATGAATACTTTTTGAAAGTAAATGGATCTATAAAAATTGATGAAAGCTTGACTTGTCGAAAAGTTGTTTACGACAAAGTTCAAAGAGTTGACTACGATAAGATTAGATCTTCCGTAGCAATGCTTATAGTCTATGTGGATTATTCTAGTAATCACTACATATTTCTTTTATGAGATATGCTAGTAGGATGGCAAAATACATTACTTATCAGACGTGTGTATTAAAGGTGTATACAAGATACAACCAAAAGTTTTGCTAGTCCGTGGAATACTAGATAGGTATACGAACTTCAATTGGATGAAGTAAGTATCGCGGAGTTGGAATCTTCACCAGATGAAATCTTCAAAGAGTTTTTGATTTCATCAGAGACGATGAAGAGGCTTGCATTTGCAAGAAATTAAGTGGGAGCGCTGAGACATATTTATAATACTTTATGTAGATGACATATAGTTGGTTATAAATGATGTAATTATATACTTGATTAAAAGATTTCATTGAGAATTAACTTCAATGAAAGGATATGGACTGAAACAAATTTAGTGTCAATATCTATGAAGATAGATTGAAACACATAAATAAGTTTAAGTCAAAGTACATAGGATGGATATTGAAGTAGTTCAATATAGAAATATTAAGAAAATGTTCTTGTCATGTGAAGGTTTAACAAGACTTGAGTGTATCTGACACTCAATGAGTAAAAACACATGAGTGATTATAGATCACGAATAATATGTACACAATCAGATGTCCTATGCTCTAAAAGTGTTATGAGCATGAATGATTCATGTGATGATCATTGAAAAACAGTAAGAATATTCTTGAGTACTTAAGAAGAACCAAGTATATATATATATATAATTTTGTATGGAGAAATGACAAACAAATCGTTGTAAGGTGTTACACCGATATTGGTTTTGTCACATATAAAATATAATTTCAATCTCAAATTTGACTAAGTGTTGTTTAAAAGGTAGCACAATGAGTTAGAAGTTGTCTATGTTAGATTTAGAAGAGTTCTAAATATTGTGACGGATTCTACAAACGAAAGGCAGAGTATGTCATTGTTTTGACAATGACTAAGGATGTTAAGTCAAGAAGTTCTTTGAGAACTTGGTATAGTTCCGATAGTGTCAGAACTTTGAAACTATATTGTGTGTGACAATATTAGTGACATATTTCAGACCGCGGAATTAAGGTTCCACCAGAAGACCAAACATATTTAATGGCGACTCATTTGGAAATGAGTGATGCGTTGAGACGCAAATAAATTACAAAATACATACGTTTCTGAGCGTGTCAGATCCGTTGACTAAAACCTCTCCCGTGAGCAAAACATGATAAAGCACCGGAAGGCCAAGGTGTTATATCTTTACAAATGTAAACTAGATTATTGACTCTAGTGCAAGTGGGAGACTGTTGGAGATATGCCCAAGAGGCAATAATAAAATGGTTATTATAATATCTTTGAGTTTATGATAATGTTTACATACCATGCTATAATTGTATTAACCGAAACATTGATACATGTGTGTTATGTGAACAACAAGGAGTCCCTAGTAAAGCCTCTTGTATAACTAGCTTGTTGATTAATATATGATCATCGTTTCATGATCATGAACATTGGATGTTATTAATAACAAGGTTATGTCATTATGTGAATGATATAATGGACACACCCAATTAAGCATAGCATAAGATCATGTCATTAAGTTATTTGCTATAAGCTTTCGATACATAGTTACCTAGTCCTTATGACCATGAGATCATGTAAATCACTTATACCGGAAAGGTACTTTGATTACATCAAACGCCACTGCGTAAATGGGTGGTTATAAAGATGGGATTAAGTATCCGGAAAGTATGAGTTGAGGCATATGGATCAACAGTGGGATTTGTCCATCCCGATGACGGATAGATATACTCTGGGCCCTCTCGGTGGAATGTCGTCTAATGTATTGCAAGCATATGAATAAGTTCATAAGAGACCACATACCACGGTATGAGTAAAGAGTACTTGTCAGGAGACGAGGTTGAACAAGGTATAGAGTGATACCGATGATCAAACCTCGGACAAGTAAAAATATCACGTGACAAAGGGAATTGGTATCGTATGTGAATGGTTCATTCGATCACTAAGTCATCGTTGAATATGTGGGAGCCATTATGGATCTCCAGATCCCGCTATTGGTTATTGGTCGGAGTGAGTACTCAACCATGTCCGCATAGTTCGCGAACCGTAGGGTGACACACTTAAAGTTGGATGTTGAAATGGTAGAACTTGAATATGGAATGGAGTTCGAATATTTGTTCGGAGTCCCGGATGAGATCCCGGACATCACGAGGAGTTCCGGAATGGTCCAGAGAATAAGATTCATATATAGGAAGTCATTTTATGAGATTTAAAATGATCCGGAAGGTTCTATGGAAGGTTCTAGAAGGTTCTAGAAAAGTCCGGAAGAAACCACTATGGAAGGCGGAGTCCCAAAGGGACTCCACCTCCATGGCCGGCCAACCCTAGAGGGGGAGGAGTCCCAAGTGGACTCCCCCTATGGGGGCCGGCCACCCCCCCACATGGAAGGGGGGAATCCCACCCCAAGTGGGATTCCCACCTTGGGTAGGTTTCCCTATCACATGGAAGGTTTTGGATTCGGGTCTTATTCGGAGACTTGTAGTCCAACACTTGGGGCTTCCACCTATATAATGAGGGACAAGGGGAGGGGGCCGGCCACCTCAAGCACCACCAAGGTGGCCGCACCCCTTAGTGGCCGGCGCCCCCCTCTCCCCAAACCCTAGCCGCCCCGCTCCTCCACTTCCCGCACGCTTAGCGAAGCTCCGCCGGATTTCTCCACCACCACCGACACCACGCCGTCGTGCTGTCGGATTCAAGAGAAGCTACTACTTCCGCTGCCCGCTGGAACTGGGAGGTGGACGTTGTCTTCATCAACAACCGAACGTGTGACCGAGTACGGAGGTGCTGCCCGTTCGTGGCGCCGTGATCAAGATCTTCTACGCGCTTTTGCAAACGGCAAGTGAACGTCTACCGCAGCAACAAGAGCCTCATCTTGTAGGCTTTGGAATCTCTTCAAGGGTGAGACTCGATAATCCCCTCGTTGCTACCGTCTTCTAGATTGCATCTTGGCTTGGATTGCGTGTTCGCGGTAGGATTTTTTTTGTTTTCTATGCAACGAATCCCTACAGTTCCATATGATGTCTCTTGAGTAGTTCGTTTAGTTCTTGAGGACATGGGTGAAGTCTAAATGTTAGTAGTGAATTATGTTGGGTAATATTCAATGTTATGATATTTAAGTTGTGGTGTTATTCTTCTAGTGGTGTCATGTGAACGTCGACTACATGATACTTCACCTTTATGGGCCTAGGGGAATACATCTTGTATTCGTTTGCCAATTGTGGGGTTGCCGGAGTGACAGAAACCTAAGCCCCCGTTGGTATATCGATGCAGGAGGGATAGCAGGATCTCAGAGTTTAAGGTTGTGGTTAGATTTATCTTAATTACTTTCTTGTAGTTGCGGATGCTTGCAAGGGGTATAATCACAAGTATGTATTAGTCCTAGGAAGGGCGGTGCATTAGCATAGGTTCACCCACACAACACTTATCAAAACAATGAAGATTAATCAACTATATGAAGTGAAAGCACTAGACTAAATTCCCGTGTGTCCTCAAGAACGTTTGGTCATTATAAGTAAACAAACCGGATTGTCCTTTGTGCTAAAAAGGATTGGGCCACTCGCTGCAATTATTTCTCTCGCATTTTACTTACTCGTACTTTATTCATCTGCTATATCAAAACCCCCTGAATACTTGTCTGTGAGCATTTACAGTGATTCCTTCATCGAAACTGCTTGTCAACACCTTCTGCTCCTCGTTGGGTTCGACACTCTTATTTATCGAAAGTACTACGATACACCACCTATACTTGTGGGTCATCAAGACTATTTGCTGGCGCCGTTGCCGGGGAGTGAAGCGCTATTGGTAAGTGGAATTGGTAAGGGAAACTTTTACTGTTCGTGCTGATTTTATTTCTGCCTGCTGCTATAATTCATTATGGAGAGATCTTCTCTTGAATTTTTATTTGGAAAATCTACTACTACTGCAAAGGTAGTGGATGAGGCGCCAGGTGAGAAAGAGGTTCCATACAAAATACCTATGAAAATTATTGAACGTGTTGTGGATAACCGTTATGAAGGGGATGGAACTGTCCATCCTGGGGATCATTTACTGTTTTTACATGAATTATGCGGTTTATTCAAGTGTGCAGGTATTGCTATGGATGAAGTAAGGAAGAAATTATTCTCTATATCGTTGTCTGGTAAAGCGGCGCATTGGTATAAATTACTGAATAATGGGGATTCTCTTGAATGGAATGATATTGTGCCCCTATTTTATTCTAAATTCTACCCTCCAAGTGAAATTCACAAAGACCGGAACCGCATAAATAATTTCTGGCCACATGATGGAGAGAGTATTGCCCAAGCATGGGGGAGATTGAAGTCTTTAATGCTCAAATGCCCCATTCATGAGCTTCCTGGTAATATTATCATTGATAATTTCTATGCAAGACTTTCTTTTCAAGATAAGACCTTGCTGGATACTTCTTGTTCTGGATCATTTACACGCAACAAAGAAGAGTTTAAAAGGGATCTTCTTGATCGGATTCAGGAGAATACTGAAGGATGGGAGAATGACAAAGATAGAGAGTTAGGTATAAACTATGATTATTAATGCATTGAAGCTTTTATGGATACTGATAAATTTCGTAATATGAGTGCTACTTATGGTTTTGATTCTCAAGTCGTTGCAAATCTCTATAAAGCTTTTGCCTCTCATTTTGAATTGCCTAGGAAGAATTTTGATAAGTATCATGAACCGTATAAAGATAAAATTGATTCATCTATAAATAAATGTGTTGCAATTGAAACTGTTGATCATGTTATTCCTGAAGCTTATATTGAAAAAACTCCTTTCCCTGCTAAAATGAAGGAGTATTCTGTTATAAATAGTGCGGTTAATAAAAGTGCAAAGAAACCTATAGAACCTGAAGAGCAAATAAAGGTTGAACCTACTATTGCAATAGTTAAAGATCTTGTGACTGAAAATGTGGAAGATGGTCATATTATTTTCTGTGAAGATGCTTCTAATATTGTTTCACATCCTAATAAGTCTAGGAAAACTAGTGTTCCTATGCTCTCTGTTAGAATTGGTGATCATTGTTATTATGATTTATGTGATATGGGTGCAAGTATTAGTGCTATTCCTTATGAGCTCTACACGGAGATCATGCACGAAATTGGTTCTTGTGAACTTGAAGATATTGATGTGGTTATTCGGCTAGCTAATAGAGAAACTATCTCTCCAATTGGTATTGTTCGAGATGTGGAAGTTCTATGTGGTAAGATTAAATATCCTGCTGACTTTTTAGTACTTGGTTCTGCTGCTAGTAAGTATTGTCCTATCATTTTTGGTAGACCTTTTCTAAATACTTGTGGAACTGTTATAGATTGCAAGAAAGAGAAAATTGTGACTAAATTTGCTGGTGAATCTTATGAGTTTAATTTCTCTAAATTTGCCAAAACTCCTTATAAAGCTGATTTGCCTGATAATGATTTTAGAGTTGAACAGTGTGCATCTATTGCTCTTGCTCCTAATAATCCTTTGCAGCAACATTTGGAGAATAGTGAGAGTGAAGTCTTTAGGGAAGAAAGAAATGAGCTTGATGAAATTTTCCTTCGTCAACCTATTCTTAAACATGATTTGCCGGTTGAAGATCTAGGTACAACACCACCGCCAAAGGAAGATCCAGTTTTTGATTTAAAACCATTGCCTGATAATCTTAAATATGCTCATATTGATGATAAGAAAATATATCCTGTTATTATTAGTTCTAAGCTTTTAGAGTTCGAGGAAGAAAGGTTATTGGAAATATTGAAGAAACACCGAGGAGCTATTGGCTACACTCTTGATGACTTGAAGGGGATTTCTCCCTCTATTTGCCAACATGCCATTAATATGGAAGATGATGCAAAGCATGTTGTTGAACATCAGCGTCGTATAATTCCTAAGATGAAGGATTGTTGTCTACTGTTGGCTTCTTTTCCTGTAGACAGTGTTGGGCCTCCAAGAGCAGAGGTTTGTAGAACAGCAGCAAGTTTTCCCTTAAGTGGATCACCCAAGGTTTATCGAACTCAGGGAGGAAGAGGTCAAAGATATTCCTCTCAAGCAACCCTGCAATCACGATACAAGAAGTCTCTTGTGTCCCCAACACACCTAATACACTTGTCAGATGTATAGGTGCACTAGTTCGGCGAAGAGATAGTGAAATACAAGTAGTATGGATGTATATGAGTGGTAATAGCAATCTGAATAAAATATGGCAGCGAGTAAACATGCAACAGAACAGTAAATAAACGGAGATTCGATGTGTGGAAACAAGGCCTAGGGATCATACTTTCACTAGTGGACACTCTCAACATTGATCACATAATAAAACCACTCTACACTCTCTTGTTGGATGACAAACACCATTAATTGTGTAGGGCTACAAGAGCACCTCAATGTCGGAGTTAACAAGCTCCACACCATTCGATGTTCATATTTAAGTAACCTTAGAGTGCATGATAGACCAACGCAATTATACCGAGTACTAACATAGCATGCACACCGTCACCGACAGGCTACCGTCACCGACAGGCTATGAAAGGGGGAATAGATCACATCAATACTATCATAGTAATAGTTAACTTCATAATCTACAAGAGATCACAATCATAACCTACACCAAGTACTTCATGATGCACACACTGTCAACATTACATCATGGAGGAGGAATAGACTAGTTTAATAACATCACTAGAGTAACACATAGATGATATTCAACTAGATCACAAAGAGAGAGATGAACCACATAGCTACGGTAGAGCCCTCAGCCTCGGGGGAGAACTACTCCCTCCTCATCATGGAGACAGCGATGACGGTGAAGATGGCGGTGGAGATGGCTTCCGGGGGCAATTCCCCGTCCCGGCAGGGTGCCGGAACAGAGACTTCTGTCCCCCGAATTGAAGTTTCGCGATGGCGGCGGCTCTGGAAGGTTTTCTGGTGTTTCGTCCAATTCCGAGAATATTTCCTTACTAGGATTTCTGAAACCAAAAACAGCAGAAAACAGGAACTGGCACTTCGGCATCTCGTCAATAGGTTAGTTCCAGAAAACACATAAAATCATCATAAAGTGTGAACAAAACATGTAGGTATTGTCATAAAACAAGCATGGAACATCAGAAATTATAGATACGTTGGAGACGTATCAGCATCCCCAAGCTTAGTTCCTACTCGTCCTCGAGTAGGTAAACGATAAAAAGAATAATTTCTGAAGTGACATGCTACCAACATAATCTTGATCATACTATTGTAAAGCATATTGAGATGAATGAAGTGATTCAAAGCAATGGTAAAGACAATGAGTAAACAACTGAATCATATAGCAAAGACTTTTCATGAATAGTACTTTCGAGACAAGCATCAATAAGTCTTGCATAAGAGTTAACTCATAAAGCAATAAATTCATAGTAGAAAGCTTTGAAGCAACACAAAGGAAGATATAAGTTTCAGCGGTTGCTTTCAACTTCAACATGTTTATCTTATGGATAATTGTCAACATAAAGCAATATAACAAGTGCAATAGGTAAACATGTAAGAATCAATGCACAGTTGACACAAGTGTTTGCTTCTAAGATAGAAGGAAGTAGGTGAACTGACTCAACATGAAGTAAAAGAATGGCCCTTCGCAGAGGGAAGCATGGATTACTATTTTTGTGCTAGAGCTTTTCATTTTGAAAACATAGAAAGAGCATAAAAGTAAAGTTTTGAGAGGTGTTTGTTGTTGTCAACGAATGGTAGTGGGCACTCTAACCCCCTTGCCAGACAGACTTTCAAAGAGCGGCTCCCATGAATTTTTTTATTTTTGGGTGACACTCCATCCAACCTTTGCTTTCACAAACCATGGCTAACCGAATCCTCGGGTGCCTGCCAACAATCTCATACCATGAAGGAGTGCCTTTTTATTTTAGTTTTATTTAGATGACACTCCTCCCCACCTTTGCTTTCTCAAGCCATGGCTAACCGAATCCTCGGGTGTCGTCCAACAATCACATACCATGGAGGAGTGTCTATTTGTAAAATTATGAAAGTTAATTAATTGGGGCTGGGAACCCCATTGCGAGCTCTTTTTGCAAAATTATTGGATAAGCGGATGAAGCAACTAGTCCATTGGTGAAAGTTGCCCAACAAGATTGAAAGATAAACACCACATACTTCCTCATGAGATATAAAACATTGACACAAATAAGAGGTAATAACTTTTGAAGTGTTTAAAGATAGCACTCAAGCAATTTACTTTGGAATGGCGGAGAAATACCATGTAGTAGGTAGGTATGGTGGACACAAATGGCATAGTTTTTGGCTCAAGGATTTTGGATGCACGAGAAGTATTCCCTCTCAATACAAGGCTTAGGCTAGCAAGGTTGTTTGAAGCAAACACAAGTACGAACCGGTACAGCAAAACTCACATAAGAACATAATGCAAGCATTATAAGACTCTACTCTGTCCTCCTTGTTGGACAAACCCTTACCAGAAAATATCTAGACTTTTAGAGAGACCAATCATGCAAACCAAATTTTAGCAAGCTCTATGTATTTCTTCACTAATAGGTGCAAAGTATATGATGCAAGAGCTTAAACATGAGCACAACAATTGCCAAGTATTAAATTATTCAAGACCATATACCAATTACCACATGTAGCATTTTCTGTTTCCAACCATATAACAATGAACGAAGCAGTTTCAACCTTCGCCATGAAAATTAAAAGCTAAGAACACATGTGTTCATATGAACCAGCGGAGCGTGTCTCTCTCCCACACAAGCATTTATTCAGAGAATGAAAATAACAAAACGAAAATAAAAGCACACAGACGCTCCAAGTAAAGTACATAAGATGTGACCGAATAAAAATATAGTTTCAAGAGAAGTGACCTGATAAATTGTTGATGAAGAAGGGGATGCCTTGGGCATCCCCAAGCTTAGACGCTTGAGTCTTCTTGAAATATGCAGGGATGAACCACGGGGGAATCCCCAAGCTTATACCTTTCACTCTTCTTAATCATATATCATCCTCCTCTCTTGACCCTTGAAAACTTCCTTCACACCAAACTCAAAACACTCATTCAAGGGTTAGTGCATAATCAAAAATTCACATGTTCAGAGGTGACACAATCATTCTTAACACTTCTGGACATTGCTCAAAGCTACTGAAAGTTAATGGAACAAAGAAATCCATTTAACATAGCAAAAGAGGCAATGCGAAATAAAAGGCAGAATCTGTCAAAACAGAACAGTCCGTAAAGACGAATTTTTTAGAGGCACCAGACTTGCTCAGATGAAAATTCTCAAATTGAATGAAAGTTGCGTACATATCTGAGGATTACTCACGTAAATTGGCAGATTTTTCTGAGTTACCTACAGAAAATACTACTCAAATTCGTGACAGCAAGAAATCTGTTTCTGCGCAGTAATCCAAATCTAGTATCAACCTTACTATCAAAGACTTTACTTGGCACAACAATGCAATAAAATAAAGATAAGGAGAGGTTGCTACAGTAGTAACAACTTCCAAGACTCAACAAAACAGTGGCAAAATAAAAACATGGGTTATCTCCCAAGAAGTGCTTTCTTTATAGCCATTAAGATGGGCTCAGCAGTTTTAATGATGCACTCGCAAGAAATAAGAGTTGAAGCAAAAGATAGCATCAAGAAGCAAATTCAAAACACATTTAAGTCTAACCCACTTCCTATGAAAAAGAATCTTGTAAATAAACAAGTCATGTAGGCATAATGCAATAAGCATAGGAAAACTAGACAAGCGCAACTTCAAGATTTTCAGCATGTAGAGAGGTGTTTTAGTAACATGAAAATTTCTACAACCATATTTTCCTCTCTCATAATAATATCCAGTAGCATCATGAGCAAACTCAACAATATAACTATGACATAAAGCATTCTTATCATGAGTCTCATGCATAAAATTATTGCTCTCCACATAAGCATAATCAATTTTATTAGTAATAGTGGGAGCAAATTCATCACCATAATCATCAAATATAGGAGGCATAGTGTAATCATAATAACCTTTATCCTCCATAGTAGGTGGCACCAAAATACCACTATCATTATAATCATCATAAATAGGAGGCAAAGTATCATCAAAGAAAATTTTCTCCTCAATGCTTGGGGGACTAAAAATATCATGCTCATCAAAGCCAGCTTCCCCAAGCTTAGAATTTTCCATAGCATTAGCAACAGTGGTGTTCAAAGCATTCATACTAATAACATTGCCATTAGCATGCAAATAAGGTTCCATAGGTTTTTTAATTTTTGCAACACACCATTTATGTCTTAACTCAGGAAATAGATTAAAAAGCTCACAGTTGTTTTCCATTATGCCTTACTAGTGTAAAACAAGAAACAAAAAGATGCAATTTCAGGATCTAAAGGAAATAGCTTCGAGCACTCACACACCGGCAACAGTGCTAGGGAATAGCTTAGTAGTCGGAGGATGTGAATACCTTTTACCTTACCTCCCCGGCAACGGCGCCAAAAAATAGCTTAGTTGCCGGGATCCGGAGTGTGAGTGCCTTTTACCTTTCCTCCCTGGCAACGGCGCCAGAAAATAGCTTGCTGTCTACTGTTGGCTTCTTTTCTTGTAGACAGTGTTGGGCCTCCAAGAGCAGAGGTTTGTAGAACAGCAGCAAGTTTTCCCTTAAGTGGATCACCCAAGGTTTATCGAACTCAGGGAGGAAGAGGTCAAAGATATCCCTCTCAAGCAACCCTGCAATCACGATACAAGAAGTCTCTTGTGTCCCCAACACATCTAATACACTTGTCAGATGTATAGGTGCACTAGTTCGGCGAAGAGATAGTGAAATACAAGTAGTATGGATATATATGAGTGGTAATAGCAATCTGACTAAAATATGGCAGCGAGTAAACATGCAACAGAACAGTAAATAAACGGAGATTCGATGTGTGGAAACAAGGCCTAGGGATCATACTTTCACTAGTGGACACTCTCAACATTGATCACATAATAAACCATTCTACACTCTCTTGTTGGATGACAAACACCATTAATTGTGTAGGGCTACAAGAGCACTTCAATGCCGGAGTTAACAAGCTCCACAACATTCGATGTTCATATTTAAGTAACCTTAGAGTGCATGATAGACCAACGCAATTATACCGAGTACTAACATAGCATGCACACCGTCACCGACAGGCTATGAAAGGGGGAATAGATCACATCAATACTATCATAGTAATAGTTAACTTCATAATCTACAAGAGATCACAATCATAACCTACACCAAGTACTTCATGATGCACACACGGTCAACATTACATCATGGAGGAGGAATAGACTACTTTAATAACATCACTAGAGTAACACATAGATGATATTCAACTAGATCACAAAGAGAGAGATGAACCACATAGCTACGGTAGAGCCCTCAGCCTCGGGGGAGAACTTCCCTCCTCATCATGGAGACAGCGATGGCGGTGAAGATGGCGGTGGAGATGGCTTCCGGGTGCAATTCCCCGTCCCGGCAGGGTGCCGGAACAGAGACTTCTGTCCCCTGAATTGAAGTTTCGCGATGGCGGCGGCTCTGGAAGGTTTTCTGGTGTTTCGTCCAATTCCGAGAATATTTCCTTACTAGGATTTCTGAAACCAAAAAACAGCAGAAAACAGGAATTGGCACTTCGCCATCTCGTCAATAGGTTAGTTCCGGAAAACACATAAAATCATCATAAAGTGTGAACAAAACATGTAGGTATTGTCATAAAACAAGCATGGAACATCAGAATTTATAGATACGTTGGAGACGTATCAAGGATGTGGTAAGGAATGAGGTATTAAAACTCCTTGAAGCTGGTATTATATATCCTATTGCTGATAGTAGATGGGTTAGTCTTGTGCATTGTGTTCCTAAGAAAGGAGGAATGACTGTTGTACCTAATGATAATGATGAGCTCATCCCTCAAAGAGTAGTTGTAGGGTATAGAATGTGCATTGTTTATCGAAAAGTTAATAAGGTTACTAAGAAAGATCATTACCCTTTACCTTTTATTGATCAAATGTTAGAGAGGTTATCTAAAAATACTCATTTTTGCTTTCTTGATGGTTACTCTGGGTTTTCACAAATTGCTGTTAAAACTAAAGATCAAGAGAAAACCACTTTCACTTGTCCCTATGGAACTTATGCTTATAGACGTATGCCTTTTGGTTTATGTAATGCTCCTTCTACTTTTCAAAGATGCATGTCTGCTATTTTTCATGGCTTTTGCAAGAATATTGTAGAGGTATTCATGGATGATTTTTCTGTCTATGGGAATTCTTTTGATAATTGCTTGCGAAACCTCGATAAAGTTTTGCAGAGATGTGAAGAAACTAACCTTGTTCTTAATTGGGAGAAATGCCACTTTATGGTTAATGAAGGAATTGTATTGGGACATAAAATTTTCGAGAGAGGTATTGAAGTTGATAGAGCTAAAGTTGAAGCAATTGAGAAGATGCCCTATCCTAGGGATGTTAAAGGTATTCGTAGTGTTCTTGGTCATGCTGGGTTTTATAGGAGATTTATTAAAGACTTCTCCAAGATTTCAAAGCCTCTTACTAATCTTCTTCAAAAAGATGTACCTTTTGTTTTTGATGATGATTGTAAGGAAGCTTTTGAAACTCTAAAGAAAGCCTTAACAACTGCTCCTATAGTTGAACCTCCTGATTGGAACTTACCTTTTGAAATTATGTGTGATGCTAGTGATTTTGCTGTAGGCGCTGTTCTTGGACAACGAGTAGATAAAAAATTGAATGTTATTCATTATGCTAGTAAAACTCTTGATGCTGCTCAAAGAAATTATGCTACAACTGAAAAAGAATTGTTAGCTGTAGTCTTTGCTTGTGACAAGTTTAGATCCTATATTGTTGATTCGAAAGTTACAATCCATACTGATCATGCTGCAATTAGATACCTTATGCAAAAGAAAGATGCTAAGCCGAGGCTTACTAGATGGGTGCTTCTGTTGCAAGAATTTGATTTACATATTATAGATAGGAAAGGTGCTGATAATCATGTTGCTGATAATTTGTCTAGATTGGAAAATATTGCTTATGATCCTGTTCCTGTTAATGATAGTTTTCCAAATGAACAATTGGTTGTAATAAAGGTGAGTTCACGAGATAGTCCTTGTTAACTTTATTGTTTCCAAGTACTTTCCTCCAACATTTTCAGCTCAGCAAAGGAGGAAATTCTTTTATGACTTGAGGCATTATTTTTGGGATGACCCACACTTATATAAAGGAGTGGATGGTATTTTGCGAAGATGTGTTCCCGAATATGAACAATAAGAGATATTGAGTAAGTGTCATGGTAGTGCTTATGGAGGACATCACGCCGGAGATAGAACCACGCAAAAGGTTCTACAATCACGTTTTTATTGGCCAACTCTCTTCAAAGATGCAAGAAAGTTTATTTTATCCTGTGATGAATGTCAAAGGGTTGGTAATATCTCCAGATGCAATGAAATGCCTATGAATTATACTCTTGTTATTGAACCATTTGATTGTTGGGGATTTGACTTCATGGGACCTTTCCCTTCTTCAGAAGGTAACACTCATATACTTGTTGCTGTTGATTATGTTACTAAATGGGTGGAAGCCATACACACAAAAAGTGTTGATGGTGAGACCTCTTTAAGAATGCTTTTAGATATTATTTTTCCTAGATTTGGAGTTCCTAGATATCTCATGACTGATGGAGGTTCTCATTTTATTCATGGTGGTTTTAGAAAAACTCTTGCTAAATATGGTATTAATCATAGAATTGCTTCCGCTTATCATCCTCAAACTAGTGGGCAAGTAGAACTATCAAATAGAGAGATTAAATCTATCTTGGAAAAGACTGTTAATAAATCTAGAAAGAATTGGGCTAGTAAATTGAAGGAAGCGCTATGGGCTTATAGAACTTCTTATAAAAATCCCATGGGTATGTCACCTTATAAAATGGTTTATGGAAAAGCTTGTCATTTACCTTTAGAACAAGAACACAAAGCTTATTGGGCTGTAAGAGAACTAAACAAAGATCCTAAACTAACCGGTAAGAAGAGATTGCTACAATTGAGTTCTCTAGATGAATGGAGAAGTGAAGCTTATGAAAATGCTAAACTCTTTAAAGAGAAAGTTAAGAAATGGCATGATAGAAGAATTATCAAAAGAGAATTTAATGTTGGGGATAAAGTCCTATTGTATCGGTCTCGTCTCAGATTCTTTGCAGGGAAATTACTCTCGAAATGGGAAGGACCATATGTCATTGTGGAGGTGTATCGTTCAGGAGCAATTAAAATTAGTTCTCTCCAAGGCGATGCCACACAAGTGGTGAATGGACAAAGACTCAAGCATTATATCTCAGGTGATTCTTACAATGAAGATGTTGATGTTATTCGAGTGGAAACTCCGGAAGCTTTCATCAAAGGCCAAATTGACAGTTCGGCAGAGTTCGACTCCGAATAGGTAACATTACTGGTAATAAAAAGTTCGCGTTTTACTTTCCGAACAATGTTTTTGCTGTTTTTGGAAAATATGAAAAATTACGAGATCGAAACGGAGTGGAGGAGACGCACGAGGGCGTGCCCTCATAGGCCGGCGCGGGCCCCAGGCTGGCCGCGCCGCCCTATGAGGAGGCTCCCTCGTTGCTCCTCTCCGACTCTGGTTCGACCTGGTACTTTCCTTTCGTCATAAAAATTCCTGCTATATAATTCCGCGGACCCCTGGAGGTCCGTATATCGTTTTCTCGACGTGTTTTGTTTCGAGCTGTTTCTGCCAGGATCTGTCTTTGATCTAGAAACACCATGGCCTCCACCAATAAGGGCAAGGGGCTTTCGGAGGAAGAAGTGAAGAAGATGCCATCAAAACAAGAGCAACAAGCTGTTGCGAGCAAGCAAATTTTGGTGGGATCGGTTGACACACGACGTTCTTTTTCTCATAACTTGCAGGGACCCTTACCACCTGCACCCAGCCTCGACTCTTTCCCTGTTTTGGAGGAAGCTTTACGGGTTACCGATGAATTTTGTGATCAATACCGTGCTCTGAGAAGGGAAGTGGAGATACTTCAGGAGGAGAATTATCGACTTCGCCGAATGCTAGAGCGGTTCCTCACTCCCATTAGGGTTGTCCCATCATCACCACCACCGCCGAAGGAGTAATTCATCATCAATATTGGCACCCCCTTGGTTTGTTCCAAGCTTGGGGGGTGCCGCGGTATCACATCATCACTATCTTTTACTTTTTACTGTCACGTAGTGTCATATCATGAGTAGGGAAGTTATCATATAAGATGGGTTGCAGTGTGGAAGTATCTCTCCTTTAGTTGGTTGTCTATGTATCCCTTGGTGTGAGTTATCGTTATGGAATATTAATGAGAAGTTTTATCATTTACATATTGCACATCTTATTTTAGTTTGCAATCTCTATTATATGATTTATCTTGTTATTAGTATTGGTATCACTTTGGGAGCATTGAGTAAATCTATTTGGTTTTGGCAAACTTAGCATTGGTCAATAGTAACAACACTTTTAGGTTTAAGTAGAAAAGAGAAATACATGTAGATATGTTATTTCATTATCTTTCTTTGTTGTTAGCCCTTAGTTTATTATTCTGAAGTTAAAATTGTTTGTGCTTACAAGGAAGATGCATGATTGTTTCCATCACATGTATATTTGTTTGCTTCCCTCAACTCTTATGCTTGCTAATCAACCTTGCTAGCCAAAGACCTGTACTGAGAGGGAATGCTTCTCGTGCATCCAAACCTTAACCCAAAACCTATGCCATCAATGTCCACCATAACTACCTACTATGTGGTATTTCCTGCCATTCCAAGTAAATACTTCATGTGCTACCTTTAAATAATTCAAAATTTATCATCCCTTATTTGTGTCAATGTTTTATAGCTCATGAGGAAGTATGTGGTGTTTTATCTTTCAATCTTGTTGGGCAACTTTCACCAATGGACTAGCGGCTTCATCCACTTATCCAATAACTTTGCAAAAAGAGCTGGCAATGGGGTTCCCAGCCCCGATTAATTAACTTTCATAATTTTACAAATAGACACTCCTCCATGGTATGAGATTGTTGGAAGGCACCCGAGGATTCGGTCAGCCATGGCTTGAGAAAGCAAAGGTGGGGAGGAGTGTCATCTCTAAATAAAACTAAATAAATAGATACTCCTTCATGGTATGTGAATGATTGGAAGGCACCCGAGGATTCGGTTAGCCGTGGCTTGTGATAGCAAGGGTTGGAAGGAGTGTCAACCAAAAATAAAATTTTATGGGAGCCGCTCTTCGAGAGTCTGTCTGGCAAGGGGGTTATAGTACCCACTACCATTCGTTGACAACAACAAACACCTCTCAAACTTTACTTTTATGCTCTCTATATGATTTTAAAACTGAAAAAGCTCTAGCACATGATTTAATCCCTGCTTCCCTCTGCGAAGGGCCTATCTTTTACTTTATGTTGAGTCAGTAAACCTATTTCCCTCCATCTTAAGCAAGCAATTGAGTTGTTGTGATCAAACCATTTATACTGTGATCTGCTTAATCATGCCTTTTACTCTTCCTTGTTTAGGTACAAGTTTTATCTGAATGAATAGAGCTTTGAAAGTTATCAATGATTATGAGGAGATTATTATGATTGAGTATGCAAATTGTGCCTTATAAGCTTTAACATAAGAGCGCTGCTCGATAGATAAGTATCATCTGTTAATTGTTCTCTGACCAAGAACAAAGTTTGCCATCACCGATTATGATTTCTTATGCACCTTATTTGTGATTACCTTCTACTTGTTTCAAGTTGAATTATATGAGGAAGTTGTTCACTAGAATGTCTTGTGTGAATTAATATGATGCTTCTTGTCCGTATTTTATTTATCGACTCTTCACTCCATAAACATGTGGTCCTGTTTACCGAGTTCAGTTTCGCTTGTTGACAAGCGAAGTCTAAGCTTGGGAGGAGTTGATACGTCCATTTTGCATCACTATTTTATATCATAATTTCCTGTTATTCATTGATATATTTCATATTTAGAGGTGATACTTATGTTATTTCATCTATTTTGCATGTTTCATGATTATTGGAGGATCACGCACCGGAGTCAGGATTCTGCTGGAAAAAGCACCGTCAGAATGCAATATTTCGGAAGATCAACAATTGACGGAAATTATATGAAAAATCCTATTTTTCCAGAAGACGAAGATAGCCAAAAGGAGGAGCCGAGGAGGGCCGCTGTCGTGGTATCGTCACGGCATATGCCATAGGGTGGCTAACGAAGGTGGTTCCTAGGTGATCTCACGGCGGTATCCGGATGCGGGTATGGGGACGAGCGACACGGCGACGTACCCAGGTTCGAGGCCCTCCGATGGAGGTAACACCTCTACTCCTGCTATGAGTGTATAAGGTGATCACACGATACAAGGTTGCTCCTAGAGCTGTGTCCGTCTGCTCCTGGGAGGCTAAGGAAGACGATAGTCTCTCTCACAGGACAGCGCTAAGGGTGGAAATGGGGTCAGAATGATCGATCCCCTGCACGAGAGGGGGTAGTGCGGCTTATATAGGCACCGGCACTTTACATAAAAGACACTATAGTCTACTGGCCGGCTTGGCCGGCTCCGGCTTCCGCTCCTTCCCGAGGCACTGACGTCAGGAGCCGTTGAGGCCTCATGGCCTGCCCCATCCGGCTGCCGAAGTCAGCGGTATGGAGAGGAAGTGTCCCTGTCGCCATCAAGCACTGTAGCCAGTACGGATCGACGTACGCCATGATGGCCTGTCCGGCGCGTGGCACTATTGCTCCACAGTGCCCCGCGCTTTACGGGAGATGAAGTCAGCGTGGACTTTGCGAACCCGGATCACCAACCCGGTTCCTTCTAGTGCAAGACTCGCCAGCCTCGAGTCGGTCTGAGGTACAAACCCCCAGTCGGATATGGCTTGTAGAAGCCGGACCAGCTACAACATTGGCGGCCGTAGCCAGGCCGACTAGGACCTAGAGCCAGCCGGCTTCCGGACCAGCCGGCCACGGCTCCAGCCGGCTGCTCCTCAGCCGGCCTTTGCCGCGAGCCGGCCAGTGGCCAGCCGGCTGCTCCTCGTCCATTGCCCTACCCGGGGTCTTCCCCCCGACATTAGCCCCCGAAGCTGGCAAGGTCCTGCGTTTAGAGGGACCTAGGCAGGTTTTCCTGGCTTTTTATCTCTTGAACATACTTGACGGCACTCGGAGGGGCCGACTGAGAATTTCCATTCTGCCGGCTGCGCCCTCATCCGGCTCGTCTTGGCCGGCTGCTTCTAGCCGGCCGCTATTTTCACTTCTGCAGCTTTTGCTTTTTCTCAAGTCTTGGCGATGTCTCCGCCTTGCTGGGAAAGTTTTGGGCCAGATTGAATTTAATGTCCGGCTCCGGCTTCGGCGCGCCGGAGTCTCCGCCGCCTCGGGTCCTGCGCCCGACTTGACCGGTCTGACGTCAGGCCGCTGCTGCCGGTTCGTCTGGTCACATCAATGTCTCCTCCGGATCCGGGGGACGTGGTGTGGCGGTTTCTGGTAACCGCAGCGATCGTGGGAGCCGTTACGGCGCAGTAAATCCGGGCGACGTGGCCACGATTGCCACTTGGAGGCCAATCGTCCACCGCGGGCGGCTATAAATGCCGCGCGGGAGGGTACTGAGGCGGCACTCCCCGCACTCTTCTTCTTCCTCGCGCTCCCACTCCGCTCGCTCTTCCTCGCGCTCGAGCTCCTCGCTGCTCCGGTGGAAGTTCTCACTGGCGAACTCCGGCGAACGCATCTCCGCCGATCCACCGCCGCTACTCCGACGAGCCGGCGCCACGGGGCCCCGCATTTCAACGGTGCGTCCTCCGCCGCCTCCGTCGCCGCTGTCGCGAGGTTCTTCTTCTCCATTTCGTCTCTCGTGGTCTTCTTCCTCCTCCTCTTCATCAATGGCCGGCGCGAGCGGGTCCTGGAGGGGATCTTACATGAGGGAGGATGACATCGAGCGCCTGGTGCGCCTCCACCGGATCCCGACGACGGTGATCACGAGGGCGCCCGGCGCGGAGGTGGAGCCCAAGCCGGAGCCCGGCGAGCGCGTCGTCTTCGGCGCGCATTTCGACCGCGGGTTGGGCCTGCCGGTGTCCAACTTCTTCCGCCACTTCCTCGAGTACTTCGGCCTGCAGCCACACCACCTGCCGGCTAACGCCTGCATCCTCCTCAGCTGCTACGTGGCTTTTATGGAGGCGTATGCCGGCTTGTGGCCGGACATTGATTTCTGGAGCCGCCTCTTCTACATCAAGGCGCAGACGACGGACGGCCACCTGCGAACCTGCGGCGCCGCCTCGATCTACTCCCGGCCGGGTACGCCCTTCCCCAAGATTCCGACTGTCGACTCGGTGAAGAATTGGCAAATGTCGTTCTTCTACGTGCGCAACGAGAATCCGGGCTTCGACCGGATCAACCTGCCGGAGTACAATCCGGCTCCTCCAGTCGGCCGGATCAACTGGGGCTACAACGCCCGCACGACGGACCCGGACACTGAGGTGAGCCAGCTCTGGGACTTCCTGGGGGCCGCCGTCGCTGGCGGGCTGACTGCCGAGGACCTCCTCTGCACCGTCGCCGAGCGCCGGGTGCTGCCGCTTCAGCTGCGCACCCACAAGATTGGGCACATGTCCGGCTTGTTCGATCCGACCCGGACGTCCAAGGTGGGGCTCAACAAGGCCCAGGTGGCCCGCCGGGTGAACAACGTCACCAAGGCCAACATGCCGGAGGACTGGAACTACGGGCTGGCGCCCCGCAACCGGGACTTGCCGCCTGAGCTGGTAAGTTGTTGTTTTGGCCGACTTCCGGCTTGCGGCTGCGTGGCCGACTTTGCTGTCTGCCGACTTCCGGTTCGCTTATATCTCTTCTGCCTTCTAGCTCTTCGACCGCCAGAACGTTGAGGACGGCGACCTGGCGACAAGAAGGTGGACGCCGGATCACGCCGATCCGGCTGATCAAGCCGGCGACCAGGCCGGTGACGACGATCTGCCGCAGGCGCCTGACCAAGGCGGCCAAGGGGAGCACAATCCGCCCCCTTCGCCAGAGCAGCAGGAGGACGACGAGCCGGCGACGTCCACCTCGGGGCCGATCCCCGCAGTGCCCTGCGCGCGAGGCCGCCTAGCACCACGGCGACTTCGGTGCCCAAGGGGAAGAAACGGGCCGGCGAGCCCAGCTCCACCGCCGCCTTGGAGGCGAAGGTGAAGAAGCAGCGCCGGCAGCAGCCGAAGAAGGTTCCGGAGCAGGCCGGGTGAGTTCTCTTCTCTTCTTGTTTGATTCCTTTTCTTTCCTTTCTCTTTATACTTATCTTTCTCTTATTTGTTCGGCTAGGGCTCCCATCAAGTTCACCCAGGGTGGCGGCTCCCGGCAGGCTCCCCGTGTTGTTTCGCCGCCTCCGCGGCAGAGGAGGGAGTCGACGCCGCAACCTTCGGTGCGCGCGCCCATGCCGCCACCGGTCGTTGTGCCGCCTGCGGGCACTCCGCCTCCTGCAGGGGCGCCTTCCTTTGCTGTGCCTTTGGCTTCAGCGCCTGGCCGCGGCGCACGGGGTGAGCCAACGCGCCAGCCGACGCTGGACGACATGTTCCCGCGCCGCACTCGTCTTCTGGACCCAGCGGCTGGAGCTGGCAGGGGCATGCCGCCTGCGACCGGAGCCGGAGCCAGCAGGGCTGCGCCGCCTGCGACCGGAGCCGGAGCCGGGCCCAGCGTGGTGGTGTTGGAGGAGAGCCCAGAGGGGGCACCTCAGGCACCGGAGATGGCTGCCCCGACCGGGCCGACTGCTTCGCCCGGAGCGCCTCCACCTCCAGAGCCGACAAGGGAGGAGCCAGCCAGGCGGGAGCCGGCAAGGGACGAGCCGACGCGCACGGAGGACGCCGACTCACGCGCGCTGGTGAGGATGGAGGGCCCGCAGGCGCCGTTGGAGGGCCTTCATGTGGCCAAGGGCGCTTGGCTTCTGCACGTGCCGTCCGCCTCCGACTCCAGCCTTGGCTCGGCTGGCACTATGGAGCAGGCGTGGCTCAGCGCGGACTCCTACGAGGTGACCAGCCGGGAGGGGAACCCAGGCCAGGCGTCGGTGAAGATGTTCTTCTCCGGCTTCCAGGCCAACCTCAAGGCCAGGGCTGCTGAGACCGCGGCCAACCTCGCCAAGGTGGAGGAAGCCAGCAAGGTAAGCACTTCGTCTTTTTTTGCAATTTGTTTAATATCCTGGTAGCCCTCCGAGGCGTGGGCCGGCTGCTTGGAGCCGGTCCGGGTTTCGTCTGGTTGACTGATTCTCTTTTTCCTTAGGCGGTTACGGAACGGCGTACCAACTTGTACAACCGCGCCGTGACCCACTATCACAAGGCCAAGCTTGACCGGGCCGACTTGGCTCGCGAGCTGGAGGCCGTCAAGGGTAAGGTTTTCTTCGTTTGACTTGGTTTCTTCTTTCTTGATCTTGGTTGGCTGACGCCTTTTTCGGCTGTTTTGCAGCTGAAGCCGCCAGGGTCCCGCAGCTGGAGGCGGACCTTCGGGCTGCTCGCGCTCAGTGCACCGAGAGCGAGGAGGCGGGCCGGTCTGCTGCCGCCAAGCTCAAGGTGGCTGATGGGGAGCTGGGGCGGCTGCGCCGGCTTGAGGAGAACCACCTCAAGGAGCTCGCCCTCCTCAGGACGGCTGAGAAGGAGAAGGTGGACGACCTGAGCAAGCGGCTGACTGAGGTTGAAAAGCAGCGGCTTGCGCTTCAGGAGGAGGTGACCGCCAAGTCTGCGGAGCTGTCGGCCACCGCCAAGCGCTGGGTGGAGGAGATTGGCACACTCGACCGCGGCTTGTCAGGTAGGCCTTTTTTCTTTCTTCCTATCCCTTTGCCGGCTTTCGGCTGTCGGCTGCCGGCTTAGGTTGGCATCCGGTAGCAGAAACTCTGATTTTTTCGTTATCTCCATCTTCGGGCTGGGGGCAGTCGGTTCTTGCCGGCTGCCGCCAGGCTTTTCCTTTTATCCTTCGAAATCTCCATCTTCGGGCTGGGGGTAGTCGGCTCGTGCCGGCTGCCGCCAGTCTTACTTTAGAGCTTCGGAATCTCCTTCTTCGAGCTGGGGATAGTCGGCTCTTGCCGGCTGCCGCCAGGCCTACTTTAGGACTTCGAAAATTCGAAGTTTTCAGCTTTTTTCGGCTTTTGACAGATTTCTTACGCGCTTTTCCTTTGCAGCGGCCTTCCCGGAAGCACATGAGGCGGCGCTAGCAGCCGTTGGTGTTGCACGCGAGGCTAGGAGGCGGGCGACTGGCGAGGGCAGCGCGGAGTACTTCACCATGGAAGATTATATGGCGTCCATGGCCGCCCGCGTCGAGCCCATTACCAAGCTCGGCTGGGAGCTCCGGAAGGCGGCTGAGGAGTTGATCCAGATGCTGTGGCCAGCGGAGACGTTGCCGCAAGATCTCTCCAATCTCATCTCCTGGCTGGAGCGGGCGCCCGACCGCTTCCTCGACTGGAGGGAGTCTGCCACGCGCGCTGGAGCCGACATGGCGCTGTCCTTCGTCCTCTCCTGGTACAACGAGGTGGACCTTGGGCAGCTCGAGTACCGACAGGCCGGCGTGGAGGACAAGCTCCCGGCTGAGATCAAGACAGCCCGGCTCGCCCGTGCCTGTGCCATTGCCGACTTCGTCGACAAGGGCCTCTTCATCCCGGACCCGAACCCGCCGTCTGAGGACGAGGACGAGGAGATGGAAGACGAGGAGGCGGACGACGTGCCTGAGGACGACCCGATAGCTGGCTCCGCTGATGCTCCTCCGGCTGGTCCTCCTCTAGCCGGTGCTTAGTTTACCTGTCTTTAGGTGTTGCTTTTGCCAAGACAATTCGTTAAATCCCCGGAATGCCGGGTGCATCTGTATGAATATTATTATCCTTTTGTTATGTCACACTTTTAAATGTGTTTGTTAATCATTTGTGTGCCGACTTGCTTTCTTTCGACTTGTTCGCTTTTTCCCATCCGCCCCACTCTTTGGCTTTGCTCTTGCCGGTCGTTCGTCCGACTTGCGATCCGTCGCCGGATCAAGAGCGGGCCGCTGGGTGAGGCCGACAGTATTTCAGTCGAACGAGCCGAGTTCGGCAATCCGGCACTTTTATGAAAAGTTACAAGTCAATTCGCTTTCACTCTTTCCCTTAGTCATCTTTCGCGTGCCGACTCCCTAGGCCTTACTCCCGCCAGCCGGTGTTATCACCAGATTTTGGCCAAATCAGGAGGTGGGCCGTAAAGGAGATGGGCTTGAAAGATTACACGTGGAAGATCTCTGAAGCGGCCTCGCACGAAGAGTTTGGGCTAGATTGCCCGTATATCTTTAATTATAGCAGATTGTATCTTAGATTAAAGTTAGAATTTTACCCGTGCACGGTTAGGTGCACGTCTAAGTTAGAAAGTCCCCTGGACTATAAATATGTATCTAGGGTTTATGGAATAAACAACAACCAACGTTCAACCAAACAAATCAATCTCGGTGCATCGCCAACTCCTTCGTCTCGAGGGTTTCTACCGGTAAGCGACATGCTGCCTAGATCGCATCTTGCGATCTAGGCAGCACAAGCTCCACGTTGTTCATGCGTTGCTCGTACTGAAGCCTTGTTGATGGCGAGCAACGTAGTTATCATAGATGTGTTAGGGTTAGCATAGTTCTTCGCGTAACATGCTATCGTAGTGCAACCCTTGCATGTCTAGCCGCCCTCACACCTATCTTAGGTGTGGGGGCGGCACCCCGCTTGATCATTATTTAGTAGATCTGATCCGTTACGATTGCTCCTTGTTCTACAAGGATTAGTTTAATATCTGCAATAGTTAGGCCTTACAAAGGGGGGGAGGATCCAGCGGCACGTAGGGTGTCGTTCGCTAGTCCTAAACGGGATGTTCCGGGGATCAACTTCGTGTTGGTTTTTAGGCCTTGTTTAGGATCGGCTTACGATCACCGTGCGTGGCCGCGAGGCCCAACCTGGAGTAGGATGATCCGATTATGCGGTGAAAACCCTAAATCGTCGTAGATCTAATTAGCTTTATCTTGATCAAGCAGGACCACCATATATTCGTGCACCCCGTACGAATCATGGGTGGATCGGCTCCTTGAGCCGATTCACAGGATAACCTGAGAGCCGATCGAGGCTCGTATTTAATGTTTACGTGTATGCCATGCAGGAAACTAAGCGAGGCATCTCCATCACCTTCCTGACCAGGTATAGGTCAGGTGGCACGCCCTTGCAATCAGCATCGGACGTGTGACCAGAAGGCTTTGCGGGCCGTCGCTCGGAGGGACCTCAGCCAGCCGCAGCTCTAGGTTGTTCCCGGCTCTACGGTGTTGCCCATCGCTGCCCGCCGGTGGGTTTCTGACGACAACACATTCTGGCACGCCCGGTGGGACAAGCTTCTACATCAACCACATCGCCATCTACATCTGAGAGATGGCGGACGGCACGCCAGTCACCTACGAGGAGCTGCCCGACGAGCTCAAGAAGAGGTATGACGAGATCAAAGTCACCCTCGAAGCCGACCTCATCGGCTCTTTTCAGAGAACCCGTTCACATGGCATCAGATGGAAGGGGTTCTCACCGCAAGGTGCACTCGATGGGATAGACCTCTCTGCCCCGTCGGAGGAACGCACCAGGTCCCTGCGGCAGGAGATCAACTACTTGGTGGCTCACTCGCTACACCGTCACTCTGAGAACCTGGTCAACACGTTGGAGCGTGTCGCTCTTCGCGTGATCCAGGAGATCATGAGGCACCAGTACTCGCCGTCAGGACCAGCTCTCGGGACGCATCAAGGAGAGTTGCCACTCCAGTCCCGTCCACCGCTGCCATTCGCGTTGGCAGCACCAGAAGTGCCGGCTACACCGGCATTCATCGTCTACAAGATCGGTGGTGACCCTAGTGACTACCAGTTCTTGCCCGAGGCGCCTAAGGAGATCCCTCACGGGTACACGTGCACGTATGTGCCAGATTGTGGCAACTGGGCACTCACAAACCAGGCCACAACATCAGGGACTTCTGGGAAAACAGGAGGGACATCAGCGACAGAGCTTGAGAAGCAGACGTGGCTAACTAAGTACGCCACCCCGACGAACCTCTAGAGCTCAGCTCCTGCAGTTGGCTCAGAGCTGGAAAAGCAAACATGGCTGGCTAAGTACGCCACCCCGGCGAATCTTCAGAGTTCAACTCCTGCAGCCGGACAATGATCAGATCAGTACCATACTGAGAGACCAGTTCGGCATGGTGTCGAAAAGGAGGGCAATCGGCTATTCCAAGCCGTACCCCGACGACTACGAGATGATCCCGCTGCCACCTAAATATCGGCTCCCTGATTTCTCCAAATTCAGTGGATCAGATGGTTCCAGCTCCATCGAGCACGTGGGCCGATATTTGGCGCAACTAGGACCGGCTTCAGTGTCGGATCAACTACGCGTGAGGCTCTTCTCACAGTCCCTCACGGGATCGGCTTTCGGGTGGTACACCTCGTTGCCACCAGACTCCATCCGGACTTGGAAGCAGTTGGAAGAGCAGTTCCATATGCAGTACCATTCAGAGGCTTCCGAGTCTGGCATTGCCGATCTAGCACAACTACGTCAGAAGCGCGGAGAAACTGTGATAGAATACATCCAGCGCTTCAGGAATCTTAGGAACCGATGTTATTCGGTTCATATAACTGAAAAAGAAGCAGTCGAGTTGGCAGTAGCAGGCCTTGCAACACAGCTCAAGGACATGGCCTCTCAAGCAGATTATCCCTCACTGGCGCACATGGTTCAGAAACTATCGGCATATGAACAGCGCACCCGGACCTGTACCAAGACAAGTTCAAGCGTGCAGTAGTCCTGGTCGATGCAGAGGAAGACGAAGTTCCTGCGGGAGACCAAGAGGTAGCAGTGGCTGAATGGACTCGGGGAGGAACCCCCGTGTCCTGCAAATGGGTAAAGCCACCAGGCCCACCCGGGGATTTGATTTTGACGTGACCAAGACTGAGCAAATCTTCGACCTCCTGCTCAAGGAGAAGCGATTGACGATTCTGAAGGTCTCAAATTCCCCACGGTGCAAGAGCTGAACGGAAAGCCATACCGCAAATGGCATAACTCGCTCTCCCATGCCACCAACGACCGCAGGGTATGGCGTCGGCACATCCAAGCGGCGATAGAAAAAGGGCGTCTAATTTTCAACCAGTACGCCATGAAGGTCGACACCCAGCCCTTCCCCGCCGTTAACATGGTAGAGTGCACCTACCCTGAAGGTTGCCAGCCAGGATCCTCGTTCAGCATCAACATGGTAGGACCTGGGAACCACTCTGGCAAAGATGGAGACGAGGGCAGCTGCTCTCGTAGCAAGGACACAGAAGAGGCCGCTCCACGCGATCGGCTCCGTCATGATGGCAAGCGCTACGTCACAGAGGAAGAAGTGAAGAACATGAGATATCAGCGACCCCTCTCTGATCACCTCCTCAACAAGTATGTGAGTCAGTATGACCAACGCCGACGATCCACCGATGATGATGAGAGAGATCGTCTGGCTAGAGAAGCCAGAAGACATCGTCAGCACAATCGCGATGAGGAGGAGCACGAGCGCCGTGCCATAGAAAAATCAAGGGAGCAAGACGACAGCGACAGGCACTGGGACTGCCCCTTCTTCAGACACTGCTGGGATTCAGGAATGAGCCGATTGCCCACAATCGGCAATTGCCCAGAATGCAACCAGAAGAAGAAGGAGGCAGCCAACGTGTCTGTGTTCAAGCGCTTAGGGCCTCTCCCGCCACAAAGCAAACGTGCTGAGTCCCCTCGGTGGGCAGATCTCGAGGATTCCGCAGACGAGGGACAAGAAGAAGAAGAAGACAGGTACCACCGTCCAAGGTGGTGCCCTGATGGACTCAGCCGTTCACAAAAACGCAGGGTTCAGCGATTGCGCGGCCTGGAGGAAGCCGAAAGGTTATACCTGCATACTTTAAGGAAGGCACGACCTGATCTGGCTGCGAAAGTTCAGCGGACCCTGGATGAAGAGGGTCGTCCACGGAAAATGGAGTGGCGCCCCAAGCAAAGGAAAGCCGATGATGAAACATCGGCTGGTACGAACATGGTGCTCGTCCTTCCGACGGAACTTAGTGCCCCACGATTCTACGATGCACTCAAGGTGGACGATAGCAGGCGCATCAAGTCAGAGGTTGGGCTGGTTTTATCCACCAGCCTGACCGAGTAGCAAGATTAAACCAATGAGCAAACGGGGCGAGGCTGATCCTTGTGATCGGCCCCAAAAATTATGAAGGAACATTACAGAACCTTCAGTCAGCGCTCCAATGGATATGGAGGCCGATTCCAGCAATCGGCCAAAATTATCTTCACCACATATTGCTGCTTGTGTTCAACATCAATCTATTGGGCAGCAGCCACGTCGGCGGATGAAAGTCAGCACGAATCCTCGCGGAGCCGACGTGCAAGTGCAGTGCCCTGGCTAACCATAAAAGCCGATATCTGCAGTCATCTGGCAGATCCGGCTCGGGGGGCATATAGGCAGATAAACGTGTGTAAACATGCGTGCAGTGAAACATTGGGGGCCGATTAAGAAAGAAAAATCGGCCAAATAAAAAAAATTTGCACAAAAAAGCGAAGCCGATGCGCGGCCATCGACTCTAGTACAGTTACACAAGACCAAGGCCTACTGGCTATGTGCTCAAAGTTTACATCAACATCGACGTTCAGTAGAAGAAAGCTGATCAGCGACCTGTGCATCCTCGCCGGTATTCTCGCCTTGATTAAGGCTCGGGGGGCAGCTCGCCCTAAAATATCTTTAGAGAGCCGATTTTGATGGAATCGGCTGTTTCTGCATTACAACGTGGAAACCAATGGCGACGCAGTTGGCTCGCTTTGGATGGGGCTCGGAGGGCGACTCGCCCGAGAGGTTCTTGGCTTTGGGAGCCGATTTTGTTGAAATCGGCTGACTCTGCATTACGATTCGGAAGCCGATAGTGGCACATTTGGTTGGCTCACTACTGTTCTCGCCTTGATGAAGGCTCGGGGGGCAACGGACTACATAGATATTTGGTTCTTAAGAAACCGGTTGAGATTTTCATCGGCTGACCCTCCATCATGACCTCCTGCAAAGGGATTGGGCAGGTTTGAAGAGTATTGGCTTCAACGTCGAGTCGTTTCAGCAGTGGTTCTGGGGCTCTTTTAAAGTGACCAAATTCATGATCACTCCGATGTCAAAGAAATAAAGAGCGGATTATGAGGAACCAATGCATGGCAATCGGCTCGTTAAACATGGACTGAGTTGACAATCGGCTAAATTAGCATAAAAGGAATCGGCAAAGTCAAATTGGAGAAGTTCTTCATAGATAAGCAAGATTTCTTACAAAGGAAGAGTCAATTGCTCAAGGGGAGAGGTACAAAAGAGGGATTTGCTGACCAAACTGCTACTACTAGACCTACACTAGTAGATCCTATCTACGGACCGTCGCTGCCCTCGTCTTCATCCTCGGAGCTCTCATCGGCACTGCTGCCGATGGGCTCCTCGTCGCTGCTCCCGTAGCCCTCTACGGGAGCTTCATCCTCCTCATCATCATCGCTGTCATCGTCGTCCCACCACATGCGGAGGCGTTTCGCCGGGGGGTAGCCCTCGAGGGAGTCGTCATCGTCTTCCTCTTTCTCTTCTTCAGAAGAGGGGCAGCCGTCCCAGGGGAACAGGTCATCCTCGCTTTCCGATTCCAGTTCCCCATCGACTAGGAACTGGAGATCTTCATCCCCGCTGGTCAGGGATTTGTCATCCTCGGACCAGGTGGAGGAGGCGTGGTCCTCCTGGTCCCATTCTTCTGGTGCGCGTACGTCCGGTGGCGTCTCGCGGGAGGAGGAAGACCCATAGGAAAGACCGGAAGAGGAAGAGGAGGAAGAAGACATGATGGCGCAGGAGGGTTTTTTGGGTGCCGATGGCCAGAACAGAGGATGAAGAGGGCTAATCGATCGGCACGGTTAAATAATAAGGAGCCTGGTGGAGATTTAATGCCATTACAGTTTCCGAGGAGGTGATGCCAGAGCTATCGAATTTTGCAGAGAAGCTGAGAAGACAGGGCATAATGATGACGGATGCTGCAAATGGCTCTGCTCTGCCACGACATGACCCTTCGAAGGAAAAACAGAGTGGTTTTGGAATTATCATTGCCAAAACCAGGGGGGCATGTGTTATCACCAGATTTTGGCCAAATCAGGAGGTGGGCCGTAAAGGAGATGGGCTTGAAAGATTACACGTGGAAGATCTCTGAAGCGGCCTCGCACGAAGAGTTTGGGCTAGATTGCCCGTATATCTTTAATTATAGCAGATTGTATCTTAGATTAAAGTTAGAATTTTACCCGTGCACGGTTAGGTGCACGTCTAAGTTAGAAAGTCCCCTGGACTATAAATATGTATCTAGGGTTTATGGAATAAACAACAACCAACGTTCAACCAAACAAATCAATCTCGGCGCATCGCCAACTCCTTCGTCTCGAGGGTTTCTACCGGTAAGCGACATGCTGCCTAGATCGCATCTTGCGATCTAGGCAGCACAAGCTCCACATTGTTCATGCGTTGCTCGTACTGAAGCCTTGTTGATGGCGAGCAACGTAGTTATCATAGATGTGTTAGGGTTAGCATAGTTCTTCGCGTAACATGCTATCGTAGTGCAACCCTTGCATGTCTAGCCGCCCTCACACCTATCTTAGGTGTGGGGGCGGCACCCCGCTTGATCATTATTTAGTAGATCTGATCCGTTACGATTGCTCCTTGTTCTACAAGGATTAGTTTAATATCTGCAATAGTTAGGCCTTACAAAGGGGGGAGGATCCAGCGGCACGTAGGGTGTCGTTCGCTAGTCCTAAACGGGATGTTCCGGGGATCAACTTCGTGTTGGTTTTTAGGCCTTGTTTAGGATCGGCTTACGATCACCGTGCGTGGCCGCGAGGCCCAACCTGGAGTAGGATGATCCGATTATGCGGTGAAAACCCTAAATCGTCGTAGATCTAATTAGCTTTATCTTGATCAAGCAGGACCACCATATATTCGTGCACCCCGTACGAATCATGGGTGGATCGGCTCCTTGAGCCGATTCACAGGATAACCTGAGAGCCGATCGAGGCTCGTATTTAATGTTTATGTGTATGCCATGCAGGAAACTAAGCGAGGCATCTCCATCACCTTCCTGACCAGGTATAGGTCAGGTGGCACGCCCTTGCAATCAGCATCGGACGTGTGACCAGAAGGCTTTGCGGGCCGTCGCTCGGAGGGACCTCAGCCAGCCGCAGCTCTAGGTTGTTCCCGGCTCTACGGTGTTGCCCATCGCTGCCCGCCGGTGGGTTTCTGACGACAACAGCCGGACAACCGGGTTGCGGTCTATAGCTGGATCGGAAGCCGGCTGTCGGAAACCGGATCACGTTACTTAGCCGGCCACGTGAGAGGGTGTAAGCCAACTGGCGAAACAAAGTAGAGTACGCGAAAAACTTGTTGGAAACGGCGCTCTTGGCGCGTGCTTTTTCTTAGCTTACAAAAGGAGTACAAGGGATACATACATTCTTGCTCTCAAGTGTAAAATGGGCGGAGCAAGTTAACATTCCAGGGATGTTTAGTCTCCTCGTCAGCCTTGTCCGGCTTGTTTTCTCTAGCCTCTTGGGCATCTATGAGATAGTAGGAATCATTGCCTACTGCCTTGCTCACGATGAAGGGACCCTCCCATGGGGATGACAGTTTATGCTGTCCGGCTGTCCGCTGGATCAGCCGGAGCACTAGGTCTCCTTCTCGGAATGCTAAGGGCTGAACCTTCCGGCTGTGATAGCGTCGGAGGCTCTGCTGGTAAATAGTAGATCTTGACGCAGCCAGCAGCCGGGCCTCTTCGACCAAGTCGACTCCATCTTCGCGAGCTTCTTTGGCTTCAGCTTCCGTGTAGAGCTTGATCCTTGGCGCGTCGTGCTCGATATCAGTCGGCAGGACAGCTTCGGCCCCGTATACGAGGAAAAATGGTGTGAAGCCGACTGAGCGGTTTGTAGTTGTTCGCAGGCTCCACAGCACATTGGGCAGCTCTTCAATCCAGCAGCCGACTGCTCGCTCGAGCGGCTCCACCAGCCGGGGCCGGATGCCGGCTAGGACCAAGCCGTTAGCCTTCTCCACTTGTCCGTTAGACTCCGGGTGTGCCACAGAGGATAGGGCCATCCGGATCCCCATTTCCCCGCAATAGCGAGAGAAGATGCCTTGGGAGAAGTTGCTGCCGTTGTCGGTGATGATGCTATGGGGGTAGCCGTATCTCACGATGATCTCCTTGAGGACGTGACGGCCGTGGAGCTGTCCAGCTTCTTGATTGGCTTGGCTTCGATCCACTTGGTGAATTTATCAATCATCACCAAGAGATGTGTCATGCCGCCTCGCGCCGTTCTGAACGGGCCTACCATGTCCAAGCCCCATACGGCAAACGGCCATGTGATGGGGATGGTTTTCAAGGCGGAAGCCGGCAGGTGCCTCTTCTTTGCGAAGCGCTGGTAGCCGTTGCACTTCTTCACCAGCTCCTCTGCATCTCTGAGCGCAGTCGGCCAGTAAAAACCATGTCGGAAAGCTTTGGCCACTATGGCTCTGGATGAGGCGTGATGTCCGCACTCTCCTTGATGGATTTCCCGTAGGAGTTCAATCCCTTCAGCCGGCTCGACGCACCGCTGGAACACCCCACTTACGCTGCGTTTGTACAGCTGGTGGTTGATGATTGTATAGGCCTTGGCCCTTCTCTCAATCTGCCTGGCCTGGACTCTATCATCAGGCAGCACACCATCGGTGAGGTAGGAGAGGAATTCTTGTGCCCATGAAGGTACGCATCTTATCTCGAATACGCTAACCAACAAGGCCTCCTGCGTGGGAGCTTCCGGATTCGACTGCATGGTCGCCGGGTTCGGCTTGCTAGCCGGCGGGTTCGGCTTGCTAGCCGGCGGGTTCGGCTTGCTAGCCCCCGAGTTCGGCGATGAAGCCCCCGGGTTGGACTGAGAAGTCCCCGGGTTCGGCATGGTAGCCGGCGGGTTTGGCTTGTTAGCCCCCGACTTGGGCGATGAAGCCCCCGGGTTCGGCTGAGCAGCCCCCGGGTCAGCCGGCACGAATATTGAATCCGAGTCCGGTGACAGTGTGATGGACGGCTTCCTGAGAACCGCCAAGGCGACACCCGGTGGAATGGCTTGCCGGGTTGAGCCAATCTTGGACAAGGCGTCAGCCGCCTCGTTGTTTGCTCGTGGCACATGGTGAAATTCGCAGCCGTCGAAGAAGCCGGATAGCTGCTGGACGTGGAAGCGGTACGAGGCCATGTTGGCTTCCTTCGCGTCCCAGTCGCCAGACGCTTGCTGTATAACCAAGTCGGAGTCGCCGAAGCAAAGTATGCGACGCACGCCGATCTCCTTGGCCAGCTTCAGCCCATGAATGAGCGCTTCATACTCCGCCACATTGTTGGATGCGGCGAAGTGGATCTGCAGGACATAGTCCAGCCGGTCTCCCTTGGGAGAGGTGATGACGATGCCGGCTCCCAAGCCGTTGCGCATCTTCGAGCCGTCAAAGTGCAGCTTCCAATGTGTGGAATCCGGCACAAGCGGCAGGTATTGCATCTCGGCCCAGTCGACGAAGAAGTTCGCGAGGATCTGCGACTTGATGGCCGTGCGTGCCTCGTAGAGGATGGTGTGGGCGGCTAGCTCCAGAGCCCACTTGGCAACCCGGCCGTTGGCGTCCTTGCTGCCAATGATTTCCGCCAAGGGCGCTGTGGCAACCACCTTGATGGGGTGCTCTTGGAAGTAGTGCTTGAGCTTCTTGGCCGCCATGTACACGCCGTAGGTGACCTTCTGGTAGTGGGGGTAGTTTTGCTTCGACTGGGAGAGCACTTCGCTGAGGTAGTAGACTGGGCGCTGGACCAGCTGCTCCCTGCCGGCTTCTTTGCGTTCCACCACCAGGACGACGCTAACCACTCGATTGGTGGCTGCGATGTACAACATCATCGGCTCCATTGAAGCCGGCGTTGCGAGGATTGGCGCGGTTGAGAGCACGCGCTTCAAGTCACGGAAGGCTTCGTCCGCCTGCGGTGACCAGCCGAACTTGTCCGACTTCTTCAGCAATTGGTACAAGGGCAGTGCCTTCTCCCCCAGCCGGCTGACGAAGCGGCTCAAGGAGGCCAGGCAGCCAGTGAACTTCTGGACGTCCTTGAGGCACTGCGGCAGTTCCATCTTCTCCAGGGCACTGATCTTCTCTGGGTTGGCTTCGATCCCTCGCTGAGAGACGAGGTAGCCGAGGAGCTGGCCAGACGGCACGCCGAATGTGCACTTGGCCGGGTTGAGCTTCATCCGGAATCTTCGCAGATTGGTGAAGGTTTCTCTCAGGTCATCAAGGAGGGTAGTCGTCTCCTTGGTCTTTACAACGACATCATCCACATATGCGTGAACGTTTACGCGATTTGATCCTGCAAGCATTTTTGCATGCACCTTTGGTAGGTGGCGCCTGCATTTTTCAAGCCGAACGGCATAGTCGTGTAGCAATAAGCCCCATACGGGGTAATGAACGAAGTCTTTATTTGATCATCCGGATTCAAAGGAATCTGGTGGTAGCCTGAATAGGCATCTAGAAAAGACAACAGTTCACAGCCGGCAGTCGAGTCTATGACTTGATCTATGCGCGGCAGGGGGAAGGGGTCCTTTGGGCACGCCTTGTTCAGGCTGGTGTAGTCGATACACATGCGCCAGGAGCCGTTCTTCTTCAAAACCAGGACCGGGTTCGCCAACCAGTCCGGGTGCAGCACTTCCATGATGAAGCCGGCTGCTAGCAGCCGGGCGATTTCTTCACCGATGGCCTTCCTTCTTTCTTCGGCGAAGCGCCTGAGGGGCTGCTTCACCGGCTTGGCTTCAGGCCGGACGTGGAGGTGGTGCTCAGCCAACTCCCTCGGCACACCCGGCATGTCTCTTGGAGTCCATGCGAAGATGTCCCGATTCTCACGGAGGAAGCTGGTGAGCTCGCTTTCCTATTTCTTGCTCAAGCCGGCACCGATGGTGACGTACTTGTCTGGCTGGGCCGGGTCCAGCAGGATCTTCTTGCTGTTGTCGGCCGGCTGGAAGTGAGTCGTCCCAGCCGGGTTGCCTGCAGCCGGCATGTCTGTCTGCGCGGCCTTGGCGAGGGCGACGACGTCGTGGATGAGCTGCTTCTCGGTGGCGATGACCAGCGTCTGGGCCATCTTGGAGCTCTGCGTGGCGCAGTCCATGGAGCGGCGGTAGTCGCCGGCTATGGTGATGACCCCTTTAGGGCCAGGCAGCTTCATCTTCAGGTACCCATAGTGGGGCACCGCCATGAACTTGGTCAGGGCCGGCCTGCCCAGGAGCGCGTGGTAGGGACTGACGAGGTCCACCACCTCGAACTCGATCTTCTCGGTGCGGAAGCGATCCGGCTTCCCGAACATCACCTCCAGCGTGATCCGGCCGATCGGCTGGCAGCAATGGCCCGGCACGATGCCATGGAAGACGGTGGGGGTGGGACGCAGCTTGGCTTCTTGGATGCCTAGCTTGCGGGTGGTGTCGCGGTAGAGGATGTTGATGCTGCTGCCGCCGTCGATGAGGACGCGCGAAAAACGCACGCTGCGCCGGGTCATGCCAATGGTGGGGTCGAGGACCATGGCGTAGCTGCCCGGCTTCGGCAGGACAGCTGGTGTGTCGCGGCGATCAAATGTGATGGCCTGCTCTGACCAGTTTAGGTACTGGGGGACCGGCGGTATGACCGCGTTGACCTCGAGGGAGCGACTCTGCTGGCTCGTCCTGTCCTCGGGCTCGGAGGTGAAGATGATGTAGGTGGCATCTTCAGCCAGATATCGGCCATGGTGCACTTGGTTAGCCTCGTGGTGCTCGAGGTTGGCGTTCTCTGCGCTGGCTGCGCCACCCGGCCCGCCGGCTGGAGGGGGCGGGGGTGGAGGCGGGAGAGGTTCACCGCTTGTTAGCCGCTTCATGAAGTGGCAGTCGCGGGTGGTGTGGTTGGAGGGGTTCTTGCCGCTGTGGTACTTGCACGGCGAGTCGAGCATCTGCTCGAAAGTGTACTTCGGCTTCCACTGCCGGTCTTGCTTCTGGCGGCGGCTGCCGCCGCGCGTTATGCCACGGCTGCCACATGGGCGGAGCCGTACCGGCGGTCCGGCTGGTCGCTGTGACGCTTGCCGCGGTAGTTGTCCCGCCGGCTGCCATGAGAGGCGCCGTCAGCCGGCTTGTGCTCAGCCGACTTGTGGTGGTCCCGCCTGGAGGGAGCCGGCGTTGGTTCAGCCATCGCTTTGCCGGCTTCTTCAGCCAGCACGTACTTGTCGGCAATGGCCATGAGGGAGGCCATGGACTTGGGCTCGCTGCGGCGCAGCTTGTGCCACAGCATGGTGTTGGGCCGGCAGCCGCCCATGAAGAAGATGATGGTCTGGATCTCGTGCACGCCCTCGCAGGAGTTGCGCATCTCGCACCAGCGCGTTAGGTACGCGCGATCCGTCTCGTCCGGGCCCTGCTTGCACATCTCTAGCTGCTGGGGGAGACCCGGCCGGCGGTAGGTGCCGGTGAAGTTGCTGATGAAGGCCTCCTCGAAATCAAGCCAGCCGTTGATGCTGCCGCCTGGCAGGTTGTTGAGCCAGGTGCGGGCGGAGCCGACCAGCATCAGGGGGAGTAACGCACCGCCCAGCGCTTGTTGCCTCTGGAGATGCTGACTGCGGTGGAGTAGTCCTGCAGCCAGTCCTCCGGCTTGGCGGTGCCGTCGTACTTGGGCGTGTCGCGGGGGAGCTGGAAGCCGTCGAGCATGGGCTCGTTGGCGATGCGGGGCCCGAAGCACTTGGGGCAAGCCGGCGCCTCTTCTTCCGCAATGCGGGATTCGACCAGCCGATCGAGGCGGTCTCTGGCGTCGGTGGGCTCGATGCGGGGGCCCATCCTGGAACGTGCCGGCTGGCGAGTGCCGGCTCGCTCTGGGGCCGGCCTATGCTGGCGCCTTGGCGCCGCCTGCTCGGAGTCATGCTCCTGGTTCCGGCTTGGTGGTGGCCGGCTGCGGCCGCTGTGCCCGCTGTCCAGGCGGCTTGTCCGGCTTGAACCTGCGTGCGTGGCGCGGGAGTCTCTGTGCCGGCTTGGCGCGGGCGAGGCGGACTCGGCCGTGTCCCTGTGGGGGTCCTTGGTGTTGCCTGCGGCAGGGCGGACGTGAGGAGCTTTAGGAGCACCATACCTGGGGTCCTTGGTCTGCTCAGCTGCAGCCCGGCACAGGTCAGCTACGCGCTGCATCTGGCGGCGCAGCTCTTCTCCTTCGAGGAGGGCCAACTCCTTCGCAGTGGCTTCGGCTGCGAGGATGTTCTTGTCGGGGGTGTTGTAGACGGGTAGCTCCGTGGACGGAGCCGGCGCTTCCGCGCCGTCGCGCTCGATCTCGGCGCCTAGGCCGCCTCCTCACCGGTGGATCATGCCGGCTCGACTGGGGTTGTTGCCGCCTGGCGTGAAGCCATGGGCGTGCTCGTACTCGCGTTGGGTGATGGCCAGCTGGCGCTTGGCGGTAGCCAGCTCGTCAGCCTGCTGGAGGAGGAGCTAGCGATGTGCCTCCAAGTCCGCCTCGACGGTGGTGGCGTCGCCGCCTGCGGTGAGCGGAGAGCTCAGCTTCGCCCAGACTTCATCCAGTCGGGACGGTGGCGGGGGCGCCTTCGGGCCCGAGCCGGAAGCGTTGGGGTCGACGTTGCGCTCCAAGTTGGGGCCGCGGGTGCGCGGGTTCTTGATGGGGGGCTCCTCGCCAGCCATCATGACTTGCATGACGGCGGGGCTAGCGGGAGCGCTGCTGGCGCCGGCTCGCGGAGGAGGGCTCGCGCAGCGCAGCACCTGCCGCGGGTAGCGCGGCGGTGCGACGGTGGCGACGTAGACGTCGTGGCCGCCGAAGGAGATGACGCTGCCGCCGGCAGGGAAGGGCCGGTCGGCGAAGCAGCCAGCGTTGTCGCTGACGCAGTCGAGGGAGCCAAATCTCCAGATCAAGCCTGAAGCGACTCGCTCGCCGGTGGTGATGGTGAGGCCCGTCCGGATGAAGACACCGGCCGAGGACGCTGAAGGCCCCACGGTGGGCGCCAAATGTCGTGGTATCGTCACGGCATATGCCATAGGGTGGCTAACGAAGGTGGTTCCTAGGTGATCTCACGGCGGTATCCGGATGCGGGTATGGGGACGAGCGACACGGCGACGTACCCAGGTTCGAGGCCCACCGATGGAGGTAACACCTCTACTCCTGCTATGAGTGTATAAGGTGATCACACGATACAAGGTTGCTCCTAGAGCTGTGTCCGGCTGCTCCTGGGAGGCTAAGGAAGATGATAGTCTCTCTCACAGGGCAGCGCTAAGGGTGGAAATGGGGTCAGAATGATCGATCCCCTGCACGAGAGGGGGTAGTGCGGCTTATATAGGCACCGGCACTTTACATAAAAGACCCTATAGTCTACTGGCCGGCTCCGGCTTCCGCTCCTTCCCGAGGCACTGACGTCAGGAGCCGTTGAGGCCTCATGGCCTGTCCCATCCGGCTGCCGAAGTCAGCGGTATGGAGAGGAAGTGTCCCTGTCACCGTCAAGCACTGTAGCCAGTACGGATCGACGTACGCCATGATGGCCTGTCCGGCGCGTGGCACTATTGCTCCACAGTGCCCCGCGCTTTACGGGAGATGAAGTCAGCGTGGACTTTGCGAACCCGGATCACCAACCCGGTTCCTTCTAGTGCAAGACTCGCCAGCCTCGAGTCGGTCTGAGGTACAAACCCCCAGTCGGATATGGCTTGTAGAAGCCGGCCCAGCTACAGCATTGGCGGCCGTAGCCAGGCCGACTAGGACCTAGAGCCAGCCGGCTTCCGGACCAGCCGGGCACGGCTCCAGCTGGCTGCTCCTCAGCCGGCCTTTGCCGCGAGCCGGCCAGTGGCCAGCCGGCTGCTCCTCGTCCATTGCCCTACCCGGGGTCTTCCCCCCGACAGCCGCCATGGCCCCCCATAGGCCAGCGCGGGCCCAGGCCTGGCCGCGCCGCCATGTGGAAGGGGGCCCACAGCCCCCTCTGGCCTCCTCTCCTTCGCGTACTTCTTCGTCCCAAAAACCTAAGCTCCGGAGGATAGTCGCGAAGAGTCACAGCCGCCTCTGCGGGGCGGAAAACACTAGAGAGAAAAGAGCTCTCCGGCAGGCTGAAATCTGCCGGGGAAATTCCCTCCCGGAGGGGGAAATCGACGCCATCGTCATCGTCATCGAGCTGGACATCATTGGGAGCATCATCACCATCATCACCGCCATCTCCACCGCTGCACCTCGTCACCACTGTAACAATTAGGGTTGGATCTTGATTGTTTGATAGGGGAAACTCTCCCGGTATTGATTTCTACTTGTTAATGATGCTATTGAGTGAAACCATTGAACCAAGGTTTATGTTCAGATTGTTATTCATCATCATATCACCTCTGATCATGTTCCATATGATGTCTCGTGAGTAGTTCGTTTAGTTCTTGAGGACATGGGTGAAGTCTAAATGTTAGTAGTGAATTATGTTGGGTAATATTCAATGTTATGATATTTAAGTTGTGGTGTTATTCTTCTAGTGGTGTCATGTGAACGTCGACTACATGATACTTCACCTTTATGGGCCTAGGGGAATACATCTTGTATTCGCTTGCCAATTGCGGGGTTGCCGGAGTGATAGAAACCTAAGCCCCCGTTGGTATATCGATGCAGGAGGGATAGCAGGATCTCAGAGTTTAAGGCTGTGGTTAGATTTATCTTAATTACTTTCTTGTAGTTGCGGATGCTTGCAAGGGGTATAATCACAAGTATGTATTAGTCCTAGGAAGGGCGGTGCATTAGCATAGGTTCACCCACACAACACTTATCAAAACAATGAAGATTAATCAACTATATGAAGCGAAAGCACTAGACTAAATTCCCGTGTGTCCTCAAGAACGTTTGGTCATTATAAGTAAACAAACCGGCTTGTCCTTTGTGCTAAAAAGGATTGGGCCACTCGCTGCAATTATTTCTCTCACATTTTACTTACTCGTACTTTATTCATCTGCTATATCAAAACCCCCTGAATACTTGTTTGTGAGCATTTACAGTGATTCCTTCATCGAAACTGCTTGTCAACACCTTCTGCTCCTCGTTGGGTTCGACACTCTTATTTATCGAAAGTACTACAATACACCCCCTATACTTGTGGGTCATCAGCGAGTGATCCTACGGATCGTCGTTCACTTTCTCCTTACTGTGTGTTTCTTGGTGGTTCGCTTGTTGCTTGGAAGACGAAGAAATAGGTAGCGGTTTCTCGTTCGAGCGTTGAGGCTGAGTTGCGGGCTATGGCTTTGTTGATTGCTGAGGTGACCTGGTTACGGTGGTTGCTTGTAGATTTTGGGGTCTCTGTTACGACACTCACTCCACTTTTGTCTGACAGTACAGGTGCTATCAGTACTGCACGTGATCCGGTCAAGCATGAGCTGACCAAGCATATTGGTGTTGATGTTTTTTTATACATGTGCCCAGGTGAAGGATGAGGTTGTTGCGGTTCATTATGTGCCTTCAGATTTGCAGTTGGCGGATTTGTTTACAAAGGCACAGACTCGAGCACATCATGACTTCTTACTCTCCAAACTCAGTGTTGTGGATCCATGATGTCTACGGTTGCTTCTATTCTTGTAGACAGTGTTGGGCCTCCAAGAGCAGAGGTTTGTAGAACAGCAGCAAGTTTCCCTTAAGTGGATCACCCAAGGTTTATCGAACTCAGGGAGGAAGAGGTCAAAGATATCCCTCTCATGCAACCCTGCAACCACAAAGCAAGAAGTCTCTTGTGTCCCCAACACACCTAATAGGTGCACTAGTTCGGCAAAGAGATAGTGAAATACAGGTGGTATGAATGAGTATGAGCAGTAGTAACGGCACCAGAAAAGTGCTTTGCTGTCCAGGACTGGCGTGTGGTTGATGGTGGTAATATTGCAGGCAGTACAGATGCAGTAGAACAGTAAACAAGCGATGATTGCAGTATTTAGGAAACAAGGCCTAGCGATCATACTTTCACTAGTGGACACTCTCAACATTGATCACATAACAGAATAAATAGATAAATGCTATACTCTACACTCTCTTGTTGGATGATGAACACCACTAATTGTGTAGGATTACACGAACCCTCAATGCCGGAGTTAACAAGCTCCACAATATTCGATATTCATGTTTAAATAACCTTAGAGTGCATGACATATCAACATAACCAAACCAAGTACTAACATAGCATGCACACTGTCACCTTCACACTACGAAAGGAGGAATAGATCACATCAATACTATCATAGCAATAGTTAACTTCATAATCTACAAGAGATCACAATCATAATCTACGCCAAGTACTACACGATGCACACACTGTCACCATTACACCGTGCAGGAGGAATATACTACTTTAATAACATCACTAGAGTAGCACACAGATGAATAGTGATACAAAACTCATATGAATCTCAATCATGTAAGGCAGCTCATAAATAGGTGAACTGAATCAACATAAAAGTAAAAGAAAGGTCCTTCGCAGAGGGAAGTATTGATTGCTATATTTGTGCTAGAGCTTTAGTTTTGAAAACAAGAAACAATTTTGTCAACGGTAGTAATAAAGCATATGCATCATGTAAATTATATCCTACAAGTTGCAAGTCTCATGCATAGTATACTAATAGTGCCCGCACCTTGTCCTAATTAGCTCGGATTACCTGGATTATCACCGCAATACATATGTTTTAACCAAGTGTCACAAAGGGGTACCTCTATGCCGCCTGTACAAAGGTCTAAGGAGAAAGCTCGCATTAGATTTCTCGCTTTTGATTATTCTCAACTTAGACATCCATACCGGGACAACATAGACAACAGATAATGGACTCCTCTTTAATGCTTAAGCATTCAACAATTATTAATTTTCTCATATGAGATTGAGGATATTTGTCCAAAACTGAAACTTCCACCATGGATCATGGCTTTAGTTAGCGGCCCAATGTTCTTCTCTAACATTATGCATGCTCTAACCATTCTAGTGGTAAATCTCCCTTACTTCAGACAAGACGGACATGCATAGCAACTCACATGATATTCAACAAAGAGTAGTTGATGGCGTCCCCAGGAACATGGTTATCGCACAACAAACAACTTAATAAGAGATAAAATGCATAAGTACATATTCAATACCACAATAGTTTTTAGGCTATTTGTCCCATGAGCTATATATTGCAAACGTGAAGGATAGAAATTTAAAGGTAGCACTCAAGCAATTTACTTTGGAATGGCGGAGAAATACCATGTAGTAGGTAGGTATGGTGGACACAAATGGCATAGTGGTTGGCTCAAGGATTTTGGATGCATGAGAAGTATTCCCTCTCGATACAAGGTTTAGGCTAGCAAGGTTGTTTGAAGCAAACAGAAGTATGAAGCGGTGCAGCAAAACTCACATAAAAGACATATTGTAAACATTATAAGACTCTACACCGTCTTCCTTGTCGTTCAACCCCCTACTAGAAATTATCTAGACCTTAGAGAGACCAATTATGCAAACCAAATTTTAGCAAGCTCTATGTATTTCTTCATTAATAGGTGCAAATTATATGATGCAAGAGCTTAAACATGAGCACAACTATTGCCAGGTATCAAATTATCCAAGACATTTTACCAATTACTACATGTAGCATTTCCCGTTTCCAACCATATAACAATTAACGAAGCAGTTTCAACCTTCGCCATGAAAATTAAAGGCTAAGAACACATGTGTTCATATGAACCAGAGGAGCGTGTCTCTCTCCCACACAAGCATGAGTTTATTCAAACAAAACAAAAATAGAAACAAACAGACGCTCCAAGTAAAATACATAAGATGTGGCCGAATAAAAATATAGTTTCAAGAGAAGGAACCTGATAATTTGTCGATGAAGAAGGGGATGCCTTGGGCATCCCCAAGCTTAGATGCTTGAGTCTTCTTGAAATATGCAGGGATGAACCACCGGGGCATCCCCAAGCTTAGAGCTTTCACTCTTCTTAATCATATTGTATCATCCTCCTCTCTCGACCCTTGAAAACTTCCTCCACACCAAACTCGAAACAAACTCATTAGAGGGTTAGTGCATAATCAAAATTCACATGTTCAGAGGTGACACAATCATTCTTAACACTTCTGGACATTGCCTAAAGCTACTGGAAGTTAATGGAACAAAGAAATCCACCCCACATAGCAAAAGAGGCAATGCGGAATAAAAGGCAGAATCTGTCAAAACAGAACAGTCCGTAAATACGAATTTCTAAGAGGTACCATACTTGCTCAAATGAAAATGCTCAAATTGAATGAAAGTTGCGTACGTATCTGAGGATCAGTCACGTAAATTGGCATAATTTTCTGAGTTACCTACAGAGAATTCAACCCAAATTCGTTACAACAAGAAATCTGTTTCTGCGCAGTAATCCAAATCTAATATGAACCTTACTATCAAAGACTTTACTTGGCACAACAATGCAATAAAACTAAGATAAGGAGAGGTTGCTACAGTAGTAACAACTTCCAAGACTCAAATATAAAACAAAGTACTGTAGTAAAATAAACACATGGGTTATCTCCCAAGAAGTTCTTTCTTTATAGCCATTAAGATGGGCTCAGCAGATTTAACGATGCACTCGCAAGAAATAGTATTTGAAACAAAAGAGAGCATCAAGAGGCAAATTCAAAACAACTTTAAGCCTAACATGCTTCCTATGAAAAGGAATCTTGTAAATAAACAAGTTCATGAAGAGCAAAGTGACAAGCATAGGAAGATAAAACAAGTGTAGCTTCAAAAATTTCAGCACATAGAGAGGTGTTTTAGTAACATGAAAATTTCTACAACCATATTTTCCTCTCTCATAATAACTTTCAGTAGTATCATGAGCAAACTCAACAATATAACTATCAAATGAAATATTATTATCATGAGACTCATGCATAAAATTATTACTCTCCACATAAGCATAGTCAATTTTATTAGTTGTAGTGGGAGCAAATTCAACAAAATAGCTATCATTATTATTCTCATCATCAAATATAGGAGGCATATTGTAATCATAATCAAATTTATCCTCCATAACAGGCGGCACCAAAAGACTACTATCATTATAATCATCATAAATAGGATGCAAAGTATCATCAAAGTAAATTTTCTCCTCAATGCTTGGGGGACTAAAAAGATCATGCTCATCAAAGCCAGCTTCCCCAAGCTTAGAATTTTCCATAGCATTAGCAACAATAGTGTTCAAAGCATTCATATTAATAACATTCCCATTAGCATGCATATAAAGTTCCATGAGTTTTTTAATTCTCTCTTCAAACACATCATGTCCTAATTCAAGATAAAGTTCATAAAGATCTCTCATATTTTTGTTGTTTTCCATTATGCCTAACTAGTGTAAACAAGAAACAAAAAGATGCAATTGCAGGATCTAAAGGAAATAGCTTCGAGTACTTACAACGACGCCGGAAAATAGCTTAGTAGCCGAGATCCGGAGTGTGAGTACCTTTTACCTTTCCTCCCCGGCAACGGCGCCAGAAAAGTGCTTGATGTCTACGGGTGCTTCTATTCTTGTAGACAGTGTTGGTCCTCCAAGAGCAGAGGTTTGTAGAACAGCAGCAAGTTTCCCTTAAGTGGATCACCCAAGGTTTATCGAACTCAGGGAGGAAGAGGTCAAAGATATCCCTCTCATGCAACCCTGCAACCACAAAGCAAGAAGTCTCTTGTGTCCCCAACACACCTAATAGGTGCACTAGTTCGGCGAAGAGATAGTGAAATACAGGTGGTATGAATGAGTATGAGCAGTAGTAACGACACCAGAAAAGTGCTTTGCTGTCCAGGACTGGCGTGTGGTTGATGGTGGTAATATTGCAGGCAGTACAGATGCAGTAGAATAGTAAACAAGCGATGATTGCAGTATTTAGGAAACAAGGCCTAGGGATCATACTTTCACTAGTGGACACTCTCAACATTGATCACATAACAGAATAAATAGATAAATGCTATACTCTACACTCTCTTGTTGGATGATGAACACCACTAATTGTGTAGGGTTACACGAACCCTCAATGCCGGAGTTAACAAGCTCCACAATATTCGATATTCATGTTTAAATAACCTTAGAGTGCATGACATATCAACATAACCAAACCAAGTACTAACATAGCATGGACACTGTCACCTTCACACTACGAAAGGAGGAATAGATCACATCAATACTATCATAGCAATAGTTAACTTCATAATCTACAAGAGATCACAATCATAATCTACGCCAAGTACTACACGATGCACACACTGTCACCATTACACCGTGCAGGAGGAATAGACTACTTTAATAACATCACTAGAGTAGCACACAGATGAATAATGATACAAAACTCATATGAATCTCAATCATGTAAGGCAGCTCATGAGATCATTGTATTGAAGTACATAGGAGAGAGATTAACCACATAGCTACCCGTACAGCCCTTAGCCTCGATGGAGAACTACTCCCTCCTCATGGGAGACAGCAGCGTTGATAAAGATGGTGGTGGAGATGGCAGCGGTGTCGATGGAGAAGCCTTCCGGGGGCACTTCCCCGTCCCGGCGGCGTGCCGGAACAGAGACTCCTGTCCCCCAGATCTTGGCTTCGCGATGGCGGCGGCTCTGGAAGGTTTCTCGTACCGTGGCTTTTCCGTATCGAAGACTTAGGTCAAGGGCTTCTTATAGGCGAAGAGGCGGCGTCAGAAGGGGTCTGGGGCCACCAGACACTAGGGCGGCGCGCCCCCCTGGGCCGCGCCGCCACCATGTGTGGGCCCCCTGTGGCCCCTCTCTGGCGGCTCTCGGGTGTTCTGGAAGCTTCATGCAATCCTAAGATGCTGGGCGTTGATTTCGTCCGATTCCGAGAATATTTCCTTACTAGGATTTCTGAAACCAAAAACAGCAGAAAATAGCAACTGGCCCTTCGGCATCTCGTCAATAGGTTAGTTTCGGAAAACGCATAAATATGACATAAAGTATGCATAAAACACGTAGATATCATCAATAATGTGGCATGGAACATAAGAAATTATCGATACGTCGGAGACGTATCAATCCACCATGAGTTTGAGGGGGGTGTTAGATGTATATATATGTATATTGTAGTTTCCCCATATGTTAGGGGGCTTCCTGCATATTTGCACCTGTACATGTACTATATATTGTGGCCTTTGACCCCCTGGTAATACAACAAGCATATTTCCCTAACATAGTGAAGAGATGATATTTATCTATTCAATTATGGTATCATTGTTGAGAGTGTCCGCTAGTGAAAGTAAGATCCCTAGGCCTTATTTCTAAGCATTGAAACACCGTTTACAATCAGTTTTGCTACATGTTTACTTACTGCCATTTTTATTTTAGATTGCAATTACCACTCATAATCATCCATATTACTTGTATTTTACTATCTCTTCGCTGAACTAGTGCACCGATACACCTGACAAGTGTATTGGGTGTGTTGGGGACACAAGAAACTTCTTGTATCATAATTGCAGGGTTGCTTGAGAGGGCTATCTTTAACCTCTACCTCCCTGAGTTCGATAAACCTTGGATGATTCACTTAAGGGAAACTTGCTGCTGTTCTACAAACCTCTGCACTTGGAGGCCCAACACTATCTACAAGAATAGAAGCGTGCGTAGACATCAAGCTCTTTTCTGGCGCCGTTGTCGGGGATGTAAGGTAAAAGGTACTCACATCCTCTAGCTACTAAGTTATCTTCTAGTTGCTGGTGAGTGCTCAAAGTTATTTCCTTTAGATTCCGCAATTATATATTTTTTTTTCTTGTTTTTATTTTCAATGTTTGGCTTAATGGAAAACAATAACAAAATTAGAGAGCTTTATAGTACTTATCTTGAGTTAGAACATGAGGTGTTTTAAGTGAAAATAAAAAAACATATGAACTTTATTTGCATGCTAATAACAATGTTATTAATATGAATTATTTGAACACCGTTATTGTTAATGCTATGGAAAAGTTTAAGCTTGGGCAAACTAGTTTTTATGAAAATGATCTTTTTAGTTCCCTAGCTTTAGAGGAGGAAATTTGCTATGATGATACTATGCCTCCAATATATGATGATTACAATGATGATTATGTTATTTTCAGTCCACCTAATATTGAGGAGAAAATTAATTATGATTACAATATGCCTCTTATATTTGATGATTATGGTGATGAGAATAATAATGATAGTTATTTTGTTGAATTTGCTCCCACTACAATTAATAAGAATGACTATGCTTATGTGGGGAGTAATAGTTATTTTATGCATGTGGCTCATGATAAGAATGTTTTATGTGATAGTTATAGTGTTGAGTTTATTCATGATGCTACTGAAAGTTATTATGAGAGAGGAAAATATGGTTGTAGAAGTTTTCATGGTACTAAAACATCTCTCTATATGCTAAAAGTTTTGAAGTTACTCTTGTTTGATCTTCCTATGCTTGTCACTTTGTTCTTTGTGGATTTATTTGTGTACAAGATTCCTATGCATAGGAAGTGAGTTAGACTTAAATATGTTTCATATTTTCTCCTTGATGCTCTCTTTTTGCTTCAATTCATATTTCTCATGTGAGCATTTTCTCAAATTACTGAGCCTAGCTGAAAGGCGTTAAAGAAAAGCACTCGATCTTGGAAGATAACCCTTGTTTATTTATGTAATTTTTCTTATGCTGAGTCTTGAAAGTTATTACCTCTGTAATAACCTCTCCTGATCATTTTTATTTCGTTTTTGTTCCAAGAATAGCCTCTAATAGGAAGAAAGTAAGATTTGGAGAAGTTGATGTCCTGAAATAGATTCTGTGCTGTCACCATAAAAATTCGTATTCCCAGCCATAACGTAATTTTGAGCTGACAATTTTTGAGCATTTGCCCCAGGTTATTATCTTACTTTCGTTAGATGAACACTTTTCGATTGGAGCAACAAAAGATTTTCGAAAAAAACGATCTTTACATGTTGTGTTATTTTGACAAATTTATGCCACTGTTTGCATTTGCCTCCTAATCTCTTTCTTTTTTTGAGTTCTTTTGAGAGAAAGAGATTTTTGAAGAAGTTTCTACAGTATCTAATATTTTAATGAATGTTTGATATATGTTATAACTGAATCCAAGTAGATTTGATATTTTGATAACACTAATGCTGCTAATGTCTTCTCCGTGAGATCCTTCCACGAAGTAGGAGCCCTTTACACTATGTGAAGACCTTGGGGAGGCCTTTGATCCCGTACAAAATTTCCGTTTCAATCACAACTTGATCGACCTCTACCACCTACGAGTCCTCAACCTCCAAGAGTAACAAGATCGGAGAGGGAAAATTGAATCGATGGCTAAAATCGAAAATTTTATGGTTGAGAGAGAGATAGAGAGAGAGAGAGGAGAATGAAGAGATCTCCAAGATGCACCGATCAACTCTCAAAATCGTTGGTCGAATCTCAAGGGATCAAGAATTTGAGGTGGGGAATAGCAATGGAGTTCTTGAGACCTTTTGAATGAGATATGGATAAAATGGAATGGCAAAAGGTAAAGGTTCACGAAATCGGGATTGCCTTATATAGAAAAACTAGCCGTTAGAGTCAAGAACGCGCATGAAAAAAAAGGCATGGCCCGGTTATACCAGCCCAAGCGGCTGGATGGCGAAGGCAAAAAGTGAAGAAAATATTTTTTGGCCGGTATAACCGGCCATGTGCCGGCCCATGTGGATGGACGACGAATGAGCAAGGAGGTTGTCAAGCATCTCGAGGCAACAACAACACGAGCGGAGGGAGCGAGGGAGCACAGGCGCGGGAATCCAAGGCAAGGCGTTACGGCACATGAGGGCGAGCGAGTGGCGCGCGCGGGGAACTAGCGAGGCAGCACACACGCGGTGGATATGAGGGGTTGCGCGCTAGCGAGCAATGGTGCAGCGCGGTGATAGGACCTGGCCGGTATGACCGTCCACGGGCCCAGTCATACCAGCTCATTTCTATGGATGTGCGCGCGGGGAGCGGAGCTAGCACCTGGGCCAGCCGGTGTGACCGGCTTGGGGCCGGGTTAAACCAGCCCGAATCACTGTTTTGTTGTTTTTCTTTTCTTCTTCCTTCTTTTTTCTTGTCTTTTTCTTCTGGCAAAGGCTAAGAAAACAAGAGCCTCTTTGAGAGAGTAACCGAATGAGATAGGAGCCTCTTTTGGAGATTAAACAAAGGAAGATAGGAGCCTCTTTAGAAGCAAAATATTGGAGAGAGAGCAAAAAAGGTGGTGGCGAAAATATAGTGGAAGAAAAGATATGGAAAATGGAGAGAAATGATTTGAGCCAAAGAACCAAGTGACGATTCCGACCCCCTCTTAATAGTGTGGTATCCTATATTCAATGAAAAACAAAAAGGGAAGACTACCCTGTCGCGCTCTTCCGAACTGCGTCTTCGAGTTCATTTGTCGCGCTCTTCTGAACTCCGTTTTCGAGTTCCCTTGTTGCGCTCTTCTTCTCCCTTTCACGAAGTGAACCGACACCATAAGAGGACGAGAGAACTTAACCGCATTCCGCTTGATCTTGATGACAACACACATGTTTCATTCAAGCGGGAACACCTCAATTGATTGCATGCCCTAAGTCTTGGTCACCAATAGCTCAACTCATGAGACTTGTGAGGATTGTGACACCGACTTCAAGCCAACACTTAATTTCTTATCTCTTGATAACGACTATCTTGATTCCACACTCAAGGTGTATCTTTATCTTTTGTGACATCAACACCTAAATCCAACATATGGTCTTCAAGCAAAACCTGTATAATATTCCTTTAAGTAAAATTTAATGAAAACATTAGTCCATAGAAATTGTCATCAATTACCAAAAATACATTAAGGGACAATGTAGGAGGTGGCAATTTGGCTCATAGGAGCAAATGCTCTTATTATATAAAATAATTAAAAAACAATTTTAAAAATGTTAAAAAATTCTGATATAAAATTGGTGGTGTATATCTTGACATTCTATGTTAGTGCACAAATTTTCGTGGAGAAACAACATTTTATATGGTGTGTACAAAAAAGACAAAAAAAAAAATCTTGTACGTAGTCGTGTTATAGCATCAAAACTTGTCTTTTTTACAGGAGCCACAATTGTTTTTAGTTTTTTTTTTGAAAACTTGTGTACCAACATAAAATGTCTAGATGTACATGTAAAAATTTAGTTTAGAATTTTTTGAAAATTTGAAATGTGGATTCACATAATGGAAGCATATGCTCCTATGAGCCAAAATGCATTTCCCCACAATGTACCCTCACAATAAAAAATTACCGGATCAACTTAACAAAAATCCACCATACCTCTTATATATGTAACCACACGACCAACTAAATCAATAATAATACCGACGAAACTAAAAATATAACTATCGGACTAATTAAATGAATAATAATACCGGAGCAACTAAAAGTATAATTACCAAACAATAGTACAATAATAATACCGGACTAACTAAAAAGTGTAACTAATCCAGCATACCAATATACAGAAACCTAACTACCTATGTCCATTTGCCCGCATAAGCATACACAATAAATTGTAACTAGAAAGGATTAGGCTTTACCCTGAAGCATGCGAAGCCTCTCCGCGAAACGGCTCGGACTCCCGAGAAACAACACCACCACCACCACGCAGCTCAACACACCAAAACTCCACCACTTCACCACCTTTGCTGCAAAACAGCACCACCAAATCGCCTCCAAACACTAACCCATCAGTACCACCTAAATGGTGAAGTTTTGCTGAAAAAACGGCTCAAAATCAGCGCAAACAGATGGTTTTTCTAATAAAGAACTCGAGCTCTGTCGAGAGAAGAGAGGAAGATGGAGAAGGGTGGCCGTTCGCGATATTGGCGCGGCTAGGACTAATCGGTGCCGCGCCCGCCGATCGGGGCTTACTGGAGGCCACGCGCACGATCGGCCAGTCCCACTAAACCCTGTAATTGGGGGCTGCCCGGCCGATCGGCGGATGCGTGACCAATCAACAGCTAGCCGAGGGAGTCACAAAGTCTGAAATTTTTCAAATCGCGTATTATTAACAGAAATTAATAAATAGTTTGTATTATTTTAAAAATTCGCCTCAACGTTAGATCTAATCCGCAAAGATAAGCGCAGCTTTGGTTTCACTCACTACTGTCATGTGTCCCCACCACCCGGCCATCCCCTCACACCTTCCCCCATTATTTTTGGGGTGGCTTCGGCGGCCGGACGGCCTCGCGTTCTTCCCGACCTCCTTCTTCTGGTAAAGTGAGCGTCTTTCTTCTCGCCCGCAAACTCCAGCACCTCCCCGCAGTTCTAGGGCAGATTGATCCTCGCGCTTCACACTGGTTAGTCCCTGCCTCAACAGTCCACCACTCATCCCTCTTCTTAGTTCTTACTCCTACCTTCTACAAACGGATTTGTTTAAAACCGAAAAGGATTCGATTATGGGTGGGTTCAGTAGCCACGAAATCGGGAGTAGACGCGCATAGTAACCAGATTGCGCCTGATATTTCATCCTTAGATATGCTTTTTTTCGATATCTGGGTCTGGTTTTTGCTTTTTAATCTCGTCCGAGCGCCGTCTTCTCAAACCCCCCACAAAACCTTCAAAGCAGCAACTTTTTGTTAACCAAAAATCTCTAAAAAAGATGTGATTTTTAGTATTCCTTCTGTTGTTCTGTTTCAGGTTTCTGCAGATGGCCGAGCCCCGTCCTCAGGTCGAGTTCTCCGCTGACTTGGAAAAGTGGGTACTCAGGAGTTCCAGGGCCTCTGTTTTCTTCATCATGTCTACACCAAAGCAGAGGGCGGCCCTTGAAGCCCGTATGAATTTCGCCAATGTCCTCCCAGATGCTGAAAGAGCGGATGAGTTTTTGAAACATAGAGCTGCTACAGGTTTCGTTGTAGATGATGGGGAAGATGGAATTAAGATCTTGACATGTGCACACTTGATCGATCATGTCTTTACTGCCAGGAAGCCAATTTCAGCTGAAGATGCGAACAAATTGTTTCAATTTCGTGTGGTGTGCGATCACGCTGAAGTTCATTTCTCTCAGCGTAGAGGAAGAGCGAGGGCATATAGCACAGCGACTGTCATTGATATAGATTGTTCTAAAGATATGCTACTTCTGAATATTGCCAGTGACAAGGTATACAGCTCAGTCAGTGCAGGAGGCAAGGCAACTACTTGTACCAGTACGCACCCCTCTATCCATTCAGCCCTCATCCCACCACAACCTGAAGCGTTTGACATCGGTGTCATGGTCTCATGGCCTTCAGAGAAACATCTCACCTCAGTTAGAGGACAGATCAGCCATTGTTCAAGGACTATTAAGGTCATGCCTGGGGAGAACGAAAATGGGTACAATATGAAGCTGTATGAGGTGGACATTCGAAGTCAAAGGGGTGCCTCTGGATCACCGTTGCTCAATGGACAGGCTGAATTCACGGGTTTACTTCATGGGGGTGATGTCCAGTTCTCATACTTTGTGAGTTTGGATGACATTCTAGAGTTCTTGGAGAGAAATGGCATCACGAGGGTGTGACTGCGTGTGGGCGCTCCAATCAAATATATTTCCTGTATGTTTTGTTTTGCCATTTGCTCTCGGCTTGTTCATTGGGACGTCAAAATGTTATGTTATTATCTTAGAAATGCAAGGTGAACTTTGAAGATGATTGTGTTCTCTGCTACTTTATTTTTATCATCTTCAAATTCTGGAGGAGAATATCTTATACCTGGATCAATGCACCTTTTGTTTCTCTACTTTCGAATTTGCATTTCTCTTTGCTCTGCAGCAAATGCCTACACACAAACGCTCAGCTTAAGACATATCTGTATTAACAGAAGCTTGCTGGGCTGTCTCACACTATCGCTGGTCTGCTCCACTTAACAAAATCTGTTGTAGACATACCTTCTTTCCTAAAGTTGGGGAAATGTGCTGCTTGAGATTTATGTCTGGTTAGATACTGAGAAAATTTCAGGTTCCTGTAGAAACAAAAGTGTGACCTTACAATTTGCTTGATTGCAAATTTATTCCAAAGCTTCTGCTGGCTAATTTAGACATGAATAAACACTGACAAATCGGCTAGGACATGATTAGCACAATAATTTAACAAGCAAGTTGCCACCGTTATTTCTTGAACCGTGAATACCGATGGTACATTGCCAATCTAGATACATGAGTTGCATTCCGGAGTTAAGTGACATCCAAAAACGTGATACACAGGAACCTCCGAGGCTCCGACCGAGAATTTCTTCCATCACAGAAAATGTTCATACACCGATTCACATAACTGAATTGCACGTATCTCTTTTCATTTACAAATTTGTAGAACAAACTAAGCAAACAAAAGCTAAATATTGGTCTGATTGATTCACATCCGGTTCTCTATGGACCACGATGAAACTCATCAGGCGTCGTCTCCATCTCTGACATGGTTCTAATTGGTCTGAGGTCTACAATTGAGAGAGGCACTGGTCGTCTCCATCTCTGACATGGTACTCACCATGTCCACGTCCTTGTAATCTTTGCACCTGCGGTCTCCTCCTACATCTAAACAAGTGTCACGGTTTCATACTCCGAAGTCAAGCAAAAACTTCTACTTTCAGGCAAACTATTGTCTGTCAATGCAAGTTCAGATATTCAGTTTTTTTCTTGTTCATCTAATCCTCAATTCACCAATCTGAGGCTCAGCAACCAGTCATGGAGAATGTGCACCGAAAAAGAACAACCATGGATGCAGGTGAATGACAGACTGAAACAGTAAACTGAACCCAAAATTGAATCCAAATCGAGCAATGCAGACGGCCATCAGCATCAATGGGGAAGGAAAATGAAAAAAAATGCTCACTGCGCACGTAGGAGTCGGCCTCGTCGGACCTGACGCAGACCATGGTCCGTGGGCACCGCGCACACCTCCTCTGCCACGGGTAACTGCCCTCACCTTCACCCGGGACGCCGCCCTCTGCGCCCCAGCCTCCGGCCTCCACGCACCACCAACGGACCCTCCCCCGGACTCCGCCTCCCGAAGACCATCGCCGCCCGTTTGTCTACACGCACCGGTACACCGCCGTCCGTTGGTGTACACGCTCTGGTATGCCTTGTTGATAAATTAATCGAGCATTCAAGATTAACCAAACGTCTGGTAGTTTCCTCGCACAACGCTATGAGCAGTTTCCATTGCACTGGAGGCAAACCAACAGATCTGTAGGTACAGCCTTTTGTTACTGGCGCGGAAATGCTATTTTCTTACAGGCTACACAGAGGCAGTGTGTATTTCCATAGGAAATGTGGCCATTTTTTATACCAAACTTTACTGAAGTAGTAAAACTAAATTACTTATAAAACTCCAAGTGCCAACTTGCATTATGATTTCAAATGAAATGTGTATATGACTTCTTGTTGTTCTCGTTTTTATTTTGCGTATTTGGCTTCACCTGGATTTTCTCTAGGTGACCATATGATCTCTAATATTTTTTCCATAGAATGTACATAGGTGGCATGTACACTCTAAGATAGGTGGCAAGCAAAAACAAAGCATGAATGGCGCCAAAGGTTAAGAATTAAGATAAGAGATCCACCAGCTATTTAGAAACTATTACTTTTGAAATGGGTTCAATTACTACAAAAGAAGCTTCATAATAGCACGTTAAGGTACCAAAAAACAGTTGTATGAGTATTAGCGGAAATGATATCCTTGTATGATATTTCCAACACCCAAATTTCAAGCATGGGACATCACATCTGCTTTTGTTATGGCTATAACATACACACCACGTTATATTTAAAATGATCGACACTTCTTCATTTCATGCTTGGATGAGGAGGTAGGAGAAAGGTTAGCATTCTTACCAGTACTGAGAAAAAAGCAACACTAACTGAGTACCATACTGCTCTAGAATAAGGACAGTAGGAAATGTTCATGTGTCTCATGGACAATTGCAGACACGGAACAAATTATTTTATGGACTGTTCAAGTATAAACATTGATCCAGAATCATCATTATCTTACATCTGCATACAAATGAGCAATAGTTGAGAGTAGATGGAATTTTGGTAAGAGGATGCACAATTAAATGTACATCATAGGACAACAAGCAACCTCAGATCGAATCGGTTCTTACCATATTATAGTCAGCAGAAACGGGTTTTAAAGTTAAATAACCATGGTTCTATAAGAGAAGATGAGTTAACATTTTAGCATGAATATATATACACTTCTAGAAAATCTAATGATATTTTCACAATTTAGCATCAAAGTTGTATGTAGCAACAAGAAATATTTCATCACAATTATGTAGTGAACAGAACATTGAGCATACACTTCAAGTTTGCATTACAAAGAACAATGTTACTCATAATCAGAGATAAGCAGTAGCAGCGACAGTAATAGACATGGTCCATGCATTTTGGAGAGTTCAGGAACATACTTAGTTGTCAAAAGGAACAGCAGACAAACGGCAGTACTGACAAATATGTAAAGAATAAGTATTGGGAGCTTAGGCATCATACCATCATTTAATGTAATAAGTTACATAATATTGGGAGGTTAGGCATCATACCACCATTTAATGTTGCAGAGCAGAATGATTAGACGTACTGTGAAGACAGATTTAGTGTACTGGAAAGAAACATCCAGATCCTCACCATATCAAACATCAAAGTTATTTCATCATTGGCTGATACTCCAGTCAGGAAATGTAAGGTAAGATACACGTGAGGTGCCACCGTCAAGCTCCCGTGATGTCGAAGCCCGTATGAGATTTCCTCAAAAAGCAAATTGCCGTATTAGCAATTAAACTTTACTGTTTGGGATGATGTCTTAAATAAGCATGGTCTGAAAAATTAAGGGAATGCCATACTTCTATAAGTTGTGTACCGAGTGTCATTTCTTCGGTCACCTTTGTAGGTAAATCTCAGTCTAGCCATGCAAGTACTAACTGTCAGATATAATGTAGCCTTAGAATCTTGCGGAATTTCATACATAGGAATAGTCTGGGAATAGTAGGCATGTTGTGTAGATCAAATTAAGAACCAAGCTAGCTGTGTGAGGAGAGCATGTTGATTTTTTTTTTTTTTTTTTTTTTTTTTTTTTTTTGCTCCTGATGTGAGGGTGAAGAAGTTGGTAGAAGTCAGACCTCAGCTATGTGCTTGTAGTAACGCAAAGGAGATGGGTAGATTAATTACCAGATGAGAACAACATAGGTGTGTGCATGATTAAAGAGAAGCAGTACTTTTCGTCGATCATTCTGACTGATTTACCGAATGTAGAGGGCACAGGCAAATTCAGTAATTTGAGTCAGGCTCGCTAGTCTAGTTGATGTCTTGATGATGCCCTGGCCGGAAACTTCAGTAAGGCTGGCCATAGTGGGTAATATCATATAGTAGTATCATGTATATGATACTTTTCTATGATACTAGATCCATAATGCATAGTATCATAGACTAGTATCATAGTTTTGCTATATTAATTGATTTGTAGAATCCCAATACAAATGTGTGTACAAGATTAATTTGATACTAACTTTTCTCGTGATGTGCGCTATGATAAAGTATCTACCTATGATACTCTAATCTTCTCTATTACCTGCCATATCAGCATTTTTGGTGGGGCTATGATACATGATACTAGCTATGATACTAGCACTATGGCCAGCCTAACAACTAACAAGTATGCCTGACCTGACGCTGGCGGGAGTATTTATGCAGGCTTGAGATATTGCATGTAATTACACAGCACACGCCCACCCGAGAAAGCCTGAATAAATAAGCTAGAATCACTTTACTAACTAATTTGTACATCTTATATTTACTAATTGGAGGCACAGTTACGTAACGCACGATCAGACCGTTTTTTTTTATCGCGCGGCGACTAGGGTTCTCTTCCTCCGCCGCCGGGGTGATCCGGAGCGGAGTCTGTTCCTTCGCTCGTGAAGATCGGGTGGTGGCTCTCGGGGACGAAGCTCTTCCTGCGAAAGATTCCTAGTCGGCGCAGCTTCTAGTCCGCTCGCTAGGGTTTGGTGAGGACTCCGGCATGGCATCGCCTGCAAACTCTACGTCTGAAGCTGGAGGATCGGGATCCAAACAAGTAGAACCGATTGATGATATGCTGCATCGTCTGGGAATCGAGGAGGACGAATACGACGATCTGATTTTTGAAGAAGAAGAAGATGTCCCGAAGGAGGGATTGAAGTGGCTGGCTCTAGCAAAAATTCATACTTCAAACGTGTTCAGCCCTCATGCGTTTGAGAATAACATGAGGGTTGCTTGGAGTCCAGCGCAAGAGGTAAAATTTAATCATCTTGAAGGGAATATGTTCACAGTCCAATGTTCTTGTTTAGGCGATTGGCTCAAAGTAGAAAAAGGCGGTCCATGGCTATTTCGACAATCAGTGGTATCTATAGAACCCTATGACGGATTTTCGCTTCTTAAAACCATCGATCTCAATCACTTTACAACATGGGTTCAGATACATAAGATCCCCATCGGTTATAGGATGAAAGAGGCAACGATTAAAAATCTTACTGAGAAAAAGGTTCCATATTGACCTTGGACATATAAGAGATTCGATTCGAAAAAGGTTGGGAAAGTAATAGAGACACAACTGGATGTTAAAGGGCTGGCAATTTTGTTCGGGTGAAAGTCAAGTTGGATGTGCGGAAACCTTTAGCCAGATTTGTTTCAATTTCTCGTGGAGGAGAAAGAGAAGTGTATCCTCTGATGTTTGAAAAGATGCCACACTTCCGTGGGGCTTGTGGATACATTGGTCACAGCCACTTGGAGTGTGGTACAGGTGAATTTGATGAAGACAAGCTCAAGTGGGGCGACTTTCTGAAAGCGGACAAGGAGACATGGTTTGGGAGAGGATTTGCAGGTGGCCGTGGTGGTGCTCGAGGTGGCCGCAACACTTGGGTTGGTGGCCGAGGGCGATCGGATGGAAGGGGCCGTGCTGGTATGATGGGTGGCCGTGGAGATGTGAACCAACCAAGTTGGCGATTTAATGCTCTAGCTTAGGCAGAGGGTCGAGCAATTGTGGATGCATCTATTGATCCAAGAAACCCAATTATCAATGGACAGAGAAAAGAGGGGGAAGAGGATGACACGGCGACGAGTCCATCAAAAACTGAGGCTATGGTAATAGATAATTCTTATTCTTCAGAGCCGGGGGCAAAGAGACAACTCGAATTAGATGATGAAATTGTGGAAAATTTAGAGAAGAGTGACCTGGATGGCAAAGTACCTATGATCACTGAAGGTGATGATGTACTTGGGCTTGGTGTCCTTGATAATGGAGGAGCAAATTCTGGTAATATCAATAATGGTACTACAAGCGAGGCAATTGAGAAAGATAGGAAGAAGAGGTCAAAGAGGGACGGAGCGAACTCCCCCTCACTAGGATCGACCGTTCCCTAGAGGAGCCTGTCCGGTCGCAATGAAAATATTAGGCCTTAACTGTCAGGGTGCTGGGAACACCCCGATAGTTCGTGCGCAAAGATGTCTTGAGGCAATGTAACCCCAAGGTTGTGTTTTTGTCGGAGACACACCTTGATACACATCCGGCAGAGTGCCTGCGTAGAAGTTTGCATATGGACGATAAGATTGTCAGTCGAAGTAATGGTCGAAGTGGAGGGGTTATCCTTCTCTGGAAGAAGGAGATTAAGGTGGAGCAAATTTTTGCAGCTCCAAATTATATTGATGTGAAGATAGTGGAAAATCCCCAAAAAATTTGGCGCCTTACTAAGGATGACAATTTTATCCACGGGTACGGGTACCCGCGGGTAGCGTACCCGCATGGGCAGGGTATGGGTACACTTTTATGCCCATGGGTAGTACCCATACCCTGCCCGTTAAGTCATGGGCAGGACACGGGTATAGTCTCGTACCCGCGGGTATACCCATATACCCTGCCCGTTTATTGTCAAATTCATATGTGACACGTCTACTTTTGTTGACTTATGGATTAGAATATGAGAATGTGATTTTTAGATTATGTTAATTGTTATGTACTCAACTACCTGTTATTGAGTTGAGATAATTAATTTTTTTAATCGAATTTGTTATCGATACATGTAAAATTGTGATTGACTTGTGTACAATTTAACCTACCCACCGAGTACCCAATGGGTACGGGTACCTGTCGGGTATGGGTATGGGTAAAGGTTTATACCCATGGGTACGTGTACGGGTAGAAGTTTGTACCCATTAACTATACGGGTATGGATATGGTATTGCTCTACCCTGCCCATACCGTGCCCATTGCCATCCTTACGCCTTACAGGGTTATATGGTGAACCTAGATGGGAGCATAGATATCAAACTTGGAATAAGCTCAGGGAACTCAGGAACAATTCGGATCTCCCATGGGTGGTGATCGGTGACCTAAATGAAATTGCTTTTACTCATGAGAAAGAAGGTGGTAATCAACGGCCAAATGCATATATGCAAGCGTTCCGTGATTGTCTTCACGGCTGTTCTTTGGAGGATATCGGTTTTGCTGGTGAGCCTTTTACCTGGAGGAGAGGCCGCATTCGTGAGAGACTAGACAGAGTGGTGGCGACTACCGAGTGGATGACTCTGAATCCAGGGCGGTTTTGAAACATCTCCCATGGACAAGATCTGGTCACATACCAATATTACTAGATACCGATTACCAACAAGTGGAAGGGAGAGTTAATACTTGTACAATACGCTTTGAAGCAAAGTGGTTAAAAGAGGTAAATTTTAGACAAGAGGTGGCTTTGGCTTGGGAGCGAGCTGGAACGGAGGCTGGAGATGGTGTACTAGCCCGCCTAGGCCGCATGCACTCATCATTGCATGCATGGGATAATAGATTTCTGAAGCAGCCGAAACATCGGCTTCGAAAGGCTCAGCGTGATCTTCAAAAAGCAATAGATGGTCCTATGTCAGATGAAAATGATATAATTGCAAAGGAGAAAGCAAATCTCAATGAACTTCTATTAGAAGAGGATGAAATTTATTGGGCGCAAAGGTCTCGGGAAACTGGCTTCAATTTGGAGATAGGAACTCCTCTTTCTTTCACAATTTTGCTACTGCAAGGCGCAAGAAGAATTATATTAAGAAACTTAAGAACTCTGAGAATGACTGGGTGGAAGGTACTGAGAATCTAAAACCACTCAATTCTTGTTATTTTTCTAACCTTTTAACCTCTGAGGTCCAGGCTACCGATCCGGCGCTTCTTGAAAAAAATCCATCTCAAAGTTGATCAATATATGAATGAGAAACTTCTTGCGCCCTTTACTGCTGAAGAGGTAAAGAAAACTGTGTTTAGTATTGGGGACTGATGTCTACGCACGCTTCTATTCCTGTAGACAGTGTTGGGCCTCCAAGAGCAGAGGTTTGTAGAACAGCAGCAAGTTTCTCTTAAGTGAATCACCCAAGGTTTATCGAACTCAGAGAGGTAGAGGTCAAAGATATCCCTCTCAAACAACCCTGTAATTAAGATACAAGAAGTCTCTTGTGTCCCCAACACACCTAATACACTTATCAGATGTATAGGTGCACTAGTTCGGCGAAGAGATAGTAAAATACAAGTAATATGGATGATTATAAGTAGTAATTGCAATCTGAAATGAAAATGGCAGAAAGCAAACATGTAGCAGAACTTATTGGAAACGGGGTTTCAATGCTTAGAAACAAGGTCTATGGATCATACTTTCACTAGTGGACACTCTCAACAATGATCACATAATTGAATAAATAAATACTACTCTCAAACACTCTCTTGTTGGATAACAAACACCATTCATTGTGTAGGGCTACAAAATCACACCTCAAGCCGGAGTAAACAAGCTCCATAATGTCATAAAGGAATCACACACGATGCGCACACTGTCACCATCACATTGTGGAGAGTGACTCCAGAGTTCATATTAAAGTAACCTCTAGAGTGCATAATAGACAAGAGCAACATCTACATATTCAACTAGATTACAAAGCTCATGATCACATAAAGATCACACAATGGGAGAGAGAGATGAACCACATAGCTACTGGTAGTGCCCTCAGCCTCGGGGGAGAACTACTCCCTCCTCATCATTGGAGACAGCAACGGCGATGAAGATGGCGATGGAGTCGATGGAGATGACTCCGGGGGCAATTCCCCGTCCCGGCGGCGTGCCGGAACAGAGACTTCTGTCCCCCGAACTTGGCTTCGCGATGGCGGCGGCTACGTAACTTTTCGTGGAATATGACTGATCGTCCTAGGGTTTTCGGAGACGAAGGATTATATAGGCGAAGGGGCAGCATCGGGGGAGTCCCGAGGTGGGCTCCCCACACCTCGGCGCGCCTGGAGGTGGGGCCGCGTGATACGTCTCCAACGTATCGATAATTTCTTATGTTCCATGCTTGTTTTATGATGATACACACATGTTTTATATACACTTTATGTCATATTTATCCATTTTCCGGCACTAACCTATTAACAAGATGCCGAAGAGCCGATTCTTTGTTTGCTGTTTTTGGTTTCAGAAATCCTAGTAAGGAAATATTCTCGGAATTGGACGAAATCAACGCCCAGGATCTTATTTTTCCACGAAGCTTCCAGAAGTACGAAAGGGAAACGAAGTGGGGCGACGAGGCGACGCCACAGTAGGGCGGCGCGGCCCAGCCCCTGGCCGCGCGGCCCTAGCGTGTGGGCCCCTCGTGGCGCCCCCTAACCTACCCTTCCGCCTACATAAGCCTTCGTCGATAATAACTCCAGTACCGAGAGCCACGATACGGAAAACCTTCCAGAGACGCCGCCGCCGCCAATCCCATCTCGGGGAATTCAGGAGATCGCCTCTGGCACCCTACCGGAGAGGGGAATCATCTCTCGGAGGACTCTTCACCGCCATGGTCGCCTCCGGAGTGATGTGTGAGTAGTTCACCCCTGGACTATGGGTCCATAGCAGTACCTAGATGGTTGTCTTCTCCTCACTGTGATATCATTGTCGGATCTTGTGAGCTGCCTAACATGATCAAGATCATCTATTTGTAATGCTACATGTTGCGTTTGTTGGGATCCGATGAATATTGAATGCTATGTTATGTTGATTATCAATCTATCATCTATGTGTTGTTTATGATCTTACATGCTCTCCGTTATTAGTAGAGGCTCTGGCCAAGTCGTTACTTGTAACTCCAAGAGGGAGTATTTATGCTCGATAGTGGGTTCATGCCTCCATTAAATGCAGGACGCTGATGAAAGTTCTAAGGTTGTGGATGTGCTGTTGCCACTAGGGATAAAACATCAGTGCTATGTCTAAGGATGTATTTGTTGATTACATTACGCACCATACTTAATGCAATTGTCTGTTGTTTGCAACTTAATACTGGAAGGGGTTCGGATGATAACCTGAAGGTGGACTTTTTAGGCATAGATGCATGCTGGATAGCGGTCTATGTACTTTGTCGTAATGCCCAATTGAATTTTACACTACTCATCATAACATGTATGTACATTGTCATGCCATCTTTATTTGTCAATTGCCCAACTGTAATTTGTTCACCCAACATGCTATTTCTTATGGGAGAGACACCACTAGTGAACTGTGGACCCTGGTCCATTCTTAACATCGAATACAATCTACTGCAATACTCATTCTACTGTTTTATGCAAACATCATCATTGACACACGTACAGCACTCGACCGTTGGGAACCCCAAGTGGAAGGTGTGATGCGTACAGCAGTAAGTTTCCCTCAGTAAGAAACCAAGGTTTATCGAACCTGTAGGAGTCAAGAAGCACGTTGAAGGTTGATGGCGGCGGAGTGTAGTGCGGCGCAACACCAGGGATTCCGGCGCCAACGTGGAACCTGCACAACACAACCAAAGTACTTTGTCCCAACGTAACAGTGAGGTTGTCAATCTCACCGGCTTGCTGTAACAAAGGATTAGATGTATAGTGTGGATGATGATTGTTTGCAGAAAACAGTAGAACGAGTATTGCAGTTGATTGTATTCGATGTTAAGAATGGACCGGGGTCCACAATTCACTAGAGGCGTCTCTCCGATAAGAATAAGCATGTTGGGTGAACAAATTACAGTTGGGCAATTGACAAATAAAGAGGGCATGACCATGCACATACATGTTATGATGAGTATTGTGAGATTTAATTGGGCATTACGACAAAGTACATAGACCGCTATCCAGCATGCATCTATGCCTAAAAAGTCCACCTTCAGGTTATCATCCGAACCCTCCGTATTAAGTTGCAAACAACAGACAATTGCATTAAGTATGGTGCGTAATGTAATCAACAACTACATCCTTAGACATAGCATTGATGTTTTATCCCTAGTGGCAACAAAGACATCCACAACCTTAGAACTTTCTCACATCGTCCTGCATTTAATGGAGGCATGAACCCACTATCGAGCATAAATACTCCTCTTGGAGTTACAAGCAAAACTTGGCCAGAGCCTCTACTAGTAACGGAGAGCATGCAAGATCATAAACAACACATAGATAATAGATTGATAATCAACATAGCATAGTATTCCATATTCATCGGATCCCAACAAACACAACATGTAGCATTACAGATAGATGATCTTGATCATGTTAGGCAGCTCACAAGATCCAATAATGATAGCACAATTAGGAGAAGACGACCATCTAGTTACTGCTATGGACCCATAGTCCAGGGGTAGACTACTCACTCATCACTCCGGAGGCGACCATGGCGGTGAAGAGTCCTCCGGGAGATGATTCCCCTCTCCGGCAGGGTGCCGGAGGCGATCTCCTGAATCCCCCGAGAGGGGATTGGCGGCGGCGTCTCTGGAAGGTTTTCCGTATCGTGGCTCTCGTGCATCGAGTTATTATCGACGAAGGCTTAAATAGGCGGAGGAGGTAGGTTTAGGGCGGCGACGCGAGGCCCACAGAGGCCGGCGCGGCCAGGGCTTGGGCCGCGCCGCCCTGTTGTGTGGCCGCCTCGTCGCCCCACTTCGTTTCCTCTCCGGTGTTCTGGAAGCTTCGTGGAAAAATAAGATCCTGGGCGTTGATTTCGTCCAATTCCGAGAATATTTCCTTACTAGGATTTCTGAAACCAAAAACAGCAGAAAACAGCAACTGGCTCTTCGGCATCTCGTTAATAGGTTAGTGCCGGAAAATGCATAAATATGACATAAAGTATGCATAAAACATGTAGGTATCATCAATAAAGTAGCATGGAACATAAGAAATTATCGATACGTTGGAGACGTATCAGCATCCCCAAGCTTAGTTCCTGCTCGTCCCGAGTAGGTAAACGATAACAAAGATAATTTCTGAAGTGACATGCCATCATAATCTTGATCAATACTATTGTAAGCACATGTAATGAATGCAACGATCAAAGCAATGGCAATGCAATGAGTAAACAATTGAATCATATAGCAAAGACTTTTCATGAATAGTACTTTCAAGACAAGCATCAATAAGTCTTGCATAAGAGTTAACTCATAAAGCAATAATTTCAAAGTAAAGGTATTGAAGCAACACAAAGGAATATTAAGTTTCAGCGGTTGCTTTCAACTTGTAACATGTATATCTCATGGATATTGTCAACATAAAGTAATATAACAAGTGCAATATGCAAGTATGTAGGAATCAATGCACAATTCACACAAGTGTTTGCTTCTTGAGATAGAGAGAAATAGGTGAACTGACTCAACATAAAAGTAAAAGAAAGGCCCTTCGCAGAGGGAAGTATTGATTGCTATATTTGTGCTAGAGCTTTAGTTTTGAAAACAAGAAACAATTTTGTCAACGGTAGTAATAAAGCATATGCATCATGTAAATTATATCCTACAAGTTGCAAGTCTCATGCATAGTATACTAATAGTGCCCGCACCTTGTCCTAATTAGCTCGGATTACCTGGATTATCACCGCAATACATATGTTTTAACCAAGTGTCACAAAGGGGTACCTCTATGCCGCCTGTACAAAGGTCTAAGGAGAAAGCTCGCATTGGATTTCTCGCTTTTGATTATTCTCAACTTAGACATCCATACCGGGACAACATAGACAACAGATAATTGACTCCTCTTTAATGCTTAAGCATTCAACAACAATTAATTTTCTCATATGAGATTGAGGATATTTGTCCAAAACTGAAACTTCCACCATGGATCATGGCTTTAGTTAGCGGCCCAATGTTCTTCTCTAATAGTATGCATGCTCAAACCATTCAACTCATGGTAAATCGCCCTTACTTCAGACAAGACGGACATGCATAGCAACTCACATGATATTCAACAAAGAGTAGTTGATGGCGTCCCCAGGAACATGGTTATCGCACAACAAATAACTTAATAAGAAATAAAATGCATAAGTACATATTCAATACCACAATAGTTTTTAGGCTATTTGTCCCATGAGCTATATATTGCAAAGGTAGAGGATAGAAATTTTAAAGGTAGCACTCAAGCAATTTACTTTGGAATGGCGGAGAAATACCATGTAGTAGGTAGGTATGGTGGACACAAATGGCATAGTGGTTGGCTCAAGGATTTTGGATGCATGAGAAGTATTCCCTCTCGATACAAGGCTTAGGCTAGCAAGGCTATTTGAAACAAACACAAGTATGAACCGGTGCAGCAAAACTCACATAAAAGACATATTGTAAACATTATAAGACTCTACACCGTCTTCCTTGTTGTTCGCCCCTTACTAGAAATTATCTAGACCTTAGAGAGACCAATTATGCAGACCAAATTTTAGCGAGCTCTATGTATTTCTTCATTAATAGGTGCAAAGTATATGATGCAAGAGCTTAAACATGAGCACAACAATTGCCAAGTATCAAATTATTCAAGACATTCTACCAATTACCACATGTAGCATTTCCCGTTTCCAACCATATAACAATTTAACGAAGAAGATTCAACCTTCGCCATGAACACTATGAGTAAAGCCTAAGGACATATTTGTCCATATGCAACAACGGAGCGTGTCTCTCTCCCACACAATGAATGCTAGGATCCAACTTTATTCAAACAAAACAAAAACAAAAACAAACAGACGCTCCAAGCAAAGTGCATAAGATGTGATGGAATAAAAATATAGTTTCACTAGAGGAACCTGATAATGTTGTCGATGAAGAAGGGGATGCCTTGGGCATCCCTGACGAGGGATCACCTCGAAAATGCCTACGTATTGTAGACTAGGGTTTCGGGAGAGAGCGACGATGGAGATTCCGGGAGCGAGATTAGGCACACGACGTACCCAGCTTCGGGTCCCCTCGGTGGAGGATCCCTACGTGCTGCTAGCAATCCAGTATATGATCATAGATGTGTTTACAGGGTACCGCCATAGGCGGAGATATGCTGTCTATCTATTGTCTATATGTTGACCTCTCTATTTCGGGTGCCCTGGCTAGCTTTATATATGCAACCAGCCTAGGGTTTTACAAGAGTCCTAATCGACTACTTCTTCGGGTTGCCTTGTTGGGCCTTCTCCATATTGGGTCTTCTCCATATTGGGCCGAGCCAGGTATACTAATAATGGTTACCCGAAGGGTATGCCCATGTCTGTAGCCCCCGAGTTTATAGGGAAGTCAAAGACTTGCGTAGAAACTCTAAGCATAACCATCTCCGGAGTCGAAGAAAATAAAATACAAGGCGAGGTCCATGTCGTAGATCATGTGTAGCGTAGATGATGTCGACGATTCTTGAAATTATCGGGTGCGCGGCAATGCTCCCGATGGGAGTAGCCCCCGAGTCTATGGGCAAGTGCTTGCACTTGGGCATAGACTCAAGTCGTACTACTCGATAAAGAACTTAACTATATTTCTGGAGGATTTGATGAAATCCATGTGCTCCCGATGGGAGTAGGCTCCACTCGAGTCGTAGAATCGAGTTGAGTCTACAAACCTTGATTGTCATAGATGCTGTCGAAGTTATTTTTCTATCGGGTGCGCGACCAGCGCTCCCGATGGGAGTAGCCCCCGAGGCTACAGCCAAGTGTTTGCACTTGGGTGTAGGCTCAACTTGCTTTTAATCGACCCTATAATTTTTCCTCTTGTATCTTGTCGGGAGAGTGAACAATGCTCTCGATAAGAGTAGCCCCCGAGCCTATGGGCAGGTGCTTGCACCTAGGCATAGGCTCAAGTTGTACTACTCGATAAAGAACTTGGCGCAGCCCCTATTTTTATCGAATCCAGGCCGTTGCTATTTTTATTTGACATTGATATCTATATTGTACAGGGATAATGGTAGTTGGGGCTAGTTCATCTGACGGATCAGGTACTAGTTAACTGCTCTAGTGGCAATCCGCAAAAACCTACTTCAAGATCACGTCCCTGGACATGATCTCAGGATACTGGTGTTAACTCGACAGGTGCCGCTTAAGGTCTTACCATCTGTCGAGCCCCAGTCATATTTTATCGGGTCCACAGCGCGTCCGCTGGGATATTTCTTCACATCTATTGATGTGGAAAAAAGTAGCAGAGCGCAGTCTTTGGCGATGCCACGCCACACAGGATGGACCCGGGGTCTTACCTTCGCAGAGTTTTGCGGCATTCAGAGATTATTCGCGACTTTGGCGCTCTGAGAATATATTGTCGAGTGCCTTGTTCGGTTGATGCAATGACCCATTTTACGGGTTCTTCTATATTTTTCTCGGGCGTGATGAGACAACCGAATATATTGGGTTCTTCTATATTGTCGGGTACATCACTGATGCTCTTTCTCGGAACAAATGACGAGTCAATGGACCCGAAGATTTGCCTATCCTCTTCTCTTTTCTTTCCTTTTTTTTGGTTCCTCCTTGATGATAATTTCGTCGAGTTCCTCCTTCAGGAAAATATTTCGTCGGGTCCTCCCTAATTCTTTGGGTCCTCCCTGAGGATAATTCTTCGGGTCCTTCCTGAGGACAATTCTTCGGGTCCTTCCTGAGGACAATTCTTCGGGACCTCCTTGGAAATAATTTTTTGGGTTCTCCTTGAATAAAATTTTGTCGGGTTCTCCCTAAAGAAGATTTCTTCGGGTTCTCTCTTGAAGACAATTTCGTCAGGTCTTCCCTGAAGATGATTTCTTCGGGTTCTCTCTTGAAGACAATTTCGTCAGGTCTTCCCTGAAGATGATTTCTTTGGGTTCTCTCTTGAAGAAATTTTTGTAGGCACAATTCTTCTTTTGTCAACCTAAGATGTATAGTGAAGAAGTATGGCGCAGCCCCCGAGTATCGGGTGCGACGAAAGTAAACGATAATCAACTTTATACAAAATAAAAGAACATTTAGCTTTTTGGATACGACGAAGTCGATGCATGATGAAGTCTTCGAGTGTAGATAAGAAATCTAGCCAAAGTAGAAACCACCAAATAGCAAAAGTGGATACCACCAAATTGTTGATGAAGATATAGCCGAGCCCCCGAGCACTGCTGGGGTAATGTCATGATTGTTGTTTAGACGCCGTGTCACAGTTGTTACTCGGGGCAAAGTCGTTGTCGAGCCCCCGAGTATTATCCGTGTCGTCGGAAGAAGTTGACGGAGTCGCGGCATCATATAAGGTGAAGCCATTTAAGATGAAGCCGTTGACAATAATATAATATGAATCCACCGAAAATTTACGCCATTGGAGATGAAATCGTTTGAAGATTAAACCATTGAATATTACGCCATTAAAGATGAAATACTTGGAGATGGATCCAAGATGAAGTATTTGAGATGAATCCACATTGAAGATTGCGCCAGTAAATATGAAGCATATATTGAAAATGAATCCGCCGATATCATAGAAGAGGAATCCATTGTCTTAAAGAAAATAAATTCAGTAATATTCATAGATGATAAATCCACTGACCCGGAAATACGTCGGGTGGTATTATATTAGAGGAAACCAATGATAACCCGAAGAAGATAAATCCAATGAAGACAATATCCATTAAGCCGAAGAAGATAAATCCATTGAGCCGAAGAAGATAAATCCACGAAGCCGAAAAATAAATTTACTGAGCCGAGGAAGATGTATCCAGAGCCGAAGAAGATATATCCACTGAGCCGAAGAAGATAAATACACCGAGTAATCTAATGTATTTGTGGTAAGGGTATAATGGCGCAACCCCTAGTGTTGGGTGAATTTGCTGTAATATTGTAATGGCAGCCCCCGAGTATTCAGGTGTGGCGAAAGATAAATAATAATTAATTCTTGGAAAAGGAACACTTAGCTTTTTATCGGGCGCGGCGAAGTTGATGTGAAGGTAAATCGTCCGGGAGACACAGTCGAAGCGGTCGATGTAGTAGATGTGGCGGATCCTCAATGAATGAGCCCCCAAGCGTAGTGAACGCCATGGCGAACGGGGTCGACGCAGCAGCGGAAGTCGAAGTTTTATTGCCCGGATGACAAGCGAGCCCCCGAGTGTGGAGACTATGCGCGGCGAAGCAGTCGAAGGTTGTTCCGATTCAGCTGCATGGATGGGTTGTTCCTTAAATGATACAGTGCTCCACGGGTCTGTCGCTTCATGTGGTCAGCGACCTGTACATTACCGCCAAACCAATGCCGCGAGCCTCCGTAATCCACCGCTTGTTTTGTCAACCATAGAAATTTTCCAGATAGTGCATACGTGCAAAAAGATATATAATGAATTAGATCTGGCCTTAGTAAAGCAAATCAGTTAGATGATGAAGAGAGATAATCAGGGAAAAGAAAGAAAAAACCCCACGGAAACGTGTTATCCTGCGGGAGTGTTACGAGGTGATCAACTGCCTGAACTTTCCTTTCTTTACTTGGTACTTGAAGCCCCCACGGGTGCAAGGTCTGCCATGATGGAGAAAACCTGGTGGTGGCCACGTTGCATGTGAGTAAGGCTGAAGAGTCAATCCGTCAAAACTTCGATTCCTGATTACGCGAGTTTCCCATCCAAGCCCGCGCAGCAGCCAGTACCGACCACCTCAGTCCAGATCCAAATCACCAGATATTATTCGCCTGCATCTTCGTCGCCGATGAGTAACCAGATGGTGACGCGAAAAAATCCTGCTGGTCGGCCGATGTAGCTGATGACGAACTCGAGAATTTTATACCCAGATGTGATCTCAACATTATTGATGATGAACTTGACGGATCCCTCCCGGATGACAAAATACAGTCGTCGCGTTTCCCACAGACGGCGCCAATTGACGAGGGATCACCTCGACAATGCCTACGTATTGTAGACTAGGATTTCGGGAGAGAGCGACGATGGAGATTCCGGGAGCGAGATTAGGCACACGACGTACCCAGCTTCGGGTCCCCTCGGTGGAGGATCCCTACGTGCTGCTAGCAATCCAGTATATGATCATAGATGTGTTTACAGGGTACCGCCATAGGCGGAGATATGCTGTCTATCTATTGTCTATATGTTGACCTCTCTATTTCGGGTGCCCTGGCTAGCTTTATATATGCAACCAGCCTAGGGTTTTACAAGAGTCTTAATCGACTACTTCTTCGGGTTGCCTTGTTGGGGCTTCTCCATATTGGGTCTTCTCCATATTAGGCCGAGCCAGGTATACTAATAATGGTTACCCGAAGGGTATTCCCATGTCAATCCCCAAGCTTAGACGCTTGAGTCTTCTTGAAATATGCAGGGATGAACCACCGGGGCATCCCCAAGCTTAGAGCTTTCACTCTCCTTGATCATATTGTATCATCTCCCTCTCTTGATCCTTGAAAACTTCCTCCACACCAAACTCAAAACAACTCATTAGAGGGTTAGTGCACAATCAAAATTCACATGTTCAGAGGTGAAAAAATCATTCTTAACACTTCTTGACATTGCACAAAGCTACTGAAAGTTAATGGAATAGAAAAATCCATCAAGCATAGCAAAACAGGCAATGCGAAATAAAAGGCAGAATCTATCAAAACAGAACAGTCCGTAAAGATGAATTTCTAAGAGGCACCAGAATTGCTCAAATGAAAATGCTCAAATTATTTGAAAGTTGCGTACATATCTGAGGATCACTCACGTAAATTGGCATAATTTTCTGAGTTACCTACAGAGAATTAGGCCCAGATTCGTGACAGCAAGAAATCTGTTTCTGCGCAGTAATCCAAATCTAGTATGAACCTTACTATCAAAGACTTTACTTGGCACAACAATGCAATAAAACTAAGATAAGGAGAGGTTGCTACAGTAGTAACAACTTCCAAGACTCAAATATAAAATAAAAGTGCAGTGGTAAAATCATGGGTTGTCTCCCATAAGCGCTTTTCTTTAACGCCTTTCAGCTAGGCGTAGAAAGTGTATATCAAGTATTATCAAGAGACGAAGCATCAAAATCATAATTTGTTCTAATGATAGAATCAAAAGGTAACTTCATTCTCTTTCTAGGGAGGTGTTCCATACCTTTCTTGAGAGGAAATTGATATTTAATATTACCTTCCTTCATATCAATAATAGCACCAACAGTTCGAAGAAAAGGTCATCCCAATATAATGGGACAAGATGCATTGCATTAAATATCCAAGACAACAAAATCAACGGGGACAAGGTTATTGTTAATGGTAATGCGAACATTATCAACTCTCCCCAAAGGTTTCTTTGTAGAATTATCAGCAAGATTAACATCCAAATAACAATTTTTCAATGGTGGCAAGTCAAGCATATTATAGATTTTCTTAGGCATAACGGAAATACTTGCACCAAGATCACATAAAGCATTACAATCAAAGTCATTGACCTTCATCTTAATGATGGGCTCCCAACCATCCTCTAGCTTCCTAGGAATAGAAGCTTCACGATTTAATTTCTCTTCTCTAGCTTTTATGAAAGCATTTGTAATATGTTTTGTAAAGACCAAATTTATAGCACTAGCATTAGGACTCTTAGCAAGTTTTTGTAAGAACTTTATGACTTCATAGATGTGGCAATCATCAAAATCCAAACCATTATAATCTAAAGCAATGGGATCATTGTCCCCAATGTTGGAAAAATTTCAGCAATTTTATCACAGGCAGTTTCAGCAGTTTTAGCAGTTTCAGGCAGTTTTTCACGCTTTGCATTAGAAGTGGAAACATTGCCAACACCAATTCTTTTACCATTAATAGTAGGAGGTGCAGCAACATGTGGAGCATTAGCATTACTAGTGGTGGTAATAGTCCAAACTTTAGCTATATTATCTTCTTTAGCATTTTCTTCTTTTTCCCACCTAGCACGCAATTCGGCCATCAATCTTATATTCTCATTAATTCTAACTTGGATGGCATTTGCTGTAGTAACAATTTTATTATTATTATTTTCATTAGGCATAACTTTCGATTTCAAAAGATCAACATCAGCAACAAGACTATCAACTTTAGAAGCAAGTATATCAATTTTCCCAAGCTTTTCTTCAACAGATTTGTTAAAAGCAGTTTGTGTACTAATAAATTCTTTAAGCATAGCTTCAAGTCCAGGGGGTGTATTTCTATTATTGTTGTAAGAATTCCCATAAGAATTACCATAGCCGTTGCCATTATTATAAGGATATGGCCTATAGTTGTTACTAGAATTGTTCCGGTAAGCATTGTTGTTGAAATTATTATTTTTAATGTAGTTTACATCAACATGTTCTTCTTGGGCAACCAATGAAGCTAACGGAACATTATTAGGATCAACATTTGTCCTACCATTCACAAGCATAGACATAATAGCATCAATCTTATCACTCAAGGAGGAGGTTTCTTCGACAGAATTTACCTTCTTACCTTGTGGAGCTCTTTCCGTGTGCCATTCAGAGTAATTAATCATCATATTATCAAGAAGCTTTGTTGCGTCGCCTAGAGTGATGGACATAAAGGTACCTCCAGCAGCTAAATCCAATAGGTTCCACGAAGAAAAATTCAGTCCTGCATAAAAGGTTTGGATGATCATCCAAGTAGTCAGTCCATGGGTTGGGCAATTTTTAACCAAAGATTTCATTCTTTCCCATGCTTGTGCAACATGCTCATTATCCAATTGTTTAAAATTCATTATGCTACTTCTCAAAGATATAATTTTAGCAGGAGGATAATATCTACCAATAAAAGCATCCTTGCATTTAGTCCATGAATCAATACTATTCTTAGGCAGAGATAGCAACCAATCTTTAGCTCTTCTTCTTAATGAGAAAGGAAACAATTTTAACTTTATAATGTCACCATCTACATCCTTATACTTTTGCATTTCACATAGTGTCGAGGGTACTCCTCGCCAATGCCCTCCGATAGGGGCTTAGGGTTGATGGAATCCTGTAGGCTGACACGAGACATCGGTTCACAAACAAGCGGGGAAAGCAATTTACCCAGGTTCGGGGCCCTCGATGAGGTAAAACCCTTACGTCCTGCCTGTTTGTACTTTGATTATGATGACAATGGGTTACAATGGGGTGCCGAATAGTTTGGCTGAGATCTAGTCGAGATTGCTATTGCTAGGGTTACCTAGCTCTAAGCTTTTTCTGGCTAAAGTTGCTAAGATTGATCATGTCCCTCGGCAGCCCCTCTCCTGGCCTTTATATAGGAGGCCAGGTCTCAAGAGGCCTGATCGAGTACGACTAGGTTTACAGATCTGATCTTTCCTTGTTTGTTCGCTTCCTTGACTTGCTCGTCAAGGAACCTTCTGGTGCGCCGACCTAGTGGCCCATCTCGTCTTCAGGTGTCTTCATGGGCCTCCAACTAGTCAATACCGGATAGGGCAACGCTGGTTACTCGAAGGGTAATGCCCACGTCAGTAGCCCCCGAGTGTCTAGCCGAAGATAATTCGGGTAGAGACTAATGTATGTCTTCTTTTGATATTCTTCTCCTTCGTTGTCCTTGTTCATCTTGAATCTGCTTCACCTTCTTTTATCGGGTGCGCGTCAGCGCTCCCGATGGGAGTAGCCCCCGAGTCTAGGTACGGATGCTTGCAATCCGTGCGTAGACTCAAGTTGTGTACTACTCGAATACTCTCCTCTGCCGAGTTTTTCGCAGGTCTTCACAGGTCATTCGATATACTTTCTTTACGCAAAGGATAATGAGTAACGTGCCCAACTTTTGTTGGTTAACTGCCGATGGCAAAACAACGTTACCCTACACAGAATCAAGTCCCCGGGCATGATCCTGGAGTGCAAAAAACTTTTATCGGGTGTACACTGCGTCCTCCCGATGGGAGTAATTGTCGAGTCTTCATTTTATCGGATGCGCGTCAGCACTCCCGATGGGAGTAGCCCCCGAGTCTAGGTTCGGATGCTTGTAATCCGTGCGTAGACTCAAGTCCTTCATCCGATGACTTTTCATGTTTCCTTCGAGTGCCTCTAGTTTTTTTTATGACGTCATTGTTGTGGGCTGATTGACGGGATTTGACTTGACGTGTAACTGCTGTGGGCCAATTGATAGGACTTGACCTGACGGGCCCACTCTAGTTCTGCGCAGGCAGTTTTTAGGTTTTGACCAGTGCACGCGCGGCGATCGAGGCGTCTCCTCAATTTTCGCACGACGTGGGAATAATGGGCCGCCGGTTCCACTCCTTCTTCAAGCGCCATGTACAGTCAGATCTGCTCCACCCCCCACGATGCTTTGTGGAGTTATGGCCACGACTGGGCTCAAATTCTTACGAGATAAATAGGGAACCTCCTTTCTTTTTTATCTTTTACCCCGTTCACTGCTCATCTTCTCCTTCAAGCCTCATGTTCCTCTGCCTCTCCATCAGAAGCTTCGTTCACCATGGGCAAAAAGAAGAGTGGCAGCACATCGGAGACGGCCAAAGTTAGCCGTGACTGGAGCGCCTCTGCCATTTCCAACCGCGACATCAACAAACTTCGCGCCCTCGGCTTCATCTCCGCATCTGAGGATGACATTCGTCTCCCAGGTTCGGTTTCTCGCCCAAATCCCCCGAAGGGCTTCACCGTCATGTTTGCCGCTTTTCTGTTCCGTGGCCTCTCTCTTCCGGCACACGAGTTCCTTCGCTCCCTCCTTTTCTTCTATGGGATTCAGCTCTGGCAGCTGACCCCGAATTCCATCCTCCACCTTTCCATTTTTTGTCACCGTCTGCGAGGCCTTCCTCGGCATTGAGCCTCACTGGGGCCTTTGGAGGAAGATCTTCTATGTGAAGCGTCATAACGATAGCAACGCCCCCCCCGTTGTCGGTGGCGTTGGCTTTGTTGTCAGGAAGGAGGTCGACTACTTCGACTATCCGATGAAGGAATCCGTCCAGGGCTGGCGCAACAAGTGGTTCTACCTTCGGGACCCCGCTGTTCCTGGGCGGCGTTCAAATCTCCCTCTTTTTGACGATGTCTTGGTAGCTCATAAGAAGAAGTCTTGGAACAATGCCCTTTCTCCCGAAGAAAAGGCGACAGCCGATGAGCTATTCGAGCAAATAGTCACTTTGAAGAATACAGGAGGCCTGACGATGTGCGGCACTGAAGTAGTTTCAGTGTTCCTACAACGTCAAGTGCAGCCGCTGATGTCTCGCCCTCACCAGTTGTGGCTTTACACTGGCAAAAACGACAAGTCGAGGGTCAACTCTGCCGACCTATCGGCAGATGAGCTCCAGAACGAAGTTCATCGCCTAACATGCCTCAGCACCAAGGACACCATTGTCTTGACATCAGCGCGCCCTCCTTATGATCTCAAGCATCTTCCGTCCGAGGTAACCTTACCATTATTCGTTTACTGTTATTACTTCTTTTTTCTGCTTGTGCCTTACATGTTTTCTATCCTTCCACAGGCTCCCGCTGTCGCCCAATGTTATCCTCCCTCACCCGAGAGCGGCGTGATATTAGAGGATGACGATGATGATTCTGAGGGAACCGAGGATGCTCAGCACGTCCTTGAGGACAGCGATGTCCAAGAGGAGGAAGCTGCCGAAGATGACGCCTTTCTCAAGAGCAGACGTCGTAAGCAGGTACATGATGATCTTATCACGTCGGCTGAATCAAGTCCTAGAGGAGGAGATAATGATGCCGACGAAGCTGCTTCGCCTCCTCCTGCTAAGAAGGGCTCAACAAGTTTCTTCGTGGACGAAGATGATCTGGACCTGTGAGCATTTATATTCTTTTTATTTTTATTTCTTGTTACCTTGTATGCTAACTGCGCACTGTACTTAAATAGCTCTGATGATGACGATGTTCCTCTCGCAAAGAGGGCTAAACTAGCTTCTGAGAGAGCAGCATCGGCTAAGGAATCGAACCCTTCTCCTGCCAAGTCAACACCTCCATCCCGAACGGGTGTAGAGAAGGTCCCAGTATCGAGAGTTATTCCTCCTGATGATGCTCCTACCCCGCCGGCTGGCCGCGATCACGTAAGTACTTAATCTGTCTGGCTTTGCCAAATTTCCATCACCTGACTCCTCTTGATTTTTTTTCTGGCTGCAGCCAATTTACGCTACAGTCGATGCTGTGGCGGACTTTGCTGAACAATTTACTCGCCTTGAGGCCGAAAACTCCCAACTTCGGAAGGCCGTCAAATCTTCGGCTGATCAGGTGGTTGAAGCCAACAGGCTCGCTGCCGATGCCACGAGTGAGAACGCCTTGTTGAAGGAAGAAGTAAAGAGGCTGAAGCGTCAGATGAAGGATGATCAAGATGCTAGGCGTGCAGCGGCGGCTGCAATTGATGAGAAGGAGGGTGTCCTCCGTGAATCCATCAAGAATTTATTGGGTAAAAATCCTCGTGACACTCCGCTCCTTTCTTGATGTTTTCTCCATTAATTGCTGATACGTCTCTCTTTCAGAGGCCGCTAATATAACTGTCAGCCGACGTCATCAGCTTCGGGAGGATTCCACAGCCGATGCTTTGTCACTTGCTGCTGAGTCTAATGTCCAGATCCTCAGATTACTGCAGAAGTCCAAGGGGGCACTGTCGAAGTTATACTCGATGATCTTCCCAAAGGCGAAGCTGGACAAGACTCTCGACGAGATGGCGGAAGCTCTCCTTGTCGATCCTTCCGAGCCTGTAGAGGTACTGAAACGTCGCAGCCGCTTGATTGGTGCGGTTCTTACTTTCCAGTTGCTTATGGGCCACGGGATGGGGTCGGAATTGGAAGATTTCTCTAAGGCACTGCCTGTTGATGATGAAAACCATCTAGTCGACCTTGAGCCTTTCAAGAGATCGGTAATAACTTGCGCCAACCGGCTTCTGAAGTTGGTGGACAAAGCACAAGCCAAGCCTGTTCCTGAGTCAGCCCCTAGTTCAACGTCGGTGAATCCTTAAACTGTTATTCGATGTGTTGTACATAAGATTATCCGTAACTCTTTTACATTCGGCTTTGTTGCCAAAGCATCCTTTTGCCTGTATGATGCGCACTCAATGCTCCCGATGGGAGTTTTTATATTAATGCTTGGTCTGAACTGAGGACGTACTGCAGATTCCTTCATCTTCTTCCCGTGCCGAGCTCTTTCCGAATTCTTCGGGTAATGACGAGTCAGGCCTTGTTCGTCAGTTACGTGACCAGGTGTCTAGTCTAAATAAAGACATTACTTCCCTTCGTGTGATGGCTGCCTTGGTGAAGAAGAAGGGAGAAATAGCGACTGCCGTCGAACAATACGCTCTCGATGGTCTTCATGTTGCTACCGAAAGTTTGGGCTGTGAGTATTAGCCTGTCTTCTGATTCCGGGTATAGCTTGAATGTTCTAACATTCGTTCCTTTTCTAGTCGTATCTTCGGATGCAGCTGAAGAGGACAGGAAGATTCATGAAGAGGTTGAGGCGATGACCGACGTTGCGCACCCAACGCATGGTTTATGGTTGCATCATCCGAAGGCCATCATCATGGCGAAGTTTAAGTACCGGGTGATGAAGGCACATTACTATTTTGATAAATACTATGCCCTTCTTACGATGGTTTCGCACACCTTGTTTCCTCTGGATCAGGCACCCGAAACTTTGTCTGGCTTGTTCACCCGATTCAAGTCTCCCGAGAGGATTCGGCTGCTAGTGCGGAAAGAGCTTCTAGCTGTTGCTGAGCTTGCCTTTGCTTCAATATTGGCATGTCATCCATCTTTAGATTTAAGAGCCGTGGCGAACACTGAAAGGGATTTAGGCCAGTACTATGATGTTGCTAGAGGTCCTGCTCACACCATTGTTTCTCGGATGGAATCATGCCTTGAAAAGGAACTGAAGGCCCACTGGGACCGGGGATCCCGATTATGAATGTAATAACCTTGTATTCGCATAAGATTGTTTACTGCGTACACTGCACGCTTATGTTAATTTGATTGATATTTTGTTGTCGAGTGCGGCTGAGTGATCAGTTCAACCTGCTTACTCGACGACTTCGTTGTATTTTATGCAATGTTATTGCGAAGTCGATATGTAATTTATGCGAAAGCTCGACTTCGTCACACGGTGCACCGGTTTGAGCCTTATCTTATGACAATGTAACCATCGACAGCAGCACTCACGTATTTTTCGAGGCTTGGATTGGTTGTTTTTGTGTGTCATTAATCTTAGCTCTCGCTGAGAGTATTTAATTAATGACACTGTGTAAACACGTTTCTTCTGGGCCAATGCTCCCGATGGGAGTTAGAGCCGATGGAAAAGGCTCCAAACGTTACGTTCGGGTGCCAAAGCCTGAAGCAAGAAAAAGGGTAACAAAAATCTGATTAGATCTTTATTCATAATGTAAAGCAACCTTGTAGGCTGTTGAATGAAAAAACAATCGTATCCTATGTATAAAACCGTCGCAATTGCGCGATGTTCCACGGATTCTCGACATCTTTTCCTGAGGCTGGATTTTTGAGCCGATAAGCTCCTCCTGGTATCACTTCGGTGATGATGTATGGTCCTTCCCATGGGGATTCTAGCTTCAAGGGTCTTTTTTGCTTCAACCGAAGTACCATATCTCCAACACTGAAATTTCGACTGCGAATTCGTCGGCTGTGATAATTTCTCAGCGCTTGTTGGTAGACCGTTGTTCTTGCCAAGGCGATATCTCGTGCTTCGTCAAGGAGGTCGACAGCATCTTGTAGCGCGATATTGGAGGAGGACTCTGTGTACGCTGTTACTCGAGGCGCTTCAAATCGGACGTCGGCTGGTAAGACTGCTTCGGCTCCGTACACCAAGAAGAATGGAGTGTATTGAGTCGACCTGTTGGGGGTGGTACGCAAACTCCGTAGCACAGATGGTAACTCTTCAACCCAGGCTCCGGCTGCGCCTTTAAGGCGTTTATTTAAACCATCCCCTATTAAACCATTGATCCTTTCCACCTGGCCATTGGTCTGGGGGTGAGAGACTGATGCGAATTTCAATTTGATCCCTCCATCATCACAAAATTTCCTGAACTCCTCGGAATCAAAGTTGGAGCCATTGTCTGTGACGATGCTGTGGGGCATACCGAATCGACAGGTTATTCCTTTGAAGAATTGAACCGCTGTTTCAGCCTTTTGGTTTCGCACTGGTACCGCCTCGATCCACTTAGTGAATTTGTCGACTGCAACCAGTAAGTACGTGTGTCCTCCGGGTGACGATCTTGGCAATGGTCCAACTTGATCGAGTACCCATTGAGCGAACGGCCATGCCAAGGGTATTGTCATTAAATCCGTTGCAGGAGCATGTGGTTTCGACGAGAAACGTTGGCACGCATCGCACTTCATGACTAGATCCCTAGCATCCGACGCTGCCGTTGGCCAATAAAATCCTGCCCTAAAGGCTTTTGCCACAAGGGCTCTGCTCCCTGCATGATGCCCACAGGTTCCTTCATGTATCTCGCGCAACAGTGATTTTCCATCGTCAATGGCGACGCACCTTTGGAAGATCCCTGAGATGCTACGCTTGTAAAGCTCACCATTTATCACTGTGAAGGCCTTTGATCGTCTGACGATTCGCTTAGCTTCCACAGGGTCTTCTGGCAGCTCTTGTTTCGACAGGTACGCTAGGAATGGTTCGGTCCATAGTGGCTCGAGGAGGAGAACTTGTTCGGCAGGAAGGACTGGAGATTCTTCAGTCGAAGGTTTTTGTAGTGAGCTTTTCTCCAATTCTCCAGCCGATGGTTTTGGAGATGCAGACGTCTTTTCTTTAATTTATCTTTGAGCGATCACTTCGTAAAAAACTCCGTCTGGGATAGGGGAGCATGTGGACCCGATGTTTGCCAAAGTGTCGGCTTCCTCGTTACTGGCTCTGCCGATGTGCTTAAGCTCGCATCCTTCGAATTTAGCCTCCATATTCTGATACAGCTGTCGATAAGCAACCATGTTGTCACTGACTGCATCGCACAGGTTCATCGACTGCTGGACCACCAGGTTTGAGTCTCCGTAGATTTCTAGGCGCGTAGCACCACACGCCTTCGCCATTTTCATTCCGTGTAGCAGCGCTTCGTATTCTGCTTCGTTGTTTGTCGGCAGGGAGAAATTCATGCGTAGTATATACTTCATCTTATCTCCCTGTGGTGATATCAGCACCACTCCTGCCCCTGCGCATGTACTCTGTTTTGACCCATCAAAGTACATTACCCATGACCCCGACATGTCGGGTGTTGCTGGTGTCTGTTATTGTATCCAATCTGCCACAAAATCTGGGAGGATTTGGGATTTTACCGCCGTTCGGTTGACGTAAGTTATGTCGTGTGGCGCTAACTCGATGGCCCATTGAGACACTCGACCTGTTGCTTCCGGATTGGTCATTATGCTCTTCAGGGGTGCTTCGCTCACAACTTTGATCGGGTGCTCCGTGAAGTAGTGCCGCAGCTTGCGAGCCGACCTCCACAGTGCATATGCCAACTTCTGGTGATGGGGATACCTCTGCCTTGCGGGGGTAAGTACTTCACTGAGGTAGTAAACGGGCCTCTGCACACCATGAACTCTCCCTGCTTCTTCTCGTTCGACAACCAAAACGCTGCTGAAGACTTGAGCTGTAGCGGCTATGTACATCAGCAGTGTCTCCTTTTCGCGCGGAGTCACGAGCACCGGGGAGGTCGATAGGATTTTCTTCAAGTTGTCGAAGGAGTCTTGTGCCTCCTTTGTCCACTCGAACTTTTCTGACTTTTTCATCAAGTTGTAGAAGGGCAGAGCTTTCTCCCCTAGCTTTGCGATGAACCTGCTAAGCGCTGCTAATCGGCCTGCCAACTGCTGCACTTGGTGCAGATTCTTTGGCGGCTCCATGTCGAGAATAGCTTTGATCTTCAAGGGATTAGCCTCGATTCCTCTGGGTGATATGAAGTACCCGAGTACTTGTCCTCCTGGCACTCCGAAGAAATATTTCTTGGGATTTAGCTTGATTTTGTATCTGTCCAGATTGTCGAAGGTTTCCCGCAAGTCATCGATGAGTGTGGCTGCGTGCTTTGTTTTCACCACGATATCGTCGATGTAGACTTCAATGTTCCTTCCAATCTGCTCCGCGAGGCAGGCTTGCATGCAGCGTTGGTAGGTAGGTCCTGCATTTTTCAACCCGAAGGTCATGACGTTGTAACAGAAAACGCCGTGTGGAGTGATGAACGCGGTTAGCTCCTGGTCCTCCTTCTTCAGTTTGATCTGGTTGTACCCGGAGTATGCATCGAGGAAAGAGAGAGGATCGCACCCGGCCGTAGAATCGACTATTTGATCTATTCGAGGCAGCGGGAAATGATCTTTCGGGCAGTGCTTGTTAAGGCTAGTGTAATCGATGCACATGCGGAGGGCGGTTGTGTCCTTCTTCGGCACCATGACTGGATTGGCCACCCATTCAGATTCCTTAAGCTCTCGGATAAATCCCGCCTTGCAAAGTTGATTAACTTCTTCACCGATTGCTCTTCTTTTAGGTTCAGAAAATCGCCGCATCGACTGCTGTACTGGTTTGGCCGTTGGGTCAACATTAAGGCGTGCTCAGCGAGTTCCCTGGGGATACCTGGCATGTCGGATGGCTCCCATGCAAATATCTCCCAGCGCTCACGGAGGAACTCGATGAGCGCGCTTTCCTATGCGACAGCGAGGTCAGCCGAGGTGTTGACCGTCTTCTTCGGATCAGTAGGGTGTACCTGCAGCTTCTTGGTTTCCTTTGCAGTATCGAACTCATCGGATCTTACGTTTCGATTGTCGCCTGGCGGCTGTGTGTGGTCTGTAATGGCGTCGATCGCGCTGAGTTCTTCTTTGGCTCCAAACTTCGAGACGATCTTCTGGAATTCCCTGTCGCAGTTGTCTGACCGAGCGAAGCTGCCATGAACGGTTATTGGGGTCCCGTTGTTGCCTGGCATCTTTAGTTTCAGGTATGCATAATGAGGCACGGCCATGAATTTGGCAAACGCAGGCCTGCCAAGGATGGCGTGGTACTGAGATTCCCAGTCGACTACCTCGAACTCGACCTTTTCTTTCCTGAAATTATTGGGCGTGCCGAAGACTACGTCCAATGATGTTTTGCCTAGCGAGTAGGCGGGTCGAGTCGGTATAATGTCGTGGAACCCTGTGTCGGATTCTTTTAGCATGTCGACTGTTAAACCCATTGCCCTCATTGTGCTGGCGAATAACAGGTTCAAGCCGCTTCCTCCGTCCATGAATACTTTGCCCATATTGTACCCTCCAATCTGTGCTTCCAGGATAAGGGCCGCGTGACCGGGCCTTGGGACGGCTTTCGGGTGGTCCGCCCTGCTGAAGGTGATGCTCTGATCTGACCAGTCGATGAAATCCGGCGTATCAACCATGGCAACTTCCGCGTATTTTACTTCTCGAGAGAACTTTTTGATTTCTCTTTTCGAAAAGCTGGTTTTGTGGATCATGTTGATTTGTCCACGCAGCGCTAGGAATGCCTCGACTGGTACATATTCGTCTTTTTCCATTGGCTCGTACGGTTCTGGTACATATGGTTCTGGCTGATGGTCATAGGACCTTGCTTTCTCTTCCATCATGCGAACTCTTGATGTGGCTTCAGCTCTAAGGTCGTCGCAGAACTGTCGAATCTCTAGGAAGTGTCGGCAGTTCCTTAACAGATGGCTGGACTTCTCCCGACCATCTTTAGGATGAAAGTAAGAGTGGAGATAACATGGCGCCTCAAGTTGCTCTGTAGCTGAGAGGTGTGGAGAACGGGTGCGGCCCCTGATTGACGACATGTCATAGCATCGAGAGTGGACTGCTGTTCTGCCTTCCTCTTCACGGTGTGAGCTCCTTCGTCTCTTTCTTTGTCCAGCTGCGGCGTCGAGATTTTCTCGGTTGCTCTCTTGTATGCTTCTGGGCGAAATTTTTAGGGCTGTTGCCGAAGGGACACCCTCCTGAGGCACGGCCTTTGAGTCGGACACGCCGGCCCCGGGGAGGCGAAGAAAACCTCCGGAGTCAATGACGAAGTGGACGCCACTGAAAACAGCTTCCGTGTTGTGAGATGGTGCCATAGAATTCGGGCGAAGTTCTTCGCGGCGTGGCACGAACTCGAAGGATCCACAGCGGATCGGATCTCTTGACTTTGCTGGTGTCGGTGACTCGAGTAAGAACGCCGCGGACGTAACTGGTGCTGCCGATGACCTGCCTTGTGCCGACAGATTTCCCACAGACGACGCCAATTGTCGAGGGTACTCCTCGCCAATGTCCTCCGATAGGGGCTTAGGGTTGATGGAATCTTGTAGGCTGACACGAGACATCGATTCACAGACAAGCGGGGAGAGCAATTTACCCAGGTTCGGGGCCCTCGATGAGGTAAAACCCTTACGTCCTGCCTGTCTGTACTTTGATTATGATGACAATGGGTTACAATGGGGTGCCGAATTGTTCGGCTGAGATCTAGTCGAGATTGCTATTGCTAGGGTTACCTAGCTCTAAGCTTTTTCTGGCTAAAGTTGCTAAGATTGATCGTGTCCCTCGGCAGCCCCTCTCCTGGCCTTTATATAGGAGGCCAGGTCTCAAGAGGCCTGATCGAGTACGACTAGGTTTACAGATCTGATCTTTCCTTGTTTGTTCGCTTCTTTGACTTGCTCGTCAAGGAACCTTCTGGTGCGCCGACCTAGTGGCCCATCTCGTCTTCAGGTGTCTTCATGGGCCTCCAACTAGTCAATACCGGATAGGGCAACGCTGGTTACTCGAAGGGTAATGCCCACGTCACATAGTTCAACAAAATTATTAAGATGGGCAGCAGCATCATCAGAACTAACACCAGAAAATTGCTCTCGCATAACAAGATTCAGTAAAGCAGGTTTAATTTCAAAGAATTATGCTGTAGTAGCAGGTGGAGCAATAGGTGTGCATAAGAAATCATTATTATTTGTGGTTGTGAAGTCACACAACTTAGTATTTTCAGGAGTACCCATTTTAGCAACAGTAAATAAAGCAAACTAGATAAAGTAAATGCAAGTAACTAATTTTTTTGTGTTTTTGATATAGCAAACAAGATAGCAAATAAAGTAAAACTAGCAACTATTTTTTTTGAGTTTTGATTTAGTGCAGCCCACAAAGTAGTAAATAAAATAAAGCAAGACAAAAACAAAGTAAAGAGATTGGAGGTGGAGACTCCCCTTGCAGCGTGTCTTGATCTCCCCGGCAACGGCGCCAGAAATTTAGCTTGACACGCGTACAACACGCGACCGTTGGGAACCCCAAGTGGAAGGTGTGATACATACAGCAGTAAGTTTCCCTCAGTAAGAAACCAAGGTTTATCGAACTAGTAGGAGTCAAGAAGCACGTTGAAGGTTGATGGTGGCGGAGTGTAGTGCGGCGCAACACCAGGGATTCCGGCGCCAACGTGGAACCTGCACAACACAACCAAAGTACTTTGTCCCAACGTAACAGTGAGGTTGTCAATCTCACCGGCTTGCTGTAACAAAGGATTAGATGTATAGTGTGGATGATGATTGTTTGCAGAAAACAGTAGAACGAGTATTGCAGTTGATTGTATTCGATGTTAAGAATGGACCGGGGTCCACAGTTCACTAGAGGCGTCTCTCCGATAAGAATAAGCATGTTGGGTGAACAAATTACAGTTGGGCAATTGACAAATAAAGAGGGCATGACCATGCACATACATGTTATGATGAGTATTGTGAGATTTAATTGGGCATTACGACAAAGTACATAGACCGCTATCCAGCATGCATCTATGCCTAAAAAGTCCACCTTGAGGTTATCATCCGAACCCCCTCCAGTATTAAGTTGCAAACAACAGACAATTGCATTAAGTATGGTGCGTAATGTAATCAACAACTATATCCTTAGACATAGCATCGATGTTTTATCCCTATTGGCAACAGCACGTCCACAACCTTAGAACTTTCTGTCACTGTCCTAGATTTAATGGAGGCATGAACCCACTATCGAGCATAAATACTCCCTCTTGGAGTTACAAGCAAAAACTTGGCCAGAGCCTCTACTAGTAACGGAGAGCATGCAAGATCATAAACAACACATAGATAATAGATTGATAATCAACATAGCATAGTATTCCATATTCATCGGATCCCAACAAACACAACATGTAGCATTACAGATAGATGATCTTGATCATGTTAGGCAGCTCACAAGATCCAACAATGATAGCACAATTAGGAGAAGACGACCATCTAGCTACTGCTATGGACCCATAGTCCAGGGGTAGACTACTCACTCATCACTCCGGAGGCGACCATGGCGGTGAAGAGTCCTCCGGGAGATGATTCCCCTCTCCGGCAGGGTGCCGGAGGCGATCTCCTGAATCCCCCGAGATGGGATTGGCGGCAGCGGCGTCTTTGGAAGGTTTTCCGTATCGTGGCTCTCAGTACTGGAGTTATTATCGACGAAGGCTTAAATAGGCGGAGGAGGTAGGTTTAGGGGCGACGCGAGGGGACCACACAGTAGGCCGGCGCGGCCAGGGCTTGGGCCGCGCCGCCCTGTTGTGTGGCCGCCTCGTCGCCACACTTCGTTTCCTCTCCGGTGTTCTGGAAGCTTCGTGGAAAAATAAGATCCTGGGCGTTGATTTCGTCCAATTCCGAGAATATTTCCTTACTAGGATTTCTGAAACCAAAAACAGCAGAAAACAGCAACTGGCTCTTCGGCATCTCGTTAATAGGTTAGTGCCGAAAAATGCATAAATATGACATAAAGTATGCATAAAACATGTAGGTATCATCAATAAAGTAGCATGGAACATAAGAAATTATCGATACGTTGGAGACGTATCAATCATCCACACTATACATCTAATCCTTTGTTACAGCAAGCCGGTGAGATTGACAACCTCACTGTCATGTTGGGGCAAAGTAATTTGGTTGTGTTGTGCAGGTTCCACGTTGGTGCCGGAATTCCTGGTGTTGCGCCGCACTACACTCCGCCACCATCAACCTTCAACGTGCTTCTTGGCTCCTACTGGTTCGATAAACCTTGGTTTCTTACTGAGGGAAAACTTGCCGCTGTACGCATCACACCTTCCTCTTGGGGTTCCCAACGGACGCGTGATGTGCGTATCAAGCTCTTTTTCTGGCGCCGTTGCCGGGGACGTGAAGGAAAATTACACCACAGAGATTTCTAACTCCCACGTCAACTGCACGCCTGCAAATCTTTTTCTGGCGCCGTTGCCGGGGAGATCAAGACACGCTGCAAGGGGAGTCTCCACTTCCAATCTCTTTACTTTGTTTTTGTATTGCTTTAATTTTATTTACTACTTTGTTTTCTGCATTATATCAAAATACAAAAAAAATAGTTGCTAGCTTTACTTTATTTACTATCTCGTTTGCGTTCTCCATATTAAAAAAACACAAAAAAATTAGTTACTTGCATTTACTTTATCTAGTTTGCTTTATTTACTATTGCTAAAATGGGTACTCCTGAAAATACTAAGTTGTGTGACTTCACAAACACAAATAATAATGATTTCTTATGCACACCTATTGCTCCACCTGCTACTACAACAGAATTCTTTGAAATTAAACCTGCTTTACTGAATCTTGTTATGAGAGAGTAATTTTCTGGTGTTAGTTCTGATGATGTTGCTGCCCATCTTAATAATTTTGTTGAATTATGTGAAATGCAAAAGTATAAGGATGTAGATGGTGACATTATAAAATTAAAATTGTTTTCTTTCTCATTAAGAGGAAGAGCTAAAGATTGGTTGCTATCTTTGCCTAAGAATAGTATTGATTCATGGACTAAATTTAAGGATGTTTTCATTGGTAGATATTATCCTCCTGCTAAAATTATATCTTTGAGAAGTAGCATAATGAATTTTAATCAATTGGATAATGAGCATGTTGCCCAAGCATGGGAAAGAATGAAACTTTTGGTTAAAAATTGCCCAACCCATGGACTGACCACTTGGATGATCATCCAAACCTTTTATGCAGGACTGAATTTTTCTTCGCGGAACCTATTGGATTCAGCTGCTGGAGGTACTTTTATGTCCATCACTCTAAGCGCCGCAACAAAGCTTCTTGATAATATGATGATTAATTACTCTGAATGGCACACGGAAAGAGCTCCACAAGGTAAGAAGGTAAATTCTGTTGAAGAAACCTCTTCCTTGAGTGATAAGATTGATGCTATTATGTCTATGCTTGTGAATGGTAGGACTAATGTTGATCCTAATAATGTTCCGTTAGCTTCATTGGTTGCCCAAGAAGAACATGTTGATGTAAACTTCATTAAAAATAATAATTTCAACAACAATGCTTATCGGAATAATTCTAGTAACAACTATAGGCCATATCCTTATAATAATGGTAACGGTTATGGTAATTCTTATGGGAATTCTTACAACAATAATAGGAATACACCCCCTGGACTTGAAGCCATGCTTAAAGAATTTATTAGTACACAAACTGCTTTTAACAAATCTGTTGAAGAAAAGCTTGGGAAAATTGATATACTTGCTTCTAAAGTTGATAGTCTTGCTGCTGATGTTGATCTTTTGAAATCGAAAGTTATGCCTAATGAAAATAAAGATATTAAGTCATTTGCTACAGCAAACGCCATCCAAGTTAGAATTAATGAGAATATTAGATTGATGGCCGAATTACGTGCTAGGTGGGAGAAAGAAGAAAATGGTAAAGATAACAATATAGCTAAAGTTTGGACTATTACCACCACTAGTAATGCTAATGTTTCACATGATGCTACACCTCCTACTATCAATGGTAAAATAATTGGTGTTGGCAATGTTTCTATTTCTAATGCAAAGCCCGCAAAACTGCCGGAACCTGCTAAAACTGCTGAAACTGCTTGTGATAAAACTGCTGAATTTTTTTCCAATATTGGGGATAATGATCCCATTGCTTTAGATCATAATGGTTTAGATTTTGATGATTGTCACATCTCTGAAGTTATAAAGTTCTTACAAAAACTTGCTAAAATTCCTAATGCTAGTGCTATAAATTTGGCCTTTACAAAACATATTACAAATGCTCTCATAAAAGCTAGAGAAGAGAAACTAAATCGTGAAGCTTCTATTCCTAGGAAGTTAGAAGATGGTTAGGAGCCCATCATTAAGATGAAGGTCAATGATTTTGATTGTAATGCTTTATGTGATCTTGGTGCAAGTATTTCCGTTATGCCTAGGAAAATCTATAATATGCTTGACTTGCCACCATTGAAAAATTGTTATTTGGATGTTAATCTTCCTGATAACTCTACAAAGAAACCTTTGGGGAGGATTGATAATGTTCGCATTACGGTTAACAATAACCTTGTCCCCGTTGATTTTGTTGTCTTGGATGTTGAATGCAATGCATCTTGTCCCATTATATTGGGAAGACCTTTTCTTCGAACTGTTGGTGCTATTATTGATATGAAGGAAGGTAATATTAAATATCAATTTCCTCTCAAAAAGGTATGGAACACTTCCCTAGAAAGAGAATGAAGTTACCTTTTGATTCTATCATTAGAACAAATTATGATGTTGATGCTTCATCTCTTGATAATACTTGATACACACTTTCTGCGCCTAGCTGAAAGGCGTTAAAGAAAAGCGCTTATGGGAGACAACCCATGATTTTACTTCTGCACTTTTATTTTATATTTGAGTCTTGGAAGTTGTTACTACTGTAGCAACCTCTCCTTATCTTTATTTTATTACATTGTTGTGCCAAGTAAAGTCTTTGATAGTAAGGTTCATACTAGATTTGGATTACTGCGCAGAAACAGATTTCTTGCTGTCACGAATTTGAGCAGTGTTCTCTGTAGATAACTCAGAAAAATCTGCCAATTTATGTGAGTAATCCTCAGATATGTACGCAACTTTCATTCAATTTGAGCATTTTCATTTGAGTAAGTCTGGTGCACCTAAAAAATTCGTCTTTACGGACTGTTCTGTTTTGACAGATTCTGCCTTTTATTTCGCATTGCCTGTTTTGCTATGTTTGATGGATTTCTTTATTCCATTAACTTTCAGTAGCTTTGTGAAATGTCCAGAAGTGTTAAGAATGATTATATCACCTCTGAACATGTGAATTTTGATTATGCACTAACCCTCTAATGAGTTTTTTTGAGTTTGGTGTGGAGGAAGTTTTCAAGGATCAAGAGAGGAGGATGATACAATATGATCAAGGAGAGTGAAAGCTCTAAGCTTGGGGATGCCCCGGTGGTTCATCCCTGCATATTTCAAGAAGACTCAAGCATCTAAGCTTGGGGATGCCCAAGGCATCCCCTTCTTCATCGACAACATTATCAGGTTCCTCTGATGAAACTACAGTTTTATTCCATCACATCTTATGTGCTTTACTTGGAGTGTCTGTATGTTTTTGTTTTGTTTGAATAAAGTTGGATCCCAGCATTCATTGTGTGGGAGAGAGACACGCTCCGCTGTTGCATATGGACAAATATGTCCTTAGCTTTACTCATAATGTTCATGGCGAAGGTTGAATCTGCTTCGTTAATTGTTATATGGTTGGAAACGGGAAATGCTACATGTGGTAATTGGTAGAATGTCTTGAATAATTTGATACTTGGCAATTGTTGTGCTCATAAGGAGTCTTATAATGCTTTCAATATGTTTTTATGTGAGTTTTGCTGTACCGGTTCATACTTGTGTTTGCTTCAAATAACCTTGCTAGCCTAAGCCTTGTATTGAGAGGGATTACTTCTCGTGCATCCAAATCCTTGAGCCAAAAACTATGCCATTTGTGTCCACCATACCTACCTACTACATGGTATTTCTCCGTCATTCCAAGTAAATTGCTTGAGTGCTATCTTTAAACACTTCAAAAGTTATTACCTCTTATTTGTGTCAATGTTTTATTGCTCATGAGGAAGTATGTGGTGTTTATCTTTCAATCTTGTTGGGAAACTTTCACCAATGGACTAGTGGCTTCATCCGCTTATCCAATAATTTTGCAAAAAGAGCTGGCAATGGGGTTCCCAGCCCCAATTAATTAACTTTCATAATTTTACAAAAAATAGACACTCCTCCATGGTATGTGATTGTTGGACGGCACCCGAGGATTCGGTTAGCCATGGCTTGAGAAAGCAAAGGTGGGGAGGAGTGTCATCTAAATAAAACTAAAATAAAAAGGCACTCCTTCATGGTATGAGATTGTTGGCAGGCACCCGAGGATTCGGTTAGCCATGGTTTGTGAAAGCAAAGGTTGGAAGGAGTGCCATCCAAAAATAAATTTTCATGGGAGCCGCTCTTCGAAAGTCTGTCTGGCAAGGGGGTTAGAGTGCCCACTACCATTCGTTGACAACAACAAACACCTCTCAAAATTTTACTTTTATGCTCTCTTTATGTTTTCAAAATAAAAGCTCTAGCACAAATATAGCAATCAATGCTTCCCTTTTCGAAGGGCCTTTCTTCTACTTTCATGTTGAGTCAGTTCACCTACTTCTTTCTGTCTTAAGAAGCAAACACTTGTGTTAACTGTGCATTGATTCTTACATACTTGCCTATTGCACTTATTATATTACTTTATGTTGACAATATCCATGAGATATACATGTTACAAGTTGAAAGCAACCGCTGAAACTTAATCTTCCTTTGTGTTGTTTCAATGCCTTTACTATGAATTTATTGCTTTATGAGTTAACTCTTATGCAAAACTTATTGATGTTTGTCTTGAAAGTACTATTCATGAAAAGTCTTTGCTATATGATTCAATTGTTTACTCATTGTATTTACCATTGCTTCGGATCGCTGCATTCATTACATGTGCTTACAATAGTATTGATCAAGATTATGATAGCATGTCACTTCAGAAATTATCTTTGTTATCGTTTACCTACTCGGGACGAGCAGGAACTAAGCTTGGGGATGCTGATACGTCTCCAACGTATCGATAATTTCTTATGTTCCATGCTTGTTTTATGATGATACACACATGTTTTATATACTCTTTATGTCATATTTATACAATTTCCGGCACTAACCTATTAACAAGATGCCGAAGAGCCAGTTGCTGTTTTCTGCTGTTTTTGGTTTCAGAAATCCTAGTAAAGAAATATTCTCGAAATTGGACGAAATCAACGCCCAGGATCTTATTTTTCCACGAAGCTTCCAGAAGTCCGAAAAGGAAACGAAGTGGGGCGACGAGGCGACGCCACAGTAGGGCGGCGCGGCCCAGCCCCTGGCCGCGTGGCCCTAGTGTGTGGGCCCCTCGTGGCGCCCCCTGACCTACCCTTCCGCCTTGATGGCGTGTAACTCACACGTTCGTTGGGAACCCCAAGAGGAAGGTATGATGCGCACAGCAGCAAGTTTTCCCTCAGAAAGAAACCAAGGTTTATCGAACCAGGAGGAGCCAAGAAGCATCTACTAATAACGGAGAGCATGCAAGATCATAAACAACACATAGATATAACTTTGATAATCAACATAACAAGTATTCTCTATTCATCGGATCCCAACAAACGCAACATATAGAATTACAGATAGATGATCTTGATCATGTTAGGCAGCTCACAAGATCCGACAATGAAGCACAATGGGGAGAAGACAACCATCTAGCTACTGCTATGGACCCATAGTCCAGGGGTAGACTACTCACACATCACTCCGGAGGCGACCATGGCGGCGTAGAGTCCTCCGGGAGATGAATCCCCTCTCCGGCAGGGTGCCGGAGGCGATCTCCTGGATCCCCCGAGATGGGATCGGCGGCGGCGGCGTCTCTGGAAGGTTTTCCGTATCGTGGCTCTCGGTACTGGGGGTTTCGCGGCGGAGGCTTTAAGTAGGCGGAAGGGCAAGTCAGGAGGGGGCACGAGGGCCCCACACCACAGGGCCGCGCGGCCAAGGGGGGGGGGGGGCGCCGCCCTAGGGTGTGGCCACCTCGTGGCCCCACTTCGTCTCCTCTTCGGACTTCTGGAAGCCTCGTGGCAAAATAGGACCCTGGGCGTTGATTTCGTCCAATTCCGAGAATATTTCGTTACTAGGATTTCTGAAACCAAAAACAGCAGAAAACAGCAACTGGCACTTCGGCATCTTGTTAATAGGTTAGTTCCAGAAAATGCACGAATATGACATAAAGTGTGCATAAAACATGTAGATAACATCAATAATGTGGCATGGAACATAAGAAATTATCGATACGTTGGAGACGTATCAGCATCCCCAAGCTTAGTTCTGCTCGTCCCGAGCAGGTAAAACGATAACACAGATAATTTCTGGAGTGACATGCCATCATAACCTTGATCATACTATTTGTAAAGCATATGTAGCGAATGCAGCGATCAAAACAATGTATATGACATGAGTAAACAAGTGAATCATATAGCAAAGACTTTTCATGAATAGTACTTCAAGACAAGCATCAATAAGTCTTGCATAAGAGTTAACTCATAAAGCAATAATTCATAGTAAAAGCATCGAAGCAACACAAAGGAAGATTAAGTTTCAGCGGTTGCTTTCAACTTATAACATGTATATCTCATGGATATTGTCAACATAGAGTAATATAATAAGTGCAATAAGCAAGTATGTAGGAATCAATGCACAGTTCACACAAGTGTTTGCTTCTTGAGGTGGAGAGAAATAGGTGAACTGACTCAACATTGAAAGTAAAAGAATGGTCCTCCATAGAGGAAAAGCATCGATTGCTATATTTGTGCTAGAGCTTTGATTTTGAAAACATGAAACAATTTTGTCAACGGTAGTAATAAAGCATATGTATCATGTAAATTATATCTTATAAGTTGCAAGCCTCATGCATAGTATACTAATAGTGCCCGCACCTTGTCCTAATTAGCTTGGACTACCGGATCATCACGATGCACATGTTTTAACCAAGTGTCACAAAGGGGTACCTCTATGCCGCCTGTACAAAGGTCTAAGGAGAAAGCTCGCATTGGATTTCTCGCTATTGATTATTCTCAACTTAGACATCCATACCGGGACAACATAGACAACAGATAATGGACTCCTCTTTTATGCATAAGCATGTAACAACAATTAATAATTTTCTCATTTGAGATTGAGGATATATGTCCAAAACTGAAACTTCCACCATGGATCATGGCTTTAGTTAGCGGCCCAATGTTCTTCTCTAACAATATGCATGCTTAACCATAAGGTGGTAGATCGCTCTTACTTCAGACAAGACGAACATGCATAGCAACTCACATGAAATTCAACAAAGAGTAGTTGATGGCGTCCCCAGTGAACATGGTTATCGCACAACAAGCAACTTAATAAGAGATAAAGTGCATAATTACATATTCAATACCACAATAGTTTTTAAGCTATTTGTCCCATGAGCTATATATTGCAAAAGGTGAATGATGGAATTTTAAAGGTAGCACTCAAGCAATTTACTTTGGAATGGCGGAAAATACCATGTAGTAGGTAGGTATGGTGGACACAAATGGCATAGTGGTTGGCTCAAGTATTTTGGATGCATGAGAAGTATTCCCTCTCGATACAAGGTTTAGGCTAGCAAGGCTTATTTGAAACAAACACAAGGATGAACCGGTGCAGCAAAACTCACATAAAAGACATATTGAAAACATTATAAGACTCTACACCGTCTTCCTTGTTGTTCAAACTCAATACTAGAAATTATCTAGACCTTAGAGAAACCAAATATGCAAACCAAATTTTAGCATGCTCTATGTATTTCTTCATTAATGGGTGCAAAGCATATGATGCAAGAGCTTAAACATGAGCACAACAATTGCCAAGTATCACATTACCCAAGACATTTATAGCAATTACTACATGTATCATTTTCCAATTCCAACCATATAACAATTTAACGAAGAAGAAACTTCGCCATGAATACTATGAGTAGAGCCTAAGGACATACTTGTCCATATGCTACAGCGGAGCGTGTCTCTCTCCCACAAAGTGAATGCTAGGATCCATTTTATTCAAACAAAACAAAAAACAAAAACAAACCGACGCTCCAAGCAAAGCACATAAGATGTGATGGAATAAAAATATAGTTTCAGAGGAGGAACCTGATAATGTTGTCGATGAAGAAGGGGATGCCTTGGGCATCCCCAAGCTTAGACGCTTGAGTCTTCTTAGAATATGCAGGGGTGAACCACCGGGGCATCCCCAAGCTTAGAGCTTTCACTCTCCTTGATCATGTTGCATCATACTCCTCTCTTGATCCTTGAAAACTTCCTCCACACCAAACTTAGAACAACTCATTAGAGGGTTAGTGACAATAAAAATTAACATGTTCAGAGGTGACACAATCATTCTTAACACTTCTGGACATTGCATAAAGCTACTGGACATTAATGGATCAAAGAAATTCATCCAACATAGCAAAAGAGGCAATGCGAAATAAAAGGCAGAATCTGTCAAAACAGAACAGTTCGTATTGACGAATTTTATCGAGGCACCAGACTTGCTCAAATGAAAATTCTCAAATTGAATGAAAGTTGCGTACATATCTGAGGATCACTCACGTAAATTGGCATCATTTTCTGAGTTACCTACAGGGAAAACAGCCCAGATTCGTGACAGCAAAGAAATCTGTTTCTGCGCAGTAATCCAAATCTAGTATGAACTTTTCTATCAACGACTTTACTTGGCACAACAAAACACTAAACTAAGATAAGGAGAGGTTGCTACAGTAGTAAACAACTTCCAAGACACAAAATAAAAACAAAGTACTGTAGGTAAAAACATGGGTTGTCTCCCATAAGCGCTTTTCTTTAACGCCTTTCAGCTAGGCGCAGAAAGTGTGTATCAAGTATTATCGAAGGGTGGTGTGTCGTTATTCTTACCAGGGGTGCTGCTCTTACCTTTCTTACTCTTATTCCTACTCTTTGGTCTAGGGAATACATGACCGCATCCGGGTGTAGAGGTAAAATTTAGAGTGCCTTTCCCAACATCTATGACTGCTCCCATGAGTTTCAGTAGGGATCTTCCAAGCGTGATTTGTCCTGTCCCTACACATTCAATAACGAGATAATCAGTGGATACCGTCCTTCCAAGAAAGGTTGTGAAAACACCTTCAGCTATACCCTTAGGAATTACAACAGAGTTATCCGTAAGAGTTATTTCTTCTCCCCCTTCAGTAAGTCCCCAAAGTGTCAAAGATTTATAAATTTTTTCAGGCATGAGGCAAAACTCAGACATAATATCACAACGAGCAGGAAAAGTTTCACCACCAATAGTAGCTTTAACGGTAGGCACCCACATTGAAGGTTCGAAGCTTAATGGAACATAATCATTATATTCGCGAATTCGGTTATACACTTCTTTTAAACAGGATATATTTGTTTCAATAGTGTTTAATCTATTATGCATGCTAGCATGAGATGGATCAAAATTATTATCGGAGCTAAATGATGTAATCAATTTCCTTATAGCATTAAAAGCTTGATCCCCATCACAATGAAGGAAATCTCCTCCCACTACAACATCTAAGGCATATCTATAGCGAAGAATAAGCCCGAAATAGAAATTACTAAGAAGCAAACTTAAGGTCATTTTAGGTTCAGTTTTACTATAAGCATCAAAAATTCTAGACCATGCTTCTTTAAAATTCTCTTCACCTCCTTGTTTAAAGGTGAAGATCGATTCCTCAGGTGATAGAGTAACAACTACGGGACTAGACATGATAATAAAGTAAATGCGAGTAACTAATTTTTTTTGTGTTTTTGATATAGCAAACAAGATAACAAATAAAGTAAAACTAGCAACTAATTTTTTTGTATTTTGATTTAGTGCAGCAAACAAAGTAGTAAATAAAACTAAGCAAGACAAAAACAAAGTAAAGAGATTGAGAAGTGGAGACTCCCCTTGCAGCGTGTCTTGATCTCCCCGGCAACGGCGCCAGAAAAAGAGCTGCTGGCGCAAAGTTGACGTGGGAGTTAGAGATCTCTGTGGTGTAACTTTTCTTCAGTTCCCCGGCAACGGCGCCAGAAAAAGAGCTTGATGGCGTGTAACTCACACGTTCGTTGGGAACCCCAAGAGGAAGGTATGATGCGCACAGCAGCAAGTTTTCCCTCAGAAAGAAACCAAGGTTTATCGAACCAGGAGGAGCCAAGAAGCACGTTGAAGGTTGATGACGGCGGGATGTAGTGCGGCGCAACACCAGGGATTCCGGCGCCAACGTGGAACCTGCACAACACAACCAAAGTACTTTGCCCCAACGAAACAGTGAGGTTGTCAATCTCACCGGCTTGCTGTAACAAAGGATTAACCGTATTGTGTGGAAGATGATTGTTTGCAGAAAACAAGAGAACAAGATATTGCAAGAGATTGTATTTCAGTATAGAGAATTGGACCGGGGTCCACAGTTCACTAGAGGTGTCTCTCCCATAAGATAAACAGCATGTTGGGTGAACAAATTACAGTTGGGCAATTGACAAATAGAGAGGGCATGACCATGCACATACATATTATGATGAGTATAGTGAGATTTAATTGGGCATTACGACAAAGTACATAGACCGCCATCCAGCATGCATCTATGCCTAAAAAGTCCACCTTCAGGTTATCATCCGAACCCCCTCCAGTATTAAGTTGCTAACAACAGACAATTGCATTAAGTATTGCGCGTAATGTAATTAGTGACTACATCCTTGAACATAGCACCAATGTTTTATCCCTAGTGGCAACAGCACATCCATAACCTTAGAGGTTCTTGTCACCCCTCCAGATTCACAGAGACATGAACCCACTATCGAGCATAAATACTCCCTCTTGGAGTTACTAGCATCAACTTGGCCAGAGCATCTACTAATAACGGAGAGCATGCAAGATCATAAACAACACATAGATATAACTTTGATAATCAACATAACAAGTATTCTCTATTCATCGGATCCCAACAAACGCAACATATAGAATTACAGATAGATGATCTTGATCATGTTAGGCAGCTCACAAGATCCGACAATGAAGCACAATGGGGAGAAGACAACCATCTAGCTACTGCTATGGACCCATAGTCCAGGGGTAGACTACTCACACATCACTCCGGAGGCGACCATGGTGGCGTAGAGTCCTCCGGGAGATGAATCCCCTCTCCGGCAGGGTGCCGGAGGCGATCTCCTGGATCCCCCGAGATGGGATCGGCGGCGGCGGCATCTCTGGAAGGTTTTCCGTATCGTGGCTCTCGATACTGGGGGTTTCGCGACGGAGGCTTTAAGTAGGCGGAAGGGCAAGTCAGGAGGGGGCACAAGGGCCCCACACCACAGGGCCGCGCGGCCAAGGGGGGGGCCGCGCCGCCCTAGGGTGTGGCCACCTCGTGGCCCCACTTCGTCTCCTCTTCGGACTTCTGGAAGCTTCGTGGCAAAATAGGACCCTGGGCGTTGATTTCGTCCAATTCCGAGAATATTTCGTTACTAGGATTTCTGAAACCAAAAACAGCAGAAAACAAAGAATCGGCACTTCGGCATCTTGTTAATAGGTTAGTTCCAGAAAATGCACGAATATGACATAAAGTGTGCATAAAACATGTAGATAACATCAATAATGTGGCATGGAACATAATAAATTATCGATACGTTGGAGACGTATCACGCCTACATAAGCCTTCGTCGATAATAACTCCAGTACTGAGAGCCACGATACGGAAAACCTTCCAGAGACGCCGCCGCTGCCAATCCCATCTCGGGGGATTCAGGAGATCGCCTCTGGCACCCTGCCGGAGAGGGGAATCATCTCCCGGAGGACTCTTCACCGCCATGGTCGCCTCCGGAGTGATGTGTGAGTAGTTCACCCCTGGACTATGGGTCCATAGCAGTAGCTAGATTGTTGTCTTCTCCTCATTGTGCTATCATTGTCGGATCTTGTGAGCTGCCTAACATGATCAAGATCATCTATTTGTAATGCTACATGTTGCGTTTGTTGGGATCCGATGAATATTGAATGCTATGTTATGTTGATTATCAGTCTATCATCTATGTGTTGTTTATGATCTTGCATGCTCTCCGTTATTAGTAGAGGCTCTGGCCAAGTCGTTACTTGTAACTCCAAGAGGGAGTATTTATGCTCGATAGTGGGTTCATGCCTCCATTAAATCTGGGACAGTGACAGAAAGTTCTAAGGTTGTGGATGTGCTATTGCCACTAGGGATAAAACATGAATGCTATGTCTAAGGATGTATTTATTGATTACATTACGCACCATACTTAATGCAATTGTCTATTGTTTGCAACTTAATACTGGAAGGGGTTCGGATGATAACCTGAAGGTGGACTTTTTAGGCATAGATGCATGCTGGATAGCGGTCTATGTACTTTGTCGTAATGCCCAATTGAATTTCACACTACTCATCATAACATGTATGTGCATTGTCATGCCATCTTTATTTGTCAATTGCCCAACTGTAATTTGTTCACCCAACATGCTATTTTTATGGGAGAGACACCACTAGTGAACTGTGGACCCCGGTCCATTCTTAATATCGAATACAATCTACTGCAATACTCGTTCTACTGTTTTCTGCAAACATCATCATCCACACTATACATCTAATCCTTTGTTACAACAAGCCGGTGAGATTGACAACCTCACTGTCACGTTGGGGCAAAGTAATTTGGTTGTGTTGTGCAGGTTCCACGTTGGCGCCGGAATCCCTGGTGTTGCGCCGCACTACACTCCGCCACCATCAACCTTCAACGTGCTTCTTGGCTCATACTGGTTCGATAAACCTTGGTTTCTTACTGAGGGAAAACTTGCCGCTGTACGCATCACACCTTCCTCTTGGGGTTCCCAACGGACGCGTGCTGTACGCGTATCACCGCGCCGCCCTATGGGGTGGCCCCCCTGCTGGCCGTCTCCGACTCTTCTTCGATGTTCTGGAACACTCCGTGGAAAATAGGGCCGTGGGATTTTGTTTCGTCCAATTCCGAGAATATTTCATGTGTAGAATTTCTGAAACCAAAAACAGCAGAAAACAGGAACTGGCGCTTCGACATCTTGTTAATAGGTTAGTCCCGGAAAATGCATAAAAATGATATAAAGTATGAATAAAATATGTAGGTATTGTCATAAAACTAGCATGGAACATAAGAAATTATAGATACGTTGGAGATGTATCAAGCATCCCCAAGCTTAGTTCCTACTTGCCCTCAAGTAGGTAAACGATAAAAAGAATAATTTCTGAAGTGACATGCTACCAACATAATCTTGATCAATACTATTGTAAAGCATATGAGATGAATGAAGTGACTCAAAGCAATGGTCTATAGTTTGCTAACAAATAGATAATGACTAAACAACTGAATCATATAGCAAATACTTTTCATGAATAATACTTTCAAGACAAGCATCAAAAAGTCTTACATAAGAGTTAACTCATAAAGCAATAGATTCTTAATAGAAGGTTTTGAAGCAACACAAAGGAAGATTTAAGTTTCAGCAATTGCTTTCAACTTTCAACATGTATATCTCATGGATAATTGTCAACACAAAGTAATATGATGAGTGCAATAAGCAAGTATGTAAGAATCAATGCACAAAGTTGACACAAGTGTTTGCTTCTAAGATAGAAACAAGTAGGTAAACTGACTCAACATAAAGTAAAAGAAAGGCCCTTCGCAGAGGGAAGCAGGGATTAAATCATGTGCTAGAGTTTTTGAAGTTTTGAAATCATATAGAGAGCATAAAAGTAAAGTTTTGAGAGGTGTTTGTTATTGTCAACGAATGGTAGTGGGCACTCTAACCCCCTCGTCAAACAGACTTTCAAAGAGCGGCTCCCATGAAGGACGTTATCTCTACCAGCAAGGTAGATCATCCCTCTTCTCTTTTGTTTACACATGTACTTTAGTTTTATTTATGGATGACACTCCTCCCAACCTTTTTCTTTCACAAGCCATGGCTAACCGAATCCTCGGGTGCCTTCCAACATTTCACATACCATGAAGGAGTGTCTATTTGCAAAATTAAGTTGCTTAATGATGAATCAGGGCAAAACATGTGAAGAGAATTATTAATGAAAGTTAGTTAATTGGGGCTGGGAACCCCGTTGCCAGCTCTTTTTGCAAAATTATTGGATAAGCGGATGAAGCTACTAGTCCATTGGTGAAAGTCTGCACAACAAGATTGAAAGATAAAATACCACATACTTCCTCATGAGCTATAAAAGATTGACACAAATAAGAGATAATAACTTTTGAATTGTTTAAAGGTAGCACATGAAGTATTTACTTGGAGTGGCAGAAAAATACCACATAGTAGGTGATGACGCGTAAAGCACACGTCCGTTGGGAACCCCAAGAGGAAGGTGTGATGCGTACAGCAGCAAGTTTTCCCTCAGTAAGAAACCAAGGTTATCGAACCAGTAGGAGATCAAGGCCACGTGAAGGTTGTTGGTGAAAGAGTGTAGTGCGGCGCAATACCAGGGATTCCGACGCCAACGTGGAACCTGCACAACACAATCGAAATACTTTGCCCCAACTTAACAGTGAGGTTGTCAATCTCACCGGCTTGCTGTAAACAAAGGATTAAACGTATGGTGTGGAGAATGATATTTGTTTGCAAAGAACAACAGAGAACAATGATTGCAGTAGATTGTATTCAGATGTAAAAGAATGGACCGGGGTCCACAGTTCACTAGTGGTGTCTCTCCAATAAGAAATAACATGTTGGATGAACAAATTACAGTTGGGCAATTGACAAATAGAGAGGGCATAACAATGCACATACATATCATGATGACTAATATGAGATTTACTTAGGGCATTACGACAAATAACATAGACCGCTATCCAGCATGCATCTATGCCTAAAAAGTCCACCTTCGGGTTATCATCCGCACCCCTTCCAGTATTAAGTTGCAAACAACAGACAATTGCATTAAGTACTGTGTGTAATGTAAACAATACAAATATCCTTAGACAAAGCATTGTTGTTTTATCCCTAGTGGCAACAACACATCCATAACCTTAGAACTTTCTGTCACGTCCTGCATTCAATGGAGGCATGAACCCACTATCGAGCATAAATACTCCCTCTTGGAGTTACAAGTATCAACTTGGCCAGAGCCTCTACTAGCAACGGAGAGCATGCAAGATCATAAACAACATATATATGATAGATCAATAATCAACTTGACATAGTATTCCATATTCATCGGATCCCAACAAACACAACATGTAGCATTACAAATAGATGATCTTGATCATGATAGGCAGCTCACAAGATCTAAACATGATAGCACAAGAGGAGAAGACAACCATCTAGCTACTGCTATGGACCCATAGTCCAAGGATGAACTACTCACACATCAGTCCAGAGGCGATCATGGTGATGTAGAGTCCTCCGGGTGATGATTCCCCTCTCCGGCAGGGTGCCGGAGGCTATCTCCTGAATCCCCCGAGATGGGATTGGCGGCGGCGGCGTCTCTGGAAGTTTTCTCATATCGTGGTTCTCGGTAATAGGGTTTTCATGACGGAGAGAATAAATAGGCGAAGAGGCGGAGTCGGGAGAGGCTCGAGGGGCCCACACCCTAGGGCGGCGATGTCACGGCAGATTTAATAGGCATGATATTTTTCTGTGTGCGCTAACTGCTTTCCTATGGATTCTTTATTAATGATAGTTCAGCGAGTCTCTAATGCCTATGTTGCTTTGGTACTGACTTTTTAAACCTGCGTGTTAGTTCAGGGAGTATGTCAGGTGTATGATCTATATGAATTATATGTAGGTTATTTGGAGGCTTAGAATTTATCACAAAATAGTGAAAATTCTCATAGGGGTATTCAATGCCACACCATAGTAAATTATTCCAAAATATTTTCAGAAATTTTTAGTATAACTTTTCTTCTCCGAAACTTTTAGTTTAAAGGAGTTTTATTCCTAAGTAAGTAATTTGTACATCCAAAAAATTATCAAAAGTTACTGCAATTGCATTTGACTTGAATAACAAATTAAATTAACATTAAGATTTTTTCTATATCCGTGGCAACATCACATTGTTTAAAAAAATCTACTAGCTTTTCCGTAAAAAGCAGTATTAGGGGGATTTATTTTTTGCTTCTAGGATGGTTTCTCCTCGAAGTTACTTTTACTCAGCTTCTCGCAGCTAGATGTGTGTCTCCCAAACTTATTGAAACTTATAAATTGGTATTTCTGAAAAGCCCTTCTGGAACCCAAAAAGAAGTATGCCTTAAACTACCTTTTTCAAATCTTTGCACCCGTCTTTCTTATAAAACTTGAAATAATCGTACTAGATGTGATCGAATGTAATAAATGCTCATGAACTCACTTAGACCCTTTAGTTTCCGATTTTTGGAGTATTTTGGCTATTTAAAATCCACAGCAACACGCGGGCATTTTTTCCTAGTAGTGCTTAATTGCTGAAGATCTACAACCATTTACATCATATTGGATGAAGTAGCCCCCAATATTTGATAGTATTATTAATGGAAAAATGTTATGCATTTACTCTGCTCGAGGAAGACACCTGAACTCCAAGATTTTAGTACCATGCACACTCATTGCATCCAAATCATGACGCCGTTTTCTCATATGAACTATGCCTATAATATGTGTAATTGTTATAAGTAAAAGCCATGAGATCCGATTTTGTGCACCTGGGCACGTGTGTGACCCAGGTTGATTTGAAATCATAAAAAGTGTGCATGCATACATTTTCTGGAGCACTGGAAAAATAGTGTACGAGAATCTTAAATATGAGTCAATATTATATTTTTTGTGTGTTCTCTATATGAGAAAAAAAGGAGAGGGTGTCTAAAATAGATCGGGCAAATAATTTATGCATGTGTGGTATGTCTTCTAAATTATACTGTACACAACCAAACTTCTTTTTTCTGCATCTCGGTTAACTATGCTCTAGAAATACACGCTGAATTATATTTTTTTCCTACTTCCTCTCTCAAAGCTATAGGTACGAACATGGCATCTACCTGTTCGGGCACATATTTTTATCTTTTGTGATTCAATCATGTTATCAAAAGAAGCCTGGTGACCGGGTGTATACGTGAGCACGCATCCATTGGTTGACACGTGTCACATCTAGTAATCCATTGTTACCATCATTGTTGGGCCAGGGCCGAGCCGGCAAAATTTAGGGCCTTGTGCGAAAACTCTAAACCAGGCCTTATAATACTAGAAATTTTTGACTATTCGAGAATTATAACGCATATTGCCATAGTATATTGCATAGAAATTACATATATCAAGAAGCATACCTATTAAACTCCCGGGTGCATAATATTTATTTGAACAACATCATTCTCTGAGGGTTCTTTGAAATAAAATCTTCAATAATATCCTCATAACCAATCTTCTCCAACACTTCACTCTCAAGTGATATTGTGGCCAAATCATTAAGTCTCTGTTGTGTCATTGTAGTACGCATATAGGACTTCAATAGCTTCAGTTTAGAAAAGCTTCGTTCTGCTGATGCAACAGTCACAGGAATGGTCAACAAAACAACCATGCCGCTTCAAAAAACTCAGAACTTCGACAGGCCCCATATTTTCTTTTGGAATGAAATCTCTAAGAAGCTTTAACTCAACATAGAGTTCATTGGCATCAATGTCAGATTTTCTGTTTTCATTGGCTATACTGTCAGTTTCTTTTTCCTTAAGGGCAGCCTCAAGATTATCACAAGAAGATTTCAAACTATCATTATCCAATGACCGTATTTTTTCAGAGGTAAATAAGAAACCAAAAATTTTCTGATAACCTTCATATTGCTCAAACCTGGTTTTCAGTGACGAAATAGCTTGATCAACAAGAGGTATAAAATAGTTGATTCGGAATGATTCCTCTGCAGACTGTGTGGCAACATTTGTGTCATTTGGGTTCTCATCAAACTGTTTCTTTCTTTTTATTTCTCGCTTTTTAGGAAATTTTGCATCAATATCCAACTCATGTGCAATTCCTTTCGCTATCTCCACTGCTTGTAAGAAACCAGTTTCCCTGTGCCCCTCGAAAAAGGATATAAGACCTTGCACTTTCTCAATAGCAACATCAATAAGCATATCCTTTGTTTGCAAGGATTTGCTTACTACATTAACAACTGACAATACCTCATACCAAACGACTATTGCCACTATAAATTCATAGTCTCCAAGTTCATTTTTTGCCAAACCTAAAGCCTGACTGCTTAACAATGGATCATTATCAATTTCGGATACCTGAAATAAAAGAAAGGGTTTGAAATGTTATAGTCCGAAGTACCCAAATATCAAAAGATGACACAAATGTTATATCAGAATAGTTTTGTACCTGAAGTAGAGCCTCTCGAATGTCTGCGCATTGGAATCTGATAGATTTAACACTATCAACACGACTCTCCCAACGCGTAGCAGACACTGACTTGAGTGTCCATCCTGATATGTTTTCCTTCAGAATATGCCACTTCTTAGTAGAATTTGCAAAGGTCGTATAGATGCGTTGGATGATTCCAAAGAAGTCTTTAGCTCTACCACGAGTCTTAGCCATATCACAAAGTGTTAAATTGAGGCTATGGCAACCACAAGCAGAATAGAAAGCTCTAGGATTCACATCCAAAAGTTTCCTTTGTACCCCTTGATGCTTTCCTTTCATATTTGACCCATTGTCATAACCTTGTCCTCTCACATCATTTATGTCAAGATCAAGAAGCTTCAGTTGATTCTCTAACACATCAAAAAGTCCTTGCCCACTTGTATCATTTACATCTAGAAATCCTAGAAAGGATTCTTCTATGGAAACATGAGTTGAAGATAAATCCACATATCTTATAATTAAAGACATTTGCTCTTGGTGACTTGCATCAGGGGTACAATCAAGTATGATAGAGAAATACTTTGCACGCTTTATTTTCTTAATAATTTCAGACTTAATAGAAAAAGCAAGCAAGTATAGCAACTCATTCTGAATTTTAAAATCAAGATAATGGACATGAGTTTCATCATTAGTGATACGACGAACATGCTCTTGAATAGTAGGATCAAATTCAGCCAACATCTCAATCAAACCCAAGAAATTACCATTGCTATCTTCATATAATTTACTCTTTGTACCACGAAAGGCTAGATTATGCTTAGCAAGAAATTTCACAATGCAAACAATTCTGAATAAAACCTTTCTCCAGTGCTCCTTTTCTTTCTCAAGTTGGCGTTGAGCAGCTTTATCAATAGTCTGATGCTTTTCCAATCTACTACGCAACTCATACCAATTGGTCATATTCAAAACATGATATGCACTTGTCTCATGCTCTTTTAATCTATTCATAATATGTGTCCAATCATTACAACCTTCATTAGCCAACTGACCTTTTCGCTGCCCTTTTGTAAATAATTTACAAGCAAAGCAAAAGACTCTATTGAGGTCCTTAGAGTAGACAAGCCAATCCCTATCATGTTCCTCCCCATTTGATAGAAATCTAGTATAGCATAGCGCAGAAAACCTTCTAGAATATCTATCTTTGGGACCTTTCTTAATTGATTTGAATCTTCTTGGACCTTTTACTGCTAAAATATCAATTTGTTTCTGAACAAGAGAATCCCAGTGGCTTGGATCAAATATATCATACTCAAAGGAATCATCAACATCTTCAACAGGTGGTGTATTCAAGTTAATATGATCTTCCTCTACCTCAACATTATTATCTTTCTCGGTCTGACCATCTCTAGGATCAATGTAAGGAACAATAGCAAGTGCAATACTCGAGGAATCAACATCGCCTGACTGATTACCTGAGGACACTTTTGCTTTCTTTCTAACAAACTTATCCATTGCCCCTTCTTGAGTTTTAAGAAATTCCTCGTACTTCTCTTTTTCCTTACGTTTTTGATGACCCGATTTAGGCTTTCCCATGTTGACTCCTACAAAATAGATGCACAAAACGAATTTAGAATTCCTGTAGCCCTAGGCAGGGCCAACTACTACGGAAAGACCACTAAAAATATACGAGAGATTTAAATTGAGAAAGGAGACTGGAGAGGGCAAGATGTAGACAGTAGAGGGCCTCACCACTTGTTCGGTTGATCGACTGAAAAGAACCGCAGAACGGAGAACCACGGCAGTCGCTGGAAGAGAAGCAAAGAGAAAAGGGAAGGGCGAGCCGCGAGGCGAGAGGCGGCCGCTTCGTCTCAGGGCCTGACGCCTGTTCGTCTGCCGTCTGGGAGTAGCGATACGCAGGAGACGAACTGAATCGATCGATGGGAGTTAGACTCTCGTGCCTTCCTTTCTCATTGACTATAAGCCCAACAAAGACAGCCCATTTACTTTTTATTTTTTTCACTGAATATAGATATAAACCTATACTAAAATTTTGGGCCCCCAGAAAAAATGGGCCTTGTGCCACCGCACAGTCGGCACTCCTGCCGGCTCGGGCCTGGTTGGGCTAGCAAACCACATCAGTACTAACAACACTTCCAAATCACGTAGGACCCACCTTTTTGAATTCAAATAGTGGGTCAGATGCACTTTCAAATCACGTAAAATCCATGTCAAGTACGCTTAGTGGTGGATAAGACAACGTCAAGGCAACATATCCAATTGACGAGAACCGGATCTCAACCCAGATCGTGTGGCATCTAGAGGATGCTCACGTATACACCTAGTCACGAAATCCCCTCTCGTCATGTTACTTAAAACATAATATTATTGGTGCACTATGTATTTTGTATGTATTATTTTAACTTCTATATTCATGTTGCAGGTAAAAATGAAGTAGATTGACTCATGGTAGAAACCTGGGGTAACATGGAATTTGTATCATACAACGGCAATTTCCGACAAGAAGATGTATGTCTTTATCATTATATTGCCAATTCTATACAAAATATCAAATATGGATTGGAGAATTAATGAGGAAATATTTTAAGATTTAAAATGATACAATAAATGAGTTTTTTTATCTATTATTTATGTTAGATATTTGATGGCATGATCCTTGGTGATGATTCCTTTACTGGTCCAAGTGTGATATTTGCAAGTCGTATTTACTAAAACATAAATTCAGTATTTTCTCTGTTTCACTAGAGTTACAATGCATGATTTTGTTTTATTTTGCCGGCTTTCCCTGTGTTTCATTCTCGCTAATGAATGGTCTAATGAAGTCAATCAAGGATGCCATATCATCCAATGACAGTATTTTATCTACTTCAAAACCAAACATTTAGACTACTACCTATAAGTGTTCGGTCGCCCTGCAACAACATAAAAAGTTTATTACAAGTTTTACTATGATTGGCGATTTTAGGAACCGTTCAACTAGGCTAATCCAACGGTGGTAAGATTAGTAGGACTGAAAAGTACACCGAAATAAGTACTGAAAAGTACTGAATTATTGTATTTACTAAAATGGTAAATATATCATTTTGCAGTCATGGGACCCACCGGTCTGGATCGCTGCCCGTTCTATCTCTCACGTCTTATTTCTCTCCCTGCATCGACAGTTCGACAATGGACACCCGTCGCTAATCCTTCCACCACCTCGCTGCCGGCGTGAGCGAAGACGACTCGGACGAGCCCACGAGCCCAGAGTTTTGGCGGGACCAACAGGCAGTTGTGCGGCCCCGTCGCCTTTCCCTCCCAACCTCGCAGTCGGCTTGAGCTCCGATTGAGCGAGTAGGACGCCGCGGCCGAGCGCCCCAGCCCGGAGTGGCGGGGGGCCAACAGGCGCATGCGGCCTCGTGCAGCGCGGCGAGCTCGACCAAGATGCGGCACCCTGCACCCGGCCTGCGCGGCAAGCTCCAACATGCACTGTTAAGTATAGCCTGCTAAACTTTGCCATTTTCAGTTGCTCTCTGAAGTCTGAACTCTTGCGTTCATTCCGCATTTAGGATGTTAGGATGCATCATGTATGTATCTCGATATGCATCTTGCAATGTTAATTCCATTTAGGATTAATCTGTAAAATACTAAAACGGGGATGGAAAGAGGATTGATGGCACTAGTAGTCCAATGCTGTGAACATGCTGTCAGGTTGAGGAGAGATGAGCACACGAGCAGTCGGATTATTTTCCATCATTTTCTCATATATATGCATTGGTTGAAGAGCTTTTCCAAGGTTTCATCTTTGTTCAGTTGGCCTCCGCAATAATTTGTGGGCTTGTTTATTGTTCTTATCGTCTAGCGATGTTCTGCAGCTTGTATGCTGGGATTGGAGGGGAGCCAGAGTGCACAAATTACACACCACTACACCAGGTTTCACCGGAACATTGGACTACATATTCTTGTTGGACGGCCGTTCGGTAAAACCTACTAGCCTACTTCGTCTCCAACTTGTTCTTGGACCAATATCAGTTCAGGTTACCTTGCAAGAATATGAAATGGAATCTTGATCATGTAGTACCTTACATTGTGATTTGTAAAACGGCAGTTCTTATTTCTTAACCTTCTTATCCTTCGTTGTTGAATGCACTGTCGCTGTTCTTTAGCCCTAGTGAAAAAGAAGCCCTTCAAGGCTGGTGGCGACAAAAGCAACCGTGGGGATAAAAACAACTAAGATCTACAAACTAATACTAATCTTCTCTTTCTTAATAGATGATCCCATTTTGCTGGTCTCACAGTGAGCCACGTCATATGGTTAACAATTTGCACCTCCCCGCATTGTTCTCAGCCGTGCGCAGCGATTTTCCTCGCCAGACCGACACGGCAGAAACCGGCCGGTAGCCCCTTCGTCACCAGACCCACACGCCTGGAACAGATGGGCCGACCAATGGCACCGGCCCATGACCCCATTCGACGAACCTTCAGTTGCGAAAAAAAGAAAGCGTCCGGGCGACTCTGTTCCTCTTCCTCGCGTACTCTCCCCCACGACGGCTCCGCCTCCGTTCGTCTTCCTCACGATCTCTCCCCCACCAGGACTCCTCCCCGGTTCGTCTTCGTCCATCGCCACCACTCGCAACGGGTATGCTCTCATACCAATCCCCGCATTCAACACAATAAATCCTTCCTTGAAGATAATAGAAATTGCTCGGCAAATTTAATCTGCTCGAAACTGCTTGAAGACAATAAATCCATCCTTGAAGACGATGGTGCTCTCCGTCCCCACAACGATCCGGCCAAACTACGCCGCTGCACCCAACACGGGCAGCTGCTTGAATGCCGGTACCTATCCCTCTCCATTGTTCTTCGTCCTTCCTTTTCTACAATCCCTAAATCCCTCACTCGAACTTAACAATTTAACAGGTTCATCTCCGCCTACGGAATTTGTCACGCCCCCGGATTTCCACTGCTACCTCAGGCCCTACGGTTTTCTTGGAATTGATTTCTGATTCATTTGTACACCTGATTCATCCTCGACAGTGTACACTGCATTCTTCAACTGGTACGCCTACTGTAATCTCCTCCTCTTCATTTGACATTTACATTTGTTCAGTGTTAATTTTAACTATCTAGGGAATATTTAAAAGTTTATTGCCACCATCATGCTTTAGGCATTAATTTAGCATGCACTAACAGATCCGTTTTGATCTCATTTTATTACCGCAGTCTGCATTTCCTCTCTAGATGATTACTTGAGGTATGTGATAACCCAACATGCTCACGATGTCTCTCTATATTTCTGGATCCATCTTGAATCAAATCATACTTTATTGAAAGGCACACAAAAATTTAGTGCCTGTAAGTTCTCTGCTTATATTCTCCTATACATCTTCATTTACCTAACAGTTTGGCGTTAAAATTTATGCTGAAGGCTGAAATATTATATTATTTGCAAGTGACAACATTTATATACATCTCTACATATACAATTGTTGGTTATCAAGTTTGATGATCTCCCGGTGTTGTTGAATTTTGGTGGTTATCCTCTAACTTGGACATATATTTTCCTTGGCCTTTGAGGAGTAAGCCCAAGAGGCAAACAAAGCTCTAAAACTACCTTGCTTGCTGCAGGAGTACAAGATCATGTACTTAATTTGGTAATTCTCAGCTGTAATTTTTGTTTCATGGCTTCATCTCATGGCAACATTTCCATATCAGAAACAGATTACTAACAATCTTGCCAGCTACAAGTCACCATAATGGAACTCGATTATGCATGTCTATTCGCCGATATTTTGCAGTCTTTTTGCAAGCAGAGGGATTATCGAGAGAAACTGGCATTGTTTACTGAATATAGGTGATACAGTCAAAGCATGTATTCTGTGACACTACACCATATTATTTTCTATCAGGTGTTAATCAAATAAAAGGTCTCAATTGAGTGTTTAGGGAGTCAGGCCACTCCTTCAATTTTCTCCAACTTTCTCTTTATTTCCCGTTGGTAATGTCTACTGCTGTCCCAGTCTACCAGCTGCCCCCTTATCCTAATTCTACTTTGGCAGTTTTATGCAAACTAGGTGTCTGATGAAATTCCTAGACATGTTCTCTAAGAAGATGACGCAAATAGTATAAGCTGAAGTGGTTAAACTCTGAGATTTTCTCAATATCCCTGCCTGGCTCCTTCACATGGATTCTCGCTATGCTTCTGTAGAGAATAGCATTGCTTAGTAATTGAACACTATTTGTGGTACGAAATTTTAGCCAATTCGATTAGTATATATTATTTGCCCCTGGATTTTAAGCTTATTACATACTCTTATGTTGCCTACAGGTTACATGCAGTAGTGTCCAGTTCTGGGAGTTAGCCAATGGCAGTGGTTGAATGTTTGATGCTACAAATATATCTACTTCGGGTACAACTGTATCTGCTTTAAATTACTAATGAGCTTTTCCCTAGATTTTAGGGACTGGAAGTGGAAGATGAATCATTTTGGTATATATAATCAAAAGAAAAAGGTTAAGTACAACTAAATTTTATTAATATATCTTCCCTTTCTGAGTTTAAGTTTCTCACTGAACTGTTGAAGCCAGCAGATGTTGGCGTAAATCAACCTCATGAAAGTATGTATACGAGTAGTATTTTCTGAACTATCAAGTTTTAATTGGTATGCTAGCTTCTATTTGGTATACTTGCATCTTCATTGGGACGCAGGAAGACTCAGGCATGGCTGCCACGGGCGCACGCGTCTACAACGACTCCGCTGCCAGTTCTCTCTTAGTTTTGTTTTGCTTCTGATCTCTTCCATTCATTCTGGTTTAGTTGCTCCAAAGGTCACATGTCTAAAATAACACCACATCTTTTTTTCATGTTGTATATCATAGTTGCATTCTCATGAAGGATATCAGGCTATTGTACTCCATGGCTTTTTCTCCAGTTTATATTGCTATAACTTCTGAATGATAGAGCCCAGTGTCATGCAGTCTGTCCTTTTTGTAATTTCTTAATGTTTCATCGTCCATCTTTTCCTGTGATCATTTGATAAAAGTATTCTACCTATGAGTTACATAACATCCGTGGGCATTAACCGATCATATGCATTTTTTTCTTTAAAGCATATGAGTTATTGGTAAATCTTTAAATCCTATGCTGATAAGTGTTTTACAGTTTTAGGAGGTAAAAATAAATCCTCATATAACCGATGTTTCAGTGGTATTCTTTTTCTACATTTACATTTGTTCTTCTTTGTCCCCTTCGTGGAAGCACTATCCACTGCAATGAGAATATGATGTATGCAAAATGCTTAATATTTTGTGCTCTAATTTTCGCAGCAACGCGCGGGGTATCATCTAGTACTAGAAAAGCTGAACCGAGGCAGTCTTTACTCATAGTCCGCAAACACGTGATTAATCTGTTACCTTATGTTTTGTAGTAGCATAGCTGATTGTACCTTTGTTATGAAACAAAACTGGAGCATGTACTGTTTATATTCCTATATTATACTCCAACAAACACTAGAGCAATTGGCTGATCAGTAGTGTTAGTATCCATATCTATACAAGTGCATGTGGTGAACATGCTCACAGATTCAGCCATATACCTAATAAACTATGCACCAATTGGGTAAGTTTGCTATTTCTGTAACGAATGCGAGAATCCTTCTAAACCAAGGCTGTGATGACATCTCCGAGGCAACAAAATGTAATATGAGCCTCCTTCTATATGTTCCATGTGGCTTCTGACCTGTCAACTCTCTCACTTCCTGCAAGATCTACCAAATGCAGACAACCTCACATTGGCTGCCATGTTCTATGAGAATGCACATCATTGGGATCTTATGAACGAATATGCAGATTGTTAAAGTATAGAGAGAAGAGACACAAAGGAATGGAGCAAATGATTATCTTATTTCATTGTAATGTGGGAGTCCCACTTATATACAGGCTGAAGGGGTGTGTTGGGGAGACACCTCTTCCCCAACAGACACATCCTGGGAGGCATCCCTCCCATACACAATTGATCACATATTTTATTTCCTAACACTCCCCCTTGATCAATTTGTCGTCTGTATATTGCAATCCAAAGACTCCTCCTAAAAAACCCTGTGGGAAAAATTGAGGAGAAATATTATAACGATATGCCACCGAAAACTCCTTTAAACCCCAGTGGGAAAATTAAGGAGAAACCATGTGTCATACGTCCACACTTGTATTTATATTGTCTTGTTAAAAACCTTATATGAGAAACCTTAGGGAAAACTCATAAAGGGAAAAAGAGTACAATATCAGTGATCAGAAGATCATCAATGAGTTATAACTGGGGATTTACTCCCCCTCAACATTGCAAACCTAAAGGTTGTCTCATACCAATTCCATAAACTTAATTATGGAATACAATTGTTGGTAGAGATACTGTGAATACCACAATATTTTGTTTGCAAATTACCCTCTTACATTTTTGTAATTTATGAGGATAAATATAACTCATAAGCAATACAAGTGACATTATCTTGGTAGATAATGATAGGTGATTCGAATGAATCTCCACATGAACTCACATGTGGCCAATCATTCTGCGAATTCATACACATCTTCTGATGTTTCATATAATTTCTGCAGAATGATCACGGAAGGACTCATTTAGAGTCTATTCTGAAGACTACCTTCTGAATACTCTTCCAGTAAATCCAGTCTTTGATATGGCATTGTTGGGATCAGATAATTAGCCACTATCAAATATCACACATTGGCCCCATCTTGATTTTCATACTAGAATTAATTAAGAGTTTTGAGTGTTGGATATATCTTAGAATAATCCATACACAAACCTTATACCTTTCGGGGAATTGCACTCTCAATAAATTGCCAACGAACTTAATGTTAGGCCTGACATTTTTTGCATTGGTATCTCAGTGCTTCGATGGTGGATATGGAACTTCAGTTCCATCTATCACTTCACCATCTTCCCACTTTTTGAAGGATTGGTATCCCATAATAGGTATAATATGACCATATGTGTCTCTGATATTATATATCCGTATTGAACTTGTTCAATATTTCTGGATATATGAAGACTGATATACATTTATTCCTGGTGGAAACAAGCTCAAGTTAAAAACTTAAGCACGATTTGGTTTGACCCAAATCTCCGTCTTAAAATTATTGTGTGTATCTCAAATGTCTCGCATAAAGACATCGATGATAAGATCATCAATACCACTTAGGTGACGTAAAATCCAATTAAGGATTTATCCATGAGTACACATCAACAATCATTGATATTAGAGTTATCCTTATTATGGAAGAACTCACACGGTCGGTTGTACCACATAATTATCTCCGACTACTTCAAGTCATAGAATGACTCCAAAAGTTTCACACACACATGTTGCGATTTTCCTTTGTATTCAGAATATTAAGTCCTTCAATGACTTCAATATATAAGTCCAAATTGAGTGACCAGTGGGAGTATGCAGGCACTACTACATACATCAACCACATGGATCTGTACTGCCAATGACATTTAGTATCGAAACATAATTCCACTCATACCAAGATGGTATGCCACACCATGACTGATGTCGAGTTTCTGCGAAAAACCCTTATGCTACAAAAGCCTCGCTTTATCACCACCTCATTCTCTCTTCGGCTATGGAAGATACTTATGAGCAGAAGGTTTTACTATCGTAAATACCTCTCTATAATGAGTGAGCGCTACTCTTCCTCAATTGCTTCCTTTCATTTGAACCAATATAAGTGCAACAACACTCTCCATGGATTTTGGTTCAGGGCTCAAAAGGATTTTAGCAATTCCCGGAAGATTTATATGTCGACTTTCTCATATACGATTCTCATGAATCATTATCATTTGTGGAATTCTCATTGTGCCTCTCAACTCGTTGTGACTTCCCATAACAACAGAGTCAAGGTGTTTTGATGTCCCAGCACACAAAAATGTGTGCGCACTGTGCTGAGTCCTGGATGATACACATCCTTCAGGTGTCATTCAACCTCAGGTTGAACCACATTTAGTGATTGGGAGATCATCTCTTTTGTTCCAACAAAAACAAAGAGAACTTAGTCTCATATGATCAGAATTCTCCCCCTCTTGCTCTCATATGGGGAGACGAGTGGTTTATTAGGTACCTCCACTCAATCCGATACATGACCAAAATGACACCTCTGTCATAGTAAATATATTGGCAGATTATTTGCAATAAAATGCAAATTACTCATAACCTGAACCTCTAGTTCAGTTTTTTAAGTACGTAGATCAAATGTCAACGACATTTCTTAGCCTTTTCCTGGCACTCTGTGTGGTACACATCTCCCCCTAATGCCAGAAAATGTCCTTATTGCAAAAGAAATCAGCGTATAGGCCCCTAACTCCCTTTTCAGGGTTAAGGTATATGACGGATTAACAATCATACCACAGTTATTTCTCACATAGATCCCAAATATATGTGAGGGCCCATGACATACGCCGGGGTGGTGATATCGGATGCAACCGATTACCGCAGATGGGAAATCATATTTCCACGTACAAACTGCAAGGGGACGCAGTATTAAACATGCGGCGTGTGATTCCGCATGTTACCACCAACTAAATGTTGGCAAATCACAATTCTGTAACATTGACCGTGCAACTTTGACTCTCTTTCAGAAGAGATCCAGCCAAACCATTGTGGGTATGTACAAAATATATTGAATATGACCATTGAATGTTCGTGAATCAAATTCAGAGACAATTCCATTCCAATGGCATTATCCCACGTTAGGACACTCTGCTCTAAATTCATCAATTTGAGCACTTAATTCAGTATTCACATGGTTTTATGTGAATGATACACACATAAGACCATCTTCAAGATGCATCTGTGCAACCACGAAGCACCAACATAACCCACAATGGTTGAGTAATCCAAATACATTCTTGAATGCTTTCAAGAGTAATGTGTGGCTCATTCTGAATTTTAAGGTGAGAGTGCCTTAAAATTAATTCCCCTATGGCACGTCTAATGCACATAAAATCTTATGATTGTTGGGAATTTTCAACAGTCAAGTGTTGGTCAACAGAATTATCAATAATTTCTCTAACTTCCTATACCATGGTGATAAAGGAGGAAAAATTATTGTGTACGCAACAAAATTGAGTATGAAATGATTCATACACTCAATGCAACTATCATGTCCTCGGGACATAATGTTGCGAATTATACTACATGTAGTAGCATAATTATAGGCTAGTGATATTTGGGATAACCAGGAGACTACACGAGATCTCCAGGACATCTTGGGAATAACCATCCACAAGTATATCATCACTGTAGCGGAGTTTAAGTTTCCTTCTACAGTACCAGAATATTTCTGGTTGTTCCTTTGAAGTTGAACTTCAATCTTATCCCATTGAACTCATTTGCCTTCTCCGATAAGGAGTTGGTGGTATGGTTCAATCCAATGCTTGACAGATTGGTAACCATTGGTACGATATTTCGTACTACTACCCCTTTGACAAACTTGAGAGTTTTCATAGCGATCATTTCTCTTAAATGATTCATGCCCTTTTGAGAGATATACTCCATTTTTATTTGTCATTTTGTCTTCACTTTACATTCAACTACCCGTGGTTTTGTAACCACTAAATTGCTGAGCGCTAAGAGCACTAGCATGAATTTCAGGCAATGGTATAACACTCATTGAACGTGACGTTCCTTCATAAGAAGTTCATCATATTTTCACCTTGAAATAAAAATGGTATTTATATTTACCATCATAGGAGAATGTAAAGTGCAGTAAGGACTTACAACCAGATATGTATCCGAAATTGCCTTATCATATAATGTCAAATCGATGTTGATTTGTAGACAAAAGACATATAAGCCTCAACGGACTTGAAGTCCCAACCACGAATCAATAGTCATTCGTGTGATGCTTATACCAATATATCTCCTTAAGGGGGTCCCAAAGGGAAAATGGATATTCACCATCCATTTAAATACTCAATTTGAGAATTGAGTCATTACGATTATGATATCTTATAAATAGCCATGACATTATCTCCATGTGGAGTTTCTGTGGCGACATGGCCACGGGTCGACAAAATCATCAATGTCCAGGACCCATGTTAAATAAATACTCCCACATAATGTCATCTCATCGCACTACCTTTGGAGAAAGGTCAGTCATATGATGCATGAAATATTCATGCATTAATTTACCATCAGTAAATTAAGTAGGATGAAAATGCTATGGCTAAGCATAATCATGGTCATGGTGATTCGTAGTGACCCATAAGTCAAGTCTTCCACAAGAATGCCACAATGTGGTGTAGATCTTCAAATTAAAGTTAGTCACCTCAAAAGGGACAAATCTTTAATTTCCTTAAAACACATGGAGGTAGTCAACCACCTAGTGGTGCCTCACTCTTATGGACATTCACACCGATCATAGCCTCCACAACATTATGTTATTTATAACACATGAAGGTAATCACCACAAAATGGTGTTAAATCTCTCGGTTGTGCCTGAAAATTAATTCGTAGCTATGATGGAGTCTCATAAGTTGTGTTTCCATGGAAGGTAATCACCAAATTATGCATGTATTTTGCATAATTCTCTTCATAGCATAACATGTCGATGTTATCGTCGGCAATGTCTTGGTTCCACATTTGATGGAGTACGTGACGCTAAAGTCACAACCAATGACAAATGCTATGAAGTTGTGAAGCATTTGGAAAAACACCATGAAGGTAGTCATCACATGTGTAGACATCATAGTTTTAAACGAATATTATTCCGTTGCTATGATCTCATGCCATAACTATTGTGCCTTCAGTTTTGCTTAAAACACATGGAGGTAATCACTACTATGTAGTGTAGACCTCATTCTTATGGAGCTTTTCCAACCTTGTGTTAACTAAAACATATTGAAGGTAATCACCACATGGTGGCGTAGACCTCGCAGTTGTGAACGAAATAAATTCGTTGCCATCATGCAATCCATAAATTGTGTGCAAAATTGAAGATTCATTATGTCCAAATGACACAATATAGACCTTAAGGTAACGGTGCATAATCTACAGTTAAGTAGTAGATGCCACTTATCAATTACCTTCTAATTCACAAGTATAAACTTGAGAGTTATGCAAGTGTCATACACTTTGCTACATGATGTTTTCCAAATTTGCAAGCAAAGCCCATATTCTATTCAAATAATGGATTCAACATATTGCTTTGCAACAATATTACTCACGTAATACATACATCATTTTACCTCACGTAAAATGATGCATAATCAATTATTATGCAATTCAGCAGGATACAATGGAATTGTAACATAACATGGGAGACGATTTGCAAAATCAGTTTTCTACTCTCCCGGGCCGGCCGGCCTCGCCGGAAGTTGCCGTTCATGGTCGCCGCTGCACCATGCTTTGACGGCTGCACGTGGCCGCGCGGGGTGGCCGCCCGCTTCCGCTCCGGGGCCGAGGTCCGTCCCGTCGGGAGCCGCCGGGCCAAGAGCCACGGGCGCCGCCGCGCTGCGGTTTGTTGTGCCCCCGAAACAGCCGCTGGGTCGCGCTGAAGGACGTGGGCAGAGACGCTTCCACATCGGGTGTGGAGCAGTACACCTGCCGCCGTCTCTCCTTTGCGTCGCAGGTTTATGGACGCCGCCGGGCACAAGTACGCCAGTTTCCTGGACGCCTCCTGAGATGCGGACGCGCAGCCACGCAAATGCAGGATAAGGCGCCTCCACCCGACGTAGCGGAAACGGGCTGCTGACCGCGTCGCGCGCCGTCGATCGTGAAGACTAAGGGTGTGTTTGGTAGTCCGGGTGAACACAGATTTACTCTCCCACTTGAGATATGGTGAACTCATACAAGTTGGGTTGAGATTTTGTGATGTGTTTGGCACCTCGTATGTGCTGAGATAGGATGAATCGATACTTTGTTTGGAGGCATCTGTGGACTGAGATAGACCCAAAAACTAGAAATTTCAGAGAGGTCCAGATTTTTACACAAAACCCCCTAAGTAGACAAATAAAAAGCAATCAGGTCCGGTGCTCATCTCCACCACGCCATGGATGCCTGGGAGCACTACGCCGGCGGCGACGGCGGGCGGTCGGCCGTGGCGGGCGGTCGGCTGTGGCGGGCGCCGCGGAGTTTGGCGGTGGAGTGCGGTCGGCGACGGCGCGCGTGGCGCGGCGGCCCGTGGCGCGGCGGCGCGTGGGATTTCTGTCGTCCCAGCGCGTGGAGGGCGGCCTGCGGCGGCGCGTGGCAGTAGGCCGGCGGCGGAAACGTGATGAGGAGGGCGGGCGCGACGTCCGGTGCTGTTGCGCCGGGGATCTCCGGAGAATACGGCAGCCGGCGTCATCCATGGCAGCCGGCTCGGGGGTTGGTTTCGGGAGAGGAGGCGCTGCCTCGTTCGGGTGAGAGAAAATGAGAGGTGAGATAGGTGGGGAGTGGGGGTCTGGGGGTGCGGGGGGCGCGCGGATGGAGAGTTTTGCGGGATGAGTTCGCCCAGGCTGACTTGTGAAGCTAGATTTGAGCTTCACAACCCGGCCTGGCTGAGAGGGCTTTTTCGTATGAGGTGAGCAAAGCTGAGATGGAACGACTCAGTCTAACAAACAATGGATGGTTGATTCAGATCAGCTGAGATGAGAATATCTGGGTTCCCCTAGGCTACCAAACACACCCTAAGTGTTTCTCCGCTGCGTACGCCGGGTGGTCGTGGTCGCGCGCGCCGCCGCGGACACATGCTTGTTTGTCTCCGGTTTTCATCTACAGGAGAAGTTAAGGACGAGCGGACCGCGCCGAAGATTCTATTGCGGTTGTTCCTATACATGCGTTTAATTCAATGAAGCAATTCTCAGATCATTCATTAACACAATCAGACAAAATCCAAATGGAGAAAGTGCAGATCGATTTGTCCTTAGAACGGCTTCATGCATGTCGATAACTTGCGCCGCTTCTTCTCGTCAGTGAACCGCCGCCATGCTGAAATCTCAAGTGAAACAGTGCAGCGATTAGTTCCCAATTCCAATAAAAATGTGCCGGTGAAATAATCAATCGATGCACTATAGAAGTATAGATTGAATGGGTGCATGCTAATTGATCTATTCCGATCGATTTTTCTGCTGCATGTCTGGATCCTTCATGATCAATTTTCCTGTCCTTTAGCGTGAATACGAATGGAGCAAATGATTCTCTTATTTCATTGCAATGTGGGAGTCCCACTTATATACAGGCTGAAGGGGTGTGTTGGAGAGACACCTCCTGGGAGGCATCCCTCCCATACACAATTGATCATATATTTTATTTCCTAACACAGATGAATCCTGCAAGCATGGCAGCAGAAAGTTGTAACATAAAGTTACAAATAGTCTAGTATGGACATATGTAAAATTGTTGTGATGCAAGTACCTCAAGAATAACCAAACTAGTGTCTTCCGTCATCTTGGTCGATCCAGCGTGGCATGGGAGATATACATGTATCCAAGACACTGATTTCAGTTGCTTAGTCGGAGAAAACTGTTCACGTGATGATGCACATCTAACATTAATGTTACTGGAACTTTGAGTACCTCCAGTGAACAATATGCAAGACCCTGAAGCTTTTGATTTTGTTGGCGCCTTCTTTGTTCTCGACTTCTGGATGCTCACCACTGAAGACACACTTGGCAACAATCTCAAATGAATAAGCCATGTAAATCATGTTGTCATGTCAGAAACCTTCCAAGGTTTCGTGAATATCAGTATGTACACAAAGATTCACAAAGCCAAGATGAATTGGTATACAACTATGGTTAGTTACCTGCTTGGTTCTACATAAAATAAAATAAAATCATGTTAATCATCTAGTCAAATCAGTAACATTCCGTATTGGTGACATGTCAATATGTCCGTATTGCAGAATCAAGAGTCAGTTAATACATTTGTCCGAAGCTTCTAAAAGTCGTCCTTTAAAAATGAAGCCTCATTCATTTCGAAACTTGCAATATGCCATACAATATCATTGTTTGCTAAGTTGAGTGAATAAATTAAATATTAAGAACCAGCAGGATTTGGTTACCGGTTGGAATACCGCGGTTACCGGCCGGTAACCGGAATTCTCAGCCCCCACCGGTAAATGAATTTATCGGTCAAAAAATCTCGGTATATTTAAATTTAGTTTGAATTTAGGCTGATTGCTTAGCCAACCTAAATCGTACGTGTTTCCTCTCCACTACAACCCCATGCCCCAACTTATTGTCTGAATCTTTCACTTTCTTCTCCTCAAAATCTCTTTTTCAAAAATATTTAGACATTTTTCAGTTTGAAATTCAAATTTTGTTTGAGAATTTTGTCCGGTATTTAAACAGTTATCGCCGGTAACCGTGGTTACCGGAAATCTCAGCCCCCTCTGAGATTTTTTTCAAACCGGTACCCAAAACCTTCTGACATGATCGTGTACCACAATCTCAAAAAACGCAAGCGGGTTAGGGTAGAATGTCTACCTTAGATGTGTTTGAGGTGCTCTTCCCTGTCAAGTGGAGATCACCGGCGCGGAGGGGATTCATGTGCCGAAAAATGCGGCTGGCAAGCGGCCGCGGGGGCTGCGCTCCAATCTCTCCACACCGACAGCGATGCGTGCTTCCCGACGGCACCAGCCGTCTACGTACAGCCCCAACAACACCTACACCAGAACCGACGAACCCGCCACCGCCGTCGACGTCCATATGACCACGCGCGCTGGAGAGGTGTCCGGCCATGGGCGTCGTCGTCGTATGGACTAGGGATTCGGCTGCTGGGACTCCGCTGCATGGGTTCGGCGTCGGTAGGGCTTCGCCCAAGAGGCAGAAGACTGGAGGCGCGGCAGATCGAGCTCGCGATGCGGTCCGCTGCAGGGGCTCCACAGCAGTCGGCGGGGGTTCGCCCTGCAGGAGGTAGAGGAGAGGATTGGGGGCGTGCCAGATTGAGCTCGTGATGCGGTCGTGCGAGGTGGGGTGGTTGCCTACGTATTTACCATAATACCCTTAGTACGTTAAGTATAAAACTGTAATTAACTGAGCAAATCGGACGGACATAATTAATCGCAGCGGTAGTACTTGGTAGAACCGGGTAGTACTATCCAATCACGGTAACACAGCTCAAAGTTTATTAATGGCATCTACATCTGTTGAAAATAAAAATGCAAATATTGTAACTGAATATGTATATATGCATATTTTTTTTGGACATAGGACTTATTGTGTATATATCAATAGATTTCCTGATATTTGAATTTGCGAAAACTATTTTTAGAACAAATTTGTCAAAATATGCACACATAATAAAAATCATCAATTTTAATATATCTATATGTTCTTATAAATAGCTAGCCCGTGCGGGTTAATGACTAGTTTAAATGTAAACGGGTCATGAATTTTGACTATTAGAGCTGAATGTTAACTCTGAATTAATTGACCCGAGAAAGGGGAGGGCATGGGCTGGTGAGGGACCTTTTCGAGGCACAGAGGAACGGCCATGCAGTGAAGGGACCCAGCGGTGAGTGTGCCGCCGTCGTGGCTCTCGCCCGCGGACTCCCTTCTTGTATCCTCGCGGCTGAAGTAAGAGCATCTCCACTCGTTCCCGGATGAGGCCCCCGAGCGACGTTTTTTCCATCCGGACAGTGAAATTTGGCCCAATCGCGTCCCCGGTTGCTCGTTTTTGTCCGGATTTGGCCCTTCATCCATCCGGCGAGCCCACGCCATCCCCACCCCCCCGGGGACCTATCGGGGACTCCAGATGTCGTTGCCTAATCGACGGTACCCCGGAGGAGGGATCCTCACGAGGGGGAGAAGAAGTAGGGGCCATAGGGTGGAGTGCTCTCGGGACGGTGGTACGCGATTTACCCAGCTTCGGAACACCTGCACGATGACAGGGCCTACTGCTGCTTGTCTGGAATTATCTGGGCGCTTTCGCGTTGTTACAATGAGTTGCGGTTGTGCCTCTAGGGCTCCCGAGATCCGGCTTATATAGGCGCACGGATCTAGGGTTTACATGGAGAGTCCTAGCCGGAATACAAGTTGCCTAACTACGGTACAATGTCTTGCCGTGTACGTCAAGGATCCGCCTTCCTTCAAGTACGTGCTGGATCCGATACTTCATGGGCTGTCACGGATCCGGCCTCCTTCGTAGGTCGGTTGAGATCCGGCTTCCTGTTCCTGGGCTGGACTTCATCCTTCATGATCTACAGCAACTGGGCCGCCCGATGGGCCACATGCCTCACCACCAACTATGGGCCACCCGGGCTTGCCGGATCTAGGCCATGCCGTTGATATACCCATAAAGTCTACCCACAACAGTAGCCCCCGAAGTTCTCCGAGATTCACCATTCCTCCGACTTCATTCAGCTCGGATCCAAAGAGAATCTTGAAGAGCTTCAAAACTTTTACTTGATTCCGGGTTCATTCACTCGAAAATCCTTCATCTTCAGATTGGGTATTTGCAACGGAGATTCCGCTTTCCCCGCGCACACCTTCCTTTTTTCCCGCGCTAAATTTCCGCAGATGCAAATCTTTAGCCGGAAATCTCGGGAGTGCATGGTTAAGTTACCTCCACGTCGTTTTACCGCACTTGACCTAAAACACGTGTCGTCCATCCAACGGTGTGACCGTTCCGTTTCCACCGTCGGATCCGAATCCCGAATCTCCGCGAGGGGCCTATAAATACCCCGCGGCTCGGTAATTCTTCATTCTTTCACCTCTCCTCACCACTTCATCTTCTTCCTCGCGCCGCGCCGCCCGACGGATCTCATCTCCGGCGAACCTCGCCACGGTGAACTCCGCGCGCCGCCAGTCCAAGGCTCTCCTCACGCCAAGACCCCTTTGGTTGAACGGGAAATCCTTCCCGCCGCCGATTCGTGGTCACGCGAGGTGATTTCCTGCAAGTCCGGCGACCTCGACTTCACCGGAGCTCCGTCGAGCCACCGCGCCATTAACGGTACGTGCGCCGGCCTCGTAGAAGATAGACTTAGTATAGATCCGGATACTCAAATAATTTGCATGGGTGCAGCCGGAAGCATGCTACTTGATTCATCGCACTGTACTGGTAGCTCTCCGAGTAGCCCGGATCCCAATCCATTAGAACCAATATGTCCGGATCCCATAGCATACCTGCCACCATATATTTCCGACATTAGGTTAGCTCAACCGTTTTCCGCATCTTCCAGCACCGCTCCAGGCCGGATCCCCTCCCTCAAAGAGCTTCAAGAAGAACTCGAGGGACAAGCTAGGATGGCAGCCAAAGTACAGGAGGCGGAAAACAAGAGGGCGTCCAAGGCCCGGATCCGTGAAGGAGAGCGGGGTCAGTGGTGGCCCTGCGCAACTACTGATGTGGAGCTTAGAGAGCTCCAGAACGAGGGTATGATCTCCACTCACTGGAGCTTCACAATTCCGACGTCCCCAAGCCCGAAGCCGGAGAAATCGTCATAACTAAGGCTTGGGTGGAACGCGGATTATCACTCCCTTGCTCGGAGTTTTTCCTCTCCATCCTCAACACATACGGGCTCCAGCCCCACAACATCTGCCCAAACTCATACCTCCTCCTCTCCAACTTCGTAACTCTTTGCGAAGGGCACCTTGGGATCCGACCAGATGTCAGATTATGGCAGTTCTTCTTCCGGGTGAAGAAGGAAACAAAAGACAAAGCAATGGTGAACTGTGGGAGTATGACGTTCATGCTCCGACCTAGCCGCATGTATCCTCCCCACGATTCGCACGAATCCGTCCGGTACTGGAACGCCGGATGGTTCTATGAAAAGAACGCCTCAGTTCCGGACATCCACGATGGCTTGCCCAAGTTCATCAACGAGCCTCCGGAAGAGCTCGCAAGCTGGAGCTTTGTTCCTTCGCTCGCCCAAACCCCTATTTTGGAGAAGGCAGCGCGGAGAATCTCCTGGCTAGTCCATGACGGACTGACCGGAGCCCAGCTCACCCTCAGCTGGTTTTCCCGGAGAATCCAGCCCCTGCGCTACAACGCACGCCTGATGTGCGCTTATACTGGGGCAGACGATCTCCTCCGAGTCACTCGCCACGATCTTCCGGCTGACTCCCTCAAGAGAAGGTTCAAGACGTTGGTGAAGATTCCTAGGAGCCAACAAGTCCCGGAACTGATCATGGATATCTACACAAACGACCAGTGTCCTCCGGTAAGCTCTGTTCTTTTCGTTGCTTCAAACTTCACAAGTTTTTGGATGTTAACTCTGACTTTTATTCATATTCCTCCCAGCTCAACACTTTGGCGGAGGAAAACTTCCGCACCATTCTTCGTGTCCCTGTCAGCGGCGACGCGGCGGAGGAGGTTCCGGAAGACGAAGAGGAGGAAGAGGAACAGGCACCCCGCAAGGCGGCCCCTCGTCCTTCGAAGCGTCCCCGCGCCAACGCTTCCGGCTCAGAAGCCGGAGCTAGCGGCGAGGCCTCCGCCAAGAAGTCCAAGACCGTAAGGCCACCTCCGCTAGACTCGAGGAAAGCGGAACGTGCACGCCTGAAGATGCTTTCAACAGCTGGCAAACGCTCGCGCCCCCTCATCCCCGGCGCCCCGTAAGTTTCCGAATATGGTGCACGTCTATTTTGACGAAATCATTTCTTATTCGATCCCTTTCACTTGTTTGCAGGAATCCGAGTACCACTGCCACGCGGACCATCAGCCAAGAGCCTATTACGAAATACATGAAAAAGTCTCCGGCAGTTGGTCCTACTACTCCAGCTCCACCAAGTACCTCCCACCCTACTCCTCGGCCGTCTCCCCCTCAGGCTGATCAATCTCCCCCTCCTGCCGCAAACACTCCACTGGAAATAATTCCGGTTAGCAGCGAGAAAGTGGGCGGAGAAGATCCTAAGGCCAAAGGCCCTGCCCAAGAAGACGCAGAAGAACAAGGCCAAGGAGAGGCTGAAGTCACTTCTTCTGAGAAGGCCGGAAACAGCGCTGGCGACGTCGTCGTTTTTCCGAAAAACTTTGGAGATCCGGCTGACACCACTTCCACCCCCAAGGCATATGCTACCAAGTTTTTCAACAAGTTAACCGAGGCGGAGAAATGGGAGCTTGAACAAGACTTGCTCAACGCCATGCTGAACAACGCCTGGGGGAAGCCTGACGTCGCGACATCGGAAATCCAGAACTTTAAGAAGGATGTCGGCCAGTTCTTCGACAAACTCATCTGCAAGCAAAAGGTACTCCCCAGTAGCCCCCAAGCATGTAGGCGGAAACTCAAATAATAGTTAGCGCTTAGATGCTTAGAGAAAGATTACTTCCGGGAAAGTTTTTAAATTGGATCAGTAGCCCCCAAGCATTATGGCGGAAAGGTTCCGGCAATAATGCTTTGAAAGAAACCACTGTTACAGGCCGAATTTTTACTCCTGCCCTGTCTATGTTTTACAGGAACAGCAGGCGCTGCATTACGAGCTGCACAAGAACATTGCCCTTCAGCGCCGCGTTACTCTGAATCAGGCGGAAAATATCCGGACTCTGAAAGATGCGAACGCGGAACTGAACAAACAACTGGCGGACGCCCAAGGTTGGTTTCCGTCTTTTTTGTCATTAGTTCACATTCCGACTTTGAACTTGTTTTTGACTTATGTTATTATAGGCGCATCCTCTTCCCTTGCTACAGCCTCGTCGGAACTTGAGAACCTGCGCTCCTCGTACCAAGAATTGGAAACGAAACTAAAGGAGGCGGAACTAAAGAGGGAGCATGCCGAGAAACAACTGGCGGAGAAAAACTCCGAGCACATCAGGGAAAAGGGCGAATTTATATTGAAAAGAAATGCTGACAGCGAGACCATCAAGAGGCAGCAGAAAGAGCTGTATGGGTTCCAGAAATACATGGAGACCGCGGAACATCACTGGGACTTGCTCAACGAGAACATCTTGGGTACTATGCTGAAACCTTGTCTAGATGTTTGCTCCGACCTTTTTCTTTGTGCTCAAATTGCATGCTCATATCCTGATTATCTTATGCAGAGCCGCTTGGGTATCCAGAAAAGCGTCGGAATTTGTTCCCACGAGACGACCTTCTTCAACTTGCAGGCGATGATTGCAAAGATCTCATCTCCGCCTCCCGCAAGATATGCTACAACTTATCCATCAAGAGGAGTCGCACTTGCAACGTTCGCAAACTTGTTAGAAAAGTGGACGTTCTTCCGGAGCTGGTGACGGATCTACAAGCATCATCAGCCCGAGGTGCAGCTGCAATGACCTTAACTATGTGCTTAGCACATAACCCGGAGCTTGATCTTGAGCAGGTAACCACGGGTGTTCCTCCGGATGCGGATGTTAACGCGCTCCTGGATGCAGTGAGCGGCTATGACACCCGTATCGCGCGCAGGATCCGGCATGATGAATTCTACGACAAGGTCGTTCTTCCTGCGGACGAGCCCTTGGAAGCCGAACTTCAAAAGGAGCGCGACGCGGAGGCGCGACCTGCGGAATCCGGAACCCAATTTACCTGGACCAGCTCCAAGGACGCTCCCCAAGAGGAACCCAAGACCAGCGCTGCAGCTTCTGAAGAAGAGGAAGAAAGTGATGAAGACGTGTCATCTCCGGCCGAAGACGCCAAGGAAAAAGATCCAGAGGGCAAGACTTCACCGGCTAAGGGGGAGTGAAAACTTGTATTCCTGCGGGAGAAACAATGCATCATTTTGGCCCCAACGAGGGTTTGTAATATAACTTTAATTCTTAAGTATCTAGGGACGAAACAATTATGCGTGGGCGGAAAACTTATCCTGCTATCCGTTAGAATTATTTGCATGTTTTGTTTGTTAAAAGCAAGTGCTGGTTTGTTAATTTTCCGGCTTACTCGTTTGACCTTCCACGAGCCGGAAAACCTTTGGCCGGAAACGCTCGCCTGCGGTGACGAAGCCCAATGGCGTTCGTCCATAACCGCGGAAACAAGCCCCCAGCCTAGGTGCCGGAAGTCGCTACCAGGAATCCACGAGTTCGCAACGAAAAAAAATTTCCACCAGAAAACTTAGGCTTACGTCCTAAGGGACGATTTTGAAAATCACAACTTTCATACACGCCTAGGCGGAAACATCCAGCTCTGCGGTTTTAGTCGGAAAAAACATACATGATCTAAAATGAACAAGTAAAGGAGGTAAAAGACTCAAAGAGTGAACCATAAGCTTTATTTCATTGATCATGTATAACTATTACAGAGTTTGTAACTCGGAGAAAATATGCTAAGTGTAGAAAGGACGTAGCTGTGCGATGTTCCAAGGGCGATCTGTCTCGTCGTAGATGTCATCCGGATCCTCACGCTTGCGTTTCCGGTGCCAATTAGCAGGTCTATCCTTCAGCTCGCGGAAATCAACAAGGTAGTACGACCCGTTATGAAGTACTTTGCTAACGACGAAGGGTCCTTCCCATGGAGATTGCAGCTTATGGTCTTTCACCTGACGAAGGCGGAGGACCAGGTCTCCTGCCATGAAGGAGCGATTCCGAACTCGACGACTGTGATAGCGTCGGAGCTTCTGCTGGTAGATGGCGGAGCGCTGGTCAGCTAAGTTCCGAGCTTCCTCGATCAGGTCCACAGATAGCTGTCTAGCCTCGTCAGCTGTTTCTTCATTGTAGGCGGAAACTCGCGGTGAATCGTGGATGATGTCGGAGGGAAGCACGGCTTCGGATCCGTATACCAGGAAAAATGGGGTGAACCCTGTTGATCTGTTAGGGGTAGTTCATAAACTCCACAAAACAGGTTCCAACTCATTAGCCCAAGCTCCAGCTGCTCGTCGCAGCGGTTCTTCAAGGCGCGGTTTAATTCCTGATAATATTAGGCCGTTAGCCCTTTCAACCTGACCATTGGATTGTGGGTGAACCACAGATGCAAGGTCCAATCGAATCCCTACTGTCTCACAATAATCCCTCAACTCTCCTTGAGCGAAGTTTGTGCCATTATCTGTGATTATGCTATGTGGGATGCCGAATCTCATCACGAGGCTGCAGACAAGTTTTAGTGCCGTAGCACCATCGGCTTTCCTCACTGGCTTTGCCTCGATCCACTTGCTGAATTTGTCAACAGCGACCAGAAGGTATTCAAAACCGCCAGGAGATGATCTTTTTAACTTACCAACCATATCGAGCCCCCAGACCGCAAATGGCCAGGTGATAGGTATGGTTTTCAGCTCTTGGGCTGGAGTGTTTGGTTGAGTAGCGTAGTACTGACAACCTCGGCAGGTCTTGACTATTTTGTCAGCATCTTCTTTAGCTGTGAGCCAGTAAAAACCTAGCCGAAAAGCTTTTGCAACGAGTGACCTGGGGGCGGCATGATGCCCGCAGTTCCCTGCATGGATCTCTCTGAGGATTTCAATGCCATCTTGATTGGAGACGCATTTGAGAAATACCCCTGTTGCACTTCGTTTGTAGAGCTGTCCATCAACAATTGTGTAGGATCTTGCTCGTCTGATGATCTGTCGCGCAAGGACCTCGTCCTCTGGCAACTTCTGATCGATGAGGTAGTCCAGGAAAGGCTGTGTCCAAGCCGGAATGATAGCCATCACTTCCCTAGCCGGAGATACTGCCACTTCTGGGTTTTCCGGGTTAGCGCCCTTCACCGAGGGTATCCGGAGATGCTCTAGGAAAATTCCAGTTGGAATTGGCTTCCTGCCGGATCCGAGCTTGGATAGCATATCTGCCGCTGTGTTATCGTCTCTCCTGACGTACTTGACTTCGTATCCGAGGAAGCATTTGGCGATCTCGTCAACTTCGTCTCTGTAAGCCACCATGACGGAGTTTCTGGCGTTCCAGGTTCCGGCTACTTATTGTGCCACCAGGTCGGAATCTCCACAGCATATGATGTGCTTGATCCCGATTTCCTTAGCGATGCGCAGACCATGTAGTAGAGCCTCGTATTCCGCCATGTTGTTTGTAGCTTCGAAGTGGATCTGCAGAACATACTGCAGTTCTTCTCCGGTAGGGGACTTCAGGGTGACTCCGGCTCCTGAGCCTTGATGCTGCTTGGATCCATCGAAGTGCATGACCCATGTTTCTGGTTCCGGCTCCAAACTTGCATCCGGAGCTTCTGTCCAATCTGCGACGAAATCTGCCAAGACTTGGGATTTAACTGCAGTCCTAGGCTTGTAAGCGATGTCGAAGGCGGATAATTCGATGCCCCATTTAGCCGTGCGTCCTGTTGCGTCAGCGTTGTTGAGAATTGTTGACAGCGGAGCCTTGCTCACAACTGTTACTGGGTGCTCTTGGAAGTAATATCTCAGCTTCCGGCTGCCTAGGAACACTCCATAAGCTAGCTTCTGAAAGTGAGGGTATCTTTGCTTTGACTCCGTCAGTACCTCGCTAATGTAGTAGACAGGTCTTTGGACGTCATATTCATGACCTTCTTCCTTTCGCTCCACCACGATGACGAGGCTGATGACTTTGTTGGTAGCTGCCAGATAAAGGAGCATTGGCTCTGACTCTGCTGGGGCTGCCAAGATAGGTGGGGAGGTGAGTATTTCCTTCAACCCCCGAAGAGCTGCGTCGGCTGCGTCGTCCCAGACGAACTTGTCTGTTTTCTTCAGCAGCTTGTACAAAGGTAGGGCCTTCTCGCCAAGACGGCTAACAAACCTACTGATTGCTGCGACGCAACCAGTTAGTCGTTGCACATCTTTGAGACAAGTTGGCCGTTTGATACACAGGATTGCCTTGATCTTTTCCGGGTTAACCTCAATGCCTCTGTGAGAGACTATGAAGCCAAGGAGTTTTCCGGCTGGCACGCCAAAGACGCACTTCAGCGAATTCAACATCATCTTGTACCTGCGGAGGTTGTCGAAGGTTTTTGTGAGGTCGCTGATCAAGTCGGATCCTTTCCGGGTCATGACCGCGATGTCGTCGACGTAAGCGTGCACGTTCCGGCCGATTTGGTCCTTCAGGCACCGCTGCATTGTACGTTGGTAGGTGGCACCTGCGTTTTTCAAACCAAAAGGCATAGTAACATAGCAGTAAGTACCAAACGGGGTAATGAATGAAGTTGCCTTTTGGTCGGATTCCTTCATCCGGATCTGATGATACCCGGAATACGCATCAAGAAAACACAGAAGTTCCGCCCCCGCCGTCGAATCAATGACTTGGTCAATGCGCGGCAAGGGGAACGGATCCTTCGGGCAGTGCTTGTTCAAGCCGGAGTAATCGATGGACATTCTTAGTATTTCAGTGTTCTTTTTGGGTACAAGGACAGGATTTGCGACCCAATCGGTGTGGATAACTTCTATTACAAAACCTGCCTCTAGTAACTTAGCTAGTTCCATTCCTATGGCGCAGCGCTTCTTATCTCCAAAGCGTCGCATAGCTTGCTTCACTGGTTTAGCCCCCGGATTTATGTTGAGGTAGTGCTCGGCGAGTTCCCTAGGTACTCCGAACATGTCAGAAGGTTACCATGCGAAGATATCCATGTGAGCGCGGAGGAACTCAACGAGCGCGTCTTCCTATTTGGGGTCCATGTTAGCTCCGACTGAAACCTGCTTGGAAGGGTCGCCTTTAATGAGGTCGTGCTTCTTGGTTTCTATCGCGGCCTTGAAGGAGGTTTTCTGTTCGGAGATCTGCTTCTTGGTGGTCTGCATCTCAGTCGGATCCACCGCGGCTCTGTAGCCTTTCAGCTCCTCTCCAGATATCACAGACTCTGCGAAGGCGGCTTCGCCTAACTCGCACTCATGAGCCTTTTTGTAGTCTCCGGATACGGTAATCATACCCTTAGAACCCAGAATCTTGAGCTTGTTGTAGATGTAGCACGCTCTCGCATGGAACTTGTGGTAGGTGGGCCTGCCGAAGATGACGTGGTAGGAGCTCTTGAAGGGCACAACTTCAAACGTGATCTTCTCTTTGCGGAAATTATGAACATCACCAAAAGCCACGGGAAGTGTGAGGCTGCCGAGGGAATTCGCCTTCTTACCCGGAACCACGCCATGAAACTCAGTGTTGCTGTGTTTGAGCTGTTCCTTGGTGAGGTTCATCCGCTCTAGAGTCTCCAGGTACATGATGTTCAAGCTGGCTCCACCATCCATGAGGCACTTGGAGAAGTCATACCCGTCTATGCGGGGACTTACAACCAAAGCGTAGCATTCTTTTGGCACAATGGCAGGGTGATCCTCCCTATCAAATGTGCACGGGATTTCCGACCACCTGACATACTGCGGCACAGCCGGAACTGTGGCGTTCAGGATCCGGGTAGCTGACTTGGCAGCGCGGACTGTTGGGGTTCCGAGGAAAGTGTGGTAAGCCCCCACGCTCTTTTTCTCGAATGGGTTGGATTTACCTGCGGATCCTACTTTGGGATCCGGCGAGTTATCATCCTCGTCCATCGCCTCGGAACTATCTTCCTCTTTGTCCTTGTTTTTGCCCTTGACTCCCTTGCCGCGTGGGCGGTGCTTCCGGGCTCGCTTGTATCCTGCCTCCGGGTCGTTCTTTAGATCATTGACCCACTTGCAGTTGCGGTTGGTGTGAGTGGACTTCCCTGTAACCGGATCCAGGTGGGCCAGGCAGGGCATGTCTCTGTACTCCTCGTAAGTTTGCGGGGCGCGGGATCCGCCAGCTGTGACCTCAGTGGCATGCTGCTGACCCCTGCCGGCTCCGCCTCCACGGCCGCGTCCTCTTCCGCCTCCTGAACCTCCGCGTTGAAACGCCATGGCGACCATCTCGGATCCGCCACTCTTCTGGTCATCAGGGTTCTTGCGCTTATGGCTGCTGCTGTTGCCGTTATCACGGTTCTTCTTTTGTTGATGTAGGGGGATTGCTGTAGCTGCGAGATCTCCGCCTGCGTCGTCATCGGCGGCAGTATGATCACTGGCAATGGAGATCATCTCATCCAACGTCAGCTTGTTTGAGTTAGCCAAACGAGTGAGCGTATGCCTCAGCAATCCTCCCCTCTGCAGTCCACCAATGAAGGCGTACATGGCGGTGGTGTGGTCGACATTTTCGCACTCGTTCCTGCACGCCAACCATCGTGTGAGGTAGTTTCTTGAGGTTTCTCCCTTCTTCTGGATGCAGGCTTGCAGGTCGCTTGCCGTGGCAGGTCTTTTGTAGGTGCCTCTGAAGTGTTTCTCGAAAGCGGTCTTCAGGTCGAACCAGCAAAAGATGGAGTTCTTCTCGAGGTCACTGAGCCAGATCCGGGCTGGACCTACAAGGTACAACTGGAGCATGCGGCAGGCAATGTTAGGGGTTCCTCCGGCAAAGGTTACTGCATTATAGTAATCCTCAATCCAGGTATCCGGCCTTTCGGTGCTATCATAATGCTTCAGGTTTCCGGGTAGCTTGAGGTTCATCCTTGGCTTTGGTTCCTCTCGAATCATCCTGCCAAAGCACTTCGGACCAATGTAGTCAGTTCTGTATTCGTTAAGGCGTTCCCGCGCGTCGCGCGAGCCGTGGCGAGGAGATTGTGAGCGAGAGCGAGATCTCCGGCCGTCGCCTCCGCCTCCACCTCCGCCACCACCGCTAGGTGGTGGTGAGGGAGACCTGCGAGGTGGTCGGTCCGATTTCTTGCTTCCGCCTTCCGATTCTCCTCGGCCTTCCCGGTGCTGGCTCCGGCTTCTGTGGCTGCCTTCGCCGTGGCGCTGACTGCCCTGGTCGTTCCGGTTCTGGCGAGGCTCCGGGTCGCGGCTCCGGCGAGGCTCTGGGTCGCGCTCCTCATTCCGACTCATCCTGGGCTCGGGCTCACGATCGTTGTTCTGGTTCCGGCGAGGTTCCGGCGAGCGCTTCCTGTTTCTGTTTCTTGGCAGCACGTTGTCGCGGATAACAATCCCACCATGCCCTGGGGGCCTGGTGTTTCCGGCTGGACTACGGCGTCGAGGGGGTCGCGGGTAACCATTAGGTGGAGGAGAGGGGTTACGATATTTGTCTCGTCCCGAGTACATTGGATCATTTCCCTTTCTTGGATCTGACGAAGGCGTCTTTGACGGAACGAAGATCGGATTTGGGTGTTCCCTGGTTCTTCTTCTGTGCTCCGAGGATCCGGTGTGTGATTCATCATCGGGATGCCGATCAGCGCGGGCGTCCTTCTGCGCGGTAGATACACAGTTATCCGGATTGGATTCCAACCTGCGCGAAGTATCCGCCTTGCTTTGCTGCTGCATTGCTGAAGCGACAAGTGTGCGGAGGTAGTTGATATCAACCTCTTCGTCCTTCTTCTTCAACAGCTCCGCAGCTTTTAGCATGTTGTCCTTTGGGGTTTCCAGCGGCCGCTGCTCTGCGGGCGTGGCGAAGTTGATTCTGCGAGGCGGAATTGCTTCTCTAACAATTCGATCGGCCTCCGCCTGCGCATAGGTCATCTTTACTTCCCACTCTTGCGCCATACTCTTGACATGCTCGAGTGTGGTAGCAATTTCGCGATCCTGTCTGTCGAATTGGTCCACCAAACCTGCAGCTTCTGCCCTTTCATCCCTTAATGCGGCTGCGGCATCGGCGAGCTTCTTGGCTGTGGCCAGCATTTCCTTTCTAGTGGCCTCTAGAGCCTCCGGATCTGCGGCGTCGCCCGGGGTTATAGGTTTGTTAAGAACTGCTCGCGCAACCATCTCTTCAGCTGACAGGAGTTCCTCCGAGGAAGAATCCCTGCGGGGTCGCTCCCGTGACATTGGAGATCCTTGGTGGGATGGCTGAGGGTCAGATTGGTTGGTTGCCTCTTCTGATCCAGGTTGCCCCAGCGCTGCTACGGTTGCGAGAACCTGCTTAGGCTGGGCGGAGTCGACTTCAGGCTGATCACCGAAACCGTACTCCCCTAGCTTGCGGTTAAACTCGTCAGTATCCATGGAGGGGGTGTCTCCGGAAATTGGGCTCAGGTTGCCCAAAATCGACTCTTCAACCGGAGTTTCGCTTTCTCCGACAGGCTCAGCCTGATCCGGATCCGCGTCGTTTTTCGGTGCCTCTACCTGCTCAGGACCAGCTCCGTCTTCTTGAGGGGCGGTTCCGGCGGTATGGGCCAAGAAGTGTACGAAGTGGCACCTCTGCTTTTCTAACACCTGGGAGACCCAGGCGGATCTGCATTGGTCTTCCACCGTTGTTTCCTGCTCAGGGGCGGATTGGGTGGGCTTTGAAAATTCCAGATCCGAGGCGGAATCTTCCTTGGGAAGCTCCTGCATCTCAGATCGGATCTTCGCGACAGCATCCAGCTCTGCGGCGGTCGCGTCTGCGTTACTTACCAGTGGGTTTCCGTCGGAATCGACGGTTTCCCCGATGAAGATGTGTATGCCGCCAATTGGGACGATGGAGAGCTTGACGGGGTTTGTCCTAGCTGGAATCCAACACTCATCCGGAGGGACGATCGGCAGATTTCCGGCGTAGAGGACGCGCCCCACAGCGATGGTGTCGTCGTAGCTTCCCATGGCGGGACCCTCCCGGTTCCGGCCTCCAGACGCCACAGGCCCCACGGTGGGCGCCAACTGTCGTTGCCTAATCGACGGTACCCCGGAGGAGGGATCCTCACGAGGGGGAGAAGAAGTAGGGGCCATAGGGCGGAGTGCTCTCGGGACGGTGGTACGCGATTTACCCAGCTTCGGAACACCTGCACGATGACAGGGCCTACTGCTGCTTGTCTGGAATTATCTGGGCACTTTCGCGTTGTTACAATGAGTTGCGGTTGTGCCTCTAGGGCTCCCGAGATCCGGCTTATATAGGCGCACGGATCTAGGGTTTACATGGAGAGTCCTAGCTGGAATACAAGTTGCCTAACTACGGTACAATGTCTTGCCGTGTACGTCAAGGATCCGCCTTCCTTCAAGTACGTGCTGGATCCGGATACTTCATGGGCTGTCACGGATCCGGCCTCCTTCGTAGGTCGGTTGAGATCCGGCTTCCTGTTCCTGGGCTGGACTTTATCCTTCATGATCTACAGCAACTGGGCCGCCCGATGGGCCACATGCCTCATGAAGGAGATATGCCCTAGAGGCAATAATAAAGTGGTTATTATTTATATCTTTATATTTATGATAAATGTTTATATATCATGCTATAATTGTATTAACCGAAACATTAGTACATGTGTGATATGTAGACAACAAAGAAGTCCCTAGTATGCCTTTTAAACTAGCTTGTTGATTAATGGATGATTAGTTTCATAATCATGAACATTGGATGTTATTAATAACAAGGTTATATCATTGTATGAATGATGTAATGGATACACCCAATTAAGCGTAGCATAAGATCTCGTCATTAAGTTATTTGCTATAAGCTTTCAATACATAGTTACCTAGTCCTTATGACCATGAGATCATGTAAATCACTTATACCGGAAAGGTACTTTGATTACACCAAACACCACTGCGTAAATGGGTGGCTATAAAGGTGGGATTAAGTATCCGGAAAGTATGAGTTGAGGCATATGGATCAACAGTGGGATTTGTCCATCCCGATGACGGATAGATATACTCTTAGCCCTCTCGGTGGAATGTCGTCTAATGTCTTGCAAGCATATGAATGAGTTCATAAGAGACCACATACCACGGTACGAGTAAAGAGTACTTGTCAGGAGACGAGGTTGAACAAGGTATAGAGTGATACCGAAGATCAAACCTCGGACAAGTAAAATATCGCGTGACAAAGGGAATTGGTATTGTATGTGAATGGTTCATTCGATCACTAAAGTCATCGTTGAATATGTGGGAGCCATTATGGATCTCCAGATCCCACTATTGGTTATTGGTCAGAGTGAGTACTCAACCATGTCCGCATAGTTCACGAACCGTAGGGTGACACACTTAAAGTTGGATGTTGAAATGGTAGTACTTGAATATGGAATGGAGTTCGAATATTTGTTCGGAGTCCCGGATGAGATCCAGGAAATCACGAGGAGTTCCGGAATGGTCCGGAGAATAAGATTCATATATAGGATGTCATTTTATGTGAATTAAAATGTCGCGGAAGGTTCTATGGAAGGTTCTAGAAGGTTCTAGAAAAGTCCAGAAGAAACCACCAAGGAAGGTGGAGTCCACATGGGACTCCACCTCCATGGCCGGCCAACCCTAGTGGGGGAGGAGTCCCAAGTGGACTCCCCCTTAGGGGGCCGGCCACCCCCCCATATGGGAGGTGGAACTCCCACCTTTGGTGGGAGTCCTAGCTTGGCTAGGTTTCCCCCTCATATGGAAGGTTTTTGGTTCGGGTCTTATTCGAAGACTTGGACACCAACACTTGGGGATCCACCTATATAATGAGGGGCCAAGGGAGGGGGCCGGCCACCCCCAAGACCACAAGCTGGCTGCCCCATTGAAGTGGCCGGCCACCCCCTCCCAAACCCTAGCCGCCCCCCCCCCCTCTCCTCCATATCTCCCGCGTAGCTTAGCGAAGCTCCGCCGGACTTCTCCACCACCACCGACACCACGCCGTCGTGCTGTCGGATTCAAGAGGAGCTACTACTTCCGCTGCCCGCTGGAACGGGAGGTGGACGTCGTCTTCATCAACAACCGAACGTGTGACCGAGTACGGAGGTGCTGCCCGTTCGTGGCGCCGGAACCGATCGTGATCAAGATCTTCTACGCGCTTTTGCAAGCGGCAAGTGAACGTCTACCGCAGCAACAAGAGCCTCCTCTTGTAGGCTTTGGAATCTCTTCAAGGGTGAGACTCGATACCCCCTCGTTGCTACCGTCTTCTAGATTGCATCTTGGCTTGGATTGCGTGTTCGCGGTAGGAAATTTTTTGTTTTCTATGCAACGTTATCCTACAGTGGTATCAGAGCCGTGTCTATGCATAGATGGTTGCACGAGTAGAACACAATGGTTTTTGGGCGTTGATGCTCTTGTTATCTTTAGTTTGAGTACTTTGCATCTTTGTGGCATAGTGGGATGAAGCGGCTCGGACTAACTTTACATGACCGCGTTCATGAGACTTGTTCCTCGTTCGACATGCAACTTGTATTGCATAAGAGGCTTTGCGGGTGTCTGTCTCTCCTACTATAGTGAAGATTCAATTTACTCTTCTATTGAAAACATTAGTATCAACGTTGTGGTTCATGTTCGTAGGTAGATTAGATCTTTCTCGAAAACCCTAAACCACGTAAAATATGCAAACCAAATTAGAGACGTCTAACTTGTTTTTGCAGGGTTTGGTGATGTGATATGGCCATAATGTGATGATGAATATGTATGAGATGATCATTATTGTATTGTGGCAACCGGCAGGAGCCTTATGGTTGTCTTTAAATTTCATGTTGAGTAGTATTTCAAAGTAGTTGTAATAGTTGCTACATGGAGGATGTAACACCCCAAATTTCAAAATAAAGAGAAAATGAATTTCCTTTTTATAAAAATGAGAGCCAACAAAAACTTTTTCTTATATAAGATATTATGCTCAGTGCTCCTACCTATTACTTGTGTTTTTGCCTTAGTGAGTGTAGTATACTTGTGTGATACACCCTCAAACCCTAGAGTGATCAAGTGAAGATCACCAACCAAATAAAGTTAAAAGAGAAAGAAATCAAATAAGAAAAACCCTAAACCCTAACCTTTTCAAAAGACATTTGGATCTATTTCGAGAAACCCTGAATACAGGAAAAGCCATATGTGGGCCTATAGCCTTACTATGTAAATCTTAAACTCTACCTTTTCCTTTTTGATAAATGGTGGTGCACCATTGCAAAACTTATCTAACCCTAAACCTCATCCTTCTTGTCTTTAATCTTTGAGAAATAAAATAAAAAGGAAAATCTTATTTAAGAAAGAGGCATATATGCCTATGGCTATTTTGTAAAACTTTCCCTAGGTCTTTCTACTTTATGTAGAGAATTGGAAAGTATTCTTAAACCTTATCTAGTACTTTTCCAACACAATCCAAAGTGGAACACAAGGTTTTCAAAAAGAGAGTAATCATGCCATAGAGGCATATGAGAGCAAAATATCAATTTGGGAAATTGAGGATCTTGACCCTAGACTTGAAGTTGAATGGTTGGATCACTCCTTTATACCTTTTCAACTCTCAACAACATCAATTGGGTCAAGCCAAGTTCAATTAAAAATCAAATGCCACATATGCATAGAGGCATATGTGACCCATAGCCATCTTCACCAATTCTTGTCCTATGCACTTCTACTTTTACCAAATGGTGTGAAACCATCTCTGGACCCAATCTAACCCTAACTTGACCCTCCACCTTGCTCAAGTAAAGCAAGGGGAGCATCTTGCAAGAATATGAAATCTTGACTTGTCCCCTCTCTTGTGTTTTGGCCAATTTTACAAATCCTTGAGCAAGACCATTTGAAATGGTTTCAATGGTTTGAAAATGTTTCTAAACTAATAGGAATCACATTAGAATCAAGACAAGTCCAATCAAATGGAGAGAAACCCAATAGTGGGATAATTCCATTTTCTTCCTTCACATACACTTAGGGCCAATTTATCAAATCTTGACCTAGGCACCAACCTTGTCTCAAATGGGTTGGAACCTTTTACCTAACTCAATCTAACACCAAACAAATCTCACTCTTGTCAAAATGAAGCAAAGAGAAATAAAAGAATAAAAGTGAGAAAATCACAAAACCCTCACATTTGGCTTATGCCACTTTTATAGATTTTGACCCTAGACCATTTTGGCCTTCACCATGAGTTGAATAATGTTACCACACACTTATTACAACTTTTGGAATCAAAGAAAACCAATTCAAATGGTTTTCAAACTCAAATTTGGCTCACATGCAATAATGGTCAAATCTGCCATTATTATTCTGGTCACTACTTTGAGCCTCTCCATTTCAAGTTTTTCAAACTAAACTTTCCCAACTCTTTGCATGTCATCCAAGAGCACATCAAGGTGAACACTTTTTGTAAAGACCACCTTGCCAAAATCCTTCTTGATCAATTGCTATGCTCATCCAAAGTTGGCACTTTTAATTAAGTGGAACAATCTCCCACTTAGTGAAAATTGCCATTCTTTAAATTTCTAAATTCCACCACCACCTCTCCTTGCCTCTGGTCATTGAGAACCAAACCAAACCCACCTTTTTCAAATTTGGCAACCATAGGAATTTAACCAAAATTTGCAAGAAATAGAAATGGGCATTTATGGAACTATACCAACACTATTTGCAATAGTGTTTGCCTAACCCTAAACCCTTCACACTTGGTGCCTACATGTTCCCTGGTTCCCTCCACCTCCTCCTTGCACAGCATCTCTAGGAGGAGAGCTAGACATGGCCATGCCATGGCCATGCCGGCCATGGTCACCATGGACACCCTCCCCTCCTCACCTCTCACCACCACTCCCGGCCACCGTGTCCCATTGGATCCCCTTGGTCCCCTGAGCCAGCTCATACGCGCCATGGGTCGAAAGGTGGACCACAGAGCCCAGGCCAACACGCGACCGCGAAGAACAGGATAGACAGGAGCGGCATGGCCACGCTCTCGCGTGTCCGCCAGTGCGCGCCACGGCCACCCGTCGTCCCGACGCTCTTCGCCACCCCTGGCCCCCTCTCTTCTCCCTGAGCATCAGCGCCGCACCGCGAACCCGCCAGACACACTCGCGACCACGGCCCTGGACCGCCGCCGCCGGAGACGACGACAGGATCCCGTGAACGCCGCCGCGGACACGGAAGCAATGCGTCGCCGTCCGACACCGTCCGACCCCGCTGTCACCACCTGGAGAACCGCCTGGACTTGCTGAACATCGCCACGTCGTTGCCCAGCCCTCTAGCCCGCCGGAACCGCCGCGCCTTGGTCGACCTCACTGCACCCTCGCGGCACCACGAGCGCCTATAAAAGGAGGCCCCCTCCCACTGATTCCTCCACACCAAACCTGCTCGCCTCCCTCTCCTCGATCTCCTCATCCACTCCTCCCTCTCGATTGCTCACCGGAGCCCTCCAATTTCTCGCCGGAGCCCGCGGAGGAGCTGAGATCGCCGCCGACGAATCCAAGCACCATCGGCGACGCCACCGGTACCAGCGCACTCGCCGTCGTCTACAACGTCGACCTGCATCAACGCCGCCGCTCGCCGACGTCCCAGCTCGCCGCCGACCCCCGTGCCTCGCCGTGCCAGCGCCGCCCTCGCGTCGACGACGACGACGATCCCCCGCCGCACGATCTTCCTCTAATCCTACGGCCAACACTCGCGCGTACCGATTCGGGTGAGTAAACCCACTGACAGGTGGACCTCCCCCTGTCAGCTGGCCCGAAACGTTGCTGGGCTGGCTTGGGCCGTGTTTAAATCATTCGGCCCATTTTCTTTCCCGCCAGCCTGCCTAATCGAATTAGAATTAATTCAATTCAAACTTTTTCAATACTGAACCCCACTTTGAAATTGATTAGTTTCAAATCTGCTGAACCAAAATTTGTGAATTTTATATATTTGGAAAGCTAAGGAAAATATCTATCCAATGCCACTGGCCTCATGGTCAATCTCTTTGTAGAATTAATCTGACAAAAATAACAAGTCAGGGACTTTTCTGCCTTAGATTAATTCTTAAAAATCAACCACAAATGATCTTGAGTCAATTCCAACTCCTTTAGCTCACATTTGACTTGCACTAATTGTTTAGGCAAGAAAATGGTATGGTCACTTTGCATGATCATGCCCTAGTTTGAGTAGTTGGCAATATGGCTAGTTTAACTAGTGGATATTGTCCAAAACTATTAAGTAAACCTTATGAAGTCTTATGCTTCATTTAAACCTTGTCTCCAATAAATTCATGTGATGTTTGGACCACTGGCCAAACTCACTTATATGAATTACTTAGAGATTTAAATCATATGTAGTGTTATTAAATGGTATGAGGTATTTTACCTCATTTAAATCTACTTCTCAAAGGATGATGATGAATGGTTGACTTGGGTCAACATGATTTCATGTATGATTGTTTGAGAAATTAAATCTTAAGAAGATTTCAACAAGAGAGAAGTGTTTCTCCAACCCTAGATGGAAATTATCATTTCCATGTAAGGAGAGGAAATTACTTTTCCTCAAGCAACACAACCAATGCACCCTCTTTGTAGTATTTGTGTGAATAGAATAAATTGGTGTAATTACATTTGATGTTAGAATAACCAATGAATTGTTGAGGATGTGAAATCACCTCAATGGTAGTTGTTAACCTAGTTACAACTATGTGTTAAATCTTATGAGAGGTTGTCCTCTCATTTAAATCTTGGTCTCAAGTATTTCAACATGAGGTGGTGACCATGGTCTATACAATCTCATGTTGAGTATTTGGTGACATTAAATCACTACCTTGTTAGTATTAAATTGTATGAGGTATGGAACCTCATTTAAATCCTTTTCTTACATGATGAGTATGAAGAGGTTGACTTTAGTCAACCTAGGTCATATTGTGTTCATAAGAGAAATTAAATCTTAATAAGATAATGAGAGGAAATTATTTCTCGTGAATAAGAGGAACACCTCCACCCACTTAATAGAAAGTGTGATGCTAGTTAAGTTGTAAAGCTTGTGTGTGCTTAGTTAGTATGTAAGTTTGGTATGATGATTGTGTACCCCATATTCGTATTTTAGACGCTAGTACCGGAGACCATCAGGAAGAGGAGGACTTCTACGACAAAGACGGAGAAGAGAACTTAGACCCTCACTTCATACCAAGGCAAGCTAAAATACTATGCATGCTGATATTTCTGCAAGCCAATACCCGTGCAAGTTTTTACCCTTGCAAGCGTTTATCAATAATATTGTTTGCAAGCTAAACTACTTAGTTTGTAAGTAATATGCTGATAAAGTGCAAAGCCCCTTTGGGGCAAGACACCATGTTGCTTATCTTCTCTTATATGAACCCATCCCAAGTTTTGACTTTCTGATTCTTACTTGTTTCCTAAACCGATTACTTTTATAGTTAACTTTGGTCAGAGTACAAGTTGGGTTACTAGAGTAGTAAAGTTAGCCAGCTTTTACCAATCCAAACTAGACCCTTGCAAGTTGACCCCAATGCAAGATGCCAATCTTGCCACTTGCAAAGCTCACCATAAGCAAGGCACTACTTTCTCGACTTTATAATTATGCTCCTGCTTTCCAGTATTTGCTTTACAAGCCTTTATACTTTGGTTGTACCAAAATACTTTTTGATTCATGATTCACTTGGCTAGTATTGGACTAGTACAAGAGTATCAAACTTAGCCTAGAAGCAAAGCAAAATACTTAGCACCCCTCATACATAGATGCTAGTGCTGTTTTGAAAGTGACTCCTCCATTTGGGAAACTGGGAACTGAAAAGATTTCGAAAACCTTGGAATGACGAGTCATTCTATTGAGAGATTTTGAAGGAGTTTTGAAACCTTGGAATGAAGATGCATTTCCATTGAATGATTTTTTTGAAGGTGAATATGACCGGTGAATGACTTGGTGAATTTTACAAAAACACTGATGGTTGGGTTCGGATGCGATACCATTCCAATTTTACCGTACCCCCACAATACCTGAATCTGGGTAGGGCTTAACTGGAAGTTTGTGTGTCTTAGTATGGGTTCCCTCTAAACAAGCATCATCGGGGTTATGCCGAAAGCTGCCTCTACCACAAAAGAAACGATACGATATGATGCGAAATGAGGTGAATGTCCGGCCCAAGCCTGTGCGGTTCCCGGAGTTGACAGTTGGTCTTCACTGGGAGGCCAAGCTCATGGGGAGAGGTGCCTATACTAGGGTATGTAAATGAAAGGTTATGATTGGTAGTTCGCGTACTGCGTACGATAAATCAGGGCCAGTTACCCCTGACGAGCTATTGCAATTGTTGTGGCACAAGTGTACAACCTCTGCAGAGTCAAACCTATTCGAATAGCCGCGTCCTCGGTTATGGACAGTTGGAACGGCCATACTGTTCCGTCATCAGAACTTTTTGAAAACAATAAATGGTGAAGGGTGACTTATGATTTTGAACTTGAACGGAGACTTTGACTTGGAATCACAACCGAGTTGTGGGAATGACACTAATGTTCCCACTTGAGTTAGTTAGCACAGAAAGAGTTGATTACAAAAATGTTTGTGAAACAAAATTAGCTTTACGCAAAAATAGACTAGAGCTTAGCACCCCTTACTAGAATTGTTAGCACTTACCTTAGTATTTCGTTTGCGAGTACTTTAAAGTACTCACGGCTGTGTCCCTGGCTATTCAAATGGCCAGATTCTGAAGAAGAACAACAGTATGAGGAAGACGACCCGCAGGACGCCCACGACAACTAGGGAGCCTTCTGACGTCAGACGTTGGCCTGTGGACTAGAGAGTCCTTTCTACGTTACGCTTCCGCTATGAATCATGAACTTGTGAATGTTGATCCCTAGATCAACTCTGTGTGTAATATGGGATCATGTGATCTCTATTTGTAAGACGACTATGGTATGTAATGAATGATGACTTATGATATTCAACTGTTATGTCTCGCAACAACAATATTCCTGGGATTGCGATGTATGGCATGACAGGCATCTGGACTTAAAAATCCGGGTGTTGACAAGTTGGTATCAGAGCCATTGTTTGACCTTAGGAGACCCTAGTTAAAATGGACGTCTGAAAAACTTAGTTTCAAAAAACCAATGAAGTGAATATTTGTGAAAACTTGTTCTTACTCTTACCTTTGAGATTCTTTGCCAAAAATGAGAAAGACATACTCTACTTTCTTGCAAGCCTACATAAAAATTTGCACACTTGACTACTTCTCTAATTTACTCCTCTTTGCTCACAGATGACGTACCAATGGGAGTCTTATCAGCTTGGTCCCGAAGGCGACCTCAAGTTCGAAAAAGAGTTGAAGCAACTAGTGGATTATCTAGGACACCCGTACCCCAAGTTCTTCGGAATACCACTCAAGGCTAAGGCAGGAGAACCACCTCAGTGGGACGTTTCTACTGATCTACGAAGGAAGCTTGATGCCCCGGTATGGGAAACCATTTGGATTTCTGTAACGGAAAACACTTGGAAGAAAGGACTAGCCGAAGCGATGCAAGAAGCAATTTTTCGTCTGTGTGGACAAAATGAGAACAAGATCAAGAACACTCGCTTCATCTACTACCCAAGACATGACCACTGGGGAAGACCAATGACCATGCCCCCACCACAACCAAAGATGAACCCCTCTGAAGCACCTCAGGACTTCAGGCAGTACAAAACCCGCCGGGATTTGGACAACGCCCTCGCCTCTCGCCAAGCACCTCAACCGTGAAGAAGAAGAGTCCACCCGGAAGAGTAGTATCACTCCAGCACTTAATTAGGTGTGAGTTGTATCAGGATCCCTTGTATCGTAGAACGAAGGAATGGTTCTTCAAACCAACGGTGTGTTAGATTTGTAATGTGTGATGTTGGTATGAATGAAAAAGTGTTGCTGGTTTTTACCCCCTCAACACTCCTCAAGTCTTCAAGTTTTAAAATTCTTGAATTTTTAACTCAACCAAACCATAGAAGTTTCCCTCTTACCTTATTATCTACTTCGATGTTCAGATGGCCCCTCCGACCCGCAACAACTCCCGGGCCCCAGCCAATCAGATACACACTGAGCACGCCAAGATGACTGATGCCATCAACATCCTTGCCATGGAGCGCAAGGCACTTCGCCATCAACACGCCAAGAAGGACTACCTCATTGCCCGCCTCCGCGTGAAGATATCATCACTAGAACAACTCATTCCAACACCCCACCATGCCCCCAGAGCCAAGTCCGATGTGACTTGCTACACATGTGGTGCTACTGGTCACTACTCTAACAAGTGCCCCGTGAAGGCCGCCAACAATGCCCCAAGGACGGGAAGCAATGCTGTACCCATTACACAAAACGACAAGGCAACGGTAACCTGCTATGCATGTGGAACTGTGGGTCATTACTCCAGTGGATGCCCCAAGAAGCTTGCCAAGACTGCCGCCAACCCCGCTGCACCTGCACAGCCGCAGCGCCATTTCGCCACCAGAAGAAAGTTTGCTCCAAACTACCCGAACAACCGCAAAGGTCGCTACTACAACATGACGGCCACTGAAGCGCAAGAAGCACCTCAGAATATGCCAAGTATGTTTCCTGCTAAATCATATCGCCCAATCTCTCTTAGGAACCTAACTCCTCTTAAAATCTCGGGACGAGATTTGTTTAAGGGGGAAGGGTTTGTAACACCCCAAATTTCAAAATAAAGAGAAAATGAATTTCCTTTTTATAAAAATGAGAGCCAACAAAAACTTTTTCTTATATAAGATATTATGCTCAGTGCTCCTACCTATTACTTGTGTTTTTGCCTTAGTGAGTGTAGTATACTTGTGTGATACACCCTCAAACCCTAGAGTGATCAAGTGAAGATCACCAACCAAATAAAGTTAAAAGAGAAAGAAATCAAATAAGAAAAACCCTAAACCCTAACCTTTTCAAAAGACATTTGGATCTATTTCGAGAAACCCTGAATACAGGAAAAGCCATATGTGGGCCTATAGCCTTACTATGTAAATCTTAAACTCTACCTTTTCCTTTTTGATAAATGGTGGTGCACCATTGCAAAACTTATCTAACCCTAAACCTCATCCTTCTTGTCTTTAATCTTTGAGAAATAAAATAAAAAGGAAAATCTTATTTAAGAAAGAGGCATATATGCCTATGGCTATTTTGTAAAACTTTCCCTAGGTCTTTCTACTTTATGTAGAGAATTGGAAAGTATTCTTAAACCTTATCTAGTACTTTTCCAACACAATCCAAAGTGGAACACAAGGTTTTCAAAAAGAGAGTAATCATGCCATAGAGGCATATGAGAGCAAAATATCAATTTGGGAAATTGAGGATCTTGACCCTAGACTTGAAGTTGAATGGTTGGATCACTCCTTTATACCTTTTCAACTCTCAACAACATCAATTGGGTCAAGCCAAGTTCAATTAAAAATCAAATGCCACATATGCATAGAGGCATATGTGACCCATAGCCATCTTCACCAATTCTTGTCCTATGCACTTCTACTTTTACCAAATGGTGTGAAACCATCTCTGGACCCAATCTAACCCTAACTTGACCCTCCACCTTGCTCAAGTAAAGCAAGGGGAGCATCTTGCAAGAATATGAAATCTTGACTTGTCCCCTCTCTTGTGTTTTGGCCAATTTTACAAATCCTTGAGCAAGACCATTTGAAATGGTTTCAATGGTTTGAAAATGTTTCTAAACTAATAGGAATCACATTAGAATCAAGACAAGTCCAATCAAATGGAGAGAAACCCAATAGTGGGATAATTCCATTTTCTTCCTTCACATACACTTAGGGCCAATTTATCAAATCTTGACCTAGGCACCAACCTTGTCTCAAATGGGTTGGAACCTTTTACCTAACTCAATCTAACACCAAACAAATCTCACTCTTGTCAAAATGAAGCAAAGAGAAATAAAAGAATAAAAGTGAGAAAATCACAAAACCCTCACATTTGGCTTATGCCACTTTTATAGATTTTGACCCTAGACCATTTTGGCCTTCACCATGAGTTGAATAATGTTACCACACACTTATTACAACTTTTGGAATCAAAGAAAACCAATTCAAATGGTTTTCAAACTCAAATTTGGCTCACATGCAATAATGGTCAAATCTGCCATTATTATTCTGGTCACTACTTTGAGCCTCTCCATTTCAAGTTTTTCAACTAAACTTTCCCAACTCTTTGCATGTCATCCAAGAGCACATCAAGGTGAACACTTTTTGTAAAGACCACCTTGCCAAAATCCTTCTTGATCAATTGCTATGCTCATCCAAAGTTGGCACTTTTAATTAAGTGGAACAATCTCCCACTTAGTGAAAATTGCCATTCTTTAAATTTCTAAATTCCACCACCACCTCTCCTTGCCTCTGGTCATTGAGAACCAAACCAAACCCACCTTTTTCAAATTTGGCAACCATAGGAATTTAACCAAAATTTGCAAGAAATAGAAATGGGCATTTATGGAACTATACCAACACTATTTGCAATAGTGTTTGCCTAACCCTAAACCCTTCACACTTGGTGCCTACATGTTCCCTGGTTCCCTCCACCTCCTCCTTGCACAGCATCTCTAGGAGGAGAGCTAGACATGGCCATGCCATGGCCATGCCGGCCATGGTCACCATGGACACCCTCCCCTCCTCACCTCTCACCACCACTCCCGGCCACCGTGTCCCATTGGATCCCCTTGGTCCCCTGAGCCAGCTCATACGCGCCATGGGTCGAAAGGTGGACCACAGAGCCCAGGCCAGCACGCGCCCGCGAAGTTCTGGCGCGACAGGAGCGGCATGGCCACGCTCTCGCGTGTCCGCCAGTGCGCGCCACGGCCACCCGTCGTCCCGACGCTCTTCGCCACCCCTGGCCCCCTCTCTTCTCCCTGAGCATCAGCGCCGCACCGCGAACCCGCCAGACACACTCGCGACCACGGCCCTGGACCGCCGCCGCCGGAGACGACGACAGGATCCCGTGAACGCCGCCGCGGACACGGAAGCAATGCGTCGCCGTCCGACACCGTCCGACCCCGCTGTCACCACCTGGAGAACCGCCTGGACTTGCTGAACATCGCCACGTCGTTGCCCAGCCCTCTAGCCCGCCGGAACCGCCGCGCCTTGGTCGACCTCACTGCACCCTCGCGGCACCACGAGCGCCTATAAAAGGAGGCCCCCTCCCACTGATTCCTCCACACCAAACCTGCTCGCCTCCCTCTCCTCGATCTCCTCATCCACTCCTCCCTCTCGATTGCTCACCGGAGCCCTCCAATTTCTCGCCGGAGCCCGCGGAGGAGCTGAGATCGCCGCCGACGAATCCAAGCACCATCGGCGACGCCACCGGTACCAGCGCACTCGCCGTCGTCTACAACGTCGACCTGTATCAACGCCGCCGCTCGCCGACGTCCCAGCTCGCCGCCGACCCCCGTGCCTCGCCGTGCCAGCGCCGCCCTCGCGTCGACGACGACGACGATCCCCCGCCGCACGATCTTCCTCTAATCCTACGGCCAACACTCGCGCGTACCGATTCGGGTGAGTAAACCCACTGACAGGTGGACCTCCCCCTGTCAGCTGGCTCGAAACGTTGCTGGGCTGGCTTGGGCCGTGTTTAAATCATTCGGCCCATTTTCTTTCCCGCCAGCCCGCCTAATCGAATTAGAATTAATTCAATTCAAACTTTTTCAATACTGAACCCCACTTTGAAATTGATTAGTTTCAAATCTGCTGAACCAAAATTTGTGAATTTTATATATTTGGAAAGCTAAGGAAAATATCTATCCAATGCCACTGGCCTCATGGTCAATCTCTTTGTAGAATTAATCTGACAAAAATAACAAGTCAGGGACTTTTCTGCCTTAGATTAATTCTTAAAAATCAACCACAAATGATCTTGAGTCAATTCCAACTCCTTTAGCTCACATTTGACTTGCACTAATTGTTTAGGCAAGAAAATGGTATGGTCACTTTGCATGATCATGCCCTAGTTTGAGTAGTGTGCAATATGGCTAGTTTAACTAGTGGATATTGTCCAAAACTATTAAGTAAACCTTATGAAGTCTTATGCTTCATTTAAACCTTGTCTCCAATAAATTCATGTGATGTTTGGACCACTGGCCAAACTCACTTATATGAATTGCTTAGAGATTTAAATCATATGTAGTGTTATTAAATGGTATGAGGTATTTTACCTCATTTAAATCTACTTCTCAAAGGATGATGATGAATGGTTGACTTGGGTCAACATGATTTCATGTATGATTGTTTGAGAAATTAAATCTTAAGAAGATTTCAACAAGAGAGAAGTGTTTCTCCAACCCTAGATGGAAATTATCATTTCCATGTAAGGAGAGGAAATTACTTTTCCTCAAGCAACACAACCAATGCACCCTCTTTGTAGTATTTGTGTGAATAGAATAAATTGGTGTAATTACATTTGATGTTAGAATAACCAATGAATTGTTGAGGATGTGAAATCACCTCAATGGTAGTTGTTAACCTAGTTACAACTATGTGTTAAATCTTATGAGAGGTTGTCCTCTCATTTAAATCTTGGTCTCAAGTATTTCAACATGAGGTGGTGACCATGGTCTATACAATCTCATGTTGAGTATTTGGTGACATTAAATCACTACCTTGTTAGTATTAAATTGTATGAGGTATGGAACCTCATTTAAATCCTTTTCTTACATGATGAGTATGAAGAGGTTGACTTTAGTCAACCTAGGTCATATTGTGTTCATAAGAGAAATTAAATCTTAATAAGATAATGAGAGGAAATTATTTCTCGTGAATAAGAGGAACACCTCCACCCACTTAATAGAAAGTGTGATGCTAGTTAAGTTGTAAAGCTTGTGTGTGCTTAGTTAGTATGTAAGTTTGGTATGATGATTGTGTACCCCGTATTCGTATTTTAGACGCTAGTACCGGAGACCATCAGGAAGAGGAGGACTTCTACGACAAAGACGGAGAAGAGAACTTAGACCCTCACTTCATACCAAGGCAAGCTAAAATACTATGCATGCTGATATTTCTGCAAGCCAATACCCGTGCAAGTTTTTACCCTTGCAAGCGTTTATCAATAATATTGTTTGCAAGCTAAACTACTTAGTTTGTAAGTAATATGCTGATAAAGTGCAAAGCCCCTTTGGGGCAAGACACCATGTTGCTTATCTTCTCTTATATGAACCCATCCCAAGTTTTGACTTTACAGATTCTTACTTGTTTCCTAAACCAGTTACTTTTATAGTTAACTTTGGTCAGAGTACAAGTTGGGTTACTAGAGTAGTAAAGTTAGCCAGCTTTTACCAATCCAAACTAGACCCTTGCAAGTTGACCCCAATGCAAGATGCCAATCTTGCCACTTGCAAAGCTCACCATAAGCAAGGCACTACTTTCTCGACTTTATAATTATGCTCCTGCTTTCCAGTATTTGCTTTACAAGCCTTTATACTTTGGTTGTACCAAAATACTTTTTGATTCATGATTCACTTGGCTAGTATTGGACTAGTACAAGAGTATCAAACTTAGCCTAGAAGCAAAGCAAAATACTTAGCACCCCTCATACATAGATGCTAGTGCTGTTTTGAAAGTGACTCCTCCATTTGGGAAACTGGGAACTGAAAAGATTTCGAAAACCTTGGAATGACGAGTCATTCTATTGAGAGATTTTGAAGGAGTTTTGAAACCTTGGAATGAAGATGCATTTCCATTGAATGATTTTTTTGAAGGTGAATATGACCGGTGAATGACTTGGTGAATTTTACAAAAACACTGATGGTTGGGTTCGGATGCGATACCATTCCAATTTTACCGTACCCCCACAATACCTGAATCTGGGTAGGGCTTAACTGGAAGTTTGTGTGTCTTAGTATGGGTTCCCTCTAAACAAGCATCATCGGGGTTATGCCGAAAGCTGCCTCTACCACAAAAGAAACGATACGATATGATGCGAAATGAGGTGAATGTCCGGCCCAAGCCCTGTGCAGTTCCCAGGTTGACAGTTGGTCTTCACTGGGAGGCCAAGCTCATGGGGAGAGGTGCCTATACTAGGGTATGTAAATGAAAGGTTATGATTGGTAGTTCGCGTACTGCGTACGATAAATCAGGGCCAGTTACCCCTGACGAGCTATTGCAATTGTTGTGGCACAAGTGTACAACCTCTGCAGAGTCAAACCTATTCGAATAGCCGCGTCCTCGGTTATGGACAGTTGGAACGGCCATACTGTTCCGTCATCAGAACTTTTTGAAAACAATAAATGGTGAAGGGTGACTTATGATTTTGAACTTGAACGGAGACTTTGACTTGGAATCACAACCGAGTTGTGGGAATGACACTAATGTTCCCACTTGAGTTAGTTAGCACAGAAAGAGTTGATTACAAAAATGTTTGTGAAACAAAATTAGCTTTACGCAAAAATAGACTAGAGCTTAGCACCCCTTACTAGAATTGTTAGCACTTACCTTAGTATTTCGTTTGCGAGTACTTTAAAGTACTCACGGCTGTGTCCCTGGCTATTCAAATGGCCAGATTCTGAAGAAGAACAACAGTATGAGGAAGACGACCCGCAGGACGCCCACGACAACTAGGGAGCCTTCTGACGTCAGACGTTGGCCTGTGGACTAGAGAGTCCTTTCTACGTTACGCTTCCGCTATGAATCATGAACTTGTGAATGTTGATCCCTAGATCAACTCTGTGTGTAATATGGGATCATGTGATCTCTATTTGTAAGACGACTATGGTATGTAATGAATGATGACTTATGATATTCAACTGTTATGTCTCGCAACAACAATATTCCTGGGATTGCGATGTATGGCATGACAGGCATCTGGACTTAAAAATCCGGGTGTTGACAGAGGACAATCATGAAGACGGCGCCATTGACCTTGACGCTACGCCGACGATGATGGAGATCATGCCCGAAGATGATGGAGATCATGTCCGTGCTTTGGAGATGAAGATCAAAGGCGCAAAGACAAAAGGGCCATATCATATCACATATGAACTGCATGTGATGTTAATCCTTTTATGCATCTTATTTTGCTTAGATCGCGATGGTAGCATTATAAGATGATCCCTCACTAAAATCTCAAGATAATAAAGTGTTCATCCTTAGTAGCACCGTTACCAAGTCTTGTCGTTTCGAAGCATCTCGTGATGATCGGGTGTGATAGATTCAATAAGTACATACAACGGGTGCAAGACAATTTTGCACATGCGGATACTAAGGTGGCCTTGACGAGCCTAGCATGTACAGACATGGTCTCGGAACACGTGATACCGAAAGGTAGAGCATGAATCATATGGTTGATATGATGAACACTTTGAGTGTTCGCCACTGAAATCACACTTTTTCTCGTGATGATCGGGTTTAGGTGCGGTGGATTTGGTTCGTGTGATCACTAAGACAATGCGAGGGATATTGTTTTGAGTGGGAGTTCACTTAGATTTTTAATTATGTTGAATTAAAATTTGAACTCAATTTGTCATAAACTTAGTCTAAACTTTTGCAAATATATGTTGTAGAGATGGCGTCCTCAATCAATTTTAATCAGTTCCTAGAGAAAGAGAAACTTAAGAGCAACGGTAGCAACTTCACCGACTGGTTTCATCATGTGAGGATCTTCCTCTCTGGCGGAAATCTGCAATATGTGCTTGATGCACCGCTAGGTGACCCTCCTGCAGAAACTGAAACCGATGAAGTAAAAGCTGTTTACGAGACTCGGAAAACTCGGTACTCTCAAGTTCAGTGTGCCATCCTGTGCGATCCGGAATCCGATCTTCAAAAACGTTTTGAGCACCATGATCCTCATGAGTTGATGAATGAGCTGAAAGCTATATTCGAGACTCATGCGGCCGTGGAATGCTATGAAGCATCGAAACAATTCTTCAGCTGCATGATGGAAGAAGGCAGCTCCGTTAGTGAGCACATGCTCGCCATGACCGGGCATGCGAAGAAACTCAGTGACTTGGGAATAGTGATTCCTAACAGACTGGGGATTAATCGTGTCCTTCAATCACTGCCACCAAGTTACAAGAACTTTGTGATGAACTACAATATGCAGAACATGAACAAGGAGTTACTTGAACTCTTTGGCATGCTAAAAGCTGCTGAGATTGAGATCAAGAAAGAGCACCAAGTGTTGATGGTCAACAAGACCACCAGTTTCAAGAAACAGGGCAAGTCTAAGGGAAAATTCAAGAAGGGTGGCAAGAAAGCTGCCACACCTCCTGTGAAACCTAAGAACGGCCCTAAGCCTGATGCTGAGTGCTATTACTGCAAGGAGAAGGGACACTGGAAGCGTAATTGCTCCAAGTATCTGGCTGATCTAAAGAGCGGCCTTGTCAAGAAGAAGAAAGAAGGTATATCTGATATACATGTTATAGATGTTCATTTCACTGGTTCTCGTTCTAGTACCTGGGTATTTGATACTGGTTCGGTTGCTCATATTTGTAACTCGAAACAGGAACTAAAGAATAAACGACAACTGCTGAAAGATGAAGTGACGATGCGCGTTGGAAACGGATCCAAGGTCAATGTGATCGCAGTCGGCACACTTCCTCTACATCTACCTTCGGGATTAGTTTTAAGCCTAAATAATTGCTATTATGTACTGCGTTGAGCATGAACATTATACCTGGATCTTGTTTAATGCAAGACGGTTATTCATTCAAGTCTGAGAATAATGGTTGTTCTATTTTTATGAATAATATCTTTTATGGTCGAGCACCACAAAAGAATGGCTTATTTCTGTTAGATCTCGATAGTAGTGATACGCATATACATAACATTGATGCTAAGCGAATTAAATTGAATGATAATTCCACTTATATGTGGCACTGTCGTCTTGGTCATATTGGAGTGAAACGCATGAAGAAACTCCATACTGATGGATTACTTGAATCACTTGACTTTGAGTCACTTGATAGATGCGAAGCATGTCTAATGGGAAAAATGACAAAGACTCCATTTTCTGGTATGATGGAGCGAGCTACTGACTTATTAGAAATCATACATACCGATGTATGTGGACCAATGAGCGTAGCATCGCGCGGTGGTTATCGTTATGTTCTAACCTTCACAGATGATCTGAGTAGATATGGGTATATCTATTTCATGAAACATAAATCCGAAACTTTCGAGAAGTTTAAGGAATTTCAAAGTGAAGTAGAAAATCAACGTAACAAGAAGATTAAATTTCTACGATCTGATCGTGGAGGTGAATATCTGAGTTATGAGTTTGGCATGCATTTAAAGAAATGCGGAATACTTTCACAATTGACACCGCCGGGAACACCTCAACGTAACGGTGTGTCCGAACGTCGTAATCGAACTCTCTTAGATATGGTTCGTTCTATGATGTCTCTTACTGATTTGCCGTTATCATTTTGGAGTTATGCATTAGAGACAGCCGCATTCACTTTAAATAGAGCACCATCAAAATCCGTAGAAACGACACCATATGAATTATGGTTTAATAAGAAACCTAAGCTGTCGTTTCTGAAAGTTTGGGGTTGCGAAGCCTATGTAAAGAAGTTACAACCGGACAAGCTAGAACCCAAAGCGGAGAAATGCGTCTTCATAGGATACCCTAAGGAAACTATAGGGTACACTTTCTATCACAGATCCGAAGGCAAAATCTTTGTTGCTAAGAACGGAACCTTTCTTGAGAAAGAATTTCTCACTAAAGAAGTGACTGGAAGAAAAGTAGAACTCGATGAGATTGATGAATCTATACTCGTTGATCAGAGTAGCGCAGTACCGGAAGTTGTACCTGTACCGCCTACACCGGCAACAGAGGAAGCTAATGATAATGATCATGAAACTTCGAACGAGGAAACTACTGAACCTCGCAGATCGACAAGGGAACGTACCACTCCTGATTGGTATGATCCTTGTCTAAATGTCATGATTGTGGATAACAATGATGAGGACCCTGCGACGTATGAAGAAGCGATGATGAGCCCAGATTCCAACAAATGGCAAGAAGCCATGAAATCCGAAATGGGATCCATGTATGATAACAAAGTATGGACTTTGGTAGACTTACCTGATAGCCGAAAGGCTATCGAGAATAAATGGATCTTCAAGAGAAAAACAGATGCTGATGGTAATATTACTGTCTATAAAGCTCGACTTGTCGCAAAGGGTTTCCGACAAATTCAAGGAGTTGACTACGATGAGACTTTCTCACCTGTAGCGAAGCTAAAATCTGTGAGGATTTTGTTAGCAATAGCTGCATTTTTCGATTATGAGATTTGGCAGATGGATGTCAAAACGGCGTTCCTTAATGGAGGCATTGAGGAAGAGTTGTATATGGTACAACCCAAAGGTTTTGTCGATCCTAAAAATGCTGACAAAGTATGCAAACTTCAGCGTTCAATCTATGGACTGAAGCAAGCATTGAGAAGTTGGAACCGACGCTTTGATAAGGTGATCAAAGACTTCGGGTTTATACAGTGTCATGAAGAGGCCTGTATTTACAAGAAAGTGAGTGGGAGCTCTGTAGCATTCCTGATATTATATGTAGATGACATCTAATTGATCGGGAATGATATAGAACTATTAAGCAGTGTTAAAGGTTATTTGAATAATAGTTTTTCAATGAAAGACCTTGGTGAAGCATCATATATATTAGGCATCAAGATCTATAGAGATAGATCAAGACGCCTAATAGGGCTATCACAGAGTACATATCTGGACAAGATTCTAAAGAAGTTTAGAATGGACGAAAGTAAGAAAGGGTTCTTACCTATGTTACCAGGCAAAGTCTTGAGTAAGACTCAAGGACCGGCTACGGCAGAAGAAAGAGAAAGAATGAGTAAAATCCCCTATGCCTCGGCAGTAGGATCTATCATGTATGCCATGCTATGTACTAGACCGGATATAGCACATGCTGTTAGTTTGACTAGCAGATATCAAAGTGATCCAGGAATGGAACACTGGACAGCGGTCAAGAATATCCTGAAGTACTTGAAAAGAACTAAGGATATGTTTCTTTGTTATGGAGGTGACCAAGAGCTCGTTGTAAATGGTTACACCGATGCAAGTTGGAACACTGATCCTGATGACTCTAAGTCACAATCTGGGTACGTGTTTATATTGAATGGTGCTGCAGTAAGCTGGGCAAGCTCGAAGCAGTGCACGGTGGCGAAGTCTTCAACAGAATCAGAGTACATAGCGGCTTCATCAGAAGCGGTATGGATGAAGAGGTTCATTGTAGAGCTCGGTGTGGTTCCTAGTGCATTGGACCCATTAATCATTTACTGTGATAACATGGGTGCCATCGCCAATGCACAAGAGCCAAGGTCACACAAGAGGCTGAACCATATCAAGCTGCGTTACCACTCGATTCATGAGTACATCGAAGATGGAGAAGTAAAGATTTGCAAAGTACACACTGATCTGAATGTAGCAGATCCGTTGACTAAAGCTCTCCCTAGGGCAAAGCATGACCAACACCAGAATGCCATGGGTGTTAGGTATATTACAATGTAATCTAGATTATTGACTCTAGTGCAAGTGGGAGGCAAGGAGATATGCCCTAGAGGCAATAATAAAGTGGTTATTATTTATATCTTTATGTTTATGATAAATGTTTATATATCATGCTATAATTGTATTAACCGAAACATTAGTACATGTGTGATATGTAGACAACAAAGAAGTCCCTAGTATGCCTCTTAAACTAGCTTGTTGATTAATGGATGATTAGTTTCATAATCATGAACATTGGATGTTATTAATAACAAGGTTATATCATTGTATGAATGATGTAATGGATACACCCAATTAAGCGTAGCATAAGATCTCGTCATTAAGTTATTTGCTATAAGCTTTCAATACATAGTTACCTAGTCCTTATGACCATGAGATCATGTAAATCACTTATACCGGAAAGGTACTTTGATTACACCAAACACCACTGCGTAAATGGGTGGCTATAAAGGTGGGATTAAGTATCCGGAAAGTATGAGTTGAGGCATATGGATCAACAGTGGGATTTGTCCATCCCGATGACGGATAGATATACTCTGAGCCCTCTCGGTGGAATATCGTCTAATGTCTTGCAAGCATATGATTGAGTTCATAAGAGACCACATACCACGGTACGAGTAAAGAGTACTTGTCAGGAGACGAGGTTGAACAAGGTATAGAGTGATACCGAAGATCAAACCTCGGACAAGTAAAATATCGCGTGACAAAGGGAATTGGTATTGTATGTGAATGGTTCATTCGATCACTAAAGTCATCGTTGAATATGTGGGAGCCATTATGGATCTCCAGATCCCACTATTGGTTATTGGTCGGAGTGAGTACTCAACCATGTCCGCATAGTTCACGAACCGTAGGGTGACACACTTAAAGTTGGATGTTGAAATGGTAGTACTTGAATATGGAATGGAGTTCGAATATTTGTTGGGAGTCCCGGATGAGATCCCGGACATCACGAGGAGTTCCGGAATGTTCCGGAGAATAAGATTCATATATAGGATGTCATTTTATGTGAATTAAAATGTCGCGGAAGGTTCTATGGAAGGTTCTAGAAGGTTCTAGAAAAGTCCGGAAGAAACCACCAAGGAAGGTGGAGTCCACATGGGACTCCACCTCCATGGCCGGCCAACCCTAGTGGGGGAGGAGTCCCAAGTGGACTCCCCCTTAGGGGGCCGGCCACCCCCCCCCATATGGGAGGTGGAACTCCCACCTTTGGTGGGAGTCCTAGCTTGGCTAGGTTTCCCCCTCATATGGAAGGTTTTTGGTTCGGGTCTTATTCGAAGACTTGGACACCAACACTTGGGGATCCACCTATATAATGAGGGGCCAAGGGAGGGGGCCGGCCACCACCAAGACCACAAGCTGGCCGCCCCATTGAAGTAGCCGGCCACCCCCTCCCAAACCCTAGCCGCCCCCCCCTCTCCTCCATATCTCCCGCGTAGCTTAGCGAAGCTCCGCCGGACTTCTCCACCGCCACCGACACCACGCCGTCGTGCTGTCGGATTCAAGAGGAGCTACTACTTCCGCTGCCCGCTGGAACGGGAGGTGGACGTCGTCTTCATCAACAACCGAACGTGTGACCGAGTACGGAGGTGCTGCCCGTTCGTGGCGCCGGAACCGATCGTGATCAAGATCTTCTACGCGCTTTTGCAAGCGGCAAGTGAACGTCTACCGCAGCAACAAGAGCCTCCTCTTGTAGGCTTTGGAATCTCTTCAAGGGTGAGACTCGATACCCCCTCGTTGCTACCGTCTTCTAGATTGCATCTTGGCTTGGATTGCGTGTTCGCGGTAGGAATTTTTTTGTTTTCTATGCAACGTTATCCTACACCTCACCACCAACTATGGGCCACCCGGGCTTGCCGGATCTAGGCCATGCCGTTGATATACCCATAAAGTATACCCACAACACCGGACGAGTGAAAAGCGGGGAAGGGCCCGATCTATTGGTGACTCGACGCACGAACCCCACCGCCACGTCGCTCAAATCTCCCCCACCCCTCATATCTCTCTCGCCGCCGGCACCACCCCGCCGGCTTGTTGCCCAGATTCCGCCGCCCCTCCTTCCCCACCTGCCTATATTCCACCGTCTTTGGACGATGGTCTATCTGGCTGCTCTTCCGTCGGCCTGTTTTCCGACTTTGGCCTGCTCCTCGTCGCTCGCGGCTCGGGTTGCCTCGATCACGCCCATCAGGTGTTCGTCCATTTGCCTCGCCGGCCATGGACTCGGACGAAGAGGAGGAGAAGATGTTCGTCGAGCTTATGCAAGAAGAGATGGCAGCAGCCGCCCAAGACGACGAGCACATGATGATCCTAGGTTGCTTGGCAAGCATGTACGCCGGACTGGCAACTGGTCGACGTGGTGGGTCGGCACCAGGTCGCCGGAAGTGCAAGCCGAGACAGCGAATGGAGGGCTACTGCATGTTGTACGCTGACTACTTCGCCGACAATCCATTGCACAGTGAGAGTGTTTTCCGGCGTCGTTTCAGGATGAGTAGAAAGCTATTTCTTCAAATTGTGTATGCCATCCGAGACTTTGATCCCTACTTCAGATGCAAGGCGGATTGCGCTGGTTTGGTTGGATTTTCGTCATTGCAGAAGTGCACAGTGGCTATGAGGATGCTGGCGTATGGAGCTCCCGGTGATGGTGCAGATGACTATCTTCGGATGGCGGAGTCCACCGCCCTTGATTGTTTCTACCGGTTCTGCAGGGCCGTCATAGCAGTGTTCGGGGACTATTACTTGAGATCACCCACTGTCGAAGACACTCAGAGGATCCTTGCAACAAATGAAGCTAGGGGTTTTCCAGGGATGCTTGGAAGCATTGATTGCATGCATTGGCAATGGAAGAACTGTCCGTTTGCGTGGCAGGGAATGTACAAGGGTCACAAAAAAGGCTGCACTGTGATACTTGAAGCATTGGCTACCCATGATCTCTGGATTTGGCACTCTTTCTTTGGTATGCCTGGATCCAACAATGACATCAACGTCCTAAACTGCTCCCCGGTCTTTTCCAAGCTTGTTGAGGGTCATGCCCCCCCGGTGGACTATGTGATCAATGGTCGGCACTACAACAAAGGATACTACCTTGCAGACGGTATCTATCCAAAGTGGGCAACATTTGTGAAGACTATCTCCAACCCTAGCACCCCCAAACTTTGCGAGTTTTTCAAGAAACAAGAAGCTTGCCGAAAAGACGTCGAGCGTGCATTAGGTGTCCTCCAGCAGAGATTTGCTATCGTTCGGTTCCCCGCTATGACTTGGTCCAAAGATCAGATGTGGGAGGTGATGAACTGCTGTGTGTGCCTACACAATATGATTATTGAAAATGAGCGAAAGCATCCGGTTCCTCTGGCTGAGCAAGAAGCACCGTATGAGAGAGAGGGTCCTCTTGCACAGCCTAATCACCAGGTGCCTCCATCATGGGCCGCCTTCATTGCTATGCGCCAGGAGATTCGACACTCTACAATGCATCAGCTGCTGCAAGATGATCTGGTGGAGCACATATGGAGGCTCCGAGGCAACGCCAACGCCGACGCCAACTAGTCTGTCTTAATTTGTTTGAAAAATTGTGAAATTGTGTGCTTCATTTGTTTCAGCACTTGTTAAACATTGTACTGATTATCGCCGAATTTGTTTCAGCAATTTTCGTACTCTTGGTCGCCGAACTTGTTAAATTTTATGTTAAATTTGTTTGAAATATGTCAAATGGTCGAGGTTGGGGGTTTCCTGCCGGGGGGACGGCTGGAACTTCGGCGCTCCCCACGCCAAATCTTCCTCCAATCCGGACGAAAATTTCGCCGGATTTGGGCGTGGGGAGCGCCAACGAGTGGGGATGCTCTAAGAGCATCTATGGTCGCGTCCCCAAACGGCGTTTGGGGGACGGTGGACAAGAAATGGGGAACATTGCGCTCCAGTCGTGTCCCTAAAGCTAAATAACGCCTCATTTTATGTCCGATGTCCCCAGTAGAGACTCTGTGCATAGAGTCTCTACCGGGGACGCCAGACACAAAAACAGCGTCTACATGCATGCATGCAACCCCTAGTCCCCACATGCCATTCCCTTTCCCCACACTTTCTCTCACCTACTTTTCCCACATGGGGTGGCCCCTTCTATTAAAATGCATACATCCAGACGCTATTTGAGGGACGCGGTTGAAAAGGGCCTCTTTTTTTGTACAGATTTTTGATTTTTTTTGTCTGACGCAGTCTCAAACATGCTCAAAATCTTTTGTACTGAACTTTTTTGAGGGGCACAACTGGAGATGCTCTAACACCGACTGCCAGATGCCAGGCCGCCACTCACAAGTCACAATGGAGTCGAGGACGCCTCGACCGAGGCGGTAGTCCAGCTCAATTTGTGTCGTGTCCGTGTGCGCCCGCATCTGAGTCGTCGCTAGCAGCGGCATGGACGGACACATGATTATTCACATATGGGGCGGTGGACGGCAGATTCTGCGACCCGCGCCTTTGCCTCAATGGAGTTACTCTTATTAGAGCATCTTTAATAGAGTCCCGTATTTATCCGAACTGAATAAACGGAGTTCAGTTTCCCGAAAAATAAATTGAGAGCGCATTTGGGCACGGCGCAGAACACAAACTATAAACCTAAACCGAACTCGCGAAAATCAAACGACACGGGAAATCGATTTTCGTGATTGCAGTCGATTTCATCCGATCAAGCTTAATTCGTTTATAATTCACAATAATAGTGGCAAAATACAACCGCATTGGACCTAAATTACATACTACGGACCTAATTAGACTAGAAATTAAGGTTCCCGGCGACTATACTGTCACCGGGCGTCGGCGGATGGTTTTTTCTCATCGGCGATCGCTAGGCGATGACGAGGGCCGACAGCTCGATGGCCGCCGCGCCGGAGGCGCTCCCGCAGAGCAGAGGCGGTCCGTCTGCGTCATCGTCATCGCCGCTCGGGGGCAACGGCGACAGCGGCGGGCTGCACGCGCCGGCAGCGGGGGGCGCCTCCGCTTCCCCAGCCGCCTCCGCAGCCGCAGCCGCCTCCACGCGCGCTTCAAGGCGGCACGCCATTAGGTCCGGCCACTTGCGGCCAGCCCGCTTCCAAGCGGCGTCGGAGCGCGCCCGCCTGCCGCGCTCCATCTCCCCCGTACGCCCGGCGGACAGCGATTTGTCCTTCCGGCGCCGGATCGGCCGCCGCCCCTACCCACGCGTCTTACACGCGTCATTTCGGACGGTGGGGTGGTGGCCATAGCGGCTGAGCGGCGTCCGAGCAACGGGGATTGCTCGTCGGAGCGGCAACGGGCTGCGGTGGCGGGAGAGGAGCGACGGGAGGGGAGTAGGGTTTCCGAACCGAACTCCCCTCCGCGAACCCTTTTAATAGGGGCCGTGTGGTGAGTTTCTCGGGCCCCTGAACTTCCAATTCGGGCCGGACCATGTTTACGGGCTCTGATCTGCGCGCATTTCAGCCCGAACCCGTAAATCCTTCGGAAAAGTTCGGTTCCGGCGGGATTTACGGGCTCTGTTAGAGCATCTCTAACAGAGCCCGTATTTGTCCGAACTGAATAAACGGAGTTCAGTCTCCCAAAAACAAATTGAGAGCGCATTTGGGCACGGCGCAGAACAGAAACTGTAAACCCAAACCGAACTCGCGAAAATCAAACGACGCGGGAAATCGATTTTCGTGATTGCAATCGATTTCATCCGATCAAGCTTAATTCGTTCATAATTCACAATAATAGTGGCAAAATACAACCGCATTGGACCTAAATTACGTACTACGGACCTAATTAGACTAGAAATTAAGGTTCCCGGCAACTATACTGTCACCGGGCGTCGGCGGAGGGTTTTTGCTCGCCGGCGATCGCTAGGCGACGACGAGGGCCGGCAGCTCGATGGCCGCCGCGCCGGAGGCGCTCCCACAGAGCAGAGGCGGTCCGTCTGCGTCGTCGTCATCGCCGCTCGGGGGCAACGGCGGCAGCGGCGGGCTGCACGCGCCGGCAGCGGGGGGCGCCTCCGCTTCCCCAGCCGCCTCCGCGCGCACTTCAAGGCGGCGCGCCATTAGGTCCGGCCACTTGCGGCCGGCCCGCTTCCATGCGGTGTCGGAGCGCGCCAGCCTGCCGCGCTCCGTCTCCGCCCGACGGATGGCGATTTTTCCTTCCGACGCCGGATCGGCCGCCTGATGACCCACAAGTATATGGGGTGTATCGTAGTACTTTCGATAAATAAGAGTGTCAAACCCAACGAGGAGCAGAAGGTGTTGACAAGCAGTTTCGATGAATGATTCACTGTAAATGCTCACTAACAAGTATTCAGGGGGTTTTGATATAGCAGATAAATAAAGTACAAGTAAGTAAAGTGCGAGAGTAATTATTGCAGCGAGTGGCCCAATCCTTTTTAGCACAAAGGACAAGCCGGTTTGTTTACTTATAATGATCAAACGTTCTTGAGGACACACGGGAATTTAGTCTAGTGCTTTCGCTTCATATAGTTGATTAATATTCATTGTTTTGATAAGTGTTGTGTGGGTGAACCTATGCTAATGCACCGCCCTTCCTAGGACTAATACATACTTGTGATTTTACCCCTTGCAAACATCCGCAAATACAAGAAAGTAATTAAGATAAATCTAACCATAGCCTTAAACTCCGAGATCCTGCTATCCCTCCTGCATCGATATACCAACGGGGGTTCAGGTTGCTGTCACTCCGGCAACCCCACAATTAGCAAACGAATACAAGATGTATTCCCCTAGGCCCATAAAGGTGAAGTATCATGTAGTCGACGTTCACATGACACCACTAGAATAATAACACCACAACTTAAATATCAAACCATTGAATATTACTCAACATAGTTCACTACTAACATTTAGACTTCACCCATGTCCTCAAGAACTAAACGAACTACTCACGAGACATCATATGGAACATGATCAGAGGTGATATGATGATGAATAAAAATCTGAACATAAACCTTGGTTCAATGGTTTCACTCAATAGCATCAATAATAAGGAGTAATCAATACCGGGAGAGTTTCCCCTATCAAACAATCAAGATTCAACCCTAGATTTTACAGCGGTGACGAGGTGCAGCGGTGGAGATGACGGTGACGGTGGTGGAGATGATGGTGATGATGATCCCAGTGAAGTCCAGCTCGATGGCGGTGACGATGGCGTCGATTTCTCCCTCCGGGAGGGAATTTCCCCGGTAGATTTCAGCCTACCGGAGAGCTCTTTTCTCTCTGGTGTTTTCCGCCCCACAGAGGCGGCTGTGTCTCCTCGCGATTATTCCCAGCACCTTAGGTTTTCGGGTAGATGAAGTACGCGAAAGAGAGGAGGCCGAGAGGGGCTGTGGGCCCCCTCCCCACAAGGCGGCGCGGCCATGGCAGGGCCCGCGCCGGCCTATGGGGGGCCCATGGCGGCCCTCCTTGGCTCCTCCTTTTGGCTGGCTCATTCTTCTGGAAAAATAAGATCTCCGGTGTAATTTCCGTCAATTGTTGATCTCCAGAAATATTGCATTCTGACAGTGCTTTTTCCAGCAGAATCCTGACTCCGGTGAATGATTCTCCAATAATCATGAAACATGCAAAATAGGTGAAATAACATAAGTATCATCTCTAAATATGAAATATATCAATGAATAATAGTAAATTATGATATAAAATAGTGATGCAAAATGGACGTATCAACTCCCCCCAAACTTAGACTTCGCTTGTCCCCAAGAGAAACTGAACTCAGTAAACAAGACCACATGTTTATGGAGTGAAGAGTCGATAAATAAAATACGGACAAGAAGCTTCATATTAATTCACACAAGACATTCTAGTGAACAACTTCCTCATATAATTCAACTTGAAACAAGTAAAAGGAAATCACAAATAAAGGTACATAGGAAATCATAATTGGTGACGGCAAACTTCGTTCTTGGTCAGAGAACAATTAACAGATTGTACTTATCTGTCGAGCAGCGCTCTTATATTAAAGCTTATACGGCAAAACTTGCATACTCAATCATAATAATCTCCTCATAATCATTGATAACTTTCAAAGCTATATTCATTCGGATAAAACTTGTACTAAACAAGGAAGAGTAAAGGCATGATTAAGTAGATCACAATATAAATGGTTTGATCACAACAACTCAATTGCTTGCTTAAGATAGAGGAAAATAGGTTAACTGACTCAACATAAAGTAAAAGATAGGCCCTTCGTAGAGGGAAGCAGGGATTAAATCATGTGCTAGAGCTTTTTCCGTTTTGAAATCATATAGAGAGCATAAAAGTAAAGTTTGAGAGGTGTTTGTTGTTGTCAACGAATGGTAGTGGGTATTCTAACCCCCTTGCCAAACAGACTTCCAAAGAGCGGCTCCCATGAAGGACGTTATCTCAACCAACAAGGTAGATCATCCCTCTTCTCTTTTGTTTACACACGTACTTTAGTTTATTTAAGGATGACACTCCTCCCAACCTTTGCTTTCTCAAGCCATGGCTAACCGAATCCTCGGGTGCCTTCCAACATTTCACATACCATGGAGGAGTGTCTATTGCAAAATTAAGTGGCTTACTGATGAATCAGGGCAAAATATGTGAAGAGAGTTATTAATGAAAGTTAATTAATTGGGGCTGGGAACCCAGTTGCCAGCTCTTTTTTTGCAAAATTATAGGATAAGTGGATGAAGCCACTAGTCCATTGGTGAAAGTACGCCCAACAAGATTGAAAGATAAAACACCACATACTTCCTCATGAGCTATAAAACATTAACACAAATAAGAGGTAATAACTTTTGAATTGTTTAAAGGTAGCACAGGAAGTATTTACTTGGAATGGCAGGGAAATACCACATAGTAGGTAGTTATGGTGGACACTGATGGCATAGGTTTGGGTTAAGGGTTTGGATGCACGAGAAGCATTCTCTCTCAGTACAGGTCTTTGGCTAGCAAGGTTGATTAGCAATCATAAGAGTTGAGGGAAACAAACAAATATACATGTGATAGAAACAATCATGCATCTTCCTTGTAAGCACAAACAATTTTAACTTCAGAATACTAAGCTAAGAGCTAATAAGAAAGAAAGATAATGAAATAACATATCTACATGTATTTCCTCTTTTCTACTTAAACTCAAAGTGTTGTTGCTATTGACTGATACGTCTCCGACGTATCGATAATTTCTTATGTTCCATGCCACATTATTGATGATATCTACATGTTTTATGCATACTTTATGTCATATTTATGCATTTTCTGGAACTAACCTATTAACAAGATGCCGAAGAGCCAGTTGCTGTTTTCTGCTGTTTTTGGTTTCAGAAATCCTAGTAAGGAAATATTCTCGGAATTGGACGAAATCAACGCCCAGGGGCCTATTTTGCCACGAAGCTTCCAGAAGACCGAAGAGTCAACGAAGTGGGGCCACGAAGTGGCCAGGGGGTAGGGCGGCGTGGCCCCACCCTTGGCCGCGCCGACCTGTCTCCTGGGCCCCTCGCGACGCCCCTTGACCTGCCCTTCCGCCTACAAATAGCCTTCGTCGCGAAACCCCCAGTACGGAAAAGCCACGGTACGAGAAACCTTCCAGAGCCGCCGCCATCGCGAAGCCAAGATCTGGGGGACAGGAGTCTCTGTTCCGGCACGCCGCCGGGACGGGGAAGTGCCCCCGGAAGGCTTCTCCATCGACACCGCTGCCATCTCCACCGCCATCTTCATCAACGCTGCTGTCTCCCATGAGGAGGGAGTAGTTCTCCATCGAGGCTTGGGGCTGTACCGGTAGCTATGTGGTTCATCTCTCTCCTATGTACTTCAATACAATAATCTCATGAGCTGCCTTACATGATTGAGATTCATATGATGATGCTTGTAATCTAGATGTCATTATGCTAGTCAAGTGGATTTTACTTATGTGATCTCCGGAGACTCCTTGTCCCACGTGTGTAAAGGTGACAGTGTGTGCACCGTGTGGGTCTCTTAGGCTATATTTCACAGAATACTTATTCACTGTTATGAATGGCATAGTGAAGTGCTTATTTATATCTCTTTATGATTGCAATGTGTTTTGTATCACAATTCATCTGTGTGCTACTCTAGTGATGTTATTAAAGTAGTTTATTCCTCCTGCACGGTGTAATGGTGACAGTGTGTGCATCGTGTTAGTACTTGGCGTAGGCTATGATTGTGATCTCTTGTAGATTATGAAGTTAACTATTGCTATGATGGTATTGATGTGATCTATGCCTCCTTTCGTAGCGTGAAGGTGACAGTGTGCATGCTATGTTAGTACTTGGTTTGGTTATGTTGATCTGTCATGCACTCTAAGGTTATTTAAACATGAATATCGAATATTGTGGAGCTTGTTAACTCCGGCATTGAGGGTTCGTGTAATCCTACACAGTTAGTGGTGTTCATCATCCAACAAGAGGGTGTAGAGTCTAGCATCTATCTATTTATTCTGTTATGTGATCAATGTTGAGAGTGTCCACTAGTGAAAGTATGATCCCTAGGCCTTGTTCGCAAATACTGCTATCGCTGCTTGTTTCATCGTTCTACCGCATCTGTCTTGTCCGCAATATTACCACCATCAACCACACGCCAGCAAGCACTTTTCTGGCACCGTTACTACTGCTCATACTTATTCATACCACCTGTATTTCACTATCTCTTCGCCGAACTAGTGCACCTATTAGGTGTGTTGGGGACACAAGAGACTTCTTGCTTTGTGGTTGCAGGGTTGCATGAGAGGGATATCTTTGACCTCTTCCTCCCTGAGATCGATAAACCTTGGGTGATCCACTTAAGGGAAACTTGCTGCTGTTCTACAAACCTCTGCTCTTGGAGGCCCAACACTGTCTACAAGAATAGAAGCTCCCGTAGACATCAAGCACTTTTCTGGCGCCGTTGCCAGGGAGGAAAGGTAAAAGGAACTCATACTCCGGTTCCAGGTAACAGTACTTTTCTGGCGCCATTGTGTTTGTGCTCGAAGCTATTTCCTTTAGATCCTGCAATTGCATCTTTTTGTTTCTTGTTTACACTAGTTAGGCATAATGGAAAACAACAAAAATATGAGAGATCTTTATGAACTTTATCTTGAATTAGGACATGATGTGTTTGAAGAGAGAATTAAAAAACCCATGGAACTTTATATGCATGCTAATGGGAATGTTATTAATATGAATGCTTTGAACACTATTGTTGCTAATGCTATGGAAAATTCTAAGCTTGGGGAAGTCGGTTTTGATGAAAATGATCTCTTTAGCCCTCCGGGTATTGAGGAGAAAGTTTATGTTGATTATGATATGCCTCCCATATATGATGATTATAATGATAGTAGCCTTTTAGTACCGCCTGTTATGGAGGATAAATTTGATTATGATTACAATATGCCTCCTATATTTGATGATAGCCACTTTGTTGAATTTGCTCCCACTACAACTAATAAAATTGATTATGCTTATGTTGGGAGTAGTAATAATTTTATGCATGAGACTCATGATAAGAATGCTTTATGTGATAGTTATATTGTTGAGTTTGCTCATGATACTACTGAAAGTTATTATGAGAGAGGAAATTATGGTTGTAGAAATTTTCATGTTACTAAAACACCTCTCTATGTGCTGAAATTTTTGAAGCTACACTTGTTCTATCTTCCTATGCTTGTTACTTTGCTCTTCATGAACTTGTTTATTTATAAGATTCCTATGCATAGGAAGCATGTTAGGCTTAAATTTGTTTTCAATTTGCTTCTTGATGCTCTCTTTTGCTTCAAATACTATTTCTTGCGAGTGCATCATTAAAACTGCTGAGCCCATCTTAATGGCTATAAAGAAAGAACTTCTTGGGAGATAACCCATGTGTTTATTTTGCTACAGTACTTTTGTTTTATATTTGTGTCTTGGAAGTTGTTACTACTGTAGCAACCTCTCCTTATCTTATTTTTATTGTTTTGTTGTGCCAAGTAAAGTCTTTGATAGCAAGGTTGATACTAGATTTGGATTACTGCGCAGAAACAGATTTCTTTGCTGTCACGAATCTGGGCAAAATTCTCTGTAGGTAACTCAGAAAATTATGCCAATTTACGTGAGTGATCCTCAGATATGTACGCAACTTTCATTCAATTTGAGCATTTTCATTTGAGCAAGTCTGGTGCCTCAATAAAATTCGTCTTTACGGACTGTTCTGTTTTGACAGATTCTGCCTTTTATTTCGCATTGCCTCTTTTGCTATGTGGGATGGATTTCTTTGTTCCATTGACTTCCAGTAGCTTTGAGCAATGTCCAGAAGTGTTAAGAATGATTGTGTCACCTCTGAACATGTGAGTTTTTGATTATGCACTAACCCTCTAATGAGTTGTTTTGAGTTTGGTGTGGAGGAAGTTTTCAAGGGTCAAGAGAGGAGGATGATATACTATGATCAAGGAGAGTGAAAGCTCTAAGCTTGGGGATGCCCCGGTGGTTCATCCCTGCATATTTAAAGAAGACTCAAGCATCTAAGCTTGGGGATGCCCAAGGCATCCCCTTCTTCATCGACAAATTATCAGGTTCCTTCTCTTGAAACTATATTTTTATTCGGTCACATCTTATGTGCTTTGCTTGGAGCGTCGGTTTGTTTTTGTTTTTGTTTTGTTTGAATAAAATGGATCCTAGCATTCATTGTGTGGGAGAGAGACACGCTCCGCTGTTGCATATGGACAAGTATGTCCTTAGGCTTTACTCATAATTTTCATGGCGAAGGTTGAAACTGCTTCGTTAAGTTGTTATATGGTTGGAATTGGAAAATGCTACATGTAGTAATTGCTATAATGTCTTGGATAATGTGATACTTGGCAATTGTTGTGCTCATGTTTAAGCTCTTGCATCATATACTTTGCACCCATTAATGAAGAAATACATAGAGCTTGCTAAATTTGGTTTGCATAATTGGTCTCTCTAAGGTCTAGATAATTTCTAGTAAGAGTTTGAACAACAAGGAAGATGGTGTAGAGTCTTATAATGTTTACAATATGTCTTTTATGTGAGTCTTGCTGCACCGGTTCATCCTTGTGTTTGTTTCAAATAGCCTTGCTAGCCTAAACCTTGTATCGAGAGGGAATACTTCTCATGCATCCAAAATACTTGAGCCAACCACTATGCCATTTGTGTCCACCATACCTACCTACTACATGGTATTTTCCGCCATTCCAAAGTAAATTGCTTGAGTGCTACCTTTAAACAATTCAAAATTTATCACCTCTGATTTGTGTTAATGTTTTATAGCTCATGAGGAAGTATGTGGTGTTTATCTTTCAATCTTGTTGGGCAACTTTCACCAATGGACTAGTGGCTTCATCCGCTTATCCAATAATTTTGCAAAAAGAGCTGGCAATGGGATTCCCAGTCCCAAATTAATTAACCAAAATAGACACTCATCCGTGGTATGTGATTGTTGGACGGCACCCGAAGGATTCGGTTAGCCATGGCTTGTGTAAGCAAAGGTGGGGAGGAGTGTCATCATAATAAAACTAAAATAAAAAGGCACTCCTTCATGGTATGAGATTGTTGGCAGGCACCCGAGGATTCGGTTAGCCATGGTTTGTGAAAGAAAGGTTGGAAGGAGTGCCACACAAAAATAAAATAAAATGGGAGCCGCTCTTTGAAGGTTTGTCTGGCAAGGGGGTTAGAGTACCCACTACCATTCGTTGACAACAACAAACACCTCTCAAAATTTTACTTTTATTGCTCTCTATATGTTTTCAAAATCAAAGCTCTAGCACAAATATATCAATCGATGCTTTCCTCTTTGAAGGACCATTCTTTTACTTTTATTGTTGAGTCAGTTCACCTATCTCTCTCCACCTCAAGAAGCAAACACTTGTGTGAACTGTGCATTGATTCCTACATACTTGCATATTGCACTTGTTATATTACTCTATATTGACAATATCCATGAGATATGCATGTTACAAGTTGAAAGCAACCGCTGAAACTTCATCTTCCTTTGTGTTGCTTCAATACCTTTACTTTGAATTATTGCTTTATGAGTTAACTCTTATGCAAGACTTATTGATGCTTGTCTTGAAGTACTATTCATGAAAAGTCTTTGCTTTATGATTCATTTGTTTACTCATGTCATTACCATTGTTTTGATCGCTGCATTCATTACATGTGCTTTACAATAGTATGATCAAGGTTATGATGGCATGTCACTCCAGAAATTATCTTTGTTATCGTTTACCTGCTCGGGACGAGCAGAAACTAAGCTTGGGGATGCTGATACGTCTCCGACGTATCGATAATTTCTTATGTTCAATGCCACATTATTGATGATATCTACATGTTTTATGCATACTTTATGTCATATTTATGCATTTTCTGGAACTAACCTATTAACAAGATGCCGAAGAGTCAGTTGCTGTTTTTTGCTGTTTTTGGTTTCAGAAATCCTAGTAAGGAAATATTCTCGGAATTGGACGAAATCAACGCCCAGGGGCCTATTTTGCCACGAAGCTTCCAGAAGACCGAAGAGTCAACGAAGTGGGGCCACGAGGTGGCCAGGGGGTAGGGCGGTGCGGCCCCACCCTTGGCCGCGCCGACCTGTCTCCTGGGCCCCTCGCGACGCCCCTTGACCCGCCCTTCCGCCTACAAATAGCCTTCGTCGCGAAACCCCCAGTACGGAAAAGCCACGGTACGAGAAACCTTCCAGAGCCGCCGCCATCGCGAAGCCAAGATCTGGGGGACAGGAGTCTCTGTTCCGGCACGCCGCCGGGACGGGGAAGTGCCCCCGGAAGGCTTCTCCATCGACACCGCTGCCATCTCCATCGCCATCTTCATCAACGCTGCTATCTCCCATGAGGAGGGAGTAGTTCTCCATCGAGGCTCGGGGCTGTACCAGTAGCTATGTGGTTCATCTCTCTCCTATGTACTTCAATACAATAATCTCATGAGCTGCCTTACATGATTGAGATTCATATGATGATGCTTGTAATCTAGATGTCATTATGCTAGTCAAGTGGATTTTACTTATGTGATCTCCGGAGACTCCTTGTCCCACGCGTGTAAAGGTGACAGTGTGTGCACCGTGTGGGTCTCTTAGGCTATATTTCACAGAATACTTATTCACTGTTATGAATGGCATAGTGAAGTGCTTATTTATATCTCTTTATGATTGCAATGTGTTTTGTATCACAATTCATCTGTGTGCTACTCTAGTGATGTTATTAAAGTAGTTTATTCCTCCTGCACGGTGTAATGGTGACAGTGTGTGCATCGTGTTAGTACTTGGCGTAGGCTATGATTGTGATCTCTTGTAGATTATGAAGTTAACTATTGCTATGATGGTATTGATGTGATCTATGCCTCCTTTCGTAGCGTGAAGGTGACGGTGTGCATGCTATGTTTGTACTTGGTTTGGTTATGTTGATCTGTCATGCACTCTAAGGTTATTTAAACATGAATATTGAATATTGTGGAGCTTGTTAACTCCGGCATTGAGGGTTCGTGTAATCCTACACAGTTAGTGGTGTTCATCATCCAACAAGAGGGTGTAGAGTCTAGCATCTATCTATTTATTCTGTTATGTGATCAATGTTGAGAGTGTCCACTAGTGAAAGTATGATCCCTAGGCCTTTTTCGCAAATACTGCTATCGCTGCTTGTTTACTGTTCTACTGCATCTGTACTGTCCGCAATATTACCACCATCAACCACACGCCAGCAAGCACTTTTCTGGCACCGTTACTACTGCTCATACTTATTCATACCACCTGTATTTCACTATCTCTTCGCCGAACTAGTGCACCTATTAGGTGTGTTGGGGACACAAGAGACTTCTTGCTTTATGGTTGCAGGGTTGCATGAGAGGGATATCTTTGACCTCTTCCTCCCTGAGATCGATAAACCTTGGGTGATCCACTTAAGGGAAACTTGCTGCTGTTCTACAAACCTCTGCTCTTGGAGGCCCAACACTGTCTACAAGAATAGAAGCTCCCGCAGACATCATTGACCAATGCTAAGTTTGCCAAAACCAAATAGATTCACTCAATGCTCCCAAAGTGATACCAATACTAACAACAAGATCAATCATATAATAGAGATTGCAAACTAAAATAAGATGTGCAATATGTAAATGATAAAACTTCTCATTAATATTCCATAACAATAATTCACACCAATGGATACATAGATAACCAACTAAAAGAGAGATATCCATACTGCAACCCATCTTATATGATAACTTCCCTCCGACGTATCGATAATTTCTTATGTTCCATGCCACATTATTGATGATATCTACATGTTTTATGCATACTTTACATCATATTTATGCATTTTCTGGAACTAACCTATTAACGAGATGCCGAAGAGCCGATTCTTGTCAAGTTCTGCTGTTTTTGGTTTCAGAAATCCTAGTAAGGAAATATTCTCGGAATTGGACGAAATCAACGCCCAGGGGCCTATTTTCACACGAAGCTTCCAGAAGACCGGAGAGTCAACGAAGTGGGGCCACGAGGCGGCCAGACGATAGGGCGGCGTGGCCCAGGTCTTGGCCGCGCCGACCTGTCTCCTGGGCCCCTCGTGTGGCCCCTGACCTGCCCTTCCGCCTACAAATAGCCTTCGTCGCGAAACCCCCAGTACCGAGAGCCATGATACGGAAAACCTTCCAGAGACGCCGCCGCCGCCAATCCCATCTCGGGGGATTCAGGAGATCGCCTCCGGCACCCTGCCGGAGAGGGGATTCATTTCCCGGAGGACTCTACACCGCCATGGTCGCCTCCGGAGTGATGAGTGAGTAGTTCACCCCTGGACTATGGGTCCATAGCAGTAGCTAGATGGTTGTCTTCTCCTCATTATGCTTCATTGTCGGATCTTGTGAGCTGTCGAACATTATCAAGATCATCTATCTGTAATACTATATGTTGTGTTTGTTGGGATCCGATGAATAGAGAATACTATGTTATGTTGATTATCAATTTATACCTATGTGTTGTTTATGATCTTGCATGCTCTCCGTTATTAGTAGAGGCTCTGGCCAAGTTGATGCTAGTAACTCCAAGAGGGAGTATTTATGCTCGATAGTGGGTTCATGTCTCCGTGAATCTGGGGGAGTGAGAGAAACCTCTAAGATTATGGATGTGCTGTTGCCACTAGGGATAAAACATTGATGCTATGTCCGAGGATGTAGTTATTGATTACATTACGCACCATACTTAATGCAATTGTCTGTTGTTTTCAACTTAATACTAGAAGGGGTTCGGATGATAACCTGAAGGTGGACTTTTTAGGCATAGATGCATGCTGGATAGCGGTCTATGTACTTTGTCGTAATGCCCAATTAAATCTCACAATACTCATCATATCATGTATGTGCATGGTCATGCCCTCTCTATTTGTCAATTGCCCAACTGTAATTTGTTCACCCAACATGCTATTTATCTTATGGGAGAGACACCTCTAGTGAACTGTGGACCCCGGTCCATTCTTTACATCTGAAATACAATCTACTGCAATTGTTCTACTGTTCTATGCAAACAATCATCATCCACACTATACATCTAATCCTTTGTTACAGCAAGCCGGTGAGATTGACAACCTCACTGTTTCGTTGGGGCAAAGTACTTGGTTTGTGTTGTGCAGGTTCCACGTTGGCGCCGGAATCCCTAGTGTTGCGTCGCACTACATCTCGCCGCCATCAACCTTCAACGTGCTTCTTGACTCCTACTGGTTCGATTAAACCTTGGTTTCATACTGAGGGAAAACTTGCCGCTGTACGCATCACACCTTCCTCTTGGGGTTCCCAACGGACGCGTTCTGTACGCGTATCATGTGATACCGCGGCACTCCCCCCCAAGCTTGGAACAAACCAAGGGGGTGCCAATACCAATGATGAATTACTCCTTCGGCTGTGGTGGTGATGAATTCTTGATAAGCTTCTTAACAAGCTCCTTTAGCTCATCAATCTCGTACATGAGGTTGCGGATCATCTCCGAATTGTGCTCGACACGGTTAAGAAGTATGTCCGACGGCGAGTCCCAACTCTTAGAGTTGTTTCCCCACTCTTCAGCTTCAGGCTTCATCCTTCCTGCAGTGTTAGAACGATCAATATCCCAACTGCTAGGCAATACTGCCTTGGGAACCCTTTCAATTTGACTATTATGAATTAGAATGTGGAAGGGGTTGTAGGTGCCTGGAGGAGATGTCTTTGGAGCTAAGAAGTGACGTGGAACTTTTCCTCCGATGTTAATTCTTGCGCTCTTCTTGGAACTGAAAGGATTTTCCACCACCCCGATGCTTGCCACGGTGGCACGCGGGTATACACGCGAGTCTTCCTTCACTTCTTCTTCATCTTCTTCCTTGACACTCTCGTCCACCTCTTTCCACTCGGGATCTTGAATATCTTCCTCCGAAAGACCCTTGCCCTTGTTGTTGGAGACCATGGTGCTTCTAGATCAAAAACAGCTCCTGGCAGAAAACAGCTCGAAACAAAACGCGACGAGAAAACGATATATGGACCTCCAGGGGTCCGGGGGATTATATAGCAGAAATTTTCACGACAGAAGGAAAGTACCAGGTCGAACCAGAGTCGGAGAGGGACACCGAGGGGCCGTCCTCATAGGGCGGCGCGGCCAGGGTAGGGCCCGCGCCGGCCTATGGGGGCACGCCCTCGTGCGTCTCCTCCTCTCCGTTTCGATCTCGTAATTTTTCATATTTTCCGAAAATAGCAACAACATTGTTCGGAAAGTTAAACGCAGACTTTTTATTACCAGAACTGTTACCTATTCAAAGTCGAATTCTGCAGAACTGTCAATTTGACCTTTGATGAAAGCTCCCGGAGTCACCACTCGAATAACATCAACATCTTCATTATAAGAATCACCAGAGATATAATGCTTGAGTCTTTGTCCATTCACCACTTGTGTGGCATCACCTTGCAGAGAACTAATTTTAATTGCCCCTGAACGATACACCTCCACAATGACATATGGTCCTTCCCATTTTGAGAGTAATTTCCCTACAAAAAATCTGAGACGAGACCGATACAATAGGACTTTATCCCCAACATTAAATTATCTTTTGATAATTCTTCTATCATGCCATTTCTTAACTTTCTCTTTAAAGAGTTTAGCATTTTCATAAGCTTCACTTCTCCATTCATCTAGAGAACTCAATTGTAGCAATCTCTTCTTACCGGCAAGTTTAGGATCTTTATTTAGTTCTCTTACAGCCCAATAAGCTTTGTGCTCTAGTTCTAAAGGTAAATGACAAGCTTTCCCATAAACCATTTTATAAGGTGACATACCCATGGGATTTTTATAAGCAGTTCTATAAGCCCATAGTGCTTCCTTCAATTTACTAGCCCAATTCTTTCTAGATTTATTAACAGTCTTTTGCAAGATAGATTTAATCTCTCTATTTGATAATTCTACTTGCCTACTAGTTTGAGGATGATAAGCGGAAGCAATCCTATGATTAATACCATATTTAGCAAGAGTTTTTCTAAAACCACCATGAATAAAATGAGAACCTCCATCAGTCATAAGATATCTAGGAACTCCAAATCTAGGAAAAATAATATCTAAAAGCATTCTTAAAGAGGTCTCACCATCAGCACTTTTTGTGGGTATGGCTTCCACCCATTTAGTAAAATAATCAACAGCGACAAGTATATGAGTGTTACCTTCTGAAGAAGGGAAAGGTCCCATGAAGTCAAATCCCCAACAATCGAATGGTTCAATGACAAGAGTATAATTCATAGGCATTTCATTGCGTCTGGAGATATTACCAACTCTTTGACATTCATCACAAAATAAAATTAAATTTCTTGCATCTTTAAAGAGAGTTGCCAATAGAAACCTGATTGTAGAACCTTTTGCGCGGTTCTATCTAAGGCGTGATGTCCTCCATAAGCACTACCATGACACTTACTCAATATCTCTTGTTGTTCATATTCGGGAACACATCTTCGCATAATACCATCCACTCCTTCTTTATATAAGTGTGGGTCATCCCAAAAAATAATGCCTCAAGTCATAAAAGAATTTCCTCCTTTGCTGGGCTGAAAAGGTTGGAGGCAAGTACTTGGAAACAATAAAGTTAGCATAATCAGCATACCAAGGACTATCTCGCGAGCTCACCTTTATTACAACCAATTGTTCATTTGGAAAACTATCATTAACATGAATAGGATCATAAGCAATATTTTTCCAATCTAGACAAATTATCAGCACCTTTCCTATCTATAATATGCAAATCAAATTCTTGCAAAAGAAGCACCCAACTAATAAGCCTTGGCTTAGCATCTTTCTTTTCCATAAGGTACCTAATTGCAGAATGATCAGTATGGATTGTAACTTTTGAATCAACAATATAAGATCTAAACTATTCACAAGCAAAGACTACAGCTAATAACTCTTTTTCAGTTGTAGCATAATTTCTTTGAGCAGCATCAAGAGTTTTACTAGCATAATGAATAACATTCAATTTTTTATCTACTCGCTGTCCAAGGACAGCACCTACAGCAAAATCACTAGCATCACACATAATTTCAAAAGGTAAGTTCCAATCAGGAGGTTCAGCTACAGGAGCAGTTGTTAATGCTTTCTTTAGAGTTTCAAAAGCTTCCTTACCATCATCATCAAAAACAAAAGGTACATCTTTTTGAAGAAGATTAGTAAGAGGCTTTGAAATCTTGGAGAAATCTTTAATAAATCTCCTATAAAACCCAGCATGACCAAGAACACTGCGAATACCTTTAACATCCCTAGGATAGGGCATCTTCTCAAAAGCTTCAACTTTAGCTCTATCAACTTCAATACCTCTCTCGGAAATTTTATGTCCCAATACAATTCCTTCATTAACCATAAAGTGGCATTTCTCCCAATTAAGAACATGGTTAGTTTCTTCACATATCTGCAAAACTTTATCAAGGTTTCGCAAGAAAGTATCAAAAGAATTCCCATAGACAGAAAAATCATCCATGAATACCTCTACAATCTTCTCACAAAAGCCATGAAAAATAGCAGACATGCATCTTTGAAAAGTAGCAGGAGCATTACATAAACCAAAAGGCATACTCTATAAGCATAAGTTCCATAGGGACAAGTGAAAGTGGTTTTCTCTTGATCTTTAGTTCTAACAGCAATTTGTGAAAACCCAGAATAACCATCAAGAAAGCAAAAATGAGTATTTTTAGACAACCTTTCTAACATTTGATCAATAAAAGGTAAAGGGTAATGATCTTTCTTAGTAACTTTATTAACTTTTCGATAATCAATGCACATTCTATACCCTACAACTACTCTTTGAGGGATGAGCTCATCATTATCATTAGGCACAACAGTTATTCCTCCTTTCTTAGGAACACAATGCACAGGACTAACCCATCTACTATCAGCAATAGGATATATAATACCGGCTTCAAGAAGTTTTAATACCTCATTCCTTACCACATCCTTCATCTTAGGAATTAGACGACGCTGATGTTCAACAATAGGCTTTGCATCATCTTCCATATTGATGGCATGTTGGCAAATAGAGGGAGAAATACCCTTCAAGTCATCAAGAGTATAGCCAATAGCTCCTCGGTGTTTCTTCAATATTTCCAATAACCTTTCTTCCTCAAAATCTGAAAGCTTAGAACTAATAATAACATGATATATTTTCTTATCATCAATATGAGCATACTTAAGATTATCAGGCAATGGTTTTAAATCAAAAACAGGATCTTCCTTTGGTGGTGGTGTTGTACCTAGATCTTCAACCGGTAAGTCATGTTTAAGAATAGGTTGACGAAGGAAAATTTCATCAAGCTCATTCCTTTCTTCCCTAAAGACTTCACTCTCACTATCCTCCAAATGTTGTTGCAAAGGATTATTAGGAGCAAGAGAAATAGACGCACACTGTTCAACTCTAAAATCATTATTAGGCAAATCAGCTTTATAAGGAGTTTTGGCAAATTTAGAGAAATTAAACTCATAAGATTCACCAGAAAATTTAGTCATAATTTTCTCCTTCTTGCAATCTATAACAGCTCCACAAGTATTTAGAAAAGGTCTACCAAAAATAATAGGACAAGACTTACTAGCAGCAGAACCAAGTACCAAAAAGTCAGCAAGATATTTAATCTTACCACATAGAACTTCCACATCTCGAACAATACCAATAGGAGATATAGTTTCTTTATTAGCTAGCCGAATAACCACATCAATATCTTTAAGTTCACAAGAACCAATTTCATGCATGATTTCCATGTAAAGCTCATAAGGAATGGCACTAATACTTGCACCAATTTCACATAAACCATAATAACAATGATCACCAATTCTAAGAGAGAGCATAGGAACACTGGCTTTCCTAGACTTATTAGGATGCGAAACAATATTAGAAGCATCTTCACAGAAAATAATATGACCATCTTCTACATTTTCAGTCACAAGATCTTTAACTATTGCAATAGCAGGTTTAACCTTTATTTGCTCTTCAGGTTCTATAGGTTTCTTTGCACTTTTATTAACCGCACTAGTTATAACAGAATACTCCTTCATTTTAGCAGGGAAAGGAGTTTTTCAATATAAGCTTCAGGAAGAATATGATCAACAGTTCCAATTACAACACATTTATTTATAGATGAATCGGTTTTATCTTTGTACAGTTCATGATACTTATCAAAATTCTTCCTAGGCAATTCAAAATGAGAGGCAAAAGCTTTATAAAAATTTGCAACAACTTGAGAGTCAAGACCATAAGTAGCACTCATATTACCAAATTTATCAGTATCCATAAAGGTTTCAATGCATTCATAATCATAATTTATACCTGACTCTCTATCTTTGTCATTCTCCCATCTTTCAGTATTCTCCTGAATCCGATCAAGAAGGTCCCTTTTAAACTCTTCTTTGTTGCGTGTAAATGATCCAGAACAAGTAGTATCCAGCAAGGATTTATCTTGAAAAGAAAGTCTTGCATAGAAATTATCAATGATGATATTACCAGGAAGCTCATGAATGGGGCATTTGAGCTTTAAAGACTTCAATCTCCCCCATGCTTGGGAAATACTCTCTCCATCATGAGGCCAGAAATTATATATGCGGTTCCGGTCTTTGTGAATTTCACTTGGAGGATAGAATTTAGAATAAAATAGAGGCACAATATCCTTCCAATCAAGAGAATCCCCATTCTTCAGCAATTTGTACCAATGCGCCGCTACTGCATACAACGATATAGAGAATAGTTTCTTCCTAACTTCATCCATAGCAATACCTGCACACTTGAATAACCCGCATAATTCATGTAAAAACAGTAAATGATCTCCAGGATGGACAGTTCCATCCCCTTCATAGCGGTTATCCACAACACGTTCAATAATTTTCATAGGTATTTTGTACGGAACCTCTTTCTCACCTAGCGCCTCATCCACTACCTTTGCAGTAGTAGTAGATTTTCCAAATAGAAATTCAAGAGAAGATCTCTCCATAATGAATTATAGCAGCAGGCAGAAATAAAATCAGCACGTACAGTAAAGGTTTCCCTTACCAATTCCACTTACCAATAGCGCTTCACTCCCCGGAAACGGCGCCAGAAAATAGTCTTGATGATCCACAAGTATAGGGGGTGTATCGTAGTACTTTCGATAAATAAGAGTGTCGAACCCAACGAGGAGCAGAAGGTGTTGACAAGCAGTTTTGATGAAGGATTCACTGTAAATGCCCACAAACAAGTATTCAGGGGGTTTTGATATAGCAGATAAATAAAGTACAAGTAAGTAAAGTGCGAGAGTAATTACTGCAGCGAGTGGCCCAATCGTTTTTAGCACAAAGGACAAGCCGGTTTGTTTACTTATAATGACCAAACGTTCTTGAGGACACACGGGAATTTAGTCTAGTGCTTTCGCTTCATATAGTTGATTAATCTTCATTGTTTTGATAAGTGTTGTGTGGGTGAACCTATGCTAATGCACCGCCCTTCCTAGGACTAATACATACTTGTGATTATACCCCTTGCAAGCATCCGCAAATACAAGAAAGTAATTAAGATAAATCTAACCACAGCCTTAAACTCTGAGATCCTGCTATCCCTCCTGCATCGATATACCAACGGGGGTTCAGGTTGCTGTCACTCCGGCAACCCCACAATTAGCAAACGAATACAAGATGTATTCCCCTAGGCCCGTAAAGGTGAAGTATCATGTAGTCGACGTTCACATGACACCACTAGAAGAATAACACCACAACTTAAATATCAAACCATTGAATATTACTCAACATAGTTCACTACTAACATTTAGACTTCACCCATGTCCTCAAGAACTAAACGAACTACTCACGAGACATCATATGGAACATGATCATAGGTGATATGATGATGAATAACAATTTGAACATAAACCTTGGTTCAATGGTTTCACTCAATAGCATCAATAATAAGGAGTAATCAATACCGGGAGAGTTTCCCCTATCAAACAATCAAGATTCAACCCTAGATGTTACAGCGGTGACGAGGTGCAGCGGTGGAGATGACGGTGACAGTGGTGGAGATGATGGTGATGATGATCCCAATGAAGTCCAGCTCGATGGCGGTGACGATGACGTCGATTTCCCCCTCCGGGAGGGAATTTCCCCGGCGGATTTCAGCCTGCTGGAGAGCTCTTTTCTCTCTGGTGTTTTCCGCCCCACAGAGGCGGCTGTGTCTCCTTGCGATTATTCCCAGCACCTTAGGTTTTCGGGTAGATGAAGTACACGAAAGAGAGGAGGCCGAGAGGGGCTGTGGCCCCCCTCCCCACGAGGCGGCGCGGCCAGGGCAGGGCCAGCGCCGGCCTATGGGGGGCCCATGGCGGCCCTCCTCGGCTCCTCCTTTTGGCTGGCTCATTCTTCTGGAAAAATAAGATCTTCGGTGTAATTTCCGTCAATTGTTGATCTCAAGAAATATTGCATTCTGACGGTGCTTTTTCCAGCAGAATCCTGACTCCGGTGAATGATTCTCCAATAATCATGAAACATGCAAAATAGGTGAAATAACATAAGTATCATCTCTAAATATGAAATATATCAATGAATAACAGTAAATTATGATCTAAAATAGTGATGCAAAATGGACGTATCACCGCCGTCCCTACCCACGCGTCTTACACGCGTCATTTTGGACGGCGGGGTGGTGGCCGTAGCGGAGGAGCGGCGTCCGAGCGATGGGGATTGCTCGTCGGAGCGGCGGTGGGAGAGGAGCGGCGGGAGGGGAGTAGGGTTTCCGAACCGAACTCCCCTCCGCGAACCCTATTAATAGGGGCTGTGCGGTGAGTTTCTCGGGCCCCTAAACTTCCAGTTCGGGCCGGCCCATGTTTACGGGCTCTGATCTGCGCGCATTTCAGCCCGAACCCGTAAATCCGCCAGAAAAGTTCGGTTCCGGCAGGATTTACGGGCTCTGTTAGAGTTGCTCTTAGATCAACTCACTTCATTTTGCTTCGCTTCATTTCCTTCACCCAAAATGAAAGATAAAGGGTAGGAGCATTACTAGTAAGATCAAAAGCGAGGATGTACACTTCACAGTATGTGCACGTCATTCCCACTCCTGGGTGTAGCAGGGGAGCACCCTTCCAGCGCGACGTCGGAGATCTCCACCCGTGTGTCGTAGACCCGGGCGGCGGCCCATCGCCGCGCGCGGGATGACTCCCGATCGGTCCACACCCACTTCCCGTCGTACCCCGCCGGCGCGCCACACTCTGCACCATGGCCTTCCAGATCGACTACGACTCGGCCGTGGCCACGAGATGTCGGTCTGGCCGGCCTGGTACAGGAACCTTATCGCCAGGTCACCCGGCGCCCGCGCGGGTGATACGTCTCAAACGTATCTATAATTTCTTATGTTCCATGCTAGTTTTATGACAATACTCACATGTTTTATATACACTTTATATCATTTTTATGCATTTTCCGGCACTAACCTATTAACAAGACGCCGAAGCGCCAGTTCATGTTTTCTGCTGTTTTTGGTTTCAGAAATCCAACATAGGAAATATTCTCGGAATTGGACGAAACAAAAGCCCACGGTCTTATTTTCCACAGAGTCTTCCAGAACACCGAAGAGGAGACGAAGAGGGGCCACGAGGCGGCCACACCATAGGAGGCGCGGCCCCACCCCTGGCCGCGCCGCCATATGGGGTGGGCCCCTCGGGCGTCCCCCGACTCTGCCCCTTCGCCTATATAATCCTTCCGTCACGAAAACCCTAGTACTGAGAGCCACGATACGAGAAAAGTTACTGAGACGCCGCCGCCGTCAACCCCATCTCGGGGGGTTCTGAAGATCGCCTCCGGCACCCTGTCGGAGAGGGGAATCATCACCGGAGGGCTCTACATCACCATGCCCGCCTCCGGACTGATGCGTGAGTAGTTCATCCTTGGACTATGGGTCCATAGCAGTAGCTAGATGGTTGTCTTCTCCTATTGTGCCATCATGTTTAGATCTTGTGAGCTGCCTATCATGATCAAGATCATCTTATTGTAATGCTACATGTTGTGTTTGTTGGGATCCGATGAATATGGAATACTATGTCAAGTTGATTATCGATCTATCATATATGTGTTGTTTATGATCTTGCATGCTCTCCGTTGCTAGTAGAGGCTCTGGCCAAGTTGATACTTGTAACTCCAAGAGGGGGTATTTATGCTAGATAGTGGGTTCATGCCTCCATTGAATCTGGGGGAGTGACAGCAACCCCTAAGGTTGTGGATGTGTTGTTGCCACCAGGGATACAAAATCAATGCTTTGTCTAAGGATATTTGTATTGTTTACATTACGCACAGTACTTAATGCAATTGTCTATTGTTTGCAACTTAATACTGGAAGGGGTGCGGATGCTAACCCGAAGGTGGACTTTTTAGGCATAGATGCATGCTGGATAGCGGTTTATGTTCTTTTTCGTAATGCCCTAAGTAAATCTCATAGTAGTCATCATGATATGTATGTGCATTGTTATGCCCTCTCTATTTGTCAGTTGCCCAACTGAAATTTGTTCATCCAACATGTTATTTATCTTATTGGAGAGACACCACTATTGAATTGTGGACCTCGGTCCATTCTTTTACATCTGAAATACAACCTACTGCAATCATTGTTCTCTGTTGTTCTTTGCAAGCAAACATCATTCTTCACACCATATGTTTAATCTTTTGTTTTCAGCAAGCCGGTGAGATTGACAACCTCACTGTTAAGTTGGGGCAAAGTATCTTGATTGTGTTGTGCAGGTTCCACGTTGGAGCCGGAATCCCTGGTGTTGCGCCGCACTACACTCCTTCACCAACAACCTTCACGTGGCCTTCATCTCCTACTGGTTCGATAACCTTGGTTTCTTACTGAGGAAAACTTGCTGCTGTACGCATCACACCTTCCTCTTGGGGTTCCCAATGGATGTGTGCTTCACGCGTCATCAAGTTATTTTTCTGGCGCCGTTGCCGGGGAACGAAGAAAAGTTACACCACAAAGATTTTCAACTCCCACGGCAACAACTATTTTTCTGGCGCTGTTGACGAGGAGATCAAGACACGCTGCAAGGGGAGTCTCTCACACCCAATCTCTTTACTTTGTTTATTGTCTTGCTTTATTTTATTTTCTGTCTTGTTTGCTTTCCTTATATCAAAAACACAAAAAAATTAGTTACTTGCATTTACTTTATTTATTAGTTTACCTTAGTTTATTTCATCATGCTTCTCCCTAAGTTCACTTTGAAAGATATATCAGTAGGGCGTGGGTCTATCATTGGAAGAGATAATATAGAAGAATTTTTCACTCATGTTAGTAAGGTTAAAGATTTTGAAGATAGATCCTTGGTAGAACTTGCTCCTAATTATGAAATTGCTACTGCCTCTTTATTGCACATGTTGGAAGCTAGATTTGTTAATCTTAATCCTATAATGCAACATATGTTTCTTACACTCTGTGATATGGAAGAAGGAGAGAAGAAAGATTTTGTTTTAGAAACACTTCTTAAATAATTTGGTGATGTAGCTAGAGAAGCTAGAAAAGTCTTTATTCAACATAAGATGCTTGGCTTTTATACCAATTTTGCAAGTACCCTTGAAAAGATGAAAAAACATAGGCTAAAGTACACTAATGAAGCCAATTATGAGGGGGAGACTGAAGTACCAATACCTTATAAGCTCATAGGAATGCATGAGGCACTAGAAAAGAATTTTGATTTGTTTGTTCCTGAAAATTTATTTGAGGAGGATAGTAAGCCTAAAAGTAATGAAAGAGGAGCTTCTGAAAATTACATAGATAAGATACAATGCATTGTTGAGAAAACCCCCAACTCCTCTGTCGATGCTTCTTCTCTTGATGTTACTTGATTTACACTTTCTGCGCCTAGCTGAAAGGCGTTAAAGAAAAGCGCTTATGGGAGACAACCCATTATTTTATTTTCTGCAATTTTTTTTTTATATTTGAGTTAAGGTGTTTTTTACTACTGTAGCAATACCTTTTTATCTTTACTTTATTGCATTGTTGTGCCAAGTAAAGTCTTTGATAGAGAGTTGATACTAGATTTGGATCTCTGCGCAGAAACAGATTTTTAGCTGTCACGAATTTGATCTGTTCTCTCTGTAGGAGAATCTAAAAATTCTGTAAAAATTCATGAGTAATCCTCAGATATGTACGCAACTTTCATTCAATTTGAGCTTCTTCATCTGAGCATGTTAAGTGCCTCGAAAAAACTCGTCTTTACGGACTGTTCTGTTTTGACAGATTCTGCCTTTTATTTCACATTGCCTCCTTTACTGTGTTTGAGTGGATTTCTTTGCTCCATTAAATTTCAGTAGCCTTGGGTAATGTCCAAAAGTGTTGGGAATGATTGTGTCCTCGCTGAATATGTGAGTTTTTGATTATGCACTAACCCTCTAATGAGATTGTTTTGAGTTTGGTGTGAAGGAAGTTTTCAAGGATCAAGAGAGGAGGATGATATAATATGATCAAGAAGAGTGAAAAGTCTAAGTTTGGGGATGCTCCCGTGGTTCATCCCTGCATATTTCAAGAAGACTCAAGCATCTAAGCTTGGGGATGCCCAAGGCATCCCCTTCTTCATCAACCACTTATCAGGTCACCTCTAGTGAAACTATATTTTTATTCCGTCACATCTTATGTGCTTTACTTGGAGCGTCTGTGTGCTTTTATTTTTATTTATGTTTGAATAAATTCGGATCCTAGCATTCCTTGTGTGGGAGAGAGACATGCTCCGCTTTTTCAATTTGAACACTGGTGTTCTTAGTTTTACTTTTAATGTTCATGGCGAAAGTTGAAAGCCGCTTCATTTATTGCTATTTGGTTGGAAACAGAAAATGCTTCATGTGGTAATTGGTATGTTGTCTTGAATAATTTGATACTTGGCAATTGTTTTGAGCTCTCAAGTAGATCATGTTTAAGCTCTTGCATCATGTGGTTTAAACCTATTAGTGGAGAACTACCGTAGAGCTTGTTGAAATTTGGTTTGCATGATTGGTCTCTCTAAAGTCTAGATATTTTATGGTAAAAGTGTTTGAGAAACAAGGAAGACAGTGTAGAGTCTTATAATGCTTGCAATATGTTCTTATGTAAGTTTTGCTGTACCGGTTCATACTTGTGTTTGCTTCAAACAACCTTGCTACCCAAAGCCTTGTACTGAGAGGGAATGCTTCTCGTGCATCCAAAACCTTGAGCCAAAACCTATGCCATTTGTGTCCACCATAACTACCTACTATGTGGTATTTTTCTGCCATTCCAAAGTAAATTTCTTGCGTGCTACCTTTAAAAAAATTCATTCCTTGTCTTTGCAATACATAGCTCATGGGAAAGTAGCCTAAAAAACTATTGTAGTAAAGAATATGTCGCTTATGTATATCTTAGTTCTTATAAGTTGCTTGTTGAGCGGTAACCATGTTTCTGGGGACGCCATCAACCTGTCACACCTTTGTTGAATATCATGTGAGTTGCTATGCATGTTCGTCTTGTCTGAAGTAAGGGAGATTTGCCATGAGTTAAATGGTTTGAGTATGCATATTGTTAGAGAAGAACTTTGGGCCGCCAACCAAAGCCATGTATCATGGTGGAAGTTTCAGCTTGGACATTAATCCTCAAATCTCTTATGAGAATATTATATGTTGTTGAATGCTTAAAGCATAAAAGAGGAGTCCATTATTTGTTTTCTATGTTGTCCCGGTATGGATGTCCTCAAGTTGAGATCTATCAAAATTGAGAGATCAAATGCGATCTATCTCCTTGGACCTTTGTACAGGTGGCATAGAGGTTCCCCTTTGTGACACTTGGTTGAAACATATGTAATGCAATGATAATCCATGGAAATCCGAGCTAATTAGGACAAGGAGCGGGCACTATTAGTATTCGATGCATGAGGCTTGCAACTTATAGGAGGTTTTATGCATAACACATATGAATTATTACTACCGTTGACAAAATTGTTTCCATGTTTTCAAAATAAAAAGCTCTAGCACATGAATAATCCCTGCTTCCCTCTGCGAAGGGCCTTTCTTTTACTTTATGTTGAGTCAGTTTACCTACTTCTTTCTATCTTAGAAGCAAACACTTGTGTCAACTGTGTGCATTGATTCTTACATACTTGCTTATTTGCACTCATCATATTACTTTGTGTTGACAATTATCCATGAGATATACATGTTGAAAGTTGAAAGCAACTGCTGAAACTTAAATCTTCCTTTGTGTTGCTTCAAAACCTTCTATTAAGAATCTATTGCTTTATGAGTAAACTCTTATGCAAGACTTGTTGATGCTTGTCTTGAAAGTACTATTCATGAAAAGTCTTTGCTATATGATTCAGTTGTTTAGTCATTATCTATTTGTTAACAAACTATAGACCATTGCTTTGAATCACTTCATTCATCTCATATGCTTTACAATAGTATTGATTAAGATTATGATAGTAGCATGTCACTTCAGAAATTATCCTTTTTATCGTTTACCTACTCGAGGGCGAGTAGGAATTAAGCTTGGGGATGCTTGATACGTCTCAAACGTATCTATAATTTCTTATGTTCCATGCTAGTTTTGTGACAATACTCACATGTTTTATATACACTTTATATCATTTTTATGCATTTTCCGGCACTAACCTATTAACAAGATGCCGAAGCGCCAGTTCCTGTTTTCTGCTGTTTTTGGTTTCATAAATTCTACACATGAAATATTCTCGGAATTGGACGAAACAAAAGCCCACGGTCTTATTTTCCACGGAGTCTTCCAGAACACCGAAGAGGAGACGAAGAGGGGCCACGAGGCGGCCACACCATAGGGGGGCGCGGCCCCACCTCTGGCCGCACCACCATATGGGGTGGGCCCCTCGGGCGTCCCCCGACTCTGCCCCTTTGCCTATATAATCCTTCCATCGCGAAAACCCTAGTACCGAGAGCCACGATACGAGAAAAGTTACTGAGACGCCGCCGCTGTCAACCCCATCTCGGGGGGGTTCTGAAGATCGCCTCCGGCACCCTGCCGGAGAGGGGAATCATCACCGGAGGGCTCTACATCACCATGCCCGCCTCCGGACTGATGCGTGAGTAGTTCATCCTTGGACTATGGGTCCATATCAGTAGCTAGATGGTTGTCTTCTCCTATTGTGCCGTCATGTTTAGATCTTGTGAGCTGCCTATCATGATCAAGATCATCTTATTATAATGCTACATGTTGTGTTTGTTGGGATCCGATGAATATAGAATACTATGTCAAGTTGATTATCGATCTATCATATATGTGTTTTTTTATGATCTTGCATGCTCTCCGTTGCTAGTAGAGGCTCTGGCCAAGTTGATACTTGTAACTCCAAGTGGGGGTATTTATGCTAGATAGTGGGTTCATGCCTCCATTGAATCTGGGGGAGTGACAACAACCCCTAAGGTTGTGGATGTGCTGTTGCCACTAGGGATAAAACATCAATGCTTTGTCTAAGGATATTTGTATTGTTTACATTACGCACAGTACTTAATGCAATTGTCTGTTGTTTACAACTTAATACTAGAAGGGGTGCGGATGCTAACCCGAAGGTGGACTTTTTAGGCATAGATGCATGCTGGATAGCGGTCTATGTTCTTTGTCGTAATGCCCTAAGTAAATCTCATAGTAGTCATCATGATATGTATGTGCATTGTTATGCACTCTCTATTTGTCAATTGCCCAACTGTAATTTGTTCACCCAACATGTTATTTATCTTACCGGAGAGACACCACTAGTGAACTGTGGATCCCGGTCCATTCTTTTACATCCGAAATACAACCTACTGCAATCATTGTTATCTGTTGTTCTTTGCAAGCAAACATCATTCTTCACACCATAAGTTTAATCCTTTGTTTTCAGCAAGCCGGTGAGATTGACAACCTCACTGTTAAGTTGGGGCAAAGTATCTTGATTGTGTTGTGCAGGTTCCACGTTGGCGCCGGAATCCCTGGTGTTGCGCCGCACTACACTCCTTCACCAACAACCTTCACGTGGCCTTCATATCCTACTGGTTCGATAACCTTGGTTTCTTACTGAGGGAAAACTTGCTGCTGTACGCATCACACCTTCCTCTTGGGGTGGACGTGTGCTTCATGCGTCATCAGCGGGCCTCGTCGAGCACCTGCTGTACTCCATGTCCCACGGCGCCATGCCTTGGGCCATGGCTGCGTACGCGGCGCCGCCGAGCACGAGGTCGGCGGCGGCCGTGCAGTTCATGCTGCCGGTGCGCGCGGGATCCATCACGACCGTCGTCCCACCGGCGGCGCCGCAGAGCTCGGCGTCCGTGCAGCGGACCTGGTAGCACGCGCCGCAGCCGACGCCTTCCCTGTATACCGCAGCGACGACGACCCCGCCGTTGAAAGACGACGCCAAGGAGCCATTGTTGGAGATATGCCCGAGAGGCAATAATAAAATAGTTACTGTTATATCTTAGTGTTCATGATAAAAGTTTACACTTCATGTTATAATTGTATTAACCGGAAACATTGATACATGTGTGTTGTGTAAACAACCAGAGTCCCTAGTAAGCCTCTCTTTTAACTACTTTGTTGATTAATAGATGATCATGGTTTTCTGATCATGAACATTGGATGTTATTAATAACAAGATCATATCATTAGGTGATAGATGTGATGGACACACCCATAGTAAGCATAGCATGATATCAAGCCATTAAGTTCAACTTGCTATAAACTTTCGATACATAGTTACCTAGTCCTTCGACCATGGGATCATGTAAATCACTTATACCGGAAGGATGCTTTGATTACATCAAACACCATTGCATAAATGGGTGGTTATAAAGATGGGATTAAGTATTCGGAAAGTGTGAGTTGAGGCATATGGACCAAGAGTGGGATTTGTCCATCTCGATGACACATAGATATACTCTGGGCCCTCTCGGTGGAATGTCGTCTGATTATCTTGCAAGCATGTGACTAGGTCACAAGAGATGACATACCACAGTACGAGTAAAGAGTACTTGTCGGTAACAAGGTTGAACTAGGTATGGAGATGCCGATGATCGAACCTCAGACAGGTAAAGTATCGCGTGACAAAGGGAATCGACATCGTATGTAAATGGTTCAATCTATCACTAAGTTATCGTTGAATATGTGGGAGCCATTATGGATCTCCAGATCCCGCTATTGGTTATTGGTCGGAGAGGAGTCTCGACCATGTCTGCATAATTCACGAACCGTAGGGTGACACACTTAAGGTTTGATGTCGTTTTAAGTAGATATGAAATATGGAATGGAGTTCGAATGTTGTTCGGAGTCTCGGATGGGATCCAGGACATCACGAGGAGTTCCGGAATGGTCCGGAGAATAAGATTCATATATAGGAAGTCACTTTCCAAGTTTGGAAATGATCCGGTGCATTTATGGAAGGCGCTAGAATGTTCTAGAATCTTCCAGAAGAAATCACCATGGAAGGTGGAGTCCCGGATGGACTCCACCAACCCTAACCAGCCAACCAAGAGGGAAGGTGGAGTCCATGGTGGACTCCACCACCTTGGCCGTCCAAGGAAGAAGGAAAGGGGGGAGTCCCACTCCCCCTAGGTTTCACCCTTTGGTAAGTTTTTGAGTTGGACTCTTATTCGAATCTTTGGGCTAACCCTTGGGGTTCCACCTATATAATGAGGAAGAGAGGGAGGGGGTTGGCCACCACACCAGCCGCACCACCCAAAGGCACCAAGGCCGGTGCCCCTCTCCGCAAACCCTAGCCGACCTCCCTCCTCCCAATTCTCCTGTAGCGCTTAGGCGAAGCCCTGCCGGAGATCTCCACCACCTCCGACACCATGCCTTCTGTGACGCCCCGGAACCGGTACCATGAGGATTCCAGCGATCCTGCCGAAATCCGCACGATATCGATTTCGAGACGCCCTCCGACACGACGTGCGCGACGAATCACACACGTGATGCCAGAGGAATTAACACGAGCAGTAACATTACAACAGGATTACAATAGAGCCCACAAGATACATATATTACAACAACGACTCCAACGAGTCAAAATACAAATATACAATACAAAGATCCAAATCATACAGAAGATCGAATACGTCCGAGTACGGACAAGATACAAATTGGACTAAGAGTCCTGAAGATAACCAGTAGCGTCCATAACTCTGCCCAGGCCAAGCCGGAAGGGTAACCTTGCTAACGTCGTCATCTTGTACCTGTCAAAGTCGGGCCATCGGTTGCCGACAAAAGGGAGGAAGCAAAAGAGAAAGGGGAAAAGGCGAGAGTAAGTACCAAGGAACGAACTCCGGTACGTACTTAGCGAGACTAGAAATGGCTATGCTCGCCGGGCGAGTATAAATATATATTGCCGGGGGCTATATGGTAGGTTTAGCGGCAGCAAAACTATAACCAATAGAGACACGCTACAACATCCGTCTACTCAGAGAAGATAAGAGAGCGCACAAGGTAACAGATAAATACTACACAAACATAACCCAGCCGGTTACCCATATCCCCTCCAACAATTGCGAAGAGGCAATGTAAAAGGCACTCAACAGTGGACAAGTTTTATTAGGTATCGTTTGTAGTAGTGCTATATTACTACGCAAGTTATTAACAGATTATTAGCAACAAAGATAACAGTGTAAGTTGTTCTATGATCAAGCTATACAATTTCAAGTCGTCCATAACCGCGGACACGGCTTATCGATAAGATGTACACCCTGCAGGGGTTGCCCAAATGTAACCATTCGCATGCTCGACCCACTTACGACAGGTGGATGTCTCACAACAAGACCGTTCCCAGTTCAACAAGAAAGTCTAGGGGGGCCACCCGACTAAGCTACCTATAACGAAGTCCGGCCGTACTCCGAAGCGGACTCAGGGTTTGCGTTAACGGCTAGGCGTGCAAACCACACGCTTCGCTAAACGTTCCGCAGGGTACAGTACAGAATATAAACACCCGAAGGCAACAGGAAGTAAACACCCGAAGGCAACAGTATATAAACATGCATGCGCCAAATAAAACCAAGGTTGTGGCCCCCTTTTCAACTGACTTGAGAAAAGGTAATGGGTGAGGGGGGTCCCAATAATCGTCCCCACGCATGGGTAGAGCGCTCAATCTCGGAACAGATAACAAGAACTCGGGTCCTAGGGGACATTAGCGAGTCAAAGTTCCGATGCTTTCGCAAAGGGGCTCACAGATGCCTCTGCTTACAATTTTAGTTGTTAACAAATAAGTAAAGCATGTGTATCTCCAACAACTGATATAGCATGTGATAACCTCCCAACAACCCAACATATCCCGATAACAGATCGAGATAAACAACAGAGCCTAAACACGCCTACGACTCGCAAGGCTCAAACATCAAGCAACGGCTATGGGTAAGGAAGGATACATATAGGATTATTATGGTAATCAAGTGGAATAGGACACGTGACTCGATAAGAATCGCAACATAAGGATAGCAATGCGAGTGAGAGCATAAGATAGGTGAAGAGAGGGGGGGCTCGCCTGTGAAAAGCTGCAGAAGAACTTGTCGGAGAACTCGTCGTATCTCACATCACCACTTCGTGATCCTATCCGGGAAGAAGCAAATGCTGGAACACACAATGCATGCAATCTTACTACTACGGAAGAAGAATCGGCATGATCAAGATAATATGCATGACATGGCAAATATGATGCGGTGCAACTTATCCAATTAAGCGGAATCGGAATCCGGACAAACAATTATTAGGTTCAAGTTATTTTTCTACCCCGCATATTAAATGTTGATTAGCATGGCAAAGACATGGCATGGGTGCGCTACACAAATTTAAATGGAACCGGGATAAGAGATAAGTAGTCCCGCACAATCCCATATTTATTTAGGTGATTCACTATTTATCCGAACCCACAAGATATGCAATGAAATGCGAGACATGTTGATATGATGAATGCAACAAGTTGTAGATGGCTCATTTATAAAATAGGTATAGGTTAGGGTTTGGTTCTCACGAAACGAAGAGGGTCGCCGGATTGAAGAGGAAGAGGATGAAGCCGGGGTCTCGATCTTCGGATCCGGGAAGGAGAACTTGATTCGATGGCGGTGGTCTTCGGTTTCGGCTTCGTTTGCTAATGGTGGACTTGGATCCACGCCGGGGTTCTAGGGATGCTTCAATCGAAGACGAAGTGACGAACTTGGCGGCACGAAAAGAAGTAGACCTTGGCGGCACCACGAGTTCCTTGCGTTGGCTGGCCGGAGTGAACTCGTAGCCTCTTCACACAGTAGCTCTCGCTGCAGTAACACACCCCAGACCACAACAACATCACATCTTCAACAGTAGCAGCAGCATAGCAAAGTGCAGAGATACGGCGATGGTTTATTTCCTGTGAGAAGTGATTCAATTTTCAGGCAATAGGACAAACAGCTTATGTACATGCCAAGGAGCAGACACGAAGGAGGAGACGACCATCGGAGTTGAAACGGGGACAGCACGTACTGTCGGTCACCATCCCTGGCCACGAAAGGCACCATGGAGCGGCCGAGGAGACCGTGGTGACGAGGCGTCTGCGCGCAAGGGCGACGGCGAGCGCTGCGCAGCAGCTGCCGGAGCCAGAGCAGAAGGGCGCGGAGGAGCGGACGCCAGGGCCGGAGAGGAGGAGGCGGGGTCGACGGGATGCATCAAACGCGGTTCCTGGCGGCGCGGAGAGGATGGGGAAGGGCGCGGTCGTGTGCGACGCGGCCAGAGAACGGGAGACTGCGGCGGTCGTGGGTCGACGAGGTCGGGGACGTCACGGGTTGAGACGGCAGAGCAGCTGGCCGCGGCCACGGCGAGGAAGAGGGGCGTCCGCCGGGGAAGGAGGGGGACGCGCGGCCGGAGACAGGCCAGGGCGGGAGAGGGCCAGGCAGTGGCGAGGAGGAGAGTGCGCGGCGTCGAGCGGGCGGCTCGCTCGATGCGGGCGAAGAGGCGCTCGTGCCAGGGTCACGGGTTCGAGCGGGTGAGAGGCTGAGAGGGGGAGGACCCGATCGCGTTTAGGAAAGAAGGAGAGGGGGGCGGCTGCAAAAACGCCAGAGGAGGGTTTGTGAGTTTAGGGTTTTCCTGGGGAGCTCCGGGCGGGCCAAGCTAGGCCGGATTTGGGGCGCCGGCTGGGCCTGGCCGGTTGGGAGTGCTGCTCCCTTTTTTTTGTTTAAAAACTGTTTGCTTTTATTATTTTTTTCCTGTTTGTTTACAAAATCATTTTAAATAGTTTTTATATAGTAAATTAAGTAGAGAAAATTATATTTTCATTTGAGATTAAAAGAGGGGAATAATTTAGCAATAAAATAAGGTTTAATAAAATAACTTTGGAGTTCAAAAACATGTATGATGCCATGATGATGCATAAAGCAAAAAGAACAAACAAATCTAATAGGGGTGCTACCCTGGGCCGTTACAATCGACACCACTAACAAGGGATCGCGCCCCGAGATCCCACGTCCAGGTACGAGGGAGAGAGGTGAACTATCGGATCTTCAGGCGACGTGTCGATCTCCTCGACACCACTAACAAGAAGTCTTGCTCCATGTAGAACGGTCGACACCACCAACAAGAAGTCGGCGTTCCGTTGGCGATGATGTGCTTCTGTCGAGAGCCTCGGTCGCAGATGATCAAGCGCCGTACACAAAGATGGAAGGAGTAAGAATCACATTGATCCACCCATTCAAGTAGCATGAGCGAATAATAAGAGTAGTCGGTATGGTCGCGACTCCATCCCGCACTCAAAGTATTACTCTGTACATGAATAAGAGAATCGCGCAACCAACTCCAGGAATACAGATCGACGATCTTGGTAAACAGCGGCATCGAAGGTTCAAGAGGTCAAAAACACAAGGGATGGAGGAAGAATCACATAATCCGAGATGGCGTCAACAAAGAAGACAAAGGTTAGCCGTCGGTGATGTTCTTCTGTCAGAAAGGTCTCCAGAGATCGGTCCTATTAGGTTAAGGGAGAGATCGTCCAACCCACGTGGAAGCCTAAGACTCAGAGAAGCAGATAAGAGAAGATTCAAAACGCGCAAAGGTAAGAAGAGAAAGAATATGAGTAAGGAGAAAAGTCAGAACTAATCAGATCTATCAAACGAATTTTAGAAAATAGTTTTCGACACTAGACACAACGTCCATTGGCAAGGTTATCCTACAGGCTGGACTAGTGGGGTACCGCAACCTGAGCTCTGATACCAACTTGTGACGCCCCGGAACCAGTACCATGAGGATTCCAGCGATCCCGCCAAAACCCGCACGATATCGATTTCGAGACGCCCTCCGACACGACGTGCGCGACGAATCACACACGTGATGCCAGAGGAATTAACACGAGCGGTAACATTACAACAGGATTACAATAGAGCCCACAAGATACATATATTACAACAACGACTCCAACGAGTCAAATACAAATATACAATACAAAGATCCAAATCATACAGAAGATCGAATACGTCCGAGTACGGATAATATACAAATTGGACTAAGAGTCCTGAAGATAACCAGTAGCATCCATAACCCTGCCCTGGCCAAGCCGGAAGGGTAACCTTGCTAACGTCGTTATCTTGTACCTGTCAAAGTCGGGCCATTGGTTGCCGACAAAAGGGAGGAAGCAAAAGAGAAAGGGGAAAAGGCGAGAGTAAGTACCAAGGAACGAACTCCGGCACGTACTTAGCGAGACTAGAAATGGCTATGCTCGCCGGGCGAGTATAAATATATATCGCCGGGGGCTATATGGTAGGTTTAGCGGCAGTAAAACTATAACCAATAGAGACACGCTACAACATCCGTCTACTCAGAGAAGATAAGAGAGCGCACAAGGTAACAGATAAATACTACACAAACATAACCCAGCCGGTTACCCATATCCCCTCCAACAATTGCGAAGAGGCAATGTAAAAGGCACTCAACGGTGGACAAGTTTTATTAGGTATCGTTTGTAGTAGTGCTATATTACTACGCAAGTTATTAACAGATTATTAGCAACAAAGATAACAGTGTAAGTTGTTCTATGATCAAGCTATACAATTCCAAGTCGTCCATAACCGCGGACACGGCTTATCGATAAGATGTACACCCTGCAGGGGTTGCCCAAATGTAACCATACGCATGCTCGACCCACTTACGACAGGTGGATGTCTCACAACAAGACCGTTCCCAGTTCAACAAGAAAGTCTAGGGGGGCCACCCGACTAAGCTACCCCTAACGAAGTCCGGCCGTACTCCGAAGCGGACGACTCAGGGTTTGGTTAATGGCTAGGCGTGCAAACCACACGCTTCGCTAAACGTTCCGCAGGGTACAGTACAGAAAATAAACACCCGAAGGCAACAGGAAGTAAACACCCGAAGGCAACAGTATATAAACATGCATGCGCCAAATAAAACCAAGGTTGTGGCCCCCTTTTCAACTGACTTGAGAAAAGGTAATGGGTGAGGGGGGGTCCCAATAATCGTCCCCACGCATGGGTAGAGCGCTCAATCTCGGAACAGATAACAAGAACTCGGGTCCTAGGGGACATTAGCGAGTCAAAGTTCCGATGCTTTCGCAAAGGGGCTCACAGATGCCTCTGCTTACAATTTTAGTTGTTAACAAATAAGTAAGCATGTGTATCTCCAACAACTGATATAGCATGTGATAACCTCCCAACAACCCAACATATCCCGATAACAGATCGAGATAAACAACAGAGCCTAAACACGCCTACGACTCGCAAGGCTCAAACATCAAACAACGGCTATGGGTAAGGAAGGATACATATAGGATTATTATGGTAAACAAGTGGAATAGGACACGTGACTCGATAAGAATCGCAACATAAGGATAGCAATGCGAGGGAGAGCATAAGATAGGTGAAGAGAGGGGAGGCTCGCCTGTGAAAAGCTGTAGAAGAACTTGTCGGAGAACTCGTCGTATCTCACATCACCACTTCGTGATCCTATCCGGAAAGAAGCAAATGCTGGAACACACAATGCATGCAATCTTACTACTACGGAAGAAGAATCGGCATGATCAAAATAATATGCATGACATGGCAAATATGATGCGGTGCAACTTATCCAATTAAGCGGAATCGGAATCCGGACAAACAATTATTAGGTTCAAGTTATTTTTCTACCCCGCATATTAAATGTTGATTAGCATGGCAAAGACATGGCATGGGTGCGCTACACAAATTTAAATGGAACCGGGATAAGAGATAAGTAGTCCCGCACAATCCCATATTTATTTAGGTGATTCACTATTTATCCGAACCCACAAGATATGCAATGAAATGCGAGACATGTTGATATGATGAATGCAACAAGTTGTAGATGGCTCATTTATAAAATAGGTATAGGTTAGGGTTTGGTTCTCACGAAACAAAGAGGGTCGCCGGATTGAAGAGGAAGAGGATGAAGCCGGGGTCTCGATCTTCGGATCCAGGAAGGAGAACTTGATTCGATGGCGGTGGTCTTCGGTTTCGGCTTCGTTTGCTAATGGTGGACTTGGATCCACGCCGGGGTTCTAGGGATGCTTCAATCGAAGACGAAGTGACGAACTTGGTGGCACGAAAAGAAGTAGACCTTGGCGGCACCACGAGTTCCTTGCGTTGGCTGGCCGGAGTGAACTTGTAGCCTCTTCACGCAGTAGCTCTCGCTGCAGTAACACACCCCAGACCACAACAACATCACATCTTCAACAGTAGCAGTAGCATAGCAAAGTGCAGAGATACGGCGATGGTTTATTTCCTGTGAGAAGTGATTCAATTTTCAGGCAATAGGACAAACAGCTTATGTACATGCCAAGGAGCAGACACGAAGGAGGAGACGGCCATCGGAGTTGAAACGGGGACAGCACGTACTGCCGGTCACCATCCCTGGCCACGGAAGGCACCATGGAGCGGCCGAGGAGACCGTGGTGACGAGGCGTCTGTGCGCGAGGGCCACGGCGAGCGCTGCGCAGCAGCTGCCGGAGCCAGAGCAGAAGGGCGCGGAGGAGCGGACGCCAGGGCCGGAGAGGAGGAGGCGGGGTCGACGGGATGCATCAGACGCGGTTCCTGGCGGCGCGGAGAGGATGGGGAAGGGCGCGGTCGCGTGCGACGCGGCCAGAGAACGGGAGACTGCGGCGGCCGTGGGTCGACGAGGTCGGGGACGTCACGGGTTGAGGTGGCAGAGCAGCTGGCCGCGGCCACTGCGAGGAAGAGGGGCGTCCGCCGGGGAAGGAGGGGGACGCGCGGCCGGAGACAGGCCAGGGCGGGAGAGGGCCAGGCGGTCGCGAGGAGGAGAGTGCGCGGCATCGAGCGGGCGGCTCGCTCGATGCGGGCGAAGAGGCGCTCGTGCCAGGGTCACGGGTTCGAGCGGGTGAGAGGCTGAGAGGGGGAGGACCCGATCGCGTTTAGGAAAGAAGGAGAGGGGCGCGGCTGCAAAAACGCCAGAGGAGGGTTTGTGAGTTTAGGGTTTTCCTGGGGAGCTCCGGGCGGGCCAAGCTAGGCCGGATTTGGGGCGCCGGCTGGGCCTTGGCTGGGCCTGGCTGGTTGGGAGTGCTGCTCCCTTTTTTTTGTTTAAAAACTGTTTGCTTTTATTATTTTTTTCCTGTTTGTTTACAAAATCATTTCAAATAGTTTTTATATAGTAAATTAAGTAGAGAAAATTATATTTTCATTTGAGATTAAAAGAGGGGAATAATTTAGCAATAAAATAAAGTTTAATAAAATAACTTTGGAGTTCAAAAACATGTATGATGCCATGATGATGCATAAAGAAAAAAGAACAAACAAATCTAATAGGGGTGCTACCCTGGGCCGTTACACCTTCGTGCTGTCGAGATTCCGAGGAGGATCTACTACATCCGCTGCCCGCTGGAACGGGGAGAAGGACGTCATCATCAACACCGAACGTGTGACTGAGTACGGAGGTGCTGCCCGACTGTGGCACCGTCAAGATCTTTTACGCGCTTTTGAAAGCGGCAAGTGATCGACTACATCAACAACGAGATCTAATCTCGTAGGCTTTGGAATCTTCGAGGGTTAGTCTCATGATCTTCTCGTTGCTACCATTTACTAGATTGGATCTTGGTTTGTTGTTTGTTCTTTCGGTAGGAATTTTTTGTTTTCTATGCTACGAATCCCATCAGTGGTATCAGAGCCGTGTCTATGCATAGATTGGTTGCACGAGTAGAACTCAATGGATTTGTGCGCGTTGATGTTTTTGTTGTTTATAGTTAGTGTACTTTGCATCTTGCGGGATGGTGGGATGAAGCGACTCGGGCTAAGTTTACATGATCGCGTTCATGAGACTTGCTCCACGCTTGACATGCAACTTGTATTGCATATGTGCCTTTATGGGGGTCTGTCTCTCTCACCATAGTTAAGATTCAATTTACTCTTTCTATTGACAACACTAGTATCACCGTTGTGGTTCATGTTCGTAGGTAGATTGGATCTTACTCGAAAACCCTAAACCACGTAAAATATGCAAACCAAATTAGAGGCGTCTAACTTGTTTTTGCAGGGTTTGGCGATGTGATATGGCCATGATGTGATAATGAATATGTATGAGATGATCATTATTGTATTGTGACAACCGGCAGGAGCCTTTTGGTTGTCTTTATATTTCATGTAGTAGTATTATTTCAAAGTAGTTGTAATAGTTGCTACATGTGGTGAACAACCATGAAGACGGCGCCATGGACCTTGACGCACCGCCGACGATGATGGAGATCATGCGCGTGCTTTGGAGATGAAGATCAAAGGCGCGAGATAAAAGGGCCATATCATATCACATTATGAATTTCATGTGATGTTAATCCTTTATGCATCTTATCTTGCTTAGATCGCGATGATAGCATTATAAGATGATCCCTCACAATAATATCAAGATAATAAAGTGATCTCCCCTCGTATGCACCGTTGCTACAGTTTATCGTTTCGAAGCATCTCGTGATGATCGGATGTGATAGATTCTACGTTCACATACAACGGGTGTAAGCCATGTTGCACACGCGGAAATACTTGGGTTTGCTTGACGAGCCTAGCATGTACAGACATGGCCACGGAACACAGGAAAGCAAAAGGTTGAACATGAGTCATATGGATGATATGATCAACATGTTGATGTTCACCACTGAAACTACATCATCTCACGTGATGATCGGTTTTGGTGTAGTGGATATGGATCGTGTGCCACTAAACAACTATGAGGGATGTTGTATTAAGTGAGAGTTCATTAGTAATTAGATTAAAACATGAACTAATTATCATGAACATAGTCTGAATAGTATTTTGAATTAAATTTGTAGAATTGGCATCCGTTATCTACCATGCGCTATTCTTATAATTGAGATATAAATACTATTAAGTCTGATAAGAAACTTTACGGGCTGGTACCGTATTGTTAAAGAATCAAGAAATGATTAAGTCCTATTGCAAACTTTTAGTAAACCTCACATTGCTGATTCAAGGAGCAATGGTTTCATTTAGTACCTAAAATCATCTTGTCTCCGTGAAACTTGAAGTTCAAAACCGTTTGGAAAGTAAGGAGCTAAAAATTTTGTTTTCAGAAATAAGCGAGGTATGAGATATATGTGATATCTAAGACCTTATTGCAAGATGATAGAATATAATCTAGTGAGACTACATAAACTCATAAGTTTTATGGGAATGTACGAAGGTTGAAGACGCTAGGCGTCCCAATCCTCCAACTAATTGGGCACTAACGATATTCGCATATCCATGAAATGGTCGTCCTTAGTATGCACCGTTGCTAAGACTCGTCGTTCGAAGTGATCGGGTGTTATAGATTCTATATGTGCATACAACGGGTGCAAGCCAGGTTTGCACATGAGAATACTGAGGTTAAACTTTACGAGCCTAGTGATACGCGTACATCACGCGTCCGTTTGGAACCCCAAGAGGAAGGTGTGATGCGTACAGCAGCAAGTTTTCCCTTAGTAAGAAACCAAGGTTTATCGAACCAGTAGGAGCCAAGAAGCACGTTGAAGGTTGATGGTGGTGGAGTGTAGTGCGGCGCAACACCAGGGATTCCGGCGCCAACGTGGAACTTGCACAACTCAACCAAAGTACTTTGCCCCAACGTAACAGTGAGGTTGTCAATCTCACCGGCTTGCTGTAACAAAGGATTAGATGTATAGTGTGGATGATGATGTTTGCAAAGAACAGTAAGAACAAGTATTGCAGTAGATTGTATTCGATGTAAAAGAATGGATCGGGGTCCACAGTTCACTAGTGGTGTCTCTCCAATAAGAAATAGCATGTTGGGTGAACAAATTACAGTTGGGCAATTGAAAAATAAAGAGGGCATAACAATGCACATACATATTATGATGAGTAGTGTGAGATTCAATTGGGCATTACGACAAAGTACATAGACCGCTATCCAGCATGCATCTATGCCTAAAAAGTCCACCTTCGGGTTAGCATCCGCACCCCTTCCAGTATTAAGTTTCAAACAACAGACAATTGCATTAAGTATGGTGTGTAATGTAATCAACACAAATATCCTTAGACATAGCATTGATGTTTTATCCCTAGTGGCAACAGCACATCCACAACCTTAGGGGTTGCTGTCACTCCCCCAGATTTAATGGAGACATGAACCCACTATCGAGCATAAATACTCCCTCTTGGAGTTACAAGTATCAACTTGGCCAGAGCCTCTACTAGCAACAGAGAGCATGCAAGATCATAAACAACACATAGATAGATTGATAATCAACATAACATAGTATTCCATATTCATCGGATCCCAACAAACGCAACATGTAGCATTACAAATAGATGATCTTGATCATGTTAGGCAGCTCACAAGATCGAACAATGATAGCACAATGAGGAGAAGACAACCATCTAGCTACTGCTATGGACCCATAGTCCAGGGGTGAACTACTCACACATCACTCCGGAGGCGATCATGGCGATGAAGAGTCCTCCGGGAGATGATTCCCCTCTTCGGCAGGGTGCCGAAGGCGATCTCCTGAATCCCCCGAGATGGGATTGGCAGCGGCGGCGTCTCTGGAAGGTTTTTCGTATCGTGGCTCTCGGTACTGGGGTATTCTCGACGAAGGCTTTAAGTAGGCGGAAGGGTAGGTTTAGGGGTAACACGAGGGCCCCACACAACAGGGCGGCGCGGCCCCACCCTTGGCCGCGCGGCCCTGGCGTGGCGGCGCCTCGTCGCCCCACTTCGTTTCCCTTTTGGTCTTCTGGAAGCTTCGTGGAAAAATAAGACCCTGGGCGTTGATTTCGTCCAATTCCGAGAATATTTCCTTTGTAGGATTTCTGAAACCAAAAACAGCAGAAAACAGCAACTGGCTCTTCGGCATCTTGTCAATAGTTAGTGCCGGAAAATGCATAAATATGACATAAAGTGTGTATAAAACATGTGAGTATCATCATAAATGTAGCATGGAACATAAGAAATTATAGATACGTTTGAGACGTATCAAGCATCCCCAAGCTTAGTTCCTACTCGTCCTCGAGTAGGTAAACGATTACAAAGATAATTTCTGAAGTGACATGCTATCATAATCTTGATCAATACTATTGTAAAGCACATGAGATGAATGCAGCGATTCGAAGCAATGGTAAAGACAATGAGTAAACAACTGAATCATATAGCAAAGACTTTTCATGAATAGTACTTTCAAGACAAGCATCAATAAGACTTGCATAAGAGTTAACTCATAAAGCAATAAATTCAAAGTAGAAAGCTTTGAAGCAACACAAAGGAATATATAAGTTTCAGCGGTTGCTTTCAACTTCAACATGTATATCTCATGGATATTTGTCAACATAAAGCAATATAACAAGTGCAATAGGTAAACATGTAAGAATCAATGCACAGTTAACACAAGTGTTTGCTTCTAAGATAGAAGGAAGTAGGTAAACTGACTCAACATAAAAGTAGAAGAATGGCCCTTCGCAGAGGGAAGCATGGATTACTATATTTGTGCTAGAGCTTTTATTTTGAAAACAAGAAACAATTTTGTCAACGGTAGTAATAAAGCATATGTGTTATGTATAAGACATCCTATAAGTTGCAAGCCTCATGCATAGATTACCAATAGTGCTCGCACCTTGTCCTAATTAGCTTGGATTTACATGGATTATCATTGCATAGCATATGTTTTAACCAAGTGTCACAAAGGGGTACCTCTATGCCGCCTGTACAAAGGTCTAAGGAGAAAGCTCGCATTGGATTTCTCGCTTTTGATTATTCTCAACTTAGACATCCATACCGGGACAACATAGACAACAGATAATGGACTCCTCTTTAATGCATAAGCATTCAACAACAAATAATATTCTCATAAGAGATTGAGGATTGTTGTCCAAACTGAAGCTTCCACCATGGATCATGGCTTTAGTTAGCGGCCCAATGTTCTTCTCTAACAATATGCATACTCAAACCATTTGATCATGATAAATCACCCTTACTTCAGACAATACGAACATGCATAGCAACTCACATGATATTCAACAAAGTGAAATAGTTGATGGTGTCCCCAGAAACATGGTTACCGCTCAACAAGCAACTTATTAAGAAATAAGATACATAAGTTCATATTCAATACCACAATAGTTTTTAAGCTATTTTCCCATGAGCTATATATTGCAAAGACAAAGAATAGAATTTTAAAGGTAGCACTCAAGTAATTTACTTTGGAATGGCGGAGAAATACCATGTTGTAGGTAGGTATGGTGGACACAAATGGCATAGTTTTTGGCTCAAGGATTTTGGATGCACGAGAAGTAATCCCTCTCAGTACAAGGCTTAGGCTAGCAAGGTTGTTTGAAGCAAACACAAGTATGAACCGGTACAACAAAACTCACATAAGAACATATTGCAAGCATTATAAGACTCTACACTGTCTTCCTTGTTGTTCAAACACCTCACTAGAAAATATCTAGACTCTAGAGAGACCAATCATGCAAACCAAATTTTAACAAGCTCTATGTATTTCTTCATTAATAGGTGCAAAGTATATGATGCAAGAGCTTAAACATGAGCACAACAATTGCCAAGTATCAAATTATTCAAGACATTATACCAATTACCACATGTAGCATTTTCCGTTTCCAACCATAATAACAATTAACGAAGCAGTTTCAACCTTCGCCATGAACATTAAGAATAAAGCTAAGAACATATGTGTTCATATGCAACAGCGGAGCGTGTCTCTCTCCCACACAATGAATGCTAGGATCCAATTTTATTCAAACAAAAACAAAAACAAAACAAATAGACGCTCCAAGTAAAGCACATAAGATGTGACGGAATAAAAATATAGTTTCACTAGAGGTGACCTGATAATTTGTCGATGAAGAAGGGGATGCCTTGGGCATCCCCAAGCTTAGATGCTTGAGTCTTCTTGAAATATGCAGGGATGAACCACGGGGGCATCCCCAAGCTTAGAGCTTTCACTCTCCTTGATCATATTGCACTAGTAGAAAATGGAGCATCCATCTAAGCCTTTAGTACCGGTTCCCTTACGAACCGGTACTAAAGGCGGCATTAATACCGGTTCCGTGCGTGGGACATCAATACCGGTTCTTTAAGACCCTTTTATACCGGTTCGTGTTATGAACCGGTATGAAAGGTTTTGAACCAAGTTTCCAGGCGGTGGTGGGGCCAGGGTTGCACCTTTAGTACCGGTTCATGTAAGGAACCGGTACTAAAGGGTCTGTGCCCTATATCAGCGCGCCGCCGCGCGCCTGACACCCCCTGCATATCTCATTCTCCTTCTCCTCCTCTCACATTTCTAAATATTTTGCACCTCTCACACTCCAAATAATCTTCATTTTTCTCCACCATTTTAACAAGATTAACGGCATACATCTACCCAAGGGTTAGCAATATCATCCTTCCTTCCGACGTTTCTAATTTAGCTCATTTCTTTGGTAGTTTTAACTCGTACTATTTTTCTAGTGCAAGCAAGGTGTTCGATGAAATGCCTAAGTTAGGGATTTTATTTTATTTATATGCAATTTGAGCTGAAATTATGGTATGTTTTGTAGGTTTTAATTAGTATCATCCCCGTCCTTACCGCCGTCGATCTCCAGCGTCGTCCCCTAGCCGGCACGGTACCACCTCGGTGAGCCCCTCTTCTTTTTTATAAAAACAATTAGTTTTATGTGATGAACTTGAATATTAATTAAGTTGGTCACTCATATATCCACGATGTTGTGTACTTAATGATTTTTGATATACATATAAAATGCAGATGAGTCGACAATGGATGTACGGTGACCGGTGCCATCCCGAGTTCATTAATGGCATGCATTATTTTCTCAACGTGGCTGAGGCAAACATGCGGTCGAATGGTTTCATGTATTGTCCATGTAGTTCCTGTAAGAATATGAAGGATTACTCTACCTCGAAGACCCTTCACGTCCACCTGCTGGAGAACGGTTTCATGCCCAGCTATAATTGTTGGACCAAGCACGGAGAAAGAGGGGTTATATTGGAAGACAACGAAGAAGAGGATAGTGACAACTATCCCTTATTCACTGAAGACGGTGATAGTATAATGGGGGAAGACGAAGCTGAAGAAGAGCCCATTTTCGATGAGCCGATTTTTGATGACCCGGATGACGATTTGGGTCGGGCCATTCTTGATGCGAAGATGAACTGCGCAAATGAAAAGGAGAGGTTGAAGTTGGAGAAAATGTTAGAGGATCACAACAAACTGTTGTACCCAAATTGCGAAAATGGTCAGAAAAAGCTGGGTACCACGCTGGAATTGCTGCAGTGGAAGGCAGAGAATGGTACTTCTGACAAGGGATTTGAAAAGTTGCTGAAAATAATAAAGAAGATTCTTCCAGGGGAGAACGTATTGCCCTCTAGCACGTACGAAGCAAAGAAGGTTGTCTGCCCTCTAGGATTAGAGGTGCAGAAGATACATGCATGCATCAATGACTGCATCCTCTACCGCGGGGAGAACGAGAATTTGAATGCATGCCCGGTATGTAGTGCATTCAGGTATAAGATCAGGCGAGATGACCCTGGCGATGTTGAGGGCGAGTCCACCCCCAGGAAGAGGGTTCCTGCGAAGGTGATGTGGTATGCTCCTATAGTACCACGGTTGAAACGTTTGTTCCAGAACAAAGAGCATGCCAAGTTGTTGCGATGGCACAAAGAGGACCGTAAGAAAGATGTGATGCTGAGACACCCTGCTGACGGGTCGCAGTGGAGAAAAATCGACAGAGAGTTCAAGTCATTTTCAGATGATGCAAGGAACTTAAGATTTGGTCTAAGTACAGATGGCTTTAATCCTTTCGGGGAGCAGAGCTCCAGTCATAGCACCTGGCCAGTGACTCTATGTATCTATAACCTTCCTCCTTGGTTGTGCATGAAGCGGAAGTTCATTATGATGCCAGTGCTCATCCAGGGCCCGAAGCAACCCGACAACGACATTGATGTGTACCTGAGGCCATTGGTTGAAGAACTTTTAGAGTTGTGGCGTGACGAAGGTGTACCTGTGTGGGATGAGCACGAACAAAAGGAATTTAACCTACGAGCATTGTTATTTGTAACCATCAATGATTGGCCTGCTCTTGGTAACATTTCAGGGCAGTCAAACAAGGGATACAATGAATGCACACACTGTTTAGGTGAGACTGACAGTAATTATTTGGGAAACAAGAATGTGTACCTGGGGCATCGTCGATTTCTTCCAAAACAACATCACGTAAGAAAGAGAGGAAAGCATTTCGGAGGTGAGGCAGATAACCGAACGAAGCCTACCCGCCCCTCGGGGAAGTTATATATGATATGGTCAAGGATTTAAAAGTGATCTTTGGAAAGGGTCCCGGCGGACAATCTGTTCCGCATGATGTTGATGGACACGTACCCATGTGGAAGAAGAAGTCGATATTTTGGGAGCTACCCTACTGGAAGTTCTTAGAGGTTCACTCTGCAATCGAAGTGATGCACGTGAAGAAAAATCTTTGCGTGAACCTGCTAAACTTCTTGGGCGTGTATGGGAAGACAAAAGATACACCGGATGCACGGCAGGACCAGCAAAGTATCCACGAAGGAAACAACCTGAATCCAGAGAAGTATCAAGGTCCTGCCAGCTACGCTCTTACCAAAGAGGAGAAGGAGATCTTTTTTGAAGTCCTGAGTAGCATCAAGGTCCCGTCTGGCTTCTCGTCGAATATAAAGGGAATAATAAACATGTCGGAGAAAAAGTTTCAAAACCTAAAGTCTCATGACTGCCACGTGATTATGACACAATTACTTCCAGTTGCATTGAGGGGGCTTCTTCCGGAAAATGTTCGAGTACCCATTGTGAAGCTATGTGCGTTCCTCAATGCAATTTCTCAGAAGGTGATCAATCCACTTACTCTACAAAATTTATAGAAGGATGTGGTCCAATGTCTAGTCAGCTTCGAGTTGGTGTTCCCACCATCCTTCTTCAATATTATGACACATCTCCTAGTTCACCTGGTCGAAGAGATTGGCGTTCTCGGTCCTGTATTTCTACACAACATGTTCCCCTTTGAGAGATTCATGGGAGTCTTAAAGAAGTACGTTCATAACCGTGCTAGGCCAGAAGGAAGCATCTCCAAGGGCTATGGAACAGAGGAGGTCATTGAGTTTTGTGTTGACTTTATTCCTGACCTTAAGCCGATCGGTGTTCCTGAATCGCGCTATGAGGGGAGACTGCGTGGAAAAGGCACGCTAGGAAAGAAATCAGCAACGTGCATGGACGGACATTCTTTCACTCAAGCACACTACACAGTTCTACATAATTCCATCTTGGTGGCTCCGTACAAAAAGGAACACAAGGATATCTTACGCTCTAAATACCCGGAGCAACGTGAAGATTGGATTGATGGAGAACACATGAAGACTTTCGGCGGTTGGTTGGAAACACGTCTCATGAATGTCACCGATGATGAGCAGCTGTACTTGTTGGCCAAGCAACCATCTTCTACTATATCGACTTTTCAAGGGTACGAGATTAATGGGAACACATTTTACACTTTCGCCCAAGACAAAAAGAGCACCAACCAAAACACTGGTGTCCGCTTTGATGCAGAAGATGACAATGGGAACAAGGTCACATATTATGGGTACATAGAGGAGATATGGGAACTTGACTATGGACCTAATTTCAAGGTCCCTTTGTTCTGGTGCAAATGGTTCAACCTGAAAGACGGGGTACAGGTAGACCCGCAGTACGGAATGACTACAGTGGATTTCAAGAATCTAGGGTACGGCACCGAACCATTCGTCCTAGCCAGTGAAGTGGCTCAGGTTTTTTATGTGAAGGATATGTCTAGCAAACCGAAAAAAGAAAAGAAAGGCAAGAGGACACATCATACGATGAGCCAACGCGGCACATAGTTCTTTCAGGAAAAAGAAACATCGTGGGAGTAGAGGACAAGACAGACATGTCAGAAGATTATAATAAGTTTGACGATATTCCACCCTTCAAGGTAAAAATTGACCCAAGCATCATCTTAAACAATGAAGATTGTCCATGGTTGCGTCGCAGTAAGAAGAAAGGGAAACAGACGAAGAAAACTCAGAAGACTAGCTAGCTACATATAGGGATCATAACTTGTGTATCTCAATATGGAAATCACTTTTGTGTAATGATGTTACTGTATGTAAGATATTAACAATGGAGATGGTTGGCTTGTTTTACTAGTTAAGTAGCTTTCACGGGCTTGCAGGGAAATTTTTCTGAGGCGGAACTTCCGAATATGCCATATATAGGGCATGTGCACCAAGGGCATATTCGACAAGTTCCGCCACGGGAGATTTCCCAACCCTTTCCCCAACATTGTTAGAGGAGATGGGGAGTCTTTCAAGGGCTTGCAGGGAAATTTTTCCGAGGCGGAACTTCCGAAGATGCCATAGGGCGTGTGCACCAAGGGCATCTTCGACAAGTTCCACCACGGGAGATTTCCCAACCCTTTCCTCCATCCATGGTGATGAAAATCTCCATCCATGTTGGCTTGTTGAGCTGCTTCCCATGGTGTATCGATGCTCCTTTTATAGGCACGGCGCCGCTTCTACTTTGTCTTCTTCTTCATCCGACAGGGCGTCGTGCGCTACATACTTTATCTCATCGAACATGGCGTCCTTATCCTGCTGACAGCTTTAGTACCGGTTGCACCCACCAACCGGTACTAAAGGTGTAACACCCCAAATTTCAATAAAAAGAAAGTTAGAGAAATCCAGAAAGCGAATTTTCAAACCAACAAAAACTTTTCTATTTGCATATAGTACCATGCATAGGACTTGTGCATTTGAGTGATATGCCATGATGATTGCTTTTACTTGTATTTGATATGCTCTAAAACCCTAGTGTGATCATATGAAGATCACCAACCAAATAAATCAAAGAGGAAGAAATTCCATTAAATGGAAAACCCTAAAAACCCTCACATGTGCCCTATGGCATTTTTATAAATTTTGACCCTAGACCTATCTGGTCTTCACCATTAGTTGAATAATGTTATTAAACACTTATTACAACTTTTGGAATCAAAGTTTCACAATTCAAATGAATTTCAAACACAAATCCCACTCACATATGATAATGGTCAAATCTGCCAAATTTAGTCTGATCACTACTTTGAGCCCCTGCAATTCAAATTTCTCAAACTAAACCTTGCTAACTCTTTGCACCTCATCCAAGACAACATTAAGGTGAACACTTTTTGTAAAGATCACCATGCCAAATTCTTTCTTGATCAATAGCTATGCTCATCCAAAGTTGCAACATTTTAACAAGTGGAACAATCTCACACTTGTCAATTTTTGCAATTCTTTGAATTCAACCATTCCACCACCACACCTCATCTTCTCTGGTCATTTCTAACTAAATCAAACACACACTTTTCAAATTGGGCAACCATTTGAATTGAATCAAATTTGGACAAATTCATCAACTTCCAAATATGGCACTATTTGCCACTATTGCAAATAGTGAATCTACTCAACCTCATCTACCCTAACCTACCCCATTTGGTCCCCTGGTTCCCTTAATCCATTTCAATGCCAAATAGCAACCCTAGGAGAGGGCTAACAAGGCATGGACATGGCCATGCCGGCCATGTCGCCACCATGCCGAGCCTCCCCTCTCTCCCTTGCTCGCCACCCCTGCCCACCTTGCCCTGGCTCGCCACCTCGCTCCTCTACGTCGCCTAGCACCGGCCATTGTCGAGGAGGAGCACTGCACCAGCCAGACACGCGCGCGCCCATGGCGGCCAGCATGCCGTGGACGTCGCACGAGAGCGCGCCACGGGCACCCTCTGGCCACCTGCCGCCTCGACGCCCTGCGCAGCTTCTGGCCCCCTTTCTTCACCAAGCACACCGCCGTGACACCTCAGCCCCGCCAGACACGCGCCCAGCACCAACCCGTGACCGCCGGCGCCGGAGACGACGACCTGTTCCCGTAAACGCCGCGGCCATCGTGGAAGCAATGTGACCAAACCAGGAGCCGCCCGACCCAGCTGTCGCCACCATTCGCTTCGCCTGGACAAGGAGAACGTTGCCACGCCCTCGCCTGGCTCGACCGCTCGCCGGAGACGCCGCGAGCATGTCGACCACCACCCTGCCCCGCAACCCTCACTCGCTTCTATAAATACCGCGTTCCCTGGAAGCAACGGAGCACACCATCTCACTCCCCATCCTTCACCACTTCTCCTCGCACCGTTAGCCACCTCGATCGTCGCCGGAGCAAGGCCAATTGCAAGATCGGAGCCGCGGAAGCCCTGGAGCAATCGCCATTGATCCAGGCCACCTCGAGCTCTGCCACTGCTACCAGCTGCTTCGCCGTCGTCCACATCTACCTCGCGCACACTGCCATACCTTGCTAGAGCCGCGGTGAGCTCTCCCACCCCCTACTGCCACCGCCGCATCGTCGGGTTCTCGTCGGAGACGACGATGAACCACGGCTGTAGATCCGCGATCTAATCCAACGCCCCAGCTTCGCCCATACCGTTTCGGGTTTTAAAAGAGACTAACGGGTGGCCCCCACCCTGTCAGCAGGCCCGCGCGCACTGGATGCGTTGCTGGGCCGTTTTTCCTTTTTCAAACCGTTTCGGCCCACGTTGGTTTCCCGCCGGCCCTTTTTATTCAAACTTAGTTTAATTAATTCAAATGAATTTGAATACTGCCTCCACTTTGAAATTCAATAGTTTCAAATTGGCTAAACCAAATTTAGTGAATTTTATGTTGTTGGAAAGCCACTGTAATTCTCTACAACATGCCACTGGCCTGATGGTCAGATTCGTTGTAGAATAAATGTGATAAAAATAACAAGACAGGGACTTTTCCCTATTCAAATAATTCTTAAAAATCAACCAAAATAGATATTAAGTTAATTCAAACTCTAATAGTTCACATTTGACTTACACTAATTGTTTATGCAATAAAATGGTGTGGTCACTTTGTATGATCATGCCATAGTTTAAATGAATGGATAATATGGCTAGTCTAACTAGTTGATATTATCCAAAACTATTAAAGTAAATATTGTGAAGTCTTATACTTCATTTAAACTTGTCTCACATGAGTTCATGGGATGTTTGGACCCCTGGTCCCAAACTCTCTTATATGAATTACTTGAGATTTAAATGAAATGTAGTGTTATTTAAATAGTATGAGGTGATCTACCTCATTTAAATCATTTTCACAAATGATGATGATGAACATTTGACTTAGGTCAATATGAGTTCATACATGATTGTTTGAGAAATTAAATCTTAAGAAGATTTCAAGGAGAGGAAATTATTTCTCAAGAACCCTATGGAAACTATCATTTACATATTAAATACAAAGAAGTGAATTCTATTTAAACCCCACAACCCATGTACTCTAGTTAATTTATTTGTGTGCATAGAGTAGTTTGTGTGTTATATGTGATGTATGGAATAGCCATTGAATTAGTGAGTAATTATACTCGTATTCAAATTTAGACGGTAGCACCGGAGAGTACGCCGAAGAAGAAGGTTGCTACCAAGAGGAGGAGGAGGAACAGTTTGAGAACTACCAAGGCAAGCTATTATTCTTGCAAAGTGCAAAGCCCCTTGGGGCAAGGCACCATGATTCTTACCTTTTCTTACATGAGCCTATCCCAAGTTTCAAGTTTTTACTGGTTTTCTAAATGAGTTACTTTTATAGTTAACTTGGGTCAAAGTACAAGTTGATTACTATAGTAGTGAGTTAGTCCCCTCCAAGCAAAGCAAGTTAGCACCCCTCATGAATTAGAGCTAGTGCTAATGAATTAAAACTTGACTACTCTAGATGGGAACCATATGATTTTGAAGTGATTTTGAAACCTTGGAATGAAGATGCATTCCATTGAATGATTTTTGAAGGTGAATATGCACAAGAGAAGATGGTGATTTTTGATAAACAATGATGTTGGTTTGAATGCGATACCTTTCCAATTATTAAGTACCCCCACAATACCTGATTATGGGTAGGGCTTAACTGGAAGTTTATGTGTCTTAGTATGGGTTCCCTCTAAACAAGCGTCATTGGGGTTATGCCGAAAGCTGCCTCTACCACAAAAGAAACGATATGATATGATGCGAAATGAGGTGAATGTCCGGCCCAAGCCACAATGCGGTTCCCAGTGACGGTTGGTCTTCACTGGGAGGCCAAGCTCATGGGGAGAGGTGCTCATACTAGGATTCGTAAGTGAAAGGTTATGGTTGATGATCCGCGTACTGTGTTACGATGATTCGGGGAAATCCCGACGGATGAAATCAAATGTTGTGGCACAAGTGTGCAACCTCTGCAGAGTGTAAACCTATTCGAATAGCCGCGTCCACGGTTACGGACGGTTGGAAAGGCCATACAGTTTCCAATGTCATATCTTTGAAAATGATGTTGAAAAGGAGGATGGTAAAATGACTTGTGGTGGATTGAATTGAAATCACCACTTGAATGGTGGGAATGACACTAATGTTCCCACTTGAGCTAGTTAGCACTTGATTAAGCTTTTCTCAAACTTTGTGAACTAAAACTAGCTTTATGCAAATAAACTAGAGCTTAGCAAACCATACTAGAATGTCTAGCACTTACATTAGTATTAGTTTGCGAGTACTCAACATACTCACGGCTTTGTCCCTGGCTATTCAAATGGCCAGAGTATGAAGACGACCAAGGAGATGACCAGCAGGACGCCTACGACAACTAAGCGCCTTCCGACGTCAAGCGTTGGCCTGTGGACTAGAGAGTCCTTGTATCTTACGCTTCCGCTATGTTGAACTATGAACTTGTGTTTGTTCGTTGATCAATAGATCAACTATTCGTGTAATATGGATCATGTGATTCCAATTTGTAAGACTTATGGTTTGTAATGAATGATGACTGTGATACTTAACTATTATGCCTCGCAATAACAATATTCCTGGGATTGCGATGTATGACATAATAGGCATTCGGACTTAAAAATCCGGGTGTTGACAAGTTGGTATCAGAGCCATTGTTTGACCTTAGAAGACCTTAGTTAGAATGGGCGTTCTGAAAAACTTAACTTTGAAATCAAATGAAAGAAACTATTTGTGAAAAATTTCTACACGCTTGTCTTTGAGACTTTTCCAAAATTTGATGAATCATGTCTATCTTATTTGAATCAACTTAAAACTTTGCCACACTTTGCACTCTCTAACTTACTCATCCAATTCTCTTTCAGATGGAGCCGAATGAACCCATCAACACCAAGTTTTACCAGCTTGGGAACGGAGGAAGCTTGATCTTCGAGCACGACCTCAACGCCGTCTCTGACTTCCTTGGGCACCCACACCCAGAGTTTCACGGGGTTCAGCTGGACGACACGCCCGGAGGAGAGTTGCAGTGGGTGATCACTGCCGACTTGAGGGGCAAGATGGAGCCTCCCACTTCTGAGAGGATCCTCTTCTCCTTCCGCGAGAGCAACTGGCTCGACGGACTCGCACGTGGCCTACAGGAGGCACTTGCGCGCCTCTGTGGACAGAACGTGGTGCGCATCCTCGCCTCTCGCTACGCCCACCTTGTGAGGCGTGATGCTGCGGGAGTGCCCATGGAGCTGCAGCCGCACCCGGAGTTGAGGCACCATGCTGAGCACCTGGACTTCATGCTCTACCAGACTCAGAGGGACCTCGACGCCTCTCGCGCTTACGCGAACCAGACCCATGCTCACATCACCGAGCAGGGTGAGGCGATCAAGCTACTCAACAACGACCGCAAGAGCCTTCGCCAGCAGCGTGCCAAGAAGGACGCTACGATTCGTCGCCTTCGCGCCCGGATCGCGTCACTTGAGGCCACTGTCAAGGCTCAGGAGAATCAGATTCGTCAGCTGGAGGATGACGATGGAGGCATCGAGATTCGGGGAGGAGACGCCTTCCTGAGCGACGACGATGACTTTGAGGAGGACGAGAACACCGAGGAGGAGGACTACGAGTTCCTGGAGGCAGGACCCGACGACTACGTCCCGATCGATATCGATGATGAGGAGTAGTTGCACTAGTTTCCACTTATAGTAGGTGTGAGTTGTATCCCGTCCTTTGTATCGTAGCATGAGAATGGTTCTTAAAACCATTGGAGTATGTGTGTAGTTTGTACTATGTGTTGCATGAAGGAATGAATGTTTGTTTGTCATGAAAAGATTACAAGTTTTCAAAGGGTTTTTCAAACTTAACCAAAATGAACCATAGAATGTTCCCTCTTATCTCATGATCTTCTATATCTCCAGATGGCCCCTCCGAATCGCACCAACGACGCAATGCTGCAACTGCTGCAAACCATGCTTGCGGACCGGGAAACCGAAAGAGCCGAACGCCAAGCCAACCTCATCGCCTTGCAGAACATCGCCAACCAAGGCCATGGAAATCATGACCACCCCGGATCCAAGCTCAAGAACTTCCAAAACACCAACCCTTCGGTGTTTAGCAAGACCGAGGAGCCCCTCGACGCTGACGATTGGCTCCAGACTATGGAGAACAATCTTGAGGTAGCCGGAGTAGAAGCCAACGAGAAAGTCCTGTTCGCCACTCACTATCTCGCTGGACCAGCCCGCGCTTGGTGGACAAGCACCCGTGCCATGAACGGAGGTCAATTCATGACTTGGGAGGATTTCAAACTCAAGTTCAGCAAGTATCATGTACCCCCGGGTCTTATCAAGAAGATGAGGGGTGAATTCCGTGAGCTGAAACAAGGTCGCATGACGGTGGTTGAATACCGCGACAAGTTTCTCACTTTGTCAAGGTATGCCCCTGATGAGACCGACACCGTTGAGAAGAGGAAGGAGAGATTCCTGAACGGACTGCATGATGAGATGCATATTGTCCTTGTCAACATCCCCTTCGCCGACCTCGAAGCCCTTGTGGACTCCGCCATCCAGATGGAGGGCAAGTTAAACCAAGCCAATGAGAACCGCAAGCACCGCATGGCCAATCAGAGTGGATCAAGCCACCCCCAAAAGTTTCGCCCTAGCTCAAGCGGAGGTTTCACTCCGAGAAACAACAAGCCACCAATGCAGAACCCTCGTCCCGGTTATCAGAACCGGAGTGGAGGAAACTCCAAGCCAGGAGGCTACAACAACAACTACAACAACAACAACTACAACCGCGCTCCACCCCGAGCCCCTAACAACAACAACACCAACACCCACACCGCTCCCAGAACCGGAAGCAATGCCGTTCCCGTTGCGAACAAGCAGGACAAGACCACTATCACTTGTTATGAGTGTGGTGTAGTGGGGCACTACTCCAACGAGTGTCCCAAGCGTCTTGCCAAGCTCGCCGGCAACACCGCTGCACCTGCTCAGCAGCAACGCCGTGTCTCCACCGGCAAGAAGTTCGCCCCCAATAACCCCAACAACCGCAACGGCCGCCTCTATCACATGAACGCTGAAGAAGCCCAGGAAGCACCAGATGTTGTACTGGGTATGTTTTCTGTCAACCACATCCCTGCCCGAGTGTTGTTTGATTCCGGAGCATCTCATTCCTTTGTCATTGAAGACTTTGCATCAACAAGTAAAATTCAACCCCTCAGTTTGAAGCATGTTATGATAGTTCAAATCCCCGGATCAACCACCAAAGCCAGAAAATTTTGCAAAAATGTGCCAATCAAAATCCATGAGGTAGATTTCTTTGCAAATCTAATCATACTTGGAACCAAAGGTTTGGAAGTGGTCCTAGGAATGGACTGGATGTCCAAGCACAATGGATTGATAGACTGCGCCAAGAAAGCCATAACCATGACTAGCAGCACCGATATCGTAGTTGAGCACGTCTCTGAAAAACTACCCAGAAAATTTACCTGCAACCAAAGCGTATCCAAGCCAACTCTGGATCAAATCAGGATCATTTGTCGCTACCCTGATGTGTTTCCAGATGATCTACCCGGTATGCCCCCGGATCGGGATATCGAGTTTATCATCGAGTTAATCCCCGGAACTGGACCCATAGCCCAGAGAGCCTACAGCATGAACGCAGCCAAGCTTGTGGAGCTGAAGAAGCAAATAGATGACATGTTAGCCAAAGGTTTGATTAGACCAAGTGCATCCCCCTGGAGATCCCCCGTCTTGTTTGTCGACAAGAAAGATGGTGCAAATCGTTTATGCACGGACTATCGTAAGCTTAACGATGTCACCATCAAAAACAAATACCCCTTACCCAAGATCGAAGACTTGTTCGACCAACTCACCGGATCCCGAGTTTTCTCCAAGATTGATCTTAGAACTGGATACCACCAACTGAAGATCCAAGCCACCGACATTCCAAAAACTGCTTTTACCACCAGATATGGGTTGTATGAGTACAACGTCATGTCGTTTGGACTGACCAATGCCCCCGCTTATTTCATGAATCTCATGAATAAGATCTTCATGAACTTTTTGGACAAATTTGTCATTGTTTTCATCGACGACATTCTGGTCTACTCCAAGTCCGAGGAGGAACATGAACAGCATTTGGAGATTGTCCTAGAAACTCTTAGACAACACAAGTTGTATGCTAAGTTTAGCAAGTGTGAGTTTTGGCTGGAAGAAGTTGGATTCCTGGGACACATCTTGTCTGCAGGAGGAATTGCCGTAGATCCCGCCAAAATCAAAACTATTATGGAATGGCAAGCCCCAACCACACAAACCGAGGTCCGCGCTTTTCTTGGATTAGCCGGATACTACCGCAGATTTGTAGAAGGTTTTTCGAGCATCGCTCGACCAATGACCCAACTGCTGAAAAAGGACAGAAAGTTTGAGTGGACCGACAAATGCGAAGAGAGCTTTCAATAGCTCAAGAGTAGACTGACAACAGCCCCAATCCTGATCATGCCAGATATCGCAAAGCCATTTGACGTATATTGCGACGCCTCCAAGACTGGACTTGGATGCGTGCTTATGCAAGAAGGCAAGGTTGTATCCTACCTTTCAAGACAGCTCAAGCAACATGAACAGAACTACCCAACCCATGACCTCGAGCTTGCAGCCGTGGTCCTAGCCCTGAAAGTTTGGCGTCATTACCTCATGGGTAATCGATGCGAGATCTACTCCGACCACAAAAGCCTCAAATACATATTCACCCAGAAAGAGTTGAACATGAGACAACGCCGATGGATCGAATTGATCAAGGATTACGACATGGAGATTCACTACCACCCCGGCAAGGCCAATGTTGTAGCGGATGCTTTGAGTAGACTGCCGTGCCAGTTGAACTCCATGCTCGCAACCGAACAGCCCAGCTTGCACCAAGAGTTTGAACAGTTCAGACTTGAACTTGTTAGGGAAGGATTCCTAGCCAGCATAGAACTGCAACCCACCTTGGTTGGTCAGATCAAGGAAGCCCAGAAAGACAACGCTAGCATTGACGGAATCAAGAAACAGATAGCCGAAGGAAAAGCCCCCGGATTCACCGTAGACGAAGCCGGAGTGCTTTGGTACAAAGAACGTCTCTGCGTACCATCGGACTCTGACTTGAAACAAGTCATCCTGCAAGAAGCCCATGACACCCTTTATTCAATCCACCCCGGAGGTACCAAGATGTACCAGGACCTAAAAGAACAATTTTGGTGGCACGGAATGAAGAGAGAGATCGGTAGCTATATCGCTAAGTGTGACATCTGTCAGAGAGTCAAGGCAGAACATCAACGACCCGCCGGATTGTTACAACCCCTTCAGATTCCAGAATGGAAATGGGACTCCGTAGGAATGGACTTTATCACCGGACTACCCAAATCCAGCAAAGGCAATGATTCCATATGGGTAGTTGTCGATAGATTGACCAAAGTCGCCCATTTCATCGCCGTCAAAACCACCTATCAAGGCCCCAAGTTAGCTGAACTTTACATCTCCAGAATAGTCGCTCTGCACGGAACCCCCAAATCAATAGTGTCAGATAGAGGATCGTAGTTCACCTCAAGGTTCTGGCAGAAAGTGCATGAAGGACTAGGCACTCGCCTAAATTTCAGCACCGCCTATCACCCTCAGACCGACGGACAGACTGAGAGAGTAAACCAGATACTGGAAGACATGCTTAGAGCATGCGTACTGGAATACGGATCCAAGTGGGAAGACTGCCTACCTTACGCAGAATTCTCTTACAACAATAGCTATCAAGCCAGCCTACAGATGGCCCCCTTTGAAGCCTTGTACGGAAGGAAGTGCCGTACCCCCCTGAACTGGTCAGAAGTTGGAGAGAGCCAAGTTTTCGGCCCAGACGTTCTTCGTGAAGCCGAAGAGAAAGTCCACAAGATCCGAGAGTACCTCAAAACGGCGCAATCCAGACAGAAGAGCTACGCCGACAAAAGACGTCGGGAGATGACCTTTGAGATCGGAGACTTCGTCTATCTCAAAGTATCCCCCTTGAAAGGAATGCAAAGGTTCCAACTGAAAGGAAAGCTTGCACCCCGCTATGTCGGACCTTTCCAAGTCCTTAGTCGCCGAGGTGAAGTATCTTATCAACTGGAGTTGCCTGAAGAAATGTCGGCTGTGCAAGACGTGTTTCATATCTCACTTCTCCGGAAGTGCCTTGAAGTCCCTGAGAAGACCGAAGTGTTCAAGAACATCGATCACCGATCGGTGGATATCAACAAGGATCTGACTTACCGCGAAGTGCCGATTCGCATTTTGGAAGAAGCCTACCGAACCACCCGCACCCGGAGTATCAAGTTTCTGAAGATCCAGTGGAGCAATCATACCGAGGATGAAGCCACATGGGAACGCGAAGACTTCATGAAGAAGGAGTACCCAGATCTCTTTAGTACCTAACTTTCTTTTCGATCTCGGGACGAGATCTTTTGTAAGGGGGAAGGGTTTGTAACACCCCAAATTTCAATAAAAAGAAAGTTAGAGAAATCCAGAAAGCGAATTTTCAAACCAACAAAAACTTTTCTATTTGCATATAGTACCATGCATAGGACTTGTGCATTTGAGGGATATGCCATGATGATTGCTTTTACTTGTATTTGATATGCTCTAAAACCCTAGTGTGATCATATGAAGATCACCAACCAAATAAATCAAAGAGGAAGAAATTCCATTAAATGGAAAACCCTAAAAACCCTCACATGTGCCCTATGGCATTTTTATAAATTTTGACCCTAGACCTATCTGGTCTTCACCATTAGTTGAATAATGTTATTAAACACTTATTACAACTTTTGGAATCAAAGTTTCACAATTCAAATGAATTTCAAACACAAATCCCACTCACATATGATAATGGTCAAATCTGCCAAATTTAGTCTGATCACTACTTTGAGCCCCTGCAATTCAAATTTCTCAAACTAAACCTTGCTAACTCTTTGCACCTCATCCAAGACAACATTAAGGTGAACACTTTTTGTAAAGATCACCATGCCAAATTCTTTCTTGATCAATAGCTATGCTCATCCAAAGTTGCAACATTTTAACAAGTGGAACAATCTCACACTTGTCAATTTTTGCAATTCTTTGAATTCAACCATTCCACCACTACACCTCATCTTCTCTGGTCATTTCTAACTAAATCAAACACACACTTTTCAAATTGGGCAACCATTTGAATTGAATCAAATTTGGACAAATTCATCAACTTCCAAATATGGCACTATTTGCCACTATTGCAAATAGTGAATCTACTCAACCTCATCTACCCTAACCTACCCCATTTGGTCCCCTGGTTCCCTTAATCCATTTCAATGCCAAATAGCAACCTTAGGAGAGGGCTAACAAGGCATGGACATGGCCATGCCGGCCATGTCGCCACCATGCCGAGCCTCCCCTCTCTCCCTTGCTCGCCACCCCTGCCCACCTTGCCCTGGCTCGCCACCTCGCTCCTCTACGTCGCCTAGCACCGGCCATTGTCGAGGAGGAGCACTGCACCAGCCAGACACGCGCGCGCCCATGGCGGCCAGCATGCCGTGGACGTCGCACGAGAGCGCGCCACGGGCACCCTCTGGCCACCTGCCGCCTCGACGCCCTGCGCAGCTTCTGGCCCCCTTTCTTCACCAAGCACACCGCCGTGACACCTCAGCCCCGCCAGACACGCGCCCAGCACCAACCCGTGACCGCCGGCGCCGGAGACGACGACCTGTTCCCGTAAACGCCGCGGCCGTCGTGGAAGCAATGTGACCAAACCAGGAGCCGCCCGACCCAGCTGTCGCCACCATTCGCTTCACCTGGACAAGGAGAACGTTGCCACGCCCTCGCCTGGCTCGACCGCTCGCCGGAGACGCCGCGAGCATGTCGACCACCACCCTGCCCCGCAACCCTCACTCGCTTCTATAAATACTCACTCCCCATCCTTCACCACTTCTCCTCGCACCGTTAGCCACCTCGATCGTCGCCGGAGCAAGGCCAATTGCAAGATCGGAGCCGCAGAAGCCCTGGAGCAATCGCCATTGATCCAGGCCACCTCGAGCTCCGCCACTGCTACCAGCTGCTTCACCGTCATCCACATCTACCTCGCGCACACTGCCATACCTTGCTGGAGCCGCGGTGAGCTCTCCCACCCCCTACTGCCGCCGCCGCATCGTCGGGTTCTCGTCGGAGACGACGATGAACCACGGCCGTAGATCCGCGATCTAATCCAACGCCCCAGCTTCGCCCATACCGTTTCGGGTTTTAAAAGAGACTGACGGGTGGCCCTGATACGTCTCCGACGTATCGATAATTTCTTATGTTCCATGCCACATTATTGATGTTATCTACATGTTTTATGCACACTTTATGTCATATTCATGCATTTTCTAGAACTAACCTATTAACAAGATGCCGAAGTGCCGATTCTTTGTTTCTGCTGTTTTTGGTTTCAGAAATCCTAGTAAGGAAATATTCTCGGAATTGGACGAAATCAACGCCCAGGGGCCTATTTTTCCACGAAGCTTCCAGAAGTCCGAAGACGAAACGAAGTGGGGCCACAGGGTGCCCAAACACTAGGGCGGCGCGGCCCACCCCCTGGCCGCGCCGGCCTATGGTGTGGGGCCCCTGTGCCCCCTCCTGACTTGCCCTTCCGCCTACTTAAAGCCTCCGTGACGAAACCCCCGATGCAGAGCCACGATACGGAAAACCTTCCAGAGACGCCGCCAACGCCGATCCCATCTCGGGGGATCCAGGAGATCGCCTCCGGCACCCTGCCGGAGAGGGGAATCATCTCCCGAAGGACTCTACGCTGCCATGGTCGCCTCCGGTGTGATGTGTGAGTAGTCTACCCCTGGACTATGGGTCCATAGCAGTAGCTAGATGGTTGTCTTCTCCCCATTGTGCTATCATTGTCGGATCTTGTGAGCTGCCTAACATGATCAAGATCATCTATCTGTAATTCTATATGTTGCGTTTGTTGGGATCCGATGAATAGAGAATACTTGTTATGTTGATTATCAAAGTTATATCTACGTGTTGTTTATGATCTTGCATGCTCTCCGTTACTAGTAGATGTTCTGGCCAAGTAGATGCTTGTAACTCCAAGAGGGAGTATTTATGCTCGATAGTGGGTTCATGCCTGCATTGACACCTGGGACAGTGTGATGAAAGTTCTATGGTTGTGTTGTGCTGTTGCCACTAGGGATAAAACATTGATGCTATGTCTAAGGATGTAGTTGTTGATTACATTACGCACCATACTTAATGCAATTGTCTGTTGCTTTGCAACTTAATACTGGAGGGGGTTCGGATGATAACCTGAAGGTGGACTTTTTAGGCATAGATGCAGTTGGATGGCGGTCTATGTACTTTGTCGTAATGCCCAATTAAATCTCACTATACTCATCATAATATGTATGTGCATGGTCATGCCCTCTTTATTTGTCAATTGCCCAACTGTAATTTGTTCACCCAACATGCTGTTTGTCTTATGGGAGAGACACCTCTAGTGAGCTTGTGGACCCCGGTCCAATTCTCTTTCTTGAAATACAATCTCTGCAATACTTGTTCTACGTTTTCTGCAAGCAATCATCTTCCACATAATACGGTTAATCCTTTGTTACAGCAAGCCGGTGAGATTGACAACCTCCTTTGTTTCGTTGGGGCAAAAGTACTTTGGTTGTGTTGTGCGGGTTCCACGTTGGCGCCGGAATCCCTGGTGTTGCGCCGCACTACATCCCGCCGCCATCAACCTTCGACGTGCTTCTTGACTCCTACTGGTTCGATAAACCTTGGTTTCTTACTGAGGGAAACTTGCTGCTGTACGCATCACACCTTCCACTTGGGGTTACCAACGAGCGTGTGCTTTACGCGTCATCAAGCTAAATTTCTGGCGCCGTTGCCGGGGAGATCAAGACACGCTGCAAGGGGAGTCTCCACTTCTCAATCTCTTTACTTTGTTTTTGTCTTGCTTAGTTTTATTTACTACTTTGTTTGCTGCACTAAATCAAAATACAAAAAAATTAGTTGCTAGTTTTACTTTATTTGCTATCTTGTTTGCTATATCAAAAACACAAAAAAATTAGTTACTTGCATTTACTTTATCTAGTTTGCTTTATTCTTGTTGCTAAAATGGCCAACCCTGAAAATACTAAGTTGTGTGACTTCACAACTACAAATAATAATGATTTCTTATGCACACCTATTGCTCCACACCTGCTACTGAGCAGAATTCTTTGAAATTAAACCTGCTTTACCGAATCTTGTTATGCGAGAGCAATTTTCTGGTGTTAGTTCTGATGATGCTGCTGCCCATCTTAATAATTTTGTTGAACTATGTGAAATGCAAAAATATAAAGATGTAGATGGTGATATTATTAAACTAAAATTGTTTCCTTTCTCATTAAGAGGAAGAGCTAAAGATTGGTTGCTATCTCTGCCTAAGAATAGTATTGATTCATGGACTAAATGGAAGGATGCTTTTATTGGTAGATATTATCCCCCTGCTAAAATTATATCTTTGAGGAGTAGCATAATGAATTTTAAACAATTAGATACTGAACATGTTGCTCAAGCTTGGGAAAGAATGAAATCTCTGGTTAAAAATTGCCCAACCCATGGACTGACTACTTGGATGATCATCCAAACCTTCTATGCAGGACTAAATTTTTCTTCACGGAATTTATTGGATTCAGCTGCTGGAGGTACCTTTATGTCCATCACTCTTGGTGAAGCAACAAAGCTTCTTGATAATATGATGATCAACTACTCTGAATGGCACACGGAAAGAGCTCCACAAGGTAAGAAGGTAAATTCTGTCGAAGAAACCTCTTCCTTGAGTGATAAGATTGATGCTATTATGTCTATGCTTGAGAATGATAGGACTAATATTGATCCTAATAATGTTCCATTAGCTTCATTGGTTGCACAAGAAGAACATGTTGATGTAAACTTCATTAAAAATAATAATTTCAACAACAATGCTTACCGGAACAATTCTAGTAACAACTATAGGCCATATCCTTATAATAATGGCAACGGCTATGGTAATTCTTATGGGAAATCTTACAGCAATAATAGGAGTTCACCCCCTGGACTTGAAGCCATGCTTAAAGAATTTATTAGTACACAAACTGCTTTTAACAAATCTGTTGAAGAAAAGCTTGGGAAAATCGATATACTTGCTTCTAAAGTCGATAGTCTTGCTGCTGATGTTGATCTTTTGAAATCGAAAGTTTTGCCTAATGAGAATCATCATAATAAAATTGTTACTACAGCAAATGCCATCCAAGTTAGAATTAATGAGAATATAAGATTAATGGCTGAACTGCGTGCTAGGTGGGATAGAGAAGAAAATGAAAAACTAGCTAAAGAAAAGAATGTAGCTAAAGTTTGGACTATTACCACCACTAGTAATGCTAATGCTACACATGTTGCTGCACCTCCTACTAATAATAATAAAAGAATTGGTGTTAGCAATGTTTCCACTTCTAATGCAAAGCGCGAAAAAGCACTGAAAGCTGCTAAAAGCTATTGAAACTGCCTGTGATAAAGCTGCTGAATTTTTTTCCAACATTAGGGATGATGATCCCATTGCTTTAGATTATAATGGTTTGAATTTTGATGATTGCCACATCTCTGAAGTTATAAAGTTCTTGCAAAAACTTGCTAAAAGTCCTAATGCTAGTGCTATAAATTTGGCCTTCACGCATCATATTACAAATGCTCTCATAAAAGCTAGAGAAGAGAAACTAGAGCGTGAAGCCTCTATTCCTAAAAAGCTAGAGGATGGTTGGGAGCCCATCATTAAGATGAAGGTTAAAGATTTTGATTGTAATGCTTTATGTGATCTTGGTGCAAGTATTTCTGTTATGCCTAAGAAAATTTATGATATGCTTGACTTGCCACCGCTGAAAAATTGTTATTTGGATGTTAATCTCGCTGATCATTCTACAAAGAAACCTTTGGGTAAAGTTGATAATGTTCGCATTACCGTTAACAATAACCTTGTTCCCGTTGATTTTGTTGTCTTGGATATTGAATGCAATGCATCTTGTCCCATTATATTTGGAAGACCTTTTCTTCGAACCGTTGGTGCTATTATTGATATGAAGGAAGGTAATATAGAATATCAATTTCCTCTCAAGAAAGGTATGGAACACTTCCCTAGAAAGAAAATGAAGGTACCTTTTGATTCTATTATGAGAACAAATTATGATGTTGACACTTCGTCTCTTGATAATACTTGATACACACTTTCTGCGCCTAGCTGAAAGGCGTTAAAGAAAAGCGCTTATGGGAGACAACCCATGTTTTTACCTACAGTACTTTGTTTTTATTTTGTGTCTTGGAAGTTGTTTACTACTGTAGCAACCTCTCCTTATCTTAGTTTTGTGTTTTGTTGTGCCAAGTTAAGCCGTTGATAGAAAAGTAAGTACTAGATTTAGATTACTGCGCAGTTCCAGATTTCTTTGCTGTCACGAATCTGGGTCCACCTCCCTGTAGGTACCTCAGAAAATTAAGCCAATTTACGTGCATGATCCTCAGATACGTACGCAACTTTCATTCAATTTGAGCATTTTCATTTGAGCAAGTCTGCTGCCATTTTAAAATTCGTCAATACGAACTGTTCTGTTTTGACAGATTCTGCCTTTTATTTCGCATTGCCTCTTTTGCTATGTTGGATGAATTTCTTTGATCCATTAACGTCCAGTAGCATTATGCAATGTCCAGAAGTGTTAAGAATGATTGTGTCACCTCTGAATATGTTAATTTTTATTGTGCACTAACCCTCTAATGAGTTGTTTCGAGTTTGGTGTGGAGGAAGTTTTCAAGGATCAAGAGAGGAGTATGATGCAACATGATCAAGGAGAGTGAAAGCTCTAAGCTTGGGGATGCCCCGGTGGTTCACCCCGGCATATATTAAGAAGACTCAAGCGTCTAAGCTTGGGGATGCCCAAGGCATCCCCTTCTTCATCAACAACATTATCAGGTTCCTCCCCTGAAACTATATTTTTATTCCATCACATCTTATGTGCTTTTTCTTGGAGCGTCGGTTTGTTTTTGTTTTTTGTTTTGTTTGAATAAAATGGATCCTAGCATTCACTTTATGGGAGAGAGACACGCTCCGCTGTAGCATATGGACAAGTATGTCCTTGGTTTCTACTCATAGTATTCATGGCGAAGTTTCTCCTTCGTTAAACTGTTATATGGTTGGAATTGGAAAATGATACATGTAGTAATTGCTATAAATGTCTTGGGTAATGTGATACTTGGCAATTGTTGTGCTCATGATTAAGCTCTTGCATCATATGCTTTGCACCCATTAATGAAGAAATACATAGAGCATGCTAAAATTTGGTTTGCATATTTGGTTTCTCTAAGGTCTAGATAATTTCTAGTATTGAGTTTGAACAACAAGGAAGACGGTGTAGAGTCTTATAATGTTTTCAATATGTCTTTTATGTGAGTTTTGCTACACCGGTTCATCCTTGTGTTTGTTTCAAATAAGCCTTGCTAGCCTAAACCTTGTATCGAGAGGGAATACTTCTCATGCATCCAAAATACTTGAGCCAACCACTATGCCATTTGTGTCCACCATACCTACCTACTACATGGTATTTTCCGCCATTCCAAAGTAAATTGCTTGAGTGCTACCTTTGAAAAATTCAAAATTTATCACCTCTGATTTGTGTCAATGTTTTATAGCTCATGAGGAAGTATGTGGTGTTTAGCTTTCAACCTTGTCATTTATTTTTGACGGACTCTCATATGGACTAGTGGCACATCCGCTTATCCAATAATTTTGCAAAAAGAGCTGGCAATGGGATTCCCAGTCCCAAATTAATTAACAAAAGAATAGACACTCCTCCATGGTATGTGATTGTTGGACGGCACCCGAAGGATTCGGTTAGCCATGGCTTGTGTAAGCAAAGGTTGGGAGGAGTGTCATCATCATAATAAAACTAAAATAAAAAAGGCACTCCTTCATGGTATGAGATTGTTGGCAGGCACCCGAGGATTCGGTTAGCCATGGTTTGTGAAAGAAAGGTTGGAAGGAGTGCCACACAAAAATAAAATTCATGGGAGCCGCTCTTGAAAGTCCGGTTGGCGAGGTAGTTAGTGTACCCATTACCATTCGTTGACAACAACAAACACCTCTCAAAATTTTACTTTTTATGCTCTCTTCATGTTTTCAAAATCAAAGCTCTAGCACAAATATAGCAATCGATGCTTTTCCTCTATGGAGGACCATTCTTTTACTTTCAATGTTGAGTCAGTTCACCTATTTCTCTCCACCTCAAGAAGCAAACACTTGTGTGAACTGTGCATTGATTCCTACATACTTGCTTATTGCACTTATTATATTACTCTATGTTGACAATATCCATGAGATATACATGTTACAAGTTGAAAGCAACCGCTGAAACTTAATCTTCTTTTGTGTTGCTTCAATGCCTTTACTTTGAATTATTGCTTTATGAGTTAACTCTTATGCAAGACTTAATTGATGCTTGTCTTGAAGTGCTATTCATGAAAAGTCTTTGCTTTATGATTCACTTGTTTACTCATGTCATATACATTGTTTTGATCGCTGCATTCACTACATATGCTTTACAAATAGTATGATCAAGATTATGATGGCATGTCACTCCAGAAATTATCTGTGTTATCGTTTTACACTGCTGGGACGAGCAGAACTAAGCTTGGGGATGCTGATACGTCTCAGACGTATCGATAATTTCTTATGTTCCATGCCACATTATTGATGTTATCTACATGTTTTATGCACACTTTATGTCATATTCGTGCATTTTACGGAACTAACCTATTAACAAGATGCGAAGTGCCGATTCTTTGTTTTTTGCTGTTTTTGGTTTCAGAAATCCTAGTAAGGAAATATTCTCGGAATTGGATGAAATCAATGCCCAGGGCCTATTTTTCCACGAAGCTTCCGAAGTCCGAAGACGAAGCGAAGTGGGGCCACAGGTGCCCAAACCCTAGGGCGGCGCGGCCCACCCCTGGCCGCGCCGGCCTATGGTGTGGGGCCCCCTGTGCCCCCTCCCGACTTGCCCTTCCGCCTACTTAAAGCCTCCGTGACGAAACCCCCAGTACCGAGAGCCACGATACGGAAAACCTTCCAGAGACGCCGCCAATGCCGATCCCATCTCGGGGGATCCAGGAGATCACCTCCGGCACCCTGCCGGAGAGGGGAATCATCTCCCGGAGGACTCTACGCCGCCATGGTCGCCTCCGGTGTGATGTGTGAGTAGTCTACCCCTGGACTATGGGTCCATAGCAGTAGCTAGATGGTTGTCTTCTCCCCATTGTGCTATCATTGTCGGATCTTGTGAGCTGCCTAACATGATCAAGATCATCTATCTGTAATTCTATATGTTGCGTTTGTTGGGATTCGATGAATAGAGAATACTTGTTATGTTGATTATCAAAGTTATATCTACGTGTTGTTTATGATCTTGCATGCTCTCCGTTACTAGTAGATGCTCTGGCCAAGTAGATGCTTGTAACTCCAAGAGGGAGTATTTATGCTCGATAGTGGGTTCATGCTTGCATTGACACCTGGGATAGTGACAGAAAGTTCTAAGATTGTGTTGTGCTGTTGCCACTAGGGATAAAACATTGATGCTATGTCTAAGGATGTAGTTGTTGATTACATTACGCACCATACTTAATGCAATTGTCTGTTGCTTTGCAACTTAATACTGGAGGGGGTTCGGATGATAACCTGAAGGTGGACTTTTTAGGCATAGATGCAGTTGGATGGCGGTCTATGTACTTTGTCGTAATGCCCAATTAAATCTCACTATACTCATCATAATATGTATGTGCATGGTCATGCCCTCTTTATTTGTCAATTGCCCAACTGTAATTTGTTCACCCAACATGCTGTTTGTCTTATGGGAGAGACACCTCTAGTGAACTGTGGACCCCGGTCCAATTCTCTTTACTGAAATACAATCTCTTTGCAATACTTGTTCTCTTGTTTTACGCAAGCAATCATCTTCCACACAATACGGTTAATCCTTTGTTACAGCAAGCCGGTGAGATTGACAACCTCACTGTTTCGTTGGGGCAAAGTACTTTGGTTGTGTTGTGCAGGTTCCACGTTGGCGCCGGAATCCCTGGTGTTGCGCCGCACTACATCCCGCCGCCATCAACCTTCGACGTGCTTCTTGACTCCTACTGGTTCGATAAACCTTGGTTTCTTACAGAGGGAAACTTGCTGCTGTACGCATCACACCTTCCACTTGGGGTTCCCAACGAGCGTGTGCTTTACGCGTCATCAGGCCCCAACCCTGTCAGCAGGCCCGCGCGCACTGGATGCGTTGCTGGGCCATTTTTCCTTTTTCAAACCGTTTCGGCCCACGTTGGTTTCCCGCCGGCCCTTTTAATTCAAACTTAGTTTAATTAATTCAAATGAATTTGAATACTGCCTCCACTTTGAAATTCAATAGTTTCAAATTGGCTAAACCAAATTTAGTGAATTTTATGTTGTTGGAAAGCCACTGAAATTCTCTACGGCATGCCACTGGCCTCATGGTCAGATTCGTTGTAGAATAAATGTGATAAAAATAACAAGACAGGGACTTTTCCCTATTCAAATAATTCTTAAAAATCAACCAAAATAGATATTAAGTTAATTCAAACTATAATAGTTCACATTTGACTTACACTAATTGTTTATGCAATAAAATGGTGTGGTCACTTTGTATGATCATGCCATAGTTTAAATGAATGGATAATATGGCTAGTCTAACTAGTTGATATTATCCAAAACTATTAAAGTAAATATTGTGAAGTCTTATACTTCATTTAAACTTGTCTCACATGAGTTCATGGGATGTTTGGACCCCTGGTCCCAAACTCTCTTATATGAATTACTTGAGATTTAAATCAAATGTAGTGTTATTTAAATAGTATGAGGTGATCTACCTCATTTAAATCATTTTCACAAATGATGATGATGAACATTTGACTTAGGTCAATATGAGTTCATACATGATTGTTTGAGAAATTAAATCTTAAGAAGATTTCAAGGAGAGGAAATTATTTCTCAAGAACCCTATGGAAACTATCATTTACATATTAAATACAAAGAAGTGAATTCTATTTAAACCCCACAACCCATGTACTCTAGTTAATTTATTTGTGTGCATAGAGTAGTTTGTGTGTTATATGTGATGTATGGAATAGCCATTGAATTAGTGAGTAATTATACTCGTATTCAAATTTAGACGGTAGCACCGGAGAGTACGCCGAAGAAGAAGGTTGCTACCAAGAGGAGGAGGAGGAACAGTTTGAGAACTACCAAGGCAAGCTATTATTCTTGCAAAGTGCAAAGCCCCTTGGGGCAAGGCACCATGATTCTTACCTTTTCTTACATGAGCCTATCCCAAGTTTTTACTTTACAAGTTTTTACTGGTTTTCTAAATGAGTTACTTTTATAGTTAACTTGGGTCAAAGTACAAGTTGATTACTATAGTAGTGAGTTAGTCCCCTCCAAGCAAAGCAAGTTAGCACCCCTCATGAATTAGAGCTAGTGCTAATGAATTAAAACTTGACTACTCTAGATGGGAAGCATATGATTTTGAAGTGATTTTGAAACCTTGGAATGAAGATGCATTCCATTGAATGATTTTTGAAGGTGAATATGCACAAGAGAAGATGGTGATTTTTGATAAACAATGATGTTGGTTTGAATGCGATACCTTTCCAATTATTAAGTACCCCCACAATACCTGATTATGGGTAGGGCTTAACTGGAAGTTTATGTGTCTTAGTATGGGTTCCCTCTAAACAAGCGTCATCGGGGTTATGCCGAAAGCTGCCTCTACCACAAAAGAAACGATATGATATGATGCGAAATGAGGTGAATGTCCGGCCCAAGCCCTGTGCAGTTCCCAGGCTGACAGTTGGTCTTCACTGGGAGGCCAAGCTCATGGGGAGAGGTGCTCATACTAGGATTCGTAAGTGAAAGGTTATGGTTGATGATCCGCGTACTGTGTTACGATGATTCGGGGAAATCCCGACGGATGAAATCAAATGTTGTGGCACAAGTGTGCAACCTCTGCAGAGTGTAAACCTATTCGAATAGCCGCGTCCACGGTTACGGACGGTTGGAAAGGCCATACAGTTTCCAATGTCATATCTTTGAAAATGATGTTGAAAAGGAGGATGGTAAAATGACTTGTGGTGGATTGAATTGAAATCACCACTTGAATGGTGGGAATGACACTAATGTTCCCACTTGAGCTAGTTAGCACTTGATTAAGCTTTTCTCAAACTTTGTGAACTAAAACTAGCTTTATGCAAATAAACTAGAGCTTAGCAAACCATACTAGAATGTCTAGCACTTACATTAGTATTAGTTTGCGAGTACCCAACGTACTCACGGCTTTGTCCCTGGCTATTCAAATGGCCAGAGTATGAAGACGACCAAGGAGATGACCAGCAGGACGCCTACGACAACTAAGCGCCTTCCGACGTCAAGCGTTGGCCTGTGGACTAGAGAGTCCTTGTATCTTACGCTTCCGCTATGTTGAACTATGAACTTGTGTTTGTTCGTTGATCAATAGATCAACTATTCGTGTAATATGGATCATGTGATTCCAATTTGTAAGACTTATGGTTTGTAATGAATGATGACTGTGATACTTAACTATTATGCCTCGCAACAACAATATTCCTGGGATTGCGATGTATGACATAATAGGCATTCGGACTTAAAAATCCGGGTGTTGACAAAAGGTTACCCACGCGTCCTTATCCCACCAACAGGGCGTCGTGCGCTACATACTTTATCTCATCGAGCATGGCGTCCTTATCCTGCCGACAGCTTTAGTACCAGTTGCACCCACCAACCGGTACTAAGGTTACCCACGCGTCCTTATCCCACCGACAGGGCGTCGTGCGCTACATACTTTATCTCATCGAGCAGGGCATCCTTATCCTACGACAGCTTTAGTACCGGTTGCACCCACCAATCGGTACTAAAGGTTACCCACGCGTCCTTATCCCACCGACAGTTTTGTTACATGACAGAAAAACACCTTTAGTACCGGTTGCACCCACCAACCGGTACTAAAGGTTTGCCTCTGTCTTGCCGCCTATTTTCTTCCCGCGCTTTCCACCGGTACCCGCCTCTGTCTTCCCGCCATTTTTTCACTATATATATGTAGGCTTGGCCTCCATTTACATATCACATCTAGACTCATATCTGCAAAGCTCATCATTCTCTCCCATGGCTTCCATCGTATCTCTAACCCCCCGGGAGGCGGAGGCGCTTTGCGCCTCGAACTACCCCTGCCCGCCGGGCTACCGCGTCCCTACCGGCTGGTTGCTAAGCGTCGGAGGCGTACCGGTCCCTCCAGTCCCTCTAGGTGTGGCGCGCGAGATGGCCATCACGAACCACTACTACTTCGAGCTCACGCCAGAGCAGCGGAGGAATCCCCAGTGGCATCCCGACTACAACCCGACTTGGAAAACTTCTTCATCAATCGACGTGAGAGGGCGCTTGCCAGGCAGGAGGAGGGCGGCCCGCCTCCTTCGAACTTCAACGAGGCCAGCCGTCGGCTGTGGTGGTGCGGTCGGACTCTCCAGGGCGTCATGGCCTACCGTGGCCCCCGCCTGCGCTACCCTCAATCCCAGCCCACGCGTGCTCTCCCGCCGAGGTTCGACTACCGCGACCCCGATGCCAGCAACGATGATGACGGTGACTACGACGACTACAGTGGCGACTACAATAGGGCTAGGCACGAGTATGACTGAATGACTCCAACAGTCAAATCTGGCACTATATCTTAATTTTCAGTTTAGCTATGTACTTTTATTTCGAGTTCAATCGTAATAAAATTTTATTCCCGCATTTTTTCTCCCGTGCGGCGTCGTGGCGGGAAAGTTTCCCGCGCGACGTCGTACGTGGCGGGAGTAAAGAATAGAAATAGAAAATATATCGAAAAGAAATAGAAAAAGAATTAGAAAATATATAGAAAAGAAATAGAAAATAAATATAAAAAAGGTTATAGAAAAGAAATAGAAAAGAAAACAAACGGAAAAAGAAAAAGAAATAGAAAACAAATAGAAAAGAAAAGAAATAGAAAATAAAAAGAAAAGAAAAGAAACACAAAAGAAAAGAAAAAGAAACAGAAAAGAAAGAAGAAACAGAAAAAAAATAGAAAAGAAATATAAAAAAGGTTAGAGAAAAGAAATAGAAAAGAAAACAAACGGAAAAAGAAATAGAAAACAAATAGAAAATAAAAGAAATAGAAAATAAAAAGAAAAGAAAAGAAACACAAAAGAAAAGAAAAAGAAACAGAAAAGAAAGAAGAAACAGAAAAGAAAAAATAAATATAAAAGAAATATAAAAGAAATATAGAAAAGGTGTGGTGACCCGGCATACCACTGCATGGTGTAGTATGCAAGTGTGATATAACATCAATGAAACACCGTTCCACTAGTATTATATCGCTCAGAGTGGTACAACAGAAACATATGCGGGTCCAAGGCATGTCTATAGAATTACAACATCGACTCTGTTACATAAGATCAACACAGCCTCCTACTTTACAATGAGGTAAAACTGCAGATAAACTCCAGAAGAACGACTCATAGTCTAGTCTTATCACGAACTCTACTTGTAGAGTATTTCACTAACTACAGAGGCTAAGAATAGACTCTAGCTAAATAGGAGCTAGGTTTAGGAAGCTAGTTCCCTTCTATGGTTAAACTAGGTTTTCCCCTTGTTGGATGTGGTATCTGACTCCTCTGACAGGGTCCTGCCTCGTGAAGAAGTTGTTGACTCCTCGGCCTTCGAGTTGCACTACAGATCCTCCTTCGATGCCTCCATATCTAAGCAGGGGATTTAAGAGTGGGATGAGTACGAGCGTACTCAACAAGTTCATTATAGGAAAGAGGTGTTTAATGCACTAGCTACAGCATTAGACCAGAAAGTCTAATACCAATGCAGGTTTTCATAATCATTTCTTCAAGAGGTTGCTTTTATTCAGAAGAACTATGTCCGTCAGCCTTCACCGGTTTACTAGAACTTCATGGAGCTCCTTTCCGGCCGCGTTCGCAGTTCCATATCCCGGAACAGGGAGTGACAGGTCACAGTTCTTTACACTCTACAGAGGTGTGTTGCTTTACCCATAAGAGATCTTAACCTTGGTGCCAACCGGGCAATTTCCCCGTCCACACTTCCTATGGTGTGAGGCCCGGTATAAGGTCTAGCCAATCATGTTCCTCCGCTACCTCGAACACCCACCCTTTGTTGCATGCCCCGACCCTGGGTCCACGCCGGTCCCATTATTCCTGTAGATTTCAAGGTGGAGCCCGACCACGACGTCAGTGCTGGGCTCTACCATACACTCCTACGCCGGTAGCTGCAACCCATCATAGACCGCAATACCGTGGGGACTTAGGACTCCCCAGCCTCACCGCTTGCTCCTTCGGGCGACAAGTGTACTACGGACTATGCCGTGGGGACTTAGGACTCCCCAGCCTCACCGCTTGCCCCCTTGGATTACAAGTGTACTACGGTAAAGCGCATCCGTTGATGAACGAGAGGTGGAAACACTTTTGACTATTCCGTCCCACTCCGGATCTTATGGTTAACACGGGTGTTACGACACAAGAATCACTAGCGACATTTGTTGTTTAATCCTAGATGGATATAAACCCGTGCAATGGAACCTCCACCATATCAACACAATCCATGGTTCCATTGCCCACCACCACATAGTCATATTCATAATTATGAAAGTAGTGGTTTTGATTTGTATGCAATAGTGATAACCATAATACTTTGCAAGTAGTTTGATAGAAATACTCAAATGACATGAGCAAGTGATGAACTTGCCTTTCTTGGCTGCAAGATTATGCAGACAAGGTCTTCGATGCGTAATAACTCCGAATTCTGAAATAGCATCATCGTCCGGTAAGGGCGATGTTTAAAAGATTGGCAAGGATGCAACAATGCATAAGAATGAGATGCAATCGCTCTAAGTGTGACCTAACCCCGATGATTTAGGATCAGTGAGTTGTAATGATTGGTTTAGGGTGTGTTGTACTTTTAGAGTGATTCACATACAAGGTTCTTATTCAGGTGTGATTTACTTGGTATTATTAACAGGTAGATAATAAAGCATAATAATCAATTGAGCACACGAAGAATGATAATTGGCATAATGTTAACAAGTAAAGAACAGTGGTCAGTTTTAGTACTATATGGCATGGTTAATGATTAATTATCATATACTTTAAAAGAATAACTTTTGAAGAACATGTTCTTTAATTAAGAACAAGTATGATAATTAGGTTGAGGGGGTTCTATGGTTGACTATGGTTTCATTTAGTTTCTGGAGTAAGTTTTAGATGGATCCCAACAAAGTTGGATTCATCAACACCTAGGGCTTGTAAGGTTAAGATAAGCCTAGGTATCCTAAGCAATTCATTATACATGGTTGTTGTCAAGGTTGGTTTATCTTGCTAGTGATATCTGGCTAGGGTTTATGGGTCCCTTATAAGCAGGGTTGAGGATGATTCTCAGTTTTCTTCAAAAGAATAACTTTTGAAGAACATACTTCTTAGATAATAAGAAGTATTTCAATTATTGATGTGTATCTAGGGTTTCCTATTGGATTTACTAAGTAAGGAATGGTGGTTTCCTAAATAGGATGATTAATAATTATCTCTCACTAATAGGGTTTAGTGGAGTATGGTTGGGTAATGCAAGATACTGGGCATGGTTGCTATTAGGGTTAATCACCATGGTGTGATGCTAATTAAAGTTACTTAAGGATGATAATTCAAAGGATATGAGCTAGGGTTTGCATTTGGTTGACCCTATTTGATCAACCATGTAGGATAGGGGTGCATATATGGGGTACTAAATGATTGATAAAAGAGCTCCTACATTTTATGTGGACAGAACAAGTATTTAATTGCTAATTATGGTTTTGTGGATCGGAAGTAATTACATGACCACATATTCTAACCTAGGTTTAGGTTTAGAAGCTAATTAAGGTTTACATGAAATAATGGAGCTAGGGTTCCTAATGGTATTAGGGTTTTAGGGATCACATGAAATGATGAGTTCTTGGTTCTATTACTTATGAAATTAGGGTTGTCTAAATACCCTAAAATTCTTGAATTAATAACTTTACTTTAAGGTTGAAGTTATTAATAACCTTGGAATAAAATTAATATTGGATTTGGCATTTTATTATTTTCAATGAATTAATAATTAAGGTAATTATTAATTAGGGTTTAAATCCTTCTAATAAGGATTTAACAAAATAATAAATAAAGAAAAATAGTTTTCATGTTTTCTTTATTTACTTACTGGTTTTATTTATTTTATAAATGTTTTCTAAATTTCTGAATTTTAATTGTATTTAGAATTAAAAGAAAAGGCTTAAATAACAGGTATTAAATAATTAAATTTTTATTAAAAATAAAAATTTCATTTTATATTTTTATTGGATAGAGTTTACTTTTCTAAGAATTTTGATATATTATTTACCTTTTTCTGAGTTATAATAAATTTTATATGAATTTGCAAAGTTTCAGATATTTCCTGGATTTAATTTTAAATGAAACGACTAACTACACCCGGCTATTCTACCCACAGAGTCACTGACTCGTGGGCCAGTGGCCATGTCACCTGCCACACGTGCATTGACCAATGTCAAAATTGCCACGGTGGCAGGGAGGCTCACTGCCGGCGGGTACTGGCGGCAATCGCCGGCGAGATACGGTTCCCGCGGGGGTGTGTGGATGCTTGACGGATAGGGGACGCCGAGGCGAACCCAATGGTGGCGGCGCCGCTCTGATTAGGTCGCCGGAGAGCGGCCGGCGGTGATGGTTCTGCGGCGGCGGCACGGGTGAACGACGCGGCGTGTCTACGGTACATGATTGAGCAAAGAGGGCACACCAGGAGATCGAGGAGCTCACCAGGAGCATGATGCGCGTGACGGCATGGTCGGAGATGGCATGGTTCGCCGGATTGGGCCGTTATCGGCGTCGGAGAAGACGAGCTCGGCGCAGGTGCTGTGGACCTCCCCAGCTCGATTCCTCTCTTGGGTTGAGCAAGTAGAGGACGGCGATGCTGTTGGTGGTCACGGCTTGGCACGGGGACGCCCCAGTCGACGGCGATGGTCGACGGCCGCTCGGAGTAGGGTTTCGGATTGGGGAGAATTTAGCAGGGGAGGAAGAAAACCGAGGCTAGGGCTCGACCCGGGGCTTTTATACGGCGCTCGGACGATCCTCGTCACGTCGTTGGTCGCGGAGAGGGCGCCAGCACGAAGGGGAAGACGATCACGGCGTCGCCGTGGCCTCCAGCACGATGGAGAGGATGAGGATGAACTCGTCCTCGATATTTTGGATGAAGGTGTACGGCCTGGGGTTTGGGCTCGTCTTGGGCTGCCTCTGGGCTGCGTGCTGGGCTGTGTGCTGGGCTGCTCGGCCAGGTGAGGCAGGTAAGCCTCCTCTTCTATATTTTTTTCTCTTTTCTTTTCTGTTTTCAATTCTGTTTTATAATTCTTGTTTTGCCTCAAAATTTAAATCATGTGATACCATGCAGGTATCAAATAATTTGGATTTCAGTAGGACTATTAAAGGATGAATGCTTTTCTGCATTGTTTTTGGGATACACATCTAATATCTGTGAGCTACATTGCAAACCTTTATTAATCATGATTTTATGCACTCATTTTAATTTTCTTTTTCTGGTGTAATCATCTCTGTTTGAAATGATTAGAATTGATAATTTCTACTCTAAGTGTTTTAGAGTTTGTTATTAGGGTTTGGTCTCTCAATTGAGAATTTAGCCCCTGGCATATGATTTTATGTGAACCTTATTTATTAGGGTTTTATCATTTCTAGTACCACCCCCTTATTAAGGTTATTACTATCACTACATTTGAAAGTATCTCAGTAGGGATTGTTTCCATCCTGGTTTGTCTTGGTTACAAAGATAAATGGTTGATCACTACACATATGGTTTACTTATAGGATTTAGCATTAGGTGGCTCTTATGTTTTATAATTGAAACATTGTATTTAATTAATGAACCATTAGGGTTCTAATGATATTTGCCTAATGGCATTTGATTTGAATCTCAACTATAGCATGGATTTATATCATGATCGCCATAGTGATACATAAACTAGAGTTGAGATATAATTCTAGTTTATAGAGTTGAGATGACACCATATTGCATTTGCTAGGTTTTAATCTCCCCTAACCAAGGTAATATGGTTAGTTGTTTCATATCTTATGTGCTTCTTTATTCACTAAAGATTTGAGAATTGGTTTTATCTTCTACCAATTACTTCTATCATTATCTCCAATTTATCATTAAAGTAACTACACTAGTTATAGTTTTTTTATAGTTAACTTTGGTCATATGGGTTAATGGTTCCTCACCATTTTAAGTATGGAGTTTTACACTAAGGTTTTCTTATGTTTCTTAGGTGAAGAATAAGTGGACTGCAGATGTGGTAGAATACTACTTATGATCACCAAGTGGTTCACAAGTTAAGGTTGGGATATAAGTCTAGAGTTTCTTACTAATGATCTCCCTATAATTTCATGTGGAAATGGAATCTACTTATACTAGTAGGGTTTAACTTATCCTCACATTTCTCCAAAGCATGATCATATATTATATATGATCATCTTGTTCTTAATATCTTTACTTCAAATTCTTAGGGTTTAGGGTCATTACACAATTTATAATGATCAAGGTTGGACTTCCTAAGGTATCTCTCCTTGAATGGGTTTCTCACTCCCAAGATCAAGTGTTGTCTTGATCAACTAAATATATACTATCTTTTATAGTTTCTTGAATGGGCATGGTTATGGTTGTCTCAATTAGCTTGAGTATAACACCATAGGTTGAGCTTTCTCATTTAAGAATGGTTATTCTAAGGTTTATGGTGTACTCCTAATATCTCCTTAGGTATCTATGCTAAGGTTTCATTTGTCTAGCTTAATTGGGTTAGTCTCTTCCTCACCTTATCAATTCAGGGGTATGGTATTATTCCATGTGATATTAGGTCATCTCACCACTCCAAGGGAAATGGTTTTCAACCTAATACTTTAATTCAAAGGTTGTCCTTTATTCTTAAATAGGTAAAGCTAAGGTTGATATGAGTGGTCTCTCTCTCATCTAAGGAAGGACTTTTAATACCATCTTAAGATTTTGTTCCATAGATAATGATGTGATCATCAATGTCTATGTTTAACATAAAAGGTTCTCTTTCTAGGGATGGTCTTGATTAGTATCCTAAGGTTATGTTCTTAAGATGAGGTTTTGTTTACATGGATGTATATCCAGGGTTTAACTCAAGGTTTGTTATTGCTTCTCTAATAATTAATAGGACTCTCACCTCTCTAAGTTTGATGCTTAATAATTTGGAATAGAGAAGAGTTGTATTCCTTAGTTGGATCTCCTTGTCTTGTTTCCAAGATTAAAATAGAATAAATACCATGAGGTTCATGGTAGCATCAAAGATTAGTTTAAGACATGGAAAAGATAAGTGAAGAATGGTTTGTCCATTTATTGTTACTTGATTTCCAATTAATTGTAGGTTCATATGTTATGGCAAGGAATTCCATGTTATGATCTGTTATAAGATTAAGCAAGTGATCATTGATTGAAGTGTTGTTGTGTTAGATTTAATTCCATTTGATCTAACCCCTTAGATCAAATCATCTCTACCCAAAACAAGGTTTTAGCAAAGTCACGTTGAGGTTTATAACGCTTGACTTGATGAGCTACTTCAATTCCACCAAGGTCAAGTGAAACTTGATTCTTTGTGGACTGTTTTACTTTAAAGCGCGAAAATTCCCCAGATTTTCTATGCATGAAAGCAATGCACACATCTGTTTCCTCTATTTTTGTAACCCCAATACCTGGGATATTACAGTCTCTACCCCTTAAACTAAACTTCGTCCTCGAAGTTTGATCTCTCTCACGTTTCCGAAGTGTGGATCTGACTTATGCAGACTTAAACTTTTCTAGAACTCCATGGTGATCTTACTGGATATAGTTGAGTATATCCCTTGTCCAGATTCTTCCTGGAATCCATTAGTGTTTGTCATTAAACAACTATTACTTCCTTTACTTCTATGATTTCCTCCAATATTATAAGCTTGCTTTCTTTCTCACTGAATATTCAATGATTGGGACTTCTTCTGGTGCTGTTAGTCTTAACTGAGGACTAATTTGATAACATTCTCCTAATTGCTAAAATAGGTCTTTGTTTTTCCTTACTACCAAAACTGCAATAATGGTACAAAGTAAGGTACTTAACATGGAAATTATCATGATGGTTTATTCCTCTAATAATGGTTTAGACTCATTTAGTCCATCCAATCATGGTTTATAGTTGATACCTATAACTATTTTGGGTTATTTAGGTTCCATGAAAGGAATCATTCAAATGGACTTAGGTTTTGGTATAGTCAATCTCCTTTGGTCTTTGATATTGGTATGTTCAATCTTCTTCATTCTTTGGCCTTCTTGAGCTGTATTTAGTCTACGGTATTTTCTTCGTCCAACTTCTGTATGCTTAACTTACTTGAGCTTTCGTACTTCTGAGTAAATACTACTCACTTTCTCGAGTTATAGTCCACTTCTTACTTCCTCGAGGTATGAACCTCGGCTTCTGGTCTGACATCCTTCTGAGAGTGGTGTCAACAATCTTATGAAAATAAGATCGAACTTCCGCTCAGTTCAGACCTTCTGCTTCTATCTAGCTCAAAATATTAAGTTAGTGTACATCCAACTCAGTCTGTACTCTACCCCTTAGAGTTTTCTTATGGTCTTCAACTCCTTTTCTTCCAACTATTGGATTGATGGTTAGAGTATTGGTCTAGGTGTAGCTTATGGTTTATATTCTTCTAAGGTCTCGTGAAGAATCCTTGTGGTGTATCCACTCAATTGTGGACATCCAATGTGAATCCTTCGTCTAAATGATTATAGATCATAGTTATTTGGCTGACAAAATTTTATTTGTCACAACTTCTTGGTACAAATGATCCAATGGTGGACTACTTGATACCAATTGTGGCTATTTTTTATCTAAAAATGAATTCTATTATAGGTTCTGATCAACTGGACGAGACATCTTCTACTTTATCTCGCAGTATTGATCCTATACCACACTGTGGTCTTCTGATACCAATTATTGTCTTCTTATATCTGCTACGGTTTCATAGGTCATCTTCCTTCGTTCAGGGTTTATTTTGCAAGAGAACCACTAGCTGACACTATGAATATAGTATCCTAAGTGATTTCCCATGCATTCCCTCTTCCATAATGACTATGGATCTGCTTCAGCTTCGCCATAATCACCAGATTTCTCACCTTCATGCTTCTTCCATACTAAAGTACTCCTCTGTTGAGCCTAAGCATGAGTTTTGGTTGGGTACTTCCTTTAGGATATTGTGGTTGCTTCCCACAACTTTGTTTCCTTTATCTGGTGAACCTTCATCTTGTCTTCAGAATCTTTAGAATTCGTCACTTCCTCACACGAATACCATTACCCTCTAGATCTATAGCATCAAGTAAGGACTTGATATTGCAACATGCATTTGCATATCAAAGTCAAACTTCATGTATGGATCTAGTCAAACAATGAAAATCCAATAAAATCCAAGAAGATTCAGCTTTGTGCATATAATACACACCATCATAAGCCTGAATATAATAGTTGAGTATTACATCTCTAAACATCAGGCTGAGATGTGTAGTATATAACACCACATAATATAAGTTTATATCGTGATACTTAGCACGAATATTTGGGATTCTACTATTTGTCTCAACATTTACCTTAATTGCACATTTGCAATGAGATAAACTTGAAACAATGTGGTCTAGAATAGTTGAGGTTAACCTAATTTTCTTTGGCAGTACTTACTTAGCTTCCATTTTGGTGTGGACTATTTCACATGGTATATCTGGGTTCTAACATTGCTACTTTAAACACATAACTATTGAAATATAGTTGCTATATTTCCAAATATTTCTATCATAAGATTAAGGTAATGATGTGCTTGGCACACTTCCCATAGTTTTGGGAACACAATTCTTGCACTATTGTCTGGCTTCTTATTGTTTTCCTTCTAAATGTTTATGATGATCTATTCCATCACATAATGATTCTCAGATGAATCATATATGATTACTATTACTAATATGTAAGTAAACATAGATTATTCCTATTACTCTTCCTTACCTCCCATGATTGACTCATCATGGTCTATACTTCCTCACATAACTTAGAGTTATCACTTACTCTCAATTGTTTCACACGTCTAGATAATTTTACTTACTCATTACTTAATTGGGTCTACATCTTCTATAAGGATATCTTAATTATCTTTATTACTTGATATAACTCTATTATGAGTTTGAATAACTCTTACTTAATCATAACATTTGTTGGTACACATCTTCCAATAGGATAACTTCCTTATGGTTGTATCCTCTCTTTGGACTACCAAGTATTGTATACCAACTGTGATCTACTCATCTATTGTTTTAAGGCCTTAATGATGTACTACATGTTTGGGATTAGCTGGCTAACTTTACTTTATCTTGGTAAGTTAGGTAAAAATTTGTTGACTCAAGTGTGTCAGGATTATTCTCAAGTGAATATCCATCTCAAGTCATAAGAAGTATTTGGTTTACCTAGGACACTTCCTATAGACACTACCAAACCTATTGGTCTCCTTTAAAGGGTTTTAATCCTAAGGTCAAAGCATTTGCTCTGATACCAACTGTGGTGACCCGGCATACCACTGCATGGTGTAGTATGCAAGTCTGATATAACATCAATGAAACACCGTTCCACTAGTATTATATCGCTCAGAGTGGTACAACAGAAACATATGCGGGTCCAAGGCATGTCTATAGAATTACAACATCGACTCTGTTACATAAGATCAACACAGCCTCCTACTTTACAATGAGGTAAAACTGCAGATAAACTCCAGAAGAATGACTCGTAGTCTAGTCTTATCACGAACTCTACTTGTAGAGTATTTCACTAACTACAGAGGCTAAGAATAGACTCTAGCTAAATAGGAGCTAGGTTTAGGAAGCTAGTTCCCTTCTATGGTTAAACTAGGTTTTCCCCTTGTTGGATGTGGTATCTGACTCCTCTGACAGGGTCCTGCCTCGTGAAGAAGTTGTTGACTCCTCGGCCTTCGAGTTGCACTGCAGATCCTCCTTCGATGCCTCCATATCTAAGCAGGGGATTTAAGAGTGGGATGAGTACGAGCGTACTCAACAAGTTCATTATAGGAAAGAGGTGTTTAATGCACTAGCTACAGCATTAGACCAGAAAGTCTAATACCAATGCAGGTTTTCATAATCATTTCTTCAAGAGGTTGCTTTTATTCGTAAGAACTATGTCCGTCAGCCTTCACCGGTTTACTAGAACTTCATGGAGCTCCTTTCCGGCCGCGTTCGCAGTTCCATATCCCGGAACAGGGAGTGACAGGTCACAGTTCTTTACACTCTGCAGAGGTGTGTTGCTTTACCCATAAGAGATCTTAACCTTGGTGCCAACCGGGCAATTTCCCCGTCCACACTTCCTATGGTGTGAGGCCCGGTATAAGGTCTAGCCAATCATGTTCCTCCGCTACCTCGAACACCCACCCTTTGTTGCATGCCCCGACCCTGGGTCCATGCCGGTCCCATTATTCCTGTAGATTTCAAGGTGGACCCCGACCACGACGTCAGTGCTGGGCTCTACCATACTCCTACGCCGGTAGCTGCAACCCATCATAGACCGCAATACCGTGGGGACTTAGGACTCCCCAGCCTCACCGCTTGCTCCTTCGGGCAACAAGTGTACTACGGACTATGCCGTGGGGACTTAGGACTCCCCAGCCTCACCGCTTGCCCCCTTGGATTACAAGTGTACTACGGTAAAGCGCATCCGTTGATGAACGAGAGGTGGAAACACTTTTGACTATTCCGTCCCACTCCGGATCTTATGGTTAACACGGGTGTTACGGCACAAGAATCACTGGCGACATTTGTTGTTTAATCCTAGATGGATATAAACCCGTGCAATGGAACCTCCACCATATCAACACAATCCATGGTTCCATTGCCCACCACATAGTCATATTCATAATTATGAAAGTAGTGGTTTTGATTTGTATGCAATAGTGATAACCATAATACTTTGCAAGTAGTTTGATAGAAATACTCAAATGACATGAGCAAGTGATGAACTTGCCTTTCTTGGATGCAAGATTATGTAGACAAGGTCTTCGATGCGTAATAACTCCAAATTCTGAAATAGCATCATCGTCCGGTAAGGGCGATGTTTAAAAGATTGGCAAGGATGCAACAATGCATAAGAATGAGATGCAATCGCTCTAAGTGTGACCTAACCCCGATGATTTAGGATCAGTGAGTTGTAATGATTGGTTTAGGTTGTGTTGTACTTTTAGAGTGATTCACATACAAGGTTCTTATTCAGGTGTGATTTACTTGGTATTATTAACAGGTAGATAATAAAGCATAATAATCAATTGAGCACACGAAGAATGATAATTGGCATAATGTTAACAAGTAAAGAAACGTTGGTCAGTTTTATTACTATATGGCATGGTTAATGATTAATTATCATATACTTTAAAAGAATAACTTTTGAAGAACATGTTCTTTAATTAAGAACAAGTATGATAATTAGGTTGAGGGGGTTCTATGGTTGACTATGGTTTCATTTAGTTTCTGGAGTAAGTTTTAGATGGATCCCAACAAAGTTGGATTCATCAACACCTAGGGCTTGTAAGGTTAAGATAAGCCTAGGTATCCTAAGCAATTCATTATACATGGTTGTTGTCAAGGTTGGTTTATCTTGCTAGTGATATCTGGCTAGGGTTTATGGGTCCCTTATAAGCGAGGTTGAGGATGATTCTCAGTTTTCTTCAAAAGAATAACTTTTGAAGAACATACTTCTTAGATAATAAGAAGTATTTCAATTATTGATGTGTATCTAGGGTTTCCTATTGGATTTACTAAGTAAGGAATGGTGGTTTCCTAAATAGGATGATTAATAATTATCTCTCACTAATAGGGTTTAGTGGAGTATGGTTGGGTAATGCAAGAATCTTGGGCATGGTTGCTATTAGGGTTAATCACCATGGTGTGATGCTAATTAAAGTTACTTAAGGATGATAATTCAAAGGATATGAGCTAGGGTTTGCATTTGGTTGACCCTATTTGATCAACCATGTAGGATAGGGGTGCATATATGGGGTACTAAATGATTGATAAAAGAGCTCCTACATTTTATGTGGACAGAACAAGTATTTAATTGCTAATTATGGTTTTGTGGATCGGAAGTAATTACATGACCACATATTCTAACCTAGGTTTAGGTTTAGAAGCTAATTAAGGTTTACATGAAATAATGGAGCTAGGGTTCCTAATGGTATTAGGGTTTTAGGGATCACATGAAATGATGAGTTCTTGGTTCTATTACTTATGAAATTAGGGTTGTCTAAATACCCTAAAATTCTTGAATTAATAACTTTACTTTAAGGTTGAAGTTATTAATAACCTTGGAATAAAATTAATATTGGATTTGGCATTTTATTATTTTCAATGAATTAATAATTAAGGTAATTATTAATTAGGGTTTAAATCCTTCTAATAAGGATTTAACAAAATAATAAATAAAGAAAAATAGTTTTCATGTTTTCTTTATTTACTTACTGGTTTTATTTATTTTATAAATGTTTTCTAAATTTCTGAATTTTAATTGTATTTAGAATTAAAAGAAAAGGCTTAAATAACAGGTATTAAATAATTAAATTTTTATTAAAAATAAAAATTTCATTTTATATTTTTATTGGATAGAGTTTACTTTTCTAAGAATTTTGATATATTATTTACCTTTTTCTGAGTTATAATAAATTTTATATGAATTTGCAAAGTTTCAGATATTTCCTGGATTTAATTTTAAATGAAACGACTAACTACACCCGGCTATTCTACCCACAGAGTCACTGACTCGTGGGCCAGTGGCCATGTCACCTGCCACACGTGCATTAACCAAGGTCAAAATTGCCACGGTGGCAGGGAGGCTCACTGCCGGTGGGTACTGGCGGCAATCGCCGGCGAGATACGGTTCCCGCGGGGGTGTGTGGATGCTTGACGGATAGGGGACACCGAGGCGAACCCAATGGTGGCGGCGCCGCTCTGATTAGGTCGCCGGAGAGCGGCCGGCGGTGATGGTTCTGCGGCGGCGGCACGGGTGAATGACGCGGCGTGTCTACGGTACATGATTGAGCAAAGCGGGCACACCAAGAGATCGAGGAGCTCACCAGGAGCATGATGCGCGTGACGGCATGGTCGGAGATGGCGTGGTTCGCCGGATTGGGCCGTTATCGGCGTCGGAGAAGACGAGCTCGGCGCAGGTGCTGTGGACCTCCCCAGCTCGATTCCTCTCTTGGGTTGAGCAAGTAGAGGACGACGATGCTGTTGGTGGTCACGGCTTGGCACGGGGACGCCCCAGTCGACGGCGATGGTCAACGACCGGCTCAGGTAGGGTTTTGGATTGGGGAGAATTTAGCAGGGGAGGAAGAAAACCGAGGCTAGGGCTCGACCCGGGGCTTTTATATGGCGCTCGGACGATCCTCGTCACGTCGTTGGTCGCGGAGAGGGCGCCAGCACGAAGGGGAAGACGATCACGGCGTCGTCGTGGCCTCCAGCACGATGGAGAAGATGAGGATGAACTCGTCCTCGATATTTTGGACGAAGGTGTACGGCCTGGGGTTTGGGCTCGTCTTGGGCTGCCTCTGGGCTGCGTGCTGGGCTGTGTGCTGGGCTGCTCGGTCAGGTGAGGTAGGTAAGCCTCCTCTTCTATATTTTTTTCTCTTTTCTTTTCTGTTTTCAATTCTGTTTTATAATTCTTGTTTTGCCTCAAAATTTAAATCATGTGATACCATGCAGGTATCAAATAATTTGGATTTCAGTAGGACTATTAAAGGATGAATGCTTTTCTGCATTGTTTTTGGGATACACATCTAATATCTGTGAGCTACATTGCAAACCTTTATTAATCATGATTTTATGCACTCATTTTAATTTTCTTTTTCTGGTGTAATCATCTCTGTTTGAAATGATTAGAATTGATAATTTCTACTCTAAGTGTTTTAGAGTTTGTTATTAGGGTTTGGTCTCTCAATTGAGAATTTAGCCCCTGGCATATGATTTTATGTGAACCTTATTTATTAGGGTTTTATCATTTCTAGTACCACCCCCTTGTTAAGGTTATTACTATCACTACATTTGAAAGTATCTCAGTAGGGATTGTTTCCATCCTGGTTTGTCTTGGTTACAAAGATAAATGGTTGATCACTACACATATGGTTTACTTATAGGATTTAGCATTAGGTGGCTCTTATGTTTTATAATTGAAACATTGTATTTAATTAATGAACCATTAGGGTTCTAATGATATTTGCCTAATGGCATTTGATTTGAATCTCAACTATAGCATGGATTTATATCATGATCACCATAGTGATACATAAACTAGAGTTGAGATATAATTCTAGTTTATAGAGTTGAGATGACACCATATTGCATTTGCTAGGTTTTAATCTCCCATAACCAAGGTAATATGGTTAGTTGTTTCATATCTTATGTGCTTCTTTATTCACTAAAGATTTGAGAATTGGTTTTATCTTCTACCAATTACTTCTATCATTATCTCCAATTTATCATTAAAGTAACTACACTAGTTATAGTTTTTTTTATAGTTAACTTTGGTCATATGGGTTAATGGTTCCTCACCATTTTAAGTATGGAGTTTTACACTAAGGTTTTCTTATGTTTCTTAGGTGAAGAATAAGTGGACTGCAGATGTGGTAGAATACTAGTTATGATCACCAAGTGGTTCACAAGTTAAGGTTGGGATATAAGTCTAGAGTTTCTTACTAATGATCTCCCTATAATTTCATGTGGAAATGGAATCTACTTATACTAGTAGGGTTTAACTTATCCTCACATTTCTCCAAAGCATGATCATATATTATATATGATCATCTTGTTCTTAATATCTTTACTTCAAATTCTTAGGGTTTAGGGTCATTACACAATTTATAATGATCAAGGTTGGACTTCCTAAGGTATCTCTCCTTGAATGGGTTTCTCACTCCCAAGATCAAGTGTTGTCTTGATCAACTAAATATATACTATCTTTTATAGTTTCTTGAATGGGCATGGTTATGGTTGTCTCAATTAGCTTGAGTATAACACCATAGGTTGAGCTTTCTCATTTAAGAATGGTTATTCTAAGGTTTATGGTGTACTCCTAATATCTCCTTAGGTATCTATGCTAAGGTTTCATTTGTCTAGCTTAATTGGGTTAGTCTCTTCCTCACCTTATCAATTCAGGGGTATGGTATTATTCCATGTGATATTAGGTCATCTCACCACTCCAAGGGAAATGGTTTTCAACCTAATACTTTAATTCAAAGGTTGTCCTTTATTCTTAAATAGGTAAAGCTAAGGTTGATATGAGTGGTCTCTCTCTCATCTAAGGAAGGACTTTTAATACCATCTTAAGATTTTGTTCCATAGATAATGATGTGATCATCAATGTCTATGTTTAACATAAAAGGTTCTCTTTCTAGGGATGGTCTTGATTAGTATCCTAAGGTTATGTTCTTAAGATGAGGTTTTGTTTACATGGATGTATATCCAGGGTTTAACTCAAGGTTTGTTATTGCTTCTCTAATAATTAATAGGACTCTCACCTCTCTAAGTTTGATGCTTAATAATTTGGAATAGAGAAGAGTTGTATTCCTTAGTTGGATCTCCTTGTCTTGTTTCCAAGATTAAAATAGAATAAATACCATGAGGTTCATGGTAGCATCAAAGATTAGTTTAAGACATGGAAAAGATAAGTGAAGAATGGTTTGTCCATTTATTGTTACTTGATTTCCAATTAATTGTAGGTTCATATGTTATGGCAAGGAATTCCATGTTATGATCTGTTATAAGATTAAGCAAGTGATCATTGATTGAAGTGTTGTTGTGTTGGATTTAATTCCATTTGATCTAACCCCTTAGATCAAATCATCTCTACCCAAAACAAGGTTTTAGCAAAGTCACGTTGAGGTTTATAACGCTTGACTTGATGAGCTACTTCAATTCCACCAAGGTCAAGTGAAACTTCAGTTACTGTGACTGTTTTACTTTAAAGCGCGAAAATTCCCCAGATTTTCTATGCATGAAAGCAATGCACACATCTGTTTCCTCTATTTTTGTAACCCCAATACCTGGGATATTACAGTCTCTACCCCTTAAACTAAACTTCGTCCTCGAAGTTTGATCTCTCTCACGTTTCCGAAGTGTGGATCTGACTTATGCAGACTTAAACTTTTCTAGAACTCCATGGTGATCTTACTGGATATAGTTGAGTATATCCCTTGTCCAGATTCTTCCTGGAATCCATTAGTATTTGTCATTAAACAACTATTACTTCCTTTACTTCTATGATTTCCTCCAATATTATAAGCTTGCTTTCTTTCTCACTGAATATTCAATGATTGGGACTTCTTCTGGTGCTGTTAGTCTTAACTGAGGACTAATTTGATAACATTCTCCTAATTGCTAAAATAGGTCTTTGTTTTCCCTTACTACCAAAACTGCAATAATGGTACAAAGTAAGGTACTTAACATGGAAATTATCATGATGGTTTATTCCTCTAATAATGGTTTAGACTCATTTAGTCCATCCAATCATGGTTTATAGTTGATACCTATAACTATTTTGGGTTATTTAGGTTCCATGAAAGGAATCATTCAAATGGACTTAGGTTTTGGTATAGTCAATCTCCTTTGGTCTTTGATATTGGTATGTTCAATCTTCTTCATTCTTTGGCCTTCTTGAGCTGTATTTAGTCTACGGTATTTTCTTCGTCCAACTTCTGTATGCTTAACTTACTTGAGCTTTCGTACTTCTGAGTAAATACTACTCACTTTCTCGAGTTATAGTCCACTTCTTACTTCCTCGAGGTATGAACCTCGGCTTCTGGTCTGACATCCTTCTGAGAGTGGTGTCAACAATCTTATGAAAATAAGATCGAACTTCCGCTCAGTTCAGACCTTCTGCTTCTATCTAGCTCAAAATATTAAGTTAGTGTACATCCAACTCAGTCTGTACTCTACCCCTTAGAGTTTTCTTATGGTCTTCAACTCCTTTTCTTCCAACTATTGGATTGATGGTTAGAGTATTGGTCTAGGTGTAGCTTATGGTTTATATTCTTCTAAGGTCTCGTGAAGAATCCTTGTGGTGTATCCACTCAATTGTGGACATCCAATGTGAATCCTTCGTCTAAATGATTATAGATCATAGTTATTTGGCTGACAAAATTTTATTTGTCACAACTTCTTGGTACAAATGATCCAATGGTGGACTACTTGATACCAATTGTGGCTATTTTTTATCTAAAAATGAATTCTATTATAGGTTCTGATCAACTGGACGAGACATCTTCTACTTTATCTCGCAGTATTGATCCTATACCACACTGTGGTCTTCTGATACCAATTATTGTCTTCTTATATCTGCTACGGTTTCATAGGTCATCTTCCTTCGTTCAGGGTTTATTTTGCAAGAGAACCACTAGCTGACACTATGAATATAGTATCCTAAGTGATTTCCCATGCATTCCCTCTTCCATAATGACTATGGATCTGCTTCAGCTTCGCCATAATCACCAGATTTCTCACCTTCATGCTTCTTCCATACTAAAGTACTCCTCTGTTGAGGCTAAGCATGAGTTTTGGTTGGGTACTTCCTTTAGGATATTGTGGTTGCTTCCCACAACTTTGTTTCCTTTATCTGGTGAACCTTCATCTTGTCTTCAGAATCTTTAGAATTCGTCACTTCCTCACACGAATACAATTACCCTCTAGATCTATAGCATCAAGTAAGGACTTGATATTGCAACATGCATTTGCATATCAAAGTCAAACTTCATGTATGGATCTAGTCAAACAATGAAAATCCAATAAAATCCAAGAAGATTCAGCTTTGTGCATATAATACACACCATCATAAGCCTGAATATAATAGTTGAGTATTACATCTCTAAACATCAGGCTGAGATGTGTAGTATATAACACCACATAATATAAGTTTATATCGTGATACTTAGCACGAATATTTGGGATTCTACTATTTGTCTCAACATTTACCTTAATTGCACATTTGCAATGAGATAATCTTGAAACAATGTGGTCTAGAATAGTTGAGGTTAACCTAATTTTCTTTGGCAGTACTTACTTAGCTTCCATTTTGGTGTGGACTATTTCACATGGTATATCTGGGTTCTAACATTGCTACTTTAAACACATAACTATTGAAATATAGTTGCTATATTTCCAAATATTTCTATCATAAGATTATGGTAATGATGTGCTTGGCACACTTCCCATAGTTTTGGGAACACAATTCTTGCACTATTGTCTGGCTTCTTATTGTTTTCCTTCTAAATGTTTATGATGATCTATTCCATCACATAATGATTCTCAGATGAATCATATATGATTACTATTACTAATATGTAAGTAAACATAGATTATTCCTATTACTCTTCCTTACCTCCCATGATTGACTCATCATGGTCTATACTTCCTCACATAACTTAGAGTTATCACTTACCCTCAATTGTTTCACACGTCTAGATAATTTTACTTACTCATTACTTAATTGGGTCTACATCTTCTATAAGGATATCTTAATTATCTTTATTACTTGATATAACTCTATTATGAGTTTGAATAACTCTTACTTAATCATAACATTTGTTGGTACACATCTTCCAATAGGATAACTTCCTTATGGTTGTATCCTCTCTTTGGACTACCAAGTATTGTATACCAACTGTGATCTACTCATCTATTGTTTTAAGGCCTTAATGATGTACTACATGTTTGGGATTAGCTGGCTAACTTTACTTTATCTTGGTAAGTTAGGTAAAAATTTGTTGACTCAAGTGTGTCAGGATTATTCTCAAGTGAATATCCATCTCAAGTCATAAGAAGTATTTGGTTTACCTAGGACACTTCCTATAGACACTACCAAACCTATTGGTCTCCTTTAAAGGGTTTTAATCCTAAGGTCAAAGCATTTGCTCTGATACCAACTGTGGTGACCCGGCATACCACTGCATGGTGTAGTATGCAAGTCTGATATAACATCAATGAAACACCGTTCCACTAGTATTATATCGCTCAGAGTGGTACAACAGAAACATATGCGGGTCCAAGGCATGTCTATAGAATTACAACATCGACTCTGTTACATAAGATCAACACAGCCTCCTACTTTACAATGAGGTAAAACTGCAGATAAACTCCAGAAGAACGACTCGTAGTCTAGTCTTATCACGAACTCTACTTGTAGAGTATTTCACTAACTACAGAGGCTAAGAATAGACTCTAGCTAAATAGGAGCTAGGTTTAGGAAGCTAGTTCCCTTCTATGGTTAAACTAGGTTTTCCCCTTGTTGGATGTGGTATCTGACTCCTCTGACAGGGTCCTGCCTCGTGAAGAAGTTGTTGACTCCTCGGCCTTCGAGTTGCACTGCAGATCCTCCTTCGATGCCTCCATATCTAAGCAGGGGATTTAAGAGTGGGATGAGTACGAGCGTACTCAACAAGTTCATTATAGGAAAGAGGTGTTTAATGCACTAGCTACAGCATTAGACCAGAAAGTCTAATACCAATGCAGGTTTTCATAATCATTTCTTCAAGAGGTTGCTTTTATTCAGAAGAACTATGTCCGTCAGCCTTCACCGGTTTACTAGAACTTCATGGAGCTCCTTTCCGGCCGCGTTCGCAGTTCCATATCCCGGAACAGGGAGTGACAGGTCACAGTTCTTTACACTCTGCAGAGGTGTGTTGCTTTACCCATAAGAGATCTTAACCTTGGTGCCAACAGCAATTCCCCCGTCCACACTTCCTATGGTGTGAGGCCCGGTATAAGGTCTAGCCAATCATGTTCCTCCGCTACCTCGAACACCCACCCTTTGTTGCATGCCCCGACCCTGGGTCCATGCCGGTCCCATTATTCCTGTAGATTTCAAGGTGGACCCCGACCACGACGTCAGTGCTGGGCTCTACCATACACTCCTACGCCGGTAGCTGCAACCCATCATAGACCGCAATACCGTGGGGACTTAGGACTCCCCAGCCTCACCGCTTGCTCCTTCGGGCAACAAGTGTACTACGGACTATGCCGTGGGGACTTAGGACTCCCCAGCCTCACCGCTTGCCCCCTTGGATTACAAGTGTACTACGGTAAAGTGCATCCGTTGATGAACGAGAGGTGGAAACACTTTTGACTATTCCGTCCCACTCCGGATCTTATGGTTAACACGGGTGTTACGGCACAAGAATCACTGGCGACATTTGTTGTTTAATCCTAGATGGATATAAACCCGTGCAATGGAACCTCCACCATATCAACACAATCCATGGTTCCATTGCCCACCACATAGTCATATTCATAATTATGAAAGTAGTGGTTTTGATTTGTATGCAATAGTGATAACCATAATACTTTGCAAGTAGTTTGATAGAAATACTCAAATGACATGAGCAAGTGATGAACTTGCCTTTCTTGGATGCAAGATTATGCAGACAAGGTCTTCGATGCGTAATAACTCCAAATTCTGAAATAGCATCATCGTCCGGTAAGGGCGATGTTTAAAAGATTGGCAAGGATGCAACAATGCATAAGAATGAGATGCAATCGCTCTAAGTGTGACCTAACCCCGATGATTTAGGATCAGTGAGTTGTAATGATTGGTTTAGGTTGTGTTGTACTTTTAGAGTGATTCACATACAATGTTCTTATTCAGGTGTGATTTACTTGGTATTATTAACAGGTAGATAATAAAGCATAATAATCAATTGAGCACACGAAGAATGATAATTGGCATAATGTTAACAAGTAAAGAACAGTGGTCAGTTTTAGTACTATATGGCATGGTTAATGATTAATTATTATATACTTTAAAAGAATAACTTTTGAAGAACATGTTCTTTAATTAAGAACAAGTATGATAATTAGGTTGAGGGGGTTCTATGGTTGACTATGGTTTCATTTAGTTTTAAGAGTAAGTTTTAGATGGATCCCAACAAAGTTGGATTCATCAACACCTAGGGCTTGTAAGGTTAAGATAAGCCTAGGTATCCTAAGCAATTCATTATACATGGTTGTTGTCAAGGTTGGTTTATCTTGCTAGTGATATCTGGCTAGGGTTTATGGGTCCCTTATAAGCAGGGTTGAGGATGATTCTCAGTTTTCTTCAAAAGAATAACTTTTGAAGAACATACTTCTTAGATAATAAGAAGTATTTCAATTATTGATGTGTATCTAGGGTTTCCTATTGGATTTACTAAGTAAGGAATGGTGGTTTCCTAAATAGGATGATTAATAATTATCTCTCACTAATAGGGTTTAGTGGAGTATGGTTGGGTAATGCAAGATACTGGGCATGGTTGCTGTTAGGGTTAATCACCATGGTGTGATGCTAATTAAAGTTACTTAAGGATGATAATTCAAAGGATATGAGCTAGGGTTTGCATTTGGTTGACCCTATTTGATCAACCATGTAGGATAGGGGTGCATATATGGGGTACTAAATGATTGATAAAAGAGCTCCTACATTTTATGTGGACAGAACAAGTATTTAATTGCTAATTATGGTTTTGTGGATCGGAAGTAATTACATGACCACATATTCTAACCTAGGTTTAGGTTTAGAAGCTAATTAAGGTTTACATGAAATAATGGAGCTAGGGTTCCTAATGGTATTAGGGTTTTAGGGATCACATGAAATGATGAGTTCTTGGTTCTATTACTTATGAAATTAGGGTTGTCTAAATACCCTAAAATTCTTGAATTAATAACTTTACTTTAAGGTTGAAGTTATTAATAACCTTGGAATAAAATTAATATTGGATTTGGCATTTTATTATTTTCAATGAATTAATAATTAAGGTAATTATTAATTAGGGTTTAAATCCTTCTAATAAGGATTTAACAAAATAATAAATAAAGAAAAATAGTTTTCATGTTTTCTTTATTTACTTACTGGTTTTATTTATTTTATAAATGTTTTCTAAATTTCTGAATTTTAATTGTATTTAGAGTTAAAAGAAAAGGCTTAAATAACAGGTATTAAATAATTAAATTTTTATTAAAAATAAAAATTTCATTTTATATTTTTATTGGATAGAGTTTACTTTTCTAAGAATTTTGATATATTATTTACCTTTTTCTGAGTTATAATAAATTTTATATGAATTTGCAAAGTTTCAGATATTTCCTGGATTTAATTTTAAATGAAACGACTAACTACACCCGGCTATTCTACCCACAGAGTCACTGACTCGTGGGCCAGTGGCCATGTCACCTGCCACACGTGCATTAACCAAGGTCAAAATTGCCACGGTGGCAGGGAGGCTCACTGCCGGTGGGTACTGGCGGCAATCGCCGGCGAGATACGGTTCCCGCGGGGGTGTGTGGATGCTTGACGGATAGGGGACACCGAGGCGAACCCAATGGTGGCGGCGCCGCTCTGATTAGGTCGCCGGAGAGCGGCCGGCGGTGATGGTTCTGCGGCGGCGGCACGGGTGAATGACGCGGCGTGTATAAGGTACATGATTGAGCAAAGCGGGCACACCAAGAGATCGAGGAGCTCACCAGGAGCATGATGCGCGTGACGGCATGGTCGGAGATGGCGTGGTTCGCCGGATTGGGCCGTTATCGGCGTCGGAGAAGACGAGCTCGGCGCAGGTGCTGTGGACCTCCCCAGCTCGATTCCTCTCTTGGGTTGAGCAAGTAGAGGACGACGATGCTGTTGGTGGTCACGGCTTGGCACGGGGACGCCCCAGTCGACGGCGATGGTCAACGACCGGCTCAGGTAGGGTTTCGGATTGGGGAGAATTTAGCAGGGGAGGAAGAAAACCGAGGCTAGGGCTCGACCCGGGGCTTTTATATGGCGCTCGGACGATCCTCATCACGTCGTTGGTCGCGGAGAGGGCGCCAGCACGAAGGGGAAGACGATCACGGCGTCGTCGTGGCCTCCAGCACGATGGAGAAGATGAGGATGAACTCGTCCTCGATATTTTGGACGAAGGTGTACGGCCTGGGGTTTGGGCTCGTCTTGGGCTGCCTCTGGGCTGCGTGCTGGGCTGTGTGCTGGGCTGCTCGGCCAGGTGAGGTAGGTAAGCCTCCTCTTCTATATTTTTTTCTCTTTTCTTTTCTGTTTTCAATTCTGTTTTATAATTCTTGTTTTGCCTCAAAATTTAAATCATGTGATACCATGCAGGTATCAAATAATTTGGATTTCAGTAGGACTATTAAAGGATGAATGCTTTTCTGCATTGTTTTCGGGATACACATCTAATATCTGTGAGCTACATTGCAAACCTTTATTAATCATGATTTTATGCACTCATTTTAATTTTCTTTTTCTGGTGTAATCATCTCTGTTTGAAATGATTAGAATTGATAATTTCTACTCTAAGTGTTTTAGAGTTTGTTATTAGGGTTTGGTCTCTCAATTGAGAATTTAGCCCCTGGCATATGATTTTATGTGAACCTTATTTATTAGGGTTTTATCATTTCTAGTACCACCCCCTTGTTAAGGTTATTACTATCACTACATTTGAAAGTATCTCAGTAGGGATTGTTTCCATCCTGGTTTGTCTTGGTTACAAAGATAAATGGTTGATCACTACACATATGGTTTACTTATAGGATTTAGCATTAGGTGGCTCTTATGTTTTATAATTGAAACATTGTATTTAATTAATGAACCATTAGGGTTCTAATGATATTTGCCTAATGGCATTTGATTTGAATCTCAACTATAGCATGGATTTATATCATGATCACCATAGTGATACATAAACTAGAGTTGAGATATAATTCTAGTTTATAGAGTTGAGATGACACCATATTGCATTTGCTAGGTTTTAATCTCCCCTAACCAAGGTAATATGGTTAGTTGTTTCATATCTTATGTGCTTCTTTATTCACTAAAGATTTGAGAATTGGTTTTATCTTCTACCAATTACTTCTATCATTATCTCCAATTTATCATTAAAGTAACTACACTAGTTATAGTTTTTTTTATAGTTAACTTTGGTCATATGGGTTAATGGTTCCTCACCATTTTAAGTATGGAGTTTTACACTAAGGTTTTCTTATGTTTCTTAGGTGAAGAATAAGTGGACTGCAGATGTGGTAGAATACTAGTTATGATCACCAAGTGGTTCACAAGTTAAGGTTGGGATATAAGTCTAGAGTTTCTTACTAATGATCTCCCTATAATTTCATGTGGAAATGGAATCTACTTATACTAGTAGGGTTTAACTTATCCTCACATTTCTCCAAAGCATGATCATATATTATATATGATCATCTTGTTCTTAATATCTTTACTTCAAATTCTTAGGGTTTAGGGTCATTGCACAATTTATAATGATCAAGGTTGGACTTCCTAAGGTATCTCTCCTTGAATGGGTTTCTCACTCCCAAGATCAAGTGTTGTCTTGATCAACTAAATATATACTATCTTTTATAGTTTCTTGAATGGGCATGGTTATGGTTGTCTCAATTAGCTTGAGTATAACACCATAGGTTGAGCTTTCTCATTTAAGAATGGTTATTCTAAGGTTTATGGTGTACTCCTAATATCTCCTTAGGTATCTATGCTAAGGTTTCATTTGTCTAGCTTAATTGGGTTAGTCTCTTCCTCACCTTATCAATTCAGGGGTATGGTATTATTCCATGTGATATTAGGTCATCTCACCACTCCAAGGGAAATGGTTTTCAACCTAATACTTTAATTCAAAGGTTGTCCTTTATTCTTAAATAGGTAAAGCTAAGGTTGATATGAGTGGTCTCTCTCTCATCTAAGGAAGGACTTTTAATACCATCTTAAGATTTTGTTCCATAGATAATGATGTGATCATCAATGTCTATGTTTAACATAAAAGGTTCTCTTTCTAGGGATGGTCTTGATTAGTATCCTAAGGTTATGTTCTTAAGATGAGGTTTTGTTTACATGGATGTATATCCAGGGTTTAACTCAAGGTTTGTTATTGCTTCTCTAATAATTAATAGGACTCTCACCTCTCTAAGTTTGATGCTTAATAATTTGGAATAGAGAAGAGTTGTATTCCTTAGTTGGATCTCCTTGTCTTGTTTCCAAGATTAAAATAGAATAAATACCATGAGGTTCATGGTAGCATCAAAGATTAGTTTAAGACATGGAAAAGATAAGTGAAGAATGGTTTGTCCATTTATTGTTACTTGATTTCCAATTAATTGTAGGTTCATATGTTATGGCAAGGAATTCCATGTTATGATCTGTTATAAGATTAAGCAAGTGATCATTGATTGAAGTGTTGTTGTGTTAGATTTAATTCCATTTGATCTAACCCCTTAGATCAAATCATCTCTACCCAAAACAAGGTTTTAGCAAAGTCACGTTGAGGTTTATAACGCTTGACTTGATGAGCTACTTCAATTCCACCAAGGTCAAGTGAAACTTCGATTCTTGTGGATCATGTTTTACTTTAAAGCGCGAAAATTCCCCAGATTTTCTATGCATGAAAGCAATGCACACATCAGTTTCCTCTATTTTTGTAACCCCAATACCTGGGATATTACAGTCTCTACCCCTTAAACTAAACTTCGTCCTCGAAGTTTGATCTCTCTCACGTTTCCGAAGTGTGGATCTGACTTATGCAGACTTAAACTTTTCTAGAACTCCATGGTGATCTTACTGGATATAGTTGAATATATCCCTTGTCCAGATTCTTCCTGGAATCCATTAGTGTTTGTCATTAAACAACTATTACTTCCTTTACTTCTATGATTTCCTCCAATATTATAAGCTTGCTTTCTTTCTCACTGAATATTCAATGATTGGGACTTCTTCTGGTGCTGTTAGTCTTAACTGAGGACTAATTTGATAACATTCTCCTAATTGCTAAAATAGGTCTTTGTTTTCCCTTACTACCAAAACTGCAATAATGGTACAAAGTAAGGTACTTAACATGGAAATTATCATGATGGTTTATTCCTCTAAGAATGGTTTCGACTCATTTAGTCCATCCAATCATGGTTTATAGTTGATACCTATAACTATTTTGGGTTATTTAGGTTCCATGAAAGGAATCATTCAAATGGACTTAGGTTTTGGTATAGTCAATCTCCTTTGGTCTTTGATATTGGTATGTTCTATCTTCTTCATTCTTTGGCCTTCTTGAGCTGTATTTAGTCTACGGTATTTTCTTCGTCCAACTTCTGTATGCTTAACTTACTTGAGCTTTCGTACTTCTGAGTAAATACTACTCACTTTCTCGAGTTATAGTCCACTTCTTACTTCCTCGAGGTATGAACCTCGGCTTCTGGTCTGACATCCTTCTGAGAGTGGTGTCAACAATCTTATGAAAATAAGATCGAACTTCCGCTCAGTTCAGACCTTCTGCTTCTATCTAGCTCAAAATATTAAGTTAGTGTACATCCAACTCAGTCTGTACTCTACCCCTTAGAGTTTTCTTATGGTCTTCAACTCCTTTTCTTCCAACTATTGGATTGATGGTTAGAGTATTGGTCTAGGTGTAGCTTATGGTTTATATTCTTCTAAGGTCTCGTGAAGAATCCTTGTGGTGTATCCACTCAATTGTGGACATCCAATGTGAATCCTTCGTCTAAATGATTATAGATCATAGTTATTTGGCTGACAAAATTTTATTTGTCACAACTTCTTGGTACAAATGATCCAATGGTGGACTACTTGATACCAATTGTGGCTATTTTTTATCTAAAAATGAATTCTATTATAGGTTCTGATCAACTAGACGAGACATCTTCTACTTTATCTCGCAGTATTGATCCTATACCACACTGTGGTCTTCTGATACCAATTATTGTCTTCTTATATCTGCTACGGTTTCATAGGTCATCTTCCTTCGTTCAGGGTTTATTTTGCAAGAGAACCACTAGCTGACACTATGAATATAGTATCCTAAGTGATTTCCCATGCATTCCCTCTTCCATAATGACTATGGATCTGCTTCAGCTTCGCCATAATCACCAGATTTCTCACCTTCATGCTTCTTCCATACTAAAGTACTCCTCTGTTGAGGCTAAGCATGAGTTTTGGTTGGGTACTTCCTTCAGGATATTGTGGTTGCTTCCCACAACTTTGTTTCCTTTATCTGGTGAACCTTCATCTTGTCTTCAGAATCTTTAGAATTCATCACTTCCTCACACGAATACCATTACCCTCTAGATCTATAGCATCAAGTAAGGACTTGATATTGCAACATGCATTTGCATATCAAAGTCAAACTTCATGTATGGATCTAGTCAAACAATGAAAATCCAATAAAATCCAAGAAGATTCAGCTTTGTGCATATAATACACACCATCATAAGCCTGAATATAATAGTTGAGTATTACATCTCTAAACATCAGGCTGAGATGTGTAGTATATAACACCACATAATATAAGTTTATATCGTGATACTTAGCACGAATATTTGGGATTCTACTATTTGTCTCAACATTTACCTTAATTGCACATTTGCAATGAGATAAACTTGAAACAATGTGGTCTAGAATAGTTGAGGTTAACCTAATTTTCTTTGGCAGTACTTACTTAGCTTCCATTTTGGTGTGGACTATTTCACATGGTATATCTGGGTTCTAACATTGCTACTTTAAACACATAACTATTGAAATATAGTTGCTATATTTCCAAATATTTCTATCATAAGATTATGGTAATGATGTGCTTGGCACACTTCCCGTAGTTTTGGGAACACAATTCTTGCACTATTGTCTGGCTTCTTATTGTTTTCCTTCTAAATGTTTATGATGATCTATTCCATCACATAATGATTCTCAGATGAATCATATATGATTACTATTACTAATATGTAAGTAAACATAGATTATTCCTATTACTCTTCCTTACCTCCCATGATTGACTCATCATGGTCTATACTTCCTCACATAACTTAGAGTTATCACTTACTCTCAATTGTTTCACACGTCTAGATAATTTTACTTACTCATTACTTAATTGGGTCTACATCTTCTATAAGGATATCTTAATTATCTTTATTACTTGATATAACTCTATTATGAGTTTGAATAACTCTTACTTAATCATAACATTTGTTGGTACACATCTTCCAATAGGATAACTTCCTTATGGTTGTATCCTCTCTTTGGACTACCAAGTATTGTATACCAACTGTGATCTACTCATCTATTGTTTTAAGGCCTTAATGATGTACTACATGTTTGGGATTAGCTGGCTAACTTTACTTTATCTTGGTAAGTTAGGTAAAAATTTGTTGACTCAAGTGTGTCAGGATTATTCTCAAGTGAATATCCATCTCAAGTCATAAGAAGTATTTGGTTTACCTAGGACACTTCCTATAGACACTACCAAACCTATTGGTCTCCTTTAAAGGGTTTTAATCCTAAGGTCAAAGCATTTGCTCTGATACCAACTGTGGTGACCCGGCATACCACTGCATGGTGTAGTATGCAAGTCTGATATAACATCAATGAAACACCGTTCCACTAGTATTATATCGCTCAGAGTGGTACAACAAACATATGCGGGTCCAAGGCATGTCTATAGAATTACAACATCGACTCTGTTACATAAGATCAACACAGCCTCCTACTTTACAATGAGGTAAAACTGCAGATAAACTCCAGAAGAATGACTCGTAGTCTAGTCTTATCACGAACTCTACTTGTAGAGTATTTCACTAACTACAGAGGCTAAGAATAGACTCTAGCTAAATAGGAGCTAGGTTTAGGAAGCTAGTTCCCTTCTATGGTTAAACTAGGTTTTCCCCTTGTTGGATGTGGTATCTGACTCCTCTGACAGGGTCCTGCCTCGTGAAGAAGTTGTTGACTCCTCGGCCTTCGAGTTGCACTGCAGATCCTCCTTCGATGCCTCCATATCTAAGCAGGGGATTTAAGAGTGGGATGAGTATGAGCGTACTCAACAAGTTCATTATAGGAAAGAGGTGTTTAATGCACTAGCTACAGCATTAGACCAGAAAGTCTAATACCAATGCAGGTTTTCATAATCATTTCTTCAAGAGGTTGCTTTTATTCAGAAGAACTATGTCCGTCAGCCTTCACCGGTTTACTAGAACTTCATGGAGCTCCTTTCCGGCCGCGTTCGCAGTTCCATATCCCGAACAGGGAGTGACAGTCACGATTCTTTACACTCTGCAGAGGTGTGTTGCTTTACCCATAAGAGATCTTAACCTTGGTGCCAACCGGGCAATTTCCCCGTCCACACTTCCTATGGTGTGAGGCCCGGTATAAGGTCTAGCCAATCATGTTCCTCCGCTACCTCGAACACCCACCCTTTGTTGCATGCCCCGACCCTGGGTCCATGCCGGTCCCATTATTCCTGTAGATTTCAAGGTGGACCCCGACCACGACGTCAGTGCTGGGCTCTACCATACACTCCTACGCCGGTAGCTGCAACCCATCATAGACCGCAATACCGTGGGGACTTAGGACTCCCCAGCCTCACCGCTTGCTCCTTCGGGCAACAAGTGTACTACGGACTATGCCGTGGGGACTTAGGACTCCCCAGCCTCACCGCTTGCCCCTTGGATTACAAGTGTACTACGGTAAAGCGCATCCGTTGATGAACGAGAGGTGGAAACACTTTTGACTATTCCGTCCCACTCCGGATCTTATGCTTAACACGGGTGTTACGGCACAAGAATCACTGGCGACATTTGTTGTTTAATCCTAGATGGATATAAACCCGTGCAATGGAACCTCCACCATATCAACACAATCCATGGTTCCATTGCCCACCACATAGTCATATTCATAATTATGAAAGTAGTGGTTTTGATTTGTATGCAATAGTGATAACCATAATACTTTGCAAGTAGTTTGATAGAAATACTCAAATGACATGAGCAAGTGATGAACTTGCCTTTCTTGGCTGCAAGATTATGCAGACAAGGTCTTCGATGCGTAATAACTCCAAATTCTGAAATAGCATCATCGTCCGGTAAGGGCGATGTTTAAAAGATTGGCAAGGATGCAACAATGCATAAGAATGAGATGCAATCGCTCTAAGTGTGACCTAACCCCGATGATTTAGGATCAGTGAGTTGTAATGATTGGTTTAGGGTGTGTTGTACTTTTAGAGTGATTCACATACAAGGTTCTTATTCAGGTGTGATTTACTTGGTATTATTAACAGGTAGATAATAAAGCATAATAATCAATTGAGCACACGAAGAATGATAATTGGCATAATGTTAACAAGTAAAGAACAGTGGTCAGTTTTAGTACTATATGGCATGGTTAATGATTAATTATCATATACTTTAAAAGAATAACTTTTGAAGAACATGTTCTTTAATTAAGAACAAGTATGATAATTAGGTTGAGGGGGTTCTATGGTTGACTATGGTTTCATTTAGTTTCTGGAGTAAGTTTTAGATGGATCCCAACAAAGTTGGATTCATCAACACCTAGGGCTTGTAAGGTTAAGATAAGCCTAGGTATCCTAAGCAATTCATTATACATGGTTGTTGTCAAGGTTGGTTTATCTTGCTAGTGATATCTGGCTAGGGTTTATGGGTCCCTTATAAGCAGGGTTGAGGATGATTCTCAGTTTTCTTCAAAAGAATAACTTTTGAAGAACATACTTCTTAGATAATAAGAAGTATTTCAATTATTGATGTGTATCTAGGGTTTCCTATTGGATTTACTAAGTAAGGAATGGTGGTTTCCTAAATAGGATGATTAAAATTATCTCTCACTAATAGGGTTTAGTGGAGTATGGTTGGGTAATGCAAGATACTGGGCATGGTTGCTATTAGGGTTAATCACCATGGTGTGATGCTAATTAAAGTTACTTAAGGATGATAATTCAAAGGATATGAGCTAGGGTTTGCATTTGGTTGACCCTATTTGATCAACCATGTAGGATAGGGGTGCATATATGGGGTACTAAATGATTGATAAAAGAGCTCCTACATTTTATGTGGACAGAACAAGTATTTAATTGCTAATTATGGTTTTGTGGATCGGAAGTAATTACATGACCACATATTCTAACCTAGGTTTAGGTTTAGAAGCTAATTAAGGTTTACATGAAATAATGGAGCTAGGGTTCCTAATGGTATTAGGGTTTTAGGGATCACATGAAATGATGAGTTCTTGGTTCTATTACTTATGAAATTAGGGTTGTCTAAATACCCTAAAATTCTTGAATTAATAACTTTACTTTAAGGTTGAAGTTATTAATAACCTTGGAATAAAATTAATATTGGATTTGGCATTTTATTATTTTCAATGAATTAATAATTAAGGTAATTATTAATTAGGGTTTAAATCCTTCTAATAAGGATTTAACAAAATAATAAATAAAGAAAATTAGTTTTCATGTTTTCTTTATTTACTTACTGGTTTTATTTATTTTATAAATGTTTTCTAAATTTCTGAATTTTAATTGTATTTAGAATTAAAAGAAAAGGCTTAAATAACAGGTATTAAATAATTAAATTTTTATTAAAAAGAAAATTTTCATTTTATATTTTTATTGGATAGAGTTTACTTTTCTAAGAATTTTGATATATTATTTACCTTTTTCTGAGTTATAATAAATTTTATATGAATTTGCAAAGTTTCAGATATTTCCAGGATTAAATTTAAAATGAAACGACTAACTACACCCGGCTATTCTACCCACAGAGTCACTGACTCGTGGGCCAGTGGCCATGTCACCTGCCACATGTGCATTGACCAAGGTCAAAATTGCCACGGTGGCAGGGAGGCTCACTGCCGGCGGGTACTGGCGGCAATCGCCAGCGAGATACGGTTCCCGCGGGGGTGTGTGGATGCTTGACGGATAGGGGACGCCGAGGCGAACCCAATGGTGGTGGCGCCGCTCTGATTAGGTCGCCGGAGAGCGGCCGGCGGTGATGGTTCTGCGGCGGCGGCACAGGTGAACGACGCGGCGTGTCTACGGTACATGATTGAGCAAAGCGGGCACACCAGGAGATCGAGGAGCTCACCAGGAGCATGATGCGCGTGACGGCATGGTCGGAGATGGCGTGGTTCGCCGGATTGGGCCGTTACCGGCGTCGGAGAAGACGAGCTCGGCGCAGGTGTTGTGGACCTCCCCAGCTCGATTCCTCTCTTGGGTTGAGCAAGTAGAGGACGGCGATGCTGTTGGTGGTCACGGCTTGGCACGGGGACGCCCCAGTCGACGGCGATGGTCGACGACCGGCTCAGGTAGGGTTTCGGATTGGGGAGAATTTAGCAGGGGAGGAAGAAAACCGAGGCTAGGGCTCGACCCGGGGCTTTTATACGGCGCTCGGACGATCCTCGTCACGTCGTTGGTCGCGGAGAGGGCGCCAGCACGAAGGGGAAGATGATCACGGTGTCGCCGTGGCCTCCAGCACGATGGAGAGGATGAGGATGAACTCGTCCTCGATATTTTGGACGAAGGGGTACGGCCTGGGGTTTGGGCTCGTCTTGGGCTGCCTCTGGGCTGCATGCTGGGCTGTGTGCTGGGCTGCTCGGCCAGGTGAGGCAGGTAAGCCTCCTCTTCTATATTTTTTTCTCTTTTCTTTTCTGTTTTCAATTCTGTTTTATAATTCTTGTTTTGCCTCAAAATTTAAATCATGTGATACCATGCAGGTATCAAATAATTTGGATTTCAGTAGGACTATTAAAGGATGAATGCTTTTCTGCATTGTTTTTGGGATAAACATCTAATATCTGTGAGCTACATTGCAAACCTTTATTAATCATGATTTTATGCACTCATTTTAATTTTCTTTTTCTGGTGTAATCATCTCTGTTTGAAATGATTAGAATTGATAATTTCTACTCTAAGTGTTTTAGAGTTTGTTATTAGGGTTTGGTCTCTCAATTGAGAATTTAGCCCCTGGCATATGATTTTATGTGAACCTTATTTATTAGGGTTTTATCATTTCTAGTACCACCCCCTTGTTAAGGTTATTACTATCACTACATTTGAAAGTATCTCAGTAGGGATTGTTTCCATCCTGGTTTGTCTTGGTTACAAAGATAAATGGTTGATCACTACACATATGGTTTACTTATAGGATTTAGCATTAGGTGGCTCTTATGTTTTATAATTGAAACATTGTATTTAATTAATGAACCATTAGGGTTCTAATGATATTTGCCTAATGGCATTTGATTTGAATCTCAACTATAGCATGGATTTATATCATGATCACCATAGTGATACAAAAACTTGAGTTGAGATATAATTCTAGTTTATAGAGTTGAGATGACACCATATTGCATTTGCTAGGTTTTAATCTCCCCTAACCAAGGTAATATGGTTAGTTGTTTCATATCTTATGTGCTTCTTTATTCACTAAAGATTTGAGAATTGGTTTTATCTTCTACCAATTACTTCTATCGTTATCTCCAATTTATCATTAAAGTAACTACACTAGTTATAGTTTTTTTTTATAGTTAACTTTGGTCATATGGGTTAATGGTTCCTCACCATTTTAAGTATGGAGTTTTACACTAAGGTTTTCTTATGTTTCTTAGGTGAAGAATAAGTGGACTGCAGATGTGGTAGAATACTACTTATGATCACCAAGTGGTTCACAAGTTAAGGTTGGGATATAAGTCTAGAGTTTCTTACTAATGATCTCCCTATAATTTCATGTGGAAATGGAATCTACTTATACTAGTAGGGTTTAACTTATCCTCACATTTCTCCAAAGCATGATCATATATTATATATGATCATCTTGTTCTTAATATCTTTACTTCAAATTCTTAGGGTTTAGGGTCATTACACAATTTATAATAATCAAGGTTGGACTTCCTAAGGTATCTCTCCTTGAATGGGTTTCTCACTCCCAAGATCAAGTGTTGTCTTGATCAACTAAATATATACTATCTTTTATAGTTTCTTGAATGGGCATGGTTATGGTTGTCTCAATTAGCTTGAGTATAACACCATAGGTTGAGCTTTCTCATTTAAGAATGGTTATTCTAAGGTTTATGGTGTACTCCTAATATCTCCTTAGGTATCTATGCTAAGGTTTCATTTGTCTAGCTTAATTGGGTTAGTCTCTTCCTCACCTTATCAATTCAGGGGTATGGTATTATTCCATGTGATATTAGGTCATCTCACCACTCCAAGGGAAATGGTTTTCAACCTAATAATTTAATTCAAAGGTTGTCCTTTATTCTTAAATAGGTAAAGCTAAGGTTGATATGAGTGGTCTCTCTCTCATCTAAGGAAGGACTTTTAATACCATCTTAAGATTTTGTTCCATAGATAATGATGTGATAATCAATGTCTATGTTTAACATAAAAGGTTCTCTTTCTTGGGATGGTCTTGATTAGTATCCTAAGATTATGTTCTTAAGATGAGGTTTTGTTTACATGGATGTATATCCAGGGTTTAACTCAAGGTTTGTTATTGCTTCTCTAATAATTAATAGGACTCTCACCTCTCTAAGTTTGATGCTTAATAATTTGGAATAGAGAAGAGTTGTATTCCTTAGTTGGATCTCCTTGTCTTGTTTCCAAGATTAAAATAGAATAAATACCATGAGGTTCATGGTAGCATCAAAGATTAGTTTAAGACATGGAAAAGATAAGTGAAGAATGGTTTGTCCATTTATTGTTACTTGATTTCCAATTAATTGTAGGTTCATATGTTATGGCAAGGAATTCCATGTTATGATCTGTTATAAGATTAAGCAAGTGATCATTGATTGAAGTGTTGTTGTGTTAGATTTAATTCCATTTGATCTAACCCCTTAGATCAAATCATCTCTACCCAAAACAAGGTTTTAGCAAAGTCACGTTGAGGTTTATAACGCTTGACTTGATGAGCTACTTCAATTCCACCAAGGTCAAGTGAAACTTCAGTTACTGTGACTGTTTTACTTTAAAGCGCGAAAATTCCCCAGATTTTCTATGCATGAAAGCAATGCACACATCTGTTTCCTCTATTTTTGTAACCCCAATACCTGGGATATTACAAAAGGATATAGAAAAGAAAACAAACGGAAATAGAAAAAGAAATAGAAAAGAAATAGAAAATAAAAGAAATAGAAAATAAAATGAAAAGAAAAGAAAAAAGAAACAGAAAAGAAAGAAGAAACAGAAAAGAAAAGAAAAAAGAAATAGAAAAGAAACAACAAAAGAAAAGAAAACATTAAAAGAAAAAAGAAAACAAAAAAAACCCTTTGGTACCGGTTGGTACCACCAACCGGTACGAAAGGTCTTTCGTACCGGTTGGTGGTACCAACCGGTACCAAAGGCCCCTCCCCCTGGTTTTCCCTTAGGCGCCCGTCGGACATCCCCAACTCGACGAGATTTCCCTGCGCGACGCACAGAGAGAGAGAGAGCCGCGCCGCCGTCCGCCGCCGACACCGCCAACGCAGCCACGCCGCCGCCGCCCGTAGGTAACCTCCCCCTCTCCTCCTTCTTTCCCTCCCCTTTCTCCTCTTGCGAACATGGGGGGTGGAGAGCTCGTCGTCGCGGCCACCTCGCCTCCGCACGCCGCGGCCACCTCGCCTACGCGGCTCGCGGCCACCTCGCCTCTGCACGGCGCGGCTTCGACGGCGCCTGCAGCCTCGCTCCCCACCTCCCACGCCAGGGCCGGCCAGGTGGACGGCGCGCGCGTCCGGTGTTCGACAAAATGCCGCCCCAGCCGATAAAGAGCCGCGCGCGGAAATGGCCGGCGAAGCGGAGCAGGTGACGACATTGCTGAGGACATCGTTGGCGAAGAAGGGGACGCGGTCGGCGGAGGTGGCGTACCACCAGGCCTTGTAGGCGGCCTCGGCGGCGAAGCAGGGCGCGACGAGCGAGGCCAGCAGGCGGAAGGAGAAGGCGAGGCACGCCGTGTAGTTGAGCCTGACGCGGTCGCTCTAGGTCTGTAGCTTGTCGAGGTAGAGCAGGCAGTGGAGCCCGATGCGGCGGAAGGAGGAGGAGAGGCACAGGAAGCTGGCCCCGGAGGCGGCGGAGAGGGAGAGCTGCACCACGGCGTCGAAGGGGCGGCGCGAGGGGCGGAAGGTGAGGAGGAAGTGGGCGATGGCAGGGACGACGATGGCGAGGAGGAGGAAGAGCACCCAGGAGAGCGCGGCGTGGCCTGGGGCCGAGTGGTCCATGCACACCCACCGGAGGCACGACCGGAACCACTGCAGCTCGTCGTTCGCGTGCGACGTCGTCCGCTGCATCATCGCGCTCCTGTCCCTGCCATGGCCCTTTGTTGCTGCTACCTCCGGCAGCAGCGGCTCCCCGGAGCCCGTCGGCGAGGCGTTGGACCGCCGCCCCATGTCGTCGGATCAATCAATCAATCAATCATCGTCGGCGAACTTCCCTCTCACGTTTCTTGCTTCAGACGGGCTCTGCGCGTGGCGATTTTCGGGTGGAGGAGAGATGGTGGATCTTATATAAAGGCTTGGATTGCTTGTTCTTGGGATCTTGGTATCTTGCCTAGAAACACCTAGAATCATCGCTTTCGACACTTTAAAAACTTTGCAGAAAACCACCTATAGTAATCGTTGCTGTCAAGTTTTTCAGTTCGTAGTGTCAAGTTCCAGTTAACCCGAGTCCCACATCTTACGTACATTCCCTGAGGCTCGGTTATTTTTCAAAACCCGGGGGAGAACGCGTGGCTCGCGGTGGATAGTGATGGGTGCCCACCAAACCATCGAGTCACCTCGCTCGCAAGTCGCACCGCCAGAGGAGGAGGAGCGCCGAGTGCTAGGGTTGGGGTCCGTAGCGGTGCCGAGTCCGTGGCGGTGCCACCGCGACATAGAGAGAAGAGCGAGATGAGGAGCGCCGAGTGTTAGGGTTAGGGTCCGTAGCGGTGCCGAGTCCGTGGCGGTGCCGCCGCGACATAGAGAGAAGAGCGAGAGGAGGAGCGCCGAGTGTTAGGGTTAGGGTCGAGAAAAAGAGAGAAGAGCGAGAGGAGGAGGGGGAACACCGTGTTCGTGGCCGTGGCGGTCCGTTAGGTTTTTTTTACTTTCTTCATTTCAATTGTTATCCATCTAGCAATCTGTTATATGATCATGACATGATGAATGAAATACAATTGCTTTCTTAATTTTTTAGTGACATTGAGGTATGGAGGACGGCACCTTCGTCCGAGATGAGGAGGGGGAAGAAGCGGTGCAGAAATTGATCTATGAGAGTGCCCGTGGTCCGGAACACGATGGAGATGACAACGAGTTCCAAGACTTTCTGAATGATTTCGGCGAGGGACTTGAGTCTGAACAAATTAGAAGAGACAACGAAGTGTCCATCACAAACTCCGGGGAGGTGTATATCTATGTATCAATTAGTCTATGTTCATCCCTAGATGCATTCATTTATTTGTATTGCACTTATTAACGAATATTTTTTTCTTTTAGCCTTCTGGATCATCGAGCAAGTCTGTTAGGACAAAACGAGGCCCGACGCGGGTGCTAAAGGGCGAGAGCAGGTTAGCCCTCACGGCATTCAAGGCTAATGGTGAACCAGAGCATCCCAAAGAGTTTTGCCGCAAATTTACAAGTCAAGCCGAAGTTGTTGTTAGGGACCATGTACCGATCAGCATTCAAGAGTGGCATAAGCCGAAGAACGCGGAGAGTGGTGCTAGTTATGTCAACGACACGATGAAAATTTTTCTTTGGGACACGCTACTGACAAAGTTCAGCCTACCGGAAGACATGACGGAAGGCCAGAAGAATAAAGTCAAGGAATGGACATGGAAAGATGGCCATACAATTCCAGACCTGGAAGAAAAATTTATGGGACAAATATAAGAATGAAGATCCAGTATTCGATGATAATCTAGTGAAGATAAAAGATCACTGGCCCGCATTAAAGGAGTATAAGCAATCGTCTACTTTTGTGTCCCGATCGAAGAAAAATACCGAAAATGCTTCAAAGAAGAAACTTCCGCATCATTTGAGGTCAGGTGGCTACAAGAGTGCCATTCCGAAGTGGACAGCGTTTGAGAATAAACTGATGAATGCAGGAATCACTCCATAGACATGGGACTGGCCCGAACGGTCCAAGTTCTGGTTGTTCGCTCATGGGGCAGGGTTGGACCCAAAGACAGGGCTGATCGTTGCGAAGGGAAAATGGAAGGAAAAAATTGAGGCAATTGTACCAAAGCTTGTAGATGCAATTGAAAAGGTCAGAAAGGGAGAGTACATTCCCGATCAAGAGAATGACGAGCTGACACTCACTCTGGGGAACCCTGAACACATTGGACGGGTACGAGCTCGCCCAGGTCTCACCATGAAGGAAGCGTGGCCGGACAACGCTGACACTTATAGAAGCCGTTCGCGGAAGAAGAAGAAGGATGCCGACACATTAACGGAATTGTTAAATAGGGTGGAGGCTCTTGAGAAAAATCAGAGGGCACCTGATCAGCCGCTGTTTCTACAGGATCCACAAGCCGATGCTGCCCCATCTCAGCGAAGAAGCAGTGTCGGTTCCTCGCATCTTGACGGATGTGGAGGAAGCTACCCCGTGGATTATGTCACGGAGAAGACAGATTGCGAGCTACATATGTTATTCAGGACCGCGTTCGTTAAGGTGGCGGTCGGCTATGTGTACCCAAGTGAAGATGGAGCAATGCACCATCATATGCCCATTCCACCTGGCTGTGTTCGTGTCGGGGTGGATGAAGTTGTTCCGGGTTTTGAAACAGTGGAGCTTGATATTCCTAGAGGTGAAGATGAGAGGACACTGGCCGATGTCAAGCACGGTTTCGCCCTATGGCCGAAGAAGTACGTCGTCCTTTTGCAAAGGCAACCGACTCCTCCACATGAGCATCAAAGGCCCTCGACTCCTCCTCCTAGCAGTCCACATGAGCAGCAAAGTCCACACCTACCTGAGAGGGACCCCAATGTGAGTCCACCACCTCGAGATCCTCCGTGTAAGACAGCGCCCGTTAAGCGGAACGGTACGCTGCCTAAGAAGAAAGCTAGAAAGGAGAAAGCACTGCCGCCTATTGAGAAGTTACCTTGGGAAAAAACTCCCGAGGAAAACCAGGAAGCCGTTGACTCCCAGCTGAGGACCTTTTTTGCACCGAAAGTGCCAGAGATACCTTTTCAGAAGACACTAGATCCGGTGAAAGTTGTGCATGCCGTTGAGAATCTATATGACCCTGTACCATCGCCGCCATCTAACTATAGGCGTTCTATTGAAAGGTCGTATGAAGATATGATGCAGGCGAAAAAACCCTCTACCAGCTCGGGTATCAAGGAGATAAAAGGGATACACCAAGTCTACCAGCTTGGACAACAACCCGTTCAATCGGCCCCCCCTCTCAAGGTGTTTGACGAGAAGGCCGTTCAAAGTTCTCGGCAATACACCGATTACCCCTTAACTGAAGTACAATATCAATTTGTTCAAGGGAAAGATTTGGTCGAGAATCTCAGGAAGCTACCAACAAGAATGCGTAACTTGCATACGTGGTACGGTGTTGCCACAAAGGGAGGGATCGAGACTATCATGGTGCGAGTTAAGGAAGAGCACTACTTCCAAGAATACTCTGTGAACATTGACTTCGCCGAACTCTTCCAGTTATACAATCTTCGGGCCCTCGACAAATCTATCATCAGTTGCTATTGTCTGTAAGTGATTTATTTATATAATTTGAGAAGTCTTTAGCTCAGCTCCTTCATTATCTGCAAATTATAATCTTTTGTGCGCTATGTTATGCAGATCGAAGATGCTCGAATGCAAAAGGGATGAAATCACGGACATTGGGTTCATTGACCCGGACACAATGCATGTCAGGACCATAGAAGAACCCCTCTATAACAGGGATACACCGGAGACTTTGCTAAGGTTTTTGAAGCGACAACGTGACAAAAAGATAATACTTTGGCCTTACAACTTCCAGTGAGTGTTACTCTCTTATAACACATTCTATTTTTCTCACCATATGTTAAAATATTAACTGATGACTTATATATATGACACTACATATTTAAACGTGTGTAGGTTTCACTTTATTCTTCTGGTCATTAAAATGTACGAAGGAGAAGTTGAAGTCTTTGACTCACTAACCAAAGAGCCTATACTATACAAGTCTTGTTTTATTATGCTCAAAAGGTAATTCAAATTCTTATCGGTTTTTTTGTGAATTTCCTGATATCAACTGATTGATAACTCTTTTGTGCATTTTCTTTTGTCGGGCAACGTATGGGAAACTTTCATCAAGGAAGATCAGTCCTTTCAATGGGCACCGAAGCTGATATGGCGTGCGAACAAAGTAAGTAATAGTTACCTAGGTCCACACACCTTTATCATACTTGATTATTGTTTGACTGAATTATATTCTTGTATAGAAATGCGCAAAACTACCAGAGGGGACTGATCTATGTGGATACTACGTCTGCGAGTACATCCGCAGAATTGACAGCGAGAGAGCGAATAATGAAAGAAATAGAGAGGTATGAAAACAATATTCACAAATTTATTTTGTTACCATAAGTTCTGCTGAGTTTCAGTAATAATTATTTGATTTGTGATTTGATATATACATATATATACACACACACACACATAGCTCATGTATTCATTTGTATCTTATTCTTTTACAGTTGAGAAGAAATCGGGAGAAGCTCTCAATCGAGGAGCGCTTCAAAGCAGTTGGCGTGGAATTGGCGGGATTTTTCCTTCGGGAAGTCATACCACCATCCGGAGAGTTCCACTATGCATAAAGATCTTCTCCCGCTCCTCGATTGCTTTGTGTATATATAGCTTGACTCAGAGTGTACCACTATGGTACATGTAATAGATAGTATGCCTCGGAGAGTACCACTACGCATGAAGATCGATCTTCATGCATGTACTACTTTATTATGGTGCATCGACTTGATATGCATCGAAGAGTACTACTTATGCAATTACATGTGTGTTTTATTATATGCACCAACTTGATATGCATCACCTTGATCTTCATGTACTACGTAAACCCAAACGCGTTTCTGGTGCATCGACGTGATACGAAACGCACCGATACCCCTAAACCCCTGCAAAAACCCTAAACCATGAATTCTCTGCCGCGGCAGAGATTCATGCATATTTCCTGCCGCGGTAGCCAACCTTTGGTACCGGTTTGTAATACAAACAGGTACCAAAGCTCCCTCGCCGTGCGCTCTCCTGGGCGCCCACGTGGAGGCGCCATTAATACCGGTTCGTAAGGAACCGGTATGAAAGGGGGGGCTTTTGTGCCGGATCTTTTATACCGGTTGCAAAATCGGTGCGAATGGCCCTTACGAACCGGTATAGATGAGCGTTTTTCTACTAGTGTTGTATCATCCTCCTCTCTTGATCCTTGAAAACTTCCTCCACACCAAACTCGAAACAAACTCATTAGAGGGTTAGTGCATAATCAAAAATTCACATGTTCAGAGGTGACATAACCATTCTTAACACTTCTGGACATTGCACAAAGCTACTGAAAGTTAATGGAACAAAGAAATCCATCAAACATAGCAAAACGGGCAATGCGAAATAAAAGGCAGAATCTGTCAAAACAGAACAGTCTGTAAAGACGAATTTTTCAGGGGCACTTAACTTTCTCAGATGAAAATGCTCAAATTGAATGAAAGTTGCATACATATCTGAGGATCACTCACGTAAATTGGCAGATTTTTCTGAGTTACCTACAGAGAATACTACTCAAATTCGTGACAGCAAGAAATATGTTTCTGCGCAGTAATCCAAATCTAGTATGAACCTTACTATCAAAGACTTTACTTGGCACAACAATGCAATAAAATAAAGATAGGGAGAGGTTGCTACAGTAGTAACAATGTCCAAGACTCAAATATAAAATAAAAGTGCAGAAGTAAAATCATGGGTTGTCTCCCATAAGCGCTTTTCTTTAACGCCTTTCAGCTAGGCGCAGAAAGTGTGTATCAAGTATTATCAAGAGATGAAGCATCAACAGATGGGTTTGGGGTTTTCTCAACTATGCATTGTATCTTGTATATGTAAGTTTCAGAGGCTCCTTTTTCATTACTCTTAGGCTTGCTATTCTCATCAAACAAATTTTCAGGAACAAGCCAAGCATAGTTATCTTCTAGCGCTTCATGCATTCCTAGGAGCTTACTAGGTATCGGTACTTTAATCTCCCCACCATCATTAACATTATTAGTGTACCTTATTCTATCCATGTCCATCTTTTCAAGTGTTCTTTTAAAATCAGTGAACAAACCAAGCCTCTTATACTTAATAAAAACTTTTCTAGCTTCTTTAGCTATATCTTCAAATTCCCTAACAAGGACTTTTAAAACAAAATCTCTCTTTTCTCCCATCTCCATATCAGAAAGTGTAAGAAACATATGTTGTATTATGGGATTGAGATTAACAAATCTAGTTTCCAACATGTGTACTAAACAGGCAGACGCACTTTCATAAGTAGGAGCAGCTTTTAATAATGGTATATCTTCAAAATCTTCATCCATGCTAACATGGGTGAAAAATTCTTCTATATTATCTCTTCCAATGATAGACCCTTGTCCTACCGGTATATCTTTCAGAGTAAACTTAGGAGGAAACGTGATGAAATAAGTAAAGTAAATGCAAGTAACTAATTTTTTGTGTGTTTTTAATATGGAGAACACAAGCAAGATAGTAAATAAAGTAAAAACAAGTAACTAATTTTTTTGTATTTTTGATATAGTGAGAAAACAAAGCAGTAAATAAAATAAAGTAAAGCAAGACAAAAACAAAGTAAAGAGATTGGAAGTGGAGACTCCCCTTGCAGCGTGTCTTGATCTCCCCGGCAACGGCGCCAGAAAAAGAGCTTGCTGGCGTGCAGTTGACGTGGGAGTTAGAAATCTTTGTGGTGTAACTTTTCTTCAGATCCCCGGCAACGGCGCCAGAAAAAGAGCTTGATACGCGTACAGCACGCGTCCGTTGGGAACCCCAAGAGGAAGGTGTGATGCATACAGCAGCAAGTTTTCCCTCAGTAAGAAACCAAGGTTTATCGAACCAGTAGGAGCCAAGAAGCACGTTGAAGGTTGATGGTGGCGGAGTGTAGTGCGGCGCAACACCAGAGATTCCGGTGCCAACGTGGAACCTGCACAACACAACCAGTACTTTGCCCCAACATAACAGTGAGGTTGTCAATATCACCGGCTTGATGTAACAAAGGATTAGATGTATAGTGTGGATGATGATGTTTGCAAAGAACAGTAAGAACAAGTATTGCAGTAGATTGTATTCGATGTAAAAGAATGGACCGGGGTCCACAGTTCACTAGTGGTGTCTCTCCAATAAGAAATAGCATGTTGGGTGAACAAATTACAGTTGGGCAATTGACAAATAAAGAGGGCATAACAATGCACATACATATTATGATGAGTAGTGTGAGATTCAATTGGGCATTACGACAAAGTACATAGACCGCTATCTAGCATGCATCTATGCCTAAAAAGTCCACCTTCGGGTTAGCATCCGCACCCCTTCCAGTATTAAGTTGCAAACAACAGACAATTGCATTAAGTATGGTGCGTAATGTAATCAACACAAATATCCTTAGACATAGCATTGATGTTTTATCCCTAGTGGCAGCAGCACATCCACAACCTTAGGGGTTGTTGTCACTCCCCCAGATTTAATGGAGACATGAACCCACTATCGAGCATAAATACTCCCTCTTGGAGTTACAAGTATCAACTTGGCCAGAGCCTCTACTAGCAACGGAGAGCATGCAAGATCATAAACAACACATAGATAGATTGATAATCAACATAACATAGTATTCCATATTCATTGGATCCTAAAAAACGCAACATGTAGCATTACAAATAGATGATCTTGATCATGTTAGGCAGCTCACAAGATCGAACAATGATAGCACAATGAGGAGAAGACAACCATCTAGCTACTGCTATGGACCCATAGTCCAGGGGTGAACTACTCACACATCACTCCGGAGGCGATCATGGCGATGAAGAGTCCTCCGGGAGATGATTCCCCTCTCTGGCAGGGTGCCGAAGGCGATCTCCTGAATCCCCCGAGATGGGATTGGCGGCGGCGGCGTCTCTGGAAGGTTTTCCGTGGGGTATTCTCGACGAAGGCTTTAAGTAGGCGGAAGGGTAGGTTTAGGGGCAACACGAGGGCCCCACACAACAGGGCGGCGCGGCCCCACCCTTGGCCGCGCGGCCCTGGCGTGGCGGTGCCTCGTCGCCCCACTTTGTTTCCATTTCGGTCTTCTGGAAGCTTCGTGGAAAAATAAGACCCTGGGCGTTGATTTCATCCAATTCCGAGAATATTTCCTTTGTAGGATTTCTGAAACCAAAAACAGCAGAAAACAGCAACTCGCTCTTCGGCATCTTGTCAATAGGTTAGTGCCGGAAAATGCATAAATATGACATAAAGTGTGTATAAAACATGTGAGTATCATCATAAATGTAGCATGGAACATAAGAAATTATAGATACGTTTGAGACGTATCACCTAGGATGTTCATACATGGTCTCGGAAAGTCGTCATGATTTGATGGATAAAATTATGAGTGAAATTGTTCATTACATTACAAAGTTACTAATAGTGAAATCTGGAACACTTGTCATATGATGATAAACTTCAAAGTAAGAACCTCAAGGTTATTGGTATTTGACCAATGGACCTATGTAACATCCCAAATTTCAATAAAAGAAAGTTAGAAGAATTCCAGAGAGCAAAATTTCAAACCAACAAAAACTTTTTAAATTGCATATAGTGCCATGCATAGGACTTGTGCATTTGATTGATATACCATGATGATTGTTATTATGTGTATAAGCTAAACCCTAAAACCCTAATGTGATCATGAGAAGATCACCAACCAAATAAATCCAAAAGAGGAAGAAAATCAAATAAATGAAAAACCCTAAAACCCTCACATATGCCCTATGGCATTTTTATAAATTTTGACCCTAGACCAATTTGGTCTTCACCATTAGTTGAATAATGTGACTAAACACTTATTACAACTTTTGGAATAAAAGAATCACAAATCAAATGGATTTCAAATACAAAACTTGCTCACATATGATAATGGCCAAATCTGCCAATTATAGCCTGATCACTACTTTGAGCCCTTGCCATTCAAATTTCTCAAACTAAACCCTGCTAACTCTTTGCACCACATCCAATAAAACATCAAGGTGAACACTTTTTTGTAAAGATCACCATGCCAAATTCTTTCTTGATCATTAGCTATGCTCAACCAAAGTTGCAACTTTTTATTAAGTGCAACAATCTCACACTTGTCAAATTTTGCAAATCTTTGAATTCAACAATTCCACCACCACACTTCATCACCTCTGGTCATTTCTAACTCAATGAAACACTCACAATTCAAAACTTGCAACCATTTGAATTGAATCAAATTTAAACAAAATTCACAAAATGCATCTATGTAACTATTTGACACTATTTGCAATAGTGATCTACCTCATCTAACCTACATTAAACCTAGTCGAAATGGTCCCATGGTTCCCTCTAACCATCAATGACAAATAGAAACCCTAAGGGAGAGGAGGAGCAAGGCTAGGACATGGCCATGCCGGCCATGTCACCAACCCGACCACCTCCCCCTCTCTCCATTGCTCTCCAACCCTGGCCCTGGTGTCCAGTAGCTCCACCTCACCCTTCTACCTCAGCCTAGGCAAGCCATCGTCGAGGAGAACGCCGACACTGGCCGGAACGCGCGCGCCCAGCACGGCGGCGCCATGCCGATGACGTCGCACGTGTGCACGCCCGCAGACTCCCCTGGACACGCGCCACCTCGCCACCCTACGCCTTGCCTGGACCCCCTGCGAGCACGTTGAGCACCACCGTGCCACCGCGGACGCACCAGACACGCGCGCAACACCAACCCGTGCCCGCCGCCGCCGGAGAAGGAGACCTTGATCCGCCGCAGACGCACCCGACGCGGAAGCAATGCGACCAAACCACGCCCTGCCCGACCAAGCTGTCGCCACCCAGAGGACCGCCATGATGCACTGAGCAGTGCGCCGCCCTCACCTAGCTCGATAGCTCGCCGGAGAAGCCGCGCCATGGCCGACTTCTTCACTGCCCCGCAGCACCCTCGTGTCGCTATAAATAAAGCACTCCCCTCGTCGATCCAAGCACACCATCGCCTTCCCCTCTTCTCACTCGACCACCTGAGCCACTCCACTGCCTCGATTAGCCACCGCCGCCGCTCAATTGCTACACCACTGCCCGTGACCGCCACCGAAGCTCGCCGTCGATTGGAGCCGCCCCAGGACAAGCCGACGGTACCAGGAGCTTCGCCGTCGTCGACATTGTCCTCGAGCACACTGCCCACCCTAGTTGGAGCCACGGTGAGCTCTCCGACCCCCTAGTGCCGCCGCACCAGTGAGCTCCTCTCGCCGGCGACGACGATGAACGAGAGCCGTCAGATTAGATTCTAATCCAACGCACCAGAATAACTCATACCGTTTCGGGTTGGAATAGCCGCTGACATGCGGGACCCACCCTGTCAGCACGCCGCGCGTCTGTGGACCGTGGCTGGGCTGGACTGGGCCATTTTAATTCAAATCAGCCCAGTTTCGTTTTCCCGCCGGCCCTGTAATTCAAATTTCATTTAATCAAATCCAAATAAATTCAATACTGCCCAAACTTTGAAAATCCATAGATTTAAATTGGCTTAACCAAATTCAATGAATTTTATATGGTTGGAAAGCTAGTAAAAAGATCTAAAGAATGCCACTGGTCCCATGTCAAGATTTGCTGTAGAATTAATCTGATAAAAAGAAGAAGGCAGGGACTTTTCCATATTCAAATAATTATTAAAAATCAACCAAAATAGATATTAAGTTAATTCCAACTCTAATAGCTCACCTTTGACTTACACTAATTATTTATGCAAGAAAATGGTGTGGTCACTTTGCATGATCATGCCCTAGTTTAATTAATGGACAATATGGCTAGTTTATGTAGTTGATATTGTCCAAAACTATTAAGTAAATCATATGAAGTATTATACTTCATTTAAATCTTGTCTCAAATGAATTCATGTGATGTTTGAACCCCTGGCCAAACTCACTTATATGAATTGCTTGGAGATTTAAATCATATGTAGCATTATTAAATGGTATGAGGTGGTCTACCTCATTTAAATCATCTTCTCAAATGATAATGATGAATGTTTGACTTAGGTCAATATAAGTTCATATATGATTGTTTGAGAAATTAAATCTTAAGAAGATTTCAATGAGAGGAAATTATTTCTCAAGAACCCTATGGAAACTATCATTTACATATTAAATAAAAAGAAGTAAATTCTCCTCAAGCAATACAACTCATGCACCCTAATTAGATTATTTGTGTGCATAGAATAGTTTGTGTGATTATATGTGATGTATGGAATAGCCATTGAATTAGTGAGTAATTATACTCGTATTCAAATTTAGACGCTAGCACCGGAGAGTACACGAAAGAAGAAGGTTGCTACCAGGAGGAGGAGGAGGAGAATTTTGAGAACTACCAAGGCAAGCTAATATTCTTGCAAAGTGCAAAGCCCCTTTGGGGCAAGGCACCATGAATCTTACCTTTTCTTACATAAGCCTATCCCAAGTTTATACATTACAAGTTTTTACTTGTTTTCTCAAGAAGTTGCTTTTATAGTTAACTTTGGTCAAAGTAAAGAAGTTTACTAGGGTAGTAAATTTAGTCTCCATCAAGCAAAGCAAGATAGCACCCCTCATGATTTAGAGCTAGTGCTAATGAATAAAACTTGACTACTCTAGATGGGAACAATGTGACTTGAAATGAATTTGAAACCTTGGAATGATGAAGCATTCCATTGAATGATTTTTGAAGGTGAATATGACAAAGAGAAGATGGTGATTTTTGATAAACATGATATTGGTTTGAATGCGATACCTTTCCAATATTGAGTACCCCCACAATACCTGATTATGGGTAGGGCTTAACTGGAAGTTTATGCATCTTAGTATGGGTTCCCTATGAACACACGTCATAGGGGTTACGCTTGAGGCTGCCTCCGTTGTTGAGAAATGATGTGAAATTGAGGTGAATTGTACGGCCAAGCCCTGTTCCCAGGTTGACAGTTGGTCTTCACTGGGAGGCCAAGCTCATGGGGAGAGGTGCTCATACTAGGATTTGTAAGTGAAAGGTTATGGTTGATGATCCGCGTACTGTGTTACGATGATTCGGGGTAATCCCGACGGATGAAATCAAATGTTGTGGCACAAGTGTGCAACCTCTGCAGAGTGTAAATCTATTCGAATAGCCGCGCCCACGGTTACGGACGGTTGGAAAGGCCATACAGTTTCCGATGTCATATCTTTGAAAATGATGTTGAAATAAGATGGTGAAATGACTTGCGGTGAATTGAATTGAAATCACCACTTGAATGGTGGGAATGAAACTAATGTTCCCACTTGAGTTAGTTAGCATATGAACAAGCTTTTCTCAAATACTTGTGAACTAAAATTGGCTTTATGCAAATAAACTAGAGCTTAGCAGATCATACTAGAAATGTCTAGCACTTACATTAGTATTAGTTTGCGAGTACTTGAAGTACTCACGGCTTTGTCCCTGGCTATTCAAATGGCCAGAGTATGAAGATGAACAAGGAGATGACCAGCAGGACGCCTACAACAACTAGGAGTCTTCCGACGTCAAGCGTTGGCCTGTGGACTAAAGAGTCCTTGTATCTTACGCTTCCGCTATAAACTTGTCTTTGTTCGTTGATCGATAGATCAACTATTCGTGTAATATGGATCATGTGATTCCAATTTGTAAGACATTATGGTTTGTAATGAATGATGACTGTGATACTTAACTATTATGCCTCGCAACAACAATATTCCTGGGATTGCGATGTATGACATAATAGGCATCCGGACTTAAAAATCCGGGTGTTGACAAGTTGGTATCAGAGCCATTGTTTGACCTTAGAAGACCTTAGTTAGAATGGGCGTTCTGAAAAACTTAACTTTGAAATCAAATAAAGTGAATATTTGTGAAAATTTACTTACACTCTTGCCTTTGAGACTTTTCCAAAAATTTGATGAATCATGTTCTATCTTATTGAATCCACTTAAAATTTTGCCACACTTTGCACTCTCTAACTTACTCATCCAATTCTCTTTCAGATGGAGCCGAATGAACCCATCAACACCAAGTTTTACCAGCTTGGGAACGGAGGGAGCTTGATCTTCGAGCACGACCTCAACGCCCTTTCGGACTTCCTCGAGCGCCCGCACCCTGAGTTCCACGGGATTCAGGTGGACGACACTCCAGGAGGAGAGTTGCAGTGGATCATCACCGCTGACTTGAGGGGCAAGATGGAGCCTCCTACTTCTGAGAGGATCCTCTTCTCCTTCCGTGAGAGCAACTGGCTCGACGGACTAGCACGTGGCCTTCAGGAGGCACTGGCGCGCCTCTGTGGACAGAACGTGGTGCGCATCCTCGCTTCGCGCTTCGCGCATCTCGTGAGGCGTGATGCCATGGGAGTGCCCATGGAGCTACAGCCGCACCCGCAGTTGAGGCACCACGCTGAGCACCTGGACTTCATGCTCTACCAGACTCAGAAGGACCTCGACGCCACTCGCGCTTACGCGAACTAGACCCATGCTCACATCGTCGAGCAGGGTGAGGCGATCAAGCTACTCAACAACGACCGCAAGAGCCTTCGCCAGCAGCGTGCCAGGAAGGACGCTACGATTGAGCGCCTTCGTGCCAAGATCGCGTCACTTGAGGCCACTGTCAAGGCCCAGGAGGATCAGATTTGGGAGCTGGAGGATGACGACGGAGGCATCAACCTTCAGGGAGGAGGAGCCTTCCTGAGCGACGACGACGACTTTGAGGAGGACGAGTTCACCGAGGAGGAGGACTACGAGTTCCTGGAGGCAGGACCTGACGACTACGTCCCGATCGACATCGAGGATGAGGAGTAGTTGCACTAGTTTCACTTATGTAGGTGTGAGTTGTATCCCGTCCTTTGTATCGTAGCATGAGAATGGTTCTTAAAACCATTGGAGTATGAGTGTGTTAGTTTGTACTATGTGTTGAATGAATGAATGAATGTTATGTTTGTCATGAAAAGATTACAAGTTTTCAAATGTTTTTAAACTTACCCAAAATAAACCATAGAAGTGTTCCCTCTTATCTCATGATCTTCTCTATCTTCAGATGGCCCCTCCCAATCGCACCAACGATGCGATGATGCAACTGCTGCAAACCCTGCTTGCTGACAGGGAAACCGAAAGAGCTGAATGCCAAGCCAACATCGCAGCCTTGCAGAACATTGCCAATCAAGGCCCTGGAAATCATGACCACCCCAGATCCAAACTCAAGAACTTCCAGAACACCAACCCTCCGGTGTTTAGCAAGACCGAGGAACCCCTCGACGCCGACGACTGGCTCCAGACTATGGAGAACAACCTGGAAGTAGTCGGAGTGGAAGCCAACGAGAAGGTCTTGTTTGCAACCCACTGATGTCTACGGGAGCTTCTATTCTTGTAGACAGTGTTGGGCCTCCAAGAGCAGAGGTTTGTAGAACAGCAGCAAGTTTCCCTTAAGTGGATCACCCAAGGTTTATCGATCTCAGGGAGGAAGAGGTCAAAGATATCCCTCTCTAGCAACCCTGCAACCACAAAGCAAGAAGTCTCTTGTGTCCCCAACACACCTAATAGGTGCACTAGTTCGGCGGAGAGATAGTGAAATACAGGTGGTATGAATAAATATGAGCAGTAGCAACAGCGCCAGAAAAGTGCTTTGCTGTCCAGGACTGGCGTGTGATGGATGGTGGTAATATTGCAGTAAGTAGAGATGCAGTAGAATAGTAAACAAGCAGCGATAGCAGTATTTGCGAACAAGGCCTAGGGATTATACTTTCACTAGTGGACACTCTCAACATTGATCACATAACAGAATAAATAGATAGATGCTAGACTCTACACCCTCTTGTTGGATGATGAACACCACTAATTGGGTAGGATTACACGAATCCTCAATGCCGGAGTTAACAAGCTCCACAATATTCGATATTCATGTTTAAATAACCTTAGAGTGCAAGATAGATCAACATAACCAAATAGATCACATCAATACCATCATAGTAATAGTTAACTTCATAATCTACAAGAGATCACAATCATAAACTACGCCAAGTACTACATGATGCACACACTGCCACCTTTACACCATGCAGGAGGAATAGAGTACTTTAATAACATCACTAGAGTAGCACATAGATGAATAGTGATACAAAGATCATATGAATCTCAATCATGTAAGGCAGCTCATGAGATCATTGTATTGAAGTACATAGGAGAGAGATTAACCACATAGCTACCGGTACAGCCCTTAGCCTCGATGGAGAACTACTCCCTCCTCATGGGAGACAGCAGCGTTGATGAAGATGGCGGTGGAGATGGCAACGGTGTCGATGGAGAAGCCTTCCGGGGGCACTTCCCCGTCCCGGCGGCGTGCCGGAACAGAGACTCCTGTCCCCCAGATCTTGGCTTCGCGATGGCAGCGGCTCTGGAAGGTTTCTCGTACCGTGGCTTTTTCGTATCGAAGTTTTAGGTCGAGGACCTTTATATAGGCGAAGAGGCGGCGTCGGAGGGTCAACGAGGCGGTGTCACCACAGGGGGGCGCGGGCCACCCCTGGGCCGCGCCGGCCTATCATCTGGGGGGCCTGTGTCCCCTCTCTGGCGGCTCTCGGGTGTTCTGGATGCTTCCGGGGATTCTAAGATGCTGGGCGTTGATTTCGTCCGATTCCGAGAATATTTCCTTACTAGGATTTCTGAAACCAAAAACAGCAGAAAACAACAACTGGCCCTTCGGCATCTCGTTAATAGGTTAGTTCCGGAAAACGCATAAATATGACATAAAGTATGCATAAAACATGTAGATATCATCAGTAATGTGGCATGGAACATAAGAAATTATCGATACGTCGGAGACGTATCAGCATCCCCAAGCTTAGTTTCTGCTCGTCCCGAGCAGGTAAACGATAACAAAGATAATTTCTGGAGTGACATGCCATCATAACCTTGATCATACTATTGTAATCATATGTAATGAATGCAGCGATCAAAACAATGGTAATGCAATGAGTAAACAAATGAATCATAAAGCAAAGACTTTTCATGAATAGTACTTTCAAGACAAGCATCAATAAGTCTTGCATAAGAGTTAACTCATAAAGCAATAATTCAAAGTAAAGGTATTGAAGCAACACAAAGGAAGATTAAGTTTCAGCGGTTGCTTTCAACTTGTAACATGTAAATCTCATGGATAGTTGTCAACATAGAGTAACATAACAAATGCAATATGCAAGTATGTAGGAATCAATGCACAGTTCACACAAGTGTTTGCTTCTTGAGGTGGAGAGAAATAGGTGAACTGACTCAACATAAAAGTAAAAGAATGGTCCTTCAAAGAGGAAAGCATCGATTGCTATATTTGTGCTAGAGCTTTTATTTTGAAAACATGAAACAATTTTGTCAACGGTAGTAATAAAGCATATGTGTTATGTAAATTATATCCTACAAGTTGCAAGCCTCATGCATAGTATACTAATAGTGCCCGCACCTTGTCCTAATTAGCTCGGATTACCTGGATTATCACCGCAATACATATGTTTTAACCAAGTGTCACAAAGGGGTACCTCTATGCCGCCTGTACAAAGGTCTAAGGAGAAAGCTCGCATTGGATTTCTCGCTTTTGATTATTCTCAACTTAGACATCCATATTGGGACAACATAGACAACAGATAATGGACTCCTCTTTTATGCATAAGCATTCAACAACAATTAATTTTCTCATTAGAGATTTGAGGATTGTTTGTCCAAAACTGAAACTTCCACCATGGATCATGGCTTTAGTTAGCGGCCCAATGTTCTTCTCTAACAGTATGCATGCTCAAACCTTTCAACTCATGGTAAATCACCCTTACTTCAAACAAGACGAACATGCATAGCAACTCACATGATATTCAACAAAGAGTAGTTGATGGCGTCCCCAGGAACATGGTTATCGCTCAACAAGCAACTTAATAAGAGATAAAGTGCATAAGTACATATTCAATACCACAATAGTTTTTAAGCTATTTGTCCCATGAGCTATATATTGCAAAGGCGAATGATGGAAATTTAAAGGTAGCACTCAAGCAATTTACTTTGGAATGGCGGAGAAATACCATGTAGTAGGTAGGTATGGTGGACACAAATGGCATAGTGGTTGGCTCAAGGATTTTGGATGCATGAGAAGTATTCCCTCTCGATACAAGGTTTAGGCTAGCAAGGCTATTTGAAACAAACACAAGGATGAACCGGTGCAGCAAAACTCACATAAAAGACATATTGTAAACATTATAAGACTCTACACCGTCTTCCTTGTTGTTCAAACTCTTTACTAGAAATTATCTAGACCTTAGAGAGACTAATTATGCAAACCAAATTTTAGCAAGCTCTATGTATTTATTCATTAATAGGTGCAAAGTATATGATGCAAGAGCTTAAACATGAGCACAACAATTGCCAAGTATCAAATTATCCAAGACATTCTACCAATTACTACATGTGGCATTTCCCGTTTCCAACCATATAACAATTAACGAAGTAGTTTCAACCTTCACCATGAAAATTAAAAGCTAAGAACACATGTGTTCATATGAACCAGCGGAGCGTGTCTCTCTCCCACACAAGCATTTATTCAAACAAAAACAAAAACAAAAGCACACAGACGCTCCAAGCAAAGTACATAAGATGTGACCGAATAAAAATATAGTTTCAAGAGAAGGAACCTGATAATTTGTCGATGAAGAAGGGGATGCCTTGGGCATCCCCAAGCTTAGACGCTTGAGTCTTCTTGAAATATGCAGGGATGAACCACCGGGGCATCCCCAAGCTTAGACTTTTCACTCTTCTTGATCGTAGTATATCATCCTCCTCTCTTGACCCTTGAAAACTTCCTCCACACCAAACTCAAAAAAACTCATTAGAGGGTTAGTGCATAATCAAAAACTCACATGTTCAGAGGTGACACAGTAATTCTTAACACTTTTGGACATTGCTTAAAGCTACTGGAACTTAATGGAACAAAGAAATCCATCCCACATAGCAAAAGAGGCAATGCGAAATAAAAGGCAGAATCTGTCAAAACAGAACAGTCCGTAAAGACGAATTTTATTGAGGCACCAGACTTGCTCAAATGAAAATGATCAAATTGAATGAAAGTTGCGTACATATCTGAGGATCACTCACGTAAATTGGCATAATTTTCTGAGTTACCTACAGAGAATTTGGCCCAGATTCGTGACAGCAAGAAATCTGTTTCTGCGCAGTAATCCAAATCTTGTATGAACCTTACTATCAAAGACTTTACTTGGCACAACAATGCAAAAAAACTAAGATAAGGAGATGTTGCTACAGTAGTAACAACTTCCAAGACACAAATATAAAACAAAATTACTGTAGCAAAATAAACACATGGGTTATCTCCCAAGAAGTGCTTTCTTTATAGCCATTAAGATGGGCTCAGCAGTTTTAAATGATGCACTCGCAAGAAATAGTATTTGAAGCAAAAAGAGGGCATCAAGAGGCAAATTCAAAACACATTTAAGTCCAACATGCTTCCTATGCATAGGAATCTTGTAAATAAACAAGTTCATGAAGAGCAAAGTGACAAGCATAGGAAGATAAAACAAGTGTAGCTTCAAAAATTTCAGCGCATAGAGAGGTGTTTTAGTAACATGAAAATTTCTACAACCATATTTTCCTCTCTCATAATAATGTCCAGTAGCATCATGAGCAAACTCAACAATATAACTATCACATAAAGCATTCTTATCATGAGTCTCATGCATAAAATTATTACTCTCCACATAAGCATAATCAATTTTATTAGTTGTAGTGGGAGCAAATTCAACAAAGTAGCTATCATTATTATTCTCATCATCAAATATAGGAGGCATATTGTAATCATAATCAAATTTACTCTCCATAATAGGTGGCACCAAAAGGCTACTATCATTATAATCATCATAAATAGGAGGTAAAGTATCATCAAAGTAAATTTTCTCCTCAATGCTTGGGGGACTAAAAAGATCATGCTCATCAAAATCAGCTTCCCCAAGCTTAGAATTTTCCATAGCATTAGCAACAATAGTGTTCAAAGTGTTCATACTAATATGTTCCATGGGTTTTTTAATTTTCGCATCAAACCATCCATGTCTTAAATCAGGAAATAGAATAAGAAGCTCATTGTTGTCCATTATGCCTAACTAGTGTAAACAAGAAACAAAAAGATGCAATTGCAGGATCTAAAGGAAATAGCTTCGAGCACAAACACAATGGCGCCAGAAAGCATCACATCTTACCTGGAACCAGAGTATGAGTGCCTTTTACCTTTCCTCCCCGGCAACGGCGCCAGAAAAGTGCTTGATGTCTACGGGAGCTTCTATTCTTGTAGACAGTGTTGGGCCTCCAAGAGCAGAGGTTTGTAGAACAGCAGCAAGTTTCCCTTAAGTGGATCACCCAAGGTTTATCGATCTCAGGGAGGAAGAGGTCAAAGATATCCCTCTCTAGCAACCCTGCAACCACAAAGCAAGAAGTCTCTTGTGTCCCCAACACACCTAATAGGTGCACTAGTTCGGCGGAGAGATAGTGAAATACAGGAGGTATGTATAAATATGAGCAGTAGCAACAGTGCCAGAAAAGTGCTTTGCTGTCCAGGACTGGCGTGTGATGGATGGTGGTAATATTGCAGTAAGTAGAGATGCAGTAGAACAGTAAACAAGCAGCGATAGCAGTATTTGCGAACAAGGCCTAGGGATTATACTTTCACTAGTGGACACTCTCAACATTGATCACATAACAGAATAAATAGATAGATGCTAGACTCTACACCCTCTTGTTGGATGATGAACACCACTAATTGTGTAGGATTACACGAATCCTCAATGCCGGAGTTAACAAGCTCCACAATATTCGATATTCATGTTTAAATAACCTTAGAGTGCAAGATAGATCAACATAACCAAATAGATCACATCAATACCATCATAGTAATAGTTAACTTCATAATCTACAAGAGATGACAATCATAAACTACGCCAAGTACTACATGATGCACACACTGCCACCTTTACACCATGCAGGAGGAATAGAGTACTTTAATAACATCACTAGAGTAGCACATAGATGAATAGTGATACAAAGCTCATATGAATCTCAATCATGTAAGGCAGCTCATGAGATCATTGTATTGAAGTACATAGGAGAGAGATTAACCACATAGCTACCGGTACATCCCTTAGCCTCGATGGAGAACTACTCCCTCCTCATGGGAGACAGCAGCGTTGATGAAGATGGCGGTGGAGATGGCAGCGGTGTCGATGGAGAAGCCTTCCGGGGGCACTTCCCCATCCCGGCGGCGTGCCGGAACAGAGACTCCTGTCCCCCAGATCTTGGCTTCGCGATGGCGGCGGCTCTGGAAGGTTTCTCGTACCGTGGCTTTTTCGTGTCGAAGTTTTAGGTCGAGGACCTTTATATAGGCGAAGAGGCGGCGTCGGAGGGTCAACGAGGCGGTGTCACCACAGGGGGGCGCGGGCCACCCCTGGGCCGCGCCGGCCTATCATCTGGGGGGCCTGTGTCCCCTCTCTGGCGGCTCTCGGGTGTTCTGGATGCTTCCGGGGATTCTAAGATGCTGGGCGTTGATTTCGTCCGATTCCGAGAATATTTCCTTACTAGGATTTCTGAAACCAAAAACAGCAGAAAACAGCAACTGGCCCTTCGGCATCTCGTTAATAGGTTAGTTCCAGAAAACGCATAAATATGACATAAAGTATGCATAAAACATGTAGATATCATCAATAATGTGGCATGGAACATAAGAAATTATCGATACGTCGGAGACGTATCACCCACTATCTCGCTGGACCAGCCCGCGCTTGGTGGACAAGCACCCGTGCCATGAACGGAGGACAGTTCATGACTTGGGAGGATTTCAAGCTAAAGTTCAGCAAGTACCATGTACCCCCGGGTCTTATCAAAAAGATGAGGGATGAGTTCCGTGAACTGAAACAAGGTCGCATGACTGTGGTAGAATACCGCGACAAGTTTCTTACACTGTCAAGGTATGCCCCTGATGAGACCGACACCATTGAGAAGAGGAAGGAGAGGTTCCTGAACGGACTGCATGATGAGATGCAGACTGTCCTCGTCAACATCCCCTTCGCCGACCTTGAAGCCCTTGTCGACTCTGCCATCTAGATGGAGGGCAAGCTGAACCAAGCCAATGAGAACCGCAAGCGCCGCATGATGAACCAGAGTGGGTCAAGCCACACCCAGAAGTATCGCCCTAACTCAAGCGGAGGTTTCACTCCCAGAAACAACAACAAACCACCGATGCAGAACTCGCGCCCCGGTTATCAGAACCGGAGTGGAGGAAACTCCAAGCCAGGAGGCTACAACAACAACAACAACTACAACTACAACAACAACTACAACCGCGCTCCGCCCAGAGCCCCCAACAACAACAACAACAACAACAACACCACTGCTCCTAGAACCGGAAGCAACGCCGTCCCCGTTGCGACCAAGGACAAGACCACCATCACTTGTTATGAGTGTGGTGTAGTGGGGCACTACTCCAACGAGTGTCCCAAGCGACTCGCCAAGCTCGCCGGCAACACCGCTGCACCTGCTCAGCAGCAACGCCGTGTCTCCACCGGCAAGAAGTTCGCCCCCAACAACCCCAATAACCGCAACGGCCGTCTCTACCACATGAACGCCGAAGAAGCCGAGGAAGCACTAGATGTTGTACTGGGTATGTTTTCTGTCAACCACATCCCTGCCAGAGTGTTGTTTGATTCCGGAGCATCTCATTCTTTTGTCACCGAAGACATCAACAAGTAAAATTCAACCCCTCAGCTTGAAGCATGTTATGATAGTTCAAATCCCCGGATCTACCACCAAAGCCAGAAAATTTTGCAAAAATGTACCCATCAAAATCCATGATGTAGATTTCTATGCCAATCTAATCATTCTGGGAACCAAAGGTTTGGAAGTTGTCCTAGGAATGGACTGGATGTCAAAACACAATGGATTGATAGACTGTGCCAAGAAAGCCATAACCATGACTAGCAGCACCGGTATCGTAGTAGAGCATATCTCTGAAACACTACCCAGAAAATTTACCTGCAACCAAAGTGTATCCAAGCCAACTCTGGATCAAATCAGGGTCGTTTGTCGCTACCCTGATGTGTTTCCGGATGATCTACCCGGTATGCCCCCGGATAGGGATATCGAGTTCATCATTGAGTTAATCCCCGGAACTGGACCCATAGCCCAGAGAGCCTACAGCATGAACGCAACCGAGCTTGTGGAGCTGAAGAGACAGATAGATGATATGTTGGCCAAAGTCTGATTAGACCAAGTGCATCCCCCTGGAGATCCCCAGTTTTGTTTGTGGACAAGAAGGATGGTGCAAATCGTTTATGTACGGACTATCGTAAGCTTAACGATGTCACCATCAAAAACAAATACCCCCTACCCAAGATAGAAGACTTGTTTGACCAACTCACTGGAGCCAAAGTTTTCTCCAAGATCAACCTTAGAACTGGATACCATCAGCTGAAAATCCGAGCCACCGACATTCCAAAAACTGCCTTTACCACCAGATATGGGTTGTATGAGTACAACGTCATGTCGTTTGGATTGACCAATGCCCCCGCTTATTTCATGAATCTCATGAATAAGATCTTCATGAACTTTTTGGACAAGTTTGTCGTTGTCTTCATCGATGACATTCTCGTATACTCCAAGTCCGAAGAGGAACATGAACAGCATTTGGAGACTGTCCTAGAAACCCTTAGACATCACAAGTTGTACGCCAAGTTCAGCAAGTGTGAGTTTTGGTTGGAAGAAGTTGGATTCCTGGGACATATCTTGTCTGCAGGAGGAATTGCCATAGATCCCGCCAAGATCAAGACCGTTATGGAATGGCAAGCCCCAACCACCCAAACCGAGGTCCGCGCTTTTCTTGGATTAGCCGGATATTACTGCAGATTTGTAGAAGGCTTTTCGAGCATCGCTCGACCAATGACCCAATTGCTGAAGAAGGACAAGAAGTTTGAGTGGACAGATAAATGTGAAGAGAGCTTTCAACAGCTCAAGAGTAGACTGACAACAGCCCCAATCCTGATCATGCCAGATATCGCAAAGCCCTTTGACGTATATTGCGACGCCTCCAAGACTGGTATTGGATGTGTGCTTATGCAAGAAGGCAAGGTTGTATCCTACCTTTCAAGACAACTAAAGCAACATGAACAGAACTACCCAACCCATGACCTCGAGCTTGCAGCCGTGGTCCTAGCCTTGAAAGTTTGGCGTCATTACCTCATGGGTAATCGATGCGAGATCTACTCCGATCACAAGAGCCTCAAATACATATTCACCCAGAAGGAGCTGAACATGAGACAACGCCGATGGATCGAATTGATCAAGGATTACGACATGGAGATTCACTACCACCCCGGCAAGGCCAATGTGGTAGCGGATGCTTTGAGTCGACTGCCGTGTCAGTTGAACTCCATGCTCGCAACCGAACAGCCCAGCTTGCATCAAGAGTTTGAACAGTTCAGACTTGAACTTGTTAGTGAAGGATTCCTAGCCAGCATAGAACTGCAACCCACCTTGGTTAGCCAGATCAAGCAAGCCCAGAAGGACAACGCTAGCATTGACGGAATCAAGAAATAGATAGCCGCAGGAAAAGCCCCTGGATTCACCGTAGATGAAGCCGGAGTTCTTTGGTACAAAGAACGCCTCTGCGTACCATCGGACTCAGACTTGAAGCAAGTCATCCTGCAAGAAGCCCACGACACTCTTTACTCAATCCACCCCGGAGGTACCAAGATGTACCAAGACCTGAAGGAGCAATTCTGGTGGCACGGAATGAAGAGAGAGATCGGCAGCTACATCGCTAAGTGTGACATCTGTCAGAGAGTCAAGGCAGAACATCAACGACCCGCCGGACTGCTACAACCACTGCAGATTCCAGAATGGAAGTGGGACTCCGTAGGAATGGACTTTATCACCGGACTGCCGAAATCCAGCAAAGGCAATGATTCAATATGGGTAGTCGTCGATAGATTGACCAAAGTCGCCCATTTCATCGCCGTCAAGACCACCTACCAAGGCCCAAAGTTAGCTGAACTATACATCTCCAGAATAGTCGCCCTGCACGGAACCCCGAAATCGATAGTGTCAGATAGAGGATCACAGTTCACCTCAAGATTCTGGCAGAAAGTGCATGAAGGACTAGGAACCCGTCTGAATTTCAGCACCGCCTATCACCCTCAGACCGATAGACAGACCGAGAGAGTTAACCAGATACTGGAGGACATGCTGAGAGCATGTGTACTGGAATACGGATCCAAGTGGGAAGACTGCTTACCTTACGCAGAATTCTCCTACAACAAAAGCTATCAAGCTATCCTGCAGATGGCCCCTTTCGAAGCCTTGTACGGAAGGAAATGCCGTACCCCCCTGAACTGGTCGGAAGTCGGAGAAAGCCAAGTTTTTGGCCCCGATGTTCTTCGTGAAGCCGAAGAGAAAGTGCACAAGATTCGTGAGTACCTCAAGACGGCGCAATCAAGACAGAAGAGCTACGCCGACAAGAGACGTCGGGAGATGACCTTCGAGATCGGAGACTTCGTCTATCTCAAGGTATCCCCCTTGAAAGGAATGCAGAGATTCCAGCTGAAAGGAAAGCTCGCACCCCGATATGTCGGACCCTTCAAAGTCCTCAGCCGCCGAGGTGAAGTATCTTATCAACTGGAGTTGCCCGAAGAAATGTCGGCTGTGCACGACGTGTTTCATATCTCACTCCTCCGGAAGTGCCTTGAAGTCCCTGAGAAGACCGAAGTGTTCAAGAACATCGATCACCGATCGGTGGACATCAACAAGGACCTAACATACCGCGAAGTGCCGATTCGCATCCTGGAGGAAGCTTACCGAACCACCCGCACCCGAAGCATCAAGTTTCTGAAGATACAATGGAGCAATCATACTGAAGATGAAGCCACATGGGAACGCGAAGACTTCATGAAGAAGGAGTACCCAGATCTCTTTAGTACCTAACTTTCTTTTCGATCTCGGGACGAGATCTTTTGTAAGGGGGAAGGGTTTGTAACATCCCAAATTTCAATAAAAGAAAGTTAGAAGAATTCCAGAGAGCAAAATTTCAAACCAACAAAAACTTTTTAAATTAAATATAGTGCCATGCATAGGACTTGTGCATTTGATTGATATACCATGATGATTGTTATTATGTGTATAAGATAAACCCTAAAACCCTAATGTGATCATGAGAAGATCACCAACCAAATAAATCCAAAAGAGGAAGAAAATCAAATAAATGAAAACCCTAAAACCCTCACATATGCCCTATGGCATTTTTATAAATTTTGACCCTAGACCAATTTGGTCTTCACCATTAGTTGAATAATGTGACTAAACACTTATTACAACTTTTGGAATCAAAGAATCACAAATCAAATGGATTTCAAATACAAAACTTGCTCACATATGATAATGGCCAAATCTGCCAACTATAGCCTGATCACTACTTTGAGCCCTTGCCATTCAAATTTCTGAAACTAAACCCTGCTAACTCTTTGCACCACATCCAATACAACATCAAGGTGAACACTTTTTGTAAAGATCACCATGCCAAATTCTTTCTTGATCATTAGCTATGCTCAACCAAAGTTGCAACTTTTTATTAAGTGCAACAATCTCACACTTGTCAAATTTTGCAAATCTTTGAATTCAACAATTCCACCACCACACTTCATCACCTCTGGTCATTTCTAACTCAATGAAACACTCACAATTCAAAACTTGCAACCATTTGAAGTGAATCAAATTTAAACAAAATTCACAAAACGCATCTATGTAACTATTTGACACTATTTGCAATAGTGATCTACCTCATCTAACCTACATTAAACCTAGTCTAAATGGTCCCCTGGTTCCCTCTAACCATCAATGACAAATAGAAACCCTAAGGGAGAGGAGGAGCAAGGCTAGGACATGGCCATGCCGGCCATGTCACCAACCCGACCACCTCCCCCTCTCTCCATTGCTCTCCAACCCTGGCACTGGTGTCCAGTAGCTCCACCTCACCTCTCTACCTCAGCCTAGGCAAGCCATCGTCGAGGAGAATGCCGACACTGGCCGGAACGCGCGCGCCCAGCACGGCGACGCCATGCCGATGATGTCGCACGTGTGCACGCCCGCAGACGCCGCTGGACATGCGCCGCCTCGCCACCCTACGCCTTGCCTGGACCCCCTGTGAGCACGTTGAGCACCACCGTGCCACCGCGGACGCACCAGACACGCGCGCAACACCAACCCGTGCCCGCCGCCGCCGGAGAAGGAGACCCTGATCCACCGCAGACGCACCCGACGCGGAAGCAATGCGACCAAACCACGCCCTGCCCGACCAAGCTGTCGCCACCCAGAGGACCGCCATGATGCACTGAGCAGTGCGCCGCCCTCACCTAGCTCAATAGCTCGTCGGAGAAGCCGCGCCATGGTCGACTTCTTCACTGCCCCGCAGCACCCTCGCGTCGCTATAAATAGAGCACTCCCCTCGTCGATCCAAGCACACCATCGCCTTCCCCTCTTCTCACTCGACCACCTGAGCCACTCCACTGCCTCGATTAGCCACCGCCGCCGCTCAATTGCTACACCACTGCCCGTGACCGCCGCAGAAGCTCGCCGTCGATTGGAGCCGCCCCAGGACAAGCCGACGGTACCAGGAGCTTCGCCGTCGTCGACATCGTCCTCGAGCACACTGCCCACCCTAGCTGGAGCCACGGTGAGCTCTTCGACCCCCTAGTGCCACCGCGCCAGTGAGCTCCTCTCGCCGGCGACGACGATGAACGAGAGCCGTCAGATTAGATTCTAATCCAACGCACCAGAATAACTCATACCGTTTCGGGTTGGAATAGCCGCTGACATGCGGGACCCACCCTGTCAGCACGCCGCGCGTCTGTGGACCGTGGCTGGGCTGGACTGGGCCATCTTAATTCAAATCAGCCCAGTTTCGTTTTCCCGCCGGCCCTGTAATTCAAATTTCATTTAATCAAATCCAAATAAATTCAATACTGCCCAAACTTTGAAAATCCAAGATTTAAATTGGCTTAACCAAATTCAATGAATTTTATATGGTTGGAAAGCTAGTAAAAAGATCTAAAGAATGCCACTGGTCCCATGTCAAGATTTGCTGTAGAATTAATCTGATAAAAAGAAGAAGGCAGGGACTTTTCCATATTCAAATAATTATTAAAAATCAACCAAAATAGATATTAAGTTAATTCCAACTCTAATAGCTCACCTTTGACTTACACTAATTATTTATGCAAGAAAATGGTGTGGTCACTTTGCATGATCATGCCCTAGTTTAATTAATGGACAATATGGCTAGTTTATGTAGTTGATATTGTCCAAAACTATTAAGTAAATCATATGAAGTATTATACTTCATTTAAATCTTGTCTCAAATGAATTCATGTGATGTTTGAACCCCTGGCCAAACTCACTTATATGAATTGCTTGGAGATTTAAATCATATGTAGCATTATTAAATGGTATGAGGTGGTCTACCTCATTTAAATCATCTTCTCAAATGATAATGATGAATGTTTGACTTAGGTCAATATAAGTTCATATATGATTGTTTGAGAAATTAAATCTTAAGAAGATTTCAATGAGAGGAAATTATTTCTCAAGAACCCTATGGAAACTATCATTTACATATTAAATAAAAAGAAGTAAATTCTCCTCAAGCAATACAACTCATGCACCCTAATTAGATTATTTGTGTGCATATAATAGTTTGTGTGATTATATGTGATGTATGGAATAGCCATTGAATTAGTGAGTAATTATACTCGTATTCAAATTTAGACGCTAGCACCGGAGAGTACACAGAAGAAGAAGGTTGCTACCAGGAGGAGGAGGAGAATTTTGAGAACTACCAAGGCAAGCTAATATTCTTGCAAAGTGCAAAGCCCCTTTGGGGCAAGGCACCATGAATCTTACCTTTTCTTACATAAGCCTATCCCAAGTTTATACATTACAAGTTTTTACTTGTTTTCTCAAGAAGTTGCTTTTATAGTTAACTTTGGTCAAAGTAAAGAAGTTTACTAGGGTAGTAAATTTAGTCTCCATCAAGCAAAGCAAGATAGCACCCCTCATGATTTAGAGCTAGTGCTAATGAATAAAACTTGACTACTCTAGATGGGAACAATGTGACTTGAAATGAATTTGAAACCTTGGAATGATGAAGCATTCCATTGAATGATTTTTGAAGGTGAATATGACAAAGAGAAGATGGTGATTTTTGATAAACATGATATTGGTTTGAATGCAATACCTTTCCAATATTGAGTACCCCCACAATACCTGATTATGGGTAGGGCTTAACTGGAAGTTTATGCATCTTAGTATGGGTTCCCTCTGAACACACGTCATAGGGGTTACGCTTTAGGCTGCCTCCGTGGTTGAGAAATGATGTGAAATTGAGGTGAATTGTACGGCCAAGCCCTGTGCAGTTCCCAGGTTGACAGTTGGTCTTCACTGGGAGGCCAAGCTCATGGGGAGAGGTGCTCATACTAGGATTTGTAAGTGAAAGGTTATGGTTGATGATCCGCGTACTGTGTTACGATGATTCGGGGTAATCCCGATGGATGAAATCAAATGTTGTGGCACAAGTGTGCAACCTCTGCAGAGTGTAAATCTATTCGAATAGCCGCGTCCACGGTTACGGACGGTTGGAAAGGCCATACAGTTTCCGATGTCATATCTTTGAAAATGATGTTGAAATAAGATGGTGAAATGACTTGCGGTGAATTGAATTGAAATCACCACTTGAATGGTGGGAATGACACTAATGTTCCCACTTGAGTTAGTTAGCATATGAACAAGCTTTTCTCAAATACTTGTGAACTAAAATTGGCTTTATGCAAATAAACTAGAGCTTAGCAGATCATACTAGAAATGTCTAGCACTTACATTAGTATTAGTTTGCGAGTACTTGAAGTACTCACGGCTTTGTCCCTGGCTATTCAAATGGCCAGAGTATGAAGATGAACAAGGAGATGACCAGCAGGACGCCTACGACAACTAGGAGTCTTCTGACGTCAAGCGTTGGCCTGTGGACTAAAGAGTCCTTGTATCTTACGCTTCCGCTATGAACTTGTGTTTGTTCGTTGATCGATAGATCAACTATTCGTGTAATATGGATCATGTGATTCCAATTTGTAAGACATTATGGTTTGTAATGAATGATGACTGTTATACTTAACTATTATGCCTCGCAACAACAATATTCCTGGGATTGCGATGTATGACATAATAGGCATCCGGACTTAAAAATCCGGGTGTTGACAACCTAGAAGTTATTGAAGGTGAAGTGTTTTATGAAAATGAGCAAACCTAAAAGAGAAACTACAAAAAAAATTGGCCGAAAGAAAGAAAAGACTAGAAAGTCTAACTCAGGTGTATATAGATGATATACATGTTATGAATGTATTCCTTGCTTGGTCACACAATGAAATTCTTGGGTATAAGTACCATATTGGTTGGTATGAGATGTCATACAACACAACACAATACAAGAATACAATGGCCTAAGTGACTGATAAGGAATGTGGTAATAATGCACGTCTGGACAAAATAAAGTGTTATTATGTTCTTCGTTGGCAGTCTACCTAGCCCTACAGATATATAATAAAGAACTTAATAATTGTTATTTAGCTCTGGTCAAATAAAAACAATGAGTTGTTCAAAGTTATGACCGTACTCCATGTACGATGGATAAGTTATTATAAATCTTAATGGTGAAACACACATGCATAACACTGATGCTAAAATGCCATAAGGAAATGATTTGAATTCCACTTATTTGTGGAACCGCCATTTAGGTCAAGTTAGAAAGGAACGCATGAAGGAACTCCATGCAAATGGATTTTTGGAGTCATTTGATTTTTGAATCGTTTGACGCTTTCAAATCTCTTATAAAGAGAATGACTGAAATACCGTTCATAGGCCAAGAGTTGAACGGGCAACTAACTTAGTGGAAACATACATGATGATGTATGTGGTTCACTGGGCATAGTTGTGTGAGGGAGAGTCTTCTACTTCATGAAAACTTTCAACAATGAATTGAGTATATATATGTGGATATATTTATTTGATAAGGAAGAAGTTTGAAACATTTGAATGGATTCAAATAAATTTCAGCATGAAGTGGAAATCATCGTAATAGAAAAATCAAATATCTATGATTGGATCATGGTGGAAATATTTGAATTACGAGTTTTAGCGAACATCTAAGAGAGTTATAAAATTGTTCTGCAACTCACGTTTCTTGGAGTATCATAGTGTTGATGGAGTATCCGAGAGACATATCTAAACCTTGTTGGATTAATGATGAGATAAAATAAAATGACGCCATTATATTTTTTGTGGATTATACTTTAGAGACTACCGCTTTTACACTATATAGAGCGTCATCATAAATCCGTTGAAATGACACCATATGAGTTATGGCATGGGTATAAACCCTAATAGTCCTTTCTTAAATTTTGGTATGCATAAGTAAATGAGTTTACAACCAAAATTGGATAAATGTCTTTGCTGGTTATCCCAAAGAACAATTTTGTGAATTCTTTCCACTATGAAGTCAAAGACAAAAGTGTTTGTTGATATTACTTGCTCGTTTCCAAGAAATTGTTTCTGGCGGAGTATTTGAGTGGGAGGACAATGGAACTTGATAAGGTTCATGAACCCGAGCATGATGATCAGAGTAGCGCAGCATCGGAAATGGTTCCGGAAGAGGCCACGACGATCATGGCTCCCATGTCTACAAAGTGTTATAGTCATGGAGATCAAAGTACATATTGAACCTTGTAGATGTGGTTTACTTTGTGATCAAATAAATGATTTGTGGACAAAGGATTGATTTTGAACAATGATAAACCAACTACATAAAAAGAAGTTACGAAGGGCCCTGACTCCGTTAAAATGGCTATGCGCCATGAAATCCAAGATAGGTGAATACTTTTTGAAAGTAAATGGATCTATAAAATTAATAGACTTGGATATAATATCCTTGAAGAAGCTCGACTTGTCAAAAGATTGTTTATGACAAAGTTCAAAGAGTTGACTGCGATAAGATTAGATCTTCAGTAGCGATGCTTATAGTCTATGCGGATTGTTCTAGTAATCACTACATATTTCTTTTATGAGATATGCTAGTAGGATGGCAAAATACATTACTTAACAGAAGTGTGTATTAAAGGTATATACAAGAAACAACTAAGATTTTGCTAGTCCGTAGAATACTAAAAGGTATACAAACTTCACTGGATGAAGTGAGTATCACGGAGTTGGAATCTTCACCCGATGAAATGATCAAAGAGTTATGATTTCATCAGAAACGATGAAGAAGCTTGCATTTGCAAGAAATTAAGTGGGAGCGCCGAGACATATTTATAATACTTTATGTAGATGACATATTGATGACCCACAAGTATAGGGGGTGTATCGTAGTATTTTTGATAAGTAAGAATGTCGATCCCAACGAGGAGCAGAAGGTGTTGACAAGCAGTTTCGATGAAGGATTCACTGTAAATGCTCACAGACAAGTATTCAGGGGGTTTTGATGTAGCAGATGAATAAAGTACGAGTAAGTAAAGTGCAAGAGTAACAATTGCAGCGAGTGGCCCAATCCTTTTTAGCACAAAGGACAAGCCGTTTTGTTTACTTATAATGACCAAACGTTCTTGAGGACACACGGGATTTTAGTCTAGTGCTTTCACTTCATATAGCTAATTAATCTTCATTGTTTTGATAAGTGTTGTGTGGGTGAACCTATGCTAATGCACCGCCCTTCCTAGGACTAATACATACTTGCGATTATACCCCTTGCAAGCATCCGCAACTACAAGAAAGTAATTAAGATAAATCTAACCATAGCCTTAAACTCTGAGATCCTGCTATCCCTCCTGCATCGATATACCAACGGGGGTTTAGGTTTCTGTCACTCCGGCAACCCCGCAATTGGCAAACAAATACAAGATGTATTCCCCTAGGCCCATAAAGGTGAAGTATCATGTAGTCGACGTTCACATGACACCACTAGAAGAATAACACCACAACTTAAATATCATAACATTGAATATTACTCAACCATAATTCACTACTAACATTTAGACTTCACCCATGTCCTCAAGAACTAAACGAACTACTCACGAGACATCATATGGAACATGATCAGAGGTGATATGATGATGAATAACAATCTGAACATAAACCTTGGTTCAATGGTTTCACTCAATAGCATCAATAACAAGTAGAAATCAATACCGGGAGAGTTTCCCCTATCAAACAATCAAGATCCAACCCAAATCGTTACAGCGGTGACGATGTGCAGCGGTGGAGACGGCGGTGATGATGATGAAGATGATGGTGATGATGATGGAGCTGATGTCCAGCTCGATGACGGTGACGATGGCGTCAATTTCCCCCTCCGGGAGGGAATTTCCCCGGCAGATTTCAGCATGCCGGAGAGCTCTTTTCTCTCTGGTGTTCTCCGCCCCGCAGAGGCGGCTGTGACTCTTCGCGACTATCCTCTGGAGCTTAGGTTTTCGGGACGAAGATGTACGCGAAGGAGAGGAGGCCAGAGGGGGCTGTGGGCCCCCTCCCCACAAGGCGGCGCAGCCAGGCCTTGGCCCGCGCCGGCCTGTGAGGTGGGCCCACGGCGGCCCTCCTCGGCTCCTCCTTCTGGCTCCCTTCGTCTTCTGGAAAAATAGGATTTTTCATATAAATTCGATCAATTGTTGATCTTCCGAAATATTGCATTCCGACGGCGCTTTTCCAGCAGAATCCTGACTCCGGTGCGCGATCCTCCAATAATCATGAAACATGCAAAATAGATGAAATAACATAAGTATCATCTCCAAATATGAAATATATCAATGAATAACAGCAAATTATGATATAAAATAGTGATGCAAAATGGACGTATCAACTCCCCCCAAGCTTAGACTTCGCTTGTCCCCAAGCGAAACTGAACTCGGTAAACAGGACCACATGTTTATGGAGTGAAGAGTCGATAAATAAAATACGGACAAGAAGCATCATATTCACTCACACAAGACATTCTAGTGAACAACTTCCTCATATAATTCAACTTGAAACAAGTATAAGGTAATCACGAATAAAGGTGCATAAGAAATCATAATTAGTGATGGAAAACTTCGTTCTTGGTCAGAGAACAATTAACAGGTTATACTTATCTATCGAGCAGCGCTCTCATGTTAAAGTTTATATGGCACAACTTGCATACTCAATCATAATAATCTCCTCATAATCATTGATAACTTTCAAAGCTATATTCATTCGGATAAAACTTGTACTAAACAAGGAAGAGTAAAAGACATGATGAAGTAAATCACAATATAGATGGTTTGATCACAACAACTCAAATGCTTGCTTGAGATGGAGGGAAATAGGTTTACTGACTCAACATAAAGTAAAAGACAGGCCCTTCGCAGAGGGAAGCAGGGATTAAATCATGTGCTAGAGCTTTTTCAGTTTTGAAATCATATAAAGAGAATAAAAGTAACATTTTGAGAGGTGTTTGTTGTTGTCAACGACTGGTAGCGGGTTCTCTAACCCCCTTGCCAGACAAACTCTCGAAGAGCGGCTCCCATAAAGTTTTATTTTAGGTTGGCACTCCTCCCAACCTTTGCTTTCACAAACCATGGCTAACCGAATCCTCGGGTGCCTGCCAACAATCTCATACCATGAAGGAGTACCCTTTTATTTTAGTTTTATTTAGATGACACTCCTCCCCTCCTTTGCTTTCTCAAGCCATGGCTAACCGAATCCTCGGGTGCCTTCCAACAATCACATACCATGGAGGAGTGTCTATTTGTAAAATTATGAAGGTTAATTAATCGGGGCTGGGAACCCCATTGCCAGCTCTTTTTGCAAAATTATTGGATAAGTGGATGAAGTCACTAGTCCATTGGTGAAAGTTGCCCGACAAGATTGAAAGATAAACACCACATACTTCCTCATGAGCTATAAAACATTGACACAAATAAGAGATAGTAAATTTTGAATTGTTTAAAGGTAGCACACGAAGTATTTACTTGGAATGGCAGGAAATACCATGTAGTAGGTAGTTATGGTGGACACAAATGACATAGGTTTGGGTTAAGGTTTGGATGCACGAGAAGCATTCCCTCTCGGTACAAGTCTTTGGCTAGCAAGGTTAATTAGCAAGCATAAGAGTTGAGGGAAACAAACAAATATACATGTGATAGAAACAGTCATGCATCTTCCTTGTAAGCACAAACAATTTTAACTTCAGAATAATAAGCTAAGGAGCTAACAAGAAAGAAAGACAATGAAACAACATATCTACATGTATTTCTCTTTTCTACTTAAACCTCAAAGTGTTATTGCTATTGACCAATGCTAAGTTTGCCAAAACCAAATAGATTTACTCAATGCTCCCAAAGTGATACCAATACTAATAACAAGATAAATCATATAATAGAGATTGCAAACTAAAATAAGATGTGCAATATGTAAATGATAAGACTTCTCATTAATATTCCATAACGATAACTCACACCAAGGGATACATAGACAACCAACTAAAGAGAGATACTTCCACACTGCAACCCATCTTATATGATAACTTCCCTACTCATGATATGACACTACTTGATAGTAAAAAGTAAAAGATAGTGATGATGTGATACCGCGGCACTCCCCCAAGCTTGGAACAAACCAAGGGGATGCCAATACCGATGATGAATTACTCCTTCGGCGGTGGTGGTGATGAATCCTTCCCGCGATTCTTACAGATCTCCTTCAGCTTCAGCTTCTCAGTTTGGCAGTTCTGCACTAAGACTCGAAGAGATTCATTGTTATCTGAAAGTGGCGGTGGCAGCCTTGTGATGGGAATCGAGTAATATTCCAGCATTCTACGAAGTCGGTAATTCTCCTCCTGAAGTATCTCCACTTCTCTTCTTAGGGCACGGTATTGATCACAAAACTCATCGGTAACCCGTAGAGCTTCTTCCAACTCAGGGAAAGAGTCAAGGCTAAGAGCAGGTGGTAAGGGTCCCTGCAGGTTATGAGAGAAAGAACGTCGAGTGTCAACAGATCCCACCAAGATTTGCTTACTCCCAACGGCTTGTTGCTCTTGTTTTGACGACACCCTCTTCACTTCTTCCTCCAAAAGCCCCTTGTCCTTATTGTTGGAGGCCATGGTGCTTCTAGATTGAAAACAGATCCTGGCAGAAACAGCTCGAAACAAAACACGTCGAGAAAACGATATACGGACCTCCAGAGGTCCAGGGGATTATATAGCAGGAATTTTTATGACACAAGGAAAGTACCAGGTCGAACCAGAGTCGGAGAGGGGAAACGAGGGAGCCACCTCATAGGGCGGCACGGCCAGGCTGGGGCCCGCGCCGGCCTATGGGGGCACGCCCTCGTGCGTCTCCTCCACTCTGTTTCGATCTCGTAATTTTTCATATTTCCCAAAAACAGCAAAAACATTATTCGGAAAGTAAAACGCGAACTTTTTATTACCAGTACTATTACCTATTCAAAGTCGAACTCTGCCGGACTGTCAATTTGACCTTTGATGAAAGCTTCCGGAGTTTCCACTCGAATAACATCAACATCTTCATTATAAGAATCACCTGAGATATAATGCTTGAGTCTTTGTCCATTCACCACTTGCGAGGCATCGCCTTGGAGAGAGCTAATTTTAATTGCTCCTGAACGATACACCTCCTCAATGACATATGGTCCTTCCCATTTCGAGAGTAATTTCCCTGCAAAGAATCTGAGACGAGACCGATACAATAGGACTTTATCCCAATATTAAATTCTCTTTTGATAATTCTTCTATCATGCCATTTCTTAACTTTCTCTTTAAAGAGTTTAGCATTCTCATAAGCTTCACTTCTTCATTCATCTAGAGAACTCAATTGTAGCAATCTTTTCTTACCGGCTAGTTTAGGATCTTTATTTAGTTCTCTTACAGCCCAATAAGCTTTGTGCTCTAGTTCTAAAGGTAAATGACAAGCTTTTCCATAAACCATTTTATAAGGTGACATTCCCATGGGATTTTTATAAGCAGTTCTATAAGCCCATAGTGCTTCCTTCAATTTACTAGCCCAATTCTTTCTAGATATATTAACAGTCTTTTGCAAGATAGATTTAATCTCTCTATTTGATAGTTCTACTTGCCCACTAGTTTGAGGATGATAAGCAGAAGCAATTCTATGATCAATACCATATTTAGCAAGAGTTTTTCTAAAACCACCATGAATAAAATGAGAACCCCCATCAGTCATAATATATCTAGGAACTCCAAATCGAGGAAAGATAATATCTAAAAGCATTCTTAAAGAGGTCTCACCATCAGCACTTTTTGTCGGTATGGCTTCCACCCATTTAGTAACATAATCAACAGCGACAAGTATATGAGTGTTACCTTCTGAAGAGGGAAAAGGTCCCATGAAGTCAAATCCCCAACAATCAAATGGTTCAATAACAAGAGTATAATTCATAGGCATTTCATTGCGTCTGGAGATATTACCAACCCTTTGACATTCATCACAAGACAAAATAAACTTCCTTGCATCTTTGAAGAGAGTTGGCCAATAAAAACCTGATTGTAGAACCTTTTGCGCGGTTCTGTCTCCGGCGTGATGTCCTCCATAAGCACTACCATGACATTTACTCAATATCTCTTGTTGTTCATATTCGGGAACACATCTTCGCAGAATACCATCCACTCCTTCTTTATATAAGTGTGGGTCATCCCAAAAATAATGCCTCAAATCATAAAAAAAATTCCTCCTTTGCTGAGCTGAAAAGGTTGGAGGCAAGTACTTGGAAACAATAAAGTTAGCATAATCAGCATACCAAGGGCTATCTCGCGAGCTCACCTTTATTACAACCAATTGTTCATTTGGAAAACTATCATTAACAGGAACAGGATCATAAGCAATATTTTCCAATCTAGACAAATTATCAGCAACAGGATTATCAGCACCTTTCCTATCTATAATATGCAAATCAAATTCTTGCAACAGAAGCACCCATCTAATAAGCCTTGGCTTAGCATCTTTCTTTTGCATCAGGTATCTAATTGCAGCATGATCAGTATGAATTGTAACTTTTGAATCAACAATATAAGATCTAAACTTATCACAAGCAAAGACTACAGCTAACAATTCTTTTTCAGTAGTAGCATAATTTCTTTGAGCAGCATCAAGAGTTTTACTAGCATAATGAATAACATTCAATTTTTTATCTACTCGTTGTCCAAGAACAACGCCCACAGCAAAATCACTAGCATCGCACATAATTTCAAATGGTAAATTCCAATCAGGAGGTTCAACTATAGGAGCAGTTGTTAAGACTTTCTTTAGAGTTTCAAAAGCTTCCTTACAATCATCATCAAAAACAAAAGGTACATCTTTTTGAAGAAGATTAGTAAGAGGTTTTGAAATCTTGGAAAAGTCTTTAATAAACCTCCTATAAAACCCAGCATGACCAAGAACACTACGAATACCTTTAACATCCCTAGGATAGGGCATCTTCTCAATTGCTTCAACTTTAGCTCTATCAACTTCAATACCTCTCTCGGAAATTTTATGTCCCAATACAATTCCTTCATTAACCATAAAGTGGCATTTCTCCCAATTAAGAACAAGGTTAGTTTCGTCACATCTCTGCAAAACTTTATCAAGGTTCCGCAAGCAATTATCAAAAGAATTCCCATAGACAGAAAAATCATCCATGAATACCTCTATAATATTCTCACAAAAACCATGAAAAATAGCGGACATGCATCTTTGAAAAGTAGCAGGAGCATTACATAAACCAAAAGGCATACGTCTATAAGCATAAGTTCCATAGGGACAAGTGAAAGTGGTTTTCTCTTGATCCTTAGTTTTAACAGCAATTTGTGAAAACCCAGAATAACCATCAAGAAAGCAAAAATGTGTATTTTTAGATAACCTTTCTAACATTTGATCAATAAAAGGCAAAGGGTAATGATCTTTCTTAGTAACCTTATTAACTTTTCGATAATCAATGCACATTCTATACCCTACAACTACTCTCTGAGGTATGAGCTCATCATTATCATTAGGCACAACAGTCATTCCTCCTTTCTTAGGGACACAATGCACAAGACTAACCCATCTACTATCAGCAATAGGATATATAATACCAGCTTCAAGAAGTTTTAATACCTCATTTCTTACCACATCCTTCATCTTAGGAATTAGACGACGCTGATGTTCAACAACAGGCTTTGCATCATCTTCCATATTAATGGCATGTTGGCAAATAGAGGGAGAAATCCCCTTCAAGTCATCAAGAGTATAGCCAATAGCTCCCCGGTGTTTCTTCAGTATTTCCAATAACCTTTCTTCTTCGAACTCTGAAAGCTTAGAGCTAATAATAACAGGATATATTTTCTTATCATCAATATGAGCATATTTAAGATTATCAGGCAATGGTTTTAAATCAAAGACAGGATCTTCCTTTGGTGGTGGTGTTGTACCCAGATCTTCTACCGGTAAATCATGCTTAAGAATAGGTTGACGAAGGAAAATTTCATCAAGCTCATTTCTTTCTTCCCTAAAAACTTCACTCTCACTATTCTCCAAATGTTGCTGCAAAGGATTATTAGGAGCAAGAGCAATAGATGCACACTGTTCAACTCTAAAATCATTATTAGGCGAATCAGCTTTATAAGGAGTTTTGGCAAATTTAGAGAAATTAAACTCATAAGATTCACCAGCAAAATTAGTCAAAATTTTCTCTTTCTTGCAATCTATAACAGCTCCACAAGTATTTAGAAAAGGTCTACCAAAAATGATAGGACAATATTTACTAGCAGCAGAACCAAGTACCAAAAAGTCAGCAGGAGGAGGGTTTCAAAAAAAAAAGTCAGCAGGATATTTAATCTTACCGCATAGAACTTCCACATCTCGAACAATACCAATTGGAGAAATAGTTTCTCTATTAGCCAGCCGAATAACCACATCAATATCTTCAAGTTCACAAGAACCAATTTCGTGCATAATCTCCGTGTAAAGATCATAAGGAATAGCACTAATACTTGCACCAATATCGCATAAACCATAATAACAATGATCACCAATTCTAACAGATAGCATAGGAACACTAGTTTTCTTGGACTTATTAGGATGTGAAACAATATTAGAAGCATCTTCACAGAAAATAATATGACCATCCTCCACATTTTCAGTCACAAGATCTTTAACTATTGCAACAGCAGGTTCAACCTTTATTTGTTCTTCAGGTTCTATAGGTTTCTTTTCACTTTTATTAACCGCACTATTTATAACAGAGTACTCCTTCATTTTAGCAGGGAAAGGAGTTTTTTCAATATAAGCTTCAGGAATAACATGATCAACAGTTTCAACTACAACACATTTATTTATAGATGAATCAATTTTATCTTTATACGGTTCATGATACTTATCAAAATTCTTCTTAGGCAATTCATAATGCGAGGCAAAAGCTTTATAAAGATTTGCAACGACTTGAGAATCAAGACCATAAGTAGCACTAATATTACGAAATTTATCAGTATCCATAAAAGCTTCAATGCATTTATAATCATATTTTATACCTGACTCTCTATCTTTGTCGTTCTCCCATCCTTCAGTATTCTCCTGGATCCGATTAAGAAGGTCCCTTTTAAACTCTTCTTTGTTGCGTGTAAATGATCCAGAACAAGAAGTATCCAGCAAGGTCTTGTCTAAAAAAAGAAAGTCTTGCATAGAAATTATCTTTACTATTAAATTGCAATAGGTGACTGCCTGGTGTCACAAACGGGCTAAAGAATGTTTTAGGCCCAACGTCTTCCGGCAGCCCTTGGCCCAAGATCGGACCGTACGTCGTACGTCCAGGAAAAACCAGCGGCCTACACCCGATAGAAAACACAAGTGTTTATATTGGAGAAGGCAGAGCCAAAATCAATCGTGATAAGAGCCAAAATCAATCGTGTTCTGACCCAAACATGTTAACCGGAAGAAAAAAAAGGAACAGATGTATTTGTATCGGAGACGGCAACAGGCAGTCAACCATGCTCCGGCCGGACGGAGCTGATTAGCATGGTGGTGTTATTATGATTCACCTACCATATAATCTTTACTATTAAATCTGAATTCGTTGGTACGTAGCTAAACGCTTCGTACGTAAAAGAAAACCGGATCGATTTGGTTCTGCTCGCTTCGTGGAGGAGTCACTACGGGAAAATCAGGCGCTGCCGTGCAGCCAAGCTTTGCCGTGAGCTGCTGCACGGCAAAGATTTCTTTGCCGTGCGTAGCAAGAAGAGCGCACGGCAACGCAAAAATGCACGGCAAAGTATGAGAGCAGCGCACGGCAAAGAAACATAGCACGGCAAAGAAAGATATGGCGCACGGCAAAGAAGTTTCTCACGGCAACGAATGGGAGCAGCGCACGGCAAAGATTTTAGGACGGCAAAGTCCCTGCAAGCCGCACGGCAAAGAAACAGCGCACGGCAAAGGCCTGGGCACTACCGTGTACCGCCCCTTTGCCGTGCAGACAGACCAGTTGCACGGCAAAGGGTCCTTTGCCGTGCGCTTCTCCCTTTGCCGTGCGCCAATATACATTTTATTTGTTTTTCTAACTATTTTATTTCATCTACTACTTATATTTATTTTGTTAATTAGTTTTTCTTTTTGATGACTATTTATTACACTATGTGAAATACAAAATTAGTCTCCATGCTCATCCCCCACATATATCAGGGTTCCGGTGCTCGTGACCGTCCCCTCCTTCCCCCAAAACAGCGGGACGGCGGGTCTACCCCCTAGATTTCTCCGCGCGAGGTTCCACCAATATACCTTTTCATAGGTTTAGGTTTGTTTAGTCCATGGACATATGGAAAACCATGTGTGGTACCCTTTGGCACAGTCTAGCCCCCGATATACCCGCGGCGGGACACTTCACCGTACACGTCCAGGAATCTGTTAAGTGTTATCGCCCGAAGGTGAGGAATGTCAGACCGGGGATCCATGCCATGCACCATTTGGTGAATTACACCTAGCATCACACTTTGAAACATAGAATAGGTCCACATGCAAGGTTTGGTGGGGTTCCGGTGCTCCGGCGGTCGTTATCCCCCTCCTCCCCCCAAAACAGCGGAACGTGTGCCCCGGCGGGTCTACCCCCCTAGATTTCTCCGCGCGAGGGTGCACCAATGTAACTTTTCATTCTTTTAGGTTTGTTTAGTACATATACACATGGAGAACCAATATTGGGACCCTTTGGCACATATACCCGCAGCTAGAGCCATTATCACACGATCGACGGTGTGCCTGATCTACTGGTTAGGGTTAGGTGTAGGGTTAGGGCTAGGGTTTAGGGGCTAGGGCTAGGGTTTAGGTTAAAGGGTAAGTATTTATGGTTAGGTATAGGTTTAGGGTTTAGGGTTAGGGTTAGGGTTTATGATGCATGGTTCTGCAGCTCCGGCGTCGTGGTTTAGGGATTTAGAGGGGTTTAGGGCTCGAAGCCTCCCCAGTTTAGGGTTTAGGGTTTAGGGGAGCTACTTTTGCACCATTACACCTTGCATCACACTTTGAAACATAGAATAGGTCCACATGCAAGGTTTGGTGGGGTTCCGGTGCTCCGGCGGTCGTTATCCCCCTCCTCCCCCAAAACGTTTAACGTGTGCCCGGCGGGTCTAACCCCTAGATTTCTCCGCGCGAGGGTGCACCAATGTAACTTTTCATTCTTTTAGGTTTTTTTAGTACATATACACATGGAGAACCAAAGATTGGGACCCTTTGGCACATATACCCGCAGCTAGAGCCATTATCAAACGATCGACGGTGTGCCTGGTCTACTGGTTAGGGTTAGGTGTAGGGTTAGGGCTAGGGTTTAGGGGCTAGGGCTAGGATTTAGGTTAAAGGGTAAGTATTTATGGTTAGGTATAGGTTTAGGGTTTAGGGTTAGGGTTAGGGTTTATGATGCATGGTTCTGCAGCTCCGGCGTCGTGGTTTAGGGATTTAGAGGGGTTTAGGGCTCGAAGCCTCCCCAGTTTAGGTTTTAGGGTTTAGGGGAGCTACTTTTGCACCATTACACCTTGCATCACACTTTGAAACATAGAATAGGTCCACATGCAAGGTTTGGTGGGGTTCCGGTGCTCCGGCGGTCGTTATCCCCCTCCTCCCCCCAAAACAGCGGAACGTGTGCCCCGGCGGGTCTACCCACCAAGATTTCTCCGCGCGAGGGTGCACCAATGTAACTTTTCATTATTTTAGGTTTGTTTAGTACATATACACATGGAGAACCAAAGATTGGGACCCTTTGGCACATATACCCGCAGCTAGAGCCATTATCACACGATCGACGGTGTGCCTGGTCTACTGGTTAGGGTTAGGTGTAGGGTTAGGGCTAGGGTTTAGGGGCTAGGGCTAGGGTTTAGGTTAAAGGGTAAGTATTTATGGTTAGGTATAGGTTTAGGGTTTAGGGTTAGGGTTAGGGTTTATGATGCATGGTTCTGCAGCTCCGGCGTCGTGGTTTAGGGATTTAGAGGGGTTTAGGGCTCGAAGCCTCCCCAGTTTAGGGTTTAGGGTTTAGGGGAGCTACTTTTGCACCATTACACCTTGCATCACACTTTGACACATATCATAGGTCCACATGCAAGGTTTGGTGGGGTTCCGGTGCTCCGGCGGTCGTTATCCCCCTCCTCCCCCCAAAACAGCGGAACGTGTGCCCCGGCGGGTCTACCCACCAAGATTTCTCCGCGCGAGGGTGCACCAATGTAACTTTTAATTCTTTTAGGTTTGTTTAGTACATATACACATGGAGAACCAAAGATTGGGACCCTTTGGCACATATACCAGCAGCTAGAGCCATTATCACACGATCGACGGTGTGCCTGGTCTACTGGTTAGGGTTAGGTGTAGGGTTAGGGCTAGGGTTTAGGGGCTAGGGCTAGGGTTTAGGTTAAAGGGTAAGTATTTATGGTTAGGTATAGGTTTAGGGTTTAGGGTTAGGGTTAGGGTTTATGATGCATGGTTCTGCAGGCTCGGCCGTGGTTTAGGGATTTAGAGGGGTTTAGGGCTCGAAGCCTCCCCGATTTAGGGTTTAGGGTTTAGGGAGCTACTTTTGCACCATTACACCTTGCATCACACTTTGACACATATCATAGGTCCACATGCAAGGTTTGGTGGGGTTCCGGTGCTCCGGCGGTCGTTATCCCCCTCCTCCCCCCAAAACAGCGGAACGTGTGCCCCGGCGGGTCTTCCCCCATAGATTTCTCCGCGCGAGGGTGCACCAATGTAACTTTTCATTCTTTTAGGTTTGTTTAGTACATATACACATGGAGAACCAAAGATTGAGACCCTTTGGCACATATACCCGCAGCTAGAGCCATTATCACACGATCGACGGTGTGCACGGTCTCTTGGTTAGGGTTAGGTGTAGGGTTAGGGCTAGGGTTTAGGGGCTAGGGCTAGGGTTTAGGTTAAAGGGTAAGTATTTATGGTTAGGTATAGGTTTAGGGTTTAGGGTTAGGGTTAGGGTTTATGATGCATGGTTCTGCAGCTCCGGCGTCGTGGTTTAGGGATTTAGAGGGGTTTAGGGCTCTAAGCCTCCCAAGTTTAGGGTTTATGGTTTAGTGCAGCTACTTTTGAACCAATACACCTTGCATCACACTTTGACACATATCAGAGGTCCACATGCAAGGTTTGGTGGGGTTCCGGTGATCCGGCGTTCGTTATCCGACTCCTGCGCGAAATTCTTCGGTACGTGTGCCCGTGCGTTTCTACCCCCCTAGATTTCTCCGCGCGAGGGTGCACCAATGTAACTTTTCATTCTTTTAGGTTTGTTTAGTACATATACACATGGAGAACAAAAGATTGGGACCCTTTGGCACATATACCAGCAGCTAGAGCCATTATCACACGATCGACGGTGTGCCTGGTCTACTGGTTAGGGTTAGGTGTAGGGTTAGGGCTAGGGTTTAGGGGCTAGGGCTAGGGTTTAGGTTAAAGGGTAAGTATTTATGGTTAGGTATAGGTTTAGGGTTTAGGGTTAGGGTTAGGGTTTATGATGCATGGTTCTGCAGCTCAGGCGTCGTGGTTTAGGGATTTAGAGGGGTTTAGGGCTCAAGCCTCCCAGTTTAGGGTTTAGGGTTTAGGAGCTACTTTTGCACCATTACACCTTGCATCACACTTTGACACATATCATAGGTCCACATGCAAGGTTTGGTGGGGTGCCGGTGTTCGGCGGTCATTATCCCCCTCCTCCCCCAAAACAATGGAACGTGTGCCCCGGCGGGTCTACCCCCTAGATTTCTCCGCGCGAGGGTGCACCAATGTAACTTTTCATTCTTTTAGGTTTGTTTAGTACATATACACATGGAGAACCAAAGATTGGGACCCTTTGGCACATATACCGCAGCTAGAGCCATTATCACACGATCGACGGTGTGCCGGTCTCTTGGTTAGGGTTAGGTGTAGGGTTAGGGCTAGGGTTTAGGGGCTAGGGCTAGGGTTTAGGTTAAAGGGTAAGTATTTATGGTTAGGTATAGGTTTAGGGTTTAGGGTTATGGTTAGGGTTTATGATGCATGGTTCTGCAGCTCCGGCGTCGTGGTTTAGGGATTTAGAGGGGTTTAGGGCTCGAAGCCTCCCCAGTTTAGGGTTTAGGGTTTAGGGGAGCTACTTTTGCACCATTACACCTTGCATCACACTTTGACACATATCATAGGTCCACATGCAAGGTTTGGTGGGGTTCCGGTGCTCCGGCGGTCGTTATCCCCCTCCTCCCCCAAAACAATGGAACGTGTGCCCCGGCGGGTCTACCCCCCTAGATTTCTCCGCGCGAGGGTGCACCAATGTAACTTTTAATTCTTTTAGGTTTGTTTAGTACATATACACATGGAGAACCAAAGATTGGGACCCTTTGGCACATATACCAGCAGCTAGAGCCATTATCACACGATCGACGGTGTGCCTGGTCTACTGGTTAGGGTTAGGTGTAGGGTTAGGGCTAGGGTTTAGGGGCTAGGGCTAGGGTTTAGGTTAAAGGGTAAGTATTTATGGTTAGGTATAGGTTTAGGGTTTAGGGTTAGGGTTAGGGTTTATGATGCATGGTTCTGCATGTCAGTCGTCGGGGTTTAGGGATTAAGAGGGGTTTAGGGCTCGAAGCCTCCCGATTTAGGGTTTAGGGTTTAGGGGAGCTACTTTTGCACCATTACACCTTGCATCACACTTTGACACATATCATAGGTCCACATGCAAGGTTTGGTGGGGTTCCGGTGCTCCGGCGGTCGTTATCCCCCTCCTCCCCCAAAACAGCGGAACGTGTGCCCCGGCGGGTCTACCCCCCTAGATTTCTCCGCGCGAGGGTGCACCAATGTAACTTTTCATTCTTTTAGGTTTGTTTAGTACATATACACATGGAGAACCAAAGATTTAGGTTAAAGGGTAAGTATTTATGGTTAGGTATAGGTTTAGGGTTTAGGGTTAGAGTTAGGGTTTATGATGCATGGTTAAGTATTAATGTGTTAGGATTTATGGTTAAGTATTAATGTGTTAGGATTTAGGGTTAGGGTTTAGGGTTAGGGTTATGATTTAGGGTTATATGATTTAGGGTTATATGATTTAGGGTTAGGGTTATGATTAATGTGGCTAGATCAATGGGTTAGGATTTAGGGTTAGGGTTAGGGTTATGGTTAATCACACATTTCTTGAAAAACATGAAACATATAGTATTAAATAATACACATTTTGAAAAACAAGTTTAATATAATTTACAAATAAAACTTAATGTTATTGATAATTTACAAATAAAATTCTTAGTGTTATAGAAGTGGTAAAAATAAAAAAAAAAATTCTTTGCCGTGCGCAGGCGCACGGCAAAGAAGCCTGCCGCACGGCAAAGGCAATCCTGCGCACGGCAAAGCTGCCCCGCACGGCAAAGGTTCTTTGCCGCACGGCAAAGAAGGCCGCACGGCAAAGAATGAGGATAAGGCGCGGTCGGGACGTCCTGAGCCAGAAAACTTTCTCCCCATCCTCCACGCATCCGCATCGACCTCCCCACACGCCGCCGCATCGACCTCCCCACACGCCGCCGCCGCCACCTCGACCACGGCGCCGCCGCCACCTCGACCACGCCGCTGCTGCCCGGCCCCACGACCACGCCGCCGCCACCTGCTGCTCCTCCCGGGCGCCGCCGCTGCCCGGCCCCACGACCACGCCGCCGCCACCTGCTGCTCCTCCCGGGCGCCGCGCCGCCGTTGGCCCCCACGACGCCGTCGCCGCCACCTCCTGCTCCTCCCAGCCGCCGCTGCCGGCCCACGACCACGCCGCCGCAGCCCCTTCCCCCGGCCACCTCCTGCATTCCTCCCCCACGCCGTCGCCGCCACCTCCTGCTCCTCCCAGTCGCCGCTGCCCGGCCCCACGACCACGCCGCCGCAGCCCCTTCCCCCGGCCACCTCCTGCAGTCCTCCCCCACGCCGTCGCCGCCTTGCGCGCACGCAGTGCAGTCCTCCCGAGCCCCTGCATATGTAAGGTTCTTAGTCTTAATCTTGATTCCATGTATCTACATGTTTTTATTCAAGCATTGCATGTAGTTTAGGCGATCTAGGGAAGTATAGGTATGCCAATGATGCTTCGGCTGTGTGGGCGAAAGAGGCGAGATGGCAGGCTGCCGTGCGACGCGGTGAGAAGTTGAGATGCCCATGGTTAGTAGGGATAGTTAGTGCATGTTAGTGGAGTAGTGGGTCAAAGAGTGGCATGAGTGGCATGTGAGAAGTGCCTACCTCGTGTGTATATATGTTGCATTGATGAATGAGAAAAGGCAGCCGTGAGAAGTGCCTACCACATGCTCTTGGCCTCTTGCTCAACAACCACGGCGGGCGACAAGAAGCTCTCCGGCTCGCCGGACGTGCTCGCCGGATTTTAGTGTAGATGATTTTATTGTATAGATGATTTTATTTAGGGGATTTCATGTTCACTTGCATGACATATTTTCTCGCTATGCAGGTGAAGCTTTGAGGTGGACACGGGGGGCGGCGTCGTGGGGGTGTTTGACGGGGGGCGGCGTCCCAAATCTTCTTCGACGATTCTCTCACGCGTCTAGGGTATAAATCTCTGGCCCTCCCAGCTTTACATGTACCTAGGTTTTTTTTTGTGTCTAGATCACCAAGTCTGTCGCGATACCTAGGCGTCTCTTCCCGACCGTAAGGGTTACGCGGATAAATATGCATTAGTGGTCTCGCATATTATGAACCGTAACTCTTACGGCATTTATCGGGACAGCCGGCGGATGCGTAGTTGGGTACGTTCTCCGTGCTCTACCCCGATCCGAGACAGGATTTCGGTAGCGCCTCCCCGTTGTTCTCCGGATGCACTCCCCTCTCGGCTTTTTGCCGAGACGTGTATCGGGAGAGCAGCGGGGAGGTGCTGCCGAAATTCTGTCTTGGATCGGGGTAGAGCTGGGAGAACGTACTCAATCTACGGATCCGGCGGCTGCTAGGAGCCCACCTAGTAGAGTTTCAGGTTGATGCACGCGTAAAATAAATAAATATATGATGCATTTATTTCGTATTTGATATATAAATGCTATGTTCGTTTGTTTTGTTGCTGATTAGAGGATGGATAATCGTGGCTGGATGTACGATGGCAGAATCAGTCAGTGGGACTATACTGATGAATGGGGAGAAAAGACCGAGCAGTTTGTGGATAGGGCGTTTGCCATCCCTAGCAGACCTATAAGTGTTTGGTGCCCTTGTAGTAAGTGCGCTAACCGAAAGGCACAGGACAAGGAAACTATGAGTATGCACCTGATCAAGTTTGGGTTCACACCGTCCTACAGGATTTGGACTTACCATGGAGAAAAGGCAAAGAAACGTGCTAGGAAGGAGGTGCGGCAGATTCAACCTAGGGGGGAATATGACACTGGTTTTGATAGGTGCTTAGAAAACTTGGCTAATGGTAATGTGCCTGAAAGCTCTCATGTAGAGGTGGAGACACCTCAGGATGCGGAGACAAGTGAGGACCCGGAGGAAAACACAAAGGAGTATTATGAGGCTCTGTTTGCTTCGCAGAAACCCCTACATGAAAATACAGAGGTTACCCAACTAGATGCCATCGCTCGCCTTATGGCCTTGAAGTGCCATAGGAACTTGTGCAGAGATGGGTTCGATGAACTTCTGGTCATCGTAGGCAGCCTTCGCCGAAAGGGCACCTCTTGCCGCAAAACTTCTACTATTCGACCGAATTGCTCGGTGACCTTAAGATGTCATCTCAGCGAGATACACGCTTGTCCAAAGGGATGCATGCTATTCGAGAGGAGCACGCTGACACAAATTATTGCATCAAATGCAATTCCTCTAGGTACTTTGAGGTAGACCGCAATGGTGATGGTCAGAAGAGGCAGACCACGGTTGCCAAGAATATCCTCCGCTATCTTCCAGTTCTACCGAGGATCCAGCGGCTCTTCATGACCGAGGATACGCCCACAGATGAGGTGGGCCGTGGAAGGAAACAGATACACCGACAAGATGATACATCCGTCGGATGGTACTGCATGGAAGAACTTTGTGAAGAAATTTCCACCGCAAGCAGGTGACCCGAGGAGCGTAGCGATTGCAATATCAACCGATGGGTTCAATCCATATGGTATGTCGGGCTGCAGTATACGAGTTGTTGGCCAGTGTTTGTTATTCCCATGAACCTCCCCCCTGGCGTCTGCATGAGATCAGAGAACATGTTTGTGTCGATGATAATCCCAGGGCCCAAATACCCGGGCAAGAACATGAATGTGTACCTGGAACCGCTGGTGGATGACTTGGTTCGTGGCTGGGAAGGTCGCGGGATCCGAACATATGACGCATCAAAGAAGGAGTACTTCGATATGTATGTGTGGTACCACACGTCCCTGCATGACCTGCCAGCACGTGCTTTGTTCTGCAGGTGGTGTACACATGGGAAGTGGCCTTGCCCACGGTGCACAGAGCCGTGACTTTCTTCTGGCTAAACAAGGGAGGCAAGTATTCATGCTTTGATGAAGCTCGACAGTTCCTTGAGCGGAGGCATGCATACAGGAGTGATGTAAAGAGTTTCAAGAAAGGCCGTGTTGTCCGTGGCCCGAAGCCAATTCCGAAGACCGGAACGGAAATCAAGGCCGAGTTAGATGCTCTTCAGCCTAGCCCTGATGGGAATGGTTTCTTAGGATATGGGGAGACACACCAATGGACTCACAAGCCGTGCTTATGGAAGCTCCCTTACTTTGAGTTTCTCGAGCTCCCGCATAACATTGATGTAATGCACACCGAGAAGAATATCAGTGAAGCCATTTGGAGCACGATTGTGGACACTGAGAAGACGAAGGATAACATAAAGGCTCGAATTGATCAAGAAATGTGGTGTGATAGGCCGGAGTTGAACATGCAGCCACCTAATGGTGCCAAAAAAACTTGGACTAAGCCACACGCTCCGTTCTGCCTCACAAAGGCCCAAAAAGGGAGGTCTTCCAATGGATGAAGGACTCCTTGTTTTTCCCCGATGGGTTCGCAGCCAACTGGATGAGGGGCCTGAACATTGAAACGCTGCGAGTACAAGGACTGAAGAGTCATGACTACCACATATGGCTTGAGCGGATAATGCCGGTGATGATTCGAGGCTATGTCCCTGAGAAGACTTGGCAAGTGCTAGCGAGGTTGAGTTTTTTCTTCCGCCAGATTTGTGCTAGGGAGTTAGACACTAAAGTGATTGAGAAGCTGGATGAAGAGGCACCCGTGTTGCTTTGCGATCTGGAGAAGAACTTTCCTCCAGGGTTTTTTAATCCGATGCAACACATGATCCTGCACCTCGCGGAGGAGTGCTTAAAGGGGGGCCCGAAATGGGGCCGTTGGCGCTTGGTCCCGAGAGAGAAACACAAAAGCTTCGTCAAATGACTGGCAATAAATGCAAGATCGAAGCATCCATAGCCGAGGCAGTCCTGAACGTGGAGGTGGCAAACTTCACCACTAAGCACTATGATCACAACATTCCCACAAAGCACAACCCGGTCCTCCGTTACAATGCCGCCAACAATGAAGAAGTACCCAAGCTTAGCATCTTCGTGGGGCTTGGTGGCAAGTCAAGTGGCTCGAAGCCGTACAGAACGGACCTACATGAGCGGACCTTGATCCACTCGTATGTCTTAAACACCATGGTCGAAGTGAAGCCGTACATCGAGTAAGTGCGAACCATTTAATTATTCGCAAACATTCACTCGTATGTTCGTGGCTAACTCTTCCTCTTTTCATCGGTATAGGAAATTCAAGGCTATACATTGGAAGAATACCCACAGGGAGCCTACCCCGGAAGAATCCAAGCAAATTTTCGATAAGGGAGGCGGTTTCGGTTTCAGTAGCTGGTTTTGTAATTTGGTACTATTCTATCCAAATTAGCTAGCACTTCCGACATTTATTGGTCATTTCTCGTTCTAAACTTCTTGTGCTAAACTTGTAGGCAAGAGCTGACAAAGAGATGAAGTCAGAGCTAAGAAAAATTGCTAGGGGCTTTGACCATTCCGTAGAAGCGTTCAACTCCTATGACGTGAACGGGTATCGCTTCCAGACCCATCAATACACAACAAGCCGGCCCAACGCGAAGACAATAAATAGTGGGGTGGTATGTCAAGGTGATGATGGGCTCCATTACTATGGAAGAGTCGAGGGTATATACGAGCTGAATTACGGGTTTCACAAAGGGCTAAATCCCGTCGTCTTCAAATGCCATTGGTTTGACCCACGTCGGGTGAGACGGGATCCTGAAATTGGGTTGGTCGAAGTTGAAAGGAACTCCGTTTATAAGGGAGAGGATGTGTACATCTTAGCAACCCAGGCCTTTCAAGTATTCTATCTCCCGTACGCGTGCAGAAACCCGACAAAACGTCTACATGGATGGGATGTTGTGATGACGGTGCCTTCACGCAATAGGCCGCCCCCGCCAAACAAGGACGATTACCGCCGCGTAGACCCCACAGCAAGGAGTGTCGAGTTTTATCAGGAAGAAGGGCTCCCCGGCCATTTCACAATCGGCTTGCCGACTATCGATGACATGGTCGTAGACGATGAACAAGAAGACGCGGGCATGGATGGAGACAATGCAGAAGATGAAGGCGAGGATGTCTGTGCCCCGGAAGACCTGAGTTTGCTCGAGGCGTTCAAAGCGAGGATTGACCTCGATGCAGATGGACCACCTCCAGGTTTCATTGATGATTATTGGTTCGCCGAGCCCGATGACGATGAGGAGACACGCGGTCCAATCACGGATGGCGACACAAAGCTACTGATCTATGTAGTAGTAATTGTGAGGCTAGCCTATTTGTAATAACTCCGTGTAATAGAGATTGTCTAGCTAGGTTATTTGTAAGAACTCCGTGCTATGTTTGAGAGAACTCTATGGTAGCTATTTGTTGCTTCCACTAATTAATGTTCATCCTTTTGCATTATTTGTTGCTTTCATTAATGTTCATCTACTTATATTTCTGTTGCTTTCACTAATATTTATCTCTTTACAATATTGCGTACTAATAAACCACTCTCTTCATTTGTGTTTGCAGGTGATTGAAGCATGCCGCCAAAAAAAAGGGGTGGCGGTCTTAAAAAGAAGCTCAAGGACTTGGTAGGTGTAGGGACTTCGAGGTGGGGCCGAGCTACTACCCCCCCTCCTAGCCCCCCTCCTGTCGCTCCCACAGGGCGGCCGCGTAGGAAGAATGCGACGCGGGTACTCACTCCTAGTCCTAGCCCCCCTCCCGCAGCCGATGATGATGACGAGGAGGAGGACCAGGAGCACCACGGGGGTGGGGAGGACCAGGAGGAGGAGGTGGGTGGGGAGGACCAGGAGGAGGAGGGGGGTGGGGAGGACCAGGAGGAGGAGGGGGACGAGGAGGACCTCTCGGAGGATGAGGGGTTGGGGAACTTAGTGTTCGATCCTGATCCAAGCCTAGAGTGGTGTGAGCCGGAGGATTACCAGTACGTTCCAGCTTTGGAGAGGCTGAGGCCACGTGATAGGAAGCCATATCGGCGTGGGATAACACAGCTCCCCTCGCTGAAGAGCTGGCGCTACAGGCACGTTGTTCTTGTGCCCTATGGAAGGAGGTACATGTTATTTTTTGGCATTTCGTTATCGCAATTTTGTCATTATCAAAATTATTATCACATACATATTGATGTTGTCGTTTCATGGTGCAGCTCGTTCCAGTTTGAAGACCCGACGCAGAGACCGCCACGTGGGTAGTCGAACATCCTTGGGGGCCTACTTAGATGGTATTTCCCTGGGATAGTCAATTTCCCTACTGGTGACTGCGACGTAGCTTGGAGGTGGGCGCACTACAGCCTCGCGGAAGATCCTCTTGGCCGCGGCACCGCGGCGGATATGGTTGTTGCCAAATTCTGGGTACGTGACTTTTGACTTCTTACCATTCATACACTCTCCTTGGTTCACAATAATTGCACTAATGCCCCTTGTTTTACCTATGTGCATGGTTGCGTAAATACTTCAAGAGGGCCGAGGGCAAGGAGAATGCGTGCGATGATGTCCTACACCAGCTTGCAAGGAAGAGGGTGACTGCATGCACTACGAGGCACGTATTCAATGCGTCCGCGATCGGCACGCCGACCGCTTCGTCCACATGAGTAAGGAGGACGCTCGCGACACGCTCATGCAGCCGTGGCGATACTTGCAGTGTATTTGCATTTATGTGTTATTGATTTCTTTATCGCCATGTAGTTTATTTTACCATAATGGGTTTATCTTGTGCATGTAGAACCCTCCTCAGTACGTCGGCAACGACGATAGGTGCTTTCGTGCGATGGTCATGTGGTGGACATGCCCCCAGTACCTCAAGAAGCACGAGGAGGGCAAGGCGAAGCGGGCAGAGATGCGAGGTGGATCGCATATCCAAGGCAGCATCCCCATCTCTCTTCACCTGCAGAAGGAGGTGAGCAAATTAATGGTTCCTTCATTCTTTGAATTCATGTTATATATTTGTTAACTCCGCAAGGGTGTGTCACTTCACTCAATTACATGTTCTCTTTTGCAGGAAGTCAGGACAGGAGCGAAGCCTAACGTCTTTGCCGTGCTAAAGAAGATGAAGCAAAGGAAGACGCCTGATCCTGAGACGGGGTCCGTGTGGGTTAACCCGCAATCCGAGACCCAGTGCACGTCGTATGTCTCCAAGTTCAAGCAGAAGTACGGCGAGGAGGCCAATCCAGAGGCCGAGGACTTTGACCCTGAGGTCGCGGTGCTTGCGGGAGAAGGCTTGAAGCATGGCCGCCTATGGTTTGGTGACGGGTGCGTCGACCCAGCGAGGGTTCCCTCTCTCCGCCAGATCCGTCGTGGTCGTAAGAGCGGCCAGCCTGAGGTAGAGCCCCGGCCACGGGCTTCGGATCTAGCTGTCGAGCGGTTACGGGTATGTTCTTCCTCGGGTCTCTACATTTCCTTTACATGCTTTCCATTGAAATGTTAATGACATCGCGGCAACACAACGTAGGAGGAGATGGCAGCGAAGGAGCAGGCGGCCCAGGAGCAAAGGGCGCAGATGGAGCAGCAGATTCTGCAGTACCAGCAGCAGCAGACGTATGATGCAGCAGATGCAACAGCAGCAGCAGATGATGCAGCAGCAGCAGACACAGATGAGCTGGCTGATGAGCCAGACGGCTCTGTCTTCTCCACCGGGGAGTCTTCCTCCTCCACCGGGGAGTCTTCCTCCTCCACCTTACTCCCTGCCGTGGATGCCGCCACCGCCCACTCATACCCCGGGGACACCTATCACCGTCAACAACATGAACATCATCCGGAGCATGAACCTCGGTGAGTCCTCTTGTACCCAACCCGCTACTTGTACTTGTTCAAGTGTTCAATATGCAAATGCAAATGCAAATGTTCATTCCATCAACCATATAGATAATTATTCACAAGGAAATGGCGATGAGGCCGGCGGAAGCGGAGGAGGACAATAAGGTTGATGGCATGGTCTTGATGGATTTGTGGACATTACACTTGTTATGGATTGTACTTGTACTTGATGTGTGTTGATGTATTTGTGGACATTGCACTTGTACTTGATGTATTTGTGGACATTGCACTTGTTATGCATAAACTATGTGTGCTCGATGTATTTGTGGTGTTGTTCATGTGTTTGGTGATGCTATGGTGAATATATATGTTGTATATGTTATATATATGTGAAATACAATTTTGAAATGCAGGGATTAAAGAAAAACAGAAAAAAATGAAAAAACCAGGGGCCTTTGCCGTGTGTATGCACACGGCAAAGGACATTTGGTCACTTTGCCGTGTGCATACACACGGCAAAGGCGCCACGTGGCGCAAGCCTGTAGACCTGGTATGCTGCTCCGGCGTGCCTGGAGGGAGTTTTGCCGTGCGTGCTGGGGCGTGGCCGCACGGCAAAGTGTGGCCGCACGGCAAATTGTTGCCGCACGGCAAAGGGTGGCCGCACGGCAAAGGATCTGCCGCACGGCAAAGAAAAGTCGCACGGCAAAGAAGCGCACGCACGGCAACGATAGCTCGCACGGCAAAGCGGCTGCCGCACGGCAGCGCAACGCGCGCACGGAAAAGCCCTTTGCCGGGCATGTTGGTCAGGCGCACGGCAATGTTGTCTTTGCCGTCGGGGACAATGCCGTGCAGACGTTGCCGTGCGTCGACGCACGGCAAAGCCTTTGCCGTGCAAAATAGGCTCTTTGCCGTGCGATCGGTCGCACGGCAACGCCTGTTTCTCCCGTAGTGAGTCCGTTTACCGCCCGTCACGCGCATCCGAGAAACACGCGTTATCCAACATGTTTGACCTGGCGCCAATTCAAAGTTGTTTCCCATCACCGCCTAATCAGTTCCAAAACTGCTTGCACCTCCGCGCGTAGAGTCCTATCTGAAATTAACTGTCTAGCTAATCCCGTGGCTAAAAAGGCCAGCGCTGCGTTGTTGGTTTTTTCTTGAACACAGGCATATGCGAACGTCTTTCGATCAGTTTGCCTATTGTGCGCGCCCGCGAGCAGCTTCGCGCCCGGCGATTGTAGCCACTACTCACGGCCGCGAGCGTTGCTGCCGTCGACGGCACACGGCACACGCCTCTTGGCTCGAGCAGCCGGCCGGGCACGACATCGACGTTAGCTGCTGGGATGGCGACGGGGACGGTATCGTTTGATCCGTTTCCAACGAAAGCTTCCGGCCAGTCTTTCTCGCCTCGGAGCGATGATTCTCTGTCACAATCGCCTAAAATTTGGGATGTGGAACATGCGCAGCGCTGCCTTTTTACAAGAAACCAGAACTCTGCTCTAGACGATGACGAAGGTAGCTGACGGCCAAACTCATGAAGCAGTTTACGTGACTTTATCATAACAATATTTTTTTCTGCCCGGTTGAATAATCTTTTCACGTTGTTAGGTATCCTGTGTAGACAATTATTAGATCATCACCTAACGTGGGTTGGTGTATCAAGCTAGGTGGCGTCCACACTGATTGCCAAGGATCCTATATAGCTGGATTAGAAGCGCTGTACAAGTGTATTGCTGAATTTGAAGTTATCAGAAGTTGTAAGGTATATATCAGAATGCAACTAATACAAATTTGATTTTTTGTCCTTTCCTCATGCAAATTCAAACTTGAACTGATTACTATGACACGTGATTGGAGTTGGACATATTTTGTAGTTTGTCTGGTCAACAATGTTCAAAGTAGTTCATATGATAATGCAAAAAAAATGACAATCTGGTATTCCTAAACTTATGACATGTCGCTGCAACAATGGTTAATACGATGTCACTTTAGAGGTCTCTAAAAGTTATGTTTCTCAATTCATCATGTACCCTATTGCAGGCTAAAGGCGATTTTCCCTTCAGATAAGCTCAAGATCATGGGGTGGTTAAATCACATCAGAGTTAGCGTGTTCTCAATTTTTCAATATAATGCAAATTCTACGAAAATGCAAGAACAATAATACGTATGAGAGTGGTATAGGAAAGAGAACAAATAATGCTTATATGAGTGGTATAAAAATAGCAAAAGGTTTCTAAGCATATATGTGTGCACATTGTAGATCCAAGAGAAGTTACCATCATCAGCTCAATAGACTATTCTGGATCAGACAAACCGGCAACAACGATGGCTCAATGGACCTTTTTTGGCACGACAACACATCAAAAGATTTTACAAATTTGATTTCTGGCTTGATGCTCTCTTTTGATTGTCCTTTTTATGCAACACTAATCGAATGGTGTCTCCATTTTTACAACATTTTATGTTACATTAGGACTTCTCTGTGGAGGTTTTTGGGAATCAGATGATGTTTTATTATGGTATTGAAATTATACATAGACTATATATATTATAAAAAAAACGTAGCAACGCACGGGTTTTGTACTAGTCAATAATAATATTACCAGGAAGCTCATGAATGGGGCATTTGAGCATTAAAGACTTCAATCTCCCCCACGCTTGGGCGATACTCTCTCCATCATGAGGCCAAAAGTTATATATGCGGTTCCGATCCTTATGAATTTCACTTGGAGGATAGAACTTAGAATAAAATCGAGGCACAATATCATTCCATTCAAGAGAATCCCCATCATCCAGTAATTTATACCAATGCGCCGCTTTACCAGACAGCGATATAGAGAATAATTTCTTCCTAACTTCATCCATAGCAATACCTGCACACTTGAATAAACCGCATAATTCATGTAAGAACAGTAAATGATCTCCAGGGTGGACAGTTCCATCCCCTGTATAGCGGTTATCCACAACACGTTCCATAATTTTCATAGGTATTTTGTATGGAACCTCTTCCTCACCTAGTGCCTCATCCACTACCTTTGCAGTAGTAGTAGATTTTCCAAATAAAAATTCAAGAGAAGATCTCTCCATAATGAATTATAGCAGCAGGCAGAAATAAAATCAGCACAAACAGTAAAAGTTTCCCTTACCAATTCCACTTACCAATAGCGCTTCACTCCCCGGCAACGGCGCCAGAAAATAGTCTTGATGACCCACAAGTATAGGGGGTGTATCGTAGTATTTTCGATAAGTAAGAATGTCGATCCCAACGAGGAGCAGAAGGTGTTGACAAGCAGTTTCGATGAAGGATTCACTGTAAATGATCACGGACAAGTATTCAGGGGGTTTTGATGTAGCAGATGAATAAAGTACGAGTAAGTAAAGTGCGAGAGTAACAATTGCAGTGAGTGGCCCAATCCTTTTTAGCACAAAGGACAAGCCGGTTTGTTTACTTATAATGACCAAACGTTCTTGAGGACACACGGGATTTTAGTCTAGTGCTTTCGCTTCATATAGCTAATTAATCTTCATTGTTTTGATAAGTGTTGTGTGGGTGAACCTATGCTAATGCACCGCCCTTCCTAGGACTAATACATACTTGCGATGACGATGTGCAGCGGTGGAGACGGCGGTGATGATGATGAAGATGATGGTGATGATGATGGAGATGATGTCCAGCTCGATGACGGTGACGATGGCGTCGATTTCCCCCTCTGGGAGGGAATTTCCCCGGCAGATTTCAGCCTGCCGAAGAGCTCTTTTCTCTCTGGTGTTCTCCGCCCCGCAGAGGCGGCTGTGACTCTTCGCGACTATCCTCTGGAGCTTAGGTTTTCGGGACGAAGATATACGCGAAGGAGAGGAGGCCAGAGGGGGCTGTGGGCCCCCTCCCCACAAGGCGGCGCGGCTAGGCCTTGGCCCGCGCCGGCCTGTGAGGTGGGCCCACGGCGGCCCTCCTCGGCTCCTCCTTCTGGCTCCCTTCGTCTTCTGGAAAAATAGGATTTTTCATATAAATTCCGTCAATTGTTGATCTTCTGAAATATTGCATTCTGACGGCGCTTTTTCCAGCAGAATCCTGACTCCGGTGCGCGATCCTCCAATAATCATGAAACATGCAAAATAGATGAAATAACATAAGTATCATCTCCAAATATGAAATATATCAATGAATAACAGCAAATTATGATATAAAATAGTGATGCAAAATGGACGTATCAACTCCCCCCAAGCTTAGACTTCGCTTGTCCCCAAGCGAAACTGAACTCGGTAAACAGGACCACATGTTTATGGAGTGAAGAGTCGATAAATAAAATACGGACAAGAAGCATCATATTCACTCACACAAGACATTCTAGTGAACTCAAGATCTATGAAGATAAACTGAAACACATAATAAGTTTAAGTTATAGTACATGGAATGAATATTGAAGTAGTTCTTTTCCATGTGAAGTTTTAACAAGATTTGAGTGTATTTGACACTCGATGAGTAAAAACACATGAGTGATTTTAGATCACGGATAATATGTACACAATTAGATGTCCTGTGCTCTAAAGGGTTACAAGCATATACCAGAATGATTCATGTGATGATCATTGGACAACAGTAAGAATATCCCTGAGTGCTTTAGAAGAACCAATGATGTTGAATGGATCGTAGCGAACAAGAGGGGGGTGAATGGGCGCTACGTCAAGTTTTAGCCTTTTTCAACTTTTAGTGCAACGGAAGGTAAAGGTGATAGCTTTAGCGATAGCGGTGTTCCTACAATGATCCTAGGACAAGTGCAACAAGTAAAGGAATCAACAAGATAGTAAGAGTGAGGAGCGAGACAACCGGAGGGCGCGAAGATGAGGCGAGGTTTGTTTCCCGCAGTTCCTCCCACAAAATGGAGTACATCTGCGTTGAGGAGGTGCTAGCCTCACACAAGAGGCTAGACGGCCACACCACGAAGGAAGGCCTCACCTTCTTCCTCGAGAGAGCTCCACGAAGGTGCTCCCCCTTCTCCACTAAGGCACCGGTCGAGGCGGTGATTCCTTCATAAGGTTGGGGTGAGCTCCACACCACAAGGAGGCTCCCAACACCCTATGGAGCTAGTACACACCAAGCTAGCCTCCATAGCTGCACTTTCTCCAAGATCCCACCATAGGAACCCTAACACCAAGATCCACTAAGGAATAGCAAGTATTGGTGAAATCTCTCTTGGTAGAACTATAGATCGGGGTCTCCTCCACCACTCCTCAAAGTTTGGGCAAGATTAGTTGGATGGTTGGGGAGATCCTCAAGGTTTAAGCTCAGCAAAAATGGAGGAGAGAGAGAGAGGAGAGATAAAAATGAGTTGGGGAAGAAGGGCCCCTTAAATAGGCTCCTCCAAATCCAACCGTTATGCCCAGTTTTTGCCTAAGCGGTACTACCGCTTCTGCGAAGCGGTACTACCGCTCTAAGTTCGAAATCCCACAGATCTGGTCCACGTGGACACAGAGCGGTACTACCGCTCGAGGTACCGCAATAGGGTCCAAACCTTACTGGACTCAAAGCGGTACCAGAGCGGTACTGAAGCGGTACTGCCGTAACTAGTTACGGTACCTGGGCGGTACCATGGGCGGTACTACTGCTCGTGAGCGGAACTACCGCTCCAGGTACCGCAGAGGTACCGTAACTCGTACTGTGGGTCAAATCAGCGCAGAACTTCAGAGCGGTACTGTGGGCGGTACTAGTAGGGGTAGCGGTACTACCGCTACTAGTACCGGTACTACCGCTACTAGTACCAGTAGTACCGGTCTGGCAAAAACTGGTTTTCTCCCCTTTTTCTCTCCAGCCATGTCACCTCGCGATACACACACAAAACCAGAAAACCTATAAACTACGCCTCAGTCTTCCAATCTTGATGTGTCCAACGAGGTCACCGTGCACTTGCAAATCTAACAATGATACTCAAGACACACGGTGAGATTACTCAAGTGTTGTCATCAAACACACAAAACCCGGGGTTTAGACTTTGCTCTTTCAGATGTATATAGTTTTGTATGGGGTAATGACAAACAAATCGATGTAAGGTGTTGCATCGATATTAGTTTGGTCACATATAAAATCTCAATTAGGTGAAGTGTTGATTAAAAGTTAGCACAATGAGCTAGAAGAAGTCTATGCTAGATTTAGATGAGTTCTAAATATTGTGACAGATTCTACAAACGAAGGCAGAGTATGTCATTGTTTTGACAATGACTGAGGAGTTTTAAGTCGAGGAGTTCTTTGAGAACTTGGTGTAGTTACGATAGTGTCAGAACTTTAAAGCTATATTGTGTGTGACAATATTAGTGACATATTTCGGACTGTGGAATTAAGGTTCCACCAGAAGACTGAACATATATGATTAATGCCGACTCATTTGAAAAATGAGTGATGCGTTGAGACGCAAATGAATTGCAAAATACATACGTTTCTGAGTATGTCAAATTCGTTGACTGAAACCTCTCCCGTGAGCAAAACATGATAAGCACCAGAAGGCCAAGGTGTTATATCTTTACAAAAGAAAACTATATTATTGACTCTAGTGCAAGTGGGAGACTGTTGGAGATATGCCCGAGAGGCAATAATAAAATAGTTATTGTTATATCTTAGTGTTCATTATAAATGTTTACACTCCATGCTATAATTGTATTAACCGGAAACATTGATATATGTGTGTTGTGTAAACAACCAGAGTCCCTAGTAAGCCTCTCTTTTAACTAGCTTGTTGATTAATAGATGATCATGGTTTCCTGATCATGAACATAGGATGTTATTAATAACAAGATCATATCATTAGGTGAAATATGTGATGGACACACCCATAGTAAGCATAGCATGAGATCAAGTCATTAAGTTCAACTTGCTATAAACTTTCGATACATAGTTACCTAGTCCTTCGACGACGAGATCATGTAAATCACTTACACCGGAAAGATGCTTTGATTACATCAAATGCCATTGCGTAAATGAGTGGTTATAAAGATGGGATTAAGTATTCGGAAAGTGTGAGTTGAGGCATATGGATCAAGAGTGGGATTTGTCCATCCCGATGACGGATAGATATACCCTGGGCCCTCTCGGTGGAATGTCGTCTGATTAGCTTGCAAGCATGTGACTAGGTCACAAGAGATGACATACCACAGTACGAGTAAAGAGTACTTGTCGGTAACGAGGTTGAACTAGGTATGGAGATACCGATGATCGAACCTCGGACAAGTAAAGTATCGCGTGACAAAGGGAATCGGTATCGTATGTAAATGGTTCAATCGATCACTAAGTTATTGTTGAATATGTGGGAGCCATTATGGATCTCCAGATCCCGCTATTGGTTATTGGTCGGAGAGGAGTCTCGACCATGTCTGCATAATTCACGAACCGTAGGGTGACACACTTAAGGTTTGATGTCATTTTAAGTAGATATGGAATATGGAATGGAGTTCGAATGTTGTTCGGAGTCTCAAATGGGATCCAACACATCACGAGGAGTTCCGGAATGGTCCGGAGAATAAGATTCATATATAGGAAGTCACTTTCCAAGTTTGGAAATGATCCGGTGCATTTATGGAAGGCGCTAGAATGTTCTAGAATCTTCCGGAAGAAATCACCATGGAAGGTGGAGTCCCGGATGGACTCCACCAACCCTAACCAGCCAACCAAGAGGGAAGGTGGAGTCCATGGTGGACTCCACCACCTTGGCCGGCCAAGGAAGAAATCACTGCTGTCCACAACTGGCGCGTGGTTGACGTGGGAGGTAGAAATCTCTGTGGTGTAGCTTTTCGTTCCCCGGCAACGGCGCCAGAAAATAGCTTGATGTCTACTCACGCTTCTTTTCCTGTAGACAGTGTTGGGCCTCCAAGAGCAGAGGTTTGTAGAACAGCAGCAAGTTTTCCCTTAAGTGGATCACCCAAGGTTTATCGAACTCAGGGAGGAAGAGGTTAAAGATATCCCTCTCAAGCAACCCTGCAATCACGATACAAGAAGTCTCTTGTGTCCCCAACACACCTAATACACTTGTCAGATGTATAGGTGCACTAGTTCGGCGAAGAGATAGTGATATACCAGTGGTATGAATGAATATGAGCAGTAGTAACGGTACCAGAAAATAGCTTGCTGGCGTGCAGTTGATGGTGGTAATATTGCAGGAAGTAAAGATGCAGTAAAACAGTAAATAAGCGATGATTGCAGTATTTGGAAACAAGGCCTAGGGATCATACTTTCACTAGTGGACACTCTCAACATTGATCACATAATAAAACCACTCTACACTCTCTTGTTGGATGATGAACACCATTAATTGTGTAGGGCTACAAGAGCACCTCAATGCCGAAGTTAACAAGCTCCACAACATTCGATATTCATTTTAAGTAACCTTAGAGTGCATGATAGACCAACGCAATTATACCAAGTACTAACATAGCATGCACACTGTCACCGACAGGCTATGAAAGGAGGAATAGATCACATCAATACTATCATAGTAATAGTTAACTTCATAATCTACAAGAGATCACAATCATAAACTACGCCAAGTACTACATGATGCACACACTGTCACCATTACATCATGGAGGAGGAATAGAGTACTTTAATAACATTACTAGAGTAGCACATAGATGAATAGTGATACAAAGCTCATATGAATCTCAATCATGTAAGGCAGCTCATGAGATCATTGTATTGAAGTACATGGGAGAGAGATTAACCACATAGCTACCGGTACAGCCCTTAGCCTCGAGGGAGAACTACTCCCTCCTCATGGGAGACAACAGCGGTGATGAAGATGGCGGTGGTGTCGATGGAGATGCCTTCCGGGGGCACTTCCCCGTCCCGGCGGCGTGCCGGAACAGAGAATCCTGTCCCCCAGATCTTGGCTTCGCGATGGCGGCGGCTCTGGAAGGTTTCTCGTACCGTGGCTTTTATAGGCGGAGAGTCGGAGTCGGAGGGGCTACGGGGCAGCCACACAACAGGGGGGCGCGCCCCCCTGGGCCGCGCCGCCACCATGTGTGGTGGCCCTGGGCCTCTCCTCTGGCCCCTCTTCGGTGTTCTGGAAGCTTCCTTGAAATATAAGATATTGGGCGTTGATTTCGTCCAATTCCGAGAATATTTACTTACTAGGATTTCTGAAACCAAAAACAGCAGAAAACAGGAACTGGCACTTCGGCATCTCGTCAATAGGTTAGTTCTGGAAAATGCATCAAAACGATATAAAGTGTGAACAAAACATGTAGGTATTGTCATAAAACAAGCATGGAACATCAGAAATTATAGATACGTTGGAGACGTATCAGCATCCCCAAGCTTAGTTCCTACTCGTCCTCGAGTAGGTAAACGATAACAAAGATAATTTCTGAAGTGACATGCTACTTACATGATCTTGATCCAATAATGATGTAAAGCGTATGAACTGAGATCAAATCATTCAAAGCAAATGTCTATATTGATATAAGATATGATAATGCAAGAGTTAAACAAGCTAGAAGTTTTCATGAACTATTGCTTCAAAGACATGAAACCGTACAAAGTTCATTAAAGATGTGTTAAGTATTCAGTGTAGAAGTTCTATCCTTCATTCCAAGCATCAAGTAAAATTTCACAACATAAGAAGGATTCAGTCAAGTAAACATAAACATGAACGTCATGAATCAACTGTTTCGAAGCTTACTCAACCGGTGAGCGCAAGCATTTGGCATTGGCACCAGGATGTTATGGCATAAAGAACGTTAATGGGGGCTTGGAAGGCCAAATGGAAGAAAGTCTTACAAAGCTATAAGTGATCATTAGACAAGAGGAAGTCTTATGATCGAAGCTATGTAAGGAGTAGTGATTGCCATGCAACGGATGCACATAGAGCTATATGTGTATGAAAGCTCTCCAATGGAACTAGTGGGGGTGCATTCAACTTGGTTGCTCACGAAGACCTAGAGCACTTTTGAGGAGGCTCATCATTGGAATATACAACCCAAGTTCTATAGTGTAAATTCCCCACATAGTTATACTAGTAAAACATGAAAACTCTCTCATATGAAGTGTAGGTGCTAAACATGAGCACAAATGATGACTATGAATATGCAGGTGCTAAAACATGAGCACAAGTGTGGATAAAAGATAGTAATGCTGCCCCTTTTTCTTTATTCCTCTTTTTTTTCTTTTCTATTTTTTTCTTTCTTTTCTTTTTCTCTTTTTGATGGCCTCTGATACGTCTCCGACGTATCGATAATTTCTTATGTTCCATGCCACATTATTGATGTTATCTACATGTTTTATGCACACTTTATGTCATATTCGTGCATTTTCTGGAACTAACCTATTAACAAGATGCCGAAGTGCCGATTCTTGTTTTTACTGCTGTTTTTGGTTTCAGAAATCCTAGTAAGGAAATATTCTCGGAATTGGACGAAATCAAAGCCCAGGGGCCTATTTTTCCACGAAGCTTCCAGAAGTCCGAAGGAGAGACGAAGACGGGCCACGAGGGGGCCACACCCTAGGGCGGCGCGGCCCCCCCTTGGCCGCGCGGCCCTGTGGTGTGGGGCCCCCGTGCCGCCTCTTGACCTGCCCTTCCGCCTACAAATAGCCTCCGTGACGAAACCCCCAGTACCGAGAGCCACGATACGGAAAACCTTCCGTAGACGCCGCCAACGCCGATCCCATCTCGGGGGATCCAGGAGATCGCCTCCGGCACCCTGCCGGAGAGGGGAATCATCTCCCGGAGGACTCTACGCCGCCATGGTCGCCTCCGGTGTGATGTGTGAGTAGTCTACCCCTGGACTATGGGTCCATAGCAGTAGCTAGATGGTTGTCTTCTCCCCATTGTGCTATCATTGTCGGATCTTGTGAGCTGCCTAACATGATCAAGATCATCTATCTGTAATTCTATATGTTGCGTTTGTTGGGATCCGATGAATAGAGAATACTTGTTATGTTGATTATCAAAGTTATATCTACGTGTTGTTTATGATCTCGCATGCTCTCCGTTACTAGTAGATGCTCTGGCCAAGTAGATGCTTGTAACTCCAAGAGGGAGTACTTATGCTCGATAGTGGGTTCATGCCTGCATTGACACCTGGGACAAGGATGAGAAAGTTCTAAGGTTGTGTTGTGCTGTTGCCACTTGGTATAAAACATTGATGGTATGTCTAATGATGTAGTTTTTGATTAAATTACGCACCATACTTAATGCAATTGTCTGTTGAGTTGCAAGTTAATACTGGATGGGGTTCGGATGATAACCTGAAGGTGGAATTTTTAGGCATAGATGCGATTGGATGGCGGTCTATGTACTTTGTCGTAATGCCCAATTAAATCTCACTATACTCATCATGATATGTATGTGCATTGTCATGCTCTCTTTATTTGTCAATTGCCCAACTGTAATTTGTTCACCCAACATGCTGCTTGTCTTATGGGAGAGACACCTCTAGTGAACTGTGGACCCCGGTCCATTTCTCTTTCTTGAAATACAATCTCTTTACATCTTGTTCTACTGTTTTTCGCAAACAATCATCTTCCACACAATACGGTTAATCCTTTGTTACAGCAAGCCGGTGAGATTGACAACCTCACTGCTTCGTTGGGGCAAAGTACTTTGGTTGTGTTGTGCAGTTCCACGTTGGCGCCGGAATTCCTGGTGTTGCGCCGCACTACATCCCGCCGCCATCAACCTTCAACGTGCTTCTTGGCTCCTCCTGGTTCGATAAACCTTGGTTTCTTTCTGAGGGAAAACTTGCTGCTGTGCGCATCATACCTTCCTCTTGGGGTTCCCAACGAACGTGTGAGTTACACGCCATCAAGCTCTTTTTCTGGCGCCGTTGTCGGGGAGATCAAGACACGCTGCAAGGGGAGTCTCCACTTCTCAATCTCTTTACTTTGTTTTTGTCTTGCTTAGTTTTATTTACTACTTTGTTTGCTGCACTAAATCAAAATACAAAAAAATTAGTTGCTAGTTTTACTTTACTTGTTATCTTGTTTGCTATATCAAAAACACAAAAAAATTAGTTTACTTGCATTTACTTTATCTAGTTTGCTTTATTTACTGTTGCTAAAATGGCCAACGCTGAAAATACTAAGTTGTGTGACTTCACAACCACAAATAATAATGATTTCTTATGCACACCTATTGCTCCACCTGCTACTACAGCAGAATTCTTTGAAATTAAGCTCGCTTTACTGAATCTTGTTATGCGAGAGCAATTTTCCGTGTTAGTTCCGATGATGCTGCTGCCCATCTTAATAATTTTGTTGAACTATGTGAAATGCAAAAATATAAAGATGTAGATGGTGATATTATTAAACTAAAATTGTTCCCTTTCTCATTAAGAGGAAGAGCTAAAGATTGGTTGCTATCTCTGCCTAAGAATAGTATTGATTCATGGACTAAATGCAAGGATGCTTTTATTGGTAGATATTATCCCCCTGCTAAAATTATATCTTTGAGGAGTAGCATAATGAATTTTAAACAATTAGATACTGAACATGTTGCTCAAGCTTGGGAAAGAATGAAATCTTTGGTTAAAAATTGCCCAACCCATGGACTGACTACTTGGATGATCATCCAAACCTTCTATGCAGGACTAAATTTTTCTTCACGGAATTTATTGGATTCAGCTGCTGGAGGTACCTTTATGTCCATCACTCTTGGTGAAGCAACAAAGCTTCTTGATAATATGATGATCAACTACTCTGAATGGCACACGGAAAGAGCTCCACAAGGTAAGAAGGTAAATTCTGTCGAAGAAACCTCTTCCTTGAGTGATAAGATTGATGCTATTATGTCTATGCTTGTGAATGATAGGACTAATATTGATCCTAATAATGTTCCATTAGCTTCATTGGTTGCACAAGAAGAACATGTTGATGTAAACTTCATTAAAAATAATAATTTCAACAACAATGCTTACCGGAACAATTCTAGTAACAACTATAGGCCATATCCTTATAATAGTGGCAACGGCTATGGTAATTCTTATGGGAATTCTTACAATAATAATAGGAACACACCCCCTGGACTTGAAGCCATGCTTAAATAATTTATTAGTACACAAACTGCTTTTAACAAATCTGTTGAAGAAAAGCTTGGGAAAATTGATATACTTGCTTCTAAAGTCGATAGTCTTGCTGCTGATGTTGATCTTTTGAAATCAAAAGTTTTGCCTAATGAGAATCATCATAATAAAATTGTTACTACAGCAAATGCCATTCAAGTTAGAATTAATGAGAATATAAGATTAATGGCTGAACTGCGTGCTAGGTGGGATAGAGAAGAAAATGAAAAACTAGCTAAAGAGAAAAATGTAGCTAAAGTTTGGACTATTACCACCACTAGTAATGCTAATGCTACACATGTTGCTGCACCTCTTACTAATACTAATAAAAGAATTGGTGTTAGCAATGTTTCCACTTCTAATGCAAAGCGCAAAAAAATGCCTGAAACTGCTAAAACTGCTGAAACTGCCTGTGATAAAGCTGCTGAAATTTTTTCCAACATTGGGGATGATGATCCCATTGCTTTAGATTATAATGGTTTGAATTTTGATGATTGCCACATCTCTGAAGTTATAAAGTTCTTGCAAAAACTTGCTAAAAGTCCTAATGCTAGTGCTATAAATTTGGCTTTCACACATCATATTAGAAATGCTCTCATAAAAGCTAGAGAAGAGAAACTAGAGCGTGAAACCTCTATTCCTAAAAAGCTAGAGGATGGTTGGGAGCCCATCATTAAGATGAAGGTTAAAGATTTTGATTGTAATGCTTTATGTGATCTTGGTGCAAGTATTTCTGTTATGCCTAAGAAAATTTATAATATGCTTGACTTGCCACCGCTGAAAAATTGTTATTTGGATGTTAATCTTGCTGATCATTCTACAAAGAAACCTTTGGGTAAGGTTGATAATGTTCGTATTACCGTTAACAATAATCTTGTTCCCGTTGATTTTGTTGTCTTGGATATTGAATGCAATGCATCTTGTCCCATTATATTGGGAAGACCTTTTCTTCGAACTGTTGGTGCTATTATTGATATGAAGGAAGGTAATATAAAATATCAATTTCCTCTCAAGAAAGGTATGGAACACTTCCCTAGAAAGAGAATGAAGTACCCTTTTGATTCTATTATGAGAACAAATTATGATGTTGACACTTCGTCTCTTGATAATACTTGATACACACTTTCTGCGCCTAGCTGAAAGGCGTTAAAGAAAAGCGCTTATGGGAGACAACCCATGTTTTTACCTACAGTACTTTGTTTTTATTTTGTGTCTTGGAAGTTGTTTACTACTGTAGCAACCTCTCCTTATCTTAGTTTTGTGTTTTGTTGTGCCAAGTTAAGCCGTTGATAGAAAAGTAAGTACTAGATTTGGATTACTGCACAGTTCCAGATTTCTTTGCTGTCACGAATCTGGGTCCACCTCCCTGTAGGTAGCTCAGAAAATTAAGCCAATTTACGTGCATGATCCTCAGATATGTACGCAACTTTCATTCAATTTGAGCATTTTCATCTGAGCAAGTCTGGTGCCATTTTAAAATTCGTCAATACGAACTGTTCTGTTTTGACAGATTCTGCTTTTTATTTCGCATTGCCTCTTTTGCTATGTTGGATGAATTTCTTTGATCCACTAATGTCCAGTAGCATTATACAATGTCCAGAAGTGTTAAGAATGATTGTGTCACCTCTGAATATGTCAATTTATATTATGCACTAACCCTCTAATGAGTTGTTTCGAGTTTGGTGTGGAGGAAGTTTTCAAGGATCAAGAGAGGAGTATGATGCAACATGATCAAGGAGAGTGAAAGCTCTAAGCTTGGGGATGCCCCGGTGGTTCACCCCTGCATATATCAAGAAGACTCAAGCGTCTAAGCTTGGGGATGCCCAAGGCATCCCCTTCTTCATCGACAACATTATCAGGTTCCTCCCCTGAAACTATATTTTTATTCCATCACATCTTATGTGCTTTTTCTTGGAGCGTCGGTTTGTTTTTGTTTTTTGTTTTGTTTGAATAAAATGGATCCTAGCATTCACTTTATGGGAGAGAGACACGCTCCGCTGTAGCATATGGACAAGTATGTCCTTGGTTTCTACTCATAGTATTCATGGCGAAGTTTCTCCTTCGTTAAATTGTTATATGGTTGGAATTGGAAAATGATACATGTAGTAATTGCTATAAATGTCTTGGGTAATGTGATACTTGGCAATTGTTGTGCTCATGATTAATCTCTTGCATCATATGCTTTGCACCCATTAATGAAGAAATACATAGAGCATGCTAAAATTTGGTTTGCATATTTGGTTTCTCTATGGTCTAGATAATTTCTAGTATTGAGTTTGAACAACAAGGAAGACGGTGTAGAGTCTTATAATGTTTTCAATATGTCTTTTATGTGAGTTTTGCTGCACCGGTTTATCCTTGTGTTTGTTTCAAATAAGCCTTGCTAGCCTAAACCTTGTATCGAGAGGGAATACTTCTCATGCATCCAAAATACTTGAGCCAACCACTATGCCATTTGTGTCCACCATACCTACCTACTACATGGTATTTTCCGCCATTCCAAAGTAAATTGCTTGAGTGCTACCTTTAAAATTCCATCATTCACCTTTGCAATATATAGCTCATGGGACAAATAGCTTAAAAACTATTGTGGTATTGAATATGTAATTATGCACTTTATCTCTTATTAAGTTGCTTGTTGTGCGATAACCATGTTTATGGGACGCCATCAACTTTTCATTGTTGAATTTCATGTGAGTTGCTATGCATGTTCGTCTTGTCTGAAGTAAGGGCGATCTACACTGAGTTGAATGGTTTGAGCATGCATATTGTTAGAGAAGAACATTGGGCCGCTAACTAAAGCCATGATCCATGGTGGAAGTTTCAGTTTTGGACAAACATCCTCAAATCTCTAATGAGAAAAGAATTAATTGTTGCTGAATGCTTAAAGCATTAAAAGAGGAGTCCATTATCTGTTGTCTATGTTGTCCCGGTATGGATGTCTAAGTTGAGAATAATCAAAAGCGAGAAATCCAAATGCGAGCTTTCTCCTTAGACCTTTGTACAGGCGGCATAGAGGTACCCCTTTGTGATACTTGGTTAAAGCATATGTATTGCGGTGATAATCCAGGTAGTCCAAGCTAATTAGGACAAGGTGCGGGCACTATTGGTACACTATGCATGAGGCTTGCAACTTATAAGATATAATTTACATGATGCATATGCATTATTACTACCGTTGACAAAATTGTTTCATGTTTTCAAAATCAAAGCTCTAGCACAAATATAGCAATCGATGCTTTTCCTCTATGAGGACCATTCTTTTACTTTCAATGTTGAGTCAGTTCACCTATTTCTCTCCACCTCAAGAAGCAAACACTTGTGTGAACTGTGCATTGATTCCTACATACTTGCTTATTGCACTTATTATATTACTCTATGTTGACAATATCCATGAGATATACATGTTACAAGTTGAAAGCAACCGCTGAAACTTAATCTTCCTTTGTGTTGCTTCAATGACTTTACTTTGAATTATTGCTTTATGAGTTAACTCTTATGCAAGACTTATTGATGCTTGTCTTGAAGTGCTATTCATGAAAAGTCTTTGCTTTATGATTCACTTGCTTACTCATGTCATATACATTGTTTTGATCGCTGCATTCACTACATATGCTTTACAAATAGTATGATCAAGATTATGATGGCATGTCACTCCAGAAATTATCTGTGTTATCGTTTTACCTGCTCGGGACGAGCAGAACTAAGCTTGGGGATGCTGATACGTCTCCGACGTATCGATAATTTCTTATGTTCCATGCCACATTATTGATGTTATCTACATGTTTTATGCACACTTTATGTCATATTCGTGCATTTTCTGGAACTAACCTATTAACAAGATGCCGAAGTGCCGATTCTTGTTTTTCTGCTGTTTTTGGTTTCAGAAATCCTAGTAAGGAAATATTCTCGGAATTGGACGAAATCAAAGCCCAGGGGCCTATTTTTCCACGAAGCTTCCAGAAGTCCGAAGGAGAGACAAAGAGGGGCCACGAGGGGGCCACACCCTAGGGCGGCGCGGCCCCCCCTTGGCCGCGCGGCCCTGTGGTGTGGGGCTCCCGTGCCGCCTCTTGACCTGCCCTTCCGCCTACAAATAGCCTCCGTGACGAAACCCCCGCATGCCGAGAGCCACGATACGGAAAACCTTCCGGAGACGCCGCCAACGCCGATCCCATCTCGGGGATCCAGGAGATCGCCTCCGGCACTGCCGGAGAGGGGAATCATCTCCCGGAGGACTCTACGCCGCCATGGTCGCCTCCGGTGTGATGTGTGAGTAGTCTACCCCTGGACTATGGGTCCATAGCAGTAGCTAGATGGTTGTCTTCTCCCCATTGTGCTATCATTGTCGGATCTTGTGAGCTGCCTAACATGATCAAGATCATCTATCTGTAATTCTATATGTTGCGTTTGTTGGGATCCGATGAATAGAGAATACTTGTTATGTTGATTATCAAAGTTATATCTACGTGTTGTTTATGATCTTGCATGCTCTCCGTTACTAGTAGATGCTCTGGCCAAGTAGATGCTTGTAACTCCAAGAGGGAGTACTTATGCTCGATAGTGGGTTCATGCCTGCATTGACACCGGGACAAGTGATGAAAGTTCTAAGGTTGTGTTGTGCTGTTGCCACTAGGGATAAAACATTGATGCTATGTCTAAGGATGTAGTTGTTGATTACATTACGCACCATACTTAATGCAATTGTCTGTTGCTTTGCAACTTAATACTGGAGGGGGTTCGGATGATAACCTGAAGGTGGACTTTTTAGGCATAGATGCAGTTGGATGGCGGTCTATGTACTTTGTCGTAATGCCCAATTAAATCTCACTATACTCATCATGATATGTATGTGCATTGTCATGCTCTCTTTATTTGTCAATTGCCCAACTGTAATTTGTTCACCCAACATGCTGCTTGTCTTATGGGAGAGACACCTCTAGTGAACTGTGGACCCCGGTCCAATTCTCTTTACTGAAATACAATCTACTGCAATACTGTTCTACTGTTTTCTACAAACAATCATCTTCCACACAATACGGTTAATCCTTTGTTACAGCAAGCCGGTGAGATTGACAACCTCACTGTTTCATTGGGGCAAAGTACTTTGGTTGTGTTGTGCAGGTTCCACGTTGGCGCCGGAATCCCTGGTGTTGCGCCGCACTACATCCCGCCGCCATCAACCTTCAACGTGCTTCTTGGCTCCTCCTGGTTCGATAAACCTTGGTTTCTTTCTGAGGGAAAACTTGCTGCTGTGCGCATCATACCTTCCTGTTGGGGTTCCCAACGAACGTGTGAGTTACACGCCATCAGCCTCCATGGCTCTTTTCACTTTTAGGGGCAACATCCTAATATGACAACACACTTTTTGGTACAAAGAACTCATAATGAATAAAACATGATGTATGAAACTGTATGCCTCTGCCAGTGTAGCAGGATGTGCAATGATCAAGCGTAACATGGGTAAACCACACATCAGCTGTATAGAATCATGCAAAGCAATATATAAATAATAAATGACAACATGTAATGTAAAATGGAAGTTGCATGGCAATATATCTCGGAACAGCTATGGAAATGCTGTGGTAGGTAGGTATGGTGGCTGTTTTGAGGAGATGTATGGGCTTATGTGTAGGAGAACAAGAGAAAGTCCTCCCACGGGTTTGGATGTACTGGCGAAGTATGCACAATTCTCAATGTGAGCAAAAGGCAATGCACAGTACCGAAGAGGCTAGCAAATTTGGATGGTGGAAGTGCCAAAAACCGTAGCTTAACATTAGTCAAAAAGAACTCACAACTTATTGCAAACAACTAGCAGGTTCATCATTAAGAGCATGATTAAAATTTACTCCAAGGAGGGCCGTTCACGGTGGCACAAGTACCCCGCTAGCTCCCTCGACCTTCAGCACAACTTAGTTATTACGATGAACTCTCAGACATGGAAAGCTATCAAGTCCAACTACACCTTCACCTATTTAAATAGAGTTTGTAGTACGGCACAAGCTTAAAGACAACAATCCACTACTAATTTTAACTTATTTATCCAGCAAGCCTTACCATCTAAATACCTCAAAATGTTTGCAAAGAATCAAGTTATCAAAGCTCAATGATCTACAAGATTATGCAAGTGTTTCATTATACCACTACCACATGCAACATTTCCAAGATCCAACCTTCACCATGAACATTAAAAGTAAAGCTAAGAACACTAGTGTTCATATGAACAAGCGGAGCGTGTCTCTCTCCCACACAAGCATGAATTTATTCAAACAAAACAAAAATAAAAACAAACAGACGCTCCAAGTAAAGTGCATAAGATGTGACCGAATAAAAATATAGTTTCAAGAGAAGTGACCTGATAAGTTGTTGATTAAGAAGGGGATGCCTTGGGCAACCCCAAGCTTAGATGCTTGAGTCTTCTTCAAATATGCAGGGATGAACCACGGGGGCATCCCCAAGCTTAGGCTTTTCACTCTTCTTGATCATATATCATCCTCCTCTCTTGACCCTTGAAAACTTCCTCCACACCAAACTCAAAACAAACTCATTAGAGGGTTAGTGCATAATCAAAAATTCACATGTTCAGAGGTGACACAATCATTCTTAACACTTTTGGACATTGCTCAAAGCTACTGGAAGTCAATGGAACAAAGAAATCCATCCAACATAGCAAAAGAGGCAATGCGAAATAAAAGGCAGAATCTTTCAAAACAGAACAGTCCGTAAAGAAGAATTTTTTAGAGGCACTGGACTTGCTCAGATGAAAATTCTCAAATTGAATGAAAGTTGTGTACATATCTGAGGATCACTCACGTAAATTGGAAGATTTTTCCGAGTTACCTACAGAGAACCCTGCCCAAATTCGTGACAGCAAAAAAATCTGTTTCTGCGCAGTAATCCAAATCTAGTATCAACCTTACTATCAAAGACTTTACTTGGCACAACAATGCAATAAAATAAAGATAAGGAGAGGTTGCTACAGTAGTAACAACTTCCAAGACTCAACAAAACAGTAGCAAAATAAAAACATGGGTTATCTCCCAAGAAGTGCTTTCTTTATAGCCATTAAGATGGGCTCAGCAATTTCAATAATGCACTCGCAAGAAATAAGAGTTGAAGCAAAAGAGAGCATCAAAAAGCAAATTCATAACACATTTAAGTCTAATCCACTTCCTATGCATAGGAATCTTGTAAATAAACAAGTTCATGAAGAGCAAAGTGACAAGCATAGGAAGATAAAACAAGTGTAACTTCAAAAATTTCAGCATATAGAGAGGTGTTTTAGTAACATGAAAATTTCTACAACCATATTTTCCTCTCTCATAAAGATTTTCAGTAGCATCATGAACAAACTCAACAATATATCAATCAAATGAAACATTCTTATCATGAGCTACATGCATAAAATTATTAATACTCCCAACATAAGCATAGTCATTCTTATTAATTGTAGTGGGAGCAAATTCAACAAAGTAGCTATCATTATTATTCTCATCAAGTGTAGGAGGCATAGTATAATCATAATAAAATTTATCCTCCATAGTAGGCGGCACCAAAAGACTACTATCATTATAATCATCATAAATAGGAGGCAAAGTATCATCAAAGAAAATTTTCTCCTCAATGCTTGGGGGACTAAAAATATCATGCTCATCAAAACCAGCTTCCCCAAGCTTAGAATTTTCCATATCATTAGCAACAATGGTGTTCAAAGCGTTCATACTAATATCATTGCTACTAGCATGCAAATAATATTCCATAGGTTTTTTAATTTTCGCATCAAACAATCCATGTCTTAACTCAGGAAATAGATTAAAAAGCTCCATGTTATTTTCCATTATGCCTTACTAGTGTTTAACAAGAAACAAAAAGATGCAATTGCAGGATCTAAAGGAAATAGCTTCGAGCACTTACAACGGCACCAGAAAATAGCTTAGTTACCTGGGACCAGAGTGTGAGTGCCTTTTACCTTTCCTCCCCGGCAACGGCGCCAGAAAATAGCTTGCTGTCCACAACTGGCGCGTGGTTGATGTGGGAGGTAGAAATCTCTGTGGTGTAGCTTTTCGTTCCCCGGCAACGGCGCCAGAAAATAGCTTGATGTCTACTCACGCTTCTTTTCCTGTAGACAGTGTTGGGCCTCCAAGAGCAGAGGTTTGTAGAACAACAACAAGTTTTCCCTTAAGTGGATCACCCAAGGTTTATCGAACTCAGGGAGGAAGAGGTCAAAGATATCCCTCTCAAGCAACCCTGCAATCACGATACAAGAAGTCTCTTGTGTCCCCAACACACCTAATACACTTGTCAGATGTATAGGTGCACTAGTCGGCGAAGAGATAGTGAAATACCAGTGGTATGAATGAATATGAGCAGTAGTAACGATACCAGAAAATAGCTTGCTGGCGTGCAGTTGATGGTGGTAATATTGCAGGAAGTAAAGATGCAGTAAAACAGTAAATAAGCGATGATTGCAGTATTTGGAAACAAGACCTAGGGATCATACTTTCACTAGTGGACACTCTCAACATTGATCACATAATAAAACCACTCTACACTCTCTTGTTGGATGATGAACACCATTAATTGTGTAGGGCTACAAGAGCACCTCAATGCCGGAGTTAACAAGCTCCACAACATTCGATATTCATATTTAAGAAACCTTAGAGTGCATGATAGACCAACGCAATTACACCAAGTACTAACATAGCATGCACACTGTCACCGACAGGCTATGAAAGGAGGAATAGATCACATCAATACTATCATAGTAATAGTTAACTTCATAATCTACAAGAGATCACAATCATAAACTACGCCAAGTACTACATGATGCACACACTGTCACCATTACATCATGGAGGAGGAATAGAGTACTTTAATAACATCACTAGAGTAGCACATAGATGAATAGTGATACAAAGCTCATATGAATCTCAATCATGTAAGGCAGCTCATGAGATCATTGTATTGAAGTACATGGGACAGAGATTAACCACATAGCTACCGGTACAGCCCTTAGCCTCGAGGGAGAACTACTCCCTCCTCATAGGAGACAGCAGCGGTGATGAAGATGGCGGTGGTGTCGATGGAGATGCCTTCCGGGGCACTTCCCCGTCCCGGCGGCGTGCCGGAACAGAGACTCCTGTCCCCCAGATCTTGGCTTCACGATGGCGGCGGCTCCGAAAGGTTTCTCGTACCGTGGCTTATTCCCCTCGAAGATTTAGGTCAAGAAGGCTTTTATAGGCGGAGAGTCGGAGTTGGAGGGGCTACGGGGCAGCCACACAACAGGCCCCCCCTGGGCCGCGCCACCACCATGTGTGGTGGCCCTGGGCCTCTCCTCTGGCCCCTCTTCGGTGTTCTGGAAGCTTCCTTGAAATATAAGATACTGGGCGTTGATTTCGTCCAATTCCGAGAATATTTCCTTACTAGGATTTCTGAAACCAAAAACAGCAGAAAACAGGAACTGGCTTTTCGGCATCTCGTCAATAGGTTAGTTCCGGAAAATGCATCAAAACGATATAAAGTGTGAACAAAACATGTAGGTATTGTCATAAAACAAGCATGTAACATCAGAAATTATAGATATGTGAAGGAGATATGCCCAAGAGGCAATAATAAAAGTGGTTATTATATATCTTTATGTTTATGATAAATGTTTATATGTCATGCTATAATTGTATTAACCGAAACACTAGTACATGTGTGATATGTAGACAACAAAGAGTCCCTAGTATGCCTCTTAACTAGCTTGTTGATTAATGGATGATTAGTTTCATAATCATGAACATTGGATGTTATTAATAACAAGGTTATGTCATTGTATGAATGATGTAATGGACACACCCATTAAGCGTAGCATAAGATCACGTCATTAAGTTATTTGCTATAAGCTTTCGATACATAGTTACCTAGTCCTTATGACCATGAGATCATGTAAATCACTTATGCCGGAAAGGTACTTTGATTACACCAAACGCCACTGCGTAAATGGGTGGTTATAAAGGTGGGATTAAGTATCCGGAAAGTATGAGTTGAGGCATATGGATCAACAGTGGGATTTGTCCATCCCGATGACGGATAGATATACTCTGGGCCCTCTCGGTGGAATGTCGTCTAATTTCTTGCAAGCATATGAATAAGTTCATAAGAGACCACATACCACGGTACGAGTAAAGAGTACTTGTCAGGAGACGAGGTTGAACAAGGTATAGAGTGATACCGATGATCAAACCTCGGACAAGTAAAATATCGCGTGACAAAGGGAATTGGTATCGTATGTGAATGGTTCATTCGATCACTGAAGTCATCGTTGAATATGTGGGAGCCATTATGGATCTCCAGATCCCGCTATTGGTTATTGGTCGGAGTGAGTACTCAACCATGTCCGCATAGTTCGCGAACCGTAGGGTGACACACTTAAGGTTTGATGTTGAAATGGTAGAACTTGAATATGGAATGGAGTTCGAATATTTGTTCGGAGTCCCGGATGAGATCCCGGACATCACGAGGAGTTCCAGAATGGTCCGGAGAATAAGATTCATATATAGGAAGTCATATTCCAAGTTTGGAAATGATCCGATGCATTTATGGCAGGTTCTAGAAGGTTCTAGAAAAGTCCGGAAGAAATCACCATGGAAAGTAGAGTCCCGGAGGGACTCCACCTTGCATGGCCAGCCAACCCTAAAGGGGAGGAGTCCAAGGTGGACTCCCCAAGGGTGGCCGGCCAACCCCCCTCATGGAAGGGGGGAATCCCACCCCAAGTGGGATTCCCACCTTGGGTAGGTTTCCCTACACATGGAAGGTTTTTGGTTCGGGTCTTATTCGAAGACTTGTAGTCCAACACTTGGGGCTTCCACCTATATAATGAGGGGCATAGGAGAGGGGGTAGACCACTACAAGCCCATATCTTGGCCGCACCCCTAGGTGGCCAGCCACCCCCTCTCCCAAACCCTAGCCGCCCCCTCTCTCCTCCTCTTCTCCCGCACGCTTAGCGAAGCTCCGCCGGAGATCTCCACCGCCACCATGCCGTCGTGCTGCCGGATTCAAGGAGGAGCTACTACTTCCGCTGCCCGCTGGAACGGGGAGAAGGACGTCGTCTTCATCAACACCGAACGTGTGACCGAGTACGGAGGTGCTGCCCGATCGTGGCACCGTGATCAAGATCTTCTACGCGCTTTTGCAAGCGGCAAGTGATCGTCTACCGCAGCAATAAGAGCCTACTCTTATAGGCTTTGGAAATCTTCAAGGGTTAGTCTTGATCATCCCCTCGTTGCTCCCGTCTTCTAGATTGCATCTTGGCTTGGATTGCGTTCTCGCGGTAGGAAATTTTTTATATTCTATGCAACGTTATCCTACAGTGGTATCAGAGTCGTTTCTATGCATAGATGGTTGCACGAGTAGAACACAATGGTTTTGTGGGCATTGATGCTCTTGTTATCTTTAGTTTGAGTACTTTGCATCTTTGTGGCATAGTGGGATGAAGCGGCTCGGACTAACTTTACATGACCGCGTTCATGAGACTTGTTCCTCGTACGACATGCAACTTGTATTGCATAAGAGGCTTTGCGGGTGTCTGTCTCTCCTACTATAGTGAAGATTCAATTTACTCTTCTATTGACAACACTAGTATCACCGTTGTGGTTCATGTTCGTAGGTTGATTAGATCTTACTCGAAAACCCTAAACCACGTAAAATATGCAAACCAAATTAGAGACGTCTAACTTGTTTTTGCAGGGTTTGGTGATGTGATATGGCCATAATGTGATGATGAATATGTATGAGATGATCATTATTGTATTGTGGCAACCGGCAGGAGCCTTATGGTTGTCTTTAAATTTCATGTTGAGTAGTATTTCAAAGTAGTTGTAATAGTTGCTACATGAGGTGAACAACCATGAAGACGGCGCCATGAACCTTGACGCTACGCCGACGATGATGGAGATCATGCCCGTTGATGATGGAGATCATGTCCGTGCTTTGGAGATGAAGATCAAAGGCGCAAAGACAAAAGGGCCATATCATATCACATATGAACTGCATGTGATATTAATCCTTTATGCATCTTATTTTGCTTAGATTGCGACGGTAGCATTATAAGATGATCCCTCACGTTAATATCAAGATAATAAAGTGTTCTCCCCTCGTATGCACCGTTGCATTGTTCGTCGTTTTGAAGCATCTCGTGATGATCGGGTGTGATAAACTCAACATACAACGGGTGTAAGCCATGTTGCACACGCGGAATACTTGGGTTTGCTTGACGAGCCTAGCATGTACAGACATGGCCTCGGGACAACGGAAACCGAAAGGTTGAACACGAGTCATATGGATGATATGATCAACATGTTGATGTTCACCATTGAAGCTACATCATCTCACGTGATGATCGGTTGTGGTGTAGTGAATTTGGATCGTGTACCACTTAACAACTATGAGGGATGTTGTATTAAGTGGGAGTTCATTAGTAATTAGATTAAAACATGAACTAATTATCATAAACATAGTCTGAGTAGTATTTTGAATTAATTTTGTAGTATTGGCATCCGTTTTTCTACCATGCGCTAGTCTTGTTATTGAGATAGAAATACTGTTAAAATCTGACAAGAAACTTTACGGATTGGTACCGTATTGTTAAAAGAATCAAGAATTGATTAAGTCCTATTGCAAACTTTTAGTAAACCTCACATTGTTGATTCAAAGAGCTATGGTTTCAATTAGTACCTAAAGTTATCTTGTCTCCGTGAAACTTGAAGTTCAAATCAGTTTGAAAAGTAAGGAGCTGAAAATTTAGTTTTCAGAAATAATCAAGGTATGAGATATATGTGATATCTAAGACCTTATTGCAAGATGATAGAATATAATTTGGTGAGACTACATAAACTCATAAGATTTATGGGAATGTACGAAGGTTGAAGACGCAAGGCGTCCCAATCCTCCAACTATTGGGGCACTAACGATATTCGCATATCCATGAAGTGATTGTCCTTAGTATGCACCGTTGCTATGACTCGTCGTTTCAAAGCATCACGTGATGATCGGATGTTATAGATTCTACGTGTGCATACAACGGGTGCAAGCCAGATTTGCACATGCGAATACCAAGGTTAAAACTTTATGAGCCTAGCATGTACAGACATGGTCTCAGAAAGTCATCATGATACAATGGATAAAATTATGAGTGAAATTGTTCATCATATTACAAGGTTACTAATAGTGAAATCCGGAACACTTGTCATATGATGATCAACTTCAAAGTAAGAACCTCAAGGTTATTGGTATTTGACCAACAAACCGAGAAGTTATTGAAGTTGATGTGTTTTTCTGAATAATGAGGAAAGCTAAAAGAGAAACTACAAAAGATTATTGGCAGAAAGAAAGAAAAGACTAGAATGTCTAGCTCAGGTGTATATAAATGATATACATGTTATGGTTATATTCCTAGTTAGGTCACACTATGAAATTCTTGGGTATTAGTACTATATTGGTTGGTATGAAGTGTCATACAAAACAACGCAATACAAGAATACAATGGCCTAAGTGACTGACAATGAACATGATAGGAATGCACGTCTAGAACAAAATAAAGTGTTATTATGTTCATCGTTAGTATTCTATCTAGCCCTTAGAATTTATAATAAAGAACTTAATAATTGTTATTTTGCTCTGGTCAAATGAAAACAATGAGTTGTTTAAATTATGACATTACTCCATGTACGATGGATAAGTTATTATAAATCTTAATGGTGAAAAACACATACATAACACTGACGCTAAAATGCCATAAGGCAAATGATTTGAATTCCACTTATTTGTGGAACCGCCATTTAGGTCATGATAGAAAGGAACGCATGAAGGAACTCCATGCAAATGGATTTTTGGAGTCATTTGATTTTTGAATCATTTGGCGCTTGCAAATCTTTTCTAAAGAGAATGACTAAAATACCGTTTATAGGCCAAGAGTTGAACGGGCAACTAACTTAGTGAAAACATACATGATGATGTATGTGGTTCACTGGACATAGTTGTGTGCGGGAGATTCTTCTACTTCATGAAAACTTCAAACAATGAATTGAATATATATATGTGGATATATTCGATAAGGAAGAAGTTTGAAACATTTGAATAGATTCAAATAAATTTCAGTATGAAGTGGAAATCATCGTAATAGAAAAGTCAAATATCTATGATTGGATCATGGTGGAAATATTTGAATTACGAGTTTTAGCGAACATCTAAGAGAGTTATGAAGTTGTTCTACAACTCACGTTTCTTGGATTATCATAGTGATGATGAAGTATCCAAAAGACGTATCCAAACCTTGTTGGATCAATGATGAGATAAAATATTGATGCCATTATATTTTTGTGGATTATGCTTTAGTGACTACCGCTTTTACACTTAATAGAGCATCATCATGATCCGTTGAAATGACACCATACGAGTTATGGCATGGGTATGAATCCTAATAGTCTTTTCTTAAAATTTTGGTATGCATAGCATAAGTAAATAAGTTTACAACCAAAATCGGATGAATGTCTTTGTTGGTTATTCCAGAGAATTGATTGGGAATTCTTCCCACTATGTAGACAAAGACAAAAGTGTTTGTCAATGTTTCTTATTTCCAAGAAATTGTTTCTAGCGAAGTATTTGAGTGGGAGGACAATAGAACTTGATAAGGTTTATGAACCTGAGCATAATGATCAGAGTAGCGTAGCATCGAAATTGGTTCCGGAAGCGGCCACGACGATCATGGCTCCCATGACTACAAAGTGTTTTAGCCATGGAGATCGAAGTACATATTGAACCTTGTAGGTATGATTTACTTTGTGATCAAATAAATGATTTGTGGACAAAGGATTGATTTTGAACAATGATAAACCAACTACAAATAAAGAAGTTATGATGGGCCCTGACTCCGTTAAAATGGCTATACGCCATGAAATCCAAGATAGATGAATACTTTTTGAAAGTAAATGAATCTATAAAATTGATGGACTTGGATGAAATATCCTTGAAGAAGCTTGATTTGTCGAAAAGTTGTTTACGACAAAGTTCAAAGAGTTGACTACGATAAGATTAGATCTTCCATAGCAATGCTTATAGTCTATGTGGATTATTCTAGAAATCACTACATATTTCTTTTATGAGATATGCTAGTAGGATGGAAAAATACATTACTTAACAGAAGTATGTATTAAAGGTGTATACAAGATACAACAAATAGTTTTGCTAGTCCGTGGAATACTAGATAGATATACGAACTTCAATTGGATGAAGTGAGTATTACAGAATTGGAATCTTCACCGGATGAAATAGTCAAAGAGTTTTTGATTTCATTAGAGATGATGAAGAGGCTTGCATTTGCAAGAAATTAAGTGGGAGCGCTGAAACATATTTATAATACTTATGTAGATGACATATAGTTGGTTATAAATGATGTAATTATATACTTGATTTAAAAAGGTTTCATTGAGAAATTAACTTCAATGAAAGGATATGGACTAAAACATATCTAGTGTCAAGATCTATGAAGATAGATTGAAACACAAAATAAGTTTAAGTCAAAGTACATAGAATGGATATTGAAATAGTTCAATATAGAAATATTAAGAAAATGTTCTTGTCATGTGAAGTTTTAACAAGACTTGAGTGTATCTGACACTCAATGAGTAAAAACACATGAGTGATTATAGATCACGGATAATATGTACACAATCAGATGTCCTGTGCTCTAAAAACTGTTATGAGCATGTACCAGAATGATTCATGTGATGATCATTGAAAAATAGTAAGAATATTCTTGAGTACTTGAGAAGAACCAAGGATATATATATAGTTTTGTATGGAGAAATGACAAAACAAATCGCTGTAAGGTGTTGCACCGATATTGGTTTTGTCACATATAAAATATAATTTAAATCTCAAATTTGACTAAGTGTTGTTTAAAAGGTAGCACAATGAGTTAGAAGTTGTCTATGTTAGATTTAGAAGAGTTCTAAATATTGTGACGGATTCTACAAACGAAAGGCAGAGTATGTTATTGTTTTGACAATGACTGAGGATGTTAAGTCAACAAGTTCTTTGAGAACTTGGTGTAGTTCCGATAGTGTCAGAACTTTGAAGCTATATTGTGTGTGACAATATTAGCGACATATTTCAGACCGCGGAATTAAGGTTCCACCAGAAGACCAAACATATTTAATGCCGACTCATTTAGAAATGAGTGATGCGTTGAGACGCAAATGAATTACAAAATACATACGGTTCTGAGCATGTCAGATCCGTTGACTAAAGCTCTCCCTAGGGCAAAGCATGACCAACACCAGAATGCCATGGGTGTTAGGTATATTACAATGTAATCTAGATTATTGACTCTAGTGCAAGTGGGAGACTGAAGGAGATATGCCCAAGAGGCAATAATAAAAGTGGTTATTATATATCTTTATGTTTATGATAAATGTTTATATGTCATGCTATAATTGTATTAACCGAAACACTAGTACATGTGTGATATGTAGACAACAAAGAGTCCCTAGTATGCCTCTTAACTAGCTTGTTGATTAATGGATGATTAGTTTCATAATCATGAACATTGGATGTTATTAATAACAAGGTTATGTCATTGTATGAATGATGTAATGGACACACCCAATTAAGCGTAGCATAAGATCACGTCATTAAGTTATTTGCTATAAGCTTTCGATACATAGTTACCTAGTCCTTATGACCATGAGATCATGTAAATCACTTATGCCGGGAAGGTACTTTGATTACACCAAACGCCACTGCGTAAATGGGTGGTTATAAAGGTGGGATTAAGTATCCGGAAAGTATGAGTTGAGGCATATGGATCAACAGTGGGATTTGTCCATCCCGATGACGGATAGATATACTCTGGGCCCTCTCGGTGGAATGTCGTCTAATTTCTTGCAAGCATATGAATAAGTTCATAAGAGACCACATACCACGGTACGAGTAAAGAGTACTTGTCAGGAGACGAGGTTGAACAAGGTATAGAGTGATACCGATGATCAAACCTCGGACAAGTAAAATATCGCGTGACAAAGGGAATTGGTATCGTATGTGAATGGTTCATTCGATCACTGAAGTCATCGTTGAATATGTGGGAGCCATTATGGATCTCCAGATCCCGCTATTGGTTATTGGTCGGAGTGAGTACTCAACCATGTCCGCATAGTTCGCGAACCGTAGGGTGACACACTTAAGGTTTGATGTTGAAATGGTAGAACTTGAATATGGAATGGAGTTCGAATATTTGTTCGGAGTCCCGGATGAGATCCCGGACATCACGGGGAGTTCCGGAATGGTCCGGAGAATAAGATTCATATATAGGAAGTCATATTCCAAGTTTGGAAATGATCCGATGCATTTATGGCAGGTTCTAGAAGGTTCTAGAAAAGTCCGGAAGAAATCACCATGGAAAGTAGAGTCCCGGAGGGACTCCACCTTGCATGGCCAGCCAACCCTAAAGGGGAGGAGTCCAAGGTGGACTCCCCAAGGGTGGCCGGCCAACCCCCCTCATGGAAGGGGGGAATCCCACCCCAAGTGGGATTCCCACCTTGGGTAGGTTTCCCTACACATGGAAGGTTTTTGGTTCGGGTCTTATTCGAAGACTTGTAGTCCAACACTTGGGGCTTCCACCTATATAATGAGGGGCATAGGAGAGGGGGTAGACCACTACAAGCCCATAGCTTGGCCGCACCCCTAGGTGGCCGGCCACCCCCTCTCCCAAACCCTAGCCGCCCCCTCTCTCCTCCTCTTCTCCCGCACGCTTAGCGAAGCTCCGCCGAAGATCTCCACCACCACCGCCACCATGCCGTCGTGCTGCCGGATTCAAGGAGGAGCTACTACTTCCGCTGCCCGCTGGAACGGGGAGAAGGACGTCGTCTTCATCAACACCGAACGTGTGACCGAGTACGGAGGTGCTGCCCGATCGCGGCATCGTGATTAAGATCTTCTACGCGTTTTTGCAAGCGGCAAGTGATCGTCTACCGCAGCAATAAGAGTCTACTCTTATAGGCTTTGGAAATCTTCAAGGGTTAGTCTTGATCATCCCCTTGTTGCTCCCGTCTTCTAGATTGCATCTTGGCTTGGATTGCGTTCTCGCGGTAGGAAATTTTTTGTTTTCTATGCAACGTTATCCTACAATACGTTGGAGACGTATCAATCACCATGGAAGGTGGAGTCCCGGATGGACTCCACCAACCCTAACAAGCCAACCAAGAGGGAAGGTGGAGTCCATGGTGGACTCCACCACCTTGGCCGGCCAAGGAAGAAGGAAAGGGGGGGAGTCCCACTTCCCCTAGGTTTCACCCTTTGGTAAGTTTTTGAGTTGGAATCTTATTCGAATCTTTGGGCTAACCCTTGGGGTTCCACCTACATAATGAGGGAGAGAGGGAGGGGGCCGGCCACCACACCAGCCGCACCACCTAAGGGCACCAAGGTCGGCGCCCCTCTCCCCAAACCCTAGCTGACCTCCCTCCTCCCAATTCTCCCGTAGCGCTTAGGCGAAGCCCTGCCGGAGATCTCCACCACCACCGACACCACGTCGTCGTGCTGTCGAGATTCTGATGAGGATCTATTGCATCCACTGCCCGCTGGAACAGGGAGAAGGACGTCATCATCAACACCGAACGTGTGACCGAGTACGGAGGTGCTGCCCGACTGTGGCACCGTCAAGATCTTCTACGCGCTTTTGAAAGCGGCAAGTGATCGACTATATCAACAACGAGATCTAATCTCGTAGGCTTTGGAATCTTCGAGGGTTAGTCTCATGATCTTCTCGTTGCTGCCATCTACTAGATTGGATCTTGGTTTGTTATTCGTTCTTGGGGTAGGAATTTTTTTGTTTTCTATGCTATGAATCCCATCAGCCGTACCCGCAAGAACCGGCAGCATGCACGCACGCGGAATTGAGCAAAGCACAAGCAGGTGTGTAATTAATTAATCTGGAAGCAACGGGAAATTGCTGCTCTGCCGCCGCTCATCTTGGGGTAGGCAGAGAGACACGAACCGACTTCAACCTTTTTCGGTAGCCCGACACGTAGCCACGTCCGTGGCAAGACAGAGGCCAACCAAGCCAAGACACCTCGAGCAAGCACAACTCCCCAATTCCCTGGAAGCTTAAACTACTCATAGTAAAATAGGCAGTAACATGCCCACGCTCAAAATCATGATAGTAAACGAAGGAAGAGATTAGAATGGTACTAACTATTATAACATCACACTGATTAAAATAAGATAAGTCTATAACATAATAATTTAAGTTTGCATTTTTCGAAATGGAGGCTTAACCCACTTGATGCATGAAACTTTTTATTGCCTTATTAAAAAATACAAGTCTTGGAGTAGATTACATCACGATTACATTAGGTCGATACAACCATCTAAAGAAACTAGAAAACGGGATATAACATTGCATTAACATTGCTTTACCATGTTATTCTAAGATTAAAACGTCAGCTTCACTGGCTATATAAATCCCAAGCATCCATCTCCATTTGGTTACACCCAGTAACTAAATCCTCTCGCTTCTCCATTGGTTGTAGGAAGGACCACATACGGATCCAATGAGTAACCAACGATATTACCTGCATAAAAGAAGTAGATTTTGTATTGTTAAAGATGTAATCATTTGGTATGTAATGGCCCAAAGTAAACCACAGATACCCACTCGAATTTGTACTTTATCTTTCTTCTCAACACCCACTAACCTGTTTCCAAACAAATTTGTAATGTTGACAGGTGAAATAATATTAAAGGCCATGTAAACAATTCTCCACACAATTTTTGCAATCAGACAAGATATAAAAAGGTGTTGTATTGATTCATCTTGAGCACAAAAACAACACTTTTTACTACCTTTCCAATTCCTCTTAGCTAAATTATCTTTGGTAAGTAATACCTTACGATGGAAGAATCACATGAAAGATCCTAATCTTTAGTGGCACATTCATCTTCCAAATGTATCTAGGCAAAAATCTGACGTGATCATTAATAAGATCAAGATGTAAAGATTTAACAGTGAACAAACCGTACATTGTTAGCTTCCCAGCAAAATCATCTGGTTGTGATGTTAGATTGACATCCATCAAACGACAGGTAAGATGAAGCCATCTTTCTGCTCTTGTTTCTGTAAGCGCCCACCTAAAGCCTACGTTCAACGACACTTGTGACATAACATGAGCAACGAAAACTTGTTTATGATGAACTATGCTTTACAAGGTTAGATATGGTTGTGCTAACGGTTTGTCCCCTAACCATGAATCTTCCAAAAATGAGTATGTTCATTGTTTCCTGCTCTGAAGGACCCTCTATCGAAGAACCCATCTTTTACTTTCATTAGCCCTCGCCAAAAGGGGGAAATTGTAGGCTTTGACTTTACTTGAGATAACACTTCAGAATGTACATACTTATTTCGTATGAGCTCTTGCCATACACATTGTTCTGTTAAGAGTTTACCTATGTTCACCAGACAGGGGGCGCACTACTTGTCCTCTTTTTCCCTTCGTGGCTCCCCTCGCGATATTCTTTGGCCCACGGTCCTTCTCTCGGTGAAAAACTGATCAGGTATTTTTCCTTCGATTTTTTAGGTATTTAGAAGGTCCGTGAAATAATAAAATACGAGAAAAGAGGTTTTCTGCTCCCAGAAATTAAATACCGATGAAAGGGACTTTGTAGGAAAGTCCCGTAAATCATCTAAAAATGCATAAATAATGATGTATGATGGCAAATATCAATTAAAAGTAATCATATATGTAACAATATTGATGATGTAAAGTACACGTATCAAAGGGCTGGCGCAAAAAGCTCAATATTATAGAATCCTCAAATTAAAAGTCAGCCCAACGAGGTTTCACGAGGCCGGCTAGAGTGATGTTCATAATTGTTGACGTGGCCCAGCTTCCTGCACAGCTCGGCCTAGTGCGCCAAACTAGGCGGGCCCAGCTTAAGATTTTGGGCCGGTCCACCTATAGATTTTGGGCCAACCTAGCTAAAGATTTTGGACCGGACTTCTTCTCTTACCTAGAAGGCCCATCTAACTAATGGGCCAGCCTTTTAACTACCAGACAAACAACATTAATGGGCTAGAATATTCGTCTTAACGGGCTGGCCCATAAGTACACCGGCCCTTTTAGTGGGCCGCCCATCTAAACCATCCATTTGGGTCGACCCTTTTAGCTCTTTGATTAGTCAAAGCAAGGCATTCGTCTCGGATCATCTGCTTAGTGGGCCGGTCCATTTAACACATGTTGACTGTTTAAGGCTAGACATACGGTCTGGCTTGCGTACTAAATGGACCAACCCATACATTAATTTGACTGGTCAAACCGAGCCAGTGGGCCTTGCCCAATTAGTGGTTGGGCTGGCCCAGCCTTCCTTATTGGGTCGGCCTACTTAAGCCATAACATGCTTTGTGTGGACCTATCATCTACCATGGGTTTTTGACCAGTTAACGGCGTCTGCCACGTGTCACTTGGCATGACGTCAGAAGGTCAACAGGCTCCCGAAAATCTTTTGCCATAGCCTGAGAGATTTTCATCGATGAAGGTCGCTCAACCGCCACGGAACGGAAAATCCGTGGTGGAACCATAGGTGACGCGATATGCACCACATAACCCGTTTCGCCGCACCCATTAGCCAACGTTTTTTTCCGTGGTTGATAACAACTTTTTTTTGTAGTGTAACTGCTATTTGCATGTCTGTGATTGACAACTTGTCTTTATTTGGTGGAGATATTATATTTTTAGATTGTGTTGTAATCCATATGCCAGTGATTCATAGCATGTTTGTCATTTGTGGGTAGATCCTCAGGTTCCTGAGGGCATATGATGAATTGGCTATGATTTTCATATAATGTACAATGAGTATTTGGTCAAATTTTATCTTTTATGTGGTTCTACGATGGTTTTATGGGAATGTCGACTACATATTACCTATATGAGCTCATAGGGCCGCATTTTGATGTAATGATGAGGGTTGGAAGGTACGAAATGACAGAAACCGTTTTCCAACATTTTGAGTTAAATTAGAGGGATTTATGTGGGGGACCAATGAACTAACTGCTATGGTGGGACATTTATGCCTTAATGATTCCTATGCTGGCTCATAAAAATGGATCTAGGACCCATTATAAGGGGTGTAGTTGCTCATATCTATGGATGCACCTAATTTAGGACCGACTCTAAATAAATAAAACATGCCAAGATATTCACCATGTTGTGTAGAAATCTAAATGCTAAGTAAATCCATGCCTCCCTTGAAAACGCTTGTCATATATAAGTTCACACACACACTTCAGTTTGTCCTCTTCCCGCAGAGAATTTACTTGTTGCTAATTATTTTCAATACTTTATTTTACTGCAAACTACAAACCCAAAACACTAAAACCATTGCACCCTTTTATTGTTTTACTTGTTAAACTTACTTACCAATACCTTCAGCTTCGCATGAGTTCGACAAACTTATTTATTGAAAAGTACTACAATTGATATCCTGCTCTTGGGAGCCATCAACCACTCTGGCATCTCTACCGAGAGTGTGGCAACCTATGTTCTTAGCCTGCATGTCAAACCCCACTGCCTCCTATCATTTGTCTCAGCTTGAGCGGATCTCTCTTTGAATATTCTCCACACCTTTTTCGTGATATGCGAAAATGCCTTGTTGACCTTGCAGAATTCCGCACCTTCACCAATCATTTTTATCAACCTCGATTTTCAAATGCTCAAGTCCTTCCCGAACTTGCCGAGGGCTTTGGTGTTTACCAGATTGGGTACCAATTAATGCAACTCAGCCTATCACACAAATTGTCAGGTATGACCCGGAGGGATGTCCCTATACATCACCCGCGTGCAGAATTAGGGCACGCACATGAGTGCCTCCATCTGCGCCCTATTGGGTCAGCCCAGGAACAAGTCCTCGGGCAGGGTTTTCTTTATTTTTATTTTGTTTGACAAAATTCAAGATTTGAAATATTTGAGACTTTGAAAAAAAATTATATTTGAAAAATGTATAAAACTAATTTTTTTTCAAAGTTGAAAATTGTTAAAGTTTTAAAAATCATTCAAATTAAAAATTATTCAAACTTAAAAATTGTCTAGACTTGAAAAGTTGTTCAAACTTAAAAATAATTCAAAGTTGAAAATTATTTAAATTTAAAAGTTGTTCATATGAGAAAAATTTCAAATTATAAAATCTTCAAATTTTGGAAAATCATTCATATAGAAAAAACAAAAAACAAAAACAAAAGAAAACGAAATAAATAAGGTTTTCAGACCTGGAGCCTGGCCCGGGCAAGCCCTAAATTAGGCCTAAATTATACCAAACGCGCGGTGTCCCCCTACTCTTTCTGCTGTTGGCTAGGTCATCGATATCGATCCCCACCCCACCCGTCAATGCAAGGGATAATCCAGTTCACCTCCCCAATCAACTAAATTCTGCCCCCGGCGATCGTGAGAGCGCCGACGCCCCGATCGAATCACCGGACCAGTGATGCCGGTTGCCGTCACACATGAGGAGGGGGAGGGGTCCGGATCCAGGAAATCCTGCTCCCCTGCGCTCCGTCGAGGCAGGAAGCGGAACAGGGGTGGGACCTCTACCGCCGAGGCCATGACGACCCGGTCGAGGGCGCGCGATCAGCAGCAATTCTCGCGCTCCAAATCGGCAAGGAACAAGCTTGATGGGAGCGGTGAGAGATTGCCATCGGAGGGGTGCGGGAAAAGGAAAAAAGCCAAGCTTGATGGGAGCGGCCGGCGAGTATCATCGGAGAGGTCCTCCAGGAAACGGAAAAGGAGGTTGGAGAGGAAGGCAAAGAAGAGAACTAGGGGGGAGGAGGAGGAGGATGGCTCCTGCTCCTCTGCAGGCAGCTCTCCGCTTCGCGAGCCTTACATGCCCCATGACATTGTAATAGGAAAATCCATCGACCCTTTGATATACGACAAGTATAGCGATATGCAGGACAAGTACTACCGGAAAATAGGTTTGTGATTCAAGTCCCTCGATCTTCATCATATTTTCAAGTTTCTTTACTCATCATGTACTATCTAACCAGCAGAAGAGAATGTTAGATCATTTTGAAGTCCAAAATCGAAATTTACAATTTTTTTTTTTAGAAATTTCAGGATATGTCATTCGACCAAGTTTTTTTTTTTTGTTTTACAAAAACTTAGATTATTGTGTGTGTTGGTCTTCTTGTAGCTCGCCAGATGGAAATACCCATGCTTTATGAGCGTACACCTCCAAATTGCCTGGTTAATGATCCAACCCTCCTTCACATCCGTGAACCTGCAAGGCAGATAGTGCTTTCTGCTGCTCAATTTGTCGTTGGCCTTTCTTCCTCAATAGGTATTATAACATCCCATTCCTTCCATTTGGACATTGTTGTGGAAACTTGATGTCCATTTGCTAATATATGCATGAAATTGCAGATGGTAAGCCGCTAGCATGGTGTTCTGGTATATTGAAGGATTTGGATAGAAAGAAGAGAACTGGTACCGTTGTGACGACTGCACATCTGATTCGCACGGCGCGTCCATCACCGGATGCTTGGTTATGCAGAGACGAGTATGCTTCTAATGTTAAGGTAATAATCTATTAATGACATGGGAGATCACTTTTTATTCGTAGTTGACTTCTATGATTGTAACCTTTGGTTTGTTCTGTCTTAAGTTATCTACTATGGTGGCACTTATCATAGCTAGTTGCAAATTGGATGGATTATGTTGTTCTTGTCTAGAAACGTTTTTTTCGGAAACATTACTAGTCTTGTCCAAAGGATTGTTATGGTCAGCAGCTGGTCTTTATTGGTAGCCATTCTCTTACAACTGTTGTTTTAGGTTACTGTCCACTTGCGGGGTGGCGCCGTTGCAAAGGGCCGCCTGCTCTACCACCAGAAGCACTATAATCTTGCTTTCTTCAGGGTTAAAATGCATCAATCTATTCAGTTACCCCATTTTATCGATAAAGTGGAATGTGCTCAAGACATTTTTGAGCTTGGAAGAGATGAATCTGTCAAACTAGTGATACATCATGGTAGAGTGAAATATTCGAATCCAGACGTGTATGAGCGGAATCACCATATGCGCATTGAAGGTCCACATCGAAACCGTGAGGTACACATACATTCCACTCGAGTTATAGCTACTGTATTTTTAGTGCTTTATTCGAATGCTACTTCTAATAATATTACCAATTCAAATGTCGTAGTATGATAATGGAGGTCCTGTCATTGACTTAGACGGGAAGGTTGTGGGAATGATCGACAGTTGTCCAGAAGGGTCTTTTATACCTTCTTCAATTTTACTCAAGTGCTTTCATCTGTGGGAAAACTTTGGGTATGTTTTGCTTTTCAGTTCTCTACTCAAGTTAATTTTTTCTTATATTTATTTCTTGTTCTTAGAAGTAGAATAAGTTCCAAAAAATATATTTGGATAGGTCTGTTTTATCTTCTTTGCTTCTCTTTTCCCATGCAATTCATGTTCATAGTTACAATTATTATATTTGGATAAGGCTGGGGACGTAGCCTTGACGAGTCCTAGGTTGTCATCATATATGTTTACGAAGAGTGTTTGAATCGATTTCTGTTGAATAACACATATAGAAAAAATCATGTAAAAGTGAGGCTAGTGGCGGAATCTTGATGAGCCCTAGGTGGAAAGAATCATAGCAGAACCATGCTAACCAAGATTGTGAATGATTCATCGTGAAATCTTTACGGAGGAAATGGGTGGTTAACACTGTTGTCTTTGGTGTGTTATATGTACTCCCTTTGATGTCTCATTATGTGTGGTTTTGGATATGATATGGTCTCGAAGGTTATGCTTTGACCATCAGTTTCTTGAAAATGTGTCCTTTAATAAAAATAAGCATATATTATGCAAGTATATTTATGATAGATCTAGTCATATCAATTTGTTATTGTAGTCTTGTAGATGATGTCATCTTTCTCGATATTGATGGCCAGACCTTAAAATGTTGTGTGCCGGGGATTACAAAACGACATGTACTGTGACCCAGAGGGATCCTATTTATAGCAAAAGACGAAAAGAAATTAGGTGGAAAGCCATGTTTCCACTTAACTTCCACAATCCTTTTCCATGAACCAGTCATATTTCTGGGAAGGTGGGGTACCAATTCTAAGATGTATAGGACAGAGGTTTTCTGATAACTTTATTGGTGTTGAATCTATCTAATATGTTTCTTATTTGAATGTAAGGTTACAAACATGCCCTCTTTGAACTTCTTAAAACACTATCTTCTTTATTTAATCTAGTATGGTATTGGTAATATATAAACATGTTGGGCAGATGGTTTTAGCCAGAATTGTTAATTTAGAAAAGCTTATGTGCTCATGCTTACTTAATTTAAATGTATTTAATCTCTCTTTTGTATAGGCGCATCCGTCGACCCCACCTTGGATTGAAATTTTCTGCCATCAGCCTTCTAAACCCTGTTCATGTTGAGGATATATTGATCAAGCATAAGATTAAGGAGGGTCTTATTGTTCTAGAGGTAATACTGTTTGTTGTTGCTTTCCTGAGTTTGCTTGTTTTGTCGTTTGTACTAAGGATTACTTATTGCAAATTTGCAATTCAACCTCAGGTGTCAGCAGACTCTACTGCTGAAAAATGTGGAATTCGAGTTGGGGATGTGGTTGAACGTGTCAATGGAAAATGCATTTCTACTGTTGTGGAGGTTAGTGCATTATATGTTTATTATTGTTAGGTTAAAGTAGAATGAATAGATATCATGTTTTTGTGAATTTTGCATTCTACTCTCAATGTTTCAGAATAGATGTCTTTCAGACTCTCCATTTTACTCCAAATTCTTGTTCTTCAATTCCTATTCAGTTTAAGTCACTTTCTTCCTATCTTGCCCATTGTTGATATCATCGAGAAAAGAGCTAGGAGTAATTAACTCTTGTTGATGCCTGCCCTTCCCAATTAACCCTTCTTGTGCGGGCTTGCTTTGGGAGGAAAAATATGTAATTTAGTGTCTTTGTTTGGAAAAGAAAGATTTACGTAGAAGGGCACTGTTTTTCTATGAGGGAAATTAGAGTTTTACAGACCAAATAACAGTAGTATTCCACTTGTTACAAACAACTGAGGTCGTTGACGCTAGGCACACTTGGCAGAAGCATCGACTCCTTGTGTTCTGGCAAAATTGCCAGTTCGTGTGCAGCTGTTCTCCACTCCGAGAAGAACTACAGCAGATTATGTGCCTCCTGCCAGTCACCATCATGAGCGACTGTTTTCCTGGGCAAGGCTTCCTGAAACAGAAGGAAGCAGAGTCAGTCTCGATGACAACAAACCCTGCATAGAGTTTGGTCAGGTGTCGAAGCTGCACAACTACCGCGACAATCTCTGCTACATCTGCATGCGCACAACTGAATCTTTTTGCCCTACTGAGAGCACACATTTTCTCAATGATTCGTTGCAACCATCGCCGCACTTCCCTGGCCTGTGGCTTCAACAAAGGACCTGTCAGTATTCAGTTTAATCCACCTCTGATCATGTTTTGTCCAAACCGGAGCATGTTGGGCACCCTCTGGACCTCAACCACAAATGTTAAAGGTTTTCCAGTTCTAGGGTCCGCGGTCATTTTTTTATGCCTCGGTGCTTGGCAGCAGTTGCTATACGTCAGAGAAAGATTCTGTTTACCTTCGTGTTCCAGATGGTGCTATATATCTTGCTGCTGCTATCCCCTGTTAATCTAGCACTTCCTTTGCCGACTTGACGGTGATGTTTAGAAATTCCTTAAGAGCAAGTTTGTACACACTTTGTACTGGGAAGCAAGCAATTGTTTCAAAGTGCTAACTGACAATCTTCTGCATCTCAGGTGGGTAACTTGATCTTGGTGATCACTTCCATCTCATGCTCCTGGAACAAGCAGTGGAGAGTAGTGTCCCATTGCTTGGTTTCTAATTTGCCGGCTGGTGAACCCAACATAGCTGTGATTGAGTGTGCAAACCCAACGCAGTAAACCGACTTTCTAGTGGAATGCTGCAGTAAACACAAATGATTTGTACCTTCTTCCCATCCCCCTATCTTCTTGATTTGGCCTTTCTTCAGAAGCACAAGGCCGTCATCTATTCCCCACCAAGCTGGAGATGCGGCAGTAGCAAACACCATGTCTGTTAGGTTCTCACTCATGTTTCGAAACCCTAGGCTATCATAATATTTAGGTTTGCTCATGTTCTCCTTGTCTTTACAAAATTGATTGACGTCTGAAGATACACTCATAATGTAGGTTAGAAGGGCATGGGCAACTGATTTCTAGAAAAATTATTTCCGCTGTGAAACAAGTACTTCTCAGATCAATTTCAGTCATTTTGTGAATTTCTCCTTGACGGCTTGAGTTGGCTACCTTTCATGTGTTCTTCTAAAGTCAGGAGCCCTAGATATTCTCCTCGAAATCTGAGTTGGTCATTCCCAGCGTCTGATTGATCTATTCTCTAGTTGTGTCTTATCTGGGCAATCTTCACAGTAGAAGACAGAATAATTGCTGAGGCTATGGAGCTGACTTGTGTACTTCTTGTACAAATCCAACGATGCATGTATTGTATATGCTTGCTGCACAATGCCTTAAAGTAGATAAGACTGGTGTCCACAAAGAGAAAATGTGAAATACCTGGGCCTCCTGGGTATAATATTTTCATTCTCACTCTACTAAGGATACAGGTTAGTCCATCAACCACAAACAGGATAGTAGCCTCCTCAGTGAGTGGAAAAAAAACCAAGCTTGTCATATGCCTTTGTCAGATCAAGCTTGTAAGCAGAACAGTTGTCATCAGGTTTCTTGCACTGTTGGATCATATGAAAACACTCAAAGTCAGTGGACATGATGGCATTTTCCTTAATCATCTGCCCGTGGACAAAACACTCTGAGCTTAGGAGCTAAGCTCCGAGAAAAAAGATCTCATCCAGTGTACAAAGCATTTGGCCACAACTTCGTAATCACATTACATTGGTTAATAGGTCTGAAACCTGTTAGCTCTTCTGCTTAGTTACCGTTCAGGAAAGTAACTGTGTCGTCAACCCTGATCTGAAGAATTACTTGACTGCATTGATAGCATCGTCTCTCAGTGTGTCCCACTTCCTTTGGAAAATCTCGCTGGAAGGCTCGGGTGTCTTGATGGGACCTATTTGAAACAGATCATTATGTAATTTGCCATCAGTGAATTCTCTGCATAAAGGCCTCTTCTTATACTCCTTGACTTTGTGCTCAGAGAGTGCTAGCAGCTGATTGGGGCTGACATCAGGGTCTTCGGTGTACAGCACCTTGAAGAAATCTGAGACCATCAGTTCCGATGTTTCTGCATTGTCCACTCAATTCCCAGCTGCATCTTTCAGTTTGTTGATCCTATCTTTCTTTGGATGCTAGCTGGCCTTCATATGGAAGTGCCTGTTGCTCTGGCCTCCTTCTCAGCCATTGCACCCAGGACCTCTGCCTGTACATATGTATTTCTGTGCAGAAGCTTGTCAACTTCCCCTGAAACTTTCTTGATACCATTTGCTGGAAGTATCGACATTTCACTCACATTTAGTACTTGTGGCAACTCACACTTAATCTTGTGCACAACTCTAAATGACATCTATTATCAAATGAAGGGGGAATTACTTTATGTTATTCTTCTCTTTAATTTTTTGCTGCTGTTTATCAGTTAGAAGACATGTTGCTGAGCATAGTGGTGAACAGTGAAGATGGCCTTGATTCTGATCTGGATGTGGAGGTAAGCTTACTTTTATGTTTTAATAGCGATTTACTTGATCTGTGACGTTTGTGTTTTATACGAAATCGTGATTAGCGCAATGTTATCACTAAGAAATATGTCTCGTTGCCTTTACAGATTCAGATATACTGCACGCGTAGACATCTTCGGAGAATCAAAGTATTGACTGTGAAGGTATCTGAAGATGCTGAATTTGTTGCAAGAGGCTTACAGGTTTTCTCAGGCAAGTCTTATTTTAAAGATGATCCATATTGTTTGTTCCATGTTTTAAGTATATATAAATTTCTCCACGGCAGTATAATTTAGGCTCCAAAATATAGGAGCATGTATGTACAATAGATATGTATACGCCAAAATACATCATATAATCAAGGAAATAGTGTAACATAATTCGGCACTTCATCCCGCTCTCCCATGTCCATTCTTTGCCCCCAAAGCTGAAGCAGGCAGAAGCTGACCAGCAGCAAGCCAGCAGGGTGTGCACAGTGACCATGGTACTCTGTTGTTTTTTTGGGATGAGGACCCACACTGCTCTATGACCTCTTGCGGCACCAGAACACCATTTAGGAAGGAAGCCAAGACCTTAGTGACGGTGTCACCAATTAGGTCTCAGTGCTTCTAGTAAAGCCTGCTGTAAAACCGTCTATGCCTGGAATGACTTGATTTACATGGATACAGAATATTCATTTCCATTTTTGGGCTCCGCCGAACAATTGCTCTAATCGAGTTGTATTTATTTGTGTAGCTTCCGGTCTGGTGACTTCTTCACCCCGTACTTCACCCAGTACTTCACCAAGTGAGCCCAGGCACGTGACAATTGCTTTCTTTGCATTTTTTTATTGTGTTGTGAACTATGTATGGTGTCATGTGCTGTTTGTACAGTAGAAAGGAGGGCATCTTTAAAATAACAAAAATAGATGTTATGTCAAATCCCTATACTTTACCTGCGTCTTGCAAATGCCTGGTCTTTTGGGAGATAGTGAAGCCTTTGCCTAGTCTTTTGGGAGACACTGAATTAATATTCTTTCTATCTTTGCTTTAGACTTTTCTCACAGAAATCTATTGTGTGCTTTTTCTTTAACAGGCTAGAGGAGGAACGTTGTTACGCCTATTAAGTACCAGGAGGAAGGAGAGGAGGAGGTAGTCTCGTCATGAGCTGTTTTTTGTGCTTTGGTTTAGTATTCTGTAATGGGTTTGAAGCACACCTAGTGGATAGCGTACATTGTAATGGATTAGACGCATCTACTGGATCATATATAGTGCACCATTGCAACTTGCTGCGTCCGCCCGCCAGAGACACGTGTTGTCTTGCTCCTATTTGACGTGAACATGATTTTATCTCATATATCTAAAATAGCCGTTTGCCCTGCTTTAGAAATAAAGCAACATTTTATATGATCATAAATTGAACTGTGAGTGATATTTTGGTGGGATCCCGCTATGTTTTGCACATTCTTCGTAGACTCTACGTTGCCCGATTACTTCTATTGGCCATGGCCCTCTTCCGGTTAGTACACTGCGAGATCCACATACGGGGGCACTCGGAGGGTCAGACATAATTGCATCGGGAGAAGCTGGGCACCATGGGAATATATGTTTGGGAGAAGCTGGGCAGCATTATTTTTTTTTTTTTTTTTTTGCATGGCTAGTGCTGTTTCGGCTGTGGACATCTGACAGACGGATGAGACATGGGCTGCAGAAGGTATGTCAGCTTGCTTCACTTCTCCGCAATAGGAAGATAGAATCACATCATCATGGGATGTGTCTACTCGTGACAAGTAAAATCATGATCTGATCAGAATAGTGAGAGACAAGCGGCTGGGAGCGAGGTAGGTGAGCGCTTCCGCGGTCAGGCCTTCCACGGCGTCCCCCGCCGGTGACCACTCCGGTCCCGGTTCCCCTTCCCTTCCCGCGTTTATGGCGTCCTCAGGTTCTCTGCCGTCTGCACCGCTGGCAGCGGGCTGTGAGCTCGGATTTGGTGTCCTCGGGACAAGGAGCACCCTCCACGTCCCCGGGCAACAGTGTGGCGGCGCCGCGCTTGGAGGCGGGGGTGCAGCGCCAGGAGAGGCTCGCGGTCGGGTCTAGGATCGGTTGGTGTGGGAGCAGCAGCCGCCGGCCGCCCTCGAAGAAGACGCTCTGGAAGCGCCGCGTTGAGGTGCGGAACGCGACGGAGCAGGCGAGCAAGAGGGCGGTGGAGATGGACGGGCTCTGCTTCCGTTGCTAAGAGCCTGTCCACAAGGAGAGACTGCACGAATGATGAGGTGTGCCTCCAATGCTGGCAGAAGCCCCAGAGCCCATCGTCAGAGGACGAGCTCAGGAACATCGCGCTGGCCAAGATGGTGCGGCACAGGTCACTGGTGCGCACGAAGCCTAGGCCTTCGCTGCGTCCGAGGGATGAGAGGCGCCAGCCCACGCCATCGCCACCATCTCCACCACCACCGACCTCATGCCTGCCACCCCTGGAGGCCTAGCCTTGCTCAGGATGGAGCCTGGCTGCGGAGATACTTCTGTGGCACCGGTCGTTGACGTTTCTAGCGAGGCACCGCCGCCACTTTGCGTGGCCCGCCGTTCGACAACCATATGTGATCTGGGCAGAGGCCAAGCTTCACCATGGTGGCCTCCGTCGGAGGACATAGGCTAGCCGTGACGTGCGACCAGGTAGTGGAGGTGCTCAGGAAGGGAGGTGTCCCGGCGGCCACGATGTCAGTCCACAAGTACGCATCGGCTCAGTGGCGGAGTCTATGGCGGCGTTGCCACCGGTCTACATTGCTGGTGCTCCCCTGCTCTGCTCTGCGGTAGAGCCACGGGTAATGTGGCGTCTCTGCGCCAGGTGAGAAGCCGCAAAAAGAAGCATCCAAGGAGCCGTTGTTGGATGGCGAGGCGACAGAACTGACACCTGTCCTGGAGCAAGTGGAGATTGAGGTCGCCAGATCAAATCCCGAGGCTGTCCTGGAGTATAGGAAAGAGCATCTGCTGTGGGAGGACGCGCCCGATTCTTTGCCACTGATTGGTACGGGGTGCGAGGAGGATCTGCATCGCACGGAGAGTGCGGGGCCATGATTGGGTCCCGAGGTGGATTCGGTGGAGGCGGCCTCTATGTCAGGGGAGCTGTCCCCGACTGGATCCTCTGAGCTTCTATCGATGGAGACCAGCCTGCTTCCGGTGCGGTTGAGGAATAGTAGTACTCCCACCGTCCCGCGGAAAGTGTCGGACGGACGTTTTTCCAAAAGGACCCTCCATGAATTCCCGACAATCACGTGAGTCTCTCCGCTCCACTGTCTTCGCGTCCCTGTCCGCAGCGTTGCCCGCCGCTCGCCGCCGCCGCAGCTTCCCCCCACCCCTCGCCGCCGCCGTAGCTTCCCCCCACCCCTCGCCGCCGCCGCAGCTTCCCCCACCCCTTGCCACAGCCGCTCTCTCCCGCAACCCGGCGGTTCAACTCTCCCGCGATGGGCTCCTCTCCCGCAGCTCTGCAGGCTCCATTTCGGTGGATCGAAAATTTGGACTTTTTCGATGGATCCGCCGCAGTTTCACAACGACGCCGAGAAGACGAGGTAGAAGCGACAGTGAGGCCGTGCGCCGGCGTCTTTGCACCAACAGGGAGGCCATGCGCCACCTCTGCGCACTGGATTTGAAGGCAGGGTCTGCCCTCCCCCACCGCGTCGACATCCCAAAGGTCAAAAATTTGTCCGCGGAGGTGGCGGGGACGGAAGGTTCTCTTCAAGGTCGCCGCCGCCAAGGTCAACCACGCGGACACGGAAAGGTTCTCTTCGAGTTGGCCGTCGCCATATGCCTCCCTCTACCCGGGACTCGAGTGCTCCGGCAGTATCCTCACGCTCGGGGCCAATGTGCCACCGCGCTGGGTGGTCCGCAACCAGGTGAGGTCGCCGCCCTCCTTTGCCCCAAATTTATTCCCCATGGTGATTGTTGTTCACTGCAGGTGAGGCCGCCGCCCTCCTTTGCCCCAAATTTATTCCCCGTGGTGATTGTTGTTCACTGCAGGTGTGCGCGCTGCTTACTGGCGGCTATGAGGAGAATGTGGTGGTGCCGGTGGGCTGATTAACCACCTGCTACTAGGACAAGCTGCTGCTGCTGCTGCTGCAGGTGATGCTCCTTTCCTCATCTGTTACTACTCCCCTCCCATGCCTTGAACTAGGAATGTGCTTGTTGTTCATCAAGAAATAGCTCAAGGGAATACTCCCTTGTCTAGCAGTAAAGTTGAAAGGACACGGATGTCGCCTAGAGGGGGAGGGGGGTGAATAGGCGATTTAAAACTTTTACGAGATGGGCTTAACAAATGCGGAATAAAACTAGCGTTTACTTTGTCAAGCCCAAAGCCTATATACTATGGTTCACCTATGTGCACCAACAACTTATTCTAAGCAATGGTTCACCTATGTGCACCAATAACTTATGCTAAGCAATACAAGCAACTAGGTGATAGCAAGATATATAACTCCAAGCTCAATGGCTATCACAAAGTAAAGTGCATAAGTGAGCTATGTGCACCAACCACTTATGCTAAGCAATATAAGCAACTAGGTGATAGCAAGATATATAACTTCAAGCACGATGGCTATCACAAAGTAAAGTGCATAAGTAAAGAGCTCGGGTATAGGAATAACCGAAGTGACGTGGAGACAACGATGTATCCCGAAGTTCACACTCTTGCAAGTGCTACTCTCCGTTGGAGCGGTGTGGAGGACGAGTCACTCCAAATGCACGAGGGCCACCGTATTCTCCTCGAGAATTCCCACCAAAAGGGATGTCCTTGATCCACTATGGAACCTTAGGGAGGTCACCGAACCCGCACAAAGCTTGGGGCTATCTCGACAACTTAATTGGAGGCTCCCAATAAATTGCCACTAAGGCCTTTCCCTTGAAGAATCTCCACAACTTATTTGGAGTCCCCAAGAACACCACTAAGATGCCACAAAGGCCTCGCCCTTGAAGAATCTCCACAACTTAATTGGAGTCCCCAAGAACACCACTAAGATGCCACAAAGGCCTTGCCCTTGAAGAATCTCCACAACTTAATTGGAGTCCCCAAGAACAACACTAAGATGCCACAAAGGCCTAGAATCCGTCTAGGGTTCCAAGAACCCAAGAGTAACAACCTTCTTGCTTTCACTTCCACGAATCACCGTGGAAAACTCAAACCGATGCACCAAATGCAATGGCAAGAACACCACAAAGATGCTCAAGTACTTATCTCTCAAATTCCAACAAACCTACAAAAGCTATTGGGGGAATAAGAGAGGAAGAACAAAATAAGAGGAGGAACACCAAATTTCTCCAAGATCTAGATCTAGTGGATTCCCCTCACAAAGAGAGGGATTTGATTGGTCAAGATGTAGATGTAGATCTCCTCTCTCTTTTCCCTCAAGAATATGCAAGAATCATGGGAGGAATCAAGAACTAGGGCAAGCTTTGAAGGACAACAATGGAGGGGAGAGAGAGTGTGAACCAACCAGCCCAAGGAGGAAGAAGGGGTGCTTAAATACCCCTCCCATCGAAATATGACCGTTTGGGTATGCTCAGGCCGGATTTTCCGGGCCGGATATTTCCAAAATATCCGTCCCCCCAAAAACGGCTAAGGACTTGAGAAAACTGCTCGCAGTAAGGGGCCCGGATATTTTGAATCCGGGCCGGATTATCCGCCCCCCCCCCCCCCCCCCCCCCCGTAAACTGCAGAAACACCAAAACGAGAATGATCATAACTTGAGCATCCGGACTCCGATTTTGATGATCTTGGGCTTGTTTCGAAGCTAGTAACAAGCTCTACAAGATCATGCAGGGAACCATCATAGTCCAGCAAGGGAGGATAGAAATAAATGTTGGAGATATGCCCAAGAGGCAATAATAAATGGTTATTATAATATATCTTTGTGTTTATGATAATGTTTACATACAATGCTATAATTGTATTAACCGAAACATTGATACATGTGTGTTATGTGAACAACAAGGAGTCCCTAGTAAGCCTCTTGTATAACTAGCTTGTTGATTAATAGATGATCATAGTTTCATGATCATGAACACTGGATGTTATTAATAACAAGGTTATGTCATTATGTGAATGATGTAATGGACACACCCAATTAAGCGTAGCATAAGATCACGTCATTAAGTTATTTGCTATAAGCTTTCGATACATAGTTACCTAGTCCTTTCGACCATGAGATCATGTAAATCACTTATACCGGAAGGGTACTTTGATTACATCAAACGCCACTGCGTAAATGGGTGGTTATAAAGATGGGATTAAGTATCTGGAAAGTATGAGTTGATGCATATGGATCAACAGTGGGATTTGTCCATTCCGATGACAGATAGATATACTCTGGGCCCTCTCGGTGGAATGTCGTCTAATTAGCTTGCAAGCATATGAATGGTTCATAAGAGATGACATATCACGATACGAGTAAAGAGTACTTGTCAGGAGACGAGGTTGAACGAGGTATAGAGATACCGATGATCAAACCTCGGACAAGTAAAATATCGCGTGACAAAGGGAATCGGCATCGTATGTGAATGGTTCAGTCGATCACTAAAGTCATCGTTGAATATGTGGGAGCCATTATGGATCTCCAGATCCCGCTATTGGTTATTGGTCGGAGAGAAGTCTCAACCATGTCTACATAGTTCACGAACCGTAGGGTGACACACTTAAGGTTTGATGTCGTTTAAGTAGATATGGAAATATGGAATGGAGTTCGAAGTTTTGTTCGGAATCTCGGATGGGATCCAGGACATCACGAGGAGGTCCGGAATGGTCCGGAGAATAAGATTCATATATAGGAAGTCATATTCTAGGTTTGAAAATTATCCGGTATTTTTTCTGGAGGGCTCTAGAAGGTTCTAGAAGAGTCCGGAAGAAATCAGCATGGAAGGTGGAGTCCCTTTGGGACTCCACCCACCTTGGCTAGCCAGCCTAAGGGAGGAGGAGTCCCAAGTGGACTCCTCCCCATGGTGGCCGGCCACCCCACCAAAGGAAAGGGGGGAGTCCCACTTCCCCTAGGTTTGGTCATATGGAAGGTTTTATGTTGGGGTCTTATTCGGAGACTTTTGACCTAATCCTTGGGGCTTCCACCTATATAAAGAGAGGAGGGGAGGGGCTGGCCGGCCACTCTTGGCTCCACCTTGGCCGCACCCCTTTGAGGGCCGGCGCCCAAGCCCCCTCTCCCCAAACCCTAGCTACCTCTCCTCCACCACTTCTCCCGCATATGCTTAGCGAAGCTCCGCCGGAGATCTCCATCGACACCGCCACCACGCCGTCGTGCTGTCGGGATTCCAAGGAGGATCTACTACTTCCGCTGCCCGCTGGAACAGGGAGAAGGACGTCGTCATCAACACCGAACGTGTGACCGAGTACGGAGGTGCTGCCCGATTGTGGCACCGTCAAGATCTTCTACGCGCTTTTGAAAACGGCAAGTGATCGTCTACCGCAGCAACGAGAGCCTCCTCTCGTAGGCTTTGGAAATCTTCAAGGGTTAGTCTCGTTCATCACCTTGTTGCTCCCATCTTTTAGATTGCATCTTGGCTTGGATTGCGTTCTCGCGGTAGGAATTTTTTTGTTTTCTATGCTACGAATCCCATCAGTGGTATCAGAGCCGTGTCTATGCATAGATGGTTGCACGAGTAGAACACAATTGTTTTGTGGGCGTTGATGCTTTGTTGTCTTTAGTTCGAGTACTTTACATCTTTGTGGCATGGTGGGATGAAGCGGCTCGGGCTAACTTTACATGACCGCGTTCGTGAGACTTGCTCCACGTTCGACATGCAACTTGTATTGCATAAGTGGCTTTGCGGGTGTCTGTCTCTCCCACCATAGTGAAGATTCAATTTACTCTTTATATTGACAACATTAGTATCACCGTTGTGGTTCATGTTCGTAGGTAGATTGGATCTTACTCGAAAATCCTAAACCACGTAAAATATGCAAACTAAATTAGAGACGTCTAACTTGTTTTTGCAGGGTTTGGTGATGTGATATGGCCATGATGTGATGATGAATATGTATGAGATGATCATTATTGTATTATGGCAACCGGCAGGAGCCTTATGGTTGTCTTTAAATTTCATGTTGAGTAGTATTTCAAAGTAGTTGTAATAGTTGCTACATGAGGTGAACAACCATGAAGACGGCGCCATGGACCTTGACGCTACGCCGACGATGATGGAGATCATGCCCGTTGATGATGGAGATCATGTCCGTGCTTTGGAGATGAAGATCAAAGGCACAAAGACTAAAGGGCCATATCATATCACATATGAATTGCATGTGATGTTAATCCTTTATGCATCTTATTTTGCTTAGAACGCGACGGTAGCATTATAAGATGATCCCTCACATTAATATCAAGATAATAAAGTGTTCTCCCCTCGTATGCACCGTTGATATAATTCGTCGTTTCGAAGCATCTCGTGATGATCGGATGTGATAGACTCAACGTTCACATACAACGGGTGTAAGCCATGTTGCACACACAGAATACTTGGGTTTGCTTGACGAGCCTAGCATGTACAGACATGGCCTCGGGACAACGGAAACCGAAAGGTTGAACACGAGTCATATGGATGATATGATCAACATGTTGATGTTCACCATTGAAGCTACATCATCTCACGTGATGATCGGTTTTGGTGTAGTGGATTTGGATCGTGTACCACTTAACAACTATGAGGGATGTTGTATTAAGCGGGAGTTCATTAGTAATTAGATTAAAACATGAACTAATTATCATAAACATAGTCTGAGTAGTATTTTGAATTAATTTTGTAGTATTGGCATCCGTTTTTCTACCATACGCTAGTCTTGTAATTGAGATAGAAATAGAAATACCGTTAAAATCTGACAAGAAACTTTACGGACTGGTACCGTATTGTTGAAGAATCAAGAATTATTAAGTCCTATTGCAAACTTTTAGTAAACCTCACATTATTGATTCAAAGAGCTATGGTTTCAATTAGTACCTAAAGTCATCTTGTCTCCGTGAAACTTGAAGTTCAAATCTGTTTGAAAAGTAAGGAGCTGAAAATTTTGTTTTCAAAAATAAGCAAGGTATAAGATATATGTGATATCTAAGAACTTGTTGCAAGGTGATAGAATATAATTTGGTGAGACTACCTAAACTCATAAGTTTTATGGGAATGTATGAAGGTTGAAGATGCCAGGCGTCCCAATCCTCCAACTATTGGGGCACTAACGATATTCACATATCCATGAAGTAATCATCCTTAGTATGCACCGTTGCTAAGACTCGTAGTTTCGAAGCATCACGTGATGATCGGGTGTTATAGATTCTACGTGTGCATACAATGGATGCAAGCCAGATTTGCACATGTGAATACTGAGGTTAAACTTTACGAGCCTACCATGTACAGACATGGTCTCGAAAAATCGTCATGATATGATGGATAAAATTATGAGTGAAATTGTTCATCATATTACAAAGTTACTAATAGTGAAATCTGAAACACTTGTCATATGATGATCAACTTCAAAGTAAGAACCTCAAGGTTATTGGTATTTGACCAACAAACCTAGAAGTTATTGAAAGTGAAGTGTTTTCTGAGAATGAAGAAAGTTAAAAGAGAAGCTACAAAAGATATTTTGGCAGAAAGAAAGAAAAGACTAGAAAGTCTAGCTCAGGTGTATATAAATGATATACATGTTATGAGTGTATTCCTAGTTTGGTCACATAATGAAACTCTTGGGTATCTATACCATATTGGTTGGTATGAAGTGTCATACAAAACAACGCAATACAAGAATACAATGGCCTAAGTGACTGACAAGGAATATGATAGGAATGCACGTCTGGAACAAAAATAAAATGTTATTATGTTCGTCGTTGGCATTCTATCTAGCCCTTAGAATTTATAATAAAGAACTTAATAATTGTTATTTTGTTCTGGTCAAAACGAAAACAATGAGTTGTTCAAATTATGACATTACTCCATGTATGATGGATAAGTTATTATAAATCTTAATGGTGAAACACACGTGCATAATACTGACCCTAAAATGCCATAAGGCAAATGATTTGAATTCCACTTATCTGTGGAACCGTTATTTAGGTTATATTAGAAAGGAACGCATGAAGGAACTCCATGCAAATGGATTTTTAGAGTCATTTGATTTTTGAATCGTTTGGCGCTTGCAAATCTTTTCTAAAGAGAATGACTAAAATACCGTTCATAGGCCAAGAGTTGAACGGGGCAACTAACTTAGTGAAAACATACATGATGATGTATGTGGTTCACTGGGGCATAGTTGTGTGCGGGAGATTCTTCTACTTCATGAAAATTCCAACAATGAATTGAGTATATGTGGATATATTCGATAAGGAAGAAGTTTGAAACATTTGAATATATTCAAATAAATTTCAGCATGAAGTGGAAATCATCGTAATAGTAAAGTCAAATATCTATGATTGGATCATGGTGGAAATATTTGAATTACGAGTTTTAGCGAACATCTAAGAGAGTCATGAAATTGTTCTACAACTCACATTTCTTGGAGTATCATAATGATGATATAGTATCCGAGAGATGTATCCAAACCTTGTTGGATTAATGATGAGATAAAATATTATGACGCCATTATATTTTTGTGGATTATGCTTTAGTGACTACCGCTTTTGCACTGAATAGAGCATCATCATGATCCGTTGAAATGACACCATACGAGTGATGGCATGGGTATGAACCCTGAAAGTCCTTTCTGAAATTTTAGTATGCATAGCATAAGTAAATAAGTTTACAACCAAAATCGGATGAATGTCTTTGTTGGTTATCCCAGAGATTTGATTGGGAATTCTTCCCACGAGACAAAAACAAAAGTGTTTGTCAATGTTTCTTATTTCCGACAAATTGTTTCTAGCGAAGTATTTGAGTGGGAGGACAATAGAACTTGATAAGGTTCATGAACCTGAGCATAATGATCAGAGTAGCGCAGCATCGGAATTGGTTCCGGAAGCGGCCACGACGATCATGGCTCCCATGACTACAAAGTGTTTTAGCCATGGAAATCGAAGTACATATTGAACCTTGTAGGTATGGTTTACTTTGTGATCAAATAAATGATTTATGGACAAAGGATTGATTTTGAACAATGACAAACCAACTACAAACAAAGAAGTTATGATGGGCCCTGACTCCGTTAAAATGGCTATACGCCATGAAATCCAAGATAGATGAATATTTTTTTGAAAGTAAATGGATCTATAAAATTGATGGACTTGGATGAAATATCCTTGAAGAAGCTCGACTTGTCGAAAAGTTGTTTACGACAAAGTTCAAAGAGTTGACTACGATAAGATTAGATCTTCCGTAGCAATGCTTATAGTCTATGTGGATTATTCTAGTAATCACTACATATTTCTTTTATGAGATATGCTAGTAGGATGACAAAATACATTACTTATCAGAAGTGTGTATTAAAGGTGTATACAAGATACAACCAAGAGTTTTGCTAGTCCGTAGAATACTAGATAGGTATACTCACTTCAATTGGATGAAGTGAGTATCACGGAGTTGGAATCTTCACCAGATGAAATAGTCAAAGAGTTTTTTGATTTCATCAGAAACGATGAAGAGGCTTGCATTTGCAAGAAATTAAGTGGGAGCGCTGAGACATATTTATAATACTTTATGTAGATGACATATAGTTGGTTATAAATGATGTAATTATATACTTGATTAAAAGGTTTCACTGAAAATTAACTTCAATGAAAGGATATGGACTGAAACATATTTAGTGTCAAGATCTATGAAGATAGATTGAAACACATAATAAGTTTAAGTCAAAGTACATAGAATGGATATTGAAGTAGTTCAATATAGAAATATTTAAGAAAATATTCTTGTCATGTGAAGGTTTAACAAGACTTGAGTGTATCTGACGCTCAATGAGTAAAAACACATGAGTGATTATGAATTACGAATAATATGTACACAATCAGATGTCCTGTGCTCTAAAGTGTTATGAGCATGTACCAGAATGATTCATGAGATGATCAATGAACGACAGTAAGAATATCTTTGAGTACTTTAGAAGAACCAAGGATATATATATATATATAATTTTTATATGGAGAAATGACAACAAATCGCTGTAAGATGTTGCACCGATATTCGTTTTGTCACATATAAAATTTCAATCTCAAATTAGGCTAAGTGTTGTTTTAAAAGGTATCACAATGAGATAGAAGTTGTCTATGCTAGATTTAGATGAATTCTATATATTGTGACGGATTCTACAAATGAAGGCAGAGCATGTCATTGTTTTGAGAATGACTGAGGATGTTAAGTCAAGAAGTTCTTTGAGAACTTTGTGTAGTTCCGATAGTGTCAGAACTTTGAAGCTATATTGTGTGTGACAATATTAGTGACATATTTCAGACCGCGGAATTAAGGTTCCACCAGAAGACCAAACATATTTAATGCCGACTCATTTGGAAATGAGTGATGCGTTGAGACACAAATGAATTGCAAAATACATACTTTTCTGAGCATGTCAGATCCGTTGACTAAAACTTCTCCCGTGAGCAAAACATGATAAAGCACCGGAAGGCCAAGGTGTTATATCTTTACATATGTAAACTAGATTATTGACTCTAGTGCAAGTGGGAGACTGTTGGAGATATGCCCAAGACGCAATAATAAATGGTTATTATAATATATCTTTGTGTTTATGATAATGTTTACATACCATGCTATAATTGTATTAACCGAAACATTGATACATGTGTGTTATGTGAACAACAAGGAGTCCCTAGTAAGCCTCTTGTATAACTAGCTTGTTGATTAATAGATGATCATAGTTTCATGATCATGACCATTGGATGTTATTAATAACAAGGTTATGTCATTATGTGAATGATGTAATGGACACACCCAATTAAGCGTAGCATAAGATCACGTCATTAAGTTATTTGCTATAAGCTTTCGATACATAGTTACCTAGTCCTTTCGACCATGAGATCATGTAAATCACTTATACCGGAAGGGTACTTTGATTACATCAAACGCCACTGCGTAAATGGGTGGTTATAAAGATGGGATTAAGTATCCGGAAAGTATGAGTTGAGGCATATGGATCAACAGTGGGATTTGTCCATTCCGATGACAGATAGATATACTCTGGGCCCTCTCGGTGGAATGTCGTCTAATTAGCTTGCAAGCATATGAATGGTTCATAAGAGATGACATATCACGATACGAGTAAAGAGTACTTGTCAGGAGACGAGGTTGAACGAGGTATAGAGATACCGATGATCAAACCTCGGACAAGTAAAATATCGTGTGGCAAAGGGAATCGGTATCGTATGTGAATGGTTCAGTCGATCACTAAAGTCATCGTTGAATATGTGGGAGCCATTATGGATCTCCAGATCCCGCTATTGGTTATTGGTCGGAGAGAAGTCTCAACCATGTCTACATAGTTCACGAACCGTAGGGTGACACACTTAAGGTTTGATGTCGTTTAAGTAGATATGGAAATATGGAATGGAGTTCGAAGTTTTGTTCGGAATCTCGGATGGGAACCAGGACATCACAAGGAGGTCCGGAATGGTCCGGAGAATAAGATTCATATATAGGAAGTCATTTTCTAGGTTTGAAAATGATCCGGTATTTTTTCTGGAAGGTTCTAGAAGGTTCTAGAAGAGTCCGGAAGAAATCAGCATGGAAGGTAGGGACTCCACCCACCTTGGACGGCCAGCCTAAGGGAGGAGGAGTCCCAAGTGGACTCCTCCCCATGGTGGCCGGCCACCCCACCAAAGGAAAGGGGGGAGTCCCACTTCCCCTAGGTTTGGTCATATGGAAGGTTTTATGTTGGGGTTATATTCGGAGACTTTTGACCTAATCCTTGGGGCTTCCACCTATATAAAGAGAGGAGGGGAGGGGCTGGCTGGCCACTCTTGGCTCCACCTTGGCCGCACCCCTTTGAGGGCCGGCGCCCAAGCCCCCTCTCCCCAAACCCTAGCTACCTCTCCTCCACCACTTCTCCCGCATATGCTTAACGAAGCTCCGCCGGAGATCTCCATCGACACCGCCACCACGCCGTCGTGCTGTCGGGATTCCAAGGAAGATCTACTACTTCCGCTACCCGCTGGAATGGGGAGAAGGACGTCGTCATCAACACCGAACGTGTGACCGAGTACGGAGGTGCTGCCCGATTGTGGCACCGTCAAGATCTTCTACGCGCTTTTGAAAGCGGCAAGTGATCGTCTACCGCAGCAACGAGAGCCTCCTCTCGTAGGCTTTGGAAATCTTCAAGGGTTAGTCTCGTTCATCACCTCGTTGCTCCCATCTTCTAGATTGCATCTTGGCTTGGATTGCGTTCTCGCGGTAGGAAATTTTTTGTTTTCTATGCTACGAATCCCATCAATAAATGATGAAAGGTTTGACCTATCTAAAAAGTACATACCAGTAAAACCTCCATCCTTGAAAATGCAATAAGTTGGCCGTGCAAAAACCATTCTTGATGAACTAGAGCTTGTCATGAGAATAAGCACAAGCTCTAAATCATCACATGGATAAGATCCAAATAACAACCAAGAAAGATGAAGAACCAAACTCGAAAATGCAACAAGTGATCTATGCGAAATCTGTTTTCGATGAACTAGAGCTTGTCATGAGAATAAGCACAAGCTCTAAAACATCACATGGATAAGGTTCAAATAACAACCAAGAAAGATGATGCAAGGATGCAAAGGTTTGAGCTCTCTCCGAACGGTACGATCGAGTTACTCACTCGAGAGCCCTCTTGATAGTACCACAACTAAACTATAAACCGGTCTCCAACTACACTATGAGACCGGTGAGAAAGAAACCCTATCAAGAGCAAACCTTATACTTGCTCATTCCACTTGAGCTCGATGACGACGATCTTGACCTCAACAAGATGGAACGCCTTTCTTGATTGTGCTTGCATGACGAAGTCTTGTGCATTGCTCCTCCATAATCCACCATGGGAGAGCTTCTTCTTCGGCGCATCTTCACATATCCATGATCACCATAAGGATCATTGCTCCCCCATAATCCACCATGGGAGAGCTTCTTCTTCGGCGCATCTTCACATATCCATGATCACAATAAGGATGGCAAGACTCAAGCAAAGGATATCTTCGAGATGGCTCATCTTGAACTTGCACTTCATTTCGTTGATGTCTTGAAGTTAACCTTGAGAGCTCACTTCATCTTCATCTTCAAGACATACTTGAGACTCGATCTTCTTCATTTGGATGGCAAGACTCAAGCAAAGGATCTCTTCGAGATGGCTCATCTTGAACTTGCACTTCATTTCTTCATCCTTCATCATGTTGATGTCTTGAAGTAACTTGAGGGCTCACTTCATCTTCATCTTCAAGACATACTTGACACTTGATATCCTTCATCAATTTCTTCTTCTTGCAATCTTGAAGCCAACATATGGTTCAACCATTGCCTATGGACAACACCTACAAATATAACTCAATGCAAACATTAATCCATAGGGATTGTCATTAATTACCAAAACCACACATGGAGGCTCCATGCACTTTCAAAAGTGTTGACTGTTGTAGCTAGGCGTGCACTTGAACTAGGAGGCGTGCTTGTCGTTCTGTAACACGATCTAGAGATCGAAATTCTTCCTATGTTTCCATACATACAAATGGGGCAAAGAAAAATCTTTGGCAACAATTTTTTTTAACTCGAGTTCAGAATCAAATTACTAGGAAGACAAGGTTCAGTGAAAGTACGGGTGGAATTCATTGACTGGCTTTAATATAGACAAAATCATTTGATCACACAAAGTAATCCCGATTGCAAACTACAACTAATGAAGCTACAATGGCTCTGAGGCTGTGGGATGTGGCTCTGATACAATATCTCTGAAGACAATAGAGAACTACAAAAGGATCAAAAAGGTTCTCCATAATTCATATACTGAATAATAGTGGCCACATCTGATACTAGTAAGAATCCAACGCTTGTACAGGAGAGATAGGCTTAGTAGAAGCATCCCCTAATATAGAAAAAGAACCTTTGTTGTAGATACACCTGCAAGTATATGTCGGGAAAAGGTGAACTGAAAATTAACTTCAATGGTTATGATGAGGTAAACAATCGGTAGCAGACATAGCTATTACATACAACTCCATGTAGGCCTCTTGTTCTAACATGGACATCAATCAACTGTGTAGCATTAATAAACTTTACTTTGATGTCTATACATCTGTTGCTTCTCTTACTTTCTTGTTGTTGCTTGCTTCTCTTGCTTCTTGCTTCTCGGGTCACTTTCTTTTCTTGCTTCTTTCTTGTCTTGCCGCTTCCTTATCTTGTTTCTTTCTTGAATTACGTGCTTCTTTTGCCGCTTCCTTCTCTTGCTTCTTGCTTGCTTTAAGTGCTTCTTTTGCCGCTTCCTTCTCTTGTTTCTTGCATGCTTTAAGTGCTTCTTTTGCCGCTTCCTTCTCTTGTTGCTTGCTTGCTTTAAGTGCTTCTTTTGCCGCTTTCTTCTCTTGTTTCTTGATTGCTTCACGTGCTTCTCTTGCCGCTTATTTCTCTTGTTTCTTGCTTGCTTTAAGTGCTTCTTTTGCCGCTTCCTTTTCTTGTTTCTTGATTGCTTCATGTGCTTCTCTTGCCGCTTGCTTCTCTTGTTTCTTGATTGCTTCCCGTGCTTCTCTTCTCGCTCGGTTGCTTGCTTCTTCGGCTGCTTGCTTCGCACTTGCTTCTCTTGCAACTTCTGCTTGTTGCTGGATGTACTGGAGTATAATGGTTTTGGTTTTCGTAAGTACGTTCATCGGGACACATAGATCATACATTACCTCTTCTAGCCTTCCTTCTGCCTCGAGGAGGTCCTTATACATATGTGGGATATCATAGTGTACCTCTCATTCTGCCCGCATTATCTCAATCATAACTGTCTTGAGTGTGAAGAAGCTTCTACTTAGTTTGTTGACCTCATAGTCATTGTATTCTTCTTCCACACCCTCTATCAGTTCCTTTATATTCTTAGGTGCTCTCGCGTCAGTAAGGGACTGCAGTGACCTGAACAAGGCTAGATCAAGCACATTCAAGTCCGGGCTGTTCGGAGGTTGTTGCATTAATTGAATGTCTAGGTCAGTCTGTGCTACTGCCTGTCGGAAACCATCATCATGAGGGAGGAGGTGAGGTTTCGCATTATCTTGTTGAATGAAGATTGTTGTTCCTTCATCCTCATCGGGCCATTTGTCTTGGATGGCTGGAATCACTGGATTGCACATGTATTGTCTCATGACATCTTGGGTAACTTTCACATTTTTTAGCTCAAGTGTTCCTTTAGGTCTAAGTTTACTCTTCTTAGGAGCTGGGGTCTCCTTCACAAATGCCCATGTCCCAATCTTGCCATCAAACGTGACTACCCCTCTTTCGCCATACCTTGGCTTGGCAACTGCCGCGAGGAACATCACTTTTCCGATGCTATTCTTATTTTTCACTGTGCGCAATGGTTTTGCCTCTTCTGGGAGTAGGTAGTATGAGTTGTTCACTCTAGTCATGTCGAACCATTTTTCATCAATATGGACAAAGTTGTCCATATCCTTGAACCTACATGGTGAGTTCTCATCGAGCATAGAAAGGCAATGTTGTAGCCTCTGTATTTTGTTAGCTTCTGTCATCGATGGCTTAAGGGTGTCACTGACGCGCTTCAGTTCACCCAACCTAAACCTTCTATGCAATGTTGAACGTAAAATGAAGCGACGTCTGCATCAGTTTGTGAACCAAGCAAGAGATGTGCGGAGATCAAGTGTAAGTATGATGCCTGAGCAATACATTTCAGTTGCTGGACTTCTTAGACAATAGTTAGCTTGTCTGTGAATATTTTATCTTCTTTAACAGACTGTGAACTCATACAATGAGGATCCATATGCAAAGGAATTCTGTGTAACTGATGGAATATTTTCACTAATATTTCTCCAAGATAGATCCATGCACCACATGTGAAACTGAAGTTTCTCTGAAACTGAATGTTTGCATTAATTTCTCTGAAACTGAATTTTGAACTGCAGTACCTTTTCAGGTAACAGTTCAGGGATGAGGACGGCGGGCTCGTTCAGGGGAGGGCGGCGAGCTCGTTCAGGGGAGGGCGTCGAGCTCGTTCAGGGGAGGGCGTCGATCTTGTCCAGGGAGCAGACGAGCTCGCCGTCGGAGCAGCCGGCGGCGCAGTGGCGCAGGGAGGAGGTCAAGCCGTCGAGGACAATGACGAGCGCAGCGGAGGTGCAGCGGCGCGGCGGAGGACCAGCAGCGCTGCAGGGAGGAGCTCGTGGCTGACGGCGAGCGGCGCAGCGGAGGACCAGCATCGCTACTGGGAGGAGCTCGTGGCTGACGGCAAGCGGCGCAGAGAGGCACGCACGCGGAGCAGAGGAGTCCGCGGTGCAGAGAGCAGCGGGCGGCTAGCGACGCGAGCTCGGGCGCGGCGCGGGGGAGTAGGCAAGGGTGGCGCACGGAGCAGACAGCAGCCGGCGAGCGCCGCGAGCTCTGCAATGGAGATCACGGTTCGGGGGGGGGGGGGGCGATGATCCCAGATAGAATCGTCGTGTTTGCTGACCTCGCCCCCGTCGAAATTGCTGATAGATCGGTCGCCGGGGGCGACGACGAGCTGAAACCTCGACGGCGGAAGGCGGAGATCGAGGACGGAGACGGAGGTCGGGGAAGATCGATGTTTGAAATTCAAAACAGAAGTCCTATCTTGAAGCGTTTTCACTGTTTCTGGACTTTTTTGCAAAAGTTACTTTGTATTGCGGGTCCGACACTCTCCACGGGACGGAGGGAGTACATCGTGACAGAGACATGAGGGCATCTCCAACGGGGCGACCCAAACCGCGCCCGCGCGTCCGGATGGGTCGAGCCAGACAAAAACGCGGCCCAGCGCGCGGACCCATCCCTAAAACGGATGGCCGCAGCGTCCGGGACGACCCAAACCCGGCCCAAATCTAGGGCGAGTTTGCGTAGCCGCGGACGCCGAATGCTGGTCGCTCGCGTCCGCCCCTTGTCCGCCCCTGGCCCGCGTGTCATAGAAATAGAAACGTTTTTTTTCATTGGAAAGAACCATTACAATTTTTTTTTAGCCTACTACTTCTATCCTAATACGTACCGGGCCGGCGGCCTCGCCGGCGACTCCCTCGCCGGCTCGCCGTCGGGGCCTTGGATTTCACTCGACGCGGGCGGCCTGTACGCGTGAGGATTCCACTCCAGCTTATGAGCTGGGCGGCGCGGCGGAGGACTTCATCCTCCTCCTTTCCGCTCGCGCGCCTCGGGCGCGCTCGCGCTCCGCCTCCTGACGCGGCACCACCCGCTTCCCGCATAGCTCCACTTCCTGCAGGGCGGCGCGTTACACAGCGGTGCGCGCCTCCAGGCGGACGCGGCCGGCGGCCTGGGCCTCGTGGTTCCCGTTCCGCCGCCACATGCGCTCTTGTCGGCCGCGCTCCACCGACGCAGCAGCCTCCCGGGCGCGCCGCTCGGGCGAGGGCATCTGGATGAGGTGCTGGGCTGCTCGCATAGCGAGCAGCTCGTTCTTCTGCCCGAGTAGGTCGCCTAATCGGCGGCGACCGGCCCGGCAGGTCGCCTCGTGCTCCTTCGTCACGCGCGTGAGGTCGGCGAGGCGCTCCTCGATGGCGGCGTTGATGTTGGCCAGCGCGAGGTCCTCCTCGTTCACGAGCTCCTCCTCCGCGGCGGCCGCGGCCTCATACCAGCTGTCCGCGGTCTCGTGCCAGCCGTCCGCGGCCGCCTCCACCATCTCCGCGTCCCCTTCCTTCTTCGCCGCCGCCTCGGCAGCGGCGCGGAGCGCGTCGTCGTCGGCGAACCACCGCGCGTCCGCGCGCTCCTCCTCGTCCGTCCGCGTGAACCTAGCCCGGGCGGCGAGGGAGAGCTTGGCCCACGTGGCCTGCAGAGTGCGTGGCATGGCGCCGGAGAAGGTGGAGGGGAGAGGACGGCCGAGAGGGTGTGATGCGGTCTCTGGCCGCCGCCGTCTTTTATAGCCGGCGGCGTGGCGGGAAACTTGGGCGCCAGCGCGCGCCAAAGGGCTTTTCGCGCGCGCGGGAGGTGCGCGCGGGAACTTTCCCGCGCGTTCCACCGTCCACCATTGCTGTCCCGTCGAGGCCTGCCATGGCGCAGCGCCGCGCAAGGAAGACGAACCACGTGGCGCCTGTTTGGGTCGCCGCGTTGAGCGCAGCGTGCGACCCAAACGGACACGCGAACGCGGACCGCTGTCCGCGTGTCCAGTCGGCCATCCAAACGGTCCAAACCGGACAGCCCAGCGCGTCCGTTTGGGTCGCGCGGTTGGAGATGCCGTGAGGAGGCTTTGGAGCTTGGGTGTTCCATTGGCTCGCCACGCTGTTCCGTGGGAACGAGAGCCTTCCGGAGGGATCCCCCTGCCAGTCCTACACAGGACCAAACAGCTGCATGCAGATGGTGCCGAAAATGAACAGGGTGAGTTCAGATGGAGACATGGGAGACTCGGGAGGGCTCTTGGCCGGCTCGCAGCTTGCGCCGCTGGAACTGCGCCTGTTTTTGCCACTGCCATGGAACCTGGCGAGGAGGGCATTGTAGTGGAGGCGCACGACCCGAGACCTTGCCAGGAGCTAGAGGCCAACACTTCGGCGTCGTAGCTGCACCAAGGATCCAATCGTCAAAGCTAAATGCACAGGTCTGTCTGTGTGTGGGGGTGGGGGTGGGGGGGGGGGGAGGTGTGTGTGCAAGAGTGAAACACATGCAGACCTTTCTGCTAATACATGGGCATAACACATGCAGCCCTTTCTGCTAGCGAGGAGGATCTGATCATACTTCATCCGTTGTTCGATTCCCCGATGCGGGATCAACATCTGAGAGCAGTGGCATCGATCTTTGGCAAGATAATGCCAACGAGTTTTGAGAGGTCAGAGGAGTGCACATCATCAGTAGCGGTGGTTTGATTTGAAGCATGGGCGGCTGAGTCCAAATATTTTTATGGATTCACTGGTAGAAAAATGGCCTTCCGTCCAGCCCCATTAGTCGCCAAAATATAGGAACCGCGACTAATGGGGTCTTTAGTCGCGGTTCGGGTGGCGAACTGCGACTAAAGACCTGGGCCCAGCGCGCTCGGTGGCCAGCTGGTGGACGGGAGGGGCTTTAGTCGCGGTTGGCCAGGCCAACCGCGACTAAAGGTCCTCAGGCCTGGCCCGTAGGCCTTTAGTCGCGGTTGACCAGGCCAACCGGGACTAAAGGCCCATCCCTATAAAAGGGCCTCAGCTCACAGCACTTAGCCATTTGGTGCCAATTCTCTTCACAAGCTTCACAAGGGGGTGTAGGTTTGCTTTTGGTTCCTCTTATGCACATAAGGTGTTTGATGCAATGCCCCAAGAGCATGAAACAAACATGATATGAAGTGTCGGAGCCACACTTGAGCTTCCTCTTTTATTTTTTCCTCCTCGATCGCGGTTAGCAACTTGAACCTTTCATATGTGTCATTGATCAAATATGCATGTGTGTAGTTCATTGTTTAATTTCTATTGTTTATAGCTAGTTAGTTTAACAAATGCATGATGGTTAATTATATATTTTATATTATAATAATGCAGATGAATCGGCAATGGATGTACGGTAACCGACTCTCCGGCGAGTTCACTACGGGTTTGAAAGATTTCCTCGTAGTGGCTAATGCGAACAAGCGGAAGGGTTTTGTTATCTGTCCATGTGTTGACTTTAAGAATCAGAAGGGTTACTCTTCCCCAAGAGAAGTTCACCTGCACCTGCTTCGGCACGGTTTCATGCCAAGCTATAATTGTTGGACCAAGCATGGAGAAAGAGGGGTTATAATGGAAGAAGATGAAGAAGGGGATGATTTCATCGATGAAAACTATCTTGATCATTTCGGTGATACTTTCATGGAGGATGCTGAAGGTGAAGGGGAAGGTGAAGAAGAGGCACGTGATGAGCCCGTTGATGATCTTGGTCGGACCATTGCTGATGCACGGAGACGCTGCGAAACTGAAAAGGAGAGGGAGAATTTGGATCGCATGTTAGAGGATCACAGAAAGTCGCTGTACCGGATGCGATAATGGTCTCAAAAGCTGGGCTGCACACTGGATTTGCTGAAATGGAAGGCACATGCAGGTGTAGCTGACTCGGCATTTGAAAACTTGCTGAAAATGTTGAAGAATATGTTTCCAAAGAATAACCAGTTGCCCGCCGATGCGTACGAAGCAAAGAAGGTTGTCTCGCCCTCTAGGTTTAGAGGTTACGAAGATACATGCATGCATCAACGATCGCATCCTCTACCGCGGTGAATACGAGAATTTGAATGAATGTCCAGTATACACGCATTGCGTTATAAGATCGCAGGCGATGACCACAGTGACGATGTTGAGGGCGAGAAACCCAGGAAGAGGGTTCCCGCCAAGGTGATGTGGTATGCTCCTATAATACCACGGTTGAAACGTCTGTTCAGGAACAAAGAGCATGCCAAGTTGTTGCGATGGCACAAAGAGGACCGTAAGTCGGACGGGGAGTTGAGACACCCCGCAGATGGAACGCAATGGAGAAAGATCGACAGAGAGTTCAAAGATTTTGCAGCTGACACAAGGAACATAAGATTTGGTGTAAGTACAGATGGCATGAATCCTTTTGGCGAGCAGAGCTCCAGCCATAGCACCTGGCCCGTGACTCTATGCATCTACAACCTTCCTCCTTGGTTGTGCATGAAGCGGAAGTTCATTATGATGCCAGTGCTCATCCAAGGTCCGAAGCAACCCGGCAACGACATCGATGTGTACCTAAGGCCATTAGTTGATGAAATTTTACAGTTGTGGGGCAGACCTGGTGTCCGTGTGTGGGATGAACACAAAGAAGAGGAATTTGACCTACGAGCGTTGCTTTTCGTAACCATCAACGATTGGCCTGCTCTTAGTAACCTTTCGGGACTATCAAATAAGGGATACAATGCATGCACGCACTGCTTACATGAGACTGAAAGTGTACATTTGCCAAATTGTAAGAAGAACGTGTACCTTACACATCGTCGATTTCTTCCGAAAATTCATCCAGTAAGAACGAAAGGCAAGCATTACAACGGCAAGGTAGATCACCGGCCGAAGCCTGCGGAACGCACTGGTGCTGAGGTATTTGATATGGTCAAGGATTTGAAAGTCATCTTTGGAAAGGGTCCTGCGGACAATCGATTCCGAAGGGAGCTGACGGGCACGCAGCCATGTGGAAGAAGAAATCTATATTCTGGGAGCTAGAATATTGGAAAGTCCTAGATGTCCGCTCTGCAATCGACGTGATGCATGTTACGAAGAATATTTGCGTGAACCTCCTAAGCTTCTTGGGCGTGTATGGGAAGACAAATGATACAAAGGAAGCACGGCAGGACCAGCAACGTTTGAAAGACCCTGATGACCGGCATCCGGAATGGTTTCAAGGTCGTGCCAGCTACGCTCTGACCAAAGAAGAGAAGGTCATCTTTTTTGAATGCCTGAGCAGTATGAAGGTCCCGTCTGGATTCTCGTCCAATATAAAGGGAATAATAAACATGGCGGGGAAAAAGTTCCAAAACCTGAAGTCTCACGACTGCCACGTGATTATGACTCAATTGCTTCCGATTGCTTTGAGGGGGCTCCTGCCGGAAAATGTTCGAGTAGCCATTGTGAAGCTATGTGCAATCCTCAATGCAATCTCTCAGAAGGTAATCAATCCAGAAGTTCTACCACGGTTACAGAACGATGTGGTCCAATGTCTTTTCAGTTTCGAGTTGGTGTTCCCGCCATCCTTCTTCAATATTATGACGCACCTCCTGGTTCACCTAGTCGAAGAGATTTCCATTTCCGGTCCTGTATTTCTACACAATATGTTCCCCTTCGAGAGGTTCATGGGAGTATTAAAGAAATATGTTCGTAACCGTGCTAGGCCAGAAGGAAGCATCGCCAAGGGCTATGGAAATGAGGAGGTAATTGAGTTTTGTGTTGACTTTGTTCCTGACCTTAAGCCTATTGGTCTTCCTCGATCGCGGCACGAGGGGAGACTAAGTGGAAAAGGCACGATCGGAAGGAAATCAACGATATGTATGGACGGCCATTCTATGACTGAAGCACACCACACAATTCTGACCAATTCCAGCTTGGTGGCTCCGTACTTTGAGAAACACAAGAATATTTTACGCTCGGACAACCCGGGGAAGCCTGAATCCTGGATTAGGAAGGCCCACATGGAGACTTTCGGCAGTTGGTTGAGAAAACATTTAATGAATGACAATTATGTTGTAGATCAGCTGTACATGTTGGCCAAGACACCATCTTCGACTATAACGACTTTCCAAGGGTACGAGATAAATGGGAATACATTTTACACGATCGCCCAAGATAAAAAGAGCACCAACCAAAATAGTGGTGTCCGCTTTGATGCACCAACCGAGAATGGGCAAAAGGTCACATATTATGGTTACATAGAGGAGATATGGGAACTTGACTATGGACCCTCCTTTAAGGTCCCTTTGTTCCGGTGCAAATGGTTCAATCTAACAGGAGGTGGGGTAAAGGAGGACCAGCAATACGGAATGACAATGGTGAATTTCAACAATCTTGGTTACCTTGATGAACCATTCGTCCTAGCGAAAGATGTCGCTCAGGTTTTCTATGTGAAGGACATGAGTAGCAAACCGAGGAAACGGAAAGATAAGAAAACGATCAGTACATCATGCGATGATCCAAAGCGCCACATTGTTCTTTCAGGGAAAAGAAACATCGTGGGAGAGGAGGACAAGACAGACATGTCAGAAGATTATAATATGTTTGCTGAAATTCCGCCCTTCAAAGTGAACACCGACCCAAGCATTAAGTTAAATGATGAGGATTCTCCATGGATACGGCACAATCGTAAGCAAGCAGGGACACAAGGGAAGAAATGATGTGTAATAATTTATTGTACCAAACTTTATTGAATGGTCATGTGAATTATATTACCCGTGATGTGTTTGGTGTCCATTTTCGAATGATTCGATTGATTCGAGAAACCACACTGATGATACATGAAATTTGGAGTGATTTAGTCATACTCCTGCCTAGGCGTATAATATGCATACTCGTAGTCTTCATAGCCGCCGCCGTTGTACTGGTAGTCGTCGCCTTCTAAGTTGCCGCCGTCGTCGTCGCTGCTGTCGTCGCTGTCGTCGGGCGGCGCTCGTGGCTCGAACTGAGGGTAGCGCAGGCGGGGGATATCGCCGGCCGTGATGTAGTCCATGACACTCTGCAGAGTCCAGCCGTACCACCATAGCCGACGGCCGGCCTCGTGGAAGTTCCCAGGAGGCAGACCGTCCTCCTCATACCTGGCGAGCGCCCTCTCACGACGATTGATGAAGAAGGCGTCCCAAGTATGCTGGTTATCGGGATGCCAGCGGGGATTCATCCGCTGCTCCGGCGTGTGGTCGAGGTAGTAGTGGTTCGTGATGGCCGCCCGGCGCGCAGTACCCTGAGGGATGGGAGGGACCGGCACGCCGCCGGCGCTTAGGCTCCAGCCGGCGGGGACGCGGTAGCCCGGTGGGCAAGGGTAGTTCGAGGCGCAAAGCTCCTCCACCTGCTGGTAGGTTAGAGTGGGTACAGTGGAAGCCATGAGAGAGTGATGAGAGATTGTAGAGATGTGATAATGCTGGCCAAGCCGGGCTACATATATGTAGTGAGAAATGGCGGGAAAAATGGGAGCGGGAAGACAAGAGGCGGGAAGAAAGTGGCGGGAAGAAAGAGGCGGGAAGAAAGTGGCGGGAAGAAAGAGGCGGGAAGAAAGAGGCGGGAAGAAAGCCGGGCTACATATTTGTATTTTTAAGATTTTTAAATGAATTAGTTTTATTTTTCTTTATTTTTTGATATATTATTTGTATTTTTAAGATTTTGAATTGAATTATTTTTTTTGATTTTTTTGATATATTATTTGTATTTTTAAGATTTTTAAATGAATTAGTTTTACTTTTCTGAATTTTTTGATATATTATTTGTATTTTTCAGATTTTGAATTGAATTAGTTTTATTTTTCTGATTTTTTTGATATATTATTTGTATTTTTAAGATTTTTAAATGAATTAGTTTTATTTTTCTGAATTTTTTCATATATTATTTGTATTTTTCAGATTTTGAATTGAATTAGTTTTATTTTTCTGATTTTTTCGATATATTATTTGTATTTTTCAGATTTTTAAATGAATTAGTTTTATTTTTCTGAATTTTTTGATATATTATTTGTATTTTTCAGATTTTGAAATGAATTAGTTTTATTTTTCTAAATTTTTTGATATATTAATTGCATTTTTAACATTCAGAAATTACAAGAATTTTGAAAAAACACCTTTAGTCGCGGTTGGCCTGGCCAACCGCGACTAAAGGGTGTTTCGCGCGGGAACCGCTGAAATGGGGCGAAAATACCTTTAGTCGCGGTGGTAAATACCAACCGCGACTAAGGGGTACCCCCTTTAGTCGCGGTTGGTGATACCACCCGCGACTAAAGGGTACCTTCTTCGTTGCCGCCGCCCCGCAGAGACGACTCTCGCCGCCGCCCCGCAGAGACGACGCGTCGCCGCCCCACAGAGACGACTCACCGCTCGCCCTCGTCGTCTTCCGTCGTCGCGCGTATGTGCTCGCCGCCGCGCGCCTCCTCTCTCGCCGCCGCCCTCCCGGCGCGCGCGCGCCCTACCGTCCGTGCCGCCATCTCGTCCGTCCCGTCCGTGCAGCTGCGCGTGCCGTCCCGTCCGTGCCGCGCGCACGCCGTCCTCTCGCCGCCGCCCTCCCGGCGCCGCTCTGCCGCCGTCGCCGCGCGCCGCGCGCCCCGGCCCTCGCGCGCCAGAGAGAAGAGAGAAAGGAGAGGGAGCGAAAACAGAGAGGAGAGAGAGGGCGCCGGCGGCCGGCCCGACCATTTTTTGTTTTGTTTTTTTAATTTGAACTAAATTAAAACCTAAACTAAAATATAAGTTAAACTACAATTATAACTTATAATAAAATTTTAATGAAAACGGAGAAGATATAACAATTTATGACATGCAGAATGGACAGAAAAAAACAAATAATATGTGAATAGTAATGTCTTTTTTTTGCATAGGTCACAGATGGCCATATTTTGACACAAAAGATAGCTACGCAATTTATAAAATAACCAAAGTGTGTGTATGGTTTATTATAATTTTTCGAAAATTGATATGTGCGATATTTAATACTTATTATGGAATCCTTTATTTTTAGAGGAAAGTTTTTTGTTTTTGAACAGCGAACCCAAACTTAAAGGGAAATAAAATCCACCGTCAATGGCCTGGCCCAAATGAAATGAGTGGTAAAGCCCTAGGGTTTCCTGAAACCCAGCCCTACGGCCCTGCCCATCTGACACCAATTATGAGTTGGGCGCTTTAACCATTCAGCCATGGATGCTTAACAGGGATCATCGTACATCGTAAATAACAAATTTTCATATATGGCCACCGCCGCCCCCCTTTCGCCACCGCCACCGCTCCCCTTCTTCACTTAATTAATTAGTTTTTACTACATGTTTTCAGGACTGACATATGGCGGACGATAGAGCTGACCCGATTATGGCCAACTATGATTCGGACGCTGAAGAACATATAATGGGCATCATAAAGGGTGATATTCTTTATGTGCCGACCGAACAAGAAGAAGAGGATATCTCTTCTTATCTGAACCTTGATGGTCAAGATGAAGGCCGTCAGCAAGATGATAACGAAGAAACGTCGATAAACGACGATCTTCAATTGGAAGTAGCAACCACCTCCGGCGCCGAGGTATATATATACATTGAGCCTCTGGTGATACAAACTTACTGATTTGAATAAATATGTGTGTACTAACGCGCGCGACTCTCTTTCTTATTTTAGCCCTCGGCCGGATCATCGAAACAATCGAGTACGTCATCAAAGCGTGACGCAACCAAGACGCTGAAACAAGGAGAAACTTATACCATCGAGGTTGTCAGTGCAACCGGCAAGCCGCTGGAGCCCCACAAGAACGCCACCAAGTTTACCAACCAATGCGGAGCCGTTGTTAGAGACAACGTCTCGATCACCGTCCAGGAGTGGAATGAGCCAAAGAAGGCACGTCTTGGTTTCACTTTTGTCGATAAGAGAACAAAAAAAGATTGCTTGAAAAAGCTTATGCAACATTTCGTTCTACCTCCGGAATACAACAAATTCTATGAGGAGGGTAACAAGATTGAGGAAAACAAGGAGAGGAGGAGGCTAGTCAAACAGTTCGGTCTTCATAAGATGGCCGACGCATTCCGGAAATTCAAGCAAAATCTAGCCCGTGACTATGTCAACGAGAACAAGACTCCGGATTTCAAAGGACAATATGAGAAACTGAAACATGATTGGCCAGAATTTGTGAAGCAAAAGAAATCGGAGTAGTTCATTCAAATATCAAAAAAATAAGGAAAATGCGGCTAAGAAGGAGTACAATCATATTATGGGGCCAGGAGGGTATCGCCTTTGGGAGCCTAGGTGGGAGAAGATGGAGAACGAGCTGATGGCGCGAGGAATCCGTCCAGGTACGGAGGGATGGGACCCAAGGGCCAAAAGCTGGTGGTACGGGCATGGGGGAACGCTACACCCGGAGACAGGGGAGTGTGTTTACCGGGGCAAAATGTTTAAACCCACCCAAGCCCTTATTAACGCAATGAGGGATGCTCAAGAGGGGAAGATCAAGTTCAATAGAGAGAACGACGCGCTGACAAAAGCCCTCGGGAATCCTGAACACGGAGGACGTGTACGAGGCATGGGGAACATTCCGTGGAAAATAGGGTTCTCCCAGAACGATGACCCGTACGGTTACAGAAGCCGTAAGAGAAAGATGGATCGGGATGCAGATGTTGTGGCGCGGTTGGCATCGGAAATGGATGAGATGAAGAAAACCGTGAATGTACTAGTACAAGAAAGAGATGCAGCTCGGACGCAGCATGAAGATCATCCAGCGGATCTCGGAAGCCAGCAGCGGAGAAGCAGCGTGGCTTCCACGGAGGCCCCACCGGCTGGTGCACATGCACCGACGATCGAAATTATTGCACCGGAGCCTCCGGCGATCGAAATTACTGCACCGGAGCCTCCTCGCTACCCCGTGGACGATGTAAAGGAGATGAAAGAATGTCATCTATATTATCCAATCGGGAACATGTCCATGAAGGTAGCCATCGGCAGTGCTTTACCATGTTTACCTGGAGCACTCCACCACAACAACCCCATTCAAGATGGCTATGCTCGTGTCACGGTGGAGGACATAGTCCAAGGGTTTGAGGACCTGGAGATTGACATTGCTACACCTGAAGGGGCGAGAAGACTTGGAGATGTCAAGCGCCAGTTCATTCTTTGGCAAAAGAAGTTTATCAAGTTTCCAGGCGAGGCGCCAAGGCCAACAAGTCCACCCCCTACGGTGGTGGTGGCGGTGGTGGTGGTGGTGGTGGTGGTGCTTCACCTACACCTCCTTCACGTCAGCCGACACCGCCCCCCAATTCACCTCCGGCGGGTAAGCAGCTGCCGCCCCCCAGTCCGCCCCGGGCGGGTAAGCAGACGCCGCCCCCCAATCCACCTCCGGCGAAGAAGCAGAAGCAGTCCTGGAGTATTAACCCGGACCCTTATGTACCTAAGATAACAAAGGTACCGGAGCCATCACTGAAGCCTCTCCCCACGAGGCCTTGGGAACGTAGTGCCGAGGAAGTCGACGCGGCCGCGACTGCTGATTATGAGAAATGGAAGGCGGACTGCAAGAAGAAAAGAGAGCCCGAGCCCAAGCCAGTATTTTCTGATGAGCAAAAGAAGTGGGCTAAGTCATTTTTGAGCACACCGTCCCAAGCCGCGAAGAATCTGCCTGACGACTATGCACGTGAACTTCGTAGGCAGGCACTCATGTTGAAGGAGAAGAAAGAGCGGGCGGAGAAGAAGGAGAAGAAAGCCTTGGAGGAGGCCGAGAAAGAATTAGAAAATAAAAAAAGCGGGAAACGAGTTGCCCAGCTCGGGGAACAAAGTAAACAATCGATTGCCCCGCTCATAGTGAAAGCCGCCGGTCCAGATGCCCCCGATATCATAGAAGCTGCGGCAACACAGGGATTGACTGTAACGAGTGCCAGAGAACAAGCGACCAACTTAGGTATGACTCTTCGTGAACTGTTAGGCCTTGATGAGGCACCAGTGAAGGAGGTAGTAATTACATATGTGCCGAATGGGCCTCTCGTCGAGCCTGCGCAGGAAGAGGATCTACCTCCACAAATGACAAGTCTGCTGAAATGGTACAAGGGTTACATAAAAAATAAAAACGCCAAAGAATATATTTATGCGGAAGTTAGATATGAGCATCACTTCAAACATTACTATGTACAAATTCATCTGAGTGAATTGTTCCAGCTTTTCAATCTGCGCGAGCTCGATAAATATATCATCAGTTGCTACGTTATGTAAGTGATTTATTTCTACCCCATCTCGTTCATATTGCCTGCACTATATATATGTCCTAAATATATTGTTGTGTACGCTATTATATATGCAGAATGAAGATTAAGGAATGCAGAGTAAGGAACATCCTTGATGTTGGGTTCATTGACCCACACATCGTTAATGGATATGTGTTAGAGCATCACCCCGCCGACGTGGAGGAAGACCTGTGGCAGTTTCTTACAAAGCAGGAACTCAAAAGTGATATTCTATTTCCTTACCATTTTGGGTGAATGTTTCTGTCTTGAGCACATTCTCTTTTGTTTAATCCATGCATGGTATGTGGCCGGCTAATCAATGAGTTATGCATGACTGTGCATGTATCGTGTCCGCAGGTTTCACTGGATTCTGCTAGTAATTAAATTTGACACCTCCACATGTCTCGTCCACGACTCTCTGACTCTGGATTCAAAGCTTTGGGGCGACATGAGAAGAATGTTGCAGAAGTAATTATTTTCATTCATTTGCGTTCTATATCGATCGGCCTATTTCGTTCATTTCCTAATATCAAGTAACTAATAACTCTCTTGTTCATTTAATTTTCTTTGCCTCGTAGGGTTTGGAGACGGTTCTCAGATGAAAGGGTCGGTGATTTCAAAAAAGAGCTACATTTCATGCGGTCAATGGCTAAGAATGGTGGCGATATTCAGCCAGCGGGGACCAATCTATGTGGATACTATGTCTGTGAGATGATCCGGAGATACACCTCTGAGCGGGTTCCGAGTGATAACAATGAGAAGAGGAATAACCTCCGGAAGATGCTTAGTCCAGAAGCTCGCTTCCGACCACTTCAAGAGGAACTAGCTGGATGGTTCACGAGGGAAGTCCTCCATCCTAAAGGAGAACACTATTACGAGGACGTAGAACTTCATATGCATTAAATTATGTATGGAAACTTGTTCAAAATTGTATATGGTCATCCGATGATATTGAATATATATTGTATATTCCTCTTGAATTCTTTTCGGTTCTAATTTCAAATTTGTTTGAAATCGTACATTCATATGCATGTATGTAGTACCGTAGAATATGTGAAACTCCTTCAAAATTAAAATAAAGCACAAAAGAAATAAAACAATACAAATTAAAAAGAAAACAGGTTTAGGGGGGGGGGGGGGGGGCTAAAACCCTAAACCTACGGCGGCCTTTAGTCGCGGTTGGCCAGAAGAACCGCGACTAAAGGTCCTCCGCCCCGACGGTCGCCTGGTGCCCACGTGGACGTGCCTTTAGTCGCGGTTCGTAAGCAACCGTGACTAAAGGGGGGGGGGGGGGGGGGGCTTTAGTCGCGCTTATTTGGTCGCGGTTGCGCAACCGCGACTAATGGTAGTTGCGAACCGTGACCAAAGGCCCTTTTTCCACCAGTGATTTGAACCCGAAAATGTTAAACTGGAACATTCATGGGCTGAACGATCCAACTAAGAGGAGTGTAATACGTGAGTTTGTTGATAGTCTTAATGTTAACATTATTTGCTTACGAGAGACTAAACTACTGTAGTGGATGATTTCTTGGTTATGCAATTGTTGGGGCCATCTTTCGATGGTTATGTGTATCTACATGCTAACGACACACGTGTAGTAATTCTTTTGGCATGGTATTCAACAATGGTGGAGATTAGTAACATGAGCTTTAACTCCTTCGCCATCACCGGCGAGGTGACGACGAAAGATAACACTAGGTGGTGGCTAACTACGGTTGACGAACCACAATCGATGACGGATAAAATCACCTTCCTCGCTGAACTAACGGAGCACAGATCGCTGTGCCCGGGGCCCTGGATGGTGGTGGGAGATTTTAACATGATCATGTATACGTCTGAGAAGAACAATGACCTCTTGGACATGAATATGATGGCGCGCTTCATGGGCTTTGCTCAAGAGCTGCAGCTCAAAGATCTGTACATGCATGGTAGGACGTACACTTGGAGCAATATGAGTGAGATTCCGACGTCTCACGCGGATTGATAGAGAGATCTGGTTTCTATTGACTGGGATTTGCAAAACCCAGATTCTGTCTTACAAGCGCTGTCATCTTCAGCTTCGGATCACGCGCCCCTGCACCTTTATCTGAATGCATCGTTTAGGCCGAAGAAGAGATTTAAATTTGAGCTGTTCTGGCTCAAACTTGAGGGTTTTGACGAGGCTATCAAGGAAGCTTGGGTCTACGCCACAAATATATCGGCCCTTTCCGCAGGCTGGACGCTCTTTTCAGAAACACCGCTGTGTTCCTATAGTCTTGGGGCCAAAGGAGGATGTGAAACATCAAGTTGCAGCTAGCAATTGCCAATTCAATTATCTTTAGACCGGATGCGGCCCGAGATGCCCGTGGCCTATCCCCTGGCGAGAGGTGGTTGCGTAGGCTCTTGAAGGTTACTGTCCTTGGGTTGGCTTCCTTGGAACACACTATAGTGAGGCAGAGGTCACGGATCAGGTGGCTGAAGGATGGAGATGCCAACTCCAAGTTCTTCCACGCGGTGGCTAATGGGAGAAGGACCAAAAAAAAATTATTCCGTCGGTGAGAGTTGGTATGGAAATCACCACCGAATAAGATAGGAAAGTAGACCAGTGCATATGTGCACCTCCTTGGAAAGATACACAATAGAGAGCATGGGCTTGACCTGGAAAGGCCTGAGATCCAGCCGGTGGATCTCACTGATTTGGAGCATATTCACGGATGAGGAGGTGTGGGATGTAATCAAAGAGATCGGGAAGAAAATCTACTACATTTCCCCTTTGGTTTTTTTATTCACGTTCCCAAGTGATGGCGTAGATTTGATTAGTGCTTGACAGTTGATCCCACATTAGATTTGACTAGGAAATCTGCGGCGCGGCGCACGCCGCGCCCATGTTGTCTACGGTGCAACATTCTTTTTTAAAATAATATTTTTTTAGTTTTAAGAGTACGGGATTCCTTTTCAGCTGCCGAATAGACATCTAAAACTCCACTGCGCCTTTGGTAGGCGGCGGATGGTGGAGTGCTTTGTTTCTAGATCGTTGGTTAAAGTATTGTAGAAATAAAACAATATCTGGGTTGCTGAGGTACCGCGGAAGTGCCGGTGAAATAGGCGACGGATGCTGGAATGCTTTTGTTTTCGGTGTTGCTAGAAAAAGAAATGGTAGTATTTCTCCGGCCGAAATAGGCAACGGGTGATGGAGTAGAAGAAGGTTATCCCAAGTGAAAATGCGACGAATGATGGAGTAAGTACATTTTTTCGATGCTAACGTAGAAAAACACGACATTATTTTCCCTAAGTAAAAGAGGGGACGGATGTTGGATTTTTTTTGAATCACCGTTGAAGAATTATGCACTACTAAAGAAATATCGTCGCGTAATCACTTTCCAGAACCACGGTACGTTGAACGTTCGGGTAAAAATTACTACCCTTCTGCGTCGTTGCAAAATGTCCGACAAAGAAATATGTGGCCTTAAATAATTAATAGTAGGTAGTTAACGGTGTTTTTCATAGTTGACATCGGCAATGTTCAAGATGTCTACTAAGAAATTGCTTTCTAGAAAAATATAGGTAGTTACCACATGATGATACGGAAACTAAACTCGAGGTTGACATTACCATGTTGTTGCACCGTTGAGAAATTATCGTCGCTGAAATATGTGCCCTCGAATAATTATTGTTAGCTAGTTAACGACATATTTCGTAGTTGACATCGACCCATGCTTGTGCACTGTTGAGAAATTACCGTCGCAAGAATATGCACCCTTGAATAAGTTGACATCGGCAAATTACTTCTGACGTCTAAGAATTTTACCGAGACAATATATTTAAAAAAAATAACTGCTCAATAGTTAACGCGGTAAAATAGTGTTAAAATATTTGTACCGATAAATTGCTGCGAATTTTTTCCAGCTTATTTATATATTAAATTCATGGCTAAAAATTAGAGGTTTTCATTAAAAAGTAGTGTTAAAAAGATTACCAAAGCTAGGAATTCAGCATAAAAAATTGTCAACAAAATCCCTAGAAAAATTATAAAAAAGTAGGAAAAGGGGGAAAAAACTGAACCCATGTCACTGTTCATACGCGTTACTGTTCATCGATGCATGAACAGTAACTTGGACCGCTGTGGTGCAAGCAAATAGATTTGGCTTTTATATATTACCGCCGCACCTATTTTGGTAATCCTTTGAGAAGACACAAAGAATTTAAATTTAATCTAAAATTTTAAATGTTGCAAATATTTATAAAATATATTTAATGAAAATCAATACACACTGCGGAGACGGTGCACATAACCGTCCTAGTTTCTTTCTCACACTCACAGGCATGGAGCAGACAAAACGCACGCGGCACGCATGCGGAAGTCTCGAGCATCTTCAAGACTCCTAGCACTGACCATCTGATCCCCTTCTACTCTCATTTCGGTGAAGCTACAGCCACCGCTGGTCCTCCTCAATTCCGGCCAGCGGAGCATCAATCGGCAAAGGCGAGCATACTACAGTGCTCCTCGTGGCTTGCATCGCCGGTTCGTCACCACCGGTATGTCTTTCTGCCGTTGCTCGCACTGTAGACGCAGAACCTAGTCCGTGAGCTCTTGGCCGCCGTGCAGCCTTTTTTTTTTGGGGAAAGCAGTCACACATAGCGGAGCCGCGAAGCAGTAGAAGCTAAGGGTGCATCGAGCCATAGTGGCTCGGCCGAGGGAGACGCACACCCACCGGCAGCGGAGAAGCTCCGGAATCGGAGATGGATGCGCCACCGTGCCATGGTTGGGGCAGTAGCCGCGAGCCCGCGACCCTGTTCGTCCGGTGGTTGTTCGGCAAAGGCGACTACAGGGTCAATGCGACCTCTCCAGACTCCATGACCGCAGCCCGCAGTTCCACCCGTTGTGTGGTATGAGGAAGGAGAAACCGATAGGTTTTTTCTTCACTTGTACCTATCTCATTCTTTAAATTCTGCATACATCCGTTCATTTTCTTTGTCCAAAGATGGCTGAGCTGCTGAGATCTGATAAAAAATCGCGGCTACATGATCCCATAAGTCTAACATTACACTGGATTATCACCAAGCAAAATGACAGTATATATAATGATAGAAAGTAATATAGCGACAGGGTGTAGAAAGGACAGCCTTCGATTTATCCATTGACAGCAATTACACGCAGTAGTATACCATACATTATTGGACAAAGATAAAGAAGATCGAACCTTCAAAATAACAAATAAGGAAACAGAGAGAACTGGACAATTCCTACATTTTTCTTCTATCTAAACCGAACACATTATGCTTGCAAGCAAAGCACAGAAAGCAGAGCGCTGTCTACAGGGTTCTTCCACCTAAACCAAACACATTATGGTTGCAAGCAAAGCATTCTTCTTAAGTACATACTCCTACTAAAAAACAAAATTCAACAACTACAGAATTCGTAAATTGATTGCCTGAATGTGATCCTGGATCTGCAGTTGATGATAAATGATTAGTTTCCACTTCGTGCATACTAATGCAAGTTTCCAAACTAAGCAAATATATATAAAGGCTTACCATAGAAGTTTTAGAGAGGAAGTGTCATACCAAAAATAGCATCAGCATTTATGAATAGAATAAGTGATGGATAGTTGCATCTAGTATCTGGTCAGGTATGTGCTAGGTTGATTAGATGGGAAGATAAAACTTTGACGCGCACCATGCATGGTATAGCCTCAATAGCAGCACACAACACAGTGCACTTGTAAGCAGCAACTGTATTGCCGATCCAAGGTACTGTCATTTTTTGCTGTCATGTGAGTTTTCATAAAAAAAATGGAGGTAGAATATACTCAACTATTGGGGATGAACTCAAGTTGCACAGTAAGTCAGATGTCTTAAACTTAACAAACCGGGTGACCACACATCCAACTGAGCCATATTCAGGTGTCCACTCTTCAAATGAGACAGACAACATTTTGTGCAAAGATATGAAGGGATAATCTTGGGAAAGAATCATAAATGCACTGTCACGTAATTTCTTCACTTGAACATGAACACGCATTTTTTTTGTCAAATTCACACACATGTTTAAGTCTGAAAAATAGGTATCAGGATTGGGATGCAAAACCAGTGCTGAAACATTTTTTGTGAAATATAACACTCAGCAGGGGCCACTGTTAGACTTGTAGATGCAGCTGTAGGTGCACCCTTGTACATACATCTTCTAGTTTTACCATGCATATATTGAGCCTTATCCGAGAAAAATGTATACTTATTTAGAAACAGAGACATAGCTGTTCTGCAAGGAGGAGCTTTCTGGTAAATCATTCTCCGGAACGTTGATACTGATTTCATCTGGTATAGGTATTATTTTCTGAGAACGCACAATGCACTTGAAACTTGACAGATCATCCATAGTTCTTGTCTCGAGATCAATATATGCTAGCACACTATGGATCTCCGATGGCACTTACTCACATTTGCAAATCAAATTCTTTTAGAGTCAGATGTACCCGACCAATCGTTATGCTCCTTAAATGAATCAGTGTAACTCCCATAGAAAGTCGATAGAGACAACCAAGGTGATGCATATATTACACCAATTATAATTTAAACATTACTCCTAAAACCACAAAATATGGTGATGCATATATTATACCAAAGAGCAAAACTATGAGTAAATAATCATGAAAACCACATTCCAAAGATCATACCTGAACTCGTACACCATATAGTCCTGCCGGAGAATCTAGATACTTTTTCTCATTGATTTCTCAATACACAGTACAAAGAAATTAACATCTACTTGGTAGTGTTAAACCGGACCATATACAACTTTGTATTAATGAACAGTTGCAATCATATTAGCAACACATTTAAGCTGTGAGTTGACTGCTTTGTGGGCCAATTTGAACTAAAAAGAGAAGGTCCAAACAGATTTCACACCGTTAGTACTGGAAAATTTAGAAGTAAGATAAACATTGCAGTGTACATTATATCCTAGCCACTCCAGCAGCCACACTCACATACATAGAACTGATGTTGGATCTTTTTCATCTATCTAAACTCACTGCCACCTATAAAGAACTACACACAGCATATTGGTCACTTAAATTAGATCCTACAACTTTAATACTAACAGTAATTTTTCATATATCAGTAACTACTTATTATAGAAAGCATGCAAGCTGAAAATTCAGGTTGCAAGCGGAGCGGGATATCCCGCCACGCCGCTGGGCCGCCCCGCAAAGAAAGCCCACACGGCGCCGCTAAACAGCCCGCAAACCTACTCGCGAGACAAAGCGGTCATCCCGCCTGGCCCGCTAGAAAACCGCAAAACTGCATAACCCGCAAGACCCCTCGTCCAGACGCAAACGCTCCCTAGTCCCCACCCTCGTTGACCATGTGGAAGAATCTAAACTCCACGAGATCACTGCCAGAGTGCGGAGTGTGCTGCACAAACCATGGTGCTAAGTTATAATAATTAGCCTGATTATTGGAGTGCTATGCAGACAGGATTTCTTGCAATCAACCTTATTTTGTAGTGTCCAAAATTCCAATATTTGCTAAGATTGCATGGTACTTTGTTATTCTGTTCCCTAAATATTGTTTGTATGGTACTTCCGATCAGTACTTTTCTGAGTAACTACTGCATTTTGTTACTGTTCTGGAACTGATGGACACGTATGAGTGGAAACTTGCGGTCTCTCTTTTCTGCATGATGCGTACCATATAGTATAAACATGACTAGGTTATCCCCATGTCCTCTGAAAATCGATCATCAGGTTTCTGGAGACGCAAACGGATCAAAAGTGTTCATTTGCGTCTGCGCGGATAAAAATATGCGCTCCAGCGGCTAGACGCAAAATGAATGTGACCAATTTTTCGTTGTGGTAGGCTAGCGCGTCGCAGTTCTTGTCGGCGTCATCGTCTTCCTGTGGAGGCTCCGGCGGCTGCTGTGTTCGACGACGAGGCGGCGGTGGCCGGTCAATCGGGAAGTCCCTGTCGCTGAGAAAGCACGCCTGCCTCCTTGGATCGTCCTCGGTCAGGCGCCAGCTGTGCCAGGTATTGGAGTCACTGTGAAGGCGGGATCGGCGCGGAGGTCCGGCGGCAGGTACCGCCGCCTGCGCCGGATCTCGATGCTCTTGCCTGGCTCGCGCAGAGGCACGGGCAGGACAGGCACCCGGAGGCGGCTCCGCTCGGCAGGTGCACGTCCCGCCAGCCGTCGCACGATGTCCAGTCCGTGTGCATGAGCCGCACCACCTCGATGGGCAGCAACACCCTGTTCGTCTGCTCCGCCTTCTTGGACACGATGCTATTGATGGTGACGTAGTAGCCCAGCCGCCGTCCACCAGTGCGCGTGCAGAAAAGGTAGCCACGATGTTGATAGCGAAGTCTGCGACGTAGATGTGGAAGAGATGACCGCCGAAGCATTCCAGACGCAATTATGCATCGCGTTTGCATCTGTGCGGATGGCTCGGTCACTATGTGTCGGGCCACTAACCTGGTTCCTGACGCATTTGCCAGTCCGCAGACTGACAGAGGGGACAAGCTATGGTGTGCACGCGGGAGGGGATATTCCGCAACTAGTTGGGTCCGCACCCCATTTTTGTTCTGACATTCCAAGTTTCCAAAAAATGCAAACTAAAATTATAGACATACATTCTATTGTATCTTGTGCATCTGTGAAATTTCATCCAAAAATATGTCAAAATTGTGGCCTACACAAAAAGAACAAATGATGTGTAAATAATATGTGACACTATTTACGTACCTCTTCTTTTTTTTACACAGGTCACATTTTGACATATTTTTGGATGAAACTTCACAGATACACAAGACACAACACAATGTATGTCTAGAATTTTAGTTTGCATTTTTTGAAAATTTAGAAGTGTCGCAATAGAAAATGGGAGTTTCCCGTGTGCACCCGGACTAATGCCGTATAGCGGTCTACGCGGACTAATGACGGAGGGGACCGAGCTCTCCATTTCTCATCGATGAGCTAGGCAGCTAGCTACTTGCGAAGTTGGGATCGATCAGCTAGCTAGCTATAGCAGTCTACGCGGACTAATGCGGGATGACGCGGGATTAAGGAGTGTCCCGCGCTACTTATAGCGGTTTGTTGCGGCAAGGTGCGAACGACCCGCAATCCTAACACAATCCCGCGTTGCTCTGTAGCAGTCAACCGCAACCCGCCCCGCTTGCAACCTGTCAACAGCCATGTCGCCGCCGCCGCCGTCGTCCTCCGCACGGCTCTCCCCTCCCGGCCATAAATCTCTCCCCATGGCGTCCTACACCCCCAACCCCAGCTACCCCGCCCCCTCAGCCCCGCCGCTCGCCATGGCGGACCTCGCGCCCGTCGAGATCCCCTCCTCCCCAAACACGCCCAACTCCCCCACCGCTCCGCCACCCTCCGAGGACATCCTCCTCCGCATCCCATCCACGCAACTCCACCTCATCGACCGGCACCGCAGCCACCCGCTCGCCACCGGCGACCTGACCCTCCTCCGCATCCACGCGGGCGCCACCTCCCTCGCCGCCATCGCGGTCCTCGGCCCCGTCCAGTTCCCCCTGACCCGCGACGTGGCCGCCGTCAAGCTCGACCCCTGCCACTACTCCTTCTCCCTCACGGTCCCCGCCTCCGCGGACGACCCGGCCCCCGGCCCGCTCCACTACGGCCTCACGCTCGCGCGCCCCGACCCGCGCCTCGACGGCGTGCTCGCGTCCTGCACCAGCTTCTCCGCCCACTCCGTGGCCGGCGCCGAGGGGCTCGCCGGCGGGAGCGAGGTCGAGGCTGCCGCGTACTGGACCGCCGTCGCGCCGAATGTGGAGGAGTACGGCGGCGCGGTCGCCAGGGCCATCGCCTCGGGAGCCCAGGGCCTCGCCAAGGGGATCGTCTGGTGTGGGGTCATGACTCAGGTTGCAAGCGGAGCGGGATATCCCGCCACGCCGCTGGGCCGCCCCGCAAAGAAAGCCCACACGGCGCCGCTAAACAGCCCGCAAACCTACTCGCGAGACAAAGCGGTCATCCCGCCTGGCCCGCTAGAAAACCGCAAAACTGCATAACCCGCAAGACCCCTCGTCCAGACGCAAACGCTCCCTAGTCCCCACCCTCGTTGACCATGTGGAAGAATCTAAACTCCACGAGATCACTGCCAGAGTGCGGAGTGTGCTGCACAAACCATGGTGCTAAGTTATAATAATTAGCCTGATTATTGGAGTGCTATGCAGACAGGATTTCTTGCAATCAACCTTATTTTGTAGTGTCCAAAATTCCAATATTTGCTAAGATTGCATGGTACTTTGTTATTCTGTTCCCTAAATATTGTTTGTATGGTACTTCCGATCAGTACTTTTCTGAGTACTACTGCATTTTGTTACTGTTCTGGAACTGATGGACACGTATGAGTGGAAACTTGCGGTCTCTCTTTTCTGCATGATGCGTACCATATAGTATAAACATGACTAGGTTATCCCCATGTCCTCTGAAAATCGATCATCAGGTTTCTGGAGACGCAAACGGATCAAAAGTGTTCATTTGCCTCTGCGCGGATAAAAATATGCGCTCCAGCGGCTAGACGCAAAATGAATGTGACCAATTTTTCGTTGTGGTAGGCTAGCGCGTCGCAGTTCTTGTCGGCGTCATCGTCTTCCTGTGGAGGCTCCGGCGGCTGCTGTGTTCGACGACGAGGCGGCGGTGGCCGGTCAATCGGGAAGTCCCTGTCGCTGAGAAAGCACGCCTGCCTCCTTGGATCGTCCTCGGTCAGGCGCCAGCTGTGCCAGGTATTGGAGTCACTGTGAAGGCGGGATCGGCGCGGAGGTCCGGCGGCAGGTACCGCCGCCTGCGCCGGATCTCGATGCTCTTGCCTGGCTCGCGCAGAGGCACGGGCAGGACAGGCACCCGGAGGCGGCTCCGCTCGGCAGGTGCACGTCCCGCCAGCCGTCGCACGATGTCCAGTCCGTGTGCATGAGCCGCACCACCTCGATGGGCAGCAACACCCTGTTCGTCTGCTCCGCCTTCTTGGACACGATGCTATTGATGGTGACGTAGTAGCCCAGCCGCCGTCCACCAGTGCGCGTGCAGAAAAGGTAGCCACGATGTTGATAGCGAAGTCTGCGACGTAGATGTGGAAGAGATGACCGCCGAAGCATTCCAGACGCAATTATGCATCGCGTTTGCATCTGTGCGGATGGCTCGGTCACTATGTGTCGGGCCACTAACCTGGTTCCTGACGCATTTGCCAGTCCGCGTGACCGAGAGGGGACAAGCTATGGTGTGCACGCGGGAGGGGATATTCCGCAACTAGTTGGGTCCGCACCCCATTTTTGTTCTGACATTCCAAGTTTCCAAAAAATGCAAACTAAAATTATAGACATACATTCTATTGTATCTTGTGCATCTGTGAAATTTCATCCAAAAATATGTCAAAATTGTGGCCTACACAAAAAGAACAAATGATGTGTAAATAATATGTGACACTATTTACGTACCTCTTCTTTTTTTTACACAGGTCACATTTTGACATATTTTTGGATGAAACTTCACAGATACACAAGACACAACACAATGTATGTCTAGAATTTTAGTTTGCATTTTTTGAAAATTTAGAAGTGTCGCAATAGAAAATGGGAGTTTCCCGTGTGCACCCGGACTAATGCCGTATAGCGGTCTACGCGGACTAATGACGGAGGGGACCGAGCTCTCCATTTCTCATCGATGAGCTAGGCAGCTAGCTACTTGCGAAGTTGGGATCGATCAGCTAGCTAGCTATAGCAGTCTACGCGGACTAATGCGGGATGACGCGGGATTAAGGAGTGTCCCGCGCTACTTATAGCGGTTTGTTGCGGCAAGGTGCGAACGACCCGCAATCCTAACACAATCCCGCGTTGCTCTGTAGCAGTCAACCGCAACCCGCCCCGCTTGCAACCTGACTGAAAATGGTAATAGTCATATAACGTAAATGAAAAGGCAACGATAATAAGAACGCCAAGATAAAGCATCCACATGTATTTGATAATAGAAAAGGCAGGACCATGAATAATTAAAATATAAGCATGTACTTTTACTCCCAGTGGCAAACAAAAATAAGCTAATTCGTTGGATGATGCCCAAAACATTGGTAGTTAACAAAAGACCAACGCTCTAACATCAAATGTTCCTAGTGGGGTTCTCAGAATGAATCATTCATCATGAGAAATAGAAAAGGAGCAATGAAATTAGACATGAACTATGAATGAAAATCAAGTTGGCCTCTCAGTCAAAACGGAACTGAACTGTATCTTCTGTCATACATCATTTCCTGTGATTTGCTCACATGTGTTATCTGTTTCTCCAAGAGAACAAGTGGCTCAAACTCATCATCAAGCCCCGTTCTACCAACTTGCGTAAAGTGATAGCACGTCTCCGAATCTATTTATGTTCTTAGTGCTAATAGCTCATCAAGTTAACCAAAAATACAGCCAATTTGATTCTTGATCAGCATCTACAGCCATGTGACCGGTATCTACATCTGGTTAATATATGTTACATAATTAGCATCACTGAGGAACATAGAAGAGAGGATAGTATCTTCTATCTGGTTAAAATCTATAGTTAGCATTACTAAGAAATATAGAAGAGAGGAGAAGATGACTCAATTTTTGACACTGACCTGCTCTTCCTCTTTGGCAGGGGTTATCTGCTGCTGTTCAGCCTGCCTGCAGCCTCCAATCTGGCCGAAGACAACCAACACCATGAGATTCAGGGCCCAAGAGGACCTCTCTGTTCTTACCCTCTACTTCACCCTGACAGTTACCTCCAATCCCTAACCGGGGGCAGGCAACCCAACCTGTCCATCCTCATAGAGGCCCAAAAAAAGGATATGCACATGGGAGAAAATAAGACATGGGAAGGAGAGCGTCAGATGGAGAGAGGGACGGTGTGCCACAGTGCCTTCCTCGACGGCGTCGTGGTCGGATGGAGGCGGAGAGGTGCGGGCTTTCCGGCGCGGTCGTTGACCCAAAGCCGACCCATCAAAGTCATGGCGGCCGTCGACCCTGATCGCCGCCAGAGGATCCTCCGAGCGCCGCCCTCCTTCGTTCTCGTAGCCATCGGAAAGATTTCCGAGTGCCTCACCCACATCTCCCTTGTTGGCCACAGCCAAAACGTACGTACTGCCGTGGCAGACGCTCCTGGCCGTCGTGCGACGGACCAACCGGAGACGTAGTGAGGAGTTGTAGCGGCAAGTGACGGTAATGCCACCAGCCACAGAGGAGCTCGGCCTGAGCGCACCGTGGACGCCTCCGCATGTTCATGGTTGCCACGGAGGGAGAGGAGGGGGTAGACCCTAGGTGGAAGGTGTGGACAACAGGGGTGGGGATTGGGGAGGAAGAGAGAAGCCGGCGATGGAGATTGGGGACGGGGGAGATGGGATTGGGAAGAGCCTGGATTGCTCCATGGTCATCCGCACCGCTTTGACCGCCGCTGCTGGCGAGGAGGAGAGAATACACACGATGGGCCAAAATCACCCACGACCAGCCAAAACCGGTACCACCGGAGATTAGAGGTGAACCGAAGAAAAGGAAAAGAAGACAACCGGCCTCCAAAGAACGGATCGACCGGCTGACTGCCGGTAACCACAAATTGTATGAAGGGAAAAAAAGAAGGAAAAGAAACTAACATAAGGCATCTACCAGAACCCATCTCACTTCTACAGGGAAAAACATTTACGAGGCTGAGCGTGATTAGAGAAAAACGTGGAGAAACAGTTCCCAAATCGCTCTCCTTCCGGCAGAAAGGTTCAACTTTGATATAGTTTATAATTAGGTTGCTAAACTTGAGCGTGGATGTATTGCAGGTCACCAAATTCACCTACGGCAGAGATTAGAATGGTTTAGTATACTCTACTACTCTAGCTGTCTTGGTGGTGCGGACGTAATCTCTGTCACTGAAAAGCTTTTCGACCTTTGCCCGCCTCAGTGTTCGGTGGAGAGAGGAACACCAAGGAATCAGCAGCTGCATGCAAACAAGCGCATGCCGCCCTCACGGCTGCCTTGAAGGCCCCACAGAACGCGTCGTCGCCCGACTCTCGTCGCTGACGGCCATGCTCCTGATACCTCTTTTCTCCCTCCGTTAAGCTATCTCCAACTGAGCGACCCAAACGAACGCGCTGGGTCGTTCGTTTTAGGCCGTTTGGGTGGTCGAGCGGATGCGCGGACGGAGCCCCGCGTTCGCGCGTTCGTTTGGGTCGCGCGGTGCGTCCAACGCTGCTAAAATGGGTCGCGGCGCCATATGGTATGTTTTTGCTTGTAAATTGACTATAAACTTCAAATAAATTATAGAAAATATAGAAAATAGTTCAAATGCTCAAAATTTATTACACAGTACATTGTCCACGTAATCAATGATAAAGTATTATTCAAATAAAATGTAAAAACGTTACAAATGCTTTAGGCTTCGGGATTTCCATTATCATTGTTGTTTGCAGCATTGTTGCCTACATGCTGCCACACGTGCTCGATCAAATCAGCCTGCAGCTGGTTGTGTACAGCTAGATCTCGAATTTCATGGTGTGCATGAAGAATGTCCTGGAATGATGTCGGACCACCTTGAGGAGTAACCAACTCTCCCTGGCCCTCCGAGTCATTATCAAAGAGTGAATCATCCCGCTCTACCTCAACAATCATGTTATGCCTGATTATACAAGCGGTCATCACCTCCAACAGAGTTTGCACATCTCAGGCTCTGGCAGGGTGTCTGACGATAGCCCAACGAGCTTGGAGGATGCCAAACGCCCGCTCGACATCTTTCCGGGCTGCCTCTTGCTCTTTGGCAAACCTTGCCTCCTGCTCTGAGCCGGGTTTTCGGATTGTCTTCACGAGTGTAGCCCAAGGTGGATAGATACCATCAGCAAGGTAGTACCCCTTGGTGTAGTGGTGTCCATTGATCTCAAAATCCACATCAGGGGACTGACCGTACGCTAGCCTATCAAACACCGGAGAGCGCTGCAGCACATTGATGTCATTGTGCGAGCCAGCCATTCCGAAGAATGAGTGCCAAGTCCATGTATCCTGTGAAGCAACAACTTCAAGAATTACTGTGCACCCCTCAGAATGACCGATGTATGCCCCCTGCCAACCAAAGGGGCAGTTCTTCCACTCCCAGTGCATGCAGTCTATGCTGCCTAGCATCCCTGGAAAACCCTGGAAGCGTTGATTGACAACAGACGAGCTGTGTCCTCTGCATTAGGTTGCCGGAGGTACTGTTCTCCGAACGAATCGATCACTGCGCACTCATGCGCGTGTACTCATCTACGAATTCACCGGCAACGCCATATGCGAGCATCCTAATCGCTGCCGTGCATTTCTGGTACGAAGAGAGGCCTACCTTGCCAATTGAATCCACTTTCGCGCAGAAGTAGTCGTCGTACAGCTTGACGCCATCCATTATCTGGCGGAACAACGGTCTGGACATCCGAAAACGATGGCGAAACATGGCCGGTGTGAACAATGCCTTGGGTTGGAAGTAGTCGGTGAAGAGCTGGTCGTGGCCGCATTCTCTTTTGCGGTCCAAGGCGGCCGCGCGCCCCGACAAGGACCCCCGGTGCACGGGGATCTGCGAGACAATGTGCTCGTGGATGATCAACGCAACCTCCGTGAAAAATTTGTCGTCAGACTCCTCGTCTGACGACGTGTCGATGAAGTTCTTGAAGAAGTAGTCGTCGTCGCTGTCCACCATGATCTACAGATGAAAAGGGACAAATTTTAGTCCGCCCATTTCATCGAACACATCGCAGGCGGAGGCCATTCAATGCGCCCGTAGGGACCTGCAGGCCATGGCCGTCTCGGCCGACTTGCGGTCTGGAGACACGGTGCACGAGAGCTCATGTAATATCCCAGGTAATGGGGTTACAAAAATAGAGGAAACAGATATGTGCATTGCATTCATGCATAGAAAATCCGGGGAATTTTCGCGCTTTAAAGTAAAACAGTCACAGTAACTGAAGTTTCACTTGACCTTGGTGGAATTGAAGTAGCTCATCAAGTCAAGCGCTATAAACCTCAATGTGACTTTGTTAAAACCTTGTTTTGGATAGAGATAATTTGACCTAAGGGATTAGATCAAATGGAATTAAAATCAACACAAGAATTTATTAATCAAGTAGCAACTACTTGATCTTATTAAAGATCACAACATGATATTCCTGGTCATAACATATGAACACCAATTCAATTGCAAATCAAGTAACAATAAAATGGAGAAGCCATTCTTGACTAATCTTTTCCATGCCTCAAACTAATCTATGATCCTACCATGAACCTCATGGTATTCATTTTACTTTAATCTTGGAAGCAAGACAAGGAGTTCCAACTAAGAAATATATATTCTTCTCTATTACATATTATTATACAAACCTAGAGTGGTGAGAGTTCTATGTTAATCCTTAGAGAAGCAATGACAAGCTTTGAGCTAAACCTTGGATATACATCCAGGTATTCAAATCATCATCTCTAAGAGAAACCCTAGGATATTATCCAAGACAATTCCTAGAGAGATAAACCATTTATATTTAACATAGACATTGATGATCACATCAATCACTATAGAGCCTAACCTCAGCTTAATATTGAAGTCCTTCCCAAATGAGAGAGACCATTCATACTAATCATAGCTTTACTTATTTAAGAATAAGTGACAACCATTGAACTAAAGCATTAGGAGTTAAACCATATCATTTGGGAGTGGTGAGATAGCCAATGCCAAATGGATTAAGATCATATCTATGAAATGATGAAGTAAAGTAGCAACTAATCCAACTAAGCATCTAGGTGGAGGCTTAACCCTTTATTATCTAATGAGATCTTGTGAACATACCATAAACTCTAGAATAATCCATTCCTATATGAGAGAACTCAAGCTATGGAGTTACACTAAAAATAGATGAGGCAACACCTGGATTTGAGAGAGAGAGAACTATTCTTATAACCAGATGATCGTATCATCATTGTTGAGTAGAACCCTAACATTATATCTCAGGCATTCTCCTGGGATATAAACTTTAGAGGCAACCATAGTAGTCCCATCCAAGAAAGTAAAGTATAAGTACCATACCTTAGCTGATCAAGACAATACTTGATCATGGAAGTGAGAACCCCATTTAATGAGAGATCCTTAGGAAGCCAAACCTTGATCATTATTAATTCAGTGATGATCATAAACCCTAAGAACTTGAGGTATTGAGAATAAACCCTAATAGGATAAGTAGATCTCATTCCCACATGAAATTACTGGGAGATCACTAGTAAGCAACCATATGCTTATATTCCAACCTTAACTTGTGAATCACTTGGTGCTCATAAGTAGAATCCTACCATATCTATATTCCATAGATTTAAGAACCTAAGAAAACTTTAGAGTTAAACTCTAGACTTTATATGGTGAGAAACCATACATCAATATGACCAAAGTTAACTATAAAAAGAACTATAACCAATTTAGTTACTTCAATGATGAATTAAGGATTCTAATAGAAGTCCAATGGAATAAGATAGAGCCCATTCTCAAATCCTTAGTGATTAGAGAAGCACATAAGATATGAAGCAAGTAACCATATTACCATGGTTAGGGGAGACTAAACCCTAGCAAATGCAATATGGAGTCCCCTCATCTCTACAACCTATAATTAAATCCCAACCTTAGTTTATGTATCACTATGGTGATCATAATATAAACCCATGCCATAATTGAGATTCAAACCAAATGCCATTAGGTAAATATCATTAGAACCCTAATGGTTCATTAATTAAATCCAATGTTTCATTTATAAAACATAAGAAACATCTAATGCTAAGCTCCATAATTAAAAGCCCATGTGAGGTGAATAACCACTCATGTCAACCATTTGACTTAATAACCAAGAACCAACTATAATGAGAGTAATACCTACTCTAAGTAATTCAAGGTGTTATTAAATACAATCCTAGTGCCACCTTTGAGAGATGGTTATAATAAAACTTACAAGACCCTAACAAGCAAGTGCTCACATAAAATGCAAGTGACCAATTCCCTAAATTCAAACCAAATCTTAATACAACCTTTGAAATACTTTGAGTTAAAAGTATCAACTATAATAATCCAAATATTTGATTCACAAGAAATGGAAATTATAATGAGAGCACAAAATCATGATTAATGAAAAATTGCAATTGAAAGTTCATACATAAATATTAAATGATCATTCAAAAACAATACAGTAGGAAAATGATCTTCTTATTAGTCCTCAGTAAATTCCAATTGACAAACACCTGCAAAATAAAAAGATGCAAATTCGAATTAAAAACAGAATTCAAATATAGCAAATACAAAACAGAAAAACAGAAAATAGTAAAGAAAATAAGAAAAGGAGGGACATACCTATTGGGCTACCACAGCCCAGCAGCAGCCTGCAGAGGAGCCCAGCACCACGGCCCAAGTCGCATCCCACATAGCCCACTTAACCCTTCGCCAGGATAAGACCGAAGACAACGTCTTCGTCTTCGTCTCTGCCTGCTCGACGCGCAGGTGAGCGCCACGACACCGGCGAGCCACGTCCCGGCCGCCAACGAGGACTTCCGCGACCATCGACGAACGCCGGAGGGGTATAAATACCCAGAGCAACCCTGGCCATCGTCTTCTTCCTCTCCTCTCCTAAATTCTCCCCATGCCCGAAACCCTAGCCTCCACGGCCACCACCTATCGCCGGTGACTGGAGCCTTCCCAAGCCACGGCGTGATCACCACCGTCGTCACCGTCCTCGACGTGTTCACCATGCGCAAGGAATCGAGCCCCCGCTCTCAGAATCATTCGCGTCGAGCTCGACAACCCCGACGCCGGGAGCATCCAATTCGGGCGATGCAGACCACCTCAGCCCTCGCCGATGCCTCCTGCGTAATCACGGTGAGCTCCTGTTTCAAGAGCACCCCGTAGCCCCTTCGCGCGCGCCTTCTATCGTTGTTGCGTCGCACGTCTGTGAGCACCGCCGCTCGCCAACGCCGGCGAGCAGGCTCCGGCGACAAATAGTTAGCGGCGCCACCCTCAAAACGTTCACCACACCACCCCGAACCGAATGCAAGTAGTCTTCCGTCCACGCGAGCGCCAAATCGCCGGCGATCATCGCCGTCTGACCGCCGGTCGGCCACAGTAACTCCACCCCGTCAATTTTGACCACGGTCAAGGACACAGTGGCAGCTGATGTGGCCTAGGCCCACCAGTCAGCCACTGAGTGTAGGCTAGCCCGGGTACATTTAGCATTTTCCTTTTCGTTTTAATTCAAATCCAATTATCTCTGCAACTTTAAATAAACGTATAAAATTCGTTATAAGTCAGAAAAATATAAATAAGATATTAAAATTCTTAGAAAGGAAAACTCTATCCAATAAAAATATAAAATGAAATTTATATTTTTATTAAAAATTCAATTATTTAATACTGGTTATTTAAGCTTTATTTATTAATTCTAAGTTCAATCAAAATTCAATAATTAGGAAAACTTTCCAAAATAAATAAAAACCAGTAAAGTAAATAAAGAAAACATTAACACTAATTTTATTTATTTGTAACTTATTTAATCCTTAATATTGGAAATTAAACCCTAAATCATAATTACCTTAATTATTTATTGTTTAAAAATAATAAAATACCAAATTCCATATTATTTTATTTTTCCAAGTTATTAATAACTTCAACTTTAACATGAAGTTATTAATCATAGAATTAAATGATAAATAGCAAACCCTAAATTCCACATGGAATGATAATACAACCTTATCATTTCATGTGAAAAACCTAAACCCTAGATCCTCACATGTAATCATGGTATTCTATTTTTCATCCATAATATCATAACAGGAATTAAACACATGCCATGCCACATAAAAATTGTAGGAGCCCCATCATCAATCATATAGTAGTCATATACGCATACCTATCCAACTTTGTTGATCCAATTGGATCAACCACATCTAAACCCTAGTTCCTATCATCCAACTTATCAACCTTAACCATTCCTATTTAATTAGCATCACACCATGGTGATGATCCCTAATAGCAACCATGCCATTATCTTGCATTACCTAACCATACTCCACTAAACCCTATCTGTGTGAGATAATTATTAATCATCCTATTTAGGAAACCACCATTCTTTACTTAGTGAATCCAATAGCAAACCCTCGACAACCTCAACCCTAATTGATATACTTCTTATTACTTAAGAAGTATGTTCTTCAAAAGTTATTCTTTTGAAGTAAATAAAGAATCATCACCAACCCTGCTTATAAGGACCTATCAACCTTAGCTAGCTATCACTAGCAAGATAAACCCACCTTGACAACAACCATGTATAATGAATTGCTTAGGATGCCTAGGCATTAACTCAATCCATAAAAGCCCTAGTTATTAATGAATCCAACCCTGTTAGGATCCATCTAATACTTACTCCCAAAATTAACTGAAACCATAGTCAACCATAGAACCCCCTCAATCTAATTATCATACTTGTTCTTTATTAAAGAATATGTTCTTCAAAAGTTATTCTTTTGAAATATATGATAATTAATCATTAACCATACCATATAGTGCTAAAACAAACCACTATTCACTACATGTTAAGATTATACCAATTGTTAATGCTATGTGTTATTCTAGTTATTATTATTTATTACAGCACCTGTTTATGATAACAAGCAACCAATTCTTAATAAGAACCTTATTTGTGAATCTTTGAATCACTCTAAAAGTGCAACACACCCTGAACTAATCATTACAACTCACTAATCCTAAATCATCGGGGTTAGATCACGCTTAGAGCGATTGCATCTCATACTTATGCATTATTGCATCCTTGCCAATCTTTTAAACATCGTCCTTACCGGACGATGATGCTATTTCAGAATTTGGAGTTATTGCGTAACGAAGACCTTGACTGCATAATCTTGCAGTCAAGAAAGGCAAGTTCATCACTTGCTCATGTCATTTGAGTATTTCTATCAAATTACTTACAAAATATTATGGTTATCACTATTGCATGAAAATCAAAACCACTACTTTCATAACTATGAATATGACTAAGTGGTGGGCAATGGAACCATGGATTGTGTTGATATGGTGGAGGTTCCATTGCACGGGTTTATATCCATCTAGGATTAAACAACAAATGTCGCCAGTGATTCTTGTGCCGTAATACCCGTGTTAACCATAAGATCCGGAGTGGGACGGAGTAGTCAAAAGTGTTTCCACCTCTCGTTCATCAACGGATGCGCTTTACCGTAGATACTTGTATCTGTCGGCGGCAAGCGGTAGGCTGGGGAAGCCTTAAGTCCCCACGGCACAGTCCGTAGACACTTGTCGTTCGAAGAACAAGCGGTAGGCTGGGGAAGCCTTAAGTCCCCACGGTATTGCGGTCTATGATGGGTTGCAGCCACCGGCGTAGGAGTGTATGGTAGAGCCCAGCACTGTTGTCGTGGTCGGGGTCCACCCTGAAATTACGGGAATAATGGGACCGACGTGGACCCAGGGTCGGCGCATGCAACAAAGGGTGGGTGTTCGAGGTAGCGGAGGAACATGATTGGCTAGACCTTATACCGGGCCTCACACCATAGGAAGTGTGGACGGGGAATATGCCCGGTTGGCACCAAGGTTAAGATCTCTTATGGGTAAAGCAACACACCTCTGCAGAGTGTAAAGAACCGTGACCTGTCACTCCCTGTTCCGGGATATGGAACTGCGAACGCGGCCGGAAAGGAGCTCCATGAAGTTCTAGTAAACCGGTGAAGGCTGACGGACATAGTTCTTCTGAATAAAAGCAACCTTTTGAAGAAATGGTTATGAAAACTTGCATGGGTATTAGACTTTCTGGTCTAATGCTGTAGCTAGTGCATTAAACACCTCTTTCCTATAATGAACTTGTTGAGTACGCTCGTACTCATCCCACTCTTAAATCCCCTGCTTAGATATGGAGGCATCGAAGGAGGATCTACAACGCAACTCAAGGACCAAGAAGTCAACAACTACTTCAAGAGACAGGACCCTGGCAGAGGAGTCAGATACCCCATCCAACAAGGAGAAAACCTAGTCTAGCCATAGAGGGAAACTAGCTTCCTAAACCTAGCTCCTATTTAGCTAGAATCTATTCGTAGCCTCTGTAGCTAGTTAAATACTCTCCAAATAGAGTCCGTGATAAGACTAGACTACGAGTCGTTCTTCTGGAGTTTATTTGCAGATTTACCTCATTGTAAAGTAGGAGGCTGTGCTGATCTTATGTAACAGAGTCTATTGTAATTCTATAGACATGCCTTGGACCCGCATATGTTTCTGTTGTACCACTCTGAGCGATATAATACGAGTGGAACGGTGTTTCATTGGTGTTATATCAGACTTGCATACTACACCATGCAGTGGTATGCCGGGTCACCACAGCTCACCTCCGGCGGCAACGGTGCACCTGCGAACGGGGGAGGTCTCGCGACGATGAGAGGACAACAGCGACGGCGACGGCGTCCTCCGACTCTGCTACGACGCGGCGAAAGCAGCGCGGGGCCGCGACCTATGCTTCCGCCCCGCTTGCCGGCGTCTCGACGACGGTGGCCGGCGTCGACGCTGCTCCCAAATCGCCGGTCCTTGGCTGGCGGCGGAGCGGCGGGAGATGTGTGCTAGGGGTTTCTGTTTTGGGAGACTGACAGGCGGGCCAGGGGCGGACAAGGGGAGGACGCGAGCGACCAGCCTTCGGCGTCCGCGGCCACGCAAACTCGTCCCAGATTTGGGACGGGTTTGGGTCATCCCGGACGCTGCGGTCATCTGTTTTAGGGATGGGTCCGCACGCTGGGCCGCGTTTTTGTCTGGTTCGACACATTCGGACGCGCGGGCGCGGGATGGGTCGCCCGTTAGAGATGCCCTTACTTCTGCAACTCTCTGGGGACCGGATCAAGCGAGGTCACCCCATCAGCCCCTGCCTCGCAAGATCTGGACCTGGAGGTAGGCCGTGGCGGCGAAATCGTGGGGCTTGAACTGAACTCTTGTGATAAGAGTCAACAACATACCACGGCCTGGTGCAAATCGAAGTCCACACCTTTGGCGAGGGGCAAGAGTTTGGCATCACCAGTGTGGCGACAAATCAGCATCCTCATCGTCGCCAGTGCTCGCTGGCTGCGCCTTGGCCTTGACCTTGGCCTTGGTCTTCGCTTTCGCGTCTGCCTCCGCCTTCGCATGGGCCACCGCCTCCTCCGACCCTTCCTCCTCTGCGTCCTCCTCCACGCCCAGCCATTCCTCCGCGTTGTCAACTGACGACGGGGAATCGTCGCCGCTGCTGGCTGTCCGGGTACTGTCCCACCAATGGCACCATCCAGCAGGCTTGCCCTCGCTGGAGGTGTCGGATGGAAGCTCCGAGATGTAGCTCATCATCGCTGGAGGTGTCGTATGGGAACTTGGATGAATGGCGGCCGGTTGAAGATCCAAAAGCGCCGACGTATGAACGGCGATACAGAAGTCGAAGAGAGCGGTGGTTGCTCTTCCGAGGAGTTCGCGCTCCATTCCGGCGGTTGCGCGTCGGTCGACGCGGTTGCCAATGCAACGGTTCCGCTTCCCGGCAACTGCACCGTCGCTACGTAGGCGGCAGTCGAGCATCCGAGCCGCTGACGCGTCGGGCCCGCGCCTCCTCGCCTCTCATTTCGTTGTGTCCGACGCGTCCGGAGCGTCCCCTGTGTAGCGGGGATGGGCTCGGGACGCCGGACACCGTATTCGGCCGCGCTGGACAAAAAAGGCCTTTGGGGCGCGTGGCTGGGAACGTCTTTTTGTCCGACATGTCCCAAATCCCTTTGGGGACGGTTTGGGGACGCGAATGGAGATGCTCTAGTTCCACTATGGAGTAAGAAGAAATTGAGTTTTGCCAGATGCACTAGTGGAAAAAGCTACCCGTGGTGCACATTTTTTGCTACCCGTGGCACACTACTCGTCGTGCGCCACGTGTACACTTGGATTTTTTTTTTAAAAAAATGCGCTTTTTTGCGTTTTTTTCCTTTTTTTTGCGCTTTTTTGCTCATTTTTTTGGTTATTTGTTAATATATTCGTTCTCTTAACCCTATCTAGTGGTCGAAGGAGCGAGGAGGGGCGGGCCGGAGGGAGGAGGGGCGGACAAGCAGCCGGAGAGGAGGAGCGGGCAGGCGGAGAGGTGGCAGGGGCCGGCGGCCGGAGGAGGATGCAATGGCCAAAGTGGAGGGGTGGCCCTTGAAACTTGGAAATTCCATATCTCTACTTCTACTTTCCAAATGCAACAAAATTTATGTCTATTTGTATCAGAAAAATATGAGGAATCCAAATATTAAATTATCATGCATCATATACCATTCTATGTCCCGGCCAAATGAAAATTACTAATCAGATTAAATGTTATGTGAGGATTTACTCTTATATCTTGCTATTTAGATGCCCCACTTGCCAGAGAGGTGGCAGGGACACCAAAGAGAGGAATGCCACCGTATCCTTCTGAGAGAGAGTAAGGAAGAAGAGGAAGGTGAGAGAGGAATGGGTGAGGGTTTTGTGGACGGGACATGATAAGGTGGAGTCAGGGCGGGTAGCTGATCTGGTAGGTTAAGTTTTCGATTTTTCACCAAAATCTTAAACCTCCAAAAACTCATATTTTCTTTTCGATTTTGCGGAATCTAAAAAATTGGTAAACGGTCATAATCGTTGAAATTGAATGTAATTTTTTTATAGATACATTTTCATATAAAAGACTTTTTCATCGGAGGTCGTATGCAACGAGAAAAAAACGTTTTACTAAAACATGGCGCCATTTTGTAAAACAAATTCGAAATTCATTTTTGTTAATTTTCCTTAAAACTAGATGACATAACACATGGGCATCTCAAAGGATTTTAGTTTTTAAAATGTCTATCATTTTTTTTTTTTTTTGAAAACTTAAAGCTACCCTAACTACCCGTGGAGAAATGTACATAACTTGAGACATGGAACATACACCGTGGATCATCTTTAATAAGGCTTGCCTGAGAAAATATGTATACCTCTTACAAGAATTTCACCATCGCCAGACACATTGACCCTTAATATTATTCTCCGAAGATGTCTACGCACGAAGTATACCTGAATCTGTAAAGTCAACTAGACATATTTGTTAGTGATAACATTGTGCTAATCAACGTTTCGTGCGAAAATATGAACTACAGAGATCAAGTAAATCACAATCAAAATATAAAAGTAAGCTTACCTCAACATCTAGATGGGGCTTAAGGCCATCTCTACTTTTCTCCATTATGCTCAGCAGCATTTCTTCCAACTGATAAACAACAGTAAGAAATTACAGACGTGAATAGTACAAAGCAATACTCTCCATTTCAAAATAAAATAGATTTGAGCACAATAATTAAATGTGACTGAAATGTCACTATTTCTAGCAAACAATATCAAGAATGTTTCAGTGTATGTTGATGAGGTTCGGCAGAAAAGAAGTCATGTACCGGTGAGAGAAGGAGTCTGGAGGCACAAGAGAAGGGTTGTGGTAGAACCAACTGCTCTACCGGCCCTAGGGCGTAGCTTGTAGGGGAAAGAGGGGGCGGTGTGTGGACGAGGCGACGGACGCCATCGACAAGGCGTCGTCGTGCGCGTCGAAGAGGAGAGGCGGCGGCTAGGTTAGGGATACCGACTCCTCTCGGAGTCGGCAATAATGATTATTATTATTGCTTGGTGTTTGCCTCATTGACAAATGGTATATAAAGAGCTAAAACTGATAAAGATTAATGGGCTAATCCCCTAGTTGGGCCCACGGTTGGGCCTCCTCCTCACATAACTGATACCGGTCATAACATCTCTCCCCGCCTGTGCAAACAGCTCGTCCTCGAGCTGGTAGTCGGGGTAGTGCTGGCTGAACTCATCGCGCTTCTCCCAAGTGGCCTCCTCCTCCGGAAGGCCTTCCCACTGCACCGGCAAGTACCAAATGTCACGACGGAGCTGGGCACGTAACACCTTCGCCAGGCGCGGTAGGAGATGGCCATCGGCGATCGATGGTAACGCCGGTGGTGCTGCGGGCGGCTCCCCATGGTATGGCTTCAGTAGGCCCACATGGAAGACATCATGGATGCGAGAGCCCTCTGACAGCTGAAGGCGATATGCAAGTGTTCCCACCCGCTCCAAGATGACGAAGGGGCCATCGTAGCGAGGATCAAGCTTGCGCCTCACACGCGGGTCGAGGGACTGGGTGGATCGATGAAGAAGGCGCAGCCACACCCAGTCTCCCACCGCATAGTCCACCTCGCGATGATGGCCGTCGTAGTAGTGCTTGGCGAGCTTCTGGGCCTGAACGAGACGCTGCCGCACCTCAGCAAGTATCTCGTCACGGTTGCGGAGAAGCTCCCCCGCAGCCTCCGTCCGAGTGGTCGCCGGATCGACCGGCAAGATGGGCGGTGGCGGTCGACCGTAGACCACCTCAAATGGTGTGGCACGGAGGGCGGAATGGTAGGAGGTGTTGTAGCAATATTCCATCCAAGCGAGCCAATCCACCCATGCGCGAGGACGATCACCTGTAACACAACGTAAGTACATGGCGATCATTTTGTTAACCACCTCGGACTGGCCGTCCATCTGAGGATGGAACGCCGTGCTGAACCGGAGCTTGACGCCCGCCATCCTGAAAAGGCGTGCCCCGTGAACACCGGATCCCAATCACTGACGATCCACGCGGGAAAACCGTGCGGATGATGCCGTCGAAGAAGGCACGAGCAACGGATGCGTCGGTGTACGGGTGGCCTAGCGCGATGAAGTGTGCGTACTTGAAGAAGCGGTCGACCACCGTGAGGATGACGGACTTGCTGCCCACCTTGGGGAGGCCCTCGATGAAGTCCATGGAGATGTCGGCCCAGACCTGGGAGGGCACCTCCAGTGGCTGCAACATCCCCGCCGGTCGCAGCATCCCCATCTTGTTGCGATGTCATATCTCGCAAGAGCGCACCCAGTCCCGGACCAAGGCCCGATCACCAGGGATGTAGAAGTCGGCGCGGAGACGGTGGAGGGTCTTCTGGACACCCTCATGGCCGGATGAATGGGCCAGCAGGAGCACCTGGTGTCGAATATAATCATGGTCGGGCACGAAGATACGGCTTCCATGCAAGAGGAGCCCCTCAGCCAGGCGCCATGGCGCCTCCAACTCGCCCGCCTCCATCTGTTGTCGCAGAAGCTGGGCGTCAGGCGCCTCCGCAGTAGCCTGGTGGATGGTGTCGAAGAAGGCGAAGGAGGGGCCCGAACGAATGCACAACGCCATCCCCTCGGGTGCGCCATCCTCGTCGGCAGCGTCGCGGCGGGAGAGAGTGTCGGCGACAATGTTGAGGCTCCCGGGTCGGTACTCCACGGTGAAATCAAAGCCGAACAGTCGAGAGACTCTGATCCAACAAGTACTTGAGGCTGTAGTGGTCTGTGCGAATCTGGAACGAGCGCCCCCAAAGGTAGGGACGCCAATGGCACATGACCTGCACCAAGCCAATGGGCTCCTGCTCGTACGTCGCAAGCTTGAGATGGCGCGCGGCGAAGGGCATGCTGAAGTAGGCAAGCGGCCCATCGCCCTGGTGAAGCACGTCACCGAACCCCACTCCGGAGGGGTCGCAGTCGACGATGAACGGCCGCGCGAAGTCCAACATCTGGAGAACGGGGCCCGTCGTGAGGGCCCCCTTCAGGGCCTCGAACGCGGCGGTGGCCTCGTCATCTCAGGCGAAGGCGTCGCGGCGTAGGAGCCGCATGAGAGGTGTCGCGATGATGCCGAAGTCCCGGATGAATTTTCGGTAGTACCCGGCGAGACCCAGGAAGCCACAGAGAGTGCGCGGCGTACGAGGAGTCGGCATCCATGGCCACCCCCTCGGCGGAGATGACGTGGCCGAGGTAGGCGACCGAAGTCGTCCCGAACGAGCACTTCGAGCGCTTAAGGTGAAGATTATGCGCTCGAAGCTCGTTGAAGACGATGGCGACATGCTGTAAGTGCTCCGCCCACGAGGTGTTGTAGATCAAAATATCATCAAAGAAAACGAGCACGAACCGACGTAAATAGGGGCGGAGTACATCGTTCATTAGGGCCTGGAATGTCGCTGGCGCGTTGGTGAGGCCGAAGGGCATCACCACGAACTCGAAGTGGTCATGATGGGTCAAAAGAGCCTGGGTGGCGCGCCCCTGCCCTGGGCGCGCCACCAAGGCCCTTTTGGCCCTCGATCATCGTCTCGCCCTCCCCTCACGTGTTACCTTATATACCCTAAAACCTACCCTTCCAGCACAAAGCGTTTCGCGAAACAAAGCGCTGCAGAGCCCGTAATCTTCGTTTCAGGGGTGAGATTGATCCTGCACTCCACCCCGAAGAGAGGGATTTCGAGGGCTTCTTCATCATCACCGCCACCAACATCATCATCAACAACCATGGGCTCACTCTCCATCACCATGAGTGAGTAGTTCTATGTAGGCCTAAGAGATGGATGGGGTTTGGATGAGATTGATCATGTATGTAATCATTCATATGTATCGACATTTGAGGTATTTGCCTTGAGGATATATTCATGTATGAGTGTTCGTACACCTTTGCTATGTTTAATGCTTATTACTAGGACCCGAGTGACATGATTTCAGTACTGAACCTATATTGTTTTATCATATATATGAGGTTTGTATCTATTTGCAAGGTGTATTACTTATTATTGTGTTAAACTTGTGAATCCCTAAGGTGTTAGATACGGAAAAACTAGAGGAATATGTGATACTTTGAGGATATTTTGTGTTCATGAAACTTACTGCTTTGTTCCATGTTATTCGTAATGACAGACCTTAATTGCTTGTAGTTTCAAGTTGGCTCCGGTAAAATGGGCAAGCAGGATAAAAGATGTTATGCAAATTCTCTTTATTAGTATGCATAGCTATATTTGGATCACACACCTACACATAACTGAATTAGAAATGGATTCTTTGCTAGTTGGATTGCATTATATGATAAATATCATAGAACACCCCACAACTACCTCATGCCTACGCTTTTAGTTACTGAAAGTTACACATTACTACTTTCGGTGAAAACTAGAAATTTGCTGCTATTGTTTACTACTTATCTTTACTCCTTTAAATTAACTGCTACAAAATCACCACTTGCTTTGTGAGTTTATTGATATAGATGTGGCTAAGAGCGACGTCTCAATTGCTAAATTCTTATTGGTATTCTTGTGTTTCCCTCATAAATTTGGGTAATACTTCTCATCGAAGATTTCAGTGATCCCCTATACTTGTGGGCATCAGCCGCCAGCCCGCCCCCCGCTGAAACACACCTCCTGCGCGGCAACAGCGCCACCGCCGCATAGGAGCCACCACCGAGATCCTGGGTTAGCCGCCCAGCTCCACCGAAGCCCCACGTTGTAGGGCCTTTGGTGCCCCGACCCGACCAGAACACGCACGCAGGACGGACACCGCCGCCACAGCCTGCCTCCCTCACCGGATCCCTTGGCTTCCACCTTGCCTTCTCTACAGCGCGCTGCATCCCAGAGCAGGCCCAGAATGGGCCAGCGCCACCCGTGAAGCGCCGCCGAGCTCGCAACCATTATCGATGCCTCCCGAGCCTCCGTCGACGCCTCCTGAACCTCCGCCGCACCATCTCCTTGCCGAACTCGCACCACAACACCCGCCAACGGGCCGCCGCGCCGCCCCATGCGACCCCTAGAACCGCCGCCTCTCAACGTGCATGTGAGGTCTAGGGGATGCCCCGCCATGCCCTCCGCCTTCTGCGGCTAGGAGTGGTTGGGATCTGGTGAGGTTCTATTAGGGTTGGGTGCCCTCTGGACCTGCCCCCGCGCGAGAACAACCTAGGCTTTTCACCAATTAACATGATATTTCGTTGTTGTGTCACTTTTCCTTTTGGTGGGAAAAATAAAAGTCTACCACAATTAAGTTTGTCATCCTTATAAGTATCCGGAGCGACAGTGTCCCAGAAAGTAGAGAAAAAGGACGGACCGAAGCCGTCAGGCCCAGGACAGGACAACTTATTCATGCCCTGGAAGGCATTTTTTATCTCCTCAGGGGAGAAGGGGTTACTAAGGTTGGCAGGCGGGGGGGCATCACCATAGAGAGAACCAATGTCAAAGCGCCAGGTCGTGGGGACAATCGTACCTAGGAGGTCCGTGTAGAAGCTTTTCAGGGTGGCAGCTTTAGCGCAGTGGTCTGTGATCTTGACCCCATCCACGAGGAGGGAAGGGATAACAATGCACCGCATCCGACAAGTTGCAGAGGAATGGAAGAACTTAGTGTTTTCATCCCCCTCCAGAGCAAAGCGAATTTTTGCTCTGGCCTTCCAGTACATGGACCTTTCCTTGATGAACAGGTGAAGAGCGTCCATAGTAAGAGAGCGAAGCAGGTTCTCCGGAGGGGACAGGGCTCGCCCTTCCTCCAGCACATCGAGCAAACTAATAAGGAGACAGCAGCCAGTCTCCCTCTAAGAACAGGGGGAGATACGTCGCGCCCAAGTTTTACATTTGGTCCTGCACAAACGGAGGCGAGCAACCATTCTAGCCGTGGCGTCAGCCGTAGAGGTAGAGCTCCAGGCAGAGTGGATGATCTGGCGAAACCTAGCATGCATGCTCCAGGAAGGCTCATAGTGGAAGAACCCACCCTTGGGGATGGACGAGGAGCTTTTTGCCATAAGGGGAACATGGTCAGAGGTATCCCCGTTGACGGAGACAAGGCTAGAGGCCGGAAAAGAGTCGTTCCAAGCTTGGTTGATAAAGACCCTGTCGAGGCAGATAAGAGTGGGGGAGGCCCTACCATTAGACCAGGTAAATTGACGATTCCGGAGGGGGAGCTCAATGAGGGCAAGGTCGTTGATGGAATCATTGAAGAGGTTGGCGTCAGTAGAGGAGAAGTTGGCGTTGTTCCTATCCGACGGGTCGCGGGTTAGGTTAAAGTCACCCGCAACGAGCCAGGGGAGGCCATCCCCGGGATAGTGAGCCCCTAAGTTACGGAGGAAGAGGATTTTTCTTTCACGGTCGCAAGGCGCATAGACATTTGTGAACCGAAAGGGCATGCCATTATTTGTGAAGGATAGGTCAACGGATAAGGCATGACGAGAAGCGATCGATCCCATGAGGGTGAAGAGATCAGGGTCCCAGGCAGAAACAAGTCCACCGGAAGCCCCAACAGAGTCGACATTGTCGAAAGCGCGCAAAGGGGGAGTGAGGAAGGAGGAGGCTTTTGCCAAGGAGATGGTTCCAAGTTTGGATTCTTGCACGCAGATGATGCTAGGTTTAGCGGACAGAAGGGTCGCACGCACAATGTCACATTTATCAGAATCACCGAGGCCACGGATGTTCCAGGAGCCAATCACAAAATTAAAACAACCATTCATTTATAAATCTTGGGGAGCACCTGAAAACCAGTCCATGTTAGACTTCCAAAATGTAATTCATTTCTCATCTTCCACAAATTCCAAATGACAGCAGATGAAGAGGAAGATTGTGACGAAGATGACCGGGCCGGGGACGCTGGAGGCGCGTGAAGACATTAGAGTGAAGCTGTGAGAATGAAGAAAAGGAAAGCAAAAAAAGAAGAGTTTTGGCCATCCTCGGACGGGAAAAATTTGCAGCAGATGGAAGTTGATAAAAAAGAGTGGTGAAAATGACATTGTTGGTAGCTTTGTATCTTTCCTGATGGAATGTCAAAGTCTGGACATGTTTTGGGGTTTTGCTTGGTGTTAGTTGTAAGAAGTTAGCCTCTTGAGAGGTGTGAGAGGGTCTAGTTTTGGAACAACAAACTCAAAAGAATCCTGACATTTGTAGTTTCGTTTCAGATGAAATGGAACTGGGCATGAATGCCTGTTATCTAAAAAAAAGGCCAAAGCTTGATCGGGTCGAATGTGATTATCTTGAGTAATTAAAGATGGGCTTTGCCTCAGCATGGATGGCAGAATCATGGAGTTTGTCCGTTCTGTCACCTTCCCTGTCAGTGTTACTGGTGACCAAGAGTTTTTCGCCCCTGGAGAGGAATACAGCTCAGGTCAGAACTGATAGGATGCTTATGGACGACAAGCCATCTCACCCTACTTGTTTCTTATGCGCGCTAATGGTTTGTCCTGCTTTGTAAAATACCAGGTCCAAGGCATTTGTCCAATAGAATTCGTATCGGTATTAATGCCGCTTGGATTTCTTACCTGAGTATTGGATTATCTAGACCTTCCAGCAGCTTTGTATCGCTCAACAAAGGGGGCCTTCGAGAAAATCACAGAGAGAAGAAGGAACCTGGTTCCACGATGGAGTAAGAAGAAATTGAGTTTTCTGCCAGATGGGAGGTGCTGCTAAGATCTGTCGCTCAAGTTGTGGCTAATTGATGTATGAGTGGCTTCCATTTGAGTAATCATACTTGCAAGAAGATCAGAGGCTGTATCTCGAACTATCGCTGATTCATTGCATATTTGCTGAGCGGGCTGAAGTGCTGAACTATTTCAGACTGTTTTCCCGATTATCTAATACATTTTGGGGTATAAATGCATATATATACTTCTACTTTTCGGGCCAAAACTATAGTAACTACCCAAGGAGAAATGTAAATAACTTGAGACATGGAACATACACCGTGGATAATCTCTAATAAGGCTTGCCTGAGAAAATATGTATACCTCTTACAACAATTTCACCATCGTCAGACACATTGACCCTTAATGTTTTGATTCTCCGAAGATGTCTACGCACGAAGTATACCTGAATCTGTAAAGTCAACTAGACATATTTCTTAGGGACACCATTGTGCTAATCAAGGTTTCGTGCAAAAATATGAACTACAGAGATCAAGTAAATCACAATCAAAATATAAAAGTAAGCTTACCTCAACATCCAGATCCGGCTTAAGGCCATCTCCACTGTTCTCCATTATGCTCAGCAGCATGTCTTCCAACTGATAAACAACAGCAAGAAATTACAGACGTGAATAGTACAAAGCAATACTCTCTCCATTTAAGTGTGATGCACAAGAATTAAATGTGACTGAAATGTCAGTATTTCTACAAACAAAAAATTAAGTGTGATGCACAAGAAGTCATGTACCGGTGAGAGAAGGAGTCTGGAGGCACGAGAAGGGTTCACTAGTTCTTTTTTTGATGACATAAATATATGAAGGGAAAGATATGAACAAAGTGATTTAAACTGAATATGAACTGACAGAGAAGTATTTTGAGTAAAAAATGGACAGGTTGAAAGATATCTATGGATGTTATAATGCAAATGTGACATAGATATGATATCTATTCGTTCCACCTAAACCATAATAATAAACGTGTCATACACTAACCTCCACAACAGTAGAAATGCATTGTCCATTGAGACATTCAATAATGTCCCCGACTCTAATTCCACATTTTTCGGCAGGAGAGCCTGCTGACACCTGAGGTTCAATTAAAATAACTAATCCTTAGTATGGAAGACTAAACAATCAAACTCAAGAAATCAACAAACAACATCTACCTCATGAACAATAAGACCCTCATCAATCTTGTACTCGATCAATATCTTCTCAACCTGAACAGGGTTTAGGAGGCTGATGGCATCAAATTTCAATCCAAGGTGGGGTCGAGGGATGCGCCTATACAAAATAAAATTATATTAAGTTTAAATTAAGTAAATACAATAATGCGGGCCAATCTAAATAAATAATTCTGGTTAAAACCATGTGGCCAACATAATTATAATTTGCAAATAGTACATCAAATAACTTGACATAAATTAGCATTTTAAGAAGCTCAAAGAGGGCATATCATAACCTTAAATTCCAATATGCTACAATCAACACAAATAAAGTTATCACAGAAACTTGGTCCTCCTATGTACATCTTAGTGTTGATATACCCCACATTCCTAGAAATATGACTGCGGTTCATGGAAATTAAAAGGCTATCAAAGCTAACAGAAACATCTTTTCAACTGATCATTTTCGTGTGTCTTTTGCTATAAATACGACCCCTCTGTGTCACAATAGATGTCGTTTTTGGGATCCACATTGTTCAACATTTTAAGATCTGGCCATTAATATCGCGAAAAATGGCATCATCTACGGTCTAGCTAGATCTATCAGAAATATACTTCATAATATATACTTCTATTTTGATTAAAGGGTACATAATTTTATGGAACTGATGCTCAATGTGTAGCCTTGGAGACCATATCATTGTCCAAAACAACACTTAATGAGACATAAAGGGAGTACTGATAACACATGCTAGCGAATAGATTGTTAACCACCCACTTCCTCCATAAATATTTCACTATGAATCATTCATGATCTTTGTTGGTGTTTTTCTGCTTCAATTCTTTCCACCCTTGCCTCACTTGTACATAATTTTTTGCTATATGTGCTATTTAAAAGAAGTCTATTCAAACATACTTACCGTAAACATATAAGATGACAACCTAGGACTCGTCAATGTTACATACCCATTATACATGATCTTTGTTAAATAAGTATTTATGGATTCAAATATCACAACTGTAAATATGAACATAAATTGCATGGGAAATATAATTATTTGAACTTATTCTACTTCTTAGAACAAGAAATAAACAACAAGGAACTCAGCTTGGATAGAATAGATCTGAAAATGAAAACATACATACCCTAAGTTTCTCCACAGATGAAAGCACTTGAGTAAAATTGAAGAAGGTACAAAAGACCCTGCTCGACAACTGTCGATCATTCCCACAACCTTACCGTCCAAGTCAATGACAGGACCTCCTTTATCATACTACAACATGGTAATATTACAAGTTACATTCGAATGAAGCATTAAAAATACATTAGATACAACTCGAGTTGAATATATGTGTACCTCGCGATCTCGATGTGGACCTTGAATATACATATGGTGGTACCTCTCATACCCGGTTGGATTTTAATATTCCACTTTACCGTGATTTATCACTAGATTGACAGATTCATCTCTTCCAAGCTCAAAGATGTCTTGAGCACATTTCACTTTATCGCTAAAAGAGGGTAACTGAATAGATGAATCCATTCTAACTCTGAAGAAAGCAAGATTATAGTGCTTCTGGTGGTAGAGGAAGCAGCCGTTTGCAACGGTGCCACACCGCAAGTGGACAGTAACCTAAAAACAATTTAAGAAAATGGTTACCAATAAAGACCAGCTGCAGACCATATCAATCCTCTGGACAAGACTTGTAAGTTTCCAAAAAAAGTTTTTAGACAAGAACAACATAATCCATGTAATTTGCAACTAGCTATGCCACCATAGTAGAGAGTTATTTGAGATAACTTAAGACAAAATAAACCATAGATCGAGTCAACTACAAGTAGAAAGTGCACTTCCCATGCATTAAAAGCTTACCTTAACATCAGAAGCAAACTCATCTTTGCATAACCAAGCATCCAGTGATGGGCGCTTTGTGCGAATCAGATGTGCAGTCGTCACAACGGTACCAGTTCTCTTCTCGCTATCCAAATCAATCCAGAAACCAGAACACCATGCTAGCGGCTCACCATCTGCAATTTCACGCATATATTAGTAAGAGACATAAAGTTTCCACAACAATAACCAAATTAGATGAGATGGGATGTTATTATACCGAATGATGATGAAAGCCCAACAATAAATTGAGCGGCATGAAGCACTATCTTCTTTGCAGATTCATGGATGTGAAGAAGCGTTGGATCATTATCCAGACAATTTGGAGGTGTATCCGGATTAAGCGTTGGCATTTTCATCTGGCGTTCTATGAGAAGACCAAGACACACAAAGTAAACACCAGTATGCAAAAAAAAAGGCATAGCAAGGATGATGCTTGTGATGTCTCAGTACAATGGGGTTTTCAGGATATGCAGAACTTAACCTTCAGGCTATGCTTCACATATTTTCGTTGACATGACATGTGATCCTAGTGAGACATGGAGTGGAATATCCCCAAACTCAACTTGGTAGAGTGGCATATCCATTGGTAACGTTTTTCTAGATCCCATGTTCTGTAAATTTTGTAGATATCTAAATTTTAAAGTGATCTGGTACTCTTCTGTTGGTTCTACTAGATGCATGGTATAGGACGGGGAAAAGGAACTTCAAAACTTGACGAGAGATCGAGGGGACTTCAATAGCAAACCTATTTTTTCGTAGTAGATCGCTTTCATGTGGTTATAGGCGCTGGATATCTCCCTGTCGACTGGTCTACGTATCTGTGTGCCATCAGGATACCGTTCGACTTCCACTGCAGGCATGTACGGCTCGCGAAGGGGAGAGCTGACTGCAGAGGAGCAGGAGTCGTCGTCGTCCTCCTCCTCCTCCCTCCTACTTTGATTCCTCTTCTTCGCCTCCCTCTCTGCCCTATCATGACTGGTGCTAGCAGGCTTGGTCCTTTTCCCTTTCTTGGACCGCTCCGATGGTGCTCGCGCGGACTGGGAGCCCGGAGATGGCTGCTGCGCGCGCCCTCTCGACCGGGTCGACATCGTGGACATGGCTGCGGACTGCGGTGGTATAGCTCCCTCACCTGTTCCGGTTGCTGCGGCGGGGCACAGCAGGGGTTATCCTGAATTCCAGAAGCGTCGTCGACCGCGTTCTTCCCCTCGAGCAGGTTTTCCTGTACGCTGCGGGAAGAAATTAGTTTTTTTTTTTAAAAAGCGGGAAGAGTTAGTTTGTGAGACAAAGAAATTAGTACGAGGGGTGAATTGGATTGTCTCCCGAGTCGAAGTGGGCCGCATAACCTCCACCTGGAGTCCTAGACCGGCACGCATTGGAGCATTTTTTATTTTTTTCTTCTATGCAGTATGCACTCTCTTACTTATTGCATCTACCCCCTTTTTCAGGATTTATTCTTATCTTCCATAAATATTTATTTATGTGTTTGTTCCAAAAGGCTGAACATGTTTTTCACCAATTAACGTGGTATTTCGTTGTTGTGGCACTTTTCCTTTTGGTGGGAAAAATAAAAGGCTAGCACAATTAAATTTAACATTTTTATAAGTAGGAGGAACATATTGTAATACTTTTCATTGATGTTCAAACATTGTCTTCGGCCGCTTGTTTGCGGTGGTTTTCTGGGACACAATCGGTGGCCGCTTCCCACGTGATGCCGACCCCCGCCACCTCCTGGAATACGCCGCTCCCGCGACGGCCGACACGTTGCCCGCCTCCGCATCTACCTTCATCATCCTTTGTTGCTAGCATATATATTTGGAAGCACCGGAACAAGGTCATTTTCAGAATGACAACCCATCGCTCCCTCGACTCCTGGCCGCTTGTCACCGCGATGCCGCGCGATGGTGCGTCGGAGCATCAGAAGCTATCCGTGGCGACACTGACTCATGGGACGAGTGATTTGCTCCCCGCCCCTAACCCTTAAACCCCTCTATTCTCTCTATTTCCTCCCTCGCGTACTTCTGCTGAAAACAGTTGGTTTTTTAGTCTTTTTCATGAATGGAAAATTCAGGTGGGAAACCTATCCCGAGATGACCATTCAATTTTTTTAAAGATTTGATTAATTGTATGAAGAAAAAGGTTACTACAACATTTTAGACACCTTGATTTGTCTTGACACGCACTTTTATTATATGCAGATTTGATGTCATATATTTTGATACTCTTTTCTATATATTTAGTAGTTACTTCCTCCATCTCATAAAAAGTTGTCTTAAATTTTTTAAAATTTATCTATACATCTAAATATTGATAAATGTCAGGCAAGTTTCGAACGGATGGAGTAGATTTCTAAAAATTTGACCTAGACCAAAAGTGAAAAAAGTCCACATAAACCCCTCTGGGAAAGAGAACCCCTAAGTATTAACTGGTCGAGGGGGCACGAGCAGCAGCAATCTTCGCGATCCAAATCGGCAAGGAACAAGCTTGATGGGAGCGGCGAGCGATTGCCATCGGAGGGCTGCGGGAAAAGGAAAAAGGCCAAGCTTGATGGGATCAGCCGGCGAGTATCATCGGAGAGGTCCTCCAAGAAAGGGAAAAGTAGCCAGTATTGGTTGGAGAAGAGGTCGAAGAAGAGAAATACGGGGGAGGATGAGGATGATGGCTCCTGCTCCTCGGCAGTCAGCTCTCCGCTTCGGGAGCCTTACATGCCTGATGGCACTGAAATAAACAAACCCATGGACAGCGCGATATCCGACAAGTATAGGGATATGCAAGAGGAGTACTACGCGAAAATAGGTTAGTGATTCAAGTCCCTCGATCTTCGTCATATTTTGAAGTTTCTTTACTCATCATATACCATCTAGCCAACAGAAGATAGTGTTACCGATCATTTTGAAGTCCAAAAATCGAAATTTACAAAAAAAACATAGAAATTTCAGGATATGTTCATTCCACCAAGTTTTTTTTTTCAGGATATGGCTTCATTGACATTGTTTTAGGTTACATTACAATATTTACAAAAAATGATAAAGAAAAAACACTGAAGAACTATGATTCCACCATGTTGAGTTTGATGGCATGCCACTCCATTCCATGTGTCACCGAGACCACATCTTGACGGGCATATGTGGGGGCATAAGGCATATCCTGGAAAGTCCAATGTAGATTTGTAGTGCAATACCGCAACGCATCATCCTTGCAATGCTGCATTTTTTTTTGTGCATATTGGTGTTTACTTTGTGTGTGTTGGTCTTCTTGTAGCACGCCAGATGAAAATGTCCATGCTTTGTGAGCTTACACCTCCAAATTGCCTGGTTAATGATCCAACACTTTTTCACATCCGTGAATCTTCGAAGAAGATAGTGCTTCGTGCTGCTCAATTTATTGTTGGGCTTTCATCATCATTCGGTATAATAACATCCCATCTCATCTAATTTGGCTATTTTTGTGGAAACTTTATGTTTCTTACTAATATATGCGTGAAATTGCAGATGGTGACCCGCTAGCATGGTGTTCTGGTTTCTGGATTGATTTGGATAGCGAGAAGAGAATTGGTACCGCTGTGACATCTGATTCGCACAAAGCGCCCATCACCGGATGCTTGGTTATGCAAAGATGAGTATGCTTCTGATGTCAAGGTAATAATCTATTAATAACCTTTGGTTTGTTCTGTCTCAACTCACAAGTTATCTACTATGGTGACACGTATCATAGCTAGTTGCAAATTGCATGGATTATGTTGTTATTGTCTAGAAACATTAAAAAAAACATTACAAGTATTGTCGAAAGGATTGTTATGATCAGCAGTTGGTCTTTATTGGTAGCCATTCTCTTACTACTGTTGTTTCAGGTTACTGTCCACTTGTGGGGTGGCGCCGTTGCAAAGGGCCGCCTGCTCTACCACCAGAAGCACTATAATCTTGCTTTCTTCAGGGTTAAAATGCATCCATCTATTCAGTCACCCCATTTTATCGATAAAGTGGAATGTGCTCAAGACATTTTTGAGCTTGGAAGAGATGAATCTGTCAAACTAGTGATACATCATGGTAGAGTGAAATATTCGAATCCAGACGTGTATGAGCGGAATCACCATATGCGCATTGAAGGTCCACATCGAGACCGTGAGGTACACATGCATTCCACTCGAGTTATAGCTACTGTATTTTTAGTGCTTTATTCGAATGGTACTTCTAATAATATTACCAATTCAAATGTCGTAGTATGATAACGGAGGTCCTGTCATTGACTTAGACGGGAAGGTTGTGGGAATGATTGACAGTTGTCCAGAAGGGTCTTTTATACCTTTTTCAATTTTACTCAAGTGCTTTCATCTGTGGAGAAACTTCGGGTATGTTATGCTTCTCAGTTCTATTCTACTCAAGCTAATTCGTTCTTATTGTTTATTTCTTTTTCTAAGAAGTAGAGTAAGTTCCAAAAATTATATTTGGATTGGTCTGTTTTATCTTTTATTTCTTCTATTTTCCCATCCAATTCATGTTCATATTTGTACAATTCTTATATTCGAATCCATAAATATTTAGTTAGAAATAAATCACGTATAAGTAAGGCTGGGGACGTAACCTTGATGTGTTCTAGGTTGTCATCGTATATGTTTACGGAGAGTATGTTTGAATAGATTTCTGTTAAATAACACATATAGCAAAAATCATGTAAAAGTGAGGCTAGATTAATGAGGGTCTTATTGTTAGAGGTAGATACTGTTCTTTTATATTTAAAGTTTCTTTTGTTAGGCGCATCCGGCGACCCCACCTTGGATTGAAATTTTCTGCCACCAGCCTTCTAAACCCTGTTCAAGTTGAGGATATATTGATCGAGCATAAGATTAATGAGGGTCTTATTGTTCACGAGGTAGATACTGTTTGTTGTTGCTTTCGTGAGTTATGCTTGTTTTATCGTTTGGACTAAGGATTAGTTATTGCAATTCAACCTCAGGTGTCAGCAGGCTCTCCTGCCGAAAGATGTGAAATTCGAGTTGGGGACGTGATCGAATGTTTCGATGGAAAATGTGTTTCTACTGTTGTGGAGGTTTGGTTAATTAGATGTTTATTATTGTTAGGTTTAGGTAGAATGAATATATATCATATTTTTGTGACATTTGCATTCTACTTGCACTGTGTTAAAAATAGATGTCTTTCAGACTCTCTATTTTAAGTCCAAATTCTTGTCCTTCAATTCGTATTCAGTTTATGTCACTTTCTTGGTATCTTGTCCTTCACTGATGTCATCAAGAAAAGAGCTAATTAACACTTGTTGATGCCTGCCCTTCCCAATTAACCCTTCTTGTGCGGCCTTTGTTTTGGGAGGAAAAAAAAAATGTAATTTAGTGTCTTTGTCTGGAAAAGGAAGATTTACGTAGAAGGGCAATGATTTTTTTTGAGGGAAATGGGAGTTTTACAGACGAAATAACAGAAGTATTACACTTGTTACAAACAACCGAGGTCGTCGACTCTAGGCACACTTGGAAGAAGCATCGACTCCTTGTGTTCTGGCAAAATTGCTTAGTTCATGTGCAGCTCTGTTGCTCTCGCTTTAAACTTTGCTAGTTCTTCACTCTGAGAAGAACTGAAGCAAGTTATGTGCCTCCTGTTAGCAGTACATCATCATGATCGGTGCACTGTTTTCGTGGGCAATGCTTTGTGAAACGGAAAGAAGCAAACTCAGTCTCGATGACAACCGGCCTTACATAGATTTTGGTCTGGTGTCGAAGCTGCACAACTACCGCGACAATGTCTGCTACATGCGCATGCGTGCAACTGAATCCTTTGCCCTATACTGAGAGCACACATTTCCTAAATGATTCCTTGCAACCATCCCCACACTTCCCTGCCCGTGGCTTCAACAGAGGATCTGTCAAACATTTGAAGACACCCAATAATGTAGGTTAGAAGGACCTTAGCAACTGACTTCTAAAACAATTCTTTCCACTGTACAAATACGTATTTCTCAGATCAATTTCAGTCATTTTGTGAATTTCTCCTCGAAATCTGAGTTTGTCTCTGGCAAAGTCTGATTGATCTCTATTCTCTAGTTGCATCACATCTGGGCAATCTTCATTATAGGGGACAGAACACTTGCCGATGCTATGGAGCTGGCTTGTGCACTTGTACAAATCCAACGATGCATATATTGTACACTCTTGCTGGCCCAATTCCCTTAAAGTAGATCAGACCGTCGTCCGCGAAGAGAAAATGTGAAATGACAGGGCCTCACTAGGTGTAGTATTTTCATTCTCAGTTTCTCTATTAAGGATACAGGTTAGTCCATCGGCCGCAAACAGGAAGAGATAAGGTTTCTTGCACTATTGGATCACATGAAAGCACTCAAAGTTCAGTGGACATGGTGGCATTTTCCTTAATCATGTACCCTGGACAAAGCACTCCGAGATTTGGAGTTAATCGATTTCATCCAATTTACTAAGTGTTTGGCCACAACTTCGTAAATCACCATTACATTGGTCAATAGGATGAGCTCTTCTGATTTGTTACCATTCAGAAAAGTAACAGTGTCGTCCAACCAGCCAGCATAATCCCTGGTCTGAAGAATTCCTTGACTGCATTGATACCATTGTCTCTCAGTGTGCACTTTGAAAAATCTCACTGGAAGTGATGGGACCTAGTTGAAACATGTATTTTGCCATCACCGAATTCTCTGCATAAGGGCCTGTTTTTATACTCCTTGACTTTGTGCTCAAAGAGTGCTAACAGCTGATTGGGGTTGACATCAGGGTCTTTGGTGTACAGCACCTTGAAGAAATCTGAGATCATCTGTTCTGATGTTTCTCTGCACTCTCCACCCAAATTCCATCTCCATCTTTCAGTTTCATGATCCTATCTTTGTTGGATGACAGCTTGCCTGCATATGGAAGTACCTGTTGCTCTGGTCTCCTTCTCTCAGCCATTCCACCCAGGACCTCTGCCTCTACAAGTTTTTTCTGTGCAGAGGCACGTCCACATCCCCTGAAACTTTGTTGATACTATTTGCTGGAAATATTGACATTTCACTCACATTTATTTCTTGTGCCAACTCACACTTAATCTTGTGCGCAACTCTAAAATGACATCTGTTTTGAAATAGAGGGGACATTGATTTATGCTATTCTTCTCTTTAATTTTTTGCTACTGTTTATCAGTTAGACAACATGTTGCTGAGCATAGTGGTGAACAGTGGAGATGGCCTTAATTCTGATCTGGATGTGGAGGTAAGCTTACTTTTATGTTCTAATAATGATTTATTTGATCTGTGACGTTTGTATTTTTATATGAAATCGTGATTAGCACAATGCTATCACTAAGAAATATTTATCGTTGGCTTTACAGATTCAGGTATACTTCCCGCGTAGATATCTTCGGAGAATCAAAATATTGACTGTGAAGGTATCTGAAGATGGTGAATTTGTTGCAAGAGGTATACAAGTTTTCTCAGCCGAGTCTTACATTAAAGATGATCCCATATTGTTTGTTCCTTGTTTTAAGTATATAAATTCTCCATGGGCAGAGTTAGTATAATTTAGGCTCCAAAATATAGGAGCATGTATGTAAAATAGATATGTGTACGCCAAAATACGTCAGATAATCAAGAAAATAATCCAACATAGTTCTGCACTTCATCCCGCTCTCCCATGTCCATTCTTTGCGTCCAAAGCTCAAGCAGGCAGCAGCCGACCATCTGCAAGCCATGCAGGGCGTGCACAGTGACCATGGCACTATGTTGTTTTTACCTATGGGATGAGGACCCACACTGCTCTATCACCTCTTGTGGCACCAGAACACCATTTAGGAAGGAACCCAAGACCTTCCTTAGTGATGGTGTCACCAGTTCGGTGTCAATGCTCTTGGTAAAGCTTGCTGTAACCGTCAATGCCTGGGATGACTTGATTTACATAAATACAAAATATTCGCCTTTGTTTTTGGACTTTGCAAAACAATTGCTTTAACTGAGTTGTATTTATTTGTGTAGCTTCCCGTATGGTCACTTGAACCAGCACTTCACCAAGTGAGCCCAGGCAAGTGACAATTGCCTTTCTTTGCATCTTTATTGTGGTGTGAACTATGTATGGTGTCTTGTGCTGTTTGTATAATATAAGGGAGGGCTTCTTTAAAATGACAAAAATAGATTTTGTGTCAAATCCCTATACTTTACCTGCGTCTTGCAAATGCCTCCTGATCTTTTGGGAGATAGTGAAGCCATTGCTTAATCTTTTGGGGGACACTAAATTAGTAGTCTTTCTATCTTTGCTTCAGACTTGTCTCACAGCAAATATATTGTGTACTTTTCTCACAACAATCTATTGTGTGCATTTTCTTTAACAGGCAAGAGGAGGAACTTTGTTACGCCTATTAAGCACCAGGAGGAAGGAGGAGGTAGCAGTTTTTTTGTTTTTTGTGTGAATCAGGAGGAGGTAGCAGCTAAGTAGCTAACTGAGCCTACAACATAGGTAGTCCCGTCATGAACTGTGTATGCGCCTTTCGTTTAGCATTTTGCAACGGATATGAAGGACACCGGTGTGTCGGACCTCGGACATACATTGTCATGGATTAGACACATCGGCAGGCACTTTACTGGATCATATGACAAACAGAAGTGGGCCAGCGCAACCTGCTGCCTCTTCCTGCCCGAGGCACATGCTTGCGTGCAGTTAGATATTTCTTGCTCCCATTTTAGGTGAACGTGATTTATATCTCATATCTTCATATAGCTTTTCGCCCCGCTTTATAAAAAATAAATATATTATCTCATATATACAATAGCCATCTTATTTCTTTCCATGCATTTTTCTTTTTTGTAAGTGTTTATTCAAGATTAATTTTTTGCTAGAGGGAAGGGAAACACATGGAGAAGTTGGATGGGTGCCACTGCCACGTGAATTAGTGACCGCGACAAGCCAATCTAGCCTTATATTTTGAAATGGGTTGTGGAGTACTCACGGACAAACAAGGCTACGGAGTACACTGTAAACACGAATATCGCAAAGTTCGATGCTATAGAGACTCAGACTCGAACGGGAAAGTCATTTCTAACGGAGCTGGTTTCTACCGGGTATCCATCACCTCACGGTTCATGTTAGGCCCCTTCTCTATATCTAGTGTGTATCATCTCCATACGACATATATTTGGAATCTAAATAATTTTTTCAGTAAAATATCGTAACTTTCCAATATAAATCAGGATTCATGGTAACTTAAATTTTTTTAAAATTAATTCAAATATGTCTGGAATATATGTATAATGTGGTGAAAATAACAAAGTTTTGACTCCAATTTCACTTATATCTAATAAATATCATAGATATAACATTTTGGAGTAAAATAGACTCCAAATAAAGTGATATTTGCACGAATCACGAGGTCACCACCGACCAGATTGAGAATGGTAGGAACCGGTTGCATTAAAAAATCCGTGTTCAGACTCGAACCAAATCCCTCTAGAGTGTATAGACCATTGCAAGGTCTACCCATGATCAAGTATCATCGGGAGGTTTTCTGGAAGGGTGTGTCTATGTCTCACTGAGATTTTCTTAAATCTCAGTCACCTTAGAAAAGTGCAACTGCAGTTCAAAGAAAAGTGCAACTCGATCCAGTTGCACATTTCTAGTAGAAAAGTGCAATTGCACTTTTTTAACAGAAAAGTGCACTCAAACACTTTTTTTTGTAAGTGATTTAGACTTAAGAAAATCTCAGTTGACTGAGACATAGCAAAACCGTTTCTGGAAAGACAGACGCTGCAGCAGTCAAGGACATGCACCACAAGTCTCCTCATCGATCAGCAATCAATGCTCTAACAGGAGAACAACTTTTCAAGAGGCTTTGCAAAACCATGGCCGGATAAATGGTGTTGGCGGAATCTCCCCCCATGGGCATCGCGCGATGCCTAGTGCTGCTGTCGACAGTTTGCACTTTCTTCTGAGAAACTACGTTGCCGTACACTGCTAGATCCACGTACCAAGTACCCGATGAAGAGGAGGGAGCGAATTGCATCTTGAGAAGCTGGGCACCAGTGAAATTTGCGTACGCTGAAAATCAGTTATGACACTACGGGAACCCGCCACGGGGCCGATGGCCAGAATCTTTGCCGACGGCCGCCGTCGGCACATAACGCCACGCCGTCAGCCTAGGAAAGTGGCCGTCGGCACAACACCTCTAGGGCCGAAGGCCGCCGTCGGCACAGTTCAGCCGTCGGCACACACCCCGTCTGTGCCGACGACACGTAACCTAGCCGTCGGCACATGGGCAGATGGTAGGGCCACCGACAGCCACCGACAACGGCGTCAGCATGTGGCAAACGGCGCCAGACTGTGCCGGCGGCCAGGCCGTCGGCACAGTTTCCCACTATGTGGGCCGACGGCCAGGCCGTCGGCACAGCTTCCCACCAATTTTTCCTCCAACATTCCCGCCATTTTCCCCGCTCCTTCCCTCCCGCCCTTTTTTCCCGCCATTCTTCTCGCGCCCATTCTCTCCCACCAAGTATTCCCGCCGTTTCAGCCGTCGTCGTCCTATATATAGCCATGTCTTCTCCACTAACATCACCAGCAACAAGGCATACCGGGGCACCGGAGGAACACACAGTGCAGGAAGCCGCAGCATTGAGCGCTACAGGAAGCACAAGGTACATATATACATGGAACAACTTGCATTTATTTCCCCTCATATTACTACTTGATACACATAACATTTCTCTTGCTGTGCAGGAGGCGGAACTCGGGAAGCCTCTCACCGTGGTGGGAGGGTGGCAGAAGATGAAGCTGAAGCAGCCCGATCTGAGCCAGCCTCAGCCCTCGCTGCCCGAGTACTTCGGCAATGCCGAAGAGGAGTTGGAGAAGTACTGCTCGGTGTTCAAGGGTCTTCATCCGGAGGTGGATGATCCTATTGAGCAGGAGACCGACTTGACGACGATTATAGTGGCGGGGAGCGGCGCGGAGCATGGCCGCACGAAGCTTCTTAGTGGGGTGATCAAGCCGCAGAGGACCCTCACGCAGATCAGGTCTACCCTCACCACCGGCGACCCACCGATCGCGCCTCCTCGACACCGTCGTACAGATGTAAGTTTTCTCATTTCCATCTTCTTTCCAACATTCATTCCTGAATGGCTAAATTGATATGACTCCTTTTCTTGGAAATTGTAGGCTAACTTTGAGGCCGCCTACGCGGCCACTTATGAGAAGTATTTGACGGTTGTAGCAGAGTGGGACCTCAAGAGAGCGGCTTGGGAAGAGTACCAGGAGGCGACGAGTTGTGTAAGTTCCAATCTTTTATGGTTCAAAGACATGACAAGTCCCACCTCCCCTTTTTTTATATCTGCAGCGCTTGACATCTAAACTATCTTGCAGGCGCTCAGGACGTTCTTCTTGACGGGAGAGAGGATCGCACTTCCGGAAGAGGAGCCAGCTAGGCCGGGGCCGACTCCAGTGTGCCCATCGAGGGAAGCTTTCACGGCCACATACTACGCACGGACTCCGGTAAGTCCTATGCCTAACCATTGTCTAAGATGCTTTCACCGCTTTCCTTTCGCATGTCTAAGATACTAACTCTTGTCAAACATGTAGGGCACGGGAAGTTCGCGGAACTGACCCTCTCCTGGTTCGTCGCGCGAGGGCACACCGATGCACCCCGGCCGCCATTCTCCCGGTGCTTCAGGGTTTTCTCCAGCTGGCGATGGTTCAGGCCATGGTTCTACTTCGGTCTACCTCGACAAAGCCCGGACGCCTGAATTTACGAGTCAGGAACTTGGTTGGACCCCCTGATCTTAGTTTCCCTTAGCTAGGTGTCTAGCGGGTGTGCGTCGATCGTGTGTGCCATGTGTCGACGATGTATGATGATCGTGTGTGCTACATGCCACATATTTGTATCACGATGATGTTGTTGCTACATTTGATATGATAACGATGATGTTGTTGCTACATTTGATATGATGACGATGATGATTATGTGCTGCGCAACATTTGTGATGCATTTCAATGTATATTACTGCTATTTTTGCTATGCTTGCTGTGTTGTGCCAGAAAATAAAGCGGAAAACCAAATGGCATGGTATGTGCCGACGGCATAGCCCCCTGGATGTGCCAAATGGCAGGAGCTGCTGTCGGCACAGGAAGGTGGCGGCCAGCAGCTGGGCGGAGCTGCTTCGACGCGGCTGGGCCGATGAACCTGGGCCGACGGCTTGGCCGTCGGCACAGAAGATGGACAGGGGACGCGTGGCAGGTGCTGGCTGTCCGAGCGAGGCGACTAGGCCGACGGCTTGGCCGTCAGCACAGAAGATGGGCTAGGCTAACGGCCGTTTGGGCGTTGTGGGGCCCTCGACGAAGGGGCCGACGGCAACTGTGCCGACGGCGACGTCCCACCGTCGGTCTAGCGACTGTGCCGACGGCCAGACGTGTGCCGACAGCTCCTATGGCTGTGCAGATGCCATATTGTGCCGACGGCAAGGTGCCGACGGTTGCCGTCGGCACAGGCGTGGGCCGACGGTGCTGTGCCGACGGCCGCCGGCCATCGGCCCCTCGGCGGGTTCCCGTAGTGTGATGTGCGAGCCTGGGAGGATTTACAAACATTTGATGCATGGACAAAGAGGAACAGAAGCAATCTTTATTGAGAGAGATCATGAGAGTTCACGATTATATCAGATCCGACAATTAGTCACACACATCATAGAAAAGGCCGAGCGGAGAACAAGTTCACGATCATGTCCTGATATTCGATCCGACTGCACGATCGAGTCACTCGCCATCAATCCTACCTGGCTCCACCAATAAGAAGAGCAGGCAGCGAGACGGCAAGTCCGGCATCCCATCCAGCATCGCCGTGCACCGCAGCAGCATGAACCGTAAGTCCTTAACCGTATCCTTCTCTTCCAGCATCAGCCTCACCTCCAGCGGCACGCGCTCCTGCCGCTCGCGCCGGCTCTGAAGGCTCGCGTACAGCTGGTCGGGCATCCCAACCCCTCGCCACTGACCACCACGGGCACCTCGACGACGCTCTTCGCCGGGACGCAGAACCCGTCGAGGTCGGAGGCGAAGGCCAGGGGCACGCCGCCGTACTGCACCGTCGCCCGCGCCGCAAAGCAGTGCCGCCACACGTTGCCGTTCTTGACGCGGAGGGCGACGCGGAAGGAGGGCAGCGTGGACCCCGCGCCCGCGCTCCGGACGAGTCCATCGTAGCCGCTGACGGTCGCGGAGAACTCGGGCGTAGTGGAGTCCATCGTTAAACTGACGACGATGATGACGGTCGCGGCGAGCAGACCCATGGAAACGATCAACACCCCCGCGAGCCGAGGGCGCAGAGGCCTCTGCGCGAAGTTTTCTCCATGGATGGATGTTACCTACCTCAGAGGTGATGAGGTCGCCTAGATTCAAGTTTGGAGCCTTTTCTTTTGATGATGAAATGAAATGAAACTAACTGACGTTAATTAGGTTTTCGTCATGGACGCGCGATATGCGTGTCATGGACGCCGTCTCGCACGTAGAAGGCGGAGATAATTAGGTACAGGCCGTCCGATCACCATAGTTTCTCTTTCATCCAACGCGCTCTGCATATCGTTCGATCTATTGCTGCCTGGATATGGATCCAGTCCCAAACTGCTTCCAGCTGAGACCTGGTCACCTGGCCGATATGTTCGTGCATGCAGCAGTTGGGCTCACGAACTGAACCCACGGGCTGACAGGCATATAGTGTTCGGAATTTACACGTGGTTCGGAAACCACAACCATGGGCGTAGACCTGGAACAGCCGGCCTACCACGCCATCCCTGCCGATCCGCACCACGACCAACCATCCGTCCTCGGCAACGCGCCACCGTCGGCGACTTGCAAAGAAGAATGGGCCTTTCCAATCGCAATACTTGTTTCGCTTGTACTCATGGTGGTCATGATTGGGCCCGTGGAGTACCTGGTGCAGACCAACATGCCGGCTTTCTCCGTCGCCCTCGCCGGCGGCTACCACGGCATCGACGTGGCCCGACCGGCCAGCGTCGTCTCGCTGGCGTTCAACCTCACGCTGCGGATGACCAAGGCGTGCGCCGACCGCGCCGAGGTGGTCCTCACATACTCGGGCGTCGCGCTCGGCTGGGCGCGCGTGGAGCCGCGCGGCTGCGTGTCCCGGGAGCCCTGGGGGAGAGACGTCGAGGTGGTCAGCAAGGCCCACGGCGTGGGTCTCTCCAGAAGCCTCTGGGAGCGCATTGGCGGCGGAGTGGCGCCGTTCCGGGCAGGTCGAGCTCAACGCCGACGTGCTGATATACACCGACCGTGGCAAGTTGAACATGTTTTTCACCAATTAACGTGGTATTTTGTTGTTGTGGCACTTTTCCTTTTGGTGGGAAAAATAAAAGGCTAGCACAGTTAAATTTAACATTTTTATAAGTAAGAGACATATTGTAATACTTTTCATTGATGTTCAAACATCGTCTTCGGCTGCTTGTTTGCGGTGGTTTTCTGGGACACAATCGGTGGCCGCTTCCTACGTGATGCCGACGTCCGCCACCTCCTGGAATACGCCGCTCCCGCGGCGGCCGACACGTTGCCCGCCTCCGCATCTACCTTCATCATCCTTTGCTGCTAGCATATATATTTGGAAGCACCGGAACAAGGTCATTTTCAGAATGACAACCCATCGCTCCCTCGACTCCTGGCCGCTTGTCACCGCGATGCCGCGCGGTGGTGCGCCGGAGCATCAGAAGCTATCCATGGCGACACTGAGTCATGGGACGAGTGTTTTGCTCCCCGCCCCTAACCCTTAAACCCCTCTATTCTCTCTATTTCCTCCCTCGAGTACTTCTACTGAAAACAGTTGGTTTTTTAGTCTTTTTTATGAATGGAAAATTCAGGTGGGAAACCTATCCCGAGATGACCATTCAATTTTTTTTAAAGATTTGATTAATTGTATGAATAAAAAGGTTACTACAACATTTTAGACACCTTGATTTGTCTTGACACGCACTTTTATTATATGCAGATTTGATGTCATATATTTTGATACTCTTTTCTATAAATTTAGTAGTTACTTCCTCCATCTCATAAAAAGTTGTCTTAAATTTGTTAAAATTTATCTATACATCTAAATATTGATAAATGTCAGGCAAGTTTCGAACGGATGGAGTAGATTTCCAAAAATTTGACCTAGACGAAAAGTGAAAGAAGTCCACATAAACCCCTTTGGAAAAGAGAACCCCCTAACTATTACCCAAATTCTTCGGAGCGGGCGCGTGCCAGATGAACATCCTGAGCACACACGCTAAACAACAAAACGAGCTGAGGGGAAGTATCTCTGGTTGGACGAGTCGAGCACACGCGCGTAGCAGCAAACCTCTCTCCCTATCCCTTCGGCAACCTTCTGCCACGGATTCTCGCCGCCTAATTAACCATCCATCTTCCCCACCGGCGCATATCTCCCGCCGCCGCCAAACCCTCCACCGTTCTCCTCCGGCGCTGCTTCTCACCCCGGTCTCCTTCGAATTTTGGTGCTCCCGCGTCATCATGCTGCTCCGGCGAGCGGCGACATCCCACTCCGCCACCGTTTATCGCCAATTTCAGGCTCGCCTCACCACCCCTGACTTCCTTCGCCGGCGGACCACCCAACAAGCGTGCTGCACTCGGTCCATGCGCCGGCAGGGAACACTGCAGCACGCCCCACGCCGGCTCCCCAACGCACCACCCGCCATCCGGTTCCCTTCCCTGCGGACCAGCGCCTTGGCTGCCTGCGCCGGCTGACCAACCCAGCGCGCCGCCTGCACCTACCCTGACCTCTCGCTCCAACAGAATCCCCTCCATGTACCTTCTCTGAATCGCGCTGCCGGCCTCTCGCTCCATGGGATGCAGGCTGGTTGACTGAATTTTGCCGACTTGTTTCACTCCTGAAGCTACATAATCCCTGTTCAGTTTATGCATCACTTCAGTTTGTTGTGTATTATGTCTTTCTTGGTTCCTGGCTTAGATACGAGACTAGATCTCGCGAGATCGAGGCTGTAGCTTACTGCTCCATAGTGGGCAAGCTCCAAAGAAGAAAGTGAATTTTATGCCTAGCTCCAATGCAGCAATGGAATTTTAGTGCCTCATAACGTAATTTTGGTGCTCGACAAATCAACTTTCTACTGCTAGATATTTTTGATGCCGGAAAACACAACTTTCGTGCTCAAAAGCGCAATTTTGATGCCGAAAAGAGCAAATTTACTGTGTGATCCCACAACTTTGATATCAAACGGCGCAACGTTGATGCACAAAAGAGCAAATTTGATGCTAGACGGTGCAAGTTTGATATCTGACGGTGCAACTTTGGTGCCGGAAGATGCAACTTTAGTGCCTAAAAGAGCAAGTTTGATGTCCGATGGCCCAACTTTGGTGTCCGGTGGTACAAAGCTGTCTACCGATGTTATCAAGTTACTTTCCAGATGATAACTTGGCCAAGGATGCCACTCAGAGTTATTGAGGCAAAAAATTGAGATAATTGAGCAATTACTATGTGTTGTGATAATCAATTGTCTGAAATTTGCTTCCTTCGGATCAAAGTTGCTTCGTCCTGCACCAAAGTCGTTTTTTCGTTGCCAAATTTACTTCATCGGAATCAATTTCGTTTTGTGGGGCACCAAAGTTGTTTCTTCCTTCCAAACATTGCTAAGTTGCTTTTAGTTATTATAAAGTTGCCTACTGTTGTTCTGAAATTTCCTATAGCGGTTGCGAAGTTGCTTCTGATATTCTGAATCTAATATATTCTTCACGCAACAAAGTTGCTTCTTGGTGGAGCAAATTTGGTTCCAATAGAGCAACTATGGTGCGCAACATTGCAACTTTGGTATCCGATGGTGCAATTCTGGTGCACAACTTTGTAGCCGACAAATCATGAGCACGATCCAATAATTTTTTTCCCTCTTGTCCTCTATCCTTATTTTGTTCTCCCGTCCCTTTATTTCCTAACAAGTAATCCATATCAGAAAAAATGAGGAATAGATCCGGTCAATCTCTCCACTATGCCCATTGTGTGCCTCGCGCCAAAGAATTTTGGTGCCAGACGATGTAATTTTTGAATCATGCAGAGCAACTTTAGCATCCGATAAAGCAATTTTGGTACCCGACGACGCAACTTTGGTACATGACGACCCAAATTTGGCGTCCATCGAAGAAACTATAGTGCCCTACGGAGCAATTTTGATGCCCAACTGAGCAACTTTGGTTCATGATAAAGCAACTTTTGTGCGTGATAACGCAACTTTGATGTCCAATGGTGCAATTCTCACACCCAAGTATTTTTCCTTTTTTTTCTCTGTCTTTGTTTCTTCTCATGCTTCTTTCTTTACCAACGAGCAATCCCTACACAGCCCTTATGTGCCTCGCGCCAAAGCGACGGTCGCACGAGTTCGAGGGGCGTGGAGGCAGCCACAATGAACCAAACCTTCTAAATTGGATCATGGCAAAGCCGATGACCTGTAGTTACATGTGTAGTTGTTTTCGATGCACTACCAGCTTTTAGTTAATGTGAAGTGCCTATCACTAGTTGGGTTGCACCTCTATTGCGAAGGTGTTAAGTTGATTTTAGTGCCTCAAAGAAACTTTGGTCCTTCACGACCGCAACTTTGGTGTTGACATGCCAATTTTATTTCCGACGGTGCAATTCTAGTGATCAACAATCAACTTAACACAACTTAGGTGGTCGAAAGCGCAACTTGGTGCCCTTGAGTTCTCGAGTGCCTCTATGGACCTTTTCGAGGACCACTCTTGACATCTGGTGAAACATCGACCGCCATCGGTGTGGATGGTGACCCCCCCATTCGCAACACCTTAGGAAATTTAATATCACCGACACGCAATTTCAAATTTTGGTAACTATAGTGCATATAGGGAAAATTACAACTACGGTAATTTTTGGCCAGTAATTATTATATGATTTTAGGAAAGAAGCTAGCATTTTTAGCAACTATTATGTAATTATAGGCAACAAATTGGCACCTATATGGGACCGAGATTTGGTGCTCCTGGGCACCAGTGCTCCTGCTATTTAAAAATAAATAAAAATCATATTTATGTGTTTTAAAAAAATTAAAAAAATCATGGTGTAGCAAATGAATTATCCCATAAACGTGCAAAATTTCAATTGCAAATATAAAAAATTCTGGGCTACACAAAAATAATACTACATCCGTTTCAAGGAATAAGGCGTCCTCGTTTTACGAGCTTTTTGTTTGACCAAGAATTACTTCAAATAGATAAAGATTGTTTGTATGAAATTAATATCATTAAAAAGTGTTTTTCAATACGAATCCAACGATAATATATACATATAATATAATCAAGATTTTGTTGCTCAATTTTTATGATCAAAGTTCGTCTTGGAATAAGCGTGCGCCTTATTCCTTGAAACGGAGGTAGTAAACGTGTGGATCTGGATATACATATTTCAAATCTCCAAATTTCAATAGATTTTGTCTTTTTTGTGTAGTCTACAATATAAAGAATTTCATATTAAAATTTTACACGCTTGTAGGTTAGGTTATTTATTATGTCCAGATTTTTTTTGAAACAAATACGTATGATTTTCGAATTTTTTAAAACAGCAGGAGCACTAGTGCCCATGAGTCAAATACACTTTTCCCACCTATATGTGGATTTTAGGCAACTTCAAGGTAGGGAGAGGGGCGCGCCACACCGGGAGGTCGCTCCAGAACTGAGGTCATGTGTTGGAGCGGGAGTTGGGTCGAAAGGAGCGGCATGGCATATGTGTCCGCGGGTCGATCTCCTCTCTCTCCTTGTTCCTTTCTTCCTCCCACCGCATCCCCCTCCTGGTTCTCTCTCTTGCTTCCAGTCAAGACATTTACCATCGTCGATTCCGGCTGCCAAAAGTCTCCTCTGCCGCTCCCGTTCACCAGAGGAGCCCCGCCGACCTCCTCTTTCCTAGATCCCCACCGGCCTGACCCCGTTCCCCCGCGTGTTGCTGCTCCGCTTGCTGCTCCAGGCCTAGGCGCGGTCACCGCGGAGGGCAGGGCGTGCGAGGATTCTATCGTGGTCGCCAAATGATGCTCCACGGTGACTGGCAGCAGGAGACGGTGGTGGCACGGGAGGGAGGCTCCGGGGATGAGGGCGGCGATGTGCATGCCCATGGCGGCAGGGTCCGGCGCGGGAGCAGCTGGTGTGGCGGCGGCGGTTGAGGAACACGTGCGTGGGGTGGAGTTCGGTCGAGCAGCAGAGAGAGTAATTTCCGGCGGGGATGAGATCTTTTTGGAAGACGAGTGGAGCAGGAACTTTCCTAAATTTGCTGACCGCCCGAGACTACCGACGGGCACGCGGGTGCCCGCTAGACGCACCCTAACTATTAACTGGTTCTCCATATGACCCCCCGACAATCCAGGCAAATTACCCCCACAGGCCAATGAGAGGTGTTTTGATAGTGGTTTCTGTCCACGTGGAGCGTGGTATTTAGCTAGGCCGCACCTGGTCCGGTGCAAACCCACACCGCATCGCTCTCCTCTAGCACCGAATCGTGCTCCTCTGTTTCGCTCCTTCCTCGCACCGCTCGTACATCCTGTTGCGCCGCCGTTGCGCCACTTTCCAGGAGATCTCGCCGGAGTGCGATTGGGACTCATAGAGGTTGCATCCGCCGCCTCCGTCCCCGATTCAAAAAGATTGGAGCTCCCTATTCAAAAAGATTGGAGCTCCGCCGCGGCAGGAAGCGGAACAGGGGTGGGACTTCTACCGCCGCGGCCATGTTCGGGATGACGACCCGGTCGAGGGGGCGCGAGCAGCAGAAATCTTTGCGCTCCAAATCGGCAAGGAACAAGCTTGATGGGAGCGGTGAGTGATTGCCATTGGAGGGCTGCGGGGAAAGGAAAAAGGCCAAGCTTGATGTGATCAGCCGGCGAGTATCATCGGAGAGATCCTCCAAGAAAGGGAAAAGTAACCAGGATAGGGATATGTTGGAGAAGAGGCCCAAGAAGAGAAATAGGGGGGAGGATGAGGATGATGGCTCCTGCTCCTCGCTCCTCGGCAGTCAGCTCTCCGCTTCGCGAGCCTTACATGCCTGATGGCACTGAAATAAGCAAACCCATCGACAGTGCGATATCCGACAAGTATAGGGATATGCAAGAGGAGTACTACGCGAAAATAGGTTAGCGATTCAAGTCCCTCGATCTTCAGTCATATTTTGAAGTTTCTTTTGTCATCGTATACCATCTAGCCAGCAGAAGACAGTGTTACTGATCATTTTGAAGTCCAAAAATCGAAATTTACAAAAAAAAAACTTAGAAATTTTAGGATATGTTCATTCCACCAACTTTTTTTTCCAGGATATGGCTTCATTGACATTGTTTTAGGTTACATTACAATATTTACAAAAAATGATAAAGAAAAAAACACTGAAGAACTATGATTCCACCAAGTTGAATTTGATGGCATGCCACTCCATGTGTCACCGAGACCACATCTTGACGGGCATATGTGGGGGCATAAGGCATATCCTGGAAAGTCCAATGTAGATTTGTAGTGCAATACCGCAATGCATCATCCTTGCAATGCTGCATTTTTTGTGTGTGCATATTGGTGTTTACTTTGTGTGTGTTGGTCTTCTTGTAGCACGCCAGATGAAAATGCCCATGCTTTGTGAGCTTACACCTCCAAATTGCCTGGTTAATGATCCAACACTTCTTCACATCCGTGAATCTTCGAAGAAGATAGTGCTTCGTGCTGCTCAATTTATTGTTGGGCTTTCATCATCATTCGGTATAATAACATCCCATCTCATCTAATTCGGCTATTTTTGTGGAAACTTTATGTTTCTTACTAATATATGCGTGAAATTGCAGATGGTGAGCCGGTAGCATGGTGTTCTGGTTTCTGGATTGGTTTGGATAGCGAGAAGAGAACTGGTACCGTTGTGACGACTGCACATCTGATTCGCACAAAGCGCCCATCACCGGATGCTTGGTTATGCAAAGATGAGTAAGCTTCTGATGTCAAGGTAATAATCTATTAATAACCTTTGGTTTGTTCTGTCTCAACTCTCAAGTTATCTACTATGGTGGCACGTATCATAGCTAGTTGCAAATTGCATGGATTATGTTGTTATTGTCTAGAAACATTTAAAAAAAACATTACAAGTATTGTCGAAAGGATTGTTATGATCAGAAGTTGGTCTTTATTGGTAGCCATTCTCTTACTACTGTTGTTTCAGGTTACTGTCCACTTGCGGGGTGGCGCCGTTGCAAAGGGCCGCCTGCTCTACCACCAGAAGCACTGTAATCTTGCTTTCTTCAGGGTTAAAATGCATCAATCTATTCAGTTACCCCATTTTATCGATAAAGTGGAATGTGCTCAAGACATTTTTGAGCTTGGAAGAGATGAATCTGTCAAACTAGTGATACATCATGGTAGAGTGAAATATTCGAATCCAGACGTGTATGAGCGGAATCACCATATGTGCATTGAAGGTCCACATCGAGACCGTGAGGTACACATACATTCTACTCGAGTTATAGCTACTGTATTTTTAGTGCTTTATTCGAATGCTACTTCTAATAATATTACCAATTCAAATGTCGTAGTATGATAACGGAGGTCCTGTCATTGACTTAGACGGGAAGGTTGTGGGAATGATCGACAGTTGTCCAGAAGGGTCTTTTATACCTTCTTCAATTTTACTCAAGTGCTTTCATCTGTGGAAAAACTTTGGGTATGTTTTGCTTTTCAGTTCTATTCTACTCAAGCTAATTCGTTCTTATTGTTTATTTCTTGTTCTAAAAAGTAGAGTAAGTTACAAAAATTATATTTGGATTGGTCTGTTTTATCTTTTTTTCCTTCTCTTTTCCCATCCAATTCATGTTCATGTTTGTACAATTCTTATATTTGAATCCATAAATATTTATTTAGAAAAGATCATGTATAAGTAAGGCTGGGAACATAACCTTGATGAGTCCTAGGTTGTCATCTTAGTATTTTATATGTTTACAGAGGGTATGTTTGCATAGATTTCTGTTAAATAACACATATAGCAAAAATCATGTAAAATGAGGCTAGATTAATGAGGGTCTTATTGTTAAAGAACTAGATGATACCCGTGCTTTTCTGCGGAAAATTTTGGATACACATAAATGAGTATTATTATGAAATTGGTGAATGAAAATGTTAATTAGGTATTTCTGGTCACTACAACATGATTTTAAGATTTCAAGAGTGCCCCAACATATTTACTCACCACTCGAAGAACAAAATGTTTTGTGGTACATTTGAACACGGTCAATTTTGTAATAGCAAATAAGAAATATATATATAGGTAAAATAAGCATTGGAGTTCATGGAACACATAAATAGTATGAGTTTGTTGAATATTTATATACTCATTTCATAAGTATAACATCATTAACGATATCAGGTTGAGTAGGTGTGTAGGAGAATGCAAAAAATCGTGGGATCAGCTTATGTCTTTTAAAATATGAGTTGTACATGCTATATTGATCCTATCATTTTGTTTTTCTTTCTAGATTGTACTGTCAGTGTTTGGATCGATAGAAAGGAAACAACAGTAAAAACATTTGGTTAGGGTGGGAATCGACTGGTACCCTTCTTGTCAGCACTAAATCACTCCCTAGCTCAAACGCTTAACAGCGGTAGACGACAACAACTTGCTTATTGATACATGAAGACGGAGAAGACAACAATCATCCACATGATCAGGAAAAAATAAATTTTAGATGCTATAAGCCTATAAGTAAAGGATCAATATTTCAGATCAATGAGTTATAAGTAAACTGAACTTATCTAGCTACTTACTTCCAAAAGTAAAAAAACAGACAGCTAGATGCGTCAGTTAAGTCTTTTTAAAGGGCATCGCGTAAAAGTTGATTGAAGTGATTTTGTGATCTTGACATGCTAAAGACTGAAGTCTTTAAACTCGGTGAATAGAGGTTCATAAGGAGGCAGCAGCGAGATCATTTATTTTTAAGAACAATACATTCAATCGTTTCATAGCCGCACATCGTTTCGCATTTTCATGCAACAGATCATCCCAAGAACTGAGAGAAAAACCACTTCCACGAAGAGACAAAAGACTATGCCTCTCAGTTCTCAGTTCTGATTATCCGAAGAAACTGAGAGAAAAATAACTTCCACGAAGAGACAAAAGACTATGCCTCTCAGTTCTCAGTTCTGATCAATAATCATATATAATTTAGATGCCAGAAATATCACTGCACCCTCTTGACCTCATTTTCATCTCATCAAACATATCAGCAGCAAGCAAATAATACCTCCAGATCACAGGCACCGAACATATTTGTTGCGGGTATGAAAGGCAAATGTGTCAACATGTAATCAATACACCAGACCGGCGATGTCAAGGAGCAGGAGTTGAGCACCTCTTCTTATATACAGATGCCGGCGATTGAGAGAAGAGCGGTTGGCCAGAGAGGATAGCTATGAGGTAATGGAAGCAACATGCAGCTTAACCTGCAAAGGCAAAGGGGATATGCTGAGGCGTGGGTATAAATTAAGAGGAGTGGCTGCATCTCCTCAAGGCATATGATGGAAGATAGAGAGACGTGGAGGACATTAAAACGCACTGAGGAGGATTAGTAATCCACGCCCATGAAGTTCTTCCGTTACAGACTGGGCGGCAATGAATACGTGGGTACTCTGGGTTTTGTCACTAATTTTCTTGTCGATTGGGTTGTTGCACAAATAAAATATAAATTAATGTGGACAATTTCCGGTGGAAAATGGTGGCAGTTTTTTTGCTGAGGTGGAAGAATTGCTTAGGTCCAAACCTTGCATGTCGAGAGAAATAAGGTAGTGGGGGGAGGGGGGGCTCCCTTTAGATATAAAAGATTAGATACTGTTCTTCTATATTTAAATTTTCTTTTGTATAGGCGCATCCGTCGACCACACCTTGGATTGAAACTTTTTGCCATCAGCCTTCTAAACCCTGTTCAAGTTGAGGATATATTGATTGAACATAAGATTAATGAGGGTCTTATTGTTAACGAGGTAAATACTGTTTGTTGTCGCTTTCCTGAGTTTGCTTGTTTTCTCATTTGTACTAAGGATTAGTTATTGCAATTCAACCTCAGGTGTCAGCAGGCTCTCCTGCCGAAAGATGTGGAATTCGACTTGGGGACGTTGTTGAATGTTTCAATGGAAAATGTGTTTCTACTGTTGTGGAGGTTTGGTGCACTAGATGTTTATTATTGTTAGGTTTAGGTAGAATGAATAGATATCATTTTTTTGTGACATTTACATTCTACTCTCACTATTTTAGAATACATGTATTTCAGACTCTTCATTTTAACTCCAAATTCTTGTCCTTCAATACGTATTCAGTTTAAGTCACTTTTTCCTATCTTGCCCTTCGCTGATGCCATCAAGAAAAGAGCTAATTAGCACTTGTTGATGCCTGACCTTCCCAATTAATTAAAAGGAAACTTTACATAGAAGGACAATGATTTTCTTTGAAGGAAATGAGAGTTTAACAGACGAAATTAACATTACTATTACACTTGTTACAAACAACCGAGGTCATCGACTCTAGGCACACTTGGCAGAAGCATCGACTCCTTGTGTTTTGGCAAAATTGCTTAGTTCCTGTGCAGCTCTGTTGCTCTCTCTTTAAACTTTGGTAGTTCTTCACTCCGAGAAGAACTGCAGCAGATTATGTCTCCTGCTAGCAGTACATCATCATGATCGGTGCACTGTTTTCCTGGGCAATGCTCCGTGAAACAGAAGGAAGCAGACTCGGTCTCAATGACAACCGACCCTACATAGAGTTTGGTCAGGTGTCGAAGCTGCACAACTACCGCGACAATCTCTGCTACATCTGGATGCGCACAACTGAATCCTTTGCCCTACTGAGAGCATACATTTCCTCAATGATTTCTTGCAACCATCCCCGCACTTCCCTGCCTGTAGCTTCAACAAAGGATCTGTCAGTATTCAGTTTAATCCACCTCGAATCATGTTTTGTCCATGACCCTCGGATCACGGTCTGTTGTTTCACCTGCCACCTTGCCACCGCATACAGTGGTTGTTTCCCTTTTTGTGTCCCTGCTGTTTATTTCTGACAATCTGGATGGATTCTTTTCAATCGAGGACACGGCCAGGAGAATCAACCTTTGTCACTCATGCATAATGTCATTTCCCAGATCCCATGCCCTCCAAATCATCATTATGATTTTTCATCTCGTTTCTTCAGTGACAACTGCAAGGAGAATAGTAAGCCATTCAAGCAGCAGTTCCCTGAAGGTTTCCTGTGAAGGCAAATCCCACACTTTTTGTGTAATTCAGATAGAAGGGTCCATGACTTTGTTGCACCAAACCGTGGCATGTTGGGGTCTCTGGACCTTGACCACACATATTAAAGATTGTCCAATTCCAGGGTTCATGCCCATTTTTATCTCTGGTGCTAGACAGTCGATGGCTATATGTGAGGCAAGGATTCTGCTTTACCTTCGTGTTCCAGATGGTGCTCCATATCTTCCTGCTGCTGTACCCTCTTAATCTATCACTTCCATTGTTGGCGATGTTCAGAAATTCCTTAAGAGTAAAGCTTGTACACACTTTGTACTAAGAAGCAAGCAATTTTCAAAGTTACAACCAATAAAATCTTCTACATCTCAGGTGGGTAACTTGATCGGTGATCGCTTCCACCTCATGCTCTGGAACAAGCAGTGCAGAGGAGTGTTCCGTTGCTTGGTTTCTGATTTGCCAGCTGGTGAAGCCAACATAGCCATGATTGAATGTGCAAACCCAACACAGTAAACCAACTTTCTCGTGGAATGCAGTGATCAGGAATGATTTGTACCTTCTTCCCATCCCCTTATCTTCTTGATTTGGCCTTTCTTCAGAAGCGCAAATCCGTCTTCTATTCCCCACCAAGCTGGAGATGCGGCAGTAGCAAACACCATGTCTATTAGGTTCTCCTTCAAATAACATTTCTTTTCAGGAGCCCCTCACTCATGTAGGCCATCATAACATTCAGGTTTGATCATGTTCTATCACGACATTCAATGAACTTTGTGGTGTCCCTCTTCGTCTCCCCACATAACTTCCTTATCATCATGTAATCATCAGAGAAATCTGCAGACATTTGAAGACACCTCATAATTTAGGTTATAAGGGCCTTAGCAACTGACTTCTAGAAAAATTTCTTTCCACTATACAAATAAGTACTTCTCAAATCAATTCCAGTCATTTTGTGAATTTATCCTTGATCGGCTAGAGTTGGCTACCTTTCATGTGTTCTTCAGAATCGGGAGCCCTAGATATTTCTCCTTGAAATTTGAGTTGGTCTCTGGCAAAGTATGATTGATCTCTATTCTTTAGTTGCGTCACATCTGGGCAATCTTCACCATAGGGGACAGAACACTTGCCGATGCTGTGGAGCTGACTTGTGCACTTCTTGTACAAATTCAACGATGCATGTGTTGTACACTCTTGCTGGCCCAATTCCTTAAATTAGATCAGACTGTCGTCCGCGTGACTTTGTGCTCAAAGAGTGCTAGCAGCTGATTGGGGTTGACATCAGGGTCTTTGGTGTACAACACCTTGAAGAAATCTGAGGCCATTTGTTCCGATGTTTCTGCACTCTCCACCCAAATTCCATCTGCATCTTTCAGTCTCATGATCCTATCTTTGTTGGATGCCAGCTTGCCTACATATGGAAGTACCTGTTGCTCTGGTCTCCTCTCAGCTATTCCAGTCAGGACCTCTTCCTCTACTAGTTTTTCTGTGCAGAGGCACGTCAACATCCCCTGAAGCTTTGTTGATACTATTTGCTGGAAATATTGACATTTCGCTCACATTTAGTACCTGTGCCAACTAACACTTAATCTTGTGTGCAACTCTAAAATGAAATCTGTTTTGAAATGGAGGGGGCATTGCGTTATGCTATTCTTCTCTTTAATTTTTTTCTACTGTTAATCAGTTAGAAAACATGTTGCTGAGCATAGTGGTGAACAGCGGAGATGGCCTTAGTTCTGATCTAGATGTGGAGGTAAGCTTACTTTTATGTTCTAATAGTGATTTACTTGATCTGCGACGTCTGTATTTTTATATGAAATCGTGATTAACACAATGTTATCAATAAGAAATATGTCTTGTTGGCTTTACAGATTCAGGTATACTTCCCGCGTAGATATCTTCGAAGAATCAAAAGATTGACCGTGAAGGTATCTGAAGATGGTGAATTTGTTGCAAGAGGTATACAAGTTTTCTCAGCAAATTCTTATTTTAAAGATGATCCATATTGTTGTTCCATGTTTTAGGTATATAAATTCTCCATGGGCAGAGTTAGTATAATTTAGGCTCCAAAATATAGGAGCATGTATGTACAATATATATGCATACGCCAAAATGCGTCAGATAATCAAGAAAAAAATCCCGCTCTCCCATGTCCATTCTTTGCCTCCAAAGGTCAAGCAGGCAACAATGACCATCTGCAAGCCAGCCATGCACGGCGTGCACATTGACCATGGCACCCTATTGTTTTTACCTTTGGGATGAGGACCCACTCTGGCACACTGCTCTATCACCTCTTGTGGAACCAGAACAGCATTTAGGAAGGAAGCCAAGACCTTCCTTAATCCTTAGTGATGGTGTCACCAATTAGGTCTCAATGCTCTTGGTAAAGCTTGCCGTAAAATCATAAATGCCTGGGATGACTTGATTTACATGGATACAAAATATTTTTTTTCGAGGTGGACGGGGGGGGGGGGGGGGGGACCCCACGGTTTGGATACATCTAAATATTGATAAATGTCAAGCAAGTTTCGAACGGATGGAGTAGATTTCTAAAAATTTGACCTAGACCAAAAGTGAAAGAAGTCCACATAAACCCCTTTGGGAAAGAGAACCCCTAAGTATTAACTGGTTCTCCATATGACCCCCCCCCCCCCCCGACAATCCAGGCAAATTACCCCCACAGGCCAATGAGAGGTGTTTTGATAATGGTTTCTATCCACGTGGACCGTGGTATTTAGCTAGGCCGCACCTGGTCCGGTGCAAACCCACACCGCATCGCTCTCCTCTAGCACCGAATCGTGCTCCTCTGTTTCGCTCCTCCCTCGCACCGCTCGTACATCCTGTTGCGCCGCCGTTGCGCCACTTTCCAGGAGATCTCGCCGGAGTGCGATTGGGACTCATAGAGGTTGCATAAGATGCCTCCGTCCCCGATTCAAAAAGATTGGAGCTCCCTATTCAAAAAGATTGGAGCTCCGCCGCGGCAGGAAGCGGAACAGGGGTGGGACTTCTACCGCCGCGGCCATGTTCGGGATGACAACCCGGTCGAGGGGGCGCGAGCAGCAGCAATCTTCGCGATCCAAATCGGCAAGGAACAAGCTTGATGGGAGCGGAGAGCGATTGCCATCAGAGGGCTGCGGGAAAAGGAAAAAGGCCAAGCTTGATGGGATCAGCCGGCGAGTATCATCGGAGAGGTCCTCCAAGAAAGGGAAAAGTAGCCAGGATTGGTTGGAGAAGAGGTCGAAGAAGAGAAATACGGGGGAGGATGAGGATGATGGCTCCTGCTCCTCGGCAGTCAGCTCTCCGCTTCGGGAGCCTTACATGCCTGATGGCACTGAAATAAGCAAACCCATGGACAGCGCGATATCCGACAAGTATAGGGATATGCAAGAGGAGTACTACGCGAAAATAGGTTAGTGATTCAAGTCCCTCGATCTTCGTCATATTTTGAAGTTTCTTTACTCATCATATACCATCTAGCCAGCAGAAGATAGTGTTACCGATCATTTTGAAGTCCAAAAATCGAAATTTACAAAAAAGCATAGAAATTTCAGGATATGTTCATTCCACCAAGTTTTTTTTTCAGGATATGGCTTCATTGACATTGTTTTAGGTTACATTACAATATTTACAAAAAATGATAAAGAAAAAATACTGAAGAACTATGATTCCACCAAGTTGAGTTTGATGGCATGCCACTCCATTCCATGTGTCACCGAGACCACATCTTGACGGGCATATGTGGGGGCATAAGGCATATCCTGGAAAGTCCAATGTAGATTTGTAGTTCAATACCGCAACGCATCATCCTTGCAATGCTGCATTTTTTGTGTGCATATTGGTGTTTACTTTGTGTGTGTTGGTCTTCTTGTAGCACGCCAGATGAAAATGTCCATGCTTTGTGAGCTTACACCTCCAAATTGCCTGGTTAATGATCCAACACTTCTTCACATCCGTGAATCTTCGAAGAAGATAGTGCTTCGTGCTGCTCAATTTATTGTTGGGCTTTCATCATCATTCGGTATAATAACATCCCATCTCATCTAATTTGGCTATTTTTGTGGAAACTTTATGTTTCTTACTAATATATGCGTGAAATTGCAGATGGTGAGCCGCTAGCATGGTGTTTTGGTTTCTGGATTGATTTGGATAGCGAGAAGAGAATTGGTACAGTTGTGACGACTGCACATCTGATTCGCACAAAGCGCCCATCACCGGATGCTTGGTTATGCAAATATGAGTATGCTTCTGATGTCAAGGTAATAATCTATTAATAACCTTTGGTTTGTTCTGTCTCAACTCTCAAGTTATCTACTATGGTGGCACGTATCATAGCTAGTTGCAAATTGCATGGATTATGTTGTTATTGTCTAGAAACATTAAAAAAACATTACAAGTATTGTCGAAAGGATTGTTATGATCAGCAGTTGGTCTTTATTGGTAGCCATTCTCTTACTACTGTTGTTTCAGGTTACTGTCCACTTGCGGGGTGGCGCCGTTGCAAAGGGCCGCCTGCTCTACCACCAGAAGCACTATAATCTTGCTTTCTTCAGGGTTAAAATGCATCCATCTATTCAGTTACCCCATTTTATCGATAAAGTGGAATGTGCTCAAGACATTTTTGAGCTTGGAAGAGATGAATCTGTCAAACTAGTGATACATCATGGTAGAGTGAAATATTCGAATCCAGACGTGTATGAGCGGAATCACCATATGTGCATTGAAGGTCCACATCGAGACCGTGAGGTACACATGCATTCCACTCGAGTTATAGCTACTGTATTTTTAGTGCTTTATTCGAATGGTACTTCTAATAATATTACCAATTCAAATGTCGTAGTATGATAACGGAGGTCCTGTCATTGACTTAGACGGGAAGGTTGTGGGAATGATTGACAGTTGTCCAGAAGGGTCTTTTATACCTTCTTCAATTTTACTCAAGTGCTTTCATCTGTGGAGAAACTTCGGGTATGTTTTGCTTCTCAGTTCTATTCTACTCAAGCTAATTCGTTTTTATTGTTTATTTCTTTTTCTAAGAAGTAGAGTAAGTTCCAAAAATTATATTTGGATTGGTCTATTTTATCTTTTATTTCTTCTATTTTCCCATCCAATTCATGTTCATATTTGTACAATTCTTATATTCGAATCCATAAATATTTAGTTAGAAATAAATCACGTATGAGTAAGGCTGGGGACGTAACCTTGATGTGTTCTAGGTTGTCATCGTATATGTTTACGGAGAGTATGTTTGAATAGATTTCTGTTAAATAACACATATAGCAAAAATCATGTAAAAGTGAGGCTAGATTAATGAGGGTCTTATTGTTAGAGGTAGATACTGTTCTTTTATATTTAAAGTTTCTTTTGTTAGGCGCATCCGGCGACCCCACCTTGGATTGAAATTTTCTGCCATCAGCCTTCTAAACCCTGTTCAAGTTGAGGATATATTGATCGAGCATAAGATTAATGATGGTCTTATTGTTCACGAGGTAGATACTGTTTGTTGTTGCTTTCCTGAGTTATGCTTGTTTTATCGTTTGGACTAAGGATTAGTTATTGCAATTCAACCTCAGGTGTCAGCAGGCTCTCCTGCCGAAAGATGTGGAATTCGAGTTGGGGACGTGATCGAATGTTTCGATGGAAAATGTGTTTCTACTGTTGTGGAGGTTTGGTTAATTAGATGTTTATTATTGTTAGGTTTAGGTAGAATGAATAGATATCATATTTTTGTGACATTTGCATTCTACTTGCACTGTGTTAAAAATAGATGTCTTTCGGACTCTCCATTTTAAGTCCAAATTCTTGTCCTTCAATTCGTATTGTGAGAACCGGAACTTAACATTCTGACCCCCCCTGTGTTACTCGTCAATCCCAAGATCAAGTTGACGACACAACGAAATGAATATCGTTGCAGAACGTGCAAAGAGTAATAATTATTACAAAGTTTGAGCCACATAGTGAAATGACTTGTGACATTTATTACAACCAGAAAGCAAAGCGGATAATAAAATGCGAAGTAACTCCATCTCAGCCACAGGCAGTCGATGTAGTCCACGAGGCCTCACTCCTCAGCGTCGTCATAGTCGCCATAGTCTTTGTTAGAAGTAGGATAGCTTTGATATTAAGCTCACTAGGCAGTTATTAAGATTAGCTTAGGTCCTAAGCTAAGTAGGCAGTTAGTTTTGTCCAAACGCTGTAATACCGAAGAGGTGCCTTTGTAACCGCCTTATTGGCGTCTGTTCGGTGGGTATATATACCCCCAACAATCATCAATGAAACATCACTTGATTCTCTCAATCATTAGTTCCTAAAACGTTATCACGCACTTTGCTCTCCAAAGAGCGGCAGGCCAAGAAAAGTACTGGTTGTCGGCGAAACGGGCGTTGCAGGCACAAACTCCCTCGCGTCCCGCGGCGGAGGCCGCAGCAGGGAGGCGCCCGAGGTCGCGGCTCCTGCAACGCCGTGGCTAGCACTCCTCGGCGCGCAACTCCGGCAAAACGGCCAGCGCGCACGCGACGGTGGCGGTTACTTTCGCGCGGCGAAGGGGACGACGGCCAACAGCCGGCTCTCCGTGTGACAACGGCCCTCGACCGACTCCTCGCGGTGGACGCAGAGACGGCGTCGAACGGACAGCGCACCACACGGTTGCGCCACCGGTGCGGGCGCACCCGGCAGCCTTCGGCTCGGCCCTCACCGGCGTGGCGGAGCGCGCGGCCCCGCCTCTCGTCCTGACTCCTACCGGCACGGAGGCAACTCCAATTGATGCCCACAGCCAGCCTGCGGCTCGGCGGCGGAGCTACAGACCCTGACGAGCGGTGCGACCACCGCAGCCGCGGCCGGGCCACGACAGGAGGCACGGCGGCGCCCGAGCCCACGGCTCCCAGCAGCGCTGCGCCTCTTCGGGAGCCGGCTCAACCGGCGGCGTCCTCCGGCGTACACGAACCTACAACGATCATGGACTCTGTATGAAGCTATCAGCAAAAGAATCGATTGATTCATGCACACAGCAATGGAGGAAAACGACGGGAACCTTATCCCTTCGGTTATTTTTTTTTTAATTTGACACTCTAGCTTCATAGCATTTACGTATTAGTTCATGCTTTCTCTGTTTGACTCTCAGGCTGAAACGTACTATGCAAATTAGTCGTTAAATTTCTGCCTATAATACATATAAGTTCTCAGACTTATGAGACTTTACAACGTAGAGCTCGCCTTATAACTCTGTACTTATTATGGAGATTAGTCTCATTTATTTAGTTGATTTTTCTTACAACCCTCTGGCTAAATGTAAAAGTCTGTCCAAGCTTAAGCTATTAGACTAGCAATATGTGGCCCTCAGGTCATATATTGCATATTCATTAAATAATTTTGCATTTAGATGTACAGACAAGGCAATGCTATAGCAAAATAATATTTTGCCTATATTCAAGATCTTTTTCATGTGGATTTTGAGACACACTCAATGTGTTTTCCTTCACTAGCATTCTCCATAACATGGTATTTTGGTCTAATAAAATTATTTTGCAATTCAAATCATTTTTTTTTCTTGCAAAATTCTCATTGAAAATACGTGATGATATTGCCAATAAAATATGTGAATATCCTTAAAAAATATATATTATGAATCACAAGGTAATGGCATGGACTGCAAAAATTGCATATCTTCCATTACCGAGAGATCTACCCCATAAATATGGAGTTTGATATAGACACACACATATATGGCATAAAAGCATCAGCTTAATATTCAAATAATTCCTCTAGAGCATATTTGTTGTTTACCAAAATAAATTTTACTATCATAGTAAAAAAAAATGATGCATGATTATTGCATGCTTCTACTATGTTGGTAAGATGTGGAATCATTAATCATTGGACATGGATGCAATGTCTATCAAGACAATCCATGATAAATAGAAATTTCTCATAAACTATCAAAAGTTCTACATCATGTGGTGATAATTATATTCACCATGAACAACCAATGTCAATAGTATATATAATGTAACATCACCCATCACTTTGGGAATAAAGTTCAAATCATTGATAGAAGTATCATTTAATGTATCAACATTTAAATGTCTACCAATGGTCATTAACAACTTGACCATTAATATATCACAGTAAATGAGTAGCATGATCATCTCTTGGACATGCCTAGCATTTATATTAGTGGAGATCACTAAACTCACATTACATGAGAGAAATTGGATACATATCGATTTCTCCATAAATCTCCAGCAAGGAGATATATGATGCATAAACACAATGTTAATAGTTTCTCAAACACTTTTGAGTACTTCTAGTACATTGTAGTTTTTTTTCCTAGTGTCTACAAAATCAACTCGAAGTTGATTGTTTGTGATATAAAAATCTGATTCAAACCTCAAAATCACTTTACCTATTCTTTTGTTGATAATGCAATAAATTATCATATTTATTTCAGGGTAATAACACATCTTATCTTCTTATGAAGACTCATGTGAAACACCCTACGGGTGATATACCAATACCTGAAATTCATATTAGTACTCAAAATACTAAAAATCTCAATGGTCACAAAAAGGACCATGAGAAATCAATGTAAAGTGGATGTAAAATGACAAAACAAATCACAGTAGACATGGTAAAAGGGATAAGCAGTTATAAATAAATTATCCATGCAGCTGATGGATGTAGTGATTACATAATCATATGGGTCACTCAATTTGGATATCTATATTAAAGTCCTTAAAGACTTATAAATCCAAATACAAAATTAAATCGCAACATATGTGTAATAATACATAAGTCACTCTATGATTTTAAAATAGTCAAACACAAATTGTGTGGTACAATTGACTATAAGAGCTCCTTCTTATAAAGGATTACTCGTACAATGATGATTGCTTATATGTAGTCATAAACAAAATCCCTAATTGGATTCTACATGACCTTTGTATATATCAATGCTTTTATCATCAAAGTTTATAATATACATGAAAGGTCCTTTCAATCATATCAAGACGGAGATTTGGATTGAACCAAGTATTAACCAAGTTTATAACTTGAGTATATTCCTTCGGAATACATATCTATCAGTCTTTATATGTCCATAAAGTTTTGGAGAAATTAAATATGGATAAATCAAATCAAAGATACATATGGTCACACTATCCCTAACAGGGATACAAATTCATTCATACATTGTAGTAGTAATGGAGTGATATTGGACCTCTTGTTCCATATCTCAATACAAACTACATCATTCATGTGAATATTTTGTTGTCAACTTCTTTAAAGTGCAAGCCCCAACTAAAAGGTTGGTGTAAGTAATATCCTCCGATATATTTAAGGCTCAAATGATCTTGATTAATTCCCTTAGGAATATCAAGATTTGACCATCGTGTACTCTACATTGGCTATAATATTACCGATCCCAAAAATGCCATATCATAGACTGAATTCAATGAAAGAGCCTTCTAACTAAGAGAACAAAATAAACTCTATTGGATTCATATAATGACTGACCCCATTCAAGATCATGTGGTTGAGATTCAACAGAATCACCCACCATTATTTATCAAATAATACCACTTGTATTGCCCAAATGCATAAGGGTTAAATTAATATTTTCCAAACTAGGGAGATAAACACTTTGCAAACATATCATGTGAAATCTAATAGATTTATTCACAGTGCTTTACATATTTCCATATTCCAGAACTTAAGTTCATGGATTGGCGTGAGACAACTCTTAGTCTTGCAAAGTCCAGGGGGAGTAAAACTCCCAAATTATAACCCGTTGATGATCATTAGATCATATATTGTACTCTTTTTCCCTTAATGAGTTTTTCCTAATGGTTTCTCATAAAAGGTTTTTAATGAGACGATATAAATACACGTGTTAAGATATACCACATTGTTTTCTCCTTATATTTTTCCCATTGGGTTTTAAAGGAGTTTTCCGTGGCACATCATATTGCACTCTTTGCAATATTTACACAAGATATATGCCGTGCCTCCTATGTTCCCCGCTGGGGTTTTTAAAGGAAGTACAAAAGGCATATTTATTGTTCTCCAAACTCATTCGTGAGGTTTTTCCTTTCTCTAAGGTTTTCTCATATGAGTTCTCATGGAGACAACAATCTTTACATGTTGTACTATTTTCTCCTTATTTTCCCCAAAGGGTTTAAAGGAGTTTTAACAACATATCAAATACAACTCTCCTCATATTTTTCCCACAGGGTTTTTGGGGGAGAGATTTTAAAGATGATGACTTTCAAGATGATAGAATATTTACAAAGAGCACAGTTATTTACAAGGACATCCTCATATATAAGCAAGAAGACTTTCAAGACTATGCGAGAAGATCTTAAAGATTGCACAAGAGATTTTCAAGAAACAGCGTTGTCCAAGGGGGAGTGTTAGAAGTAGGATAGCTTTGATATTAAGCTCACTAGGCAGTTATTAAGATTAGCTTAGGTCCTAAGCTAAGTAGGCAGTTAGTTTTGTCCAAACGCTGTAATACCGAAGAGGTGCCTTTGTAACCGCCTTATTGGCGTCTGTTCGGTGGGTATATATACCCCCAACAATCATCAATGAAACATCACTTGATTCTCTCAATCATTAGTTCCTAAAAGTCTTCACCATCTTCATAGTACTCTGAATATCAACAAAAGTTTTGCCATGAGTACATTTCGTACTCAACATGCCCCCTCATGCAAGACCTAATATATCTACATGAGGCTTCAAAGGAAGGTTGTAGGTTCTTTTGCATAAAAGCCAATTTTATTTGCAATATATTTGATAAAAGCAGTTTTCGACGAAAACATATATATACTATATATAAAGGCTGACCCCATTTGCTGCCTCCTCAGCCCCCTTGGCTACTGTTCATGCAAATGCATATGAACAGTACATGTATGCAAATTGCTACATGAACAATTATTGGGACAAACTGCATCATTTGTTAACACTATTTATTCTAGGAAAATACTACTCCTTTTTTCTATGATATTTTCGGAAAGTATAGTTACTCTTTGCATGTATGCCGTCTATACTACTGCAATCTTTCAACCGGACAAATAATACAATCTTCTTCTACGCTTTCGAAAAAATATATTTCCTACACTATCCGCCACCTCTTCTAGCCGAGAGAAGTACTATTGCCTTCTTTGGTAGCAACACCGGAAACAAAAAAAATTCACCGTCTGCCGCCTCTTTTAGCCGGGAAAATCATACCATCTTCTTTACGAAATCTCCTCGGAACTATATAGTTTATCCACCATTCTGTCTCCTATACTACGACGACCATCGGATGGCTCTTTTATCTGGGGAAATAGTACTAACATTTGCTCGGGAACCATCAGAACATGTTGTTACTTAACCATCTTTCGTCTAGACTACGGCCATCTTTTACCCTATGAAAATACTCCATTCGTCGCTTCTTTCACCCGAAAAAATATTACTATATTCAAAAAAATATACTTACTCTACCGTTCGCCGCCTCTTTCAGTAGCATGTAGCAACTCCAAAAATGCTCTAGGCACAACAACTACCGCCGTCTAGACCTTCTTCTACTCCATCGCCCGTTGTCTCTTTCGGCCGGAGAAATACTACCATTTCATTTTGTAGAAACACCGAAAACAAAAGCACTCCACCATTCGCCGCCTATTTCACCGACACTTCTACAGTACTTCAGCAACCAACCAGATATTGTTTTATTTCTACAATATTTTAACCAACGATCTAGGCACAAAAGCACTGAACCGTTCGCCGTCTATTTCATTGGCACTTCTGTTGTACTTTAGCAACCCAAATATTGTATTATTTCTACAAAATTGTAACCAACGATCATTATACCAAAGGCGCGGTCGAGTTTTAGATGTTTCTTCATTGCTACATGAACAATTATTGGGACAAACTGCATCATTTGTTAACACTATTTATTCTAGGAAAATACTACTCCTTTTTTCTATGATATTTTCGGAAAGTATAGTTACTCTTTGCATGTATGCCGTCTATACTACTGCAATCTTTCAACCGGACAAACAATACAATCTTCTTCTACGCTTTCGAAAAAATATATTTCCTACACTATCCGCCACCTCTTCTAGCCGAGAGAAGTACTATTGCCTTCTTTGGTAGCAACACCGGAAACAAAAAAAATTCACCGTCTGCCGCCTCTTTTAGCCGGGAAAATCATACCATCTTCTTTACGAAATCTCCTCGGAACTATATAGTTTATCCACCATTCTGTCTCCTATACTACGACGACCATCGTATGGCTCTTTTATCTGGGGAAATAGTACTAACATTTGCTCGGGAACCATCAGAACATGTTGTTACTTAACCATCTTTCGTCTAGACTACGGCCATCTTTTACCCTATGAAAATACTCCATTCGTCGCTTCTTTCACCCGAAAAAATATTACTATATTCAAAAAAATATACTTATTCTACCGTTCGCCGCCTCTTTCAGTAGCATGTAGCAACTCCAAAAATGCTCTAGGCACAACAACTACCGCCGTCTAGACCTTCTTCTACTCCATCGCCCGTTGTCTCTTTCGGCCGGAGAAATACTACCATTTCATTTTGTAGAAACACCGAAAACAAAAGCACTCCACCATTCGCCGCCTATTTCACCGACACTTCTACAGTACTTCAGCAACCAACCAGATATTGTTTTATTTCTACAATATTTTAACCAACGATCTAGACACAAAAGCACTAAACCATTCGCCGTCTATTTCATTGGCACTTCTGTTGTACTTTAGCAACCCAAATATTGTATTATTTCTACAAAATTGTAACCAACGATCATTATACCAAAGGCGCGGTCGAGTTTTAGATGTTTCTTCAGCTATTTTTGAAAAAGAATCCCGCACTCTTAAACCTAAAAACGCCGTTTTTTAAAAAAGAATGCCGCACCATAGACGTGCCGGGCGCGGCCACGCCGCAAACTTTCTAGTACCTATATAAAAGCTGAACCCCTTTGCCGTAAGGAGAGTATTTTGGATACTGTTACTCCTTCAGTTTACTCCAATCAGCTTTAGCCACGATAGGTTTTTCACTGTTCATAGAGGAAACGAAGTCTGTAGATGGTCAAGCATGTCTCTCCCTTCTCATTTTTTTTCCCGTGTGAAATTCGGATTGACTGGCTGGTATCCGGTAGCATATCTTATCCTTCCGGTAATCCTGCTATCAGTTTAATTTTTTTTCCTCTTTTACACCTGTGAATCCCGGTGCTCCGGTAGATCATGCCTCCGTGGGTTCGGTCAAAGCGGTGATAGGGGCCCACCACCGAACAAACCAGAAACTCTGCCCAATTCCCTCACGACCTTCCTCATTGGCCCTCTCCCTACCCAATTTCCACCTCCACCGGCCTTCCCTGGGAGCTTCTCTCTCATCCAGAGCACATCGCCGGTCCGGCCATCCGCCGCCACGGCAGAGATGACCAAAGGGTACTACACCTGCGTCTTTGAGGTCTTCGCCAGTCCCGCCGTCCGCTGCTACAGCCATGGACCATGAGCTGTACCTGGAGGAGCAACGCCGGAAGCGTTACCTCGCGTAGGTGGGAGCCAGGCCAAGGGGAGCAGAGGAAGGTGAGGCCGCTGCCAGCAACGCAAGGACAACAACAGCCGGTGCAGTATGGCTCCGGGGCGAGCATGCCGGTGAGCCCACCGACAAGCAGCGTCGAAACTCCACCGTCCAGGTGCTACTCCTTACTTCCTCTTCCCACTGCACCTCCTTCCCCTCGATCTGGTCTTCTCTCTCATCTTCTATTTTCCTTTCTAAGTTAGTCAAGCGGGGATATCATCGGTTCACCGGAACGCCATTTTTTTTCTACTACTCATTCTAGGTTTGTTGTTCAATCTGCAGCAGTGCCGAGCAAATTTGCAGAACCTCTCTTCGCGTCTTCAGATCTTCCAATTCTGGCCACGCAATATAATCTACAAGACAATCAAATTGAAAAGGTTGGTTTCGGTGCAGCTGAGCCAAATTTGGAGTGCTTGCAGATTTCAAACCACAAGTTTCCGTCTGATAGACAACATATTTGTTTCTGACCAGAGATAAATCTATTTTTTTGCAGAACCAAACAACTATGTCTTTTATCTTTTGAGCATTTAGAATACTTAGTTAATAGGTGTATACATTTTATGTTGCTTGGAGATAACCTTACGTATGTTAAATAGCAGATGAAGCCCTTACTGAACTGTTGCTCATCAATTCTTGTGGGGAAGACTTACATAACAGAATGCACTATTATAACTAGGTTGCCTTTTTTGTTTGTTTCAGATACACTACTAATATTTGAATGCATTTTCGATTAGTGTTATTATGCACAAATTTTCTCCTCTTTTTACATTTGGTATTACAGCTTCAGTGAAATTGTCTTCCACTGTTTGCATATTTCGGTCTAAGCTTACCCCTGCATAGACCCAACTGATCTGGTTAAGTTAAGTTCTCTTACTCTGGCTCTATCTTCTCATTTCAGGCAATGGTGAAATGCTTACATTGTTGCCTGGCGTGTAGGAGTTCTTTGCAATGGTGGCCCAATCAATCTTTGTGTTCACAAATTTTTCAAGCAATGGACTATGCTTAGTCGCTTGAGATACCTATGGTATGTATCCTTCCTATTTTAATTATGTGATGATCTCAAACGAAATATCAAATAAAACATGCCAAGGTACTGAACTTGATGTAGAAAGCACATGGAAATTTGCAAGTGATAGTTACACATTTGACTACCATTGAGAAATACACATGATACGTAGGTTACAATATCAAGATATTTATGTATGTTTCCTTTCCAGTGTAACAGAGGAGATGCAGACTAAGTTGATGTTACACAAACAAAAGCACAAATTTTTTCATGGTGTAAATATAGTAGCAGGTTGCCTCTTCTATTTTCTGATTTTTGTTTTGTTTTCAGAAACATACCTAAATTAGCCTACTGAAGTTTTCAATAACATATATTTTTTCTTTTATGAGTTTACTATGTTCTTTATAAGGTCATCATCATACAGAGGTTCAGTGTTCTGACAATCAATTCTCCTTTAAGAGTGTGTTGTCACAACTCACAACTTTCATTGAAGAAGTGCTTCGTGAAGCTTCATTTTGATAGTCCAATGGCCAGAGGAGCGAGACACAGATTTAGAACCATTGCAGTAGTTGTTCAAACTACTACCTTGCTTTAAAGTTAAAAGGCTAGAAAATTACGCCCAGATGTTCATAATTTATGTTTCCTTATTACCTTCTCCACCCGCATTATGAATTTGTTTTAATTTTTGGTAAAAATGATCTGAACTATCCACACAAGCTTTTGATTCATTTGCTTCGTCATGATGGCTCTGCCATGATTCTATGATCTTGATTCTTGAACACTAGATTAATATATGACCTCACAGCATGTGCATGCAGTAACAGTACTCCTATGCATCGGTTTAGATTGATCATTCTTGCGTCGGTTTTTTATACTCAATCAGTTCACACATGATCTCCACACTTTTCTTGCAGAAAACTTAAGAAAGTAGCAATGGAGGCCACACCAGTGAGTGAAAGATATCTCACCTTGATTTCGATGAAAGCTCCTGCGCTTGTTTCGTGGATCTTGGAGAACAAGGACCAATAATTGAATGTGTATGAATTGGGGTTCATTGTCGTTGACCACCTGGTAGCTCCTGAACACTCAGCTTCTTGATCCCTCCATGATGACCTACACATGAGATTCAGGCAGTTAGCTTAGCATTCTCATTCAGTTATCTGTCGATACTTACTCAACCTTTAGATGATGAAGTCTATGACAATATCTTTCATCCGAGCATTTGAATTTTGGTTACACTAGCTGCTATCATCTATGAAACTCCTACAATTAGCTCGACATGTTCATCTTCTCTTTACTGGCTGCCACTACACAGCAGTAAGTGCAATTTTATTGTGCGAGTGATTACTACAAGAACTGATGATTCTTTACATTAAATGTAGAAAGGCTCCCTACTAGCCAACTGAGTGGATCAGTTCAACGAGAAGCTAAAAGAGGGCTAGATCTACAGGCTCTAATCTTTCATGGTTGTTGGTCCCTGGAACCAATACAGGACAGCTAAGCACCCTGACAGAATCAGGATCCAGAGCCTGAAAACTTACTCTATATGCATACGACGCAAATTCATTTGATGCTATTCTGCCACGCACAGAAAACAATATGCTCTTATCAGGTCTCCAGCAAAAAAATGACTACTTATTACAAGCATCAAATGACACTTAAGGGAACTTACCAACCTCTCATGCTCATTCAGTTCTCTCCTTTACTGTCAGTTTTAGATATCGTTGGAGTAGTGATCAGGCTAACTGAACTTATTCCATCAACGGGTGATGGAGAACCAAGAAGGCATGTCTACTTAAAGGATGAAAGGTCTAACATACAGTATAGGTAGCAATACTTTGCAATGACAATCCACGTATATTGATTGCCCTTATTTCTCTTAAGTGTCAGACCTACCATGGTCACCTTATCAACTAAATGCTACTGAACCATACAGGGGAACCACTACAAGCTAGCATAGTAGTCACCGAAGTAGATGATCCACATACAGGTGGACTTATTCATGCAAACTCTGCTTGAGAAAAAATGGTTCCAGCCGGAAATTCACGCCGATGTCCCAGCTGCTGCTCCAAGGAAGAGCAACACATGTAAAAAAAACAGGTAAATCTATGCAGGTAAACAATAAGCATAATGCAGATAACTATGTGCCCTGTAGGAGCTTAAGCCAGACGCTAGAATCCATTTCCTGGTAGTTATGCTAAAATACCGACCGAGGGATTTATGCTTCCGTCGACGGGAAAAGTTGAGTTACGCTCTAAGCCGAATTTTCTTGCAGGTGGAGGCGCTAGGAAAAAAGGAATTGGAGGGTCGTGCAACTCCTTCCTCAAATGGAGTAGACATGCGGAAGAGGGAAGAGGCAAAGATGATGAAACCTTCACAGTAATAAACATGCGGGCATTCCTAAGGAACCATCCCGAATTGGCAAAGATCTACAAGCCATGATTGTTTTTAATATTGCTCTCAGTTTTTGTAATAAGATATCTTAATCTGTTTACCTTATTACAACCAGATTCATTTGTATTGACAATTTTTGGATGGGTTGTTGTTCCTCTCATTTGCATACAAGTTTCCATTTTATGTAACTGCTATGTACTGGTGTAACCCCAATTGACTGGCCAAACAATGCTCACATTACTAGCATATATGCATTAGTTACAACTAAAAGATGTAGTGCAAAAGCCATGACTTTACAGCGCATGCACCGATTAATTAAGTCCATGAATCACCCAAATAGACCAGCGGGAAAAGATACACATAGCTTATCCATTATACCTGATGAACTCCGACCATGGTCGAAATCCAATTGAAGCAATATCCCAATAGCAGGCTTACTCTCTCTTCTCCTCACGACAGATAAGCATCGAGTTAACTTATCTCCTCCTCTGCAGTTCAAGAGCAGCAGAAAACCGCTGCTCTGCTGCACTTCTCTTCGGGATCCCATTTCAGCTCCTGTTGTATCAATCTCAGCTCACCCATGTTTTTCCATCCACATACATCGAGTCGGATTGGCAGGCCAGATGAGCTGCACGGGCGCGCATGAGTGGGAGATCCACTCTCCAGGGATTGAAATCGTCGGCGACGGCGCGATGGAGACCGAGAAGCTCCGACCTAGCGGCCTGCTCGGGGCTTGCCTGGAGTTAGCGAGGGGTCTCCGAGGAGATGCGTAGGCGCGTGTCACCATGCCCCGACGCGGCCGAAGATGGTGGCGCCGAGATTGAGACATCATCGGCGGCCCCGGCTCCTCCAGGAACCGAAATCGATGGGGGCGTAGATGAAATCACTGCCACGCCGCCGCCGGGTTGAGTTCGCTGTGGATGGGAGCCGCCTGCTGAACGACTTTGGAAGTGCTAAAGAGAGGATGCCGGCGAGCTGGGAAAGTGAAGTGTGAACAGGTGACTGTTCGTGTAGGTCTGTCGGTCGGCGGGTTGAGTTCCAGACGCATGACGCTAGCAGCTAGACTTCTTTTTTTCACTTAGCGTCTATTTAAGTGTCTTTCATTATACTCATCTACCTTCCCTTCTCTTCTCAAATACATCCATCTAGCTCCTCTTCTCAAATTATTCAACAAACCACCAACACGTATATAACTGAACTGTTGTCAAACACAAACTCCGCAACACGAACAGCACCGCCGCCCACTTCCTAGTGTTTTATAATGAGTGTAATATTTCACATCAATGTGGTTGTCCTCGACAACTCACGTAACTCATAGGATTCAGATTCTAAGGGAAAGAAGGAAAGGAAAGAGAGGGGAAGAGGGAAATAGCAAGACAGGTTCCTGTATGTCAAGAAGGATTCATGTGTCGTCCATGACCGTGGACACGGCTATTCGAATAGTTTTAACTCTGCAGAGGTTGTACACTTTGCCCACACGACACAACCCCGTCTTGTTGCCCACCAGTGGCCTCTGGTTTAGTACACACCATTTGGTGTACCGGCAGAGGGATTGTGACAAGGTCTTTTAGCTAGATCCCCCAAAGATGTGACATGCCCACCGGCAGTGGCGGAGCTTCAAAGAAAGTGATGGGCGGGCCAAGTTAAAGGAGAGCACGATTTTTTTCCTAAAATCATACCATTTTACTAGAAATTAGTCCTTATTATTGTTCCAATTCAAGCAATGGCAAAGGATCGGCTACTGGTGATGAAAGGCCTTTCTCAGCTTCACTTATGTCATATATTTTTGCTTTAAATAAACCAATTCTTCTCTGCCTAGCCTTTCTCACAGATGTAACTGTTGCAATTTGTAAAATGTAAAGAACGAATTGAGTGAAGAATAGAAGATAGCATGCTGTCAAATTGATAGCTACAAATTTGGGAAAGAAAAAATAGGTGGCAAGGAAATTAGAGATGAGAAGGGGCATGATTCGCTGGCTCGATTCCATCGCTGGCCTGCTGCCGGACCTATGGCCGGTGCGGCCGCCCCATGCATCCGGCGGTCCGGCGACACCGGGCCTCGCTGCGGCCGGCGGCTGTCTGCCATGCTGCTGCTTCCCTCCCTCTCGGCTTCTGGTCTATTCTTGTGTTCTAGATCTAGCGAAGTAGCGAGCAGCCGTGCCAAGCAACCGCATCAATCTGGGAGTGTTCGGCAAACGAGCGCATACATGGAGACAGCCAGACAGGTAAAGATCGGGACTCAGGAATCTAGAAGGCAGCGTGAAAGGTTGGGACCAGAAACTGGTGGGCTGGGCCAATAATACACTAACAATTTTTTGACGAAATAGCTGGGCGGGCCATGGCCCGGTTTGGCCCTAAGGAAGCTCCGCCAGTGCCCACCGGGTCTGGCGCACGGTACTGAGAGTACGTCCTCAAACCGGTCCCCCCATCTGTGCCGAAGGTTCTCCCGTAGGCAGCCACCTCATTTGCGGTACGGCGACATCAACACCTAAGGCTGACTAACTTACTTAACCAGGCCAGTGCCCATATAGCATGTGGTTGTACGGTTGTCACAATCTTCAAATCCAAGACTTATTAGGACCCTTATGCGGCACGAACGACGGATTGCTCCCTCCAACTTGTGAAGGGCAGCCAATCGCTCCTTCAACATTTGATTCAGCTGTCGCCCGCGCCATGTTTAGATGGTAAGTTTCACCCAAAGTAGAAGAGAGAGAGTAGATGAAGCAACAATGGCTAATCAGCCTAGCTCAACAAGCTCAACAACTTTCAAAAGGGTATGTTTGACCCGAAGGTCGATCAATTCCTCCAAAGAGGCAATAGTTCTAATGATTATTTAGCATGCTAAGCATCTCTACTCTATCAGGATAATTATATAATCTCTACTCAGGGTATCAAGTAAAAGGCGACAAGCAGATCAAGGTCGGTGTGTCAATCGACACGCTAGCTACTGGAATAAAATAGCATATATATTTGTAAAATATAAAATATCATGCAATTTGTAAAACTGGGATAAATATGATGAGAGGGCATGCCTTCGTTGTCAAACTCCTGCCCTTCGCCTCCTTGGTCGTGATCGTACCACTCTCAGTTTCCCCCTAATCGTCGTATCGAAGCAATAACAATACAAATGAATACAAGCAATACGACGAATAAGATGCAAATGAAAAGTGAATAAGATCCAAATGAAAAGATCCAAATAAGAGGTATGTGTCGGTCGTTCGGCTAACATAGAGTACACGAAAAAGACCGGAAAAGTTCGTACCAGATTTGGGTTATCTAAGGCATATGGCGTGGGGATCGTTCCATTTTGACAACTAAAATATATCAAGCCAACATGTATACTCGATACAATTTTAATATGTAATGCACAAATTAAATGCATACTAGCTAGACATACATGCATACAAGTGAAACATCTACGATTAAAACAGTTTACACATGCAACAAGAGCAGCATCTAACATGGGTATGCTAATCCAGAGAATTGCATGCTAAATTAAAAATCAACATGATAAGAAGCATGCCATAAAATTAGCTCCAAACGTTTTTTTAATCTAGGAGCATGGTGAGCAACGATACCAAATAAGGTTTACAAATAACCTGCCATGTTCTACTGACGTTAACTAAACTTGTTAAGGCAGAAAATGAAATGTAAGCCAGCCATTAATTAAATCTAGCTATCTATCCTATAGCTAAGCATATGTGATCAAACGTAGAAGCTATGATTCAACTAGACAGTGACAATACCGAAAACAAAACTAGCCGCAGTATATTAGTTAGACATATGCAGTCTATACAGACATGTACAGTCATATGCTTAGACTACACGGACATGCATGGTCGTAAACTCCTAGTGATGCAACGATACTAATTCAATTTGCCAACTAGTTTGTTAAACATCAAACGATTCACCAACTAACGGTACTGCTGGTTTCGTCAAGTCATATATAGCGGTTTCTAGGTTGGGCTCAAGATCAGTAGACGTGCGGAAGATAGGCTACCAAGCTGATGCCATCCGGTGGCATTCGGTTCACCGGCAGCGCGACGAACTACCGAACTAAGGCTCAGGATCATGTCTAGGAGGTAGCTCTATGGATGGGGATCGCGTTCCGAGCAAAAGAAACGGCTGGTTCTCACCGAGTTCGTCGCAGTTTGAGGTAGACGTCGGTGGCCGGAGTCGATCGCGCTGCCGGAGGTGTCGTCGGTGATCAACGGTTCGCCTTCTTCTTCCGTGGGTCTGTCCTGCTCTTCCTCGCGGTCTTGGTGGCGCAGCTGCTCAACCTCTCATGGCTGGAGTCACCGGGAACGGGAACGGCGTCCGACGGCGTTCTTGCGAGTTTGCCTTGTTGTGTGAAGGTCTAGAGCTACAGTGTTGATGTGGGATGAAAGAGGAGAATGGGACGTCGGTCTGAGGCTGTGTAGGAGAGGAACGGGCGTTCTAAAAGATTTGCTTAAAGAGAGATTGATGGGACGTAATGGCAGCAGTTTGCTAGCATGAGTTTATGGCATTGATGGCCGGCGTTTTCGTGTGTGTATGCAGGAAGACGAAGAAGAAACGAACGAGCGACTATTCGCTAGGCTGGGTGTGCTGCGCACGAACGCTGTCGCGTGAGAGGCAAGAGCGCTCGCTCGGCTGGGCTTGTGGCTGGGCGTGGCCAACTAAAGCGATGCATCGCTGTTCACACGAAGTGAAAGGCTGGTCAACTTGCTCGTCGCGTTGGTGATCAAGAGGCAAAGAAAATGACTCGATGCATGCATCTAGGTAAATAAAAAGGCTGGCCAAAACATGGCGTGTACGTGCATAGCTATAGGCAAATTCAAAAGCAATTTTAGAAAAGAACCAAATTAAAAGGAAATTCCAAATTAAAATCAGATCAACAACAATACAAGTATTGAGAGAAATTATTTTCCTTCTTTTATATGCCAAACTAATTCCAAAACATTCGAAATTAATTTTAACAACTCCAAACGAAATATTTAATTTTATTCGACCGCGTTGCAACATCCTTTGTTAAAAAAAAATTCAGTCCGTAAAAATCAGGATGTTACAATTCTACCCCCCTTAAAAGGAATCTCGACCCCGAGATTCGGCCTAAGAGAAAAGATTTGTAAACTCCTTCCGAAGGGCATCTTCCCGCTCCCATGTCGCTTCTTCCTCGCTATGGTTGCTCCATTGAACTTTGCAGAACTTGATCACATTCCTTCTAGTTGTTCTCAATTGTTCGTCAAGAATTTTCGCGGGGTACTCTTCATAAGTCAAATCATCTTGTACTTCTATGTCATCCAAAGATGTTTTCCGAGCCACTTCCTCCGGCTTATCAAAACATTTCTTCAGCTGAGACACATGAAACACATTGTGCACTTTCGATAGCTTCTCGGGTAATGCTAACTCATAAGCAACTTCTCCACGTCAGGCGGTGATTGTAAAAGGTCCAATGTATCGAGGTGCTAACTTCCCCTTGAGTCCAAAACGTCGCATCCCGCGAAGTGGGGATACCTTCAAGTACACATCATCACCTTTCTCAAAAGATAACTCATGTCGACGTCTATCGGCATAGACCTTTTGTCTAGATTGGGCAGCCCGTAACCTTTCTTGAATCATCTTCACTTGCTTATCTGCCTCCTCTAAAGTATCGGGTCCAAAGACTTGGTTCTCTCCCACCTCATGCCAATTGAGTGGGGTACGACACTTCCGTCCATATAATGCTTCAAATGGAGACATCTGCAAGCTTGCTTGAAAGCTATTATTGTAAGAGAATTCTGCGTATGGCAAACTCTTGTCCCAAGTGCGCTGGCAAGTTAGAGCACATGCCCGAAGCATGTCTTCCAAGATTTGGTTCACTCGCTCAGTTTGTCCATCAGTCTGCGGATGGTAAGCGGTACTGAAATTCAACTGTGTGCCCAGAACTTCATGTATCTTCTTCCAAAACCTCGAGGTGAACTGAGTACCTCGATCAAATACAATCTTTTTGGGAACTCCATGTAGGCAAACAATTCTAGCCATGTATAATTCGGCCAATTTCTCCACCTTAAAAGTTGTCTCCACCGGGATAAAGTGAGCCGACTTGGTCAACCTATCGACGATGACCCAAATAGAATCATATCCGGAAGATGTCCTTGGAAGGCCAGTAATGAAGTCCATCCCTATTTCTTCCCGTTTCCACTCGGGCACCTTGAGTGGTTGAAGTAATCCAGCAGGCTTCTGATGCTCAGCCTTGACCCTTCTGCATACATCACATTGTGATACATACTCTGCAATCTCACGTTTCATGCTTGACCACCAGAAACTATCTCTAAGATCATGATACATCTTCGTACTTCCCGGGTGTATGGAGTATGCTGATTCATGCGCTTCCTTCATGATTGAATCCTTGAGATCCTTTTGGTCTAGCATCAATAAACGATCTCAGAACCAAATATTTCCCTTTTCATCCTCCTTATACTCAAGCGCTTCTCCTGACTCAATTTTTGCTCGAATCTCTTCGATTCCCTTATCATTTTGCTGAGCCTCTCTAACTCGATCCTCTAGAGTGAACTTGACTTCTAGCACATCCTCATTCTCAGCGAGGCTCACATTCAAGTTTAACTTCCTGAATTCTTCATGAAGTTCTGGTTGAGCTTCTTGAATCATCAAGTTATTACAATAAACTTTTCTGCTCAACGCATCAGCTACGACATTCGCTTTACCAGGGTGGTAATTGACGCCAATATTGTAGTCCTTAATTAATTCTAGCCATCTCCTTTGTCTGAGGTTCAAATCTGGTTGAGTGAAAATATACTTCAAACTTTTGTGATCTGTATATATTTCACAACGGTTACCAATAAGGTAGTGCCTCCAAATCTTCAAAGCATGTACCACGGCAGCCAATTCCAAGTCATGTGTCGGATAGTTCACTTCATGGGGTCGTAATTGTCTCGATGCATAGGATACAACCTTGCCTTGTTGCATGAGCACACAACCCAACCCTTGTTTAGAAGCATCACAATAAACTTCGAAGTCCTTTCGAATATCCCATATTAACACTGGAGCAGATGTCAATCTTCTCTTGAGTTCTTGGAAACTCGTTTCGCAAGCTGGTGTCCACTCGAACTTGTTATCCTTCTTTATCAGTTGTGTCATAGGCCTTGCAATCCTTGAGAAATCTTCTATGAAGCGGCGGTAGTATCCTGCAAGTCCGAGGAAACTGCGTATCTCTGACACATTCTTTGGTTGTTTCCAGCTAAGTACTGACTCCACTTTAGCTGGATCCACTGCTACTCCTTCAGCTGAGATAACATGACCAAGAAAGTCCACTTGCTTCAACCAAAACTCGCACTTACTAAACTTCGCATAGAGTTGATGTTCTCTAAGCCTTTCCAAAACAATTCGAAGATGTTTCTCATGCTCTTCTTCATTACGGGAGTAGATCAATACATCATCAATAAACACCACGATTTAATTTATCCAAGCAATCCATGAACACTTTGTTCATGAGATTCATGAAGTAAGCTGGTGCATTTGTGAGTCCAAATGACATCACCAGAAACTCATACAGACCATACCGAGTAACAAAGGCTGTCTTGGGTATGTCTTCTAGTCGGATCTTCAACTGATGGTATCCTGACCTTAGATCTATCTTTGAGAAGACAGAAGCTCCTTTCAACTGATCAAACAAATCATCGATCCTTGGCAAAGGATATTTGTTCTTGATGGTTACTTCATTTAGGGCACGATAATCCACACACATTCGCATGGTACCGTCCTTCTTCTTCACAAACAATACGGGTGCTCCCCAAGGTGAGGTCTCGGTCTAATATATCCCTTCTCTATAAGCTCCTGAATTTGCTTCTTCATCTCAGCTAGCTCATTTGCTGGCATTCTATATGGTCTCTTTGCTATAGGAGCGGTGCCTGGGACTAACTCAATGGCAAACTCTATCTCACGGTCTGGTGGTAGACCTGGTAACTCATCTGGAAAAAAAACATCTCGGTATTCCTTAATAACTCTTACATCTGTCACCACCATCTCTTTCAAACTATTCATCGGACTATCTACTGCATTTTGGGATGCTAACTTTGGCTTGTAGTCCTCAATGTTTCTTCCATCTTAATTGTGAGTATCAGTACCATGGACTTCACCCTAAAAAAGGTTATCTTCAAAAGCTGGCCCACATCCATGTTCACTTTTGTGCCCACCTCCTTTGTGGCCACAACCTTGGTTGGCATTCATCATGGTGTCACTTCGGGTTAGGATAGATGAGAGGAAAATAAACTAACCCATAACCACCATATAAGAAAGTATGCATGTAAAATCCAAATAAAAACTTCAAGCAAATTATTTTGTAAAATAAGGTTTTAGTATGACTACATAAAACAACAAACAAATGTAGTCGATACTCATAAAAAAAATTCTCCAACATACGTAGTACCTATCTAAAGGGTTCTACAAAAACTCATCCTATATGTTTGTCTTCTCTCAGCATCTTCAGCCTTGAAGAATTAAGTGCTTGATATAAGAGTCTTGAATCCATGTTTTCTTGAGATTACTTCTCCTAGATAGGAAATGATATACTAAAGAAGTGGCTAGGAAGAAGAATCAAAACACAATGGTGAAGAAGGTGAGACAAGGAATAGCAATAGTCAAAAATTAGACTACAAGGATTTTTATAAATAATTTTTTTAACAAAAGAAAATTTGTCCTAAAGGTTTTCCATTCTAACTAAGGCCACGTGACTAGGTCGACGTCGGCTCTGATACCACTTCTGTGAGAACCGGAACTTAACATTCCGACCCTCCCTGTGTTACTCGTCAACCCAAGATCAAGTTGACGACACAACGAAATGAATATCATTGCAGAACGTGCAAAGAGTAATAATCTTCTATTTCTTAATAGATGGCCCCATTTTGCTGCCCTCACAGCAAGCCACGTCACTAGGTTAAAAATCTGGCCAACCGACACGCCCTGACACGCTCGGTGGCCAATCCTTTCCAGCACCAAGCCCGAACGGAGGCACATGAATCCTTGCTGCCCTTCGTCGCCAGAACAACGCGCTTCCTCGCCATGAATGTTCCCGCTATGACCTCCTCACAAATTCTCATAAAATCACCCAATAAATCCGGGGATTGAATGAGTGAAAACGGCTCGATGGAACTCATCCGTCGCCGCCGCCTCCATGTTAAAAACTAGGCCTTGCTGCCATCCGCATGAAGCACGATAGCATGCTCACGCCTCCACACATGGCCGCTCCCCATTCTAATTCATCTTTCCTTTTCTCAATCCCTCAGCATATGTTTGTTAGTGTTTCAGGTTGTGCTCCACCCGGCTCGAGAGTTGATCCACATTTCCCCACGGCACCTGATTTGATTGGGTTTTGATTGGATTGTACAAGCTGCTCGAGATCCACAAAATTCGTTGAGGAAGCGGCCGCCTGCATCTGAAAGTCGTTGAGGAACGCCACGGCTAGAAGATCTACAAAATTTGATCTATCCAAACCTCCAAAGTAAGATTAGTTATCTGCCTTCATAATAAAATATTGCTTCTCCTTCCCCGGCCTGCACCGGCCGTCGCCTTGCCGTTGGGGCTTGCGGCCATGTTCCACCAGCAGATCTTGACAAGTCATATCTCTACTTGCCCGTTGACATTGATGGAGTGGTTAATATTTAGCGGATTTTGATCTACAATACTGATTGCTCTTTCCCCTGTTTTGGTTTATCGTTGGAGTGGTTAATATTTAGCGGATTTTGATCTAGAATACTGATTCGCTCTCTCCCCTGTTTTGGTTTATCTATAATTTTATCTGCAAAGATTAGGAATTTTCCAGATTGATTACGAGAAGTATATTTACTCCCTGTTGAGTTCTTGAGGTGGACTACAAAACTGCATAGCGATATTCACTAAAGGACCCCCTGTAAGTATATTTCTCCCTGTGATTATGTTTTTTAGTTCTATTGTGGAAACTGAGTTCTACACATGGGCTCATATATCAGTGCAATTCCTCCTTCAGAGCTTATTCTCCTCCAGTGCAGTGCAGCAGTTTGGTATATGGCAAACTTTTTCCTCTTAGTTCATCTTGAAAACAGAGTACTTTCGATAGGCTCATACATCAGTGCAAGTTCTCCGTCAGAGTTCATTCTTCTCCAATGTTGTGTAGCCCAGTAGGAGTTCAGGGTATGAGTATATGACACACTTTCTTTTAGTAAAACAGAGATTTCTTTTAGTGGGTTCATATGCCAGCTCATTATTCTCCTATGTTCTATAACAATTTGGGGTATGGCAACTGCTCTTGCCTTTCTAAATTTTTATGCCCAGGTTTGATTTCTTCGATGGTATATGAGACTTCAACTGTAGCTAACAAGGACTTGGTTGTGCATGATAATGGACACTTTCATACAGGTGAATAAACAAAATTTCATTCTGAAGTCACTTTCAGGCAGTCGAGTGTCCATCCCTCGAGATACATATAGTACATAATTGTCACAGTGGTCTTACTCGCGTCCGTATCTTCACAGGTCATCACATAGAAGTGGGTTTTTTTCTTTTCAATAACCAGATATCATTATATCAGAGCATATCAGAGCAGTATATTCAGCTTTTGGTGTATTTTGGATTACTCATCACATAGATGAGAGTTGTCAACTGAGAGCATGCTCATGTTCATCGTGAGGAGCGAGGCAGCTAGACAGTTTTTCATATATTTGAAGAACTACATCTCTACATATTGCAGATTTTGCATCACTTTGGCTGTAGACTTTCACCACATGTATGCAACTGCTGAAGGACTCAGTTTCTACCAGCAGTCAGCTGTTACAACTTGACCCACCTTTTAGTTTTTTAATGTCCTAACAAAATACCATTTCTGCACCAACATTTTGCCTGTTCATAAAGAAATACTTTATGTCCATGGAGAATGGAAACGACTTTGTAATTTTCGAATTTAACCAATGATGTGACTCAAGTACCTTCAATTGAATCAGTCTTAGTATACATGCAGGTATGTAAGTTCAGTACAGATGTACCTTCATTTTTCGCGCTGGAAAGGTATTTGGCAAAAAGGTTGTTTATTCAAATGCATTCCAAGTAACTAAACTTCAAGATAGCTAGATTGCCGCAGTCGTCACCATGGGTCCTTCCTTTGTTTGGCTTCACCACCAATCTATACTGCACTTTTATGAGCCAATATACATTTAGCATTTGGTTTATCCGTTTGATGACTTTTATCTCCTTTATCTTTTGGAGCTCATTGTAGGTTTTAGACCGCAACCTGTACCGAATGACTATTTGTTGAATTGTATTCCCATTTTCGTGTGAAAATATTGAATTCTATTTTCTAACAGATGTATTCATTTGTATCTATGCAAACTCCTCTACATAGTACACGTCTTTTTTCTCCACAAAACTATTTATGCTGATTTCGCATAGTTATTGTTCTTTTATGTCCGCTGCAACGCGCGGGGCATCATCTAGTTATTACAAAGTTTGAGCCACATAGTGAAATGACTTGTGACATTTATTACAACCAGAAAGCACAGCGGATAATAAAATGCGAAGTAACTCCATCTCAGCCACAGGCAGTCGATGTAGTCCACGAGGCCTCACTCCTCAGTGTCGTCATAGTCGCCATAGTCTTCACCATCTTCATAGTACTCTGAATATCAACAAAAGTTTTGCCATGAGTACATTTCGTACTCAACATGCCCCCTCATGCAAGACCTAATATATCTACATGAGGCTTCAAAGGAAGGTTGTAGGTTCTTTTGCATAAAAGCCAATTTTATTTGCAATATATTTGATAAAAGCAGTTTTCGACGAAAACATGTTTTATAATGAGTGTAATATTTCTCATCAATGTGGTTGTCCTCGACAACTCACGTAACTCATAGGATTCAGATTCTAAGGGAAAGAAGGAAAGGAAAGAGAGGGGAAGAGGGAAATAGCAAGACAGGTTCCTGTATGTCAAGAAGGATTCATGTGTCGTCCATGACCGTGGACACGGCTATTCGAATAGTTTTAACTCTGCAGAGGTTGTACACTTTGCCCACACGACACAACCCCGTCTTGTTGCCCACCAGTGGCCTCTGGTTTAGTACACACCATTTGGTGTACCGGCAGAGGGATTGTGACAAGGTCTTTTAGCTAGATCCCCCAAAGATGTGACATGCCCACCGGGTCTGGCGCACGGTACTGAGAGTACGTCCTCAAACCGGTCCCCATACGTGCCGAAGGTTCTCCCGTAGGCAGCCACCTCATCTGCGGTACGGCGACATCAACACCTAAGGCTGACTAACTTACTTAACCAGGCCAGTGCCCATATAGCATGTGGTTGTACGGTTGTCACAATCTTCAAATCCAAGACTTATTAGGACCCTTATGCGGCACGAACGACGGATTGCTCCCTCCAACTTGTGAAGGGCAGCCAATCGCTCCTTCAACATTTGATTCAGCTGTCGCCCGCGCCATGTTTAGATGGTAAGTTTCACCCAGAGTAGAAGAGAGAGAGTAGATGAAGCAACAATGGCTAATCAGCCTAGGTCAACGAGCTCAACAACTTTCAAAAGGGTATGTTTGACCCGAAGGTCGATCAATTCCTCCAAAGAGGCAATAGTCCTAATGATTATTTAGCATGCTAAGCATCTCTACTCTATCAGGATAATTATATAATCTCTACTCAGGGTATCAAGTAAAAGGCGACAAGCAGATCAAGGTTGGTGTGTCAATCGACACGCTAGCTACTGGAATAAAATAGCATATATATTCGTAAAATATAAAATATCATGCAATTTGTAAAACTGGGATAAATATGATGAGAGGGCATGCCTTCGTTGTCAAACTCCTGCCCTTCGCCTCCTTGGTCGTGATCGTACCACTCTCCGTTTCCCCCTAATCGTCGTATCGAAGCAATAACAATACAAATGAATACAAGCAATACGACGAATAAGATGCAAATGAAAAGTGAATAAGATCCAAATGAAAAGATCCAAATAAGAGGTATGTGTCGGTCGTTCGGCTAACATAGAGTACACGAAAAAGACCGGAATAGTTCGTACCGGATTTGGGTTATCTAAGGCATATGGCGTGGGGATCGTTCCATTTTGACAACTAAAATATATCAAGCCAACATGTATACTCGATACAATTTTAATATGTAATGCACAAATTAAATGCATACTAGCTAGACATACATGCATACAAGTGAAACATCTACGATTAAAACAGTTTACACATGCAACAAGAGCAGCATCTAACATGGGTATGCTAATCCAGAGAATTGCATGCTAAATTAAAAATCAACATGATAAGAAGCATGCCATAAAATTAGCTCCAAACGTTATTTTAATCCAGGAGCATGGTGAGCAACGATACCAAATAAGGTTTACAAATAACCTGCCATGTTCTATTGACGTTAACTAAACTTGTTAAGGCAGAAAATGAAATGTAAGCCAGCCATTAATTAAATCTAGCTATCTATCCTATAGCTAAGCATATGTGATCAAACGTAGAAGCTATGATTCAACTAGACAGTGACAATACCGAAAACAAAACTAGCCGCAGTATATTAGTTAGACATATGCAGTCTATACAGACATGTACAGTCATATGCTTAGACTACACGGACATGCATGGTCGTAAACTCCTAGTGATGCAACGATACTAATTCAATTTGCCAACTAGTTTGTTAAACATCAAACGATTCACCAACTAACGGTACTGCTGGTTTCGTCAAGTCATATATAGCGGTTTCTAGGTTGGGCTCAAGATCAGTAGACGTGCGGAAGATAGGCTACCAAGCTGATGCCATCCGGTGGCATTCGGTTCACCGGCAGCGCGACGAACTACCGAACTAAGGCTCAGGATCATGTCTAGGAGGTAGCTCTATGGATGGGGATCGCGTTCCGAGCAAAAGAAACGGCTGGTTCTCACCGAGTTCGTCTCAGTTTGAGGTAGACGTCGGTGGCCGGAGTCGATCGCGTTGCCGGAGGTGTCGTCGGTGATCAACGGTTCACCTTCTTCTTCCGTGGGTCTGTCCTGCTCTTCCTCGCGGTCTTGGTGGCGCAGCTGCTCAACCTCTCATGGCTGGAGTCACCGGGAACGGGAACGGCGTCCGACGGCGTTCTTGCGAGTTTGCCTTGTTGTGTGAAGGTCTAGAGCTACAGTGTTGATGTGGGATGAAAGAGGAGAATGGGACGTCGGTCTGAGGCTGTGTAGGAGAGGAATGGGCGTTCTAAAAGATTTGCTTAAAGAGAGATTGATGGGAAGTAATGGCAGCAGTTTGCTAGCATGAGTTTATGGCATTGATGGCCGGCGTTTTCGTGTGTGTGTGTATGCAGGAAGACGAAGAAGAAACGAACGAGCGACTATTCGCTAGGCTGGGTGTGCTGCGCATGAACGCTGTCGCGTGAGAGGCAAGAGCGCTCGCTCGGCTGGGCTTGTGGCTGGGCGTGGCCAACTAAAGCAATGCAGCGCTGTTCACACGAAGTGAAAGGCTGGTCAACTTGCTCGTCGCGTTGGTGATCAAGAGGCAAAGAAAATGACTCGATGCATATGCATCTAGGTAAATAAAAAGGCTGGCCAAAACATGGCGTGTACGTGCATAGCTATAGGAAAATTCAAAAGCAATTTTAGAAAAGAACCAAATTAAAATCAGATCAACAACAATACAAGTATTGAGAGAAATTATTTTCCTTCTTTTATATGCCAAACTAATTCCAAAACATTCGAAATTAATTTTAACAACTCCAAACGAAATATTTAATTTTATTCGACCGCGTTGCAACATCCTTTGTTAAAAAAAATTCAGTCCGTAAAAATCAGGATGTTACACGTATTCAGTTTATGTCACTTTCTTGGTATCTTGCCCTTCACTGATGTCATCAAGAAAAGAGCTAATTAACACTTGTTGATGCCTGCCCTTCCCAATTAACCCTTCTTGTGCGGCCTTTGTTTTGGGAGGAAAAAAATATGTAATTTAGTGTCTTTGTCTGGAAAAGGAAGATTTACGTAGAAGGGCAATGATTTTTTTTGAGGGAAATGGGAGTTTTACAGACAAAATAACAGAAGAATTACACTTGTTACAAACAATCGAGGTCGTCGAGTCTAGGCACACTTGGAAGAAGCATCGACTCCTTGTGTTCTGGCAAAATTGCTTAGTTCATGTGCAGCTCTGTTGCTCTCGCTTTAAACTTTGCTAGTTCTTCACTCCGAGAAGAACTGAAGCAAGTTATGTGCCTCCTGTTAGCAGTACATCATCATGATCGGTGCACTGTTTTCCTGGGCAATGCTTTGTGAAACGGAAAGAAGCAAACTCAGTCTCGATGACAACCGATCTTACATAGATTTTGGTCTGGTGTCGAAGCTGCACAACTACCGCGACAATGTCTGCTACATGCGCATGCGTACAACTGAATCCTTTGCCCTATACTAAGAGCACACATTTCCTAAATGATTCCTTGCAACCATCCCCACACTTCCCTGCCCGTGGCTTCAACAGAGGATCTGTCAAACATTTGAAGACACCCAATAATGTAGGTTAGAAGGGCCTTAGCAACTGACTTCTAAAACAATTCTTTCCACTGTACAAATAAGTACTTCTCAGATCAATTTCAGTCATTTTGTGAATTTCTCCTCGAAATCTGAGTTGGTCTCTGGCAAAGTCTGATTGATCTCTATTCTCTAGTTGCATCACATCTGGGCAATCTTCATTATAGGGGACAGAACACTTGCCGATGCTATGGAGCTGGCTTGTGCACTTGTACAAATCCAACGATGCATATATTGTACACTCTTGCTGGCCCAATTCCCTTAAAGTAGATCAGACAGTCGTCCGCGAAGAGAAAATGTGAAATGACAGGGCCTCACTGGGTGTAGTATTTTCATTCTCAGTTTCTCTATTAAGGATACAGGTTAGTCCATCGGCCGCAAACAGGAATAGATAAGGTTTCTTGCACTATTGGATCACATGAAAGCACTCAAAGTTCAGTGGACATGGTGGCATTTTCCTTAATCATGTGCCCTGGACAAAGCACTCCGAGATTTGGAGTTAATCGATTTCATCCAATTGACTAAGGGTTTGGCCACAACTTCGTAAATCACCATTACATTGGTCAATAGGATGAGCTCTTCTGATTTGTTACCATTCAGAAAAGTAACAGTGTCGTCCAACCAGCCAGCATAATCCCTGGTCTGAAGAATTCCTTGACTGCATTGATACCATTGTCTCTCGGTGTGCACTTTGAAAAATCTCACTGGAAGTGATGGGACCTAGTTGAAACATGTATTTCGCCATCACCGAATTCTCTGCATAAGGGCCTGTTCTTATACTCCTTGACTTTGTGCTCAAAGAGTGCTAACAGCTGATTGGGGTTGACATCAGGGTCTTTGGTGTACAGCACCTTGAAGAAATCTGAGATCATCTGTTCTGATGTTTCTCTGCACTCTCCACCCAAATTCCATCTCCATCTTTCAGTTTCATGATCCTATCTTTGTTGGATGACAGCTTGCCTGCATATGGAAGTACCTGTTGCTCTGGTCTCCTTCTCACAGCCATTCCACCCAGGACCTCTGCCTCTACAAGTTTTTTCTGTGCAGAGGCACGTCCACATCCCCTGAAACTTTGTTGATACTATTTGCTGGAAATATTGACATTTCACTCACATTTATTTCTTGTGCCAACTCACACTTAATCTTGTGCGCAACTCTAAAATGACATCTGTTTTGAAATAGAGGGGACATTGATTTATGCTATTCTTCTCTTTAATTTTTTGCTACTGTTTATCAGTTAGACAACATGTTACTGAGCATAGTGGTGAACAGTGGAGATGGCCTTAATTCTGATCTGGATGTGGAGGTAAGCTTACTTTTATGTTCTAATAATGATTTATTTGATCTGTGACGTTTGTATTTTTATATGAAATCGTGATTAGCACAATGCTATCACTAAGAAATATTTATCGTTGGCTTTACAGATTCAGGTATACTTCCCGCGTAGATATCTTCGGAGAATCAAAATATTGACTGTGAAGGTATCTGAAGATGGTGAATCTGTTGCAAGAGGTATACAGGTTTTCTCAGCCGAGTCTTACATTAAAGATGATCCCATATTGTTTGTTCCTTGTTTTAAGTATATAAATTCTCCATGGGCAGAGTTAGTATAATTTAGGCTCCAAAATATAGAAGCATGTATGTAAAATAGATATGTATACGCCAAAATACGTCAGATAATCAAGAAAATAATCCAACATAGTTATGCACTTCATCCCGCTCTCCCATGTCCATTCTTTGCGTCCAAAGCTCAAGCAGGCAGCAGCTGACCATCTGCAAGCCATGCAGGGCGTGCATAGTGACCATGGCACTATGTTGTTTTTACCTATGGGATGAGGACCCACACTGCTCTATCACCTCTTGTGGCACCAGAACACCATTTAGGAAGGAACCCAAGACCTTCCTTAGTGATGGTGTCACCAGTTCGGTGTCAATGCTCTTGGTAAAGCTTGCCGTAACCGTCAATGCCTGGGATGACTTGATTTACATAAATACAAAATATTCCCCTTTGTTTTTGGAATTTGCAAACAATTGCTTTAACTGAGTTGTATTTATTTTTGTAGCTTCCCGTATGGTCACTTGAACCAGCACTTCACCAAGTGAGCCCAGGCAAGTGACAATTGCCTTTCTTTGCATCTTTATTGTGGTGTGAACTATGTATGGTGTCTTGTGCTGTTTGTATAATATAAGGGAGGGCATCTTTAAAATGACAAAAATATATTTTGTGTCAAATCCCTATACTTTACCTGCGTCTTGCAAATGCCTCCTGATCTTTTGGGAGATAGTGAAGCCATTGCTTAATCTTTTGGGGGACACTAAATTAGTAGTCTTTCTATCTTTGCTTCAGACTTGTCTCACAACAAATATATTGTGTACTTTTCTCACAGCAATCTATTGTGTGCATTTTCTTTAACAGGCAAGAGGAGGAACTTTGTTACGCCTATTAAGCACCAGGAGGAAGGAGGAGGTAGCAGTTTTTTTTGTTTTTTGTGTGAATCAGGAGGAGGTAGCAGCTAAGTAGCTAACTGAGCCTACAACATAGGTAGTCCCGTCATGAACTGTGTATGCGCCTTTCGTTTAGCATTTTGCAACGGATATGAAGGACACCGGTGTGTCGGACCTCGGACATACATTGTCATGGATTAGACACATCGGCAGGCACTTTACTGGATCATATGACAAATGTAATCGGGCCAGCGCAACCTGCTGCCTCTTCCTGCCCGAGGCACATGCTCGCGCGCAGTTAGATATTTCTTGCTCCCATTTTAGGTGAACGTGATTTATATCTCATATCTTCATATAGCTTTTCGCCCCGCTTTATAAAAAATAAATATATTATCTCATATAGACAATAGCCATCTTATTTCTTTCCATGCATTTTTCTTTTTTTGTAAGTGTTTATTCAAGATTAATTTTTTGCTAGAGGGAAAGGAAACACATGGAGACGTTGGATAGGTGCCACTGCCACGTGAATTAGTGACCGAGACAAGCCAATCTAGCCTTATATTTTGAAATGGGTTGTGGAGTACTCACGGACAAACAAGGCTACGGAGTGCACTGTAAACACGAATATCGCAAAGTTCGATGCTATAGAGACTCAGACTCGAACGGGAAAGTCATTTCTAACGGAGCTGGTTTCTACCGGGTATCCATCACCTCACGGTTCATGTTAGGCCCCTTCTCTATATCTAGTGTGTATCATCTCCATATGACATATATAATTTTTCAGTAAAATATCGTAACTTTCCAATATAAATAAGGATTCACGGTAACTTAATTTTTTTAAAATTAATTCAAATATGTCAGGAATATATGTATAATGTGGTGAAAATAACAAAGTTTTGACTCCAATTTCACTTATATCTAATAAATATCATATATATAAAATTTCGGAGTAAAATAGACTCCAAATAAAGTGATATTTGCACGAATCACGAGGTCACCACCGACCAGATTTAGAATGGTAGGAACCGGTTGCATTAAAAAATTCGTGTTCAGACTCGAACCAGATCCCTCTAGAGTGTATAGACCATTGCAAGGTCTACCCATGATCAAGTATCATCGGGAGGTTTTCTGGAAGGGTGTGTCTATGTCTCACTGAGATTTTCTTAAATCTCAGTCACCTTAGAAAAGTGCAACTGCAGTTCAAAGAAAAGTGCAACTCGATCCAGTTGCACATTTCTAGTAGAAAAGTGCAATTGCACTTTTTTAACAGAAAAGTGCACTCAAACACTTTTTTTGTAAGTGATTTAGACTTAAGAAAATCTCAGTTGACTGAGACATAGCAAAACCGTTTCTGGCAAGACAGACGCTGCAGCAGTAAAAGACATGCACCACAAGTCTCCTCATCGATCAGCAATCAATGCTCTAACAGGAGAACAACTTTTCAAGAGGCTTTGCAAAACCATGGCCGGATAAATGGTGTTGGCGGAATCTCCCCCCATGGGCATCGCGCGATGCCTAGTGCTGCTGTCGACAGTTTGCACTTTCTTCTGAGAAACTACGTTGCCGTACACTGCTAGATCCACGTACCAAGTACCCGATGAAGAGGAGGGAGCGAATTGCATCTTGAGAAGCTGGGCACCAGTGAAATTTGCGTACGCTGAAAATCAGTTATGACACTACGGGAACCCGCCGCGGGGCCGATGGCCAGAATCTTTGCCGACGGCCGCCGTCGGCACATAACGCCACGCCGTCAGCCCAGGAAAGTGGCCGTCGGCACAACACCTCCAGGGCCGAAGGCCGCCGTCGGCACAGTTCAGCCGTCGGCACACACCCCGTCTGTGCCGACGACACGTAACCTAGCCGTCGGCACATGGGCAGATGGTAGGGCCACCGACAGCCACCGACAACAGCGTCAGCAGGTGGAAAACGGCGCCAGACTGTGCCGACGGCCAGGCCGTCGGCACAGTTTCCCACTATGTGGGCCGACAGCCAGGCCGTCGGCACAGCTTCCCACCAATTTTTCCTCCAACATTCCCGCCATTTTCCCCGCTCCTTCCCTCCCGCCCTTTTTCCCGCCATTCTTCTCGCGCCCATTCTCTCCCACCAAGTATTCCCGCCGTTTCAGCCGTCGTCGTCCTATATATAGCCATGTCTTCTCCACTAACATCACCAGCAACAAGGCAAACCGGGGCACCGGAGGAACACACAGTGCGGGAAGCCGCAGCACTGAGCGCTACAGGAAGCACAAGGTACATATATACATGGAACAACTTGCATTTATTTCCCCTCATATTACTACTTGATACACATAACATTTCTCTTGCTGTGCAGGAGGCGGAACTCGAGGAGCCTCTCACCGTGGTGGGAGGGTGGCAGAAGATGAAGCTGAAGCAGCCCGATCTGAGCCAGCATCAGCCCTCGCTGCCCGAGTACTTCGGCGATGCCGAAGAGGAGTTGGAGAAGTACTGCTCGGTGTTCAAGGGTCTTCATCCGGAGGTGGATGATCCTATTGAGCAGGAGACCGACTTGACGACGATTATAGTGGCGGGGAGCGGCGCGGAGCATGGCCGCACGAAGCTTCTTAGTGGGGTGATCAAGCCGCAGAGGACCCTCACGCAGATCAGGTCTACCCTCACCACCGGCGACCCATCGATCGCGCCTCCTCGACACCGTCGTACAGATGTAAGTTTTCTCATTTCCATCATTCTTTCCTGAATGGCTAAATTGACATGACTCCTTTTCTTGGAAATTGTAGGCTAACTTTGAGGCCGCCTACGCGGCCACTGATGAGAAGTATTTGACGGTTGTAGCAGAGTGGGACCTCAAGAGAGCGGCTTGGGAAGAGTACCAGGAGGCGACGAGTCGTGTAAGTTCCAATCTTTTATGGTTCAAAGACATGACAAGTCCCACCTCCCCTTTTTTATATCTGCAGCGCTTGACATCTAAACTATCTTGCAGACGCTCAGGACGTTCTTCTTGACTGGAGAGAGGATCACACTTCTGGAAGAGGAGCCAGCTTGGCCGGGGCCGACTCCAGTGTGCCCATCGAGGGAAGCTTTCGCGGCCACATACTACGCACGGACTCCGGTAAGTCCTGTGCCTAACCATTGTGATGCAGCCCGACCTTCGGTCTTATCCGCATCATGGTCATCATCAAGAACTACGCTCAAGTCCGACGTCACGGAAGCATGGAAGAGGAGACGGAAGAAGGAGACGCGTCTAGGAAGGCCGGCACTACCGCCACGGAGTGGCCGACACTGCCACCCTACTCGACGCCAGAGGAAGACGGCACTGTCGCCATGCCTACGCCGACACCGCCGTCCCCACTATGAAGCTCATAATATAAACCATCCCACTATGCTCTTTGTATGCCTAAACTACCCCTCCTTAGTGGCTCCCTATATATAGGCTCCCACCTCCCCCTTCATTAGGTTAGGAATGAACTTGAGAGAATTAGGCTCATGCCTCCACCATCCCTTTGGGATTAGGGTAACCCCCTCCTTAGATTATCCAAATCTATTGTACAAGGCACTCCTTATATGATTAGTCTCTCACACTTGTGATTCTACCACCGGTCTCTCACTCGTGTGATTCCACCGATCGTATACCGATCTTCCTCTCGGGGATTCTACCGTGTGTCTCTCCCTTGAGAGATTCTATCGGGATAGTGGTTCGGGCTATCGGGAGTAAACCGGAATTGTATCGGGTTGGTGTGTGTTTGCGTGTGTTCATCGTGTTCATCGCCGTGTTCTTTGTGTTCTTCCTCTCCCCCGCCTTTCCCTCGGTCAATTCGTGAGATCGGGCAACCCACGTGGCCTTAGGCCGCATCACATTGTCTAAGATGCTTTCACCGCTTTCCTTTCGCATGTCTAAGATGCTAACTCTTATCAAACATGTAGGGCACGGGAAATTCGCGGAACTGACCCTCTCCTGGTTCGTCGCGCGAGGGCACACCAATGCACCCCGGCCGCCATTCTCCCGGTGCTTCAGGGTTTTCTCCAGCTGGCGATGGTTCAGGCCATGGTTCTACTTCGGTCTACCTCGACAAAGCCCGGACGCCTGAATTTACGAGTCAGGAACTTGGTTGGACCCCCTGATCTTAGTTTCCCTTAGCTAGGTGTCTAGCGGGTGTGCGTCGATCGTGTGTGCCATGTGTCGACGATGTATGATGATCGTGTGTGCTACATGCCACATATTTGTATCACGATGATGTTGTTGCTACATTTGATATGATAACGATGATGTTGTTGCTACATTTGATATGATGACGATGATGATTATGTGCTGCGCAACATTTGTGATGCATTTCAATGTATATTACTGCTATTTTTGCTATGCTTGCTGTGTTGTGCCAGAAAATAAAGCGGAAAACCAAATGGCATGGTATGTGCCGACGGCATAGCCCCCTGGATGTGCCAAATGGCAGGAGCTGCTGTCGGCACAGGAAGGTGGCGGCCAGCAGCTGGGCGGAGCTGCTTCGACGCGGCTGGGCCGATGAACCTGGGCCGACGGCTTGGCTGTCGGCACAGGAGATGGACAGGGGACGCGTGGCAGGTGCTGGCTGTCCGAGCGAGGCGACTAGGCCGACGGCTTGGCCGTCGGCACAGAAGATGGGCTAGGCTAACGGCCGTTTGGGCGTTGTGGGGCCCTCGACGAAGGGGCCGACGGCAACTGTGCCGACGGCGACGTCCCACCGTCGGGCTAGCGACTGTGCCGACGGCCAGACGTGTGCCGACAGCTCCTATGGCTGTGCCGATGCCATATTGTGCCGACGGCAAGGTGCCGACGGTTGCCGTCGGCACAGGCGTGGGCCGACGGTGAGGCAGGCTGTGCCGACGGCCGCCGGCCATCGGCCCCTCGGCGGGTTCCCGTAGTGTGATGTGCGAGCCTGGGAGGATTTACAAACATTTGATGCATGGGCAAAGAGGAACGGAAGCAATCTTTATTGAGAGAGATCATGAGAGTTCACGATTATATCAGATCCGACAATTAGTCACACACATCATAGAAAAGGCCGAGCAGAGAACAAGTTCACGATCATGTCCTGATATTCGATCCGACTGCACGATCGAGTCACTCGCCATCAATCCTACCTGGCTCCACCAATAAGAAGAGCAGGCAGCGAGACGGCAAGTCCGGCATCCCATCCAGCTTCGCCGTGCACCGCAGCAGCATGAACCGTAAGTCCTTAACCGTATCCTTCTCTTCCAGCATCAGCCTCACCTCCAGCGGCACGCGCTCCTGCCGCTCGCGCCGGCTCTGAAGGCTCGCGTACAGCTGGTCGGGCATCCCCAACCCCTCGCCACTGACCACCACGGGCACCTCGACGACGCTCTTCGCCGGGACGCAGAACCCGTCGAGGTCGGAGGCGAAGGCCAGGGGCACGCCGCCGTACTGCACCGTCGCCCGCGCCGCAAAGCAGTGCCGCCACACGTTGCCGTTCTTGACGCGGAGGGCGACGCGGAAGGAGGGCGGCGTGGACCCCGCGCCCGCGCTCCGGACGAGGCCATCGTAGCCGCTGACGGTCGCGGAGAACTCGGGCGTAGTGGAGTCCATCGTTAAACTGACGACGATGATGACGGTCGCGGCGAGCAGACCCACGGAAACGATCAACACCCCCGCGAGCCGAGGGTGCCTCTGCGCGAAGTTTTCTCCATGGATGGATGTTACCTACCTCAGAGGTGATGAGGTCGCCTAGATTCAAGTTTGGAGCCTTTTCTTTTGATGATGAAATGAAATGAAACTAACTGACGTTAATTAGGTTTTCGTCATGGACGCGCGATATGCGCGTCATGGACGCCGTCTCGCACGTAGAAGGCGGAGATAATTAGGTACAGGCCGTCCGATCACCATAGTTTCTCTTTCATCCAACGCGCTCTGCATATCGTTCGATCTATTGCTGCCTGGATATGGATCCAGTCCCAAACTGCTTCCAGCTGAGACCTGGTCACCTGGCCGATATGTTCGTGCATGCAGCAGTTGGGCTTACGAACTGAACCCACGGGCTGACAGGCATATAGTGTTCGGAATTTACACGTGGTTCGGAAACCACAACCATGGGCGTAGACCTGGAACAGCCGGCCTACCACGCCATCCCTGCCGATCCGCACCACGACCAACCACCCGTCCTCGGCAACGCGCCACCGTCGGCGACTTGCAAAGAAGAATGGGCCTTTCCAATCGCAATACTTGTTTCGCTTGTACTCATGGTGGTCATGATTGGGCCCGTGGAGTACCTGGTGCAGACCAACATGCCGGCTTTCTCCGTCGCCCTCGCCGGCGGCTACCACGGCATCGACGTGGCCCGACCGGCCAGCGTCGTCTCGCTGGCGTTCAACCTCACGCTGCGGATGACCAAGGCGTGCGCCGACCGCGCCGAGGTGGTCCTCACATACTCGGGCGTCGCGCTCGGCTGGGCGCGCGTGGAGCCGCTTCCTACGTGATGCCGACGTCCGTGATGCCGACGTCCGCCACCTCCTGGAATACGCCGCTCCCGCGGCGGCCGACACGTTGCCCGCCTCCGCATCTACCTTCATCATCCTTTGCTGCTAGCATATATATTTGGAAGCACCGGAACAAGGTCATTTTCAGAATGACAACCCATCGCTCCCTCGACTCCTGGCCGCTTGTCACCGCGATGCCGCGCGGTGGTGCGCCGGAGCATTAGAAGCTATCCATGGCGACACTGACTCATGGGACGAGTGTTTTGCTCCCCGCCCTAACCCTTAAACCCCTCTATTCTCTCTATTTCCTCCCTCGAGTACTTCTACTGAATGGTTTTTTAGTCTTTTTTATGAATGGAAAATTCAGGTGGGAAACCTATCCCGAGATGACCATTCAATTTTTTTTTAAGATTTGATTAATTGTATGAATAAAAAGGTTACTACAACATTTTAGACACCTTGATTTGTCTTGACACGCACTTTTATTATATGCAGATTTGATGTCATATATTTTGATACTCTTTTCTATAAATTTAGTAGTTACTTCCTCCATCTCATAAAAAGTTGTCTTAAATTTGTTAAAATTTATCTATACATCTAAATATTGATAAATGTCAGGCAAGTTTCGAACGGATGGAGTAGATTTCTAAAAATTTGACCTAGACGAAAAGTGAAAGAAGTCCACATAAACCCCTTTGGAAAAGAGAACCCCCTAACTATTACCCAAATTCTTCGGAGCGGGCGCGTGCCAGATGAACATCCTGAGCACATACGCTAAACAACAAAACGAGCTGAGGGGAAGTATCTCTCGTTGGACGAGTCGAGCACACGCGCGTAGCAGCAAACCTCTCTCCCTATCCCTTCGGCAACCTTCTGCCACGGATTCTCGCCGCCTAATTAACCATCCATCTTCCCCACCGGCGCATATCTCCCGCCGCCGCCAAACCCTCCACCGTTCTCCTCCGGCGCTGCTTCTCACCCCGGTCTCCTTCGAATTTTGGTGCTCCCGCGTCATCATGCTGCTCCGGCGAGCGGCGACATCCCACTCCGCCACCGTTTATCGCCAATTTCAGGCTCGCCTCACCACCCCTGACTTCCTTCGCCGGCGGACCACCCAACAAGCGTGCTGCACTCGGTCCATGCGCCGGCAGGGAACACTGCAGCACGCCCCACGCCGGCTCCCCAACGCACCACCCGCCATCCGGTTCCCTTCCCTGCGGACCAGCGCCTTGGCTGCCTGCGCCGGCTGACCAACCCAGCGCGCCGCCTGCACCTACCCCGACCTCTCGCTCCAACAGAATCCCCTCCATGTACCTTCTCTGAATCGCGCTGCCGGCCTCTCGCTCCATGGGATGCAGGCTGGTTGACTGAGTTTTGCCGACTTGTTTCACTCCTGAAGCTACATAATCCCTGTTCAGTTTATGCATCACTTCAGTTTGTTGTGTATTATGTCTTTCTTGGTTCCTGGCTTAGATACGAGACTAGATCTCGCGAGATCGAGGCTGTAGCTTACTGCTCCATAGTGGGCAAGCTCCAAAGAAGAAAGTGAATTTTATGCCTAGCTCCAATGCAGCAATGGAATTTTAGTGCCTCATAACGTAATTTTGGTGCTCGACAAATCAACTTTCTACTGCTAGATATTTTTTATGCCGGAAAACACAACTTTCGTGCTCAAAAGCGCAATTTTGATGCCGAAAAGAGCAAATTTACTGTGTGATCCCACAACTTTGATATCAAACGGCGCAACTTTGATGCACAAAAGAGCAAATTTGATGCTAGACGGTGCAAGTTTGATATCTGACGGTGCAACTTTGGTGCCGGAAGATGCAACTTTAGTGCCTAAAAGAGCAAGTTTGATGTCCGATGGCCCAACTTTGGTGTCCGGTGGTACAAAGCTGTCTACCGATGTTATCAAGTTACTTTCCAGATGATAACTTGGCCAAGGATGCCACTCAGAGTTATTGAGGCAAAAAATTGAGATAATTGAGCAATTACTATGTGTTGTGATAATCAATTGTCTGAAATTTGCTTCCTTCGGATCAAAGTTGCTTCGTCCTGCACCAAAGTCGTTTTTTCGTTGCCAAATTTACTTCATCGGAATCAATTTCGTTTTGTGGGGCACCAAAGTTGTTTCTTCCTTCCAAACATTGCTAAGTTGCTTTTAGTTATTATAAAGTTGCCTACTGTTGTTCTGAAATTTCCTATAGCGGTTGCGAAGTTGCTTCTGATATTCTGAATCTAATATATTCTTCACGCAACAAAGTTGCTTCTTGGTGGAGCAAATTTGGTTCCAATAGAGCAACTATGGTGCGCAACATTGCAACTTTGGTATCCGATGGTGCAATTCTGGTGCACAACTTTGTAGCCGACAAATCATGAGCACGATCCAATAATTTTTTTCCCTCTTGTCCTCTGTCCTTATTTTGTTCTCCCGTCCCTTTATTTCCTAACAAGTAATCCATATCAGAAAAAATGAGGAATAGATCCGGTCAATCTCTCCACTATGCCCCTTGTGTGCCTCGCGCCAAAGAATTTTGGTGCCAGACGATGTAATTTTTGAATCATGCGGAGCAACTTTAGCATCCGATAAAGCAATTTTGGTACCCGACGACGCAACTTTGGTACATGACGACCCAAATTTGGCGTCCATCGAAGAAACTATAGTGCCCTACGGAGCAATTTTGATGCCCAACTGAGCAACTTTGGTTCATGATAAAGCAACTTTTGTGCGTGATAAAGCAACTTTGAAGTCCAATGGTGCAATTCTCACACCCAAGTATTTTTCCTTTTTTTTCTCTGTCTTTGTTTCTTCTCATGCTTCTTTCTTTACCAACGAGCAATCCCTACACAGCCCCTTATGTGCCTCGCGCCAAAGCGACGGTCACACGAGTTCGAGGGGCGTGGAGGCAGCCACAATGAACCAAACCTTCTAAATTGGATCATGGCAAAGCCGATGACCTGTAGTTACATGTGTAGTTGTTTTCGATGCACTACCAGCTTTTAGTTAATGTGAAGTGCCTATCACTAGTTGGGTTGCACCTCTATTGCGAAGGTGTTAAGTTGATTTTAGTGCCTCAAAGAAACTTTGGTCCTTCACGACCGCAACTTTGGTATTTTATTTCCGACGGTGCAATTCTAGTGATCAACAATCAACTTAACACAACTTAGGTGGTCGAAAGCGCAACTTGGTGCCCTTGAGTTCTCGAGTGCCTCTATGGACCTTTTCGAGGACCACTCTTGACATCTGGTGAAACATCGACCGCCATCGGTGTGGATGGTGACCCCCCCATTCGCAACACCTTAGGAAATTTAATATCACCGACACGCAATTTCAAATTTTGGTAACTATAGTGCATATAGGGAAAATTACAACTACGGTAATTTTTGGCCAGTAATTATTATATGATTTTAGGAAAGAAGCTAGCATTTTTAGCAACTATTATGTAATTATAGGCAACAAATTGGCACCTATATGGGTCCGAGATTTGGTGCTCCTGGGCACCAGTGCTCCTGCTATTTAAAAATAAATAAAAATCATATTTATGTGTTTTAAAAATATTAAAAAAATCATGGTGTAGCCAATGAATTATCCCATAAACGTGCAAAATTTCAATTTCAAATATAAAAAATTCTGGGCTACACAAAAATAATACTACCTCCGTTTCAAGGAATAAGGCGTCCTCGTTTTACGAGCTTTTTGTTTGACCAAGAATTACTTCAAATAGATAAAGATTGTTTGTATGAAATTAATATCATTAAAAGTGTTTTTCAATACGAATCCAACGATAATATATACATATAATATAATCAAGATTTTGTTGCTCAATTTTTATGGTCAAAGTTCGTCTTGGAATAAGCGTGCGCCTTATTCCTTGAAACGGAGGTAGTAAACATGTGGATCTGGATATACATATTTCAAATCTCCAAATTTCAATAGATTTTGTCTTTTTTGTGTAGTCTACAATATAAAGAATTTCATATTAAAATTTTACACGCTTGTAGGTTAGGTTATTTATTATGTCCAGATTTTTTTTGAAACAAATACGTATGATTTTTGAATTTTTTAAAACAGCAGGAGCACTGGTGCCCATGAGTCAAATACACTTTTCCCACCTATATGTGGATTTTAGGCAACTTCAAGGTAGGGAGAGGGGCGCGCCACACCGGGAGGTCGCTCCAGAACTGAGGTCATGTGTTGGAGCAGGAGTTGGGTCGAAAGGAGCGGCATGGCATATGTGTCCGCGGGTCGATCTCCTCTCTCTCCTTGTTCCTTTCTTCCTCCCACCGCATCCCCCTCCTGGTTCTCTCTCTTGCTTCCAGTCAAGACATTTACCATCGTCGATTCCGGCTGCCAAAAGTCTCCTCTGCCGCTCCCGTTCACCAGAGGAGCCCCGCCGACCTCCTCTTTCCTAGATCCCCACCGGCCTGACCCCGTTCCCCCGCGTGTTGCTGCTCCGCTTGCTGCTCCAGGCCTAGGCGCGGTCACCGCGGAGGGCAGGGCGTGCGAGGATTCTATCGTGGTTGCCAAATGATGCTCCACGGTGACTGGCAGCAGGAGACGGTGGTGGCACAGGAGGGAGGCTCCGGGGATGAGGGCGGCGATGTGCATGCCCATGCCGGCAGGGTCCGGCGCGGGAGCAGCTGGTGTGGCGGCGGCGGTTGAGGAACATGTGCGTGGGGTGGAGTTCGGTCGAGCAGCAGAGAGAGTAATTTCCGGCGGGGATGAGATCTTTTTGGAAGACGAGTGGAGCAGGAACTTTCCTAAATTTGCTGACCGCCCGAGACTACCGACGGGCACGCGGGTGCCCGCTAGACGCACCCTAACTATTAACTGGTTCTCCATATGACCCCCCGACAATCCAGGCAAATTACCCCCACAGGCCAATGAGAGGTGTTTTGATAGTGGTTTCTGTCCACGTGGAGCGTGGTATTTAGCTAGGCCGCACCTGGTCCGGTGCAAACCCACACCGCATCGCTCTCCTCTAGCACCGAATCGTGCTCCTCTGTTTCGCTCCTCCCTCGCACCGCTCGTACATCCTGTTGCGCCGCCGTTGCGCCACTTTCCAGGAGATCTCGCCGGAGTGCGATTGGGACTCATAGAGGTTGCATCCGCCGCCTCCGTCCCCGATTCAAAAAGATTGGAGCTCCCTATTCAAAAAGATTGGAGCTCCGCCGCGGCAGGAAGCGGAACAGGGGTGGGACTTCTACCGCCGCGGCCATGTTCGGGATGACGACCCGGTCGAGGGGGCGCGAGCAGCAGAAATCTTTGCGCTCCAAATCGGCAAGGAACAAGCTTGATGGGAGCGGCGAGCGATTGCCATCGGAGGGCTGCGGCAAAAGGAAAAAGGCCAAGCTTGATGTGATCAGCCGGCGAGTATCATCGGAGAGATCCTCCAAGAAAGGGAAAAGTAACCAGGATAGGGATATGTTGGAGAAGAGGCCCAAGAAGAGAAATAGGGGGGAGGATGAGGATGATGGCTCCTGCTCCTCGCTCCTCGGCAGTCAGCTCTCCGCTTCGCGAGCCTTACATGCCTGATGGCACTGAAATAAGCAAACCCATCGACAGTGCGATATCCGACAAGTATAGGGATATGCAAGAGGAGTACTACGCGAAAATAGGTTAGCGATTCAAGTCCCTCGATCTTCAGTCATATTTTGAAGTTTCTTTTCTCATCATATACCATCTAGCTAGCAGAAGACAGTGTTACTGATCATTTTGAAGTCCGAAAATCGAAATTTACAAAAAAAAACTTAGAAATTTCAGGATATGTTCATTCCACCAACTTTTTTTTCCAGGATATGGCTTCATTGACATTGTTTTAGGTTACATTACAATATTTACAAAAAATGATAAAGAAAAAAACACTGAAGAACTATGATTCCACCAAGTTGAATTTGATGGCATGCCACTCCATGTGTCACCGAGACCACATCTTGACGGGCATATGTGTGGGCATAAGGCATATCCTGGAAAGTCCAATGTAGATTTGTAGTGCAATACCGCAATGCATCATCCTTGCAATGCTGCATTTTTTGTGTGTGCATATTGGTGTTTACTTTGTGTGTGTTGGTCTTCTTGTAGCACGCCAGATGAAAATGCCCATGCTTTGTGAGCTTACACCTCCAAATTGCCTGGTTAATGATCCAACACTTCTTCACATCCGTGAATCTTCGAAGAAGATAGTGCTTCGTGCTGCTCAATTTATTGTTGGGCTTTCATCATCATTCGGTATAATAACATCCCATCTCATCTAATTCGGCTATTTTTGTGGAAACTTTATGTTTCTTACTAATATATGCGTGAAATTGCAGATGGTGAGCCGCTAGCATGGTGTTCTGGTTTCTGGATTGATTTGGATAGCGAGAAGAGAACTGGTACCGTTGTGACGACTGCACATCTGATTCGCACAAAGCGCCCATCACCGGATGCTTGGTTATGCAAAGATGAGTAAGCTTCTGATGTCAAGGTAATAATCTATTAATAACCTTTGGTTTGTTCTGTCTCAACTCTCAAGTTATCTACTATGGTGGCACGTATCATAGCTAGTTGCAAATTGCATGGATTATGTTGTTATTGTCTAGAAACATTTAAAAAAAACATTACAAGTATTGTCGAAAGGATTGTTATGATCAGAAGTTGGTCTTTATTGGTAGCCATTCTCTTACTACTGTTGTTTCAGGTTACTGTCCACTTGCGGGGTGGCACCGTTGCAAAGGGTCACTGCTCTACCACCAGAAGCACTATAATCTTGCTTTCTTCAGGGTTAAAATGCATCAATCTATTCAGTTACCCCATTTTATCGATAAAGTGGAATGTGCTCAAGACATTTTTGAGCTTGGAAGAGATGAATCTGTCAAACTAGTGATACATCATGGTAGAGTGAAATATTCGAATCCAGACGTGTATGAGCGGAATCACCATATGTGCATTGAAGGTCCACATCGAGACCGTGAGGTACACATACATTCTACTCGAGTTATAGCTACTGTATTTTTAGTGCTTTATTCGAATGCTACTTCTAATAATATTACCAATTCAAATGTCGTAGTATGATAACGGAGGTCCTGTCATTGACTTAGACGGGAAGGTTGTGGGAATGATCGACAGTTGTCCAGAAGGGTCTTTTATACCTTCTTCAATTTTACTCAAGTGCTTTCATCTGTGGAAAAACTTTGGGTATGTTTTGCTTTTCAGTTCTATTCTACTCAAGCTAATTCGTTCTTATTGTTTATTTCTTGTTCTAAAAAGTAGAGTAAGTTACAAAAATTATATTTGGATTGGTCTGTTTTATCTTTTTTTCCTTCTCTTTTCCCATCCAATTCATGTTCATGTTTGTACAATTCTTATATTTGAATCCATAAATATTTATTTAGAAAAGATCATGTATAAGTAAGGCTGGGAACATAACCTTGATGAGTCCTAGGTTGTCATCTTAGTATTTTATATGTTTACAGAGGGTATGTTTGCATAGATTTCTGTTAAATAACACATATAGCAAAAATCATGTAAAATGAGGCTAGATTAATGAGGGTCTTATTGTTAAAGAACTAGATGATACCCCGTGCTTTTCTGCGGAAAATTTTGGATACGCATACATGAGTATTATTATGAAATTGGTGAATGAAAATGTTAATTAGGTATTTCTGGTCACTACAACATGATTTTAAGATTTCAAGAGTGCCCCAACATATTTACTCACCACTCGAAGAACAAAATGTTTTGTGGTACATTTGAACACGGTCAATTTTGTAATAGAAAATAAGAAATATATATATAGGTAAAATAAGCATTGGAGTTCATGGAACACATAAATAGTATGAGTTTGTTGAATATTTATATACTCATTTCATAAGTATAACATCATTAACGATATCAGGTTGAGTAGGTGTGTAGGAGAATGCAAAAAATCGTGGGATCAGCTTATGTCTTTTAAAATATGAGTTGTACATGCTATATTGATCCTGTCATTTTGTTTTTCTTTCTAGATTGTACTGTCAGTGTTTGGATCGATAGAAAGGAAACAACAGTAAAAACGTTTGGTTAGGGTGGGAATCGGCTGGTACCCTTCTTGTCAGCACTAAATCACTCCCTAGCTCAAACGCTTAACAGCGGTAGACGACAACAACTTGCTTATTGATACATGAAGACGGAGAAGACAACAATCATCCACATGATCAGGATTAGAAAAAATAAATTTTAGATGCTATAAGCCTATAAGTAAAGGATCAATATTTCAGATCAATGAGTTATAAGTAAACTGAACTTATCTAGCTACTTACTTCCAAAAGTAAAAAAACAGACAGCTAGATGCGTCAGTTAAGTCTTTTTAAAGGGCATCGCGTAAAAGTTGATTGAAGTGATTTTGTGATCTTGACATGCTAAAGACCGAAGTCTTTAAACTCGGTGAATAGAGGTTCATAAGGAGGCAGCAGCGAGATCATTTATTTTTAAGAACAATACATTCAATCGTTTCATAGCCGCACATCGTTTCGCATTTTCATGCAACAGATCATCCCAAGAACTGAGAGAAAAACCACTTCCACGAAGAGACAAAAGACTATGCCTCTCAGTTCTCAGTTCTGATTATCCGAAGAAACTGAGAGAAAAACAACTTCCACGAAGAGACAAAAGACTATGCCTCTCAGTTCTCAGTTCTGATCAATAATCATATATAATTTAGATGCCAGAAATATCACTGCACCCTCTTGACCTCATTTTCATCTCATCAAACATATCAGCAGCAAGCAAATAATACCTCCAGATCACAGGCACCGAACATATTTGTTGCGGGTATGAAAGGCAAATGTGTCAACATGTAATCAATACACCAGACCGGCGATGTCAAGGAGCAGGAGTTGAGCACCTCTTCTTATATACAGATGCCAGCGATTGAGAGAAGAGCGGTTGGCCAGAGAGGATAGCTATGAGGTAATGGAAGCAACATGCAGCTTAACCTGCAAAGGCAAAGGGGATATGCTGAGGCGTGGGTATAAATTAAGAGGAGTGGCTGCATCTCCTCAAGGCATATGATGGAAGATAGAGAGACGTGGAGGACATTAAAACGCACTGAGGAGGATTAGTAATCCACGCCCATGAAGTTCTTCCGTTACAGACTGGGCGACAATGAATACGTGGGTACTCTGGGTTTTGTCACTAATTTTCTTGTCGATTGGGTTGTTGCACAAATAAAATATAAATTAATGTGGACAATTTCCGGTGGAAAATGGTGGCAGTTTTTTTGCTGAGGTGGAAGAATTGCTTAGGTCCAAACCTTGCATGTCGAGAGAAATAAGGTAGTGGGGGGGAGAGGGGCTCCCTTTAGATATAAAAGATTAGATACTGTTCTTCTATATTTAAATTTTCTTTTGTATAGGCGCATCCGTCGACCACACCTTGGATTGAAACTTTTTGCCATCAGCCTTCTAAACCCTGTTTAAGTTGAGGATATATTGATTGAACATAAAATTAATGAGGGTCTTATTGTTAACGAGGTAAATACTGTTTGTTGTCGCTTTCATGAGTTTGCTTGTTTTCTCATTTGTACTAAGGATTAGTTATTGCAATTCAACCTTAGGTGTCAGCAGGCTCTCCTGCCGAAAGATGTGGAATTCGACTTGGGGACGTTGTTGAATGTTTCAATGGAAAATGTGTTTCTACTGTTGTGGAGGTTTGGTGCACTAGATGTTTATTATTGTTAGGTTTAGGTAGAATGAATAGATATCATTTTTTTGTGACATTTACATTCTACTCTCACTATTTTAGAATACATGTATTTCAGACTCTTCATTTTAACTCCAAATTCTTGTCCTTCAATATGTATTCAGTTTAAGTCACTTTTTCCTATCTTGCCCTTCGCTGAATCCATCAAGAAAAGAGCTAATTAGCACTTGTTGATGCCTAACCTTCCCAATTAATTAAAAGGAAACTTTACATATAAGGACAATGATTTTCTTTGAAGGAAATGAGAGTTTAACAGACGAAATTAACATTACTATTACACTTGTTACAAACAACCAAGGTCATCGACTCTAGGCACACTTGGCAGAAGCATCGACTCCTTGTGTTCTGGCAAAATTGCTTAGTTCCTGTGCAGCTCTGTTGCTCTCTCTTTAAACTTTGGTAGTTCTTCACTCCGAGAAGAACTGCAGCAGATTATGTCTCCTGCTAGCAGTACATCATCATGATCGGTGCACTGTTTTCTTGGGCAATGCTCCGTGAAACAGAAGGAAGCAGACTCGGTCTCAATGACAACCGACCCTACATAGAGTTTGGTCAGGTGTCGAAGCTGCACAACTACCGCGACAATCTCTGCTACATCTGGATGCGCACAACGGAATCCTTTGCCCTACTGAGAGCATACATTTCCTCAATGATTTCTTGCAACCATCCCCGCACTTCCCTGCCTGTAGCTTCAACAAAGGATCTGTCAGTATTCAGTTTAATCCACCTCGAATCATGTTTTGTCCATGACCCTCGGATCACGGTCTGTTGTTTCACCTGCCACCTTGCCTCCGCATACAGTGGTTGTTTCCCTTTTTGTGTCCCTGCTGTTTATTTCGGACAATCTGGATGGATTCTTTTCAATCGAGGACACGGCCAGGAGAATCAACCTTTGTCACTCATGCATAATGTCATTTCCCAGATCCCATGCCCTCCAAATCATCATTATGATTTTGCATCTCGTTTCTTCAGTGACAACTGCAAGGAGAATAGTAAGCCATTCGAGCAGCAGTTCCCTGAAGGTTTCCTGTGAAGGCAAATCCCACACTTTTTGTGTAATTCAGATAGAAGGGTCCATGACTTTGTTGCACCAAACCGTAGCATGTTGGGGTCTCTGGACCTTGACCACACATATTAAAGATTGTCCAATTCCAGGGTTCATGCCCATTTTTATCTCTGGTGCTAGACAGTCGATGGCTATATGTGAGGCAAGGATTCTGCTTTACCTTCGTGTCCCAGATGGTGCTCCATATCTTCCTGCTGCTGTACCCTCTTAATCTATCACTTCCATTGTTGGCGATGTTCAGAAATTCCTTAAGAGTAAAGCTTGTACACACTTTGTACTAAGAAGCAAGCAATTTTCAAAGTTACAACCAATAAAATCTTCTACATCTCAGGTGGGTAACTTGATCGGTGATCCCTTCCACCTCATGCTCTGGAACAAGCAGTGCAGAGGAGTGTTCCGTTGCTTGGTTTCTGATTTGCCAGCTGGTGAACCCAACATAGCCATGATTGAATGTGCAAACCCAACACAGTAAACCAACTTTCTCGTGGAATGCAGTGATCAGGAATGATTTGTACCTTCTTCCCATCCCCTTATCTTCTTGATTTGGCCTTTCTTCAGAAGCGCAAATCCGTCTTCTATTCCTCACCAAGCTGTAGATACGGCAGTAGCAAACACCATGTCTATTAGGTTCTCCTTCAAATAACATTTCTTTTCAGGAGCCCCTCACTCATGTAGGCCATCATAACATTTAGGTTTTATCATGTTCTATCACGACATTCAATGAACTTTGTGGTGTCCCTCTTCGTCTCCCCACATAACTTCCTTATCATCATGTAATCATCAGAGAAATCTGCAGACATTTGAAGACACCTCATAATTTAGGTTATAAGGGCCTTAGCAACTGACTTCTAGAAAAATTTCTTTCCACTGTACAAATAAGTACTTCTCAGATCAATTCCATTCATTTTGTGAATTTATCCTTGATCGGCTAGAGTTGGCTACCTTTCATGTGTTCTTCAGAATCGGGAGCCCTAGATATTTCTCCTTGAAATCTGAGTTGGTCTCTGGCAAAGTATGATTGATCTCTATTCTTTAGTTGCGTCACATCTGGGCAATCTTCACCATAGGGGACAGAACACTTGCCGATGCTGTGGAGCTGACTTGTGCACTTCTTGTACAAATTCAACGATGCATGTGTTGTACACTCTTGCTGGCCCAATTCCTTAAATTAGATCAGACTGTCGTCCGCGTGACTTTGTGCTCAAAGAGTGCTAGCAGCTGATTGGGGTTGACATCAGGGTCTTTGGTGTACAACACCTTGAACAAATCTGAGGCCATTTGTTCCGATGTTTCTGCACTCTCCACCCAAATTTCATCTGCATCTTTCAGTCTCAAGATCCTATCTTTGTTGGATGCCAGCTTGCCTACATATGGAAGTACCAGTTGCTCTGGTCTCCTCTCAGCTATTCCAGTCAGGACCTCTTCCTCTACTAGTTTTTCTGTGCAGAGGCACGTCAACATCCCCTGAAGCTTTGTTGATACTATTTGCTGGAAATATTGACATTTCGCTCACATTTAGTACATGTGCCAACTAACACTTAATCTTGTGCGCAACTCTAAAATGAAATCTGTTTTGAAATGGAGGGGGCATTGCGTTATGCTATTCTTCTCTTTAATTTTTTTCTACTGTTAATCAGTTAGAAAACATGTTGCTGAGCATAGTGGTGAACAGCGGAGATGGCCTTAGTTCTGATCTAGATGTGGAGGTAAGCTTACTTTTATGTTCTAATAGTGATTTACTTGATCTGCGACGTCTGTATTTTTATATGAAATCGTGATTAACACAATGTTATCAATAAGAAATATGTCTTGTTGGCTTTACAGATTCAGGTATACTTCCCGCGTAGATATCTTCGAAGAATCAAAAGATTGACCGTGAAGGTATCTGAAGATGGTGAATTTGTTGCAAGAGGTATACAAGTTTTCTCAGCAAATTCTTATTTTAAAGATGATCCATATTGTTGTTCCATGTTTTAGGTATATAAATTATCCATGGGCAGAGTTAGTATAATTTAGGCTCCAAAATATAGGAGCATGTATGTACAATATATATGCATACGCCAAAATGCGTCAGATAATCAAGAAAAAAATCCCGCTCTCCCATGTCCATTCTTTGCCTCCAAAGGTCAAGCAGGCAACAGCCGACCATCTGCAAGCCAGCCATGCACGGCGTGCACATTGACCATGGCACCCTATTGTTTTTACCTTTGGGATGAGGACCCAATCTGGCACACTGCTCTATCACCTCTTGTGGAACCAGAACAGCATTTAGGAAGGAAGCCAAGACCTTCCTTAATCCTTAGTGATGGTGTCACCAATTAGGTCTCAATGCTCTTGGTAAAGCTTGCCGTAAAATCGTAAATGCCTGGGATGACTTGATTTACATGGATACAAAATATTTTTTTTCAAGGTGGACGGAGGGGGGGACCCCACGGTTTGGATACATCTAAATATTGATAAATGTCAAGCAAGTTTTGAACGGATGGAGTAGATTTCTAAAAATTTGACCTAGACCAAAAGTGAAAGAAGTGCACATAAACCCCTTTGGGAAAGAGAACCCCTAAGTATTAACTCGTTCTCCATATGACCCCCCCCCCCCCCCCCCGACATTCCAGGCAAATTACCCCCACATGCCAATGAGAGGTGTTTTGATAGTGGTTTGTATCCACGTGGACCGTGGTATTTAGCTAGGCCGCACCTGGTCCGGTGCAAACCCACACCGCATCGCTCTCCTCTAGCACCGAATCGTGCTCCTCTGTTTCGCTCCTCCCTCGCACCGCTCGTACATCCTGTTGCGCCGCCGTTGCGCCACTTTCCAGGAGATCTCGCCGGAGTGCGATTGGGACTCATAGAGGTTGCATAAGACGCCTCCGTCCCCGATTCAAAAAGATTGGAGCTCCCTATTCAAAAAGATTGGAGCTCCGCCGCTGCAGGAAGCGGAACAGGGGTGGGACTTCTACCGCCGTGGCCATGTTCGGGATGACGACCCGGTCGAGGGGGCGCGAGCAGCAGCAATCTTCGCGATCCAAATCGGCAAGGAACAAGCTTGATGGGAGCGAAGAGCGATTGCCATCAGAGGGCTGCGGGAAAAGGAAAAAGGCCAAGCTTGATGGGATCAGCCGGCGAGTATCATCGGAGAGGTCCTCCAAGAAAGGGAAAAGTAGCCAGGATTGGTTGGAGAAGAGGTCGAAGAAGAGAAATACGGGGGAGGATGAGGATGATGGCTCCTGCTCCTCGACAGTCAGCTCTCCGCTTCGGGAGCCTTACATGCCTGATGGCACTGAAATAAACAAACCCATGGACAGCGCGATATCCGACAAGTATAGGGATATGCAAGAGGAGTACTACGCGAAAATAGGTTAGTGATTCAAGTCCCTCGATCTTCGTCATATTTTGAAGTTTCTTTACTCATCATATACCATCTAGCCAGCAGAAGATAGTGTTACCAATCATTTTGAAGTCCAAAAATCGAAATTTACAAAAAAGCATAGAAATTTCAGGATATGTTCATTCCACCAAGTTTTTTTTTTCAGGATATGGCTTCATTGACATTGTTTTAGGTTACATTACAATATTTACAAAAAATGATAAAGAAAAAACACTGAAGAACTATGATTCCACCAAGTTGAGTTTGATGGCATGCCACTCCATTCCATGTGTCACCGAGACCACATCTTGACGGGCATATGTGGGGGCATAAGGCATATCCTGGAAAGTCCAATGTAGATTTGTAGTGCAATACCGCAACGCATCATCCTTGCAATGCTGCATTTTTTGTGTGCATATTGGTGTTTACTTTGTGTGTGTTGGTCTTCTTGTAGCACGCCAGATGAAAATGTCCATGCTTTGTGAGCTTACACCTCCAAATTGCCTGGTTAATGATCCAACACTTCTTCACATCCGTGAATCTTCAAAGAAGATAGTGCTTCGTGCTGCTCAATTTATTGTTGGGCGTTCATCATCATTCGGTATAATAACATCCCATCTCATCTAATTTGGCTATTTTTGTGGAAACTTTATGTTTGTTACTAATATATGCGTGAAATTGCAGATGGTGAGCCGCTAGCATGGTGTTTTGGTTTCTGGATTGATTTGGATAGCGAGAAGAGAATTGGTACCGTTGTGACGAGTGCACATCTGATTCGCACAAAGCGCCCATCACCGGATGCTTGGTTATGCAAATATGAGTATGCTTCTGATGTCAAGGTAATAATCTATTAATAACCTTTGGTTTGTTCTGTCTCAACTCTCAAGTTATCTACTATGGTGGCACGTATCATAGCTAGTTGCAAATTGCATGGATTATGTTGTTATTGTCTAGAAACATTAAAAAAACATTACAAATATTGTCGAAAGGATTGTTATGATCAGCAGTTGGTCTTTATTGGTAGCCATTCTATTACTACTGTTGTTTCGATTCGTCCACTTGCGGGTGGCGCCGTTGCAAAGGGCACGCTTCTACCACCAGAAGCACTATAATCTTGCTTTCTTCAGGGTTAAAATGCATCCATCTATTCAGTTACCCCATTTTATCGATAAAGTGGAATGTGCTCAAGACATTTTTGAGCTTGGAAGAGATGAATCTGTCAAACTAGTGATACATCATGGTAGAGTGAAATATTCGAATCCAGACGTGTATGAGCGGAATCACCATATGTGCATTGAAGGTCCACATCGAGACCGTGAGGTACACATGCATTCCACTCGAGTTATAGCTACTGTATTTTTAGTGCTTTATTCGAATGGTACTTCTAATAATATTACCAATTCAAATGTCGTAGTATGATAACGGAGGTCCTGTCATTGACTTAGATGGGGTGGTTGTGGGAATGATTGACAGTTGTCCAGAAGGGTCTTTTATACCTTCTTCAATTTTACTCAAGTGCTTTCATATGTGGAGAAACTTCGGGTATGTTTTGCTTCTCAGTTCTATTCTACTCAAGCTAATTCGTTTTTATTTTTTATTTCTTTTTCTAAGAAGTAGAGTAAGTTCCAAAAATTATATTTGGATTGGTCTGTTTTATCTTTTATTTCTTCTATTTTCCCATCCAATTCATGTTCATATTTGTACAATTCTTATATTCGAATCCATAAATATTTAGTTAGAAATAAATCACGTATGAGTAAGGCTGGGGACGTAACCTTGATGTGTTCTAGGTTGTCATCGTATATGTTTACGGAGAGTATGTTTGAATAGATTTCTGTTAAATAACACATATAGCAAAAATCATGTAAAAGTGAGGCTAGATTAATGAGGGTCTTATTGTTAGAGGTAGATACTGTTCTTTTATATTTAAAGTTTCTTTTGTTAGGCGCATCCGGCGACCCCACCTTGGATTGAAATTTTCTGCCATCAGCCTTCTAAACCCTATTCAAGTTGAGGATATATTGATCGAGCATAAGATTAATGATGGTCTTATTGTTCACGAGGTAGATACTGTTTGTTGTTGCTTTCCTGAGTTATGCTTGTTTTATCGTTTGGACTAAGGATTAGTTATTGCAATTCAACCTCAGGTGTCAGCAGGCTCTCCTGCCGAAAGATGTGGAATTCGAGTTGGGGACGTGATCAAATGTTTCGATGGAAAATGTGTTTCTACTGCTGTGGAGGTTTGGTTAATTAGATGTTTATTATTGTTAAGTTTAGGTAGAATGAATAGATATCATATTTTTGTGACATTTGCATTCTACTTGCACTGTGTTAAAAATAGATGTCTTTCGGACTCTCCATTTTAAGTCCAAATTCTTGTCCTTCAATTCGTATTGTGAGAACCGGAACTTAACATTCCGACCCCCCCTGTGTTACTCGTCAATCCCAAGATCAAGTTGACGACACAACGAAATGAATATCATTGCAGAACGTGCAAAGAGTAATAATTATTACAAAGTTTGAGCCACATAGTGAAATGACTTGTGACATTTATTACAACCAGAAAGCAAAGCGGATAATAAAATGCGAAGTAACTCCATCTCAGCCACAGGCAGTCGATGTAGTCCACGAGGCCTCACTCCTTAGCGTCGTCATAGTCGCCATAGTCTTCACCATCTTCATAGTACTCTGAATATCAACAAAAGTTTTGCCATGAGTACATTTCGTACTCAACATGCCCCCTCGATGCAAGACCTAATATATCTACATGAGGCTTCAAAGGAAGGTTGTAGGTTCTTTTGCATAAAAGCCAATTTTATTTGCAATATATTTGATAAAAGCAGTTTTCGACGAAAACATGTTTTATAATGAGTGTAATATTTCTCATCAATGCGGTTGTCCTCGACAACTCACGTAACTCATAGGATTCAGATTCTAAGGGAAAGAAGGAAAGGAAAGAGAGGGGAAGAGGGAAATAGCAAGACAGGTTCCTGTATGTCAAGAAGGATTCATGTGTCGTCCATGACCGTGGACAAGGCTATTCGAATAGTTTTAACTCTGCAGAGGTTGTACACTTTGCCCACACGACACAACCTCGTCTTGTTGCCCGCCAGTGGCCTCTGGTTTAGTACACACCATTTGGTGTACCGGCAGAGGGATTGTGACAAGGTCTTTTAGCTAGATCCCCCAAAGATGTGACATGCCCACCGGGTCTGGCGCACGGTACTGAGAGTACATCCTCAAACCGGTCCCCCCATCTGTGCCGAAGGTTCTCCCGTAGGCAGCCACCTCATCTGCGGTACGGCGACATCAACACCTAAGGCTGACTAACTTACTTAACCAGGCCAGTGCCCATATAGCATGTGGTTGTACGGTTGTCACAATCTTCAAATCCAAGACTTATTAGGACCCTTATGCGGCACGAACGACGGATTGCTCCCTCCAACTTGTGAAGGGCAGCCAATCGCTCCTTCAACATTTGATTCAGCTGTCGCCCGCACCATGTTTAGATGGTAAGTTTCACCCAGAGTAGAAGAGAGAGAGTAGATGAAGCAACAATGGCTAATCAGCCTAGCTCAACGAGCTCAACAACTTTCAAAAGGATATGTTTGACCCGAAGGTCGATCAATTCCTCCAAAGAGGCAATAGTCCTAATGATTATTTAGCATGCTAAGCATCTCTACTCTATCAGGATAATTATATAATCTCTACTCAGGGTATCAAGTAAAAGGCGACAAGCAGATCAAGGTCGGTGTGTCAATCGACACGCTAGCTACTGGAATAAAATATCATATATATATTTGTAAAATATAAAATATCATGCAATTTGTAAAACTGGGATAAATATGATGAGAGGGCATGCCTTCGTTGTCAAACTCCTGCCCTTCGCCTCCTTGGTCGTGATCGTACCACTCTCCGTTTCCCCCTAATCGTCGTATCGAAGAAATAACAATACAAATGAATACAAGCAATACGACGAATAAGATGCAAATGAAAAGTGAATAAGATCCAAATGAAAAGATCCAAATAAGAGGTATGTGTCGGTCGTTCGGCTAACATAGAGTACACGAAAAAGACCGGAATAGTTCGTACCGGATTTGGGTTATCTAAGGCATATGGCGTGGGGATCGTTCCATTTTGACAACTAAAATATATCAAGCCAACATGTATACTCGATACAATTTTAATATGTAATGCACAAATTAAATGCATACTAGCTAGACATACATGCATACAAGTGAAACATCTACGATTAAAACAGTTTACACATGCAACAAGAGCCGCATCTAACATGGGTATGCTAATCCAGAGAATTGCATGCTAAATTAAAAATCAACATGATAAGAAGCATGCCATAAAATTAGCTCCAAACGTTATTTTAATCTAGGAGCATGGTGAGCAACGATACCAAATAAGGTTTACAAATAACCTGCCATGTTCTACTGACGTTAACTAAACTTGTTAAGGCAGAAAATGAAATGTAAGCCAGCCATGCATTAATTAAATCTAGCTATCTATCCTATAGCTAAGCATATGTGATCAAACGTAGAAGCTATGATTCAACTAGACAGTGACAATACCGAAAACAAAACTAGCCGCAGTATATTAGTTAGACATATGCAGTCTATACAGACATGTACAGTCATATGCTTAGACTACACGGACATGCATGGTCGTAAACTCCTAGTGAGATGCAACGATACTAATTCAATTTGCCAACTAGTTTGTTAAACATCAAACGATTCACCAACTAACGGTACTGCTGGTTTCGTCAAGTCATATATAGCGGTTTCTAGGTTGGGCTCAAGATCAGTAGACGTGCGGAAGATAGGCTACCAAGCTGATGCCATCCGGTGGCATTCGGTTCACCGGCAGCGCGACGAACTACCGAACTAAGGCTCAGGATCATGTCTAGGAGGTAGCTCTATGGATGGGGATCGCGTTCCGAGCAAAAGAAACGGCTGGTTCTCACCGAGTTCGTCGCAGTTTGAGGTAGACGTCGGTGGCCGGAGTCGATCGCGTTGCCGGAGGTGTCGTCGGTGATCAACGGTTCGCCTTCTTCTTCCGTGGGTCTGTCCTGCTCTTCCTCGCGGTCTTGGTGGCGCAGCTGCTCAACCTCTCATGGCTGGAGTCACCGGGAACGGGAACGGCGTCCGACGGCGTTCTTGCGAGTTTGCCTTGTTGTGTGAAGGTCTAGAGCTACAGTGTTGATGTGGGATGAAAGAGGAGAATGGGACGTCGGTCTGAGGCTGTGTAGGAGAGGAACGGGCGTTCTAAAAGATTTGCTTAAAGAGAGATTGATGGGACGTAATGGCAGCAGTTTGCTAGCATGAGTTTATGGCATTGATGGCCGGCGTTTTCGTGTGTGTATGCAGGAAGACGAAGAAGAAACGAACGAGCGACTATTCGCTAGGCTGGGTGTGCTGCGCACGAACGCTGTCGCGTGAGAGGCAAGAGCGCTCGCTCGGCTGGGCTTGTGGCTGGGCGTGGCCAACTAAAGCGATGCAGCGCTGTTCACACGAAGTGAAAGGCTGGTCAACTTGCTCGTCGCGTTGGTGATCAAGAGGCAAAGAAAATGACTCGATGCATGCATCTAGGTAAATAAAAAGGCTGGCCAAAACATGGCGTGTACGTGCATAGCTATAGGCAAATTCAAAAGCAATTTTAGAAAAGAACCAAATTTAAAGGAAATTCCAAATTAAAATCAGATCAACAACAATACAAGTATTGAGAGAAATTATTATCCTTCTTTTATATGCCAAACTAATTCCAAAACATTCGAAATTAATTTTAACAACTCCAAACGAAATATTTAATTTTATTCGACCGCGTTGCAACATCCTTTGTTAAAAAAAATTTCAGTCTGTAAAAATCAGGATGTTACAATTCTACCCCCTTAAAAGGAATCTCGACCCTGAGATTCGGCCTAAGAGAAAAGATTTGGAAACTCCTTCCGAAGGGCATCTTCCCGCTCCCATGTCGCTTCTTCCTCGCTATGGTTGCTCCATTGAACTTTGCAGAACTTGATCACATTCCTTCTAGTTGTTCTCAATTGTTCGTCAAGAATTTTCACGGGGTACTCTTCATAAGTCAAATCATCTTGTACTTCTATGTCATCCAAAGATGTTTTCCGAGCCACTTCCTCCGGCTTATCAAAACATTTCTTCAGCTGAGACACATGAAACACATTGTGCACTTTCGATAGCTTCTCGGGTAATGCTAACTCATAAGCAACTTCTCCACGTCAGGCGGTGATTGTAAAAGGTCCAATGTATCGAGGTGCTAACTTCCCCTCGAGTCCAAAACGTCGCATCCCGCGAAGTGGGGATACCTTCAAGTACACATCATCACCTTTCTCAAAAGATAACTCATGTCGACGTCTATCGGCATAGACCTTTTGTCTAGATTGGGCAGCCCGTAACCTTTCTTGAATCATCTTCACTTGCTTATCTGCCTCCTCTAAAGTATCGGGTCCAAAGACTTGGTTCTCTCCCACCTCATGCCAATTGAGTGGGGTACGACACTTCCGTCCATATAATGCTTCAAATGGAGACATCTGCAAGCTTGCTTGCAAGCTATTATTGTAAGAGAATTCTGCGTATGGCAAACTCTTGTCCCAAGTGCGCTGGCAAGTTAGAGCACATGCCCGAAGCATGTCTTCCAAGATTTGGTTCACTCGCTCAGTTTGTCCATCAGTCTGCGGATGGTAAGCGGTACTGAAATTCAACTGTGTGCCCAGAACTTCATGTATCTTCTTCCAAAACCTCGAGGTGAACTGAGTACGTCGATCAAATACAATCTTTTTGGGAACTCCATGTAGGCAAACAATTCTAGCCATGTATAATTCGGCCAATTTCTCCACCTTAAAAGTCGTCTCCACCGGGATAAAGTGAGCCGACTTGGTCAACCTATCGACGATGACCCAAATAGAATCATATCCGGAAGATGTCCTTGGAAGGCCAGTAATGAAGTCCATCCCTATTTCTTCCCATTTCCACTCGGGCACCTTGAGTGGTTGAAGTAATCCAGCAGGCTTCTGATGCTCAGCCTTGACCCTTCTGCATACATCACATTGTGATACATACTCTGCAATCTCACGTTTCATGCTTGACCACCAGAAACTATCTCTAAGATCATGATACATCTTCGTACTTCCCGGGTGTATGGAGTATGCTGATTCATGCGCTTCCTTCATGATTGAATCCTTGAGATCCTTTTGGTCTAGCACCAATAAACGATCTCAGAACCAAATATTTCCCTTTTCATCCTCCTTATACTCAAGCGCTTCTCCTGACTCGATTTTTGCTCGAATCTCTTCGATTCCCTTATCATTATGCTGAGCCTCTCTAACTCGATCCTCTAGAGTGAACTTGACTTCTAGCACATCCTCATTCTCAGCGAGGCTCACATTCAAGTTTAACTTCCTGAATTCTTCATGAAGTTCTGGTTGAGCTTCTTGAATCATCAAGTTATTACAATAAACTTTTCTGCTCAACGCATCAGCTACGACATTCGCTTTATCAGGGTGGTAATTGACGCCAATATTGTAGTCCTTAATTAATTCTAGCCATCTCCTTTGTCTGAGGTTCAAATCTGGTTGAGTGAAAATATACTTCAAACTTTTGTGATCTGTATATATTTCACAACGGTTACCAATAAGGTAGTGCCTCCAAATCTTCAAAGCATGTACCACGGCAGCCAATTCCAAGTCATGTGTCGGATAGTTCACTTCATGGGGTCGTAATTGTCTCGATGCATAGGATACAACCTTGCCTTGTTGCATGAGCACACAACCCAACCCTTGTTTAGAAGCATCACAATAAACTTCGAAGTCCTTTCAAATATCCGGCAGTATTAACACTGGAGCAGATGTCAATCTTCTCTTGAGTTCTTGGAAACTCGTTTCGCAAGCTGGTGTCCACTCGAACTTGTTATCCTTCTTTATCAGTTGTGTCATAGGCCTTGCAATCCTTGAGAAATCTTCTATGAAGCGGCGGTAGTATCCTGCAAGTCCGAGGAAACTGCGTATCTCTGACACATTCTTTCGTTGTTTCCAGCTAAGTACTGACTCCACTTTAGCTGGATCCACTGCTACTCCTTCAGCTGAGATAACATGACCAAGAAAGTCCACTTGCTTCAACCAAAACTCGCACTTACTAAACTTCGCATAGAGTTGATGTTCTCTAAGCCTTTCCAAAACAATTCGAAGATGTTTCTCATGCTCTTCTTCATTACGGGAGTAGATCAATACATCATCAATAAACACCACGACGAATTTATCCAAGCAATCCATGAACACTTTGTTCATGAGATTCATGAAGTAAGCTGGTGCATTTGTGAGTCCAAATGACATCACCAGAAACTCATACAGACCATACCGAGTAACAAAGGCTGTCTTGGGTATGTCTTCTGGTCGGATCTTCAACTGATGGTATCCTGACCTTAGATCTATCTTTGAGAAGACAGAAGCTCCTTTCAACTGATCAAACAAATCATCGATCCTTGGCAAAGGATATTTGTTCTTGATGGTTACTTCATTTAGGGCACGATAATCCACACACATTCGCATGGTACCGTCCTTCTTCTTCACAAACAATACGGGTGCTCCCCAAGGTGAGGTCTCGGTCTAATATATCCCTTCTCTATAAGCTCCTGAATTTGCTTCTTCATCTCAGCTAGCTCATTTGCTGGCATTCTATATGGTCTCTTTGCTATAGGAGCGGTGCCTGGGACTAACTCAATGGCAAACTCTATCTCACGGTCTGGTGGTAGACCTGGTAACTCATCCGGAAAAAAAACATCTCGGTATTCCTTAATAACTCTTACATCTGTCACCACCATCTCTTTCAAACTATTCATCGGACTATCTACTGCATTTTGGGATGCTAACTTTGGCTTGTAGTCCTCAATGTTTCTTCCATCTTAATTGTGAGTATCAGTACCATGGACTTCACCCTAAAAAAGGTTATCTTCAAAAGCTGGCCCACATCCATGTTCACTTTTGTGCCCACCTCCTTTGTGGCCACAACCTTGGTTGGTATTCATCATGGTGTCACTTCGGGTTAGGATAGATGAGAGGGAAATAAACTAACCCATAACCACCATATAAGAAAGTATGCATGTAAAATCAAAACACAATGGTGAAGAAGGTGAGACAAGGAATAGCAATATTCAAAAATTAGACTACGAGGATTTTTATAAATAATTTTTTTAACAAAAGAAAATTTTTCCTAAAGGTTTTCCATTCTAACTAAGGCCACGTGACTAGGTCGACGTCGGCTCTGATACCACTTCTGTAAGAACCGAAACTTAACATTCCGACCCCCCCTGTGTTACTCGTCAACCCAAGATCAAGTTGACGACACAACGAAATGAATATCATTGCAGAACGTGCAAAGAGTAATAATTATTACAAAGTTTGAGCCACATAGTGAAATGACTTGTGACATTTATTACAACCAGAAAGCACATCGGATAATAAAATGCGAAGTAACTCCATCTCAGCCACAGGCAGTCGATGTAGTCCACGAGGCCTCACTCCTCAGCTTCATCATAGTCGCCATAGTCTTCACCATCTTCATAGTACTCTGAATATCAACAAAAGTTTTGCCATGAGTACATTTCGTACTCAACATGCCCCCTCATGCAAGACCTAATATATCTACATGAGGCTTCAAAGGAAGGTTGTAGGTTCTTTTGCATAAAAGCCAATTTTATTTGCAATATATTTGATAAAAGCAGTTTTCGACGAAAACATGTTTTATAATGAGTGTAATATTTCTCATCAATGTGGTTGTCCTCGACAACTCACGTAACTCATAGGATTCAGATTCTAAGGGAAAGAAGGAAAGGAAAGAGAGGGGAAGAGGGAAATAGCAAGACAGGTTCCTGTATGTCAAGAAGGATTCATGTGTCGTCCATGACCGTGGACACGGCTATTCGAATAGTTTTAACTCTGCAGAGATTGTACACTTTGCCCACACGACACAACCCCGTCTTGTTGCCCACCAGTGGCCTCTGGTTTAGTACACACCATTTGGTGTACCGGCAGAGGGATTGTGACAAGGTCTTTTAGCTAGATCCCCCAAAGATGTGACATGCCCACCGGGTCTGGCGCACGGTACTGAGAGTACGTCCTCAAACCGGTCCCCCCATCTGTGCCGAAGGTTCTCCCGTAGGCAGCCACCTCATCTGCGGTACGACGACATCAACACCTAAGGCTGACTAACTTACTTAACCAGGCCAGTGCCCATATAGCATGTGGTTGTATGGTTGTCACAATCTTCAAATCCAAGACTTATTAGGACCCTTATGCGGCACGAACGACGGATTGCTCCCTCCAACTTGTGAAGGGCAGCCAATCGCTCCTTCAACATTTGATTCAGCTGTCGCCCGCGCCATGTTTAGATGGTAAGTTTCACCCAGAGTAGAAGAGAGAGTAGATGAAGCAACAATGGCTAATCAGCCTAGCTCAACGAGCTCAACAACTTTCAAAAGGGTATGTTTGACCCGAAGGTCGATCAATTCCTCCAAAGAGGCAATAGTCCTAATGATTATTTAGCACGCTAAGCATCTCTACTCTATCAGGATAATTATATAATCTCTACTCAGGGTATCAAGTAAAAGGCGACAAGAAGATCAAGGTTGGTGTGTCAATCGACACGCTAGTTACTGGAATAAAATAGCATATATATTTGTAAAATATAAAATATCATGCAATTTGTAAAACTGGGATAAATATGATGAGAGGGCATGCCTTCGTTGTCAAACTCCTGCCCTTCGCCTCCTTGGTCGTGATCGTACCACTCTCCGTTTCCCCCTAATCGTCGTATCGAAGCAATAACAATACAAATGAATACAAGCAATACGATGAATAAGATGCAAATGAAAAGTGAATAAGATCCAAATGAAAAGATCCAAATAAGAGGTATGTGTCGGTCGTTCGGCTAACATAGAGTACACGAAAAAGACCGGAATAGTTCGTACCGGATTTGGGTTATCTAAGGCATATGGCGTGGGGATCGTTCCATTTTGACAACTAAAATATATCAAGCCAACATGTATACTCGATACAATTTTAATATGTAATGCACAAAATAAATGCATACTAGCTAGACATACATGCATACAAGTGAAACATCTACGATTAAAACAGTTTACACATGCAACAAGAGCCGCATCTAACATGGGTATGCTAATCCAGAGAATTGCATGCTAAATTAAAAATCAACATGATAAGAAGCATGCCATAAAATTAGCTCCAAACGTTATTTTAATCTAGGAGCATGGTGAGCAACGATACCAAATAAGGTTTACAAATAACCTGCCATGTTCTACTGACGTTAACTAAACTTGTTAAGGCAGAAAATGAAATGTAAGCCAGCCATTAATTAAATCTAGCTATCTATCCTATAGCTAAGCATATGTGATCAAACGTAGAAGCTATGATTCAACTAGACAGTGACAATACCGAAAACAAAACTAGCCGCAGTATATTAGTTATACATATGCAGTCTATACAGACATGTACAGTCATATGCTTAGACTACACAGACATGCATGGTCGTAAACTCCTAGTGATGCAACGATACTAATTCAATTTGCCAACTAGTTTGTTAAACATCAAACGATTCACCAACTAACGGTACTGCTGGTTTCGTCAAGTCATATATAGCGGTTTCTAGGTTGGGCTCAAGATCAGTAGACGTGCGGAAGATAGGCTACCAAGCTGATGCCATCCGGTGGCATTCGGTTCACCGGCAGCGCGACAAACTACCGAACTAAGGCTCAGGATCATGTCTAGGAGGTAGCTCTATGGATGGGGATCGCGTTCCGAGCAAAAGAAACGGCTGGTTCTCACCGAGTTCGTCTCAGTTTGAGGTAGACGTCGGTGGCCGGAGTCGATCGCGTTGCCGGAGGTGTCGTCGGTGATCAACGGTTCGCCTTCTTCTTCCGTGGGTCTGTCCTGCTCTTCCTCGCGGTCTTGGTGGCGCAGCTGCTCAACCTCTCATGGCTGGAGTCACCGGGAACGGGAACGGCGTCCGACGGCGTTCTTGCGAGTTTGCCTTGTTGTGTGAAGGTCTAGAGCTACAGTGTTGATGTGGGATGAAAGAGGAGAATGGGACGTCGGTCTGAGGCTGTGTAGGAGAGGAACGGGCGTTCTAAAAGATTTGCTTAAAGAGAGATTGATGGGAAGTAATGGCAGCAGTTTGCTAGCATGAGTTTATGGCATTGATGGCCGGCGTTTTCGTGTGTGTATGCAGGAAGACGAAGAAGAAACGAACGAGCGACTATTCGCTAGGCTAGTTGTGCTGCGCACGAACGCTGTCGCGTGAGAGGCAAGAGCGCTCGCTCGGCTGGGCTTGTGGCTGGGCGTGGCCAACTAAAGCAATGCAGCGTTGTTCACACGAAGTGAAAGGCTGGTCAACTTGCTCGTCGCGTTGGTGATCAAGAGGCAAAGAAAATGACTCGATGCATATGCATCTAGGTAAATAAAAAGGCTCGCCAAAACATGGCGTGTACGTGCATAGCTATAGGCAAATTCAAAAGCAATTTTAGAAAAGAACCAAATTAAAAGGAAATTCCAAATTAAAATCAGATCAACAACAATACAAGTATTGAGAGAAATTATTTTCCTTCTTTTATATGCCAAACTAATTCCAAAACATTCGAAATTAATTTTAACAACTCCAAACGAAATATTTAATTTTATTCGACCTCGTTGCAACATCCTTTGTTAAAAAAAATTCAGTCCGTAAAAATCAGGATGTTACACGTATTCAGTTTATGTCACTTTCTTGGTATCTTGCCCTTCACTGATGTCATCAAGAAAAGAGCTAATTAACACTTGTTGATGCCTGCCCTTCCCAATTAACCCTTCTTGTGCGGCCTTTGTTTTGGGAGGAAAAAAATATATAATTTAGTGTCTTTGTCTGGAAAAGGAAGATTTACGTAGAAGGGCAATGATTTTTTTTTTTTGAGGGAAATGGGAGTTTTACAGACAAAATAACAGAAGTATTACACTTGTTACAAACAACCGAGGTCGTCGAGTCTAGGCACACTTGGAAGAAGCATCGACTCCTTGTGTTCTGGCAAAATTGCTTAGTTCATGTGCAGCTCTGTTGCTCTCGCTTTAAACTTTGCTAGTTCTTCACTCCGAGAAGAACTGAAGCAAGTTATGTGCCTCCTGTTAGCAGTACATCATCGTGATCGGTGCACTGTTTTCCTGGGCAATGCTTTGTGAAACGGAAAGAAGCAAACTCAGTCTCGATGACAACCGATCTTACATAGATTTTGGTCTGGTGTCGAAGCTGCACAACTACCGCGACAATGTCTGCTACATGCGCATGCGTACAACTGAATCCTTTGCCCTATACTGAGAGCACACATTTCCTAAATGATTCCTTGCAACCATCCCCACACTTCCCTGCCCGTGGCTTCCACAGAGGATCTGTCAAACATTTGAAGACACCCAATAATGTAGGTTAGAAGGGCCTTAGCAACTGACTTCTAAAACAATTCTTTCCACTGTACAAATAAGTACTTCTCAGATCAATTTCAGTCATTTTGTGAATTTCTCCTCGAAATCTGAGTTGGTCTCTGGCAAAGTCTGATTGATCTCTATTCTCTAGTTGCATCACATCTGGGCAATCTTCATTATAGGGGACACAACACTTGCCGATGCTATGGAGCTGGCTTGTGCACTTGTACAAATCCAACGATGCATATATTGTACACTCTTGCTGGCCCAATTCCCTTAAAGTAGATCAGACAGTCGTCCGCGAAGAGAAAATGTGAAATGACAGGGCCTCACTGGGTGTAGTATTTTCATTCTCAGTTTCTCTATTAAGGATACAGGTTAGTCCATCGGCCGCAAACAGGAATAGATAAGGTTTCTTGCACTATTGGATCACATGAAAGCACTCAAAGTTCAGTGGACATGGTGGCATTTTCCTTAATCATGTGCCCTGGACAAAGCACTCCGAGATTTGGAGTTAATCGATTTCATCCAATTGACTAAGTGTTTGGCCACAACTTCGTAAATCACCATTACATTGGTCAATAGGATGAGCTCTTCTGATTTGTTACCATTCAGAAAAGTAACAGTGTCGTCCAACCAGCCAGCATAATCCCTGGTCTGAAGAATTCCTTGACTGCATTGATACCATTGTCTCTCGGTGTGCACTTTGAAAAATCTCACTGGAAGTGATGGGACCTAGTTGAAACATGTATTTCGCCATCACCGAATTCTCTGCATAAGGGCCTGTTCTTATACTCCTTGACTTTGTGCTCAAAGAGTGCTAACAGCTGATTGGGGTTGACATCAGGGTCTTTGGTGTACAGCACCTTGAAGAAATCTGAGATCATCTGTTCTGATGTTTCTCTGCACTCTCCACCCAAATTCCATCTCCATCTTTCAGTTTCATGATCCTATCTTTGTTGGATGACAGCTTGCCTGCATATGGAAGTACATGTTGCTCTGGTCTCCTTCTCTCAGCCATTCCACCCAGGACCTCTGCCTCTACAAGTTTTTTCTGTGCAGAGGCACGTCCACATCCCCTGAAACTTTGTTGATACTATTTGCTGGAAATATTGACATTTCACTCACATTTATTTCTTGTGCCAACTCACACTTAATCTTGTGCGCAACTCTAAAATGACATCTGTTTTGAAATAGAGGGGACATTGATTTATGCTATTCTTCTCTTTAATTTTTTGCTACTGTTTATCAGTTAGACAACATGTTGCTGAGCATAGTGGTGAACAGTGGAGATGGCCTTAATTCTGATCTGGATGTGGAGCTAAGCTTACTTTTATGTTCTAATAATGATTTATTTGATCTGTGACGTTTGTATTTTTATATGAAATCGTGATTAGCACAATGCTATCACTAAGAAATATTTATCGTTGGCTTTACAGATTCAGGTATACTTCCCGCGTAGATATCTTCGGAGAATCAAAATATTGACTGTGAAGGTATCTGAAGATGGTGAATCTGTTGCAAGAGGTATACAGGTTTTCTCAGCCGAGTCTTACATTAAAGATGATCCCATATTGTTTGTTCCTTGTTTTAAGTATATAAATTCTCCATGGGCAGAGTTAGTATAATTTAGGCTCCAAAATATAGAAGCATGTATGTAAAATAGATATGTATACGCCAAAATACGTCAGATAATCAAGAAAATAATCCAACATAGTTCTGCACTTCATCCCGCTCTCCCATGTCCATTCTTTGCGTCCAAAGCTCAACCAGGCAGCAGCCGACCATCTGCAAGCCATGCAGGGCGTGCACAGTGACCATGGCACTATGTTGTTTTTACCTATGGGATGAGGACCCACACTGCTCTATCACCTCTTGTGGCACCAGAACACCATTTAGGAAGGAACCCAAGACCTTCCTTAGTGATGGTGTCACCAGTTCGGTGTCAATGCTCTTGGTAAAGCTTGCCGTAACCGTCAATGCCTGGGATGACTTGATTTACATAAATACAAAATATTCGCCTTTGTTTTTGGAATTTGCAAACAATTGCTTTAACTGAGTTGTATTTATTTGTGTAGCTTCCCGTATGGCCACTTGAACCAGCACTTCACCAAGTGAGCCCAGGCAAGTGACAATTGCCTTTCTTTGCATCTTTATTGTGGTGTGAACTATGTATGGTGTCTTGTGTTGTTTGTATAATATAAGGGAGGGCATCTTTAAAATGACAAAAATATATTTTGTGTCAAATCCCTATACTTTACCTGCGTCTTGCAAATGCCTCCTGATCTTTTGGGAGATAGTGAAGCCATTGCTTAATCTTTTGGGGGACACTAAATTAGTAGTCTTTCTATCTTTGCTTCAGACTTGTCTCACAGCAAATATATTGTGTACTTTTCTCACATCAATCTATTGTGTGCATTTTCTTTAACAGGCAAGAGGAGGAACTTTGTTACGCCTATTAAGCACCAGGAGGAAGGAGGAGGTAGCAGTTTTTTTTGTTTTTTGTGTGAATCAGGAGGAGGTAGCAGCTAAGTAGCTAACTGAGCCTACAACATAGGTAGTCCCGTCATGAACTGTGTATGCGCCTTTCGTTTAGCATTTTGCAACGGATATGAAGGACACCGGTGTGTCGGACCTCGGACATACATTGTCATGGATTAGACACATCGGCAGGCACTTTACTGGATCATATGACAAACAGAACTGGGCCAGCGCAACCTGCTGCCTCTTCCTGCCCGAGGCACATGCTCGCGCGCAGTTAGATATTTCTTGCTCCCATTTTAGGTGAACGTGATTTATATCTCATATCTTCATATAGCTTTTCGCCCCGCTTTATAAAAAATAAATATATTATCTCATATAGACAATAGCCATCTTATTTCTTTCTATGCATTTTTCTTTTTTTGTAAGTGTTTATTCAAGATTAATTTTTTGCTAGAGGGAAGGGAAACACATGGAGACGTTGGATGGGTGCCACTGCCACGTGAATTAGTGACCGCGACAAGCCAATCTAGCCTTATATTTTGAAATGGGTTGTGGAGTACTCACGGACAAACAAGGCTACGGAGTGCACTGTAAACACGAATATCGCAAAGTTCGATGCTATAGAGACTCAGACTCGAACGGGAAAGTCATTTCTAACGGAGCTGGTTTCTACCGGGTATCCATCACCTCACGGTTCATGTTAGGCCCCTTCTCTATATCTAGTGTGTATCATCTCCATATGACATATATTTGGAATCTAAATAATTTTTTCAGTAAAATATCGTAACTTTCCAATATAAATCAGGATTCACGGTAACTTAATTTTTTTTAAAATTAATTCAAATATGTCAGGAATATATGTATAATGTGGTGAAAATAACAAAGTTTTGACTCCAATTTCACTTATATCTAATAAATATCATATATATAACATTTCGGAGTAAAATAGACTCCAAATAAAGTGATATTTGCACGAATCACGAGGTCACCACCGACCAGATTGAGAATGGTAGGAACCGGTTGCATTAAAAAATTCATGTTCAGACTCGAACCAGATCCCTCTAGAGTGTATAGACCATTGCAAGGTCTACCCATGATCAAGTATCATCGGGAGGTTTTCTGGAAGGGTGTGTCTATGTCTCACTGAGATTTTCTTAAATCTCAGTCACCTTAGAAAAGTGCAACTGCAGTTCAAAGAAAAGTGCAACTCGATCCAGTTGCACATTTCTAGTAGAAAAGTGCAATTGCACTTTTTTAACAGAAAAGTGCACTCAAACACTTTTTTTGTAAGTGATTTAGACTTAAGAAAATCTCAGTTGACTGAGACATAGCAAAACCGTTTCTGGAAAGACAGACGCTGCAGCAGTCAAAGACATGCACCACAAGTCTCCTCATCGATCAGCAATCAATGCTCTAACAGGAGAACAACTTTTCAAGAGGCTTTGCAAAACCATGGCCGGATAAATGGTGTTGGCGGAATCTCCCCCCATGGGCATCGCGCGATGCCTAGTGCTGCTGTCGACAGTTTGCACTTTCTTCTGAGAAACTACGTTGCCGTACACTGCTAGATCCACGTACCAAGTACCCGATGAAGAGGAGGGAGCGAATTGCATCTTGAGAAGCTGGGCACCAGTGAAATTTGCGTACGCTGAAAATCAGTTATGACACTACGGGAACCCGCCGCGGGGCCGATGGCCAGAATCTTTGCTGACGGCCGCCGTCAGCACATAACGCCACGCCGTCAGCCCAGGAAAGTGGCCGTCGGCACAACACCTCCAGGGCCGAAGGCCGCCGTCGGCATAGTTCAGCCGTCGGCACACACCCCGTATGTGCCGACGACACGTAACCTAGCCGTCGGCACATGGGCAGATGGTAGGGCCACCGACAGCCACCGACAACGGCGTCAGCAGGTGGCAAACGGCGCCAGACTGTGCCGACGGCCAGGCCGTCGGCACAGTTTCCCACTATGTGGGCCGACGGCCAGGCCGTCGGCACAGCTTCCCACCAATTTTTCCTCCAACATTCCCGCCATTTTCCCCGCTCCTTCCCTCCCGCCCTTTTTTCCCGCCATTCTTCTCGCGCCCATTCTCTCCCACCAAGTATTCCCGCCGTTTCAGCCGTCGTCGTCCTATATATAGCCATGTCTTCTCCACTAACATCACCAGCAACAAGGCAAACCAGGGCACCGGAGGAACACACAGTGCGGGAAGCCGCAGCACTGAGCGCTACAGGAAGCACAAGGTACATATATACATGGAACAACTTGCATTTATTTTCCCTCATATTACTACTTGATACACATAATATTTCTCTTGCTGTGCAGGAGGCGGAACTCGGGGAGCCTCTCACCGTGGTGGGAGGGTGGCAGAAGATGAAGCTGAAGCAGCCCGATCTGAGCCAGCCTCAGCCCTCGCTGCCCGAGTACTTCGGCTATGCCGAAGAGGAGTTGGAGAAGTACTGCTCGGTGTTCAAGGGTCTTTATCCGGAGGTGGATGATCCTATTGAGCAGGAGACCGACTTGACGGCGATTATAGTGGCGGGGAGCGGCGCGGAGCATGGCCGCACGAAGCTTCTTAGTGGGGTGATCAAGCCGCAGAGGACCCTCACGCAGATCAGGTCTACCCTCACCACCGGCGACCCATCGATCGCGCCTCCTCGACACCGTCGTACAGATGTAAGTTTTCTCATTTCCATCATTCATTCCTGAATGGCTAAATTGACATGACTCCTTGATACGTCCAAAACGTATCTACTTTCCCGAACACTTTTGCTATTGTTTTGCCTCTAATTTGTGTATTTTGGATGCAACTAACACGGACTAACGCTGTTTTCAGCAGAACTGCTCTGGTGTCTCGTTTTTGTGCAGAAATCCAACTTTCGGGAAAAACCTCGGAATTTATGCAGAAGGCCCTATTTTCCCAGGAAACTAACGGAGCCAGAAGGGCAATTGAAGTGGAGGCCCGAGGGCCCCACACCATGGGGCGGCGCGGCCCAGGGGGGGCCCGCGCGGCCCCGTGGTGTGGCCTCGGCCGGCCTCGACGCCCTCCTTCGGACTACTTATTCGCCTCGACCTAAAAACGCCAGGAGAGAAGTCGAAGTCGCCGAAACCCTCCGTAACGCCGCCACATCGCGAAACTCCGTCGCGGGAGCCGAAGTCTCCGTTTCCGGCACTCCGCCGGACGGGAATTGGAGGAGATCATCACCGCCATCACCGCCAACGCCTCTACATCAACCAGCCATGTTTCCCCCATCCATGTGTGAGTAATTCCCCCGCTGTAGGCCGAAGGGGATGGTAGGGATTGGATGAGATTGGTCATGTAATAGCATAAGATTGTTAGGGCATAGTGCCTAGTGTCCGTAGTTGGTACTTTGATGATATTGTTGCAACTTGTTATGCTTAATGCTTGTCACTAGGGCCCGAGTGCCATGATCTCAGATCTGAACATGTTATTGTTTCATGAAGATAATCATTGTTTATGGTCTTATCTATAAGTTGTATACACATGTCGCTGTCCGGAACCGATGGCCCCGAAGTGACAGAAATCGGGACAACTGGAGGGAATGGTAGCGACGTGAGGATCACATGTGTTCACGGAGTGTTAATGCTTTGCTCCGGTACTCTATTAAAAGGAGTACCTTAATATCCAGTAGTTTCCCTTGAGGTCCGGCTGCCACCGGCTGGTAGGACAAAAGATGTTGTGCAAGTTTCTCATTGCGAGCACGCACGACTATATATGGAACACATGCCTATTGATTGCTTTGTACTTGGACACCGTTTTATTATTATCTGCAAATGCCCTGCTATGATTGTTACATGAGTTTCTCTCATCCATGCAACGCCCGTCATCCGTCCCCGTGCCTACGGTATTTTAATCCTGCTGTTTACTAAAATCACTACTGCTGTCTCTCGTTACTCGCTGTTATTTCACTACTCATGCTATAAACCTGTTACTACCGATAAACCCTTGCGAGCAAGTCTGTTTCCAGTGCAATCGAATTGACAACTCCGTTGTTAAGGCTTCCAAGTGTTCTTTGTCTCCCCTTGTGTCGAATCAATAAATTGGGTTTTACTTCCCTCGAAGACTGTTGCGATCCCCTATACTTGTGGGTCATCAAGACTATTTTCCGGCGCCGTTGCCGGGAGCATAGCTTTATTTGGAAGTTCACTTGGATTAATATTGTTCGCTGCAAATTCTCCATCATGGGTAAACCTCGCGATACTAAGATCGCCATATTACCATCCACTACAAGAAAAGGTACAATTCTGAATACCTCCGCTACACTTGATTCACCATCTGTGATTGATAAACTTGTTTCACCGCCACATGCTTCGCATGCGGGTACTTCTGCTGAATCTGAACACTCTCATAATATTGATAATGTTTCTGCTGTGCTTGATGATAGTGGTTCATTGGGATCCTTTCTAGATGCTACAATTGCTAGGTCTAGACAAATTGAAAATACTGAAACTCCTAATGCTACTACACCTGTTAGTTCACCTGAACTTGATTATTTTAGTGATGATCCTGAGGAAGATTATGTGGAGCTTAATGATGATTTTATTGAAAAATGCAATGCTACTACTGATGCAAGAAAAATTAAAAAGTTGCTTGCAGAACATACTGTTAGATATAAACTGTCTCCTGATCCTAAATTTGCCACATCTCCTATAAACATTAGGGATAAAGATTATGATTTTTCTCTTGATCTATCTCATATAGCTATTGTTGAGAAAACACCTTTCTGTGGTACTGAAAAAGAAAGTGCTGTTGAACACATGACTGAGTTATCTACTTTGAGTAGCTTGTTTTCTGATGATGTTAAGAAGCGTACTTACTTTGTTGCTAAAATATTTCCATTCTCATTAAAGGATGACGCTAAAACTTGGTATAATAGTTTGCCACCTAGTTCTATTAAAAGTCCAAAAGAATTGCTTGCTGTTTTCTTTCGGAAATATTTTCCTGCTAGTGCTCAACATGCTGCTTTGCAAAGAGTTTATAGTTTTGATCAGGGAGATGAAGAGAAATTGCCTGAGGCTTGGGCAAGATTTTGCTCTCTTATTAGAGCTCTGCCTAACCATGACTTAGAAAAGCATGAATTACTTGATATATTTTACAGTGGACTAACCATTGATTCTAGGGCATACCTGGATAGTTGTGCTGGTTGTGTTTTCAGGAAAAGAACTCCAGACGACGCTGAAGAATTATTGGCTAAAATAGGCCGGAATTATGATGATTGGAATACGCCTGAACCAACTCCAATGCCAATAGTGAAGAAGAGGGGTTTAATTAAATTGAATGATGAAGATATGAGGGAAGCCAAGAAGTCTCTCAAGGAGAAAGGTATTAAATCTGAAGATGTTAAGAATTTACCTCCTATTGAAGATATATGTGAGATAATTCCCCCTTCATCCATGATTGAGGTAAACTCCCTTCAACGCTTTACTAGGGAAGATATTCCGTATTCGAAACCTCCTGCACAATGCTTAGATGAGTTTGATAATTATATTGTTAAGCAAGAAAATTTTAATATGAGAGTAGAGAATCATTTAATGGAAAATTCTCAAGCTATTAGTGAATTGCATGATATTGTGGAGAGAACCTCCAATGATGTTAAGATGCTTGTTAAACATTTTCAAATGATTCAAACTCAAATTGATCAACTCACTAAAGTGCAAAATGACTTGTTAGGGAATAATTCTAAAGAGAAACATGCTTATGAAGTAACAACTAGAGGCGATGTCTCTACCCAGGATCCTCTATATCCTGAAGGGCATCCCAAAAGAGTTGAACAAGATTCTCAACGCATTGAACCTAGTGCTCATTCTAGGAAGAAAAAGAAGAAGAAACATAAAAATGTTGTAGAATCCTCTGAACCTGTTAATGATCCTAATAGTATTTCTATTTCTGATGCTGAAACTGAAAGTGGTAATGAACATGATAATGATAATGATAATGATAAGAATGATACTCCTGATAAAGAAGAGGTTGAAGAAGAACCTGAAAAGCATGCTAAAAATAAAAAGTATACTAAAGAAGATTTTATTGCTGAGAAACATGGTAATGAAAGAGAACCTTGGGTGCAAAAGCAAATGCCTTTTCCTGCTAAGAAACTAAAATCAAAGGAAGAAGAACACTATAATAAATTTTGCGATTGGATGAAACCTTTATTCTTGCAAATCCCTTTGACTGATGCTATTAAATTGCCCCCTTATTCAAAGTATATGAAAGATATTGTTACTAACAAAAGGAAAATCCCCAATGAGGAAATTTCCACTATGCTTGCTAATTACTCTTTCAATGGGAAAATTCCAAAGAAGTTGGGTGACCCAGGTATACCTACTATTCCTTGTTCTATTAAGAATAATTATGTTAAAACTGCTCTATGTGACTTGGGAGCTGGTGTTAGTGTTATGCCTTTTTCTCTTTATAAGAGACTTTACTTAGATAAGTTGATACCTACTGATATATCTTTGCAAATGGCTGATAAATCTACTGCTATTCCTGTTGGTATATGTGAGAATGTTCCTGTTCAAGTTACTACTAACTGCTTGATATTAACTGATTTTGTTGTGTTGGAAATGCCTGAAGATGATAATATGTCTATTATTCTTGGGAGACCTTTTCCTAACACCGCAGGGGCTGTTATTGATTGCAACAAAGGAAAGGTTACTTTCAATGTTGATGATAGGGAGCATACCGTTTATTTTCCCAAGAGGATTGAGAAGGCATGTGGAGTTAATACTATTTCTAATGTGAGAACTATCAAAGTGGGAACTATTGATTGTCCTATATATGAGCCTAAGGAAGAATATCAAACTCTCGTGATTGGATCCATATCAATACAATTCAAGGTAACATGATTGATTTGAGGTTTATTTCTTCTTATGCTATGAAAAGGTTATTTGGTGACAAGACTTGATCAACCTTGTTAACGGATACTTTTTATATGCATAGAGGAGGTAAACAACATATCTTTCTTCCTCCACTTGCTCTAGTTGCTATAGCACTTTTAATTTGCAAAGTTCTTTAGTTATTTGAAGATTTCGAAATTTTTCCTGGCCAGTAATAATAAACTAAAAACCCAGAAATGTGCGTTTTTCAAAGTTTTCAAAAATTCACAAAAATTATACCGTTGGTCCTATTTTTCGACGAGGCACCTGGGAGTGCCAGAGGATGACCTGTGGGGCACCAGAGGGCGCCACACCATTGGCCGGCGCGGCCAAGGAGGTGGCCGTGCCACCATGTGGTGTGGGCTCCCCTCTGCCCCACTTTGTCATCTCTTTCGCCCAGAACAGTCTCTCTCCCGAAAAAACTCGTACCAAGTTCATCTCTCTCGCGTTTTTGCTCCAGAGCTCCAGATTTTTTGATCTCTTTGCTCAGCCCAGATTTCTGTCTGAAATTTGGCACATTTGCTCTTCGGTATGTGACTCCTCCACCCATCCAAGTAGAATTTCGTTTGGTTGAGTATATCTTGAATATTTTGCTGCTGTAGGTAACATGTTTAGTGAGCTTGCATGCTTGTTCTAAGTGGTAGAAACTAGTTTTGATGCATGATTAGTACTCTAGCAAGTTCCTATGGTAGTTTCCCTCAATTATTTGTCACCAAATCAAATTTCTATATTGGTTGTTGAAATTTCAGAAAATGGAGTGGAATAGATATCACTTGAACCAGCAAGAATTGGAAGTCCAACAAGTTATGATGGTCAATCGTGAAGAGGGAGTATACCCCTCTTACTACCCGTGCGCGGATTTCATGAGAAGCGCGGGGATATTTGAAGATGTTCAAACTCTAATTTCTCGTGCAGGGCTGAGTGACTTTGTTGAAGGAGAGCCAAGACAATATGTGAAATTAACTATGTCTTTTGTGCAGGACTTCAAGTTCAATTGGTCGCGATCTAACCCCACGGTCCAGTATAAAATTTACAATAAAGCTGTCAACTTGCCATTTAGTGCTTTTTGTGCAGCAATTAGAGTACCGCAATGGGGATCATGTGAGAAGATAAAGGGATCACCGCAAGAACTCTCGGATCTCTACAAGATGATTTGCGATGGAAGGAGTTTCTCAGGTGAAAGTGGTAAAATCACTAGTATTCAACTCCCGGCTATCCGCTACTTTGCCTATTTTATTACCAAGTGTGTTCTCGCTAAAAGGATTGGTGGTAAACTTTCTATCCCGGATTTGGCTTTTCTAGCTGCAGCACTGCAAAATAGTAGGTCTTATAATTTGGGGGCATTAATAGCTTATAGACTTGCTACTAACCGTGAGAAAGGTGGAATTTGTGGAGGTCTCATCGCCTCTCGTTTATTAGCTTTTCATAATGTAGAACCTCATCATGTTGATATTCCGTTCCCCATAGAAAAACTTGATATAGCCTCTATGATTAAACATGAATTTGTTTCAGATTCCTCCAACTTGGGTAACCTGTATTATAAGATGATATTTTATAAGAAAGTTTGGAGAATAACTAAGAAAACTGAGAAACTAGTAAGATTGCCTGCGCCTGTTTTATCTAACCTTGATTCCAGGGGAGATTGGTCGGTTACAGAAGGTGCACTGGATGCACACATAGAGAGAGGAGGTCAACATGCAAGGGACGACACGGAGGTCGAGGAGCACCTCGACTCATCATCCGATGCAGCAAGTTCCTCACATCAACACGGTGGATATGCGGAGCCTCCACGCTTTTCTTCTGCGCAGGAGCTTTACTATGACTACTCCATGGACTACCCACCGGCGAGGAACAACGACCCTCGTTGGGGTTGAACTCCACTTAGGCCAAAAGCCTAAGCTTGGGGGGAGGTATACCAGCGTCACTCATTCTTTGCATATTATGATTGCTGGATACTTGTACATACTTGTTTTGTTCGCTTGAGTGGTTTTCTAATGAGAGGAAGATGATATTTGGGGAAGTGCTGCCTGAAAACAGATTCTGGAACGTTACTGTAAAAATCGTCAAAAATAGCCAGAGCGTCATTTTAAGTTGCCAATTTTTGTGCAGGTTCCCCAGGTTATTATCTAACTTTCATTAGTTGAACACTTTTCGATCTGAGCAACGTAAGATTTTTGTTAAAATCGATTTCTGTACTGCTGACAGGTTTTGGCAGATTTCTGTCATCCTGCTTTTCTGTGTTTCTTTTAGTTTGCTATTTCTTGTTTTTGCTTTGTTTCCTTCCCAAAACACAAAAAGACCAAAAATATTTCTGTTATTTCTCTTCACCATTTGTTTGCTTTGGTTTCTTGCATTTGTTTCACTTTATTTGCTATTGCTAGTTTGCTATAAGAAAACCCAAAAAGATTTTGCTTTGTTTGTTTGTTTCCTCTTGTTCTTGTTTCTAATTTGAAAACACCAAAAATATTTGCTGTTCTTCTCTGGTTTGTAAAGTTCTTTATGAGTTCAATGGTCTTCGGTGGCTGGAGCGTGGTTTTCATTTCATATTATCCAAGCTGCACAAGTGAAAAGGCAATAATGACGATCTACGACAATCTGATTGTGGTGAGAGGCTGGTATGAACTCTATTTGTTTTCATTTTTGTACATATACTCATCCATGTGAGCATGCTTAGTTGGTTCATGTGAGGTATATGTTATTTGAGAAAGTCTAGTAGTTTATGATCTCTCATGTTTAGCTCCAATCTATTAATATGAGTAGCATGTCATGTATGTTTGTTTGCATTGTTTTATTCATAAGTAAGTATGGCATTGTGGTATCCTCCTCTGAATAATTCATTTATATCGACTTGGCACATGCTCACGCATGCATATGACTGAACAAAAAGTCAATTAAGCCTCGATGATCTATATTGCTTCAGAGTTCTTGTATCACTTTTATGCCTCCGTTAATTTATTTTGCCGCAAGCATGATTATGACAATTATTGCTCTCTTGATTTGTCGCTCCCTAGTCTATTGCTAGCCTTCACTTGTACTGAGCGGGAACGCTGCTCGTGCTTCCAAACACATGAAAACCAAGTTATTCCAGAGTGTCCACCATAAATACCTATGCATGGCATTTCAAACCATTCCAAGTAAATTCTCATGTGCTACCTTTAAAACCTTCAAAATGCTTCTCAATTTGTGTTTATGTTTCATAGCTCATGAGGAAGTATGTGGTGTTTAGCTTTCAACCTTGTCATTTACTTTTGACGGACTCTCATATGGACTAGTGGCACATCCGCTTATCCAATAATTTTGCAAAAAGAGCTGGCAATGGGATTCCCTGTCCCGAATTAATTAACTTAAATAGACACTCCTCCATGGTTTGTGATTGTTGGACGGCACCCGAAGGATTCGGTTAGCCATGGCTTGTGTAAGCAAAGGTTGGGGGAGTGTCATCATCATAATACAACTAAAATAAAAAGGCACTCCTTCATGGTATGAGATTGTTGGCGAGGCACCCGAGGATTCGGTTAGCCATGGTTTGTGAAAGAAAGGTTGGAAGGAGTGCCAAATAAATATGCAATAATTCATGGGAGCCGCTCTTGAAAGTCCGGTTGGCGAGGTAGTTAGTGTACCCATTACCATTCGTTGACAACAACAAACACCTCTCAAAATAATTTTACTCCTGTCTTTATAAAAATGAAAAGCTCTAGCGCATGTTAATCCCTGCTTCCCTCTGCGAAGGGTCAATCTTTTACTTTTATGTTGTGTCTCCATTATTTCTTTGAGCACTATCTTGAGAGCACAACTGTCATTCTTAGTATAATATGCTTGTCTCAAAATATGATTGATTGTGGTATAACTTTGATGCATTTATCTTTTGACAATCACTACTTCTAGTCTTTCTATGAACTCCAGAGGTGCCCGGGCATTTATGTTTTGCCAATCAAATACAAAAAGCGAGATACCACTTTATCATACTCTCTTATGAACATCGCAATCCTGCTTATATACATGATTCATGATGCTTATTATCAATTGTTGGTACCTCTTCATGATTGACATAGCTGTTAGATGATCTTATTTGCATGTATCTCATTATGAACTGTTTAAGTATTAGCCATTACATGAGAATATATACATCATATGAGCAAATGTGTTCGTGAAAGTTCTTTTATCGCTCAGTTGTTAACTGAATTGCTTGAGGACAAGCAATAAGCTAAGCTTGGGGGGAGTTGATACGTCCAAAACGTATCTACTTTCCCGAACACTTTTGCTATTGTTTTGCCTCTAATTTGTGTATTTTGGATGCAACTAACACGGACTAACGCTGTTTTCAGCAGAACTGCTCACAGTGTCTCGTTTTTGTGCAGAAATCCAACTTTCGGGAAAAACCTCGGAATTTATGCAGAAGGCCCTATTTTCCCAGGAAACTAACGGAGCCAGAAGGGCAATTGAAGTGGAGGCCCGAGGGCCCCACACCATGGGGCGGCGCGGCCCAGGGGGGGCCCGCGCGGCCCTGTGGTGTGGCCCCCTCGGCCGGCCTCTGACGCCCTCCTTCGGACTACTTATTCGCCTCGACCTAAAAACGCCAGGAGAGAAGTCGAAGTCGCCAGAAACCCTCCAGAACGCCGCCACATCGCGAAACTCCGTCGCGGGAGCCAGAAGTCTCCGTTCTGGCACTCCGCCGGGACGGGGAATTGGAGGAGATCATCACCGCCATCACCGCCAACGCCTCTACATCAACCAGCCATGTTTCCCCCATCCATGTGTGAGTAATTCCCCCGCTGTAGGCCGAAGGGGATGGTAGGGATTGGATGAGATTGGTCATGTAATAGCATAAGATTGTTAGGGCATAGTGCCTAGTGTCCGTAGTTGGTACTTTGATGATATTGTTGCAACTTGTTATGCTTAATGCTTGTCACTAGGGCCCGAGTGCCATGATCTCAGATCTGAACATGTTATTGTTTCATGAAGATAATCATTGTTTATGGTCTTATCTATAAGTTGTATACACATGTCGCTGTCCGGAACCGATGGCCCCGAAGTGACAGAAATCGGGACAACCGGAGGGAATGGTAGCGATGTGAGGATCACATGTGTTCACGGAGTGTTAATGCTTTGCTCCGGTACTCTATTAAAAGGAGTACCTTAATATCCAGTAGTTTCCCTTGAGGTCCGGCTGCCACCGGCTGGTAGGACAAAAGATGTTGTGCAAGTTTCTCATTGCGAGCACGCACGACTATATATGGAACACATGCCTATTGATTGCTTTGTACTTGGACACCGTTTTATTATTATCTGCAAATGCCCTGCTATGATTGTTACATGAGTTTCTCTCATCCATGCAACGCCCGTCATCCGTCCCCGTGCCTACAGTATTTTAATCCTGCTGTTTACTAAAATCACTACTGCTGTCTCTGTTACTCTGCTGCTGTTATTTCACTACTCTTGCTATAAACCTGTTACTACTGATAAACCCTTGCGAGCAAGTCTGTTTCCAGGTGCAACTGAATTGACAACTCCGTTGTTAAGGCTTCCAAGTGTTCTTTGTCTCCCCTTGTGTCGAATCAATAAATTGGGTTTTACTTCCCTCGAAGACTGTTGCGATCCCCTATACTTGTGGGTCATCACTCCTTTTCTTGGAAATTGTAGGCTAACTTTGAGGCCGCCTACGCGGCCACTTATGAGAAGTATTTGACGGTTGTAGCAGAGTGGGACCTCAAGAGAGCGGCTTGGGAAGAGTACCAGGAGGCGACGAGTCGTGTAAGTTCCAATCTTTTATGGTTCAAAGACATGACAAGTCCCACCTCCCCTTTTTTATATCTGCAGCGCTTGACATCTAAACTATCTTGCAGGCGCTCAGGACGTTCTTCTTGACTGGAGAGAGGATCGCACTTCCGGAAGAGGAGCCAGCTAGGCCGGGGCCGACTCCATTGTGCCCATCGAGGGAAGCTTTCGCGGCCACATACTACGCACGGACTCCGGTAAGTCCTGTGCCTAACCATTGTCTAAGATGCTTTCACCGCTTTCCTTTCGCATGTCTAAGATGCTAACTCTTGTCAAACACGTAGGGCACGGGAAATTCGCGGAACTGACCCTCTCCTGGTTCGTCGCGCGAGGGCACACCGATGCACCCCGGCCGCCATTCTCCCGGTGCTTCAGGGTTTTCTCCAGCTGGCGATGGTTCAGGCCATGGTTCTACTTCGGTCTACCTCGACAAAGCCCGGACGCCTGAATTTACGAGTCAGGAACTTGGTTGGACCCCCTGATCTTAGTTTCCCTTAGCTAGGTGTCTAGCGGGTGTGCGTCGATCGTGTGTGCCATGTGTCGACGATGTATGATGATCGTGTGTGCTACATGCCACATATTTGTATCACGATGATGTTGTTGCTACATTTGATATGATAACGATGATGTTGTTGCTACATTTGATATGATGACGATGATGATTATGTGCTGCGCAACATTTGTGATGCATTTCAATGTATATTACTGCTATTTTTGCTATGCTTGCTGTGTTGTGCCAGAAAATAAAGCGGAAAACCAAATGGCATGGTATGTGCCGACGGCATAGCCCCCTGGATGTGCCAAATGGCAGGAGCTGCTGTCGGCACAGGAAGGTGGTGGCCAGCAGCTGGGCGGAGCTGCTTCGACGCGGCTGGGCCGATGAACCTGGGCCGACGGCTTGGCCGTCGGCACAGAAGATGGACAGGGGACGCGTGGCAGGTGCTGGCTGTCCGAGCGAGGCGACTAGGCCGACGGCTTGGCCGTCGGCACAGAAGATGGGCTAGGCTAACGGCCGTTTGGGCGTTGTGGGGCCCTCGACGAAGGGGCCGACGGCAACTGTGCCGACGGCGACGTCCCACCGTCGGGCTAGCGACTGTGCCGACGGCCAGACGTGTGCCGACAGCTCCTATGGCTGTGCCGATGCCATATTGTGCCGACGGCAAGGTGCCGACGGTTGCCGTCGGCACAGGCGTGGGCCGACGGTGAGGCAGGCTGTGCCGACGGCCGCCGGCCATCGGCCCCTCGGCGGGTTCCCGTAGTGTGATGTGCGAGCCTGGGAGGATTTACAAACATTTGATGCATGGACAAAGAGGAACGGAAGCAATCTTTATTGAGAGAGATCATGAGAGTTCACGATTATATCAGATCCGACAATTAGTCACACACATCATAGAAAAGGCCGAGCAGAGAACAAGTTCACGATCATGTCCTGATATTCGATCCGACTGCACGATCGAGTCACTCGCCATCAATCCTACCTGGCTCCACCAATAAGAAGAGCAGGCAGCGAGACGGCAAGTCCGGCATCCCATCCAGCTTCGCCGTGCACCGCAGCAGCATGAACCGTAAGTCCTTAACCGTATCCTTCTCTTCCAGCATCAGCCTCACCTCCAGCGGCACGCGCTCCTGCCGCTCGCGCCGGCTCTGAAGGCTCGCGTACAGCTGGTCGGGCATCCCCAACCCCTCACCACTGACCACCACGGGCACCTCGACGACGCTCTTCGCCGGGACGCAGAACCCGTCGAGGTCGGAGGCGAAGGCCAGGGGCACGCCGCCGTACTGCACCGTCGCCCGCGCCGCAAAGCAGTGCCGCCACACGTTGCCGTTCTTGACGCGGAGGGCGACGCGGAAGGAGGGCGGCGTGGACCCCGCGCCCGCGCTCCGGACGAGGCCATCGTAGCCGCTGACGGTCGCGGAGAACTCGGGCGTAGTGGAGTCCATCGTTAAACTGACGACGATGATGACGGTCGCGGCGAGCAGACCCACGGAAACGATCAACACCCCCGCGAGCCGAGGGTGCATCTGCGCGAAGTTTTCTCCATGGATGGATGTTACCTACCTCAGAGGTGATGAGGTCGCCTAGATTCAAGTTTGGAGCCTTTTCTTTTGATGATGAAATGAAATGAAACTAACTGACGTTAATTAGGTTTTCGTCATGGACGCGCGATATGCGCGTCATGGACGCCGTCTCGCACGTAGAAGACAGAGATAATTAGGTACAGGCCGTCCGATCACCATAGTTTCTCTTTCATCCAACGCGCTCTGCATATCGTTCGATCTATTGCTGCCTGGATATGGATCCAGTCCCAAACTGCTTCCAGCTGAGACCTGGTCACCTGGCCGATATGTTCGTGCATGCAGCAGTTGGGCTCACGAACTGAACCCACGGGCTGACAGGCATATAGTGTTCGGAATTTACACGTGGTTCGGAAACCACAACCATGGGCGTAGACCTGGAACAGCCGGCCTACCATGCCATCCCTGCCGATCCGCACCACGACCAACCACCCGTCCTCGGCAACGCGCCACCGCCGGCGACTTGCAAAGAAGAATGGGCCTTTCCAATCGCAATACTTGTTTCGCTTGTACTCATGGTGGTCATGATTGGGCCCATGGAGTACCTGGTGCAGACCAACATGCCGGATTTCTCCGTCGCCCTCGCCGGCGGCTACCACGGCATCGACGTGGCCCGACCGGCCAGCGTCGTCTCGCTGGCGTTCAACCTCACGCTGCGGATGACCAAGGCGTGCGCCGACCGCGCCGAGGTGGTCCTCACATACTCGGGCGTCGCGCTCGGCTGGGCGCGCGTGGAGCCGCGCGGCTGCGTGTCCCGGGAGCCCTGGGGGAGAGACGTCGAGGTGGTCAGCAAGGCCCACGGCGTGGGTCTCTCCAGAAGCCTCCGGGAGCGCATTGGCGGCGGAGTGGCGCCGTTCCGGGCAGGTCGAGCTCAACGCCGACGTGCTGATATACACCGACCGTGGCAAGCTGAACATGTTTTTCACCAATTAACGTGGTATTTTGTTGTTGTGGCACTTTTCCTTTTGGTGGGAAAAATAAAAGGCTAGCACAGTTAAATTTAACATTTTTATAAGTAAGAGACATATTGTAATACTTTTCATTGATGTTCAAACATCGTCTTCGGCTGCTTGTTTGCGGTGGTTTTCTGGGACACAATCGGTGGCCGCTTCCTACGTGATGCCGACGTCCGCCACCTCCTGGAATACGCCGCTCCCGCGGCGGCCGACACGTTGCCCGCCTCCGCATCTACCTTCATCATCCTTTGCTGCTAGCATATATATTTGGAAGCACCGGAACAAGGTCATTTTCAGAATGACAACCCATCGCTCCCTCGACTCCTGGCCGCTTGTCACCGCGATGCCGCGCGGTGGTGCGCCGGAGCATCAGAAGCTATCCATGGTGACACTGACTCATGGGACGAGTGTTTTGCTCCCCGCCCCTAACCCTTAAACCCCTCTATTCTCTCTATTTCCTCCCTCGAGTACTTCTACTGAAAACAGTTGGTTTTTTAGTCTTTTTTATGAATGGAAAATTCAGGTGGGAAACCTATCCCGAGATGACCATTCAATTTTTTTTTTAAGATTTGATTAATTGTATGAATAAAAAGGTTACTACAACATTTTAGACACCTTGATTTGTCTTGACACGCACTTTTATTATATGCAGATTTGATGTCATATATTTTGATACTCTTTTCTATAAATTTAGTAGTTACTTCCTCCATCTCATAAAAAGTTGTGGCAAGTTTCGAACGGATGGAGTAGATTTCTAAAAATTTGACCTAGACGAAAAGTGAAAGAAGTCCACATAAACCCCTTTGGAAAAGAGAACCCCCTAACTATTACCCAAATTCTTCGGAGCGGGCGCGTGCCAGATGAACATCCTAAGCACACACGCTAAACAACAAAACGAGCTGAGGGGAAGTATCTCTCGTTGGACGAGTCGAGCACACGCGCGTAGCAGCAAACCTCTCTCCCTATCCCTTCGGCAACCTTCTGCCACGGATTCTCGCCGCCTAATTAACCATCCATCTTCCCCACCGGCGCATATCTCCCGCCGCCGCCAAACCCTCCACCGTTCTCCTCCGGCGCTGCTTCTCACCCCGGTCTCCTTCGAATTTTGGTGCTCCCGCGTCATCATGCTGCTCCGGCGAGCGGCGACATCCCACTCCGCCACCGTTTATCGCCAATTTCAGGCTCGCCTCACCACCCCTGACTTCCTTCGCCGGCGGACCACCCAACAAGCGTGCTGCACTCGGTCCATGCGCCGGCAGGGAACACTGCAGCACGCCCCACGCCGGCTCCCCAACGCACCACCCGCCATCCGGTTCCCTTCCCTGTGGACCAGCGCCTTGGCTGCCTGCGCCGGCTGACCAACCCAGCGCGCCGCCTGCACCTACCCCGACCTCTCGCTCCAACAGAATCCCCTCCATGTACCTTCTCTGAATCGCGCTGCCGGCCTCTCGCTCCATGGGATGCAGGCTGGTTGACTGAATTTTGCCGACTTGTTTCACTCCTGAAGCTACATAATCCCTGTTCAGTTTATGCATCACTTCAGTTTGTTGTGTATTATGTCTTTCTTGGTTCCTGGCTTAGATACGAGACTAGATCTCGCGAGATCGAGGCTGTAGCTTACTGCTCCATAGTGGGCAAGCTCCAAAGAAGAAAGTGAATTTTATGCCTAGCTCCAATGCAGCAATGGAATTTTAGTGCCTCATCACGTAATTTTGGTGCTCGACAAATCAACTTTCTACTGCTAGATATTTTTGATGCCGGAAAACACAACTTCCGTGCTCAAAAGCGCAATTTTGATGCCGAAAAGAGCAAATTTACTGTGTGATCCCACAACTTTGATATCAAACGGCGCAACTTTGATGCACAAAAGAGCAAATTTGATGCTAGACGGTGCAAGTTTGATATCTGACGGTGCAACTTTGGTGCCGGAAGATGCAACTTTAGTGCCTAAAAGAGCAAGTTTGATGTCCGATGGCCCAACTTTGGTGTCCGGTGGTACAAAGCTGTCTACCGATGTTATCAAGTTACTTTCCAGATGATAACTTGGCCAAGGATGCCACTCAGAGTTATTGAGGCAAAAAATTGAGATAATTGAGCAATTACTATGTGTTGTGATAATCAATTGTCTGAAATTTGCTTCCTTCGGATCAAAGTTGCTTCGTCCTGCACCAAAGTCGTTTTTTCGTTGCCAAATTTACTTCGTCGGAATCAATTTCGTTTTGTGGGGCACCAAAGTTGTTTCTTCCTTCCAAACATTTCTAAGTTGCTTTTAGTTATTATAAAGTTGCCTACTGTTGTTCTGAAATTTCCTATAGCGGTTGCGAAGTTGCTTCTGATATTCTGAATCTAATATATTCTTCACGCAACGAAGTTGCTTCTTGGTGGAGCAAATTTGGTTCCAATAGAGCAACTATGGTGCGCAACATTGCAACTTTGGTATCCGATGGTGCAATTCTGGTGCACAACTTTGTAGCCGACAAATCATGAGCACGATCCAATAATTTTTTTCCCTCTTGTCCTCTGTCCTTATTTTGTTCTCCCGTCCCTTTATTTCCTAACAAGTAATCCATATCAGAAAAAATGAGGAATAGACCCGGTCAATCTCTCCACTATGCCCCTTGTGTGCCTCGCGCCAAAGAATTTTGGTGCCAGACGATGTAATTTTTGAATCATGCGGAGCAACTTTAGCATCCGATAAAGCAATTTTGGTACCCGACGACGCAACTTTGGTACATGACGACCCAAATTTGGCGTCCATCGAAGAAACTATAGTGCCCTACGGAGCAATTTTGATGCCCAACTGAGCAACTTTGGTTCATGATAAAGCAACTTTTGTGCGTGATAAAGCAACTTTGATGTCCAATGGTGCAATTCTCACACCCAAGTATTTTTCCTTTTTTTCTCTATCTTTGTTTCTTCTCATGCCTCTTTCTTTACCAACGAGTAATCCCTACGCAGCCCCTTATGTGCCTCGCGCCAAAGCGACAGTCGCACGAGTTCGTGGGGCGTGGAGGCAGCCACAATGAACCAAACCTTCTAAATTGGATCATGGCAAAGCCGATGACCTGTAGTTACATGTGTAGTTGTTTTCGATGCACTACCAGCTTTTAGTTAATGTGAAGTGCCTATCACTAGTTGTAAAGTTGCACCTCTATTGCGAAGGTGTTAAGTTGATTTTAGTGCCTCAAAGAAACTTTGGTCCTTCACGACCGCAACTTTGGTGTTGACATGCCAATTTTATTTCCGACGGTGGAATTCTAGTGATCAACAATCAACTTAACACAACTTAGGTGGTCGAAAGCGCAACTTGGTGCCCTTGAGTTCTCGAGTGCCTCTATGGACCTTTTCGAGGACCGCTCTTGACATCTGGTGAAACATCGACCGCCATCGGTGTGGATGGTGACCCCCCCCCCCCCATTCGCAACACCTTAGGAAATTTAATATCACCGACACACAATTTCAAATTTTGGTAACTATAGTGCATATAGTGAAAATTACAACTGCGGTAATTTTTGGCCAGTAATTATTATATGATTTTAGGAAAGAAGCTAGCATTTTTAGCAACTATTATGTAATTATAGGCAACAAATTGGCACCTATATGAGACCGAGATTTGGTGCTCCTGGACACTAGTGCTCCTGCTATTTAAAAATAAATAAAAATCATATTTATGTGTTTTAAAAAAATTAAAAAAATCATGGTGTAGCCAATGAATTATCCCATAAACGTGCAAAATTTTAATTTCAAATATAAAAAATTCTGGGCTACACAAAAATAGTAAACGTGTGGATCTGGATATACATATTTCAAATCTCCAAATTTCAATAGATTTTGTCTTTTTTGTGTAGTCTACAATATAAAGAATTTCATATTAAAATTTTACACGCTTGTAGGTTAGGTTATTTATTATGTCCAGATTTTTTTTGAAACAAATACGTATGATTTTCGAATTTTTTAAAACAGCAGGAGCACTGGTGCCCATGAGTCAAATACACTTTTCCCACCTATATGTGGATTTTAGGCAACTTCAAGGTAGGGAGAGGGGCGCGCCACACCGGGAGGTCGCTCCAGAACTGAGGTCATGTGTTGGAGCGGGAGTTGGGTCGAAAGGAGCGGCATGGCATATGTGTCCGCGGGCCAATCTCCTCTCTCTCCTTGTTCTCTTTTTCCTCCCACCGCATCCCCCTCCTGGTTCTCTCTCTTGCTTCCAGTCAAGACATTTACCATCATCGATTCCGGCTGCCAAAAGTCTCCTCTGCCGCTCCCGTTCACCGGAGGAGCCCCGCCGACCTCCTCTTTCCTAGATCCCCACCGGCCTGACCCCGTTCCCTCGCGTGTTGCTGCTCCGCTTGCTGCTCCAGGCCTAGGCGCGGTCACCGCGGAGGGCGGCGCGTGCGAGGATTCTATCGTGGTCGCCAAATGATGCTCCACGGTGACTGGGAGCAGGAGACGGTGGTGGCACGGGAGGGAGGCTCCGGGGATGAGGGCGGCGATGTGCAGGCCCATGGCGGCAGGGTCCAGCGCGGGAGCAGCTGGTGTGGCGGCGGCGGTTGAGGAACACGTGCGTGGGGTGGAGTTCGGTCGAGCAGCAGAGAGAGTAATTTCCGGCGGGGATGAGATATTTTTGGAAGACGAGTGGAGCAGGAACTTTCCTAAATTTGCTGACCGCCCGAGACTACCGACGGGCACGCGGGTGCCCGCTAGACGCACCCTAACTATTAACTGGTTCTCCATATGACCCCCCGACAATCCAGGAAAATTACCCCCACAGGCCAATGAGAGGTGTTTTGATAGTGGTTTCTGTCCACGTGGAGCGTGGTATTTAGCTAGGCCGCACCTGGTCCGGTGCAAACCCACACCGCATCGCTCTCCTCTAGCACCGAATCGTGCTCCTCTGTTTCGCTCCTCCCTCGCACCGCTCGTACATCCTGTTGCGCCGCCGTTGCGCCACTTTCCAGGAGATCTCGCCGGAGTGCGATTGGGACTCATAGAGGTTGCATCCGCCGCCTCCGTCCCCGATTCAAAAAGATTGGAGCTCCCTATTCAAAAAGATTGGAGCTCCGCCGCGGCAGGAAGCGGAACAGGGGTGGGACTTCTACCGCCGCGGCCATGTTCGGGATGACGACCCGGTCGAGGGGGCGCGAGCAGCAGAAATCTTCGCGCTCCAAATCGGCAAGGAACAAGCTTGATGGGAGCGGCGAGCGATTGCCATCGGAGGGCTGCGGGAAAAGGAAAAAGGCCAAGCTTGATGTGATTAGCCGGCGAGTATCATCAGAGAGATCCTCCAAGAAAGGGAAAAGTAACCAGGATAGGGATATGTTGGAGAAGAGGCCCAAGAAGAGAAATAGGGGGGAGGATGAGGATGATGGCTCCTGCTCCTCGGCAGTCAGCTCTCCGCTTCGCGAGCCTTACATGCCTGATGGCACTGAAATAAGCAAACCCATCGACAGTGCGATATCTGACAAGTATAGGGATATGCAAGAGGAGTACTACGCGAAAATAGGTTAGCGATTCAAGTCCCTCGATCTTCAGTCATATTTTGAAGTTTCTTTTCTCATCATATACCATCTAGCCAGCAGAAGACAGTGTTACTGATCATTTTGAAGTCCAAAAATGGAAATTTACAAAAAAAAAACTTAGAAATTTCAGGATATGTTCATTCCACCAACTTTTTTTTCCAGGATATGGCTTCATTGACATTGTTTTAGGTTACATTACAATATTTACAAAAAATGATAAAGAAAAAAACACTGAAGAACTATGATTCCACCAAGTTGAGTTTGATGGCATGCCACTCCATGTGTCACCGAGACCACATCTTGACGGGCATATGTGGGGGCATAAGGCATATCCTGGAAAGTCCAATGTAGATTTGTAGTGCAATACCGCAATGCATCATCCTTGCAATGCTGCATTTTTTGTGTGTGCATATTGGTGTTTACTTTGTGTGTGTTGGTCTTCTTGTAGCACGCCAGATGAAAATGCCCATGCTTTGTGAGCTTACACCTCCAAATTGCCTGGTTAATGATCCAACACTTCTTCACATCCGTGAATCTTCGAAGAAGATAGTGCTTCGTGCTGCTCAATTTATTGTTGGGCTTTCATCATCATTCGGTATAATAACATCCCATCTCATCTAATTTGGCTATTTTTGTGGAAACTTTATGTTTCTTACTAATATATGCGTGAAATTGCAGATGGTGAGCCGCTAGCATGGTGTTCTGGTTTCTGGATTGATTTGGATAGCGAGAAGAGAACTGGTACCGTTGTGACGACTGCACATCTGATTCGCACAAAGCGCCCATCACCGGATGCTTGGTTATGCAAAGATGAGTAAGCTTCTGATGTCAAGGTAATAATCTATTAATAACCTTTGGTTTGTTCTGTCTCAACTCTCAAGTTATCTACTATGGTGGCACGTATCATAGCTAGTTGCAAATTGCATGGATTATGTTGTTATTGTCTAGAAACATTTAAAAAAAACATTACAAGTATTGTCGAAAGGATTGTTATGATCAGAAGTTGGTCTTTATTGGTAGCCATTCTCTTACTACTGTTGTTTCAGGTTACTGTCCACTTGCGGGGTGGCGCCGTTGCAAAGGGCCACCTGCTCTACCACCAGAAGCACTATAATCTTGCTTTCTTCAGGGTTAAAATGCATCAATCTATTCAGTTACCCCATTTTATCGATAAAGTGGAATGTGCTCAAGACATTTTTGAGCTTGGAAGAGATGAATCTGTCAAACTACTGATACATCATGGTAGAGTGAAATATTCGAATCCAGACGTGTATGAGCGGAATCACCATATGTGCATTGAAGGTCCACATCGAGACCGTGAGGTACACATACATTCCACTCGAGTTATAGCTACTGTATTTTTAGTGCTTTATTCGAATGCTACTTCTAATAATATTACCAATTCAAATGTGGTAGTATGATAACGGAGGTCCTGTCATTGACTTAGACGGGAAGGTTGTGGGAATGATCGACAGTTGTCCAGAAGGGTCTTTTATACCTTCTTCAATTTTACTCAAGTGCTTTCATCTGTGGAAAAACTTTGGGTATGTTTTGCTTTTCAGTTCTATTCTACTCAAGCTAATTCGTTCTTATTGTTTATTTCTTGTTCTAAAAAGTAGAGTAAGTTACAAAAATTATATTTGGAGTGGTCTGTTTTATCTTTTTTTTCTTCTCTTTTCCCATCCAATTCATGTTCATGTTTGTACAATTCTTATATTTGAATCCATAAATATTTATTTAGAAAAGATCATGTATAAGTAAGGCTGGGAACATAACCTTGATGAGTCCTAGGTTGTCATCTTAGTAAATAACACATATAGCAAAAATCATGTAAAATGAGGCTAGATTAATGAGGGTCTTATTGTTAAAGAACTAGATGATACCCCGTGCTTTTCTGCGGAAAATTTTGGATAAGCATACATGAGTATTATTATGAAATTGGTGAATGAAAATGTTAATTAGGTATTTCTGGTCACTACAACATGATTTTAAGATTTCAAGAGTGCCCCAACATATTTACTCACCACTCGAAGAACAAAATGTTTTGTGGTACATTTGAACACGGTCAATTTTGTAATAGCAAATAAGAAATATATATATAGGTAAAATAAGCATTGGAGTTCATGGAACACATAAATAGTATGAGTTTGTTGAATATTTATATACTCATTTCATAAGTATAACATCATTAACGATATCAGGTTGAGTAGGTGTGTAGGAGAATGCAAAAAATCGTGGGATCAGCTTATGTCTTTTAAAATATGAGTTGTACATGCTATATTGATCCTGTCATTTTGTTTTTCTTTCTAGATTGTACTGTCAGTGTTTGGATCGATAGAAAGGAAACAGCAGTAAAAACGTTTGGTTAGGGTGGGAATCGGCTGGTACCCTTCTTGTCAGCACTAAATCACTCCCTAGCTCAAACGCTTAACATCGGTAGACGACAACAACTTGCTTATTGATACATGAAGACGGAGAAGACAACAATCATCCACATGATCAGGATTAGAAAAAATAAATTTTAGATGCTATAAGCCTATAAGTAAAGGATCAATATTTCAGATCAATGAGTTATAAGTAAACTGAACTTATCTAGCTACTTACTTCCAGAAGTAAAAAAACAGACAGCTAGATGCGTTAGTTAAGTCTTTTTAAAGGGCATCGCGTAAAAGTTGATTGAAGTGATTTTGTGATCTTGACATGCTAAAGACTGAAGTCTTTAAACTCGGTGAATAGAGGTTCATAAGGAGGCAGCAGCGAGATCATTTATTTTTAAGAACAATACATTCAATCGTTTCATAGCCGCACATCGTTTCGCATTTTCATGCAACAGATCATCCCAAGAACTGAGAGAAAAACCACTTCCACGAAGAGACAAAAGACTATGCCTCTCAGTTCTCAGTTCTGATTATCCGAAGAAACTGAGAGAAAAACCACTTCCACGAAGAGACAAAAGACTATGCCTCTCAGTTCTCAGTTCTGATCAATAATCATACATAATTTAGATGCCAGAAATAGCACTGCACCCTCTTGACCTCATTTTCATCTCATCAAACATATCAGCAGCAAGCAAATAATACCTCCAGATCACAGGCACCAAACATATTTGTTGCGGGTATGAAAGGCAAATGTGTCAACATGTAATCAATACACCAGACCGGCGATGTCAAGGAGCAGGAGTTGAGCACCTCTTCTTATATACAGATGCCGGCGATTGAGAGAAGAGCGGTTGGCCAGAGAGGATAGCTATGAGGTAATGGAAGCAACATGCAGCTTAACCTGCAAAGGCAAAGGGGATATGCTGAGGCGTGGGTATAAATTAAGAGGAGTGGCTGCATCTCCTCAAGGCATATGATGGAAGATAGAGAGACGTGGAGGACATTAAAACGCACTGAGGAGGATTAGTAATCCACGCCCATGAAGTTCTTCCGTTACAGACTGGGCGGCAATGAATACGTGGGTACTCTGGGTTTTGTCACTAATTTTCTTGTCGATTGGGTTGTTGCACAAATAAAATATAAATTAATGTGGACAATTTCCGGTGGAAAATGGTGGCAGTTTTTTTGCTGAGGTGGAAGAATTGCTTAGGTCCAAACCTTGCATGTCGAGAGAAATAAGGTAGTGGGGGGGGGGAGGGGGGCTCCCTTTAGATATAAAAGATTAGATACTGTTCTTCTATATTTAAATTTTCTTTTGTATAGGCGCATCCGTCGACCACACCTTGGATTGAAACTTTTTGCCATCAGCCTTCTAAACCCTGTTCAAGTTGAGGATATATTGATTGAATATAAGATTAATGAGGGTCTTATTGTTAACGAGGTAAATACTGTTTGTTGTCGCTTTCCTGAGTTTGCTTGTTTTCTCATTTGTACTAAGGATTAGTTATTGCAATTCAACATCAGGTGTCAGCAGGCTCTCCTGCCGAAAGATGTGGAATTCGACTTGGGGACGTTGTTGAATGTTTCAATGGAAAATGTGTTTCTACTGTTGTGGAGGTTTGGTGCACTAGATGTTTATTATTGTTAGGTTTAGGTAGAATGAATAGATATCATTTTTTTGTGACATTTACATTCTACTCTCACTATTTTAGAATACATGTATTTCAGACTCTTCATTTTAACTCCAAATTCTTGTCCTTCAATACGTATTCAGTTTAAGTCAATTTTTCTTATCTTGCCCTTCGCTGATGCCATCAAGAAAAGAGCTAATTAGCACTTGTTGATGCCTGACCTTCCCAATTAATTAAAAGGAAACTTTACATAGAAGGACAATGATTTTCTTTGAAGGAAATGAGAGTTTAACAGACGAAATTAACATTACTATTACACTTGTTACAAACAACCGAGGTCATCGACTCTAGGCACACTTGGCAGAAGCATCGACTCCTTGTGTTCTGGCAAAATTTCTTAGTTCCTGTGCAGCTCTGTTGCTCTCTCTTTAAACTTTGGTAGTTCTTCACTCCGAGAAGAACTGCAGCAGATTATGTCTCCTGCTAGCAGTACATCATCATGATCGGTGCACCATTTTCCTGGGCAATGCTCTGTGAAACAGAAGGAAGCAGACTCGGTCTCAATGACAACCGACCCTACATAGAGTTTGGTCAGGTGTCGAAGCTGCACAACTACCGCGACAATCTCTGCTACATCTGGATGCGCACAACTGAATACTTTGCCCTACTAAGAGCATACATTTCCTCAATGATTTCTTGCAACCATCCCCGCACTTCCCTGCCTGTGGCTTCAACAAAGGATCTGTCAGTATTCAGTTTAATCCACCTCGAATCATGTTTTGTCCATGACCCTCGGATCACGGTCTGTTGTTTCATCTGCCACCTTGCCTCCGCATACAGTGGTTGTTTCCCTTTTTGTGTCCCTGCTGTTTATTTCTGACAATCTGGATGGATTCTTTTCAATCGAGGACACGGCCAGGAGAATCAACCTTTGTCACTCATGCATAATGTCATTTCCCAGATCCCATGCCCTCCAAATCATCATTATGATTTTGCATCTCGTTTCTTCAGTGACAACTGCAAGGAGAATAGTAAGCCATTCCAGCAGCAGTTCCCTGAAGGTTTCCTGTGAAGGAAAATCACACACTTTTTGTGTAATGCAGATAGAAGGGTCCATGACTTTGTTGCACCAAACCGTGGCATGTTGGGGTCTCTGGACCTTGACCACACATATTAAAGATTGTCCAATTCCAGGGTTCGTGCCCATTTTTATCTCTGGTGCTAGACAGTCGATGGCTATATGTGAGGCAAGGATTCCGCTTTACCTTCGTGTTCCAGATGGTGCTCCATATCTTCCTGCTGCAGTCCCCTCTTAATCTATCACTTCCATTGTTGGCGATGTTCAGAAATTCCTTAAGAGTAAAGCTTGTACACACTTTGTACAGAGAAGCAAGCAATTTTCAAAGTTACAACCAATAAAATCTTCTACATCTCAGGTGGGTAACTTGATCGGTGATCGCTTCCACCTCATGCTCTGGAACAAGCAGTGCAGAGGAGTGTTCCGTTGCTTGGTTTCTAATTTGCCAGCTGGTGAACCCAACATAGCCATGATTGAGTGTGCAAACCCAACACAGTAAACCAACTTTCTCGTGGAATGCAGTGATCAGGAATGATTTGTACCTTCTTCCCATCCCCTTATCTTCTTGATTTGGCCTTTCTTCAGAAGCGCAAATCCGTCTTCTATTCCCCACCAAGCTGGAGATGCGGCAGTAGCAAACACCATGTCTATTAGGTTCTCCTTCAAATAACATTTCTTTTCAGGAGCCCCTCACTCATGTAGGCCATCATAACATTTAGGTTTGATCATGTTCTATCACGACATTCAATGAACTTTGTGGTGTCTCTCTTCGTCTCCCCACATAACTTCCTTATCATCATGTAATCATCAGAGAAATCTGCAGACATTTGAAGACACCTCATAATTTAGATTATAAGGGCCTTAGCAACTGACTTCTAGAAAAATTTCTTTCCACTGTACAAATAAGTACTTCTCAGATCAATTCCAGTCATTTTGTGAATTTATCCTTGATCGGCTAGAGTTGGCTACCTTTCATGTGTTCTTCAGAATCGGGAGCCCTAGATATTTCTCCTTGAAATCTGAGTTGGTCTCTGGCAAAGTATGATTGATCTCTATTCTTTAGTTGCGTCACATCTGGGCAATCTTCACCATAGGGGACAGAACACTTGCCGATGCTGTGGAGCTGACTTGTGCACTTCTTGTACAAATTCAACGATGCATGTGTTGTACACTCTTGCTGGCCCAATTCCTTAAATTAGATCAGACTGTCGTCCGCGTGACTTTGTGCTCAAAGAGTGCTAGCAGCTGATTGGGGTTGACATCAGGGTCTTTGGTGTACAACACCTTGAAGAAATCTGAGGCCATTTGTTCCGATGTTTCTGCACTCTCCACCCAAATTCCATCTGCATCTTTCAGTCTCATGATCCTATCTTTGTTGGATGCCAGCTTGCCTTCATATGGAAGTACCTGTTGCTCTGGTCTCCTCTCAGCTATTCCAGTCAGGACCTCTTCCTCTACTAGTTTTTCTGTGCAGAGGCATGTCAACATCCCCTGAAGCTTTGTTGATACTATTTGCTGGAAATATTGACATTTCGCTCACATTTAGTACCTGTGCCAACTAACACTTAATCTTGTGCGCAACTCTAAAATGAAATCTGTTTTGAAATGGAGGGGGCATTGCGTTATGCTATTCTTCTCTTTATTTTTTTGCTACTGTTTATCAGTTAGAAAACATGTTGCTGAGCATAGTGGTGAACAGCGGAGATGGCCTTAGTTCTGATCTAGATGTGGAGGTAAGCTTACTTTTATGTTCTAATAGTGATTTACTTGATCTGCGATGTCTGTATTTTTATATGAAATCGTGATTAACACAATGTTATCAATAAGAAATATGTCTTGTTGGCTTTACAGATTCAGGTATACTTCCCGCGTAGATATCTTCGAAGAATCAAAAAATTGACTGTGAAGGTATCTGAAGATGGTGAATTTGTTGCAAGAGGTATACAGGTTTTCTCAGCAAATTCTTATTTTAAAGATGATCCATATTGTTTGTTCCATGTTTTAGGTATATAAATTCTCCATGGGCAGAGTTAGTATAATTTAGGCTCCAAAATATAGGAGCATGTATGTACAATATATATGCATACGCCAAAATGCGTCAGATAATCAAGAAAAAAATCCCGCTCTCCCATGTCCATTCTTTGCCTCCAAAGGTCAAGCAGGCAACAGCCGACCATCTGCAAGCCAGCCATGCACGGCGTGCACATTGACCATGGCACCCTATTGTTTTTACCTTTGGGATGAGGACCCACTCTGGCACACTGCTCTATCACCTCTTGTGGAACCAGAACAGCATTTAGGAAGGAAGCCAAGACCTTCCTTAATCCTTAGTGATGGTGTCACCAATTAGGTCTCAATGCTCTTGGTAAAGCTTGTCGTAAAATCGTAAATGCCTGGGATGACTTGATTTACATGGATACAAAATATTTTTTTTCGAGGTGGACGGGGGGGGGGGGACCCCACGGTTTGGATACAAAATATTCACCTTTATTTTTGGACTTCGCAAAAAAAATGCTTTAACTGAGTTGTATTTATTTGTGTATCTTCCCGTATGGTCACTTGAACCAGTACTTCACCAAGTGAGTCCAGGCAAGTGACAATTGCTTTTTTTTGCATCTTTATTATTGTGGTCTGAACTATGTATGGTGTCTTGTGCTGTTTGTATAATATAAGGGAGGGCATGTTTAAAATGACAAAAATAGATTTTATGTCAAATCCTTATACTTTACCCGCGTCTTGCAAATGCCTCCTGATCTTTTGGGAGATAGTGAAGCCATTGCCTAATCTTTTGGGGGACACTAAATTAGTAGTCCTCCTATCTTTGCTTCAGACTTGTCTCACAGCTAGCAAATATATCGTGTACTTTTCTCACAGCAATCTATTGTCTGCGTTTTCTTTAATAGGCCAGAGGAGGAACTTTGTTATGCCTATTAAGCACTAGGAGGAAAGAGGAGGTAGCAGCTAAGTAGCTAACTGAGCCTACAACATAGATAGTCTCGTCATGAACTGTTGTGTATGCGCCTTTCGTTTAGCATTTTGTAACGGATATGAAGGACAGGCAGACACCGGTGTGTTGGACCTCGGACGTACATTGTCGTGGATTAGACACATATCGGCAGGCACTTTACTGGATCATATACCAAACAGAAGTGCTCCAGCATAACCTGCTGCCTCTTCCTGCCCGAGGCACAGGCTTGTGCTGCTGCCGACAGTTTGCACCTTCTTCAGAGAAGCTACGTTGCCGGATTATTTCTACACTTCCGCTAAAGAACAGTCGACTGATTTATTTTAGACAATAGTCGAATTTTATCTCCGTAGTTGTTCTGGTTTATTCTGGCTTCATCTTTTTTATTACACGGTTGTTTTCCAGCAGGACTACCGATTCAATTGGCCATTTCCAAATTTGGGCATTTCCCTTGGCTTAGCTGAGTTGTGAGACGTGGCGGCAGGATGACATATCTCCAAAACTACCTGTTGTTGTTTTCCTCCCAGCTCGAGTTCTACCCTTTGGCAACTACAAACATGGCTGTCCGTATTTCCGCAAGCCCCCCGCGATTGTTATAGCCTTCATCTGTCCCTAAACATGGCTGTCCGTATTTCCGTTAGGCTGCATGGATTTTACTGGTACTTTGTGCCAATTGTTCTTTATGTGGTAAAATCGATAATCCTACACCTACGGACAAGTGATTACGGACTAAAGTTACGGACAGATGTGGCTGAATACAGTTGGTGTAATCCTGTGGATGGTTCCGGAAATTGCTCACCCCGATGCACCGCCTGCTTGCCACATCAGTCCGTAGGTGCGATCCGTAGAGAATCTGCGCGTATGTGTAGCATTACTCTGGCAAAATTTGCAGCCCATTACATTAGCACTTACATGATCTGGAAAATGTAAAATTGATGAAACAATATTGCAAATTTACTTCTGAAATTACATAGACTAATTTGTCATCTTGTATTGTACACATTCTCTATGTAGCAAGTTACAATTCACTACACTAGTATATACATGATCTGAAACATGTAATTTTAGACAAACAACACGGTAACTTTGGACTTTAAATGATGTAAAATGGGTTTTGTCTCTTTTCACCCTTTTATTTCTTGCTAATATGGGTAGCTAGTTGAACCACTAGCCCCCATTTAAAACTTGTTACTTGTTGTTTCATCTACACAAAACATGTGATTTTTTTCCTCTATGACAAAAGTGACTTTTGACGAATTGGAAATCAGTCAAATGCCTTCATCTAAACGAAACATGTGTTTTTTCGTCCGTGCCACATGTCATCTTATGACTGGAAGAAAAAGTGACTTATGACGAATTGTAAATCAGTCAAATTACAAATCTTCCGGCCAGAACACTGCCGATGAAGATGGAGGCAGCGAACAGCACCTTGAGAAGCTGGGCAACACTGAAATTGCGTACTCTAAAAATCAGTTATGATGTGCAGCCTGGAAGGATTTACAAACATTTGATGCATGGACAAGGAGGAACGGAAGCACTCTTTATTGAGAGAGATCATAAGAGTTCACTAATTCACGGCAATCGCACACATCATAGAAAAGGCCGAGCAGAGAACAAGTTCACGATCATATCCTGATAGTCGATCCTACTGCACGATCGAGTCACTCGCCATCAATCCTACCTGGCTCCACCAAGAAGAAGAGCAGGCAGCGAGACGGCAAGTCCGGCATCCCATCCAGCATCGCCGTGCACCGCAGCAGCATGAACCGTAAGTCCTTAACCGTATCCTTCTCTTTCAGCATCAGCCTCACCTCCAGCGGCACGCGCTCCTGCCGCTCGCGCCGGCTCTGAAGGCTCATGTACAGCTGGTCGGGCATCCCCAGCCCCTCGCCGGTGGCAACGACGGGCACCTCCACGACGCTCTTCGCCGGGACGCAGAACCCGTCGAGATCGGCGAAGGCTAGGGGCACGCCGTCGTACTCCACCGTCGTCCGCGCCTCGAAGCAGCAGTGCCGCCACACGTTGCCGTTCTTGACGCGGAGGGCGACGCGGAAGGAGGGCGGCGTGGCCCCCGCGCCCGCGCTCCGGACGAGGCCATCGTAGCCGCTGACGGTCGCGGAGAACTCGGGCGTAGTGGAGTCCATCGTTAAACTGACGACGATGATGACGGTCGCGGCGAGCAGACCCACGGAAACGATCAACACCCCCGCGAGCCTCTGCGCGAAGTTTTCTTCCATGGATGGATGTTACCTACCTCAGAGGTGATGAGGTCGCCTAGATTCAAGTTTGGAGCCTTTTCTTTTGATGATGAAATGAAATGAAACTAACTGACGCCGTTAATTAGGTTTTCGTCATGGACGCGCGATATGCGCGTCATGGACGCCGTCTCGCACGTAGAAGGCGGAGATAATTAGGTACAGGCCGTTCGATCACCATAGTTTCTCTTTCATCCAACGCGCTCTGCATATCGTTCGATCTATTGCTGCCTGGATATGGATCCAGTCCCAAACTGCTTCCAGCTGAGACCTGGTCACCTGGCCGATATGTTCGTGCATGCAGCAGTTGGGCTCACGAACTGAACCCACGGGCCGACAGGCATATAGTGTTCGGAATTTACACGTGGTTCGGAAACCACAACCATGGGCGTAGACCTGGAACAGCCGGCCTACCACGCCATCCCTGCCGATCCGCACCACGACCAACCACCCATCCTCGGCAACGCGCCACCGCCGGCGACTTGCAAAGAAGAATGGGCCTTTCCAATCGCAATACTTGTTTCGCTTGTACTCATGGTGGTCATGATTGGGCCCGTGGAGTACCTAGTGCAGACCAACATGCCGGCTTTCTCCGTCGCCCTCGCCGGCGGCTACCACGGCATCGTCGTGGCCCGACCGGCCAGCGTCGTCTCGCCGGCGTTCAACCTCACGCTGCGGATGACCAAGGCGTGCGCCGACCGCGCCGAGGTGGTCCTCACATACTCGGGCGTCGCGCTCGGCTGGGCGCGCGTGGAGCCGCGCGGCTGCGTGTCCCGGGAGCCCTGGGGGAGAGACGTCGAGGTGGTCACCAAGGCCCACGGCGTGGGTCTCTCCAGAAGCCTCCGGGAGCGCATGGCGGCGGAGTGGCGCCGTTCCGGGCAGGTCGAGCTCAACGCCGACGTGCTGATATACACCGACCGCGGCAAGCTGAGCTACCTCGCCGACGATACCCGTGACAAGGTGATGCGCTGTAAGGTGGTGATGATTGCGGACGGACTTCAGCCGGAGCCAGAACCTTGCACATGGTATTTTCTACGGCCTTACAATTACGATAAATTCCAGTCAAGACCGTGACATATATATCTTTTTTTTTGCGGGTCGTGACATATATATCTTTGGATCAACAATGGATTTTCTAATGAATCACGAAGGAATAAAATTTCCTACAAGAGCTTTTTATGCATCCCACGGATGAAAGGAATGATCTTGTGTATTCTGTGTGATGATTTCATTCGAATATATACCAGATCTTGAATGTATATATATGCCACAGAACTATATATCTAGTAGAAATTATAAGGACTAGGACTTTGTATCCCGAAGTAATTAGTTATTCTTCATCAGTAATTTTGCAGTAGTAATTTCTTAAAAGGGTTTCTTCAACAGTGTTTCAGCGCTACGTCGCAAGAATTGCTCGATCGATTCGTCGCCTCTTTCAATCGGGGAAAATACTAATGTGAACTTTTAAAAATTAGTGTATCCTTCCTCATCTCTTTTATACGGAAATATACTACTACCTACTTTTACAAAAATACTCCTTCATTGCTCTCCCCTTTTACTCAAGAAACATACTAGTGCCTTATTTATACACTAGTACAAATGCTCGTGTGTTGCCACAGGTTCTCAAATTTATTTCTTAATACACATATATAATTCATAACTTACTATAAAAATTTAAAAACAAATCAGGGATATCATAATATACTACAACATGATAATACCGAACACAATAACAAGATAAACATTGTTGTGCTTCTGTGTGGTTTCAAGTTCTAGGTCTTCTTGTTACTCTTTCGCGGCAAGTCCCACACCTTTGTTCCGACAGTCATAACTATGATATTCATAAATATCCAGAAATAACCCTGGATTGTAGCCTTCTATGTTCAACATACAAAAATGGTTTAGCAAATCTTCAATAACGGTTGGGATAAAAAACTCTATCGGCAAGCCGGTGGTGCAGATGCTAATTTTTTTTTTGCAGCAATGTATCCTCATAACTCATAAGAGCTCGAGAGTATTTGTTATGAGGATGAGAATATTTAATCCTCGTGTCTCATGTGAACGTGTAAAGGGTATCTTCGAATATTCAAATATACAATGATAACAATGATAATGTAACCCGCAAAAAAAACATAGTCTGAATTTTTATTATAAGAGTAGATTACTACAAAGAGACAAATGAATGGTCATCTACTCCTTTCGCCCTACCAACCACACATGAATTATCGTAGCGAGCAACCCCTTTCTATCTGCACTCCGTCTTCGCTCAACACAAGGACTCGTCAACATGCACCGCATGCCACCGCCAACCCTAGAGACTCATCGTCATGCACCACATGCCATTGTGAGAGTACCAACCTACCAACCATACACATATACAATCTATATAACTGAATCTTGTAACATCAAAGAATTGGTCTCACATGCGCCGTGCTACCAGTGCATCCCCGGACATTGGCGACCATCAACATCCCTTCTCCGGATACCTAAGGAAGAGAGATACATATTTGATCTCCAATCATTTAGGAGGTAAAAAATCTATCGAACTGTTTTAATACAATAAAGAAAACTGGAAGCCTTTTGAGTAACTACTACGTAACTGAAAAAATTATCAGAGAAAATGGTGTATAACCGAATCGTCTGAACCCTAAATTAAATCCAAGTGCGGCCATCAGATCAAATACAGTTTTTGCTAGTGAAAAATGTACATATGTATGTAGAAGCGGAGGACATGATGTAGTAGTTAATACATACACCAGCGGGACTTGATGGTGAACAATTAATAAGCAAGTTACACAAATCAGATACGCAGTCATTTCTGCAATATTGCCTTTTGTAAGTTCCGCTTTCTTTCATATTTATGTTCCTATTTTATGAAATTGCCAACAATTTGATGGAGTTAGTGGGATTGAAGCAATGTAATCCTACCATTGTCATCTTTGAGAAGCTTGATGTTTAAGATTACATCAGCTACTCCAAAGTCTTTTATCTCAAAGCAGCGAGATAGGAACTCTGAAAGATCGAGATGTCGCCTAGAGGGGGGGTGAATAGGCAATTAAAAAACTCTTACGGATTTGTCTTGTAATAATGCGGAATTAAACTATCGTTTAGTTTACAAGCACAAACACTAAATATGCTAAGCTCAACTAAGTGTAACAATAGCAACTAGAGCTAACCAAGATAGGCACAAGATATATGTAGCACAAGTGATAGCAAGATATATGTACTTCAAGCACGATGGCTATCACAAGGAAAGAGAGCTCGGGTATAGAAATAACCGAGGCACGCGGAGACGAGGATGTATTCCCGTGTTCCCTTCCTTTGCAAGAAGGTACGTCACGTTTGGAGGAGTGGAGGTCCCACGAAGGATTCCCCGCGCCACGAAGGCTCACCCTATTCTCCCCCACACCCACGAAGGATAATGACCCTTTCCTTATGGTTAGCTTTTCCTCCGCTCCGGAGATGGCAAGCTCCACAACCACTTCACAAGCTCCACGAAGGAGAAGCCCGGGCCTCTTCACAATCTTCTTGAAGAGATCACCGGAGCACCAACCGCCAAGCCAACTAGGAGATCTTCCTCCAAGAGTAACAAGCTCACGGTCTCTCACTCGAACTAATCGTGGTGGAGAGCTCAACACTATGCAATGATGCAAAGCAATAACACTAGAGGTGTGCAAGTCCTTCACTCTCAAATCCCACCCAAGCAACAAATGCTAAGATGAGGAAGAACAATGGGGAAAGTCAACAAATGACTCCAAGATCTAGATCCCAAGAGTTCCCCTCACTTAGAGGAGAAATGGATTGGTGGAAGTGTAGATCTAGATCTCCTCTCTTAGATCCCTCAAGAATGGGCAAGAATCATGGGGGAAATCAAGAGGGGAAGCAAGTTCTTCCAAGACCAACAATGGAGGTGAAGAAAGGGGAAGAACTAGCCCAGCTCAAGGTGGAAGAAGGCTATTTATAGTTAGGAGGAAGAAATAACCGTTGGGGAGAAAAAGACAAAGAAAACGCAAGAAAAACAGGCTGAAAACTCGCCCCAGCCGGTTGACCGGAAGCTGGGCTGAGGAGGCCGGTGGCCTGTCCGGTCGGGCCGGCCTACCAGCCGAGCGGGGCGCATGGGCCGCGCGGGGGAGAAAGGCCCAGGCGGGGCGAGCCGGCCGCGCCCGCCACGCGTGGGCGGCGCGTAAGGGAGCAGGCCCGGGGTCCGGTTGGGCCGGAGATAGCGCCGGGTGGGCCGGTCGGCCACCGGCGATCGGGCCGGACGGGGCAGCTCGACCCACAGGTTGTCGCACCGGACGGCGACCGGGTGGGCCGGCGCTTGGCCCGGCAGGACGGGCGGCCGGCCGGCTGCCCCTCCCCCTTTTTTCTTTTCCTTCTTTTTCTTCTTTTCTCCTTTTTTCCTTTTTTTAAATAACAAATGCTCCCGAACTCCGATTCGAATGAAACCAATTTTTTTTAGAGATAAGAACAAATGCTATCCTATGGAAAGTGAAAACACAAGAATTTGTAGGAGGCGATTTTATCATGAATATAAAAGGTAGAACCTTATATCATGAATAACCGGTAAAATCACCCAACCTCGAAAACGCAATAGAAGATGCATGTGAACTCCGTTTTCGATGAACTTGGGCTTGTTGTAAAGCTAGCAACAAGCTCAAGAACCTCACATATAGAAACACGAAGAAGCAATAAGGATATGCAAAGTATGCAAAGGATTTAGCTCCCTAAGACGATGTGATCAAGTTACTCAACCGAAAGCCCCTCTTAATAGTGCGGCTATCTATCCTATAATCCGGTCTCCCATCAACCACCTCGAGACCGGTAAAAGGAAAACCTATCAAGGTCATACCTTTGCCTTGCGCATCCCGCTTGATCTTGATGATAACATTTCAAGCTCTACACAAGCCGGAATGCCTCACTTGATCAATGTTGCTTAGTGAAGACTCACAAATGCTCCCCCATACACTATGATGGGAAAGCTCCATTGATGCACATCTTCACATGTCCATTATCACCAAATGGACGGCAAGCTTCAAGAATGTGATCCACTCAACATGCTCATCTTGAACTTGCCCAACTCAACCTTGTATCTTCTCATACTCACTTAAGATAGAGCATGGCTAATATTGAGTTTCACATAAGAACTCCATCTTCATTTCTTCTTCTTGATCATATCACATATATATCTTCATATCGATGATCTTGATGCCAATCCACAAGATGTATCTTTATTTACATGGCATGCATACTTGAATCCAACACATGGAATACAAGTAGAACCTATGGAATATTCCTTCATATAAACTCAATGAAAACATTAGTCCATAGGGGTTGTCATTAATTACCAAAACCACACATAGGGGCAATGTACCCTTACAAACTCTTTGACCTCCTTAATAACAGTAAGGCTGGTTCCCGATATCAATATGCCATCAACATAGAGACAAAGGATAACTCTCTCACCCCTACTATGGCTATAGTATATACACTTGTCAGCTTCGTTTACAGCAAAGTCTTCAGAGGTTAATGTTCTTTCGAATTTCTCATATCACTGCTTAGGTGCTTGCTTAATACCGTACAAAGACTTCAAGAACTTACACACATTTCCTTCCTGACCATCTCCATACAAAACCATCAGGCTGCTCTATTTAGGAAAGCTATCTTAACATCTATTTGATGAACGAGAAGACCATGTGAGCCAACCAAGGAAAGTAGTACTCAAATAGTGGTCAGTCAGGCTACATGTGAGTATATATCAAAGAAGTCTTCACCTTCTTTTTGAGTATAACCCTTGGCCACAAGTCGTGCCTTGTACTTTTCAATAGTACCATCAGATCTAAGTTTTTTTTTTGAACACCCATTTGCATCCTACAGGTTTGCACTTATAAGGACGACCAGTAACCTCCCAAATTCCAATGGCTAAGATGGAATCCATCTCGCTACAGACAGCTTCTTTCCCGTAATCAGCATCCTAAGATGCATAGGCTTCTGAAATAGAAGTAGGAGTATCATCCACGAGGTACACAATGAAATCGTGACCAAAAGAACTTTGCAGTCCTCTGTCTCTTGCTCCTTTTGGGAGCTTCATTGTCATCCTCCAGAGGATTATCACAGTGTTCTGTCGCAATGATAGGTTCAGGAATTGTAATTAACTCCTACTTGATGAACTAGGCATCTCCTGATTTGATGAGCTTGACGTGTCTCTCATGGGAAAGATGTTCTCAAAGAAAGTCGCATCATTCGACTCCATAATTGTACCAACATGCATAACGGATACCTCAGAATTCTCTATAAAAAATCTGTAGAAAATGCTATGAAATGCATATCCCAGAAAAACACAATCCACGATTTTTGGTCCAAGCTTGTGCTTCTTGGGTATTGGCACATTCACTTTCGCCAAACAATCCTAAATACGTAAGTATGAGAGTTTCAACCTTTTTCTATCCCATTTCTCAAATAGAGTAATGGTTTTGTTCTTTGTAGAAACATGGTTTTGGACATGACACGCAGTCATTATCGCCTCCCTCACCATATCTTGGATACACTAATGACGAAGATCCTACATGAAGAGCCGGCCGGCGAGGTGACGCAGGCGAGCAGGTCATTTTGGCTGCATGCATGGACACCGAGAAGGATAGGAGGCTTGCCGGTATGTCGGCGGATCAGATGGGATCTACTCGACATCAACCCATACTCATAAACATGCAGATGCCACGGACACACACGGAGCACCGTCTTCAGGAATTCAGGCCCTCCATGCTTGAAGGCATGTGAAAAGAGGTGAGCTCTCCACAACTTGCTAACGTAGATGCAGTAGATGCAGGTCTCTGGTATGTCCACCATCATTGCTCCGGTCTTTGGTTTGTGCGATAGTCATGCCGTGTCGGACATCAACGCGGGACAGTCACATGCCCTTGCCATACACTGCAAAAAAAACATGACGAGCGCATCGATACATGGTTTTTTCCAGCTATTTTTTCTCTGAATTTCTAGGGCAGTAGGTACTCTAATTCACTGACGCTCTATCCTTCGCCATGTCTATGTTCTTCCTTGGTTTACATGGTTCATTGATATGTGATCTAGGTGGGTACAGTGGAAAACAAATTTGCATTTAGCCAGTGCGTGCGATCAGGAGAAGGAAGAAGAAGACATTGCACATGTTGAAAATATAAGCAAATTATCATATTGAATTAATCCGAACTAGTACTTGATAAATCATGACTACATAAATAGAAGATGAGCTAAACATACAGATCAACAGAATAGATAAACAAATAGCATCTATATAAGATAAACCTATCACATCTACTCCAAACAACAGTACTAGAAATTGTAGCAAGATATGAAACGAGAAGGGCGGATATATGTACCGTCCAGCGTTGGCTGCAGTAGTAGCAGCAGCGATGTTGGCGACAACAACATGATCCTGGTTGTTATCGCTCATGTTGAGGTTATCGATGTCCGAGAAGAAGTTGTCGTTCGGGATGTTGCCACTAGTCGCGCGTAAGCGCTCCCCAAAAATATGATTGCCCCTCACCCGTACAGGTCTAGCTACGAGAGGTTCAGGGGCCCTACTGTCCCGCCGCTCGGTGCACGCCGAAGGACGTGATGAGGAAGACGAAGGTGGCAGCGCAATGTACCGGAAATGGACGGTCGCATATGGTGTCTCGTACAGGCTAGGGTTCGTGCCCTCGCTTATATAGTGCGGTTCAGGAAGGTCGTGGGATGCAGCCCACGTTCGAGTCCACGATCCAGAAAAACAGGAACGAAACGGTTGCGTTAACGCGTCCGCTAATAACTCGTAATTACCACACAATTAATTTCTTGAACAAAAAATAGATAAGCTCAGCTCGGCGATATTCCCGCAACCCGCATCGTGACGTGCGTGGCTAGGCGGGTGGCGGAGGAGTGCGCAAGGGCTCTCTCTCTCTCCTCACTCACTTACAAAGACTAGAACAGACCACCTTATATACCACTCCAACTCTCTCCCAACTAGCAATGTGGGACTAAATTTTAGTCCCACCTTGCCATTCCCACATGGGCCAAGATAATTGGAACATGGGCTAAGGCCCAAGACCAAATTCCAGCACTAAGTATTAGAACTTCTGAGGTGAGATAGCATTGTTTTATTTAGTTTGTATGTAATATAAATCATCTAGGAACCTCAGCTTTTATATCGTATACCCTTCCATTGCAGTTTATGAGTGTTCATATATAGACCACTAGATAGGATATATGTGAATACCCATTTATATCAATGTGCTATGTTCTTTACAGGATGAACTTTCAAAAAAAACTGAACATATTACCTCCCGGATGGCCATCATAGATGGCAAAGAGACCAAGCTTGTGATCAGTTCCATATATCTCCATGTCAAATTGTAAAGGCCATATCTTCTTCACCTAAGTAAAATACATTGGTTACTTTGTTGCGCTATAACTAAGGCATCCTCTTCCTGTATTAGAAAATGAAATGAGACATGTCAGCTTTTTTTACATAAATAAATGAAACAAACCAAAATAAGGTGGAATATTTGGGTTGACTTTTTCTTTGAAATGCTTGTTTTCCTGGTTCAGCTTCATGGATTTCAAGATCCTCGCATGTCTTGTGTGAGGTAGAGATGAAAAAACCGCAGCCACCATATGGGTGATTGGACAGAAACTTGCGTGCTAGTCCGGATGGACAAGGGACGAGGTAGAGTAAGCCGCTTGGGGTGGGGTCCTTGGTGGTGAGGCATGTAACTTGACGTTGGGTCTCCGTTGACCGCTGCTTGTGTAGGGCCTTGGATTTGACATCGCGTAGGATTTGCTGGTGACTAATGAGGGAGGTGCAAAGTGTGGTGTCTGTTTCCATTGTACTTTAAAATGGCTGTATTTTTTACTTATATTTATTCTTAGATGTTCTTTAATATGCAATACAAAATATAAGTGGATGTTATGTTGGCTGTTATGGTAACAACATTTAATATTCATCATTGTTAGCTCAGGAGTAGTTTTCGATACCTTGAAAAAAAAGCTGAAGGCAAAATGCCTAACACCATAATTAGCTTAGCAGTAGTATATTAGGTGTGTCAAAAAAATATAGTTATATGTATTAGATGTAGAATAATGATAGCTTCGATTGAAACTATTTTAAAGTAGGGTTGGACAGAGATTTGGTGCTCCTGGGTACTAGTGTTCCTGCTATTTTAGAAAAAAAATAAAAATCACATTTATGTGTTTCAAAAAAAAATAGAAAAAAATCATGGTGTAGCCAATGAATTGTTCCATAAACGTATTTCAGTTTCACATACAAAAAATTCTGGCCTACACAAAAATAACAAACGTGTGGATCTGGGTATGCATATTTCAAATCTACAAATTTCAACAGATTTTGTCTTTTTTTGTGTAGTCTATGATATAAATAATTTCATATTAAAATTTTACACGCTTGTAGGTTACGTCATTTATTATGTCTTGATTTATTTTAGATTTTTCTGAAACAAATATGTATGATTTTTGAATTTTTTTGAACAGCAGGAGCACTGGTGCCCATGAGCCAAAGACACTTTTCGGTTTATATTTCTAATATTCGGAATATAGTCAGCCTATGTGAATTATGCTTTTGTGTGTGCGCTGATTGCCATGTAGGGGAAGCAAACATAAGAGCATATATGTCCGCGTCACGCTCATATATACAAATGCATATGTTTAAGAAATATTATGATATTCCATGGAAACACACGGGGTATTCACATAGTAAATATAAAGGAATTTATCTACAAGATTGTGTCTTGTTATTTTAATTTTTTACATTATTATGTTCTCGTGGAATGGTAAAAAAAAGTGGTTCATCCAATATGCACTGTGGCTATCCTATGGTGCACTTATTTTTCCACGTGAATTATACATGTTAATGATAAATATTATTGCGCGGGATGTTGTCGAGATTTTTTTGTACGCTTGCTCAAGTACCACAAAAAAGAACAAGAAAATATCCTTAACATTGTACGACATTTTCCAAGGAGCATCGAGGAGTAGATTTTTTGTAAAATAAAATAATTAGTCGAGTGCTTGTTTCATATTTGACAATGTCAGTTATATATGTTGTCAAAGTGTACTTTAGATGGGGCAGAATATATGAGTTTTTAGAATATCTTATGACTTTCTATTCGACACACGTAAAATTTTACATCTATTGTATTACAATATTGCGAGAAAGAGCCGTAGCAAAACACGGGCATTCAACTAGTTACAATAATTTGTGAGTGAAAATCTTTAACTTTCTAGAACAATATCCTCGGCGTTGGCAATTTTTTTTTACAGTAATTTGCTAGTGCAAAACTTAAAATTTGGTAGTAGTAATTTTCTGATGTTAAATTATTTAACAGTAAATTTTGAGTATCGATAAGTATTTTTTCGCAAAAATAATTTGTCAGTGTAAACCTTTAGCTTCACAGTAGCTTCCTAACATTACCTATACAGTACGTAATTTTCCAAGAGAGGCTTTAGTTATCTGATACTATTTATCTTTCACCGGTAATTTTGCACCAGTAATTTCTCAAGAGCGTTTGTTCAACGTGTTTCGGTGCACCGCGCACGAACAGTACTAACAGTACCATGTCGCAAAAATTGCTCGATTGTTCGTCGCCTCTCTCAACCAGGGAAACTTCTACTGTGTGCTTTAAAAAGATTGTTGTATTCTAATGCCTACTTTAGAAAATACTCCATCATTATTACCCTCTTTTATCACATTAGTTTACTACTCCCTCCAATCCATATTACTTGATGCTAATACATATTTATTTAGACATATTTTACTCATAGATATATTCATTTTAGCATCAAGTTATATATATGGGAGGGAGTGTAATAGTTCACACGGTAATCACATCACCTGTAGTCCGTAGTATAGAAATGAGCAGGTAGCAAGTCCACGATCAATCCGATCCCACCATCCTATCTGGCTCCATCAAGAAGAAAAGCTGGCAGCGAGACGGCAAGTCCGGCATCCCGTCCAGCATCGCAGTGCAGCGCAGCAGCATGGACGGTATGTCCCTAACCGTGTCCTTCTCTTCCAGCATCAGCCTCACCTCCAGCGGCACGCGCTCCTGCCGCTCGCGCCGGCGCTCCAGGCTCATGTACAGCTGGTCCGGCATCCCTAGCCCCTCACTGGTTGCAACGACGGGCACCTCAACGATGCTCTTCGCCGGCACGCAGAACCCGTCGAGATCGGCGAAGGCTAGGGGCACGCCGTCGTACTCCACCGTCGCGCGCGCCTCGAAGCAGTGCCGCCACACGTTGTCGTTCTTGACGCGCAGGGCGACGCGGAAGGAGGGCGGCGTGGCCCCAGCGCCGGCGCTCCGGACGAGGCCATCGTAGCCCGAAACGGTCGCGGAGAACTCGGGTGGACTCGACTCGAGCATGAACGCGAGGAGGGTGATGCCCGCCGAGACGAGCAACACAAAGGATATGACCAACACCGTGAAGAGCCGAGCATGCCTCTGTTCGAGACGTTCTTCCATGGCTGGATGATGAGAGAGAGACCCCCTAGATTGAAGATTTGAACTTTGTTTTTCCTGTTGATATGATGATTTGATGAAACTAGCTGGGGTCAGGTTTTGATGGACGCCGTCTCGAACGTACCTAGGACTCCTAGGAGTAGAAGGCGGGGAGAACCAGGCAGTAACAGAAGGGGATCTCGAGATCTGTACGCGTGCGCGGAAGGTCAGTTTATAGATCACGTACGATAGTTTATCTTACGAACTCTCGCAGACTATTAGCAGTTTGGAATCGGTTCCAGATATATCCTGAGTCCTGATATATTGGTGCAGCAGTTGGCCTCACAACAAACAAAGCTCTAGGACCTCCTCACGGTCCAGAGTTCCAGATAAACAGGAAAAGAAGTTGTTGTGGTCAGCAAGGAAAATAGACCAAGATCGAAGCATGGGCGTCGACCTAGAACGCGCAGCCTACCGCGCCATCCCTGCCGATCCGGGCGACGATGAAGCGCCAGTTCTGGCCAACGCGCCGCCGGCGACGACTTCCAGCAACCTAGGCTGGCGCGACTATCTAGCCCTGGTAATAGTTTCGGTTCTAGCGACGGCGCTCCTGCTTGGGCCCGCCGAATACATGACGCGCGCCAACATGCCGGCTTTCTCCGTCGGTCTCGCCGGCTACGAGGGCATCGACATGGCCCGGCCGGGCACCGTCGTCTCGCCGGCGTTCAACCTCACGCTTCGGACCAGCAGGACGTGCCTCGACCGCGCCGAGGTGGTCCTGACCTACTCGGGCGTCGCCCTCGGCTGGGCGCGCGTGGAGCCGCGCGGCTGCGTTTCTCGGGAGCCCTGGCGCGAATACGTACAGGTGGTGGCCAGGGCCGACGGCGTGGGGCTCTCCAGGCGCCTCCGCGAGCGCATGGCGGCGGAGTGGCGCCGTTCCGGGCGGGTGGAGCTCGACGCCGACGTGGCGGTCTACAACGATCGCGGCACGCTGGGCTACTTCGGCGACTATGCCAGTGACAAGGTGATGCGCTCTAAGGTGGTGGTCATGGCGGACGGACTTCGGCTGGAGCCGGAATCTTGCCCATGGTATTCTCTACGGCTTTATGATTACGATGAATAAAATAAAGTATTTCCTTTGTTCCAAACAATTATATGATATTTCCGATCCGATCAAAACGTCTCATATATATATAATTTGGAATGGAGGCAGGACCGTAGAATATCTTTCCGGTCCAAGGATTTTCTGATAAATCATCAAGAAATTAAGTTCTATAGAAAAAAAAGCTTTCTACGAATCAAAGGGATCTCATATGTACGATTGGCAGAACCTTCTTCCTTCGTCTGCACAAGCTTTAGATGAAAGCTTTTTTAGAGCATCCCCACTTCGTTTGGCCTCTTCACGCCGAAATCGGGATGAAACAACCGCCGGATTGTACGAAATAAAGTCGTGGGGAGAACCATATTTCCAGTCGTCCACCCGAAGTTGGGCGGACATAGTAGAAATTCAAACAAATTGTCGTCCCGCTACAAATACGGCCAATTGATCGGCAAAAGGATCAGCCACAGATCGGCAATCGGAGGAAAATTACACTGAAACAGGGGCGTCGGCAGTCCCGCCTGGCACAACGGTGTCCGAAGGCCCAGTTTCCTCACACGCCGTGGTCGAAGCGGCGGCCGACGTCGCAGCGGCGGCAGTCGACGGTGAGGAAGACGAGGTAGGAGCCGGAGACGACGAAGAACTGGCCGGAGTGGGTCGGAGGATGTCGGTGCAATGGCCCTCGTACCAAATCCTCGCCTCCTCTTGCGTGAAGAACCCCGGGCTCGCAGCGGCGGCCATGGAGCCGGAGTTGATCATCTCGTGGATCACCTCGTCGTTCGGCGCCGCCATCGCACCGAATGGGAGTGGCCCTCGTCGCAGGGCCGGCGAGATGCCCTCGTACTGGTTCTCGTTCAGGTTGCCGACGGCGAGCTCGGGCGGCGACAGCGTGAACCTGGACGTTTGGCCATAGGTGGCCTCTTGGAACATGGCAGGCGACGACGGCGAGAAGCTCTAAGGGGAGAAAGTCGACGGGGAACTGCTTGTACCTTGCATCGGCCATTGGCCTGGGAACATGGCGGCGTCGCCGCCGTCGCGAGCATGGCCCATGCTCATGGCCATGGAGATCTTCCTCGCTTGTTCGTCCTGGGCGAACGCCGCCGCCCTCTTCGCGGAGAGTTTTTTTATCCCTCTCCGCCCTGCCGCTTGTTTTGATCTGGCGTCGGAGCTCGTCCGCCGCCCCCTGTGCGTTGGACAGACCCGGTGGCCACTCCTTCGACGGCCACGGCTTCCTCGCCTTCGGCGGTATGGTGGTGGACGAGAAGACGAGGTGGGGAATGGAGATGCCTATCCACAAATTGGGCGGGAGAGAATGGGGATATGCAAGCAAATTGGAGGGAAATCGACAGGATTTGGCTTTCCTGTCGCCGACTACGAGGGTCCACACGACGTTTCACACCAAATTCTTTCGTCCGGAGTCCCCGAGCGCGCCTCGGGGGACCGGGGATGGCGTGGGCTCGCCGGATGGATGAAGGGCCAAATCTGGACGAAAACGAGGAACCGGAGTCGCGACTGGACCGAATTTCGCCGTCCGGGTGGGAAAAACGGCGCTCGGGGTACTCGTCGGGGAGACGAGTGGAGATGCTCTTAAACAGAAGGCCATGATAAGCCTGAAACAGAATGCCATGATAAACCTGAACCAGTCAGGGGTACATCGATTACAACGACAGAGAAAAAAGGCTGAGAATACCAGTTAGAGACAGAAAACCAGAACTGATCCCGAGCTCAGATGAGCTCCTTTTATGGACCAACAATTTGCAGCCATTTGGTCTTGGGACCTACCTCTGTCAGGATACTTTAAGTTGCTACGGCAAGTAGAAATTAATAGAATAGGAGGATACGCGTATATTACGGTGGGCCAGGATGTGACGGCCATGCGTTTTCCATCCAGCGTCGTTGTGACGGAGCCTGCGGTGGTGTGTTTCTCATCCCGCTCGCGGCGGCGGCCTCTCTCGCGCCGCCGGCCACATCGTTCTCGTTCCGGCACCAGCGTCCCCTGCTCTGTCGGCCCTCTCCTACTCCCAAGCTACTATGGGGTTTTACTTTGGCCTTGCTGGTCTCGGCCGCGGCGCAACCATCTGATCTGGATCGGGAATTGCAGACACCAGCCCCGCCGTCGGGCGGCCCCGCGCCGCTCATCTTCAACCTCTGCTTCTGCTCGAGGCCGGGCTAGGTGGCCTCCACCCCGCGCTGCAGCTGCAACCACGAGCCGTCCCTGCCGGAATGCCACTGCTGCTGCAAGGCCCGACGCTCGCCCTCCACCCCGCATGGCGCCGCCCAGGATGGGGGACCGGAGACGCGCCCGGCCGAGATCTTCTCGGTGGTTCACGCAACGCCGGAGATGCTGCACGAGAAGGCGCTCCTGGCCACCAACGCCGCCGTGGCGGCTTGACCTTGACCATGCCGTGTGCGTTGCCCGTCTTCCACATAAGGAACAGAAGACACAGATCACGGTCCAGTGGGTCAACCAAATCTGTACCAGTTTGTGCCAGCTGATGGAACCACATTGAATATGATGCACAGGTGGGCCACAATTCTGCAGCGTGTAACACACATACGAAACAGAATACTCTGTGTACCACCGATCTTGGCGCAAATAAACGGTCCAGAAAATGAGCTCAGATGAGCTCGGGACCAGAAATGCCTCTCCCAGTTAGAGAGATACAAACACTGCTAAAGCCTAAAAAAAGAAGAGAACATTCATAACGAACTACAAGTTTCAAGACGGCACTCGACACTACAGCTAAACACCGGTGACTTCACTAGCACCGTCAAGCACCAAGACGTGCTCCACGGAAAATGCACCAGACCAGAATGGCTTATAGAAGACCACCAACCACCGAGGAACTACCTAACTACGCTAGACAGAAGACCCTAAATAGAATTTAAAAAATCCTAAATAGAATTAAAAAAATCAATCGGGTTCCTATCTATGGAACAACACATCAGAGGGTGGTCGAGCGCTGATGGCGCGAGGTGGTAGGCGGTGGGCGGTGGTGCGTCGGCGAGCGGTTGTGCTCCTATTGCTGCTGCTCGGCGGGAGATCAAAAGGGCGGCGGCGTGACCGTTGCTGCTACTCGGCGGTGGCACATGTGGCTGGGTACGAGGGAGAAGGACGGCCGAGGGGAGAGGCAGAAGGCGGCCTGCGGGATGATGAGGGTGGCCGATGAAGGAGCATGGGCCTCAGGCTCGGCTGACGGGAGATCTGGAGGTCGCCCCGTCGCGAGATGAGGAGGGCACCTGCGCGACCCTTGCTGATGCTCGGAGGCGGCGACCCTTGCTCTAGCTGCCGGCGGCGCAGGTTGCTGGGGATGCAGGAGGAGGGTGGCGATGGGAGAGGCGGAGGCTGGCCGACGGAGCAGCCTCGGGCTCGGGGGAGCGGTTGTCTTGCAAATGAATGAGAAAGAGGTGTGTGGGGGGTGGGGGGGGGGGGGGTTGGGGGGTCTGGGGCGGGCCGTGGTGCGATTTTGCAGGATGAACTTAGCTAGGCTGAGTTGTGAAGCTCAACGAGCTTCGAGGCATGGCGCCTAGCTGAGATGAGCCCTTTCCGCATGAGATGAGATAGCTAAGATGGGTTGACACACCCTAACAAACACATGTTTCTCCAAAAAAATTGTGTTGTCCTGGCCTACCAAACACACTCTACATAAACAAGTTTATGTGCATCATTTTGATGCACACGGCCCGGTAACCTCCATTTCAAAAAAAAAATGGAAGTGCATTTTGGTAATTAATTACAAGCCCTATGAAGTAATGAATTATACTTGAAGGTTTTTTCCATATGCCAATGCTTAAACCATATATGGTGACTTGAAGACTTAAAGAAGAAAAAAGTGAAGAAGATCAAATGATGGCTGATGAGTGCATTTTTAGCATGTTTTTTTTACCGTTATTTCATTAAATTATCATTAAGTAGTGGTAGGGATTTTGTATTTCACTGCACTACCGCGTCCTTTTATGCTTGTCTACACATAATCTCTAAATAATAAGTCAATAATGAAAACAGTCATTTTCTAGCATTTTGATGTGATAAATAATATTTTTGTACTTAATAATACGCCTGGGCGAAAGGACAATGCAAGGGAAACTTCCAGTAGCTTTAACGGGTATCGGTACGGGCAGGATTTGCCCGTACCATCCGCTCGTACCACCCGTCGGAAGCACCGCATCATCAAATACTTTCACCTCTCGCAGACGGATCTAGGATCCAAGCATGTACGCGATTAGAAACACCAGAACACCGTCGCAGAAGAGATCTGAAGGGAGATCAAGAAGGGACATCATCCACACCGCTACCCGGATCATTGGAGGACAAGGCATCATCACGTTCACCATCATCTACAACAAATCACCACCTCCATTCTCTTCATCCCATTAGATTGTAATCTCAATTACTATTGTGGGTTTGTACTTCGATTCATACCATTGTCCTTTTTCCATACACAAGTTTATGACGATGTTCTTGATTGCCTCCATGTGTGAGTAGTTCATTCCGTTCTTGGGGGAAGATGGATAAACCCTAGTAGTACTATTATATGAATTAAGATAATTTATACCTTTGCACTATGATATTAATTTTCTATCGACCATGTAATATTTGACTAAGGGTCATATGAGGAAACTACCATATAGGGCGAAAAGTAACATACCGTGTACGGTGCACTATTGCGCGGAAGAGAAGGATAAGAAGAGACTCGCAAGCTTAACAAATAACCATGAGGTTTGCCCCTTAATTGTAATGGACCAATAGGTGGCTTACCGAAGGTCATTCAGCATGTCCTTGGGTTAAATGATTGTCTGATGAATTCGTCAAAAAAACAAACTCTATAGAAAAGCAAGATATGTATAGTAGATCTTGAGTGTATATGCCACAGATCCTTCTTCCTTCATATCAGAAACGACAGGGGGAGAGTACTTCAGTATTTCATTACCAAACAGGAATTGCATAATCTAACTTTGTCCTCACTAGATTAAAAACAAATACAAGACACGAGCAAGGGATAATTCAATGAAAGAACATATCTACCAATCGATGGCTTATCTAGGTTAGCATAAAACCTTCTGCGGGGATATCATCCAACAATAATCCACGTGGATTAATGATCACCAGCAAAGGGGATTAATCATGCTATGGCTACAAAAGTGCGGCTCCACGCTGAAATATACCTATGCCCAAATCAAAAGTCAGCACCATTGACAGTACCAAACTCAACGCGACACAAACCGTTATTTCCTTCTTGTCTCCGTGACTTCTGGCTTCCGAGAACCTGAAACAGCAAACAACACCAAAGCTTTCAAATTTTAAGAAGTGTTTTAAATTAGGATAGTATCATTGTCAAACATATAAATGTTTAATTTGCATGGGTGTAAGTGATATTTACCCAGGCTGTGATGAATTTACTGTCAATCCGAAGCCGAAAGGGAAGAGTGGGTCATAGTGTGGGTCTCCGACATTCATGGGCAGCTGGTCAACTGATTTGAACCAAGTGCGCGAAAGCTTCCCTGTGAATCCGTAGTCCCCAAAAAGGACATCAGCAACACCCTGACCTTCTGTGCCAGGAAGCCAGGCAGCAATAAGCGCTTCCATCAAAGGAAGATATGGTTCAATGACAACGGGCCGTCCAGAGACGATAACAACTGCACATTTAACTCTCGAGCAGATGTTTCGGATTGTGTCTGGACCAGGATCTAGGATAGTCAGGTCACTATTATCACCTACTGTTTCAGCATATGGTGGCTCACCAACAACAACGATAGCAAACGAAAAATCGTTTTTCTTCATGAAGCTGTCATCAGGGTTCTCAGAGTAGACAACAGATGTTGAATCATCAACAGTGGCCTTTATGGCATCAAGAATTGTTGTTCCTGTAAACAATATTAAATCACGACAGTATGATAGTTTTGGTAAGTAAGAATCTGAAATATCAAAATTCCTTCTACACAAAACCTTGAAAAGCAGAGCAATCAAAGGTTTATTAGAAAGCACATACCAACGGTAATATCTCCACTGCCACCCATCCATTCAATTGACCACCCACCACACTGGTAGCCCAAATTGCTAGCATGACTTCCAGCTACAAGTATCCTTTTAGCTTTCTTTGGGAGAGGCAGGAATTGTTGATTAGGAGTGTTGCCGTTTTTCAATAGAACGAGTGATTTCCTGACAGCTTCTCTAGCCAATTCCCTGTGCTCCTGTCAAATTTTAAACTACGTGTTATATACATAGGTTTCCACAATTGGCATACAAGCATTATGCAGTATGGTGTTAGCCTATCAACCTTCTTTCCAAGCTGATCTGCGAAGCTAAGATCAGCTAAAGGGTTCTCGAACAGGCCCATTGTAAATTTCACTCGAAGGATACGACTCACAGCATCATCGATTCTGCTCATGCTGATGATACTCTTGTTAACAAGAGATGTCGCATCATCAATGTAACGGGTGAAATTGAATGGCACCATAACCTGAAACGGAATTGAAAGAAAGTCATTGCAAGTGACAATTTTTGTCTGGATTATATTTTGATAAGAATATAACCCTTGCTACTTAATAGGTACTGATCACTTCAAGTTGAAGTACCACAATAGAGATATAGTAGCTTTAAATGGCTGATATTTGCTGTTAAGGTTCGCAATCCATGTTGAATATATGCCATTTAGGTGATCTTGGGCTTCAGATTTTAGATGTAATATATGCAGTCAAAATTAATTATGCCAACAAATTCAGACCATGTAGAGGGATAAGTCATGGCCAAAATACTTTTTTAACAAGAAATAAGCAACCATATTTTCCATAGCTAGCAAGAAATAAGAATGTGTGTTCTCAAAAGAACATACCATATCAATACCAGCATTTATTCCAGCTTGCACGGAGTAAGTATAGTTTGCAGTAGGTGGTGAGGTTATCCGGTCTATTCCTAGCCAATCAGATATCACAAAACCCTGCAATCAGTTACCATTCAGAACTCAGTTTAAGATCATAGCAGAGAAATGTTAAACAAGTTGCAGATTAGCACTAACTCTAAAGCGCAGTTTGGATTTCAAGTAGCCAGTGACTAGATCATGATTGGCATGCATTTTTGCACCATTCACGCTTGAATATGAGACCATAACAGTTGCAACACCCTTTATAATGGAGTCATAGTATGGTGGCATGTGAATGCCTAGCAGTCCACGCTCGTCAACTATCGTGTTGTTCTCATTGATTCCATTATGCGTTCCACCATCACCAACGAAGTGTTTAGCACAAGCAGCAACTTTATCCCTGTTAGAAGCCATAAGCTGAGACATATGATAGAAACATTCAAGCTGCAAGATACTGATACTGATTATATACCTAAACTGTTCTCAAGCAATGTACTAGATATTTCACTAAAAAGAAATGCTGCTTGCCATGCAAGGTTGAATTACTGACATAATGTTCATCTAGGAAATATACCTGTCAGTTCCAAGCACTGATTCATTACATCATATGCACATGCCTTAAGGCTTACACCTACCATGCCACTATATTAGGGGTCTTTTACGGTAGGGACGGAGGAGCACAGACCGTCTAACACCTCAGATCTAAGGGCTGTCATTGGCCAATACTTGTTAGCCAAACGACTAGTATTATTCCACCGAAGTGCAAAATAGTTATATTGCTGCCAACCGAAGGGTACTTTCCGGAGGTCGAAATTTGTCCATCCGGCGGAAATCCACCACAATCGCTCGGCGGCACACGACCCACTCCACTGACTCTGGCAACCGCGACCGCGCTCCCACTCTAGTACACAGATGGAGAGTGGCGACTGGAATTCTGGAACCATGGGCGGCGGCAGCGTGGCCATCCGCTCCTCATGCGCACGCTCTACCCGTTGACACCCTCCCCTGCCGCCGTCCCTGGCCCTGTCGCCTCTCTCCGCGGTGGCACCGGCGATTGGGCACCCGCTGCTCCCGGCGTCGTCACTCGGCTCATGGGCCTCGAGTCGTGGCCCACCGACGCCCCTTAAACTAGCGTGGCAGCCGCGGCGACCAGGTCACAGAAGCGGCGGAAAGGTAGCTGGGTGGGAGGGCCCCGTGTTGGCAGTGGTGGTGATGATGCCGCCAGCCCTCCCATGCGCATGCGCCGCCGCGGAGCCACCTTAGCGCTGCACACCGCCGCGGCGAGGCTGCTGGAGCCAGGCACGCGGGCGAGTTCCAGGGCTAGGCTGCACGCCATCGAGTGCGCCTGCTCCTCAATCCTCACCGCAGCACCGCGGCCACTCCGGCGTCTGCTTCTCTAGCAGATACGGCACGGAACGCTGCCATCGGTTCGCGGACCATGAGCAGCACTGCCTTTGCAAGTCTAAGTGGTAGTGATACAATTGCGGTACCGAGAACAGATTGGGTGATGCAAACATGAGTAGGGGCAGTTCTGATCTGGATGCAATGCAGGGCAAGAACCGAAGGAATAGGCAGTTGTGCCTAGGTCAGATCGAACAATGCTGACACTGTACGCACTTCCAATGATCAATCACCTGAATTTTGCGCCGTGGAGGATCAAGCTAACCAACCCCTGATCGTGGACCAGGCTGCCTTTTGAGGCAAAAAAAAAGTGAACTGCCTAAATTGCTCCGGGCTCAATACTACTCTCCCGTGGGACAAGTAAATTGTACCGTAAAAAGCCTCCTATATTAGCACTGAGAAAAGAATATCTTACTTTCCAGCAACATAAGGAACACCTTTGGTTTGATTAACTGGAATCTCTCCTTGCAGACCAAGGATAATATCTGTCATCTGCTGAACAATCTTGTGGTCTTCACTGTAGCTCTCATAGCATCGACCCCATCTTGGATCTCTGCAAACCTAAACAAAATTACAAGAAGCATTACTGATCAACATAATTTTTAGTGAACCAAGAATATACAGTTCACTGAAGATGTAACATGATAGCAGCAAGACAACACTGTATTGTGCTTACTGCAACACATGGAGCAAAGGCATATGGAATGCCTGTTGCCCGTACTTCAAGAGCAGTTGCTTCACCAATCCTCCTTGCAAGGTCAGGATCCCTAATAAACAAAGTAGATGAACAGATGATATAACTATACATATTTATTAGTTTCAAAAAAAACTATACATATTTATTTATCCTGTTTGGATGTTATGCATGCTAATAAATTAAAGTTTCCACTTTCCACGTGGACATGAGTTGTACGGAATGGACATGAAATGTTCATAGCTCACTGAAACATTTTAGCCAGCTTACGAGCAAGGCAAACATGTAATTTCACATATAGAAATACAATTACATAAAGTAAAATGAATATTGTCAGAGAGATGCCTTGTAGCTCCAAGCCCAACGTTGTGAGGGAATATGGTGGCGTTGTAGACGTTGTTATTACCATGAACGGCATCAATCCCATAAATCATAGGAATTCCCAGACGTGTTGACAAGGCACCTTTCTGGAATTCATTTACCATGTTGACCCACATTGCAGGAGTGGCCTGGGGAGCAGGGACGCTTCCACCACCACTTAAGATGCTACCTACAGAACAGCATGGAAATTCAGCGTTAAGAAGTTGCATACTGCAACATAGCCTCATGTAAGGACCAAGAAAAGGTTAAATAATAATCACAGCTTCCCACATGGCAGTTTTGGCAGTGGTAGCTCTAGCTCTGCAGTGTTAAAGATTTCATGTTTCTAGTCGTCAATCAACTACTCTCGATGCAGGACAGCAAACAAGTGTGTGCTCCTGTACGACATCCATTACTACAGGGATCCAGGAACTGTTGTTACAGAACTCACCTATGAAGTATTTTCTCATGACGTCCGCAGACGCAACCGTGCGCTCGATCTGCGTCGTTTGGCCGATCTTTTCAGCAAGAGTCATTCTACCAAGAAGGTCCTTGATTCTGGTGTTGACAGGCTGCTTCGGATCCTTGTACTTCATGTACTCTGCATCTCCCATCGAAGCAAAACATAGCAGCAGAAGAATGCATCCCCAAGAAATGCTGGGGCGTACCATCTCTGAAAATCTCCTAATATCTCTGTCGCAATGGCCAACCTGCGCATCATGAAGAAAATGCCTGAGTACCGAGGACAGCAAATGTAAAGCGCATTTACAAGATGTAACACAGAGCAGATTTGATTTTGCACGGCAAGAACTGAATAACTAATGAATTCGTAGAGCGGAAAGAAAATCTGAATTGATGGTATGTTTGTCAAAGAGAGATTTAGTGATATCACTCGGTTGTCAGCTGTGTGCAAAAAAAGAACTCAAACCAAGTAAACTAGTACTACTCCACAGTCCACACTAGGTCCATGGTCCATTGACTCAGGCACTCAGCCACTCAACGACCAGGATACCATTAGTGTCCGACACATTTTCTTGGGTCTTTCAAAACAAGAGGAATGCCCCAAATAAAATATCTAGTGCAGATGAATCCAAATCTCCACTTTAGATCCGCGGCGAGTACAAGAACTGGTCTACTAATCTACAAGGAGAGCAGCAGCAGCAGCTGAAGCCGGTAATTAAGTAGAGAGCCAGGGGGAACGGCAGAGCAAGGTTGGGAGTTTCCTACCTTAGCGCGGATAAGCGGGTGGCGTCTGCTTCCCGTTGCGAGCCGAGCTCAGCTCAGCCGCCTTCTAGTAACGAGCTGCTGGGTACTGGGGAGGGCGAGAGCGCTGGAGCGTCGTCTGCGAGCTTACCTTGCCGCCGGGCGAGGGCGAGAGTGGTGGCGTATTCTGCGGGTGGGCTGGAGAGTGGATAGCGCACCGGAGTACACACGGCGGAGTAATGACAGGGGTGGTACCGGAGGTCGTCGTCGCTGGCTGCGCGACGGCTGTCCCACTCCGATGGCCACTTTGGACAGTCTCGCTGTAGTTCTTTTTCTTTATCTTTTACAGTTTACTCTTTCCTTTTTGTCACTCGCTGACTCGGTGGCCCCAGCATCGTCCCAGGTTGCCCTTTTCGGATAGCTGGTCTTTTCCCCACGAAATTGTAGATTCCCTCTCGTAAGAGCCACCCCACGTCATGATGTAGAGATTTGACATATGTACTGTACTTTAAATTTACAAGGAGGGGAGACAACATTTTTTCCTTGCTTTGTTTTTTTATATGAAGTTTCCTATTCTTTACAAGGAGGGGAGTAGTACTCTATTAGTTATTTTGCGACTTGGTGACCAGCCTCTGGGTCACATTATGTAGCACGTCTTACTGAGACATGAATATCTTAAATAATATTTTTAGACCATGCATGAAAATAGTGAAAGCACATGTTTTTTCTTGTAGAAACAGAGAGTATACCGGATAAGAAAGCCAACCAATAGTCTTACTCGTACATACCCGTATGTCCTACTCGTATAGCATGAAGAAGAGACTTACTCGAAGGGGGGAGGGTGGCAAACGGGGGCGGGATGCGAGACGACGAGTTTGCTATAATCCTTCTTTAATTCTGCTTAAATCATGTAGGAAAACGGAGCACTAAAGTCATGGATTCGGCGGTTTGATGTAATTCTTATACTGTGACACGTTATGCAGGCGCCGTATGCAACCCTAAAGACATGTCACCAACATACGACATCTATAAAAGGAAGACCCAAGAACTTGTGAGTGCCCAAGTTCTCTAGATCCACCGAAACACAATCATTAACATAAGAGGCATATCCAGTCATGGGCGGACCCAGGATAAAATTTTAGTGGGGGCAAAAATTAGCTAAGTGATGAAAATATCTTTGCTAAGTGGGGGCAAATCAGTCCTTGTCCTAACTAATTAGGAGGTGAGTGAGAATTGAGTGGGGGCGGATGCCCCCATTGAGTATAGCCCATGTATCCAGTGGGGGTACCATGGCACCACCTCCAAAAAAAAGCAAAATAGTCTACACCAATTATAATACACTAGGTAGCATAATTTGTTGAAATTGTGATGGTAATTATTCTAAAATACACCGGAAAGTGTCTTTTGACACATGGGCACCAATGCTCTCTCCACTTTCAGATTTTTGAAAATTTTAAACCTCACATTTCTAAGTCTAAAAAAATTATGGCGTTAAATATATAAATAGATATCTACGGGTAGGTTGTATGCAAAAAAAATCCCGTTAAAAATATTTTGTATTTTGAAAAATATAAAAAAGATAAATTTTTGATAGTAAATGGTAGTAAAGTAGTATTACAATAGTGTATCCTTTTGTCAAAAAAAAAATTGTATTTCCGAAAATTTAAAGTATTTTTACCGGGATTTTTTTGCATACATTTCTCAGGTACATATCTATCTACATATTTAACACCATACCTTTTAAAAACATAAAAGTGTGAGATTTTGAAGTTTTCAAAAACTGAAACCAAAGGGGGCACTAGTCCCCATGTGCACCAAATCCCTGTAATGTAATCTTCACAAAATTCGAGTCAATGTATGATGTTCATATGAGCTATGGCACCCCCAATATTATCAACCTAGATCCGCCACTGTGGACGTCTCAAATCAGAACAAAAAAAGAGAGGAATTCAGCAAGGTAGCAGAACGATGAAAACTGTAAATGGTCCCAATAAAGTTGCAATCTCTTAAATTCAAAGTGACAACTTCTACATAGTTCAGGTTTTAGTGACATGGTTCAGCAGGCACCATAAGCTAGATAGCAAAAGCTACATCAGTCTGGCAGTCATATAGTTCCAACACGGGCACGTTTCGCCTGATTACTAGGCAAACACAGAAAGGAAGTTAACTGAAACTACATACAGCCTACGACATGGCAGGTACATACACCGGCTCCATCTCTTCGCTTCAATGTAGGGACCTAACCAGCAATGCTGCTACCTACATCTGGACACAGAAAACAGCTTCAGTCGCCAGCAGACAGCAGCGGTTACCGATAAACACAAGATGGTTATGTAAGAATAATACCTTCAGGGTTGAGAGAAAGGTATGCTGACGGCCACCCACTGGTCATCACTGAAGGGAAGCACGGTCACCCCTTCCGGAAATACCATGTCAGGGCGGCGTGGGTAGACCTGGATCCGGTTAGTCGACATCGACTGACCACAGCCATCAGAAGGAAAAGGCACTGCAATTGCTGTCCCCGCAAGGTTGGTTGCTGGCCTTGAGGCTATGGGGAGAGAAGTGTGTTCTGGAGTTGAGTCCATTGCTTCTTCCTCGACCCTTTGCTCTGAAACATCCGTTACTTCCTTCTTGATGCTTGGCTTTGGAACATCCATTGCTTCACCCTTGATGCTTCTCTCTGGAACATCCAATTTTTCAGCCTCGATGCTTGGCTCTGAAACATCTATTACTTCAGCCTCGGCGTTTGGTTCTGTAACGTCCATGACTTCAGCTTCAGTGCTTGGCTCTGGAATGGATGGCACATCATTTTCCATCTTCACGGGCTGGATAGGTTCAACAGGAGACTGTAAAGCGACATGCGTTGTACTTGTTGCTGTCGCAAGGCTGGAAGTATTAGCTGGTGGCCTTGAGCCTATCCGGAGCGAGTCCATTGCTTCAGCCTTGATGTTTAGCTCTGGAGTGGCTGGCTCATCATTTTCCATCTTGACTGGCTGGATAGGTTCAACAGGAGATTGTAAAGCGGCATGCCTTGTACTTGTCACTGTTGATGCAAGGTTGGAAGTATTAGTTGGTGGCTTTGAGGCTATCGGGAGAGACTTGCATTGGGGAGTCAAGTCCATTGCTTCAGCCCTGATGCTTGACTCTGGACCTGCTGGTTTATCCTTTTCCATATAGCCATATTGGATAGGTTGATCAAGAGATTGTGTTTTCTCAGCAACAGGAGGATGAATAATGGAGCCAACAGAGCAAGAGTCATGATCAACTGCAAAACGAACAAACTATATGAGCCAATGGATGGAAAAATCAAGATAAGTACAAACAGAAGCAACGTAGTCATCGATATCAAAAGCATGCATAGCTCATATTGCAGTATGTATATGTGCGGTATAAACAAGATGATGTATCAGATGCAGAAAGAACCCTATCCAGCCAAGAGAGAACCAAAAACAAAATTAAAGTTCATTTAGATTGCTACCCTGTCCAAAACATGATCTATGATTGCACGGTCAGTGGACTGTCCAAACTCCTAAGACTTCCAAGTTAAATCAGCATAAATTAAGCTTGTGCAAATGGTAGAACAGAGAACTTGTGAAAAATGCATGTCAGTAATACTATAAAATTTGCATCTTATTAGTATGTAAAGCTTCTTCAATTTACTTGTCACATAAAAATTATGTTATATGGGTCATATGCTTCTATCGAAAATCACTTTTTAAAACAGCAATGTGGATCAGAAACTGGTTCAGAGGAAGTCTACTGAGGTTTCATCACATGTCAAACAGTTTAAGTAATAGCATGCAGAAAAAAGAAAGAAAGCTCAAAAGGAAAGGTACTAAGAAAACTCACTACCATTAGAGTCATTCTTCTCGTTACTTGTTATCACTGATACTTGGGGCAATGAAGAATCAGGTTCAACAATCTTGATCTCTTTCTCAGCTACGTTCTCAGTTCCTTGTTGCATCTGTGATCCTACTAAAAGAAACAAAATGCATTTGGCGATGATGTGCGAGAATTCCAAGAGAGGTTGTGCATTCAATAGGAAAAATATAAAGGAAACAATTGAATATAAAATATACTTCAAATACAATCCATAAAGCAGTAACCGCAGCACAATTCTAAAGCAGCTACGAGTAAAACTATAGCAAAAAGGCATAACAACAAAATAATGGAAAAGGCCAAAATATTTACAGAAGTGATCATCTATTGAATAAAACTGGAAAGTAAATATGGTGGAGATGACAACATATGTTTATCATCATCATTTCAGAAGGATCCCAATGGAACAGAAAGCGTCCACAATCATTATAGGAGGACAAGAAGTCAGAAAGTTAGAGCTGATTGCCAAGCATGATCAGTAAACCCTAACAAAGTAATAAGCTTATTCCAAATTGTGTACTCCAGTTCTCCAAATTTGTAAACCAAATTAACCAAAGGGTCCACCTACAGCTCCAGCTGAACCTAACTAGCCATAGAATAACTTTGAAGTTTCTTCAGTCAAATTACAAATCACATGACGAATGGTATCTTACTCCTTGGCGGTCCCAATGTCGAAAGGATGGAAACAGAATAGTTGGGATGCTATTGAGGTTATGCTTAGAGAAGTCAGATCAATCTCATTAGTGATGCTAACATTTGCACAGTGAGGGACGTACAAAACATGATATCATATGCAGGGGCTGGTGGTAATAGGCTGGCATTTTAGGGGATTTCTGTTTGAGGGGTGGGATTATTGGGGAGCACTGCCAACCAGATTCGGATTTTCCATTTTGTTTTAAAAGGAGTAAATAATCTGATATGCCATTAGACCATATCTGAGCCAAACTGATACCTAACACACACTCAACCACTGATACAACACTCAAACTACACGTGGAAAGTTTGTTCCTAATATGAAATTTGATTTCAGCAGTTTAAATTACTTACTCTCTGTGGAATGTTGAAAAGCAAGCTCAGCAGTAGTCATCTGTTTTTGCTTCTTAGAGTTCTCAGGTTCCCCCTGAAAACTTCCGCCTCGAGTGTCCAAGGTTGATTTGGAGACAAAGGAATGATTTGAATGATCTGACAAAGTATTGTAGACAGGTAAGGGAGATCCTTCTTTCTCAGCTAATTCATGCCGGGGATTCTTATGGGGCATTGCTTGAACCTACCAAAGGTAGAGCAGTCCATCAAATTAGTATTTACCAAATTCAGCAAATACCTTACAAAGTATTTCTGGCTGAGTGGGCTATTTATGATATTAGAAACTATAGAATTCCCTTCCGTAAATCCATTGTCCTATGTTCCCGTTAAGAAGGTTGTTTTTCTTAAACTTTCAATACAAAAGCCAAGTCATCCAGTAGACTGTTCCAATATGTAGCAGTGACAATAAGTTTTGCATTGCTCCTATGTGTTACCTAACATCTATTCATTAGGGAGAAATGGACCGGATTTATTATTTATAAAAATAAGTAAAGATGGTTAGATTAGTTATCATAAATAGGTGAGGCCATGGTAAGAAAATTCCCATAAGCAAAATACTGGACCAACCGGCAATTGCTCTTGTGAGCTTGCTTCTTGAGTTAAGGACATCAGAGCAAGATTTGCAGCAGCAGATTCCGCCTCCTTAACTGTCGGAAAGTATTGTGGACTTTCAAATGTTTTCCCATCTATTGTCACTACTGACTTAAACCGAGCTACATGAGATGGACCATCCTGGATACGGCTATACAAAGGCAGGTCTTTGCCTCTCTTCTGAGCATAAATTTGCAATTGAGTCTTATAATTAACCTGAGTTCCAGGCAAAGAAAGACTTGAAGTTGATCCAGCCTACAAAAGGTAAAGCAGTTTATCAGAAGAAAATTGCCAAGTTTAGCAAGTAGCTAAAAATCAGAAAGTACGGTATCCATTTCATAACCATTATATGTACCAAGTTATTTCTTCACAGATTTCAATATAAAAGACACTTCATCAATACACCAATTTAACTGTATCCACAGTGTAAATGAAGTTAGTGATTCAATATACTTATTTCGCCCAGTTCTTGAATATCGTAAAAATTCAAGGTAAGAGATAAAAGTGTTTATTGATAACACAGATAAATGCTAAAGGATGATAGTGCTCATCTATAGACTAAGTGAAGTGGTGCAAATTAAAACCATCCATAAGAATAAACAATAGGTGGAACTAACCGGTATTTTCTCTGGTGGTTTTAATTCTTGAGGTAATGACATCAGAGCAACTCTTGCAGCAGCAAATTCTGCTTCCTTTACTGTGCGATAGTCTTGCGGACTTTCAAATGTTTGCCCATCTATGGTCACTGTTGACCTGAACAGCATTGCCTGAGGTGGACCAATCTGAATGGTGTGATATAAAGGCAGCTCTTTGCCTCTCTTCTGAGCATAAATTTGCAATTGAGTCTTATAATTAACCTGGATTCCAGCCGCAGAAGTACATGTAGTTGATCCAGCCTACAAAAGGTAAAGCAGTTTATCAGAAGAAATTTGTGAAGTTTATCAAGTAGCTAAAAATCAGAAAATACAGTATCCACTTCATAACCATTATATGTACTAAGTTATTTCCTCGCAATAAAAGACACTTCATCAATACACCAATTTAATATCCACACAATGTAAATGAACTCAGTGATTTAATTCACTTATTTCACTCAGATCTTGAATATTATGACAGTCCAAGGTAAGAGATGAACATGTTTATTAATAATACAGACAACTGCTGAAGGATGTTAGTGGTCATCTATAGACTATGTTACGTGGTGCAAATTAAAACCATCCATAAGAGTAAAAAATAGGCGGAACCAACCGATATTTTCTCTGGTGGTTTTGATTCTTGAGGTAATGACATCAGAGCAACTCTTGCAGCAGAAAATTCTGCTTCCTTTACTGTGCGATAGTCTTGTGGACTTTCAAATGTTTGCCCATCTACAGTCACTGTCGACCTGAACAGACTTGCCTGAGGTGTACCAGTCTGAATGGTGTGATATAAAGGCAGACCTTTGTGTCTCTTCTGAGTATAAATTTGCAACTGAGACTTGTAAGCAAGTTGGGTTTCTGCGATGCATAAAACAGTGAGTGTGACAGATATACAAGCAATACGTATGAAAGAGCATTAAAACCTTTTTAGTGGCAGGAATAAAGAACTTCAGAACAGCATTTAGGGACGAGGGACATTTATATAACTGCTTAGGTAAAGTAAAGGACAATCAAGATAACAGAAAGAACAATTTTTAAGAAATTTCATGTCGACCAGTGCCAACAAATGTGCGACCATTAAGCAAACAAACATCTCATCACGTTAGGTGAACACAGACAATATTTGTTGGCACTTCTATGTGGTTGAATGAATGGCTTCACAAAATCTTTGAATTAGTACTAACAGGTGAGCCTGTGCATCATCAATGTTTCTACCAGTTACAATAAGAATCTCACTAGCCCAGAGAACTTACCCGAAAAGCAGGCAGTTATGTTCCCACATTAAATCAAACATGGAAATGCTATACTGAAGTTCAACAGAGTCTCTCCGCAACTTGCTAAGTACACGATCCACCGAGCAAGTTTTACTATGCCCATTATAGCATCACCAAAATTAGTACCTTGGGAATCAGCTAGCTACAAAAAGATCTGGGTGTCCTTGAGATATTGAAAGCAGTGACTCCCCATCAATACCAAATCAAAGAACAATGTGTGCTGGTGAGCCTATCTACTGATGTGAATGCTTTGTACCCCTGCCGTGGTGCTCCATGAAACTGGGGATCGTGTCAAATTGTTTGTAATGATAATAGCAGTGAATCTTTCTTTTTTTCGAGTTAACGAAAACCTGGTTCAGCAGCAAAGAAAATGCGCAGTTTTTACTAGAATCTCAACAGCTAGCAAAATGGCTTAAACCTGTATACAGTTGATGCTGCCACTTTGTTGTTCAGTGTCCCCGAATGGAAAGAAACGCAAATGCACCTGATTCGGACAAGAACTAGATGTTTCCTAAATCCTGAACCGGCATCCAATTCCGAAGGAAGTATTCCAACGGAAACTGAAAGGATAAGCACCACACCCAAGTACGCGGCCGTGCGGGCAGGGCAGGAAGGAAAGTAGGGGAATAATCTGTGACTGACTCACCGGGCTGCGGCGGGGGAGGAGGGGGCGGGAGGGCGGAGAGGTGGTCGAAGGCGACCATGGCGGCGAGGTCCTGGGCCTTCTTGGCCGTGAGCGCCCCCGCGTCCTCGTCGGGCGAGTGGAACTCGGCGCCGTTGACGGCGACGGTGGCGCTGAACCTGGGCGTGTGGGACGGGCCCTCGCGCTGGACGGTGTACGTCGGCGGCGCCCACCGCCGCTGCTGGCACAGCTCCTGCAGCCGCGACTTGAACATTGTCGCTGAGGGAATTTCTCGCTCCGCTGCTCGCTGGATGAAATCTTGCGCCTCCACGGCTTCCTGTACTACCGAGGGAAGTGGTGCTGCTTCACGCTTCTTCCCTGCTGTCCTCGGTTCAGTACTGGTGCCTCTTTGGCGAATTTGCGTGTGTGCTTCACGGTTTCAGTGTGGCGTGTCATGCGTGGGTTCACTGCGTTGGGAACTCGAAATGATTTCACAACTGTGGGTGGGTGGGTACTTCTAGTGTTCTACTCTGGAGTACTACAGAATCAGGTTTATAATTTTTTTGTGTACTAAAGAAGAATCCTGGGCAATAATTCTCGGGATTTTTTCGAAAAAAATCCACACATCTATTAATAATTATCAATAATATTCCCTCCATCTATAAATAGATGTCTAAAATTGCCTCAATCTAGATATATTTTAGACTAAGGTAGTGTACAAAGAGCTCTACAAGTAATAAAAATTACAAATATGGCATTGGCCCTAGCGAGGACCAAAAAGACTAGAGCCACGCAAACTTATCATAGTAAAGCGGGAAACTCTCATTTGCAACTAGTTGCGCCCGCACCCCATTTTTTGTTGTGACACTTCCAAGTTTCCAAAAAATGCAAACTAAAATTCTAGACATACATTGTGTTGTGTCTTGTGCATCTGTGAAGTTTCATCCAAAAATATGTCAAAATGTGACCTGTGTAAAAAAGAGAAGACGTACGTAAATAGTGTCACGTACTATTTACACATCATTTGTTCTTTTTGTGTAGGCCACATTTTGACATATTTTTGGATGAAATTTCACAGATGCACAAGATACAATAGAATGTATGTCTAGAATTTTAGTTTGCATTTTTTGGAAGCTTGGAAATGTCAGAACAAAAATGGGGTGCGGGCGCAACTAGTTGCGGAATATCCCCTCTCAAAGCTTAGTGTAGTAGATAGATAGAAACTTATCGTGTTAAAGCCAAAAGACGAGCCCAGATAGAAACTTATCGTGGGTGGGTAGTTCTACTCTGGAGTACTACATAATTAGTTTCATAATTTGTGTACTAAAAGAAGAATCCTGGGCAATAATTCTCAGGATTTTTCCTAAAAAATCCACACACCTATTAATATAATTATCAATAATTGGACGCTTGGCGCTAGTTGATGACCCACAAGTATAGGGGTGCATCGTAGAACTTTCGATAAATAAGAGTGTCGAATCCAACGAGAAGCACAAGGTGATGACGAGCAGTTTCGATCAAGGATTCACTATAAACACTAGCAGCAGGGTTATTTGGTATTGCAGGTAAATAAAGAACGAGTAAATAAAAAACAGTAATAATAATTGCAACGAGTGGTTCTTTTTAGAGCAAAGGACAAGCCAGTTGTTTTATTTATGATGGCTAAATGTTCCTGAGGACACACGGGAATTTCGTTAAGTGTTTTTGTTTCACATAACTGAATAATTTTCATTGGTTTGGTAAGTGTTGTGTAGGTGAACCTATGCTAATGCACTACCTCATACTTGGACTAATGCATACTTGTGAATTATACCCCTTACAAGCATCCGCAACTACAAGAAAGTATTTAAGATAAATCTAATCATAGTCTTAAACTTTGAGATCCTACGATCCCTCGTGCACCGGTTTCCTAACGGGGGTTTGGGTTTCTGTCGCTCCTGCAACCCCATAATTAGTAGCCAAATATACGATGCATTCTGCTAGGCCCATAAAAGTGAAGTATCATGTAGTCGGCGTTCACATGATACCACTAGAAGAATAACACCACAACTTAAATATCAAATCATTGAATATTACTCAACATAGTTCCACTACTAACAGCATGACTTCTTCCATGTCCTCAAGAACTAAACGAACTACTCACGAGACATCATATGGATCATAATCAGAGGTGATATAATGATGAATAACAATCTGGACATAAACCTTAATTCAATGGTTCCACTCAATAGTATCAACTACAAGGAGTAATCAACACCGAAAAATTTCCCCTATGAACTAGACAAGTATTGAACCCACGATGTTACAGTGGGACGGCGTGGAGACGGCGGTGATGATGATACTGGTGGTGGAGATGATGGTGATGATGATCCCGATGAAGCCCAGCTCGATGGCGGTGATGATGGCGACGATCTCCCCTCTCCGGAAAGGAATTTCCCCAGTAGATTTCAGCCTGCCGGAGAGCTTTTCTCCCTCTCTGGTTCTCCGCCCCGTAGTGGCGGCGAAATATTTCTCTCGTCGTACCCCCGATCTTAGGTTTCCTAAGGGGTTAAAATACGCGAGGGGGCATCGTCAGAAGTGGGCTAGGGCGCCCAGACCATGCCTAGGCGCGGCCTGGGGTGTGCCCGCGCCTAGGGGTGGTTTGGAGCCCCTGGCCCATCTCGGCCTCCCCTACTGGCTTCTTCCGTCATCCGGAAAAATATGATTTTCTGTATCTTTGTTGGAATTGTTGGTCTTCAGAAATATGGTGCCTTGACGGTCCTTTTTCCAGCAGATTCCTAGCTCTTGTGGTTAATTCTTCAATAATCATCAAACATGCAAAAATAGATGGAATGACAGAATTATTACCTCTAAACATGAAATATATCAATGAATAACAGTAAATTATGATATAAAATAGCGATGCAAATTGGGCGTATCAGTAGGCCAGAGCCAACCATGGTAGAACGCCACAGCCAGGTGCCCATAAACCACCTCGTTCACATCCCGCTATCCCAAGGCGAAGCCTCAAAGGAGGAAACAAAGCCAAAACCCTGCTACCGCCCAATCCAAGGGATTTTGGGTTTTTCTTCCGCGAGGATGGATGGAGGGGATGGGGTTGGACCCAGACGTCTCCTCCAAGGAGGGGAAAGCGTCCGAAACGCTAATGTCGCAGTGACCGCCAGCGATGGGAAAGGTTTCCCTCTAGCCAAAGCCCCGAGCCCCAGCCACCACGGCCACACTTCTGATCCGGCGAGACCAAATCCAAAGGCAGAGGATGGGACCTGTCCTGGCATGGGCCGTCGTCTTCAGATCTAGCCGGAGGCCGACAGGGCAACACAACCACGCCGCGACCGCAGCCCCCCCCCCCCCCCCCCCCTCGTGGATGATGCATGAGCTCTTCATGATTGCAGTGAAGCAGTGAAATCCATGCCACCACCATCCTCGTCGGCCACGTGCCATTTTCGCGGCGGCGGCGAGGGAAAAGGAAGGGGAGGGGCTAGTGGCGACTAGGGTTCGTTGCCCCGGAGCGGATCGACGCGGGGGTCGAGTGAAACATTTTTTTCGCCGGTGACTTCATTGGGATTTGGGACAACCATTGACAAAACAAATTGCACAACCCTAAACCCTGAAAAAACATATACAAAATATTTACCTTGTTAAGGTAGATTTGAAGTCACACGTATATTAAGAAGGTAAAACTCGTAAACTACAAATAGCCGTATTTCAGAACTCAAAAAATAATCCGCTACTTATTAGTTCATACATCCTCAACCAAAAGACTACACACCTCACATGCAGTAGATCAGGAGTAGTAAGAAGACCAAATAAGCTAGCTAACTCCACTCTCGAGGATCCGTAGTGGAAAATGTTGGGCCATAGAGTTTCGGGCAGACAAATGGCCCCCGCGGTTGCCCGTGCAGTATCGCCGTGCACCACAGCAGCACGCCATGACCATCCAGCGAGATGTGCACCGCCAGCTTCACGCGCTCCTTCCGCCGGCGCTGGCTCTGCATGCGGTCGTACAGCTCGTCGGGCATCCCCAGCCCCTCGCTCGTGGCGACGATGGGCACGGAGCCGATGATGTCCCCGGACACGGTGAACTCAGGGAGGTCGGCATGGGCGAGCGGCACGCCCTGGTACGCCACCACCACGCGGCCCGTCCCGTTCGGCTTGGCTCTCAAGCGCCAGGGGGCCCCGTGGCTGTCGACGCGGAGCGTTATGTTGAAGGTGGGTGCGCGCGACGCGCCGGCGCTGGCTCGGTCGAGCCCCTCGACGGCGGGCAGCTTCACCCAGAAGTCAGGTAAGTGCTCCGGATACACCGTGGTGTACGAAATGATCGTACAAAACGCGCCAAGAAGCAACACGATCGCCGCCAACAGCGGCCACCCTGGTTCATCTTCAGCGGCTCCCATGGATATCCGCGATGATGATGATGATAAGACGTGCTGCCGCAATCGACGACGGGATCGCCGGACTTAGTATGCTCGGCTAAACTCGTTTTCCAGAGCAAGTTCTGATCGCATCGCACGCCTCAATTGGATATACTCCGTGCCTTGTGGACTAGATTTCAGGAACTTGTTAGACTTGGACTCTGAAAGATCCTATAAGAATGGAATCCCAAACCGTCAAAATTCATACGTGGAGTAGTTTGGTAGAAAAAGGATAATGACTACTTGCAAAGGATAAGGACTCTCTGTAAGTTTTTTTTTTTTTTTTTTTTGAGAGCAACCACATATATTTCAATTATTGAAAATCAAGTTACATGAACACACAAATGTGGAAACTGAAAGATAGACCAGGAGAAAACAGTTGTCCTGGAAATTTTGCAAGTAAAACCCTAAAAAATGAAAAAATACATAATCATTCTTAGGGTTTCCTGCACTCGCCGAAGCCAGCGGCCGCCGCCAAACTCCAACGCCGCCTAGACAGACGTTAGAAGAGACGCCGAACCTCCACCATTGCCAGATCCAAATAAGCACCATCGCCAAAGAGGCTTTGTGAGTCAATGAACAGGCCCGCTGCGAGCAGCAAGACACATGTCGCTGTGGCACGTTGACCGGGGGACGTCCCCGTGCTTCATTGAACCAAGATCCACCGCATCCCACCGATGAAGTCGGGGAAATGCGACAGACCCACCACCTCCGGGCCAACATCCTCGCTCCAGAGCATCCATCTCGCCCCGGCCCCTGGCGCCGCCGTAGAAAACGACAAACGCCAGCGACACGCCGAGAAACTAATCTCGCCAGATCTGAAGATCGACGAGAAGACCAAGCCGCCGATCTGAAGGATCGACAAGCACACGTTGCCAACAACTCCGAGACGCCACCGTAAAGATGGCCATCGGTGTGGGAGTAGAGTTGTGGCAGATTTATTTGCCCGGGCGCCGCTCCCACCACCCAACGACGCACCATAGCAGACAAGCCCTAACTACAGAACGGAGGAACGAGCTCCCCTCCCCCTCCTGCCGCCGGAGCAGCAAGCGGAGGGGGAGGGGGCTAGCGCCGGCGTTGGTGTAGATGGGATCTAAGTCGCCTGCCCTGTCGCCTGGGAGAGGAGAGAGGCGAAACGGTACGTGGAGTCAGTTGTTGTGACTCTCTGTAAGTTAAAGAAAAAGAAGAAGCTCCAGCACCATCGTGGCTGTATGAGGTTTTAGCATATAACACCAGATGTTGGTGCCGGTTTTGCACAGAACCACAACCTTAGCTTCTTGTTGCAAAAAACACCAACATTTGAATTAATTATTTGCACAGAACACAAAATGTGTAATTAGCTTGTTAGATAAATAATTAGCTCATTGGGCCCAGGACATATGTGGCAGCCATCGTGGTTGAACGAACCAATTGGACGAACATAACCTCATTATAGTGGTAGGTTGCAGTGGCGGTGGCAGCTGCGCGCCAGCGACTAGGAGGGCAAAATGGGGACGGCGCTGAACTGCGGTGAACTACGACATGACAATGGACGGATACCGCAGACTGGCCGAATACATCAAGTGGACGAGGAGGAGGGGCTAGCCAATATGGAGGATGGGCATGGTGATCGGGAGCATCCACCTCAGCATCAGCGCCGGTGGCGTTCTCCAACTTCCTGACCCGTTCTACTCGGGACCTGCAGCAGTCCCTTACGTATGTTTAGTTCTTCGACTTCTCTCGAGCATGAACCTTTTTGAAGACCCGATAGATTTAAAAGTATGAGAGGATGGAAAGGATTCAAAAACATCAACATCATCATCAGATTTCCCGAGTAGTACAACTTGAGTCTACGCACGGTTGCAAGCACACACCCGTAGACTCGGATGATGGCAACTTTAGTCACTGCCCGAGTTTCGCTTCGGCCAGTCACTCGGGGGGCTACTGATGTGGGCATTACCATTCGGGTACCCGACATTAGCCTACCTCCCATGGCCCAACAGGGGGCACACGAGGATCACCGCAACCCAAGATGGAACAATACGTCGATTGTAGCGGTTGAAAGATGGAAGGTGGCAGATTTTTGACGCAAGGCAAGGAGGCGTCGATTAAGAAAAAGATAGATTAGATCTTGTTGTAATCTAGTCGAATCCTTGCAGACTCTAGGGACCTGGCCTCCTATATAAAGGCTAGGAGAGGGCATATCAGATCATATCCTCACAATCGCATACAACCTCGCATACACCAAACACCAGAAACCTTGCCTCCCAGCGAGATCATCACCACACAGTCTATCAGCTGCCCCATTGTAACCTTTTTCACCAATAATCAAGATCAAACAAGCAGAAGTAAGGGGGTTTACCTCATCGAGGGCCTCGAACTTGGATAAATCTCGCCTTTTTATTGTTTGGTATCTGATGTCTCGTACTAACCTGCAGGATTCCGTCAACCCTAAGCCCCTCTTGGTGGGCATTGTCGAGGAGCCCCCTCGTCAGTCACGTAGGTGACCGAGGCGGAAGAACTATGTTGGTAGACGACGGGGCTGAATGTGAATGATGGAGGCAACGGGGCTCGGCGATAAGTGATGCAATGTCTACTGACAGTGGGCCAGCGGTCTAATTATTTATTAAAGTAGCTAACTATGGGTGTTTGTACTCCATGCAAATAGCTAACTCAAACATTGGTGTTCCTTGCAACAAAAAGTTTGGGTTGTGGTTTGGTGCAAATAGAGCACTAACAAATGGTGTTATATGCTAAAACCTTTGGCTGTATACCTGTTTCGAAACCAAAAGCCAGAAGTACTCTCTTTTCTCCTTCTCAAATTCACGACGTTCTCCCTTTGTATGTGACGATCTTTTCCCCTTCGAAGGAGCCGTCTTCAATCTTGATGACGATTGGGCTTGGGCATGGGTCAAGGAGGCGACCTAGAAGCTGGGGCGGCCGCCCAATGGCGATCGGTCATTGATGGACCATGGTGCGTCCCCGTCGTACACATACTAATTTGTGTCCTGACGATCGTAGGGTTGTGTATGGTCATGTACCAGGGCAATCCCTCCATCTCCGTTCACCTCACGGGCTACGACGGCATCCACCCCGGCGGCGCCGCCCGTGTGCTCTCGCCGGCCTTCAACATCACGCTCCGTCTGATGCAAAGAAGCTCGGCTAGTGAGTGTTGGCCATGTAAAGTTCCTTTTGAAGCCTTCTTCTTCTATTTTGTTTGGCTTTGTACTTTAACTCCTTCTTGATGTCTCCTTCTAATACATTATGATACACACTTTTCGTGTGTGTGTGTTTGAGATAAAAACATCGAACTAGCAAGCATATGGTGGCTAAAAAAGACCAAGCAATGTAGTTACACACTTAATTAAACGTGGTGTACTCCCTCGAGTGACTATTACAAAATGATTGTTGGTTTTTTACAAGGGGGTTAAGATGATTCTCAGCATAAAATTCTCGAGCGCGGAAATAACTTGTTCCCACATGTTATTGAGGTGCTCAAATATGATGAAAATATGGGCCAAATGTTAAAAGGAAATGTCAAGTCGTGGTCTCGATCTCAGATTATGTCAATGATTTTGACCTTGTATTTCATCTTGAGGTTGATTATCTTATAGAATGCTAATAATGTGCCCCGATAAGTACATCCTTTAAGCTAGAAGTTAACTAGGCAAAAATTCCAAACAAAAAGCAGAAATGGCGGTTCAGGGTCTCTAATGGAGAAAACCTTACTCATTTTTTTGGGGAGTAGGATATTCCTAAGTTGGATGTGGAAGAAGAGTATAAAGACCAACATAAACCAAGAAAAAAAATCAATTGGATTAGTCATGAGCGCTAAAAATATGATTTCTTGAACTTAATTTGTTACTAAAATGCAGCTTAGAGATTTTAGTGATTGTTTTAATGAGGTAAACTGGATTCCTTTTCCCAAATGGTTGCATCGTCCTTAAGGATTCTTTGATGTTTTCAAAAGTGTGAGCTTGGTGGATTTGGCTAAGTCTTATCCAATTGATTTCGATTCCATCAAATAGAAGGATATTGCTCATCGGCTTCCTTTCTACATTTGATAATGTGTAACCATACCATATTTGCGAGTATGGAAAGAATTTTTGAACTTACTAAGCTGATGGTCACTACAAAACGACATCTTGCATTTCCTTTGTTCTATGAACTCCTCAAGCTAGTATTAGTTTCTTTTGTCGCTGCAACATTTGTGGAGAGGTGTTTTCAGTAATAAAAACAACGAACACAATACTAGGTAATTGCATTACTGATAGTTTCATGAACCACTGCATCGTTTGCTTGGAGCAAAGATTTATATTTTCAATTCCAAGGAAAGGACGTGATTGATCACTTTCGCAAGGTGAAAAGCTATAGAAGCCAACACAAATAAAGAGGCAGTTACTCTTGCAATTGGTCCTTTTTAATTATTTTTGGAGTTTACTTGTGTGAGTTTGTTGAAAAACATTATATATATGTTAGTTAATACCAGCTACGCATTTGAGTGTACGAGCTATGCGTTAATGATCATTTTTGGGGCACACAAACCTCTACTTGTTTGTGTCAACATTAGAGACCTTTTTGCCTGACTTTGCCCCTGGTTATGTCCACAACTCATGGCTCGGGCAGGACATGTTGGCATGCGTCTTGTACATGCCATCCTAGACGTTTGGGAGGGTGTGTGTGTGTGAGAGAGAGAGAGAGAGAGGGGGAGAGGCGGGGGGGAGGGGGTGGAGGGAGAGATATATATGAGGGGATGCAACATAAATATCGAACATTTTTGGCATGCCATAAAGTTGTTTTTACGTAAAACTTTATTCAATTTAACAGTACAACAAATTCTACTTGGTCTACATGCAAGTCCTTTGGCACCACTGATACGTCTCCAACGTATCGATAATTTCTTATGTTTCATGCTTGTTTTATGACATTACCTACATGTTTTGTTCACACTTTATGATGATTTTATGCGTTTTACGGAACTAACCTATTGACGAGATGCCGAAGTGCCAGTTCCTGTTTTCTGCTGTTTTTGGTTTCAGAAATCCTAGTAAGGAAATATTCTCGGAATTGGACGAAATCAACGCCCAGCATCTTATAATTGCACGAAGCTTCCAGAACACCCGAGAGCCACCAAGGGAGGGCCCTGTGGGCCCCAGACGATAGCCCGGCGCGGCCAGAGGGGGGGCCGCGCCCCCCTATTGTGTCGCCGCCTCGTCGACCCTCCGACTCCGCCTCTTCGCCTATTTAAAGGTCCCTGACCTAAAACATCGATACGAAAAAGCCACGGTACGAGAAACCTTCCAGAGCCGCCGCCATCGCGAAGCCAAGATCTGGGGGACAGGAGTCTCTGTTCCGGCACGCCGCCGGGACGGGGAAGTGCCCCCGGAAGGCTCCTTCATCGACACCACCGCCATCTTCATCACCGCTGCTGTCTCCCATGAGAAGGGAGTAGTTCTCCATCGAGGCTCGGGGCTGTACCGGTAGCTATGTGGTTCATCTCTCTCCTATGTACTTCAATACAATAATCTCATGAGCTGCCTTACATGATTGAGATTCATATGATGATGCTTGTAATCTAGATGTCATTATGCTAGTCAAGTGGATTTTACTTATGTGATCTCCGGAGACTCCTTGTCCCACGTGTGTAAAGGTGATAGTGTGTGCACCCTGTGGGTCTCTTAGGCTATATTTCACAGAATACTTATTCACTGTTATGAATGGCATAGTGAAGTGCTTATTTATATCTCTTTATGATTGCAATGTGTTTTGTATCACAATTCATCTATGTGCTACTCTAGTGATGTTATTAAAGTAGTTTATTCCTCCTGCACGGTGTAATGGTGACAGTGTGTGCATCGTGTAGTACTTGGCTGTAATATCCCAGTATTTGAGGTTATAAAAGTAGAGGAAACAGATGTGTGCACTGCATTCATGCATAGAAAATCCGGTGAATTTTCGCGCTTTTGCTTAAACCCATCAAAGCGATCGAGGTTTCTCTTACGTCGATGGAATTGAATTAGCACATCGATGTGAGTGCAATAAATTTCGACATGACCTTTGTTAAATTCTTTTGGTTGCGGGAGAAATAATTTGAATTCAATTCAACACATGAACTCAAATAATAATTTGAATTGGAATTTGAATTCTAAACATTATACAAAATACAAAGTAAAATCAAATAGGAATGAGAATCAAATATTATAAATAATAATTCACATAAGTATATATTACAACATTTATGAAAATTTAAACAAGTATATCAATACAATAAGTAAGGGCAAACACATTTTGATAATTCATAACAAATAAACAATTTAAAACTTATTACAATTCAATTATTTACAAGATACAAAAGAAAAAGAAGGGTACAAAGAAATAACAAGAAAACCTAAACTATTCCACATCTTCATATTCTTGTGTACCTGCAAAACCAATAACAAAGACAAAAGGAATTGTTTGTGTTAATGTTAAAATATTTGCCTCACTTTTGGTGAGGCAATGTTAATATTGGAAACTAGCTAAATGGAAATTAGGAACTTGTCCTAACCCCCAAATGGTGATTAGAGGGAGTAAAACAGAATTTGGCATCAACGAGGCATTATCATAGAAAACCAGTGATCAAGAATGCAACCAGGAACACAAGGCATCATTAGATGATCCATCTCTGAGGGACAAGGCAACACATGATGCTCCACTAAATATAGACAAATATATTTTCCCTCTAATCTAGCTAGAATCTGTGAGGCACCACAAAATTGTTTTAATGAATCATTACTGACATGGAAAAGTCAGTATGATCCTAAGCCACTAGTTAATAATTACATGTATATAAGCAGGACTGAATTTAAATGCACACTTAGTTAAGCAAAATGACCATTAAATAAAGCCATATAGAAACAGCAGCCAAAATGTATTTTCACTTAATAGTACCAAAGATAGACAGAATAGGATAAGTACAAGGTTGAGCAATGGCTTGCACATGAGGCAAGGAAAGTCAAGTTGGCAACGTGCACATGGAGGGGAAGCAGCCTACCTAGCAGCTCACACACACATGCAATCTCTGTGTTGTCATCACCACAGTAGTTAGCCCAGTACTATAAAAGCAAGGGCATCGCAGCCAGCCAAACCATTTGGCTCAGGTTTCACCAAAGTAGAATAACAGCCATCTAATAGCTAGTTGCAAGATCGACCAGACATGATACATCTCTCCATTAGCACAACATCAAGAATTAGTTCAGCAGCCATATATCAGTAGCTAGATCAATGTGAAGCAGATCAAGAAGCTAGGAGGAGCAGGCATGTCACCAGAAGCAAAGTATCACAGAAGCTAGAAGAATCCACCAGATATCAAGCTAGGGAGCAACAGGTAGAAATCAACCAGTAGCTTAACTAGATCATAGTTTATGTATCTCTAGATTGCATACACATATGTGGGAAAACAAATGGAATAAAAAAGTCATTCCATCTAACAACCCTTCAACTAGGTTTTCACCTAGGAGGATAGAAAGATGGATTTCTCTCAGTATTGCATAGGGATGCTATGCAAGAATCATCACAGAGAATTAAATCACATATTTTAGCATATGTTCTTATCACAAGTTTGGGCCTCAGCCTTTGCATCATTGGCAGGGCTACAAGATCAAGCACAAGCATCTGTTCCTATTAACCAGCAGTGCATCAATCATTGCATCACTGGCAAGACCAAGGAAGCAAGCTAGATCTGTTCTTATCAGTTTAATCAATCCAAAAATATAAAGATATAGCAACCAGTAACATCAACTTGTCTCTGGAATAATTCCTGGAGATCAATGGATCATATATATAGTACATCCCTTCACCGAAATCCACTAGCTGTAGAAGTATACTTAGGGTCCAGGAAATCACTCCTAGGCCAACTAAGTAGAACCAGTAAAGCAAGCAAAGCCACAAGCTAACCATCATATAAAGTATCCATTTATAAGCAGCATATATGTCCAGAGATAAATCTCAATACACCACCAAGACAAGCTTGTCCAGGATCATATATATACACATGATCTAGGTATGAGTAACAACATCCTGGAATTAAAAGCACAAGTAAATGGGGGCACCAAATCACTATAAGCATGCTTCTAAGCTCATAGTCAAACCACCAAACAAAGCATCAAGTAAATAGTGCATGTTGTAGAGTATATTCAGTTTCATCAGTAAAATAAATACAACCAGCCACACATGCCTGGATGATTAATCATCCAAATAGAGGCATAACATTAAACCACCTCAACTGAATTTAACATTCAGTTTTGACAGTAAGAGTAAAATAGCAGAAGCCACCAGGAAAGCTAGCCACAATATTTAGCTCCACTATAACACTTTTGGGGCACATATTCACCAAGCAGGATAGTGTAGCATATGGCCATAGGCAGAGAAGTGGAGAAGTTAGCTCACCATGATGTAGAGGTGCAGACGAGATCGACGCCGGGGTTGCGTCCGCGGCACCATCCAGCCGAGGTTGCGCCTACGGCACCATCCTGCCGGCGTCGAGGACGAAGTAGCCACCACACCACCAGTTCACCGTCAACACAGCCGCACAGGCAGCAGCAACACCACCACGAGCACCCCACCCCCAACAGCACACCACTAGGACACCACCACTTGAGGAATCGAGAGCAGCCGGGCATGGCGAGCCGAGCTGGGGCTCGGGCGCTCAAAGAAGAGGTCCAGTTCGCCAAGGAGAGATAGCCGGAGGAGCGGGAACGCGAGCACCGTGTCGGCGACCTAGCCGGAGCAAGCTAGGGTTAGCCACAGGGCTGTGTATGAGCGCAGGTCGGCGTCGTGGCGGCAGCTTCTGAAGGAGAGGCCAATGGCGGAGCCACACCGACACACGACGGTACCCGCCGAGGCCGGCGGCGGCCAAAACCATCAACGCCGAGCTAGGGTTCCCTGGTTGGGCGCGGGTGATTAAGACCGCGTGGATCAAATCGACCGGGAGGAGGCGGTAGAGAGCAGCGAGACGGAGCTGGGCCGGCGTGCGGCGGCGACGGACTTGGTCGGCGGCGGCCGGAAAGGCAGGTGGCGGCGGCAGCATCACGGAGGCGTGCTGGGTGTCGCGTGCGTACGAAGAAGTGGGGACGATAGGAGAGTGTGCGTGACGGCGTGAGGGCAAGGTCCTGTGCGTGAATGCACTTGACTGGGTCCGATCCATTCAGCCCAAGAAATATACGTATATGCTATGGCTCAAAAAGCTCCAATCCTAGTAACTAATTCGTTAGAACCACGTATGGCCCTAGCAAAGTTAATCAAATTAGAATATGCAGCCTACCTATTTTAGTGTAATCTAGTATCATTCATTGATTACAATTTAAAAACTGTAATTTTTCTCTACACAAATGCCAAATTCATGAACTAATTTATAACCACTTAAAATATGGCTTAAACCCTAGAAAAATATTAAAGAGATTAATAGTGTTTCTCTTCAAGTAAATTTAAGTATTAATAAGGTAAATTCCAAACTCAATAGTAACTTAAACTTAAGATTTATTTATTAACTTCAATTTGCTCATCAATTTATTTAATGACAAATAGGAAATCCTAATTCAATAATTCCAAATGCAACCCTAATTCTATTAGGAATAAAACCCCAACTCCATCATTTTATGTGAAACTCTAAAACCCTAGGAATTGTAAAATGTGATCATATGAACTTAACATTCACTCATATATCTATAATTAGCAACTAAATAAATATTCTTGTTCTCATAAAATAGTAGAAGCCATATTACTAATAAGTTGGTATTTCATGTACTCATCCTAATGAAAACCCAGATGATCAAATAGGGTCAATTAAGTGTAAACCTTAATTCCTATTCCAAAACCATCATCCTTAATTAACCTTAGTTAGCATCACACCATTGTGATGAACTCCAATAGCAACCATACCAATAATGTGCATCATATATCATACTCCACTAAATCCTACTAATGTTAGATAATTATGAACCATACTATTTAGGAACTAACTATTCCTTACTTAGTGGATCCAATGGCAAACCCTAGACAACCTCAACCCTAATTGATATACTTCTTATTACTTAAGAAGTATGTTCTTCAAAAGTTATTCTTTTGAAGTAAATAAGGAGTAGCCATCAAACCTGCCTAATAGGATCTATAAACCCTAGCCAGCTATCACCAAAGAAGGTATACCAACCTTGATAGCACCCATGTTTAATAAATTACCTAAGACATGATTCCAACCTTGTTAGGATCCGTCTAATCCTTACTCCAGAAACCAATTAAAACCATAGTCAACCATAGAACCCCACCAACCTAATTATCATCCTTGTTCTTTATTAAAGAATATGTTCTTCAAAAGTTATTCTTTTGAATTATATAATAAGTAATCATCAACCATGCACTATAGGACTTAAAATTGACAACTGCTCTTTACTTATTATACAACTACTATTCCTTGGTGGGTATGATTGTTACTATGCATTTTTACCACTTGCTTATGATTCTAAAACAACACAACCCTGAATAAGAACCTTGTTTGTGAATCACTCTAAAAGTGCAACACACCCTGAACTAATCATTACCACTTACTAATCCTAAATCATCGGGGTTAAGTCACGCTTAGAGCGATTGCATCTCATACTTATGCATTATTGCATCCTTGCCAATCTTTTAAACATCGTCCTTACCGGACGATGATGCTATTTCAGAATTTGGAGTTATTGCGTATCGAAGACCTTGCCTGCATAATCTTGCAGTCAAGAAAGGCAAGTTCATCACTTGCTCATGTCATTTGAGTATTTCTATCAAATTACTTGCAAAGTATTATGGTTATCACTATTGCATAAAAATCAAAACCACTACTTTCATAACTATGAATATGACTAAGTGGTGGGCAATGGAACCATGGATTGTGTTGATATGGTGGAGGTTCCATTGCACGGGTTTATATCCATCTAGGATTAAACAACAAATGTCGCCAGTGATTCTTGTGCCGTAATACCCGTGTTAACCATAAGATCTGGAGTGGGACGGACTAGTCAATCGTATTTCCACCTCTTGTACATCAACGGATGCGCTTACCGCAGCAGTTGTATCTTGCGGAGCAACTTGAGGGTGGGGAACCCATTCTAAGTCCCCACGGTCATGCTTTGCATACCGTAGCGGTTGCGGCTTGCGGAACAACTTGAGGGTGGGGATCCCATTCTAATTCCCCACGGTAATGTGGTCTATGATGGGTTGCAGCTACCGGCGAAGGAGTTTGGTTCAATCCCAGACTGTTGTCGTGGTCGGGGTCCACCCTGAAATTACGGGAATAATGGGACCGGCGAGGACCCAGGGTCGGGGTTTGCAACAAAGGGTGGGTGTGCGAGGTAGCGGAGGAATATGATTGACTATGACCTTATACCGGGCCTCACACCAAAGGAAGTGTGGACGGGAAAGCTGCCTGGTTGGCACCAAGGTTAAGATCTCTTATGGGTAAAGCAACACACCTCTGCAGAGTGTAAAGAACCGTGACCTGTCACTCCCTGTTCCGGGATATGGAACTGCGAACGCGGCCGGAAAGGAGCTCCATGAAGTTCTAGTAAACCGGTGAAGGCTGACGGACATAGTTCTTCTGAATAAAAGCAACCTTTTGAAGAAATGGTTATGAAAACTTGCATTGGTATTAGACTTTCTGGTCTAATGCCGTAGCTAGTGCATTAAACACCTCTTTCCTATAATGAACTTGTTGAGTACGCTCGTACTCATCCCACTCTTAAATCCCCTGCTTAGATTTGGAGGCATCAAAGGAGGATCTACAGTGCAACTCGAAGGCCGAGGAGTCAACAACTACTTCAAGATACAGGACCCTGTCAGCGGAGTCAGATACGTCATCCAACAAGGAGAAAACCTAGATTAGCAGTAGAAAGGAACTAGCTTCCTCAACCTAGCTCCTATTTAGCTAGAATCTATTCTTAGCCTCTATAGTTAGTCAAATACTCTACAAATAGAGTTCGTGATAGAATTAGACTACGGGTCGTTCTTCTGAAGTTTATTGCAGATTTACCTCATTGTAAAGTAGGAGGCTGTGCTGATCTTATGTAATAGAGTCGATGTTGTAATTCTATAGACATGCCTTGGACCCGCATATGTTTCTGTTGTACCACTCTGAGCGATATAATACGAGTGGAACTGTGTTTCATTGGTGTTATATCAGACTTGCATACTACACCATGCAGTGGTATGACGGGTCACCACAGTTGGTATCAGAGCAAATGCTTTGACCCTAGGATTAAAACCCTTTAAAGGAGACCTATAGGATTGGTAGTGTCTATAGGAAGTTGTCTTAGATAAACCAAAATCTTCTTATGACTTAAGATGGGTATTCACTTGAGAATAATCCTGACACACTTGAGTCATCCTTTCGTACATATATTTCCTAAGTAAAGTTAGTTAGCAAATCCCAATTATGTAGCACACCATTACATCCCTAAAACAATAGATGAGTAGACCATAGTTGGTATACAATACATGGTAGTCCAAAGAGAGGATACGACCATAAGGAAGATATCCTATTGGAAGATGTGTACCAACACCTGTTAGAGTTAAGTAAGAGTTATTTAGACTTGTAAAAAGAGTAATACCAAGTGATGAAGATAGGTATATAAGAAGATATCCTACTAGCAGGTATAATTAGACAAGTAATGGGTAAGTAAAATCTATCCCAACTTGTGAAACGTTGGATAGTAAGTGGTAAATATAAGTTAGATAAAGTAGTATAGACCATGATGAGTCAATCATGGGAGGCAAGGAAGAGAGATATGAATAAAATATGTCTACTTACATGGTAGAGTTGTTAATCATATATGATTCACCTGAGAATCGTTATGTGATGGACTAGAACATCATAAATAATTAAGAGGAGTACAATAAGAAGTCAGGTCTTCAACAACATAGCAAGATTTGTGTTCCAAAACCATGGGAACTGTGTCAAGTACATCAGAACCCTAGTAACATGGTAAGAACACATGAAAGTATAGGAGCTATATTCCAATAGTTATGTGTTTAGAGTAACGATGTTGGAACCTAAAGATATCATATGAGGTATTCCTCAACAAAAAGGGAAGCTAAATTAGTACTTCCAAAGAAAATTAGGTTAACCTTAGCTATCCTAGACCACTTTGTTTCAAGTTTATCTCATTGCAAATGTGCAATTAAGATAAATGTTGAGACAAATAGTAGAAATCCACATATTCGTGCTAAGTATCACGATACAAACCTATCTTATGTGGTGTTATACTACACATCAGAGCCTGGTGTTTAGAGATGTCTTACTCAACTATTATATTCAGGCTTATGATGATGTGTATTATAAGCACAAAGCTGAATCTTCTTGGATTTTTATTGGATTTTAATTGATTGACTAGATCCATACATGAAGTTTGACTTTGATATGCAAATGCATGTTGCAATATCAAGTTCTTACTTGATGTTATAGATCTAGAGGGTAATGGTAAACGTGTGAGGAAGTGACGAATTCTAAAGATTCTGAAGACAAGATGAAGGTACATCACAGAAAGGAAGCAAAGTGGTGGGAAGTAACCACAATACCCTGAAGGAAGTACCAATCCAAAACTCATGCTTTACCTCAACAGAGGAGTACTTTAGTACAGGAGAAGCATGAAGGTGAGAAATATGATGATTATGGTGAAGTAGAAGTAGAACCATAGTCATTATGGAAGAGGGAATGCATGGGAAATCACTTAGGATACTATATTCATAGTGTCAGCTAGTGGTTTTCTTGCAAAATAAACCCTGAATGAAGGAAGATGATATATGAAATCATAACAGATATAAGAAGACCACAGATGGTATCAGAAGACCACAGTTGGTATAGGATCAATACTGTGAGATAAAGTAGAAGATGTCCCGACCAATTGATCAAAACCTATAATAGAGTATACTTTTAGATAACAAATAGCCACAATTGGTATCAAGTAGTCCATAATTGGATTATTCGTACCAAGAAGTTGTGAACAAATAAAAAAAATTGTCAGCCAAATAATTATGACCTATAAAACATTCAGTCGAAGGATTCATGTTGGATGTCCACAAATTGAGTGGATACACCACAAAGATACTTCGCAAAACCTTAGAAGAAGTACAAACCATAAACTAGACCTAGACCAATATTCTAACCATAAATACAATGGTTGGAAGAAAAGGAGTTGAAGACCATAAGAAAACTCCAAGGGGTAGAGTAAAGATTGAGTTGGATGTACAAGGACTCAATACTTTGAGCAAAATAGAAGAAGAAGGTCTGAACTGAGAGGAAATTCGATCTTATTTTTCATAAGATTATCGAACACTACTTTCAGAAGGATGTCAGACCAGAAGCCGAGGTTCATACCTCGAGGAAGTAATAAATTGGATTATCACTTGAGCAAGTGAGTAATATTTACTCAGAAGTACGTAAGCTCAAGTCAGCTAATGTTAATAAAGTTGGACGAAGAAAATACCGTAGACCAAATACAGCTCGAGAAGGCCAAAGACCGAAGGATATTGACTATACCAACACTAAAGTCCATTTGAAAGATTCCTTTCATGGAACCTAAAGAACCCAAAATAGTTTTAGGTACCAACCATAATCCATGATTGGATAGACTAAGTGAGTCTAAACCATTTTTAGGGAAATAAACCATCAAGACCATTTTTATGGTAAGTACCTTACTAAGTACCATTATTGCAATTTTGGTAGTAAGGGAAAACAAAGACCTATTCTACCAATTAAGAATATGTTATCAAATTAGTCTCCAGTTAAGACTAGCAGCACCAGAAGTTGTCCCAATCATTGAATCCTCAATGAAAAGGAAAACAAGATTATAGTATTGAAAGAAATTATGGATTTGAAATAAGACGCCATGGTTCAGAGGCAGATATTAATGGATTCCAGGAAGAATCTGGACAAGGGATATATTCATATCCAACAAGTTCATCATGGAGTTCGAGAAAAGATGTAGTCTGCACAAGTCAGATCCACACTCGGAAACGTGAGAGAGTGCAAACTTCGAGGACGAAGTTTAGTTTAAGGGGTAGAGACTGTAATATCCCAGTATTTGAGGTTATAAAAGTAGAGGAAACAGATGTGTGCATTGCATTCATGCATAGAAAATCCGGTGAATTTTCGCGCTTTTGCTTAAACCCATCAAAGCGATCGAGGTTTCTCTTACGTCGATGGAATTGAATTAGCACATCGATGTGAGTGCAATAAATTTCGACATGACCTTTGTTAAATTCTTTTGGTTGCGGGAGAAATAATTTGAATTCAATTCAACACATGAACTCAAATAATAATTTGAATTGGAATTTGAATTCTAAACATTATACAAAATACAAAGTAAAATCAAATAGGAATGAGAATCAAATATTATAAATAATAATTCACATAAGTATATATTACAACATTTATGAAAATTTAAACAAGTATATCAATACAATAAGTAAGGGCAAACACATTTTGATAATTCATAACAAATAAACAATTTAAAACTTATTACAATTCAATTATTTACAAGATACAAAAGAAAAAGAAGGGTACAAAGAAATAACAAGAAAACCTAAACTATTCCACATCTTCATATTCTTGTGTACCTGCAAAACCAATAACAAAGACAAAAGGAATTGTTTGTGTTAATGTTAAAATATTTGCCTCACTTTTGGTGAGGCAATGTTAATATTGGAAACTAGCTAAATGGAAATTAGGAACTTGTCCTAACCCCCAAATGGTGATTAGAGGGAGTAAAACAGAATTTGGCATCAACGAGGCATTATCATAGAAAACCAGTGATCAAGAATGCAACCAGGAACACAAGGCATCATTAGATGATCCATCTCTGAGGGACAAGGCAACACATGATGCTCCACTAAATATAGACAAATATATTTTCCCTCTAATCTAGCTAGAATCTGTGAGGCACCACAAAATTGTTTTAATGAATCATTACTGACATGGAAAAGTCAGTATGATCCTAAGCCACTAGTTAATAATTACATGTATATAAGCAGGACTGAATTTAAATGCACACTTAGTTAAGCAAAATGACCATTAAATAAAGCCATATAGAAACAGCAGCCAACAGAAGTATTTTCACTTAATAGTACCAAAGATAGACAGAATAGGATAAGTACAAGGTTGAGCAATGGCTTGCACATGAGGCAAGGAAAGTCAAGTTGGCAACGTGCACATGGAGGGGAAGCAGCCTACCTAGCAGCTCACACACACATGCAATCTCTGTGTTGTCATCACCACAGTAGTTAGCCCAAGACTATAAAAGCAAGGGCATCGCAGCCAGCCAAACCATTTGGCTCAGGTTTCACCAAAGTAGAATAACAGCCATCTAATAGCTAGTTGCAAGATCGACCAGACATGATACATCTCTCCATTAGCACAACATCAAGAATTAGTTCAGCAGCCATATATCAGTAGCTAGATCAATGTGAAGCAGATCAAGAAGCTAGGAGGAGCAGGCATGTCACAATAAGCATATTATAACATAAGCTAGAAGAATCCACCAGATATCAAGCTAGGGAGCAACAGGTAGAAATCAACCAGTAGCTTAACTAGATCATAGTTTATGTATCTCTAGATTGCATACACATATGTGGGAAAACAAATGGAATAAAAAAGTCATTCCATCTAACAACCCTTCAACTAGGTTTTCACCTAGGAGGATAGAAAGATGGATTTCTCTCAGTATTGCATAGGGATGCTATGCAAGAATCATCACAGAGAATTAAATCACATATTTTAGCATCTGTTCTTATCACAAGTTTGGGCCTCAGCCTTTGCATCATTGGCAGGGCTACAAGATCAAGCACAAGCATCTGTTCCTATTAACCAAGAATTGCATCAATCATTGCATCAACCGGCAAGACCAAGGAAGCAAGCTAGATCTGTTCTTATCAGTTTAATCAATCCAAAAATATAAAGATATAGCAACCAGTAACATCAACTTGTCTCTGGAATAATTCCTGGAGATCAATGGATCATATATATAGTACATCCCTTCACCGAAATCCACTAGCTGTAGAAGTATACTTAGGGTCCAGGAAATCACTCCTAGGCCAACTAAGTAGAACCAGTAAAGCAAGCAAAGCCACAAGCTAACCATCATATAAAGTATCCATTTATAAGCAGCATATATGTCCAGAGATAAATCTCAATACACCACCAAGACAAGCTTGTCCAGGATCATATATATACACATGATCTAGGTATGAGTAACAACATCCTGGAATTAAAAGCACAAGTAAATGGGGGCACCAAATCACTATAAGCATGCTTCTAAGCTCATAGTCAAACCACCAAACAAAGCATCAAGTAAATAGTGCATGTTGTAGAGTATATTCAGTTTCATCAGTAAAATAAATACAACCAGCCACACATGCCTGGATGATTAATCATCCAAATAGAGGCATAACATTAAACCACCTCAACTGAATTTAACATTCAGTTTTGACAGTAAGAGTAAAATAGCAGAAGCCACCAGGAAAGCTAGCCACAATATTTAGCTCCACTATAACACTTTTGGGGCACATATTCACCAAGCGAGGATAGTGTAGCATATGGCCATAGGCAGAGAAGTGGAGAAGTTAGCTCACCATGATGTAGAGGTGCAGACGAGATCGACGCCGGGGTTGCGTCCGCGGCACCATCCAGCCGAGGTTGCGCCTACGGCACCATCCTGCCGGCGTCGAGGACGAAGTAGCCACCACACCACCAGTTCACCGTCAACACAGCCGCACAGGCAGCAGCAACACCACCACGAGCACCCCACCCCCAACGGCCACACCACCAGGACACCACCACTTGAGGAATCGAGCAGCCGGGCATGGCGAGCGAGGCGGCGGGGCTCGGGGCGCTCAAAGAAGAGGTCCGATTCGCCAAGGAGAGATAGCCGGAGGAGCGGGAACGCGAGCACCGTGTCGGCGACCTGGCCGGAGCAAGCTAGGGTTAGCCACAGGGCTGTGTATGAGCGCAGGTCGGCGTCGTGGCGGCAGCTTCTGAAGGAGAGGCCAATGGCGGAGCCACACCGACACACGACGGTACCCGCCGAGGCCGGCGGCGGCCAAAACCATCAACGCCGAGCTAGGGTTCCCTGGTTGGGCGCGGGTGATTAAGACCGCGTGGATCAAATCGACCGGGAGGAGGCGGTAGAGAGCAGCGAGACGGAGCTGGGCCGGCGTGCGGCGGCGACGGACTTGGTCGGCGGCGGCCGGAAAGGCAGGTGGCGGCGGCAGCATCACGGAGGCGTCTTTGGGTGTCGCGTGCGTACGAAGAAGTGGGGACGATAGGAGAGTGTGCGTGACGGCGTGAGGGCAAGGTCCCGTGCGTGAATGCACTTGACTGGGTCCGATCCATTCAGCCCAAGAAATATACGTATATGCTATGGCTCAAAAAGCTCCAATCCTAGTAACTAATTCGTTAGAACCACGTATGGCCCTAGCAAAGTTAATCAAATTAGAATATGCAGCATACCTATTTTAGTGTAATCTAGTATCATTCATTGATTACAATTTAAAAACTGTAATTTTTCTCTACACAAATGCCAAATTCATGAACTAATTTATAACCACTTAAAATATGGCTTAAACCCTAGAAAAATATTAAAGAGATTAATAGTGTTTCTCTTCAAGTAAATTTAAGTATTAATAAGGTAAATTCCAAACTCAATAGTAACTTAAACTTAAGATTTATTTATTAACTTCAATTTGCTCATCAATTTATTTAATGACAAATAGGAAATCCTAATTCAATAATTCCAAATGCAACCCTAATTCTATTAGGAATAAAACCCCAACTCCATCATTTTATGTGAAACTCTAAAACCCTAGGAATTGTAAAATGTGATCATATGAACTTAACATTCACTCATATATCTATAATTAGCAACTAAATAAATATTCTTGTTCTCATAAAATAGTAGAAGCCATATTACTAATAAGTTGGTATTTCATGTACTCATCCTAATGAAAACCCAGATGATCAAATAGGGTCAATTAAGTGTAAACCTTAATTCCTATTCCAAAACCATCATCCTTAATTAACCTTAGTTAGCATCACACCATTGTGATGAACTCCAATAGCAACCATACCAATAATGTGCATCATATATCATACTCCACTAAATCCTACTAATGTTAGATAATTATGAACCATACTATTTAGGAACTAACTATTCCTTACTTAGTGGATCCAATGGCAAACCCTAGACAACCTCAACCCTAATTGATATACTTCTTATTACTTAAGAAGTATGTTCTTCAAAAGTTATTCTTTTGAAGTAAATAAGGAGTAGCCATCAAACCTGCCTAATAGGATCTATAAACCCTAGCCAGCTATCACCAGCAAGGTATACCAACCTTGATAGCACCCATGTTTAATAAATTACCTAAGACATGATTCCAACCTTGTTAGGATCCGTCTAATCCTTACTCCAGAAACCAATTAAAACCATAGTCAACCATAGAACCCCACCAACCTAATTATCATCCTTGTTCTTTATTAAAGAATATGTTCTTCAAAAGTTATTCTTTTGAATTATATAATAAGTAATCATCAACCATGCACTATAGGACTTAAAATTGACAAGCTGCTCTTTACTTATTATACAACTACTATTCCTTGGTGGGTATGATTGTTACTATGCATTTTTACCACTTGCTTATGATTCTAAAACAACACAACCCCTGAATAAGAACCTTGTTTGTGAATCACTCTAAAAGTGCAACACACCTTTGAACTAATCATTACCACTTACTAATCCTAAATCATCGGGGTTAAGTCACGCTTAGAGCGATTGCATCTCATACTTATGCATTATTGCATCCTTGCCAATCTTTTAAACATCGTCCTTACCGGACGATGATGCTATTTCAGAATTTGGAGTTATTGCGTATCGAAGACCTTGCCTGCATAATCTTGCAGTCAAGAAAGGCAAGTTCATCACTTGCTCATGTCATTTGAGTATTTCTATCAAATTACTTGCAAAGTATTATGGTTATCACTATTGCATAAAAATCAAAACCACTACTTTCATAACTATGAATATGACTAAGTGGTGGGCAATGGAACCATGGATTGTGTTGATATGGTGGAGGTTCCATTGCACGGGTTTATATCCATCTAGGATTAAACAACAAATGTCGCCAGTGATTCTTGTGCCGTAATACCCGTGTTAACCATAAGATCTGGAGTGGGACGGACTAGTCAATCGTATTTCCACCTCTTGTACATCAACGGATGCGCTTACCGTAGCAGTTGTATCTTGCGGAGCAACTTGAGGGTGGGGAACCCATTCTAAGTCCCCACGGTCATGCTTTGCATACCGTAGCGGTTGCGGCTTGCGGAACAACTTGAGGGTGGGGATCCCATTCTAATTCCCCACGGTAATGTGGTCTATGATGGGTTGCAGCTACCGGCGAAGGAGTTTGGTTCAATCCCAGACTGTTGTCGTGGTCGGGGTCCACCCTGAAATTACGGGAATAATGGGACCGGCGAGGACCCAGGGTCGGGGTTTGCAACAAAGGGTGGGTGTGCGAGGTAGCGGAGGAATATGATTGACTATGACCTTATACCGGGCCTCACACCAAAGGAAGTGTGGACGGGAAAGCTGCCCGGTTGGCACCAAGGTTAAGATCTCTTATGGGTAAAGCAACACACCTCTGCAGAGTGTAAAGAACCATGACCTGTCACTCCCTGTTCCGGGATATGGAACTGCGAACGCGGCCGGAAAGGAGCTCCATGAAGTTCTAGTAAACCGGTGAAGGCTGACGGACATAGTTCTTCTGAATAAAAGCAACCTTTTGAAGAAATGGTTATGAAAAGTTGCATTGGTATTAGACTTTCTGGTCTAATGCCGTAGCTAGTGCATTAAACACCTCTTTCCTATAATGAACTTGTTGAGTACGCTCGTACTCATCCCACTCTTAAATCCCCTGCTTAGATTTGGAGGCATCAAAGGAGGATCTACAGTGCAACTCGAAGGCCGAGGAGTCAACAACTACTTCAAGATACAGGACCCTGTCAGCGGAGTCAGATACGTCATCCAACAAGGAGAAAACCTAGATTAGCAGTAGAAAGGAACTAGCTTCCTTAACCTAGCTCCTATTTAGCTAGAATCTATTCTTAGCCTCTATAGTTAGTCAAATACTCTACAAATAGAGTTCGTGATAGAATTAGACTACGGGTCGTTCTTCTGAAGTTTATTGCAGATTTACCTCATTGTAAAGTAGGAGGCTGTGCTGATCTTATGTAATAGAGTCGATGTTGTAATTCTATAGACATGCCTTGGACCCGCATATGTTTCTGTTGTACCACTCTGAGCGATATAATGCGAGTGGAACTGTGTTTCATTGGTGTTATATCAGACTTGCATACTACACCATGCAGTGGTATGACGGGTCACCACATTGGCGTAGGCTATGATTGTGATCTCTTGTAGATTATGAAGTTAACTATTGCTATGATAGTATTGATGTGATCTATTCCTCCTTTCGTAGCGTGAAGGTGACAGTGTGCATGCTATGTTAGTACTTGGTTTGGTTATGTTTATCTGTCATGCACTCTAAGGTTATTTAAACATGAACATCGAATATTGTGGAGCTTGTTAACTCCGGCATTGAGGGTTCGTGTAATCCTACACAGTTAGTGGTGTTCATCATCCAACAAGAGGGTGTAGAGTCTAGCATCTATCTATTTATTCTGTTATGTGATCAATGTTGAGAGTGTCCACTAGTGAAAGTATGATCCCTAGGCCTTGTTCCTAAATACTGCTATCACTGCTTGTTTACTGTTTTACTACTGCCTGCAATATTACCACCATCAACCACACGCCAGTCCTGGACAGCAAAGCACTTTTCTGGTGCTGTTGCTACTGCTTATATTTATTCATACCACCTGTATTTCACTATCTCTTCACCGAACTAGTGCACCTATTAGGTGTGTTGGGGACACAAGAGACTTCTTGCTTTGTGGTTGCAGGGTTGCATGAGAGGGATATCTTTGACCTCTTCCTCCCTGAGTTCGATAAACCTTGGGTGATCCACTTAAGGGAAACTTGCTGCTGTTCTACAAACCTCTGCTCTTGGAGGCCCAACACTGTCTACAATAATAGAAGCACCCGTAGACATCAAGCACTTTGCCGGCGCCGTTGCCGGGGAGGAAAGGTAAAAGGTACTCACACTCCGGATCTCGGCTACTAAGCTATTTTCCGCCGTTGTAAGTACTCGAAGCTATTTCCTTTAGATCCTGCAATTGCATCTTTTTGTTTCTTGTTTATCACTAGTAAGGCATGATGGAAAACAACAAAAATATGAGAGATCTTTATGAACTTTATCTTGAATTAGGACATGATGTGTTTGAAGAGAGAATTTAAAAACCCATGGAACTTTATATGCATGCTAATGGGAATGTTATTAATATGAATGCTTTGAACACTATTGTTGCTAATGCTATGGAAAATTCTAAGCTTGGGGAAGCTGGCTTTGATGAGCATGATCTTTTTAGTCCCCCAAGCATTGAGGAGAAAATTTACTTTGATGATACTTTGCCTCCTATTTATGATGATTATAATGATAGTGGTCTTTTGGTGCCACCTACTATGGAGAGTGAATTTTGTTATGATTATGCTATGCCTCCTACACTTGATGAGAATAATAATGATAGCTACTTTGTTGAATTTGCTCCCACTACAACTAAAATTGATTATGCTTATGTGGAGAGTAATAATTTTATGCATGAGACTCATGATAAGAATGTTTCATTTGATAGTTATATTGTTCAGTTTGCTCATGATGCTACTGAAAGTTATTATGAGAGAGGAAAATATGGTTGTAGAAATTTTCATGTTACTAAAACACCTCTCTATGTGTTGAAATTTTTGAAGCTACACTTGTTTTATCTTCCTATGCTTGTTACTTTGCTCTTCATGAACTTGTTTATTTACAAGATTCCTTTTCATAGGAAGCATGTTAGGCTTAAATTTGTTTTGAACTTGCTTTTTGATGCTCTCTTTTGCTTCAACTCTTATTTCTTGCGAGTGCATCATTAAAACTGCTGAGCCCATCTTAATGGCTATAAAGAAAGAACTTCTTGGGAGATAACCCATGTGTTTATATTACTACAGCAATTTTGTTTTATATTTGTGTCTTGGAAGTTGTTACTACTGTAGCAACCTCTCCTTATCTTAGTTTTATTGCATTGTTGTGCCAAGTAAAGTCTTTGATAGAAAGGTTGATACTAGATTTGGATTACTGCACAGAAATAGATTTCTGTCTGTCACGAATTTGGGCAGAATTCTCTGTAGGTAACTCAGAAAAATCTGCCAATTTTTGTGAGTGATCCTCAGATATGTACGCAACTTTCATTCAATTTGAGAATTTTCATTTGAGCAAGTCTGGTGCCTCTTTAAAATTCGTCTTTACGGACTATTCTGTTTTGACAGATTCTGCCTTTTATTTCGCATTGCCTCTTTTGCTATGTTGAATGGATTTCTTTGTTCCATTAACTTTCAGAAGCTTTGGGCAATGTCCAGAAGTGTTAAGAATAATTGTGTCACCTCTGAACATGTGAATTTTTGATTATGCACTAACCCTCTAATGAGTTGTTTTGAGTTTGGTGTGGAGGAAGTTTTCAAGGGTCAAGAGAGGAGGATGATACAATATGATCAAGGAGAGTGAAAGCTCTAAGCTTGGGGATGCCCCCGTGGTTCATCCCTGCATATTTCAAGAAGACTCAAGCATCTAAGCTTGGGGATACCCAAGGCATCCCCTTCTTCATCGACAAATTATCAGGTTCCTTCTCTTGAAACTATATTTTTATTCGGTCACATCTTATGTACTTTACTTGGAGCGTCTGTTTGTTTTCATTTTTTGTTTTTGTTTGAATAAATGCTTGTATGGGAGAGAGACACGCTCCGCTGGTTCATATGAACACATGTGTTCTTAGCTTTTAATTTTCATGGCGAAGGTTGAAACTGCTTCGTTAATTGTTATATGGTTGGAAACGGAAAATGCTACATGTAGTAATTGGTATGATGTCTTGAATAATGTGATACTTGGCAATTGTTGTGCTCATGTTTAAGCTCTTGCATCATATACTTTGCACCTATTAGTGAAGAAATACATAGAGCTTGCTAAAATTTGGTTTGCATGATTGGTCTCTCTAGAGTCTAGATATTTTCTAGTAAGGTGTTTGAACAACAAGGAAGACAATGTATAGTCTTATAATGCTTGTAATATGTTCTTATGTGAGTTTTGCTGTACTAGTTCATACTTGTGTTTGCTTCAAACAACCTTGCTAGCCTAAGCCTTGTACTGAGAGGGAATACTTCTCGTGCATCCAAATCCTTGAGCGAAACACTATGCCATTTGTGTCCACCATACCTACCTACTACATGGTATTTCCTGCCATTCCAAGTAAATACTTCATGTGCTACCTTTAAACCTTCAAAATGCTTCTCAATTTGTGTCAATGTTTTATAGCTCATGAGGAAGTATGTGGTGTTTATCTTTCAACCTTGTCATTTACTCTTGACAGACTTTCATAATGGACTAGTGGCACATCCGCTTATCCAGTAATTTTGCAAAAAGAGCTGGCAACGGGGTTCCCAGCCCCGATTAATCAAACTTCACTAATAATTCTCTTCACATGTTTTGCTATGACTCATCAGTAAGCAACTTAATTTTGCAAATAGACACTCCTCCATGGTATGAGATTGATGGAAGGCACCCGAGGATTCGGTTAGCCATGGCTTGTGTAAGCAAAGGTTGGGGGGAGTGTCACCCATAATAAAACTAAAGTACATGTGTAAACAAAAGAGAAGAGGGATGATCTACCTTGCCGGTAGAGATAACGTCCTTCATGGGAGCCGCTCTTGAAAGTCTGGTTGGCGAGGTAGTTAGAGTGCCCACTACCATTCGTTGACAACAACAAACACCTCTCAAAATTTTACTTTTATGCTCTCTATATGATTTCAAAACTTAAAAAGCTCTAGCACATGATTTAATCCCTGCTTCCCTCTGCGAAGGGCATTTCTTTTACTTTTATGTTGAGTCAGTTTATCCATCTCCTTCTGTCTTAGAAGCAAACACTTGTGTTAACTGTGCATTGATTCTTACATGCTTGCTTATTGCACTTGTTATATTGCTTTGCATTGACAACTATCCATGAGATATACATGTTACAAGTTGAAAGCAACCGCTGAAACTTAATTTTCCTTTGTGTTGCTTCAATGCCTTTACTTTGAAAATATTGCTTTATGAGTTAACTCTTATGCAAGACTTATTGATGCTTGTCTCGAAAGTACTATTCATGAAAAGTCTTTGCTATATGATTCAGTTGTTTAATCATTGTCTTTATCATTGCTTTGAATCACTTCATTCATCTCATATGCTTTACAATAGTATGATCAAGATTATGTTGGTAGCATGTCACTTCAGAAATTATCTTTGTTATCGTTTACCTACTCGAGGACGAGTAGGAACTAAGCTTGGGGATGCTGATACGTCTCCAACGTATCGATAATTTCTTATGTTCCATGCTTATTTTATGACATTACCTACATGTTTTGTTCACACTTTATGATGATTTTATGCGTTTTACGGAACTAACCTATTGACGAGATGCCGAAGTGCCAGTTCCTGTTTTCTGCTGTTTTTGGTTTTAGAAATCCTAGTAAGGAAATATTCTCGGAATTGGACGAAATCAACGCCCAACATCTTATAATTGCACGAAGCTTCCAGAACACCCGAGAGCCACCAGGGGAGGGCCCTGTGGGCCCCAGACGATAGCCCGGCGCGGCCAGAGGGGGGGCCGCGCCCCCCTATTGTGTCGCCGCCTCGTCGACCCCCCGACTCCGCCTCTTCGCCTATTTAAAGGTCCCTGACCTAAAACATCGATACGAAAAAGCCACGGTACGAGAAACCTTCCAGAGCCGCCGCCATCGCGAAGCCAAGATGCGGGGACAGAGTCTCTGTTCCGGCACGCCGCCGGGACGGGGAAGTGCCCCCGGAAGGCTCCTCCATCGACACCACCGCCATCTTCATCACCGCTGCTGTCTCCCATGAGGAGGGAGTAGTTCTCCATCGAGGCTCGGGGCTGTACCGGTAGCTATGTGGTTCATCTCTCTCCTATGTACTTCAATACAATAATCTCATGAGCTGCCTTACATGATTGAGATTCATATGATGATGCTTGTAATCTAGATGTCATTATGCTAGTCAAGTGGATTTTACTTATGTGATCTCCGGAGACTCCTTGTTCCACGTGTGCAAAGGTGACAGTGTGTGCACCGTGTGGGTCTCTTAGGCTATATTTCACAGAATACTTATTCACTGTTATGAATGGCATAGTGAAGTGCTTATTTATATCTCTTTATGATTGCAATGTGTTTTGTATCACAATTCATCTATGTTCTACTCTAGTGATGTTATTAAAGTAGTTTATTCCTCCTGCACGGTGTAATGGTGACAGTGTGTGAATCGTGTAGTACTTGGCGTAGGCTATGATTGTGATCTCTTGTAGATTATGAAGTTAACTATTGCTATGATAGTATTGATGTGATCTATTCCTCCTTTCGTAGCGTGAAGGTGACAGTGTGCATGCTATGTTAGTACTTGGTTTGGTTATGTTGATCTGTCATGCACTCTAAGGTTATTTAAACATGAACATCGAATATTGTGGAGCTTGTTAACTCCGGCATTGAGGGTTCGTGTAATCCTACACAGTTAGTGGTGTTCATCATCCAACAAGAGGGTGTAGAGTCTAGCATCTATCTATTTATTCTGTTATGTGATCAATGTTGAGAGTGTCCACTAGTGAAAGTATGATCCCTAGGCCTTGTTCCTAAATACTGCTATCACTGCTTGTTTACTGTTTTACTACTGCCTGCAATATTACCACCATCAACCACACGCCAGTCCTGGACAGCAAAACACTTTTCTGGTGCCGTTGCTACTGCTCATATATATTCATACCACCTGTATTTCACTATCTCTTCGCCGAACTAGTGCACCTATTAGGTGTGTTGGGGACACAAGAGACTTCTTGCTTTGTGGTTGCAGGGTTGCATGAGAGGGATATCTTTGACCTCTTCCTCCCTGAGTTCGATAAACCTTGGGTGATCCACTTAAGGGAAACTTGCTGCTGTTCTACAAACCTCTGCTCTTGGAGACCTAACACTGTCTACAAGAATAGAAGCACCCGTAGACATCAACCACCTACTGAGGTACAAGTGAGTAGTCGTTTGTGTCCTTTTTAGCTTGCTTTGTACTGTAACACATTTTTTCTACGCACATGCAGAAAGAAAATGCTAGAACTTTACTAGCGGTTGATGGAGTCCCTCCTTGTTAGCAAAGACAGATGTGCATGTACCTCTAGCCAAAGGAATCAATGGCTTGATTTGCAAATTCTAGCAATATAGTACCCGGTGTTCTCACGACAAAAGCACCAGTTATTTCCACTGGGTGTATGGTGTAATATAAAACATTCTTGAGTTCTTCATATCATCCGTTTGTTGCTGCATAGCAACACACGAGTAATTAACTAGTGTGTTAGCATTATTGCAAGGATATGTTTCGACCCATTCTTGACCAACATAAAGCCCTGATGTCTTAGGAATCCATAAATATGTTTGTTTAAAAAATGAGTTATCTAGGTTCTGGATACATTTTCTTCTTCTCTTCCTTTAGCCCATGGCTAACACCATGAGCTAGAATCTTGTTCAAAAAAAAAAAAAAAAAAAAACTAGGAGTGGACATGGTGTTTACTTTTCTGGGCCGATATGCCATTCAATCTCCCAACACCAACCCACTTTTAGTTGGGCGCACCTACACATCGCCTATTAGCATGCGTTTGTAAGCATCGCCTGAAAGGCAATCTCGCATGGGTTGGCCTGTTAGGCTATTCGCTCGTCGAAAAAAAGTAGTACCATATTTTCTTCAACATGTATTTCAAAAAAAAAAATATTTTCTTCAACATGTACAAGATTTAAGTTGTAGCCCAATGGTTCTAACCTTCGACCGCTTCCGCGAAGTCCTAGTCTTGAATCCTAGCATGAACAACATTTTTCGAATTTTCCGAATCTGAGAAAAAATTAATTTTGAATCCAAGCAAAATTTTGAATCTAAGCAAAATTTGATTTTAAACAAATTTCAAATCATGTGCCTAACGGAGATTTCATGGTTATCAGATATGAATAGTGGTAACATAGACCCATCCTCACCTTGCCTAACGGAAAGAATTTGCATCTAATAGAGTCTCACGAGGATGAAGTACTAACCAAAACCGTCCCCCGCCACCGAAGATCGGGGAATGGGCCCACTGCCAAATTGAACTACAGCTCAACACCTGCATCCGCACGCGGCCCAAACAAGAAACCCAAATCCCACAGCCCACGCCACGCCACGCCACGCCACGCCACGCTACTGTACCCCACCGCCTCTTCTCCTCGCCAATCCGTCCTGATTCCCGAGTTAAAACGGAAAAGCACCTCGACTCGCGGCACGCAAGCCGGCGAGCCGTTCAACCTCCGACGCCGTCCGAGAGGAACCGCTCCCTCACCGGAGCACCACCGATCTGCGGACATGGCCGAGGAGGCGAAGCACCTGGAGACGGGCCGGGCCGACCGCTCCGTCTGGCTCATGAAGTGCCCCACCATCGTCTCGCAAGCCTGGCAGGAGGCCGCCGCCGCCGCCTGCTCCTCCGTCTCCGGAGGCCCCAACCCTAACCCTAACCCCGTCGTCGCCAAGGTCATCCTCTCCTTCGACCCGCTCAGCCCCGACGAGGAGCCGAAGCAGGCAAGCTTCCCCCTTCGCTCCTGTTGCGTGGTTTGGCTCGATCCGGACGCCGCTTCTCTCCGGAATATAAGCTGTAGGGTTGTTTCGTAACATTGCCCAAATGATGAACTCTATTTTTTTGTCTGTCTATAACACCTGAACTTCTCTGTCACGCGTTGCTACAATTAATGGTGAACTATGCTTGCCCTCGGTTGCGGTACTGTTTGCTTTAATTGCTGTTAGTTCTTCCAAATATTTATGGTATTTCTGTAATCAAGTATGCTTTACTCCGTTCCACACTGCCATCGAATACACCTCAAAGAAATTGAGGGAAATATAGCCATGTCCTTTGGATCATTGCCATAACATATTTGCGTTAATTCAGAATTTTTCAGCTATCATTCTTTCATGAGTACTGGCTTAACTTAGTTATACTTTCTTGGAGAAAAGTTTGTACAGTCTGGAAGCATTAAACAGCATTCTGGACTGATACAAGTCGTGGTAAGGTTTAGGATACTCATGTTCTACGGCCAGGCTTAAAAGTTAAAACCTACTGTTATCCTTGGCGCTAAAAATTACAAAAACGCTCTGACCTCAACAGTAGTGCCTTGGATATGTCTTTTCCATGTTTTCATAGAACTTTGCTGTCAGTTTCTTTATGCCTCACTTTTTTAAGACATTCCTGTTCACTAAATGTGTATAATAGCATCCATTTAAGATGTTCTTTCTATGGCACCTATGTTTCTTACATGGTTTCAGTGAATAAACAGTTCAAGATGGAGATGGCTCAAACTGACAGTGGCAATATACCTAAGAACTACTCTCTGAATATGTTCCAGGATTTTGTGCCAATGTGTGTTTTCTCAGAGTCTAAGCAAGGTAAATAATTATGCTGCCTTTCACCTTTCTTATGATATTCACATGCTTTTTTTTTGTTATTTTTCTTTGTTGAAACCAGTTGTTTCTGTAAGTGGGCAGCAAGCAAAACTTGATTTACCAATACGCTTCTAAATGTTTATATGTACTGCATTATCTAATTGGTTCAAAAACTAGTTACCTCATGCTAACCAACTTCACCAAACTGCCTTCCGCCTTTATTCATGGGAGAGCTCTCACTTGCAATTGGCTGCAAGGGATTTGTAGTTTTATCTGTAATTTCATCCCTACTCAGGCCACCCTTTTCATGAAGTGAAGTCATTTAGTTGCTTTTGGAGTCTTGAGTCCTGCTGCCCCCTTAACTGGTTGTTATTGACAATTTGACGTAGTTATGTTTTTCTTTTTCTTTGGTCAGCCATAACTGATCAATTATGTACTCCATAAAAGGATGTCTTAGACTTATGTAAATCTAAGACATCCTTTTATGGACGGAGGGAGTATACAGTTCAAGTTCTGATTGTACATATTAGGCTACTTATTAAACTTTAGAGGATATATTGCTTATCTTTTGATTTCATTGCACTGTCGCTCTGTTCACCAATCCAGTGCTCTCGGGTGATTAATGCTAGTTCTTCTCAATGTGTTGAACTATGTCCTTCTACTGTCACAGTATAAGATTGTGTTCTGTTTAAACTTATTCTTAAATCATCCTGTTGATTTTTCAGTTCTGTTGACGTTTTACATTTTGCAAGAAACTTCGTACGTACTCATTTCAGTGTACCTACTGACTCATGTTATGTGTACCCCATCAAATACATGTTTGCATAAAGCTAGCACACTCAAGCTTCGGTTAGTACATGATCAGGCAATAAAGCATATATCCTAGTACTTGTTATTTAGCGCTTGCCTTATCATGCCTGTTGGCTGTTGCCCTTGAGCAAGGTTAAGAACAATGACCAACATTTGGCCGAACTGCTTTTACTTAGCAATCTAAATCTAAATTTCCTGACAGTTTCTTAGTTGTCTTGTCACATCTTACTGTCATCATATACATTTTAGTTTGCTCACTTGAGTTCTTATGGTAGAATCTTCTCTACCACAATACCACATGTTATATGCCTTCAGAACTACGCATTTTTTGAGATTGAACATTTTAGCAGAACTTCCAATACAAGCTGTTTATTCGAAACAATGCTGTAATTATTTTCTGGATCACAAAATTATAACCGTTCTATTTATTGCAGGGAAGCATGCATGCGAAGGAAAAGTCGGGCACAAATTTGACATGGAACCTCACAAAGAAAATCTTTCAGACTATGCAAAATTATGCCGTGAAAGGACTACAAAGTCTATGATCAAAACAAGAAAAGTGCAAGTCAGATTTTTAATTCAATCCTGCCCTCTCTTTTCTTCTTCTGCTATGTCCTCCCAGCGTTATTATGCAAGCTCGCCTTTCCTCCTCATTTGTTAGGTACTTGACAAGGGCCATGGAATGGGCGTGCGTACATTGCTTCCCCTTGTTGGTGGGGCTCAGTCTGGTGCAAAGGTAGTAGTCCTTTCTCAAGATAGCTAAGGCAATTGTCAAGATTGCTAGGGCCAAGGGGTGACTCTGTTTTCTGAAATTAGGATTCCACCTTAATACCTTATACCTCACAATGCCATGCCATGTTCTCAACTGTTACCTTTTCTGGCAAAAGCATTTCCAGACAACTGATTGTTTCAATTGGTCTTATATATTGAAAGTGTTTCTTTACTTGTAATTGTCGTGCTTGTCAGGAAAAGAAGAAGGCAACAGCAACGAAACCTTCTGAACAGAAAAGAACACGAAGGGATCGCAAGGATTTGGAAAATATCCTGTTCAAGTTATTTGAGAGGCAGCCAAATTGGTCACTTAAGCATCTAATGCAGGAAACAGACCAACCAGAGGTATTTTGTGTGCGACTCCTAGAAGCACATATATATATTGATCAAATGTTGATTCGCTTCTACAGTACCTGCATTTACTTGCTACATCCAATACTGCACTAACTGCTTGCCCGTACATGATTCATGCAGCAATTCCTGAAGGAGATAATGAATGATCTTTGTGTCTACAACAAACGAGGACCAAATCAAGGGACGCATGAGCTCAAGCCTGAATACAAGAAGTCTGTTGAGGACACTGATGCACCTTGAAGTCTATACCATCTTTTTAGGCTATGCTGTACCGAAGATAGAATTAGTATAGGAACTAGTATTTCTCAGTTGGATATGGGTTATGTCTCGTCGGCAAATGACGACTCCAACCTGCTAGCTGCTGCCTGGTTGTTCTTGACAAAAGTAGCTTTTGGTCATAAGCCTCGATACATCTTGGTATATATTACCGATTGCCGCATCAACGATCTTGAATTTCAGCATCCCTTTTGTCATGAAGAAGCAAGTTGTCCAAATTTTGTCCCGAAGAAACAAACTGTGCAAATTTGTGTGTATAAAGCATTGGCATTTTTGTCTTCTGGGCAGAATAAGATTTTCGTCTTCTTTTTTTACAAGAGAATAAGATGGATCTCATGGCCAACGAAATGCAATGTCGTAGCAGTCATCTACCGTATTTCTTTGCAAATTACTTGTAGTTGTGCTTTCCATGATCTTGATGGAGGCCTGGAGTGGTTCAAGTTACCTGGGCACCATTTCATATTCATAGTCCATTAGTCCTAGACTATAGAAAACTAGGAATGACCATTCTGCCCGGAGTCACCTGGCCGGGATGAGAAATCCAAGAGCAGCCGGTGCGGTGAGCGAGTTGGCGGAGCTGGTTCTGCCGTGGCTACCGCCGGCCGACCTTGCCGCGGCGGCTTCCGCCAGCCGCGCCATGCGCGCAGCCGCATCTGCGGTCACCGCCCGCCGCGCCGCCGACTTCTCCCGCGGCCTGGAGGCCGTCCCCGTCCCCTTCGACAACCCCATCGACTCCAAGCCCTACGCCTACTTCCTCTACACCCCCTTCTCCCTCATCCACCCCGCAGCCTCCGCCTCCGCCCACGCCCAGCCTTGGGGCTGCGCACGGGCCCGGCCGCCATGCCCCACCTGGCCCCGCCCCGACCTAGGCCTCCCTTCCGCCGGCTGCGCGTGCGCCGAGGCGGACTGCGGCGGCGCGGGGTGCCCCTGCGCTGGCGCAGATGCCGAGATGGCGGGGGCGGGGCTGGGAACCCTCCGAGAGTGCGGCGACGGGTGCGCGTGCGGGGCTTCGTGCGCGAACCGGCGGACGCAGCGCGGCGTCACGGCGCGGCTGCGAGTCGTGCGCCAGCTGAAGAAAGGGTGGGGGCTGCACGCTGCTCAAGTCCTCCGCCGGGCGCAGTTCGTCTGCGAGTACGCAGGTATCTAGTTCCCATGAGGTTGCTGAATCCTTCGCAAATTTCTCAATGAATGAGTGCTTGATTGATTGATCATCTATGAAGTTACGCTATAGTAATCCAAGCAATTGTTTCTTCACAGTTTTCTTTAATCACACGACGATGCTTTGATGAGCATAAGTTCACCTTCAGATTTCCCTGTGCTCTCGGCCTAGTACTGGCTTATTTAATTGCCGTACTCATTTTTGTGTCGGTTTACATTGAATTGTGTCGATGCTTCTACAAAGATCCATGGGCCTGACAATTAGTTGCTTACAGGGCACGAACTTGCTACTGTATCGTGGTTCATGTCAAAAGCATTTTCAGCTTGGTAGGATAGCGGAGCCCTTGAAAAATAACTAGAAGGATCATGCATTTCCAGTGTAAGGTCTGGTTCAGAATAGGTATCAGTATGCAGTAATAATGTGGTCACATTGATAATATTTGAAGGAGGTTTAGACTGTCAAATCCCTGTTTTGTCGGTACACAATCACGAGTTTAGAGTGTGCACCAGCAATGCAAAAGCCTACTTTGTGGGTGGTTAGAGATTTTTTCTGCTGCGTTAGAACATTGTTGTTGGAAAATGCACTTCATATGCCAATGCCTGGGATCACTGAAAATGTGTGTGAGGCTGTGAGCCCTCATCATCTTTACCTTGCATCATTTAAGTTTTGGGTACTTGCCAAATAGTGGTTGTTGTTGTTGGCCTAGTCGTCGCTTTGTTAGGTTGAGTTAATTCTTAAATCCGTTTTAGATTGTGAATGGATGCACATAAGTTGTTTTTGGCTCGGTGGTCAGGTCAGGTGTGCTGGTGTTCGGTGGTTATGGCAGTAGTATGGTAACTATATCGGTTTATATTATTTATGGCCGACTGAGCTTACCATGAATGTACGGCTGTAGGAATTAGAGGTGGTTCAATTGGGAATTCCCCATGTCATCTTCATGAACCTTTTTATAGGATCTGCTTTAGTTTACAGTGGCTAATTATTGATGGGTTACCTCCATGCCGACACTGATATTCAGGTTACTACTTAAACTTTGACTATGATATCTATGTTTGGACTACAGGTGAGTTCCTGACGACAGAGGAAACGCGGAGGAGGCAGAGGCTGTATGACGAGCTTGCCTCTGCCGGTAAGCTCTCCCCCGCGCTCCTCGTCATACGGGAGCATCTTCCTTCCGGGAGATCATGCATGCGGGTTAACATTGACGCTACGAAAGTGGGAAACGTGGCTCGTTTCATCAACCATTCATGTGATGGAGGCAACCTACAGCCTGTGTTAGTTAGGAGCTCTGGTGCATTGCTCCCAAGGCTCTGCTTTTTCGCTGCCAGAGATATAGCGGAAGGGGAAGAGATCACCTTCAGTTATGGGGATGCTAGGCTTAAGACTAAGGGCTTGCCATGCTTTTGTGAAAGCTCGTGTTGCCCTGGTGTACTTCCTGCCGAAGAAACCTGAGTTCGTGTCATCGGCTGTAATTCCTTCCGAGCAAATTTGTGTACTCTACTTTTTTCAGTTTTTTTGTGCTCACTGCAGCAAGTTTTGTGACATACTTCTTTTCTTAATGAATGGGCAGAGCTGCTGCCTTCTTGCTCAGAAAGTTTATGTTGTACTCACTTTACAAGAATGCTGTCTTTAGGAGTAGTAGTTATCCCTTCTTTCGATCCTGTGTAACTTTTTTTTTTGAAACAATCCTCTGTAACTTCTTCGGAACAAATTGATAGTGTACTATTTTGATTACATCCGCTCCGAGAAATTTGAGCTTGTGCATTATCTTGATAAGAGATTTGCTTCATGGGAAGACATGTTTGTACAGTAAATAGACTTGCCACAAGAATGAAGCTGGTTTCTCAGTAACCTGCATTGTCTGATAAAGATGTTCACAAGGCAGTTTGTGTTGCAGTTGTACACGCATTCCCTACATCTGCTGTGAAGAGAAAATCCGAGCTTCCGATGGTATCTTCTTTGCAGCAAGGCAAACAACCCCGCTAGCTAACACCGTTGTCTTCCGTGCCCGCGAGATCAGCGGCCGCAGCTAGCCGTACCCCGCGCGGCACGGCCCTCATAAATCTTGCGTGGACACCACCGGAACTCAGGTAGCCGCGACTCCGGCGAGGACGGACGACCCACCCACCAGACCAGCCCTTTTAAAACTCCTCGCCCCGCCTCACGCCACGCGCGCGGCCGTGGCGCACGCAGCACACGCACGTACGTACGTGCATGCGAAACGCGATGCAGCAGGAGCCGGAGCCGCCCAGGAAGCCCGGCTCCGTGGCGGCGAGGCAGCAGGAGGACGAGACGTCGTCGGCGGGGCCGGGCGCGCCGTGCGGGGCGTGCAAGTTCCTGCGGCGGCGGTGCGTGCCGGGGTGCGTGTTCGCGCCGCACTTCGGCGGCGGGAGGGAGCGCGGCGCGGCGCAGTTCGCGGCGGTGCACCGGGTGTTCGGGGCCAGCAACGTGGCCAAGCTGCTGTCGCGGGTGCCCGCCGCGCTGCGCCGGGACACGGCGCGCACCGTCTGCTACGAGGCGCAGGCGCGCATCGCCGACCCCGTCTACGGCTGCGTCGGCACCATCCTCGCCCTCCAGCACCAGGTGGCGCTCCTCCAGGGCCAGCTCTCCGCCCTGCAGTCCCAGCTCTTCAACTGCAGGCTGGCCTTCGCCGCCACCGCGCACCCGGACAGCACTACGGAGCAGCTGGCGGCGCTGCAGCCGGCCTACTCTGCCGCGTCGGCGCCGAGCCAGATGGTGAACTACGACGACCTTCCGCAGGCCCTGGATTTCATGGACGTGGAGCCCCAGATGAGGGGCCTTGAGTCGCTGCAGCTTTCGCAGCCGCCGCACCGGGAGGAAGACGACAGCCAAGGCATGAGTCACTTCTCGGATAATGTAGGCCGACAACGGCAACTGTAAAACCCTTGTAGTTGCCGGCTAGCTAGCTGCTGTGATAGTGTGATCTATGCATTAGAAATTTGGGAAATTCGCTTGAAGTGCACCAACTGAATAAATTTTTTTTGTTGCAAGATGTATATGTATCTCTAAATGCTGTACGGAGTAAAAGAAAATCTCAAGGGTGCGCCGACTGAATCATTTTTTTTTTTTGCAAGCTTGAGAGTGCAACCTTATGAAACCATCCGAACCAAGAAATCCGCTAGAAATGTTTTGAAATGGAGATTGTTCTCTCTTTAATCAGGGATTGCTATATGAAAAGAAGTGGAGTTTGAAAAAGGGAATAAAATGCTCAAACCGGAACTACTAGACGACCTAATTTTCAATTAGGTGGTTTATGAACTTTTGTAGCCCTCCACGGGCTTTTGCACTAATAGGTTTCATGTTACATGTTACGCGAATTTGAACTTGATCGGTCTGTTCAATTGCAGCCTTATAATGCAATCTCATTCTCTGGTCCAATCGCAATTTTTGTTTCTCTATTCCAGGATTTCTTTTCCGCTTCAATACTCGAACCACTCGCGCTATGATCAATCCAATCACCTCGTTGTTTCTTAATAGCTACTAGCCAGCGGTAAGCTCATCTCACAGTAAAAAGACCCTTACTCTCATGGTGCCACGACCACACATCCTCTTGTCTCCTCGTACAAAAAGGTATTGCCATATATAATTGCCTCTTTGTCCATCTGGATAAAATGCTCCTCTAGCATATCTTCTTTCCACTGACCTGAGGAAGAATTGATCAGCTCACATACCCGAGAATGAGGGGGTTCTCACTTCTAGAACATATCGGCCTTAGTTTATAATCTCTTGGGATCCAATTAACATCCCAAATGCTCATGTTCTCTTCATTCCCAATCCGTTTGATCATACCTAGAGAAAGAGTGTTCCTCCCTTCAAAGATTGCTCTCCAGACTTGGGATGGCGATGAACCTAAACTAGCTTCAAAGAAAGACACGTTCGGGAAATATACTGCTTTGAGGATACGGGCACTCAAACTTGTAGGATCCTGGGTAATGCGCCAAGCTTGCTTAACCAACAATGCTAGATTAAAAAGCTTAATGTCCCAAAAGCCCATTCCCACCACGTTCTTTGGTTGGGTCATATCTTCCCGCGACACCCACACAGTCTTCCGCTTCCCTTTCTTACTTTCCCACCAAAAATTTCTTAATATGCTATTTATATGTGAGCATAATCCTTTGGGAAGTCTGAAGCATGACATCAAAAAGGTTGGGATGGCATGCGCCACAGATTTGATCAATACCTCCTTCCCTCCTGATGCTAAAATCTTCTCCATCCATCCTTGTACACTTCTCCATATTCTGTCCTTTAAATATTTAATGCACCCATTTTTCGATCGACCAACATCTGAAGGGAGCCCAAAATATTTTGCCGAGAGAGATTCATTGGGCACCTCAAGAATGTACATAATCCCATTGCGCCTAGCTTCTGAAACACCTTTGCTAAAAAAATCGAGGACTTATCTTTATTAATACACTGCCTAGACGCATCACAATATTTCTTCAATATTGCACCAATAAAGGCAGCTTCAATTGTATTAGCTCCAAAGAAAAGAATGTTGTCATCCGCAACTAGAGGATGGTTAACAGACGGCGCCGTAGGTGCAGCCTTAACACCGTTGATATCCTCAGCCCAAGCATGAGCCTGAAGAAGACATAATAAACCTTCCGTAACAATAAGAAATAAGTAGGAAGAAATAGGGTATCCCTGCCGTATCCCTCTCGAAGGCCTGAAACTTTCCAATTTTCCACCATTAAACAAGATAGAGAAAGAAACCGGTTTCAGTAAACCGAGGGCAAATACGAAGCTTTAACATAAGGCGAACGGTGGGCGTCGGTCGCCGGATCGTGACCCCCAAAATCGGTTGTCGTCCGCACCATCGGATCGCCATCAAATGTCCAGACAGTCGTATTAGGAAGTTTACATTATAGCCCCCGGTTTCTGGAGAATCAACCCGCAGTACTATATTTCTCAAATAATAGTTCAAATGTAGTTTTACATTTGCCACCCTCCTTTTTCTGGAAACCAACCCGCAGTACAGATACTCCACTTTAAAACGACATAGCACCTCTAATGTGAAGACTATTAGAACAAAAATCCTTTCTCCACGTACAAAAAATATATACTATTTCAATATAATTGACGTAATATTTTAAAAAAGTATTGTTACAAAAAAGTTTAAAGAGCAAATATTTTACAGCAGATTTGGTTACAACAAAAATCATCAATAAAATTAAAAAATTCACCAATATATTTACAAAAAAACTATTACAATAAAAAATATCTGTACAACAAATCGTGATGTGTGTATGTAGGATTACAGTGATTCATATCATCCGAATTTCTTATCTAGGTTCAGATAGAGCAAAGTTCTATGTTAAGTTGAATCATGCGGTTACTTTCTGGGTACGGTAGAGAACATGGCATATGTTGGCGGCCACGTAGAGCAGGGCGGGAGGTGGTGGAGTAGAGCAGGGCGTGAGGCGGTGGGAGGCGGCGCCGCAGCGAAACTGCGAAAGGCCGTGAGGTGGGTGCAACGAAGGGGGAGGACGTGTCGGACGGATTTTGGAACATAGAGGAAACCTGTCCGGCGTGTGTAGGAGGCTACCACGGTCTTTTGCTCATTTTGCAAAAGGCACCCTCACGAGTTGCCTGGTCTCACACGGGTCCAGATCAATCCAGTCAATCGTAGCCAAATGGCCGCGGTGACCATATGGAGCGAGGGGAGAGTATTCAGTGACCGTAGCTTGCACTTTTCTAACTTCAGTGACTGGTCCGAGAATACGAGACAAGTTCAGTTACCATATATGTATTTTACTCAATCACCAATATATTTACAACAATAATTAACAATAAAACCAATACAAAATTTGGGTGTTGACAACAATACTCCAACACTAAAAAATTCACATGTCAAAAATATATTTACAACAAAAGCATCAATATATTAACAATAAAACCAAAAGGTTGATGTTTACAACAATACTAACAATGATTCGAACAAGGAACAACAATTTCAGCACTAATCACTATATGTACCGTACATACATTTACAACAAACTATCAATATATTTACAATAATAATTAACAACAAAAACAACTTTATTTTATTTGGGTGTTTACAATAATAGTCAGTTTTCCATGCAAGAAGTATCTTTACAATAAATCAGTAACATATTTACAACAATAGTTAATAACAAAAAACAATAAATAATTTGGGCGTTTACAACAAATAGTCGGCAATAGTGTTAACAATACAACAACAATTCCCATTTCAAAACTATATTTACAACAAATCACCAATATATTTACAATACATAATTAACAACAAAAAAAAATACCGTATCCACATCCCCACACCACCTTGGCCATTTCCTCTCCTCTAATATCTCCTGCGCTGGCGGCAGCTCCGTCGTTGACAACACTCACTGGGGGGTCGCTCGCCGGGGGGAGCAGGGGCTGCTCGCCGGGGAGAAGTAGAGGCGGCATGCTCGCCGGGCAGCGCACTGGCCGGGGGAGGAAACATGGGCTCCCGGGGGAGGAGAAGGGCGTGAGGCTCGACGGGGGGAGCAGGGGCCGCTCGCCGGGAGGAGCAGGGGGCGCTTGCCGGAAGAAGTGCTCGCTGGAGGAGGTGCTGGGCGGCGACACGCTCACCTGGGGAGGAGCTGGGGCGACGCGCTCACCGGGGGAGAAGCTGGGGCGCCGACACGCTGGCCAGGGGAAGAGCTGGGGGGGCGACGTGCTCGTCGAGGAAGGAGATAGGTAGGCCGGAGGCGCTTGCCCGGATAGGAACTGGGACGGCACGATGTGAGAGGAACACAAGTTTGTGTGGCCAGACTTAAGATAAGGAGAAATGGGACCCACCCATGTGCGGAGCTGCAACCGATTTTCTGGCCATGATGGGTCGGGCTGATTGGCAGCATTTTCCTTAACACTAGTAAGTATGCACGTGCAACGTACGTTTATACAGTAATAGAAAAACATAAAGATCAAAGACAATATTTTGATGCAACACATTAACTTGATACATCTTCGTGCAAAATAATACAATGTATATCTGCATAGTTAAATCTTCTTGTTTGGATGTATGAACCAATTTTATTGCTACACTATGTTGTCAAAATGATTGATGAACATACTTGCTTTGTGCAAGCTCTAAATGTCAATCTTCCCAGAAGTAATCCAAAATGCCACAAAAGATGTACACATAATCGATAGATGAATAGAACTACAAACCTTGCATGGTCATAGAGGCATATGAAAGGGAAGAAAGTCGGGCATCCGACTTAACTCTATTGTGCTTAATCCTATCAACTGAGTGTGCATGCAAAAGTATTATTAAAACTTACACAAACGTCTGTATTATATTTGCCCCTTGAAGTCAAAGTATGAAAAATAAACTTGATCCGACAACAACAATTCATGTTCGCTGTGAGAATTCATCTGTAAGATCAGAAATGATATGCTATTTTTCACAAAAAGTGATAAAAAAACTGAAGAAGCTAGCGCAGTAGTGTCTGGACATTGCAATTTTTTAACTACTAAACAATCTAATAATATTTGTTTCCTTGATGAAAACCCAACTAACAACTATCAAGAACTACAACCACTATTTCAAGCTACCACCATCCTGGCCACAGGATTCTCCCAAGATGTAAACATAGTTGCCAAAGTTCATTTTGATCATCCCCCTTTCACCATGTCAAAACAGCCTAAGACAATTACTACGCAAGAAAACATCATATAAATCAGAGGTTATGTTAATATGCACAAAGAAGAATGCCTTAAATCGTTAACATCTAACAACAATTTTGATAGTGAATCATTAAACAAATCAGAGGTACCTTCAATATAAAATTTTCTTTGCCAACAACTCTAAAATCTGATATGTTTTACAATCATGATCTATGGTATATTTCATTGGTTTGAAGCAAATTGTATCTGTAGTCTCAGTAGTCTGAACCTGTACAGACTGATTTGCAGAAATAAACAGAGATCTCAATTTGATGCCAAATGAACCTGAAAAGCTATACAATATTTATTATGAAGATGAAAGGAACATGATACCTGACCTCATTGTTTCTGTGTTGGAATATGGCAACAACTCCTGTTATTTTCTTTCTTTATTCAATGTGGACAATAAAGATGCACAGAGTAACTGATATGAGCTGGTTGGAAGATCCATAGTGCATATACCCATGAACATGAATTTACCTTGTCCTTAAGTTTACTTATATGATCCAGGTTGAAATATCCCCATCCACTTTGTAGTCAAATAATAGCCTCATATTTTCACAACTTTACCATAAAAAAAGATAGATACAACCTGTGAAGAAAAGATTCAATGAACCCCAAGGGTCAAAGGTGCTCGCTTGGGCCCTTGTCTGTCTAATTGCTTCTTTTTTTGTAAATCTACAACCAAAAATAGGAGATCGGTCAAAATAGTTGTTTTACTCACTTGACTACACGTGTTGTATGTGAAGGAGAAGGACGTGTAGCTTGTTTGACATGGGTGCTATCTAGGTAGTACAATTTATAACTCATTCCCTGAATTTGTTAGCTGGCTTGGTCCAGACACTTCACTACTGGTGCTAGAAACATGAATGCTCAGGAGAAATGGAATTGTTACACATTAAAAATGGCATTACCTTTGCCTGGAATCCAATACAACTCTTTGGCTAGATTAGCGTTTTTTCCTTCTTCTGTTAGCATGACTCAAACAATGTGCATACATATCTTTGCTTCATCATTTTATAAAGCATCTACTTGCAACTTCACATTTTAGCACTTAGCTTGAGCGTACATCCTCTGAGCCTCTGAACCAGAAAAAAATCAAGTAACATAACTATGGCTAGGTAAGGTCAATACACACCTGTGACAATGAGCCGCTTCACATCAGCCAGCATCTGGCAGCCCTCGTCCGACCGGGCGACCAGCCATCCAACACCAGGTAGGGCAAGACGGTGCGTGCGGAAGACATGCACGCACTTCCCCTCCCCTCCTGGCTTCTCTTACGCCGCCCTTCGACGATTCCTCCAGCCATCATATCCGCACCCGCATCTCTCGAAGGAGGGGCAGTGGGTTATAGGCGCAAGGAGAAGGGCAACACTGTTGATGCGCGGAGGGGCAAAAGAGGGGGAGGGGATCGGAGGTGGCAGTGCAGGGCTGGATATCTGGGAACTCAGATGGCATCATCGACCTTGCGGCGGAAGGAGCTCGTGGATGGCATCATCGGCCAGGAGGATGGTGGCGGCGCCGTCGAAGCGGATGCGAGCAGGCGGGTGCAGGCATGGAGGTTGTGGCGTAGGGGCCACAAGGGCAAGCGCACGGTGCAACTTCGGAAGGGTAGGCGGCGACGCAGCTTCAGAAGGGAAGGCGGCAGGCATGGAGGCGGCGACGCATGTCTGCAACTGCAAGGGCGAGCATGTTGCATTGATTTTTCTTAGACCTAGTTTTTGCAGGGAATGTATTTGGTAAGGGACGACAGTGGGCCTGACGGAGATGATGCCTTGCGGGGGATAGAAGATCACGTAATTTTCGGGTAAGGGACGACAGGGAGAACAAATAAACCTAGACTGTTGATGTAGTTAGATAGATGGCTGAGATCTTATTTTCCTACGCAACTTCGTGCCTTTATAAGTAGTAGAGATAATTGGTCGAAGATAGTCCCAGTCAACATTGGAAAATTACGACCGAAAATGTCGAACAAACGAGAACGGTGGACACTTGAGCGGGGCGACACGATTGGGCCGGCCCACCCCGGTATTGTAGACGCGAATGCTCTTTCTCGCGACGCTTCAAGCGTCAAATAGGAGCCCCCTTACTCGGCAAAGCCAGCCCAGCCCAGCCCAGCCCAGCCCGCTTCCTGCCCGTACAAAAACCTCCCCAGCCGGCCCCGAGCGGCAACCGGAGAGGCATTTGGGGTTCATCGGCGAGCAGGGTGGTGCGGGAAGAAGGCGGAGAGCGGCGCGGTGCCGCCGTGCTGGGTGGCGGCCGCCGAAACTCCGGTGCGTGCGGCGCTCAGAAGGTGAGCACGCTATATCCCATTCCCACGCACTGGATTTTCTGGTCTCGCGGGGGATTTTCGCCGAAGGCTTGTTTCCTCGCGGCGCACCTCCGAGCGCGGCGCGTGCTGGGCACGCACGCGAGGATGGCCATCGTGCCGGGAACAACCTTCGCTGTGCGAGCGCGGGGAGCCCTCGTCGGAGGACGCGCCCCGCCATGCCAGTAGTCTTCACGCCACGAGGCTAAGGAGGGAATCGCGCGCGTCCCCGGAAGATTATGGGTTAGGGCCGGGGATTTTGCGTGAGCACGCAGTCGTGGGTCGATTCAATCCCGCTTGTTTATGTTCGTGTGCTGCGCGTAAAATCCATGCCCTAATGTACTGATGGTGATTTTGCTCGGTTGAATTATTTTTGCTGTTCTCCAGTTTGGGACCCGACGATTCTTCAAGCCGTGCGAGGATATCTTGGGTTTTCAGGGTCACTGATTCGTTTGTTGCTTTTTTCCCCTGGACATCTTCTTCAGTGCAGCAGAGTGCAGGGTGAAGGTTGGTGTCTGTGCGCTTAATCTGCTGTCATACACTGCCTGAATAATACATCTACTGCCCTGATTGATTATGTACTTTTCGTTGGCATCATGATGTCTGATGTAGCTCATGTTAAGCGATCTGTTTTTTCGGGATGATGTTGCCATATGGTTTTGGATTGTTGTATCTATATGATATATGAAGCCACGGACACAGGAGATTCCATAGCGTTTTGTTTTGTATGTGTCTTCAGCTTATGCCTATTCTTTTTAGAAATTCAGTTAAGTATGACAATAAAAGGTGCAATAAGAAATTCAGAACTTGTTGTTTCATTTGTGTTCAAGGTTTAGCTTACCGTGATGGCATTTGTTTAGCTATGTAAAATGTTAAGTAATAACTTTTAAGGGCATCACAATTATTTCTGAAAATATGAAGCGGCGGACACGGGAGATTCCATAGCGTTTCGTTTTATTCCATAGCAGCGGCTCACGGCGCAGGAGGGGGAGTTGTCGAGTGGTCAGGCGTGCTGAGGTTTGGTGGTCATAGCAGTAGTATGCTGAGTATATTAGTTCATATTATCTGTGGCCAACTGAGCTTACCTTTTCTAGCGGGAATTAGTTCATATATAAGGGCTGTAGGAATTAGAGGTAGGCTGACTGGAAATTCCCTATTTTATCTTCACGAAGTTCTTTCTTGGATCTGCTTTAGTTTACATTGGCATGTTATTTATGGTTTACCTCCATGCTGCCATTGATATTTAGGTTATTACTTATTAGAAGTATGACTTTGCTATCTATGCTTGGACTACAGCTGAGTTCCTGACGACAGAAGAAGCACGGAGGAGGCAGAGGTAGTACGACGAGCCGGTAAGCTCTCTCTGGCGCTCCTTGTCATACGAGAGCATCTTACTTCTGGGAGATCATGCATGTGGGTTATCATTGATGCGACGAAAGTGGGAAGTGTGGCTCGTTTTATCAACCATTCGTGTCATGGAGGCAAACCTACAGCCTGTGTTAGTAAGGAGATCCAGTTCATTGCTCCCAAGGCTCTGCCTCACAACTGTTGTCCGTGGCCAGTGGTCTCAACATGGCCTTATTTAGCTGTGGCTCTCGTGTTTGTGTCAGTTTCACATTGAATTGTGTTGATGCTTCTACGAAAATCAATGGACCTGACCTGACAATCAGTTGCTTAGAGCGCAAGAACTTCCTACTGTACCGTGGTTCATGTCAAAAGCATTTCAGCTTGGTAGGATAGAGGAGCCCTTGAATAATAAAAGAAGCATGCATTTCGGTGTAAGATGTGGTTCTCGATAGGTATCAGTATGCAGTAATAATGTGCTAAAATGAATATTATTTGAAGGTGGTTTAGACTATCAAAGCCCAGTTTTATAAGTACATAATTGTGAGTTTAGAGTGCGCACCAGCGATACAAAAGCCTACTTTGTGGGCGTTTACAAAAAAAATTCTTGCTGCATTAGAACATTGCTGTTGGAAAAACTATACTTCATATGCCAATGCCTGGGATCACTGGAAATGCGTACAAGCCCTCATCATCTTTACCTTGCATCATCTAAGTTCTGGATGCTTCCCAAATAGTGGTTGTTGTTGGCCTAGTCGTCGGTTTGTTAGGCTGCATTACTTTTTTAGATCCCTTTTAGATTGTGAATGGCTGCATATGAGTTGTTTTTGGCTCAGTGGTCAGGTGTGGTACTATTCGGTGGTCATAAGTAGTATGGTGGCTATATCAGCTCATATTATTTATGGCAGACTGAGCTTACCATTTCCATTTATTAATTCGAAAGATGAATGTAAGGCCTCTAGGAGTTAGAGATTCTCTGAGATGTCCCATATTGGTGTTTAATCATGCGTATTGCATACTAAGGGGTTATATTTTCAAAAATATAGTGCTTGTTGGTTGTGTTTACTACATGTCTATGACCTGTAATCCTAATGGTTATACAAATGGATAATTAACTTGGTTTTGGGCTTGGATGAATTCTTGCATAGTTCGATTTCTGTTGCTATAGGATAATGGGAAGTACATGTCTATGTTATATGGCGTATAACCAAATAGGTGTACACATGACTTTAGGTGTGCATACATATTTTCTTTGTCATACTCCTTTCTATGTACATATATGTTATTACAAAGCTAGGTTAAATACTATGGAATTGCTTTGCACAAAAAATTATGTTGTTTGCATTTGAGTGTCTTATGTATATATACTATTCCTCCGTTTCAGAATATAAATATGTAAGCATAACTACCATGGCTTATAGGAGTTTCCGAATTATTCTGTTTGGTCTTTTTGTGGATCTTTTAGATCATATAGTATTTTCTTTGTTATATTTTTTACCTAACTTAAACTTGGTTGTGTTTATTGAAGGGCATGGATCAGTCGGACATCTGGGGTATGTTAGAAAATAACCTTTACCTTTTATGTTATTACCATACTTCTATTCTTACATATTTGTATACCTTATTTCAGCTATTTTTGCTGCCATCGTCACCACGGTACCATCCATGTAAGTTTATATACTTGGAGTTCAAAGAGACATGTAGCTTGTGGTCCACTAAATAAACTAATTCCACATTGGAATTTCTCCTAGGAAATCCTTATTTATTTTGCACTTTAAAAAGTTTAGTCCTAACACTTCACTTCTTTTATATGTGGAAAGGATTCAATGGAATATATCATATTATATGGATATTGATGGATTTACTACTAATTGATGAACACTATTATCATATTATCTGGAACTCGATGGATGATACTATCACATTATCTGGAACTACATGGATGTTCTCGTGGAATCAAGAATACAGATTTTCATTATTTGATGCTTTAGCGTGCCAGAATTTCGTCAAGATGCACAAACATGAATGTTATAATATTGTTTGTTTCAAGCACATGGAGGGAATTTTTAGGTTACTATTTTTCGACATACTGATCCTAGGAGGTAAAGATGTGTCTACATGCCATATTTCTGATTTATCTTTTATGACTTTGTACTATATATAAACTTACATGTGAATCTGCGGAAAGGTTTCAATGGAATATCTACATCATATTATCTGGAACGATGGACAGTATTACCAATGCATCTCAAACTTGATGGATGTTGTCATGGAATCAGGAATACAGATGTTCTATGTTAATTGATGCTTTAGCATGCTACAAAATTTCATTACAGATGCACGAACGCGAATGCTATTTCGTTGGTTTCAAGCATACGTATGAAATTTTTAGTTTGCTATTTTTTCAACTGAGGAGGAAATGATAAGTATACCAGCTTCACTTCTTGTTTTATTTGGTATTAGTTTCCAACTATATCTCTTACTTACAAGTTATTGCACACTTTCGACCATACTTTTTGACAGGTGGCGGGTTTGGCATATGCGACCGGCGGTGGCAGCTGCACCAGGTGTAAATGATGACCCACTTGTCGTGCCACTTCTCCATGGGCCTGAGTTCAACCTTGCTCTCGCTAGGAGGCTCCAGTGTTGGCAGTTCTCTGTTATTCTTCACAGCTTGACTGCCATCATATGCATATGGAAGGATAACCATACAACTCCTCCAAGATATTTCGGTCCTGCAATTCTTCTTGTTGGCAGCATCATGCAGCTAGCACTTTTGCTATGGTGCTACCCTCTTATTGAGGTATGAATAGTTTCACACGCTGCGTTTGTCCTTTTGGTCAATGAGGCTAACTAACAACTTCCTATGCAGGATGTGTTCACTATTGGGATGAATATATGCTTGGGTTGTTGGTTTTATGTTCTTGTCGCATTCACAGATGTGGTTTACTTCAAGAATAGCCATATTAGCATAACACTGGAGATATTGCTCATCTTTTTTACCGTGTGCATGCATGCACTGCGGTTTGTCTCGCAGGTTTGAAAATTCTTTTTCCTTTTGTTATTTATTACTGAAGGACAACTTTGTTTATCCCATGCAAAGCTTCAAATTTCTCTATAATTTTCACTAAAGTCATTGATTTCATTATCATTAATTCCCAGACACTAATTGTTGAATTTACACATTCTGGCATCAAAACATACTACATATGGCGATTTGCTGCTTTTTTGAATCAGTGCAATACGCCAGTACTCTCTGAGTACAGAAAATAAACAATGAGTTTAACTAAGATAAGATGGCAATATTGATCAGTACCATGGCAAATATCACTGAATTGAAAGTTGAAAAATACAACCCAATGTGTCTGGCATGTGACCCCGCATACCCACATGTGCCTTTTTACACCTCTTTCTGATGTTATTGGGCTAATTTTCTCAAGATAAAATTAAGGGCCATGTACACATGTGGGCTGTGTACCATGTAACCCACTATTCATACGCGTGATTCAGATTTGTTGAGTATATTTGTTGATTCATAAGGTTCCCTAACTTTATCAAACATGGGGACTCTTCTTTCGTGTTAGAAACTTAAGTTCCCATGGACAAAATAGATTCCTGACAAGCATGTCTGCGTCTATCTTGAGTGCACTGTCTTTGCCGGCCCCTAAGTGCTATTTGATGACATGTGCCTATCACTTTTAATCTTAACATCTGGTTAGTTCGAACAACAACTAGTGTGACATGTTGGTATCCAAATCTCAAGCATTGAGCGAATAGATCAGGAGTATAGCCGACGGGAGCACAGGAATATTTCCTTTTGTGGGATGTATATGATCTGTTCTTTTAACACGCACATTTGCTTCTATATAGGATCTGTTCATCTTCAGCAGGGTACGCTTTTCCATTGCTCTTGCGGGATGTATTCCTGGAGGCCTAGCACTGTTTGATCTGTTCTCCAAGGCAGATACTGCCTTGCTGTCCTCCAAGACTGATGATAAAGTGTTAGATCTTATAATAGATGGTCACATACTGTTGAAGGTAGAGGGTCTCAGTTCACAACTGATGCTCAGACATTGATTTCTTCTTTCTTTTTACGAGTCTTAACTTTGTTCGCATTTCTAGATATCAACTATCATCGGTGCGCTATTCAGGCTGCTTGATATGATGTTCATAACTATTGCTGTGATTGGAGATGTTGCCAATTACCTACAGGGAAAACTACAGGAGTTTTTCAATTGATACATGTTGGTAAGTTTGTTTTGCGTTTCACAGTTCATAAAAAAAAATCTGTAAGCAGCCATGCCCATGCAATTATTAACCAACAACATTATTATTCAGGCATATGGTTATAGCTGAAATGTTTGTTTTTTCTTCCATCAGGCGATGATAAACTGGAGTTGCTGTGACATCAACCTCCATCTTGTCAAAGCCGTTTGCTCCGGTACAACCCCCTCCCTCTAAACTCAGAGCAAACTCAAACACAAGAACGGCTCAGATTGCTTGATACCTCTTCATTATTAAAACAAAACGGATATATAAAGCCCTGTATAAAACCCGTATGGCCCAACTGCGTATAGGTACAAGTAGCACATTATGTATGCCGTTGTCTCCTCATCGACATCGGCTTTTCCGGACGATGGCGTTCATGGCTGGCGGGCGGAAGGCACGGCAACATGGCGGCATGCCAGCCACGAAGCACAGCGAGCGGTGCTGCTTGGCACGATTGGGCAGGATGGCGGCGCGGCGCCGTGCAGGAACGGTGGCGAGGCGGCGTGCAGGAAGGGTGCTCCAGCGGCGGGTCGCCAGACAGCCAAGCTTCCCTTTGGCCGGACTGTCTGGGCTATTGAGAACGTAAGCGATAACTCGCCGGACAGCCCGATAGTTTTACGCGGCCGATAGGCCAGACAGTCTGGCCACGAACGCCAGACAGTCCGGGGCAGTGGCCAAACGGGACACGTACTTAGCAGAAGCATTGGTATACAATGGACTTGAAGCCAATCTGGCCGTGCTTGGAAGCCGGAATCCGGCCCTGGTGGCCAGCCTGTCTGGGCAAGGAGTTACAGAGCGACGGTTGTTGTTGGCTAGCCGGTTGTGAGGCTATGGTTTTATGTCACAGCATGTAGCATGACAGATCAAAGGTGGGTGGTCAATATTATTTAGCTAGTCTTTAGAAAATCACAACCTTTTCTCCAGCTGAAAGAGTTAACTGAAGTTTTGGAGAAGTTAGAGAAGAAATATTACACAGCCATGAGATCCGAAGCCTATCTTGATGGTCTTACCTACCTACTTTTTTCAATATACAATACCATGGATATATATACACATATTATGCAGTGCGGTGTGTCTGCTGCGTCCCGTATAGGCCGGCGAATGGTACCGGACATGTCCGGCTATGCACCTGCCATAGCCCTTCAGCAGTGACATTGAAACCTTCCATGGTGACGGCCCTGACCGGTGGACGATCGCTGTCGCCGGAGCTTCGGAGATCGAGGCGGCAGAGTGCTGCGACCAACGCACTTGTCGAACGAGGTTGCAGAGAACGATGGAGGAGCTCGCCGGCACATGGGGCTGGAGGGTGAGCTCGGGGGCACACGAGGCAGGAGAAGCTTGGGGCGACGCCGTCCACAAGGCTACGACGCCGGTCGAGCTAGGACTCACGTTCTCGGGCGGTGGAGCAGCACACAGCCGGCGTCAAGGTGAGAATCAACAGCGGGCAGCTCGTCGAGGACGTTATCAGATCAGGGAGATTGTGGAGATCGTGGCAACTCTCGGTATACAGTATACCCGTACATAGGTATATCGAGTTTGGATATGGGTTGGATTTGGGCTTAGGAGCCCAAACTGAGTTTGGGGAGGGGGCTGTACAGGAGCAAGGCTCCTTGTCAAATGCATTCAAATTCGGCATTCCATGATATACAAAGAAAGTGGTGCTATGTAGTGGGTTCTGCGTTCATCTGTACATATGTTTTCGTTACCAAACATATAGATCAGGAAACTTTCTCAAAGCCGTCCATCTTGACTTTTGAGATGTCTTACTGGAATGTATGTAAAATAGGGAAGAACAGTCTTACCTGCCTCTGCAAAACCCATGTAAACCAGAGCTCTCTGATGTAATAAGGTACCACGTGTCCACGTACCTGTTGACAGCACTTGAGTTGTGACTGTTAAGAATGCTTCAAAACTTTTACATCTAGCTCAACTGGGCTGAATTTTAGATCGCACAACAGACTGTCATTTGGAACATCACTTTCTTAACTGTAGTACCTAGCAGTTTCACTGAATGGTCTGCCTCGCCATTTTCTTAGACTGTGTATTCTTAGTAGTTGAACTGATATGTTAGTATTTGGTGTATATTCTTCAGAATGCCGGTATCTATGCACTTTTTTAGTGTGTGGATACATCCTTATCTAAAAAAAAGTCAAGTCACTCACTTTTGGACAGAGGGAGTAGATCTGAACAAATGCAGAACCGTCATTCTTTTGAAAAGCTGTTGAAGATCTATAACTAAAGATGGTGATGCTTTCTTTTTTACTTCTGTGTGATGTATGTTCAGTTCTGATTGATCTGACAGTTCCTTGAAATGAACGGCCTAAAAGTCCATATCCACACCCAGCAGATGAAGTGACGGTTCAGTACATGATCATGATGTGCTCCTGACCTGTAGTGATAATGATGAATAATCGGTTGCGAGGGGTGCTGTGCTGAGTCATTGTGAACGTGTTGGTAGCCTGCAGCTATTTGGCAGTTCCTGCTGCACGACCCAAAAAAACAGATTTAAGCCACCTTATGCATGATATCGAGGCCAAAATATTGGAAAAGTTTGTTCGTGTGATTCAGAGTAGAAGGTTTGTGTAGAAATTTTTCGTAGGAGTACCATTTCAGATTTATGTATTGACACTTGTCCTATTACGAGCCCATGCAACAATACATTATTATTCTTACATAAATACTTTTGACTATTTAGATATTTTTGATTTTTTTCATAGTAAACAACTATGGATAAGGGTAATTAATTATTCTTACATAAATACATTATTATTATTATTTTCTAAATCTAATACTATATTTTAAAAATATATTGTTTTTATTATATAAAAAACTGTACACAGATCATAATCCAAACAGGTTTACAGCGACGATGGTGCTGGATCTATTTTTTTTTCGAGAATTTGATTTTTTTTTCTTAACTTACAGAGACTCCTTATACTTTTTTTGCGAATAGTCCTTATCCTTTTTTTTTCAAACTACTCCATGTACTACCAATTTTGACGATTTGGGATTCGTATATCGTTCAGAGTCCAAGTCTAACAAGGACCGTAAGATCCCGAAATCTAGTCCACAAGGCAGGTAGAGTATATCCAATTGAGGCGTGCGATGCGATCAGAACTTGCTCTGGAAAACAAGTTTACCCGAGCATATTAAGTCCGGCGGTCCTGTCGTCGATTGCGGCAGCACGTCTCATCATCATCATTGTCGTCGTCGTCGCCGTCGCGGATATCCATGGGAGCCATCCACGCAGAAGATGAACCACGGGGCTGTGATCCGGAACAGCATCCGTGGGCAAGGTGGCTGCTGTTTGCGGCGTCGATGTTGCTTCTCGGCGCGATTTGTACGATGGATTCGAACACCAGGGAGTATCCGGAGTACTTACCTGCCTTCTGGGTGAAGCTGCCCGCCGTCGAGGGGCTCGACCGGGCCAGCGCCGGCGCGTCGCGTGCACCCACCTTCAACATCACACTCCGCGTCGACAACTGGGCCACGGGGCCCTGGCACTTCAGAGCCAAGACGAACGGGACGGGCCGCGTGGTGGTGGCGTACCAGGGCGTGCCGCTCGCCCACGCCGACCTCCCAGAGTTCACCGTGCCTGGGGGGATCATCAGCTCCGTGCCCATCGTCGCCACGAGCGAGGGGCTAGGGATGCCCGACGAGCTGTACGACCGCATGCAGAGCCAGCGCCGGCGGAAGGAGCTCGTGAAGCTGGCGGTGCACGTGTCGCTGGACGGCCATGGTGTGCTGCTGTGGTGCACGGCGATACTGCACGGGCGACCTCGGGGGCCTTTTGTCTGCCCAAAACTCTATGGACCAACATTTTCCCCTACGGACCCTCGAGAGCGGAGTTAGCTAGCTTACTTGTCTTCTTAGTACTCATGATCTACATTAATAAGTAGCGGTTTTGAGTTCTGAAATACGGCTATTTGTAGTTTACGGGTTTTACCTTCTTATTATACGTGTGACTTCAAATCTACCTTGACTAGGTAAATATTTTGTACTGTATATTTTTTTTTAGGGTTTAGGGCTGGACAATTTGTTTTGTCAACAGTTGTCCCAATAAAGTCACTGACAAAAAAATGTTTCGCTCGGCCCCCGCGTTGTTTCGCTATGGAGCGACGAACCGTAGCCACTACTAGCCACTCCCCTTCCTTTTCCCTCGCCGCCGCCACGAAAATGGCACGTGCCCGCCGAGGATGGTGGTTGCAAGGATCTCACTGCTTTGCAGCAATCATGAAGAGCTCATGCATCAACGACAAGGGAGGCGGGGGGTGCGTTCGTGGTTCGGTGCGGTGGGTTGCCCCGTCGGCCTCCGGCCAGGTATGAAGACGATTACCCGTGCCAGGACAGTTCCCACCCTCTGCATTTGGATTTCGCCTCGCCGGATCAGAAGCGTGGTCGCGGTGGCTAGGGCTCGGGGCTTTGGCCAGCACTGGCTGTCACTGCGATGTTAGTGTTTCATACGCTTTCCCCTCCTTGCAGGTGACGTCCGGGTCCAAACCACCATCCCCTTCCCCCACCCTCAAGGAAGAAAACCCTAAATCCCTTTTATTGGGCGATGACATCTTTCTAGTGTTGTTTACTCCTTTGAGGCTTCGCCTTGGGACAACGGAATGTGAACGAGGTGGTATATGGGCACCTGGTGGGGGCGTTCTACCATGGTCGGTGCCGGCCTACACCTCTGGTTCTGCTGCCACATCTCCTTGTCGTGTCTTCGTTGGGCGGCTTCATCCACAACTTGCATCGTGATGGGTGGTCAGTGTTGTGGTTAGCAATTTTTGTAGGTAGCTCGTGTGAAGAGTTGGCCATGTTCGATGTTCTTCTCCTTGGCATCCAGTCTTGTCTGCCCATGCGTTCTCTAGCGTGAGCGTGCTTCACCTTCCGATGGTACGACACCCTTTGATCTGAGGTGAGAAGACATGGCCTTTTTTGGAGGTGGAGGCAGATGCCACGACAATAATGACTAGTAAGGATTTGACGAAGACATGGTCTTTCTCCAGTGGCGTGCCTACTTCCACGACCTCCCCTCCAAGGTTTCTGATGCACGGATGGATGAAGACTTCATTCCCAAGCGGTGTTTCTTGCTGTATTTTCTTGTTTTGTGTGTGTTGTGTTTAGACAGAACTTTCAACATCATATATCTTCTACTCGTGGCTTTATTAATTCAAAGCTAGGTTAAGGCTTTATGTTTAAAACAATTTGGTTTGTGATATGTGCATTTTGTGTCGTCATAATAGCAACATGTATGGTCAGTTTTAGAATGATATTTGCATTAATATAGCATTTTTATGCATTTTAGATGATTTACGGGACTTTCCTTTAAAGTTCCCTTCATTGGTATTTAAATTTTGGGAGGCAGAAAACCTCCTTTGTCGTATTTCGCTATTCCTGGGACCTTCTGGAACCCAAATAATTCGAGAAAAAATACCATGGTAGTTTTTCATCGGGACAAAGATTGTGGGCAAAAGAATCATGCGAGGGGAGCCACAGGGCCAAAATATCCTAGGTAGCGCGGGGCCACATGCTGGTTGCGCCACCTAGGCCCATTTGGGCCTTGAGCGCCGCCTCGTCTCTCCCTTTTTACAGACGCCTTTGTTTCGCCAGAAAACCTACACCATAATTTTCCCACGATTTACAAAGGCGGCGGCAGAGGCAAAAGTCCTCTCCTACTCCAGGAGAGGGCAGATCCTGCTGCTCCGGAGCCTCCAATGAAGGGGAAATTGAATCTATCATCATCACCACTCCTCCTTGGCATTGGAGGCCTCTCCATCGATATCCACAACATCCCCAGCATCACCACCATTTCCATTTCCATCTCCAAAATCCACCTCGGTCCCCTCATAGTTTGTGATTGATTGAACCCTGAATATTTTTTAAGTTCTATTTGCATGATTGTGATTGGCAACTTGTCTCTATTTGGTGGGTGATGGTTGTACGATACGCCATTTTTTCTCACATTAAACCTTTAGCTATGTCAAGAGATTGACTAAGTTTCCTCTCAATGTGTTAGTAATGACTAATTATTACAAAGTTGTGCAATCTCTTCTATCTTTGAATGGTGTGCAGGAAATCACGTCATAATGGTAAATGGACCTGCAATAACTGAAGAAAACCGTGTCACAAGTACATAAAAGTAAACCAGACATCGAAAGGCGGTTCCAAAAGCATTAGCGAACATTGGTACGGGCAAGCCCCGCCCGTATCGTCCGCCCGTACGGTGTGCTGCAGCCTTCCCGAGGTCAAACCCTATAAGTTCCGTGAAGGCACCGACGCGAAAGAGAGAGCCATTCGTCGCCAAACAGAGCCGCCATCCATCAGATCCATCTACACCACATCGAAGGAGATCCATCACCATAGTTCATCCATTTTGGGTGTGTTTGGTAGCCCGGGTGAAGGCAGATATTCCCATCTCAACTCATCCAAACCAATCATACCTTGTTTGTTAGACTGAGTCGGTCCATCACAACTTAGCTCACCTCATGCGAAAAAGCCTCCTCAGCCAGGCCGGGTTGTGAAGCTCAAATCGAGCTTCACAACTCAACCTGGGCGAACTCATCCCGCAAAAACTCCCCGCTAATCCCATCCACGTCCCCCGCGCCCCCCAGACCCCCACTCCCTTTCCTTTCTCTCCTCATTTCCCCCCGTTCCACCTCTCTTCCTCCTGCACTCCCCTGCCCTCCTCCTCCTCTCCGGCCGGCCAAGCCAGAGAAAGGTATGCCAGGAGCTCGCCCCGGCGCCCTCCAACCCGCCACCGTCGAAGAGGAAGATCCCAGGCCGGTGCTCGTCCCGCTCCGGACCTTCTCCCGCCCTCCGCATCTACCACACGAGGTCACACCGGTAGGAGCTCGGGCCGGCGCCATCCAGCCCGACACCGCTGGCGAGAACGCTCTCAGCACGCCGCCGCGTCGCTCAACAGCCACCGCTGCCGCCCCACGGCCCGACACCGCCGGCGAGAAGGCTCCCAAGCCTGTCCTCCTCTCGCCCTCTGCATCTCCCGCACGGCCAAGCAGAGGCAGGAACTCGCGCCGGCGCCCTCCGACTCGCCACCACCGGCGGGAAGGCTCCCAACACGACGCCGCGTCGCTCAACCGCCACCGCCGCCGCCCCACGGCTGGTCACCGCCGACGAGAACACTCCCAGGCTCCCAGCACATTGTGGTGCATGTGGACCCGATTGCTTTATTTTATTTTATTTGTAGGGGTCTTTGTGTAAAAGTTGGACCTCTCTGTTATTCTATAGTTTTGGGCAATCTCTACCCATACGGGGCTACCAAACAAAGTATCAATTCAGCTTATTTCAACACGTACGGGCTAACAAACACACCATAAAATCTGAGGCCAACTTGTACGAGGTGAGATATCTCAGATGGGAGAGTAAATTCCAAATGACCCGGGCTACCAAACACACCCTTTATCTCCCATCTCCTCCATAGCCATAGCCATCACCATTGAAATGGAGATCTCCTTGAGAATTGGCGACCATTATAAGAATATTGTGGTTTCAATTCAATATTTGGAACAATGATTTCTATCTTTGATCTTGATATTATGTGTGAGTAGTCCTTAAGGACTACGGGTTGGGGTGAATACTCGTAGCTTTTATATGCATCTAGTCTCATAAATATGTGTAAGAATTGAATAGGAGATTTGCAATCTTATATCATTGTCTCTTTGCCTCGATTCGATGATCTGCAGGTACCCATATCTATCGGATCGATCAAGGGAAGAGGTGGGATGACGGGAGAACGGCATGGTACCACGAAACCTCAGTGGTAGAAAGGGGAAAGTAATGGTACATGTTTAGTCATTCACTCGGGATCAATGCCACAATGATTTAGCTTAATGCTTTGGTCACATATACTTAATAATTATTATTACTCGCGGCTATGGGAACAATGGTTGGACCAAGAGGCTCTTGTCACCTCTAGCCTTTAGGGGCAAGAGTATTTACGGATGTCCTGCTCATAAATCTCTTATCACTATTTTATTTACAACAAATTTTCACTTCATTTCTATATGTGTGCATATCTCCAGGAGAATCTTTAACCCTTGCGTATTCCATCCATTGAACACAACCCAACCAGAGTAAACTAGATAGATCCAGTAAACATAAAATCAATTCAACTAGCAAAATCTTGTAGACGTTACCTTTACACCATTTTAGCAGTGCTTCCCAAGATTCGATTAAACCTTGGTCTTCTAGGGAAAAAGGTTATCATATTAGAATCCATAATCCGGATCGAAGGTATCAGTGGGGTGATTATATTTCCAGATTGGGTTGTAATACATATGCCACTAATTCGTACCATGTTTAACCTTTGTGAGTTGATCCCCATGTTCCTGATGGCATAGGATAAATTGGCAATGATTTCTATATAATATGCAATGAGTATTTCGTCAAAATTTCATCTTGTATGTGGTTCTATGATGGTAATATGCGAATGTTGACTGCATATTACTTCACCTATATAGGCTCATAGGGTTCCACTTTAATGTAATGAAGAGGGTTGGAAGGGACGGAATGACAGAAATCGTATTCCAATACTTTGAGTTGAATTAGAGGGTTTAATATCGGGGAGCCAAGAACTAACTGCTATGGTGGGACATTTATGTCTGAATGGTTATTGTGTTTGCTCATGAAAATAGCCATAGGAACCATCATAAGGGGTGTCTGGGTTTCGTGTCTCGAAAGGAACATAGGTACCTCGGCAAGACCCTTGAAGTTATCGATCACGGAGGGATAGAAGAAACGCTCCAAGTTCCCCAAAGCCATGGCGACGACGAGGAGCAGGAGCAACATCACCACGGAGAGAGACACAAAGTTACCCACGTTCAGGGCCCTCGTGGATAGGTAAAACCCCTACGTCCTGCCTTGTGTTGTATCAATGTCTAGCCAAGTGAGTATGGTGTTTACAAGGTGGTGGCTTGGAGAAGTTAGCCAGATCTTGATCGGATCTCCTAAGGTAGAAGCAGATGGATCTGAAAGGGATCGGCCAAAAGATTGGGGACAAGGTCCTCTCAACTGGGTAGTGCTTATGACGGTAAAGCACACGTCCGTTGGGAACCCCAAGAGGAAGGTATGATGAGTACAACAGCGAGTTTTCCCTCAGTAAGAAACCAAGGTTATCGAACCAGTAGGAGATGAAGATCACGTGAAGGTTGTTGGTGAAGGAGTGTAGTGCGGCGCAACACCAGGGATTCCGGTGCCAACGTGGAACCTGCACAACACAATCAAACTACTTTGCCCCAACTTAACAGTGAGGTTGTCAATCTCACCGGCTTGCTGAAAACAAAGGATTAAACGTATGGTGTGGAAAATGATGTTTGCTTGCAGAAAACAAAAGAGAACAATGATTGCAGTAGGTTGTATTTCAGATGTAAAAGAATGGACCAGGGTCCACAGTTCACTAGTGGTGTCTCTCCAATAAGATAAATAACATGTTGGGTAAACAAATTACAGTTGGGCAATTGACAAATAGAGAGGGCATAACAATGCACATACATATCATGATGACTACTATGAGATTTACTTAGGGCATTACGACAAAGAACATAGACCACCATCCAGCATGCATCTATGCCTAAAAAGTCCACCTTCGGGTTAGCATCCGCACCCCTTCCAGTATTAAGTTGCAAGCAACAGACAATTGCATTAAGTACTGTGCGTAATGTAAACAATACAAATATCCTTAGACAAAGAATTGATGTTTTATCCCTAGTGGCAACAGCACATCCACAACCTTAGAGGTTACTGTCACTCCCCCAGATTCAATGGAGACATGAACCCACTATCTAGCATAAATACTCCCTCTTGGAGTTACAAGTATCAACTTGGACAGAGCATCTACTAGCAACGGAGAGCATGCAAGATCATAAACAACACATATAAGATAGATCTATAATCAACTTGACATAGTATTCCATATTCATCGGATCCCAACAAACACAACATGTAGCATTACAATAAGATGATCTTGATCATGATAGGCAGCTTCTCACAAGATCTAAACATGATGGCACAATAGGAGAAGACAACCATCTAGCTACTGCTATGGACCCGTAGTCCAAGGATGAACTACTCGCGCATCAGTCCGGAGACGGGCATGGTGATGTAGAGCCCTCCGGTGATGATTCCCCTCTCCGGCAGGGTGCCGGAGGAGATCTTCTGAACCCCCCGAGTTAGGGTTGACGGCGGCTGCGTCTCTGGAACTGTTCTGGTATTTTGGCTCTTGGTACTAGGGTTTTCGGGGACGAAGGAATAAATAGGCGAAGGGGCAGTGTCAGGGCAGCCTGGGGGCTCCCTCCCCACGTCACGGCGCGGCTGTGGGGCCCCCCGCGCCACCATATGGGGAGGGCCCCCTGCTGGCCTTCCTCGACTCCTCTTCGGTCTTCTGGAACACTCCATGGAAAATAGGGCCGTGGGCTTTTGTTTCGTCCAATTCCGAGAATATTTGTAAAACAACTTTTCTGAAATAAAAAAACAACAGAAAACAAGGACTGGCACTGTGGCATCTTGTTAATAGGTTAGTCCTAGAAAATGCATAAAAACATTATAAAGTGTGAATAAAACATGTAAGTATTGTCATAAAACTAGCATGGAACATAAGAAATTATAGATACGTTGGAGACGTATCAAGCATCCCCAAGCTTAGTTCCTACTCACCCTCGAGTATGTAAACGATAAAAAGAATAATTTCTGAAGTGACATGCTACCAACATAATCTTGATCAATAGTATTGTAAAGCATATGAGATGAATGAAGTGACTCAAAGCAATGGTCTATAGTTTGCTAACAAAAAGATAATGACTAAACAACTGAATCATATAGCAACAACTTTTCATGAATAGTACTTTCAAGACAAGCATAAAAAAGTCTTGCATAAGAGTTAACTCATAAAGCAATAGATTCTTAATAAAAGGTTTTGAAGTAACACAAAGGAAGATTTAAGTTTCAGCAATTGCTTTCAACTTCAACATGCATATCTCATGGATAATTGTCAACACAAAGTAATATAATAGGTGCAATAAGCAAGCATGTAAGAATCAATGCACACAGTTGACACAAGTGTTTGCTTCTAAGATAGAAAGAAGTAGGTAAACTGACTTAACATAAAGTAAAAGAAAGGCCCTTCGCAGAGGGAAGCAGGGATTAAATCATGTGCTAGAGCTTTTCAAGTTTTGAAATCATATAGAGAGCATAAAAATAAAGTTTTGAGAGGTGTTTGTTGTTGTCAACGAATGGTAGTGGGCACTCTAATCCCCTTGTCAAACAGACTTTCAAAGAGCGGCTCCCATGAAGGACGTTATCTCTACCAGCAAGGTAGATCATCCCTCTTCTCTTTTGTTTACACATGTATTTTAGTTTTATTTATAGATGACACTCCTCCCAACCTTTTGCTTTCACAAGCCATGGCTAACCGAATCCTCGGGTGCCTTCCAACATTTCACATACCATGGAGGAGTGTCTATTGCAAAATTAAGTTGCTTACTGATAAATCAGGGCAAAACATGTGAAAAGAATTATTAATGAAAGTTAATTAATTGGGGCTGGGCACCCCGTTGCCAGCTCTTTTTGCAAAATTATTGGATAAGCGGATGTATATGCCACTAGTCCATTGGTGAAAGTATGCCCAACAAGATTGAAAGATAAAACACCACATACTTCCTCATGAGCTACAAAACATTGACACAAATAAGGAGTAATAAAGTTTTGAATTGTTTAAAGGTAGCACATGAAGTATTTACTTGGAATGGTAGAAAAATACCACATAGTAGGTAGTTATGGTGGACACAAATGGCATAGGTTTTGGCTCAAGGTTTTGGATGCACGAGAAGCATTCCCTCTCAGTACAAGGCTTTGGCTAGCAAGGTTGTTTGAAGCAAACACAAGTATAAACCGGTACAGGAAAACTTACATAAGAACATATTGCAAGCATTATAAGACTCTACACTGTCTTCCTTGTTGCTCAAACACTTTTACCAGAAAATATCTATACCTTAGAGAGACCAATCATGCAAACCAAATTTCAACAAGCTCTACGGTAGTTCTCCACTAATAGGTTTAAACTACATGATGCGCAAGAGTTTAAACATGATCTACTTGAGAGCTCAAAACAATTGCCAAGTATCAAATTATTCAAGACAATATACCAACTACCACATGAAGCATTTTCTGTTTCCAACCAAATAACAATAAGTGCTGAGGCTTTCAGCTTTCGCCATGAACATTAAAAGTAAAACGAAGAACACGAGTGTTCAAATGAAAACGCAGAGCGTGTCTCTATCCCAAACAAGCATGTTAGGATCAAAGTTATTCAGAAAACTAACATAACAAAACGAAAATAAAAGCACACGGACGCTCCAAGTAAAGCACATAAGATGTGACGGAATTAAAATATAGTTTCACTATAGGTGACCTGATAAGTTTGATGAAGAAGGGGATGCCTTGGGCATACCCAACCTTAGACGCTTGAGTCTTCTTGAAATATGCAGGGATGAACCACGGGGGCATCCCCAAGCTTAGACTTTTCACTCTTCTTGATCATATTATATCATCCTCCTCTCTTAATCCTTGAAAACTTCCTTCACACCAAACTCAAAGCAATCTCATTAGAGGGTTAGTGCATAATCAAAAATTCACATGTTCAGCAAGGACATAATCATTCCCAACACTTCTGGACATTACCCAAGGCTACTGAAATTTAATGGAGCAAAGAAATCCACTCAAACACAGTAAAAGAGGCAATGCGAAATAAAAGGCAGAATCTGTCAAAAATAGAATAGTCCGTAAAGACGAATTTTTTCCAGGCACTTAACATGCTCAGATGGAAAAGCTCCAGTTGAATGAAAGTTGCGTACATATCGGAGGATTACTCATGAATTTTTTCAGGATTTTATGATTTTTCTTCAGAGAGAAAAGCTCAAATTCATGACAGCTAAAAATATGTTTCTGCGCAGAAATCCAAATCTGGTATCAACTTCCTATCAAAGACTTTACTTGGCACAACAATGCAATAAAATAAAGATACAAAGGTATTGCTACAGTAGTAACAAGCACCTTGACTCAAATATAAAACAAAAATTGCAGAAATAAAATAATGGGTTGTCTCCCATAAGCGCTTTTCTTTAACGCCTTTCAGCTAGGCGCAGAAAGTGAAAATCAAGTAACATCAAGAGAAGATGCTTCAACATCATAATTTGTTCTAATAATAGAATCAAAAGGCATCTTCATTCTCTTTCTAGGGAAGTGTTCCATACCTTTCTTAAGAGGGAATTGATATTTAATATTTCCTTCTTTCATATCAATGATAGCATCAACGGTTCGAAGAAAGGGTCTTCCCAAAACAATAGGACAAGATGCATTGCATTCAATATCCAAAACAACAAAATCAACGGGGACAAGGTTATTGTTAACCGTAATGTGAACATTGTCAATTCTCCCCAAAGGTTTCTTTATAGAATTATCAGCAAGATTAACATCCAAATAACAACATTCCAAAGGTGGCAAGTCAAGCATATCATAAAGTTTCTTAGGCATAACAGAAATACTTGCACCAAGATCACATAAAGCATTACAATCAAAATTATTGACCTTCATTTTAATGATGGGCTCCCAACCATCTTCCAACTTCCTAGGGATAGAAGCTTCAAGTTTTAATTCCTCTTCCCTAGCTTTAATGAGAACATTTGTAATATGTTTTGTAAAGGCCAAGTTTATAGCACTAGCATTAGGACTTCTAGCAAGTTTTTGCAAGAACTTAATAACTTCAGAAATATGACAATTATCAAAATCAAAACCATTATGATCTAAAGCAATGGGACCATTGTCCCCAACACTTTGAAAAATTTCAGCACTTTTATCACAAACAGTTTCAGCAGTTTCAGGCAATTTTGCAGTAGAAGTAGAAACATTGCCAACACCAATTATTTTACCATTGATAGTAGGAGGTTTAGCAGCATGTGAAGCATCAACATTACTAGTGGTGGTAATAGTCCAAACTCTAGCTATATTATTCTCTTTAGCAAATTTTTCTTCTCTTTCCCACCTAGCATGCAATTCAGCCATCATTCTAATGTTGTTATTAATTTGAACTTGGATAGCATTTGCTGTAGCAAATGACTTAGTATCTTTAACATCATTAGGCATAACTTTCAATTTTAAAAGATCAACATCAAGAGCAAGACTATCAACCTTAGAAGCAAGAACATCAATTTTACCAAACTTTTCCTCAACAGATTTGTTAAAAGCAGTTTGTGTATTAATAAATTCTTTAAGCATGACTTCAAGATCAAAGGGTACACTCCTACTATTGTTGTAAGAATTACCATAAGAATTACCAATATTAGAAGGATATGGCCTATAGTTGTTGTTACCAAAATTATTCCTATAAGCATTGTTGTTGAAATTATTATTTTTAATGAAGTTCACATCAACATGCTCTTCTTGAGCAACCAATGAAGTTAAAGGAAAATTATTAGGATCAACATGAGATTTACCATTAACAAGCATAGACATAATAACATCAATCTTATCACTCAAGGAAGAGGTTTCTTCAATAGAATTTACCTTCTTACCTTGATGAGTCCTTTCAGTGTGCCATTCAGAGTAGTTGATCATCATATCATCAAGAAACTTTGTTGTAGCACCCAAAGTGATGGACATAAAAGTACCTCCAGCAGCTGAATCCAATAGGTTCCTTGAGGAAAAATTTAATCCTGCATAAAAGGTTTGGATGATCATCCAAGTAGTTAGTCCATGGGTAGGGCAATTCTTTACCAAAGATTTCATTCTCTCCCATGCTTGGGCAACATGTTCATTATCCAATTGCTTAAAGTTCATAATGCTACTTCTCAAAGATATAATTTTAGCAGGAGGATAATATTTTCCAATGAAAGCATCTTTACATTTAGTCCATGAACTAATACTATTTTTAGGCAAATATAGCAACCAATCTTTAGCTCTTCCTCTCAAGGAGAAAGGAAACAATTTCAGTTTTATAATATCCCCATCTATATCCTTATACTTTTGCATTTCACAAAGTTCAACAAAATTATTAAGATGGGCAGCAGCATCATCAGTACTAACACCAGAAAATTGCTCTCTCATAACAAGATTTAGTAAAGCAGGTTTAATTTCATAAAATTATGCTGTAGAAGCAGGTGGAGCAATAGGAGTGCATATGCAATCATTATTATTTGTGCTAGTGAAGTCACACAACTTAGTGTTCTCAGGAGTACTCATTTTAGCAATAATAAAAATAAATAAAGCAAAACCGAATTAAATAAAATAAAACAAGTAACTATTTTTTTTGTGTTTTTGATATAAAGAAAGCAAACAAGGCAGAAAATAAAATAAACCAAGACAATAAACAAAGTAAAGAGATTGTGTGTGAGAGACTCCCCTTGCAGCGTGTCTTGACCTCCCCGGCAACGGCGCCAGAAAAGTAGCAGCTTGTGACGGTAAAGCACACGTCCGTTGGGAACCCCAAGAGGAAGGTATGATGAGTACGAAATGAAGTTTTCCCTCAGTAAGAAACCAAGGTTATCGAACCAGTAGGAGATGAAGATCACGTGAAGGTTGTTGGTGAAGGAGTGTAGTGCGGTGCAACACCAGGGATTCCGGTGCCAACGTGGACCTGCACAACACAATCAAACTACTTTGCCCCAACTTAACAGTGAGGTTGTTAATCTCACCGGCTTGCTGAAAACAAAGGATTAAACGTATGGTGTGGAAAATGATGTTTGCTTGTAGAAAACAAAAGAGAACAATGATTGTAGTAGGTTGTATTTCAGATGTAAAAGAATGGACCGGGGTCCACAGTTCGCTAGTGGTGTCTCTCCAATAAGATAAATAACATGTTGGGTAAACAAATTACAGTTGGGCAATTGACAAATAGAGAGAGCATAACAATGCACATACATATCATGATGACTACTATGAGATTTACTTAGGGCATTACGACAAAGAACATAGACCGCCATCCAGCATGCATCTATGCCTAAAAAGTCCACCTTCGGGTTAGCATCCGCACCCCTTCCAGTATTAAGTTGCAAGCAACAGACAATTTCAATAAGTACTATGTGTAATGTAAACAATACAAATATCCTTAGACAAAGCATTGATGTTTTATCCCTAGTGGCAACAGCACATCCACAACCTTAGGGGTTGCTGTCACTCCCCCAGATTCAATGGAGACATGAACCCACTATCTAGCATAAATACTCCCTCTTGGAGTTACAAGTATCCACTTGGACAGACCCTCTACTAACAACGGAGACATGCAAGATCATAAACAACACATATAAGATAGATCTATAATCAACTTGACATAGTATTCCATATTCATCGGATCCCAACAAACACAACATGTAGCATTACAATAAGATGATCTTGATCATGATAGGCAGCTCACAAGATCAAAACATGATGGCACAATAGGAGAAGACAACCATCTAGCTACTGCTATGGACCCGTAGTCCAAGGATGAACTACTCACACTACAAGAAAAGTTCTGATAGGCAACGTCCCAAAATCGTCCGCTAAGGGGTGTTTTTCGTCGCCTATGGGCCTAACCCGACGATATGGGTTCTGTTGTCGAAACTGCGTCAGGCAAAGTCCTACCACGTTTTTTCCGGTCCGTCGCGCTTGGGTGCCCTTCCGCCACGGAAAATTGGACCGTTGCAGAAGTGTTTCCGGGAGCCCGTTGACTGCTGACGTCATGCAAACTGACACGTGGCGACGCCGTTAAGCTGCGATTAACGGTGTTAACCGCTGAAACCCCGTGGTAGATGGTAGGCCCACACGAGGCCTACCACGTCTTAAGCGGGCCGGCCCATTAAGTTTGCGGGCCGGTCCAGCTGACTTAGTTTGACCGGTCAACTATATAGCTGGACTGGTCCATTAGTTACGTGGGCCGGGCCTAACCTCTAAGGTTGACTGGTCAAAAGATTAATGGGCCGACCCACTAAGCATGTGGGCCGGGCCGAATGCACTCGTTTGACCGGTCAACAGGCAAAAGGGCCTGCCCACAAAACATGTGGGACCCACTTTCATGTTATCGGGCCGGCCCATTTACCAAGTGGGGTCCATCTTAAAGCAAGTGTGCCGGCCCAAGAAGTTATTGGGCCGGCCCAATTAGCATGTGGGTCCCACTTTCCTGCTATCGGGCCGGCCCATTTAGTACGTGGGGTCCACATTAGATCAAATGGGCCGGCCCACCAAGCCAGCGGGCCGGGCCAAAAGCACAGGTGGGTCCCACTTTCCTGTTAATGGGCCAGCCCATTTAGTATGTGGGGTCCACCATATTGCAAGTGGGCCGGCCCAACAAGATAGTGGGCCGGGCCAAAAACACAGATGGGTCCCACTTTCCAGTTAAAGGGCCGACCCATTTAGTATGTGGGGTCCACCATATAGCAAGTGGGCCGGCCCAACACGCTAGTGGGCCGGGCCAAAAACACAGGTGGGTCCCTCTTTCCTCTTAAAGGGCCGGCCCATTTAGTATGTGGGGTCCACCATGCAGCAAGTGGGCCGGCCCAACAAGATAGTGGGCCGGGCCAAAAACGCAGGTGGGTCCCACTTTCCTCTTAAAGGGTCGGCCCATTTAGTATGTGGGGTCCACCATGCAGCAAGTGGGCCGGCCCAACAAGATAGTGGGCCGGGCCAAAAGCACAGGTGGGTCCCACTTTCCTGTTAAAGGGCCGGCCCATTTAGTACGTAGGGTCCACCACAAAAGCAATTGGCTGGCCCAACTAGTTAGTGGGCCGGCCCAGTAGTGGGTGGGGTCCACCTTAAAGCAAGTGGGCCGGCCCAATTAGAGTGTGGGGTCCACCGTAAATCAAGTGGGCTGGCCCAACAAGTAAGTGGGCCAGCCCGTTTAGTTTCTGTTTATATGCCGGCATAATAGGCGCTTTAGGATTTTGCGGGCCGGCACATATGTGATTTCGGTTAAGGCCGTTTAAGGGATGGGAATTCGTGTTTTAGATACTGAGAATATTTACGCAGCAATGATTTCTGTCGGATAACCTCACTTACCACAAGCAACAAAGAAAAAATGCGCGAAAGAACTATAAAAACTAACTAAATATTACATCATTGCACGGCTTTGAAAAAATATTACGAACCCGAGAGAAATTGAATGGTAATTAAACCTAGCAATACAATGAAGCGATCCGGCAATCTTTTAAGTTGTCCATGCAGCACCTATATCTGAAACAAAGACATTACAAGTTAAGACAAAGAACAATGGAAAGGCAAAGACACTACAATATTGTTTGCCGGAGAATTTGGAACTCATCATTTCGTCGTTATAACAAGATTATTGTAATGCGCACAATAAGCAAACAAAGAGTGCATGCCGCATACCAACAGCCAATATAACGAGCATGTTAGAATGAAACAAATAGACTTACTACGCCGAGTCCCATGCAAACCAACATGTTCAGGGAGTACAAAATTGGCATGAACAACATAGTAGCAGGCTATAAATTTTGTAACAACGACTGAGCAAGATGAAGTTATGATGGCTACATCTACAGAGCAGGGAATGTAAACCAAAAATAGAAGTTACGATGGCAAAAGCTAAAGAGGAGGGAATGTGAACCAACATGTGCCAAGTGTAATTACTTCATTTTGGCCGTGAACTAAATAATACTCCTGAACTTCTAGTGAAGGGGATGCAAATCAAGATGTTTCGGGATATAAACTTGTAATGAGCAACACATAGAGGATAGTTAATGCTGGAGCTTAGGATGGACCAGATACAGAATAAAGTGGGATCACCTGTGAACTTGTATAAGAGGGAATGCAAACCAATATGTTCAGCATTCCATATGTGAGCGTCATGCCAAGTCAGAGAAACAAGTCAATAATGCAGCTTTTGAAGAACAAGATGGCACGCAAAATTATTATCTAGTAATATGACAAGTTTATTTGTACTATAGGCTAGATAGCAGAGTGATAGCATGCCAAACTAAGTCCTTACTTTGTTAGCTTACAATGAAGTAGATACAAAACAATGGCATCACCTGTAGTACAGGGAATGCAAGCCAACATGTTCATGTAGTAAAAAATTGGCACAAACAACATAGTAGCAGGCCATAATTTTTGTAACAACGACTGAGCAAGATAAAGTTATGATGGCTAGATCTACAGAGCAGGCAATGTAAACCAAATATAGAAGTTACGATGCCAAAAGCTATAGAGCAGGGAATGCGAACCAACATGTGCAATTACTTAAAATTGGCCATGAACTAAATAATAGCAGGATGTTACTATAATATACTTATAATTTTTGTAACAACGACTGAGCAAGATAGAAGTTATGATGGCTACATCTACAGAGCAGGGAATGCAAACCAAAATGTTCAATCGCTTAAAGTTAGCAATGAACTACAAAATAGCAAGGTGTTACGGTCATAGCTAGGAATGAACTAAAAGAGCTTCAGACAAACAAGCATCTGAACCCAGAACATGGCACTAAAACAAGGGACTTACATTAGGAGAAGCACTCTGTGGGAGTCACAACAGATCTTCCTGGGGTTGATAGATCCGGTGATGAAGTATGCTACATGTGCTACTTGGGGTTGGAGAGATGGCCATTACACTTCATGGTTACTCATCTCATCTACAAAAACGTAACGGCATGTCGTTAGCACAAACAGGTTCCCCCAAGATTAAACAAGAACTTGCAGGCAAGAAATAGAAAAGCGACAATAGAAGAGTTTAGATCATGCAAGGCGCCGGTGAAGCAGATCCGGTTCATGCACAGCGGTGTCGATGAGAAAGATCCGATGCGGTGGAAGACGGATCCGGCGAAGCGGCTCAGCTGAAGCGACTGCGGTAGACGCCTGGATGAGCATATGGTTTCGAGGTACGGCGGGGATGATCCGGTCCGGTTGATGACGGCGTCGATGAAGCGGCTCCGGAAGGCAGCCGGATGACGAGGATCGCGAGGGCTCGGGTAGGCCAGGGAAGTCCGGCGGGGATGTTCCGGTGCGGTGGTCGTGGAGGTGGGAGAGAGGGACTTGGGAAGTTCCGGTGGGTGGTCTGAGGGAAATGAATTTTTTCTGGGAGGGTTTCCGGGCTAGGGAGGTGGTGATCCAAAAAATGACGGGCATACCCCCCCACCAACCGACCTTGCTGTCATCTCCACAGGGGTAGAATGGGAATTTGGAAGCGTGTGAAATTTTTGTATTTTGTGGGCGGGAAGTTTTGCCGCTATGAGATTTTGAATTTGGCTAAGGTCCAAGTATAATGATAAAAAATTGTGAGACCGTACTAGTACCTCTGTTCAAGGCCGAGTGCAAAATCAAATCATCATCACCTTGAATATCGGTCAGTACCATGATCATGATCTATCTCTGAAATTAGTGTATCCGCTAGATCTTGCAAAGTGTAATGATAAAAGGAATTGTGAGACCGTACTAGTACTTCTCTTCTAGGCCGAGTACAACATCAAATCATCATCACGTTGAAAATTTGTTACCAACTTACCATGATCATGATCTACCTCTGAAAATGGGCGCATCCGCTAAAACTTGCAAAGTATAATGATACAAATTTGTGAGACCGTACTAGTACTTATGTTCAAGGTTGAGTGCAACATCAAATCATCATTACATTGAAAATTGTGTTACCATGATCATGATATTTCTCTGAATTTGGCGCATCCGCTAAATCTCGCAAAGGATAATGATAAAAAAAATTGTGAGATTGTACTAGTTCTTATGTTCAAGGCCGAGTACAAGATCAAATCATCATCACGTTGACATTTGTTACAATGATCATGACATATCTCTAAAATTGGTGCATCAGCTAAATCTTGCACGTGGCGCATCTCGGTGCGGAGCAACAGGTCGGTGCTATCAAGGTTGAGGCATCGGTAGCGTCATCGGGCTCTCATCTCTTGATAGATCTTCTACATGGCGTGGCGCACCACCCGCTGATAAGCAGTCACATGTGAGACCGAGGTGGAGACGTCCCCGACATCCTCGAGGCGCATCCAAAAAAATTAGTATAGCTTTTATTTCTGTTGCTTGCATTATTTTTAGTAAATGACTACTCCTGAGAATACTAAGTTGTGTGATTTTATTAGCACCAACAACAATGATTTTATTTGCACACCCATTGCGGCCGCCCTTCTACGAGCCAGCGTCGACTCAAGGTATGAATTCATGTGGTGTCGCGCCCCTTCTGCCGATGAAGTGGGTGCCTTAGATTTATTGTTCTTCTCTTATGATTATTTCGAGCCGAACATGTGTGCTCTTTCTCTGAATATATTGCTTGAAAATCTTTCCAAGTTACTTAAATTCACTTCGTTCTTAATCTTGCGAGCTAATATTGTTATTTTTAATGAACGGTGGTGCGCGCAAGGAGAATTATTTGTGGGTGTGTTGAGCTGTTAGGCATAAGTCGAAATCCTCATCTAAACGAGTCCTCAGCTTAACACATAAAAAAGGTGTTCAATCTCGCCCACAATACCCTCTTCTTTCATCTCCCTTTATTGGAACTTGTTTTGCAGACAAGGAAAGTGGCACGTGTAATGTGAGTAAAACCCTCTTAGCCAAAATCATCTACGAGCAAGATTTTCTATACTGTAGATACCCCAATTGACTCTCATCCCCAAAGTAGTTTTTTATGTCAGTATAGACTTCTTTACTTGATGTATACTATCGTACATGACATGCATTTGCCTAATGAGCAGCATTGTATTGCTATTCTAGCCAACCTGATCGATATGTCAAGCTTCATGCACGAGATGCCATGTTTAATTTACTCCCTCGCTCTGATCCATATTTCTTGGTGTGAAATGAATGTGAATCGGAGGGAGTACTTTTCTTAGATAGTACTATATTATTTCAAAAAAGTACTACTACATCACAAATGCATCAAAAGAGTACTACATCATAAGACCACCACGGTTGTACTAGTAGAGTTTAATGCTGAACTTCCAAAGGGATTAAGATTACACATATGAACTTTAAACATGACCAGGGGCATGAGGGCCAGCAGCAGGGGCGTTGACGTGGAATAAGCTAGGCAAGACGTAATTCTGGAGGAAGAGGCCATATGATGCGTGCTTGGCCTTGGTTGCAGGGCGGTGCTTCCCCCGATGTACTTAGGCCTACACCCATCGCATGTTGGATTAGGCTGCGGATGTCCTTCTGGAGAATTTTGCCACATAATGGGCAAAATAGCTCCCCGCGCATGCAGAAACGAATTTCACCACCCTTCAGCCGCTTGAGAACATAGCGGCTTTTCCAGTCCCTGCGCACCTTGTTGTTGTCCATGTCATCAGAATACTCCTATGAATTATTAAGTACTACATAATCAGGTTTTTTATGACAGATCGAATAAATACTCCACTAACATAATCAAACCTTAGAAACCCTAAAATTAAATGTGTAGAACAAGTAAATGGCAGAAGAAATCGTAATAAATCATGAGAAACCCTATGAACAACCATGAACATAAGCCACAACAATTGCAAGTCCACTAAGTATGAACACATAAATTGATTATATGACTACATGGCAGATTAGTCGAAATTAAACTAGAATCTGATCTTACGAATCGTAGAATCAATTACATCTACAAGAACAAGGTAGGATATCAAATCAATCAAGAACCAGGCTCGTGCAAACCATGTGAACAGCAATATGACACAAAGAGGATTGGGACAGTTTCGGTAAAAGAGTAGTACCTCCTCGTCATCACCCTCAACATCCTCCTGGAACTGAACGTTTGGGCTGAAATCGTCGAAGGGGTCGAGGTTCGCGTCCAGCACCAGGCCTAGGAAGACCTCACTGTGGTGGCCTGCAACGCCGTGCACATCTTTGGCGGGATCAACAACGTTGGTATCCACCTTCTGCTTGACGGCCAGGACGCCCGTTTCGACCGAGGTCGAAGAATCAGACAAGCAGAGGAGACGAGCGGCATGGGTGCCCGGTGAAGCCTCACCCATCGTGACGGCCAGGACGCCCATTTCGACCGAGGTCGAAGAATCAGACAAGCAGAGGAGACGAGCAGCCTGGGTGCCCGGTGAAGCCTCACCCACCGCGACGGCCACTACCGTAGAGGCATCCTCTGCGCGGGCGGCCGCCGATTGCTCCGCCTCGTATGCAATACCTGTCTTCATGCTGCTGCGGTTGGAAACGGGGAAGTCGATGTATCAGAGGTGCGGTGAGTGGATGGGGTTTTTTCACAGTGTGGGGGAGGCAAGTTGGGGGAGTGGAGAGGACGAGCTCGCGAGAGATGATGAGGCCGATTATTTTATAGCCTCTGACTCTCTGTATCCAGTAGTGGACGCGTGAAGTCATGCATGTACTCGACTTTCCACTTTCTGGGAAACGTGTACGAAACTTTTTTTTGGACCATTTAACTTCATGTGGGGCTCATGTACACCAATACTTCCAAACGTCATAAGTAATTCAAAATCATTCAGAATAATATGAGACCTTAACATTTTTTTGTGTGTCAGATATTGTCTATGAAAAATAACTTCCTTCAAAAAATAAATCCCCTATGTCAATCCGATCATGCCCATCTACTCCAACTAGCTTCCTCGAGTAATTTGGCACCTTATATTCTTAAAATGAACCAAAAATTGGCACAGGGGTGCATCATCACATGGAAAATGATGTTACCATTCTGTCTTCCCATTTTTGTTTGAATTTTTCAAAATTGGCATGCCCTAACGGAAAAAATGTACTCCTTCTAAGAAGCATGTATCAGAATGGCATTACCAAAACCTAGGGGTGGGGTGGGGGGCATATGGTGGTGTGATGATACATCACATTTGGACCACACAACACCATTTGGACCAACCAAAAAAAAACCACCCTACACAAACCCTGGTCAAAACTAGTTTGACCAATATTACAAAAGTTGTACGGAGTACATAATTCAGAAACCGTCAGAAATATACGAAGCATTCAGGAGTCCCCCAAGTCAGTGACTTTGAGTCACTTACAACTGTGGTCCACATATCTTTTTTTTTTTGAGAGAATGGTCCACATATCAGTCACCCAAAGTCATGGCAAAGTCAGCTTGGCAAAGTCACCGACAGACAAAGCAAGCAGTGAACAGACAACTCCGTAGCACTAAAAAGACATCTCACTGAAAAGGCTAGTACTACCTTTTCTTCCCGGATAAGCAAAAATAGCTGATCGGTACTGACGAAATGCACCAGGTCCGCAATGTACTCCAGCTATAAGTGAAGCATGCCTACCACTGAAGAGGAAATTCAAGATTCCACCAGATCCCCATATCACTCTTTTGCATAAAACACAGACATATCTTTTGCACAATTCACCACTTGTTGGTCTAATCTATCGCAGCTTCCATCAGTTGGTCATCTAATTAACGATTTAACGGATTAGAAAAATAAGCGGTGGAATTAGAAGTACTAGTAGCGAAATGTGCAAAATATACTGTCCTTCCCGAGGAGGTTTGTCCGTAAGAGGGCCGGATGACAATGTCCCGGGTGCATCCAGAAAGGAGAGGGGTAGTTTCTAATACATGTAAGAAATTATTTTACAAAAAGGTACATACTAAGTAGTACAACTATTAGTACAGTACTACTATTTCGAGGGAAAATGCCATGTCGTGCAACCTCTAATCAATGAGTAGAAGTTGTAGGTGCGCATAACATGCATTGCTGGAAGCTGGTTCCGCTGGAATTTGAGGTCAGCCGGGGCGGATTCTGCGAAGTTCGCCCGACGTCACTCATGTATCCCACCAAACTGCTCACTTCTTTCAATGTCTCTTCTCTTTCACTGCAGCTCTCCAACATCAGGTGCATCAACTTATCTTGTGCCTTCTGCTTATCGAGAAGGGCAAGGATGGCGATGTCAGCATATTCAAGGATCAACTTTTGGAGCTCTACTTTATCCTGAAGAAGGATTTTGTACTCTATATCAGACTTGTCTCTTCCGAGGCACACAGTCTTGAGTATGCTGCTGGCTTCCTCCGCTGATGCAATGTTCCTCTCTTTCTGCTTAATCAGCTCGTTCTTCAACATGTCGCGCTCATTGCGAAGGCTGCAAATGAGCTCCACAAGAGTTTTCGAATTCTTCTTCTTGGCAGCCAAATCGTCTCGGAGGCGATCACACTCTAAGCTGAGCTCCTCGTTTTTTTCCATCAAGATGGCGACAGTGGTGTCGATAGTCGGCGCCGCTTCCTTCAGGGCGAAATCATCGGTAGCAAGTAAGCGCAAAGGAAGAAGAAGAAGAAGAAGATAACTACACAGTGCTTGGTGCTACCTCATTTCGCCGGGGTAGGGCCGGGTTGAAATCATCGGACGACGATGATTCCTTGGTCGTGGAAGTTGGTGCAGTACGGGCGTCGTTGGAACTTCCAACCCTTTAAGATGTATAACCATAGAGACTCTTAAAGAGCTTGAGCCTGGGAAGAAGAAACGAAAGTACATGGCGAAGGAAACTAACCCGGTGAGCACAGCACGGACGCGTTTCGGCGGCGGCGGCGACGGCGAGCCCACTTGGTTTCTGGAAGCGTCTCTCGAAATTTCGAGCCGGCGTTTTTTCTCCGCGTACTTGACCGCCGACGACCTGAATTTTGAAGACATTGCTGGAGGAGAGAGCGACGAACAAATGTTTGTTAGGTGGAGAGAGGAAGAAAGTGAATGGAACGAGAGAGTTTAGCGTTTTGCCCTTATAGTCATAGTCGCTAACCGTGACGCGGGAAGGTCGGTCGTCGGCGTTTAATGGTCTCCCGCGTGGAAACCGAGGCGGCCACGAGGCAGCGGCTGGCCACGCGGCGTCGAGTCGCCTACGCCACCGTAAATGAGGGTAGTTGCCTACCACCACCAGGTGACATGCACGTTTTGCATGTCAACATGTGACATGCGGCCTAAATTCAAATTTTTTGACCGTCGATGAAGAGTTCCGTGCCATGCACTCTGGCACTCTGCGCCGTCTTGGATCAGAAAATGAGCGAAGAACGAGGACGAGGCACTAGTTCAAATTTAGGATGAAGTTTAAGTTTTATTTTGGTTTAAATTAGATTAGAGGGAGTAGTACTCTTACTTTATTATATTACTCGTAGTTGTGTTGATGTAGTAGTATTATTATGGTGGTGTACTTGCGTTCATGTACTTGTTTCAGCTGTTTTGGTGAAGGAGACATGCATCACCTTTTTTGGTGATGTATCTAGTCGTCCTGTAGCCCTTGTCAAATTCCTCTGATATACTGATGGGAGGGCTTGTTCACCCCATACTGATGGGAGCCCTTGTCAAATCGTAATCATAGTTTTAAGTTTCGAAACCAATGAAAAATATCCTGCTACGTGCAAAATCTCAATGTGAAAATCTTAGTATATATTGTAGACTGCACAAAAATTAAGAAAATATAGCAGGTAAAATTATACTCCGTATTGGAATTGTGAACTACTCCCTCCGTCTCACTACTTACGGCGCATTTTTTCCCGATATTACTCGATGCTTAAGGCGCGGGTGGTTGTGGTTCAGTTATCTCCCTAATTTGCACCTGCTTTCCCGTTTCCACTAGTCGAAAGTCGAAACCTGGCCACATTAACCCAAGATCCTGAAAAACTGTTGGTCTATCCCGAGAAACGAGGAGGTTTAAGGAAACGAGGAGTCCAGCGCATGCGGAAGGTGCTTTAATCATGCGAGCATGCAGGGGCAAAATGAGGAAACTAGCGATTACTTTCTCTCCTGCCAGTCTTATCTTTACTATTAAATTGCAACAGGTGACTGCCTGGTGTCACAAACGGGCCAAAGAGCTTTTTTTCTTTAGGCCCAACATAGATCGTAAACAATCCAAATCGAGATTAAAAAAAAAAGCCCGACTCATGCACATACGTACTGCCTTTCCGAAAAGAACTCCTTTGCTCTCACGGGTCGTCCGATTCGACGCCATCGCGGAACGCCGTGCAGAAGAGGCTGCGCACCGGCCGATTGAAACAGGACGGTGCGTGTTTTCGTGCTTGCCCGCGAAAACAGATGCGGCGCCAGAGGAGGCCACGGCAAGCGGCGCCGGATGCAAGAAGGTGAGGGGGTCGCGTGTGACCAGTGCTGCAGTGCAAGATGGTACGGTGTAGCAGGAGATGGTCAAACGGCGACAAGTACACCCTCTGCAGCTCGCCAACGGTTTGTCGGTATCATCTCCTACCCACCGGTTGGAGCGTTGAGCAACAGCAAGAGCTTCCTCCACGGTGCAATGGCGTCGTTGTGCGTACATGCGGATGCCTTACTTTGAAGATTGAGCGCATATATACGACCTGCGTATCAGTGTATGTGCACATGCTGTACTACCGTTTGAAGCTGGCATTTGTTCCTGAAACAGCTCCATGGAAGATGGGTCAGTCTGAATATTTTGTCATGTACTGGCCGCAATAAACACCTGCCTTTCAAGTTTCAACTACGCCGTGTTTATACAAACTACAACTATGGAGCTCAATTTTATGTTGCAGGGGTACACGCAAGGAAACGATCAATGCTTTGTCTGATGGCTAGATCATACTAAAAATGAAGGTTCAAACTAATATGACTAACCATTAATGATATATAGATCAATATTATTTTTGGTTTCTTATATCTCAGATTCAAGAAATTAAAAATATAGATCGATAAAATATAGTTCGAAAAGTAAAGATTTCATCACAATTTAGATGTAAATCAAAACGGCAATTTCTGAAAGCTATTCTTAGTTAAGCAACAATACAAACATGCTACATCACAATGTGAGAATTTCACGATTTTAAGTTATGAAATATGTCGGAAGCTAAAACATGGATGCATCAAAACTCACAGTTCGGAATCATGTAGTCGGATCTGCACTTAGTATAGGAAATGTCGTCGTGATATCTTTGGTCTGCATACCAATTCTTCTCTCCAGGTGAAATTGGCTGGTTTTGGTCGCATGTCGTGGCCTCAAAAGAACTTACTTTGTGAGCCTCCGTGACGATGCAGATTTTTTCCACGCTATCGCTATGACGCATGGGCATGTTTAGATTAGATTGACATACAATTTAAAGCATGTGAAATAATTTAAAGCATGTGAAATGTTATTCATTTAGTTTAAGATAACAGTAGCAACGCACGGGCTTTATGCTACACTTTGCGATCCACTGATGTCGCCTGGTCATTCCCAAATTCCCTTTTACGTAGATAGCGAGCAGAAATTTTGGCTGGTTCCTTTTTCGTATGGGCACGGGATAAAGCTGTGGAGATGATTTGGGGATTTGAGGATGATTGCACTAAAGTGCTTCGTCAAAAAAAAATACTTGCAGATGAGAAGATTAACATACTGTCATACTGGGCCATAGGCTGACATAAGTGGGCTTAAAACTGTTCAAAAAAATTTGAAGAGTTTGTAGCAGAATTTCTCAAAAAAATATTAGGAAACAAGACATGATCAAATCATAATATTTAGGAAAACAAAGGAATTTTATCACTACATATCACCTATGGTACAAACTTACGAACGTCCCGAATAAGTAAACAACTGATCCTACCTCGTCGCGAAGTGGTGGGGACCCACTACCTTACCTATTTATTCCATGTAATCAGCATCGCCAGCAAGGAGTATGTAAGCGGCGTGGTTAGAAATGACCAAGAATTAGGATATGACCATGGACATTCAATAATAAAACCAAAATGTTTTCTAAATACATGGACTGAAAACTATCCGTAGCAACGCACGGGTATTGTGCTAGTACCTTAATAAATGGGCAAACTGAGCACGTTGTAGCTAATCCTTTTATTAATTAAGCAGCTATATTAGTCAATAAGATTGCCTTATGTTTTTCCTCAGTTTTCGCCAAGCCCTTATTTGCAACCCGCAGAAGGAGCTCAGACGGGAGGATTCCAGTTTAGTTGACCATTCCGTTCTGACGTGTGGGGCTAGTAGAAAGGGACCGCGTGGGACAGGACGAGACCGCGTTTGGTTGTACGTCAGCAGGAGCTGAGTTCTGTCTCTCTCGGCGCGAATTGGCATTTTTAAGAGCACCTTTTCCCCCTCCGTCTCTTTGTCTTTTTTAACCAAATTAGTATCAAATCTAGAGAAGCTTGCATTTCTGTCTTTCTTCAATTATTTGTGCCTTTTGGCCCTCGTTGTTTGCCCAATATGGCAGCAAATCTAGTACTCCCTCTGGTCCATATGTATGTAGTTAAATCTAGAAGCAAATCTCCAGGGTAATGAACGACAAATTCACAGTCATAGTAAATCGAGAAAATAAAGTAGGGCCAACAAAATATAGTAGAATAGGGATAGATAATAGGGATCCCTCCCTAGATAATAAGCTGCATACACAGCAGCCAACATAGTAACAGGTTCGAGGTTCTTCACAACACCATCATACTAACAACATAACAACAAGGGATTCCTAGCTAACAACAAAATAGAAGCTGCTTTGCAGCAGCATCACACGTCCAGGACTCCGCCTACTCCATCTGCCTCTGCCTCCACTTGTTGCTCCCCTTGGGAGCCTTGGGCTTGAGCGGAGGCATGCGCCCGGCGGAGATCTCCACCCGCTGGATGCTGCGGAGGTGCATGCCGAGCGCCATGTGCTTGGCGCGGAAGGAGTGGGGGTTCACCGACGCGCCGACCTTGGGGTTGGTGTTGCTGATGTTCTCGGCATGCGTGAGGAGGCAGTTGAAGTCAGTGCCGCCGAGTCTCCTAGTGCAGAAGGGGCACCTGTAGACACCCTTGGCGACGTCGAGGTAGGAGACGTACTGGCCGACCTGCAGCCTCCGTAGCACCTGGCGAGTCTTGGTGTCATGGTCCTCGTCATCGCTGCCGACGTCGCTGCCAGACACCTGATCCATATCAAACTGGAACTTGAGTGAAGGAGTTGCAACGATGTCTAACGTGCATGATAACAAAGTAAGGAAAAACAGAGCCAGCCACAGTTAGAGTGGAGACGATTATATGTCTACAAGGATGGTGTTAGCGAACCAAAGCTCATGCACAACAGATTTGTACACAGCAATGGTTCGCTGAACCCACTCTGTAAAAATTTGTGCCCAACGATTCATCATAGGCAAAGAAACAGATTCCAGATTATTTGCAAAATTAAACGGTTGATATCTTTTGATTCGTGCATAAAATAACTGATTGAGATCCCATGATTACTTGCATAAATTAACTGATTGAGATCTCATTATTACTTGCATAAATTAACCGAACGGCCGAACTCCAAATCTTCGACGAAATCAAGAAGGGGTCAAAGCAAAATGGAATAAAATCGGCGCAAATATTAATCCAATACTCATCCATCTACAGATCGGCACTAATAGTTACTAGGGAACCAGCAAAAATAGGGTTCAAAGAGGAATGGGGAACAAAAAAAGGGAGCAAACCATAGTTACCTCGTTCCATGGGTCGTCCATGCAGGTGTCGTAGGGGTTCGGAGGCGGGATGTACGGCACATCCTCATAGGGGTCCCATCCCGGCGGGATCCGACCGCCACCGGCGTCGGCGACAGCCGTTGAGGGGACGGCATCGAAGAGGGAGGCGTCGCGCTTGGAGCCGACGGCGTCATGGACGATGGGATTCGCATTCTCCTTGCACATCATCTCGCCGGCAGAGAGGGAGAGGGTTTTTCTCTTTGGAGAAGATGATGATGGGACGTGAGAGGAGGCGTTGCATGAGCTAGTGAGAGTGACAGAGAGAGTGCGAGGAGGCGTATATAAAGGCGAGAGGTGGTTAATGCAACCCGCGTCCTACGCGTCCACCATTGATTGTCTGCACGTCTTGGGCTTCTGCAACGCGACACGCGTCCACGATTGCACGTCTTCGACTTTTGCACCGCGACCCACGTCTACGCGTCAACAATTGCACGTCTTCCACTTCTGCACCGCAAGACGCGTACTCGAGTCTAATACTCGCTAGTGCAATATACTCAGTTTTACCTCAAGTGGATGGTCAACAGAGAGTCAACAAATGGGATTAACTAGTTAAATGAGTCAACAAATGGGATTATCAAGCTTACTTATTCGTTTTCACGTGTTAAACTTGTCTAAATCTTGGTCAAACCTAGGATTTGATTAAGATTCAAATGGGCAGAAAATTCCAAAAAAAAAACAGAAAAATGAAAAACCAAAGCACATAGTCTTGTTATGTCATATAGTAAGCATTACATTTGATAAACAAGGTCTAGACATATTCAAACCATACAAATCATGTATCTACCCTCTAACCCCTAAACTATGTCTTATGAAGTCAAGCATGAAGAGAAGTGGTTTTGGGTTTCAAACATGGAAATTTCAAACACCTCCCAAAAACATCATTTTAGAGTGACTAAGAAGGATACATGCTTCCCTTTTCATTTTCATGTTTTAAACTTGTTTAAATCTTGGTCAATCCTAGTATTTAACCAAGATTCAAATGGGCATCAAAATTTAAAAAAATCACAAAAATGAAAAACCAATGCACATAGTTTTTCTTATGTCATATAGTAAGCATTCAAGTTGATAAACAAGGTCTATACATATTCAAACCAGACAAATCATGTATCTATACCCCTAACCCCTAAACTCTGTCTTATGAAGTCAAGCATGAAGAGAATTGGTTTTGGGTTTCAAACATAGAAATTCAAAAACCTCCCAACAAGCTTCATTTTAGAGTGACTAAGAAGGATCCATGCTTACCTTTGCATTTTCATATTTTAAACTTGTTTAAATCATTGTCAACCCTAGGATTTGACCAACATACAAATGGGCACAAAATTAAAAAAATCAGAAAAATGAAAAACAAAAGCACATAGTCTTCTTGTGTCATATCGCAAGCATTCAAGTTGATAAACAAGGTCTAGATATATCCAAACCAGACAAATCATTTATCTACCCCATGTCGATCTTATGAAGTCTAGCATGAAGAGAAGCCGTTTTGGGTTTCAAACATGGAAATTTCATGAACATGTCAAAAGCTTCATTTTAGAGTGACTAAGAAGGATCAAGGCTTACCTTTTCATTTTCATGTCATAAACTTGTTTAAATCCTGGTCAAATCAAGGATTTGACCAAGATTCATATGGACATAAAATAAAAAAATGAAAAAATGAAAAACCAAAGCACATAGTCTTCTTATGTCATATAGTAAACATTAACGTTGATAAACAAGGTCTAGACATATTCAGACTAGACAAATCATGTATCTACCCCCTAACCCCTAAACTCTGTCTTATGAAGTCAAGCATGAAGAGAAGTGCATAGTTTGGGTTTCAAACATGGAAATTTAAAAAAACTCCCAAAAACTTCATTTTAGAGTGACTAAGAAGGATACATTCTCCCCTTTTCATTTTCATGTTTATACTTGTTTAAATCTTGGTCAAACCTAGGATTTTACAAGATTCAAATGTGCATCAAAATTCCAAAAAAAAGATAACTGGAAAACCAAAGCACATAGTTTTCTTATGTCATATAGTAAGCATTAAAGTTGATAAACAAGGCCTAGACATATTCAAACAAGAAAAATCATGTATCTACCCCTACCCCTAAACTTTGTCTTATGTAGTTAAGCATGAAGAGAAGTGGTTTTGGGTTTCAAACATGGAAATTTCAAAAACCTCCCAAAATCTTTATTTTAGAGTGACTAAGAAGGATCCATGCTTACCTTTTCATTTTCATATTTTAAACGTATTTAAATCATTGTCAAGCCTAGGATTTGACCAAGATTCAAATGGGCATAAAATTAAAAAAGATCAGAAAAATGAAAAACAAAAGCACATATTATTCTTATGTCATATATATAGTAAGCATTCAAAAGTTGATAAACAAGGTCTAGACATATTCAAATAATACAAATCGTGTATCTACCCCTAACCCTAAACTCTGTCTTATATATGAAGTCAAGCATGAAGACAAGTGGTTTTTGGTTTCAAACACGGAAATTTCAAAAACCTCCCAAAAGCTTCATTTTAGAGTGACTAATTAAGAAGGATCCAGGCTTACCTTTTCATTTTCATGTTTTAAACTTGTTTAAATCTTGGTCAAACCTAGGATTTGACCAATATTCAAATGGGCATAAAATAAAAAATAAAAAACTCAAAGCACATAGTCTTCTTATGTCATGTAGTAATCATTCAAGTTCATAAACAAGGTCTAGACATATTCAAACCAGACAAATCATGTACCCCCTAACCCTAAACTCTATCTCATATATGAAGTCAAGCATGAAGAGAAGTGTGGTTTTGGGTTTCAAACATGTAAATTTCAAAAACCTCCCAAAAGCTTCATTTTAATTAGACTTACTTTTAAATTAAGAAGGATCCAGGATTAATTACATTTTCATTGTCATGTTTTAAACTTGTTTAAATTTTGGTCAAACCTGGGATTTGACCAAGATTCAAATGGGCATAAAAATTCAGAAATTTTTTTTGAAAGAATGAAAAACCAAAGCACATAGCCTTCATATGTCATATAGTAAGCATTCAAATTGATAAACAAGGTCTAGACATATTCAAACCAGAAAAATCATGTATCTACCCCTAAGGCCTAACCCTAAACTCTGTCTTATGAAGTCAAGCATGAAGAGAAGTGCTTTTGGGTTTAAACCATGGAAATTTCAAGAACATCCCAAAAGCTACATTTTAGAGTGACTAAGAAGGATCGATGCTTACCTTTTCATTGTCATGTTTTAAACTTATTTGAATCTCGGTCAAATCCTAGGTTTGACCAAGATTTAAACAAGTTTAAAACATGAAAATGAAATGGGAAGTCTGTATCCTTCTTAGTCACTCTAAAATGAAGCTTTTGGGATGTTCTTGAAATTTCCATGGTTGACTTCATAAGACGGAGTCTAGGGTTAGGGTAGACATATACATGATTTGTCTGGTTTAATTATGTCTAGACCTTGTTTATCAACTTTAATGCTTACTATATGACATAAGAAAACTATTTGCTTTTGTTTTTTCATTTTTCTGTTTTTTTTTAAAATTTTGATGCCCAATTGAATCTTGTCAAATCCTAGGCTTGACCAAGATAATTTAAATAAGTTTAAAACATGAAATGAAAAGGGAAGCATGTATCCTTCTTAATCACTCTAAAATGAAGTTTTTGGGAGGTTTTTGAAATTTCCATGTTTGAAACCCAAAACCACTTCTCTTCATGCTTGACTTCATAAGACAGAGTATGTGATTTGGTTTTTCATTTTTATGTTTTTTGTTCTTCCCTTTTGAATCTTGGTCAAATCCTAGGTTTGACCAAGATTTAGACAAGTTTAACACATGAAAACGAATAAGTAAGCTTGGATCCTTCTTAGTCACTCCAAAATGTACCAATTGATAGATGTGTTAACTTTGCTTCATGAAAAAATAATGTCATGTAAATGAGTTAACTTGGATTTCCTACCCTTGAATCCATAGGAAACTTTTTCTAATGCACTATAATAATCAATCGAGTTTTTACACCAACAGGTCTGTCACTTACGTGTGGTGCCCACTTTTGAGGTCCCACACTTCAGTGAGCACAAGTCACGTGCAATAGGTACGCAAACTCCCAGCCATCTTCTTTGTCAAGAGAAGATGCATCAGGATGCGTATCGGTTGTCCCTCTCACAAAAGAAAAATCCTATTAACAGAGGTTCGAGTGACGCCAAACATCCAAATCCAGATGCATCCCAACTTGCTACTATCTCCTTCCCTAATTACGATACATATATTTTTTCAGCCAAGTCAAAATTCAAAAGATTGAGGAACTCTACATAAAAAATATCAACATCTACAATTTTAGAAGCACATACTACGAAAGTATTATTCAGAGGGGGTACTGAATAATACGTTTTTATCAAGTACAAATAATGTCAGTTGGAACTAGACTTGTAAGACACATGGCCACAAATCTTTCGTCAGAAGAGTCGAATCTGCAAATCAGTAGTTACAAAAGCGACCCAGCTTAGGGATGGATAATATGACTTAGGCAATATAAACGTTGAAATATATGTATCTTGACATATTTCAGTTGTAGATACATCCATTTTAACATCAAGTAATATGGATCGGAGGACTAGCTAAAGAACAATGAGAGTCAGTGCTTCTCTCCCCCAGCCTACCTGGCGGAGCGGCCCTCCATCAGGTCAGGTGGTGATTCCGCTTCTCTCCCTGGAACTCCTTATCCCCCAGCCTACTTGGCGACGTGCGCTCCTCAGCTACCTCCGCGAGGGCGCCTCGGTGACCTACGCAAAGGTGGCTGGACTCAGAGCACATCGACTTCCTTCTGCGGTGCCTGGATTGGATCGACCATCCCGCGCGTGTCCTCCACCATATTGTTTTTCTTCAAGATGCTGTCATCCATCATCTTCTTCACCGCATCATGTTGGGTGTTGAGGCTCCCGTTGATAGCTTGAATGCACATGTTTGATAGCTCGACGTTTTCTTCGCGAAGAAAGCCGCACTCGATCTTAAGCATCAAATTCTCGCCCTTAAGCTTCTTGATGACAATGTTCGTTTCCTCACTTGATGGAATGCTCACATCATGCAGCTTGCCCCGGCCGGTGACCTCGTCCTTCAAAGTATCGAGATCATCGCGAAAGTTGGAGGCGAGTTTCACGAGAGTTTTAAGCTCATCTCTGAAACACGCCGATGCTTCCTGCATGGCAATATCATCAGTACCAAACAAAGTGACGAGAGGAAGACGAAAATGTCCAATCAGTGGTAACCTCTAAGCGTACGAGACAGGGGTTGAAGTCGTCATGAGAAGATGGCAGGGTGCGTCGTGGGGCACTGAGATATGTATAAAAAGGATTAATACGGAATGAAGAGTTGGGACCTCCGGGCCAGGAAGAATCAAGAAACATGGTGATGGAAACTAACCAGGAATCTTCAACCGCACGACGGACACCGTTCCGAGACGAGCGCGAAGCAGGGCCTTCGTTTTCTGGCGGGTCCTTTCTCGCGGCCAGCATCTGGATAGACCGCCGGCGGGAACTCTCCGCGTCCCTTGTCAACACTAGATGGTGCTTCTTCAAGCGAGATGGTGGCCTTGACTTCGGAGGCATCGCGGGAAGTGGAAGGAGACTAGAAGTGAAGCAAGAAGGGAATGGAAGAAGTACTCCCCCCTATTAAAACCAGACAGCCGTCTCCTGCCCTCGCTTCGAGCAACCTGGTCCGCCCATCCTAAATCAACGGTCGAGAGGGGGCTCCCTTGCGAACTCAGCTCCAGTGACTTACCCAACAGAAGTTACCATGAACTTTACCTATACGAGCCATCAGATTAAGATCCAACGCACATGGTTGATCTAAAATTTGAAACTAAAATTTATGTTGCTCAGAAAAAAAATCCCTTTATCGAAAAAAAAACTTTACATTAAGACGAAGTTGCATGGTGACTTCTCTTACTGGAGTCACTGGATCTCAGTCCCTGGTCAGGACTCTGGAGAAGAAGCAAATGAATCGAGAGCGGTCCGGAGTAGTACGTATGCTTCAACACAGAGACGTTATATCCTGTCCGTCCACCGTAAATCAACGGGACAGAGCGGCTACCTTCTCTTCGAAGGCTCTGGCGCGCAACCCGAGGAATGTACATCTATCGGCTAGTATAGAATTTTATAGCACGCCATTAATCGAGCTAGCAGCTGTACTACTGACTACTAGTACTACTCTGATGGACGTCCAAAGCTCTGAATAGTCAGTGGAAACAATGAACGCCAGTGAAGCAATGGGGATAAAAAATCAGAAAAATGAAAAACCAAATAACATAGCCTTCTTATGTCATATATATAGTAAGCATTCAAGTTGATAAACAAGGTCTAGACATATTCAAACCAGAAAAAAGCATGTATCTACCCCTAACAATAAACTCTGTCTTATGAAGCCAAGCATGAAGAGAAGTGGTTTTGGGTTAATTTCAAACATTGAGATTTCAAAAACCTCCCAAAAGATTCATTTTAGAGTGACTAAGAAGGATCCATGCTTACCTTTTCATTTTCATGTTTTAAACTTGTTTAAACCTTGGTTAAACCTAGGATTTGACCAAGATTCAAATGGGCGTAAAAATTCATAAAAAATCAAAAAATGAAAAACCAAAGCACATATATAGTCTTCTTATGTCATATAGTAAGCATTCAAGTTGATAAACAAGGTCTAAACATATTCAAACCAGAAATATCATGTATCATATCTACCCCTAACCCTAAACTCTGTCTTATGAAGTCAAACATATGAAGAGAACTGGGGTTTTGGGTTTCAAACATAAAAAATTCAAGTACCTTAATTTTAGAGCTAGTGACTAATTAAGAAATGATTCATGCTTGCCTTTTCATTTTCATGTTTTAAACTTGTTTAAACCTTGGTCAAACCTAGGATTTGACCAAGATTTAAATGGGCATAAAAAATCGAAAAAAATCAAAAAATGAAAACCCAAAGCACATATATAGCCTTCTTATATCATATAGTAACCATTCAAGTTGATAAACAAGGTCTATACATATTCAAACCAGAAAAAGCATGTATCTACCCCTAACCCTAAACTCTGTCTTAAGTGGTTTTGGGTTTCAAACATGGAAATTTCACAAACCTCCCAAAAGCTTCATTTTACAGTGACTACTTAAGCAGGATCCAGGCTTACCTTTTCATTTTCGTGTTTTAAACTTGTTTAAATCTTGTTCAAACCTAGGATTTGACCAAGATTCAAATGGGCATAAAAAATTAGAAAAAACTGAAAAAATGAAAAACCAAATAACATAGCCTTCTTATGCAATATAGTAAGCATTAGTTGATAAACAAGGTATAGACGACATATTCAAACCAAAAAAAATGTATCTACCCTAACCCTAAACTTTGTCTTATAGTAAGCATTCAAGTTGATAAACAAGGTCTAGACATATTCAAACAAGAAAAATCATCTATCTACCCTTAACCATAAACTCTTTCTTATGAAGTCAAACATGAAGATAAGTGGTTTTGGGTTTGAAACATAAAATTTCAAGTACCTCCCAAAAGCTTCATTTTAGAGTGAATAGTTAAGAATGATTCATGCTTACCTTTCCATTTTGATGTTTTAAACTTGTTTCAATCTTGGTCAAACCTAGGATTTGACCAAGATTCAAATGGGTTTAACAATTAAAAAAATTAGAAAAATGAAAAAGCAAAGCACATAGTATTCTTATGTCACATAGTAAGCATTCAAATTGATAAACAACTTTCTAGACATATTCAAACAAGAAAAATCATCTATCTACCCTTAACCATAAACTCTGTCTTATGAAGTCAAACATGAAGAGAAGTGGTTTTGGGTTTCAAACATAAAAATTCAAGTACCTCCCAAAAGCTTCATTTTAGAGTGAATAATTAAGAATGATTCATGCTTACCTTTCCATTTTGATGTTTTAAATTTGTTTCAATCTTGGTCAAACCTAGGATTTGTCCAAGATTCAAATGGGTTTAACAATTAAAAAATAGAAAAATGAAAAAGCAAAGCACATAGTATTCTTATGTCATATAGTAAGCATTCAAGTTGATAAACAAGGTCTATACATATTCAAACCAGAAAAAAGCATGTATCTACCCATGCATAACCCTATACTTTGTCTTCTGAAGTCAAGCATGAAGAGAAGTGGATTTGGGTTTCAAACATGGAAATTTCAAAAACCTCCCAAAAGCTTCATTTTAGAGTGACTAAGAAGGATCCAGGCTTACCTTTTCATTTTCATGTTTTAAACTTGTTTAAATCTTGGTCAAACCTAGGATTTGACCAAGATTCAAATGGGCATAAAATTTCAAAAAAATAAAAAATGAAAGACCAAAGCACATAGTATAGCCTTCTTATGTCATATATATATATATATATATTAAGCCTTCAAGTTGATGAACAAGCTAGGTCTAGACATATTCAAAACAGAAAAAAGCATGTATCTACCCCCTAATCCTTAACTATGTCTTATGAAGTCAAGCATGAAGAGAAGTGGTTTTGGGTTTCAAACATGGAAATTTCAAAAACTTCCCAAAAGCTTAATTTTAGAGTGAATAAGAAGGATCCAAGCTTACCTTTTCATTTTCAGGATTTATGCTTGTTTAAATCTTGGTCAAACATAGGATTTGACCAACACACATATATATAGTCTTCTTATGTCGACCATATAGTAAGCATTCAAGTTGATAAACAAGCATGTGATCGATCTAGACATATTCAAACCTGATAAATCATGTATCTACCCCTAACCCTAAACTCTGTCTTATCAAGTCAACCATGCATGAAGAGAAGTGGTTTAATTTGGGTTTCAACCATTGAGATTTCAAGAACCCCCCAAAAGCTTCATTTTAGAATGACTTAAGAAGGATCCAGGCTTACCTTTTCATTTTCATGTTTTAAACTTGTTTAAATCTTGGTCAAACCTAGGATTTGAATAAGATTCAAATGGACATAAAAAATTCAAAAACATTGTCTTCTTAATTATGTCATACAGTAAACATTCAAGTTGATAAACAAAATCTAAACATATTCAAACAAGAAAAATCATGTATCTACCCCTAACCCTAAACTCTGTCTTATGAAGTCAAACATGAAGATACGTAAGAATTCAAGTTGATAAACAAGGTCTAGACATATTCAAACTAGACAAATCATGTATCTACCCCTAACACTAAACTCTGTCTTATGAAGTCAATCATGAAGAGAAGCGGTTTTGGGTTTCAAACATGGAAATTTCAAGAACCTCCCAAAAGCTGCTTCATTTTAGAGTGACTAAGAAGGATCCATGCTTACCTTTTCATTTTTATATTTTATACTTGTTTAAATCCTGGTCAAACCTAGGATTTGACCAAGATTCAAATGGGCATAAAATTCAAAAAAAATAGAAGAATGAAAAACAAAAGCACATAGTCTTTTTATGTCATATAGTAAGCATTCAAGTTGATAAACAAGGTCTAGACATATTCAAACTAGACAAATCATGTATCTACCCCTAACACTAAACTCTGTCTTATGAAGTCAATCATGAAGAGAAGCGGTTTTGGGTTTCAAACATGGAAATTTCAAGAACCTCCCAAAAGCTGCTTCATTTTAGAGTGACTAAGAAGGATCCATGCTTACCTTTTCATTTTCATATTTTATACTTGTTTAAATCCTGGTCAAACCTAGGATTTGACCAAGATTCAAATGGGCATAAAATTCAAAAAAAAAATAGAAGAATGAAAAACAAAAGCACATAGTCTTTTTATGTCATATAGTAAGCATTCAAGTTGATAAACAAGGTCTAGACATATTCAAACCTGGCAAATCATGTATCTACCCCTAACCCTAATTAAACTATCCCTTATGAAGTCAACCATGAAGAGAAGTGGTTTTGGATTTCAAACATTGAGATTTCAAGAACCCCCCAAAAGCTTCATTTTAGAATGACTAAGAAGGATCCATGCTTACCTTTTCATTTTCATGTGTTTTAAACTTGCTTAAATCTTGGTCAAACCTAGGATTTGACCAAGATTCAAATGGGCATAAACATTCAAAAAAAATCAAAAAATGAAAACCAAAGCACATAGCCCTAGCTTCTTATGTCATATATATATACAATAAGCATTCAAGTTGATGAACAAGGTCTAGACATATTCAAAACATAAAAGCATGTATCTACCCCCTAACCCTTAACTATGTCTTATGAAGTCAAGCACATGAAGAGAAATGGTTTTGGGTTTCAAACATGGAAATTTCAAAAACATCCCAAAAGCTTAATTTTAGAGTGACTAAGAAGGACCCAAGCTTAATTTCAAGAACATCCCTCGCAAATCTTCATTTTAGAGTGACTAAGAAGGGTCGAGGCTTATCTTTTCATTTACATGTTTTAAACTTGTTTAAATCTTGGTCAAACCTAGGATTTGACCAAGAATCAAATGGGCCTAAAAATTCAAAAAAATCAAAAAAAAAGAAAAACCAAAGCACATAGCCTTCTAATGTCATATATAGTAAGCAGCATTCAACTTGATGAACATGGCCGGTCTAGACATATTCATAACATAAAAAGCATGTATCTACCCCCTAACGCTTAACTCTGTCTTAATTATGAAGTCAAGCATGAAGAGAAGTGGTTTTGGGTTTCAGACATGGAAATTTCAAAAACTTCCCAAAAGCTTCATTTTAGAGGGACTAAGAAGGATCCAAGCTTACCTTTTCATTTTCATGTTTTAAGCTTGTTTAAATATTGGTCAAACATAGGATTCAATTGGGCATAAACAATTAGAAATAAATAAAAAAAATGAAAAACCAAATAACATAGCCTTCTTATGTAATATAGTAAGCATTAGTTGATAAACAAGGTCTAGACATATTCAAACCAAAAAAAATCATGTATCTCTACCCCTAACCCTAAACTCTCGGTCTTATGAAGTCAAGCATGAAAAGAAGTGGTTTTGGGTTTCAAACATGGAAATTTCAAAAACCTCCCAAAAGCTTCATTCTAGAGTACCGTGACTAAGAAAGATCCATGATTACCTTTTCATTTTCATGTTCTAAACTTGTTTAAATCTTGGTCAAACATAGGATTTGACCAAGATTTTAATGGGCATAAAAAATTCGGAAAAAATCAAAAAATGAAAAGCCAAAGCACATATATGGCCCTCTTATGTCATATAATAACCATTCAAGTTGATAAACAAGGTCTATACATATTCAAACCAGAAAAAGCATGTATCTACCCCTAACCCTAAACTCCGTCTTACGAAGTCAAGCATGAAGAGAAGTGGTTTTGGGTTTCAAACATGGAAATTTCAAAAACCTCCCGAAAGCTTAATTTTAGAGTGAGTAAGAAGGTTTATACATGTGTTCAAACCAGACAAATCATGTATCTATCCCCTAACCATGCATAAACTCGGTCGATCTTATGAAGTCTAGCATGAAGAGAAGTCGTTTTGGGTTTCAAACATGGAAATTTCAAGAACATCCCAAAAGCTTCATTTTAGAGTGACTAATAAGGATACAAACTTCCCTTTTCATTTTCATGTTTTAAACTTGTTTAAATCTTGGTCAAACCGCCTAGGATTTGACCAAGATTCAAATGGGCATACAAATTCAGAAAAAAAATCAAAAACCTATGCACATAGCATTCTTATGTCATATATATAGTAAGCATTAAAGTTGATAAACAAGGTCTAAACATATTCAAACCAGACAACTCATGTATATATCTACCCCTAACCCTAAACTTTGTCTTATGAAGTCAATCATGAAGAGAAGTGGTTTTGGGTTTCAAACATGGAAATTTCAAGAACCTCCCAAAAGCTTTATTTTAGAGTGACTAAGAAGGATCCATGCTTACCTTTTCATTTTCATGTGTTTTAAACTTGTTTAAATCTTTGTCAAACCTAGGATTTGACCAAAAGATTCAAATGGGCACAAAATTCAAAAAAAGCAGAAAAATGAAAAACCAAAGTACATAGTCTTCTTATGTCATATAGTAAGCATTCAAGTTGATGCATTAACAAGGTTTGGACATATTCAAACCATACAAATCATGTATCTACCCCCTAACCGTAAGCTCTGTCTTATGAAGTCAAGCTTGAAGAGAAGTGGTTTTGGGTTTCAAACATGGAAATTTCAAAAACCTCCCAAAAACTTCATATTAGAGTGACTAATTAAGAGGGATACAAGCTTCCCTTTTCATTTTCATGTTTTAAACATGTTTAAATCTTTTTCAAACCTAGGATTTGACCAAGATTCTAATATATGGGCATAAAATTCAAAAAAAAACAAAAAATGAAAAACCAAAGCACATAGTCTTCTTATGTCATATAGTTAGCATTAAAGTTGATGAACAAAGTTTAGACATATTCAAACCAGACAAATCATGTATCTACCCCCTAACCCTAAACTCGGTCTTGTGAAGTCTAGCATGAAGAGAAGTCGTTTTGGGTTTCAAACATTTAAGCCAAAAGCCCCTTTTTCAAATACTTCAAACTTATTCAAATTTGGTTCAAATTTGAAAGACATACAAGTTATAGCACACATAGTGCATACATTTTCACACATACTGCACTAGATAGATGCTAACCCTATAGTTTGAGGCCATTTGGATGAGGTAGAAAAAATTCTTGGATTAGAATCGTGTTGTTCGAACCCCGTAGTTGGATTTTTTTGAACCGTGATCTGTAGTACTGGGCAAAACCCTAGTTTAACCTATTTAATTATAGATTCGTATATCGATTTTTCTACCTTTTTATTATTACTATGCAACACATGTGTGTTTGCCCATCTAGCTAGTGAAACTCGGAGGAAGAGGGATCACTCGGAAGGACAGAAGAAGGGAGAGCATTATGGTGTCTCCCCTTTTTCGGGTGACGATGTTGACTATTGTGCAGGGTTTATCAGTGAGCAGGAGGAGGTGCGAGCGAGCGAGCGAGCGAGTCGAGCGAGGCCGAGAATGAGAGAGATTTGTTTTTTTTGTGTGAGAGGGACAACCGAAGGATCCTGAAGGACCCAGAGACTTCCAATACGCATCCTGATGCGTCTTCTCTTGACAAAGAAGATGGCTGGGAGTTTGCGTACCTATTATTGCACGTGACTTGTGCTCACTGATGTGTGGGACCTCACGCCTGGGCACCACACGTAAGTGACAGACCTGTTGGTGTAAAAACTAGGTTGATTATTATAGTGCATTAGAACAAAGTTTCCTATGGATTCAAGGCTAGGAAATCCAAGTTAACTCATTTACATGACATTATTTTTTCCATCAAGCAAAGTTAACACATCTATCAATTGGTACATTTTGGAGTGACTAAGAAGGATCCATGCTTACTTATTCGTTTTCACGTGTTAAACTTGTCTAAATCTTGGTCAAACCTAGGCTTTGACCCAAAGATTCAAATGGGCATAAAATTCAAAAAAAAAACAGAAAAATGAAAAACAAAAGCATATAGTCTTATTATGTCATATAGTAAGCATTCAAGTTGATGAATTAACAAGGTTTGGACATATTCAAACCATACAAATCATGTATCTACCCCCTAACCCTAAACTCTGTCTTATGAAGTCTAGCATGAAGAGAAGTCGTTTTGGGTTTCAAACATGGAAATTTCAAGAACATCCCAAAAGCTTCATTTTAGAGTGACTAATAAGGATACAAACTTCCCTTTTCATTTTCATGTTTTAAACTTGTTTAAATCTTGGTCAAACCGCCTAGGATTTGACCAAGATTCAAATGGGCATACAAATTCAGAAAAAAATCAAAAACCAATGCACATAGCATTCTTATGTCATATATATAGTAAGCATTAAAGTTGATAAACAAGGTCTAGACATATTCAAACCAGACAACTCATGTATATATCTACCCCTAACCCTAAACTCTGTCTTATGAACTCAATCATGAAGAGAAGTGGTTTTGGGTTTCAAACATGTGGAAATTTCAAGAACCTCCCAAAAGCTTTATTTTAGAGTGACTAAGAAGGATCCATGCTTACCTTTTCATTTTCATATTCTGAACTTGTTTAAATCTTTGTCAAACCTAGGATTGACCAAAAGTTTCAAATGGGCATAAAATTCATAAAAAATCATAAAAATGAAAAACCAAAGCATATAGTCTTCGTATGTCATATAACAAGCATTCAAGTTGATAAATTAATAAGGTTTGGACATATTGAAGCCATACAAATCATGTATCTACCCCTAACCCTAAACTCGGTCGATCTTATGAAGTCTAGCATGAAGAGAAGTCGTTTTGGGTTTCAAACATGGAAATTTCAAGGACACACATCCCAAAAGCTTCATTTTAGAGTGACTAAGAAGGATCCATGCTTACCTTTTCAATTCATGTTATAAACTTGTTTAAATCATGGTCAACCCTAGGATTTGACCAAGATTCAAATGGGTAGAAAAATAAAAAAATCAGAAAAATGAAAAACCAAAGTACATATAGTCTTCTTATGCCATATATATAGTAAGCATTAAAGTTGATAAACAAGGTCTAGACATATATTCAAACCAGACAACTCGTGTATATGTCTACCCCTAACCCTAAACTCTGTCTTATGAAGTCAATCATGAAGAGAAGTGGTTTTGGGTTTCAAACATGGAAATTTCAAGAACCTCCCAAAAGCTTTATTTTAGAGTGACTAAGAAGGATCCATGCTTACCTTTTCATTTTCATGTGTTTTAAACTTGCTTAAATCTTGGTCAAACCTAGGATTTGACCAAGATTCAAATGGGCATAAACATTCAAAAAAAATGAAAAAATGAAAACCAAAGCACATAGCCTAGCTTCTTATGTCATATATATATACAGTAAGCATTCAAGTTGATGAACAAGGTCTAGACATATTCAAAACATAAAAGCATGTATCTACCCCCTAACCCTTAACTATGTCTTATGAAGTCAAGCACATGAAGAGAAATGGTTTTGGGTTTCAAACATGGAAATTTCAAAAACATCCCAAAAGCTTAATTTTAGAGTGACTAAGAAGGACCCAAGCTTAATTTCAAGAACACCCCTCGCAAATCTTCATTTTAGAGTGACTAAGAAGGATCGAGGCTTATCTTTTCATTTACATGTTTTAAACTTGTTTAAATCTTGGTCAAACCTAGGATTTGACCAAGACTCAAATGGGCCTAAAAATTCAAAGAAATTCAAAAAAAAGAAAAACCAAAGCACATAGCCTTCTAATGTCATATATAGTAAGCAGCATTCAACTTGATGAACATGGCCGGTCTAGACATATTCATAACATAAAAAGCATGTATCTACCCCCTAACGCTTAACTCTGTCTTAATTATGAAGTCAAGCATGAAGAGAAGTGGTTTTGTGTTGTGGGTATACTTCATGGGTGTACCATCGACAGTGCCTAGATCCGGCAAGCCCGGGTGGCCCACAGATGGTGATGAGGCATGTGGCCCATCGGGCGGCCCAGTTGCTGTTGATCATGAAGGAAGAAGTCCGGCCCAGGATCAGTAAGCCGGATCCGTACCGACGTAGGAGTAACCCGGATCCATGGAGGCCCATGAGGGACCCGGATCCAGGACGACGTGTATGGAAGGCGGATCCGTGACGTGCACGTCAAGATATTGTACCGTAGCTAGGCTATCTGTAATCCGGCTAGGACTCTCCATGTAAACCCTAGATCCGTGCGCCTTTATAAGCCGGATCCCGGGAGCCCTAGAGGCACAACCACAACTCATTGTAACAACGCGAAAGCGCCCAGATAATTCCAGACAAGCAGCAATAGGCCCTGTCATCGTGCAGGTGTTCCGAAGCTGGGTAACTCGCGTACCACCGTCCCGTGTGCTCTCCGCCCTATGGCCCCTACTTCTTCTCCCCCTCGTGAGGATCCCTCCTCCGAGGTACCGTCGATTAGGCAACGACAGTTGGCGCCCACCGTGGGGCCTGTGGCGTCTGGAGGCCGGAACCGGGAGGGTTCCGCCATGGGAAGCTACGACGACACCATCGCGGTGGGACGCGTCCTTTACGCCGGAAATCTGCCGATCGTCCCTCCGGATGAGTGCTGGATTCCGGCTAGGACAAACCCCGTCAAGCACTCCATCGTCCCTATAGGCGGCATACATATCTTCATCGGGGAAACCGTCGATTCCGACGGAAACCCACTGGTAAGTAACGCAGACACGACCACCGCAGAGCTGGACGCTGTCGCGAAGATCCGATCTGAGATGCAGGAGCTTCCCAAGGAAGATTCCGCCTTAGATCTGGAAATTTCAAAGCCCACCCAATCCGCCCCTGAGCAGGAAACAACGGTGGAAGACCAATGCAGATCCGCCTGGGTCTCCTAGGTGTTAGAAAAGCAGAGGTGCCACTTCGTACACTTCTTGGCCCATACCGCCGGAACCGCCCCTCAAGAAGCCGGAGCTGGTCCTGAGCAGGTAGAGGCACCGAAAAACGGCGCAGATCCGGATCAGGCTCAGCCTGTCGGAAAAAGCGAAGCTCCGGTTGAAGAGTCGATTTTGGGCAATCTGAGCCCAATTTCCGGAGATACCTCCTCCATGGAGTCTGATGACTTCGTTCGCAAGATAAGGGAATACGGATACAGTGATCAGCCCGAAGTCGACTCCGCCCAGCCTAAGCAGGTTCTCGCAACGATAGCAGCGCAGGGACAAACTGGATCTGAAGAGCCAACCAGCCAATCTGACCCTCAACCATCCCAACAAGGATCTCCAATGTCTCGGGTGCGACCCCACAGGGATCCTTCCTCGGAGGAAATCCTGTCAGCAGAAGAGATGGTCGCGCGAGCAGTCCTTAACACACCTATAACCCCGGGCGACGCCGCAGATCTGGAGGCCCTAGAGACCACCAGAAAGGAAATGCTGGCCACAGCCAAGAAGCTCGCCGATACCGAAGCTGCGTTAAAGGTAGGGAGGGCAGATCATGCAGCCTGGGCGGAAAACTTCGACAGACAGGACCGCGAGATTGCTGCCACACTCGAGCAGGTCAAGAGCATGAGGGCTGAGTGGGAGGTAAAGATGATCTATGCGCAGGCGGAGGCCGATCGAACTGTTAGAGAAGCAATTCCGCCTCGCAGGATACCCTTCAACACGCCCGCAGATCACCAGCCGCTGGAAACCCCAAAGGACAACATGCAAAAAGCTGCGGAATTGCTGAAGAAGAAGGATGAAGAGGTTGATATCAACTATCTCCGCACACTTGTCGCTTCAGCAATGCAGCAGCAAAGCAAGGCGGATACTTCGCGCAGGTTGGAATCCAATCCGGATAACTGTGTATCTACCGCGCAGAAGGACGCCCGCGCTGATCGGCATCCCGACGATGAATCACACACCGGATCCTCGGAGCGCAGAAGAAGGAAAGCCAGGGAACACCCAAATCCGATCCCCGTACCATCAAAGACGCCACCGTCAGATCCAAGAAAGGGAAAGGATGCAATGTACTCTGGACGAGACAAATACCGCAACCCCTCTCCTCCGCCCAACGGTTACCCGCGACCCCCTCGCCGCCCTAGTCCAGCCGGAAACACCAGGCCCCCAGGGCATGGTGGGATTGTTATCCGCGACAACGTGCTGCCAAGAAACAGAAACGGGGAGCGCTCGCCGGAACCTCGCCGGAACCAGAACAATGTTCATGAGCCCGAGCCCAGAAGGAGTCGGAATGAGGACCGTGGTCCAGAACCTCGCCGGAACCGCGATCCAGAACCTCGTCGGAGCCATGACCCAGAGCCTCGCCGGAGCCGTGACCCGGAACCGCACCGGAACGACCAGGGCAGCCAACGCCAGGGCGAAGGCAGCCACAGGAGCCGGAGCCAGCACCAGGAAGGACGAGGAGAGTCAGAAGGCGGAAGCAAGAAATCGCACCGCCCACCTCGCAGGTCTCCCTCACCACCACCTAGCGGTGGAGGCGGAGGTGGAGGCGGAGGCAATGGTCGGAGATCTCGCTCTCGCTCAAAGTCTCCTCGCCACGGCTCGCGCGACGCGCGGGATCGCCTGAACGAGTACAGAACCGACTACATTGGTCCGAAGTGCTTTGGCAGGATGATTCGAGAGGAACCAAAGCCAAGGATGAACCTCAAGCTACCCAGAAACCTGAAGCATTATGACGGCACCGAAAGGCCGGATACCTGGATTGAGGATTACTACAATGCTGTAACCTTCGCCGGAGGAACCCCTAACATCACCTGCCGCATGCTTCAGTTGTACCTTGTAGGTCCAGCCCGAATCTGGCTCAGCGACCTCGAGAAGAATTCCATCTTTTGCTGGTTCGACCTGAAGAACGCTTTCGAGAAACACTTCAGGGGCACCTACAAGAGACCTGCCACAACAAGCGACCTACAGGCATGTATCCAGAAGAAGGGCGAAACATCGAGGAATTTCCTCACCCGATGGTTGGCATGCAGAAACGAGTGCGAAAACGTCGACAACCGCACAGCAATGCACGCCTTCATTGGGGGCTTGCAGCGAGGAGGATTGCTACGGCACAAGCTAACTTGCATGGTCAATGCAAATCAACTGACGTTGGACGACATGATCACCATCGCCAGCGATCACACTGCCGCCGATGACGACGCAGGCGGTGATCTCGCAGCCACAGCAATCCCCTTGCATCAGCAAAAGAAGAACCGTGACAACGGTGGCAGCAGCAGTCATAAGCGTAAGAACCCTGATGACCAGAAGAGTGGCGGATCCGAGATGGTCGCCATGGCGTTTCAACGCGGAGGTCCAGGAGGCGGAAGAGGATGCGGACGTGGAGGCGGAGCCGGCCGGGGTCAGCAGCATACCTCCGAGGTCACTGCTGGCGGATCCCGCGCTCCGCAAACCTACGAGGAGTACAGAGACATGCCCTGCCTGGCCCATCTGGATCCGGTTACAGGGAAGTCCACTCACACCAACCGCAACTGCAAATGGGTCAATGATCTAAAGAACGACCCGGAGGCAGGGTACAAGCGCGCCCGGAAGCACCGCCCACGCGGCAAAGGTGGCAAGGGCAAGAACAAGGACAAAGAGGACGATAGTTCCAAGGCGATGGATGAGGATGATAACTCGCCGGATCCCAAGGCAGGAGCCGCAGGTAAATCCAATCCATTCGACAAAAAGAGCGTGGGGGCTTACCACACTTTCCTCGGAACCCCAACAGTACGCGCCTCCAAGTCAGCTACCCGGATCCTGAACGCCATAGTTCCGGCTGTGCCGCAGTACGTCAGGTGGTCGGAAATCCCGTGCACATTTGATCGGAAGGATCACCCCGCAATCGTGCCAAAGGAATGCTACGCCTTGGTTGTAAGTCCCCGCATAGACGGGTATGACTTCTCCAAGTGCCTCATGGATGGCGGAGCCAGCTTGAACATCATGTACCTGGAGACTCTAGAGCGGATGAACCTCACCAAGGAACAGCTCAAACACAGCACCACTGAGTTTCATGGTGTGGTTCCGGGTAAGAAGGCGAACTCCCTCGGCAGCATCACACTTCCCGTGGCCTTTGGCGATGTTCATAATTTCCGCGAAGAGAAGATCACGTTTGAAGTTGTGCCCTTCAAGAGCTCCTACCACGTCATCTTCGGCAGGCCCACCTACCACAAGTTCCACGCAAGAGCGTGCTACATCTACAACAAGCTCAAGATTCCGGGTCCTAAAGGTATGATTACCGTATCCGGAGACTACAAAAAGGCTCATGAGTGCGAGTTAGGCGAAGCCGCCTTCGCAGAGTCTGTGATATCCGGAGAAGAGCTGAAAGGCTACAGACCCTCGGTGGATCCGACTGAGATGCAGACCACCAAGAAGCAGATCTCCGAGCAGAAAACCTCCTTCAAGCCCGCGATAGAAACCAAGAAGCATGACCTCATCCCAGGTGACTCTTCCAAGCAGGTTTCAGTCGGAGCCAACATGGACCCCAAATAGGAAAGCGCGCTCGTCGAGTTCCTCCACGCTAACATGGATATCTTCGCATGGCAACCTTCTGACATGTCCGGAGTACCTAGGGAACTCGCCGAGCACTACCTCAACATAAATCCGGGGGCCAAACCAGTGAAGCAAGCTATGCGACGCTTTGGAGATAAGAAGCGCCGCGCCATAGGAATGGAACTAGCAAAGTTACTAGAAGCAGGTTTTGTAATAGAAGTTATCCACACCGATTGGGTCGCGAATCCCGACCTTGTACCCAAAAAGAACACTGAAATACTAAGAATGTGCATCGATTACTCTGGCTTGAACAAACATTGCCCGAAGGATCCGTTCCCCTTGCCGCGCATTGACCAAGTCATTGATTCGACAGCGGGGGCGGAACTTCTGTGTTTTCTTGATGCGTATTCCGGGTATCATCAGATCCGGATGAAGGAATCCGACCAAAAGGCGACTTCATTCATTACCCCGTTCGGTACTTACTGCTATGTTACTATGCCCTTTGGTTTGAAAAATGCAGGTGCTACTTACCAACGTACGATGCAGCGGTGCCTGAAGGACCAAATTGGCCGGAACGTGCACGCTTACGTCGACGACATCGCGGTCATGACCCGGAAAGGATCCGACTTGATCAGCGACCTCACAGAAACCTTCGACAACCTCCGCAGGTACAAGATGATGTTGAATCCGCTGAAGTGCGTCTTTGGCGTGCCAGCCGGAAAACTCCTTGGCTTCATAGTCTCTCACAGAGGCATTGAAGTTAACCCGGAAAAGATCAAGGCAATCCTGTGCATCAAAAGGCCAACTTGTCTCAAAGATGTACAATGACTAACTGGTTGTGTTGCAGTAATCAGTAGGTTTGTTAGCCGTCTTGGCGAGAAGGCACTACCTCTGTACAAGCTGCTGAAGAAAACAGACAAATTTGTCTGGGACGACGCAGCTGACGCAGCTCTTCGAGGGTTGAAGGAAATACTTACCTCCCCACCTATCTTGGCAGCTCCAGCAGAGTCAGAGCCAATGCTCCTTTATCTAGCAGCTACCAACAAAGTCATCAGCCTCGTCATCGTGGTGGAGCGAAAGGAAGAAGGTCATGAATATGACGTCCAAAGACCTGTCTACTACATTAGCGAGGTGCTGACGGAGTCAAAGCAAAGATACCCTCACTTTCAGAAGCTAGCCTATGGAGTATTCCTAGGCAGCCGGAAGCTGAGACACTACTTCCAAGAGCATCCAGTAACAGTCGTGAGCAAGGCTCCGCTGTCAACAATTCTCAACAACGCTGACGCAACAGGACGTACGGCTAAATGGGGCATTGAACTATCCGCCTTCGACATCGCTTACAAGCCCAGGACTGCGGTTAAATCCCAAGTCTTGGCAGATTTCGTCGCAGATTGGACAGAAGCTCCGGATGCAAGTCTGGAGCCGGAACCAGAAACATGGGTCATGCACTTCGATGGATCCAAGCAGCATCAAGGCTCAGGAGCCGGAGTCACCCTGAAGTCCCCTACTGGAGAAGAACTGCAGTATGTTCTGCAGATCCACTTCGAAGCTACTAACAACATGGCGGAATATGAGGCTCTACTACACGGTCTGCGCATCGCTAAGGAAATTGGGATCAAGCACATCATATGCTGTGGAGATTCCGACCTGGTGGCACAACAAGTAGCCGGAACCTGGAACGCCGTAAATTCCGTCATGGCGGCCTACAGAGACGAAGTTGACGAGATCGCCAAATGCTTCCTCGGATACGAAGTCAAGTACGTCGGAGAGACGATAACACAGCGGCAGACATGCTATCCAAGCTCGGATCCGGCAGGAAACAAATTTCGCCTGGCATTTTCCTGGAGCATCTCCGGATACCCTCAGTTAAGGGCGCTAACCCGGAAAACCCAGAGGTGGCAGTGTCTCCGGCTAGGGAAGTAATGGCTATCATTCCGGCTTGGACACAGCCTTTCCTGGACTACCTCATCGATCAGAAGTTGCCAGAGGACGAGGTCCTCGCACGACAGATCGTCAGACGAGCAAGAACCTACACAATAGTTGATGGACAGCTCTACAAACGAAGTACAGCAGGGGTATTTCTCAAATGCGTCTCCAATCAAGATGGCATTGAAATCCTCAGAGAGATCCATGCAGGGGATTGCGGGCATCACGCCGCTCCCAGATCACTCGTTGCAAAAGCTTTTCGATTAGGTTTCTATTGGCTTACAGCTAAAGAAGACGCTGATAAAATAGTCAAGACCTGCCGAGGTTGTCAGTATTACGCTACTCAACCAAACGCTCCAGCCCAAGAGCTGAAGACCATACCTATCACCTGGCCATTTGCGGTCTGGGGGCTCGATATGGTTGGTAAGTTAAAGAGATCATCTCCTGGCGGTTTTGAATACCTCCTGGTCGCTGTTGACAAGTTCAGCAAATGGATCGAGGCTAAGCCAGTGAGAAAAGCCGATGGTGCTACGGCACTAAAATTCGTCTGCAGCCTCGTGATGAGATTCGGCATCCCACACAAGATAATCACGAGATAATGGCACAAACTTCGCTCAAGGAGAGTTAAGGGATTATTGTGACACAATGGGGATCCGATCGACCTTGCATCTGTGGCTCATCCACAATCTAACGGTCAGGTTGAAAGGGCTAACGGTCTAATATTATCAGGAATTAAGCCGCGCCTTGAAGAACCGCTGCGACGAGCAGCCGGAGCTTGGGCTGACGAGTTGGAAGCTGTTCTGTGGAGTTTACGAACTACCCCTAACAGATCAACAGGGTTTACCCCATTTTTCCTGGTATACGGATCCGAAGCCGTGCTTCCTTCCGACATCATCCACGACTCACCGCGAGTTTCCGCCTACAATGAAGAAATAGCTGACGAGGCCAGACAGCTATCTGTGGACCTGATCGAGGAAGCTCGGAACTTAGCTGACCAGCGCTCCGCCATCTACCAGCAGAAGCTCCGACGCTATCACAGTCGTCGAGTTCGGAAACGATCCTTTATGGCAGGAGACCTGGTCCTCCGCCTTCGACAGGTGAAAGACCATAAGCTGCAATCTCCATGGGAAGGACCCTTCGTCGTTAGCAAAGTGCTTCATAACGGGTCGTACTACCTTGTTGATTTCCGCGAGCTGAGGGATAGACCTGCTAACTGGCACCGGAAACGCAAGCGTGAGGATCTGGATGATATCTACGATGAAACAGATCGCCCTTGGAACATCGCACAGCTACGTCCTTTCTACACTTAGCATATATTTTCCGAGTTATAAATTCTGTAATAGTTATACATGATCAATGAAATAAAGCGTATGGTTCACTCTTTGAGTCTTTTACCTCCTTTACTTGTTCATTTTAGATCGTGTATGTTTTTTCCGACTAAAACCGCAGAGCTGGATATTTCCGCCTAGGCGTGTATGAAAGTTGTGATTTTCCAAAACCGTCCTTTAGGACGTAAGCTTAAGTTTTCTGATTAAGTTGTTATCTGTTGCGAGCTCGTGGATTCCTAGTAGCGATTTCCGGCACCTATGCCTGGGGGCTTGTTTCCGCGGTTATGGACGGATTGCCATTAGGCTTCGTCGCCGCTGGCGAGCGTTTCCGGCTAAGGTCTTCCGGCTCGCGGAAGGTCGAGCGAGTGAGCCGGAAAACAATGAAGTCAGCACTTGCTTTCCGACATAAAACGAAACATGCACATGATATTAAAGGATAGCAGGATAAGTGTTTCCGCCCCATGCATAATCGTTTTGTCCCTAGCTACTTAAGAATTTAAAGTCTTATTACAAACCCTCGCTGGGGCCAAAATGATGCATTGTTTTTCCCGCAGGAATAAAAGTCTTCACTCCCCCTTAGCCGGAGAAGTCTTGCCTTCTGGATCTTTTTCCTTGGCGCCTTCGGCCGGACAAGACACGTCTTCATCACTTTCTTTTTCTTCAGAAGCAGCGGTGCTGGTCTTGGGTTCCTCTTGGGGAGCATCCTTGGAGCTGGTCCAGGTAAACTGGGTTCCGGATTCCGCAGGTCGCGCCTTGGCATCGAGTTCCTTTTGAAGTTCCGCTTCTAGGGGCTCGTCCGCAGGGAGGTCGACCTTGTCGTAGAATTCCTCGTGCCGGATCCTGCGCGCGATACGGGTGTCGTAGCCGCTCACTGCATCCAGCAGCGCGCCGACATCCGCATCCGGAGGAACGCCCGTGGTCACTTCATCAAGATCAAGACCCGGAGTATGTGCTAGGCACATGGTCAAGGCCATTGCAGCTGCGCCTCGGGCTGACGATGCTTGTAGATCCGTCACCAGCTCCGGAAGAATGTCCATCTTTCCAACAAGCTTCCGGACGTTGCAAGTGCAGCTCCTCTTGATGGATAAGTTATAACATATCTTGCGGGAGGCGGAGATGAGATCTTTGCAGTCATCGCCTGCAAGTTGAAGAAGGTCATCCCGTGGGAATAAATTCCGGCGCTGCTCCGGATAACCAAGTGGCTCTGCATAAGATAATCAGGATATAAGCATGCAATTTGAGCGCAAAGTAAAAAATCGGAGCAAACATCTTGACGAGGTTCCGATATCATACCCAAGATGTTCTCGTTGAGCAAGTCCCAGTGCTGCTCCGCAGTCTCCATATACTTCCGGAGTCCATTGAGCTCTTTCTGCTGCCTCTTGATGGTTTCGCTATCAGCATTTTTCTTCAGCAACAGCTCACCCTTTTCCCTGATATGCTCGGAGTTTTTCTCCGCGAGCTGCTTTTCGGCCTGCTCCCTCTTAAGTTCCGCCTCCTTTAGTTTCGTCTCCAACTCTTGGTACGAGGAGCGCAGGTTCTCAAGTTCAGACGAAGCTGTGGCAAGGGAGGAGGATGCGCCTATAATAAACATAAGTTAACAACAAAGTTCTAAGTCGGAATATGACTAGTGACGAAGAAGGCGGAAACCAACCTTGGGCGTCCGCCAGTTGCTTGGTCAGTTCCGCATTCTCATCCTTCAGAGTCCGGATATTTTCCGCCTGACTCAGAGTAACGCGGCGCTGCAGGGCAATGTTCTTGTGCAGCTCGTAGTGCAGCGCCTGCTGTTCCTGTAAAATTTAAACAGTGCAGGAGTAAAAATTCCGCCTGTAGCAGTGGTTTCTTTCAAAGCATCATTGCCGGAACTTTTCCGCCATAATGCTTGGGGGCTACTGGTCCATTCTAAAAAACTTTCTCGGAAGTAATTTTTCTCTAAGCATCTAAGCGCTAACTATTATTTGAGTTTCCGCCTACATGCTTGGGGGCTACTGGGGAGTACCTTTTGCTTGCAGATGAGCTGGTCGAAGAACTGGCCGACGTTTTTCTTGAAGTCCTGGATTTCCGATGTCCTGGAATCAGGCTTCCCCCAGGCGTTGTTCAGCATGGCGTTGAGCAGGTCTTGTTCAAGTTCCCACTTCTCCGCCTCAGACAGCTTGTTGAAAAACTTAGTGGCATACGCCTTGGGGGTGGAAGTGGTGTCAGCCGGATCTCCAAAGTTCTTCGGAAAAACGACCATGTCGCCAGCGCCCTCTCCAGCCTTCTCGGAAGAAGTGACTTCAGCCTCTCCTTGGCCTTGTGTTTCCGCGTCCTCTTGGGCAGGGCCCTTGGCCTTAGGATCTTCTCCGCCCGCATGCCCGCTGCTAACCGGAATTATTTCCGGTGGAGTGTTTGCGGCAGGTGGGGGAGATGGATCAGCTTGAGGGGGCGACGGTTGAGGAGTTGGGTGGGAGGCGCTTGGTGGAACTGGAGTAGAGGGACCAACAGCTGGAGATTTTTTCATATACTTCGTGATGGGCTCCTGGCTGGTGGTCCGCGTGGCAGCGGTTTTCGGATTCCTGCAAACAAGTGAAAGGGTTTAGACAAGAGATAATTTCGCCAAGATAAAGTTGCATCATGTTCAGAAACTTACTGGGCGCCGGGAATGATGGGGCGCGTGCCCTGGCCAGCCGTTGAGAGCATCCTTAGACGCGCACGCTCCGCTTTCCTTGAGTCTAGCGGAGGTGGTTTTGTCGTCTTCGGTTTCTTGGCGGAGGCCTCGCCGCTAGCTCCGGCTTCAGAGCCGGAAGCCTTGGCGCGGGGACGCTTTGTAGGTCGAGGGGCCGCCTTGCGGGGTGCCTGTTCCTCTTCCTCTTCGTCGTCTTCCGGAGCCTCCTCCGCCGTGTCACCGGTGACGGGGACGCGAATAATGGTGCGGAAGTTTTCCTCCGCCAAAGTGTTGAGCTGGAAGGAAAATGAACAAAAGTTAGAGTTAAACATCAAAAAAAAAAAAGCTTGTGAAGTTTGAAGCAACGGAAAGAACAAAGCTTACCGGAGGACATTGGTCGTTCGTGTAAATGTCCTTGAACAGTTCCGGGACCTGTTGGCCCCTCGGAATCTTCACCAGTGTCTTGAACCTTCTCTTCAGAGAGTCGGCCGGAAGATCGTGGCGGGTAACCCGGAGAAGATCGTCCGCCCCGGTATAAGCGCACATCAGGCGCGCGTTGTAGCGTAGAGGCTGGATTCTCCGGGAGAACCAGCTAAGTGTGAGCTGGGCTCCAGTCAGTCCGTCGTGGACTAGCCAGGAGATTCTCCGAGCAGCCTTCTCCAAGATCGGGGTCAGGGCGAGTGAAGGGACGAAGCTCCAGCTTGCAAGTTCTTCCGGAGGTTCGTTGACGAACTGGGGCAGGCCTTCGTGGACTTCCGGAACTGAAGTGTTCTTCTCATAGAACCATCCGGCGTTCCAGTACCGGACGGATTCGTGCGAATCGTGGGGAGGATACATACGGTTAGGGCGGAGCATAAACGTCATGCTTCCGCAGTTCACCATTGCTTTGTCCTTGGTTTCCTTCTTCACCCGGAAAAAGAACTACCATAACTTCACGTCTGGCCGGATCCCAAGGTGCCCTTCGCAGAGAGTCACGAAGTTGGACAAAAGAAGATAAGAGTTTGGGCAGATGTTGTGGGGCTGGAGCCCATATGTGTTGAGGACGGAGAGAAAAAACTCCGAACAGGGAAGCGAGAGTCCGCGTTCCACCCAAGCTTTGGTCATAACAATTTCTCCGGCTTCGGGCTTGGGGACGTCGGAGTCACGCGTAAAACTCCAATGTGTGGAGATCATGCCCTCGTTCTGGAGTTCTCTAAGCTCCACATCGGTAGTGGCGCAAGGCCACCACTGACCCCGCTCTCCTTCGCGGATCCGGGCTTTGGACGCCCGCTTGTTTTCCGTCTCCTGCACCTTTGCTGCCATCCGAGCTTGTCCCTCGAGTTCTTCTTGGAGCTCTTGGAGGGAAGGGATCCGGCTTGGAGCGGTGCTGGAAGATGTGGAAAAAGGTTGAGCTAGTCTAATGTCGGAAATGTATGGTGGCAAGAATGATATGGGATCCGGGCATATGGGTTCTATTTGGTTGGGATCCGGGCTACTTGGAGAGCTACCGGTACAATGCGAAGAATCGAGTGGCATGCTTCCGGCTGCACCCATACAAGATGTTTAAGTACCCGGATCACCTAAGTCTATCTTCTACACTAGGTTATCTTCTACAAGGCCGGCGCACTTACCGCTAATGGCGCTGTGGCTCGACGGAGCTCCGGTGAAGATGAGGTCGCCGAACTTGAAGGAAATCGTCCCGCGTGACCACGAATCGGCGGCGGAGCGAATTTCTCGTTCAAACGTGGGAATCTTGGTGCGAGGGGAGCCTTGGTTTGGCGGCGCGCGGAGCTCACCGTGGCAAAGCTCGCCAGAGTCGAGATCTGGCGGGCGGCGCGGCGCGAGGAGGAAGACGAGGTGGTGAGGAGAGGTGAAAGAATGGATTTTTACCGGGCCGCGGGATATTTATAGGCCACACGCGGAGATTCGGGATCCGGATCCGACGGTGGAAACTGAACGGTCACACCGTTGGATGGATGACACGTGTTTAGGTCAACTGCGGTAAAACGACGTGGAGGTAACTTAACCATGCACTCCCGAAAATTCCGGCTGAAGATTTGCATCTGCGAAAATTTAGCGCGGGAAATGAGGAAGTTGTGCGCGGGAAATGTGGAACTTCCATTGTTAAGTATGATCTGAAGATGAAGGATTTTCGGAACCGTTTGAGTCTTTTAAGATTCCGGGTAATTCCGTAAGGATAAGTTGGCTTTCGTTCGAGCAGGGAGTAACCCGGAAATGTTCTTTGCAACGTCGATGGATGAAGTCCCGCGGGATGGGAGCATTTTCCGGCTATAAGTTGGGAAAAAGAAGAAAATGCAAAGTTGGAGCTCTTCAAGTTTCTCCGCGTTACCAACGTTTGCCGGAGATCATGATGGACCAGCAAGGCGGAAACTGCAGGTGAAACTCGGAGAACTCTGGGGGCTACTGTTGTGGGTATACTTCATGGGTGTACCATCGACAGTGCCTAGATCCGGCAAGCCCGGGTGGCCCACAGACGGTGATGAGGCATGTGGCCCATCGGGCGGCCCAGATTCTTGTTGATCATGAAGGAAGAAGTCCGGCCCCGGGATCGCAAGCCGGATCCGTACCGACGTAGGAGTAACCCGGATCCATGGAGGCCCATGAGGGACCCGGATCCAGGACGACGTGTATGGAAGGCGGATCCGTGACGTGCACGTCAAGATATTGTACCGTAGCTAGGCTATCTGTAATCCGGCTAGGACTCTCCATGTAAACCCTAGATCCGTGCGCCTTTATAAGCCGGATCCCGGGAGCCCTAGAGGCACAACCACAACTCATTGTAACAACGCGAAAGCGCCCAGATAATTCCAGACAAGCAGCAGTAGGCCCTGTCATCGTGCAGGTGTTCCGAAGCTGGGTAACTCGCGTACCACCGTCCCGTGTGCTCTCCGCCCTATGGCCCCTACTTCTTCTCCCCCTCGTGAGGATCCCTCCTCCGAGGTACCGTCGATTAGGCTCCTCCTCCGCTAGAGAAGTGGTTTTGGGTTTCAGACATGGAAATTTCAAAAACTTCCCAAAAGCTTCATTTTAGAGGGACTAAGAAGGATCCAAGCTTACCTTTTCATTTTCATGTTTTAAGCTTGTTTAATTATTGGTCAAACATAGGATTCAAATGGGCATAAACAATTAGAAATAAACAGAAAAAATGAAAACCCAAATAACATAGCCTTCTTATGTAATATAGTAAGCATTAGTTGATAAACAAGGTCTAGACATATTCAAACCAAAAAAAATCATGTATCTCTACCCCTAACCCTAAACTCTCGGTCTTATGAAGTCAAGCATGAAAAGAAGTGGTTTTGGGTTTCAAACATGGAAATTTCAAAAACCTCCCAAAAGCTTCATTCTAGAGTACCGTGACTAAGAAAGATCCATGATTACCTTTTCATTTTCATGTTCTAAACTTGTTTAAATCTTGGTCAAACATAGGATTTGACCAAGATTTTAATGGGCATAAAAAATTCGGAAAAAATCAAAAAATGAAAAGCCAAAGCACATATATGGCCCTCTTATGTCATATAATAACCATTCAAGTTGATAAACAAGGTCTATACATATTCAAACCAGAAAAAGCATGTATCTACCCCTAACCCTAAACTCCGTCTTACGAAGTCAAGCATGAAGAGAAGTGGTTTTGGGTTTCAAACATGGAAATTTCAAAAACCTCCCGAAAGCTTAATTTTAGAGTGAGTAAGAAGGTTTATACATGTGTTCAAACCAGACAAATCATGTATCTATCCCCTAACCATGCATAAACTCGGTCGATCTTATGAAGTCTAGCATGAAGAGAAGTCGTTTTGGGTTTCAAACATGGAAATTTCAAGAACATCCCAAAAGCTTCATTTTAGAGTGACTAATAAGGATACAAACTTCCCTTTTCATTTTCATGTTTTAAACTTGTTTAAATCTTGGTCAAACCGCCTAGGATTTGACCAAGATTCAAATGGGCATACAAATTCAGAAAAAAAATCAAAAACCTATGCACATAGCATTCTTATGTCATATATATAGTAAGCATTAAAGTTGATAAACAAGGTCTAAACATATTCAAACCAGACAACTCATGTATATATCTACCCCTAACCCTAAACTTTGTCTTATGAAGTCAATCATGAAGAGAAGTGGTTTTGGGTTTCAAACATGGAAATTTCAAGAACCTCCCAAAAGCTTTATTTTAGAGTGACTAAGAAGGATCCATGCTTACCTTTTCATTTTCATGTGTTTTAAACTTGTTTAAATCTTTGTCAAACCTAGGATTTGACCAAAAGATTCAAATGGGCACAAAATTCAAAAAAAGCAGAAAAATGAAAAACCAAAGTACATAGTCTTCTTATGTCATATAGTAAGCATTCAAGTTGATGCATTAACAAGGTTTGGACATATTCAAACCATACAAATCATGTATCTACCCCCTAACCGTAAGCTCTGTCTTATGAAGTCAAGCTTGAAGAGAAGTGGTTTTGGGTTTCAAACATGGAAATTTCAAAAACCTCCCAAAAACTTCATATTAGAGTGACTAATTAAGAGGGATACAAGCTTCCCTTTTCGTTTTCATGTTTTAAACATGTTTAAATCTTTGTCAAACCTAGGATTTGACCAAGATTCTAATATATGGGCATAAAATTCAAAAAAAACAAAAAATGAAAAACCAAAGCACATAGTCTTCTTATGTCATATAGTTAGCGATGAACAAAGTTTAGACATATTCAAACCAGACAAATCATGTATCTACCCCCTAACCCTAAACTCGGTCTTGTGAAGTCTAGCATGAAGAGAAGTCGTTTTGGGTTTCAAACGTTTAAGCCAAAAGCCCCTTTTTCAAATACTTCAAACTTATTTAAATTTGGTTCAAATTTGAAAGACATACAAGTTATAGCACACATAGTGCATACATTTTCATACATACTGCACTAGATAGATGCTAACCCTATAGTTTGAGGCAATTTGGATGAGGTAGAAAAAATTCTTGGATTAGAATCGTGTTGTTCGAACCCCGTAGTTGGATTTTTTTGAACCTTGATCTGTAGTACTGGGCAAAACCCTAGTTTAACCTATTTAATTATAGATTCGTATATCGATTTTTCTACCTTTTTATTATTACTATGCAGCACATGTGTGTTTGCCCGTCTAGCTAGTGAAACTCGGAGGAAGAGGGATCACTCGGAAGGACAGAAGAAGGGAGAGCATTATGGTGTCTCCCCTTTTTCGGGTGACGATGTTGACTATTGTGCAGGGTTTGTCAGTGAGCGGGAGGAGGTGCGAGCGAGCGAGCGAGCGAGTCGAGCAAGGCCGAGCGAGGCCGAGAATGAGAGAGATTTGTTTTTTTGTGTGAGAGGGACAACCGAAGGATCCTGAAGGACCCAGAGATTTCCAATACGCATCCTGATGCGTCTTCTCTTGACAAAGAAGATGGCTGGGAGTTTGCGTACCTATTATTGCACGTGACTTGTGCTCACTGATGTGTGGGACCTCACGCGTGGGCACCACACGTAGGTGACAGACCTGTTGGTGTAAAAACTCGGTTGATTATTATAGTGCATTAGAACAAAGTTTCCTATGGATTCAAGGCTAGGAAATCCAAGTTAACTCATTTACATGACATTATTTTTTCCATGAAGCAAAGTTAACACATCTATCAATTGGTACATTTTGGAGTGACTAAGAAGGATCCATGCTTACTTATTCGTTTTCACGTGTTAAACTTGTCTAAATCTTGGTCAAACCTAGGATTTTACCAAAAGATTCAAATGGGCATAAAATTCAAAAAAAAAATAGAAAAATGAAAAACAAAAGCATATAGTCTTATTATGTCATATAGTAAGCATTCAAGTTGATGAATTAACAAGGTTTGGACATATTCAAACCATACAAATCATGTATCTACCCCCTAACCCTAAACTCTGTCTTATGAAGTCTAGCATGAAGAGAAGTCGTTTTGGGTTTCAAACATGGAAATTTCAAGAACATCCCAAAAGCTTCATTTTAGAGTGACTAATAAGGATACAAACTTCCCTTTTTCATTTTCATGTTTTAAACTTGTTTAAATCTTGGTCAAACCGCCTAGGATTTGACCAAGATTCAAATGGGCATACAAATTCAGAAAAAAATCAAAAACCAATGCACATAGCATTCTTATGTCATATATATAGTAAGCATTAAAGTTGATAAACAAGGTATAGACATATTCAAACCAGACAACTCATGTATATATCTACCCCTAACCCTAAACTCTGTCTTATGAACTCAATCATGAAGAGAAGTGGTTTTGGGTTTCAAACATGTGGAAATTTCAAGAACCTCCCAAAAGCTTTATTTTAGAGTGACTAAGAAGGATCCATGCTTACCTTTTCATTTTCATATTCTGAACTTGTTTAAATCTTTGTCAAACCTAGGATTGACCAAAAGTTTCAAATGGGCATAAAATTCATAAAAAATCATAAAAATGAAAAACCAAAGCATATAGTCTTCGTATGTCATATAACAAGCATTCAAGTTGATAAATTAATAAGGTTTGGACATATTGAAGCCATACAAATCATGTATCTACCCCTAACCCTAAACTCGGTCGATCTTATGAAGTCTAGCATGAAGAGAAGTCGTTTTGGGTTTCAAACATGGAAATTTCAAGGACACACATCCCAAAAGCTTCATTTTAGAGTGACTAAGAAGGATCCATGCTTACCTTTTCAATTCATGTTATAAACTTGTTTAAATCATGGTCAACCCTAGGATTTGACCAAGATTCAAATGGGTAGAAAAATAAAAAAATCAGAAAAATGAAAAGCCAAAGTACATATAGTCTTCTTATGTCATATATATAGTAAGCATTAAAGTTGATAAACAAGGTCTAGACATATATTCAAACCAGACAACTCGTGTATATATCTACCCCTAACCCTAAACTCTGTCTTATGAAGTCAATCATGAAGAGAAGTGGTTTTGGGTTTCAAACATGGAAATTTCAAGAACCTCCCAAAAGCTTTATTTTAGAGTGACTAAGAAAGATCCAGGCTTACCTTTTCGTTTTCGTATTTTATACTTATTTAAATCCTGGTCAAACCTAGGATTTGACCAAGATTCAAATGGGCATAAAATTCAAAAAATTAGAATAATGAAAAACAAAAGCACATAGTCTTCTTATGTCATATAGTTAGCATTCAAGTTGATAAACAAGGTTTATACATGTGTTCAAACCACACAAATCATGTATCTACCCCCTAACCATAAACTCGGTCGATCTTATGAAGTCTAGCATGAAGAGAAGTCGTATGGGTTTCAAACATGGAAATTTCAAGAACCTCACAAAAGCTTCATTTTAGAGTGTCTGGAAAAGATCCAGGCTTGCCTTTTCATTTTCATGTTTTAAAATTGTTTAGATCTTGGTCAAACCTAGCTAGTATTTGACCAAGATTCAAATGGGCATAAAATTCAAAAAAAAATGAAAAAACAAAAAAAAACTAAAGCACATAGCCTTCTTATGTCATGTATATATAGTAAGCCTTCAAGTTGATGAACAAGGTCTAGACATATTCAAAACAGAAAAATCATGTATCTACCCCCTAACCCTTAACTATGTCTTATGAAGTCAAGCATGAAGAGAAGTGGTTTTGGTTTCAAACATGGAAATTTCAAAAACTTCCCAAAAGCTTAATTTTAGAGTGAGTAAGAAGGATCGAGGCTTACCTTTTCATTTTCATGTTTTAAACTTGTTTAAATCTTGGTCAAGTTAACCTAGCTAGTATTTGACCAAGATTCTAATGTGCATAAATATCAAAAAAATCAGAAAAATGAAAAACCAAAGCACATAGCCTTCTTATGTCATAAAGTAAGAATTCAAGTTGATAAACAAGGTCTAGACATATTCAAACTAGACAAATCATGTATCTACCCCTAACACTAAACTCTGTCTTATGAAGTCAATCATGAAGAGAAGCGGTTTTGGGTTTCAAACATGGAAATTTCAAGAACCTCCCAAAAGATTCATTTTAGAGTGACTAAGAAGGATCCATGTTTACCTTTTCATTTTCATGTTTTGAACTTGTTTAAATCTTGGTTAAACCTAGGATTTGACCAAGATACAAATGGGCATAAAAATCCAGAACAAAATCAGAAAAAATGAAAAACCAAAGCACATAGTCTTCTTATGTCAAATAGTAAGCATTCTAGTTGATAAACAATGTCTAGCCATATTCAAACCAGAAAAAACATGTATACCCCCTAACCCTAAACTTTGTCTTATGAAGTCAATTAAGCTCAAGCATGAAGAGAAGTGGTTTGGGTTTTCAAACATGGAAATTTCGAAAACCTCCCAAAAGCTTCATTTCGGAGTGACTAAGAAGGATTCATGCTTAATTTTTCATTTTCATGTTTTAAACTTGTTTAAATCTTGTTCAAACCTAGGATTTGACCAAGATTCAAATGGGCATACAAAAATTCGAAAAAATCAAAAAATGAAAAACCAAAGCACATAGTCTTCTTATGTCACATAGTAAGCCATTCAACTTGATAAACAAGTTATAGACCTATTCAAGCCAGAAAAATCATGTATCTACACCCCTAACCCTAAACTCATATGTCTTATGAAGTCAAGCATGAAGAGAAGTGGTTTTGGGTTTCAAACATGGACATTTGAAAAGCCTCCCAAAAGCTTCATTTTGGAGTGACTAATAAGAAGGATCCATGCTAAATTTTTCATTTTCAAGTTTTAAACTTGTTTAAATCTTGGTTAAACCTATGATTTGACCAAAATTCGAATGGGCATAAAAATTCAAAACAAATCAAAAAAAATGAAAATCCAATGCACATAGTACATCTTCTTATGTCATATACTAATTAAGCATTCAAGTTGATAAAAGCAAAGGTCTACACATATTCAAACTAGAAAATCATGTATCTACCGGTAACCCTAAACTCGATTTGTCTTATGAAGTCAATCATGAAGAGGGTATTTTGGGTTTCAAACATGGAAATTTCAAAAACCTTCCTAAAGCTTCATTTTGAAGTTACTAATTATGAAGGATCCAAGCTTACTTTTTCGTTTTCTTGTTTTAAATCTTGGTCAAACCTAGGATTTCACCAAGAGATACGTACAAATGGGCATAAAAATTCAAAAAATTAAAATAATGAAAAACCAAAGCACATAGTCTTCTTATGTCATATAGTAAGCATTCAGGTTGATTAACAAGGTCCACACATATATATTCATAGCAGAAAAGCATGTATCTACGTACCCCCTAACAACCCTAAACTCTATCTTAGGAAGTCAAGGATGAAGAGAAGTGGTTTTGGGTTTCAAACATGGAAATTTCAAAAAAACCTCCCAAAAGCTTCATTTTGGAGTGACTAAAAAGGACCCATGCTTACTTTTTCATTTCCATGTTTTAAACTTTTTAAAATCTTTGTCAAATCTCGGATTTGACCAAGATACAAATCGGCATAAAAAATCGAAAAAATAAAGAAAATGAAAAACCAAAGCGCATAGTCTTCGTATGTCATATAAGTATTCAAGTTGATAAATTAAACAAGTTTTAGACATATTCAAACCACAAAAATCATGTATCTACGTACCCTAACCCTAAACTCTGTCTTATGAAGTCAAGCATGAAGGGAAGTGGTTTTGGGTTTCAAACATGGAAATTTAAAAAACCTTCCAAAAGATTCATTTTGGAGTGACTAAGAAGGATCCAGGCTTACTTTTTCATTTTCATGTTTTGAACTTGTTTAAATCTTGGTCAAACCTAGGATTTGACCAAGATTCAATTGGGCATAAAAAATTCAAAAAATTAAAACCAAAGCACATAGTTTTCTTATGTCATACAATACACATTGAAGATGATAAACAAAGTCTAGACATATTCAAACAAAAAAAAATCATGTTTGGGTGGAATTAAGCTGGACGGTGTCCAACATGGTGCCAAACTACTTGAAGGGCTCTTCTCTAAAACACTAATATGACATTCTGGTATTTTCCCTAGCTATGTACAAACTGATGAACAATCCATGTTTTTCGATTGCCTTTTTGAACCACTTGTAGTTTGATTTCATATCTAGGAGAAATCACTGGGAGAGGGGGACAAATGTGTTACTTTTTGTTGCATCGCTCGTATCCTTCCCGCGTAGAAAAAGTGTTAGGCGAGTAGTAGAATGGCATGACCTACAAAGTAAAATTTTGAATATAACCAAAATATACCAATTGATTTTTTTCGAAATGGGGGAAAAATCGCCCGAGCTTCTGCATCCAAAGGATGCACACGACTTTTTTTATTAGATTATTCACGAACCTTACAAGAAACAATACTGTACAAAAGATCAAACTCGAAGCAACCTTACTATACCTATAGTGGGATGAAGAGGGTGACAATTGATAGATGAGTTAACTTGGCTTCATGGGTGTGTGACCTGAGATTGAGCCATGGTACATTTTGCCAACAAAGTAGCAACTGAGTTGGCTTTCTACCTTAGCTGGCGTATACGTTGGGTACGTAGGCGTGCATTGGAAGGATGCATTATGCCGGCAAAGTTTTCAAACGTTCAAACTTTTCCGGTTTCTCATACAGTATTTGGCTCCTTGAGAATGCAAAACTTCCCCTTTCCCGTACTTGCCCGAGCACTCGACACCCCTCGTCCCATGGCGACTCCTCCAGCCTTAGCCCCGTGCACCCAGGCTCCACGACTCAGCCTCGGAGGGGTGTGCGCTAAAAGCTTGCAAATATCTGTGTGCCACTGGTGTGCGATGAAGCAGGCGGCTCTGTGTCTTGCTGTGGCTAGACTCCTGGCGCCCTTTGATCTAGGAGAGGGAGAGGAGGGAGGGGTCCCATGAAGCGGCGGTGGCCCAGGTATCGGCGGCAGCCCAGGCAGCAGCGGCAAAGTGGGCTGGTCGGAGCAGAGGCATGCGCCGGGGGCGAACCTCGCCGGGTGAGGATGCTTCCATTGTGAAGAAGCACGTGCCATCCAGGGCTTCGGGTTCGCCAACAAACTCAGCGCCTCGTTCCATGGCGATGCCGTCGTGGGGACGTCGGGGGCGGCGGCGATGTGCTGCAGCCCCAGCCTTTAGTGGGGACCAAAGTGCGACCGACCACATCACGGCGTCGGCAGCATTGGGGATGCCGATGGGCATCCACTGCCACACACAGATTTGGGAGGTTCTGGCCGGGCGGAGTTCCAAACTTCCACCATCGGAGCCGAGGGCTTGGTACTTCAAATTCCGAATCAGGCAATCCTTCGACCCCAATCAGCTTCTGCCTGTGGTCCAAATCCGAGATATTTTGGCGGCAGCTATGCTGGTTAAGCTTAGCCGGACAGCGGCAATCGACGATCTGCAAGACCTAGATGCCTTCCGAGGATTTGCAGCAGCCGTCAATGCACTCGTGGAGGCATCGCATGCTGGTAGCAGCGGCGAATGCGGGTATGTTGGTTTTAATCTCTTTGTATGCTTTTGTCATAGAAATCAATTTACTAATTCTCCTTCGATTGAAAATTAGACCCATTCACAGATACAGAGACTTGCTTCACATTTGGAATTACACAAAAAAGATCCATCAACTCTCAAACAGTGGACACTAGTAATGTGTAGAACTAGAAATTACACAAGATTTCTGTACTCCTAGTACTACTACTTCGACGCTACATGTTGTTTACACGAGGAAATTGCTCAAACTACCGCTTATTGCTGCCTTCGTTGCGTAAACACTTATTTAAACTGTTATTTTTTTCGCACAAACCACCAACTATCATGTTCTGTTGCAGGGAGGTTCAAATTTAGGATTGAGCTGTTTAAGAACAAATCAGATGATCGGGGATCACCAACTACTAGTTTTAATTGCAAATAGAATCGATTTTCCAAAATTATGAAACGCACTTAACGGTCGAATTACTACAATTATTTTGAAGGTTTGATATTTTCATCATTTTTGTGTGAATCTCACACCAAGTGACACAACTTTCAGACGAAATACAAAATATTTCAAACTTCATAGATTTGTTAGCTCAAATATTTTTAATTACTAGATTTTTCAGTATTTTAGAAAGTCGAAGCACCATATTTTGGCTGAATGTTAGAAAATATATTTCATGATTATCCCATATTAGTTAAGAAGTACATAAACTAGTAGTAGTAATAAAGCACAGAGGGAGTTTATGGAGATACATCCATTAAGGGCATGTTAGTGTGTGTTGGTGTATTACTTATGCCTTCTTTGGTTAATACACTTCTAAAGTGATCCCTGCAAACCCTCTATTCTTGCCTAGAATAAAAAAAACTCCCTATCAAAGTATTAGTGCATTTTTTGGATGAGTATTCGAGAGGATTGGGTGAACACCAAGGATTTGCATAGGAAATTGGTAGAATTGAATCCTTGGCTGTTTGATTTGTAGGATTGTTTCCGATAGGAACTTTTCCTAAGGATTCCTTTGCACAGATTCCATAGGAAATTAAACATCTACTCATGCCTCTTTTTAAGAATCCTTTACTTTTCCTATGGTGGAATCAAACAAAGTTTGGTTTCTATGAATTCCTATAGGATTGGAGTGGACATGACATTGCAATCCTACATTTGTCCTATTCCTACATCTTTCGGTAGGCATTTGCCTAGAATAAATAACCATGTGTATTAGCAATAAAATAGATGTTTATTTCTCTAAAGCATCTTACCTTTGTACTACATGGCTTAAGAGACAATATTATTACGATAGTTACTACATTTTATTGGATGATGAAGTGATAGCCCTCATCAATGCATTGTTAATTATTAGGGCATGGTTCGCACGGATTGAGCTTCAGTGACTTTGCCAGCCCACAAAGTCACTGACTTTGTGTCACTTACAAGTGGGACAATGTGGGGCACATATAATGAAGGGTTCCACATTGCCCCACTTGTAAGTGACACAAAGTCGTTGACTTTGTGGGCTGGCAAAGTCACCGAAGCTCAATCCGGGTCGCACGTGATTTACGAGTGCACCGCACGATCGAGAGCCGCCGTTCCTCTTTGCTTTCTACCGATGCGGCGGAGCTCCTCCCCACACCCACGAACAACTGAAAGCCACAACTGCTGGGGAAAAGTCTTGCGCCGAGAAAATCTACAACCGTGGTTGAGTACATGTGTTTCTTAAGATACGAGTGCTCCAATGCATTTTTTTCTTTCCTTTTACTAATTTACCTTGAAAATCCCGCACGTCCACTTATTTGTGGACGGAGGGAGTATCACGGCAAGAGGAAGTAGGACAATAGTGGGCGCTTGAGCATCCACAATGTATAGTATAGCCCGCCTACGTGGCACTTTCGCCAGCTGTTGGCTCTTCTATTGTTCTTGCTCTGCCTTCCACAATGTAGCCGGTGCCCAATTGCTGAAAAAGCTAACACATCACCACCGATCCCAAATAAAAGTTTTGAGGCACCGAGGTCACAACGTAGAGCAACGCTTGTCAGAAAGGAAGTGAGCCCATATTTGATAAAGAATCCATTCAGCTAACCATCGAGAGGGGATATTCCGCAACTAGTTGCGCCCATACCCCATTTTTGGCTACACGTTGTGGATGCTCTAAGAAACCCCGATTGTGAAAGGCCAAGGCGTACTTCTTTTGGTCACGCAAAATTCAAAATACTGCCATGGACATTGAATTGACATGACAACACAGAGCTTGGGATGTCCAAATTTGCATGTTAGACCAGTGACTTGTTCTTCACCTTTTCAGAGGGAACAGTGACTTTTTATTATGGGTCTATACACTTTCCAAGAAACAGGAGGAGATGCTGTAGAGTGTAGAGGAGCGAAGTCAAGCGCCCCGCCCCCACCTGCCCTATTTCGGTTCACCTCCATCGTCTACCTCCACCCCCGCCCGCACCCACTCTCCAATCGACCACCTTCCATAGCACGCGCCAGTGCCGCCGCCATGCAGCTTTAGAATCAATTCCACCGCCCAGTTTGAGAGCCTCCGTTCTTCATCTTCCCCCCACCTGCCGCCATCGAACCCAAATTAAACTCCAATCAGTTGAACCCAAACCTCATAGACCCACCCTCTGCCCTGCGATGGCGGCATCGAACAAGGAAAATGATGACTCTGAACAGTTTAAGAAGGTCTTTTCCGAAGGTCCCCTTGAAGAACTCGTAACAAGATGCGACGTCATCACCGCCGCGAGCCTCGTCGGTTCGTCCAAACTATTTTTAGACTCTGCAAATGATAGTGCAACTCTATCTGTTTCTCTCCCGTTTGGGCTCCCATATGTTCTTCATTCTCACCCGACGAAGGTAGCACGGGATTGCAAGCTCACGCCGCTCGACAGGTTCTCCTGCGACGCTGTGATGCCAGACGGTACGGGTAAGCAGTGGGTAGGTGCCAATGGAGATTGGGTTGCCATGGTTGACACTGGCTTTCCTGCTTGCAAATGGAAACTTGTCAACGTCTACACTCGCTGTGAAATTCCTCTCCCTGTGCCGTTTGAAACCACCCACATTCCAAATATATACCACCACAACCTTCGTGCTATTATATTTCACAAGATATATATTTTCCAAGTTCCCACAGCTGCTGGGGGTACACAAATTTCTCTCTTGTTGCTGTTTTTGACATCAGAGTTGCCCTCCTTTACGGCGCTGATTCTGAATGGACAGTTCTTACAGAGCCCAAGTCCCACATCTTTTACAATTACAGCGATGCAATTCTCCACAATGGGCTTGTGTTTGCCACAACTCATACTGGCACTGTTCACGCATGGAAACCTCAGCAAGCTGGTAATTTTCCTCCGGACGTGGTGTATGATGAGCTTCATTATTCATGGCTGTAAAGATAATTTTAATGCACAAACTTATTAATTTTCGAACCTGACTGATCTGACTTGGGGCATATTTGCTTCGGATGAAATTTCATTGGTATTTAGACTTTTTATTCGAGATGATTACCATAGAAAAATTTGAGGATTGTATAATTAGGAGTTTTATTCTCATATTGAATTATGTTGGATTTTGACCTCTACTTGAACTTCTTGAAATGAATCCTTTGGTTTCCCATGTGATGTACTCAAATACACCAATATGCTGTATTATTGAATGGAAATGACATTATATCATCCCATCTGAATCCTAATGCGTTTTCCCAATTCTTACGTTTTCAGATTTGTGCAAACCAAACATGCCCTTCTTAACAGTAATTTCGTTTTCAAGCAGGTCCTCCGCTGATCGTAGAGCCACCATCCATTGTGTTTGAATGGCGGTGTGCACTTGATGATGCTCTTGGCCATGATCACGAGGTCGATTATGGTGTGTGGTGGTTAGCAAGATCTATAGATGGTTCTAGACTTCTTCTGATCCATACACTGGGCATTGCTGATGAAAGGGAATATTCATGTAAAGTGTGCCATACATCGCTTCGATCGTCATGTTCATCATGGTCGCACCGTTGGCAACTATGCTTCGGGTTTGGTTGCCTGGTGTTCACGAAGGACACTAGTAAGTTAAATGAAGGTATTCCATGGGAAAAGATGGATGACCTTGGAGAATATTCTCTTTTCCTTGGAGTGAACTATCCAATTATGCTGCCATTAGGCGGTGCAGATGTTGTCCCAGGATGTCTGACGAGAAGAAATTGTGTCTACACCTTGCCGAATGAAGCATGGCTTCGCAATTCGCAGCTGCCTGAAATATGTCGATTCAGTCTGAATCGAGATGATTGCGCCGTTGGTTTCCAAACCAACGCCTTGGAGAAAACATGCAAAACAAAAAAAGATAGGTACCTGGTAAAGACACCGCTTTGGTTCATCCCAAACTTCACCAACGCCCCGGATTGGAACAAGTGTGATGTTTAATTATGAAACAGGTCCTGCAGCCATTGTAGCTACTGATAGTATGTAATTTCATAGCTAATGAATGAGGCACTTGTGGTCTACTAATTACAACTGTTTTGTAAAGAGGTGGTCTATAAGTAATACCCCTCTCTTCATTGATGCATTTGTGGTCTACATGATGGTACTCTTAAATATATGGGTGTGGCTCCTCAACACATAATGTGGAGGTATTATTGTGTTAAAGTTGAAGGCTTGATCAACTATAGGTTCACTTCTCTAGTTACACTACTAGGTACTCCGGTTGGCTATGTTGTGATGAACACATTGTGTTCTGTTGTTTGGTGAAGACAAAAGTAGAACTATGGTATGCTTATGTTTAAGACCAAGCGAGGGTTTAGCTTGAGATGTTAAAAGTCAGATTTGAACTATTTTTTGATATGGAAATTTGAAATATATATGGTACTGCATATGATTATGTATAGCAACAAACGACGAAAGGGCTGATGCTCCTATTCCTTGTCGGCGGGAGGGCTATGTGTGCGGCGACTTGAGCCAAATTAGAAGGCCATAGCTATGTCGATTGGTCCTTGAAGTTGGAGGGGCTAGGATTTCGGATGAGCGGAGTGGGGAAAGTTGTTGCTCATGGAACAAAAGTCCTTAAAATAATAATATTGGTATATACAAGGTATATACTTGTACTATTTTAGTACTATAATAAGTATATCGGGTTCATCAAAAAGAAAATTATCTCGGGTCACAACCACGTGGGGTCAAGGTGAGGGAAAGTTGGTCAATACCTCGGAATCTGTTACCACTATATCCCCGCCCCAAGTTCTAATGAGCAAGTGCGGTTATTTTTTTTACTCCGTAGAAGGGAAATAGTGGTTCCTCTCCCCTGGAAACATATGCCCCGCATCTCCACCTCCTAGTATCGTAGTACTACTGCATCTTCTCCAAAAAAAAACCTCTTCTGTCTCTTTCTCCCATTCACCCCTCTCTCCATTGCATTAGATTACCGACTCCAATGAAGCAGAAGCGTAAGGTTGAGGAGATTCCTGATTGCTACCACCAGTCCATGGGGTGGGGCAACCTCCACTACCCACTGGTGGAGAACATAGCCGAGCGGGCGGATATCCTCAGCACTGGTCGCCTCGCTCGAGGCATGATCGGCATGCGGCATGCCATCCGCGGAGCGCATAAGGTTCCGTTCGGTGTACCGAGCCTGCTCCACTGCCACCCCGAGACATGGCCAGACGACCGCGACAATACTGTAAGAGTATTCATTTATTTACTCATCTCGTTTCAGCTTGTGTTTTTTCAATCAATTTTTCTTACTGCCAAACATCATGCATATATTTAGACTCAACATCATCACCTAATTTGGGAGTACTGTAAGGTTTGCTGCCTTCACTATGCACATGTACTCTTCGGAATTGCTTTATTTATCCATTGCATCTGTGCGTCAGTTCTGCACAATCCGCTCTTCATTCTGTCGAATACCTTGCATGCATAGACAATTTTAAAACAAATCCTATTTGCAGGGCATTCACGCGTTGCTGATGCCATTAGACAAGCCGACAGTTCCAGCATTTATCCATACCAAGGAGGAACTGGATGGACATGGACCCATGCACTGGGTGGGTTGTAACGGCGACTGGGTGGCATTTGTCCAGCAGGACGGGCAATTGACGATCCGCAACATATACATATCAGATACTATTATACCTCTTCCATCTCTGCAAGATGCAGGAATTTCTTTGGGCCCTACTCGTGAATGGTGGAATGCCAGCCCACCATTCCTCTTCAAATACAAAATAGATAAAAGTTTGGAACTGCTCAAAGTACGGATCGTCAAGAGGCCGTACAAAGATGATCTAGCAGGGCCATGGCATTACGAGGTAATCGTTGTATTTGACTACTTGATCGCTATCCTACAAGCGCCCCTAGAAAAGGAGTGGAAGATCCTGGGAAACCCCAAATTCTTTGAAGGAACCAGCTATGTCGATGCCATGGGCATTCCTGGATATGGTACAATTTCACACCTGCATCGTGTATACGCAGTTACATATCCGTATGGAGATGTTCTGGTTTGGGAACCATATACCTAGGGTGAGTCTTTGTTTTATGTCTTAACTAGTAAATGGCATGCTGCACATGTTGGACCAATTACGATTCACAATACTGATGTAAGTTGCGTTCTAAATGTTGTTCAAACTTTCAATACAACTAGTAATTTGGTTATACCATCAAAATAAGTGTGAGCATACAGTTTAGCAATATGAACAAAAAATTGGAACCTTTCTTAATCACTATCAAGTGGGACGTGTGATATCGGTGTGAGACTGCTCTGATTTTTCTTCATAATGGAAACATGACGGTTCTAGAAACACGTGGACACTGGTGTGGTATTTTTTTCACGCGAATACCTCTAATCCCAACCGTTAGATTTTGGACACCAACAGTTGGAACTGCTGCTACATGTCTTGTTCAAAACTGGTGCCTTATAGTAGTAGAAGATAGAAGATAGAAGATAGAAGAGAAGAGATAATTTACAGTGTAGTTCCTACTTGCTGCATTGTGGTTGATCTTTGTGCATTGCAGGGACACATGCAGTCCCGCGTCTCATTGACGCCCCTGTCATTGAAGATGAAGAAGCAGAAGCGGCTGCAATTTTGGCTCAAATCGAGGGAGATGCTGTCATGGAAGATGATGAAGAAAATGTGGCTCAAGGCGATGGAGGTGCCGATGAAGATAATGATGCTGATGTAGAAGAATTAGAAGAAGAAGAAGAAGAAGAAGAATTAGAAGAAGAAGAATTAGAAGAAGACGAATTAGATGAAGAAGAATTAGATGATGAAGAATTAGATAATGATGGTGATAATCATAATGATGAAGATGAAGATGTATTTCTTGGATTTTCTGACCAGCGCACTTGGTTCCTGGCACCAATGAGAGCAGAGTCCATTACTGGTGAATCTGATCTCGCGTGGATTCAGGTTAAGGGTTATCCGCCCATCCTCGGTCCTCCAATATTACATATGGGTAACAAGCTGAGGTCTTATCCTTTGGTACGGTGCTACGTTTTCTTGAGATCTGCCCATACCTTGGACACTGTAGAAGAGGCAAGGTGGGAAAGATTGAACAATTTGAAGGGGCATTCTTTATTTCTTGGACTCAATCACCCAATTTTCATGCTACCCCCGCCAATCGACGCAGAGGCTGCAGAACCAGATTTCCAATTGTTCAAACCTGACTGTGTCTTTGCTACCCACAATCATGCCCGTGATACATGGATACGTACAAGGCCAAATTGGTGCAGAATGCACGTCAATGGAGGTCCTGCCATAGGCTCAAGATTGCAGTACAAAAAAGAGAAGATTGAACATAGAGCTGAAGCACCCATGTGGTTCGTCCCAACACTTCCACCTATTTTTCCTTGAGAAATAAGAGATGGATGGTGACCTTATTTTATAGAGAAAACATAGTGTTCGTGAGCTTAACCTCATGAACATTCGCTGTTCGGTTTTTGGTGAAATCAAAATTTTGCAGAGATGAAGATCTTTGTTTGAATCCCGTGCTGAACATATTTTTCACAAATTAGCTACCCGTATTGTGATGAATACATGCTGGTCTGTTGTTTGGTGGAGTAGCAGACATGAAGATCTTTGTCCTGAATACCACAATGGACATCTTTTTTTCTTCAAAAATTAGCTAAGCTCGCGCTATTAGGCGCAAATGCCTAAGAGATTTGGTGCTCTTGGGCACCAGTGCTCCTGCTATTTTAGAAAAAAATAAAAAACATATTTATTTGTTTAAAAAAAATTAGAAAAAAAATTATGGTGTAGCTAATGAATTGTCCCATAAGTGTGCAAAATTTCAGTTTCAAATACAAAAAATTCTGGGCTACACAAAAATAACAAACGTATGGATCTGGGTATGCATATTTCAGATCTCCAAATTTAACCAGATTTTGTCTTTTTTGTGTAGTCTACAATATAAAGAATTTCATATTAAAATTTTACACGCTTGTAGGTTACTTTATTTATTATGTCTGCATTTATTTCCAGATTTTTTTGAAACAAATATGTATGATTTTTGATTTTTTTTAAATAGCAGGAGCACTGGTGCCCATGAGCCAAAGACACTTTTCGCAAATGCCTTCAGTAAAGGAACGGATGGTGACCTTATTTTATAGAGAAACCATAGTGTTCATGAAGTTAACGTCATGAACACACGCTGTTCGGTTTTTGGTGAAATCAAAATTTAGCAGAGATGAAGATCTTTGTTTGAATCCCGTGATGAACACATTTTTCCTAAATTAGCTACCCGTATTGTGATGAATACATGCTGGTCTGTTTTTTGGTGGAGTAGCAGACATGAAGATCATTGTTTTGAATACCACGCCGGACATCTTTTTTTTCTTCAAAAATTAGCTAAGCTCGCGCTATTAGGCGCAAATGACTTCAGTAACGATCAGGGTTCCAGCGCTGCTCCATGTACCACATATTTTTTTTTGGTAAGGGTACCCCTATGTACCACCTTACCAATAAAAAGTTCTCAAAAAAAAACCTTACCAATAGAAAAAGGGCACGTCTAGCGAGCACGCGCGTGCTCGTTGGTTAATCTTGGCACACCCTTAAATAAGGAAAATTCATGCCCCATCCTCCAAAAGATATAAAAGAAAAGATTATGTACACGGTGGTAAGTGTACCAGAAGGAAAGGCGTGAAATAATTTAGATTAATTTTCCTTTATAAATGTTCAAAATCGTATAATTTTGCACAAGATGTCGAAATTAAGATCCGCTTTCACTTTTGAATTTTTTGCGGTGAGCTCTTCAAAACTAGATCTCATTTCTATGTATTTTGATAAAGTTTTTTCTAAAGCAACTTCTATGTGCGACAAAGCAATTATAATGCAAGACGATGCAACTTTAGTGCGGGACGAAGCAACTTTGCTGCACAGCGTAAATCTATATTCACAATGAAAGTTGCATCGCTGGATGCCAAAGTTGCTCATCCATACATCAAAATTTATTCGGTGGACACCAAAGTTGCTTTGATGGACGCCAAAATTAGACCATCACAAACCAAATTTGCTCTCTCGAGTACCAAAGTTGCTCTGCAGGACACTAAATTTGCTCGGTCGGACGCCAAAGTTGCTCTGCAAGGTTAAAAAACTACGTCGCCGGGCGCCAAAGTTGCTATGCAGGGCACTTAAGTTCCTTCGTCACACATTGAAAATGCTCCGATTGACACCAAAATTGTTGTCGGGCATCAAAGTTGTGACTTCGTGTACCCAAAAGTGCATATGTTAGTTGCATATCAAAGTTGCTTTGTCACATACCAAATTTATTTTGCTGCATAACAAAATTGCTTTGTCGTGCATCAAAGTTGCTTGTTTAAAAAATTCGTCGAAACATATGAAAATGTGGTCTAGTTTCGAAGCTCTCGTCGTGGGGATTGTAGAAGTGAAAACGGATTGTAATTCCGCCGCACGGTTTAAAAGTTACATTTTTTCAGAAAACGGCACCTGATATCAGATAGCTTACGCATCAGTTGTGCCCGGGACGTACGTCTGGCACGCGCCCGCCGGTTAGATTTTAGGATAGAAAAAAAGTACTCGTACTGTACGGCAATCTACATGGTAATTTACGTGGGCCTACTAGCTCAGGAGATAACGGCCCAATACCTGCGTCCTCATCATTGAAATGCGGCCAGAGATCGAAAGAAAAAAATCCAAGAAAGGAAACATTTATTCTACATAGAGGATGACATGTGGGACCTATTTTGCAGCAGTGTCCTCAACGTTGACAAGGCGGCAGGGGATCGAAAGAAACGGCAAAGTAGCCCGAAATCAGGGGTCAAATATAAATTCGAGAAAGGAAACGTTTATTCAACAAATCAGTGACATGTGGGACCTATCTTGCAGCCGCGGCCACAACATTTATCATTCAGAGAGGATGACATGTGGGACCCACGAACCAGCATAGTTCTCGACGTTTCTCAAAGGGGGCAGGAGATCGAAAGAAAAAGGCAAGTAGCTCGAAATCAGGTGTCCAAAAAAATCCAAGAAAGGAAAGGTTTATCGCACATAGATGCTGACATATTGGACCCAATTTGCAGCAGCGTCATCAACGTTTCAAAGGCGGTGGAGCTCGAAAGAAAAAGGCAAATAGCCAGAAATTAGGGGTCAAAAATAAATCGAAGAAAAGAAACTTTTATCGTACAAAGAGGCTGACATGTGGGACCCATGAGCCAGCAGCGTCCTCAACGTTTCTAAGGCGGCAAAGCGATCGAAAAAAGGCAAATAGCCAGAAATTAGGGGTCAAAAATAAAGTAGCCAGAAATTAGGGGGAAAAACTCCAAGAAAAGAAAGTTTATTGTACATAGAGGATGACATGCGGGTCCCAAGGCGGCAGCTTACTCAACGTTTCCAAGGCGGCAGGGGAACATAAGAAAAAGGAAATAGCCAAAAATCAGAGGGTGAAAAAAAAATCCAAGAAAAGAAACTTTTATAGTTCATAGAGGATGACATGCGGGTCCCACGAGGCAGCAGCGTCCTCAACGTTTCCAAGGCGGCACAGGACCAAAAGAAAAAGAATTTATGCCTGCTGGGGGTGCACGGCCATCTGGGCTTTCTAACCTGCTGGACGCCTTTTGACTCGTACAATTTCAGCCCACTCCAAAAACAGAAAAGTCCTATGCTTCGCAAAAACAAAACAAAAACAAGGAGATTCAACATATTAGTTTGTTTACGTAAAAATAAAGATATAATTTATCCGTTGGCAATAGCTCAGAGCGAAATACACTTTTTATTGTCTGCAAAATAAACAAGATATCACATGTTTCTTGTACGGTGAGGCTGACATCGGGACCCATGAGCCAGCAGCGTCGTCAAAGTTTTAAAGGCGGCAGGGGATCGAAAGAAAAAATAAATCAAAAATCAGTTGGTAAAAAAATCGAAGAAAAGAAACATTTATCGTTCTGAGGGGATTGACATGCGGGACCCATGTGGCAGCAGCATCCTCAACGTTTCCAAGGTGGTACGGGATCCAAAAAAAAGGCAAAATAGCCAGAAATTAGGGGTCAAAATAACTCCAAGAAAAGAATTGTTTATCGTTCATAGAGGCTGACATGCGGGACCCATGAGCCGGCAGCGTCCCCAACGTGTTAAAGGCGGCAGGAGATCGAAAGACAAAGGCCAAAAATCAGTTGGTAAAAAAATCCAAGAAAAGAAACATTTACCGTTCTGAGAGGCTGACATGCGGGACCCATGAGGCAGCAGCATCCTCAACGATTCCAAGGCGGCAGGGGATCAAAAGGGGTCAAAAATAAATCCATCATAGGAAACTTTTATTGTTCATAGAGGATGTGGGACCGACCAGCCAGTAGCGTCCTCATCGTTTCAAAGGGGGCAGGGGATCAAAAGAAAACGACAAATAGGCAGAAATTAGGGGTAAAATATAAATCCAATTTAGGACACTTTTATTGTTCATAGAGTATGACATGCGGGACCCATGAGCCAGTAGCTTCCTCAACGTTTCTAAGGCGGCATGAGATCGAAATGAAAAGGAAAATGACCAAATATCAGGAGCCAAAAATAATCTAAGGAAAGAAACTTTATTGTGCATAGAGAATGACATGCGGGTCCCATTTTGCAGCACCGGTCTGAAGGTTTCAAAGTCGGCATTAGATCGAAAGAAAAAGACAAGTGCCAAATATCAGGAGCCAAAAATAATCCAAGAAAAGAAACTTCTATTGTACATAGAGGATGACATGCGGGTCCCATTTTGCAGCCGCGGTCTCAATGTTTCCAAGGCGGCACATGACCAAAAGAAAAAGGAAGTAGCCAGAAATAAGGGTGTCAAAAAATCCAAGAAAAGGAATATTTCAATTGGGCTGCTTCTGGCCATCTGGGCCTTCAAACTATCCCGCTGGACGCCTTTTGATTCGTACAATTTCAGCCCATTCCAAAACAGGAAAGTCCTATGCCTCGCAAAAACAAAAAAAAAACAAGGAGATTCAACATATAAGTTTGTTTATGTAAAAATAAAGATTTAATTTATCCCTTTGCAATAGCTCAGAGCAAAATACACTGTTTATTGTCTGCAAAATAATCAAGATATCACATGTTTCTTATACGGGGAGGCTGACATCGGGGACCCATGCGCCAGCAGCGTCGTCAACGTTTTAAAGGCGGCAGGGATGGAAAGAAAAAATAAACCAAAAATCTGTTGGTACAAAATCCAAGAAAAGAAACATTTTCGTTCTGAGAGGATAACATGCGGGACCCATGAGGCGAAAGCATCCTCATCGTTTAATGTTAGAGGCTGACATGTGGGACCTGTGAGCCAGCAGCGTCCTCAACGTTTTAAAGGCGGCAGGAGATCGAAAGAAAAAATAAGCCAAAAATCATTTGCTATTCAAAATCCAAGAAAATAAACATTTACCGTTCTGAGAGGATGACATGCGGGACCCATGAGGCAGCAGCATCCTCAACGATTCCAAGACTGCAGGGGATCAAAATAAAAAAAAAGGAAATATCCAGAAATTAATTAGGGGTTCAAAATAAATCCATCAAATGAAAGTTTTATTGTTCATAGAGGATGGCATGTGGGACCGACCTGCCAACAGCGTTCTCATCGTTTCAAAGGGGGCATGAGATCAAAAGAAAAAGGCAAGTAGCCAGAAATTAGGGGTAAAAAATAACTCCAAGAAAGGAAACTTTTATTGTTCGTAGAGGATGACATGCGGGACCCATGAGCCAGCAGCTTACTTAAAGTTTCAAAGGCGGCATGAGATCGAAAGAAAAAGGCAAGTGACAAAATATCAGGAGCCAAAGATAATCCAAGAAAAGAAACTTTATTTACATAGAGGATGACATGCGGGTCCCATTTTGCAGCAGCGGTCCCAACGTTTCAAATGCGGCTTGAGATCAAAACAAAAAGAAAGTAGCCAGAAATTAGGGGGTCAAAAAAATCCAAGAAAATAAAGTTGATGGACATAGAGGATGACATGCGGGTCCCATGAGCTAGCAGCTTACTCAACGTTTCCAAGGCGGCAGGGGATCAAAAGAAAAAGGAAATAGCCAAAAATCAGAGGGTGAAAAAAAACAAAGAAAATGAACTTTTATAGTACATAGAGGATGACATGCGGGTCCCATGAGCTAGCAGGTTCCTCAACGTTTCAAACGTGGCATGAGATCGAAAGAAAAAGGCAAGTGACCAAATATGAGGAGCCAAAAATAATTCAAGAAAAGAAAGTTTTATAGTACATAGAGGATGACATGCGGGTCCCATGATCCTGCAGGTTCCTCAACGTTTCAAACGTGGCATGAGATCGAAAGAAAAAGGCAAGTGACCAAATATCAGGAGCCAAAAATAATTCAAGAAAAGAAACTTGATTGTACATAGAGGATGACATGCGGGTCCCATTTAGCAGCAGCGGTATCACCGTTTGAGAGGCTGCACGGGATCGAAAGAAAAAGGCAAGTGACCAAATATCAGGAGCCAAAAAAAATCCAAGAAAAGAAATTTTATTGTACGTAGAGGATGACATGCGGGTCCCATTTTGCAGCAGCGGTCTCAATGTTTCCAAGGCGGCACATAACCAAAAGAAAAATGAAGTAGCCAGAAATTAGGGGGTGAAAAAAATCCAAGAAGAAAGATTTCAATTGGGCTGCATCTGGACATCTGGGCCTTCGAACTATCCTGCTTGGCCTTTTGACTCGTACAATTTCAGCCCACTCCAAAACAAGAAAGTTCCGAATTTTCTAAAAAAAAACAGGAAAGTCCTATGCTTTGCAAAGACAAAAAACAAGGAGATTCAACATACAAGTTTTTTTTATGTAAAAATAAAGATTTAATTTTCCGTTTGAAATAGCTCAGAGCGCAATACACTGTTTATTGTCTGCAAAATAATCAAGATATCATATGTTTCTTGTATGGGGAGGCTGACATCGGGGACCCATGAGCCAGCAGCGTCGTCAACGTTTTAAAGGCGACAGGGGATGGAAAGAAAAAATAAACCAAAAATATGTTGGTACAAAATCCAAGAAAAGAAACATTTTCGTTCTAAGAGGATGACATGCGGGACCCATGAGGCAGAGATCCTCGGCGTTTATTGTTCATAGAGGCTGACATGTGGGACCCGTGAGCCAGCAGCGTCCTCAACGTTTTAAAGGCGGCAGGAGATCGAAAGAAAAATTAGCCAAAAATCATTTGGTAAACAAAATCCAAGAAAAAAACATTTACCGTTCTGAGAGGATGACATGCGGGACCCATGAGGCAGCAGCATCCTCAACGATTCCAAGGCGGCAGGGGATCAAAGGAAAAAAAAAGGAAATATCCCGAAATTAATTAGGGGTTCAAAATAAATCCATCAAAGGAAACTTTTATTGTTCACAGAGGATGACATGTGGGACCGACCTGCCAACAGCGTCCTCATCGTTTCAAAGGGGGCAGGAGATCAAAAGAAAAAGGCAAATAGCCAGAAATTAGGGGTCAAAAATAACTCCAAGAAAGGAAACTTTTATTGTTCGTAGAGGATGACATGCGGGACCCATGAGCCAGCAGCTTACTCAACATTTCAAAGGCGGCATGAGATCGAAAGAAAAAGGCAAGTGACAAAATATCAGGAGCCAAAGATAATCCAAGAAAAAAAACTTTATTGTACATAGAGGATGACATGCGGGTCCCAATTAGCAGCAGCGGTCTCAACGTTTCAAATGCGGCTTGAGATCAAAAGAAAAAGAAAGTTGATTGTACATAGACGATAACATGCGGGTCCCATGAGTCAGCAGCTTACTCAATGTTTCCAAGGCGGCAGGGGATCAAAAGGAAAAGGAAATAGCCAAAAATCAGAGGGTGAAAAAAAACCCAAGAAAATAAACTTTTATAGCACATAGAGGATGACATGCGGGTCCCATGAGCCAGCAGGTTCCTCAACGTTTCAAACGTGGCATGAGATCGAAAGAAAAAGGCAAGTGACCAAATATCAGGAGCCAAAAATAATTCAAGAAAAGAAACTTGAGTGTACATAGAGGATGACATGCGGGTCCCATTTAGCAGCAGCGGTATCACCGTTTGAGAGGCTGCACGGGATTGAAAGAAAAAGGCAAGTGACCAAATATCAGGAGCCAAAAATAATCCAAGAAAAGAAGTTTTATAGTACATAGAGGATGACATGTGGGTCCCATGAGCCTGCAGGGTCCTCAACGTGGCATGAGATTGAAAGAAAAATGCAAGTGACCAAATATCAGGAGCCAAAAATAATTCAAGAAAAGAAACTTGATTGTACATAGAGGATGACATGCGGGTCCCATTTAGCAGCAGCGGTATCACCGTTTGAGAGGCTGCACGGGATCGAAAGAAAAAGGCAAGTGACCAAATATGAGGTTCCAAAAAAATCCTAGAAAAGAAAGTTTTATAGTACATAGAGGATGACATGCGGGTCCCATTTAGCAGCAGCGGTCTCACCGTTTGAGAGGCTGCACGGGATCGAAAGAAAAAGGCAAGTGACCAAATATGAGGTTCCAAAAAAAATCCTAGAAAAGAAAGTTTTATAGTACATAGAGGATGACATGCGGGTCCCATTTAGCAGCAGCGGTCTCACCGTTTGAGAGGCGGCAGGGGATTGAAAGAAAAAGGTAAGTGACCAAATATGAGGTGCCAAAAAAATCCAAGAAAAGAAAGTTTTATAGTACATAGAGGATGACATGCGGGTCCCATTTAGCAGCAGCGGTATCACCGTTTGAGAGGCGGCAGGGGATCGAAAGAAAAAGGCAAGTGACCAAATTTGAGGTGCCAAAAAAACTCCAAGAAAAGAAAGTTGATTGCTCATAGAGGATGACATGCGGGTCCCAATTAGCAGCAGCGGTGTCAACGTTTCCAAGGCGGCAAGGGATCAAAAGAAAAAGGAAGTAGCCAGAAATCAGGGGGTCAAAAAAATCCAAGAATAGAAAGAATTTTGGTTCATAGAGGATGACATGCGGGACCCATGATCCTGCATCGTAAACGGCTCGATCGAAGAGCGTTGAACGAGATGGCGCGATCGAGAAAAAAAAACAATGCCAGAGAGGCTGCCATCTGGGCCCTACATCCCTCGGCGGTGCGGATTTGCGTTGACTCGGCCGGCGAACCCGAGAATTCAAGATGCACCACGTCCCGGGCCACCATACGCAACGTTTTGGCCGGTTTCGTCGAGCTAGGTGGCCTCAAAAACGAGAAAAAAAATGTTTTGACATGCACAACGGACAGACCCAAAATAGTCGGCCATGGTACACCAGCAACCACGGCGCGACTTCAACTTCGTCGGCCATGGCAACTTTTCTTGTAGTGTCACGCATCAGTCCGGAGGCGGGCATGGTGATGTAGAGCCCTCCGGTGATGATTCCCCTCTCCGGCAGGGTGCCGGAGGAGATCTTCTGAACCCCCGAGTTAGGGTTGACGGCGGCGGCGTCTCTGGAACTGTTCTGGTATTTTGGCTCTCGGTACTAGGGTTTTCGGGGACGAAGGAATAAATAGGCGAAGGGGCAGCGTCGGGGGAGCCAAGGTGTCGAGGGTACTCCTCGGCAATGCCCTCCGATTGGGGCTTAGGGTTGACGGAATCCTGCAAGCTGACACGAGACATCGGCCCTCACAGACAAGCGGGGAGAGCGATTTTCCCAGGTTTGGGGCCCTCGATGAGGTAAAACCCTTACGTCCTGCCTGTCTGTTCTTGATTATGCAGATAATGGGTTACAATGGGGTGCCGAATAGTTCGGCTAAGATCTCGTCGAGAGGCTAAGTGCTACGGCGACCTAGCTCTAGACTTTTTGGTGGCTAAGGCTGCTAGGATTGATTGTGTCCCTCGGCAGCCCCTCTCATGGCCTTTACATAGGAGGCCAGGTCTCAAGAGATCTAATCGAGTACGACTAGGTTTACAGCAGTTTTGGATCTAATCTTTCCTTGTTCGGCTGCTTCCTTGTCTTGCCCGTCAAGAATTCCTCTGGTGCGCCGTCCAGGTGGCCCATCTTTCCTCCAGGTGTCTTCATGGGCCTCCAATTAGTCAATACAGGATAGGGCAATGTCGGTTACCCGAAGGGTAATGCCCACGTCAGTAGCCCCCGAGTGTCTAGCCGAACATTGTTCGGGTAGAGACTGAAGCATGTCTTCTTTTGATGTTCTTCTCCTTGATTGTCCTTGTTCATCTTGAATCAGCATCGTCTTCTTTTGTCGGGTGCGCGTCAGCGCTCCCGATGGGAGTAGCCCCCGAGTCTAGGTACGGATGCTTGCAATCCGTGCGTAGACTCAAGTTGTACCACTCGAACATTCTTCTCTGCCGAAGTTTTCTGCAGGTCTTCATAGGTCATCCGATATATTTTCCGCTTGCAAGGGATGATGAGTAACGTGCCCAACTTTTGTTGGTTAACTACCTATGGCAAAACAACGTTACCCTACACAGAATAAAGTCCCCAGCAATGATCCTGGAGTGCAAAAATTTTTGTCGGGTGCGCGTCCAGCACTCCCGATGGGAGTAGCCCCCGAGTCTAGGCACTGGTGCTTGTAACCAGGTACAGACTCGAGCTGAACAAACACCTTTTCCTTCATCCTATTTTTCCTTCGAGTCCTCAATTTGTCGGGTGCGCGTCAGCGCTCCCGATGGGAGTAGCCCCCGAGTCTAAGCGCAGATGCTTTGCAATCTGTGCATAGACTCAAGTTCACCATCTGATAGCTTTTTATTCCTTCGAGTGCTTCAAGCATTCTTTATGACGTCATTGATGACGTTTTACCGACGTCTTGATTTTGACTGACAAGACATGACCCGCTGGGCCCATTCTCTCTGTCTGGTCCTATTTGCAAGCAATTTCCGCCCTTCTCACATAGTTACCAAGGCGTCTCCTCGATTCCCGCAACCATCAATCGGAAAAAGGTCCCCTTGATAAACTGGCATCAACGATACGTGCCCACGCAGTTCTCCTCCTCTTAAGATCTCCGAAGGACGAAAAAATCCCTAATCTTCTCTCACATCTGCCTTTGCCTTTCTTCTTCTTCCTTCCGTAACTGCTACGCCGCCACCACCGCTTCTCCAATCTCCGCCAGATCTCACAATGGTGAAGAAGAAGAGCCTTACTGCCGCTGGCAGCTCCACCACCGGTGGCGCCGCCGCCAAATCTTCCTCCACTCTCCCAAAGAAGAGTTCTTCAGACGCTCCTCCTTCAGCTCCGGCGCCGCCAGCGCCGCCAGGCTCAGTAGCCAAGCCAGGAGATTGGCTAGCGTCCTCCATCACGAAACGTGATGAGAAGCGGGCCCGAAGCCTTGGATTAGTCTCCCCCGACGAGGGGAACGTGATACTTCCAGGTGCGATTTCTCGGCCTAATCCCCCTACTGGTTTTACCGTGGTGTTCCTATCATTCCTATATCGGGGTCTTTCGCTTCCTGCCCATGAGTTCCTTCTTCGCCTTCTACGGACCTATGAAATCCAACTGTGGCAAATCACTCCCAACTCGACCCTTCACGTTGCTGTGTTTATCACCCTCTGCGAGGCATTTTTGGGCATTGAGCCTCATTTCGGGTTGTGGAAGAAGATCTTCTATGTTAAGAAGTACAGCAGTAGCAATGGATCCTTCGTCATTGGAGGCGTGTGGTTCGTAGCTCACTCGGAGGTTAACTATTTTAGTTTCCCAATGAGAGAATCTGTGCAAGGATTGAGACTGAAATGGTTTTATGTCAAAGATTCTTTGACAACCGAGTCCTAGCTTCCTTGCTTTGCCGACGTCCTTGAGGCTAAGCCGAAAGATTCTTGGAAGAACATTCTTTCTCCCGACGAAAGGGCAGCAGCCGACGAATTATTCACCAAATTCCTTCGAATCAAAGAGGCCGATGGTCAAACCATGATCGGCACAGAGGTAGCAGCGGTGTTCCTGAAGCGTCGGGTCCAACCAGTCATGGCAAGAGTTCGTCCAATGTGGTTGTATACGGGTCCAAAAGATGAGACCAGGATCAATGTTGCTGAACTGTCGGAAAAGGAGCTGCTTGATGAAGTCCGTCGCCTTACTCTCTTTAGTCAAGAAGACTCAGTTCCATTGATATCTTCCTATACTCCTCTTGATGCCAACCATCCACCGTCAGAGGTAATTTCCCTTCTCATACTCTTATTACGCTGCTTTCACTTAGTCGACATATGTCCCATTGTTCTTATGTGCTCTTTTCTTCGGCAGGTCCCCATAGTTTCTGGAAACTTACGTGATTCGCCAAATGACACTTCTGAAGGAAGAGGCTCCTCAGTTCCTGTTGATTTTCATACTGCCGAACATATTGACCCAGAGGATGAACACGATGACCCGATAGATTCGGAAGCTGCCCATGCCAACCCTCCTTCCTCAGCCGACGATACTAGCGACACAGAGGGATCAGTGCATGATGATGACGCTGATCATGATGCCTTTATTGATGCAGCTGTGGAGGAGGCCAGGGCTTCACCCGCGAAGAGATCGACCAGCGGCTTTGCCGATGAAGACGACCTCTTCGACATGTAAATACCTTCTTTCCTGAAGCCGTATGTTGTCCTTTTACTTCTTGCATTCTTTTCATAACTTTTTGTCAATCATCTCCTTTCACAGTGACGAAGGTTTTGTCGAGCCGCCGGCTAAGAAGGCCAAATCCGGAGCCGCTCCGCCGGACGTTGCTGCTTCCGAAGCGTCGGTTCCTAAAGCAGCCCCTGCCGCTCAAGTATCGACAGCTTCCTCCCTTTCTAAAGGGAAAGATGCTCCTTCAACTGCCGCCGCCAGGACTCCTCCTTCTGTAAGTCTTTTTTGATTACAACATGAACTTTTCTGATGTGTATCTTGCTTTAATGATTCTTCATCGAATATTATTTTTCCTTTAGGACCTGCGAGGAGTTATCTCCTCCTTGGAGGCCTTCGCTTCCCAATTCACTTCTCTGGAGGCAGAGAAGGTTCGGCTGCAGAAGGAGGTTAAATCTTCCTCCTCGAAGTTGGACGGTGCGGTCAAGATAGCTGTCGAGGCCCGCCAAGAAGTCGACTCCCTGAAGGAGGAGCTGGGCAAGCTAAGGGAGAGGTTGAGAGAGGAGGAGGCGGCCAGGCTGGCTGCCGAAGCTCGGGCGGCTGAAAAGGATGAACTCCTTCGTCAGTCTTCCTTGGCTTTACTTGGTAATCTCCTTTGTACACCTCTGTCGATTACTGCACTTGTGGGTTTGGCCTTTTATCAGTGACCTTTCCCGTTACTCTCTTGCAGAAGCTGCCAACATCTCTGCCGATGCCTTGGACAAAATTCCAAACAACTCTCCGGCCAACGGCCTGTCGATGACCCTCGCCTCCCATCAGCTCACTCGAGAGCTTCTTGAGAAGGGAAAAGGTGCCATGGCTCAGATACATTCGGTGATCTTCCCCAAGATCAGTCAAGACAAGACTCTGGGGCAGTTGATCGACGCCTTCGCGGTTGACACCAAGGAGGTTATCGAGGTATTCAAACGTACTTCACGTACCTATGGTGCCGTCCTTGCCTTCCAACTTATGATGGGTCACGGCTTTAAGGCCGATATTGAAGAAATGTCCAAGGAGCTGCCGAAGGAGGAGGGTGGGCGGTTTGTTGATTTAAGCACCTTCAAGGCGTCAGCTGTTAAATGTGCACGCCAGCTCCTCGAGTTGGTTTCATCAAGGAAGACATCGGCAGGCCCTAGTTTATCGACTCAGACCCAAGCCCTCTGATCTTTGTAGCAAACTTTTCTTTTGACCGGATGTGAAACACAGTCCTGTTGGATAACCTTTGGTTGTAATAAACTTTGTGCTAGCAATGTTGCTAGCACACTCTTTGTTATAATATTGTCACTTGCATTCTCCCGATGGGAGTACCTTCCGATGTTGGTGTGAATCGTTCTGTCATGCTTTTGATGCCGTTTCTTGCAGGTGTTCCCCGTGCCTGCATCTGTCGAAGATTCTTCGGGTGCTCTTTCTGAAGATGATCGGATCCAACGTATGAAGGATCGGATCATGCAGTTGGAGAAGGATCTGTGCAGCACCTATGCCTTGGCTGCTATCATCAAGAAGAAGGGCGAGATTGTGGATGACGTAGAGCGCTATGCCCTTACTGAACTTCATAAAGCCACCGAAAGTTTAAACTGTAAGTTCTCTGATCCTTGCATTCATTGCTCTTCCGCCAAAAACGTATTGCCTGATCTTCCGTTAATTGCTCTGCCAGTCATATCTTTGAATCGTGCGGAAGAGAACAAGCGGGTCCATGAGCGTGTGCACGCATTAACCCAGCTATCATCAGCCGAAGAAATTTTCTGGCGGGAGCAGTCGAAGGCTTCAGCTGTCGCGCAATTTCAGGATCGGGTCCAACAGGTCCACCATTTCTTCGACAAGTGCTACAAAGCCCTGAGGGTAGTTTGGAGGACGATGTTTCCATTGAACAGGGTTCCTCCTACGCTGCTAACTCTGATGTCGGAGTTTGGAAACACCAAGAAGATTCGGGACTTGGTGCGAGCCCAGGTCTTTGCAGGGGCCAGGTTTACACTTGCCCTTGTCCTCGCACGTTATCCTTCAGCGAGTTTGCTGTCTATCGCTAACGCGACTGGTGATTTGGAGACGCTGTATCTGAAGGTATTGCCACCCGCCAATATGATTGTCGACAAGCTTGAGAAGGATTCAAAGGTACCTGAAGAAAAAGACACTCCGCAAGGGTGATTTCAGGAATTAAGATTGTTTTTGTAAATAGATATTTTGGCTTCTTGATCCAAGCGTTAGGATTGTTTAGCCGAGGCTTTTTAGTTGGTAGATACATGTATATGTATTTTTACCGTATTGATGCCGTTGGCAAATTTTGAAGGAGAAAATCTTAATTGCTCGTTTGTGTATTCGTTGGTCAGCAAATCTTTTGAGTGATCAGCTCGTGTTGCGGGTTTTGCTAATCCCGTTGTATGCGCAACTTTGCTTTCAACCGATGTATGCTTCGATAGTCACTCCCGAATATTTTGGGTGCAATGAATCTGCCGATGAGCCCGTTGTTCCTTGATATTTCCATAAGTAAAATATCGAACGTGGGTTGTGTTCATGTGTACTTCCAGACTCTTGCTATTTACGGCACTCGTAGAGGCATCTATAGCAGAGGGAAGAGTTGATGTCCTTGTTTACTTTGCATCCTGTAGAACTCGTAGAGGCTTTTTTCGGAGCACGGTCCTTTGCCGTGTGTTGTGTCGTACCACCGTTCACCACGGGGCGTGGGCAAGGTTTACAAGGATGTGGTTTAGGCGCTCCGATCAACTGCAATGCTTTTCAAGGGATCAAAACTTAAGTTCTTATTAATAATAGAAAACGCGGAACTAAAGGGCGAAAAAAGGGAGAACCCTGCTTGAAAAGGAAAGGGAAACTAAACACTAGTAGATTGCTTAAGTATTGAAGGGGTTCTTCTCATCTTCTGGCTTGGTCACCGTGTCGGTGTTTTTCGGAGCGTCGTTGATTTCGCCAGAGGCTTGGGCAGCGATTGCCAGTGTCTTGCTGCCTCCTATGTCTTCTGCACCATCAGCTGCCGAAGCTTTTGCTGCCGAAGCTTGAGCTGTCGAAGTTTGTGCTGCCGAAGCTTCAAGGGCGAGGTCGGCTGACCTCTTCTTTGCTCCTCTGACGCGTTCTTCTTCCTTGTTACTGCGTGACGATGTCTTTGGCGGAAGGTCAGTAATTTCCTGCCTCAGGCCAAACTTAGCAGCAATCCTATGAAAGTCCCGATCACAATTTTCCGAGCGCGAGAAACTTCCATAGACTGTAGTGTTTGTCCCGTTGTTCCCAGGCATTTTCAGCTTGAGGTATGCATAGTGCGGTACATCCATGAACTTGGTATAAGCTGGTCTCCCGAGTATAGCGTGATACTGCGATTACCAGTTCACGACTTCGAACTCGATCTTTTCCTTCCTAAAATTATCGGGTTTGCCAAAGACGACGTTCAGGTAAACTTTGCCAAGAGAGTACGCCGGTGAAGTGGGGAGGATCCCATGGAAGCGGGTGTCTGATTCTTCTAGCATTCTCATGGTGATCCCCATACTCTTAATTGTGTCAAGGAATATCAGATTGAGTCCATTTCCACCATCCATGAAGATTTTGCTCATCTTGAATCCTCCGACCTGCGCCTCGACTACTAAGGCAGCGTGTCCTGGTTTTGGTATAGTCATCGGGTGATCCGCTCGGCTGAACGTGATGTTCTGAGACGACCACTCGACATACTCAGGGATGTTCGCCATGATGCTTTCTGCCAGGTTGATTTCTCGAGTGAGCTTCTTCATTTCTCTTCTTGAAACACTTGTCCTGTGAATCATACTCTTCTTCCCACGTGGTGGTGGAAATGCCTCGTTGGGTTGATGAGGCTGAGCCTGCTGGACCTGATGTTGCGGTGGTGGTGGTGGCGGCGGTAGCTGTTGTTGGCCTGCCTGCTGGATGAGTTTGTGCATGTCAATGAACTGCCGACAGTCCGTGAGCAAGTGGCTGGACTTCGTTTTACCGTCCTTGGAATCGGTGTACGAGTGCAAGTAACAGGGAGCGTTGATCTGCTCAGCGTAGGGCAGTTCGGGAGTCCTCTGTTGTCGTGGTTTATAGTTGCCACGGTTCCCAGAGTTGTTCCGATTACCATCCTGTCGATCATCTCGCCTGTCGTCATACCGATCGTCAGTACCCTGCGGCTACCAGGTTGTTGTCATCATAGCTGCGGCTCTTCCTTCTCTTGTTGCGATCCCTTCGACCACCCGAGTCGTGCTTCGGCTGGTCATCGTCTTCGTCGTCACTGCGCCGCCGTGGCTTTCGAACGTTGTCCTTGCCATCAGCCCAGCTGTTGGCGATTTCCATTAACATGGTTATGGTTTTTGCCTTTTTGCGTCCGAGTTCTTCTATGTAGCTTTCACGTCGGATGCCATCGCTAAAGGCGTCGATTGCTCTGTCGACAGATACGTCTTCTGCAGCGTTTAGGAGTTTGGTGAATCTCCCGATGTATGAGCGCATCGATTCCTTCTGCTTTTGCTGGCAATGTCGTAACTCTTCGATCCCGACGGGCCTTTTGTACGTTGCTTGGAAGTTGGCAACGAAAGCCTCTACTAGATCGTCCCATGATTTGATGGAACCCTTCGGCAGACCCCTTAACCAGGCTCGCGCTGAGTCCTTTAGGTAAAGCTGCAGGCACTGCATTGTTGCTTGCTGGTTCCCCTTGTGCAGAATCACAGTCTGCAGATAGTCATCTATCCAGGACCTTGGCTCCTGCTGCCCATCGTATTTTGCAGCGTCAGTAGGGGTGGGTTTGAACTTCCTGGGTGGCATCACCTCCCGAATTTTGTAGCTTAAACAATCGGCTCCCCTAAGCTTGCCATCGTTCTCCTGACTCTCATCCGAAGAATCACTGTCGTATTCCTCCCTGGCGGCGCGTCGCCGCCTTGCTTTGTCGATCCTGCTCTGGGTGATCTCGTCCCGAGCATCTCTCGCATGGTGCTTTGAGCCACTAGCTTGCAACATGGTCTTGTCCTTTCTCGGGACCAGATTGTCTCCCAATATCGCGAGACTTTCTAGGGCACCTCGGTGGGCTTGAGCCATGGAACCTTCAGGGCGCTGGTTGATGAGGTATGCAGCGAGATTGGCGGTTGCTCCCACGACGGTTTTTGGCCGTGGCATGCCCGCGGTATCTGTGGTCATGAAGGACTTGGTCAGATTCGATGTTATTTCTCTAGCATCGTCTTCCGAGAGCCTGGACATTCTTGATCGATGTTTGCCTTCCCCGTGAGTACTTCGAGAGGCGCTTCCTTACGAGCCCCTTCGTCGCTCGCTGGATCGGTCTGCCGCAGATAAGCGTCTCTCGAGGGTGGCTTGTTCCTTGGATAGTCGCTCCCGATTTTTCTCCAATATGGAACGGTAAGCATTGAGAGTGCCAACTGTGGTTCCTGCCGGAAGTGGCGTGTTGTTAAGCACGGCTGCCTTGGCTGCTGCCCACTCCTCCTCTGCGATGGTGTGGTCACTGTTGTTGTTGCTGGCGCTGTTCTCAAAACTAGCTCGCCTGCTGGAACGGGAGGTGCGATCTTCGTCTCCCCTGTTAGCAACATAAACTTGCTGGGGCGCCGCTCTTCGGGTGACTCCTCGGGCGATGCTGTCGACACTGTCCTCTCCCGATGAATACTTGGCATTGCAGATGAACGGTGTGTCGCTCGATCCCAGCCCGTGCCTGGTGTCACAATTCAAGCAGTAGTACGAGGTTGACTCCGAAAACGCGGGGTCGTCGGATCCAACCGACATGGAAGATGCCGAACGGGGAGTCGAGGGCGCGAGCGAACTCGGCGGGCTTGTCAGGCCAGCCGAAAGGTCGAGTGATGACGATGCGCTTGGGCTTGTCGATCCGGAGATGGGTGATTCCAGCAGCCGAAGGATTCCTTCCGAGTTGACGTTGTAGTGGACGCTCCCGAAGGTCATCTCCATGTTGCCTTGTAGATCGGAGAAGGTCGAGCGAGACAAGTCGCTCTGCGGAGAGAATTCATAGGAGCCGAAACGAATCGGGCTTCCCAGATGAGGCGATGATGGTGTTGATGAAGCTGCTGATGACATGACGGGCTCCGCCGATGTCCGATCTTGTGCCGACAGGGTTCCCACAGACGGCACCAATTTTCGAGGGTACTCCTCGGCAATGCCCTCCGATTGGGGCTTAGGGTTGATGGAATCCTGCAAGCTGACACGAGACATCGGTTCACAGACAAGCGGGGAGAGCGATTTACCCAGGTTCGGGGCCCTCGATGAGGTAAAACCCTTACGTCATGCCTGTCTATTCTTGATTATGAAGATAATGGGTTACAATGGGGTGCCGAATAGTTCGGCTGAGATCTCGTCGAGAGGCTAAGTGCTACGGCGACCTAGCTCTAGACTATTTGGTGGCTAAGGCTGCTAAGATTGATTGTGTCCCTCGGCAGCCCCTCTCCTAGCCTTTATATAGGAGGCCAGGTCTCAAGAGATCTAACCAAGTACGACTAGGTTTACAGCAGTTTTGGATCTAATCTTTCCTTGTTCGGCTGCTTCCTTGTCTTGCCCGTCAAGGATTCCTCTGGTGTGCCGTCCAGGTGGCCCATCTTGGCTCCAGGTGTCTTCATGGGCCTCCAATTAGTCAATACAGGATAGGGCAATGTCGGTTACCCGAAGGGTAATGCCCACGTCACAGGGGGATCCCTCCCCACGTCACGGCGCGGCTGTGGGCCCCCTCGCGCCGCCATATGGGGAGGGCCCCCTGCTGGCCTTCCTCGACTCCTCTTCGGTCTTCTGGAATACTCCGTGGAAAATAGGGCCGTGGGCTTTTGTTTCGTCCAATTTCGAGAAAATTTGTAAAACAACTTTTCTGAAATCAAAAACAGCAGAAAACAGGGACTGGCACTGTGGCATCTTGTTAATAGGTTAGTCCCATAAAATGCATAAAAACATTATAAAGTGTGAATAAAACATGTAAGTATTATCTTAAAACTAGCATGGAACATAAGAAATTATAGATACGTTGGAGACGTATCAGGCAGCTACCCCTCCTTTTGTAGAGGCACTGGCCCTCATCCCCACGGAAACTTGGGGAAGGGGTATCCGCAGACATGCAGAAGGAGGAAGACATCTATCCCTAGCTACACACATGAAATGGTGTGTCGCCAGAACCGGGCACCGGTTTTGAAACGCGTAAGATTGAGAGAAAACAACACATAATATATAAAAATAAGGACCACAAACACATTAAAGAGCTAGACACACAAGAACAAGACACTTAAGAAGTAAACCCACACACGAACAAGACAGTTAAACAACTATACCCAAACATACTAGACTATGAATTAATAATACTAGACACACACGAACTGGACACTCGATCGACACACGATGAGCTAGACACAGTAGATAGACACCCGAACTCGACACTGAAATTACTAAACACACACATACTAATCAGTCGATATATTCCTCATAGCTGGTGGTGTCCTCTCAAGCGGTAGTTGAGATGATGTCCAGCCACTGGTCGGAGTCAGGGTCGAGTGTCAATGCCTTTCCTTTGTCGTACTCCACTTTAGTGGCAGCCTTCATCTGCTGAATGTACTAGGACGTTGCCTAGAGGGGGGGTGAATAGGCGGTGTATACAAACTTCTACTTGAGAGCTAAACTAGGCGGAATAAAACTACACATGGGTTTACTAGTTTAGCTCAAAGCCTATCAACAAGGGGTTTGCCTAAGAGCACCAACAGCCTATGCTAGCATGATGAGCAACAAGGTGATAACAAGATAGGTATAGCATCAAGCATGATAGATATCACAATGTAAAGCACATAGGTAAAGGAGCTTGGGTTGAGAAGTAACCGGTGCACGAGGAGACGACGATGTATCCCGAAGTTCACACCCAAGGGTGCTACGTCTCCGTTGGAGCGGTGTGGAGGCACGAGGCACTCCAATGAGCCACTAGGGCCACCGTATTCTCCTCGAGCCTTTCCTCCAAGGGGGAAAGCCTCGATCCACTAAGGGACACTTGAGGGTGGTCACCGAACCCGTACAAGCTTGGGAAACTCCCAAGTATCAAGCTTGAGGCAACTCCACAACACGGAGGCTGTCAAGTACAAGGCCACAAGAGGCTACAACACGCCACACCGGCAACAAAGCCACCAAGACACCAACGCGCCACAACCGGCTCCAAAACCACAAAGGCTACCACACTCCACAAAGTCAACAACGCCACTAAGGCTACCACGCCACAAAGACGACAAGGCCACAAAGGCTACAAGGCCACAAAGGCTACAACACCACAAAGGCAATAAGGCCACTAAGGCAACAACACCACTAAGGTCAACATGCCCTCTACGAGACCAAAACCCCGGAGAGAACCCAAACCGATGCACCTAATGCAATGGCTAAGAACACCACTAAGATGCCCAAGTTCTTCTCTCCCAAATTCCAACAAAGCTACAAAAGCTATTGGGGGAATAAGGGAGGAAGAACAAAATAGAGGAGGAACACCAAATTACTCCAAGATCTAGATCTAGCAAGATCCCCTCACTTGGAGAGGGATTCAATTGGTGAAGCTCTAGATCTAGATCTCCTCTCTCCTTTCCCCCAAAAATATGCAAGAAATAGTGGGGGATCAAGAGGAGGAAGAAACAACTCAAGGTCAACAATGGAGGAGAGAGAATGAAGGGGAAGAAGTGTTTGGGTCGGAGGTGGAAGAGAGGTATAAATAGGGGGGCCAAAATATATCTGTTGGAGGCAGAAAAACGGTCAGATTCGCCCCAAGCGGTACTACCGCTTTGGTAAGTGACACGCGTACAGCATGCGACCGTTGGGAACCCCAAGTGGAAGGTGTGATGCGTACAGCAGTAAGTTTCCCTCAGTAAGAAACCAAGGTTTATCGAACCAGTAGGAGCCAAGAAGCACGTTGAAGGTTGATGGCGGCGGAGTGTAGTGCGGTGCAACACCAGGGATTCCGGCGCCAACGTGGAACCTGCACAACACAACCAAATTACTTTGCCCCAACGTGACAGTGAGGTTGTCAATTTCACCGGCTTGCTGTAACAAAGGATTAGATGTATAGTGTGGATGATGATGTTTGCAGAAAACGGTAGAACAAGTATTGCAGTAGATTGTATTCGATGTAAAAGAATGGACCAGGGTCCACAGTTCACTAGTGGTGTCTCTCCCATAAGAAATAGCATGTTGGGTGAACAAATTACAGTTGGGCAATTGACAAATAAAGATGGCATGACAATGCACATACATGTTATGAGGAGTAGTGTGAAATTCAATTGGGCATTACGACAAAGTACATAGACCGCTATCCAGCATGCATCTATGCCTAAAAAGTCCACCTTCAGGTTATCATCCGAACCCCTTCCAGTATTAAGTTGCAAACAACAGACAATTGCATTAAGTATGGTGCGTAATGTAATCAACACAAATATCCTTAGACATAGCATTGATGTTTTATCCCTAGTGGCAACATCACATCCACAACCTTAGAACTTTCTATCACTGTCCCAGATTTAATGGAGGCATGAACCCACTATCGAGCATAAATACTCCCTCTTGGAGTTACAAGTAACGACTTGGCCAGAGCCTCTACTAATAACGGAGAGCATGCAAGATCATAAACAACACATAGATGATAGATTGATAATCAACATAACATAGTATTCCATATTCATCGGATCCCAACAAACGCAACATGTAGCATTACAAATAGATGACCTTGATCATGTTAGGCAGCTCACAAGATCCAACAATGATAGCACAATGAGGAGAAGACAACCATCTAGCTACTGCTATGGAACCATAGTCTAGGGGTGAACTACTCACACATCACTCCGGAGGCGACCATGGCGGTGAAGAGTCCTTCGGGAGATGATTCCCCTCTCCGGGAGGGTGCCGGAGGCGATCTCCTGAATCCCCCGAGATGGGATTGGCGACGGCGGCGTCTCTGGAAGGTTTTCCGTATCGTGGCTCTCGGTACTGGAGTTATTATCGACGAAGGCTTCTTATAGGCGGAAGGGTAGGTTTAGGGGCGACACGAGGGGCCCACACGCTAGGGTCGTGCGGCAAGGGGCTGGGCCGCGCTGCCCTGTTGTGTGGCCGCCTCGTCGCCCCACTTCGTTTCCCTCTCGGTCTTCTGGAAGCTTCGTGGAAAAATAAGATCCTGGGTGTTGATTTCGTCCAATTCCGAGAATATTTCCTTACTAGGATTTCTGAAACCAAAAACAATAAAACAAAGAATCGGCTCTTCGGCATCTTGTTAATAGGTTAGTGCCAGAAAATGCATAAATATTACATAAAGTATGTATAAAACATGTAGTTATTGTCATAAAACAAGCATGGAACATACGAAATTATCGATACGTTGGAGACGTATCAGCATCCCCAAGCTTAGTTCCTACTCGTCCCCGAGTAGGTAAACGATAACAAAGATAATTTCTGAAGTGACATGCTATCATAATCTTGATCAATACTATTGTAAGCACATGTAATGAATGCAGCAATTCGAAGCAATGGTAAAGACAATGAGTAAACAACTGAATCATATAGCAAAGACTTTTCATGAATAGTACCTTCAAGACAAGCATCAATAAGTCTTGCATAAGAGTTAACTCATAAAGCAATAAATTCAAAGTAAAGGCATTGAAGCAACACAAAGGAAGATATAAGTTTCAGCAGTTGCTTTCAACTTGTAACATGTATATCTCATGGATATTGTCAACATAAAGTAATATGATGAATGCAATAGGTAAATATGTAAGAATCAATGCACAGTTAACACAAGTGTTTGCCTCTAAGATAGAAGGAAGTGGGTAAACTGACTCAACATAAAAGTAAAAGAAAGGCCCTTCGAAGAGGGAAGCATTGATTGCTATATTTGTGCTAGAGCTTTTATTTTGAAAACAAGAAACAATTTTGTCAACGGTAGTAATAAAGCATATACATGTATTATGTATAAGATATCCTACAAGTTGCAAGCCTCATGCATAGATTACCAATAGTGCCCGCACCTTGTCCTAATTAGCTCGGATTTACATGGATTATCATCGCAATACATATGTTTTAACCAAGTATCACAAAGGGGTACCTCTATGCCGCCTGTACAAAGGTCTAAGGAGAAAGCTCGCATTGGATTTCTCGCTTTTGATTATTCTCAACTTAGACATCCATACCGGGACAACATAGACAATAGATAATGGACTCCTCTTTAATGCATAAGCATTCAACAACAAATAATATTCTCATAAGAGATTGAGGATTGTTGTCCAAAACTGAAACTTCCACCATGGATCATGGCTTTAGTTAGCGGCCCAATGTTCTTCTCTAACAATATGAATACTCAAACCATTCAACTCATGATAAATCACCCTTACTTCAGACAAGACGAACATGCATAGCAACTCACATGATATTCAACAAAGATAGTTGATGGCATCCCCAGAAACATGGTTATCGCTCAACAAGCAACTTAATAAGAAATAAGATACATAAGTAAATATTCAATACCACAATAGTTTTTAAGCTATCTTTCCCATGAGCTATATATTGCAAAGACAAAGAATAGAAATTTTAAAGGTAGCACTCAAGCAATTTACTTTGGAATGGCAGAGAAATACCATGTAGTAGGTAGGTATGGTGGACACAAATGGCATAGTTTTTGGCTCAAGGATTTTGGTTGCACGAGAAGTAATCCCTCTCAATACAAGGCTTAGGCTAGCAAGGTTATTTGAAGCAAACACAAGTATGAACCGGTACAGCAAAACTCACATAAAAACATATTGCAAGCATTATAAGACTCTACACTGTCTTCCTTGTTGTTCAAACCGTTACTAGAAAATATCTAGACCTTAGAGAGACCAATCATGCAAACCAAATTTTAGCAAGCTCTATGTATTTCTTCACTAATAGGTGCAAGGTATATGATGCAAGAGCTTAAACATGATCCATATGAGCACAACAATTGCCAAGTATCAAATTATTCAAGACATTATACCAATTACCACATGTAGCATTTTCTGTTTCCAACCATATAACAATTAACGAAGCAGTTTCAACCTTCGCCATGAACATTATGAGTAAAGCTAAGAACATATTTGTCCATATGCAACAGCGGAGCGTGTCTCTCTCCCACACAATGAATGCTAGGATCCAACTTTATTCAAACAAAACAAAAAAAAAAAAAACAGACGCTCCAAGTAAAGCACATAAGATGTGATGGAATAAAAATATAGTTTCACTAGAGGAACCTGATAATGTTGTCGATGAAGAACGGGATGCCTTGGGCATCCCCAAGCTTAGATGCTTGAGTCTTCTTGAAATATGCAGGGATGAACCACCGGGGCATCCCCAAGCTTAGAGCTTTCACTCTCCTTGATCATATTGTATCATCCTCCTCTCTTGATCCTTGAAAACTTCCTCCACACCAAACTCAAAACAACTCATTAGAGGGTTAGTGCATAATCAAAATTCACATGTTCAGAGGTGACATAATCATTCTTAACACTTCTGGACATTGCACAAAGCTACTGAAAGTTAATGGAATAAAGAAATCCATCAAACATAGCAAAACAGGCAATGCGAAATAAAAGGCAGAATCTGTCAAAACAGAACAGTCCGTAAAGACGAATTTTTTAGGTGCACCAGACTTGCTCAAATGAAAAATATCAAATTGAATGAACGTTGCGTACATATCTGAGGATTACTCACATAAATTGGCAGATTTTTCTGAGTTATCTACAGAGAATACTGCTCAAATTCGTGACAGCAAGAAATCTGTTTCTACGCAGTAATCCAAATCTAGTATGAACCTTACTATCAAAGACTTTACTTGGCACAACAATGCAATAAAATAAAGATAAGGAGAGGTTGCTACAGTAGTAACAACTTCCAAGACTCAAATATAAAACAAAGGTGCAGAAGTAAAATCATGGGTTGTCTCCCATAAGCGCTTTTCTTTAACGCCTTTCAGCTAGGCGCAGAAAGTGTGTATCAAGTGTTATCAAGAGGTGAAGCATCAACATCATAATTTGTTCTCATGATAGAATCAAAAGGTAACTTCATTCTCTTTCTAGGGAAGTGTTCCATACCTTTCTTGAGAGGAAATTGATATTTAATATTGCCTTCCTTCATATCAATAATAGCACCAACAGTTCGAAGAAAAGGTCTTCCCAATATAATGGGACAAGATGCATTGCATTCAATATCCAAGACAACAAAATCAATAGGGACAAGGTTATTGTTAACCATAATACGAACATTATCAATCCTCCCCAAAGGTTTCTTTGTAGAATTATCAGCAAGATTAACATCCAAATAACAAATTTTCAATGGTGGCAAGTCAAGCATATTATAGATTTTCCTAGGCATAACGGAAATACTTGCACCAAGATCACATAAAGCATTACAATCAAAATCATTGACCTTCATCTTTATGATGGGCTCCCAACCATCCTCTAACTTCCTAGGAATAGAAGTTTCACGGTTTAATTTATCTTCTCTAGCTTTTATGAGAGCATTTGTAATATGTTTCGTAAAGGCCAAATTTATAGCACTAGCATTAGGACTTTTAGCAAGTTTTTGAAAGAATTTTATAACTTCAGAGATGTGACAATCATCAAAATCTAAACCATTATGATCTAAAGCAATGGGATCATTGTCCCCAATATTGGAAAAAAATTCAGCAGTTTTATCACAAGTAGTTTCAGCAGTTTTAGCAGTTTCAGGCAGTTTTACAAGTTTTGCATTAGGAATGGAAACATTGCCAACATCAATTATTTTACCATTGCTAGTGGTGGTAATAGTCCAAACTTTAGCTACATTATTATCTTTAGCATTTTCTTCTTTCTCCCACCTAGCACGCAATTCGGCCATCAATCTTATATTCTCATTAATTCTAACTTGGATGGCGTTTGCTGTAGCAAATGACTTAATATCTTTATCTTCATTAGGTATAACTTTCGATTTCAAAAGATCAACATCAACAGCAAGACTATCAACTTTAGAAGCAAGAATATCAATTTTCCCAAGCTTTTCTTCAACAGATTTGTTAAAAGCAGTTTGTGTATTAATAAATTCTTTAAGCATGGCTTCAAGACCAGGGGGTGTATTCCTATTATTGTTGTAAGAATTCCCATAAGAATTACTATAACCCTTACCATTATTATAAGGATATGGCCTATAGTTGTTACTAGAATTATTCCGATAAGCATTGTTGTTGAAATTATTATATTTAATGAAGTTCACATCAACATGTTCTTCTTGGGCAACCAATGAAGCTAACGGAACATTATTAGGATCAACATTAGTCCTACCATTCACGAGCATAGACATAATAGCATCAATCTTATCACTCAAGGAGGAGGTTTCTTCGACAGAATTTACCTTCTTACCTTGTGGAGCTCTTTCCGTGTGCCATTCAGAGTAATTAATCATCATATTATCGAGAAGCTTTGTTGCGGCGCCTAGAGTGATGGACATAAAGGTACCTCCAGCAGCTGAATCCAATAGGTTCCGTGAAGAAAAATTCAGTCCTGCATAAAAGGTTTGGATGATCATTCAAGTAGTCAGTCCATGGGTAGGGCAATTTTTAACCAAAGATTTCATTCTTTCCCATGCTTGGGAAACATGCTCATTATCCAATTGCTTAAAATTCGTTATGCTACTTCTCAAAGATATAATTTTAGCAGGAGGATAATATCTACCAATGAAAGCATCCTTACATTTAGTCCATGAATCAATACTATTTTTAGGCAAAGATAGCAACCAATCTTTAGCTCTTCCTCTTAATGAGAAAGGAAACAATTTTAATTTTATAATTTCACCATCTACATCCTTATACTTTTGCATTTCACATAGTTCAACAAAATTATTAAGATGGGCAGCAGCATCATCAGAACTAACACCAGAAAATTGCTATCTCATAACAAGATTTAGTAAAGCAGGTTTAATTTCAAAGAATTCTGCTGTAGTAGCAGGTGGAGCAATAGGTGTGCATAGGAAATCATTATTATTTGTGTTTGTGAAGTCACACAACTTAGTATTTTCAGGAGTACCCATTTTAGTAATAGTAAATAAAGCAAACTAGATAAAGTAAATGCAAGTAACTAATTTTTTTGTGTTTTTAATATGGCAAACAAGATAGTAAATAAAGTAAAGCAAGTAACTAATTTTTTTTGTATTTTGATATAATGCAGCAAACAAAGTAGTAAATAAAAATAAAGCAAGACAAAAACGAAGTAAAGAGATTGGAAGTGGAGACTCCCCTTGCAGCTTGTCTAGATCTCCCCGGCAACGGCGCCAGAAATTTAGCTTGACACGCGTACAACACGCGACCGTTGGGAACCCCAAGTGGAAGGTGTGATGCGTACAGAAGTAAGTTTCCCTCAGTAAGAAACCAAGGTTTATCGAACCAGTAGGAGCCAAGAAGCACGTTGAAGGTTGATGGCGGTGGAGTGTAGTGCGGCGCAACACCAGGGATTCCGGCGCCAACGTGGAACCTGCACAACACAAACAAATTACTTTGCCCCAACGTGACAGTGAGGTTACCAATCTCACCGGCTTGCGGTAACAAAGGATTAGATGTATAGTGTGGATGATGATGTTTGCAGAAAACAGTAGAACAAGTATTGCAGTAGATTGTATTCGATGTAAAAGAATGGACCGGGGTCCACAGTTCACTAGTGGTGTCTCTCCCATAAGAAATAGCATGTTGGGTGAACAAATTACAGTTGGGTAATTGACAAATAAAGATGGCATGCCAATGCACATACATGTTATGAGGAGTAGTGTGAAATTCAATTGGGCATTACGACAAAGTACATAGACCGCTATCCAGCATGCATCTATGCCTAAAAAGTCCACCTTCAGGTTATCATCCGAACCCCTTCCAGTATTAAGTTGCAAACAACAGACAATTGCATTAAGTATGGTGCGTAATGTAATCAACACAAATATCCTTAGACATAGCATTGATGTTTTATCCCTAGTGGCAACAGCACATCCACAACCTTAGAACTTTCTATCACTGTCCCAGATTTAATGGAGGGATGAACCCACTATCGAGCATAAATACTCCCTCTTGGAGTTACAAGTAACGACTTGGCCAGAGCCTCTACTAATAACGGAGAGCATGCAAGATCATAAACAACACATAGATGATAGATTGATAATCAACATAACATAGTATTCCATATTCATCGGATCCCAACAAACGCAACATGTAGCATTACAAATAGATGATCTTGATCATGTTAGGTAGCTCACAAGATCCAACAATGATAGCACAATGAGGAGAAGACAACCATCTAGCTACTGCTATGGACCCATAGTCCAGGGGTGAACTACTCACACATCACTCCGGAGGCGACCATGGCGGTGAAGAGTCCTCCGGGAGATGATTCCCCTCTCCGGCAGGGTGCCGGAGGCAATCTCCTGAATCCCCCGAGATGGGATTGGCGGCGGCGTCTCTGGAAGGTTTTCCGTATCGTGGCTCTCGGTACTGGAGTTATTATCGACGAAGGCTTCTTATAGGCGGAAGGGTAGGTTTAGGGGCGACGCGAGGGGCCCACACGCTAGGGCCGCGCGACAAGGGGCTGGGCCGCGCCACCCTGTTGTGTGGCCGCCTCGTCGCCCCACTTCGTTTCCCTCTCGGTCTTCTGGAAGCTTCGTGGAAAAATAAGATCTTGGGCGTTGATTTCGTCCAATTCCGAGAATATTTCCTTACTAGGATTTCTGAAACCAAAAACAGCAGAAAACATCAACTGGCTCTTCGGCATCTTGTTAATAGGTTAGTGCCGGAAAATGCATAATTATTACATAAAGTATGTATAAAACATGTAGGTATTGTCATAAAACAAGCATCGAACATAAGAAATTATCGATACGTTGGAGACGTATCAGTAAGCGGTACTATCGCTCGGATTCGAAATCCTCACAGAACTTATCCACGTGGAAACATTGCGGTACTACCGCTTGCGGTACCGCTTGAGGTACCGCAATGGCCTCCAGGGGTTATAGGATCCCAAGCGGTACCGAAGCGGTACCGAGGCGGTAGTGTCGTAAGTTATGTTACGGTACTTATGCGGTACCGGGGCGGTACTACCGCTCAAGGTACCACAAAGGTACCATAACCTGTTCTGTGGGACTTTTTAATTGCAATGTAAAATCCATAACTCGAGCTAGGAAACTCGGAATGACATGAAACCAATTTTGACGGAAAGAGGACGACGAGAGCTATCACTACAAAAAGAGTGAGTGATGATTTTCTCATGTTCGTAGAGGTGTAACCTCTCAATATGGTATATCGGGAAAATCATCACCCTCACACATGCAACATGCGATGCATCCGGAATCCGTTTCCGATGAGCTAGAGGTTGTCATGAGTGTGAACACAAGCTCTAACCCATCTCATGGATAAGAATCAAGAACAACCAAGAAACACGATGCAATGCATGCAAGGTTTGAGATCTCTCTGATGATGCGACTTACTATCCTATCGAGCACAAACCTTAACCTTGCGCGTTCCTCTCGAGTCGGCAAGCTCCATCTTCATCCTCTTCATCATTGTACATGCCACCGTCTTCCTCCAACATACACGCCACCGTCTTCTTCGATCTTGTACGCACGCCACCATCTTCATCCATCTTCATCTTCAACATGGTCTTCGTCTCTCTTCGGCACCGTCTTCATCGTACTCGATCTTCTCCATCTTGCAACCTTGAAACCAACACATGGCTATGGACACGACCTAAGATAGATTCTCAATACAACCGTTAGTCCATAGGGATTGTCATCAGTTACCAAAACCACACTTGGGGTAATGGACATGTTCTTTCATCTGCCTCTTTGCCGCCCTCGCCACTCCCCTCTCCACCTTCTTCTCCATGCAGAATGCGCGCGTGGTTGCCACGTCTTTGGGATTGTCTCTCTGCCACTGTGCCATGATCGAACCGCTCTTCTGCCTCGGCGATGGCAATCCACAGCTTCCCTTGGCGGTGGCGCCGTACATCCTCTTGTGAGGCATGTAGCAGCTCCGGAGCGAGACTCTCGGCTTGCGCCAGAACCTGACCTCCGGGAAGTTCATGTGGTGGCGCGGTCGGGTAAACCTCCATGTCATAGCATCGTATGCACGAGCATCTCCTCAATGGTGTTGAAGTTGCCAAGCCACACATGAACCCTGGCGGCGGAGATTTCAGCCGCGAAATGGCCCCTAAGCCGCAAGTGGACACCTACGAAGCCCGTGGAGCTATCGTTGGCACGACGGCGAGGAGGCATCTCCATGCCAGCGGAGGAGGGAGGCTTCAGTGGTGGTGTTGGAGGAGAAGTGCTGGTGGCGTTGTTGGAGGATGCCCGAAACATGGCTATATGTAGGGACGCGAGGGCTGAAATGATGGGAAAAAGGGGCGGGAAAGAAGAGGGGGTGTTTGTTGTGTTCTTTTGTAACTGCACATGACAAAGATGGGCTTTGCCGGTTTATTTCGATAAGACACAATTGTCGATCGTCCTGGATTTTCATCCTGGCACCAACTTTTAAGGATTGCGTTGTGGACCGTTTAGATTGTGCGGATCTTACTATAACTGACCGATTTGCGGGTGTGGATAGTCAGTCCGGGGGTGTTTTAGCGTTAGACACGGCTGAATTTAGAACCCTAGGATACCGTTTAGAACGACAGGATGCTCTGGATCACCATACTTTGGGTCTTTTTTTCGTGGAAATAATCTATTTCAATATAAGGTAGTTTGGTGGTGCCCAACGTGCAGAAAAATTAATTATGCTCATATGTGTACTTTTCGCTCTTATGTAAAAGTTGTGTGGCATGTTTGATCTTAGCTTAAGTGGACCTGCTCAGCCCAGAAAATAGCACGGGCCATCAGTATTCTGTGCCTGGCCTAGCGCCATGAAAGGCCCTTTGGCCTGAGCTCGAAGCCGTTGATCTTGTTCATAACACAAGCGGGGCTGAAATCTATCACCAGTTGCAACCTAGTGAAGTGGTGGGTGACATGGGCTTCTTGCTTGCAGACCAGGGTGGGGTTGCATGCTCTTTGAGTATTCCTATAATACATCTATAACCATGAGAAAAAGTTAATTAAATAAAGAAAATAGAACACTTTACATAATATCATTGGAATATCTTGCTGCTTCTTCGCAACTCTAGGGGATTGTGGCAATATCTTATACATATTACCATGGATGCATAATTTTTCGTAATATGTAATAATTATTGCAACACAATGAAGTTGAGGCAAAAAGCCACCCCATTATACCAATACATATTTTGTCACAATAGGAAGCCAATTTTTGCAACAAAATTTTAACTAGCACCACATGTCACTATATGTCCAAATATTACCACAACGAGTTGCTTTGTTGAAATAACTAGTATCTATTTGCAACAAAATGATTATTTCATGCAACGTGGCGCACCTGTTGTAATATCGCTACCATAATTTAGTTTGTGGAAATATGTGGCTTCTATGCAACAAAAGTTGTACTTAGCGCGACGAAATAAAACGGTGGCAATATATGGAGCTTATTACCATGAACTAGAATTTTGTGGTAACATCGCATTTTATTTCAACGAAAGATGGTTTTTGCAATAAATTTTGTTGCAACAGACCAGAATTCATGTAGTGTCTCCACCTTCTTCTCCTGGTAGAATGCGCGCGTGGTTGCCACCTCTTCGGGATGGTCTCTCCACCACTCCGCCATGAACCGCTCGTCGGCCTCGGCAATGGAAATCCGTAGTTGCCCTTGGTGGTCGAGTTTTTGTTGTAGTTTTTCTAACTCGCATGTGAAACAACTAAGCTTATATTGATATGCTTATAGGGCTGTTGCCGAGACTTGCGTAGTAATCGGCTCCGTGCCGTTCATGGCTCTTGTGGCTCTGTCCCATGCTTCCTGCGACAGCTCTCCGCGTGAGATCTACGGGATCTACGTAAGGGTTGCCCAAATCGTCGAAAGCCTCGGACTCTTCATCAGCTTCACGGCATGCTCTTGTGATTACACAAATCTGGTGATATGTTGTAGTTGTGTTTTCGTTGAACTCAGGATAGGTGACACCGTCGTATAGCTCGGCGAAGACCTCCCTGTTAACGGTGGAGTTGTTGGTGTTGGTGAAGTCGAAGTTGGTGAAGTTTTCCGAGTCGCTATCTTGACATAGATCGGTTTCTGCGAACAACCCGAAAGTCATATCACCGAACAAATCGGCGACTGCCCCGTCGTCGGCGGGCTTGGTAAAGCATGGTGGTGAAACTTCTTCGTCACCTGACTCGACGGACGATGTTGACGATCCCGAGTAATCAGAATCGACCGCCAACGGTCCCAAAAAAATCGGTGCCGGAAGACGATGCAATCCTTCTTTCCCGACAAGGAAGTGGAAGCTCCCGAAAGTCATCTCCGTCGACTCCTCCAGATCGTCATATGCATGCAAACGGGTGGGAGGGTGAGGAACAAAATCGGCGAGATCGGGTGATACGGGGTGGCTTTTGGACACCTCCTCCTCAAGACCGACAAGCCCTCCTCGTGGCCCCATGACACGAGCTCGGGCCAAAGCTATACACCAAGAGGTGAATTCGCTCCTTTCCACGTATACATTTGATACCTCATTGGATGGCATACTACTTCATGCGGATACGCTGTGTTCAATCAGGTACATCGATCAAGACACAAGCCAGGGAGGCCAAGCCAATGGAGAGGGAGCTGAAGATGAAGAACATGAAGCTCCAGCGCCCCAGCCGGAAGTTCCGCCCCCAGGACCGGAACTTCCGCCCAGATGCTCCCAAGATGCTGTTCAGCGGCCAGGAAAGAGGATCCAGCCGGAACTTCCGTCCCCAAGGACCGGAACTTCCGCCCAAGTTCCGCCCCAGTTCCGGAAACGCGCCAAAACGCCCCGGGATGTTACTGCAAGGAAATCGGTCGTTTTCGGAACTAGGCCGGAAGTTGGCCGGAAGTACCGCCCCGACCGGAAGTTCCGCCCCCAAGGACCGGAACTTCCGCCCAGATGCCTCCCAGATGCTGTCCAATACCCTGTGAAGAGAATCCAGCCGGAACTTCCGCCCCGAACGTCCGGAACTTCCGCCTGCACGACTTTCAGCTCAAACGGCACGTTTTGGCCTGTAACTTACCCCTTCGCCCCACCAACTATAAATAGCTATGTTGGCTCAGATCTGAGATTAGACTTGTTGTGATATTAAACATAAGCTTTGCTCCTCCCTATGGGAAACCCTTCTAGATCCAAATCTATGAAGTTATCAAGACTCTTCTAAGGAATTGGTCTCTTCCATTCTAGGTATTCTAGTGTTTGTGGATCTTTTGCTTTTGCAATTCTATCTATTTGCACTCTTTGCCTCTTTGGAACTCTACCAATTGCTTATCAATCTTTTGTGAGGGATTCTACTCCTTGTGGGTCTTTGCCTTGCAATTCCATTGGGTTGGTGTATCGGGCCAACGAAGAACAACCGATTGTGTGTGTGTGTTGCGTTTGTATCTTCGATCCACCCCGCTTTCCACCGTGTTCTTCGTGTTCCTCCACCTCCCCCACGAATCCCATCCAAATCCGGGAAGATCGGGCCTCCCCTAGGGCTTAGCCCTTATCATATGGTATCAAGAGCTCCTTGGTTGACACGGATTTGACCCCCACACCCCCAAAATTTTCTTGAGAAATTTTTCGAAAATCCCAAAAAATAGCCCCAAATTGGCGTTGGTTGGATTTCGCGATTTGTTGAGTTTTGGGTAGTTTTGCTCCAATAGAAACTTGTCTTTGGTGTTGATCTACAATTCCCCCACCTTCCCACAGCTTCTAGTGCTATATTTTCCTCAAGTTCGAAGCATTTCGGACCGGATTTCCGCCCAAATCGACGAACAGCCCGCAGATCTGATTGCGACCGGAAGTTCTGCCCCTCAGGACCGGAAGTTCCGGCTGGCCGAATTTTTCACAGCTACCTTTGTTTTTCATTTTGGCACCACCCCTTTTGTGTTTGGACCTCGGTTTTGCATGACATTTCAGCTACCACAAGCTTCCGCAACATCAACAACGACGACGGCATCCCGAGGATCCAAGAGGTTCATTTGACACCATCCACCACCATAGCAAGTTCAAGATCGTCGGCCACCATCATCAAGTGGTATAACTTGCCCCTACCTTGTAACCCTAGCCTCTTTTGCGTACCTTTCCCATCGAGAGTGGCTTTCTAGTGTTGCGAAGCATTGCGCAAGCGTCCCGACCGTGAGGGTGTGCGTGTGTTGAGCAAAGCTACGAAGCAAGCTCGTTGTGAAAAGATAAGCAAAAGAAGTGTGACATACTTACATAGATAGTAGTATCCTTACATAGTGAAAAAAAGGAAGAGTATGTGTGACACCTATACACAAAAGAGTCCAAAGCTTATAAGCAAAAGAGAGAAAAGAGAAGAGAGGCGTTTGCGTAAATCTTGTTGCTTCTCAATTTTGCAACCAAGCCACGGTCTCTCTTGCGTTAGCGTGACACCGAGCAAGTAGTCTTTGTTAGAACCAATTTTGTTCGTGCTCATTTTCCCGTCGCGCTAACCCCATTTTGTCCCACGTGTGTGTTCCACCTTGTGTATGCCTTTTGTGATCACCGCTTTTGACTTGTGACTTTTGGATCTTACCCACTTTTGACAATAGACTTTTCGTTTGGTTTTTCCATTTGGCTTTCCACATCCATACCTAATACCATATAGAGTTCTTAGCCTTTTGCGTGTGTTTTTGTGTGTATAACCGGTTGTTCCTCACCTTGACACACCTTTCCAATTTTGTTGTGAGTCTTTGACTTACTTGTGAGTTTTCCTCTAACTCCCACAACATAGTTCTAGTTTTAGTTTTTAACCATGTCTAGTGGAGAGGGGAACCAACTACCAATGACAAGGCACCAACATTGGATAGCTACTCAAGTCGTCAACAAGAGCATATATGATCTTACGGAAAGGATAGACGAGACCGTCATACGCTATGAAGAACGAGCTCAAGTGCAAAGAAGGGATCTAAATGTCCAAGTGCAAGACCTCCATGACAAGCTTGATGCTCCAGGCCATGATATGAAGGCCACACTAGCCACTCAAGGTCAACAAAACATGGCGAGAATGAGAATACAAGAAGAAAGGATGGCACGCCTTGAACAAGCTATTGCCAACATCGCTAACAATCGAAGCCAACACTCAAGGTCTCCGCGCTCTCATAGTTCAAGGCATCGAACTCTGTCGCCATCTCATCATGCCTCTAATGAAGACCCACACAACCATAATGTGGATGCTCAAGTACTTCAATGACAAGCTCAATAGGTGGAGCAAGAAAGAGCTCAACTTGAACAAGAAAGGCTACAACAAGCAAATCATGAAGCTCAATTCCAAGAGGAACAACAACGTCTTCGTCATGATCAAGATCTCCTTCATGCACGTGAGCAAGAACGTCGTCGCCGTGAGCAAGAGGCACATCAACAACAAGGACAACCTCGCCCATCTCAAGTGGCAAATGAACAAGAAGTGAACCAAGAACGCCAAATCATCAATATTGATGCTCCTCAAGATGATGGCGCAAGAAGGAACAACATGGACAATAGAAGACACAATCCTTTCAATCATCGAGCTCTTCAAGCACCTCGTGCCCATCAAGGTGAAGAAAATCACCACAATGAAGACGAAGCACCAAGTGAAGCTAGTGTAAGGCAACACCCTCGGCAACCTCTTGGAAGGCGTCCTCCTCCTCCAAACCGCCGCAATGATGACGAGGATCTTCATCAATAACCTCGAAACCATAATGAGGATCAAGAGGATGCAAGACCAATACATCAACGCAATGACCGTAATGAGGAAGAAATATTTGGGAAGCTAAAGTTCACCATGCCCAAGTCCCAAGGAGAAGAAGACCCCGATGCATACTTGTCTTGGGTCCTCAAGGTTGACAAGATCTTCCGCATCCACAACTTCTCCGAAGCAAAGAAAGTTGCCATGACATCACTTGAATTTGAAGGATATGCAAATGTTTGGTGGGAAGAAGTAAACAAGAAGCGTGCTAAAGAAGACTTAGATCCCATTGACACATGGGAAGAGATGCAAGAAGTCATGCACACCCGCTTTGTGCCTACCCACCACAAACGTGACCTCTTCAACAAGCTCACTCAACTCAAGCAAAGCTTCAAGTCTGTTGAGGAGTATTACAAGGAGATGCACATGACCATGATGAGTGTGAATGTGGATGAGCGAGAAGAGCAAACAATGGCAAGATTCTTGAATGGATTGAACATTCTCGTCAAGAGGATAGTGGAATTCTTGCCTTACAAAAACATGGTTGAGTTACTCCATCAAGCAACAAGGGCCGAGCGCCAAGTGCGAGAAGACTTAGCAAGTGCAAAGACAAAGACCTTCTTCGCTGCAAGAAATGCAACGAATGCCTCCTCAAGCATCAAGAACACAAGTGCACTTTCCTCCAAGGATCCTCCAAAGCAAACAAGAAGTGCCATCAAGACAACAAGCTTCAAGCCGGAGCAATCAACTATGTCCTCCAAAGCTTCCACCGGATCTAGTAACATCACTTGCTTCAAGTGTGGTGCCCAAGGACATAAATCCTTTGAATGCAAGAACACAAGAGTTATGATAACTCGAGATGATGGAGATGTGGAGTACTTAAGTGAAGGAGAATATGAAGCCCTAGTGCAAGCCGCAACCAATCTTGAAGATGATGAATTGGAAGACCAAGAGCAAGTCCTATGTATGCATGATGCAAGCCCATCACTTGTGGTGACCAAAGTCTTGACAACCCATGCACTCCCCAATGAAGACCAAAGAGGCAACATCTTCCAAACAAGAGCCGGAATCAATGGCAAGTCAATCAAAGTCATCATCGAAGGAGGTAGTTGCCACAACCTTGCAAGCACCGAACTATGCTCCAAGTTCAACCTCCCGCTCCGGAAACACCCCCACCCTTACCATGTGCAATGGCTAAGTGACAATGGAAATGTGAAGATCCAACACACCGTCACAATATCCTTCAAGATCGGCGCCTATGAAGACACCGTTGATTGTTATGTCGTGCCTATGACGGTGTGCCACATGCTACTTGGTCGCCCTTGGCAATATGACAAGAAAGCAAACCATGATGGCTACACAAATGCCTATAGCTTCAAGGTCGACGACAAGACCTACATCATATGCCCAATGACTCCTAGCCAAGTAATTGCGGACAATGCAAAGGCTCTAGCGAGGGCTAAGGAAGCCACTATCACTAGTGAGTTGAGAGGTGAGAGAGTGATCCACCAAAAAGAGAGTGAGCGCCACAAGCCATATGTGAGCGAGATGAAGAGTGTCCTCTTAGCTACCAAAAGTGAGATGAGAGAAGTGCACCACAACCCATCCACCAAATTGCACTATGTGCTCATTTGCAAGGGACCACCCTCAGAGACTAACAACTTAACAATACTTCCTTCATCTTTGTTGTCTCTTTTGAAGGAATTTCAAGATGTTTTCCCCGACGAACTCCCTCATGGACTACCACCACTTCGCGGAATCGAGCGATGCATCGACCTTATACCCGGCACCCCTCTACCAAACCGCGCTGCCTACCGCACCAACCCCGAAGACACAAAGGAAATTCAAAGGCAAATTCAAGATCTCCTCAAAAAAGGGTACGTCCTTGTGCGGTTCCGGTCATACTTGTGCCTAAACCGGATGATTCGCAAAAGAATGTGTATGGATTGTCGCCCTATCAATGCCATTACCGTTCGATACCGTCATCCCATTCCGCGTTTAGATGACTTGCTTGATGAGTGATACGTGTCGTCGTGGTGAATGAGCAGATGCCATGGGATGGCTTGAGTTGGGGCCGAATGGACGCTAGAGGATTCGGGGGAGGGTTTGTGATTAGATGGGATGAACTTCCGGATGCTTTCCTCAAGAACTCAGCCAAAGGCAGTGATACAAGAAGAAACACACAAGGAAGAAATCTGCTCTAGATCACTATCTTCATTGATTTCAACAGGATACAGGTTTTTGGTTACAAGGTTCCTCTAGAGATCGACCATCCCGGATACGGGTGTGCCCCCTCTCCTTATATAGGGGAGAGGGTGGCTTACAGAGCAAGAAACCCTAATGGCATCTTTGATTGGACAAACTACTTTACAAAGTAACTTTAATCATAGATGACGCCGGGGTCTTCTTTAATTAGGGAAGCTGGCGTCCTCCGGCTTCTTTCAGTGTCATCTTCTTCTTTGGCGCTAGGGCTTCGTTTAAAGCCACTTTGCTTAGCTCATCCTTGTCCTCTAGCTCTGACAAGAATCTTTGACCAGTCTTGCCGACATGCTCTTCTTACCGGTAGCCCGGTGTCTTCTTCATCCGGTTCCGGTATACCCCTCTTGGGGATACCGGCCCTGCTTTACTTAGCCAAACACTTATCTTTGTGTTCCGCTATAAACATTAAACCGGTATCTTGATGGCTCAAACCATCCGGTTTGGCATGCCTTTGGCATACCGGGGGTCATCCCCCCAACATTAGTCCCCGAAGCTGGTATAGTCTGGTGGATTCTATCCAACAGACCATGCCAGGTTCTCACATCTTAAGGTACCGGTTTAATCTTTCCGGCGGTTAGCTTGGATCCGGCATCTTTGCTCGGACTCACGTTTTCTCTATTCGCAAGGTATTTTCCGGTATCTTATTCTCCGGTATCTTAGTCATTAAACCTCTCCTCGGCGAAGTCGAGAATTTCTCGGGTACAGCGCCTGTCAGTGACATGCGCACTGTACCTGACGCGCCAGTGTCAGGGGTCACTTCCCTTCGGCTTCTGCGCCCGCAATAACTGCTGCACACCGGATCCTGGCTGCCGTTCCGGATCCGTGTGGCTTCCCTGTGGCTTTCTGTTTTCCGTGCGTGTATTGCTTCGCCACGTGGCGGCCCAGGGAGCGAACCGCCGCGGCCCAGCGGTTTTCGGCCCATTTCTTCCTCTTCCTTTATAAGGAGAACCCTCTCCTTCTTCTTCCTTTCTTCGCATTCCCAACCTCCTCGCGCACAGAGTTCTTCGCCCTCTGCGTCTTCGTTGCTCCCGTTTGCCGCCCGAACTTCGCCGCCCGGCGAACCTCCGCCGCTGCTCCGCCGGACCTCGCCGAGCTTCGCTGCGCGGTGAATCCTCGCGGTGCTTCCCTCGAAGCTGCAGCATTGGTGCTTCGTCAAGCTCTTCTCCGCCTCTCCGTCGCCGGAGTTCCTCGGCAACCGCAAGTTCGCCGCTCCACCGGCGAACTTCTTCCTTAGCAACTCCGCCGCCTCAGGTTAGGCTCAACTTGCATTTACCCCTCTTTTCCTCGCTTTCTAGATCTTCGGCCGGTAGAATATTCACTTCTTCTTTTCTTTTGCTTTTTCTCTTACTTGTAGATCTTCGCGCAAGGGTAAATCTTGGGGATTGTGTTTTTTCGGGTCGATTGTCATGTCTAACGAAGAGACTCCTCCGCGTCATCCTCTAGTAGCCACCATAGCGAATCTTCCGATGGGCTAACTACCGATCTTGCCCGGATGGATACCGATGCCGGCAACGACCAAGAGGCCGGTAGCTCTAGTCGAGCCTCGGGGGTAGATCTTTCCGGTATCACACGCGGAGCCTGGAAGGGCTCCGACGTCACCCAACACGAAATCGACTGGCTTTACCGGTCCAGAAGGATACCGGAAGGGGTATCCTGCCGGCTTCCCGGCGACGAGATCGAGCCGGTACTCCGACCCGGTGAGTTCATCGTCTTTCTCGCTCACTTCGAGCGCGGCTTCGGCCTTCCCGCTTCCGATTTCTTCCGCAATTTCCTTGATTTTTACCAACTCCAACCTCACCATCTTCCCAGCAACGCCATTTTCTATCTCTCTTGTTATGCCACCTTCATGGAGGCTTACATCGGCATCCGTCCCACTCGTGAGACGTTTGCCCGTTTCTTTGCTCTTCGGATTAACTCCGTTCAGGGCAAGTAAATTCCTAAACCCAAACCCCCCGTACAATGCGGGTCTTGCATCATCGGCTCCCGCCAAGGGAGCCCCTTCTTCGAATTCTCTGGTCTCGAGTCATGCCGGTTATGGCAAGGGACCTTCTTCTATGTGAAGAATGACGGTGCCGCAGATCTCATTAATCTACCGGCTTTTAATCCGGCGCCGCCCAAAAAGGTCAACTGGAGCTTCTATCCGGGGACGAATCACATCGAGACGAACCGGGTAGTACGCTTCATGGAGAAGCTGATGAAGGAGACCAACATCTGCTTCGACGACATCATCCGCGCCTTCATCTCTCGCCGGGTGCTTCCTCTCAAGCGCCGGGCTCACAAGATGAGCGAGATGTACGGTCCCGGCGATCCTACGATGATCACCGGCCTTCCTCTCAGCAAGGAGGATATAGTCCTCAAGGCTAGGCAGATCTGCCAGACTGCCATGCCGGATGACTGGGAATGGGGCTTCCGGCCTCTCAGTTCCACTAACCCTCCGACCCAAGAAGTAAGAGATTACGCAACTCGGGTCGGTTTACCGGTAACTTTTATGTTGTGGCTAACCTTCTTTTCATTTGTTTCAGGCCAAGGACCGCTTCCCCCGCATCGAAGCGGATCGGCGAGGCCCTTGCCGGAAGCGCCCTGTGGACGCGGTGGACCCGGACCCCTACATCCATTGGCAAGATCTGAAGATGGGCCGGACGCACACCTCGCGCCCCGGTAACTCCCCACCTGAAGCACCCGGTTCCGCCGACGATCTGACCGTGCTTGAGGTAGTTCTCTTTTTTGATCTCTCATACTCTTCTGTTATTGTTCCTCTGTAGATGTTCCCTCAGCCAGCACCAACCCACAGGTCCACGAGCACGCGGTCCCTCTGCAGGCTGAGGCCGGTCACGAGTTCCTGGAGAAGCTCGTGCCCCAGGGCCAGAAGAACAAGGCTCCGGCATCTGATGCCGGCTCGAGCCAGGCCCCTCCTTCCAAACGCTTCCGGACGGAAGCCTTTGCGGGGAAGATAGCAGGCAAGAGGCGCTACAAGGGCAAGCAGATGCCGACCTCTTCTGGGTAAGCTCTCGTTTCTCTGCTTGTTTTGGTTTTACCAAGTTCTCTTCCCGGTTGCTTTTTCCAACCCTTTCTCTCTCTCTCGTTCAGCCCTGCACTCAAGCTCGGCCCAAGGCATGAGGGCTCTGAGGGAACCGCGAGGACCTCATCCCCTCCTTCTCAGTCAAGCCCGGCACCATCTGGTGCCGGCAACACTTCGGCCTCCCCTCTGGGAGGCACCTCAAGTGCGGGGCGCGCGGCCCCTACACCTCCTGATCACCGCGCGGAGGAGGAACTCATCTCCCCTCCTGAGAAACAAGATGCCGGCGCCAGCAACATCGGCGCCGAAGAAGAATCTGCCGGGCGGGCGGAACCTCTGGTTCCTCCCGTCCCAAAAAGAAAGAAGAAGAAGACCAAGGAGTCTTCCCCCTCCAAAGCCGCGCCGGCCAGCTCTAACTTGGGTCAGGACGCGCCTGATGCTCCCCCTTCTCCCAAGACCACGCCTGTGCCACCGCCGGAAGCTCCCAGCGCCGAGCCAACCGGAGCCAAGCCTACGCCACCGCCAACAACCCTGAAGATCATCAAGGGGAAGGCCACGGCTTCCGGTACCTCATCTGCCGGCCCGCAGCCCTTGGTGCTGCACGCCGCCCGCGCCACTGTCGTTGCCGGCGAGAAGGCCACCGGCCTGCTTGGCTGGATAACGGAGTTCAAGCGCGAGGGCCGGGAGCTGGGGCATTTGCTGCCCTATGCCGAAAAGTGGAATGCCGCGGACATGTTCGAGGCTACCCGCGGCCTGGGAAAGGACCGGCTTTTGGCGCCTGACCCCGCTGGCCCTCGGTGCTCAGAGGAGCACTTCATGCGGCTGCGCCGCGCCGTGAAGGAATTGGATAGCGCGTGGTACGACGCCACGAACAACATGATGGTAAGTCCCACCAAACCTTTTTTCAATTTTCAATTCACCTCGATTTCTCTTTTTCCGGATCTTGTCTATCTTCCCTTTAACTTCTAAATCTATGCCGATTTCTCTTTTCCTGGATCTTGTCTATCTTCCCAGTCCCTGAGTTTCGTGTTGAGAGCGTAGCTCTTAGCGCGAAACTTAGGTAGAAACGCTCGAAACCGGCATAGCCAGTCCCCGAGTTTCGGGTTGGAAGCGCAGCTCTTAGCGCGAAACTTAGCTAGAAACGCGTGAAACCGGCATAGCCAGTCCCCGAGTTTCGGGTTGAAAGCGCAGCTCTTAGCGCGAAACTTAGCTAGAAACGCGTGAAACCGGCATAGCCAGTCCCCGAGTTTCGGGTTGAAAGCGCAGCTCTTAGCGCGAAACTTAGCTAACACTTTTTCTTGAACAGACCACGGCCGACGCCCGGAAGATCCTCTTTGAGGAGCTTCTCTGTGAGCACCGGGACCTTGCTGAGGCGCACAGCAAGTTCCAAGGTAAGCTTCTGTGCCTCCGGCATCTTCTTACCGGAAGGCTTTCTCTTTCTTAGTACTTATGATTCTCTGTTTAACAGCTATCCCGGAAGCTTCCATTGAGGCCCTCAGGACTCAGCTCGCCGCGCTCCAAGGTACCGCTCCCTCTTTTCCGGTTGACTCGCTTCCTTTTCATTTTATCAGTACAATCTCACTGACATTTTCTTTCCGGGCTCCAGATGAAAAAGATCAGCTCATCCGGCAGCACCACGAGGCTCTGAGCGCTCAGAAGGCCATCTCCAAGGAGCTGAAGGACCAGCTCATCCAGCTCGGGCTCGAGCATAGCAAAGAGCTGAAGGCCGCCCAGGCCACCGCTGAAGCCAAGCTGGATGAGGTGCTGGAGGATGCCAGCAACTCCACTGTGGTGTTGCAGGCTGAGTTGGAGGAGGCAGCCAAGGCGCGGAAAGCAGCCAAGGATCAGGCCGCACGTCTGGAGGCGGAGCAGAAGGAATATGACCTTCTGGTCATGCAAACCGACGCGCTTGCCTTCCGTAAGTTTTTCTTTTCTCTTTTGCGGTTTCTACTCATAAGCTTATCTCTTCCGGTAGCATGTGCTTAGCCTCTTTCCTTTGTCTTGCAGGACTCTTTCCGGACTCCCAGGCGTATGCGCAGAAGAAGGTCGGAGAGCGCCGGGTTGCACAGGCATACGAGAACCTGGATGCGCCCTGGGACCCCTATGACCACTTGGTCGCGCTGAATGCGCGGGTTTCCCACATGCGCGCTGTGGACCGGAACCTCTCCGACATCCCCGAGGTGGCCACCCAGCTCTTCAAGGTTCTCTGGCCTGGAGAAGAGGTGCCAGACACCTTTTCGCTCATCAATGACCGCCTGAAAGGTGCCGGTCGGAGGATCCGGGAGTGGCAATGTTCAGCAGCTCGTGCCGGAGCGGACTCGGCATTACGCGTCGCCTGCTCCTGGTACCCGGACCTGGACGGCCTCATCGGCGTGCGCGAGCAAGCTCCAACTGACCTGGATCCGGTCCTCACCGCGAAGCGGCAGGACCGAGCGTACCGGATCGCAGAGTACGCCGAGATGCGCACCTTCATCCCCCCTCCTCTAGACGTCAAGGATTATCTGAGCGACAAGGAGGAAGATGAAGACGATGAGGATGCCGGAGCTGGTGACGTGCCTCCGGAAGGCCCTGACGCCGATGATGCTCCTCTTGATGACCCCGCTTCCTAAGAGTCTCCTGTGATATGTTTGCCTGTCCTGTTTGACTTTGAAACAATGCTCGTTAAATTCTACCCCGGTATGCCGGGGTCTATGATGTAATATAAAACTTGCCTGTCCTTCTGGTTGTGCTACAACAGTTTATGCCGGTATGCTATACCGGTAGCCTATTAAGTTGTGTTTATCTATTGTCTTAGCATTTTTGCTTGTTGTGTTGCTTTTATCCTGCACTGCAAAGATTCCGGAATTGTTTCCGCATCCAATCCGATGCACACTTGGCTCTTTTACTCTGGCTCTGCCTGCCTTCTCTGGGCGTTCTTTGGCGTATGAGCACAAAGTTCTTTTACCAAGCAAGCACTTTCTTGAACTTAGAAATAACTCGAAATTTTCACAAAAAACCGGTTTAACCGGGGTTAGTTAAACTTTTCCGGATTGTTCGTTCCCACTCTCTCTTTTCGCAGTTCACGTGCTTAATTGCTACCAGTGTATCTTGCTTGCCATGAAGCCGGGTTGCGGACAGCAGCAGAGTCGAAGACTCCGGTAGGTTTAGCACGCTACTAAACCGGAAAGAAAAAAATGTTCACTAAGCAACCGGTGAACTGAAAAAATAAACATATTGCATGCAATTTCAGCAGGGGTAGTCCCCGAGATTCATTCGAGGTCCCGACATCTTTTATTCATAGCATATAAGGTACAAAAAGGAACTTCTTACACCACAACTTCAAGAGTAGAAGGGACGCAACAGGGCTACGTTCCATGGACGCTTGCTCTCCTCTCCGGACCCGTCCGCCTTTCCTTTTTTTCCATTCCTATGCATCGATCAAGTAATAGGCATCATTGTGGAGAGCTTTGCTCACAGTGAAGGGTCCTTCCCATGGGGGTGAAAGCTTATACCGGCCTTCAGTGCGCTGCACTAGGCGTAGCACCAGATCTCCTTCCCAGAATACTCTCGGGTTAACCTTCCGGCTATGATAGCGTCTGAGGTTTTGCTGGTAAATGGCTGTTCTTGCCAATGCCAATTCTCTTGCTTCTTCTAGCAAGTCCACATCGTTTTCTCTGGCCTCTTTTACCTCTTCACAGGAGTTCCTCGTGGTGTTCCACCGGGCCAGATAATCCCGGTCTGTTTCATTTGGGCGCTGTACGCACAGGGCGAGCTGCTGCGGCCTGTTTGGCCTCCGGTATGTGCTGCTGAAGTTACTCACAAAAGCCTCCTCAAAGTCCAACTAGCCGTTTATGCTTCCTGCTGGCAAGTTGTTTAGCCAGATTCGAGCCGGTCCCACCAAGAATGATGGTATGATTCTCACGGCCCAATGCCGGTTTCCTCCTCCAGCTACGGTTCCTCCGCCACCAGCGACGTATACCGCGGTCACGTAATCCGCGAGCCAGTCTTCCGGCTTAGTGGTGCCATCATACGTTTTCATGTCACGGGGCAACTGGAAGTTGCGAACCGGCGGTCCTTCTTTCATGATCCTTGGGCCAAAACACTTTGGGCCCGGAGGACCTTCTGCCTCGATCATTTCCGACAAATATACTCTATCCAGATGGTGCCTCGCATCCCGTTCTGGCAGGTATCTTTCTCCCAGGCGTTCTCCCAATGGGTTCCGGTATGCTGCCGGTCTTGTTGAATCAACCTCATCATCATGCTCCGGTACCGCGGCCCTTGCCTGCCGGTACCTTGGGGGATCCATTTCCTCCTCACCATACGATGCCCTTGCAGCTCGATAATTTTGCCCGGTTTCGTGTCTACCGGCATGATTGTTCCCGGCATAGCCTCCTTTGGCGTAGCCTCTGTCTGCCCCTTGGCTTTTTCTACCGGCATCGTGTTGCCCGGCTTGTTGTTTTCCGGCAAGAACTGGATCATACACAGTCATCTGCTGCGCATTCATCTCTTTTTCTCTTCTTCTGTCTGGATGGGGGGACGAGGCCTGCCCATGGGACTTGCTACCGGCATTCTTTGTTGAACGCGCGGATTTTGAAGCCACAGCCTTGTTCAGCTTAGCAAGCTGCTCAGCGTTTTGCTGCTCGATAGTCTCAAGCAGCTCCCGGACACGCTCTTGTTGTTTTGCGAGAGCGTCCCCGGAAAGTGATTCACATAGCTCTACTGCAGCCTTAGCAACTTTTATAGTTTTATCCGGGCTACTGTACTTAGGTTTCTCTACGATGCTTACAGATGCAGAGGTACTTTTGCCGGCAAGAATTTCCTTACGCAGATCCTGATCTAGATTGCGAGCCTTGAGCCGGTTTTCCGGTATCCTAGCAGCATGAGCGCTAACTGAAGCAAAGCCATGGGCAGCGTTATATTCACGTATGGTTAGGTTCAGCTCGCGCTGCGCCCTAACGACGTCCTTGCCGTTCTCGAGCAGCTTCTGGCGCTGCGCCTCCAGCTCCGACTGAGCCGCTGCCGGGTCGATGTTCTGCGCGATGGGCGTGGCGAGGACGCTCATCGCCGCTTGGAGCGGTGTCTCCGGTAGCGCGTACGATGCTCCCGCAGCGCCTGCGTCGCGCTCGAGCGGTGGCTTGGCCGCATGGGTTGATGTCGCACGCCTAGCACCTTCATCCACTGCTTCCTTGCCGGCGCCGACCACGCCAGCCATCATCACCTCCACGCTGCCGGGAGCGCGGCCAACATGTAGCCATCTTGGCGGATCCGGCGCCACCAGCACCGGTGAGGGGCGCTGGCGCACAGGGACAGTGCCGAACTCGATGATGCGTCCGTTCTTGGGGAAGATGCCGCCGTTGGCGAAGCAGCCCGCGTTGTCGTTGATGAAGTCCATGGCGTAGATGCGCTGCACTTGCGCGGACACCGTACACTGGCCGGCGACGTCGAGGATGCCCGCCCGAATGTGAACTCCAGCAAGCGCCACTTCATGCCCCACGGTGGGCGCCAACTGTCGTCGTGGTGAACGAGCAGATGCCATGGGATGGCTTGAGTTGGGGCCGAATGGACGCTAGAGGATTCGGGGGAGGGTTTGTGATTAGATGGGATGAACTTCCGGATGCTTTCCTCAAGAACTCAGCCAAAGGCAGTGATACAAGAAGAAACACACGAGGAAGAACTCTGCTCTAGATCACTATCTTCATTGATTTCAACAGGATACAGGTTTTTGGTTACAAGGTTCCTCTAGAGATCGACCATCCCGGATACGGGTGTGCCCCCTCTCCTTATATAGGGGAGAGGGTGGCTTACAGAGCAAGAAACCCTAATGGCATCTTTGACTGGACAAACTACTTTTACAAAGTAACTTTAATCATAGATGACGCCGGGGTCTTCTTTAATCAGGGAAGCTGACGTCCCCCGGCTTCTTTCAGCGTCATCCTCCTCTTTGGCACCAGGGCTTCGTTTAAAGCTAATTTGCTTAGCTCATCCTTGTCCTCTAGCTCTGAAGAGAATCTTTGACCAGTCTTGCCGACATGCTCTTCTTACCGGTAGCCCGGTGTCTTCTTCATCCGGTTCCGGTATACCCCTCTTGGGGATACCGGCCTAGCTTTTACTTAGCCAAACAGTTATCTTTGTGCTCCGGTATAAACATTAAACCGGTATCTTGATGCCTCAAACCATCCGGTTTGGCATGCCTTCGGCATACCGGGGGTCATCCCCCAAACAATACGCGTGAAGCACACGTCCGTTGGGAAACCCAAGAGGAAGGTGTGATGCGTACAGCTGCAAGTTTTCCCTCAGTAAGAAACCAAGGTTATTGAACCAGTAGGAGTCAAGGGTCTGATACGTCTCTGACGTATCGATAATTTCTTATGTTCCATGCCACATTATTGATGTTATCTACATGTTTTATGCACACTTTATGTCATATTCGTGCATTTTCTGGAACTAACCTATTAACAAGATGCCGAAGTGCCGCTGTCGTTTTCTGCTGTTTTTGGTTTCAGAAATCCTAGTAACGAAATATTCTCGGAATTGGACGAAATCAACGCCCAGGGTCCTATTTTGCCACGAAGCTTCCAGAAGTCCGAAGAGGAGACGAAGAGGGGCCACGAGGGGGCCACACCCTAGGGCGGCACGGCCCCCCCCTCTTGGTCGCGCGGCCCTGTGGTGTGGGGCCCTCGTGCCGCCTCCTGACCTGCCCTTCCGCCTACTTAAAGCCTCCGTTGCGAAACCCCCAGTACCGAGAGCCACGATACGGAAAACCTTCCAGAGACGCCGCCGCCGCCGATCCCATCTCGGGGGATCCAGGAGATCGCCTCCGGCACCCTGCTGGAGAGGGGAATCATCTCCCGGAGGACTCTACGCCGCCATGGTCGCCTCCGGAGTGATGTGTGAGTAGTCTACCCCTGGACTATGGGTCCATAGCAGTAGCTAGATGGTTGTCTTCTCCCCATTGTGCTATCATTGTCGGATCTTGTGAGCTGCCTAACATGATCAAGATCATCTATCTGTAATTCTATATGTTGCGTTTGTTGGGATCCGATGAATAGAGAATACTTGTTATGTTGATTATCAAAGTTATGTCTATGTGTTGGTTATGATCTTGCATGCTCTCCGTTACTAGTAGATGCTCTGGCCAAGTAGATGCTTGTAACTCCAAGAGGGAGTATTTATGCTCGATAGTGGGTTCATGCCTGCATTGACACCGGGACAAGTGATGAAAGTTCTAAGGTTGTGTTGTGCTGTTGCCACTAGGGATAAAACATTGATGCTATGTCTAAGGATGTAGTTGTTGATTACATTATGCACCATACTTAATGCAATTGTCTGTTGCTTTGCAACTTAATACTGGAGGGGGTTCGGATGATAACCTGAAGGTGGACTTTTTAGGCATAGATGCAGTTGGATGGCGGTCTATGTACTTTGTCGTAATGCCCAATTAAATCTCACTATACTCATCATAATATGTATGTGCATGGTCATGCCCTCTTTATTTGTCAATTGCCCAACTGTAATTTGTTCACCCAACATGCTGTTTATCTTATGGGAGAGACACCTCTAGTGAACTGTGGACCCCGGTCCAATTCTCTACACTGAAATACAATCTACTGCAATACTGTTCTACTGTTTTCTGCAAACAATCATCTTCCACACAATACGGTTAATCCTTTGTTACAGCAAGCCGGTGAGATTGACAACCTCACTGTTTCGTTGGGGCAAAGTACTTTGGTTGTGTTGTGCAGGTTCCACGTTGGCGCCAGAATCCCTAGTGTTGCGCCGCACTACATCCCGCCGCCATCAACCTTCAACGTGCTTCTTGGCTCCTCCTGGTTCGATAAACCTTGGTTTCTTTCTGAGGGAAAACTTGCTGCTGTGCGCATCATACCTTCCTCTTGGGGTTCCCAACGAACGTGTGAGTTACACGCCATCAAGCTCTTTTTCTGGCGCCGTTGCCAGGGAGATCAAGACACGCTGCAAGGGGAGTATCCACTTCTCAATCTCTTTACTTTGTTTTTGTCTTGCTTTATTTTATTTACTACTTTGTTTGCTGCACTATATCAAAATACAAAAAAATTAGTTGCTAGTTTTACTTTATTTGCTATCTTGTTTGCTATATCAAAAACACAAAAAAATTAGTTACTTGCATTTACTTTACTTATTTCATCATGTTTCCTTTTAATTTTACCACGAAAGACATACCGGTAGGACGTGGGTCTATAATTGGGAGAAGTAATATAGAAGAATTCTTTAACCATGTTAGTACCGTTGACGATTTTGAGGATAGACACTTGGTAGACCTTGCCCCTACCTACGAAATTGCTGCTGCTGCTTTAGTTCGCATGTTGGAAACTAAATTTGTTAATCTCAATCCTATAATCCAACACATGTTTCTCACACTTGGTGATATGGAAGAAGGGGAAAAGAAAGATTTTGTTTTAGAAACCCTTCTTAGAGAATTTGGTGGTATAGCGAGAGAGGCTAGAAAGGTCTTTGCTAAATTTAATATGCTTGGTTCTTACACCAATTTTGTTAGTCTCTTTGAAAAGATGGATATGGATAGAATAAAGTACACTAATAATATTAATGATGGAGGGGAGATCAAAGCACCAATACCATGTAAACTCTTAGCTATGAATGATGCACTAGAAAATAACTATGCTTGGCTTGTTCCAGAAAATTTGTTTGATGAGAGTAGCACGCCTAAGACTAATGAAAAGGGAGATGCTAAAACTTATGTATCTAATATACTATGCCTGGTTGAGAAAAATCCACACCCCGCTGTAGAAGTACCACCCTTCGATAATACTTGATACACACTTTCTGCGCCTAGCTGAAAGGCGTTAAAGAAAAGCGCTTATGGGAGACAACTCATGGTTTTTACCTACAGTACTTTGTTTTTATTTTGTGTCTTGGAAGATGTTTACTACTGTAGCAACCTCTCCTTATCTTAGTTTAGTGTTTTGTTGTGCCAAGTAAAGCCGTTGATAGAAAAGTAAGTACTAGATTTGGATTACTGCGCAGTTCCAGATTTCTTTGCTGTCACGAATCTGGGTCTATCTCCCTGTAGGTAGCTCAGAAAATTAAGCCAATTTACGTGCATGATCCTCAGATATGTACGCAACTTTCATTCAATTTGAGCATTTTCATTTGAGCAAGTCTGGTGGCCTAATAAAATTCGTCAATACGAACTGTTCTGTTTTGACAGATTCTGCCTTTTATTTCGCATTGCCTCTTTTGCTATGTTGGATGAATTTCTTTGATCCATTAATGTCCAGTAGCTTTATGCAATGTCCAGAAGTGTTAAGAATGATTGTGTCACCTCTGAACATGTTAATTTTTATTGTCGCTAACCCTCTAATGAGTTGTTCTAAGTTTGGTGTGGAGAAAGTTTTCAAGGATCAAGAGAGGAGTATGATGCAACATGATCAAGGAGAGTGAAAGCTCTAAGCTTGGGGATGCCCCGGTGGTTCACCCCTGCATATACTAAGAAGATTCAAGCGGCTAAGCTTGGGGATGCCCAAGGCATCCCCTTCTTCATCGACAACATTATCAGGTTCCTCCCCTGAAACTATATTTTTATTCCATCACATCTTATGTGCTTTGCTTGGAGCGTCGGTTTGTTTTTGTTTTTTGTTTTGTTTGAATAAAATGGATCCTAGCATTCACTTTATGGGAGAGAGACACGCTCCGCTGTAGCATATGGACAAGTATGTCCTTAGTTTCTACTCATAGTATTCATGGCGAAGTTTCTTCTTCGTTAAATTGTTATATGGTTGGAATTGGAAAATGATACATGTAGTAATTGCTATAAATGTCTTGGGTAATGTGATACTTGGCAATTGTTGTGCTCATGTTTAAGCTCTTGCATCATATGCTTTGCACCCATTAATGAAGAAATACATAGAGCATGCTAAAATTTGGTTTGCATATTTGGTCTCTCTAAGGTCTAGATAATTTCTAGTATTGAGTTTGAACAACAAGGAAGACGGTGTAGAGTCTTATAATGTTTACAATATGTCTTTTATGTGAGTTTTGCTGCACCGGTTCATCCTTGTGTTTGTTTCAAATAAGCCTTGCTAGCCTAAACCTTGTATCGAGAGGGAATACTTCTCATGCATCCAAAATACTTGAGCCAACCACTATGCCATTTGTGTCCACCATACCTACCTACTACATGGTATTTCCCGCCATTCCAAAGTAAATTGCTTGAGTGCTACCTTTAAAATTCCATCATTCACCTTTGCAATATATAGCTCATGGGACAAATAGCTTAAAAACTATTGTGGTATTGAATATGTAATTATGCACTTTATCTCTTATTAAGTTGCTTGTTGTGCGATAACCATGTTCACTGGGGACGCCATCAACTACTCTTTGTTGAATTTCATGTGAGTTGCTATGCATGTTCGTCTTGTCTGAAGTAAGAGAGATCTACCACCTTATGGTTAAGCATGCATATTGTTAGAGAAGAACATTGGGCCGCTAACTAAAGCCATGATCCATGGTGGAAGTTTCAGTTTTGGACAAATATCCTCAATCTCATATGAGAAAATTATTAATTGTTGTTACATGCTTATGCATAAAAGAGGAGTCCATTATCTGTTGTCTATGTTGTCCCGGTATGGATGTCTAAGTTGAGAATAATCAATAGCGAGAAATCCAATGCGAGCTTTCTCCTTAGACCTTTGTACAGGCGGCATAGAGGTACCCCTTTGTGACACTTGGTTAAAACATGTGCATTGCGATGATCCGGTAGTCCAAGCTAATTAGGACAAGGTGCGGGCACTATTAGTACACTATGCATGAGGCTTGCAACTTGTAAGATATAATTTACATGATACATATGCTTTATTACTACCGTTGACAAAATTGTTTCATGATTTCAAAATCAAAGCTCTAGCACAAATATAGCAATCGATGCTTTTCCTCTATGGAGGACCATTCTTTTACTTTCATTGTTGAGTCAGTTCACCTTTTTCTCTCCACCTCAAGAAGCAAACACTTGTGTGAACTGTGCATTGATTCCTACATACTTGCATATTGCACTTATTATATTACTCTATGTTGACAATATCCATGAGATATACATGTTACAAGTTGAAAGCAACCGCTGAAACTTAATCTTCCTTTGTGTTGCTTCAATGCCTTCACTTTGAATTATTGCTTTATGAGTTAACTCTTATGCAAGACTTATTGATGCTTGTCTTGAAGTGCTATTCATGAAAAGTCTTTGCTGTATGATTCACTTGTTTACTCATGTCATATACATTGTTTTGATCGCTGCATTCACTACATATGCTTTACATATAGTATGATCAAGGTTATGATGGCATGTCACTCCAGAAATTATCTGTGTTTATCGTTTTACCTGCTCGGGACGAGCAGAACTAAGCTTGGGGATGCTGATACGTCTCCGACGTATCGATAATTTCTTATGTTCCATGCCACATTATTGATGTTATCTACATGTTTTATGCACACTTTATGTCATATTCGTGCATTTTCTGGAACTAACCTATTAACAAGATGCCAAAGTGCCGATTCTTTGTTTTCTGCTGTTTTTGGTTTCAGAAATCCTAGTAACGAAATATTCTCGAATTGACGAAATCAATGCCCTGTGGTCCTATTTTGCCACGAAGCTTCCGGAAGTCCGAAGAGGAGACGAAGAGGGGCCACGAGGGGGCCACACCCCAGGGCGGCGCGGCCCCCCTTGGCCGCGCGCGGCCCTGTGGTGTGGGGCCCTCGTGCCGCCTCCTGACCTGCCCTTCCGCCTACTTAAAGCCTCCGTTGCGAAACCCCCAGTACCGAGAGCCACGATACGGAAAACCTTCCAGAGATGCCGCCGCCGCCGATCCCATCTCGGGGGATCCAGGAGATCGCCTCCGGCACCCTGCCGGAGAGGGGAATCATCTCCCGGAGGACTCTACGCCACCATGGTCGCCTCCGGAGTGATGTGTGCGTAGTCTACCCCTGGACTATGGGTCCATAGCAGTAGCTAGATGGTTGTCTTCTCCCCATTGTGCTATCATTGTCGGATCTTGTGAGCTGCCTAACATGATCAAGATCATCTATCTGTAATTCTATATGTTGCGTTTGTTGGGATCCGATGAATAGAGAATACTTGTTATGTTGATTATCAAAGTTATGTCTATGTGTTGTTTATGATCTTGCATGCTCTCCGTTACTAGTAGATGCTCTGGCCAAGTAGATGCTTGTAACTCCAAGAGGGAGTATTTATGCTCGATAGTGGGTTCATGCCCGCATTGACACTGGGACAAGGACGAAAGTTCTAAGGTTGTGTTGTCTGTTGCCACTAGGGATAAAACATTGATGCTATGTCTAAGGATGTAGTTGTTGATTACATTACGCACCATACTTAATGCAATTGTCTGTTGCTTTGCAACTTAATCTTTGGAGGGGTTCGGATGATAACCTGAAGGTGGACTTTTTAGGCATAGATGCAGTTGGATGGCGGTCTATGTACTTTGTCGTAATGCCCAATTAAATCTCACTATACTCATCATAATATGTATGTGCATGGTCATGCCCTCTTTATTTGTCAATTGCCCAATCGTAATTTGTTCACCCAACATGCCGTTTATCTTATGGGAGAGACACCTCTAGTGAATCGTGGACCCCGGTCCAATTCTCTACATCGAAATACACCCATCGCACATCGTTCTATCAAGCTTTCGCAAACAATCATCTTCCACACAATACGGTTAATCCTTTGTTACAGCAAGCCGGTGAGATTGACAACCTCACTGTTTCGTTGGGGCAAAGTACTTTGGTTGTGTTGTGCAGGTTCCACGTTGGCGCCAGAATCCCTGGTGTTGCGCCGCACTACATCCCGCCGCCATCAACCTTCAACGTGCTTCTTGGCTCCTCCTGGTTCGATAAACCTTGGTTTCTTTCTGAGGGAAAACTTGCTGCTGTGCGCATCATACCTTCCTCTTGGGGTTCCCAACGAACGTGTGAGTTACACGCCATCAGGGTCACGTGAAGGTTGTTGGTGACGGAGTGTAGTGCGGTGCAACACCAGGGATTCCGGCGCCAACGTGGAAACTGCACAACACAATCAAAATACTTTGCCCCAACTTAACAGTGAGGTTGTCAATCTCACCGGCTTGCTGTAAACAAAGTATTAAATGTATAGTGTGGAAGATGATGTTTGTTTGCGAAGAACAGTAGAGAACAATGGTTGCAGTAGATTGTATTCAGATGTAAAAGAATGGACCGGGGTCCACAGTTCACTAGTGGTGTCTCTCCAATAAGATAAATAGCATGTTGGGTGAACAAATTACAGTTGGGCAATTGACAAATAGAGAGGGCATAACAATGCACATACATATCATGATGACTACTATGAGATTTACTTAGGGCATTACGACAAAGTACATAGACCGCTATCCAGCATGCATCTATGCCTAAAAAGTCCACCTTCGGGTTAGCATCCGCACCCCTTCCAGTATTAAGTTGCAAACAACAGACAATTGCATTAAGTATGGTGTGTAATGTAATCAACACAAATATCCTTAGACAAAGCATCGATGTTTTATCCCTAGTGGCAACAGCACATCCACAACCTTAGAACTTTCTGTCACTCTCCCGGATTCAATGGAGGCATGAACCCACAATCGAGCATAAATACTCCCTCTTGGAGTTACAAGTATCAACTTGGCCAGAGCCTCTACTAGCAACGGAGAGCATGCAAGAACATAAAAAACACATATATGATAGATTGATAATCAACTTGACATAGTATTCCATATTCATCGGATCCCAACAAACACAACATGTAGCATTACAAATAGATGATCTTGATCATGATAGGCAGCTCACAAGATCTAACATGATAGCACAATGAGGAGAAGACAACCATCTAGCTACTGCTATGGACCCATAGTCCAAGGATGAACTACTCACACATCAGTCCGGAGGCGATCTTGGTGATGTAGAGTCCTCCGGGTGATGATTCCCCTCTCCGGTAGGGTGCCGGAGGCGATCTCCTGAATCCCCCGAGATGGGATTGGCGGCGGCGGCGTCTCTAGAACTTTTTCCGTATCGTGGCTCTCGGTAATAGGGTTTTCGCGACGGAGAGTTTAAGTAGGCGGAAGGGCAGAGTCGGGAGGCGCACGAGGGGCCCACACCATACGCCGGCGCGGGCCCCTCCCTAGCCACGCCGCCCTATGGTCTGGCCACCTCGTGGCCCCACTTCGTATGCTCTTCGGTCTTCTGGAAGCTCCGTGGAAAAATAAGACCCTGGGCGTTGATTTCGTCCAATTCCAAGAATATTTCCTTTGTAGGATTTCTGAAACCAAAAACATAAGAAATTAGCATGGAACATAAGAAATTATAGATACGTTTGAGACGTATCAAGCATCACCAAGCTTAGTTCCTACTCGCCCTCGAGTAGGTAAACGATAACAAGGATAATTTCTGAAGTGACATGCTATCATAATCTTGATCAATACTATTGTAAAGCATATGAGATGAATGAAGTGATTCGAAGCAATGGTAAAGACAATGATTTAAACAACTGAATCATATATCAAAGACTTTTCATGAATAGTACTTTCAAGACAAGCATCAATAAGACTTGCATAGGAGTTAACTCATAAAGCAATAAATTCTTAGTAGAAAGTTTTGAAGCAACACAAAGGAAGATATAAGTTTCAGCAGTTGCTTTCAACTTCAACATGTATATCTCATGGATAATTGTCAACACAAAGTAATATGATGAATGCAAATAAGCAAATATGTAGGAATCAATGCACATAGTTGACACAAGTGTTTGCTTCAAAGATAGAAAGAAGTAGGTAAACTGACTCAACATAAAGTAGAAGAAAGGCCCTTCGCAGAGGGAAGCATGGATTACTATTTTTGTGCTAGAGCTTTTATTTTGAAAACATAGAAACAATTTTGTCAACGGTAGTAATAATTCATATGTGTTATGCATAAGACATCCTATAAGTTGCAAGCCTCATGCATAGAATACCAATAGTGCTCGCACCTTGTCCTAATTAGCTTGGATTTACATGGATTATCATTGCATAACATATGTTTCAACCAAGTGTCACAAAGGGGTACCTCTATGCCGCATGTACAAAGGTCCAAGGAGATAGATCGCATTTGATTTCTCGTTTTTGATACATCTCAACTTAGGACATCCATACGGGATAACATAGAAAACAGATAATGGACTCCTCTTTAATGCATAAGCATTCAACAACAGATAATATTCTCATAAGAGATTGAGGATTAATGTCCAAACTAAAACTTCCACCATGATACATGGCTTTAGTTAGCGGCCCAATGTTCTTCTCTAACAATATGCATACTCAAACCATTTGATCATGATAAATCACCCTTACTTCAAACAAGACGAACATGCATAGCAACTCACATGATATCCAACAAAGGTGTAATAGTTGATGGCGTCTCCAGAAACATGGTTACCGCTCAACAAGCAACTTATAAGAAATAAGATACATAAGCTACATATTCTTTACCACAATAGTTTTTAAGCTATTTTCCCATGAGCTATATATTGCAAAGACAAAGAATGGAATTTTAAAGGTAGCACTCAAGTAATTTACTTTGGAATGGCAGAGAAATACCACATAGTAGGTAGGTATGGTGGACACAAATGGCATAGTTTTTGGCTCAAGGATTTGGATGTACGAGAATAATTCCCTCTCAATACAAGGATTTGACTAGCAAGGTTGTTTGAAGCAAACACAAGTATGAACCGGTACAACAAAACTTACATAAGAACATATTGCAAGCATTATAAGACTCTACACTATCTTCCTTGTTGTTCAAATACCTCACCAGAAAATATCTAGACTTAGAGAGACCAATCATGCAAACCAAATTTCAACAAGCTCTATGGTAGTTCTTCATTAATAGGTGCTAAGTACATGATGCAAGAGCTTAAACATGATCTTTTTGAGCACAACAATTGCCAAGTATCAAATTTTTCAAGACATTATACCAATTACCACATGAAGCATTTTCTGTTGCCAACCAAATAACAATGAACGAAGCAGTTTCAACCTTCACCATGAACATTAAAAGTAAAGCTAAGAACACCTGTGTTCATATGCAACAGCGGAGCGTGTCTCTCTCCCACACAAAGAATGCTAGGATCCGATTTTATTCAAACAAAAACAAAAATAAAAACATACAGACGCTCCAAGTAAAGCACATAAGATGTGACTGAATAAAAATATAGTTTTACTAGAGGTGACCTGATAAGTTGTCGATGAAGAAGGGATGTCTTGGGCATCCCCAAGCTTAGATGCTTGAGTCTTCTTGAAATATGCAGGGATGAACCACGGGGGCATCCCCAAGCTTAGACTTTTCACTCTTCTTGATCATATTGTATCATCCTCCTCTCTTGATCCTTGAAAACTTCCTCCACACTAAACTCAAAACAAACTCATTAGAGGGTTAGTGCATAATAAAAATTCACATATTCAGAGGTGACATAATCATTCTTAACACTTCTGGACATTGCACAAAGCTACTGAAAGTTAATGGAACAAAGAAATCCATCCAACATAGCAAAACAGGCAATGCGAAATAAAAGGCAGAATCTGTCAAAACAGAACAGTCCGTAAAGACGAATTTTTCTGGGGCACTTAACTTGCTCAGATGAAAAATCTCAAATTGAATGAAAGTTGCGTACATATCTGAGGATCACTCACGAAAATTGGCAGATTTTTCTGAGTTAACTACAGACGGGGCTACTCAATTTTGTGACAGCAAGAAATCTATTTCTGTGCAGTAATCCAAATCTAGTATCAACCCCACTATCAAAGACTTTACTTGGCACAACAATGCAATAAAATAAAGATAAGAAGAGGTTGATACAGTAGTAACAACTTCCAAGACTCAAATATAAAACAAAAGTGCAGAAGTAAAATAATGGGTTGTCTCCCATAAGCGCTTTTCTTTAACGCTTTTCAGCTAGGCGCAGAAAGTGTGAATCAAGTATTATCAAGAGATGAAGCATCAATATCATAATTTGTTCTAATAATAGAATCAAAAGGTAACTTCATTCTCTTTCTAGGGAAGTGTTCGATACCTTTCTTGAGAGGAAATTGATATTTAATATTCCCTTCCTTCATATCAATAATAGCACCAACAGTTCGAAGAAAAGGTCTTCCCAAAATAATGGGACAAGATGCATTGCATTCAATATCCAAGACAACAAAATCAATGAGGACAAGGTTATTGTTAACCGTAATATGAACATTATCAATCCTCCCCAAAGGTTTCTTCATAGAGTTATCAGCAAGATTAACATCCAAATAACAATTTTTCAATGGTGGCAGGTCAAGCATATCATAGATTTTCTTAGGCATAACAGAAATACTTGCACCAAGATCACATAAAGCATTACAATCAAAATCATTGACCTTCATATTAATGATGGGCTCCCAACCATCTTCTAACTTCCTAGGAATAGAAGTTTCAAGTTTTTGTTTCTCTTCTCTAGCTTTAATGAGAGCATTTATAATATGTTTTGTAAAGGCCAAATTTATAGCACTAGCATTGGGACTTCTAGCAAGTTTTTGTAAGAACTTAATAACTTCAGAGATGTGACAATCATCAAAATCTAAACCATTATGATCTACAGCAATGGGATCATTGTCCCCAATATTTTGAAAAATTTCAGCAGTTTTATCACAAGCGCTTTCAAGTAGCTTTAGCAGCTTTAGCGCTGTGCAGTTTTGCACGCTTTGCATTAGGAGTAGAAACATTGCCAACACCAATTATTTTACCATTGATAGTAGGAGGTTTAGCAACATGTGAAGCATCAACATTACTAGTGGTGGTAATAGTCCAACTTTAGCTACATTATTCTCTTTAGCAAATTTTCCTCTTTTCCCACCTAGCATGCAATTCAGCCATCAATCTAATATTCTCATTAATTCGAACTTGGATAGATTTTGCTGTAGCAAATGACTTAATATCTTTAGTTTCATTAGGCATAGCTTTCAATTTTAAAAGATCAACATCAGCAGCAAGACTATCAACCTTAGAAGCAAGAACATCAATTTTACCAAGCTTTTCTTCAACAGATTTGTTAAAAGCAGTTTGTGTACTAATAAATTCTTTAAGCATGGCTTCAAGACCAGGGGGTACACTCCTATTATTGTTGTAAGAATTCCCATAAGAATTACCATAACCATTACTATTATTAGAAGGATATGGCCTGTAGTTGTTACCAGAATTATTCCTATAAGCATTGTTGTTGAAATTATTATTTTTAATGAAGTTCACATCAACATGCTCTTCTTGAGCAACCAATGAAGCTAAAGGAACATTACTAGGATCAACATTAGATCTACCATTCACAAGCATAGACATAATAACATAAATCTTATCACTCAAGGAGGAGGTTTCTTCAACAGAATTTACCTTCTTACCTTGTGGAGCCCTTTCAGTGTGCCATTCAGAGTAGTTGATCATCATATCATCAAGAAGCTTTGTTGCGGCGCATAAGGTAATGGACATAAAAGTACCTCCAGCAGCTGAATCCAATAGGTTCCGCGAAGAAAAATTCAATCCTGCATAAAAGGTTTGGATGATCATCCAAGTAGTCAGTCCATGGGTAGGGCAATTCTTTACCAAAGATTTCATTCTTTCCCATGCTTGGGCAACATGCTCATTATCCAATTGCTTAAAATTCATTATGCTACTTCTCAAAGATATAATTTTAGCAGGAGGATAATATCTACCAATGAAAGCATCTTTACATTTAGTCCATGAATCAATACTATTTTTAGGCAAAGATAGCAACCAATCTTTAGCTCTTCCTCTTAAGGAGAAAGGAAACAATTTTAATTTTATAATGTCACCATCTACATCCTTATACTTTTGCATCTCACAAAGTTCAACAAAATTATTAAGATGGGCAGCAGCATCATCAGAACTAACACCAGAAAATTGCTCTCTCATAACAAGATTTAGTAAAGCTGGTTTAATTTCATAAAATTCTGCTGTAGTAGCAGGTGGAGCAATAGGTGTGCATAGGAAATTATTATTATTTATGCTTGTGAAGTCACACAACTTATTATTCTCAGGAGTACCCATTTTAGCAATAGTAAATAAAACAAACTAAATAAAGTAAATGCAAGTAAACAATTTTTTTGTGTTTTTGATATAGAGAACGCAAACAAGACAGTAAATAAAGTAAAGCCAGTAACTAATTTTTTTTGTATTTTTGATATAGAGAACAAACAAAGCAGTAAATAAAATAAAGTAAAGCAAGACAAAAACAAAGTAAAGAGATTGGATGTGGGAGACTCCCCTTGCAGCGTGTCTTGATCTCCCCGGCAACGGCGCCAGAAAACAGTCTTGATACGCGTGAAGCACATGTCCGTTGGGAACCCCAAGAGGAAGGTGTGATGCGTACAGCAACAAGTTTTCCCTCAGTAAGAAACCAAGGTTATCGAACCAGTAGGAGTCAAGGGTCACGTGAAGGTTGTTGGTGACGGAGTGTAGTGCGGCGCAACACCAGGGATTCCGGCGCCAACGTGGAACCTGCACAACACAATCAAAATACTTTGCCCCAACTTAACAGTGAGGTTGTCAATCTCACCGGCTTGCTGTAAACAAAGGATTAAATGTATAGTGTGGAAGATGATGTTTGTTTGCGAAGAACAGTAGAGAACAATGGTTGCAGTAGATTGTATTCAGATGTAAAAGAATGGACCAGGGTCCACAGCTCACTAGTGGTGTCTCTCCAATAAGATAAATAGCATGTTGGGTGAACAAATTACAGTTGGGCAATTGACAAATAGAGAGGGCATTACAATGCACATACATATCATGATGACTACTATGAGATTTACTTAGGGCATTACGACAAAGTACATAGACCGCTATCCAGCATGCATCTATGCCTAAAAAGTCCACCTTCGGGTTAGCATCCGCACCCCTTCCAGTATTAAGTTGCAAACAACAGACAATTGCATTAAGTATGGTGCGTAATGTAATCAACACAAATATCCTTAGACAAAGCATCGATGTTTTATCCCTAGTGGCAACAGCACATCCACAACCTTAGAACTTTCTGTCACTCTCCCGGATTCAATGGAGGCATGAACCCACTATCGAGCATAAATACTCCCTCTTGGAGTTACAAGTATCAACTTGGCCAGAGCCTCTACTAGCAACGGAGAGCATGCAAGAACATAAACAACACATATATGATAGATTGATAATCAACTTGACATAGTATTCCATATTCATCGGATCCCAACAAACACAACATGTAGCATTACAAATAGATGATCTTGATCATGATAGGCAGCTCACAAGATCTAACATGATAGCACAATGAGGAGAAGACAACCATCTAGCTACTGCTATGGACCCATAGTCCAAGGATGAACTACTCACACATCAGTCCGGAGGCGATCTTGGTGATGTAGAGTCATGATACGTCTCAAACGTATCTATAATTTCTTATGTTCCATGCTACTTTATTGATGATACACACATGTTTTATACATACTTTATGTCATATTTATGCATTTTCCGGCACTAACCTATTAACAAGATGCCGAAGAGCCAGTTGCTGTTTTCTGCTGTTTTTGGTTTCAGAATTCCTAGTAAGGAAATATTCTCGAAATTGGACGAAATCAACGCCCAGGATCTTATTTTTCCACGAAGCTTCCAGAACACCGAAAGGGAAACTAAGTGGGGCGACGAGGCACCCACACAACAGGGCGGCGCGGCCAAGGCTTGGGCCGCGCGGCCCTAGCGTGTGGGGCCCTCGTGGCGCCCCCTGACCTACCCTTCCGCCTACATAAGCCTTTGTCGATAATAGTTCCAGTACCGAGAGCCACGATATGAAAAACATTCCAGAGACGCCGCCGCCAATCCCATCTCGGGGGATTCAGGAGATCGCCTCCGGCACCCTACCGGAGAGGGGAATCATCTCCCGGAGGACTCTTCACCGCCATGGTCGCCTCCGGAGTGATGAGTGAGTAGTTCACCCCTGGACTATGGGTCCATAGCAGTAGCTAGATGGTCGTCTTCTCCTAATTGTGCTATCATTGTTAGATCTTGTGTGCTGCCTAACATGATCAAGATCATCTATTTGTAATGCTACATGTTGCGTTTGTTGCGATCCGATGAATAGTGAATGCTATGTTATGTTGATTATCAATCTATCATCTATGTGTTGTTTATGATCTTGCATGCTCTCCGTTATTAGTAGAGGCTCTGGCCAAGTCGTTACTTGTAACTCCAAGAGGGAGTATTTATGCTCGATAGTGGGTTCATGCCTCCATTAAATCTGGGACAGTGACAGAAAGTTCTAAGGTTGTGGATGTGCTGTTGCCACTAGGGATAAAACATCAATGCTATGTCTAAGGATGTATTTGTTGATTACATTACGCACCATACTTAATGCAATTGTCTGTTGTTTGCAACTTAATACTGGAAGGGGTTCGGATGATAACCTGAAGGTGGACTTTTTAGGCATAGATGCATGCTGGATAGCGGTCTATGTACTTTGTCGTAATGCCCAATTGAATTTCACACTACTCATCATAACATGTATGTGCATTGTCATGCTATCTTTATTTGTCAATTGCCCAACTGTAATTTGTTCACCCAACATGCTATTTCTTATGGGAGAGACACCACTAGTGAACTGTGGACCCCGGTCCATTCTTTTACATCGAATAAAATCTACTGCAATACTTGTTCTACTGTTTTCTGCAAACATCATCATCCACACTATACATCTAATCCTTTGTTACTGCAACCCGGTGAGATTGACAACCTCACTGTTAAGTTGGGGCAAAGTATCTTGGTTGTGTTGTGCAGGTTCCACGTTGGCGCCGGAATCCCTGGTGTTGCGCCGCACTACACTCCGCCGCCATCAACCTTCAACGTGCTTCTTGGCTCCTACTGGTTCGATAACCTTGGTTTCTTACTGAGGGAAAAACTTGCCGTTGTACGCATCATACCTTTCTCTTGGGGTTCCCAACGGACGTGTGCTTTACCGTCACAAGCAGCAAGTCCTCCGGGTGATGATTCCCCTCTCCGGCAGGGTGCCGAAGGCGATCTCCTGAATCCCCCGAGATGGGATTGGCGGCGGCGGCGTCTCTAGAACTTTTTCCGTATCGTGGCTCTCGGTAATAGGGTTTTCGCGACGGAGAGTTTAAGTAGGCGGAAGGGCAGAGTCGGGAGGGGCACGAGGGGCCCACACCATAGGCCGGCGGGGGCCCCTCCCTGGCCGCGCCGCCCTATGGTCTGGCCACCTCGTGGCCCCACTTCGTATGCTCTTCGGTCTTCTGAAGCTCCGTGGAAAAATAAGACCCTGGGCGTTGATTTCGTCCAATTCCGAGAATATTTCCTTTGTAGGATTTCTGAAACCAAAAACAGCAGAAAACAGGCACTGGCGCTTCGGCATCTCGTTAATAGGTTAGTGCCGGAAAATGCATATAAATGATATAAAGTGTGTATAAAACATGTGAGTATTGTCATAAAAGTAGCATGGGACATAAGAAATTATAGATACGTTTGAGACGTATCAATGAGTTATGCGGAGCCACTATTTTCTCGAAAATTGATTTGCGTAGTGGCTACCATCAAATCCGCATGGCCGTGGGTGACGAATGGAAGACGGCATTCAAGACCAAACTTGGTCTCTATGAATGGCTTGTCATGTCATTTGGTCTATCCAATGCTCCTTCAACTTTCATGCGCCTTATGAACCACATCTTGAGACCTCTCATTGGCAAGAGCGTGGTTGTCTACTTTGATGATATTCTCATTTATAGAAAAAATCTCGAGGACCATGTGCAACATGTGAGAGAAGTCTTATGCATCTTATGACGTGAGAAGCTCTTTGCAAATCTTCCCAAGTGCACCTTTGCACAAAACAAATTGGTTTTTTTTGGGTTTGTTGTTTCCGCCAATGGCATTGAAGTGGACTCTTCGAAGGTTGAGGCCATTCTCAATTGGCCCACTCCTACCAACGTTGTTCAAGTTCGAAGTTTTCATGGACTTGCCGGCTTCTATAGACATTTCGTGAAAGATTTTAACACCATTGCTTGCCCTCTAAATGAGCTTACTAAAAAGAATGTTCCATTTGTGTGGGGCAAGGCCCAACAAAAAGCTTTTGATGAGTTGAAAAAACGACTTACCGAGCCACCACTTCTCGTTCTTCCAAACTTTGCAAAAACTTTTGAGATTGAGTGTGATGCGAGTGGACTCGGTATTGGTGGAGTCCTCATGCAAGACGGAAAACCTGTGGCATATTATAGTGAGAAGTTGGATGGCGCACGCCTCAACTATCCTATTTATGAGAAGGAACTTTATGCGTTGGTTCGTGTCCTTGAAATTTGGCAACACTACCTTTGGCCAAAAGAGTTTGTTATTCACTCCGACCATGAGTCCTTGAAGTATTTGAAAAGTCAAACAAATTTGAACAAAAGACATGCAAAATGGGTTGAGTTCATTGAGTCCTTTCCATATGTAATCAAATACAAGAAGGGCAAGGACAATGTCATTGCGGATGCTCTTTCCTGCAAGCTCACCCTTTTACTCACTCGCTTGGATTTCCATGTTTTGGGTCTTGATGAAATCAAAGACCTATATGCCTCCGATACCTTCTTTGGCCCAATTTTTGCAACGTGTTCTATTGAAAAGGGCATCGATGATTTCTATTTGCACCAAGGATTCTTGTTCAAGGGCAATAAACTTTGTATTCCCATGTCTTTGCTTCGACTTTTGCTCTTACAAGAATCGCATGGTGGTGGTCTTATGGGACACTTTGGACGAGAGAAGACGTACGCAGTGCTCTCAACTCACTACTATTGGCCAAGAATGTACCGTGACGTGGAACGCCATTGCCGCCGGTGCACAACATGCTTACAAGCTAAATCCACTTCCAACCCCTATGGCCTTTATACACCGTTGCCTATTCCTTATGCTCCTTGGTCCGATATAAGCATGGACTTTGTACTAGGATTGCCTCGAACTAAATATGGTCATGATTCAATTTTTGTGGTGGTAGATAGATTCTCAAAAATGGCTCATTTTATACCATGCTCCCGAATGGATGATGCTTCACATATTGCCTCCTTGTTTTTTAGGGAAATTGTGAGACTCCACGGTGTACCAAGAAGCATTGTCTCGGACCGAGATGTCAAGTTCATGAGTTATCTTTGGAAGACACTAATGGCCAAGTTCAACGTCAAGCTTTTGTTCTCATCATCCTCGCACCCCCAAACCGATGGGCAAACCAAAGTGGTGAACCGAAGCCTCTCCACACTACTACGAGTCCTTGTCAAGAAGAATTTGAAAGCATGGGAAGATTGCATCCCACATGCGGAGTTCGCCTACAACCGCGCCAAGCACTCTAAAACAATGAGAAGTCCCTTCATGGTCGTATATGGGTTTGAACCACCTACGGCGATCGACCTACTTCCTCTTCTGCTACATGAGCAAGTAAACATGAACATCGACAAGCGAGCCCAATACTTGAAGAAGCTACATGAAGATACAAGGGCAACAATCGAGCAACAATTCCTTCGTCAACCCACTAGACTCAACATGAAGAAGAAGGAAAGGATCTTCAATGAAGGAGACCTAGTGTGGATATACCTTCGCAAAGACCGCTTTCCTCAAGAACGCAACTCCAAGCTAAAGCCCCGAGGGGATGGTCCCTTCAAGGTCCTCAAGCGCATCAACAACAACGCCTACGTCATCAACATACCAACATCAAAGTACTTGGTGAGCAACACATTCAATGTGTCCGACCTCTCACCCTATCATGGCGATGAACAGAACATAGAGTCGAGGACGACTCTTTCGCAAGGGGGGAGATGATACGGGGTGGCTTTTGGACACCTCCTCCTCAAGACCGACAAGCCCTCCTCGTGGCCCCATGACACGAGCTCGGGCCAAAGCTATACACCAAGAGGTGAATTCGCTCCTTTCCACGTATACATTTGATACCTCATTGGATGGCATACTACTTCATGCGGATATGCTGTGTTCAATCAGGTACATCGATCAAGACACAAGCCATGGAGGCCAAGCCAATGGAGAGGGAGCTGAAGATGAAGCTGCAGCGCCCCAGCCGGAAGTTCCGCCCCCCAGGACCAGAACTTCCGCCCAGATGCTCCCAAGATGTTGTTCAGCGCCAAGGAAAGAGGATCCAGCTGGAACTTCCGCCCCCAAGGACCGGAACTTCCGCCCGCCGGAACTTCCGCCCCAGTTCCGGAAACGCGCCAAAACGCCCCGGGATGTTGCTGCAAGGAAATCGGTCGTTTTCGGAACTAGGCCGGAAGTTGGCCGGAAGTACCGCCCCGACCGGAAGTTCCGCCCCCAAGGACCGGAACTTCCGCCCAGATGCCTCCCAGATGCTGTCCAATACCCTGTGAAGAGAATCCAGCCGGAACTTCCACCCCGAGCGACCGGAACTGCCGCCTGCACGACTTTCAGCTCAAACGGCACGTTTCGGCCTGTAACTTACCCCTTCGCCCCACCAACTATAAATAGCCATGTTGGCTCAGATCTGAGATTAGACTTGTTGTGAGATTAAACATGAGCTTTGCTCCTCCCTATGGGAAACCCTTCTAGATCCAAATCTATGAAGTTATCAAGACTCTTCTAAGGAATTGGTCCCTTCCATTCTAGGGATTCTAGTGTTTGTGGATCTTTTGCTTTTGCAATTCTATCTATTTGCACTCTTTGCCTCTTTGGAACTCTACCAATTGCTTATCAATCTTTTGTGAGGGATTCTACTCCTTGTGGGTCTTTGCCTTGCAATTCCATTGGGTTGGTGTATCGGGCCAACGAAGAACAACCGGTTGTGTGTGTGTGTTACGTTTGTATCTTTGATCCACCCCGCTTTCCACCGTGTTCTTCGCGTTCCTCCACCTCCCCCACGAATCCCATCCAAATCCGTGAAGATCGGGCCTCCCCTAGGGCTTAGCCCTTATCATCGGGTTGGACTCGTTTACCTCCTTTCACCGCGTTGCTTGCCGTCGATGATGATGTTGATGATGCCATCGAGATCGGAACCTTGCAACCTCCAATCCCCACGGATGGCGCCAATTGATGAGGGATTAACTCGTCAATGCCTACGTATTGTAGACTTAGGGTTTCGTAAGAAGTAGAGGGAAAATAGATCTTGAAGGTTTAGCCGAACAAAGGTGCTCAACTAAATATTATGGTGGCTAGGGTTACAATGATTTCGGTCCCTTGTTTCACCCTCGACTTCCCCTTTATATAGGAGGTGAAGCCGGGGCTTAGTTGTGTCGTACAAGTTACAAACTGCCGGGCTTCGTGGGCCTTTCCCTATATTGATACAACTTTCCTATAACAAATCTATTTTTCTAACCCGAAAGCTTCCAATCTTCTGGGCCTCCAATCTTTGAGTTCATGGGCTTCCTACTTTCCTGTGGACCTAGGGTACTTATTTGACATGGCTGGTAGGCATACCTATGTCAGTGGCGCTACACATCTGCCTTTGAGGCAAGTGGCTGCTCCGGAGCAAGACTCTTGGCTTCCACCAGAGACCTGACCTCCGGGAAGTTCATGTGGTGGCGCGGTCAGGCAAACCTCCATGACGCAACGTCGTATGCGCGGGCAGCCTCGTCCATGGTGTTGAAGCTGCTGAGCCACACGTGCAACCGGGCGACGGAAATTTCAACCGCAAAATGGCCCCCAGGCCGCAAGCGGACCCCGACGAAGCCCGTGGAGTTATGGTTGGCATGGCGACAGGGAGGCATCTCCATGGCAGCGGGCGAGGGAGGCTTCGGTGGTGGTGTTGGAGGAGAAATGCTGGTGCCGGTGTTGGAGGATGCCCGAGACTTGGCTATATGTAGGGACGCGAAGGTTGAAACGGCGGGAAAGAAAGGGCCGGAAAGAAGAGGGGGTCTTTGTCATGTTCTTTTGTAACTGGCTAACTGCACACAACAAAGATAGGTTTTGCCGTGTTCTTTCGAGAAGGCACACGACAAAGATGGGCTTTGCCGTGTGCTTTTGAAGATGCACACAACAGATATTGCGTGCCAAAATTATGTAGGCTAGGTTCCTTCGCACGGGAATAATTAATAATTGGCGGGGGGAAATTCTACGCGCTGGAAAAGGGAGGCCAACGTGGCCCAATTAGCTTTGCCATGTCTCCGTTAGGGGTGCTCCTTTTGTTCGGTGCACGGAAGAGCCTGGCTTTGCCGTGTTCCGGGCCCTAGGGCACACGGTAAAGCTGAGAAGCACGGAAACCGCCGATTGTCCTGTAGTTATAAAAAAATTCATAGGATTTTATTGGAAATTTTACACATTGTAAACACAAATTGTAATAGCAAATCTAGTAATATTCCAAAAAGAAGGGACCAATAACAAAATATTACCTTTACATTCACAAAAAAAAATTCGAGTGTAGCTTGCATTGTATACAAATATTCTACGAACTACTTATTAATTAGTTTCCTTGCATCCGCAACGTAAGCTAACAGTTGCACTATGCTTCTACATATATTTGTAATCACGCCGACCAGAAACTTTGCGAGGCGTCGGTTGTCTCCATAATCCTTACCTTGTGCACGATCATGTCTTGAGGGAATTCAGTGTCAGTAGAGAACCGGAGTTCCTTGTACGTCGTGACATCGATGTCAAGCTCCAGGGTGCCTGAACGCCAGTCCGATGCCATGCGATGGCGGAGGCGCTCCGATAGCCCCACCCCTACTCCTCGGGCCACCACCTCCACGTCCTTGGCCCATCGTCTCTTGGCGCAGTCCCTGGGATCCACGCGCGCCCAGCCGAGCGCGACGCCGGAGTACATCACGGCCACGTCCGCGCGGTCGACGCAGGTGTCGTTCAGACGGAGCGTGATGTTGAAGGCCGGCGAGACCACACGGGCGGCGCCGCCGGGGTCGATGCCGTCGTAGCCCGCGAGGTGAACGGAGACGGAGGGACTGCCGCCCCAGTACATGACCATGACCGTAGGCAGCAATGCAATCATCGTGCAGACACAAACTAGTATAGTGGTTACGATCGCTCGGAAACATGGTCCGTCAGTATGCAATAGCCGTTTAGCGGCAGCCCCGGCTTCTAGATCGCCGCCTTGACCCATGCTCAATCGTCAAGATTGAAGAGAGCTCCTTCAAAGGGGAAGAAATAATCGTCACATACGAAGGGAGAACGGCGTGGTGAGGTCCGGAAGACACGGACTTTGAGAAGGAAAAGGAAGGAGAGGATTTGGTGGTTTGGATTCTTATTTTGAGCCTACAGAGATCGAGTCCTTATCCTTTTCCTAAGATACTCCATGTATATGTATTGTAACGGTTTGGGATTCGTTCAGAGTCCAAGTCACAAGGGCCGTAAGTTTTTGTTAGGAATCTAGTCCACAAGGGCCGTAACTGTGACGTGCGATGCGATCAGAACTTTGCTCTGGAAAACGAGTTCACCCGTAAGTCCGCCGATCCCGTCGTCGATTGTGGCAGTACGTCTTCGCCGATATCCATGGGAGCCATCCTCGCAGAAGATGAGCCACGCGGCTGTGATCCGGACCATAATCCGTGGGCACGGTGTATGCTGGCGTTGGCGTTGATCCTGTACACGCTGTTCGTCGTCTTCGCTTGCTACAACACGGAGTATCCCGAGTTCCTACCCGACTTCTGGGTGAAGCTGCCCGCCGTCGAGGGGCTCGACCGGGCTAGCGACGGCGCGGCGCGCGCACCCACTTTCAACATCACACTCCGCGTCGACAGCCATGGGGTGCCCTGGCGCTTGAGAGCAAAGGCGAACGGGACGAGTTCACCGTGTCGGGGGACATAATCGGCTCCGTGCCCATCGTCGCTACCAGCGAGGGGCTGGGGATGCCCGACGAGCTGTACGACCGCATGCAGAGCCAGCGCCGACGGAAGGAGCGCGTGAAGCTGGCGGTGCACGTATCGCTGGACGGCCATGGTGTGCTGCTGTGGTGCACGGCGATACTGCACGGGCGACCGCGGGGACCATTTGTCTGCCCAAAACTCTATGGACCAACATTTTCCCCTACGGATCCTCGAGTGTGGAATTAGCTTGGTCTTCGTTGTTTCCAAGCATCGGCAGCTGATTCAGTGATCAAAATGTCTGGTTGTGTACTGCGAGTGGGTTATTTTTTGGTTCTGAAATATGGCTATATGTAGTTTACTTATTTTACCTTCTTATTTTATGGGTGACTTCAAATCCTTGACAAGTAAACATTAGTATGAACATTTTGGGATTTAGGGTTGGACAAATTTTTGTTGCGCCAAAATTTTGACAATTTTTGTGCCGACTGATGACAATTTGTTTGGATACCGAAATCACTGACATAACGAGAAGAATCGTGCCTTTTGTCAAGAACATATACAGATGTATCATATGAGATTCAGTATCGAGGCTTTTGTCAAGAGCACACAGATGGATCACATGAGATTCATGGTACGCAGCAGTTAGAAGGTTAGGGCCTGATTTGTCAATGAGACATGACCCACCATATTGAACTGACCAGAACAGTACAGTTTCTACTATATTTCTATAACTCGTGTACACACACAAATTTCTTTCTCTGGGACAAAATTCAGAAAACTTTGCGACAGCAGGATCCTGAAACTCGGGATCTTTGATACAGCAATGGCAAACATAAGAACAAGATGTATCGAGGCTTATGCTCCAAAACTAATTTTGTCAAGAACAACCATATGAAGCAAATGCGATTCATTGTACGCAGCAGGTCAGAGTCGTCATTGTCAATGAGACATAACCCATATTCAACTCAGAAGGGCAATTATAGTTCCTATTCTATTTCTAGCTCGGTTATAGCATAGCATAAAAAGTGATATATAGACTTCAAGTTGCAGTGGTGTCCTCAACAGACTTCTTGTATTCAGGCTTGAGCTCATGCGTCCCTTGATTTGGTCCTCGTTTGTTGTAGACGCAAAGATCGTTCATTATCTCCTTCAGGAATTGCTGCATGAATCAAGTGCAGGCAGCAGGTGGTGAGTGAAGAATTGGATGTATAGTTAGTAATGCAATTGCTGTAACAGCGTGTCTGACATTTTATCAGTGTAAATGCTTCTGGGAGTCGCAAGCAAAATACCTCTGGTTGGTCTGTTTCCTGCATTAGATGCTTTAGTGACCAATTAGGCTGCCTCTCGAATAACTTGAATAGAATATTTTCCAAATCCTTCCGATCCCTTCGTGTTCTTTTCAATTCAAAAGGTTTTGTTGGTGTTGCTTTCTTCTTCTCCTGCCAAGCACGAAATTACGAGTGGTGAGGACTCTTTTAGAAGAAGACCAATTCAAACAATCTGTTTTATGTGAATGTTTTTTTGCCACAACAGGTAACTGTTGAGAACATATATAGCAAGTCATTGTCAGGTATAAGATGGAAATACTGACTTCAGAAAACAACGTCAGCACTAATTACTACTCCACCCCCTAGCCACTTTAAGATTGTCTTAGTTATACGAGAAAGGAGTACCTTTGGAGCAGCATTTATCAGTTGGATCATTTGCCGCACTCCCATTCCGTGGTGCTTGTCAAGTACCTAATAAATGAAGGGGGAAATGTGAATTTACGTAATAACACATGGAAAATGGAACTGAAAAAAGAGGGTCAAGATCAAATTTAAAAAACTGACATGCACTTTTCTCGTTTTGATCATAGACTTTTTAGTCCTCTCACGGCATAATTTTGCATAGTCTGCAAGATTTTCTCTGTGAGGTTCCATGTCAAATTTATGCCCTACTTTTCCTTCGCATGCAAACTTCCCTGCAATAAACAGAAGGCCATGATTTTGTGATACAGAAAATAATTAGTACTATGTTTTTTTCTTTTTCAAATAAACAGCTTGCATTCAAACTTTTGGTCAAATGATCAATCTGAAAAATGCATAGTTCTCTTCTTGTTCGTCAGCAAAATAAAGTGGTAAGGAGATTAAAACTTCTAAAGGCAGCCAAATAAAATGTATATAATGCCAGTATGATGTGATAAGACACAACTAAGGTACTGCAGGTAAAATTCGGATTGGAAAGTAAAAGCAGTAGGACCAAACGTTGGTTATTGTCCTTTACCTTGTTCAAGGGCAACAGCCAACATGCATGATAAAGCAAAGGTGAAATAGATCAACTAACGAGTTCAATATATAATCTATAGCATGATCATGTACTAAATGAAGCTTAATGTGCTAACTTTATGGAAATACGTACTTCATGGGGTACGCGTGGCATGAATGAAGTTTATTTCTAGAAAAAAAATTCAAACATAGAGAGCCCCCAAAGAAGTATATACTTTTTTTTTTTTGACTGTAACTACGGCGGGCGTGAGCCAACCTGCACATATATTCAGTCAAGTTGCCTATGAAGCTTTACAGCCTCTACAAGATAGGTTCAAATGAACCAGAGTACACGGGGGTTACAAGAGAGGAGAAGAAAAAGAAAAACACACACCGACAACACACAAGACCGAGGAGAGAAAAGTGGCCACCCCACAAAACTAGGGGGCAGTTGGCCGATGAGAATACTCATCGCGACCCAAGCACAGCGATCACAAGGAAGAGTCCTGAGGACACACCAGAGGGACAACCCAGCTCGAGGCTCCATTGGAGTAATCGAACGGCTTTGGTCCGCCGAGACCCAGCAACGACACTGCACCATCGACGTAATCGAAGGGCCACGCGCATCCGAGACCACAGTACGCACCGACACCACCTGTGTCGAGGGTGTCGCCGAAAGGTCGCGCGTGGCCGAGACGACGTCACGACGCCTGTGTGCCACCAGCTGGAGTCGAAGGGCATCACAAAGCAGAGACACGCCCATTGAGCACTCGCACATGGAGCACCCTTGACACGCCAAAGAGCTCTGACAAGGACCCGACACCGGAGCCCAGCAACCGGCAAGAAGAAGCCACCACCACCACTGCCACGACTCACCTCGCATCGGAGAGGAGACCGCACCCATGGCCGCCATCTGCATCACCATGGGGCACACCAGTACAGATAGGACCAGCGTCCTCTGCCACTGATGGCAAGACAGAGGGGCTCAACACCCAGCCACGATGACCCCCCGTGTGGGGAGCGCGTCACCACCATGGCCGCCACTGCGAAACCACGGCACCCGCCAACCCCAACGGCGAACCGCTGCAGGTTGATGGCCGAGTAAAGAGGAGGCGACCCTCGCAGCCACAACACCAACCAGCAGTGGCCAGCATATACTGCCGCCAAGACGACCGAAAGCCGACCACCACTGGACCGCCAGAATTGGAGAACTCGTCGATCCGAACCGGAAGCACCACACCATGTGGAGGCAAACCACAACGGAGAGGACAGCTCCGCCCAGCACCATGCTGGCAGGAGCACCGCACAACATCCCTCCAAAATGTCGGCATAGAGAGGCAGGCCGCTCCAGATCGAGCGCGCCTGGTCTTCAAGGGATCCTCATGCCGGCTTGGGAGAAGATAGAGGGCAGCAGAACCTCCAACACCGCCCAACGCGCCGCCCGACGCAGCCACGCCGGCCGCCACCGCCAAAACCACCGCGGGCCGCCGCCCGGAACCCACCACCACCCTCTACGGAGGAAGCCGTCGGAAGAGGCACCACGCGCAACAGCCACTGCGCGCAGCAGCCACGCCGCCCCTTCCGCCGCCGCCAGCCGCAACCGCCGGAGAAGGACGCCGGAGCCGGGCCGCCCAGATCCCGCGCACCGGAGGGCGCCCGCCGCCACCGCGCCGCCAGGGCTTTGCCCGACGACGCCCACCGGTGGCGGCGAGGGCGGGGGAGACGGGGAGGCCGGCCTCTCGCCGGATCTGGGGCGCCCCGGTGCAGCTCGGCTCAGCCGCACGGGGACGGGAGCGGGCGTGTTTTTTCCCCTAACCAACAATAATTACATTCACATCTATCAAGAAGTATATACTGAGTAACATCAACAGGGTTCTTAAATATTACTCCATTATCCAGCAGAGAGAACACTGGTGAACTGCCAGTATAATTATATCAATAGCTTAGAAATGTCCTCTAAAGTTAAATAAATATCCCCATATGCACAATCCAACCTGAACTATATATATATATACTTGATCAGTTCTTTTTCTACTTTTATGAATAGTCAGAATTCTTCCTGGTGGTTACTCAGAAATACCCTGAATTATAACAAAAACCACATATGGTTGGGGCCTGAGGACACGGGACTGTAAAAGCAACTAAATGCGACTTCATTACAGGAGGTGGGATGGAATTGCAAATTTAACTGCAAATATCTTGCATGCAATTGAAAGTGAGAGTCTCTCCTACGAACAAAGGCTGAATGGCTGAGATTAGCTTCGGTACCAAATTAGCGTAATGCATGTTATTACATTCAGAAGGGTATTGGTAGAATCAAGCATTGTTTGCTTCTCAATTATAGAAACAACTGATTTCAAAGTTTATGTAGGATAAGTAAAAATAAATGCATGATATATTTTTCTTAAAAGGTGAAAGAACGCACAAAATTATTACCTTGGTTAGACTCTGAGAAAACACACATTGGCACAAAATCCTGGAACATATTTAAAGAGTAATTCTTCGGTGTATTGCCATTGTCTGATCGAGCCATCTCCATCTTGAACTGTTATTTCACTAACACCATGTAAGCAACATAGGAACTATAACAAGAACATTTTAAATGGGTGGTAATTCCATTAGTGAAACAGGGATGCCTTAGACTAGTCACAATGCATAGTATTATATAGAAGTATCATGCGTATGATACTACAGGTAGATGATAGATAATTGGAAGACCAACAGAAATTAAAGCAAACGGTAGCCCAACCGAAGGCAAGCATAGTCCACCATTCTACTAATGCGTCTGAACAGAAGAGTCGAGTGTTCTACTTCGGAGCTCAAGCCGGTCAAAACAATTACACAATGATAACCAACTACTGGATCGTATGTTCCATAATAATTTTCCGCAGCAACTCCCCGCAAATCATTTTGACCGGAGGCCCGGAGCTCAAGCCGGTCAAAACAATTACACAATAATAACTAACTTATTCACATTGTTCCAAAATTCAGCGAAGTTTAGCTCGAGCCAAGCCACGCAACCGGATGGAGGGGGGAGGGGGGAGGGGAAAGCTTGCCTGCTTCGGGTCCTCGTCGGTGCTGAGTGGGTCGAAGGATAGGATGACCTTGGCGACAACGGGGTTAGGGTTAGGGCAGGGGCCTCCGGCGGCGGAGGCGGTGGCTTCCTGCCAGGCTTGTGAGACAATGGTCGGGCACTTCATGAGCCACACGGAGCGGTCGGCCCGGCTCGTCTCCAGGTGCTTCGCCTCCTCGGCCATGTTCGCAGATCGGTGGTACTCCGGTGAGCGGTTCTTCTCAGAGTCGATTGTGGAAGGAGTTTGCACGGCTGACCGGGTTGTGTGCCGGGAATCGAGGTGCTTTCCAGTTTTAACTCGTGATGAAGAGTAGAGGCGGTGGATCGTAGTAGTACCAGAGAGGCAGAGATTCGACGTTAATTTTTTTCTTGATTGGGCCGTATATGGTGCTCGTGAGTCGTGAGTAGCGGGATTTATTAGGCCTGAAAATGGAACGTTGTGTCCATCCGTATCTCATGATGATTCTAAAAAAATAACGAAAGGCCCAGTAATAAAAGAGGAATTAGCAACTCCGTACTCCACTTTTCATTTATCACCCTAAAAAACGAACCTACTCAACTTTCTTCCGGTAGCAAGGAAGAAGCTTTGCCAACATTGTACGCATCACATTATCGTGTCTTCACACATATGTTCTGCATGTTCCAAATTAACTGGCTCTGTTTTATCTAGGTATGCATGCATGAGACTTTGGACAAAGTCGAGTCAATTAAATTGGGACACAAATAGTACCCCTCCGCCTAAAAATAGTTGTCTCAAATTTATCTAGATACCCATGTATCTCTAAATAAAATATATCAAGATACATTTGTATCTTCTAGACAAAAGTGAAATCCCTGTTTTTAGACGGAGTGAGTACTAGAATTGTAAAGCTCAATGATAAATTCGGTAATATCACAAAACCAGTACTCCAGAGGGTTAATACAATTGCATTTTTACAACTAAACCCTTCTAAAATCAGAGAAACTGGACAGGTCAAGGATGCGCTAGGCGTGCTTGACCTGGATGGGATCAGAGCCTCCATCTATAGCGCCGGCTTCAGCTGCTGCTTGGGCTCCCTGCCGGCGCCATACGGGCCTGCCATGGCGAGGAAGGCGGAGTCGCGGGAGGCCGGGATTAACCCCCTAAATCGGGGCACCAAGAGCATCTGCTGCAGGAATACAAGGGTCACCGCCGGTGGAATGAAAGAGAGAAGGACATAGAGGGAGAAAAGGTTCCAGAGGAGCGGTGACTCACCAGGAAGGTCCATATGGAGATGGCGGTGACGGGGAAGAACAACGGCTGCTGGAATCGATGCTGGAGCATTGCAGTTGGGGAAGGGAATCGCCGATTGCGGCGATGTTTCCGTTCCCCCAGGACAATTACTTGCTCTAGTAGAAAGATTAAGATGTTGAGGTCTCGGCGGGTCACGGGGTAGTCGGAGCTAGCGAGACGACGGCGAGGAGATGCTCGGTGGTGCTCTCGAGTGTTTCTTTCTTGGGAGAAAGCTCAGGAAAGAAAGGGAGGAAAGGAGGAACACGGAGCAGAAGGAATGTGTGGCCAGGAGGGTGCCACGCGCAGGGGGAAAATGCATCACGTTTGGACTCCAGGTTGAAGAAAAATAAAATGTGAGGTTCTTTTTATAAAATGGCTCGTCTGATAGTTTTTTCGGATCGAAGGGAGTAATAAACATGGCGGTGTGTGTCTGCGTAGTTGTCGAGAATGTACGATAAGTCGGGACCTCTACAATTGACTCTAAAGGGGAGAGAAATTAGTTGCATCGAGCGTAAGTAAAGCAAAAGAAATCAGTATCACCAAAGCAAAAAAGCAATTTGGGCAAAAAAAATGTATAGTATAATTTTCTGTGAATAAAGGGCAACACAAGTTGTGCGGACAAATGGAGCTCGGGCCCCATGAAATCCTTTTTTGAAACATTCAAAAAATAATATTTTAAGATTTAGAAAATATGAAATAATACATAGATGTAGGTAATGTTGTACTTTACCAACGTGAAAAATATCAACTCAAAATATCTCATATCCAGAGCTACGCAAAAATGATAGAATCTAACATCTAAAGTAGTGAACAATGCAAAATTCTAAATTTGTCAGATATATTTTCATTTTTGTAACTCCAAATATAAAGTATTTTGATTTAAGGTTTTGCGTGTTGGTAGAATACAACATTTTCTAAATATAGATTTTTCATTTTTAAAACATTTTTTTCATATTTTGAAAATGGCTCCATGAAGCTTGGGATCCATTTGGGGTTTCCAACAACGCAGGGCACTAATAAACTTCTTTAACGTGTAATGAACTTTAGAGGATTGCTTCTACCAATGAATGGCAGCGGAAATAACACGATCACATGCAAGTGACATACACGTACATGGAAAAGATTTCTTTGTGACGAGGAGCGAAAAAACTTGGTTGCGGACAAATATGTCCACATAGCTTCCATTGAGAGAATGACAGATATAACTTTTTTATGTAATATAGTATAAACGTGAACGCTCATAAATACGTGGATACACTCACCCGTAACGCACACATAGGAATGGACCAAGATCAAAATTGAGAGGGGACAAGAATGTGATTATTGGCAAATCACTTTTTAAGAGTGCTATTGTAAGAAGAATAAACATTTGAGTGGGAGCAGCTGTACCCTTGCCAACATGTTGGATCCGCCCATGCGTATGCATACCTTACTATTATGAGCACCTCCAAAAAACTAAGTATAAGAAACTGATCTAATGTGTCTTGATATTGACGAAATACTTTGCAACAAACATCAACAATAAGAGAAAAGTTAACCATCAAATAGAGGTATCATTGTTTATGTTGCCTCTAGTAATTAGGTTGGTGTTCTTAAACCACTTATCCAAAGTGCACGAATTTTGGTAGAAAAGTAGACACCCTAGTCACCAATAGACTTACCAAATTTTAGCTCAATGGGCACTCTATATATTTTTGCCAAAAATATTCACCTTCAAAAACTTCTACTGTTGGAGATAATGCCCTAGAGGCAAATAATAAGGACTATTTATTATTATATCTCATTAGTTCATAATAGGTTTATGCCATGCAATAACAGTATTAATAGAAAACATTGAAACATGTGTGGTATTGTAAACAAACCAGGATCCCCAGTGAGCATATATGTGAACCAGCTCATTATGGTCAATCGATGATCGAGGTTTCCCGATCATGGACACACGTCATTGAATAATAGGATCATATCATTGAGTGAATGATATGATGGAATGTAGGGTTCAATTGCACACAAAAAATCTATAGGAGAATAACGTAGCCAAGATCTATTCTATGGAGATGCAAAGTAACGGAGGGATTCGGTGTTCATACCCTTGAAGACCAAAAGCGTTACGTTCACGATGAACGCTATTGATGAAGGTGTTCATTGACCTCAAGGTCATGAAGAAGTACAAGCGTTGAAGCACCCCAAGTGTTGCGCCTCTGTAGTTCTATACAGGTACGGTGTATAGACGTCTCCCGGGCTCCGGTCTAGCAAAGCAACAGAAGAAGATGATCCGGACCGATGTTCCAGAAGCACGATAACGTATGTATGGTGCAGAAGTCCCAACCCCCATGCGCGTTCCAAACTTCAGGAACACACGTGAGGGGAGGGGAGAGGGAGAGAGAACTATAGGGGATGAATGAGGAGAGCCCCAAGGGGGTTCTTTATATAGGGGGTAGGGAGAGGAGGTGGGGCCACCAAGGGTCACCACCCTCTCCTTGCGCCTCCGCCGACCCTTAGGGTTAGGTTTTGGGCAGCCGGCCCACTATGGGCCGCTAGCCCACCCCTTTCCTTGGGGCTCGATCGGCCCGCCTTTCTTGGGTTGTCCAATGGTGGCCCAGTTAGGGGCTTTCCCTATTTTTATTTATAATTTTAATATTTCATTCATCCATTTAAATAATAAAACATATTATTAAGTCTCAGAATAATTCATTGAATCCAGAAGTTATTCTGATACAATTTCGGTGTTCTCTCTCTATTCTTTAACAATTTCGAATCTATCTCAAAGCAACATGTACCCTTAAGAGTGCCACCCTATGGGTTTGGGAATGCGTAGATGTGATCGAAAGGACTTTCCGATCAATGACCATCAGGGGGTTCTGGAAAAGCATAACGGTCCTTATGCCTTCCACGAATTTATCTTTAGCACTTGAACCTCTCATTGTCGAGTCACATTCCCTTTGTTACACGATACCTAGTTTGTCCGAGAATTGATCTTCGGTATCCAGCATACCTAGTTCGATCTCTTTGCCGACAAACATTTTCAACTTGTTTCCGTGATATCATATCGTCGTGGCCTAGTCACATGCTTGTAAGCTCTGTTGACATAATATCGAGTGGGCCCTGAGTATCTATTTGTCACATGAATATACAAATCCCTCTAGTGACACATACGCCTTAAGCCCTCAACTCATCCAGTTGGAATATCTGAGCAACATGTTTACGAACACCCTGTTATGGAGTAGCGGTAGATGATGTCAAAGCAGCCGCCGATGAAAGTGATTAAGTTTGGTCTCACGGTCTAAGTATTATGTTACAACATTTCATCTATGTATCACAACACTGAACTCTGTGACTTTATCATATTGCGATATCTTTATGGGTGTGAGTCCATCATGTTATTCATCCAACAACATGACTCCATTATTAATGACGTTGTTGTCCATGTTTAGGAAACCTTGATCATCTATTAATTAATGGACTATTTTACTAGGAACAAGGTTTTGTTTACATACCACAGATGCATTAATGTTTCCGCTTAATACAGTTATGATGGCATAAAACTTATTATACAAATACATATATGATAATAAAAACATCTTTATTTCCCTCAAAAAAACATCTTTATGTGTTTGTCTCTTGGGCAAATATCCAACATTCTCCCACTTGCACTAGATTACAAATAAACTAGTTTACATTTGGCAAAGCTCTAACGCCCATAGACAATTGGTGCTCATCATGCTTCGCTTGTGGCGGAGGCTTTTGTCGGTGGATCCACGACATTCAGATCAGTATGTATTTTACAGACTTTAACTGGATTACCAGATACATAATCCCTTATAACGTGATATCTCCGGGGAATGTGTTTGGCCACTGAGTAAGACCTTGGGTCCTTTGTATTAGCAATTGTGCCCGTGTTATCACAGTAGAGAATCACGGGGTCATGCATACTCTCGAACACACCAAGTAGAATAATGAACTTCCTCGGCCAAACAACTTCATTTCTCGAACCCCCAAAAATACTTTCCCTTCTATGATTTTTTTAATCTCTGGACCATTCGGAAGCTCCTCGTGATGTCCTTGTTCTCATTCTAGGCTCCGAACAAAACTTTGGTCTCACCATCATGAATATCTCATTTCTACCCTAGTGTCATTAAGCGTTAAGTGTGTGACCCTACTGGTTCGAGAATATGCGGACATGATTGAGGCACCTCTTAAATCGATAATCAATAGCGGGACCTGGATGTCCATAATGACACCCAAATATTTAATGTAGATCTTTATCTGTTGAACCACAATGTCGGGGACTCAAATAATCCCGTATCCAATTCTTTTTGTCTCATGATATATTACTTGCCCGAGATCAGATCATCAATATCACCATACCTAGTGCAATCTCGTTACTCGCAAGTACCCTTTACTCATGTCATAATATAATATCCATGTGACTAACTCATTAGTCACTTGCTTGCGAACTCATTAGTCACTTTCTTGCAAGCTCTTTAGATATAATGTTACTGAGTTCTCCTAGAGAATATCTTTCCGTCACATGGAAGAACGAATCCCAGTCTCGATTCATGCAACCCAACAAGCATTTTCTGAAATACATGAAAGACACCTTTATGATTACCCTGTCACGGAATGACGGTTGATTCCGTCAAAGAATTCTTTCAATACTTGGGAATTACATAATCTCATGGTCTAAGGAGTAAGTTACTTGACATTAAAGTTAGCTTAGGAAATATTAAACATACTGACTTTATCTTATTGCTTTTCTTAAATGGATATGTCCATCACAACATTCTTCTAATGATATGACCTCATTATGAAACGACAATTCATGTCCGTGGTTAGGAAACCATAACCATTTTTATTCAACGAGCTAGCCCAGTAAAGACTTGCTAGCTAGGGACATAGTGTTGTTTATGAAAGCACACATGTATTATGTTTCCGGTTAATACAATTATAGCATGAAATATAAATTTATATCATGAACCAGAAATATGATAATAACAAATTTTATTATTGCCTCTAGGACATATTTCCAACACACCGTATATGTCCGAAACTACGAGGTGCTGCCACTTACGGCACTTGGTGTCGTACGACATGACTACAACTTGACCATACATTGTCCATGTTTAGAAAATTCAATAATTCATACATTTTTAGATGAATAATCCATACATTGTATGGATTATTCATCTAAAAATGTATGAATTATTGAATTTTCTAGTGCATTAGAGTAATATTTCTCTTGCAAAATTCGAATTTTTTTTTTATTCTTTTGTGTGTGCGGTGGAGTTTGATAAAGATTGTTGTGGTGCCCAAGAACACCAATCATGCTAAAGCTTTGAGTAATTTTAAAAGTTCAACAAAAATATAGTAGATATCTTTAAGTAATTTCACTGAGTGGGTGAGGGGGGCAATGGCCCCCCTCGATGTAGGGACTATGAGCAAGGGCTACTTGGTATCAGGTCGCCCTAGGGCCCTAAATATTTGTGGACCGTCCCTGCATGAACATGTAAGTTGCTTGGAATCCCAATGGCTTAAACAAACATTGCTGCCACTTATTGCATGATTGATTCTCATGGCATGCTTTGTATTGTAGTTTCCTCCCTGAAATGGTAAGGTTGAACCCACATGTCAGGCATAACGGTAAGGTTGGACAGAGAGCGACTGACAACCGTGTAATCTGGATTTTTATCGGTATGACCCACATGTCAGGCATAATGTTAAGGTTGGACAAAGAGCGACTGACAACCGTTAGGGCTCATTCGGGCAGCGTAGATGAAATAAAGGAAATAGGCGTTTTACGACACTCTAGCTCTCGCTCCACTCCATGTAAGCTCTGAAATTATCTTTTCGCAAATGACTAATCTCAGCCACTGAAGTTCAACCGAGATAAACGGGTTCACATATGTAAGCTATGAATACACCTCCGTGCGGAAGGAGTTGGTCCAACATTATTTTCCTTCACTCGTAGTTTATTTCAAATACACCATTTTCTTTACAGAGAACTATTTACAGAGCGGACTAGTAAAAATACATATATAAAAAAGAAAAATAGAGTGAACGATAACAAACAAATTGATTGTTGTGTGACATAAAGGGCATGAATATTTATAGAGAAAGTTTCCTAAGAAAACAAATATGACATTGAGTACATGATGTGAGCTTTGATGCGGCTAACCCACTACTAGTATTGACGAATCTGATACTCTTCCTCTATACATGAGTCGATCCGGCAAGACTTGTCCGTTGCCAAGAACGTGGCTCTATCAAATACTATGACTTCCACCACAAGGTTTGGAGCATGTGCCACCCACGAATGTACTTGCTTCGTTTTTTGAATAAGTATACTTTTAGCTTAGAGCTAATGTTTTCACATTTGACCAACTATATTGAAAAATGTAACAACATCTAACTTAGTATTGAAAAATGTAACAACATCTAACTTAGTATTGCTTGATCGGTTTTAAAATGTAGTTACATAACATGCACATTTGATGCCATATATATGTTGCTTCTCTTTGAAATAGATTCGGTCAAATTTTAAGAACTTTTTTAAAACTTAGGCCGCACTTATTTAAGTACGGAGGAAGTGACGTGTTCTCGTTTTTTTTTTTTTGGGTAGCTGTACACGTTTTTGCTTGTTTAGGCAGGAAGAATTTTCCAATCAAACAACTTCCGGGGAAAGATCTCGTAGAAAAGTCTCGGTCAATCTTGGAGTTGGACGTGTCAGATTTGGGCGTGCGCGCACGCGCAAATGCGCAACCAGTCAAACACCGTCCACCGGTGCCGCCACGGGCATGCCATGTGATACTCGTGCCACCGCCGCCGCCCCTACCAATCCGACGGCAGAGCCTCGACGGGTCTTGGCCAGCTCCGACGATTTCCTTTCCTGGCCGCGCTACATCCTTGGCCCGCCCGCCCGCCTCATACCGCCCGTTTCCATCTCCCCAAAATCCGGTTGCCCTCCCGCAACCAAGGAGCTCCTCCACATCCCCACGCCTCTCGCCCGCCCCCCTCCTCCGATCCCTCCACCACCACGCCGCCAGCCGCAGCGCCGGGTCTCCCCTTCCTCGCGGGCCCGAATCCAGGGATCCCCGCCGCCGGATCACGCCGGGAGGCGCCCCGATGCTGCCGTGCGCGCGGTCGGCGCTGCGGAGGCGGGGCCTGGCCCTCCTGCGCGGGCGCGCGGAGGGCGGCAGGCGGGAGGCGCTCGCCAATGCCAGGTGCGCGGCCACGGTGGCCGGCCGCGGGGCCGGGGTCGGCCGCTGGCCCGATCCGCCGGCGCACACCCAGGCGCGCGGTAGGTGGCCCGCGGCCTCGCAGACGCGGTCCTTCCTCGGGTGCGGCGACGGGGCGGAGGGCAGCGTCCTCTCCAAGGTCTACGAGGAGCGGCGCGTCATGGGGTACAGTACAATCCAACTTCACCGCCCTGCTCTGTTTTTTGCGCTTAGCTGATTACAACTTCTGAGAAACGGGAATGGTTGATCGTGGTTGGCTGGCTGCGATGTGGGCGTAGGTACTCCCCGGAGCAGATGTACGCCGTCGTCGCGGCCGTGGACCTCTACGAGGATTTCGTGCCCTGGTGCCAGCGCTCCAGGGTTATTAGGCGCTACGACAATGGCTCCTTCGACGCCGAGCTCGAAATCGGGTTCAAGTTCCTCGTTGAGAGCTACGTCTCTCACGTGGAGATGGAGAAGCCCAAGTACATCAAGGTGAGTGAGACCCGTGTAATGTAATGCACCTGTCATCACGCTTATGGAATAGTAATATATACACAAATTCAGGTGGAATAGAACGCCTAATTAGATCACTGGTTCTTGAAAGATCCTAGAATAAGAAACAAATGCATGAGATACACGGTTGCTGTTATCTTTTCATGTTATAATTGCTAAACCACCATCATGATTTAGATTACTTGTCAGAGTGAGCTGCAAATGGATGTACTATTCTGAGGAAGTGTTGATGTCACCTCACCACTTCCTTGGATGGTTTGCTGTTTGATCTAATGAATACAACACTTCTATCCTGGTTTCTCTACCGGCAGCATAATTCTGTTCATGATCTGCTGCTACCATTGTTTGTTTATTTTTCATTCAAATATGTATAAATTTTCCAACCTTTTCCACTGGCTGTTATTCATAAGTTGTTCTGTTAATATGCCCACACTCTGGTATGTGCCAGACATGATATTAGTTTGCCTGACCTATAAGTATTAAGCACCTACTCAGTTTCAGGCATCTCTGATAGATAGGGTCTTCAAATACAGTTTGCTCCAGAAGGTTAGACCGTTGTATTCATACTATCTAACTAGCTTTGCCGTTGGATCCCAGGAAAAGAACGAAAATGAACTTGCTGCTGTTTGCCTGTTTCTTAGAAACCCCTAGTGCTTGTTGTGGAGCTAAGCATTTATGAGTTGTACCAAATTCACACTTGCACTAGTCATTCTGGCAGATAGTCTTCTCAACCCATATGTTACCTATCTAGATCATCCTGCCATTACCTATCATGTCAAACTATCATCAGTGTTAAGAACTTAAATCGTATCATAAAATCAATTTAGACAGAGTTTACTTGAAATGTAGGACTACTGTGATGACCTCACCTTCAAAAGCGAGTCCCTGTGTATCATAAAGCAAAGGTCAACTATTACATCGTATGATCCAACAGAAGAAATAAAATAGTTCTTTACAACTTGCATAGCTTTGAAGCTAGCACTTTATTTCAGAGTTCAAGCAACAATTAAACAAATAGCATGGAGCATTTTTCCTTCATGAAGCCACAGGCAGACATGTTGGGCAAAGACTCGTAACCCAAACCGAAGACCTTTTTGAAGAACTAGCAATCTTCACAAGTTCACATAGAAGTGCAACCACGCAAGGTCAAACAGGTCATTGATATTGGGCAATGAGTACTTATTCTTAATCGTCACCTCATTTAGCGAACGATAATCCATCACCAATCTTTTACTAGAGTCTTTCTTTTCCACGAACAACACAGGTGCTCCCCATGATGATGAACTGGGTCGGATGAATCCTTTCTCAGTTTGTTCCTTAAGCTGTTTCTTTAACTCCTCCAGTTCCTCAACATCCATTTTATAGGGTCTCTTGGCTACGGGTCCAGTTCCGGGCATAAGTTCCATGAGGAACTCAACATCTCGGTTAGGTGGCATTCCTGGCAACTCCTCCGGAAACACATCTGGTTATTCCCTTACTATGAATACCTATTCTAGGCTAATCCCCCTTAAGAGCATTAACATACTACCTTTTAGCTCAAAGGTTGAGTGGAAACGAATCCGTTTCTTCTCTGGGGTTGTGAGTGTAACTGTCTTCTTTGAGCAATCTATTTGGCCTTCATATGTGGCTATCCAATCCATGCCCAAGATTACATCTAGGCCTTTGGATTCCAGGATTACCAAGTTGACTGGAAATTCATGTTTCCCAATAACTCGGGTCAACTTTTTGCGTCCAGTACTTATTAACACCTCTCCTCCAGGGGAGCTCACTCTAAGCGGGTATCCTATTGTTTCCATGGCCAAGTTATTCTTATCCACAAATGCTCTTGAGATGAATGAATGTGATGCACCAATATCAAAAAGGACATGTGCGGTAAAGTTGTTAAGCCGAAACTTACCAATCACTGCATCGGGTTCGTCATAGAGTTCCTCTACGTTGACATGGTTAACATGCCCCTTTTGGAATGGGTTCGGCTTCCTTATCTCCTCAGCCTTCCTCAATTTCTCAACAGTCTTCTTAGGACAATAATTGGCAAAATGCCCTAGTTTCTTGCACTTGTAGCATTCAATCTGGCTGATATCCCTCTTCGCAAAACGGTAGCCGTTGTTGTGATTGTTGCCATTGTGGCCTCCATTGTGGCTGCCGTTTCCTCTCCCAGAGTTGTGGAAATTTTTATGGCCATTGTTGTGGTGATCATTTTCGTTGCGGTGCTGGTGCCTATTTCCCCCCTCATGATTACAGCTTTCACTACCCTCATCATAAGAGCGCATCTTGTGGGGTGGTCCTGAACCGTGCTTATCATGCTTTCTCTTCCTCCTTTCCACTTGCTTCACCGTATTCTCCAAGGTTATGGCCTTGTCACACAACGCCTGGTATGTGGGCACATAGGCCTCTGGCATTTGGACGAGCAGCTCATCATCCAGCCCCTTGAGAAACTTGTTCTTCCTCTTGGCGTCGGTGTCCTTGGCGGAGATTCTGGAACTCAGTCCTCTTAAGGTCCATAACTCCCGTGGATACATGGGCAGTGAAGAAACCCTCCTCGAAAATGGCCCAAGTCACTTCAGTGATGGGGTGGGTGAGTTGGAAGTTCTCCCACCAGCTGGCCGCAGGTCCTTCAAGCAAGTGTGCTGTAAATCGAACCTTCTTCGCATCGGTGCATCCAATAGTCATCAGGTCCTTGTTCACCGAACACAACTAGTCATTGCCAACCATTGGTTTAGCTGCCCTTGAAAACTTCTCAGGGCGGAGTCTCAGAAATCTGGTCCACATGGGGTGGAGGTGGCGAGGGTGGCGGATTGTTGTGTTGTTCATCATATGGTTGTTCATCTAGTTCATAGTCTGAGTCATAGCCTGCATCAGCTGTGCTTGAGCCTCCAGCATCTGTTGTAGGTAGGCTGGCACCTCGGGGTTTGAAAGGTAATATTAGATTTGAGAGAGAACCTAGAGGAATAAAATTCTACCCTTACACAACACATGCACAAACAACCATTTAAACACACAGCATTCATTAAAAATAACATTTAGTTCAAAGATACGTATAACTCAAATCGTCTCGATGAAGATAAACTAATAGCTTGTCCACCACATGCGGTGGACAAACTCAGACTCAAATGCTATATTAAGAAATGACAGTCCCTATACTTAGATCTTGGTTTCGAAGAGGTTGACGCGTATGTCCTGACACTCATCCTCGATGCATGGTAGCGCGTGTTGGTGGCGGGGGTGTCCTCTTCTGCCACGATCAGACGGGTCTCCCTGTTGGGAAGGATGAATTCGACCTCCTCCGAGTCTTCTTCCTCCTCCATCACCTGGTCCTCCTGAACCGCTAGATCCTCGTAGGTATCGGGTGGCTGCTGGACAATGAACACCTGCTGGTTAGCTGGCCGAGGTGGTGGCCGAGGTGGTGGTGGTAGTATCTGCTGCGCCATGTGCGTGCACTGTCCCCGAAGTGCCAGGGGAGCGTCTTGTTCATCAGCTTCTCATTGTCCTTCTTGAGCTGGACAATCTTGGCAAATAGCGCATCCCTCTTATTCGCGAGCCACTAGATGAGCTTTTCTAGCTGTTGGTACTTCTTGTTGTTCTCCTTGAGGGTATGCTTGGTTCAGTCTAGATCGCACATCTTGGCACGCAGCAGGGTCTCCACCTTGTAGGCATACCTCTCCATATCCTCGAACTGGATCTGCATCCAAGTTAGGCCTCGTGACTTCCCGAGGTTCTCATGGGAAATCACTCGAGCTGCGCTTCCCGAAGAACTGGGGACCGAACTTCTCGTCCATGCTGTCGCTGTGCATGTAGACGATGCGGGCCAATGCCTCCTGCATTGGCATCACAACGCCGTCATCCCAGTTTGGGTACCTCTTCAAGTAGACCACCGTGTCGGTGACCGGCTCGATAAGGCGTCCCTCGATGGTCGTCTCGATCTCCCACCGATCCACGGTGGGCACGTCGGACGGCAGGAGCCTGCCTTGGAACATAGGCGGACGCAGGTTCAACGACCTACATAGCCGAGACAGTGTGTCGCTGAAGGGGGTGGTGTCCTCGTCCTACGAGGTCTTAAGCTGGGTGAAAGCAGCCATTAATTAGATTTACACTCTGTAGAGGTTGTACAACTTCACCCATAGAGGTTGTACAACTTCACAAGACCTAGTCTATTCGTCTACCATCGGTGCACATTTTGCTCAATGGATAGATGTCGACTAGGACAAGACTTTTCCGAAGTTATCCCTCAGACCTTCCTCTATGGACCCATACCAACCTACCAATAGATGGTTGCTTTCACTCAGCTTAAGACCCCCTACGATGAGGACACCACCCCTTTTAGCAACACACTGTCTCGGGTGTGTAGGTCGCTGAACCTGCGCCTGCCTATGCTCAGAGGCAGGCTCCTGCCGTTCGATGTGCCCACCGTGGACCGGTGGGAGATTGAGACGACCATCAAGGGGCGCCCCTTCGAGCCGGTCACCGACGCGGTGGTCTACTTGAAGAGGTACCCGAACTAGGATGACGACGTTGTGATGGCAATGCAGGAGGCTTTGGCCTGCATCGTCTACCTGCACAGCGACAACATCGACGAGGAGTCTGATTGCCAGTTCTTCGGGAAGCGCAAATCCGAGGGATTTCGCATTAGGACCTCTAGAAGTCGCGAGGCCTGACTTGGATGGAGATCCAGATCGAGGATATGGAGAAGTACGCCTACAAGGTGGAGACCCTGGTGCGTGCCAAGGTGCGTGATCTGGACTGGACCAAGCATACCCCCAAGGAGAACAACAAGAAGTACCAGCAGCTGGAAAAGCTCATTGAGTAGCTCGCGGATAAGAGGGATGCGCTATCTGCCGAGATTGTCCATCTCAAGAAGGACAATGAGAAGCTGGACCAGGATGCGATGATCATAGCACTCCGGGGACAGTGCACACACACGGCGCAGCAGATACCGTCACCGCCACCTCTGCCAGATATCCAAGAGATGATCGCTGTCTAGCAGGCCCTAGCTGTCCAGCAGCCACCCGCTACCTAGGATGATACAACGGTTTAGGAGGACCAGGTGACGGAGGAGGAAGAAGACTTGGAGAAGGTCGAATTCATCCTTCCCAAGGGGGAGACCCGTCTGATCGTGACGGAAGAGGAGGACACCCCCGCCACCAACACGCGCTCCCATGCACTGAGGATGAGCGTCAGTGTCAGGACCTACGTCAACCTCTTCGGAACCAAGATCTGAGTAGAGGGACTGTCATTTCTTATTATAGCATTTGAGTTTGAGTTTGTCCACCGCATGTGGTGGTCAAGCTATTAGTTTATCGACCAGGTGATGGAGGAGGAAGAAGACTTGGAGGAGGTCGAATTCATCCTTCCCAAGGGGGAGACCCGTCTGATCATGGCGGAAGAGGAGGACACCCCCGCCACCAACACGCGCTCCCATGCACCGAGGATGAACGTCAGTGGTCAGGACCTACGTCAACCTCTTCGGAACCAAGATCTGAGTAGAGGGACTGTCATTTCTTATTATAGCATTTGAGTTGAGTTTCAGTTTGTCCACCGCATGTGGTGGTCAAGCTATTAGTTTATCTTCATCGAGACGATTTGAGTTATACGTATCTTTGAACAAAATGTTATTTTTAATGAATGCTTGAGTGTGTTTAAATGGTTGTTTGTGCATGTGTTGTGTAAGGGTAGAATTTTATTCCTCGTTCTCTCTGAAATCTAATCTTACCTTTCAAACCAAATAGCATGCTGCCCCGTCGTGAACCTGAGGTGCCAGCCTACATCCAACAGATGTTGAAGGCTCAAGCACAGCTGATGCAGTCTATGTCTCAGACTATGAACTAGATGAACAACCATATGATGAACAACAACAACAACAACAATCCGCCACCTTCACCTCCACCTCCACCCCATGTTGACATGGGCAGCTGAACCAATGGTGGCCAATGACTAGCTGCGTTCAGTGAAGGACCTAGTGACTATTGGATGCACCGACTCGGAGAAGGTTCGATTTGCAGCACACTTGTTTGAAGGACCTGCAGCCAGCTGGTGGGAGAACTTCCAACTCACCCACCCGATCACCGAGGTGACTTGGACCATTTTCGAGGAGGGTTTCCGCACCGCCCATGTATCCACGGGAGTTATGGACCTTAAGAGGACTGAGTTCCAGAATCTCCGCCAAGGACACCGCAGCGTGTCGGAATACATCGAGGAGTTCAACAACTTGGCCCGCTACTCGCCAGACGACGTCAACACTGACGCCATGAGGAAGAACAAGTTTCTGAAGGGGCTGCATGATGAGCTGCTCGTCCAAATGTCAGTGGCCTATGTACCAGGCGCTGTGTGACAACGCCATAACCTTGGAGAATACGGTGAAGCAAGTGAAAAGGAAGAAGATAAAGCATGACAAGCATGGTTCAGACCACCCCACAAGATGCGCTGTTATGATGAGGGCAGTGGAAGCTCTGGACACCACAAGAAGGGTAACCATGAGGGTGGAAATAGGCACCAACACTGATGAGGGCAGTGGAAGCTCTGGACACCACAAGAAGGGTAACCATGAGGGTGGAAATAGGCACCAACACCGCAACGGACATGTTCACCACAACAATGGCCATAAAAATTTCCACAACTCGAGGAAAGGGCAGCCACAATGGAGGCCACAATGGCAACAATCACAACAACTGAGAGTCTTGTCGTATGAACCTGGAATGTTCTTTCTTTACTTATGTTCCTGGCTTTCTCAACACTTAAAACCTGGGGAATATTTTTTTGTCGCTGAATCTGGGGAGTAGTTGCATTTGGGTTTTTGTGGTCTTTTTTTAAACTAAGGGCTAGATTGGTTCTTGTCCACGTGAATTGTTGCCTGGCCTGAAGCGTCCCTGAGAGTAGCCTGGTATCTGTTTGTTTGCTGTCCTGGAAAAAGCCTGGAATAGCCTTGCCGGGAGTAGAATGGAGCTAGGTTAGCCTGACTAGAGGAGCCAGGGACATGGTTAGCCTGGCCCAGGCGTTGCAATTTGATCGCCTGGTAACCAAGGCAGGCTGCCTGGGAAGCTAATTACCGAATTTAGTTTCCTTAGATAGGCTCATGGGCGTAAATGGTAGTCCTAATAATTCCGCCAGGCCAGGCTACCAACCAAACACTCATCTGTCTATGCTGCCTGACCAGGCAACAATATACACAAAATCCTATTTCAGGCTAGGCAGTGATTTTGCCCAGGCATTCATCTGTGGACACGAACCAAACTAGCTCTAAAGCTTCGATGGCTTCCATGAATATGGGTGTTCCTCTATTGGTGGATTTCTTTGATGAGTAAAACGGCGCAAGTACTTTGCCTGAGAACTTGGAGGTGCGACCAGTTTTGAGGTCATGACATGTGATCTGCTCTTCGATGACATAGAATACATCAACATGTGCACCAGCCAAATCCCAGCTCATGTGCACGCCTCGATCTTATAACATATATAGAACATACTATGTCTTTATATAAACAGAGTTGTATTCACTATACAACTATAATACTGCTGATGTGTCTTTTACATTTGTAACAGTTATAATGTGTATTTGTCTGATTGACCAGCACTGTTATAATCTGCACCCACCCTAATAAGCACTGTAGCTTTTTTCTATGTTGTCGAATTAATGTGGGAATTTCTAGCCTTCCGAAGCAAGTATGGAAGCTTATTAAACCTTGTTTAGTTATTTTAGTCAATGCAGTCAACTCGGATAATCTAGGTTAGTCAGTCTAGGGTTTTTCTTCTTTTTTGTATTTATCAGTGGTATGCCAGTTCTCCTTTCCGTAGTATCGTATTTTTAACCTTTTTCCATGGTATAGTAGTTGCGCTTCTTTTGCTTCTGACTGCATTGCTGTATTGCAGACGACAGCGTCTCAAAGTGGGCTTTTTGATCACTTGATAAACGTTTGGGAATTCAAGCCTGGTCCTACTCCTGGAACCTGTGACCTATACTTCTTAGTGGATTTTAAGTTCCAGTCACCCCTATATCGTCAGGTAAAACTTGTTTGTTATTACCATACAGATCAAGTGCCTTCATTTTGTTCCTTTTTCAAGGTCCTCATCAATCTTTTCATCACAGGTTGCTTCCATGTTCTTCAAGGAAGTTGTTTCCAAGCTTGTGGGATCATTTAGTGATCGATGTTTTAGAATTTATGGACCTGCCGTTCCTGTGCTGGAAAAATCTTATGGGCAGGAAAGGTAGAGACATAAATGATCTAATTTTGAAGAATATGAGCTTCATGAGAACTTGTGTCCGTATTACAACAGAGGATTTCTTGCAGAGGATACATATAATCCACCATTTGTGATGTCACTGTACTATTAGGCAAGTGGGTCAGGAGAGAAATCGGCCAGAATTTTCACCCTTTGGCTATTTCTAAGATTTTTTCATGTACTACTAGTTTACTACCCATCTGTAACAGCAAAATGGCCAGCCACACACACACATACACGATTGTTTACCAGGTCAATCGGATCTTCAAACATGTATTTCGTCTGAACTGTTGGCCATAGGCATATAAAAGCTCCTGATATTATGTGAATGGCAGCCCTGTGACTTCTCACTTACCTTTTCATTCATGTTGTTTCCTCGTTCATCTTTGATTAGATGCGTATGAAGTCTGCTCTTCTGTGCCCATTGTGCAATCACCTGATGGGGACCAACCGTTTGAGCTTATTGTGGCGCGAGTGGTTACTGATTAAGCTGGATCAAGTGATTAGAGTGAATACCAGACATTAGCCATAAACTTTGAATCGTGCTCTGTTAAGAAGAGATTTGGATCGTGTGATTATGATAAAGATGAACAAAAAATCCGACGTGGAGACCGGGCAGCCTGCTTGCAAAGCAAGCAGCTGCCTCATGGCCCGGCGGCCCCGACAAGGCCGGCCACCAGTTTCGCCAGCCTCCGTCCCGCCTCGCCCTGCCTGACAACGTCAATGTCTCCCCCGACCGAGCAGTCGTCGGCCTCGGTCTCTTCGTCGCCGCCAGCGCACCACTGTCCGGGCGTGACGCCGTCGAGCGGGCGCCTTAGCAGCTCCTGGTCTATCCTCTGCAGCAACGCCTCGTCGCCGTCGACGTCGCCGAGCCGGCCGGCGAAGGCCGCCCCGCTGCCGACCACGGCGTCGTACCGCGACCGGTGGTCGCCGTCCGGGACGTAGACCCGGAAGGTGTGGTTGACGGTGGCGTTCGTGAAGCGCGCCGAGTTGGCCATGGCCGTCTGGAAGTAGAACTCCATGGGGCTGAGCGCGTTGCTGAAGTACATGAGCAGCGTCCTCGGGAGGTTGTCGGGCGCCACCACGCAGTGCTCCACGAACCCGCGGCTCAGCACCGTCCAGGGCGAGCCCTTGAAGAGCTGGAACGCGTCGGGCTTCTCGCGCTGCCCAGACGAGAAGGAGATCTCGGCGTTGGTGCTCTGCAGGAGGTTCTGGTCGAGCACGAGCACCGGCGCGGTGTCGGTGTCCACCCTGTGGTCGATGAAGTTCAGGTCCCGCGGCACGGCGGAGAGGGCGTGCAGAAGGTCTGCGCACATTACAATCGATTTTGTCAGTGACATATGCATGATCAGAGCAGCCAGAGCGATGACAAACAGATGAATCGCAGTGCTGCTCACGTACCGTCCTGCGTGACGAGCGGGTAGTCGGTGGCCTGGAGCGTGACGAGCCAGTCCCAGTCGGCGCCGATCCTGACCAGCACGGAGGCGCCGCGGAGCACGGCGGCGACGGCGGACGCGCCGCGGCCGTCGACGGAGTCGCCCTTGCCGAGGACGTGCACGTTCCCGTACTCGAGGAAGGCCTGCTCCGACCGGACGTAGCCCGCCAGCCTGGCGCGCTCGTAGGCGCCGGCGCCGGCGTCCAGGTGCAGCAGGTACCGGTTCCTCGGGTGGTACACGGCCTTGAGCAGCCGCGTCATCCTGACGGACTCGCCGTGCCCGCCGGAGATGTAGTACGCCAGCACCGGCGGGTACCCTGCCCCGCGCCTCGGGACCGTCGCCGACGCAGCTGGGCTGTATGGGACGTCGTCGTACTCGTACCCGGCCGCGTCCTTGAGGAAGGAGGTCGGCCTGGACGACGCGTAGCCGAGGACCAGCAGGGTGGTGGTGACCGCGGCCAGCGACGCGAGCGCCGCGCACGGGGAGAACGTCAGGAGCCAGGAAGAGCGAGACATTGCGTCAAGGGCTCGAACCCTCCTCTTTCCCGCCGTGCCCGTGCCTGTGCCGGAGGAATGGTCGCCGGCGGTCCTGTACAAGTAGTTGTTTACCTCTTTTCAGCTTCCAGGTGTCTGTCAACGCTTGTGTTTGTTGGGCTGGGATCGGATCGTGGAGGAGCAAACATAAGCACTGACGCAACGCCGAAGTGCTGTCGATATATAATGGATGATGGACGGGGATATATCTTGTGTTGATCCCTTGTTTTTCTATTGTATACTGATGGCATGTGGAATGGCGACCATGAAAGAGAGGACGTGCTTCCAAGCCAAGGAGCGCGATAGCCGGCAGGCAGGGCGGCATGTCGCGGAGCACCCGAGCGTCCCAATCATTGCTGCTAGCTGATTGATGGACGGAGGTTGTAGTCGACGTCTTGCGGCCGGCTGTCGCGCGTGCACGATCAGTTCGTGATTGTACTCACGAACCACGCGGTGCCATACAGGTTTATGTGGAAGATCAATATTCCTATACAAATTAAACCATTTTTTTGGCTGGTGCTGAAGGTAACATCTTAAGAGCATCTCCACCGGCGTCCTCTAAATAGACGTCGGCACAACATCCTATATTTGGAGATGTTGTTTCCACATCGGTACTCTCATCGAGCTTCATAAAAAGCACTAAACTCCAGAAATTCGACGTGGAGTTGTTGTTGAAGAGGCGCCGGCGACCCCAATCGAAGCCCATCGCATAGGGATCCTTTCAGACGCGCCGGCATTTTTATTGGGCTCCAAAACATGCTGACGTTTTTTTAGGAGCGTCGATGTTGACGCTTTCTCTCACTAGAATCCTAATAGAGATATTGGGAGCGTTATTGGGAGTGCCGGTGGAGATGCTCTAACCAGGGATGTTCTCTTGCAAAGGGGTGGATCATGTTCCAAGAGTTACTTATTTCGTGAAAGCAATGAATGGATTGACCATCTTTTCCGTTCTTGCCCTTTAGTCAGGTATGTGTGGAAATGTGTTGATTGTTGCTTTTAGTTTCAACCGTCCCTTCACCAGTGCCAGATTTGCGTGAGCATCTAACTTAAAGGGTTGCGGGTCTGAACCCAAAGTTTGATGCGGTGGTGATTATGTTTGGCTTCACCAAATACTTTGTCTTTATTTGGTGGAGATATTATACTTTAAGATTGTGTTGTAATCATTATGCCTCTGCTTCGCATTATGTTAGGTACTTGTGAGTAGTTCCCCATGTTCCTAAGGAAATATGACGATCTGACTATGATTCTATATGATGTGCAATGAGTATTTGGTCAAGTTTTTATCCTTTATATTGTTCTATGATGGTTTTATGCGAACGTCGACTGCACCTATATGGGCTCATAGGGCTACACTTTAATGTAATGAATACGTGTTGGAAGGGACGGAATGACAGAAACCGTTTTCCAATACTTTGAGTTGCATTAGAGTGGTTTATGTCGGGACCAATGATTTTAGTGCTATGATGAGAAAATTATGTCTTAATGACTCCTATACTTGCACATGAAAAACACGTCTAAACGTCACAGCTGGAGGTGAGGTAACAATTACTAAAGCAATGGTATCACTTTTGCGACGAAGAATGCTATATAACGCAGGATATTATTCTCGAAGAGGGCCATTCCCTAGCCATGACTCCTCCCAGAAACGTATCTGCGATCCATCTTTTATCGAAAAGGTAAATATTGGAAAAAATTCTTCGTAGCCATTAAGCCGGTCCACAAATGTAAGTCCCCAAGTTTCCAAGGGACTTGGGATAACGTATTAAAGAGCGTTTGCCATACCCCATCTTCGGTAAGAAGCTTAAAAAGCCATTTGCCTAGTAAAGCTAAGTTTTTGACCTCAAGGTCATGAACACCCAACCCACCCTGATCTTTGGGATGGCAAACCACACTCTATTTAAGTAGTCGATTTTTTTCTCACTATCCCCTTGCCAAAAGAATCTAGATCGATAATAATCGAGCTAGTGTAATACACATTTTGGCAAGAGAAAGAAAGATATCATATACTACCTCCATTTTAAGGAATAAGGCGCACGCGTAATCCAAGACGAACTTTGACCATAAAAATTGAGCAACAAACTCTTGATTATATTATATGTAATTAGTACCGTTGGATTCGTATTGAAAAGAATTTGGTAATGATACTAACTTCATACAAACAATGTTTATCTATTTAAAGTAATTCTTAGTCAAACAGAAAACACGTAAAACGAGGACGCCTTATTCCTTGAAACGGAGGTAGTACAATACTATATTAGTAAGTACTGAATTAATGAGTACCAGTCACTTCTGAGGCACTTCTAAAGTCTTTCCTCCACTAATTTCCATTCAACAATTGTTAATCGCCGATAATGAATCGGGATCCCCAAATATCGAATAGGAAGCTGGCTTTGCCCATATCCAAACAGCTTCGCGTATAAGGCTGCTGAATCCTGGGCTTCACCGAAACAAAAAAGCTTCGCATTTATGGAAGTTGATTTGAGGCTGACAACTACTCAAAAGCTGCTAAGATTAACTTGATATTTCGTGCTTTTTCAAGTTCATGTTCCATAAATAAAATTGTATCATAGGCGTATTAAAGGATTGATAAACCACCATCCATAAGATGTGGAATCACCCCTTCAATCTGACCATCAGACTTAGCGCGTTCGATCAAAATGACGAGCATATCAGCCATAATGTTTAAATAAGAGTGGTGATAATGGGTCGCATTGGCGCAAACCTTTTCTTGTCTGGAAATACCGACCTATGTCATCATTGACTCGGATCGCAACACTACCTCCAGACACCAAATCATTGATCAAAGCACGCCACTCAGGTGAAAATCTTTCATCCTAAGCGTCTGCTTATCATAAGCCTTCTCAAAAACTAATTTTAAAATTACCCCATTTAATGTTTTAGTGTGCAATTCGTGCACCGCCTCATGCAAAATAACTGCCACATCCAGGATATTTCGTCCTTGCATGAACACGGTCTGCGATGGCTGCACCACATGATCAACCACTGTATTAAGTCTAAGGGTGGTCACTTTCACGAAAATCTTGAAACTTACGTTTAAAAGACAGATACGTCTATATTGTTGAATCCTTTCTGTCTCATTAACCTTTGGTAAGAAGATAACCTCACCAAAATTTAGACGAAATAATTCTAACTGTCCAGGGTGTAAAACACTAAACATCTCTTGAAGGTCCACTTTGTTAGTTTTCCAGAAAGTCTGATAAAACTCAGCGGGAAAACCATCCGAACCCGGGCTTTGTTGTGCTCCATTTGCAAAATAACTTTATTGACTTCATCCTCAGATTAAGGAGCCGTCAATAAATCATTCTCCTCCCTAGACACTTGGGGTATGTCAGCCAATTGACATTCATCCAGAGAGAAAGAACTCTCCTCCGGTGATCCAAATACACCTTTATAATAGTTTTTAATATACGATTTGAATTGCTCATGGCCTTCAATCAACCCCTCATCCTGTACCAGAGATTGTATACGTTTTTTTCTGTGACGGCCATTGTCGATCCCATGAAAACATATAGTATTCGAATCTCCTTCTAAGATGAATTGACCCTTTGAACCTTGATGCCATTTCAGCTCCTCCTCACGAAAAAGACCCGCTATTTGAGCATTCGCCTCACTTTTTAAATCAATCCCCTGACTTCATAGCGGTCTTACTTCAGCGAATGCCTCCAACTCATCAGTAATGGCTGATAAGTGAAGCTTCTCTTTTTTAAGAATACCAGTTGTATGGCTAGTCTAACCAGAAAGGTGTTTGTGTAAGACACACATCTTATTGTTCCACCTTAATATGGAGGTATTACCAGAAACCGTTCTTTCCCACACATTTTTGACCATATCATGAAAATCATCCCGTAGTAAAAAATATGAGAGCATGGTCAGACCAACCACCATAGGGTATTTATCTTCCCAATCGGTGTCCATCAACACGCGGTCTAGTTTTTTTGTATGTTGGATCATGTAAATTGTTGGCTCAAGTAAATTGTCTATCAGACCTCTCTCAAAGTCTAAGCTGTCAATGACAGCATTAAACAAAAAAGGCAAATGACAATAAAAAAGGCCCCTACTCTTCTCGTGTTGGAATCTAGGCAAATTGAAATCCCACCACTAAGAATTGGATGTGGATTGTCCTTTGCAAGATTAACTATTGCGGATTTGTACGTTGTACTTCCTATAAATGACATAGTGAAGCGTTGTAGACAGCAGCCGACTGAATGGCGGCGGCGTTGGCTGTGGACCGCTCTCATTGGCCGCAAGGGCGGCGAGGGGGCGGAGGCTGTTGCTCGTGGTGTGGAGGACGCCCCGTCATCTTCCACCTCAGATCTGAAGAAGGTGGCCTCCTAGCGTGCAGTTCCCAACCCTTTGGCGCTGGTGCCGGGCGTCCTCGCCTAGGACTGCGTCTTTTGGTGGGGATGGAAGCTCTGGCCTGGGGGAATCCCTTGACCGGCGGAGATTGTTACGACGAAGATGACGTGTTGCGCCGTTCCCCTTCCTGGAGGCTTCGTTCAGGTCCATCTTCCATTCCCCTCATCTCTTCCCGGGTGAAAACCCAAATATCTCGATTTGGCGGTGCCGGCGCGTTGGCGCCGTTTCCTTGCTGAAGGCACCGTCTTGGGTAGGAGGAGCAGTGTCGAGTTGCGTGTTCCGGTGAGCTGCTAGTGGCGGCATACCATTGTGGTGTCGTGGTGCCGCGGTTGGTCGGAGCCTCGCCGGTCATACTGCTCTGCCATTTGGTGTCCATGTTGTCGGAGGTGCATGCGGCGCCCTCAAGCCTGGGCGAGAGGGGATATGGATCCCCTCTACGGTGACACGGCCATGATGGCTGGTTCGAGTCGATGGCCGAGGTGTCCTGACCTGCGCGGCGGCTGCGCTGCCAATCTTTTTGCCGTTTCTTCGTTCAGCGTCTTCAGTCTTAAAGCTTGCGTCTTGATGGGCGGTCAGTGCGGCGGTCGACGACGGTGTCCATGTGTTTCGCGTGTGGAGGTGATCTCGATGGTGTTCCTGCTCTGGGCAACCCGCCATGTGTGACCTTCGTGCTCTAGTTCGAGCTACTCTGCCTCTCGACGGTGCGGCGCCCTTCGACCCTGGGCGAGAAGGTAGGGACCTTCTTCAGTGGTGGAGGCGGATGTCTACACTATGGCGGCGAGCCAGGAGACGACGAAGGCTGGATCAATCTCCTGGCGGATCTTCTAGGCGTGTCCTCTCCTATGTCTGATCAAACGGATGGACGAGAGCCTCGACCCGCAAGCGGTGTTTCTTGTAATCTTTTTTCTTGTGGTGTGTGTGCGTGTAAGCTGATCTTCATGTACTTTGTATTTGCCATTGAGGCGTTATTAATTTAATGCAGGGCTAATGCCTACTCTTTAAAATGTAGGGGAGTGGTTGAGTGAGACGGGAGAGAGAAGTTGAGAGGAGAGTGAAGGGTGAGGGGGAGGGAGTGGATGGTGACGGACTAAATGATACGTGGTACTGAAGGGGTGCGACAACTACTGCCCTTTTACACGCGTGTTGTCCTAACCTATATATTGCATCCGAACGATCCAAAGACTCATGAAAACAGCCAAATTAAAAGTTCCTACCAGGCCTGGCTAAGGGTTGCTTTAAGTAGCATGAAATTAAGCCCGAGGCTTCATGCAGGCATCGAAACACCCGAAAGCTACATCTGATGGTCTTTTTGAGATTCATGAGTCTAGGCACGAGGATGCCGATGGATCTATATATATATACTAGTACAAATGCTCGTGCGTTGCTATGGATCCTCAAATTTCATTTCTTAATGGATATATATAATTCATAACTCACTATGAAACTTCAAAACAAAGCAGGGATGCCATAATATCGAACACAATAACAAAACATCATTGATGTGCATCTGCGTGGTAAGTCTCACACGTGTGTTCTGGATCGTCATAACTGTCAACTCGACAAGCTCTTATTTTGGATGTATAGTAAATATGCATGCGCGTTGCAACAGAAGAAAAACATGGCATTTTTTGTCAGTTAAGAAGCATGATAGTTAACCTTGTTGTGGTCCACCAAGAAAATTTCTCACCATCGTCCACTATTCCCCTCTGCCTCCTCAGTCATCCATGTCACGATGTCTCAAGCCTTTCATTTTTAAAGAATAGACTATGCAGCGAATAATTGTTTTGGCTATTTGGTATAACTTGTTTTATTTCTCTTACAAAAGTTTTCAAAACTTTGGAACTCCTTGTGTTATAAAATCTCTCTGAAATTTTCAATCCTAATAGAAGTATTTGATAGTATTATTAAACTCAAACATAATCATAACCTTGAAGTCACGGAGCAGGTGCATACATCTGCTTGACATTGTGAGAAGATATCACAAAACTTTTGAACAGCAGAGGTGATCGCCATAGGCCAGCCGCAAGAGCCAACTCCATTGACCAAGAGCCTACTTTGCACGAGCCTCCTGGGTACTATGAAGACCTCTCCTCTCCATTGAGCAGGAGCATTGATAGACATGCTGGATAATGGAGGATTCGTTCCAGGTTCAGAATGCTCATATGACCATAGGAAAAAATCCCCCCAAAAGAAATCTGTAATGTTCAGATCTTTTCTCATGTGTTGCTACACACAAAGACTATCGCAGCTCCATTGTCACTCGGCACCATGTTGTGTGCGCATATTCTCTTTTCCTATTCTCTTCACTTTGTGCGTTGGTCTCATAACTCTTTTGCTCCTTCTCACTTTAGTAGAGCTACATATCAAAATTCTGTCAGTATTATACTACCTTGCAAACAAAGGGCTAAAATAATCAAGGAATGGGACAATGTAATAACAAGACTACATCTTTAGCAGCTCTGACATTAAGTTACACAGTTCATTGCTAATTGCAGACTACATCTTTAGCACCATTGCATTGATGAGTTTGCCATGATATATAGTAATAGTAAATCATTTACTTTGACCTTGTGCAGAACCACTATGATATCTAATTTCGTCTTCTCTTCAAAACATTGAAGACAACATGCACTAAGAAATAGTTAATCACACTCTTTGAACTAATACAACATGGGAAGAAGTCCTCCTAGAGAGTAGATGGAAAAGAAAACGGGTAAAAGCTATTCTCTTTGAGTTATCATGCTATAGAATTAGAGCCCCCCTTCTCGAGATCAAGTTGTTGATTACACTAAATTTCAACATCGTAAAATATTTGTATTGTCCTAGAGATGAGAACAAAGTAGCAGACCAACTGGTAGCTACTGGATGTGGTATGGGGGCTAAAACCACAGCCTCCCGAATCTTCTCAAACTCATTTGTCCTTTCAGGCTTACAAACTACTCTGCGGAATGCATATCCCATAACTTGCATATGCTATAACTTTTTGCCTCATTCAGTTATCATTTTCAATACTTGCATTTCTAAGCATGCTTTCTATGTAAATTGTTCAACTTATCAGACTTTTCCATTTAGCCATCTAATTTCCTTCACAAATAGAAGTCAAAAGATTTTAACATCATAGGTCTTTGACTTTTTATTTGAATATTATATTTGGAGGCCATGCATCAATACTAAATAAGTTCTGAACTAATTAAAGTACTACAAAACATGTGATCTGAGCTACGAAACGGAAATTCTTCGTCACATCCAGCTCATATTCATGCTAGTGTGCATGTCGAGTGAAGCACATCTGAAACAACCACACGTCAAAATGTCCATCGAATATTTGCATATACTCATAGTGCAGTTTCTAAGAGATTTTAGATAATTTAGATGAATCCACTTTCAGATAAGATAATTTAATGCAACAACTTCATTTCAAAGATATAAAAAGATAGAAAATCACACATATACATATTTAAACAAAATAAATTGTATGCATATATATCTCACAGGCACTCCACTATATATATGCTAACACAAGGAAATTGTAAGCAGTCAATTCGAGCTCCTAGATCATTATTTGGCATCAATTCCATATATACTTCGTGCATATCAATCCTAGCTAGGAGACAAACTTGAAGGCAGACAAATCTAAAGTGGCAAACGGAAAATGCATGATCTATCTAGAATCTTTGTCTTGATTGTGCGAGTCAGGTTGAAGCAACCGGCTTCCTAGTCATCATCCTACCTCTATTCCAGAGTTACTATAAGTTAAACATAATCAGAAGTTACATTTTATTCTTACATCAATTGAACGCTATATAAACAAATAACCTTTTCTTCTCAGGCAATACGATGTCCATGGAGACCTTCTCCACCGGGAGACCCATCCAGGAGGAGACAACGCGCCGGATGTCAGCCTCGGTGATCACCGGCCCGGTGGACGTGATCAGGGACGTGAGTTCCAGCTCTTCGCCGCGAAGCTTTGCTGCCTGTAATCACGAAATATTCAAAGGAAAGTGCAATTATAATGAATGAGTGATATTGTTATGTCAGATGAATAAGTCGCAGGGTGATTGATCAATTCTAGACGAGACGCGATTATAAACAACATGTGGTTTATATAACCAGATCCACAGAATTATAATCCACAAGGCAAACTGTAAATAATTATTGTTTCTATTCAACTAATAAAACAAAAAAACCGGTGTGTTCACCCACTAATTCACCCACTAATGGGAAAATATGTTCACCCGAAACATTAAGAATCTAATATGTTCACCCGCATCTAATGGGAAAATATGCTCACGTGCATCTAATGGAAAAAGAACTGAAAAAGCAATACACTACGGACTGAACCATACATTGACAGGTGACTTTGCAAACATCTTAGAACATAAAAAGTATATGTTTTTATGTGCAGGTGACTTTGTTCAGCTAATAGTGTACTTACAAGGTATGTGCTCTGCAACCATCTTAGAGCATAAAAGGTATATAGCAGCAGTATACATGGTTAACATAGAAGATCATTGACACTTACATAGATCTAGAGCATCTACCGTCAGGATGAAATAGTTAGGAAAGGAACTGCTTACTTTATGACATAGGGGAAATTGGTTGGACTTGACATACAAACTTGTCTGTTCACCGCCGCAAAAATTACATTTCTGTTCACATTAGCTCATCAGAAAGGACATACAAATCTTATGTCTAAATCTAAAGGTTACAACAAAATATACATGAACCAATTATTTATTCTCCAAACTTACTAAATATTACAGGCACAGTTTCATGGCTAACATAAAGCCCCAGTTTAATGAGATCAGTAAACCTTTTTTTTTTTTACCAAATCTAGTAAACACGGATCATATCAAGAAATAGAACCACATGATTAGATTCAAATAAAGGGTTGTATCATCAATCTCACAATTTTCCCAAGATCGTCGACATTGGTTAATCCATTATCTGCATGGAGTTCGAATACGGAAGATATTAAGACATGGCGAAGAACAGCGTTATCGTAGTCCTCAACCTGTACAATGAAATTTCTTTGGATTGCGATGAAATAAGAGCACACTAAGGAAATACTTTTCAAGGTTTCCCCGACGTTCTTGTTGCTCGAAGCAAGCTCCAAAAGCTTCCCTCATCTGGGATCCCTGGGGAAGAGGATCAAGTTTTCCGATAAAATGAACCTTGATTGAGATTTACTCAATAAGAGACGTATATTAGAGACCTTGATTGACAAACTTTGCTCTTCTTATCTCAAACATATATTTAGAGACCATGAGTGAGATTTACTCAATAAGATAGCTAAAGCTTGGCGGTATCTATTTCTGAAATATCAGAAAAGAAATCAAGACCATAAGAACATGGAGTTCGAGTGAAAGGCTCTTAGCTTTCCTTTCCTATGATTTCCATGGATGCCAAATCAGTTTTCTTACTGAATTGTTTAACTAACTGCTGCTCGGCTGATTTTCTTCATCCATATCGCCCAGTGAAATAGACCCCACTGGAAAATTTAGAGGCAACCAAAAATCAGAATGTCACATGAATTAGTGATCAAAAACCATGCGTATATGAACTACACTATAACAACCCCTTACTATTGTATGCTATAACAATACCTTAAATATGGATAAAACAGAGGCAATGCAACATCGGTGCTAGTCTTGACAGTAAGGCTTCTAAACAACAACCACCAGTAGCCCATCACTACTAATCAAATGCAATAAGGAAAAGATTTCCTTGGATTGCGATGAAATAAGAGCACACTAAGAAACTACTTCTCAAGGTTTCCTTTTCCGATATTGAAAGAAACTTAGCTCTCTACATCTAGAGATGAACCTTGATTGAGATTTACTCAATAAGAGACATAATAGAGACCTTGATTGACAAACTTAGATCTTATCGCAAACATATATTTAGAGACCATGAGTGACATTTACTCAATAAGATAGCTAAGGCTTCGTGGTTTACATTTCTAAAATATTAGAAAAGCAATCAAGACCATAAGAACATGGAGTTCGAGTGAAAGGCTCTTAGCTTACCTTTGCTATGATTACCGCGGATGCCAAATCAGTTTCCTCATTGAATTGTTTAACTAACCGTTGCTCGGCTAACTTTCTTCATCCATATCGCCCTGCAGTGAAATAGATCCCACCAGAAAATTTAGAGGTAACCAAAAATCAGAATGTCACGGAAATTAGTAATCAACAACCACGCGCCTATGAACTACAATATGACAACGCCTTACTACTGTATGCTATAACAATACCTTAAATATGGATAAAAACAGAGGCAATGAACCATCAGTGCTAGTCTTGACAATGAGGCTTCTAAACAACTGCCAGTAGCCCATCACTACTGATCAAATGCAATAAGGAAAATTCAGTTACAAACGAAAGAAAATGCTTGTTTTAGTGTTAGATGTCTATTTGACATCTGAAACCCTACAACCAATTCGTTAGGTCTGCTGCTTGTGCAAACTGCAGTATGCACATGTTGTTGACTTTCAAATACCTCTGGTGATGCGATTATTCTGGGATCCCTGAGCACTGTACCACATAGCCCTGGTTTGAGACTTTTGTTGCAACCTCATTATTATGTTATAATCAATTCAACATACATGAAAATGCAATAACCCTACTCAAGGGGTGATTTCCTAATGATACCCCATTTGTAAAAGCAGTTAGCTGAAACCACTATAACCTTGGGAAAATAACGCACAAATCCAGATATTGAGAAGATTACAACATTATCACCAGGTATTATTTGCCAGAGCATATCCAATACATAATTGAGAACATACAGAGGTTGCTGAGCAAGTACATACAAACAGAATGTGAAATCAATCCTTTTCCATGCCTTCAAGCTCAACTTCCACTAATTCAGTAAAAAGGGAGCAATATCATGCACATTCACGTGTAAAAAAATCCATTGGATTTTCTTATTCCTATTAATTTCCTAAGAGCAAATTAACTTCCACTATTCCTAAGAACATAATGTGTTCTTAACACAACGTGAGAAAATTTTCATAGGAACAAATTAATGACACATTTGTTCTTGACACAAGGTGAAGAAAAATTGCAGCATCCATGTACGGATCTAGATAATGAAAGTCTGAATAAATTTGTGTTGCGGCATCCATGTACGTAAAAGGGAATTGCCCAGATCATAGGTTCAAAGAAAACAAAGCTTGGCTCTGGTGGTTAGGTCCCTTGTGGTGGAACCAGCCCACCCAGGTTCAAGTCCTAGACTTGACATGGGTGTTTGCATTTACCTGGATTTATTCCAGGATTTAACCGGCGCTATGCTTTCAGTGGTAGGTGACGTGCCCGTCAACAGCGAGGCGCCAGTGGTGACTTCGTCAACCTCAAGATATGCCGGCTCAGTCCCTCAGAGGTGCTCATAGGGGTAGGGTGTGCGTGCGTGCGTTCATAGGTGTGTTTGTACGTGCGTGTTTGTGTGCGTCTGCGTTGTACTGTGTTCTCAAAAAAAAAAAACAATCAAAAGAGAGGCTGCAACAGAAGATGTACTGAAAAGGACTTGCCCAGATCGAAAACAATTAAAAGAGAGGCTTCAACAGAAGATTGGGTTGAGTACCCGGCTTAGGGGAGGTGGATCGCGTGGGGAGCTTCCGCTGCTACTCAACCCTCTGCGACTCCGTTGCTGGTGTTGTTCGCGTCGCATCGCTGCCTGCCCCGTGATAGTGCTGGTCCTGCCCTCGCCGCTGGTCGTTGAGGTTCGCGGCGATTGGTCGGCGGCGGGATCTGTAGGTTGGCGACATAAATCTGTTGAGAAATAGCTCACATGCTGGATCTAGATATAGATATTAGAACACAATACATCTTGTGGAATTGTAGAATTACATGAAGCAATTCATCCGGACACACCAAAATCTGAAGTTGGTCACGGGAAGTTGTAGCATTTTGTTTCCGAGCCGCACTCCACTGCACGCTCCGAGCCGCACGAACTCTTCCCCTACCGACCTACCGACCTGCACTTTGGCGGCGCAACTTCCGCTCCGGCGCCGACCGTCAATTGATCTAAGGATTCATGGCTGGGAACCCTAGTTCCTGATTCGGCAAGGGAGGGCGCCAGTGGTGTTGGGGGGTGCGGATTAAGCTCGGAGGTACCGGAGGTGGGGAGAAACCCCGGTGGTGCTAGAGGCGCCTGTGGGGAAGGTGCGGATGTGGGCGGCGGCGTCGATGGAGGAAGGTGAGGGAGCAGGTGGGTTGTTCGGTAGGTTAAGGAGAAGAAAGGAGATGAAACGGTACCGTGTCAAAATTGTGTAGTATGTAGGTAGGTGGGAGGGCAAATCTGTCATTCGAATGTGTTGGACGGGCAGAACGAAGGACGACGAAACTCTTAGCCGTAGTGGTGTGTGTGGGCAGAATAGGAAACACGTTCCTCCTTTTTAAATAGTGTAGATTAGAGGGCCTAGTTCAATGTTTGTTAGTGGAGAATACTGTCTTTTTTCATCATAGGTATACATTGTAGTCTATACATTTGAATCTTAGTTTTATTTCCCTTTAAAAAAGAAACCCCACTATAAAATCTACTATTGTATTCTAGATTATTTAAACTTGTGCAGATAGTCTCTTGCTTCCTTAAATCATGAAATTAGGACTGTAAAATTCTTGCACAACATCCCTAAATTATTTTAAGACCCAAATCATCCATGAGTGGCTCACACCAACCCATCACTTATGGCCTCAAACCTTAGGGCATCTCCAGCGGCGCGACGCAAAGTGACCGGGCCGTCCGCGGAGACGCAAACTTGGCCCAAATATGCGCCAGGTTTGCGTCTCGGCGGACGCTGCGCGGACGCGCAAAGTGTCCACTCCGGTCTTCACCGGGCCCGCCTGGCAGCGAGCCTGCATCGAGGGCATCGCTTCGGCGGCCATCGCTTCCGCGGTCAGCACTTCCGCGTCTGCGCCGCAGCCTTCGCCATGAATGCCGCGACTGCCTGTTCTGCGCGTGCACTGGCGGGCGGCGGCTGGGCTTCTGCGGCGCCTTCAATGGCATCGTATCCCGCGCGCGGCCGCCCTTAAAAGTCCACCGGCCGCGTTGCTCTTTCGCCCACAGCTCCACACGCACCACAACCGCTGCTCCGCCATGGGGAAGAAGAACGACTTCGAGGCCTCCGGCAGCGGCAGCAAGAAGGTGTCGCTCCCCGTGACGGTGGGGAGGCTCATGCACGGCAAATGGGTGTCGTGCGACGCCTGGTCCGGCGTGCAGCTGCCTGGCGGCTGGCGGCTCAGCTGCCGCCGGGTGCCCATCCCTCCAGTACCTGCGCGCGAGCCTGATCGGACCGCGGAGATCCGGCGCAGGAGGCGGTATCTGCCAGCGGACCTCCGCGCCGATCCGGCGTACGCCATCGACTCCGAGCAATGGCGTACGTACCTGTCCACGGAGACGGACAGTAGACGAAGGGCTGGCTTCATGGGCGACAGGGATTATCCCTTCGGCCCTGCACCGCCGGCTCGTCGTCAGCAGGCACCGGCTCGTCGTCAGCAGGCGCCGACGCGTCGTCAACAGACGCAACACAACGACCGCGAGGACGACGACGACGAAGCCTACGCCGCGTACGACGACGACGACTACATCGAGGCGCTCGCGTACCATAGCGAGGAGGTGAAGGACGACAGCGACGACTACGTCGCTCTCGTCTTCCACGAATGCCAGCAGGCCATGGCGGAGGGCCGGAACTTCGAGTTCCCCGACAACATGACGGACGACGAGATGGCGAAGCTCGGCGTCCTCGTCTCCGAGTACGACGCGCCTGTGCAGCCACCGCTGCCCCGCTACGCCACCGCTATCATGCCGCCGGGCCTGTCGGCGGATGAAGCCCTTCGACAGGCGCTCCTGGACTCGGCGGCACCTCCTCCACCGCCGCCACAGCCTTTTCCCTGGGCGCCTCCTCCACCGCCGCCACAACCTTATGGCTGGGCGCCTCATCCGCCGCCACAGCCGCAGCCCTGGGCGCCTCCACCGCCGCCACAGCCGCAGCCTCCTCAACCTCGAGCACCGCGAGTGCGCCCGGCGTACGCTCCCCCGGATGGCTACTAGTCGTGGGTCATACCGGAGCTCATCGTGCTCGACAGTGACGAGGAGCAGCACGGCCACGATGCGCAGCAGTAGTCGTTTAGGGTTTTTTTTTATGGTTTAGGTATGTAAATTATGTTTCATGTTTAAAAAAAATGACTCCTCCTAAAAAATGCGTCGTGCCGCTGGAGCCACCCCCGACGCAAACGGACGCGCGGTCGATTTCGACCAAAAGACCCGACACAAACGGACGCGCGCGGATACTAAAATGCGTCGACCCGCTGGATATGCCCTTAGAAACAACTCCCTCCAGTATTGGGAGAGCCTAGGAGCGATCGGCAGGTCACTATCGTGGGGCCTGCCCGATTGGTTCGGTTGAGGCGTTTTTGCTTCGCCTACAAACTCTCTCGATGGCTCCATCCCAATTTCTCCAATGTGAGGCGGCGCTGTTGCCTAACCCTAACCCTGTAGGCGGGACTGCAGCGGCTGATGAGTGCGTCAACCCTCCGTGCATCCCTTCCCCGTCAGTCCCGCATGCAGCTCGGCTCTCGCTCTCGCTCTCCCCTCCCTTTCCCGTTCGGCCGTTCCAGCGTTCCCCTGCTCCTGGTCCCCAACTGGTGTGTTCAATCGAGCACGCAAGGTCCAGGCCAGCAAGGAGGAGCTAGCTACCATCGCCATGGGCGAAAGTTCAGTATTCTATTCTTAATATTCTCTGTCTCTATTTGATTTCTTCCCAGATTGTCCTATTTGTACTGCATGTGTGAGCATGTATTGTTAACTTTTTTATTCAGATACGCGAGAACGACGATGTGCAGAAGGCTGGGTGCTGGCCGTTGTTTGCCCGTGTCCATGCACTTGTGCAGGATCGGATAACCAGCTAGCCGCTGGGCTTGTAGGCCAATGCACTTGCAACCGTGCAGCCTGTGCTGCTGATTAGTGCTCCCGGCTGAAGTACTAGGCAAGTAGGCATGCCGCTTGGCTTGTGCATCCATGTTCCAGGGGCCTCCAATGGGTATATGTAATTACTGGAACTACTAAAATTGATGTGAACCGCTGAAATTTCTACATGCCTATTTGTCGCCTGTAATTTTGCGATGTTTAGCCATCGAGTCATTCTAAAATTTGCATCAGCTTTGGTAATGTGGAATTAACTGAAACCGTTCAGGTTGGTATTTACCAAAACCGACCAATATTGTTATGTCACTGAAATAATGACTATATGCAATTGCTGAAAACTTCAGTCACAAATGGCAGGGAAATCTTTATCTCCGGGTTCCCATTTTCAAATATGTGCCTGTGTGGTGGTCTATGGGTGTGACTCATATAAAATAATTTGGAGGTGTTGAACAGTGGGAGGACATTTTATTGGCAAACGATTAGGGCATCTCCTGTTTTGTAGTTTGCATTGGTGGTCACGCATGTTCATATTTTTTAGAGCAATATAAACAGTGGCAACAAAATTTAATTAGGGCGTCCCCAGTTGGATCTGAATTCTCCACACCTGAAGTGGCGGCAATGGCCTTGCTGCATTCATATGAAGAAGATAAATCAAAAATGTGTGGTAGCTTGATCTGAGTGAGGGATGTGCAAGTAAATATGGACAGGTATTACCTGTGGCTGCCTTAAAAAGCTGGTGTGTAATTGTCAAAGGTGCACTATTTGCCACTTCGTTGAAAATATTGTTGTACAACCGCCTGGTGTAGAAAATAAATTGTCATCTATTATCTGAAGCTCAAGTTTCTATCTTGTTTTTGTCAGAGGTGCGGTTTATTTAGTTGTCAAAGTGACTTCTCTGTGCATCCTTTTTGTATTTATGTATAATCTCTACTTCTATTATACATAGGTGAATACATGATGTGTTAATGAGGCTAGACAGCCATATGCATAAGCGATACAATGAGCAAGCGAGCTCAAGCTCTCTTTAGAGTTTTCACGGTATGGTGCAGCTACAAAAGTTAGGCTAGCTTTAGATTAAATTTTCAAAAGTTCAGATCCTTGGCCTTTCTAGCATACGTGGATCAGTTTTCGGAAACAATTTATACATGTACCCCTGAGTGCTCATCTGGTTTGTTGTGTGATGTCAGGTACACAGTTTGTTAATCAAAATATCACTTATTTTCAGTCTGTCAGGTTGGTTATGATGGTATCATTTCTAAATGTAGGCTGATGTCTGAAAATTGGATAGGCATTTACTACATCCTTTCTTTGTCTTTAGCAAACTGTCTCATCCCCACTTAGTCCGAGTTCAAAACAAAATGATTTCCAACATAATTTGTTACCATGCCAGGAGTACAAAGGCTATTAAATATTAATGTGACAGATGGTCATTCAAAAAAAAAATTGTAGAAAAAACCATCAATGTCTTGTATGAACTCATTTCTGCATGCACACATACATGAAGAAACGAGTGCCACTGCCATTTGGTACTTCCATTGTTGCACTGATATTTTCATATGTTCATGCATGAATGGCGAAAGATAATTATTTCCATTCTCTCACGAAGTTTGGATATTACGTCACCTTGAAGTGCAATTTTGCTTCTGTTGTTTTTAAAACCTTTTCGTTTTGGTTGTCCTAGAGAAATAGTGAGATTCCAATCATTGTATAATCTGGTATTCTTCTATTTTACCCATTATTTAGTGTGTCCATAAAACTCTGGTTTATGCCCAGTTTCTTTAGTCTCCTACCACTGGCCAATTCACGCTTAATTTTTTTTTGTTTATGTGTATATGCATAACGTTCCTATTATGGATGACGGTAATTAGTGCAGTATGATGGCTTGATGTTTCTGAAATGATTGATTTAAAATATGGGCAGGACAAGCGAGTTCTTTACCTCTTTTTCTTTGAGTGATGACGATGTATAGAGCACACAAAAAGCTAGAATTAGTGGCTAATAATAGAGATGGAGAAAGCAGGATCTTTCTCGATTTTTTCCTTTTCTCTTTTGACCATAGACCTCCGTGAATCTCTTATTTCTGAAACCTTTTTAGGCCAAATGAAGGCAAGAAGTACTTGCACTAAACTTTTTAGGCCAAATGAAGACAAGAATCCATACACCTTCTTGGTATGGTGCCTCAGTTGTGATTGGTTTCATGATGTCTTCTTGCAGAAACTAAACTTTTCAAGCATATAGTAGCATAACATATTGTATATTGTCTTAATACTATGGTTGGTGTTTTCTTTGCTGTATAGGTAGATATGACTCTTGTTTGCTGCTTTCTGCTTATGTTTTAATTCATATGATTAGGAGCAGCTTCCAATGTTTTCCTTGAATTTTCATGAGCTTCACTTGCAACTATAACATATTGTATATTGTCTTACTACTATGGTTGGTGTTTTCACTTTTCTTTGCTGTATAGGTAGATATAACTCTTGTTTGCTGCTTTCTGCTTATGTTTTAATTCATATGATTAGGAGCAGCTTCCAATGTTTACCTTGAATTTTTATGAGCTTCATTCACAACTTGAGGTTGATCATGTATGTTCTTTTTGCAGGAGGATATATCATGTATGGTCCACATATTTTTTTATCACACAGTTAATAAGTGTCTTGAAATAAAGAAGTACTTGCACTCATACTTTTCTTCGACTAATATTGAGATAATGTAACATGGCAATGATGGACCCTCCTGGCCTCCTGGGATTCTTTTGCCTCCTCGCCTTGCCAACTCGGTGGAATCGCCAACCAGAAGAGTGCGGAAAGGGAGATGACGGAGCTTGTGGTTTGGTGCCAAAGGGGAAATGTGAAGACTGAGAGGTGATTTGGCGGCAGAGAAAAGATGGATTTGATGTATTTCACAATCTGCGTTCCGAGACTATGCTGCTATCGCTTCCCTATATAGGGATTGAGCTCCAAATCCAGCTCCTCTATCCATCCATGATGCCGTCTTTGCGAGAAAGGTATTCCCACAAATACCCTTTCCCCGTGCCTCCTTCCCATCCAGCTCTTTTTCCTCCCTTCTGCTCTCTTCCGGTTTATCTCCATCAGGTGTGTAATTGATCTGGTTTAGATAATGCTTGCAGTATGGTGCCACTACAAAGGTTTGCCACATTTGGATTAAATTTCTGAATGTTCACAATTCACATGTCTAGCTTTTTGCAGCATACATGAATCAATTTTAGCATACAAATCCTTTTAAGTGTTGCAAGCTTTACTCTAAAGCTGAACATCATTGGCCTGAGATTTTGATTGATCTAGACTTGAGTGATAGCAAGTTAATTATAGACTGACTACCCCGCTTCAATTAGGATTTCCTATCTTATTTGAACTGTTAGAGAACACATGAATCGTATTAATGAATTTCTTCGCTGCTTGATCTGCCTGCTTACGAGGAGGAGCTAGGGGATGCCCATGGAGTAAGGTCATGTACCTCTCTGACCAAGCACGCAGTAAGGCCGTTGAAGATGCCGATACAGTTTTTTGTTTCTATCTTCAGCACGTGCCGTTGTAGTGGAACAATGAGAGATTAGGGGGTATCGCTAGCAATTGACAACAAACTGAAGGAGATGAATCCAGGGTCATTAGAAGATAGAGGAAGGCGTTGGATGAGGATTGGAGAATCTCCTGATTCTTAGAACTTTGTTTTGAGTTGTGTTTTCATACCCTGTTATGTTTTTTCTATGCTATTCATCAAAGCCTTCGGTCTTCTTATCTTTGGAACTTCTGGGATCTGGGTGTTCGTTGATAGGTCTTGTTGTCTGTCCTTGGTTATGTTATGCATGGCATATATAGAACTTTCAAGTGTTGTTGACATGCATCATTGTTAGTAGCACGTGCCCTGTTGAATTCCTATCTGCCCCACGCAATAAAAGGAATTCCATTTGAGTGTGGGTTGATATGCATCAATGTTGGTTTATGAAATCAACCCAACTGCGCTGACGAAAAAAAAAAAATGCAAAGACAAGAAACGGCGCGACAAGGCGCGCCAGGTCCTTCTAGTAAGTTCTCAGGCATGACCATCCAAAGCTACTCTAGATAACAAAGCACGGACATAACTAATAAACCACTGAGATAATCTCTGAATATAGGTAAATTGAAAAGTTTGTTCCTCTCCGACTATATTGGAGACAAGCCATCTAGTTTTTCACTTCCAGATTCTACATAATCAGAGTAGCAAGAGCCCAACCATGCCTCAACCTAACACTTCTCTCGACGAATGATGTAGACCATCATCTTCAGCGCCTTCTTGTTCTCCATCAGTTTGAAGAGACACAGATCATCTTCCCGTAGGCTGTTGCCGCGGGCGAAAGATGCCCATCCTTTCATAATCATCGTGCGATCACTCTTTCGCCGCAGCTCCGTGCACCACGTCTTGTTCTTCCCCTCCCGTTGAAGCACCAAACTGATAACATTCCTCTTTCCGTGCCCAGTAGCGTACTTCTTTTCAAGATACCTTGACACGTACCGCGTGCCAAAGCCCTGTTTATATGCATCGCACGCACGGTGTTAGTGACACAGATGCAGATACACAATTAGCAAAATCTGTGAATACGTATTGTACCCATGAACACACATGCAGTTTAGGAACTGATAGGCCACTACAGAACATAGAGATATTAAGATGTTCTCGAGCTTACTAGGGACATGCCGGAATTTCTGCGACGCACATTGGACCCGCTCATGATCGCGACGTAAATTGGCAGTGCTGACTCGATGGCTTCAACTTTCTCCACCACTTTCATCTCCTGCGCTTCCGTTAGAGTTTGTCTGTCTGACAGCATGAAGAGAGGCTCAAAAGATCCCTCGGAATTGTCAGAGGATCCATGGTCTTCAGATCCCGGTGATGAGATCTCTTCACCTGTTACACAAAGGATGCGCATTGAAATATGACACATGAACTTTAGCATCCGTGATAGTATCTTTTATGCGGTGTGTGTCATACCATCAGAAGCTGCTTCCTCCTTTACACGGGCTGTCAAGTCATTTGCTTGTGTCCTTCCGTGGTTACCGGTTCTTCCCCCAGGGGAATGACCAATGCTCTCTCTGTGAAGTAGATGGACCATTATTGTGAATATGCTTGCCTTAACCTTTGTCATTGGTTGAAAGATGCAGACATCTCCTTCTCGAACACTGTTGTCACGGACAAATTTGCCCAAGCGTAGGTTGCTCTGACCATCAGGCTTGACGCGCAAATTGCACTGCCAATCCTTGCTCTTCCTAGGAACCTGGAGTGTGATAGTTTGGCTTTCACGTGGAAAGTGCACGAGTGCGTAGTCCTTCCGTATTACCTGAAAAGGGACATGATGGTACTGTGGACCTACTTTATCTGATAAAAGAAAGTGCAGAAGACTGCCACAACTTACAAGGCTAAATGTTTCAATACACATGACAGGATTGTTAAAAAAAAGGCAATGCTATTACTGTTTCAATTATGAATGTGTTTTGTTGCAAAAGTATCTTTCAGAGATTTGTCACAGTTCGAACCACACGACTGTAGTTCCAAACTATATCACATTATGAAATATACCTACCTACAGGCAGTTAGCTGTTCATACAAATTTGGGTGTTAAAATTGACGTACCAGATCAGTATAAGGTTCTACATTAGTCTTCTTTATCAGCACAACAAGGACTTGGGTTTTAGGTTGAATTTCAGCGACGAGTGCACGTATTTTTGCTTTCTGTGCTACTGTAAGAACACATTGGCCTGATAAGACACAATCCTTAGGGAGCATCTGAAGATCGTCCAACCCCAAAGACTCATCTTCAGATGGATTGTCTTCTGCATTATTAAAAAAAATTGAGAGTACGTGTAAGAGAACAGAGGTAAGTGGGCAACTGATTTAATTTGACAACACGGCTTAACCTGAAAATTCCTCGGAATTAGTATAAGATAATGCAGCCATCTTTGCTGATTCACAATAATGGCATGAGCTTTTCTTTGGGCATCCATCTGATTCTGATCCTTCGGCTGATGAAGACTGGGTATTGCCATCACGTGAACTGCTCGAATTATCAACATAGCGATTCTTTGATGTTTTCACGTCAGAGGCAGTTTTTATTCCAGCACTGCAAAAGGCTTTCTCCTTACCGTTGGAATCAAAAATTGTAACCACAAAGTGAGCATTTCCAAGGTATTGAAACATCAAGGAATAATTTTCATCTATTTGATTGGCATCAACAAATTCTGCCCATCCAGACTTCAGGATTGTTCTGTTCATGTTCTTAGTGACTCTGACATCATATGTGTTGCCATCAGGTGCTTCTAATTTGACAGTTCCTGGGATCTTTCCTCCAAAATAGTTCACAAACCAGTGGGGTATGACCTGTAGCAAGCAGGAATGGGTTAAAAAGATAGAGAATGAGGTAGCGAAAAAAACTCCACAAATTTCAGGAAACCCACTGAACAAGGAAAGACAGAACTAGCTCACCATGCTATGCATGAAGTTTCCATTAATCTGTCTTATGAACCTCAGCTTGCTTTGGCAGCATTCACATGGATTGCTCATCTTGGATACGTCCTGTAAAATTGGGGTCATATATTATGTCATGGGGCATTGTTCATTGTGCAAGGTTCAAAACGATGCCCTATAATATTTCCAGAGTACAGAGAAAGTTTCTTTGTCTAGTCTAGCAAGAAGCTTTTTATTAAAGGAATACGGTATGGGGAAGCCCCTACAGCACTTCTTTAGCAAGAAAATATTGTGAACTCTACAAAACTAATGCTGCCCTGCAAACCTGCTGATTCTCATGTAAAATTAAAAAAAGAAAGCAAAATAAGAAGAGATACTGCTTCCCAGCCGCACAGGTGTACAAGAAGAGAATATGCATGACTACATTGCAAACAAACAGAAACAACTGGGCGGAAGAAGCTCACTGGAGTGGGGGGGGGGGGGGGGGGGGGGGCGTGCGAAGCCCCCTAGCGGCACATACCGTCATAACCCACGGCGTTTGTAAACACTCTCTAATATAGTGAAATTTTGATGGCTGGCATCCGTGGTTTTTGCCTATCTTTGTTGGAGAGGGTTTTCGACGTTAAAATCTTGTGTCCCATGTGTGTGTTCTTGTTCGTTCTTCGTTATTTACTTATCATGACTATAACATTCTAAAGTAATCCTTTAAGATTTAATTGGACACTTCTCATATTTGCAAGGCATTAACAGCATGTGTAGTATTATCTCTCCTGCCCAAGATTAACCATGTCACGTTAAGCCTCCTTAATTCCCATGATTTACCAAAAACATTGGAGTGGCTAACTCCCAACACTGCAAATCAAATCAAAGATGGAAAGCCAGCCAATTTCCCAAAAATAGCTTGATCATGCGTGGAAAACTTGCAAGTAAAGTACTATTTGTCTTTCTAGATAATGCTACTGTTATATCAGTGGTTAAATCATGCCATATACTTCTAACCCACTCCAGAATTATTCTTCTAAAAAAAGAGGTAAAACACTTGTCCTCTGCATCAGTCGATCTACTGCATCAACATGCAGTCATTTATTCTAACCCATTTCAGAATTCAGATGTGTCTAGGTCTAGGTCCATAAATGATATCAACTAGCAGCACTACTTTGAGAAATTACATTGCTGTGACGCCAACTGAATAAACTAAAATGGATGTGCAGGGTGGGCAGAAAAGTAACCAGAGAGCGTCACTGTATCAGCCAATTTGTTAAGTTTACATCCATTATGTTAATACGAAGTCAATGAAAACCACACTGGATAAAGTGACAACAATAAAACGACAAACTAGGAAATTTTCATGACCCAAATAAAATGATACAACCAATAGAAACTAAATAAGAAAGCAATGCTCACATCATTTCATAGAAAAATAGCACAATAAACAAGTATTGCTTCTCATATTCTCACATGTTAACCTGAAAACATTTTCAACTAAAACAGTGGCAAGTACTACCTCTGTTCTGAAATGGGAGGTAATATCTGCAAGAGAGTCAGTGTGAAATTTGTAATCACACAGCCTACATAAATTCTAAGACCATGGGCGGCTTCAGGACATTGCCGCATGCAATCTAGAAAAGTAAGCTAATAAGGGCGTGGGACAGGTGGAACCTATAGTACACATACGAATGATAGCATGGATTCTACAGAGTCAATCTATTGCCGAGTTGCCTGAAAAAAAATCGCTCACTTTTAGTGCAGACGTTGGATTTAAATCCAATGTTTTTATTTTTCACTTTGGCCGGCATGCAGACGGCGGAGACAATGCTAACAAAGTGAGGATCCGAAGTTCCGAACAACTAAAAACCCTGAAGCTGCAAATACAAGCAAGCACCTGTTCAGGTCAAAAAAAAAAAGATGGGAAATCGCCGCCACTGACGCAGATCATTTCCACCACGAGGAACATCTAATCGAACTAATCCGAAATCAAATCGGCGACATCGCAAAAACCCCAGTCGAATCGCCTTACGGAAAAACCCCAATCGGCTCACATGCCTCACCTGCACCAGAGGCTGTCTCGGTCTCTGCAGCGCCAGCGACGAGGCGGAGAGCGGAGAGGCTTCGGCACGCGCCTCTGCAGCACCGGCGACGATAGGGATACCGGAGAGGGTTTCTGCAGGATCGAGGTGGTGCGAACTGGACAGGAACAGGGTGTGCAGAAGGACGTTTGTACGAGGCCAGTAACAGAGAAGAAAGGCGGAAGATGCTGGTTAGACGTACGCCGGCGTGAATCGCCGGCGGCGTCGCTCCCTCTCGCTCCCTGTGTCAGGATCGGAAGGCGCGAGAAACAAAAAGTCGGGACGAAAATTTATGAAGCTTGGACTCGGCGGTGGTTCGGCTCCTTTCTTAGATACTCCTAGAGTATTATTTACAGGTGAGCCTTGGACACTTTCTTTTGAGCGAAAATTTACAAAATCACTACAGACATCTTATTGTCAGTGGGACGAAAAAAATCCGAGGTAGAACGAACCTTGAATGATACAAATACAAAAATAGTTCTAAAACAATAATGATGATATGGTTCAAACACAATCACTTAATACAATAAAAATAAAAATATATTTGATTATAAGTAGAACCTAAAAAAAACACCAATAATGCCAACTCAATGGAAAAAATTTACCTCTTTTTAAAAAAACTCTAATGTAATTAAACAATCAAGAAGTTTAGTTATCCCTCGTTCGACGCGCAACTCAGTCTTGTTTACCTTTGTTGACGGGAAATTTCTTTCAATTGTTAATGCCACCACTGGTAAAAAAACGAATGTCTTCTTAATGAAGTGATAAAGCAGTCAGGAAAAATATGATATGGCTTTCAAATATCTAGAAATCTCTAAAGTCTTTCATTCTATGAGTTTAAATAATGAATAACTCGAGCTTATCTAGTATATAATAAAGTCCAGTCAATGATAAATCTCTATAATACAAGCAATGTATTCACATTGAATCTAAAACATGAGTCTATGTTTGGAGGTAAATAATATATGTTTTCGGTTTGTAATCAATTTTGCGCAATGTTTATTGAAACAAGTATAATTTTCTCACACGGAGTTCGTTTTTGACGTATGACCACTCAAATTTTTCATAAAAAACACGCGCATTTAAGTGCATTAACCAAAAATCATGATAGGGCAGCTGCCCCACCTTGCCCTGCTCGGACCTTCGCTCCTGCTTATTGTTGATATGCACGTCACCTGTTACGGAAAGAATAGCGCCAGTTAATTTTAGAATAAATCTAGATAAATGTGTACAGTCATGCCAAGTCTGAGGCTTCAAATTCTTCCTTTTTGATGTGGTCATGTCAACATATTCGCCAAACCTATATCGAAGGGAGTACTTCTATCATTTATACATGTCTATATTATTACAACCATAAGATAAATTAAGTAACCTCGCATAATAGAGAGCATAGGCTGTTGAGATCTTGGAATTGTTGCTTAATTTCTTCACCTTAGCCATAGCTAGTTTAACCATTTCTAGACCATTAAGTTGTAAAGAATCAACACGTGTAGATGTTAAAAATATACTATATACTAAGTCATGTAGCATGTGATTTTTCTCCGGTTTTTTTATCCCGTGTCAACTTCTGTGGGCGTGACACATAAGTTTTCTGCGTTTTGAATCATTTGCGGCTTACTTTGTGGCCGTGTCGCACTGTGGTCCGCTCGTGTGTCGGGTCCCGTCAGACTAGTGGTGGCCGGGTTGTCCGGATCACTGCTTTCCTAGCTCCTTCGCCCTAGCCACCTCCTGACTGGTGTGGCCCGTTTTCCGGGTCACACTCCCCCCGCACCCCTCCTGGCCGGTGTGGCCCGCATGGAAGGAGATCAATAGGGGTCCCCCTTGCAACGTCTTTTTATCGAAATGGACACACAGTTCAAACCCTACAACGTGGGCCCATGTTGATCCCCTTCCATGCGGGTCGGTTCGGGCGCCTCCAGGATTAGCGTATTAGCTGCATGTAGTCCCGGGGGTCTACATGTCGCTCGAGTGTGTTGCTTCTGCTCTTCCTTCAGGTTGTGGCAACGTCATTCGCCTTACTTGGTAATTTGCATGACTCGTGGGGGTACGTGTCAACTGGCCTCAACGCGCGTGTCTACGCAGCGGTCTGCATGCAGACTGTGTGGCCTTCACCTGCCCTCTGGATGCGCCTTCCATAGCCACGTTGCCTCCATGGTGCCACATGCCACAGTCTATCGGGTAAACTATGTTATGTGTCGAGCTTTGTCTGTCTTGCTTTTGTCTACGCTCGGACTGCCAACTACATAAGACTATTGTCCCTTCTTCGTCCTCCCCACTTTCCTTGGGTTCATCGTGCGCTCTCATTACCCCTTACCGTCGGTGGTTGTTGCCAGTCAGCTGCTGAAGGTATTTGTGTCGAATCCACAAGGAGCTGAAGGTAATTTGAAAGACGGCGGTTCGTAAAGAAAGGTAGGCTAGGCGCAATCTCTTTGGTTCTTTAATGCCAGCCCCTGGGAGTGGAATCCACAGTACATTGAAAATAGGCAAGCAAAGAGAGGAAGATCCAAAACACATGTCACCTTAGCCTTGCAGGCATGCAAGCTACTCCAATTGCGTTACCTGTTACCTGTTCGAATCTACAGCTCTTATTCTCTCTCACCGTATGGAGAAATCCGTATAATCCACTTATTATGGCCTTCTATACAAAGTTAGGATCTATAGTGTGTTTGTGTGTGTGTGAAGAGGTTTCTGCTAGTTGAAATTAAAATGAAAGAAGTGAAATTAATGCAAAAAAAGTAAAGTGATATGAAGTGGAGTAAAATGAACTAACTCAAGTGAGTAATTGTTCAGGCAAATTTCTATTTCATTTGTGTGGTTGTCACAATTAATGAAGTTTTGTAAAGTCTTTTTAATGTTTCTTTTAGAGAGGAGCCATAGTGACGAGGGTGCTCCTCGGCAATGCCACCTTTAGGGGCTTAGGGTTGACGGAATCCTGCAGGCTGACATGAGACATCGAATACCAAACAGACATGGAGAGAGATTTACCCAGGTTCGGGGCCCTCGATGAGGTAAAACCCTTACTTCCTGCTTGTCTAATCTTGATTATCGAATATATCGGATTACAATGGGGCAGCCGAAGGCTTAGGTTATGATCTCGTCGAGAGGCTAAGGTTCTAAAGGTCCTAACCCTAGACTTGCGATGAATCTATCTATTGAAGTTGTGTCCCTCGGCAGACCCTCTCCTGGCCCTTATATTGCAGGCCAGGTCTCAAGAGTTTTGTCCGGATACAACTAGGTTACCAAGAGTTCTACTTCTAATCTTTCTTTGTTTAACATATCCTTGCCTTGTTGATAACCCACAAGTATAGGGGATCGCAACAGTCTTCGAGGGAAGTAAAACCCAAATTTATTGATTCGACACAAGGGGAGACAAAGAATACTTATAAGCCTTAACAACTAAGTTGTCAATTCAGCTGCACCTGGAAAAGCACTAGTAACAGGGGTGATGTGAAAGCAACAGTAATATGAGAGCAATAGTAACAGAAACACAGCAGCAGTAACAGTAACACAGAGGCGATGGAACTAGAAAATAGTTGATACTACTTCTAATGGCATATAGGACCGAGTGAGTATTTGATGATGAAAGATGGACCGGGGTTCCCAGCTATCTACACTAGTGGTAACTCTCCAATAACAAGTGTTGGGTGAACAAATTACAGTTGGGCAATTGATAGGATTGAAATAGCATTTAGACAGAACATCAAGTCTATTAATCATTGATGTCTACGGGTGCTTCTATTCTTGTAGACAGTGTTGGGCCTCCAAGAGCAGAGGTTTGTAGAACAGCAGCAAGTTTCCCTTAAGTGGATCACCCAAGGTTTATCGAACTCGGGGAGGAAGAGGTCAAAGATATCCCTCTCAAGCAACCCTGCAATCACGATACAAGAAGTCTCTTGTGTCCCCAACACACCTAATACACTTGTCAGATGTATAGGTGCACTAGTTCGGCGAAGAGATAATGAAATACAAGTGGTATGAATGAATATGAGCAGTAGTAACGGCGCCAGAAAAGTGCTTGCTGACGTGCAGTTGATGGTAGTAATATTGCAGGAAGTAAACATGCAGTAGAACAGTAAACAAGCGGTGTTTGCAGTATTGGAAATAAGGCCTAGGGATCATACTTTCACTAGTGGACACTCTCAACATTGATCACATAATAAATAAGTTCTCTTCCTTTGTGCTACATATACTCTTGTTTGATAATGAACACCATTCGTTGCGTAGGGCTACTAGAGCACCTCAATGCCGGAGTTAACAAGCTCCACAACATTCGATATTCATGTTTAAGTAACTTTAGAGCATAATAGATCTTTGCAATCTAAACCGAGTACTAACATAGCATACACACTGTCACCTTTACACTATGAAGGGGGAATAAATCACATCAATACTATCATAGTAATAATTAACTCCATAACCTACAAGAGATTATGATCATAACCTACGCCAACTACTACACGATGCACACACTGTCACCATTACACCGTGAAGGAGGAATAGACTACTTTAATAACATCACAAGAGTAGCACATAGACTAATAGTGATACAAAGCTCATCATATGAATCTCAATCATGCAAAGCAATTCATGAGATCATTGTATTGGGGTACAGAGAGAGAGAGATTAACCACATAGCTACCGGTACAGCCCTTAGCCTCGATGGAGAACTACTCCCTCCTCATCATAGGAGACAGCAGCGGCTATGAAGATGGTGGTGGTGTCGATGGAGGAGCCTTCCGGGGGCACTTCCCCGTCCCGGCGGCGTGCCGGAACAGAGACTCCTGTCCCCCAGATCTTGGCTTCGCGATGGCGGCGGCTCTGGAAGGTTTCTCGTACCGTGGCTTGATGCGTGCAATTAACACACGTCCGTTGGGAACCCCAAGAGGAAGGTGTGATGCAGACAGTAGCAAGTTTTCCCTCAGAAAGAAACCAAGGTTTATCGAACCAGGAGGAGCCAAGAAGCACGTTGAAGGTTGATGGCGGCGAAGTGTAGTGCGGCGCAACACCAGGGATTCCGGCGCCAACGTGGAACCTGCACAACACAACCAAAGTACTTTGCCCCAACGTAACAGTGAGGTTGTCAATCTCACCGGCTTGCTGTGAACAAAGGATTAACCGTATTGTGTGGAAGATGATTGTTTGCGAAGAAAAGTAACGAACAAGTATTGCAGTAGATTGTATTTCAAATGTAAAGAATAGACCGGGGTCCACAGTTCACTAGCGGTGTCTCTCCCATAAGATAAATAGCATGTTGGGTGAACAAATTACAGTTGGGCAATTGACAAATAAAGAAGGCATAACAATGCACATACATATATCATGATGAGTACTTGTTATCACCGGAATTTGACCGAGTCAGAGGTGGGCCGCGATCAAGATGGGCTTGAAGAATATACATGGAAGAATATACGTGAATCGGCCTTGTATGCAAAGTTTGGGCTAGTTTGCCCGTGTATCTGTAATATAGTAGGATACGTGTCGATTAGTTAGAGTTTGACTCGTGCACGGTTGGGATTATTCCCAACGTTAGAAAGTCTACGGACTATAAATATGTATCTAGGGTTTATGAAATAAACAACAATCACGTTCACCACAAACCAATCTAGGCGCATCGCCAACTCCCTTGTCTCGAGGGTTTCTTCCGGGTAAGCATCATGCTGCCTAGATCGCATCTTGCGATCTAGGCAGTACAAGTTTATTCGTTATCCATGCGTTGCTCGTACTGAAGCCTTTTTGATGGCGAGCAACGTAGTTATCTTAGACGTGTTAGGGTTAGCATTGTTCTTCGTATCATATGCTATCGTCGTGCAACCCTGAGACGTCTAGCCGCCCTTACACTTATCTTAGGTGTAGGGGCGGCACCCCGCTTGATCATTATTTAGTAGATCCGATCCGTTATGGTTGCTCCTTGTTCTTCAAGGATTAGTTTAATATCTGCATAGTTAGGCCTTACAAAGGGTTGAAGGATCCAGCGGCACATAGGGTGTAGTTTGCTAGCCCTAGATAGGATGTTCCGGGGATCAACTTCGTGTTGGTTTTTAGGCCTTGTCTAGGATCGGCTTACGATCACCGTGCGTGGCCGCGAGGCTCAATCACGAGTAGGATGTTCCGATTATGCGGTGAAAACCCTAAATCGTAGTAGATCGTTTTAGCTTTGTTTTGATCAAGCAGGACCACCATATATTCGTACACCTCGTGCGAATCATGGGTGGATCGGCTCTTTGAGCCGATCCACAGGACAACCTGAGAGCCGATCGAGGCTCGTATTTAACGTTTACGTGTATGCCATGCAGGAAACTAAGCGAGGCATCATCCATCACCTTCCTGACCAGGTATAGGTCAGGTGGCACGCCCTTGCACCAGCATCGGACGTGCGTGCCCAATCTTTGCGGGCCGTCGCTCGGAGGGACCAGGGCCAGCCGCAGCCCTAAGTTGTTCCCGGCTCTACTGTGTTGCCCGTCCCTGCTCGCCGGTGGGTTTCTGACCGCAACACATTCTGGCACGCCCGGTGGGACAATCTTCGACAACAACCGCATCGCCATCTACATCTGAGATGGCGGAAGGCACTCCGGTCACGTACGAGGATTTGACCGAGGAGCTCAAGAAGAAGTATGACGAGGTCAAAGCAATCCTCGAAGCCGACCTCATCGGCTCTTTTCACAGAACCCGCTCACATGGCGTCAGGTGGAAAGGGTTCTCACCTGAAGGCGCGCTCGATGGGGTGGACCTGTCCGCCCCGTCCGAAGAACGCACCAGGTCCCTGCGTCAGGAGATTAACTTCATGGTAGCTCATTCGCTACACCGCCACTCTGAGAACCTGGTGAACACTTTGGAGCGTTTCGCTCTTCGGGTGATCCAGGAAATCATGAGGCATCAGTACTCTCCGTCAGGACCAGCTCTCGGGACATACCAAGGAGAGATGCCACTCCAGTCCCGTCCACCGCTGCCATTCGCGTTGGCAGCACCAGAAGTGCCGAATTCACCGGCATACGTCGTCTACAAGATCGGTGGTGACCCTAGCGACTACCAGTTCTTGCATGAGGCGCCTAAGGAGATCCCTCAAGGATACACGTGCACATACGTGCCGGACTGCAGTAACTGGGTACTCACAAACCAGGCTGCAACAGCAGGGACTTCTGGAACAACAGGAGGAACTTCGGCAACGGATCTTGAGAAGCAGACGTGGCTAGCTAAGTATGCCACTCCGACAAACCTCCAGAGCTCAGCTCCTGCAGTTGGCTCAGAGCTGGAAAAGCAGGCATGGCTGGCTAAGTACGCCACTCCGGCGAATCTTCAGAGTTCGACTCCTGCAGCCAGCACCGCGGATCAGATCAGTACAATCCTGAGAGACCAGTTCGGCATGGTGCCGAAAAGGAGGACAATCGGCTATTCCAAGCCGTACCCCAACGAGTACGAGTTGATCCCGCTACCACCCAAATATCGGCTCCCTGATTTCTCCAAATTTAATGGATCAGATGGTTCCAGCTCCATTGAGCATGTGAGCCAATATTTGGCACAGCTGGGCACGATCTCAGCATCAGATCCGCTACGCGTGAGGTTCTTCGCACAGTCCCTCACAGGATCGGCTTTCGGGTGGTACACTTCGTTGCCGCCAGACTCGATCCGGACTTGGAAGTAGTTGGAGGAACAGTTCCACATGCAGTATCACTCAGAGGCTTCCGAGTCTGGCATTGCCGATCTAGCACAAGTACGTCAGAAGCGCGGAGAAACAGTGTCAGAATACATCCAGCGCTTCAGGACCATGAGGAACCGATGTTATTCGGCTCGTTTGACCGAGAAGGAAGCAGTCGAGTTGGCGGTGGTGGGTCTCGCATCACCGATCAAGGATATGGCTTCCCAAGCAGACTACCCTTCACTGGCGCACATGGTTCAGAAACTGTCGTTATATGAACAGCGCCACCCAGACTTGTACCAGGACAAATTCAAGCGTGCGGTAGTCCTGGTTGAAACAGAAGGAGATGAAGGGTCTGCGGGAGATCAAGAGGTAGCAGTGGCTGAATGGACTCGGGGGGGCAACCCCCATATCCTGCAAATGGGTTAAGCCACCAGGTCCGCCCAGAGGGTTTGATTTCGACGTAACTAAAACTGAGCAAATTTTTGACCTCTTACTGAAGGAGAAGCAGTTGAAGTTACCCGAAGGCCTCAAAATCCCCACGGTACAGGAGCTGAACGGAAAGCCATACTGCAAATGGCATAACTCGTACTCCCATACCACCAACGACTGCAGGGTGTGGCGTCAGCAGATCCAAATGGCGGTAGAACAAGGCCGTCTAATTTTCAACCAGTACGCCATGAAAGTCGACACTCACCCCTTCCCCGCCGTTAACATGGTGGAGTGCACTTACCCTGGAGGGTGCCAGCCAGGATTCTCATTCAACATCAACATGGTAGGACCTGGACACCACTCTGGTAAGGATGGAGACGAGGGCAGCTGCTCTCACAGCAAGGACACAGAGGAAGCCGCTCCACACGATCGGCTCCGTCACGATGGCAAGCGCTACATCACAGAGGGAGAAGTAAGGAACGTAAGATATCAGCGACCTCTCTCTGATCACCTCCTCAACAAGTATGTGAGTCAGTATGACCAACGCCGACGATCCAATGATGATGATGAAAGAGATCGTCTGGCTAGGGACGCCAGGAGACATCGTCGGCATGATCGCGATGAGGAGGAGTACGAGCGCCGTGCCAAGGAAAAGTCAAGGGAGCAAGACGACGAAGATAGGCACTGGGACTGTCCCTTCTTCAGACACTGCTGAGATTCAGGAATGAGCCGATTGCCCACAATCGGCAACTGCCCAGAATGTAGACAGAAGAGGAAGGAGGCAGCTAACGTGTCTGTGTTCCAACGTCTAGGGCCTCTCCCGCCTCGGAACAAGCACGCTGAGTCCCCTCGGGTGGAAGATCTCGAGGATTTGGAAGACGATGAAGAAGAAGAAGACAGGTACCACCGGCCAAGGTGGTGCCCTGATGGACTCAGCCGTTCCCAAAAGCGTAGGGTTCAGCGACGGCGTGGCTTGGAGGAAGCCGAAAGGCTATACCTGCACACGCTAAGGAAGGCGCGGCCTGATCTGGCCGCGAAAATTCAACGAACCCTAGATGAAGAGGGTCGACCACAAAAAATGGAGTGGCGCCCCAAGCAAAGGAAAGCCGATGATGAAACATCGGCTGGCACAAATATGGTGTTCATCCTTCCGACGGAGTTTAGTGCTCCAGGATTAGACGAAGCACCTGTGGCACAACTCGACTGCGGCCCACGGCCAGTTATCTTTGAGAAGCCACGAGAAAGAAGCTACAGACATCTGAAGGCCCTGTACTTGCGAGGTTATATCGATGGGAGGCCTGTCAACAAGATGCTGGTGGACACCGGAGCGGCAGTCAACATTATGCCATACTCCATGCTACGTCGGTTGGGACGCTCTAGCTCGGATCTGATCAAGACCAACGTGACATTGAGCGATTTCAACGGCCAAGCGTCTGACGCACAAGGTGTTCTGAACGTGGATCTGACCGTAGGAAGGAAAACCATCCCTACGACGTTCTTTGTTGTCGATAGCAAGAGCACTTATGATGTCCTGCTGGGAAGAGATTGGATCCACGCCAACTGTTGCATTCCATCCACGATGCACCAATGCGTAATACAGTGGGATGGAGATGAGGTAGATATCGTCCAGGCAAATGACTCAGCCGAGATTTCAACGGCTGGCATGAACGCTTGGAAAACAGCAGGCCAAGAGCCACTCTCAGGCATCAATTTGGACGACTGCGAGCGCATCGACGTGACAAAAGATGGGGTTAGGCTGGTCCTATCCACCGGCCTGACCGTGTAGCAAGAACAAACCTATGGACAAATGTGGCGAGGCCGATCCTTGGGATCGGCCCCAAAGATCTATGGAGGGACATTGCAAAACCTTCATTAAGCAATTCGATCAACATGGAGGCCGATTCCAGCAATCGGCCAAAATTATCCTCACCATACGTTCTGCCTGTGTTCAACATCGATCTAATGAGCAGCGGTTTTACGTCGGCTGATGAGCTGGAAAAATCAACATGGATCCTACCGGAGCCGACGTACAAATCCAGTGCCTTGGCTAACTACAGAGCCGATATCTGCAGTTACCTGACAGATTCGGCTCGGGGGGCACCTAATCAGATGAACATGTGCGATACATGTGCAGTGAAATACTGGGGGCCGATAGAAAAATCGGCCAGTAAAAAAAAAATCATCATCACGATATATAGCCGATGCACGGACATCGACTTTAGAACTAAGAAACAAAGCCGATGCACAGCCATCGACTCTAGTGCAATTACACGGGATCTACCTGCTACGTGTTCAAGATGCGGATTTTCACCAAGTCCAGTTCAGCTGTGAGGCCTTCTGCTTCCTTGAGGGGATAAACAATGAGAGCTTCCTCAGCTGCAATGAGCTGATTTTGGTGCCCGAGCCTGCTCTTCGAGGACTTCCAATCCTTTGCGCCAGTGCAGCAGTACTGTCAGAAGCATCAGTTTTGGCATGCAAGGCAGCCTCTTTCTCATTAAGCTGTTGGTGTTTCGCCTGCAACATCGGCTTTCAGCGGAAGAAAGGTGGTCAATGGGGGCAAGTTTGGCTAACTCTGCATGGTGGCTGTCTCAGATTACCTGAGTTCAAAGCCCTTTGTTTGATCTGTGCATCCTCACCGCTATTCTCGCCTTGACTGAGGCTCGGGGGGCAGCTGGCCTGGTAGATGCTCTGTTTTTAGAAGCCGATTGGAGTGTCATCGGCTGACCCTGCATCATAACCTTCTTCGAAAGCGGTGAGTTGTTGCAGTAGAAGACTACTAGAGCTGCTGAAAGGGAAGCCGTCATCATCTACAGGGTCAGAACCGTTTCTGTTGTTGCGAAACGATAGAGCAAGGCGCTATGCTCGGACAGTAAGGGGTAGTTAAGGATCACCTTCAGGCTGGAAACCATAGCGTGGGCATTGGATGGTGCTGCCCATGGATTTATTGCAGTTGCGAACCCACGCGATTGACATCTGAGGTTCGTATGGCCGTGGGTTGGATCTGTTCAAGTCGCGCTTTGGGAAATTGGGTTTTGCCCTTGCGGATAGGCCACAGATTACCATTTGGGTAAACAATAGAGTTGGCTCTGCTCGCGTTTTCATGGCAAGGACCGGTGCGCTGCCATCGGCTCGTAATTTGTTGACTTATTTTAGCAATCGGTAAATTCGGTGAAAGGACAGAATCAGCTGAGAAGTTCTTCTTCATAATAAGAGGGGTTTTTTACAAAAGAAGAGCCGATTGCTCAAGAAAGGGAAAACAAAAGAAGAGCCAATTGCTCAGGGGCTACTAGTCCTACTTTACTAGTCCTCGCTGGCCTCGTCGTCGGCATCGCTGCCGTCGGCGCTGCTCTCGGAGAGTTCTTCGTCGCTGCTACCCCAGCCCTCGGCCGGAGCCTCTTCCTCCTCGTCATCATCATCATCCTCGCTGTCCGCCCAAGCGCGGAAGCGCTTTGCTGGCGGATACCCAGCGGAGGAGGAGGAATCATCCTCCTCCTTCTCCTCTTCTTCCTCGTCATCATCATCGTCCTCGCTGTCCGCCCAAGCGCGGAATCGCTTTGCCGGCGGATACCCAGTGGAGGAGGAGGAATCATCCTCCTCTTTCTCCTTTTCTTCCTCTGCTTCTTCTTCTTCCTCCTCCCCGTCGGAGGAGGTGGGTTTCGCCCAGGGGTGGAGGTCGTCTTCGCTTTCGCTCTTCAGCTCCCCTTCGATGAGGAACTTGGGGTCGTCTTCCCCATCGGTCAGAGGTAAGTCACCATCTGACCCGACGAGTGCTTCGGGTGGGCCGTCTGGCACCTGATCAAAGTTCCACTCCTGCTCGCTCAAGGAGGAAGACTGGAGGGAGAGGCCTGAGGAGATGGAGGAAGAGGATGACATTGCTGCAGGGGAAGAGGGTTTTTTAGGTGCCGATAGCCGGAACAGAGCAAGGGGATGAAGTGGCGAACCATGCGGCACAGTTAAATAAAGGAGATATAGTGGAGATTCAATGCCACAGCGGTTTCCGAGGAGGTGGTGCCCAAAGAAAGAAAAAACTGCCAAGTCACGCGTAGAAGTCGAGAAGGCAAGGCATCATGATGAAAGATACTGCGATGAGTCTGCTCTGCCACGACATGACCCAACGAAGATAAGCAGAGTGATTTTGGAATTATCAATTCCAAAACCAGGGGGGCATGTGTTATCACTGGAATTTGACCGAGTCAGAGGTGGGCCGCGATCAAGATGGGCTTGAAGAATATACATGGAAGAATATACGTGAATCGGCCTTGTATGCAAAGTTTGGGCTAGTTTGCCCGTGTATCTGTAATATAGTAGGATACGTGTCGATTAGTTAGAGTTTGACTCGTGCACGGTTGGGATTATTCCCAACGTTAGAAAGTCTACGGACTATAAATATGTATCTAGGGTTTATGAAATAAACAACAATCACGTTCACCACAAACCAATCTAGGCGCATCGCCAACTCCCTTGTCTCGAGGGTTTCTTCCGGGTAAGCATCATGCTGCCTAGATCGCATCTTGCGATCTAGGCAGTACAAGTTTATTCGTTATCCATGCGTTGCTCGTACTGAAGCCTTTTTGATGGCGAGCAACGTAGTTATCTTAGACATGTTAGGGTTAGCATTGTTCTTCGTATCATATGCTATCGTCGTGCAACCCTGAGACGTCTAGCCGCCCTTACACTTATCTTAGGTGTAGGGGCGGCACCCCGCTTGATCATTATTTAGTAGATCCGATCCGTTATGGTTGCTCCTTGTTCTTCAAGGATTAGTTTAATATCTGCATAGTTAGGCCTTACAAAGGGTTGAAGGATCTAGCGGCACGTAGGGTGTAGTTTGCTAGCCCTAGACAGGATGTTCCGGGGATCAACTTCGTGTTGGTTTTTAGGCCTTGTCTAGGATCGGCTTACGATCACCGTGCGTGGCCGCGAGGCTCAATCACGAGTAGGATGTTCCGATTATGCGGTGAAAACCCTAAATCGTAGTAGATCATCTTAGCTTTGTTTTGATCAAGCAGGACCACCATATATTCGTACACCTCGTGCGAATCATGGGTGGATCGGCTCTTTGAGCCGATCCACAGGACAACCTGAGAGCCGATCGAGGCTCGTATTTAACGTTTACGTGTATGCCATGCAGGAAACTAAGCGAGGCATCATCCATCACCTTCCTGACCAGGTATAGGTCAGGTGGCACGCCCTTGCACCAGCATCGGACGTGCGTGCCGAATCTTTGCGGGCCGTCGCTCGGAGGGACCAGGGCCAGCCGCAGCCCTAAGTTGTTCCCGGCTCTACTGTGTTGCCCGTCGCTGCTCGCCGGTGGGTTTCTGACCGCAACAGTACTATAAGATTTAATCAGGGCATTACGACAAAGTACATAGACCGCCATCCAGCATGCATCTATGCCTAAAAAGTCCACTTTCAGGTTATCATCCGAACCCCTTCCGGTATTAAGTTGCAAGCAACAAACAATTGCATTAAGTATGGTGCGTAATGTAATCAACACAAATATCCTTAGACAAAGCATCGATGTTTTATCCCTAGTGGCAACAGCACATCCACAACCTTAGAACTTTCCACATCGTCCTGCATTTAATGGAGGCATGAACCCACTATCGAGCATAAATACTCCCTCTTGGAGTCACAAGTATCAACTTGGCCAGAGCCTCTACTAGCAACGGAGAGCATGCAAGAACATAAACAACATATATGATAGATTGATAATCAACTTGACATAGTATTCAATATCCATCGGATCCCAACAAACACAACATGTAGGATTACAAAGAAACGATCTTGATCATGATAGGCAGCTCACAAGATCGAGCATGATAGCACAATTAGGAGAAGACGACCATCTAGCTACTGCTATGGACCCATGGTCCAGGGGTGAACTACTCACACATCAATCCGGAGGCGATCATGGCGATGAAGAGTCCTCCAGGAGATGATTCCCCTCTCCGGCAGGGTGCCGGAGGCGATCTCCTGAATCCCCCGAGATGGGATTGGCGGCGGCTGCGTCTCTGGAAGGTTTTCCGTATCGTGGCTCTCGGTACTGGGGGTTTTGCAACGGAGGCTTTAAGTAGGCGGAAGGGTAGGTCAGGGGCGTCACGAGGGACCCACACGCTAGGGCCGCGCGGCCAAGGCCGGCCCAGGCCGCGCCACCCTGTTGTGTGGCCGCCTCGTGGCCCTACTTCTTATCCTCTTCGGTCTTCTGGAAGCTTCGTGTGAAAATAGGACCCTGGGCGTTGATTTCGTCCAATTCCGAAAATATTTCCTTACTAGGATTTCTGAAACCAAAAACAGCAGAAAACGACAACTGGCTCTTCGGCATCTCGTCAATAGGTTAGTGCCGGAAAATGCATAATAACGACATATAATGTGTATAAAACATGTGAGTATCATCATAAAAGTAGCATGGAACATAAGAAATTATAGATATGTTTGGGACGTATCAAGCATCCCCAAGCTTAGTTCCTACTCGCCCTCAAGTAGGTAAACGATAACAAAGATAATTTCTGAAGTGACATGCTATCATAATCTTGATCAATACTATTGTAAAGCACATGAGATGAATGCAGCGATTCGAAGCAATGATGAAGATAATGAGTAAACAAATGAATCATATAACAAAGACTTTTCATGAATAATTCTTTTAAGACAAGCATCAATAAGACTTGCATAAGAGTTAACTCATAAGCAATAAATTCTTAGTAGAAAACTTTGAAACAACACAAAGGAAGATATAAGTTTCAGCAGTTGCTTTCAACTTCAACATGTATATCTCATGGATAATTGTCAACACAAAGTAATATAACAAGTGCAATAGGTAAACATGTAAGAATCAATGCACACAGTTGATACAAGTGTTTGCTTCTAAGATGGAAAGAATAGGTAAACTGACTCAACAATAAAGTAGAAGATAGGCCCTTCGCAGAGGGAAGCATTGATTACTATTTTTGTGCTAGAGCTTTTATTTTGAAAACAAGAAACAATTTTGTCAACGGTAGTAATAAAGCATATGAGTTATGTATAAGACATCTTATAAGTTGCAAGCCTCATGCATAGTATACTAATAGTGCTCGCACCTTGTCCTAATTAGCTTGGGTTAACACGGATTATCATTGCATAACATATGTTTCAACCAAGTGTCACAAAGGGGTACCTCTATGCCGCCTGTACAAGGGTCTAAGGAGAAGGTTCGCATTGGATTTCTCGCTTTTGATCATTCTCAACTTAGATGCCCATACCGGGACAACATAGACAACAGATAATAGACTCCTCTTTTAATGCTTAAGCATTCAACAACAGTTAATATTCTCATAAGAGATTGAGGTTTTATGTCCAAACTGAAACTTCCACCATGAATCATGGCTTTAGTTAGCGGCCCAATGTTCTTCTCTAACAGTATGCATACTCAAACCATTTGATTGTGAAAACCGCCCTTACTTCAGACAAGACGAACATGCATATCAACTCACATGATATTCAACAAAGGTAAAAGAGTTGGTGGCGTCCCCAGAAAACATGGTTACCGCACAACAAGCAACTTATTAAGAAATAAGACACATAAGTACATATTCTTCACCACGATAGTTTTTAAGCTATTTTGTCCCACGAGCTATATATTGTAAAGGTAAAGAATGGAATTTTAAAGGTAGCACTCAAGTAATGTACTTTGGAATGGCGGAGAAATACCATGTGGTAGGTAGGTATGGTGGACACAAATGGCATGGATTTTGGCTCAAGGATTTGGATGCACGAGAAGAATCCCTCTCAATACAAGGCTAGGCTAGCAAGGTTGTTTGAAGCAAACTCAAGTATAAAACGGTGCAGCAAGACTCACATATAAACATATTGTCACTACAAGAAAAGTTGCCATGGCCGACGAAGTTGAAGTCGCGCCGTGGTTGCTGGTGACCATGGCGACGATTTTTGGTCTCTCCATTGTGCATGTCAAAACGTTTTTTTTCTCGTTTTTGAGGCCACCTAGCCCGACGAAAACGGCCAAAACGTGGTGTATGGTGGCCCGGGACGTGGTGCATCTCGAAATCTCGGGTTCGCCGGCCGAGTCAACGCAAATCCGCACCGCCGAGGGATGTAGGGCCCAGATGGCAGCCTCTCTGGCATTGTTTTTTTTCTCGATCGCGCCATCTCGTTCAACGCTCTCCGATCGAGCCGTTTACGATGCAGGATCATGGGTCCCGCATGTCATCCTCTATGAACCAAAATTCTTTCTATTCTTGGATTTTTTTTTACCCCCTGATTTCTGGCTACTTCCTTTTTCTTTTGATCCCTTGCCTCCTTGGAAATGTTGAGACCGCTGCTGCTAAATGGGACCCGCATGTCATCCTCTATGTGCAATCAACTTTCTTTTCTTGGAGTTTTTTTTGGCACCTCATATTTGGTCACTTGCCTTTTTCTTTCGATCCCCTGCCGCCTCTCAAACGGTGATACCGCTGCTGCTAAATGGGACCCGCATGTCATCCTCTATGTACTGTAAAACTTTCTTTTCTTGAATTATTTTTGGCACCTCATATTTGGTCACTTGCCTTTTTCTTTCGATCCCGTCCCGCCTCTCAAACGGTGATACCGCTGCTGCTAAATGGGACCTGCATGTCATCCACTATGTACTATAAAACTTTCTTTTCTTGAATTATTTTTGGCTCCTCATATTTGGTCACTTGCCTTTTTCTTTCGATCCCGTGCAGCCTCTCAAACGGTGATACCGCTGCTGCTAAATGGGACCCACATGTCATCCTCTATGTACTATAAAACTTTCTTTTCTTGAATTATTTTTGGCTTCTCATATTTGGTCACTTGCCTTTTCCTTTCGATCTCATGCCACGTTTGAAACGTTGAGGAACCTGCTGGCTCATGGGACCCGCATGTCATCCTCTATGTACTATAAAAGTTTATTTTCTTGGTTTTTTTTCACCCTCAGATTTTTGGCTATTTCCTTTTTCTTTTGATCCCCTGCCGCCTTTGAAACGTTGAGGACTCTGCTGGCTCATAGGTCCCACATGTCAGCCTCTATGTACAATCAAGTTTCTTTTCTTGAATTATTTTTGGATCCTGATATTTGGTCACTTGCCTTTTTCTTTCGATCTCATGCCACGTTTGAAACGCCGTCGGCTCATGGGACCCGCATGTCATCCTCTATGTACAATCAACTTTCTTTTTCTTTTGATCTCAAGCCGCATTTGAAACGTTGAGACCGCTGCTGCTAAATGGGACCCGCATGTCATCCTCTATGTACAATAAAGTTTCTTTTCTTGGATTATCTTTGGCTCCTGATATTTTGTCACTTGCCTTTTTCTTTCGATCTCATGCCGCCTTTGAAACGTTGAGTAAGCTGCTGGCTCATGGGTCCCGCATGTCATCCTCTACGAACAATAAAAGTTTTCTTTCTTGGAGTTATTTTTGACCCCTAATTTTTGGCTATTTGCCTTTTTCTTTTGATCTCCGCCCTCTCGAAACGATGAGGACGCCATTTTGTTGGCAGGTGTCGGTCCCACATGTCATCGTCTATGAACAATAAAAGTTTCCTTTGATGGATTTATTTTGAACCCCTAATTAATTTCTGGATATTTCCCCTGCCGCCTTGGAATCGTTGAGGATGCTGCTGCCTCATGGGTCCCGCATGTCATCCTCTCAGAACGGTGAATGTTTATTTTCTTGGATTTTGTTGACCAAACGATTTTTGGCTTATTTTTTCTTTCGATCACCTGCAGCCTTTAAAACGTTGAGGACGCTGCTGGCTCACGGGTCCCACATGTCAACCTCTCGTGAACAATAAACGCTGAGGATGCTTCTGCCTCATGGGTCCCGCATGTCATCCTCTCAGAACGAAAATGTTTCTTTTCTTGGATTTTTTACCAACAGATTTTTGGTTTATTTTTTCTTTCCATCCCCTGCCGCCTTTAAAACGTTGACGACGCTGCTGGCTCATAGGTCCCCGATGTCAGCCTCCTCGTACAAGAAACATGTGATATCTTGATTATTTTGCAGACAATAAACAGTGTATTTCGCTCTGAGCTATTGCAAACAGATAAATTAAATCTTTATTTTTACATAAACAAACTTATATGTTGAATCTCCTTGTTTTGTGTTTTTGCGAAGCATAGGACTTTCCTGTTTTTTTTAGAAAAATCCGAACTTTCCTGTTTTGGAGTGGGCTGAAATTGTACGAGTCAAAAGGCCCAGCAGGATAGTTTGAAGGCCCAGATGTCCAGATGCAGCCCAATTGAAATCTTTCTTTTCTTGGATTTTTTTCACCCCCTGATTTCTGGCTACTTCATTTTTCTTTTGGTCCTGTGCCACCTTGAAAACGTTGAGATCGCTGCTGCAAAATGGGACCCGCCTATCATCCTCTATGTACAATAAAATTTCTTTTCTTGGATTATTTTTGGCTCCTGATATTTGGTCACTTTCCTTTTTCTTTCAATCTCATGCCGACTTTGAAACGTTGAGGAAGCTGCTGGCTCATGGGTCCCGCATGTCATCCTCTGTGAACAATAAAAGTTTCCTTTGTTGGATTTATTTTTTACCCCTAATTTCTGGCTATTTGCCTTTTTCTTTTGATCCCCTGCCCCCTTTGAAACGATGACGGCGCAGCTGGCAGGTCGGTCCCACATGTCATCCTCTATGAACAATAAAGGTTTCCTTTGATAGATTTATTTTTGACCCTAATTAATTTCTGGCTATTTCCTTTTTTTATTTTGATCCCCTGCCGCCTTGGAATAGTTGAGGATGCTGCTGCCTCATGGGTCCCGCATGTCATCCTCTCGGAAAAGTAAATGTTTCATTTCTTGGATTTTGTTTACCAACTGATTTTTGGCTTATTTTTTTGTTTCGATCTCCTGCCGCCTTTAAAACGTTGACAACGCCGTGCTACCTCATGGGTCCCCAATGTCAGCCTCCCCATACTGCAAATCCTCTTTCTGCAAAGGTTGTATTTCTAGCTATATAGCTAAGGTGGATTCAAATCTGCCGTGGTTCAGGCAGCTCAGGTAAGCCTTCTTGCACTGATTAATGGAACTAGTGTATAGCAAGGTCAAGACATGTGGCTCGGTGTAATGAATCTATTTGAATCATGTTGTGGATTCAATCTGATAGTTCTCTAACAGGTCAGCCAAAATAGAAATTAAGTTTTTTTCTAAAACGGAAATGCAAATTAAGATGAACACAAACATTAGTTATCATAATAGCTGATCATACATACATACTTGCTAAGAGCAAAAGCTTGCCAGAGTTTTACCACCCATACAATTAATTAGCAGTTCAGATAAGATAACCTTATATAAGTATAACTACAAATGCATTTGCTAAGGGCTCATGGGACAACAGAACTAGACAACCGCAAACTTTATGACCAGCATGTCACAGCGGCATCGAAAGATGTTGACCTTCAACTTTGATCCAATGCGAAGTTTGGCACCGTCAATGAACTTTTTCCACCTGGAAGTAACAGCCAAGCGGCCATCTGTGGGACTGACAGAGTACCGTCCCTCCACGGTGAGACCTTCACTCTCCATGACGAGGGAAATCTTGCCCCTTCGGCCAGCATTGAGATCCTTGGAGATACTTTTAGGCAATTTCTGATTCAAAGCAAGAGATACCACCAAAAATTAGTCAATGGCACCAATGCACTGAAGACTGAACCATGTGAGACTTTGAGTAGAGAAGACATCAAGATAAGAGCAGTTATGCTGTCATATACTCACGAACATGGCCTAAAATGCATCAATGCAGTTATGTCCTGGTCACCACACGGGTGGCCACAGCAATGAGCTGAGACCTCGGTGATCTGGCTGGGGCAGGTGCAGGAGCCTGGGCTGGTACACGAGCTGGTGCTGATGCGGGAGACTGCTGGGCAGGTGCAATAAACGGTGCCTCTAGAGGAACCGGTGCTGATGCAGGAGACTGTTGGGCAGGTGCAGTAAACGGTGCAGCTAGAGGAACCAGTGCTGATGCGGGGAGCCTGGGTAGATGCGATAAACGGAGCCGGTACAGAACCGGTGCCGATGCAGAGAGTGGGAAGCCGGTGCCGGTGCTGGTGTGGGTGCCCTTTGTGACATCCGCTCCTGTTCCATCAGGGGATCTGTAACTTTGATCATGTTAAACCCAGCAAGCTAGAACAGAGGGAATGGTTTAGAACCACTGCTCAGAATGCAGTAATCAAAGGATATGAGTACAAAAAAGTTACATAATATATATTTCGAAGTGTCTCCAACTCTGTAAGCAGTTACGTATATCTGCTCGTTTGAGTTTCTGATCCTCAGCTCGCCGCCCTTCTTCAGACCGTAGTCAAAAGCAAACTTTCTCCAATCATGTCCATACAAATATGTGATGGCCTGCGTCTTGTAGACATACACCTCATAGACCGTGTAGGTGTTCATCAATTTGCCATTGCCATGCATAGTGAAAGACCCTTCATGCAGACACATCTGGTTAATCATTGGACGAAGTTCACAAGGTACAGTCTACAGGTGAAAATTGATACTAATGTAAGAAGCAGGAAGACTAAAAACAAGACTTTACTATATGCCAATTCATGCTAAACCACTGAGAATTCATACCTGTAACTCTGTGAAGGAGTTATTAGAAAGGTAGATAGAGCCATAGGAGGTGTTATATGTGGGGTATGTACATGGGCCCGCCATATTCCCGCAAGCTCGGCATCGGGATGGTGAAGAAAACATGGGAGGTACTACCGGTGCGTAGCGCTGAATGTAAGTGGAAGAATTAGGTTGTGTAAAGTGCATAGTTCAAAGCAATGCAAATGTTGACAAGCGAGTGCAAAACACTATGTTACAAACTGAACAGTCAAAATTTAGTGTATGATGAATATAAGCATGCTAATTTGGCGTTTCCGAATTCCAAAAAGCATTAGACAGAGCCGGTGATAATATCAGACATAAATCATGGCATGTAAATGTGGCTTAAGAAAATATACCCGAACCCTTGGATGGTTACGGCCCGGCTGGTCCTTGGACTTGAGCTTATATAAGCATCCAGAAGGTGGGGCTGACAGTAACTTGGTGGCAGCCTCTGCAGATGCCTCATCAGCAGCAGTTGCAATCCTTTTGACCAATGAAGGCTTAGCAGTTTCAGTCTGCATATGAAAATTGAAGAGCAACAGACATCAGCAGTGATATATAAAATGAATCTATGAGACACTGATGCATATAGTGTTGGATGTAAGTGGAAGAATAGGGTTGTGTGTGTTTCTGAACTATTGGTAAGCATTAGACAAAGCCGGCAATAAACAGACAAATCAAATCATGTATGAGGATTAAGAAAATATACCTGCTTACTGAAAAGGATACCACCCAGCTGGCCCGTGGCCTTGTGCTTGAGGAGGTTTTCAGAAGATGGTAGCGGCACCATCGTCTTCACAGCAGCCTCATCAGGATCATTTTTTTCCATTTGAGTAGAGGCACAGAAGCTTCATCCTGCATATGAATAGCAACAGAATTCATCATTGATATTCAATAAATCTATGAGATAGACTGATGCAAATAGTGCAGGATGTAAGTGGAAGAATAGGGTTGTGCATAGACAACAGTTGACAACAATGCAAATGATTACAAAAGAAGCCAACGGAACTCAACAGTTTATATACTGGATGAGACAGACTGAAAAGTGAAAAATTAGTGCATGATGATTGTAAGCAAACGCAGTGTTTCTGAACTTTTGGTAAGCATTAGGCAAAGCCAACAGTAATTAAACAGATAATAATAAAATCATGTATGTGGATTAAGAAAATATACCAGATTCATTAAAAGGTCACCACCCAGCTGGCCCATGGCCTCGTGCTTGTAGAGGTTTTCGGATGATGGTGCCGGCACCATCGTCCTCACAGCAGCCTCATTTTGCATCCACTTGAGTAAAGGCGCAGCAGTTTCAGCCTGCATAAGAATGAGAACAGATCTCAGCAGTGATATTGAATGACTCTAAGACAGACTGATGCATATAGTGCTGGATGTAAGTGGAAGGGTATGGCTGTGTATGGACAATCGTTCACAACAATGCAAGGGTGTGTTCGGTTCTGAAACAGCATGGAATGGAATGGAATGGTTCCATTTCAGAGGAATGGAATGGTTACATTTTTGTTCGGTTGGGAAAAATGGAGAGCGGAACAGGTCGAGGTTAAACTAATCATTTGTCTCAAAATTGTAATTAGCAATTGTAAATGACATTTTAATCTCAAAGTCATAATTAACAGCACCTAATGGTGCTCTTTTAATCTAAAAATCGTAATTAACATCGTTTTTTGTTGGGTTAGGGGAACTGGAGAGTAGATGAACATTACTGTATGATGATTGTAAGCAAACGAATTTGGTGTTTCTAAACTTTTGGCTTCGAGATCTTATGGGCTTCAACTCTAGCCTACCCCAACTTGTTTGGGACTGAAAGGCTTGGTTGTTGTTGTTGTAAACTTTTGGCAAGCATTAGAAAAAAACGACAATAAACAGACAAAAATCAAGGCATGTTTTGTGGATTAAGAAAATATACCATATTCATTAAAAGATCACCACCCAGCTGGCGCGTGGCCTTGTGCTTGTAGAGGCATTTAGAAGATGGGGGCGGCATCAACATACCGGCAGCTTTGATCAGCCGCAGCTTTGATCTTCCTTTTGAGTAAAGGCCCTAAAGTTTCAGTCTGAATATGAATAGCAAAACAAAAGGCAGACCTCAAATAGTGATATTGAATTACCGTATGAGATAGACTGATGCATATAGTGGATGCTCTTAGCCTTTTGCACCATGAACACTAGCTATATGGACAGACAAAAAAACTAGTTGACTCAGCTTTGTCTAGATACCTCCATCCCAAAGCTTAAGGCTTATTTATTTTTGAGAAATCAAAACAAGTAAAGTTTGACCAAAATTTTAGAACATTCTATCAACAAATATAATATTGTGTAGATACCGTAGGAAAATATATTTCACAACCTATTTAATGATATTAATTTTGTATTTTGCATGTTAATGATTTTTGGTAAAAGCTTAGTCAAACATGGTATAGTTTGACTTTCTAAAAATAATATAAGCCCTAAGCTTTGGGATGGAGGTAGTAGTATCTAGAGCTAAAACACATCTAGATACATCCGTATCTACGAGATAGTTGAGTCAATTAATTTGGATCCGAGGAGTATCAGATTCGTACTACATGGTAAGTTGGTTAAAAAATTTACCCCTGGCGGTCCTCGCCAAATTTCTCGCAGTTGGCATTTCACTTCTTGTGCTGCAGATCTGGCCATGCTCCTGCAGCAGGTGGGGCGCTATCGTTCCCCATCGCCTCAGCACGGAACCTGGAGGTACCAACCTGATACAGAGCATATCGAGCATGGTGTCACAGAGGGTTTACGCACAAACAGTGAAGACATGTGCTACTTTAAGCATTTTCCGAACAGAACAGATTGAGGATGCGGACAAACAGAGTGGATAAGCAAACGGAGTACCGCTGCGGGGCTGGGGACGCAGCTCAGGCTCAGCCAACTGCCCACATGCGTGGTGGCCTTACGCTCCATTGCCCCCCCACCACCACCACCACCGATCGAGGTCTTCCCTTTCCTGTACAAGCTGACAAAAGATACATTGAGGATCAGCAGAGACTACAAGGGTTGCAAATGTCGACAAATAAAGGAAGAACACCCCAATCCAAGCAAAGGTAGCCCCCGCCCCCACCCCCAACCCCATCAATCACACCCAGCGCGAGGGTGACCAGAAAGACACCCCCTAGCCCCCAATAGGGAATAGATGCGCAAGATATCGAGGTGAGGAAAAAGGAACCGATATCGAGAAAGGATAGAACATTACTAGTAGAGTACTACCTAATCCGCTTGGTCTAGATGCAGCTTGCCCCTCCAAGCTGGATGCCTGGACGGTGGAGGCGAAAGGAGGGGATCGAGCTAGCGGCTTGCATCCGTCGGCTGTCGGCACTCGATCGGGAGAGACAAGGGGGCTACATAAAGGGGAGGGGTAACATATTTTATTACACAGTGAACTTACTGATGTGACTAGTCATTACATGTCTCACTGAAACTGGGGCCCATAGTGTGGCACCCCAAATTCACTTGAACCTCCCCGGCGGGACACATTGGCGCGTCAAGAAACCCCCCGAATTGTAGCGGGGAAATGAAACATTTCACGAAAATTCGAAATTCAAGCACACTGCCACGCACCAAGCACGCGGGCTGTTCCTTCCTCTTCCTCGGTTCCTCCTCCCCTATCCGAAAAAACCCCAAATCCCAAGCTCAAACAACAACAAAAAAAACCAAATCCCCTGGCCGCCATGCATGTCCTCGTTAACCCGCTGGAGATCGTTCCGGGACGAGGCGGACCCCCCGCCCTGAGATCCCGAGTTCGTCCGTTCCGTCCACCTCGAGGCACCGCGTCTTTGTCTCGCAGCGGCGGCTTGAGGGCGCTGCAGAGGAAGTTCCACCGGAAAGTGCTCATGGCAACCGTGCAAGCTCACCGGCGTGCCGTATCCCGAGAGGAACTGGTCAAAGCTTTGCTATTCGCAAAAAAAAAAAAAAACGGGCCAAGATCTGGTCAAAGCTTCGTCGATGGCTTGCCGCGAGAGGCTTGGAGTCCAGAGTCAATAAACTAGCTGCTCGAGGACTTGGGCGGTTTACACCGATTCATATTAACTGACTCAAGTTTGTTAGTCTAGTTAACAAATGCATCTAGATACATCCATATCTAGACAAAATTGAGTCAATTAATATGAATTAGAGGGGAGTGCCTGAAAGTGTTTCATGCTACCAATTAATGCGCTGGCAGGACTGGCTGTAGAAGTAATTGTGCTACTACTCATACGATGAACTGATTGTGTGGGTGTCAAATTTGGCAACGCGATCATCCACTGAATGCTTAATTATAGTTCTAGCGCCAAAGGCGTACAAATCATAACAAAGATAGTACATACTACAGCACCAGAACATAAGAGTATGAATCATAAAGTAGCTCAACATTTTGCATCAGGGCTGGATGGTCCTGAGACTACCGGGACGCCCCTGATGATCTCCGGGCGTGCATCCACTTCAACGCAAAACTGTGTACTCGGTCCACGGCCTCCTTCTGTAGGCTGGATAATCTCAGGTGCAGGACCTTCGTCTATGAAAGGCTCGTCATCAGTACCATCCACAGGTGCATCAGGGCTGGGTGGTCTTGAGACTACCCGGACGCCCCTGATGATCTCTGGGCGTGCATCCACTTCAACGCAAAGCTGTGTACTCGGTCCACGGCCTCCTTCTGTAGGCTGGATAATCTCAGGTGCAGGACCTTCGTCTATGAAAGGCTCGTCATCAGTACCATCCACAGGTGCATCAAACTGAGATTCATCTTCAAATCTCCCACCAAACTGAGAGACCTCTTCAACTCTATGCTTCTGCAATTAGTACATCAACAGATTAGACAAACATCTAAGGGATGCAACCTGAACAAATGTCGTTTTACATATTTACCTTCTCATCTGGCACAAAGACATGTCCCGTAGCTGAAACCCGTTTCCTGAAGCAAGCGCTTTTTCTCTCCTTCCCGTCCATCCATCTCGCAACAAGTTAAATTTGAGTACGTAACCTTGCACAAGAATGCAAACTATTGATCGAAACAGCGGCAAGCATCAATATAAATAATTAACTACATATGCCAAAGACATGTACAAAGGTGAGCAAGATCTGCTTCTCCCGCTGAAGGATCATTATATGGTTCACCATGATAAACCCACCTAACATATGTGCGGTCCATCCCAAAAATGTGTAAATGATCTTCCACTACATGGTGAGGCCTCTTCTCACCATTCATACATGTGCAGCGCGGGCATACACGTCCAGGTTGTGACCTTCATGAGCTCTAATAAACCCCATAAAGGGTTGAACACCATTTATATATGAAGGGGAACATAAGTGTCCATGCAGTATCCAAGTTCTGTCCATCTGTTTAATTATGAGATACAATGGTTGGTGATTAATTTTTAAGGCGAAGTAGGAAATGTATATCCATCGAGTACAAAACTATACTACATGATTATGCATTTCAGCAATCATGTCGAGTACAAAACAAAAAATGCCCATCGACATTTTAGCAAACAGATCGTGTACAAAACTCTGCCATGGCATTTCAGCAAATTAACGGATCGAGTGCAGAACTGACTCTATATGCCCACGCAAATGAACAAATTGATCGAGGACAAATCGAGCGGAAAACTATAAAGTGCCAATTAGTTCGAGCATACTGACAATTTTTTTAGCAGCATCAAGAAAATATAAATCGTTAGGCCGTCTTGCCCGATGCATGATTGAGCTAGAGATAGCAGCCCTACCGTGGATCAACTTGACCGCCGGTGCGTCTCGAGAAGAACGACGGGGAGGGGAAGCTTCTTCTTCGCACGAACGGGACGGGGAGGGGAAGCTCTTCGCACGGACGGGGATAAATTGTGTAGGGGTGGGTGGGGGGTCATGCGACCGGGCCGCCCGGTAGGTGGTGTTTAATGGAGTTGCGTGTGTAATTTGCCGTGCACAAGGTTGAGGAATAGGCGGTTCCCTTTGTCGCGCGCACAATTCAAACTATCCCGCCCATGTAGTTTAAATTCGCCCTATTTTCGTTAAATCGACATAAAGTCATGTGAGTGGGTGGAAATTAGCAAAGTTGCTTGAAAAATAGTAAAACTCTGGAATTGTCCTTTAAATATGCTCTACTTCGTGTGAAAATTGGGGTGTGGAGGCATGTTGAGCTGTTTTATTTGTACTTTCTTCATTGAAACTCCCATTTTATGCACTTTGGATGGAAAAAAATCATTTGTACATAAATTTTGACAACGCCATTTTCAAACATTAATTGTTTTACATGCCAAGATGCACCCATCCACCAAATATGGGGCAAAAGTTTATCACAATCTAGATATATATGTATAATTAGTGAGGGACCCCTTTTGATTTTGTGCAATTTCCACTAATTAGCTAGAGAGAAGGGGTCAATTAATTAGGCCATGCATGTTAGGGGCTATGTATTTTAGATTAGGGTTGTGTGGATTCAAATACAACTTCTTTATTTGTGTGCTATGATTAATCAAAACTAGATCGATCGAATGCGCACACATTATTAGAGGCACATGCCTTTGCGCGCACAAAGTGCAGGTTATGGTTTAGGGTTTAGTGTTTAGGGTTTAGGGTGTAGTGTTTAGGGTTTAGGGTCTAGGGTTTAGGGTTTAGTGTTTAGGGTGTTTAGGGTGTTTAGGGTATAATTCGGGATTAGGGATATTAGGGTTTTAGGGTTTAAGGTTTAGGGATCATCGATCGAGTGCACACACACATTATTAGACGCACCCGCGCCTTTGCGCATAAAGTGCATGCGTATATAAAAGTGTGTGTTTTGGCCACCAACGATATATAGATCGAGAGAGAGATTAAAAAAATATATATCCCCAAGAATATGTTCAGATATATATTGAAATATATGCACGAATGATATGTGCAAGGTATGACATGCGCGCATGCACACACTAATTGTATGTATATATATATATATTATGAGGCAACTTAATCAAATGTGTTTTCATATATTCGAGAGAACTTGTCAAAATTCAAGTTAATTAATTTATCAGCACTAATTAGTTGGTCGCCTGCTTGATGCGCAATGAAGTGTCGTTGGCCTATATATATATATGTAGGGTTTATTAGGGTTTGGGGTTTAGGGTTATCTAGCTAGGGTTTTAGGGTTAGGGTTAGAGTTAATTAGGGTTTAGGGTTTAGGGTTGAGGGTTTGGGGTTTAGTTTTAGGGTTTAGGGTTTAGGGTTTAGGGTGTAGGGTTTAGGTCTAGGGTTTAGGGTTTAGTGTTTAGGGTGTTTAGGGTGTACGTTTAGGGTATAATTAGGGATTGGGGATTAGGGTTTTAGGGTTTAAGGTTTAGGGATCATCGATCGAGTGCACACACACATTATTAGAGGCACCCGCGCCTTTGCGCATAAATTAAGTGCATGCGTATATAAGTGTGTTTTTTGGCCAACAACGATAAATAGATCGAGAGAGAGATTGAAATATATATATATCCCCAAGAATATGTTCAGATATATATTGAAATATATGCACGAATGATATGTGCAAGGTATGACATGCGCGCATGCACACTAATTGTATATATATTATGAGGCAACTTAATCAAATGTGTTTTCATTCGAGAGAACTTGTCAAAAATCAAGTTAATTAATTTATCAGCGATAATTAGTTGGTCGCCTGCTTGATGCGCAATGAAGTGTCGGTTGGCCTATATATATGTAGGGTTTAATTAGGGTTTAGGGTTTAGGGTTATCTAGCTAGGGTTTTAGGGTTAGGGTTAGGGTTAATTAGGGTTTAGGGTCTAGGGTTTAGGGTTTGGGGTTTAGGGTTTAGGGTTTAGGGTCTAGGGTTAGGGTTTAGGGTTTAGTGTTTAGTGTTTAGGGTTTAGGGTGTAGTGTTTAGGGTTTAGGGTCTAGGGTTTAGGGTTTAGTGTTTAGGGTGTTTAGGGTGTACGTTTAGGGTATAATTAGGGATTAGGGATTAGGGTGTTAGGGTTTAAGGTTTAGGGATCATCGATCGAGTGCACACACACATTATTAGAGGCACCCGCGCCTTTGCGCATAAAGTGCATGCGTATATAAGTGTGTGTTTAATTTTGGCCACCAACGATATATAGATCGAGAGAGAGATTGAAATGTATATATATCCCCAAGAATATGTTCAGATATATATTGAAATATATGCACGAATGATATGTGCAAGGTATGACATGCGCGCATGCATGCACACTAATTGTATATATATATATTATGAGGCAACTAATTAATCAAATGTGTTTTCATTCGAGAGAACTTGTCAAAATTCAAGTTAATTAATTTATCAGCGCTAATTAATTAGTTGGTCGCCTGCTTGATGCGCAATGAAGTGTCGTTGGCCTATATATATGTAGGGTTTAATTAGGGTTTAGGGTTTAGGGTTATCTAGCTAGGGTTTTAGGGTGTACGTTAGGGTTAGGGTTAATTAGGGTTTAGGGTTTAGGGTTTGGGGTTTAGAGTTTAGGGTCTAGGGTTAGGGTTTTGGGTTTAGTGTTTAGTGTTTAGGGTTTAGGGTGTAGTGTTTAGGGTTTAGGGTCTAGGGTTTAGGGTTTAGTGTGTTTAGGGTGTTTAGGGTGTACGTTTAGGGTATAATTAGGGCTTAAGGATTAGGGTTTTAGGGTTTAAGGTTTAGGGATCATCGATCGAGTGCACACACACATTATTAGAGGCACCCGCGCCTTCGCGCATAAATTAGTGCACGCGTATATAAGTGTGTTTTTTGGCCACCAATGATATATAGATCGAGAGAGAGATTGAAATATATATATATCCCCAAGAATATGTTCAGATATATATTGAAATATATGCACCAATGATATGTGCAAGGTATGACATGCGCGCATGCACACTAATTGTATATATATTATGAGGCAACTTAATCAAATGTGTTTTCATTCGAGAGAACTTGTCAAAAATCAAGTTAATTAATTTATCAGCGATAATTAGTTGGTCGCCTGCTTGATGCGCAATGAAGTGTCGGTTGGCCTATATATATGTAGGGTTTAATTAGGGTTTAGGGTTTAGGGTTATCTAGCTAGGGTTTTAGGGTTAGGGTTAGGGTTAATTAGGGTTTAGGGTCTAGGGTTTAGGGTTTGGGGTTTAGGGTTTAGGGTCTAGGGTTAGGGTTTAGGGTTTAGTGTTTAGTGTTTAGGGTTTAGGGTGTAGTGTTTAGGGTTTAGGGTCTAGGGTTTAGTGTTTAGGGTGTTTAGGGTGTATGTTTAGGGTATAATTAGGGATTAGGGATTAGGGTGTTAGGGTTTAAGGTTTAGGGATCATCGATCGAGTGCACACACACATTATTAGAGGCACCCGCGCCTTTGCGCATAAAGTGCATGCGTATATAAGTGTGTGTTTAATTTTGGCCACCAACGATATATAGATCGAGAGAGAGATTGAAATGTATATATATCCCCAAGAATATGTTCAGATATATATTGAAATATATGCACAAATGATATGTGCAAGGTATGTGTGGTGACCCTGCATACCACTGCATGTTGTAGTATGCCAGTCGTTGATATAACATTCACGAAGTACCATTCCGCAAATATTACATCCCTCAGAGTAGTACAACAGAACATAGCAGGGTCCATAACTCATTCACATATTATTACAATTAAGTTTCACATGTCGTCTTGGAGCTCCTCTTGCGTCCTAAGAGGAATAATCCTGGTGTCGAGTTGAACCCATCTTCTCTTACAATACCAGAGTTTCATTATACTAAACATTTATTTCATCGAGCAGCTAAATACTAAGAGTTCCGGCTGCTCGGTTACTACTACTAGCGGATATCCCTAGGCTTGTTCTCCTCCGGAAGCCTCTCCGGATCCGTAGACGATGAGGTAGTCTACGCCTTCAACTCCTCCTGAGAGGTCTGGTTCCTCGTAGCCGATGATCTCGGCTCCTTCATTGTTGTCGCAGTCCTCCTCCAGACGATTCAGACAATCTAAGCATGGGATTTAAGAGTGGTATGAGTACGAGCGTACTCAACAAGTTCATTATAGATAAGAGGTGTTTAATGCACTAGCTACGATATTAGACCAGAAAGCCTAATATCAATGCAAGTTTTGATAAACATTTCTTCAAGAGATTGCTTTTATTTCAAAGAGCTATGTCCGTCAGCCTTCACCGGTTTACTAGAACTTCATGGAGCTCCTTTCCGGCCGCGTTCGCAGTTCCTCAATCCCGGAACAGGGAGTGACAGGTCATAGTTTGTTACACTCTGCAGAGGTGTGTTGCTTTACCCATAAGAGATCTTAACCTTGGTGCCAACCGGGCAGCTTTCCCGTCCACACTTCCTTTGGTGTGAGGCCCGGTATAAGGTCTAGCCAATCATGTTCCTCCGCTACCTCGAACACCCACCCTTTGTTGCATGCGCCGACCACAGGTCCACGTCGGTCCCATTATTCCCGTAATTTCAGTGGTGGACCCCGACCACGACAACAGTGCTGGGCTCTACCATACACTCCTACGCCGGTGGCTGCAACCCATCATAGACCGCATTACCGTGGGGAATTAGAATGGGATCCCCACCCTCCGGTTGTTCCGCAAGACACAACTGCTACGGCAAGCAATGCTTTACCGTGGGAATTAGAATGGGCTCCCCACCCTCCGGTTGTTCCGCCGTACACAATCGCTACGGTAAGCGCATCCGTTGATGAACGAGAGGTGGAAACACTTTTGACTACTCCGTCCCACTCCGGATCTTATGGTTAACACGGGTATTACGGCACAAGAATCACTGGCGACATTTGTTGTTTAATCCTAGATGGATATAAATCCGTGCAATGGAACCTCCACCATATCAACACAATCCATGGTTCCATTGCCCACCACATAGTCATATTCATAGTTATGAAAGTAGTGGTTTTGATTTTTATGCAATAGTGTTAACCATAATACTTTGCAAGTAATTTGATAGAAATACTCAAATGACATGAGCAAGTGATGAACTTGCCTGAACACTGCAAAGTTCTGCAGTTGGAAGGTATGGACTGACCCTTGTCCTCTTGTTCTGAAAAATAGCATCATTGTCCGATAAGGGCAATGGTTAAAGAAGCAATTATGCATGATTCCATTTTTAGGGTTTGTTTCCCCCTTCCGATATCGTTATTATTTCATGTAAGAGGTTAATACTAAGAATAATTTGGGAATACTTGTTTAAGAGTAAAATTCTACCTTGAAATATTGTCAAGGTGTTTTTGAAGTCCAAATACATTAATGGACTTATTTTCTTTATTGAAAATAATATGTGTGATTTAAATCATTATTTAAATCATCAAATTAAGACTTATTCATAATTATCTTCAAAAATCCTCTTTGATATTTTATTTGGATAGAGAATTTTATGCTGATTGATTTTCATATTTTTAATTATTTTTTTAGAGCCATATTCTATTTTATAAAATTCTTTGAAATTCTTACTTAAATGGTATTTTGGAAATGCCCAAATTGCCCTCGGGCCCACCTGTCAGGGTGAATCCGAGTGGGTTGGGCTCAACCCAGTTGGCCTGGTCCGGCCCACTCGGTCGCCCTCACTTCCCTTCTCTCTCCCTCGCGAACCCTAATCCCTGAGCTCTGGCGACGCATGTCGCCGCCGTCTTCTTCGATTTATTCCGGCCATCTCCGGCCGTTGCCGCCGGCGAGGTGTGGCGCATCTGAACCGCCATTCGACGGCGATTCAGATCCACCGCGGCGATTCGTGCTGCGCTGCTTGCTCGCTTCGCCCCAACGCATCTGCGACACGGCGGTGGCGATTCCGGGCGATTCATCGCCCGCCGATGATCCAGACGCCGCGCCGCGACGTGGCCGTGTGCCTCGCCGTGGTGGTCTTTGGGGCGTTCTTGCGCTCGGTGACGCCCTTGACTGTTTGCGGCTTTGCGGCCTGCCAGTGTTAGGCTGTCTTGCCGCCGTGCCACGCCATGGGCACGCTGCGGTGCTCTGCTCTGTGTGTGTGCCTCCTTCTCTCCTGTCTTCTCTACCTCCTCTTCTTCCTCTGGTTGCCTTGGCCTCTACCTTGTTGTGCTAGTTGCTCTTTGCCTACATGCGTATGCTTTGCTATGTGCTACCGCTATCTTTGTGTTCTAGCTTGTCTTTGCTCTACTTGATTATCGGTGCATGCTTTTGTGCTTCCTAACTACTTGTTCATGCTGTGTCCCTGTGGCCCTCCTGTAATTGCTCTTGAGCATCCATTGATGTTCATGGCCTACCGGCATGCTCCTATTCTTTTTCTTGTCACTTGGCATACTATGTGTGCTTAATCTTGTCCCCTGGCTTGATTGTGGTGGTTAATCCTTGCATACTTGCAAGTGCCGGTGCCTACGGTGAGATCCTCATTGAGTTGTGATTCATAGGAATGTTCTATTAAGCATGACTGTTGGCTAGACAGCTTCATTCCTTGTTAGTGTGCTTCGCATACAATTTATATTTCATATATTTGATTATCTGTGATGCAATGGTTGGTTAATTTGTGGCTTTGGATGATCCTATGATCACCGATTCTTTGTGCTTCTTGCTCTTTGGTGTACGTGCCCTTCTTGTTGCTCACATGTGTATTACACGAGCCTGGCACGATGTGTCTTGTTGCTTGCTTGAGCATCAATTGATGCCCGTAATGATCCATTTGATCATTTGCAAGACCCCGGTGCATCAATTGCTTGTCCTGTTTTATTTATCTGTTTATCCTTGCTTGATTAAATGGATAAGTAATGTGAACTGAGATTCAAAGATGATCATTTCAATGAATTTGTTAGGGTTAGAGGGATGCCAACACTTGTTGGGTACCCTAGCCCTCCTTTTGAACCCTACCGGGTGATGATATCTCGTGCATGGTTTCTTTGTTGGAATTGGTTAAGTGGTTGAGGTGATCCTGGCGGTATTTATGTGCTGCCCTGGGATAGCTCCTCTTGTTGGCTTGTTGTGGCTCACCAAATGCTTTCTGGTGATCCATTTATTGGATTGCCGTAGCTCTTGATGTTGAAATCAAAATAGACAATGATTTGTCCAAGTCCGATGGCTTTGAATAGCTATAGGTGCTGAGTGTGTGGGCTAGGCTAGGCTAGGACTTCATCTTTTGCTGGATTTCTTCGGCTTATGCACCTGTTTTGCATGACTGATGTTCCCATAGGCTGATTTCCTAGAGTCTTTACCCATATTTGCTTGCACCAATTGGCTTTGTAGCCGGATGATGACACAAACAGGGTTTTCTACCCTTCGTGCTCTGTGATGCATTGTATGCTTATTTATGAGCAAAACTTGGTTTTGCTCGAGGTTGATTTGGTTTATACCTCACTCCAGCTCCTAGATGATTTGTTGGTGTAGAGGATTCAGTTTGTTGGTTGAGTTCTTGGCTTGCCTGCTCCTCCTTGCAAGCTTGATCTCTTGGTTATGTCTGTGGTGGTGGAATTGTGTTGAACAAGCGGTTTATTCAAGGCTGTTCTTGTGTTCTTGGTTTCCTGATGAACTTACCCAAAGGCAATCCTGTCGATGGATTGACTAGGGTTTCTTGTGGAGGTTTTATATGGTCTCCTGCTCCTTCTCTCAGTGACGACAAGCCACAGCAACCTGTTGGTGACTCACCAGCTGTGTGTGTGTGGTGTGCTGCATGCACACTGCTGTGTGAGCAGCCTAGCTGTGTGTGTGTGTGCAAATTCATGGTACCTGGCTTGTGTCTTGGCTGTGAGATGATCAGCTCGGCAGAGCTGATCCATATCTACTCAATTTCATTATTCTTCTAACCTGCCAAGTGGTTTTACCACTTGGCATAACTTCTCTTTTGTTGTGTTTATGTACAGGGACAATCTGTGGCTCCATTGATCATGAAGATCATCAAGTTAATGAAGTTTAGCTAGTAGTGTTTAGGATAGATCCTTAATTTGTAATTTTCCTTTTCTTTTCTTTTTCTATTTTTTTGTTGTCCAATTCTTGTAATATGTTGTAATGTTCATATTTTATTCTGGATATTGTAAAAACAATGTATCTTGTGTGAATATCAATAAAGCTCCAATTTTTCTCTATTGAGCTTTATATATTAATTGTTCTATTTATATCTTGGTTATTAAAGATTGTTTATTAAATTATCTCAAGTTTGAATTATGAACTAATATCCTGATGTTTGAATTTGAAATTCAAATTCAAATTTGGTTTGAGCTTGATCAACTATCTTAACTTAGAATTCAATCATGCAACTTAAATTGGTGATTCAAACTCTCCCCTCTCAACTCAAAACCCTAATCTAGTTAAGTGAGATGCAAGTTTGTCGCACCCTCGAAACCCTAACCCTGTAAGGTGTCGAGAGAGAAACTTGTCCCCCTTCGATGCAGTTTTTGTTAAAAAAACGCGAAATTTCCCCAGAATTTACTATGCAATGCACATCCCTTTCTAAAATCTACCCCTCGATCGTCTCTAAACCTGGGATATTACAGCCTTTCCCCCTTAAAGAAAACTTCGTCCCGAAGTTGTGGTTGTAATACCTGAACAGCTCGGGGTATGTTTTCCTTAGGTCTTCCTCTTTTTCCCAGGTGGCTTCCCTCTCGGGATGATGCTTCCATTGTATCTTGCAATACTTGATCGCCTTGTTTCTGAGTTGTTTCCAGCTCTCCTCGAGAATCTTGGCTGGCTTCTCGATATATGTCAAGTCTGGTTGTAACTCGAGCTCGTCATGTGATATTGGTTCATCTGGGGTCTTCAAACATTTCCGAAGTTGTGAAACATGGAATACATTGTGAACTTGAGCTAGCCTTCCTGGTAGATCCAATTCAAAGGCTAAACCTCGATTCTGACTCAGTATCTTAAAAGGTCCTATAAATCTAGGACTGAGTTTCCCTTTTACTCCAAACCTCTGGAGTCCTTTCATCGGGCTTACCCTAAGATAAACCATGTCTCCAACTTGTGGCTCCCATGTTCTTCTCTTCTGATCAGCGTAACTCTTTTGCCGACTCTGGGCTATCTTGAGCCTGTCTCTGATAATGTCAATGATTTGTTGTTTTTCCTTGACATAATCAGGGTTGAACTCTTTGCTTGCTCCGGCTTCATACCAACATATTGGTGATCTACACTTCCTCCCATACAGAGCTTCAAATGGTGCCATCTTGATGCTACTTTGATAACTATTGTTGTATGAAAACTCTGCTAAAGGTAGATGCTCCTCCCATGATCCTCCGAAGTCTAGGGCACAAGCCCTAAGCATATCTTCTAAGATCTGATTGGTTCTCTCGGTTTGTCCACCGGTCTGGGGATGATAAGCGGTACTATAATCCAATTTGGATCCTAAAGCTTCATGAAGTTGCTTCCAGAATGCTGATGTGAACACGGATCCTCGATCCGATACTATCTTCTTTGGCACTCCATGCTTACTTACGATCTCTTTGATGTAAAGATCGATAAGTTTCTCTCCTTTATCCTGCTGGTTTACCGCTAAGAAGTGGGCGCTCTTCGTCAACCGGTCCACGATTACCCATATCATGTCCTTCTTTTTATTGGTCATGGGTAGTCCGGTGATGAAATCCATCCCTATTTCCTCCCATTTCCACTCTGGAATAGGTAAAGGTTGTAACTTCCCCGCCGAACTACGGTGTTCTGCTTTCACTCTTTGTGGTATGGCATTCTGCCACATATTGTGCTATCTCCCTCTTCATGTTATTCCACCAGAATAGTTCCTTTAGATCCATGTACATCTTTGTACTTCCCGGATGTATTGAATATGGGGTTTGATGAGCTTCCCGGAGTATTACTTCCTTAATTTCAGCAATATCCGGAACGCAAATCCTCTTCTGGAACCACAATGATCCAGATTCTCCACGATGAAATTCTGATGGTCTTCCCTCATCTATTCTCCTCATCTCCTCTACAATGAATGGATCGTCCATCTGACCCATCATTATCTCATTCTTCAAGTTGACATTCAGCTCATCGGCTACTTGCAACGCCGATAATCCTTCATGGGCTTCCTTCTCCCAAAGTTGTATTTGTGCTTGGCTTATTTCTTTCCTCAACTCCGGTGATATTTCTTGTTCCACTCCTCCGGTACTCTTTCTACTCAGGGCGTCTGCTACAACATTAGCCTTCCCTGGTGTGTAATTGATTGTCAGATCATAATCCTTAATCAATTCTAGCCATCTTTTCTGCCTCATGTTGAGTTCCTTCTGAGTGAAGAAATATTTGAGGCTTTTATGATCTGTATAGAGCTCACACTTAGCTCCATAGAGAAAATGTCTCCAAGTTTTTAATGCAAACACTGCAGCTGCTAATTCCAAGTCATGTGTTGGATAGTTCACTTCATGAGGTCTGAGTTGCCTCGATCCATAGGATATCACTTTCCGATCTTGCATGAGTACGCAACCCAATCCATGTTTGGATGCGTCACAGTACACGGTGTAATCCTTGCCAACTTCCGGAACTGCTAACACCGGTGCTGTGGTGAGTTTCTCTTTCAGAGTTTGAAAACTCTTCTCACACTCCTCTGTCCACACGAATGGTGTGTTCTTTCTTAACAGCTTTGTCATTGGTCCTGCTATCTTGGAGAATCCTTCAATGAATCTCCGATAATATCCTGCCATTCCTAGGAATCCTCGGATCTCCTTGACAGTCTTGGGTGCTTCCCATTCTAGAACTGCTGCTACCTTGCTCGGGTTGACAGCGATTCCATCTTTGCTAATGACATGACCAAGAAATTCCACTTGATCTAGCCAAAATTCACACTTGCTGAGTTTGGCGTAGAGTTGGTGTTCCCTTAGTGTTTGCAACACTAACCTCAAATGTTCGGCATGTTCTGCCTTGTTCTTGGAATATATCAAGATATCATCGATGAATACGATGACAAACTTGTCTAGATATGGCATGAAGATCTTATTCATGAGATTCATGAATATAGCTGGGGCATTGGTTAATCCAAAAGGTACTACAAGGTATTCATGGTGTTCGTACCTCGAAACAAAGGCTGTTTTCGGAACGTCTTCCTTCTTGATCTTAATCTGGTGATAACCGGATCTTAGATCAATCTTGGAAAAGACTCCCGTGCCTCTAACTTGATCAAATAGATCTTGTATTCTTGGAAGTGGATACTTGTTCTTGATTGTGACGTTGTTGAGATTCCTGTAGTCTCCGCACATCCTTCTTCCTCCATCTCTTTTATCCACGAAGATCACAGGTGATCCCCATGGTGAAACACTCTCTTGAATAAATCCCTTATGTTCCAAGTCATCCAATTGCTCCTTAAGCTCTTTCAACTCCTTAGGCCCCATCTTATATGGTGCTTTGGCAATCGGAGCTGTTCCTGGAATTAGGTCGATAGTAAATTCGATCTCCCTATCTGGTGGCATACTGTAATTCCAGAAACACATCCTGGAATTCATTTACTACAGGTATATCCTCTAACTTCACCTCCTTCATGCTATTCAGTTGTAGCTCAACTTCAATCTGTGTATGTTTGTCGCCTTGGTAGATCATTCTACTTCCATCGGGGCTTTTCAACGATACCGTCTTGTTCACACAGTCGATCAATGCTCCATTAGCTTCCAACCAGTTCATACCAAGAATGACATCAATGTCCTTCATCGGTAAAATGAACAGGTCCGCGTCAAACGCGCACTTATTGATCATAATGACTTGATTTTGTTTGGCATGGGTTACTACTATCGTTCCCCCCGCAGAAAGTATGGTTATGGGTGTATCTAACTTAGTGCAACTAATCCCATGTTTGATGATGAATTGTTGAGAAATGAATGATGTAGTTGCACCAGTATCAAAAAGTACTTTGCCAGGATGAGTGAGTATCTGGAGCGTACCTATCACCGCCTGGTCAGAATTGACCACCTCCTCCAGACTGGTACAATTCAGCTTGCCGAAGGGCTTCTTATTCTTCCAGTTCCCTCCGGTGTTTCCTTGATTTCCTCCTCCTCCAGATTGACCTCCTCCACTATTCTTCTTGGGGCGGTCCTTCAAAGATGTGCCCCTCCCCGGCGACAACCAAAGCATACAATCCTTGGTTTCTTGCAATCCTTGGCGAAATGCCCTGTGAATCCACAGCTTCTGCAAACTATTTGATTTGCAGTCTGGAATGCCTGATTCTTCCTACTACCGTAGTAGTTGCTGTTGTTGTTGTTGTTGTTGTTGTTGTTGTTGTACCTGGGCTTGAAACTCAAGCTGGTGTTAGGCTTGTTACTAACAAACCTCTTCGGCTCATACTTGGCCTTCTTCCTCTTCTCTTCTTGCAGTTGTTTAAAGTCATCTTCAAGAGTGATGGCTGCATCCACCAACTCTTGGAATTCCGTTGCTCTCATCATCCGCACCGTACTTTGAACTGGGACTTAACCCCCTCGTAAATCTCTTCTTCTTCTTGTCCTCGGTATTGACTTCCTCAACCGCGTGCACGGACAGCTTTGAAAACTCCCTGACATAGGTCAGGATTGCCTTATCCTTCTGCTCGAGACTCTCGAACTCTCGACGCTTCAGTTCCACGATACTTTCAGGGACATTAGATTCCCTGAACTTCCTTGCGAACTCCTCCCAGGTAAATACCTTTCCTGCCGGATACACGGCTACAATATTGTCCCACCATGATGCGGCAGGTCCACATAGCAGATGGGTAGCATATCGAACCTTCTCTTGGTCATTGCATCCAACAGTGTTGAGCTTACGCTCGGTATCCATCAGCCAATCTTCCGCGTCCATAGGCTCTGGCGCGTATGCGAAAGATATCGGCTTGGTGTTTTGGAAGTCTGCTAATGTGACTCCCTGGTTCTCAGGTCTCTCCACCCTATTCTGCTGCATCAGATCCTGAAGGAATTTGTTCTGCAGCTCCAGTGTTACATGCTGCCTCTCTTCCGCCAGCTGCATGTACTGGATAAAGTTTTGCTGCGTCATGGGTGGTGGTGGTGGTGGAAACTGATCTCTGGCTGCTCCCTCAGCCTCTTCCTTCTATTTAGCTTCGCGCTCCATGCGCTGTGCTTCAGTTTCGTTTCCTAACGTTCCCGACATAATCCCCCTAGTTCTGCAACACAAGATGATACTCATAATTACTCCATGCGCAAGTTTTCTGAGCTCAACATTGTGCACAGAACTAGTCACGCAATGGAAATCAAGAAGCAAATCCAATTCATACAAAACATATACCCTGTATATACAAACATAAGTGGTCTTATTACAGATTTCAAGTCGATGTGAGTATGCAAACTCACTTATTAAAGTATATGTACAATTTTCTACAAATATTACAAACTATAATACACGTGGTACTTGTGTATTATAGCCATGCCTCCCTTGGTGGACTTCTAATCGGTCTTCACTCCCGGTACATTCCAGGCTTCCATCCAGTCGAACGTGTCGTCCTCCTGATAGACCCTGGAACATAAGGTCTCCCCGTTGGCTTGTAATCCGAATCCGATGATGACCCTAATGCGAAATCAGTGTTCACAAACTGATCGTTGAGTGCATCATAGTCCACCCATCGGGTGTACTCTCCTGTAGCCCCACCATAAGGATTACCAAAACCCATACCCGACTCAACTTTGTGTCGGATATCCTCCATTCACTCCTTCATTACTAGGATAGCTGCGGTTACCGGGTTGTTGCGTCATCATTCATCTCTCCATCATAATACTCAGTAGTACTATGGGTTCCAGTATCATTTCCCCAACGCCAACCCCTGGAATTCTCGATTGGAGTCTCGGAACGCTGATTGTTTCCGGATTCCTCGCCACCTTCGTATCCCCCATAGGAACTACCCGAGAAAGTTACCAGTGTAACAGTGTAGGTTCACGTGCAAGTGGGTCAAAATCGATGTAGTCACCGGCTGAATAAACCGGTGTGTGTACCACATTCTCCATAGGTTCTTTGCCCCTACTCTCCTCCTTGGGTTCGATGAACTCCTCAAGCATCGTATCAATAGCTCCTATCGGATGATTATTCAACTGAAAAGAGTAATGATATGAAGTTACTACTGTTATCCATGTATTTGGCTGCTTCGGCTGGTTTACTTTTGGCATATTTGAAATGGTTCAGCATGGGATCATTATCTTCCTCCATATGAGGAATGTGTGTGAATTCGGAACCCATAAGCGCGTTCGTCTTATGCTCCCGAATGTCGGTTATGGCTCTCATAACAGCTATATGGTAGGCTGTATTGGTTGTCCTCGCTTCCCAGTGGCATGACTACGCTCATTCCCAAAGATTCGGGAAGTCGCAATCCTACTCGCACTTGGCCAACACCGGTCCATCATAGAACATGTACTTCTTTACTGAAATCTGGGATCACACCCAAATTCCAGCAACATGGCTCGTAAGATATCACCAAGTCCTCCTTGGTATTCGTTCGAGTGTGGAATCCATAACTTTTACGTTCCTTCCTGGTCGTGAACTTGCCATGTTGGCTGTAGAAAGCAGAAAGATTATAAGATTAGTAATAATGCATCATAATAGAGATAATAAAGAATTATCGCACTAAAAGATATGATTGTTGTATTCTCAATTGAATATACACCATATTTTTAGAGAATTCTTTACTAATCCTATTTGACTCCTAACGTTTAGTCCCATTTACTAGGTTCCAACCTAAGGTCAAAGCTTTTGCTCGATACCAACCGTGGTGACCACGCATACCACCGCATGTTGTAGTATGCCGATCGTTGATATAACATTCACGAAGTACCATTCCGTAAATATTACATCCCTCGAGTAGTACAACAACATAGCAGGTCCATAACTCATTCACATATTATTACAATTAACATACACATGTCGTCTTGGAGCTCCTCTTGGGTCCTAAGAGGAATACTCCGGGTTCGAGGTGAACCCATCTTAACTTACAATACCGTAGTTTCATTAAACTAAACATTTATTTCATCGAGCAGCTAAATACTAAGAGTTCCGGCTGCTCGGTTACTACTACTAGCGGATATCCCTAGGCTTGTTCTCCTCAGGAAGCCTCTCCGATCCGTAGACGATGAGGTAGTCTACGCCTTCAACTCCTCTGAGAGGTCTGGTTCCTCGTAGCCGATGATCTCGGCTCCTTCATTGTTGTCGCAGTCCTCCTCCAGACGATTCGAGACAATCTAAGCATGGGATTTAAGAGTGGTATGAGTACGAGCGTACTCAACAAGTTCATTATAGATAAGAGGTGTTTAATGCACTAGCTACGATATTAGACCGTAAAGCCTAATATCAATGCAAGTTTTGATAAACATTTCTTCAAGAGATTGCTTTTATTTCAAAGAGCTATGTCCGTCAGCCTTCACCGGTTTACTAGAACTTCATGGAGCTCCTTTCCGGCCGCGTTCGCTCCTCAATCCCGGAACGAGGAGTGACAGTCACGATTTGTTACACTCTGCAGAGGTGTGTTGCTTTACCCATAAGAGATCTTAACCTTGGTGCCAACCGGCAGCTTTCCCGTCCACACTTCCTTTGGTGTGAGGCCCGGTATAAGGTCTAGCCAATCATGTTCCTCCGCTACCTCGAACACCCACCCTTTGTTGCATGCGCCGACCACAGGTCCACGTCGGTCCCATTATTCCCGTAATTTCGGGGTGGACCCCGACCACGACAACAAAGGTCTTTGGGCTCTACCATACACTCCTACGCCGGTGGCTGCAACCCATCATAGACCGCATTACCGTGGGGAATTAGAATGGGATCCCCACCCTCCGGTTGTTCCGCAAGACACAACTGCTACGGCAAGCAATGCTTTACCGTGGGGAATTAGAATGGGCTCCCCACCCTCCGGTTGTTCCGCCAGACACAACTGCTACGGTAAGCGCATCCGTTGATGAACGAGAGGTGGAAACACTTTTGACTACTCCGTCCCACTCCGGATCTTATGGTTAACACGGGTATTACGGCACAAGAATCATCAAGCGACATTTGTTGTTTAATCCTAGATGGATATAAATCCGTGCAATGGAACCTCCACCATATCAACACAATCCATGGTTCCATTGCCCACCACATAGTCATATTCATAGTTATGAAAGTAGTGGTTTTGATTTTTATGCAATAGTGTTAACCATAATACTTTGCAAGTAATTTGATAGAAATACTCAAATGACATGAGCAAGTGATGAACTTGCACGAACACTGCAAAGTTCTGCAGTTGGAAGGTATGGACTGACCCTTGTCCTCTTGTTCTGAAAAATAGCATCATTGTCCGATAAGGGCAATGGTTAAAGAAGCAATTATGCATGATTCCATTTTTAGGGTTTGTTTCCCCCTTCCGATATCGTTATTATTTCATGTAAGAGGTTAATACTAAGAATAATTTGGGAATACTTGTTTAAGAGTAAAATTCTACCTTGAAATATTGTCAAGGTGTTTTTGAAGTCCAAATACATTAATGGACTTATTTTCTTTATTGAAAATAATATGTGTGATTTAAATCATTATTTAAATCATCAAATTAAGACTTATTCATAATTATCTTCAAAAATCCTCTTTGATATTTTATTTGGATAGAGAATTTTATGCTGATTGATTTTCATATTTTTAATTATTTTTTTAGAGCCATATTCTATTTTATAAAATTCTTTGAAATTCTTACTTAAATGGTATTTTGGAAATGCCCAAATTGCCCTCGGGCCCACCTGTCGGGGTGAATCCGAGTGGGTTGGGCTCAACCCGATTGGCCTGGTCCGGCCCACTCGGTCGCCCCTCACTTCCCTTCTCTCTCCCTCGCGAACCCTAATCCTCGAGCTCGGGCGACGCATGTCGCCGCCGTCTTCTTCGATTTATTCCGGCCATCTCCGGCCGTTGCCGCCGGCGAGGTGTGGCGCATCTGAACCGCCATTCGACGGCGATTCAGATCCACCGCGGCGATTCGTGCTGCGCTGCTTGCTCGCTTCGCCCCCAACGCATCTGCGACACGGCGGTGGCGATTCCAGGCGATTCATCGCCCGCCGATGATCCAGACGCCGCGCCGCGACGTGGCCGTGTGCCTCGCCGTGGTGGTGCTGGGGCGTTTGCGCTCGGTGACGCCCGCCTGGCTGCGGCTGCGCTGCCGTGTTAGGCCTGTGCCGTCGTGCCGCCATGGGCACGCCGCGTGCTCGCTCCGTGTGTGTGCCTCCTTCTCTCCTGTCTTCGCTACCTCCTCTTCTTCCTCTCGGTTGCCTTGGCCTCTACCTTGTTGTGCTAGTTGCTACCGCCTACATGCGTATCTTTGCTATGTGCTACTGCTATCTTTGTGTTCTAGCTTGTGCTGCTCTACTTGATTATCAGTGCATGCTTTTGTGCTTCCTAACTACTTCTGTTCATGCTGTGTCCCTGCTGTGGCCCTCCTGTAATTGCTCTTGAGCATCCATTGATGTTCATGGCCTACTGGCATGCTCCTATTCTTTTTACTGTCACTTGGCATACTATGTGTGCTTAATCTTGTCCCTGGCTTGATTGTGGTGGTTAATCCTTGCATACTTGCAAGTGCCAGTGCCTCTGGTGAGATCCTCATTGAGTTGTGATTCATAGGAATGTTCTATTAAGCATGACTGTTGGCTAGACAGCTTCATTCCTTGTTAGTGTGCTTCGCATACAATTTATATTTCATATATTTGATTATCTGTGATGCAATGGTTGGTTAATTTGTGGCTTTGGATGATCCTATGATCACCGATTCTTTGTGCTTCTTGCTCTTTGGTGTCTGTGCCTTCTTGTTGCTCACATGTGTATTACACAGCCTGGCCCGATGTGTCTTGTTGCTTGCTTGACCATCAACTGAGCCCTGTAATGATCCATTAGATCATTTGCAAGACCCTGGTGCATCAATTGCTTGTCTGTTTTATTTATCTGTTTATCCTTGCTTGATTAAATGGATAAGTAATGTGAACTGAGATTCAGTGATGATCATTTCAATGAATTTGTTAGGGTTAGAGGGATGCCAACACTTGTTGGGTACCCTAGCCCTCCTTTTGAACCCTACTGGGTGATGATATCTGTGCATGGTTTCTTTGTTGGAATTGGTTAAGTGGTTGAGGTGATCCTGGCAGTATTTATGTGCTGCCCTGGGATAGCTCCTCTTGTTGGCTTGTTGTGGCTCACCAAATGCTTTCTCTGGTGATCCATTTATTGGATTGCCGATAGCTCTTGATGTTGAAATCAAAATAGACAATGATTTGTCCAAGTCTCGATGGCCTGAATAGCTATAGGTCTTGAGTGTGTGGGCTAGGCTAGGCTAGGACTTCATCTTTTGCTGGATTTCTTCGCTTATGCACCTGTTTTGCATGACCGATGTTCCCATAGGCTGATTTCCTAGAGTCTTTACCCATATTTGCTTGCACCAATTGGCTTTGTAGCAGGATGATGACACAAACAGGGTTTTCTACCCTTCGTGCTCTGTGATGCATTGTATGCTTATTTATGAGCAAAACTTGGTTTTGCTCAAAGTTGATTTGGTTTATACCTCACTCCAGCTCCTAGATGATTTGTTGGTGTAGAGGATTCATTTGTTGGTTGAGTTCTTGGCTTGCCCTGCTCCTCCTTGCAAGCTTGATCTCTTGGTTATGTCTTGTGGTGGTGGAATTGTGTTGAAATGAAGACTGCTGATCGCTCAAGCCGTTCTTGTGTTCTTGGTTTCTGATGAACTTACCCAGTGCAATCCTGTCGATGGATTGACTAGGGTTTCTTGTGGAGGTTTTATATGGTCTCCTGCTCCTTCTCTCGGTCGACAAGAAGCCCTGGCAACCTGTTGGTGACTCACCAAATGTGTGTGTGTGGTGTCTTGCATGCACACCGCTTGTGTGAGCAGCCTAGCTGTGTGTGTGTGCAAATTCATGGTACCTGGCTTGTGTCTTGGTTGTGAGATGATCAGCTCGGCAGAGCTGATCCATATCTACTCAATTTCATTATTCTTCTAACCTCGCCAAGTGGTTTTACCACTTGGCATAACTTCTCTTTTGTTGTGTTTATGTACAGGACAATCATGGCTCCATTGATCATGAAGATCATCAAGTTAATGAAGTTTAGCTAGTAGTGTTTAGGATAGATCCTTAATTTGTAATTTTCCTTTTCTTTTCTTTTTCTATTTTTTTGTTGTCCAATTCTTGTAATATGTTGTAATGTTCATATTTTATTCTGGATATTGTAAAAACAATGTATCTTGTGTGAATATCAATAAAGCTCCAATTTTTCTCTATTGAGCTTTATATATTAATTGTTCTATTTATATCTTGGTTATTAAAGATTGTTTATTAAATTATCTCAAGTTTGAATTATGAACTAATATCCTGATGTTTGAATTTGAAATTCAAATTCAAATTTGGTTTGAGCTTGATCAACTATCTTAACTTAGAATTCAATCATGCAACTTAAATTGGTGATTCAAACTCTCCCCTCTCAACTCAAAACCCTAATCTAGTTAAGTGAGATGCAAGTTTGTCGCACCCTCGAAACCCTAACCCTGTAAGGTGTCGAGAGAGAAACTTGTCCCCCTTCGATGCAGTTTTTGTTAAAAAGCGCGAAATTTCCCCAGAATTTACTATGCAATGCACATCCCTTTCTAAAATCTACCCCTCGATCGTCTCTAAACCTGGGATATTACAGTATGACATGCGCGCATGCATGCACACTAATTGTATATATATATATTATGAGGCAACTAATTAATCAAATGTGTTTTCATTCGAGAGAACTTGTCAAAATTCAAGTTAATTAATTTATCAGCGCTAATTAATTAGTTGGTCGCCTGCTTGATGCGCAATGAAGTGTCGTTGGCCTATATATATGTAGGGTTTAATTAGGGTTTAGGGTTTAGGGTTATCTAGCTAGGGTTTTAGGGTGTACGTTAGGGTTAGGGTTAATTAGGGTTTAGGGTTTAGGGTTTAGGGTTTGGGGTTTAGGGTTTAGGGTCTAGGGTTAGGGTTTTGGGTTTAGTATTTACTGTTTAGGGTTTAGGGTTTAGGGTGTAGTGTTTAGGGTTTAGGGTCTAGGGTTTAGGGTTTAGTGTGTTTAGGGTGTTTAGGGTGTACGTTTAGGGTATAATTAGGGCTTAAGGATTAGGGTTTTAGGGTTTAAGGTTTAGGGATCATCGATCGAGTGCACACACACATTATTAGAGGCACCCGCGCCTTCGCGCATAAATTAGTGCACGCGTACATAAGTGTGTTTTTTGTCCACCAACGATATATAGATCGAGAGAGATTGAAATGTATATATATCCCCAAGAATATGTTTAGATATATATTGAAATATATGCACGAATGATATGTGCAAGGTATGACATGCGCGCATGCACACTAATTGTATATATATATATATTATGAGGCAACTAATTAATCAAATGTGTTTTCATTCGAGAGAACTTGTCAAAATTCAAGTTAATTAATTTATCAGCGCTAATTAGTTGGTCGCCTACTTGATGCGCAATGAAGTGTCGTTGGCCTATATATATGTAGGGTATAATTAGGGTTTAGGGTTATCTCTAGCTAGGGTTTTAGGGTTAGGGTTAGGGTTAATTAGGGTTTAGGGTTTAGGGTTTAGGGTTTAGTTTTGGGTTTAGGGTCTAGGGTTTAGGGTTTAGGGTGTATAGTGTTTAGGGTTTAGGGTTTAGGGTGTAGTGTTTAGGGTGTAGGGTCTAGGGTTTAGTGTTTAGGGTGTTTAGGGTGTACGTTTAGGGTATAATTAGGGCTTAGGGATTAGGGTTTTAGGGTTGAAGGTTTAGGGATCAACGATCGACCGAGTGCACACACACATTATTAGAGGCACCCGCGCCTTTGCGCATAAAGTGCATGCGTATATAAGTGTGTTTTTTGGCCACCAACGATATATAGATCGAGAGAGAGATTGAAATGTGTATATATATCCCCAAGAATATGTTCAGATATATATTGAAATATATGCACGAATGATATGTGCAAGGTATGACATGCGTGCATGCACACTAATTGTATATATATTATGAGGCAACTTAATCAAATGTGTTTTCATTCGAGAGAACTTGTCAAAATTCAAGTTAATTAATTTGTCAGCGCTAATTAGTTGGTCGCCTGCTTGATGCGCAATGAAGTGTCGTTGGCCTATATTTATATGTAGGGTTTAATTAGGGTTTAGGGTTTAGGGTGTAGTGGTTTAGGGTTTAGGGTGTAGTGTTTAGGGTTTAGGATTTAGGGTTTAGTGTTTAGGGTGTTTAGGGTGTATGTTTAGGGTCTAATTAGGGATTAGGGATTAGGGTTTTAGGGTTGAAGGTTTAGGGATCAACGATCGATCGAGTGCACACACACATTATTAGAGGCACCCGCGCCTTTGCGCATAAAGTGCATGCGTATATATGTAAGTGTGTTTTTTGGCCACCAACGATATATAGATCGAGAGAGAGATTGAAATGTATATATATCCCCAAGAATATGTTCAGATATATATTGAAATATATGCACGAATGATATGTGCAAGGTATGACATGCGCGCATGCACACTAATTGTATATATATTATGAGGCAACTTAATCAAATGTGTTTTCATTCGAGAGAACTTGTCAAAATTCAAGTTAATTAATTTATCGCTAATTAGTTGGTCGCACCGCTTGATGCGCAATGAAGTGTCGTTGGCCTATATATATGTTGGGTTTAATTAGGGTTTAGGGTTTAGGGTTATCTAGCTAGGGTGTTTTAGGGTTAGGGTTAGGGTTAATTAGGGTTTAGGGTTTAGGGTTTGGGGTTTAGTTTTAGGGTTTAGGGTCTATGGTTTAGGGTTTAGGGTTTAGGGTGTATAGTGTTTAGGGTTTAGGGTGTAGTGTTTAGGGTGTAGGGTCTAGGGTTTAGGGTTTAGTGTTTAGGGTGTTTCGGGTGTACGTTTAGGGTATAATTAGGGATTAGGGACTAGGGTTTTAGGGTTTAAAGGTTTAGGGATCATCGATCGAGTGCACACACACATTATTAGAGGCACCCGCGCCTTTGCGCATAAAGTGCATGCGTATATAAGTGTGTTTTTTGGCCACCAACGATATATAGATCGAGAGAGAGATTGAAATGTATATATATCCCCAAGAATATGTTCAGATATATATTGAAATATATGCACGAATGATATGTGCAAGGTATGACATGCGCGCATGCACACTAATTGTATATATATTATGAGGCAACTTAATCAAATGTATTTTCATTCGAGAGAACTTGTCAAAATTCAAGTTAATTAATTTATCAGCGCTAATTAGTTGGTCGCCTGCTTGATGCGCAATGAAGTGTCGTTGGCCTATATTTATATGTAGGGTTTAATTAGGGTTTAGGGTTTAGGGTGTAGTACGTGGTTTAGGGTTTAGGGTTTACTGTTTAGGGTTTAGGGTCTAGGGTTTAGGGTTTAGTGTTTAGGGTGTTTAGGGTGTACGTTTAGGGTATAATTAGGGATTAGGGATTAGGGTTTTAGGGTTGAAGGTTTAGGGATCAACGATCGATCGAGTGCACACACACATTATTAGAGGCACCCGCGGCTTTGCGCATAAAGTGCATGCGTATATAAGTGTGTTTTTTGGCCACCAACGATATATAGATCGAGAGAGAGATTGAAATGTATATATATCCCCAAGAATATGTTCAGATATATATTGAAATATATGCACGAATGATATGTGCAAGGTATGACATGCGCGCATGCACACTAATTGTATATATATTATGAGGCAACTTAATCAAATGTGTTTTCATTCGAGAGAACTTGTCAAAATTCAAGTTAATTAATTTATCAGCGCTAATTAGTTGGTCGCCTGCTTGATGCGCAATGAAGTGTCGTTGGCCTATATATATGTTGTGTTTAATTAGGGTTTTGGGTTTAGGGTTATCTAGCTAGGGTTTTAGGGTTAGGGTTAATTAGGGTTTAGGGTTTAGGGTTTAGGGTTTGGGGTTTAGTTTTAGGGTTTAGGGTCTAGGGTTTAGGGTTTAGGGTTTAGGGTGTTTAGTGTTTAGGGTTTAGGGTTTAGTGTTTAGGGTGTAGGGTCTAGGGTTTAGGGTTTAGTGTTTAGGGTGTACGTTTAGGGTATACTTAGGGATTAGGGACTAGGGTTTTAGGGTTTAAAGGTTTAGGGATCATCGATCGAGTGCACACACACATTATTAGAGGCACCCGCGCCTTTGCGCATAAAGTGCATGCGTATATAAGTGTGCTTTTTGGCCACCAACGATATATAGATCGAGAGAGAGATTGAAATGTGTGTATATATATATCCCCAAGAATATGTTCAGATATATATTGAAATATATGCACGAATGATATGTGCAAGGTATGACATGCGCGCATGCACACTAATTGTATATATATTATGAGGCAACTTAATCAAATGTATTTTCATTCGAGAGAACTTGTCAAAATTCAAGTTAATTAATTTATCAGCGCTAATTAGTTGGTCGCCTGCTTGATGCGCAATGAAGTGTCGTTGGCCTATATTTATATGTAGGCTTTAATTAGGGTTTAGGGTTTAGGGTGTAGTGGTTTAGGGTTTAGGGTGTAGTGTTTAGGGTTTAGGGTCTAGGGTTTAGGGTTTAGTGTTTAGGATGTTTAGGTTGTACGTTTAGGGTATAATTAGGGATTAGGGATTAGGGTTTTAGGGTTGAAGGTTTAGGGATCAACGATATATCGAGTGCACACACACATTATTAGAGGCACCCGCGCCTTTGCGCATAAAGTGCATGCGTATATAAGTGTGTTTTTTGGCCACCAACGATATATAGATCGAGAGAGAGAGAGATTGAAATGTATATATATCCCCAAGAATATGTTCAGATATATATTGAAATATATGCACGAATGATATGTGCAAGGTATGACATGCGCGCATGCACACTAATTGTATATATATTATGAGGCAACTTAATCAAATGTGTTTTCATTCGAGAGAACTTGTCAAAATTCAAGTTAATTAATTTATCAGCGCTAATTAGTTGGTCGCCTGCTTGATGCGCAATGAAGTGTCGTTGGCCTATATATATGTTGGGTTTAATTAGGGTTTTGGGTTTAGGGTTATCTAGCTAGGGTTTTAGGGTTAGGGTTAATTAGGGTTTAGGGTTTAGGGTTTAGGGTTTGGGGTTTGGGGTTTAGGGTTTAGGGTCTAGGGTCTAGGGTTAGGGTTTAGGGTTTAGTGTTTAGGGTTTAGGGTTTAGGGTTTAGGGTTTAGGGTGTAGTGTTTAGGGTTTAGGGTCTAGGGTTTAGGGTTTAGTGTTTAGGGTGTACGTTTAGGGTATAATTAGGGATTAGGGATTAGGGATTAGGGTTTTAGGGTTTAAGGTTTAGGGATCATCGATCGAGTGCACACATATTAGTGGCACCCGCGCCTTTGCGCATAAAGTGCATGCGTATATAAGTGTGTTTTTTGGCCACCAACGATATATAGATCGAGAGAGAGATTGAAATATATATATATCCCCAAGAATATATTCAGATATATATTGAAATATATGCACGAATGATATGTGCAAGGTATGACATGCGCGCATGCACACTAATTGTATATATATTACGCGGCAACTTAATCAAATGTGTTTTCATTCGAGAGAACTTGTCAAAATTCAAGTTAATTAATTTATCAGCGCTAATTAGTTGGTCGCCTGCTTGATGCGCAATGAAGTGTCGTTGGCCTATATATATATGTAGGGTTTAATTAGGGTTTAGGGTTTAGGGTTATCTAGCTAGGGTTTTAGGGTTAGGGTTAGGGTTAATTAGGGTTTAGGGTCTAGGGTTTAGGGTTTGGGGTTTGGGGTTTAGTGTTTAGGGTCTAGGGTTAGGGTTTACGGTTTAGGGTTTAGGGTTTAGGGTGTAGTGTTTAGGGTTTAGGGTCTAGGGTTTAGGGTTTAGTGTTTAGGGTGTTTAGGGTGTATGTTTAGGGTATAATTAGGGATTAGGGTTTTAGGGTTTAAGGTTTAGGGATCATCGATCGAGTGCACACACACATTATTAGAGGCACCCGCGCCTTTGCGCATAAAGTGCATGCGTATATATATAAGTGTGTTTCTTGGCCACCAACGATATATAGATCGAGAGATAGAGATTGAAATCCCCAAGAATATGTTCAACTATACGCACACACATGAATTACTAGAGGCACCCGCGCCTTTGCGCATAAAGTGCATGCATATGTGTGTTGTTCTGGCCACCAACGATAGATCGAGAGAGAGAGAGAGAGAGAGAGAGAGAGAGAGAGATTGAAATCCCCAAGAATTAGAGGACCCCCTTGCACAAGTGTTGGCCATCTATATATATTATGAATCCCAATAATGTTCATACATGATAGGGCATATGTGTGAAGCAATTTTTTTCTGAGAACTTGTAAAGATTCAAATTTATCAGTGCAAATGGAAACTAGTGCACATTAGAGGACCCCCTTGCACACGTGTTGGCCATCTATGTATAGTTTGAATCCCAATAATGTTCATACATGATAGGCTATATGTGAATCAATTTTTTCTTCCAAGAACTTGTCAAGATTCAAATTTATCGGTGCTAATGGAAACTAGTGCGCACTAGACGATCCCCTTGCGCAAGTGCTGGCCATTACATATAGTAGTTTAAATCTTAAGAATGTTCATACATGATAGGCCATATGTGCAAAGAATTTTTTTCCCGTGAACTTGTCAAAATTCAAGTTTATCGTTGCAAATGGAAACTAGTCCAAAAAATTACATAGAGGTCCAAAAGAACTAGACAATAACTAATAGGACCTGCAACTTTACAAAAAGGACCCCAAAACATATAGAAGAAAATCAATCGAGTCCTTCTGGACCGCACATCAGATCTCTGCTCCGCATCCTTTCCAGCAACTACGTCGCCGGGGACGCACCATTTGGGACGGTGTCGCAGGTAGTCGCCAGAACGAAGGAGAAGAATGGCCTCAGCAGCGGCATATTGGCTCTGAGAAGGGCCGCTGAAAGGCCAAGATGTTCACGGGCAAGACGGATGACGCCGTCGTATGCCCCGAGCTTGTGAACGTTAGCAGCTTGACTTCCCCGTTGGCCAGATCTGAAGCACTGACCAAAGCAAGCCTCACCGTTAGCGCCATCACCTTGATGGCACCAGATCGGGGTTTGGCCGGCAAGATCCGCCAGATCTGATCCGCCAGATTCACCATAGGCCAGATCTGAAGCCGATGACGAGATCCCCGACTCCATTGCGCCATTCTGCTCATGGGAAACACTGGATCTAAGCTTACAACAACACTAACTCCCTCGGATCCAAATTAGCTGACTCAACTTTGCTTATCTAAATATGGATGTATCCACACATGTTTTTACTCTAGATACATACACGTCTAAGGAAAGTTGAATCAATTAATTTAGTTCGGAGGGTGTACGATATACAGAGAGAAGTCGGCCTCGTCTCCGGCCGGCGAGGCCGCCGGAGAGAAGGGGGAGAGGAGCCGGGGGAGTGAGAGAGACTCGAGAGAGAAAGAGAAGAGGAGAGCTCCCTGGGGAAGAACATTATTTTTGTCGTTCTGCTCGTAGCTTGAAACTGAAAATTTCGGCCCCGCGCCAAATCATCCCGCCGAATCCATTCGAAAATCCCGTGACCAGTTTTACCCTTTTAACCCTGGTCCGGAAGTTACAACCCACCGACCATGGAGGGCTCATTCGGTAACAATGAAATATCTTGCCTAGATCCCGAACCCTCCCCACAGGCCCACACCCACCCACCAACCATTCGCCCCCATTAGCTCAAAAATACTCTCACACGCCAAAGCTCTGACTCTCTACAGTACTAGATCTGCTTCGCCGCTGGCATACTCCTCCACAGCGTAGCCTTATCGTGTTGGCTGTCCACCCACCTGATCCGCTCCCCGCCGCCCTCGCCACCGACGGATCTGCTTCACCACCGACCTCGCCACCGACGGATCTGCTTCAACGCCGACCTCGCCACCGACGGATCTGCTTCACCGCCGACCTCATCCACAGCATAGCAATCAACGCCTTTTCCTGTCGACGCACCGGATCCTCTCCAACGGAACCGGGTCTACTTCACCACGGCCCCCCTCCACAGAAGCCGATCTATTCCACCGACTAGCTCGGCGCACCGGCTGTATCAACTTCACCGAATCCCTTGCCAGCCAACCAGATCTGCTTCACTAACGCCCGCTTCTACTGAAACAGGGTCGACTCATCGTCTCCCGCGTTCGCCGCTGGAATGCAAGTTGCCGCCCCCGTCCACCCCGCTGCAGCTTGGTTAGTACGCTGGCCCGTTAGATCGCGGTGTTTCTTTAGCCATGTTTTGTGTAGTTATTTGCAGATCTCATATGCCATTAACTTTCTTTATTTGTTACTTCGCATGAAGTTCGTTTAAATATTGTACAGTACAAAAGCATTATCCGGTCGCTACCATCCTGTTCATTCTACTGACACCTGTGTACATCCACATACTTATAGCCTTATACCCATTCATTTGCTGCCAACTGTTTTTGTATCGCATGCTATTCCTTTTATAGTCATGCTATGGGCATTTCCAATCTGGTTGTTCTTATACCACGTCATTAGCTCACCGCTAGCCGCTAGCTGTTTTCTCGTGCCTGCTATTCTCACACTGCTTTTATAATCATGCTATGTGCATTTCCAATCTGCTTGCTCTTATACCTCGTCTTTAGCTTATAGCTATTTATTTTTCCATGAATGCTCCTGTCGCACAGCTTGTATAGTTATTGCTGCGTGCATGTCTGGTCTTTGTATTATCGTAGACTAACCTGTCAATGTTATTTTTCCTAGGGATTGATCATGCGAACCACTTATTAGAATATCCAACATTAACAGCGGGGACGCTAGGGAAGGTTGGAATCTGAGTTCTTGGTTGGTAATTTTGGCGGTTTACTTCCGTCATTATCTATAACCTATATGCATTGTTCCTTATGCAAGAGATTAACACTTGGAACCTCGCCATAGCAATGCCATTCATGCTTTACTATGTTTCGCCTATTTGATATGCTTGTCTTGGAGCAAGCTGAAGGTGATTTGAACCTGACATTTGGTCATTCTTAATGCCAGTTTACTTTATGTGGAAAACCTTGGCATTACCCTACTCTAAATCTGAATGTATGGAATTCGTATCTCATGAAAAGCAACATATAGTTGGTTTTATTCTGATATCTGGTAAATATTGGCTTATTCATTTGGCAGCTCAAGTTTTTTGTTATTTGAAACCAGCTGACTTGGTCTTAAATGTGATATCTAAACACAGATTAAGGACAATGGAGCAGGAGGATTAGCATTTCACTTGATGGCTGAACCTAAAATGACATGCATGTCGACCACGACTAGTGCACGCAAGAGAAGGACTGCAGCTGAGCCAAGATGTGCTTAGTACATGCATCTTATCTTATCTTGTGCTTATTTCTCGCTACATGTCGTTATCTGATCTCTACATTGCTTAATACAGGTTTGAATAGTTAATTGTTGTAACTATGTTTGCAATATTACGTAATGCAGTTTTAATGAAGCAGTCATCATTAGAAGATAGTCGCCAAAGCGACCCTGTGCAACATTATGATGTAAGTCTGTGCTTAGTACAAGTTCCATACATTGTCTTATTTATGCAACTTGTTATTATCTTATATCTACATTGCATAATAAATGTTTGAATAGTTCACTGTTGTAACTATGTTGCAATATTACTAGAATGCAGGTGTAATGAAGAAGTCCTTAGTAGAAGATAGAGCGCAAAAAAGGTTCCGGGGTGAGCCTATGCAACGATATAATGTAAGTCTGTGCTTAGTACTTGTGACTATCTCATATCGACAATGCTTAATACATGTTTGCATAGTTCATCGTTTAACTCTTTTTGCATTATTATCGAGAATGCGATTGTGATGAAGCAATCTTCATCAGAAGAGGCCCACAAAAAGTTCTGATCTTTCTTCTGATGCATCCTCTCATAGCCGTCAACCTAGACCATTCCTTTCATCAAACAGTAAATATCTCAAGGTTGTACTTTATAAAAGACATGGTATTGCTGCTTTAAGATCTGTAGCTGATATGTTGACCAAGAGTACACAAGATTCAATCAAGGCGATTGCCAAATGTCAACGTGTTATTGATGATGCTAATAGAAGTCCTCAATGATTCTATGTGATTTTTTTATTTGGGCACATTAATTGCCTTGTAATTTTCCTAGTTATTTTATTTGTGTATGTAATTGTGTGTATCATTGATACCAGATTTTAGGCTCATGAAATCTAATGCAAGTTGACTAGTCAAACAACCAGGGCCCTACAACTGATTGGGTCGGCCCACTTACAGTAGTGCGGGACCCACTTTCATTTTGGGTCGGCCCACCTACTTATTGGGCCGGCCCGTTAACAGGGAAGTGGGCCCCACCAGCTTATTGGGCCGGCCCACTATCTTGTTGGGCCAGCCCACTTGCTATATTGTGGACCCCACATACTTAATGGGCCGGCCCTTCAACAGGAAAGTGGGACCCACCTGTGTTTTTGGCCGGGCCCACTATCTTGCTGGGCCGGCCCACTTGCTATATGGTGGACCCCACATACTAAATGGGCCGGCCCTTTAACAGGAAAGTGGGACCCACCTGTGTTTTTGGCCCGGCCCACTATCTTGTTGGGCCAGCCCAATTGATATATGGTGGACCCCACGTACTAAATGGGCCGGCCCTTTAACTGGAAATTGGGACCCACCTGTGTTTTTGGCCCGGCCCACTATCTTGTTGGGCCGGCCCACTTGCAATATGGTGGACCCCACGTACTAAATGGGCCGGCCCTTTAACAGGAAAGTGGGACCCACCTGTGTTTTTGGCCCGGCCCACTTTCTTGTTGGGCCAGCCCATTTGATCTATTGTGGACCCCACGTACTAAATGGGCCGGCCCGATAGCAGGAAAGTGGGACCCACATGCTAATTGGGCCGGCCCAATAACTTCTTCTACGACCGATTGTTTTAAGGTGGACCCCACTAGGTAAATGGGCGGCCCGATAACAGAAAGTGGGTCCCACGTGTCTTGTGGGCCGCCCTTTGCCTGTTGGACCAGGTCAAACGAGTGCATTCGGCCCGCCCACATGCTTAGTGGGCCGGCCCATTAAAGTTTTGACCGATCAACCTTAGAGGTTAGGCCCGGCCCACGTAACTAATGGACCAGCCCAGCCTATATAGTTGACCGGTCAAACTAAGTCACCGGCCCAGCCCGCAAACTTAATGGGCCGGCCCGCTTAAGACGTGGCGTGCCACGTGTGGGCCTACCATCTACCACGGGGTTTCAAGTTAACGCCGTTAATCGCGCTAACGGTGTATCCGCCACGTGGCGCTTGCATGACATCAGCAGTCAACGGGCTCCCGGAAACACTTGCGCAACGGTCCGATTTTCCGTGGCGGAAGGGCGCCCAAGCGCGACGGACCGAAAAAATCGTCGTAGGACTTTGCTCGACGCAGCTTCACAATGTAACCCATATCGTCGGGTTAGGCCCATAGGCGACGAAAAATACCCCTTAGCGGACGATTTTGAGATGTTGTCTATCAGAACTTTTCTTGTAGTGTGTAAGCATTATAAGACTTTACATCGTCTCCTTGTTGTTCAAACACCTCAACCAAAAAATATCTAGACTTAGAGAGACCAATCATGCAAACCGAATTTTAACAAGCTCTATGTAGTTATTCATTAATAGGTGCAAAGTACATGATGCAAGAGCTTAAACATGATCTATATGAGCACAACAATTGCCAAGTATCACATTATTCAAGACATTATACCATTTACCACATGCGGCATTTTCCGTTTCCAACCATATAACAATGAATGAGGTAGTTCAACTTTCGCAATGAACATTAAGAATAAAGATAAGATCACATGTGTTCATACGAAACAGCGGAGCGTAATATCTCAAATATAAAGAATGCTAGGATCCGATTTTATTCAAACAAAACAAAAACTAAAGCAAACAGACGCTCCGAGCAAAGCACATAAGATGTGATTGAATAAAAATATAGTTTCACTAGAGGAACCTGATAATGTTGTCGATGAAGAAGAGGATGCCTTGGGCATCCCCAAGCTTAGATGCTTGAGTCTTCTTGAAATATATAGGGATGAACCACGGGGGCATCCCCAAGCTTAGACTTTTCACTCTTCTTGATCATATTGTATCATCCTCCTCTCTTGACCCTTAAAAACTTCCTCCACACCAAACTCGAAACAAACTCATTAGAGGGTTAGTGCATATTTAAAAATTCATACATTCAGAGGTGACTTAATCATTCTTAACACTTCTTGACATTGCACAAAGCTACTGAAAGTTAATGCAACAAAGAAATCCATCGAACATAGCAAAACAGGCAATGCGAAATAAAAGGCAGAATCTGTCAAAACAGAACAGTCCGTAAAGATGAATTTTACAGGGGCACTTAACTTGCTCAGATGAAAATGGTCAAATTGAATGAAAGTTGCGTACATATCTGAGGATCACGCACGTAAATTTGCAGATTTTTCTGAGTTACCTACAGAGAATTCTGCCCAGATTTGTGACAGCAAGAAATCTGTTTCTGCGCAGTAATCCAAATCTTGTATTGGCTTTACTATCAAAGACTTTACTTGGCACAACAATGCAATAAAATAAAGATAAGGAGAGGTTTCTACAGTAGTAACAACTTCCAAGACTCAAATATAAAACAAAAAAGTACTGTAGTAAAAACATGGGTTATCTCCCATAAGCGCTTTTTTTTAACGCCTTTCAGCTAGGCGCAGAAAGTGTGTATCAAGTATTATCAAGAGATGAAGCATCGACAGAGGAGTTTGGAGTTTTCTCAACTATGCATTTTATCTTATCTATGTGAGTTTCAGAGGCTCCCTTTTCATTATTCTTAGGTTTTCTATCCTCGTCAAACAAATTTTCAGGGACAAGCCAACCATAATTAGTTTCTAGAGCATCGCTCATTCCTAGGAGCTTACAAGGTATTGTTGTCTTAATCTCCCCACCATCATTAATATCATTAGTGTACCTTACTCTCTCCATGTCCATCTTTTCAAGGATACTAACAAAATTGGTATAAGAGCCAAGCATATTGTATTTAATAAAGACCTTTCTAGCCTCTCTTGCTACACCACCAAATTCTTTAAGAAGGGTTTCTAAAACAAAATCTTTCTTTTCCCCTTCCTCCATATCACCGAGTGTGAGAAACATGTGTTGGATTATAGGATTGAGATTAACAAATTTAGTTTCCAACATGCGAACTAAAGAAGCAACAGCAATTTCATAAGTAGGAGCAAGTTCTACCAAGTGTCTATCTTCAAAATCTTCAGCGGTACTAACATGAGTGAAAAAATCTTCTATATTATCTCTTCCAATGATAGACCCTCGTCCTACCGGTATGTCTTTTAGAGTGTACTTAGGAGGAAACATGATGAAATAAACAGAAGGTAAATAAAGTAAATGCAAGTAACTAATTTTTTGTGTGTTTTTGATATAGAGAGCAAGACAGTAAATAAAGTAAAGCTAGCAACTAATTTTTTTTGTGTTTTGTTTTAGTGCAGCAAACAAAGTAGTAAATAAAATAAAGCAAGACAAAAACAAAGTAAAGAGATTGGAAGTGGAGACTCCCCTTGCAGCGTGTCTTGATCTCCCCGGCAACGGCGCCAGAAAAAGAGCTTGATGCGTGCAATTAACACACGTCCGTTGGGAACCCCAAGAGGAAGGTTTGATGCAGACAGTAGCAAGTTTTCCCTCCGAAAGAAACCAAGGTTTATCGAACCAGGAGGAGCCAAGAAGCACGTTGAAGGTTGATGGCGGCGAAGTGTAGTGCGGCGCAACACCAGGGATTCCGGCGCCAACGTGGAACCTGCACAACACAACCAAAGTACTTTGCCCCAACGTAACAGTGAGGTTGTCAATCTCACCGGCTTGCTGTGAACAAAGGATTAACCGTATTGTGTGGAAGATGATTGTTTGCGAAGAACAGTAACGAACAAGTATTGCAGTAGATTGTATTTCAAATGTAAAGAATAGACCGGGGTCCACAGTTCACTAGCGGTGTCTCTCCCATAAGATAAATAGCATGTTGGGTGAACAAATTACAGTTGGGCAATTGACAAATAAAGAAGGCATAACAATGCACATACATATATCATGATGAGTACTATGAGATTTAATCAGGGCATTACGACAAAGTACATAGACCGCCATCCAGCATGCATCTATGCCTAAAAAGTCCACTTTCAGGTTATCATCCGAACCCCTTCCGGTATTAAGTTGCAAGCAACAGACAATTGCATTAAGTATGGTGCGTAATGTAATCAACACAAATATCCTTAGACAAAGCATCAATGTTTTATCCCTAGTGGCAACAGCACATCCACAACCTTAGAACTTTACATCACCTGTCCCAGATTTAATGGAGGCATGAACCCACTATCGAGCATAAATACTCCCTCTTGGAGTCACAAGTATCAACTTGGCCAGAGCCTCTACTAGCAACGGAGATCATGCAAGAACATAAACAACATATATGATAGATTGATAATCATCTTGACATAGTATTCAATATCCATCGGATCCCAACAAACACAACATGTAGGATTACAAAGAAACGATCTTGATCATGATAGGCAGCTCACCAGATCGAGCATGATAGCTGATGTCTACGTTCCCCCTCCTTTCCTGTAGACAGTGTTGGGCCTCCAAGAGCAGAGGTTTGTAGAACAGCAGCAAGTTTTCCCTTAAGTGGATCACCCAAGGTTTATCGAACTCAGGGAGGAAGAGGTCAAAGATATCCCTCTCATGCAACCCTGCAACCACAAAGCAAGAAGTCTCTTGTGTCCCCAACACACCTAATAGGTGCACTAGTTCGGCGAAGAGATAGTGAAATACAGGTGGTATGAATAAGTATGAGCAGTAGCAATGGTGCCAGAAAATAGCTTGCTGGCGTGTAGTTGATGGTGGTAGTATTGCAGCAGTAATAACACAAGAAACAAGAAACAAGCAGCGATAGCAGTATTTAGGAGCAAGGCCTAGGGATTACACTTTCACTAGTGGACACTCTCAACATTGATCACATAACAGAATAGATAAATGCATACTCTACACTCTTGTTGGATGATGAACACATTGCGTAGGATTACACGAACCCTCAATGCCGGAGTTAACAAGCTCCACAATTAATGTTCATATTTTAGTAACCTTATAGTGTAAGATAGATCAAAAGACTAAACCAAGTACTAACATAGCATGCACACTGTCACCTTCATGCATATGTAGGAGGAATAGATCACATCAATACTATCATAGCAATAGTTAACTTCATAATCTACAAGAGATCATGATCATAGCATAAACCAAGTACTAACACGGATGCACACACTGTCACCATTACATCGTGCAGGAGGAATAGAACTACTTTAATAACATTGCTAGAGTAGCACATAGATAAATTGTGATACAAACACATTGCAATCATAAAGAGATATAAATAAGCACCTCACTATGCCATTCAACAGTGAATAAGTATTCTGTGAAATATAGCCTAAGAGACCCACACGGTGTACACACTGTCACCTTTACACACGTGGGACAAGGAGTCTCCGGAGATCACATAAGTAAAACTCACTTGACTAGCATAATGACATCTAGATTACAAGCATCATCATATGAATCTCAATCATGTAAGGCAGCTCATGAGATTATTGTATTGAAGTACATAGGAGAGAGATGAACCACATAGCTACCGGTACAGCCCCGAGCCTCGATGGAGAACTACTCCCTCCTCATGGGAGCAGCAGCGGTGATGAAGATGGCGGTGGAGATGGCAGCGGTGTCGATGGAGAAGCCTTCCGGGGCACTTCCCCGTTCAGCGTGCGTGCGGAACAGAGACTCCTGTCCCCCAGATCTTGGCTTCGCGATGGCGGCGGCTCTGGAAGGTTTCTGTGGGTTTCGTCGAACGTATCAGGGTTTTCGATCCAGGGGCTTTATATAGGCGAAGAGGCGGCGCAGGAGGGTCGAAGGGGTGCCCACACCATAGGGTGGCGCGGGCCCCCCTGGCCGCGCCGCCATGTGGTTTGGTGGGCCTGTGCCCCCTCCCTGGTGGCTCTCGGGTGTTCTGGACGCTTCCGGTGAAAATAGGAACCTGGGCGTTGATTTCGTCCGATTCCGAGAATATTTCGTTACTAGGATTTCTGAAACCAAAAACAGCAGAAAACAGGAACTAGCACTTCGGCATCTTGTTAATAGGTTAGTTCCAGAAAATGCACGAATATGACATAAAGTGTGCATAAAACATGTAGATAACATCAATAATGTGGCATGGAACATAAGAAATTATCGATACGTCGGAGACGTATCACAGAAAAAGAGCTGGCGTGTAGTTGGCGTGGGAGTTAGAAATCTTTGTGGTGTAGCTTTTCTTCAGTTCCCCGGCAACGGCGCCAGAAAAAGAGCTTGATGGCGTGTAACTCACACGTTCGTTGGGAACCCCAAGAGGAAGGTATGATGCGCACAGCAGCAAGTTTTCCCTCAGAAAGAAACCGAGGTTTATCGAACCAGGAGGAGCCAAGAAGCACGTTGAAGGTTGATGGCGGCGGGATGTAGTGCGGCGCAACACCAGGGATTCCTGCGCCAACGTGGAACCTGCACAACACAACCAAAGTACTTTGCCCCAACGAAACAGTGAGGTTGTCAATCTCACCGGCTTGCTGTAACAAAGGATTAACCGTACTGTGTGGAAGATGATTGTTTGCAGAAAACAGTAGAACAAGTATTGCAGTAGATTGTATTTCAGTAAAGAGAATTGGACCGGGGTCCACAGTTCACTAGAGGTGTCTCTCCCATAAGATAAACAGCATGTTGGGTGAACAAATTACAGTTGGGCAATTGACAAATAAAGAGGGCATGACCATGCACATACATATCATGATGAGTATAGTGAGATTTAATTGGGCATTACGACAAAGTACATAGACCGCCATCCAACTGCATCTATGCCTAAAAAGTCCACCTTCAGGTTATCATCCGAACCCCCTCCAGTATTAAGTTGCAAAGCAACAGACAATTGCATTAAGTATGGTGCGTAATGTAATCAACAACTACATCCTTAGACATAGCATCAATGTTTTATCCCTAGTGGCAACAGCACAACACAACCTTAGAACTTTCTGTCATCGTCCTGTGTCAATGCGAGCATGAACCCACTATCGAGCATAAATACTCCCTCTTGGAGTTACAAGCATCTACTTGGCCAGAGCATCTACTAGTAACGGAGAGCATGCAAGATCATAAACAACACATAGATATAACTTTGATAATCAACATAACAAGTATTCTCTATTCATCGGATCCCAACAAACGCAACATATAGGATTACAGATAGATGATCTTGATCATGTTAGGCAGCTCACAAGATCCGACAATGATAGCACAATGGGGAGAAGACAACCATCTAGCTACTGCTATGGACCCATAGTCCAGGGGTAGACTACTCACACATCACACCGGAGGCGACCATGGCAGCGTAGAGTCCTCCGGGAGATGAATCCCCTCTCCGGCAGGGTGCCGGAGGTGATCTCCTGGATCCCCCGAGATGGGATCGGCGGCGGCGGCGTCTCTGGAAGGTTTTCCGTATCGTGGCTCTCGGTACTGGGGGTTTCGTCACGGAGGCTATTTGTAGGCGGAAGGGCAGGTCAAGAGGCGGCACGAGGGCCCCACACCACAGGGCCGCGCGGCCAAGGGGGGCCGCGCCGCCCCAGGGTGTGGCCCCTCGTGGCCCCTCTTCGTCTCTCCTTCGGACTTACGGAAGCTTCGTGGCAAAATAGGACCCGGGCGTTGATTTCGTCCAATTCCGAGAATATTTCGTTACTAGGATTTCTGAAACCAAAAACAGCAGAAAACAGAATCGGCACTTCGGCATCTTGTTAATAGGTTAGTTCCAGAAAATGCACGAATATGACATAAAGTGTGCATAAAACATGTAGATAACATCAATAATGTGGCATGGAACATAAGAAATTATCGATACGTCGGAGACGTATCAGCATCCCCAAGCTTAGTTCTGCTCGTCCCGAGCAGGTAAAACGATAACACGTATAATTTCTGAGTGACATGCCATCATAATCTTGATCATACTATTTGTAAAGCATATGTAGTGAATGCAGCGATCAAAACAATGTATATGACATGAGTAAACAAGTGAATCATATAGCAAAGACTTTTCATGAATAGCACTTCAAGACAAGCATCAATAAGTCTTGCATAAGAGTTAACTCATAAAGCAATAATTCAAAGTAAAGGCATTGAAGCAACACAAAAGAAGATTAAGTTTCAGCGGTTGCTTTCAACTTGTAACATGTATATCTCATGGATATTGTCAACATAGAGTAATATAACAAGTGCAATAAGCAAGTATGTAGGAATCAATGCACAGTTCACACAAGTGTTTGCTTCTTGAGGTGGAGAGAAATAGGTGAACTGACTCAACATTGAAAGTAAAAGAATGGTCCTTCATAGAGGAAAAGCATCGATCGCTATATTTGTGCTAAAGCTTTGATTTTGAAAACATGAAACAATTTTGTCAACGGTAGTAATAAAGCATATGTATCATGTAAATTATATCTTATAAGTTGCAAGCCTCATGCATAGTATACTAATAGTGCCCGCACCTTGTCCTAATTAGCTTGGACTACCGGATCATCACAATGCACATGTTTTAACCAAGTGTCACAAAGGGGTACCTCTATGCCGCCTGTACAAAGGTCTAAGGAGAAAGCTCGCATTGGATTTCTCGCTATTGATTATTCTTCAACTTAGACATCCATACCGGGACAACATAGACAACGGATAATGGACTCCTCTTTTATGCATAAGCATGTAACAACAATTAATAATTTTCTCATTTGAGATTGAGGATATATGTCCAAAACTGAAACTTCCACCATGGATCATGGCTTTAGTTAGCGGCCCAATGCTCTTCTCTAACAATATGCATGCTTAACCATAAGGTGGTAGATCGCTCTTACTTCAGACAAGACGAACATGCATAGCAACTCACATGAAATTCAACAATGAATAGTTGATGGCGTCCCCAGTGAACATGGTTATCGCACAACAAGCAACTTAATAAGAGATAAAGTGCATAATTACATATTCAATACCACAATAGTTTTTAAGCTATTTGTCCCATGAGCTATATATTGTAAAGGTGATGATGGAATTTTAAAGGTATCACTCAAGCAATTTACTTTGGAATGGCGGAAAATACCATGTAGTAGGTAGGTATGGTGGACACAAATGGCATAGTGGTTGGCTCAAGTATTTTGGATGCATGAGAAGTATTCCCTCTCGATACAAGGTTTAGGCTAGCAAGGCTTATTTGAAACAAACACAAGGATGAACCGGTGCAGCAAAACTCACATAAAAGACATATTGAAAGCATTATAAGACTCTACACCGTCTTCCTTGTTGTTCAAACTCAATACTAGAAATTATCTAGACCTTAGAGAAACCAAATATGCAAACCAAATTTTAGCATGCTCTATGTATTTCTTCATTAATGGGTGCAAAGCATATGATGCAAGAGCTTAAACATGAGCACAACAATTGCCAAGTATCACATTACCCAAGACATTTATAGCAATTACTACATGTATCATTTTCCAATTCCAACCATATAACAATTTAACGAAGGAGAAACTTCGCCATGAATACTATGAGTAGAAACTAAGGACATACTTGTCCATATGCTACAGCGGAGCGTGTCTCTCTCCCATAAAGTGAATGCTAGGATCCATTTTATTCAAACAAAACAAAAACAAAAACAAACCGACGCTCCAAGCAAAGCACATAAGATGTGATGGAATAAAAATATAGTTTCAGGGGAGGAACCTGATAATGTTGTCGATGAAGAAGGGGATGCCTTGGGCATCCCCAAGCTTAGACGCTTGAGTCTTCTTGATATATGCAGGGGTGAACCACCGGGGCATCCCCAAGCTTAGAGCTTTCACTCTCCTTGATCATGTTGCATCATACTCCTCTCTTGATCCTTGAAAACTTCCTCCACACCAAACTCGAAACAATCTCATTTGAGGGTTAGTGCACAATAAAAATTAACATATTCAGAGTTGACACAATCATTCTTAACACTTCTGGACATTGCATAATGCTACTGGATATTAGTGGATCAAAGAAATTCATCCAACATAGCAAAAGAGGCAATGCGAAATAAAAGGCAGAATCTGTCAAAACAGAACAGTTCGTATTGACGAATTTTAAAATGGCACCAGACTTGCTCAAATGAAAATGCCCAAATTTAATGAAAGTTGCGTACATATCTGTGGATCACTCACGTAAATTGGCATAATTTTCTGAGTTACCTACAGGGGGATTTTGCCCAGATTCGTGACAGCAAAGAAATCTGTTTCTGCGCAGTAATCCAAATCTAGTATGAACTTTTCTATCAACGGCTTAACTTGGCACAACAAAACACAAAACTAAGATAAGGAGAGGTTGCTACAATAGTAAACAACTTCCAAGACACAAAATAAAAACAAAGTACTGTAGGTAAAAACATGGGTTGTCTCCCATAAGCGCTTTTCTTTAACGCCTTTCAGCTAGGCGCAGAAAGTGTGTATCAAGTATTATCAAAGGGTGGTGCTTCTACAGCGGGGTGTGGAGCTTTCTCAACCAGGCATAGTATATTAGATACATAAGTTTTAGCATCTCCCTTTTCATTGGTCTTAGGCGTGCTACTCTCGTCAAACAAATTTTCAGGAACAAGCCAGGCATAGTTATTTTCTAGTGCATCATTCATAGCTAGGAGTTTACATGGTATTGGTGCTTTGATCTCCCCACCATCATCAATATTATTAGTGTATCTTATTCTATCCATGTCCATCTTTTCAAGGAGACTAACAAAATTAGTATGAGAACCAAGTATATTAAATTTAGCAAAGACCTTTCTAGCTTCTCTTGCTAGACCACCAAATTCTCTAAGAAGGGTTTCTAAAACAAAATCTTTCTTTTCCCCTTCTTCCATATCACCAAGTGTGAAAAACATGTGTTGGATTATAGGATTAAGATTAACAAATTTAGTTTCCAACAGGAGAACTAAATGCGCAGCAGCAATTTCATAAGTAGGCGCAAGGTCTACCAAGTGTCTATCCTCAAAATCGTCAACGGTACTAACATGGTTGAAGAATTCTTCTATATTATTTCTCCCAATTATAGACCCACGTCCTACCGGTATGTCTTTTGTGGTAAAATTAAAAGGAAACATGATGAAATAGGTAAAGTAAATGCAAGTAACTAATTTTTTTTGTGTTTTTGATATAGCAAACAAGATAACAAATAAAGTAAAACTAGCAACTAATTTTTTTGTATTTTGATTTAGTGCAGCAAACAAAGTAGTAAATAAAACTAAGCAAGACAAAAACAAAGTAAAGAGATTGAGAAGTGGAGACTCCCCTTGCAGCGTGTCTTGATCTCCCCGGCAACGGCGCCAGAAAAAGAGCTGGCGTGTAGTTGGCGTGGGAGTTAGAAATCTTTGTGGTGTAGCTTTTCTTCAGTTCCCTGGCAACGGCGCCAGAAAAAGAGCTTGATGGCGTGTAACTCACACGTTCGTTGGGAACCCCAAGAGGAAGGTATGATGCGCACAGCAGCAAGTTTTCCCTCAGAAAGAAACCAAGGTTTATCGAACCAGGAGGAGCCAAGAAGCACGTTGAAGGTTGATGGCGGCGGGATGTAGTGCGGCGCAACACCAGGGATTCCGGCGCCAACGTGGAACCTGCACAACACAACCAAAGTACTTTGCCCCAACGAAACAGTGAGGTTGTCAATCTCACCGGCTTGCTGTAACAAAGGATTAACCGTATTGTGTGGAAGATGATTGTTTGCAGAAAACAGTAGAACAAGTATTGCAGTAGATTGTATTTCAGTAAAGAGAATTGGACCGGGGTCCACAGTTCACTAGAGGTGTCTCTCCCATAAGATAAACAGCATGTTGGGTGAACAAATTACAGTTGGGCAATTGACAAATAAAGAGGGCATGACCATGCACATACATATCATGATGAGTATAGTGAGATTTAATTGGGCATTACGACAAAGTACATAGACCGCCATCCAACTGCATCTATGCCTAAAAAGTCCACCTTCAAAGTTATCATCCGAACCCTCCAAAGATTAAGTTGCAAAGCAACAGACAATTGCATTAAGTATGGTGCGTAATGTAATCAACAACTACATCCTTAGACATAGCATCAATGTTTTATCCCTAGTGGCAACAAGACAACACAACCTTAGAACTTTTGTCACATCGTCCCTGTGTCAATGCAGGCATGAACCCACTATCGAGCATAAATACTCCCTCTTGGAGTTACAAGCATCTACTTGGCCAGAGCATCTACTAGTAACAGAGAGCATGCAAGATCATAAACAACACATAGATATAACTTTGATAATCAACATAACAAGTATTCTCTATTCATCGGATCCCAACAAACGCAACATATAGGATTACAGATAGATGATCTTGATCATGTTAGGCAGCTCACAAGATCCGACAATGATAGCACAATGGGGAGAAGACAACCATCTAGCTACTGCTATGGACCCATAGTCCAGGGGTAGACTACTCACACATCACACCGGAGGCGACCATGGCGGCGTAGAGTCCTCCGGGAGATGAATCCCCTCTCCGGCAGGGTGCCGGAGGCGATCTCCTGGATCCCCCGAGATGGGATCGGCGGCGGCGTCTCTGGAAGGTTTTCCGTATCGTGGCTCTCGGTCCTGGGGGTTTCGTCACGGAGGCTATTTGTAGGCGGAAGGGCAGGTCAAGAGGAGGAACGAGGGCCCCACACAACAGGGCCGCGCGGCCAAGGGGGGCCGCGCCGCCCTAGGGTGTGGCCCCTCGTGGCCCCTCTTCGTCTCTCCTTCGGACTTCTCGGAAGCTTCGTGGCAAAATAGGACCCCGGGCGTTGATTTCGTCCAATTCCGAGAATATTTCGTTACTAGGATTTCTGAAACCAAAAACAGCAGAAAACAAAGAATCGGCACTTCGGCATCTTGTTAATAGGTTAGTTCCAGAAAATGCACGAATATGACATAAAATGTGCATAAAACATGTAGATAACATCAATAATGTGGCATGGAACATAAGAAATTATCGATACGTCGGAGACGTATCAGCTGATACGTCTCCAACGTATCTATAATTTCTGATGTTCCATGCTTGTTTTATGACAATACCTACATGTTTTGCTTGCACTTTATATCATATTATGGCATTTATTGGACTAACCTATTAACAAGATGCCACAAAGGCGTTTCTATTTATTATGTCTGTTTATTGCAGAAAAGGCCCAAAAACCAAAGTGCTCGGAAAAATCCAGAAAAATTACAGAAATTCTATTTCGCTGGAAGACTCACGGAGCCAGAAGGGCAAGCCAGGGGGAGGCCCAGGGCCTCCTCACCATAGGCCGGCGCGGCCTGGAGGGTGGTCACCCCACCCTATGGTGTCGTCGCCTCGGGACTCTTCCGACTCCGACTCTTCGCCTATTTAAGCCGCCGTGACCTAAAACTTCGATACCGCTTGACGAAACTCCAGAAAGACTCCAGGGGCGCCGCCACATCGCGAAACTCCAATTCGGGGGACAGAAGTCTCTGTTCCGGCACCCTGCCGGGACGGGGAATTGCCCCCGGAGCCATCTCCACCGCCGTCTCCACCGCCATCTTCACCGCCATCGCTGCCTCCATGATGAGGAGGGAGTAATTCACCCCCGGGGCTGAGGGCTCCACTGTAGCTATGTGGTTCATCTCTCTCTCTTTGTGATCAAGTTGAATATTATCTATGTGCTACTCTAGTGATGTTATTAAAGTAGTTTTATTCCTCCTGCACGGTGTAATGGTGACAGTGTGTGCAACCGTGTTAGTACTTGGCATAGGCTATGATTGTAATCTCTTGTAGATTATGAAGTTAACTATTGTTATGATAGTATTGATGTGATCTATGCCTCCTTCATAGTGTGATGGTGACAGTGTGCATGCTATGTTAGTTCTCGGTGTGATTGTGTTGATCTATCTTACACTCTAAGGTTATTTAAATATGAACATTGAATATTGTGGAGCTTGTTAACTCCGGATTTGAGGGTTCGTGTAATCCTACACAGTTAGTGGTGTTCATCATCCAACAAGAGGGTGTAGAGTAGTCCTGTTATGGGATCGTTGTTGAGAGAGTCCACTAGTGAAAGCAGGATCCCTGGGCCTTGCTTCCAAGCATCGAATCTCCGTTTGTCTACTGTTTTGTTGAATGTTTGCTCGCTGCCATATTTCATTCAGATTGCTATTACCACTCACACTCATCCATATTACTTGTATCTCACTATCTCTTCGCCGAACTAGTGCACCTATTGTATTAGGTGTGTTGGGGACACAAGAGACTTCTTGCTTTGTGGTTGCAGGGTTGCTTGAGAGGGATATCTTTGACCTCTTCCTCCCTGAGATCGATAAACCTTGGGTGATCCACTTAAGGGAAACTTGCTGCTGTTCTACAAACCTCTGCTCTTGGAGGCCCAACACTGTCTACAAGAATAGAAGCTCCCGTAGACATCAAGCACTTTTCATAGCTTGATGTCTACGTTCCCCCTCCTTTCCTGTAGACAGTGTTGGGCCTCCAAGAGCAGAGGTTTGTAGAACAGCAGCAAGTTTTTCCTTAAGTGGATCACCCAAGGTTTATCGAACTCAGGGAGGAAGAGGTCAAAGATATCCCTCTCATGCAACCCGCAACCACAAAGCAAGAAGTCTCTTGTGTCCCCAACACACCTAATAGGTGCACTAGTTCGGCGAAGAGATAGTGAAATACAGTGGTATGAATAAGTATGAGCAAGAGCAATGGTGCCGTAAAATAGCTTGCGGCGTGTAGTTGATGGTGGTAGTATTGCAGCAGTAATAACACAAAGAAACAAGAAACAAGCAGCGATAGCAGTATTTAGGAGCAAGGCCTAGGGATTACACTTTCACTAGTGGACACTCTCAACATTGATCACATAACAGAATAGATAAATGCATACTCTACACTCTTGTTGGATGATGAACACATTGCGTAGGATTACACGAACCCTCAATGCCGGAGTTAACAAGCTCCACAATTAATGTTCATATTTTAGTAACCTTATAGTGTAAGATAGATCAAAAGACTAAACCAAGTACTAACATAGCATGCACACTGTCACCTTCATGCATATGTAGGAGGAATAGATCACATCAATACTATCATAGCAATAGTTAACTTCATAATCTACAAGAGATCATGATCATAGCATAAACCAAGTACTAACACGGATGCACACACTGTCACCATTACATCGTGCAGGAGGAATAGAACTACTTTAATAACATTGCTAGAGTAGCACATAGATAAATTGTGATACAAACACATTGCAATCATAAAGAGATATAAATAAGCACCTCACTATGCCATTCAACAGTGAATAAGTATTCTGTGAAATATAGCCTAAGAGACCCACACGGTGCACACACTGTCACCTTTACACACGTGGGACAAGGAGTCTCCGGAGATCACATAAGTAAAACTCACTTGACTAGCATAATGACATCTAGATTACAAGCATCATCATATGAATCTCAATCATGTAAGGCAGCTCATGAGATTATTGTATTGAAGTACATAGGAGAGAGATGAACCACATAGCTACCGGTACAGCCCCGAGCCTCGATGGAGAACTACTCCCTCCTCATGGGAGCAGCAGCGGTGATGAAGATGGCGGTGGAGATGGCAGCGGTGTCGATGGAGAAGCCTTCCGGGGGCACTTCCCCGTTCCGGCAGCGTGCCGGAACAGAGACTCCTATCCCCCAGATCTTGGCTTCGCGATGGCGGCGGCTCTGGAAGGTTTCTGTGGGTTTCGTCGAACGTATCAGGGTTTTCGATCCAGGGGCTTTATATAGGCGAAGAGGCGGTGCAGGAGGGTCGAAGGGGTGCCCACACCATAGGGTGGCGCGGGCCCCCCCTGGCCGCACCGCCATGTGGTTTGGTGGGCCTGTGCCCCCTCCCTGGTGGCTCTCGGGTGTTCTGGACGCTTCCGGTGAAAATAGGAACCTGGGCGTTGATTTCGTCCGATTCCGAGAATATTTCGTTACTAGGATTTCTGAAACCAAAAACAGCAGCAAACAGAACCTGCACTTCGGCATCTTGTTAATAGGTTAGTTCCAGAAAATGCACGAATATGACATAAAGTGTGCATAAAACATGTAGATAACATCAATAATGTGGCATGGAACATAAGAAATTATCGATACGTCGGAGACGTATCAGCATCCCCAAGCTTATTTCTGCTCGTCCCGAGCAGGTAAAACGATAACACATAAATTTTGGAGTGACATGCCATCATAATCTTGATCGTACTATTTGTAAAGCATATGTAGTGAATGCAGCGATCAAAACAATGTATATGACATGAGTAAACAAATGAATCATAAGGCAAAGACTTTTCATGAATAGTACTTAAAGACAAGCATCAATAAGTCTTGCATAAGAGTTACTCATAAAGCAATAAATTCTTAGTAAAGACATTGAAGCAACACAATGGAAGATTAAGTTTCAGCGGTTGCTTTCAACTTGTAACATGTATATCTTATGGATAGTTGTCAATGCAAAGCGATATAACAAGTGCAATATGCAAATATGTAGGAATCAATGCACAGTTCACACAAGTGTTTGCTTCTTGAGATGGAGAGAAATAGGTGAACTGACTCAATATAAAAAGTAAAAGAATGGTCCTTCAAAGAGGAAAGCATCGATTGCTATATTTGTGCTAGAGCTTTTATTTTGAAAACAAGAAACAATTTTGTCAACGGTAGTAATAAAGCATATGTATCATGTAAATTATATCTTACAAGTTGCAAGCCTCATGCATAGTATACTAATAGTGCCCGCACCTTGTCCTAATTAGCTTGGACTACCGGATCATCACAATGCACATGTTTTAACCAAGTGTCACAATGGGGTACCTCTATGCCGCCTGTACAAAGGTCTAAGGAGAAAGCTCGCATTGGACTTCTCGCTATTGATTATTCTTCAACTTAGACATCCATACCGGGACAACATAGACAACAGATAATGGACTCCACTTTTATGCATAAGCATGTAACAACAATTAATAATTTTCTCATTTCAGATTGAGGATATATGTCCAAAACTGAAACTTCCACCATGGATCATGGCTTTAGTTAGCGGCCCAATGCTCTTCTCTAACAATATGCATGCTTAACCATAAGGTGGTAGATCGCTCTTACTTCAGACAAGACGAACATGCATAGCAACTCACATGAAATTCAACAAAGAGTAGTTGATGGCGTCCCCAGAAACATGGTTATCGCACAACAAGCAACTTAATAAGAGATAAAGTGCATAAGTACATATTCAATACCACAATAGTTTTTAAGCTATTTGTCCCATGAGCTATATATTGCAAAGGTGAATGATGGAATTTAAAGGTAGCATTCAAGCAATTTACTTTGGAATGGCGGAGAAATACCATGTAGTAGGTAGGTATGGTGGACACAAATGGCATAGTGTTGTTTGGCTCAAGGATTTGGATGCATGAGAAGTATTCCCTCTCGATACAAGGTTAGGCTAGCAAAGTTATTTGAAACAAACACAAGGATGAACCGGTGCAGCAAAACTCACATAAAAGACATATTGTAAACATTATAAGACTCTACACCGTCTTCCTTGTTGTTCAAACTCAATACTAGAAATTATCTAGACCTTAGAGAGACTAAATATGCAAACCAAATTTTAGCATGCTCTATGTATTTCTTCATTAATGGGTGCAAAGCATATGATGCAAGAGCTTAATCATGAGCACAACAATTGCCAAGTATCACATTACCCAAGACATTATAGCAAATTACTACATGTATCATTTTCCAATTCCAACCATATAACAATTTAACGAAGAGGAAACTTCGCCATGAATATTATGAGCTAAGAACACATGTGTTCATACGAACCAGCGGAGCGTGTCTCTCTCCCACACAAGCATTTATTCAAACAAAAACAAAAACAAAAACACACAGACGCTCCAAGTAAAGTACATAAGATGTGATGGAATAAAAATATAGTTTCAGGGGAGGAACCTGATAATTTGTCGATGAAGAAGGGGATGCCTTGGGCATCCCCAAGCTTAGATGCTTGAGTCTTCTTGAAATATGCAGGGATGAACCACCGGGGCATCCCCAATCTTAGACTCTTCACTCTTCTTGATCATAGTATATCATCCTCCTCTCTTGACCCTTGAAAACTTCCTCCACACCAAACTCGAAACAAACTCATTAGAGGGTTAGTGCATAATCAAAAACTCACATGTTCAGAGGTGACACAATCATTCTTAACACTTCTGGACATCGCTCAAAGCTACTGGAAGTTAATGGAACAAAGAAATCCATCCCACATAGCAAAAGAGGCAATGCGAAATAAAAGGCAGAATCTGTCAAAACGGAACAGTCCGTAAAGACGAATTTTAAAATGGCACCAGACTTGCTCAGATGAAAATGCCCAAATTGAATGAAAGTTGCGCACATATCTGAGAATCACTCACGTAAATTGGCTTAATTTTCTGAGTTACCTACAGAGAATTTAGCCCAGATTCGTGACAGCAAAGAAATCTGTAACTGCGCAGTAATCCAAATCTAGTATTGACTTTACTATCAAAGACTTTACTTGGCACAACAAAACACAAAACTAAGATAAGGAGAGGTTGCTACAGTAGTAAACAACTTCCAAGACACAAATATAAAACAAAGTACTGTAGCAAAATAACACATGGGTTATCTCCCAAGAAGTTCTTTCTTTATAGCCATTAAGATGGGCTCAGCAGTTTTAATGATGCACTCGCAAGAAATTGTATTTGAAGCAAAAGAGAGCATCAAGAGGCAAATTCAAAACACATTTAAGTCTAACATGCTTCCTATGCATAGGAATCTTGTAAATAAACAAGTTCAAGAAGCATAATCCAACAAGCATAGAAAGATAAAACAAGTATAGCTTCAAAAATTTCAGCACATAGAGAGGTGTTTTAGTAACATGAAAATTTCTACAACCATATGTTCCTATCTCATAATAATGTCCAGTAGCATCATGAGCAAACTCAACAATATAACTATCAAATGAAACATTCTTATCATGAGTCTCATGCATAAAATTATTACTACTCCCAACATAAGCATAGTCAATTTTATTAGTTGTAGTGGGAGCAAATTCAACAAAGTAGCTATCATTATTATTCTCAGCATCAAATATAGGAGGCATATTGTATTCATAATCAAATTCATCCTCCATAACAGGTGGTAACAAAAGACTACTATCATTATAATCATCATATATGGGAGGCAAAGTATCATCAAAGAAAATTTTCTCCTCAATGCTTGGGGGACTAAAAAGATCATGAAAACCAGCTTCCCCAAGCTTAGAACTTTCTATATTATTATCAACAATGGTGTTCAAAGCGTTCATACTAATATTACTACCAAAAGATGCAAATAAGATTCCATAGGTTTTTTAATTTTCGCATCAAACAATCCATGTTTTAAATCAGGAAATAGAAATAGAAGCTCATTCTTGTCCATTATGCCAAACTAGTGTAAACAAGAAACAAAAAGATGCAATTGCAGGATCTAAAGGAAATAGCTTCGAGTACTTACAGCGCCGGGAAATAGCTTAGTAGCCGAGATCCGGAGTGCGAGTACCATTTACCTTTCCTCCCCGGCAACGGCGCCAGAAAATAGCTTGATGTCTACGTTCCCCCTCCTTTCCTATAGACAGTGTTGGGCCTCCAAGAGCAGAGGTTTGTAGAACAGCAGCAAGTTTTCCCTTAAGTGGATCACCCAAGGTCTATCAAACTCAGGGAGGAAGAGGTCAAAGATATCCCTCTCATGCAACCCTGCAACCACAAAGCAAGAAGTCTCTTGTGTCCCCAACACACCTAATAGGTGCACTAGTTCGGCGAAGAGATAGTGAAATACAGGTGGTATGAATAAGTATGAGCAGTAGCAATGGTGCCGTAAAAATAGCTTGTCTGGCGTGTAGTTGATGGTGGTAGTATTGCAGCAGTAATAACACAAGAAACAAAGAAACAAGCAGCGATAGCAGTATTTAGGAGCAAGGCCTAGGGATTATACTTTCACTAGTGGACACTCTCAACATTGATCACATAACAGAATAGATAAATGCATACTCTACACTCTTGTTGGATGATGAACACATTGCGTAGGATTACACGAACCCTCAATGCCGGAGTTAACAAGCTCCACAATTAATGTTCATATTTTAGTAACCTTATAGTGTAAGATAGATCAAAAGACTAAACCAAGTACTAACATAGCATGCACACTGTCACCTTCATGCATATGTAGGAGGAATAGATCACATCAATACTATCATAGCAATAGTTAACTTCATAATCTACAAGAGATCATGATCATAGCATAAACCAAGTACTAACACGGATGCACACACTGTCACCATTACATCGTGCAGGAGGAATAGAACTACTTTAATAACATTGCTAGAGTAGCACATAGATAAATTGTGATACAAACACATTGCAATCATAAAGAGATATAAATAAGCACCTCACTATGCCATTCAACAGTGAATAAGTATTCTGTGAAATATAGCCTAAGAGACCCACACGGTGCACACACTGTCACCTTTACACACGTGGGACAAGGAGTCTCCGGAGATCACATAAGTAAAACTCACTTGACTAGCATAATGACATCTAGATTACAAGCATCATCATATGAATCTCAATCATGTAAGGCGGCTCATGAGATTATTGTATTGAAGTACATAGGAGAGAGATGAACCACATAGCTACCGGTACAGCCCCGAGCCTCGATGGAGAACTACTCCCTCCTCATGGGAGCAGCAGCGGTGATGAAGATGGCGGTGGAGATGGCAGCGGTGTCGATGGAGAAGCCTTCCGGGGGCACTTCCCCGTTCCGGCAGCGTGCCGGAACAGAGACTCCTGTCCCCCAGATCTTGGCTTCGCGATGGCGGCGGCTCTGGAAGGTTTCTGTGGGTTTCGTCGAACGTATCAGGGTTTTCGATCCAGGAGCTTTATATAGGCGAAGAGGCGGCGCAGGAGGGTCGAAGGGGTGCCCACACCATAGGGTGGCGCGGGCCCCCCTGGCCGCGCCGCCATGTGGTTTGGTGGGCCTGTGCCCCCTCCCTGGTTGCTCTCGGGTGTTCTGGACGCTTCCGGTGAAAATAGGAACCTGGGCGTTGATTTCGTCCGATTCCGAGAATATTTCGTTACTAGGATTTCTGAAACCAAAAACAGCAGAAAACAGGAACTGGCACTTCGGCATCTTGTTAATAGGTTAGTTCCAGAAAATGCACGAATATGACATAAAGTGTGCATAAAACATGTAGATAACATCAATAATGTGGCATGGAACATAAGAAATTATCGATATGTCGGAGACGTATCAATAGCACAATTAGGAGAAGACGACCATCTAGCTACTGCTATGGACCCATGGTCCAGGGGTGAACTACTCACACATCAATCCGGAGGCGATCATGGCGATGAAGAGTCCTCCGGGAGATGATTCCCCTCTCCGGCAGGGTGCCGGAGGCGATCTCCTGAATCCCCCGAGATGGGATTGGCGGCGGCTGCGTCTCTGGAAGGTTTTCCGTATCGTGGCTCTCGGTACTGGGGGTTTCGCGACGGAGGCTTTAAGTAGGCGGAAGGGTAGGTCAGGGGGTGTCACGAGGGACCCACACGCTAGGGCCGCGCGGCCAAGGCCCAGGCCGCCCCGCCCTGTTGTGTGGCCGCCTCGTGGCCCCACTTCTTATCCTCTTTAGTCTTCTGGAAGCTTCGTGTGAAAATAGGACCCTGGGCGTTGATTTCGTCCAATTCCGAGAATATTTCCTTACTAGGATTTCTGAAACCAAAAACAGCAGAAAACAACAACTGGCTCTTCGGCATCTCGTCAATAGGTTAGTGCCGGAAAATGCATAATAACGACATATAATGTGTATAAAACATGTGAGTATCATCATAAAAGTAGCATGGAACATAAGAAATTATAGATACGTTTGGGACGTATCATGGCTTTTTCGTCTCGAAGATTTAGGTCAGGGACCTTTAAATAGGCGAAGAGGCGGAGTCGGAAGGCTGACGAGGCGGTGACACAATAGGGGGGCGCGGCCCAGGCCCTGGCCGCGCCGCCCTGGCGTGTGGTGGCCCTGTGGCCCCCCTCTGCTGGCTCTCGGGTGTTCTGGAAGCTTCGTGGAAAAATAGGATGCTGGGCATTGATTTCGTCCGATTCCGAGAATATTTCCTTACTAGGATTTCTGAAACCAAAAACAGCAGAAAACAGGAACTGGCCCTTCGGCATCTCGTCAATAGGTTAGTTCCGGAAAACGCATAATAATGACATATAATGTGTATAAAACATGTGAGTATCATCATAAAAGTAGCATGGAACATAAGAAATTATAGATACGTTTGAGACGTATCAAGCATCCCCAAGCTTAGTTCCTACTCGCCCTCGAGTAGGTAAATGATAACAATGATAATTTCTTAAGTGACATGCTACCAACATAATCTTGATCAACATTATTGTAAAGCATATGAGATGAATGCAGCGATTCGAAGCAATGATGAAGACAATGAGTAAACAACTGGATCATATAGCAAAGACTTTTCATGAATAGTACTTTCAAGACAAGCATCAATAAGACTTGCATAACAGTTAACTCATAAGCAATAAATTCTTAGTAGAAGGCATTGAAGCAACACAAAGGATGATTAAGTTTCAGCAATTGCTTTCAACTTGTAACATGTATATCTCATGGATAGTTGTCAACATAAAGTAATATAACAAGTGCAATAGGAAAACATGTAAGAATCAATGCACACAGTTTACACTAGTGTTTGCTTCTAAGATAGAAAGAATAGGTAAACTGACTCAACAATAAAGTAGAAGAATGGCCCTTCGCAGAGGGAAGCATGTATTGCTATATTTGTGCTAGAGCTTTTATTTTGAAAACATAAAGAGAGCATAAAAAGTAAAGTTTTGAGAGGTGTTTGTTGTTGTCAACGAATGGTAGTGGGTACTCTAACTACCTTATCAACCAGACTTTCAAGAGCGGCTCCCATGAAGGATGTTATCTCTACCAGCAAGGTAGATCATCCCTCTTCTCTTTTGTTTACACATGTACTTTAGTTTAGTTTTTTATTTATTTATCGATGACACTCCTCCCCACCTTTTCTTTCTCAAGCCATGGCTAACCGAATCCTCGGGTGCCTTCCAACAATCTCATACCATGGAGGAGTGTCTATTTGCACAATTAAGTTGCTTACTGATGAATCAGAGCAAAACATGTGAAGAGAATTATTAATGCAAGTTAATTAATTGGGGCTGGGAACCCCATTGCCAGCTCTTTTTGCAAAGTTATTGGATAAGCGGATGAAGCCACTAGTCCATTGTGAAAGTCTGTCAGAAGTAAATGACAAGATCGAAAGATAAAACACCACATACTTCCTCATGAGCTATAAAACATTGACACAAATAAGAGATAATAGCTTTTGAATTGTTTAAAGGTAGCACATGAAGTATTTGCTTGGAATGGCAGAGAAATACCATGTGGTAGGTAGGTATGGTGGACACAAATGGCATGGATTTTGGCTCAAGGATTTGGATGCACGAGAAGAATTCCCTCTCAATACAAGGCTAGGCTAGCAAGGTTGTTTGAAGCAAACTCAAGTATAAAACGGTGCAGCAAGACTCACATATGAACATATTGTAAGCATTATAAGACTTTACATCGTCTCCTTGTTGTTCAAACACCTTAACCAGAAAATATCTAGACTTAGAGAGACCAATCATGCAAACCAAATTTTAACAAGCTCTATGTAGTTCTTCATTAATAGGTGCAAAGTACATGATGCAAGAGCTTAAACATGATCTATATGAGCACAACAATTGCCAAGTATCAAATTATTCAAGACATTATACCAATTACCACATGTAGCATTTTCTATTTCCAACCATATAACAATTAACGAAGCAGTTTCAACCTTCGCCATGAACATTAAAAGCAACACTAAGAACACATGTGTTCATATGAACGAGCGGAGCGTGTCTCTCTCCCACACAAGCATGCTTTTATTCAAATATAAACAAAAATAAAAACAAACAGACGCTCCAAGTAAAGTACATAAGATGTGACCGAATAAAAATATAGTTTCAAGAGAAGAAACCTGATAAATTGTTGATGAAGAAGGGGATGCCTTGGGCATCCCCAAGCTTAGATGCTTGAGTCTTCTTGAAATATGCAGGGATAAACCACGGGGGCATCCCCAAGCTTAGACTTTTCACTCTTCTTGATCATAGTATATCATCCTCCTCTCTTGACCCTTGAAAACTTCCTCCACACCAAACTCGAAACAAACTCATTAGAGGGTTAGTGCATAATCAAAAATTTCACATGTTCAGAGGTGACACAATCATTCTTAACACTTCTGGACATTGCCCAAAGCTACTGGAAGTCAATGGAACAAAGAAATCCATCCCACACAGCAAAAGAGGCAATGCGAAATAAAAGGCAGAATCTGTCAAAACAGAACAGTCCGTAAAGACGAATTTTACAGGGGCACTTAACTTGCTCAGATGAAAATGCTCAAATTGAATTAAAGTTGCGTACATATCTGAGGATCACGCACGCAAATTTGCAGATTTTTCTGAGTTACCTACAGAGAATTCTGCCCAGATCCGTGACAGCAAGAAATCTGTTTCTGCGCAGTAATCCAAATCTAGTATGAACCCTACTATCAAAGACTTTACTTGGCACAACAATGCAATAAAATAAGATAAGGAGAGGTTGCTACAGTAGTAACAACTTCCAAGACTCAAAAACAAAATTGCTGTAGTAAAATAAACACATGGGTTATCTCCCAAGAAGTGCTTTCTTTATAGCCATTAAGATGGGCTCAGCAGTTTTAATGATGCACTCGCAATAAATAAGAGTTGAAGCAAAGGAGAGCATCAAAAAGCAAGTTCAAAACACATTTAAGTCTAACCCACTTCCTATGCATAGAAATCTTGAAAATAAACAAGTTCATGAAGAGCAAAGTAACAAGCATAGGAAGATAAAACCAGTGTAACTTCAAAAATTTCAGCATATAGAGAGGTGTTTTAGTAACATGAAAATTTCTACCACCATATTTTCCTCTCTCATAATAACTTTCAGAGGCATCATGAACAAACTCAACAATATAAGTATCACGTAAAGCATTCTTGTCATGAGCCACATGCATAAAATTATTACTCTCCACATAAGCATAATCAATTTTATTAGTTGTAGTGGGAGCAAATTCAACAAAGTAGCTATCATTATTATTCTCATCATCAAATATAGGAGGCATATTGTAATCATAATTAAACTTATCCTCCATAGTAGGCGGCACCAAAAGACCACTATCATTATAATCATCATAAATAGGAGGCATATCATAATCAACATAAATTTCTCCTCAATACCCGGAGGACTAAAGAGATCATTTTCATCAAAACCAACCTCCCCAAGCTTAAATTCTTCCATAGCATTATCAACAATGGTGTTCATAATAATAACATTGCTACTAGCATGCAAATAAGATTCCATAGGTTTTTTAATTTTCGCAGCAAACAATTCTATCTCAGGGAAAAGATTAAAAAGCTCACTGTTGCTTTCCATTATGCCTTACTAGTGTAAACAAGAAACAAAAAGATGCAATTGCAGGATCTAAAGGAAATAGCTTCGAGCACTTACAACGGCAACAGAAAATAACTTAGTTACCTGGGACCGGAGTGTGAGTGCCTTTTACCTTTCCTCCAAGAACGGCGCTTTAAAAGTGCTTGATGTCTACGTGTGCTTCTATTCTTGTAGACAGTGTTGGGCCTCCAAGAGCAGAGGTTTGTAGAACAGCAGCAAGTTTCCCTTAAGTGGATCACCCAAGGTTTATCGAACTCAGGGAGGAAGAGGTCAAAGATATCCCTCTCAAGCAACCCTGCAATCACGATACAAGAAGTCTCTTGTGTCCCCAACACACCTAATACACTTGTCAGATGTATAGGTGCACTAGTTCGGCGAAGAGATAGTGAAATACAAGTGGTATGAATGAATATGAGCAGTAGTAATGGCGCCAGAAAAATGCTTGCTGGCGTGCAGTTGATGGTAGTAATATTGCAGGAAGTAAACATGCAGTAGAACAGTAAACAAGCGGTGTTTGCAGTATTGGAAATAAGGCCTAGGGATCATACTTTCACTAGTGGACACTCTCAACATTGATCACATAATAAATAAGTTCTCTTCCTTTGTGATACATATACTCTTGTTTGATAATGAACACCATTCGTTGCGTAGGGCTACTAGAGCACCTCAATGCCGGAGTTAACAAGCTCCACAACATTCGATATTCATGTTTAAGTAACCTTAGAGCATAATAGATCTTTGCAATCTAAACCGAGTACTAACATAGCATACACACTGTCACCTTTACACTATGAAGGGGGAATAAATCACATCAATACTATCATAGTAATAATTAACTCCATAACCTACAAGAGATTATGATCATAACCTACGCCAAGTACTACACGATGCACACACTGTCACCATTACACCGTGAAGGAGGAATAGACTACTTTAATAACATCACAAGAGTAGCACATAGACTAATAGTGATACAAAGCTCATCATATGAATCTCAATCATGCAAAGCAATTCATGAGATCATTGTATTGGGGTACAGAGAGAGAGATTAACCACATAGCTACCGGTACAGCCCTTAGCCTCGATGGAGAACTACTCCCTCCTCATCATAGGAGACAGCAGCGGCGATGAAGATGGCGGTGGTGTCGATGGAGGAGCCTTCCGGGGGCACTTCCCCGTCCCGGCGGCGTGCTGGAACAGAGACTCCTGTCCCCCAGATCTTGGCTTCGCGATGGCGGAGGCTCTGGAAGGTTTCTCGTACCGTGGCTTTTTCGTCTCAAAGATTTAGGTCAGGGACCTTTAAATAGGCGAAGAGGCGGAGTCGGAAGGCTGACGAGGCGGTGACACAATAGGGGGGCGCGGCCCAGGCCCTGACCGCGCCGCCTTGGCGTGTGGTGGCCCTGTGGCCCCCCTCTGCTGGCTCTCGGGTGTTCTGGAAGCTTCGTGGAAAAATAGGATGCTGGGCATTGATTTCGTCCGATTCCGAGAATATTTCCTTACTAGGATTTCTGAAACCAAAAACAGCAGTAAAATGTGAACCTGCCCTTCGGCATCTCGTCAATAGGTTAGTTCCGGAAAACGCATAATAATGACATATAATGTGTATAAAACATGTGAGTATCATCATAAAAGTAGCATGGAACATAAGAAATTATAGATACGTTTGAGACGTATCAATCATGTAGGCATGTTTTCCATATATAGTCATACGTGCTCGCAATGAGAAACTTGCACAACATCTTTTGTCCTACCAGCCGGTGGCAGCCGGGCCTCAAGGGAAACTACTGGTAATTAAGGTACTCCTTTTAATAGAGCACCGGAGCAAAGCATTAACACTTGGTGAAAACATGTGATCATCATATCTAAGCCTTCCCCTCCAGTTATCCCAGTTGCTGTCACTCTGGGGCCTCGGATTCCGGACATAGACATGTGCAAACAACTTGTAGATACAATCTAAGCAATAATTATAGAGCTCAAATCTAAGATCATGCCACTCGTGCACTAGTGACAAGCATTAAACACAACAAGGTTGCAGCAACAATAACTTCACAAACTTATATAGATAGACTGATCATAATGTAACAATTCATCGGATCCCAACAAACACAACACCGATTACATCAGATGGATCTCAATCATGTAAGGCAGCTCATGAGATCATTGTATTGAAGTACATGGGAGAGAGAGTACCAACTAGCTACTGCTAGAACCCGTAGTCCATGGGGGAACTACTCACGGAGCATGATGGAGGCGGTGGCGTCGATGGAGAAGGCTTCCAGGGGTCAATCCCCGTCCCGGCAGGGTGCCGAAATAGGAACTTCTGACCCCCGAAACTACGTTTCGCGATGGCGGTGGCGCTCCTGGAGTCTTTCTGGAATATGATCTGTTGTTATAGGGTTTTCGCGTCGCGAGGGAATATATAGGCGAAGAGGCGGCGCGAGGGGGTGCCAGAGGGGCCCACCCCATAGCTGGGCGCGCCCCCCTCCTTGGCCGCGCCGCCAGGTGGTGTGGGGCCCCCTTGGCCCCTCTCCGTCTCTCCTTCGGTGTTCTGGGTCCGTCTCGGTAAAATAGGAGGTTCGGCTTTTGTTTCATCCAATTCCGAGAATATTGCCCGAACAGCTTTTCTGGAACCAAAAACAGCAGAAAACAGGAACTGGCACTTCGGCATCTTGTTAATAGGTTAGTCACGGAAAATGCATAAAAACATTATAAAGTGTGAGCAAAACATGTAGGTATTATCATAAAACTAGCATGGAACATCAGAAATTATAGATACGTTGGAGACGTATCAAGCATCCCCAAGCTTAGTTCCTACTCGCCCTCGAGTAGGTAAACGATAAAAAGAATAATTTCTGAAGTGACATGCTACCAACATAATCTTAATCATACTATTGTAAAGCATATGAGATGAATGAAGTGACTTAAGGCAATGATCTATAGTTTGCTAACAAATAGATAACATATAGCAAAAACTTTTCATGAATAGTACTTTCAAGACAAGCATCAAAAAGTATTGCATCACTACAAGAAAAGTTGCCATGGCCGACGAAGTTGAAGTCGCGCCGTGGTTGCTGGTGTACCATGGCCGACGATTTTGGGTCCCTCCGTGGTGCATGTCAAAACTTTTTTTTTTCTCGTTTTTGAGGCCACCTAGCCCGACGAAAGCGGCCAAAACGTCGCGTATGGTGGCCCGGGACGTGGTGCATCTCGAAATCTCGGGTTCGCCGGCCGAGTCAACGCAAATCCACACCGCCGAGGGGTGTAGGGCCCAGATGGCAGCCTCTCTGGCATTGTTATTTTTCTAGATCGCGCCATCTCGTTCAACGTTCTCCGATCGAGCCGTTTACGATGCAGGATCATGGGTCCTGCATGTCATCCTCTATGAACCAAAATTCTTTCTATTCTTGGATTTTTTTTGACCCCCTGATTTCTGGCTACTTCCTTTTTCTTTTGATCCCTTGCCGCCTTGGAAACGTTGAGACCGCTGCTGCTAAATGGGACCCGCATGTCATCCTCTATGTGCAATCAACTTTCTTTTCTTGGAGTTTTTTTTGGCACCTCATATTTGGTCACTTGCCTTTTTTTTCGATCCCCTGCCGCCTCTCAAACGGTGATACCGCTGCTGCTAAATGGGACCCGCATGTCATCCTCTATGTACTATAAAACTTTCTTTTCTTGGATTTTTTTTGGCACCTCATATTTGGTCACTTGCCTTTTTTTTTCGATCCCCTGCCGCCTCTCAAACGGTGATACCGCTGCTGCTAAATGGGACCCGCATGTCATCCTCTATGTACTATAAAACTTTCTTTTCTTGGATTTTTTTTGGCACCTCATATTTGGTCACTTGCCTTTTTCTTTCGATCCCCTGCCGCCTCTCAAACGGTGATACCGCTGCTGCTAAATGGGACCCGTATGTCATCCTCTATGGACTATAAAACTTTCTTTTCTTGAATTATTTTTGGCTCCTGATATTTGGTCACTTGCCTTTTTCTTTCGATCCTCGCCGCCTCTCAAATGCAGTGAGACCGCTGCTACTAAATGGGACCCGCATGTCATCCAATATGTGAAATCAACTTTCTTTTCTTGGAGTTTTTTTTGGCACCTCATATTTGGTCACTTGCCTTTTTCTTTCGATCTCATGCCACGTTTGAAACGTTGAGGAACCTCGTCGGCTCATGGGACCCGCATGTCATCCTCTATGTGCTATAAAAGTTTCGTTTGTTGTATTTTTTTTCACCCTCTGATTTTTTGGCTTGCCTTTTTCTTTTGATCCCCGCCCCCTCAGAAACGTGGAGTAAGCTGGTGGCTCAAGGGACCCGCATGTCATCCTCTATGTCCATCAACTTTCTTTTCTTGGATTTTTTTTCACCCCCTAATTACTAGCTACTTTCTTTTTCTTTTGATCTCAAGCCGCATTACAAACATTGAGACCGCTGCTGCAAAATGGGACCCACATGTCATCCTCTATGTACAATAAATCTTGGATTATTTTTGGCTCCTGATATTTGGTCACTTGCCTTTTTCTTTCGATCTCATGCCACCTTTGAAACGTTGAGTAAGCTGCTGGCTCATGGGTCCCGCATGTCATCCTCTACGAACAATAAAAGTTTCCTTTCTTGGAGTTATTTTTGACCCCTAATTTCTGGCTATTTGCCTTTTTCTTTTGATCCCCTGCCCCCTTTGAAACGATGAGGACGCTGTTGGTAGGTCGGTCCCACATGTCATCCTCTATGAACAATAAAAGTTTCCTTTGGTGGATTTATTTTTGACCCCTAATTAATTTCTGGCTATTTCCTTTTTTTCTTTTGATCCCCTGCCGCCTTGGAATTGTTGAGAATGCTGCTGCCTCATTTTTCTTTTGGTCCTGTGCCACCTTGGAAACGTTGAGACCACTGCTACAAAATGGGACCCGCATGTCATCCTCTATGTACAATAAAGTTTCTTTTCTTGGATTATTTTTGGCTCCTGATATTATGTCACTTGGCTTTTTCTTTCGATCTCATGCCGACTTTGAAACGTTGAGGATGTCACGCCTCATGGGTCCCGCATGTCATCCTCTCAGAACGATAAATGTTTTCTTTTCTTGTATTTTTTTACCAACTGATTTTTGGCTTTTTTATTTATTTTCGATCCCCTGCCGCCTTTGAAACGTTGACGACGCTGCTGGCTCATGGGTCCCCGATGTCAGCCTCCCCGTACAAGAAACATGTGATATTTTATTTTGCAGACAATAAACGTTGTATTTCGCTCTGAGCTATTGCAAACGGATAAATTAAATCTTTATATCTACATAAACAAACTTATATGTTGAATCTCCTTGTTTTTTGTTTTTGCGAAGCATAGGACTTTCCTGTTTTTTTTTTTTGAGAAAAATCCGACCTTTCCTGTTTTGGAGTGGGCTGAAATTGTACGAGTCAAAAGGCCCAAAGATAGTTCGAAGGCCCGTATGTCCGTGATACATGCCCAATTGAAATCTTTCTTTTCTTGGATTTTTTTTCACACCCCGATTTCTCGGCTACTTCATTTTTCTTTCGGTCCCGTGCCGCCTTGGAAGCGTTGAGACCGCTGCTACAAAATGGGACCCGCATGTCATCCTCTATGTACAATAAAGTTTCTTTTCTTGGATTATTTTTGGCTCCTGATATTATGTCACTTGCCTTTTTCTTTCAATCTCATGCCGACTTTGAAACGTTGAGGAAGCTGCTGGCTCATGGGTCCCGCATGTCATCCTCTATGAACAATAAAAGTTTCCTTTGTTGGATTTATTTTTTCCCCTAATTTCTCGCTATTTGCCTTTTTCTTTTGATCCTCGCCCCTTTGAAACGATGACGACGCAGGTGGCAAGTCGGTCCCACATGTCATCCTCTATGAACAATAAAAGTTTCCTTTGATGGATTTATTTTTGACCCTAATTAATTTCTCGCTATTTCCTTTTTCTTTTGATCCCCCGCCGCCTTGAAATAGTTGAGGATGCCGCTGCCTCATGGGTCCCGCATGTCATCCTCTCGTAAAGGTAAATGTTTCTTTTCTTGAATTTGTTTACCAACTGATTTTTGGCTTATTTTTTCTTTCGATCTCCCGCCACCTTTAAAACGTTGACGACGCTCGCTGGCTCATGGGTCCCCAATGTCAGCCTCCCCATACCGCAAATCCTCTTCTCGCAAAGGTTGTATTTCTAGATAGATAAGGTGGATTCGAATCTGCCATGGTTCAGCAGCTCGGGTAAGCCTTCTTGCACCGATTAATGGAAGTAGTGTATAGCAAGGTCAAGACATGTGGCTCGGTGTAATGAATCTATTTGAATCATGTTGTGGGTTCAATCTGATAGTTCTCTAACAGGTCAGCCAAAATAGAAATTAAGTTTTTTTCTAAAACGGAAATGCAAATTAAGATGAACACAAACATTAGTTATCATAATAGCTGATCATACATACTTGCTAAGAGCAAAAGCTTGCCAGAGTTTTACCACCCATACAATTAATTAGCAGTTCAGATAAGATAACCTTATATAAGTATAACTACAAATGCATTTGCTAAGGGCTCATGGGGCAACAGAACTAGACAATCGCGAACTTTATGACCAGCATGTCACAGCGGCATCGAAAGATCTTGACCTTCAACTTTGATCCAATGCGAAGTTTGGCACCGTCAATGAACTTTTTCCACCTGGAAGTAACAGCCAAGCGGCCATCTGTGGGACTGACGGAGTACCGTCCCTCCACGGTGAGACCTTCACTCTCCATGACGAGGGATATCTTGCCCCTTCGGCCAGCATTGAGATCCTTGGAGATACTTTTAGGCAATTTCTGATTTAAAGCAAGAGATACCACCAAAAATTAGTCAATGGCACCAATGCACTGAACCATGTGAGACTTTGAGCAGAGAAGACATCAAGATAAGAGCAAGTTATGTTGTCATATACTCACGAACATAGCCTTCGTGATGCGTCCTGGTCACCACACGGGTGGCCACGGCAATGAGCCGAGACCTCGGTGATCCTGGGGCAGTGTGCAGAGCCTGGGCTGGTACACGAGCCGGTGCTGATGCAGGAGACTGGGCAGGTGCAGAACGGTGCCTCTAGAGGAACCGGTGCGATGCAGGAGATCGTTGGCGGTGCAGAACGGTGCAGCTAGAGGAACCAAAGGTCGATGCAGAGCCCGTCTGGGCGTGTAGTATATGGGGCCTCTACAGAACCAATGCCGATGTAGGGGACTGCTGGGTAGATGCACTAAATGGAGCTGAGTACAGAACCGTGCCGATGCGAGAGAGTGGGAAGCCGGTGCGTGCCGGTGTGGTTGCCCTTTGTGACATCCGCTCATGTTCCATCGTGGATCTCGCAGCTTTGATCATGTTAAACCCGGCAAGCTAGAACAGAGGGAATGGTTTAGAACAACTGCTCGTAACAGTTATCAAAAGATATGAGTAGAAAAAAGTTACATATTATATATTTGGAAGTGTCTCCAACTACGTAGCGATTACGTATATCTGCCCGTTTGAGTTTCGATCCTCACTCGTCGCCCTTCTTCGCACCGTAGTCAAAAGCAAACTTTCTCCAATCATGTCCATACAAATATGTGATGGCCTGCGTCTTGTAGACATACACCTCATAGACCGTGTAGGTGTTCATCAATTTGCCATTGCCATGCATAGTGAAAGACCCTTCATGCGGACACATCTGGTTAATCATTGGACGAAGTTCACAAGGTACAACTGCATGTGAAAATTGATACAAATGTAAGAAGCAGGAAGACTAAAAACAAGACTTTACTATATGCCAATTCATGCTAAACCACCGAGAATACATACCCGTAACTCGTGAAGGAGCTACTAGAAAGGTAAATAGATCCATAGGAGGTGTTATATGCGGGGTATGTACATGGGCCCGCCATATTCCCGCAAGCTCGGCATTGGGATGGTGAAGGAAACATGGGAGGTACTACCGGTGCGTAGCGCTGAATGTAAGTGGAAGAATTAGGTTGTGTAAAGTGCATAGTTCAGAGCAATGCAAATGTTGACAAGCGAGTGCATAACACTATGTTACAAACTGAACAATGAAAAATTAGTGTATGATGAATATAAGCATGCTAATTTGGTGTTTCCGAATTCCAAAAAGCATTAGACAGAGCGGTGATAATATCAGACATAAATCATGGCATGTATATGTGGCTTAAGAAAATATACCCGAACCCTTGGATGGTTACGGCCCGGCTGGTCCTTGGACTTGAGCTTATATAAGCATCCGTAAGGTGGGGCCGACAAGAACTTGGTGGCAGCCTCTGCAGATGCCTCATCGCAGCAGCTTGCAATCCTTTTGACCAATGAAGGGTTAGCGATTTCATGCATAAGAAAATTGAAGAGCAACAGACATCAGCAGTGATATATAAAATGAATCTATGAGACACTGATGCATATAGTGCTGGATGTAAGTGTAAGAATAGGTGTGTGTGTTTCTGAACTATTGGTAAGCATTAGACAAAGCCGGCAATAAACAGACAAAAATCAAATCATGTATGAGGATTAAGAAAATATACCTTCTTGAAAAGGGTACCACCCAGTGGCCCGTGGCCTTGTGCTTGAGGAGGTTTTCGAGAAGATGGTGGCGGCACTGTCGTCTTCACAAGCAGCCTCATCAGATCATTTTTTATCCATTTGAGTAGAGGCACGTAAGTTTCATCCTCGCATATGAATAGCAACAGAACTCATCATTGATATTTAATAAATCTATGAGATAGACCGATGCAAATAGTGCGGGTGTAAGTGGAAGAATAGGGTTGTGCATAGAGAACAATCGACAACAATGCAAATGATTACAAAAGAAGCCAATGGAAATCAACAGCTTTATATACCGGATGAGACAGATCAAAAGTGAAAAATTAGTGTATGATGATTGTAAGCAAACGCAGTGTTTCTGAACTTTTGGTAAGCATTAGACAAAGCCAACAGTAATTAAACAGATAATAATGAAATCATGTATGTGGATTAAGAAAATATACCAGATTCATTAAAAGGTCACCACCCAGATGGCCCATGGCCTCGTGCTTGTAGAGGTTTTCGGAAGATGGTGCCGGCACCATCGTCCTCACAGCAGCCTCATTAGCCTCATTTTGCATCCACTTGAGTAAAGGCGCAGCGAGCCAGCTCGCATAAGAATGGGAACAGATCTCAGCAGTGATATTGAATGACTCTGAGACAGACTAATGCATATAGTGCTGGATGTAAGTGGAAGGGTATGGCCGTGTATGGACAACAATTCACAACAATGCAAGGATGTGTTCGGTTCAAACAAGCAGTGGAATGGAATGGAATGGTTCCATTTCAGAGGAATGGAATGGTTAAATTTTTGTTCGGTTGGGATAAATGGAGAGCAGAAGAGATCGAGGTTAAACTAACCATTTGTCTCAAAATTGTAATTAACAATTGCAAATGACATTTTAATCTCAAAGTCGTAATTAACAACGCCTAATGGTGCTCTTTTAATCTAAAACTCGTAATTAACATCATTTTTTGTTGGGTTAGGGGAACTAGAGTAGATGAACATTACTGTATGATGATTGTAAGCAAACGAATTTGGTGTTTCTAAACTTTTGGCTTCGAGATCTTATGGGTTTCAACTCTAGCCTACCCCAACTTGTTTGGGACTGAAAGGCTTGGTTGTTGTTGTTGTTGTTGTTGTAAACTTTTGGCAAGCATAGAAAAAACCGACAATAAACAGAGAAAAATCAAGGCATGTTTTGTGGATTAAGAAAATATACCATATTCATTAAAAGATCACCACCACCGGCGCGTGGCCTTGTGCTTGTAGAGGCATTTAGAAGATGGGGGCGGCATCAACATACCGGCAGCATGATCACCAGCTTTGATCTTCCTTTTGAGTAAAGGCCCTAAAGTTTTAGTCTGCATATGAATAGCAAAACAAAAGGCAGACCTCAGCAGTGATATTGAATTACTGTATGAGATAGACTGATGCATATAGTGGATGCTCTTAGCCTTTTGCAGTGTGAACACTAGCTATGGACAGACAAAAAACTAGTTAACTCAGCTTTGTCTAGATATGAATGTACTACCACCATCCAAAAGCTTAAGCCTTATTTATTTTTGAGAAATCAAAACAAGCAAAGTTTGACCAAAATTTTAGAATATTCTATCAACAAATATAATACTGTGTAGATACCGTAGGAAAATATATTTTATTATCTATTTAATGATATTAATTTTGTATTTTGCATGTTACTGATTTTGGTAAAGCTTAGTCAAACATGGTATAGTTTGACTTTCTAAAAATAATATAAGCCCAAAGCTTTGGGATGGAGGCGATAGTATCTAGAGCTAAAACACATCTAGATACATCCGTATCTACAGATAGTTGAGTCAATTAATTTGGATCCGAGGGAGTATCATATTCAGACTACATCATGGTAAGTTGGTTAAAAAAATTACCCCTGGCGGTCCCTCGCCCTCGGCAAAGGCATTTCGCTTCTTGTCTTGCAGATCGGGCCATGCTCTGCAGCAGGTGGGCGCTATTCTCGTTCCCCACAGCCTCAAAGACGGAACCCGGAGGTACCAACTGATACAGAGAATATAGAGCATGGTGTCACAGAGGCTTTACGCACAAACACCTGAAGACATGTGCTACTTTAAGCATATTCCAGAACAGGAACAGATTGAGGATGCAGAGAGACACTTAAAAGGTAAAGAGTGGATAAGCAAACGGAGTACCTACTTCGCGGGGCTGGGGACGCAGCTCAGGCTCAGCCAACTGCCCACATGCGTGGTGGCCTTACGCTCCATTGCCCCCACCGCCGAGGTCTTACCTTTCCTGTACAAGCTGACAAAAGATACAAGAGGATCAGCAGAAACTACAAAGGTTGCAAATGTCGACAAATAAAGGAAGAACACCCCAATCCAAGCAAAGGTAGCCCCCACCCCCACCCCCATCAATCACTCCCAGCTCGAGGGTGACCAGAAAGACACCCCTTCGCCCAGAATAGGAAAGAGATGCGCAAGATATCGAGGAGAGGAAAAAAGAACCGATCTCGAGAAAGGAAAGAACATTACTACTCCTACCTAATCCGCTTGGTCTAGATGCAGCTTGCCCCTCCAAGCTGGATGCCTGGACGGTGGAGGCGAAAGGAGGGGATCGAGCTAGCGGCTTGCATCCGTCGGCAATCGGCACTCGATCGGGAGAGAAGGGGTGCTACATAAAGGGGAGGGGTAACATATTTTATTACACAGTGAACTTACTGATGTGACTAGTCATTACATGTCTCACTGAAACTAGGGCCCATAGCGTGGCACCCCAAATTCACTTTAAGCTGCCCGGCGGGACGCATTGGCGCGTCAAGAAACCCCCGAATTGTAGCGGGGAAATGAAACATTTCACAAAAATTCGAAATTCAAGCACACCGCCACGCGCCAAGCATGCGGCTGTTCCTTCCTCTTCCTCGGTTCCTCCTCCCCTATCCGAAAAACCCCAAATCCCAAGCTCAAACCAAAAAAAAAAACAAATCCCCTGACCGCCATGCATGTCCTCGTTAACCCGCTGGAGATCGTTCCCGGACGATGCGGACCCCCCGCCCTGAGATCCAGAATTCCGTCCACCTCGAGGCACCGCGTGCTGTCTCGCAGCAACGGCTTGAGGGCGCTGAAGAGGAAGTTCCGCCGGAAAGTGCTCATGGCAACCGTGCAAGCTCACCGGCGTGCTGCATCCCGAGAGGAACTGGTCAAAGCTTTGCTATTCGCCACACACAAAAAATTGCGGGCCAAGATCTGGTCCAAGCTTCGTCGATGGCTTGCCGCGAGAGGCTTGGAGTCCAGAGTCAATAAACTAGCTGCTCGAGGACTGGGCGGTTTACACGGATTCATATTAACTGACTCAAGTTTGTTAGTCTAGTTAACAAATGCATCTAGATACATCCATATCTAGACAGAATTTTGTCAATTAATATGAATCAGAGGGGAGTACCTGAAAGTGTTTCATGCTACCAACTAATGCGCTGGCAGGAATCGCTGTAGAAGTAATTGTGCTACTACTCATACGATGAACTGATTGTGTGGGTGTCGAATTTTGCAACGCGATCATCCACTGAATGCTTAATCTAGCGCCAAAGGCGTACAAATCATAACATACTACAACACCAGAACATAAGAGTACGAATCATAAAGTAGCTCAACATTTTGCATCAGGGCTGGGTGGTCCTGAGACTACCGGGACGCCCCTGATGATCTCCGGGTGTGCATCCTCTTCAACGCAAAGCTGTGTACTCGGTCCACGGCCTCCTTCTGTAGGCTGGATAATCTCAGGTGCAGGACCTTCGTCTATGAGAGGCTCGTCATCAGTACCATCCACAGGTGCATCAGGGCTGGGTGGTCTTGAGACTACCCGGACGCCCCTGATGATCTCCGGGCGTGCATCCACTTCAACGCAAAGCTGTGTACTCGGTCCACGGCCTCCTTCTGTAGGCTGGATAATTGATACGTCTCCGACGTATCGATAATTTCTTATGTTCCATGCCACATTATTGATGTTATCTACATGTTTTATGCACACTTTATGTCATATTCGTGCATTTTCTGGAACTAACCTATTAACAAGATGCCGAAGTGCCAGTTGCTGTTTTCTGCTGTTTTTGGTTTCAGAAATCCTAGTAAGGAAATATTCTCGGAATTGGACGAAATCAAAGCCCAGGGGCCTATTTTTACACGAAGCTTCCAGAAGTCCGAAGATGAGACGAAGAGGGGCCACGGGGTGGCCAAACCCTAGGCGGCGCGGCCACCCCCTGGCCGCGCCGGCCTATGGTTTGGGCCCCCGTGCCGCCTCTTGACCTACCCTTCCGCCTACTTAAAGCCTCCGTGACGAAACCCCAGCATGCGAGAGCCACGATACGGAAAACCTTCCAGAGACGCCGCCAACGCCGATCCCATCTCGGGGATCCAGAGATCGCCTCCGCACTGCCGGAGAGGGGAATCATCTCCCGGAGGACTCTACGCCGCCATGGTCGCCTCCGGTGTGATGAGTGAGTAGTCTACCCCTGGACTATGGGTCCATAGCAGTAGCTAGATGGTTGTCTTCTCCCCATTGTGCTATCATTGTCGGATCTTGTGAGCTGCCTAACATGATCAAGATCATCTATCTGTAATTCTATATGTTGCGTTTGTTGGGATCCGATGAATAGAGAATACTTGTTATGTTGATTATCAAAGTTATATCTACGTGTTGTTTATGATCTTGCATGCTTTCCGTTACTAGTAGATGCTCTGGCCAAGTAGATGCTTGTAACTCCAAGAGGGAGTACTTATGCTCGATACTGGGTTCAGGCCCGCAGTGACACCTGCGACAGTTAAAGAAAGTTCTAAGGTTGTGTTGTGCTGTTGCCACTAGGGATAACACATTGAAGCTATGTCTAAGGATGTAGTTGTTGATTACATTACGCACCATACTTAATGCAATTGTCTGTTGCTTTGCAACTTAATACTGGAGGGGGTTCGGATGATAACCTGAAGGTGGACTTTTTAGGCATAGATGCAGTTGGATGGCGGTCTATGTACTTTGTCGTAATGCCCAATTAAATCTCACTATACTCATCATGATATGTATGTGCATGGTCATGCTCTCTTTATTTGTCAATTGCCCAACTGTAATTTGTTCACCCAACATGCTGTTTGTCTTATGGGAGAGACACCTCTAGTGAACTGTGGACCCCGGTCCAATTCTCTTTACTGAAATACAATCCACTGCAATACTTGTTCTACTGTTTTCTGCAAACAATCATCTTCCACACAATACGGTTAATCCTTTGTTACAGCAAGCCGGTGAGATTGACAACCTCACTGTTTCGTTGGGGCAAAGTACTTTGGTTGTGTTGTGCAGGTTCCACGTTGGCGCCGGAATCCCTGGTGTTGCGCCGCACTACATCCCGCCGCCATCAACCTTCAACGTGCTTCTTGGCTCCTCCTGGTTCGATAAACCTTGGTTTCTTTCTGAGGGAAAACTTGCTGCTGTGCGCATCATACCTTCCTCTTGGGGTTCCCAACGAACGTGTGAGTTACACGCCATCAATAATCTCAGGTGCAGGACCTTCGTCTATGAAAGGCTCGTCATCAGTACCATCCACAGGTGCATCAAACTGAGATTCATCTTCAAATCTCCCATCAAACTGAGAGACCTCTTCAACTCTATGCTTCTGCAATTAGTACATCAACCGATTAGACAAGCATCTAAGGGATGCAACCTGAACAAATGCCGTTTTACATATTTACCTTCTCATCTGGCACATCACATGTCCCAGAGCTGAAACCCGTTTCCTGAAGCAAGCGCTTTTTCTCTCCTTCCCGTCCATCCATCTGCAACAAGTTAAATTTGAGTACAGAACCTTGCACAACAATGCAAACTATTGATTGAAACAGCGGCAACATCAATATAAATAATTAACTACATATGCCAGCACACATACAGTGTGAGCAAGATCTGCTTCTCCTGCTAAAGGATCATTATATGGTTCACCATGCTAAACCCGCCTAACATATGTGCGGTCCATCCCAAAAATGTGTAAATGATCTGCCACTACAGGGCCCCTTCCGGGGGGGCCCGAGCCATCAGTGAGATACCACTCTGGAAGAGCTCGGATTCTAACCTTGTGTCAGACCCGCGGGCCAAGGGACGTGAGGCCTCTTCTCACCATTCATACATGTGCAGCGCGGGCAATACACGTCCAGGTTGTGACCTTCATGAGCTCTAATAAACCCCATAAAGGGTTGAACACCATTTATATATGAAGGGGAACATAAGTGTCCATGCAGTATCCAAGTTCTGTCCATCTGTTTAATTATGAGATACAGTGGTTGGTGATTAATTTAAGGCAAAGTAGGAAATGTATATCCATCGAGTACAAAACTATACTACATGATTATGCATTTCAGCAATCATGTCGAGTACAAAACAAAAAATGCCCATCGACATTTTAGCAAACAGATCGTGTACAAAACTCTGCCATGGCATTTCAGCAAATTAACGGATCGAGTGCAGAACTGACTCTATATGCCCACACAAATGAACAAATTGATCGATGACAAATCGAGCGGAAAACTATAAAGTGCCAATTAGTTCGAGCATACTGACGAATTTTTTTAGCAGCATCAAGAAAATATAAATCGTTAGGCCGTCTTGCCCGATACATGATTGAGCTAGAGATAGCAGCCCTACCGTGGATCAACTTGACCGCCGGTGCGTCTCGAGAAGAACGACGGGGAGGGGAAGCTTCTTCTTCGCACGGACGGGACGGGGAGGGGAAGCTCTTCGCACGGACGGGGATAAGTTGTCTAGGGGTGGGTGGGGGGTCATGCGGCCGGGCCGCCGGGGTGATAATTAAGGTCGGTAGGTGGCGTTTAATGGAGTTGCGTGTGTAATTTGCCGTGCACAAGGTTGAGGAATAGGCGGTTCCCTTTGCCGCGCGCACAATTCAAACTATCCCGCCCATGTAGTTTAAATTCGCCATATTTTCGTTAAATTGACATAAAGTCATGTGAGTGGGGGAAAATTAGCAAAGTTGCTTGAAAAATAGTAAAACTCTGGAATTATCCTTTAAATATGCTCTACTTCGTGTGGAAATCGGGGTGTGGAAGCATGTTGAGCTGTTTTATTTGTACTTTCTTCATTAAAACTCCCATTTTATGCACTTTGGATGGAAAGAAATCATTTGTACATAAATTTTGACAACGCCATTTGCAAACACTAATTGTTTTACATGCCAAGATGCACCCATCCACCAAATATATATGGGGCAAAAGTTTATCACAATCTAGCAGATATGCACAATTAGTGAGGGACCCCTTTTGATTTTGTGCAATTTCCACTAATTAGGTAGAGAGAAGAGGTTAATTAATTAGGCCATGTTAGGGGTTATGTGTTTTAGATTAGGTTGTGTGGATTCAAATACAACTTCTTTATTTGTGTGCTATGATTAATCAAAACTAGATTGATCGACTGCGCACACATTATTAGAGGCGCATGCCTTTGCGCACAAAGTGCATGTGTGTGTTGTTGGCCACCAATTAACGAGAGAGAGAGAGAGAGACAGAGAGAGAGGTAGAGAGAGATCTACATACGAGAGAGCGATTGAAATCCCCAAATTAAACACATATATATATATGCATGGCACATTTAATTTAATTAGAGGACCGCGAGCTAAGGCACCCCTGGCCTGCTTGATGCACAATTAAGTGTCATTGGCCTATATATAGGGTTTAATTAGGGTTTAGGGTTTAGGGTTAGGAGGTTAGGGTTTAGGGTCTAGGGTCTAGGGTTTAATGTTTATGGTGTTTAGGGGTTTAGGGATTAGGGATTAGGGTTTATTTAATTAGGGTTTAAGGTTTAAGGATCATCGATCGAGTGCGCACACACACATTATTAGAGGCACACGCGCCTTTGCGCATAAAGTCCATGTGTATATGTGTGTGTTTTTTTGGCCAACAACGATATATAGATGATCGAGAGAGAGAGAGAGATTGAAATCCCCAAGAATATGTTCAAATATACCATGCATGCACACTAATTATATATATATTATGAGGAAACTTAATCAAATGTGTTTTCATTCGAGAGAACTTGTCAAAATTCAAGTTAATTAATTTATCATCGATAATTATATAATTAATTAATGAATCTCAGGGAGATGTTATACAACATATGATCGATATAGGCCATGTCGTATATATTAATTGGTGTTAATCTACCGTTTAATTTGCTAGCTAGCTGCTATATATAGATCGAGCATGTTTTTATTAGATCGGGTTATAGCTAGCTAGCTAGTATAGTTTAGGGTTATGTGTTTTAATGAACTAGGGTTTGATTAGCTAGGGGTTAGTTATATATATGGTTTAGGGTTAATGCATGGCACATTTAATTTAACTAGAGACCGCGAGCTAGGCACCCCTGGCCTGCTTGATGCACAATTAAGTGTCGTTGGCCTATATATAGGGTTTAATTAGGGTTTAGGGTTAGCTAGGGTTTAGGGTTTAGGGTTTAGTGTTTAGGGTGTTTAGCTAGGGTCTAGGGTTTAGTTTAGGGTGTTTAGGGTCTAGGGTTTAGGGTGTTTAGGGTTTAGGGTTTAGGGTTTAGTGTTTACGGTGTTTAGGGTCTAGGGTTTAGGGTTTAGTGTTTAGGGTGTTTAGGGTCTAGGGTTTAGTGTTTAGGGTGTTTAGGGTTTAGGGGAGTTTTAGGGTTGTTTAAGGTTTAGGGATCATCGATCGAGTGCGCACACACATTATTAGAGGCACCCCGCGCCTTTGCGCATAAAGTGCATGCGTATATATGTACGTGTGTGTTTTTTGCCACCAACAACGATATATAGATGATCGAGAGAGAGAGATTGAAATCCCCTAGAATATGTTCAAATATATATTAAAATTGATATAGGCCATGTATATTTTAATTGGTGTTAATCTATGGTTTGCTAGCTAGCTGCTATATATAGAGCATGTTTTTATTAGATCGGGTTATAGCTAGCTAGTACAGTTTAGGGTTATGTGTTTTAATTAAGTAGGGTTGATTAGCTAGGGTTAGTTACATATATATGGTTTAGGGTTAATGCATGGCACATTTAATTTAATTAGAGGACCGCGAGGCACCCCCTGGCCTGCTCGATGCACAATTAAGTGTCGTTGGCCTATACATAGGGTTTAATTAGGGTTTAGGGTTAGCTAGGGTTTAGGGTTAGGGTTAGGGTTAGGGTTAGGGTTAGGGTTTAGGGTCTAGGGTGGTTTAGGGTCTAGGGTTTAGGGTTTAGGGTTAGCTAGGGTTTAGGGTTAGGGTTAGGGTTAGGGTTAGGGTTTAGGGTCTAGGGTTTAGGGTTTAGTGTTTAGGGTGTTTAGGGTTTAGGGATTAGGGATTATTAGGGATTAGGGATTTAAGGTTTTAGGGGTTGTTTAAGGTTTAGGGATCATCGATCGAGTGCGCACACACATTATTAGAGGCACCCGCGCGCGCCTTTACGCATAAAGTGCATGCGTATATATGTGTGTTTTTTGGGCCACCAACGATATATAGATGATCGAGAGAGAGAGATCGAGACTGAAATCCCCAAGAATATATATGTTCAAATATACATTAAAATATATGCACGAATGCATTGTAGGCCATGCATGCACACTAATTATATATATATTATGAGGCAACTTAATCAAATGTGTTTTCATTCGAGAGAACTTGTCAAAATTCAAGTTAATTAATTTATCACGATAATTATATAATTAATTAATGAATCTCAGGGATATGTTATACAACATGATCGATATAGGCCATGTATATTTTAATTGGTGTTAATCTACGGTTTGCTAGCTAGCTGCTACATATAGAGCATGTTTTTATTAGATCGGGTTATAGCTAGCTAGTATAGTTTAGGGTTATGTGTTTTAATTAAGTAGGGTTGATTAGCTAGCTAGGGTTAGTTACATATATATGGTTTAGGGTTAATGCATGGCACATTTAATTTAATTAGAGGACCGCGAGGCACCCCCTGGCCTGCTCGATGCACGTACAATTAAGTGTCGTTGGCCTATACATAGGGTTTAATTAGGGTTTTAGGGTTAGCTAGGGTTTAGGGTTAGGGTTAGGGTTAGGGTTAGGGTTTAGGGTCTAGGGTTTAGGGTCTAGGGTTTAGGGTTAGCTAGGGTTTAGGGTTAGGGTTAGGGTTAGGGTTAGGGTTAGGGTTTAGGGTTTAGGGTTTAGTGTTTAGGGTGTTTAGGGTTTAGGGATTAGGGATTATTAGGGATTAGGGATTTAAGGTTTTAGGGGTTGCTTAAGGTTTAGGGATCATCGATCGAGTGCGCACACACATTATTAGAGGCACCACAAGCGCCTTTACGCATAAAGTGCATGCGTATATATGTGTGTTTTTTGGGCCACCAACGATATATAGATGATCGAGAGAGAGAGATCGAGATTGAAATCCCCAAGAATATATATGTTCAAATATACATTAAAATATATGCACGAATGCATTGTAGGCCATGCATGCACACTAATTATATATATATATTATGAGGCAACTTAATCAAATGTGTTTTCATTCGAGAGAACTTGTCAAAATTCAAGTTAATTAATTTATCACGATAATTATATAATTAATTAATGAATCTCAGGGATATGTTATACAACATGATCGATATAGGCCATGTATATTTTAATTGGTGTTAATCTACGGTTTGCTAGCTAGCTGCTATATATAGAGCATGTTTTTATTAGATCGGGTTATATCTAGTATAGTTTAGGGTTATGTGTTTTAATTAAGTAGGGTTGATTAGCTAGGGTTAGTTACATATATATGGTTTAGGGTTAATGCATGGCGCATTTAATTAATTTAATTAGAGGACCGCGAGGCACCCCTGGGCTGCTCGATGCACAATTAAGTGTCGTTGGCCTATACATAGGGTTTAATTAGGGTTTAGGGTTAGCTAGGGCAGATGGTTAGGGTTAGGGTTAGGGTTAGGGTTTAGGGTCTAGGGTCTAGGGTTTAGTGTTTAGGGTGTTTAGGGTTTAGGGATTAGGGATTTAGGGTTTTAGGGTTGTTTAAGGTTTAGGGATCATCGATCGAGTGCGCACACACATTATTAGATCGAGGCACCCGCGCCTTTACGCATAAAGTGCATGCGTATATATGTGTGTTTTTTGGGCCAAGAACGATATATAGATGATCGAGAGAGAGATTGAAATCCCCAAGAATATGTTCAAATATACATTAAAATATATGCACGAATGCATTGTAGGCCATGCATACACACTAATTATATATATATTATGAGGCAACTTAATCAAATGTGTTTTCATTCGAGAGAACTTGTCAAAATTCAAGTTAATTAATTTATCACGATAATTATATAATTAGTTAATGAATCTCAGGGATATGTTATACAACATGATCGATATAGGCCATGTATATTTTAATTGGTGTTAATCTACGGTTTGCTAGCTAGCTGCTATATATAGAGCATGTTTTTATTAGATCGGGTTATAGCTAGCTAGTATAGTTTAGGGTTATGTGTTTTAATTAAGTAGGGTTGATTAGCTAGGGTTAGTTACATATATATGGTTTAGGGTTAATGCATGGCACATTTAATTTAATTAGAGGACCGCGAGGCACCCCTGGCCTGCTCGATGCACAATTAAGTGTCGTTGGCCTATACATAGGGTTTAATTAGGGTTTAGGGTTAGCTAGGGTTTAGGGTTAGGGTTAGGGTTAGGGTCTAGGGTTTAGGGTTTAGTGTTTAGGGTGTTTAGGTTTAGGGATTAGGGATTAGAGATTTAAGGTTTTAGGGTTATTTAAGGTTTAGGGATCATCGATCGAGTGCGCACACACATTATTAGAGGCACCCGCGCCTTTACGCATAAATTGCATGCATATATATGTGTGTTTTTTGGCCACCAACGATATATAGATGATCGAGAGAGAGAGATTGAAATCCCCAAGAATATGTTCAAATATACATTAAAATATATGCACGAATGCATGGTAGGCCATGCATGCACACTAATTATATATATATATATTATGAGGCAACTTAATCAAATGTGTTTTCATTCGAGAGAACTTGTCAAAATTAGAGTTAATTAATTTATCACGATAATTATATAATTAATTAATGAATCTCAGGGATATGTTATACAACATGATCGATATAGGCCATGTATATATTAATTGGTGTTAATCTAAGGTTTGCTAGCTAGCTGCTATATATAGAGCATGTTTTTATTAGATCGGGTTATAGCTAGTATACTTTAGGGTTATGTGTTTTCATTAAGTAGGGTTGATTAGCTATGGTTAGTTACATATATATGGTTTAGGGTTAATGCATGGCACATTTAATTTAATTAGAGGACCGTGAGGCACCCTGGCCTGCTTGATGCACAATTAAGTGTCGTTGGCCTATATATAGGGTTTAATTAGGGTTTAGGGTTAGGGTTAGGGTTTAGGGTATAGGGTTTAGTGTTTAGGGTGTTTAGGGTTTAGGGATTAGGGATTAGGGTTTCAGGGTTGTATAAGGTTTAGGGATCATCGATCGAGTGTGCACACACATTATTAGAGGCACCCGCGCCTTTGCACATAAAGTGCATGCGTATAGTTTAGGGTTATTTGTTTTAATTAAGTAGGGTTTGATCAGCTAGGGTTAGTTACATATATATGGTTTAGGGTTAATGCATGGCACATTACATATAGTTTAAATCTCAAGAATGTTTATACATGATAGGCCATATGTGCAAAGGAATTTTTTTCCCTGTGAACTTGTCAAAATTCAAGTTTATCAGTGCCAATGGAAACTAGTCCAAAAAATTACATAGAGGACCAAAAGTACTAGACAATAACTAATAGAACCTGCAACTTTACAAAAAGGACCCCAAAACATATAGAAGAAAATCAATCGAGTCCTTCTCGACCGCACATCAGATCTCTGCTCCGCATCCTTTCCAGCAACTCCATCGCCGGGGACGCACCACTTGGGACGGTGTCGCCGGTAGTCGCCAGGACGAAGGAGAAAAAGGGCCTCAGCAACGGCATATTGGCTCTGAGAAGGGCCGCTGAAAGGCCAAGATGTGCACGGGCAAGACGGATGACGCCGTCGTATGCCCCGAGCTTGTGAACTTTAGCAGCTTGACTTCCCCATTGGCCAGATCTGAAGCACCGACCAAAGCAAGCCTCACCGTTAGCGCCATCACATTGATGGCACCGGATCGGGGTTTGGCCGGCAAGATCCGCCAGATTCACCATAGGCCAGATCTGAAGCCGATGACGAGATCCCCGACTCCATTGCGCCATTCTCGCTCATGGGAAACACCGGATCTAAGCTTACAACAACACTAACTCCCTCGGATCCAAATTAGCCGACTCAACTTTGGTTATCTAAATATGGATGTATCCACACATGTTTTTACTCTAGATACATACACATCTAAGGAAAGTTGAATCAATTAATTTAGTTCGAAGGGTGTACGATATACAGAGAGAAGTCGGCCTCGTCTCCGGCCGGTGAGGCCGCCGGAGAGAAGGGGGAGAGGAGCCGGGGGAGTGGGAGAGACTCGAGAGAGAAAGAGAAGAGGAAGAAATGAGAGCTCCCTGGGAAGAACATTATTTTTGTCGTTCTGCTCGTAGCTTGAAACTGAAAATTTCGGCCGCGCGCCAAATCATCTCGCCGCATCCATTCGAAAATCCCGTGACCAGTTTTACCCTTTTAACCCTGGTCCGGAAGCTACAACCCACCGACCATGGAGGGCTCATTCGGTAACAATGAAATATCTTGCCTAGATCCCGAACCCTCCCCACAGGCCCACACCCACCCACCAACCATTCGCCCCATTAGCTCAAAAATACTCTCACACGCCAAAGCTCTGACTCTCTACAGTACTAGATCTGCTTCGCCGCCGGCATACTCCTCCACAGCGTAGCCTTGATCGTGTTGGCTGTCCACCCACCTGATCCGCTCCCCCACCGCCCTCGTCACCGACGGATCTGCTTCACCGCCGACCTCGCCACCGACGGATCTGCTTCACCGCCGACCTCGCCACCGACGGATCTGCTTCACCGCCGACCTCGCCACCGACTACCTCGGCGCAGCGGCTGTATCAACTTCACCGAATCCCTTGCCAGCCAACCAGATCTGCTTCACTAACGCCCGCTTCTACTGAAACAGGGTCGATTCATCGTCTCCCGCGTTCGCCGCCGCTGGAATGCAAGTTGCCGCCCCCGTCCACCCCGCCGCAGCTTGGTTAGTACGCTGGCCCGTTAGATCGCGGTGTTTCTTTAGCCATGTTTTGTGTAGTTATTTGCAGATCTCATATGCCGTTAACTTTCTTGATGTGTTGCTTCGCATGAAGTTTGTTTAAATATTGTACAGTTGTTGCGGTCAGAAACCCACCGGCGAGCAGCGACGGGCAACACAGGAGAGCCGGGAGGCTCCCAGGACTGCGGCTGGCCCTGGTCCCTCCGAGCGACGGCCCGCAAAGACTCCGGCACGCACGTCCGATGCTGGTGCAAGGGCGTGCCACCTGACCTATACCTGGTTAGGAAGGTGATGGAGATGTCTCGCTTAGTTTCCTGCATGGCATACACGTAAACATTAAATACGAGCCTCGATCGGCTCTCAGGTTGTCCTGTAGATCGGCTCAAAGAGCCGATCCACCCATGATTCGTACGAGGTGTACGAATATATGGTGGTCCTGCTTGATCAGAATAAAGCTAAAACGACCTACTACGATTTAGGGCTTTCACCGCATAATCGGAACATCCTACTCGTGATTGAGCCTCGCGGCCACGCACGGTGTTCGTAAGCCAATCCTAAACAAGGCCTAAAAACCAACACGAGGTTGATCCCCGGAACATCCTGTCTAGGGCTAGCAAACTACACCCTACGCGCCGCTGGATCCTTCAACCCTTTGTAAGGCCTAACTATGTAGATATTAAACTAATCCTTGAAGAACAAGGAGCAACCATAACGGATCGGATCTACTAAATAATGATCAAGCGGGGTGCCGCCCCTACACCTAAGATAGGTATAAGGGCGGCTAGATGTCTAAGGGTTGCACTACGACAGCATATGATACGAAGAACAATGCTAACCCTAACACATCTAAGATAACTACGTTGCTCGCCATCAAAAAGGCTTCAGTACGAGCAACGCATGAACAGCGAATAAACTTGTACTGCCTAGATCGCAAGATGCGATCTAGGCAGCATGATGCTTACCCGGAAGAAACCCTCGAGACAAGGGAGTTGGCGATGCGCCTAGATTGGTTTGTGGTGAACGTGATTGTTGTTTATTTCATAAACCCTAGATACATATTTATAGTCCGTAGACTTTCTAACGTGGGAATAATCCCAACCGTGCACGAGTAAAGCTCTAACTAACCAACACGCATTCTACTATATTACAGATACACGGGCCAACTAGCCCAAACTTTGCATATAAGGCCGATTCACGTATATTCTTCCATGTATATTCTTCAAGCCCATCTTGATCGCGGCCCACCTCTGACTCGGTCAAATTCTGGTGATAACACATGCCCCCCTGGTTTTGGAATTAGTAATTCCAAAATCACTCTGCTTCTCTTCGTCGGGTCATGTCGTGGCAGAGCAAAACCGTCGCAGTATCCATCATCATGATGCCTTGCCTTCTCAACTTCTCCGCGTGACCTGGCAGATTTATTCCTGTTGGGCACCACCTCCTTGGAAACTGTTGTGGCATTGAATCTCCACTATATCCCCTTTATTTAACTGTGCTGGACGGTTCGCCACTTTATCCCCTTGCTCTGCTCCGGCCATCGGCACCTAAAAAACCCTCTTCCCCTGCAGCAATGTCATCCTCTTCCTCCATCTCCTCAGGCCTCTCCCTCCAGTCTTCCTCCTCGAGCGAGCAGGAGTGGAACTTTGATCATGTGCCAGGCGGCCCACCCGAAGCACTCGTCGGGTCAGATGGTGACCTACCTCTGACCGATGGGGAAGACGACCTCAAGTTCCTCATCAAAGGGGAGCTGATAAGCGAAAGTGAAGACGACCTCCACCCCTGGGTGAAACCCACCTCCTCCGACGGGAAGGAGGAAGAAGAAGAAGTAGAGGAAGAAGAGGACAAGGAGGAGGATGATTCCTCCCCCTCCGCTGGGTATCCGCCGGCAAAGCGATTCCGCGCTTGGGCGGACAGCGAGGACGATGATGATGACGAGGAGGAAGAGGAAAAGGAGGAAGATGATTCCTCCTCCTCCGCTGGGTATCCGCCGGCAAAGCGCCTCCGCACTTGGGCGGACAGCGAGGATGATGATGATGACGAGGAAGAAGAGGCTCCGGCCGAGGGCTGGGGCAGCAGCGACGAGGAATTCCCTGGAAGCAGCGCCGACGGCAGCTACAATGGCGACGATGAGGACAGCGACGACCCCTAGAACAGGGGCAAATTAGTGTAGGACTAGTAGTAGCAGTGCACTAGGTATCGGATCCCCCTTTTGAGAGCCATCGGCTCTTTCTTGTAAAGCCGCTCCTTTGAATCAATAAGAATTGTTCTTCCAATTTGACTCTCAATTAATCCAATTTCAAGTCTTCCGTTTGCCGCACCAAGACCGATAGCAACGTATCGGATTTTTTGCCTCAGACGCCCATGAAGCCAGACTCAGATACCAATTAGACCGTCAGTCAAGCACTTCTCAAATTCAGACTGTAATTTGATATCTGACCATAATATTTTGCAATCCTATAGCCGATGGCTGTTCATCGGCTGTTTTGAGAATCCAGTCTCCTTCATTTTCTTGCAGCAACAGGACGGTCCAAACCCTGTAGATGACGATGGCTTCCCTTTCAGACTTCCTTCCGCAGCTCTAGTAGTCTTCTTCTGCAACAACTCGCCGCTTTCGAAGAAGGTTATGATGCAGGGTCAGCCGATGCAACTCCAATCGGCTCCCAAAAAACAGAGTGTCTACCAAATCAGCTGCCCCCCGAGCCTCAGTTAAGGTGAGAACAGTGGTGAGGATACACAGTTCAGTCCAAGGGCCCTGAACTTAGGCAAATTGAGACAGCCACCATGCAGAGGTCCTAATCACGCCTACGAGCGTAGCTGGGAAAGTGGCCAACTTAGCCAGGCCGACGGTAGATACACCGGAGCTGATCACCTTTTCTTCCTTTGAAAGCCGATACCGACGGCCTAATGAGTAAAAAGTTGGAAGTTGGCCTTGAGGCTGAAAACCGACCTGGTCGAAATCCGTGTCTCGAACACGCAGCTGGTAGATCTTGTACTAGAGTCGATGGCTGTGCATCGGCTTAATATCATGAGAATTTTTTTTTTACTGGCCGATTTTTCTATCGGCCCCCAATATTTCACTGCACACATGTTCATCTGCACATGTTCATCTGTGTAGGTGCCCCCCGAGCCGAATCTGTCAGGTGACTGCAGATATTGGCTCTGTAGTTAGCCAAGGCACTGTATTTGCACGTCGGCTCCGGTAGGACCAATGTTGATTTTTTCCAGCTCATCAGCCGACGTAAAACCGCTGCCCATTAGATCGACGTTGGACACAGGCAGAATGTGTGGTGAGGATAATTTTGGCCAATTGCTGGAATCGGCCTCCATATTGATCGAAGCGCTCAATGAAGGTTTTGCAATGTCTCTCCATAGATCTTTGGGGCCGATCCCAAGGATCGGCCTCGCCACGTTTGTCCATAGGTTTGTTCTTGCTAGACAGTCAGGCCGGTGGATAAGACCAACCTCACCCCGTCCTTCGTCACGTCGATGCGCTCGCAGTCGTCCAAATTGATGCCTGAGAGTGGCTCTTGGCCTGCTGTTTCCCAAGTGTTCATGCCAGCTGTTGAAATCTCGGCTGAGTCATTGGCTTGGACGACCTCTACCTCATCTCCATCCCACTGTATTACGCATTGGTGCATTGTGGAGGGGATGCAACAGTTGGCGTGGATCCAATCTCTTCCCAGCAGGACAGCATAGGTGCTCTTGCTATCGACAATAAAGAACGTCGTAGTGATGGTTTTCCTTCCTACGGTCAGATCCATGTTCAGAACACCTTGTGCATCAGACGCTTGGCCGTTGAAATCGCTCAATGTCACGTTGGTCTTGATCAGATCCGAGCTAGAGCGTCCCAACCGACGTAGCATGGAGTATGGCATAATGTTGACTGCCGCTCCGGTGTCCACCAGCATCTTGTTGACAGGCCTCCCATCGATATAACCTCGCAAGTACAGGGCCTTCAGATGTCTGTAGCTTCTTTCTCGTGGCTTCTCAAAGATAACTGGCCGTGGGCCGCAGTCAAGTTGTGCCACGGGTGCCTCGTCTAATCCTGGAGCACTAAACTCCATCGGAAGGATGAACACCATGTTTGTGCCAGCCGATGTTTCATCATCGGCTTTCCTTTGCTTGGGGCGCCACTCCATTTTTTGTGGTCGACCCTCCTCATCCAGGGTTCGTTGAATTTTCGCGGCCAGGTCGGGCAGCGCCTTCCTTAGCGTGTGCAAGTATAACCTTTCGGCTTCCTACAAGCCACGCAGTCGCTGAACCCTTCGTTTTTGGGAACGGCTGAGTCCATCAGGACACCACCTTGGCCGGTGGTACCTGTCTTCTTCTTCTTCTTCATCATCGTCTTCCAAATCCTCGAGATCTTCCACCCGAGGGGACTCAGCGTGCTTGTTTCGAGGCGGGAGAGGCCCTAGACGTTTACATTCTGGGCAGTTGCCGATTGTAGGCAATCGGCTCATTCCTGAATCCCAGCAGTGCCTGAAGAAGGGACAGTCCCAGTGCCTATCCTCGTCGTCTCGCTCCCTTGACTTTTCCTTGGCACGGCGCTCGTATTCCTCCTCATTGCGATCATGCCGATGATGTCTCCTGGCGTCCCTGGCCAGACGATCTCTATCATCATCATCGTTGGGTCGTCGGCGTTGGTCATACTGACTCACATACTTGTTGAGGAGGTGATCAGAGAGAGGTCGCTGATATCTCACATTCTTCACTTCTCCCTCTGTGATGTAGCGCTTGCCATCGTGACGGAGCCGATCGCGTGGAGCGGCCTCCTCTGTGTCCTTGCTACGAGAGCAGCTGCCCTCGTCTCCGTCCTTACCAGAGTGGTGTCCAGGTCCTACCATGTTGATGTTGAACGAGAATCCTGGCTGGCACCCTTCAGGGTATGTGCACTCCACCATGTTAACGGCGGGGAAGGGGTGAGTGTCGACTTTCATGGCGTACTGGTTGAAAATTAGACGTCCTTGTTCTATCGCCATTTGGATCTGCTGACACCACACCCTGCAGTCGTTGGTGGTATGGGAGAACGAGTTATGCCATTTGCAGTATGGCTTTCCGTTCAGCTCCTGTACCGTGGGGATTTTGAGGCCTTCGGGTAACTTCAACTGCTTCTCCTTAAGTAAGAGGTCAAAAATTTGCTCAGTTTTAGTTACGTCGAAATCAAACCCTCTGGGCGGACCTGGTGGCTTAACCCATTTGCAGGACACGAGGGTTGCCCCCCGAGTCCATTCAGCCACTGCTACCTCTTGATCTCCCGCAGAGCCTTCGTCCTCGTCTGCCTCAACCAGGACTACCGCACGCTTGAATTTGTCCTGGTACAAGTCTGGGTGGCGCTGTTCATATAACGACAATTTCTGAACCATGTGCGCCAGTGAAGGGTAGTCTGCTTGGGAGGCCATATCCTTGATTGGTGATGCAAGGCCCACCACTGCCAACTCGACTGCTTCTTTTTCAGTCACACGAGCCGAATAACATCGGTTCCTAACAAGTCTGAAGCGCTGGACGTGATACGCCACGGTTTCTCCACGCTTCGACGTACTTGTGCTAGATCGGCAATGCCGGCCTCGGAAGCCTCTCGAGTGATACCGCATGTGGAACTGCTCTTCCAACTGCTTCCACGTCCGGATTGAGTCTGGCGGCAGCGATGTGTACCACCCGAAAGCCGATCCTGTGAGGGACTGTGCGAAGAACCTCACACGCAGTTCATCTGCTGCTGAGATCGTGCCCAGCTGTGCCAAATATCGGCTCAAGTGCTCGATGGAGCTGGAACCATCTGATCCATTAAACTTGGAGAAATCTGGGAGCCGATATTTGGGTGGTAGCGGGATCAACTCGTACTCGTTGGGGTACGGCTTGGAATAGCCGATTGTCCTCCTTTTCGGCACCATGCCGAACTGGTCTCTCGAGATCGTGCGATTTGATCCGCGGTCTTGGGCTGCAGGAGTCGAACTCTGAAGATTCGCCGGAGTGGCATACTTAGCCAGCCATGCTTGCTTTTCCATCTCTCGAGCCAACCGCAGAGCTGGGCTCGGAGGTTTGTCGGAGTGGCATACTTAGCTAGCCACGTCGCTTCTCAAGATCTGTCGCTGAAGTTCCTCCTGCTTTTCGTAAGTCCCTGTTGTTGCGATCTGGTTTGTGAGCGCCCGATTCTGCGATCGGCACGTATGTGCACGTGTAACCGTGAGGGATCTCCTTAGGCGCCTCATGCAAGAACTGGTAGTCGCTAGGGTCACCACCGATCTTGTAGACGATGTATGCCGGTGAATTCGGCACTTCTGGTGCTGCCAACGCGAATGGCAGCGGTGGACGGGACTGGAGTGGCATCTCTCCTTGGTAAGTCCCGAGAGCTGGTCCTGACGGAGAGTACTGATGCCTCATGATTTCCTGGATCACCCGAAGAGCGACACGCTCCAAAGTGTTCACCAGGCTCTCAGAATGGCGGTGCGGCGAGTGAGCCACCATGTAGTTGATCTCCCGACGCAGGACCTGGTGCGTTCTTCTGACGGGGCGGACAGGTCCACTCCATCGAGCGCGCCTTCAGGTGAGAACCCTTTCCACCTGATGCCATGTGAGCGGGTTCTGTGAAAAGAGCCGATGAGGTCGGCTTCGAGGATTGCTTTGACCTCGTCATACTTCTTCTTGAGCTCCTCGGTCAGATCCTCGTACGTGACTGGAGTGCCGTCCGCCATCTCAGATGTAGATGGCGATGTGGTTGATGTCGAAGACTGTCCCACCGGGCGTGCCAGAATGTGTTGCGGTCAGAAACCCACCGGCGAGCAGCGACGGGCAACACAGGAGAGCCGGGAGGCTCCCAGGACTGCGGCTGGCCCTGGTCCCTCCGAGCGACGGCCCGCAAAGACTCTGGCACGCACGTCCGATGCTGGTGCAAGGGCGTGCCACCTGACTTATACCTGGTCAGGAAGGTGATGGAGATGCCTCGCTTAGTTTCCTGCATGGCATACACGTAAACATTAAATACGAGCCTCGATCGGCTCTCAGGTTGTCCTGTAGATCGGCTCAAAGAGCCGATCCACCCATGATTCGTACGAGGTGTATGAATATATGGTGGTCCTGCTTGATCAGAATAAAGCTAAAACGGCCTACTACGATTTAGGGTTTTCACCGCATAATCGGAACATCCTACTCGTGATTGAGCCTCGCGGCCACGCACGGTGTTCGTAAGCCAATCCTAAACAAGGCCTAAAAACCAACACGAGGTTGATCCCCGGAACATCCTGTCTAGGGCTAGCAAACTACACCCTACGCGCCGCTGGATCCTTCAACCCTTTGTAAGGCCTAACTATGTAGATATTAAACTAATCCTTGAAGAACAAGGAGCAACCATAACGGATCGGATCTACTAAATAATGATCAAGCGGGGTGCCGCCCCTACACCTAAGATAGGTGTAAGGGCGGCTAGATGTCTAAGGGTTGCACTACGACAGCATATGATACGAAGAACAATGCTAACCCTAACACATCTAAGATAACTACGTTGCTCGCCATCAAAAAGGCTTCAGTACGAGCAACGCATGAACAGCGAATAAACTTGTCGCCTAGATCGCAAGATGCGATCTAGGCGACATGATGCTTACCCGGAAGAAACCCTCGAGACAAGGGAGTTGGCGATGCGCCTAGATTGGTTTGTGGTGAACGTGATTGTTGTTTATTTCATAAACCCTAGATACATATTTATAGTCCGTAGACTTTCTAACGTGGGAATAATCCCAACCGTGCACGAGTCAAGCTCTAACTAACCAACACGCATTCTACTATATTACAGATACACGGGCCAACTAGCCCAAACTTTGCATATAAGGCCGATTCACGTATATTCTTCCATGTATATTCTTCAAGCCCATCTTGATCGCGGCCCACCTCTGACTCGGTCAAATTCTGGTGATAACAACAGTACAAAAGCATTATCCGGTCGCTACCATCCTGTTCATTCTACTGACACCTGTGTGCATCCACATATTTATAGCCTTATACCCATTCATTTGCTGCCAACTGTTTTTGTACTGCATGCTATTGTCGCACTGCTTTTATAGTCATGCTATGGGCATTTCCAATCTGCTTGTTCTTATACCACGTGATTAGCTCACCGCTAGCTGCTAGCTGTTTTCTCGTGTCTGCTATTCTCACACTGCTTTTATAATCATGCTATGTGCATTTCCAATCTGCTTGCTCTTATACCTCGTCTTTAGCTTATATAGTTATTGCTGCGTGCATGTCTGGTCTTTGTATTATCGTAGACTGACTTGTCAATGTTATTTTTCCTAGGGATTGATCATGCGAACCACTTATTAGAACATCCAACATTAACAGCGGGGACGCTAGGGAAGGTTGGAATCTGAGTTCTTGGTTGGTAATTTTGGCAGTTTACTTCCGTTATTATCTATAACCTATATGCATTGTTCCTTATGCAAGAGATTAACACTTGGAACCCTGCCATAGCAATGCCATTCATGCTTTACTATGTTTCTGCCTATTTGATATGCTTGTCTTGGAGAAACTACGAAGGTGATTTGAACCTGACATTTGGTCATTCTTAATGCCAGTTTACTTTATGTGGAAAACCTTGGCATTACCCTACTCTAAATCTGAATGTCTGAAATTCGTATCTCATGCAAAGCAACATCTAGTTGGTTTTAATCTGATATCTGGTAAATATTGGCTTATTCATTTGGCAGCTCAAGTTTTTTGTTATTTGAAACCAGCTGACTTGGTCTTAAATGTGATATCTAAACATAGATTAAGGACAATGGAGCAGGAGGATTAGCATTTCACTTGATGGCTGAACCTAAAATGACAGGCATGTTGACCACGACTAGTGCACGCAAGAGAAGGACCTGCAATGACGTATGTGCTTAGTACATGCATCTTATCTTATCTTGTGCTTATTTCTGCTACATCTTTGTTATCTGATCTCTGCATTGCGTAATACATGTTTGAATAGTTAATTGTTGTAACTATGTTTGCAATGTTACCAGAATGCAGTTTTAATGAAGCAGTCATCATTAGAAGATAGTCGCCAAAAAAGGATCTGTAGCGACCCTGTGCAACATTATGATGTAAGTTTGTGCTTAGTACAAGTTCCATACATTGTCTTATTTATGCAACTTGTTATTATCTTATATCTACATTGCATAATAAATGTTTGAATAGTTCACTGTTGTAACTATGTTGCAATATTACTAGAATGCAGGTGTAATGAAGAAGTCCTTAGTAGAAGATAGAGCGCAAAAAAGGTTCCGGGGTGAGCCTATGCAACGATATCATGTAAGTCTGTGCTTAGTACTTGTGACTATCTCATATCGACAATGCTTAATACATGTTTGCATAGTTCATCGTTTAACTCTTTTTGCATTATTATCAGAATGCAGTTGTGATGAAGCAATCTTCATCAGAAGAGAGGCCCACAAAAAGTTCTGATCTTTCTTCTGATGCATCCTCTCATAGCCGTCAACCTAGACCATTCCTTTCATCAAACAGTAAATATCTCAAGGCTGTACTTTATAAAAGACATGGTATTGCTGCTTTAAGATCTGTAGCTGATATGTTGACAAAGAGTACAAAAGATTCAATCAAGGCGATTGCCAAATGTCAACGTGTTATTGATGATGCTAATAGAAGTCGTCAATGATTCTATGTAATTTTTTTATTTGGGCACATTAATTGCCTTGTAATTTTCCTACTTGTTTTATTTGTGTATGTAATTGTGTGTATCATTGATATCAGATTTTAGGCTCATGAAATTTAATGCAAGTTGACTAGTCAAACAAGTAGGGCACTACAACAGATTGGGCCGGCCCACTTACAATAGTGTGGGACCCACTTTCATTTTGGGCCAGCCCACTTCTTTAGTAGGCCGGCCCGGTTACACGATAGTGGGATCCACATGCTTATTGGGCCGGCCCACTATCTTGTTGGGCCAGCCAATTTGCTATATGGTGGTCCCACATGGTAAATGGGCCGGCCCTTTAACAGGAAGGTGGGACCCACCTGTGTTTTTGGCCCGGCCCACTATCTTGTTGGGCCGGCCCACTTGCTATATGGTGGACCCCACATACTAAATGGGCCGGCCTTTTAACTGGAAAGTGGGACCCACCTGTGTTTTTGGCCCGGCCCACTATCTTGTTGGGCCGGCCCACTTGCTATATGGTGGACCCCACATACTAAATGGGCCGGCCATTTAACAGGAAGGTGGGACCCACCTGTGCTTTTGGCCCGACCCACTATCTTTTTGGGCCAGCCCACTTGCTATATGGTGGACCCCACACACCAAATGGGCCGCCCTTTAACAGAAAGTGGGACCCACTGTGTTTTTGCCCGGCCCACTATCTTGTTGGGCCGGCCCACTTGCTATATGGTGGACCCCACATACTAAATGGGTCGACCCTTTAACTGGAAAGTGGGACCCACCTGTGTTTTTGGCCCGGCCCACTTGCTATATGGTGGACCCCACACACTAAATGGGCCGGCCCTTTAACAGGAAAGTGGGACCCACCTGTGTTTTGGCCCGGCCCACTTGCTTCTTGGGCCGGCCCAGTTGCTGTAAGGTGGACCCCACATGTTAAATGGGCCGGCCCATTTAAGTTTTGACCAGTCAACCTTAGAGGTTAGGCCCGGCCCACGTAACTAATGGACCAGCCCAGCTATATAGTTGACCGGTCAAACTATGTCAGCTGGCCCGGCCCGCTTAAGACGTGGCAGGCCTCGTGTGGGCCTACCATCTACCACGGGGTTTCAGCAGGTTAACGCCGTTAACTGCCAGTTAACGGCGTCTGCCACGTGTCAGTTTGCATGACGTCAGCAGTCAACGGGCTCCCGGAAACACTTGCGCAACGGTCCGATTTTCCGTGGCGGAAGGGCGCCCAAGCGCGACGGACCGAAAAAACGTCGTTGGACTTTGCCTGACGCAGTTTCCACAACAGAACCCATATCGTTGGGTTAGGCCCATAGGCGACGAAAAATACCCCTTAGCGGACAATTTTGAGACGTTGTCTATCAGAACTTTTCTTGTAGTGCATAAGAGTTAACTCATAAAGCAATAAATTCTTAATAAGAGGTTTGAAGCAACACAAAGGAAGATTTAATTTTCAGCAATTTCTTTCAACTTTCAACATGCGTATCTCATGGATATTTGTCAATACAAAGTAATACGATGAATGCAAATAAGCAAGTATGTAAGAATCAATGCAGAGTTGACACAAGTGTTTGCTTCTAAGATAGAAAGAAGTAGGTAAACTGACTCAACATAAAGTAAAAGAAAGGCCCTTCGGAGAGGGAAGCAGGGATTAAATCATATGCTAGAGCTTTTCAAGTTTTGAAATCATATAGAGAGCATAAAAGTAAAGTATTGAGAGATGTTTGTTGTTGTCAACGAATGGTAGCGGGCACTCTAACTACCTTATCAACTAGACTTTCAAGAGCGGCTCCCATGAAGGACGTTATCTCTACCAGCAAGGTAGATCATCCCTCTTCTCTATTGTTTACACATATATTTTAGTTTCATTATTGATGACACTCCTCCCAACCTTTTGCTTACACAAGCCATGGCTAACCGAATCCTCGGGTGCCTTCCAACATTCACATACCATGGAGGAGTGTCTATTTGCAAAATTAAGTTGCTTACTGATAGATCAGTGCAAAACATGTGAAGAGAATTATTAATGAAAGTTAATTAATTGGGGCTGGGAACCCCGTTGCCAGCTCTTTTTGCAAAATTATTGGATAAGCGGATGAGCCACTAGTCCATTGGTGAAAGTCTGTCAGAAGTAAATGACAAGGTTGAAAGATAAACACAACATACTTCCTCATGAGCTATAAAACATTGACACAAATAAGAGATAATAGCTTTTGAATTGTTTAAAGGTAGCACATGAAGTATTTACTTGGAATGGCAGAAAAATACCACATAGTAGGTAGTTATGGTGGACACAAATGGCATAGATTTTGTCTCAAGGTTTTGGATGCACGAGAAGCATTCTCTCTCAGTACAAGGCTTTGGATAGCAAGGTTGTTTGAAGCAAACACAAGTATGAACCGGTACAGCAAAACTTACATAAGAACATATTGCAAGCATTATAAGACTCTACACTGTCTTCCTTGTTGTTCAAACACTTTTACCAGAAAATATCTAGACCTTAGAGAGACCAATCATGCAAACCAAATTTCAACAAGCTCTACGGTAGTTCCCCACTAATAGGTTTAAACTACATGATGCAAGAGCTTAAACATGATCTACTTGAGAGCTCAAAACAATTGCCAAGTATCAAATTATTCAAGACAATATGAAGCATTTTCTGTTTCCACCCAAATAACAATAAGTGCTGCAGCTTTCAGCTTTTGCCATGAACATTAAAAGTAAAACGAAGAACACAAGTGTTCTAATGAAAAAGCGGAGCGTGTCTCTCTCCCACACAAGGATTGCTAGGATCCGAATTTATTCAAAACACAAACAAAAATAAAAGCACACAGACGCTCCAAGTAAAGCATATATGATGTGGAAGAATAAAAATATAGTTTCACTAGAGATGACCTGATAAGTTGTTGATGAAGAAGGGGATGCCTTGGGCATCCCCAAGCTTAGACGCTTGAGTCTTCTTGAAATATGCTTGGGTGAACCACGGGGGCATCCCCAAGCTTAGGATCTTCACTCTTCTTGATCACATTATATCACCCTTCTCTCTTGACCCTTGAAAACTTCTGCCACACTAAACTTCTCATAAACTTCATTAGAGGGGTTAGTACTCAATTTTTTTTTTAATCCACTTTAGTTCTGTAGTGACACATTGCAAGAACTCAATAAAACATTAGCTACAGCTCTCCACGTCTAGAAAGCCTTACTTAAAGTCCACAAGAGACAATGCAAAAAACAGAGACAGAATCTGTCAAAATAGAACAGCCAGTAAACATGAATTTTTTCGAGGTACTTCCGTTGCTCAAATCAGAAAACTCAAAACTAATGAAAGTTGCGTACATATCTGAGGAACACACATGAATTTTTGCAAAATTTTTAGGTTCTCCTACAGAGAGATCTACTCAAATTCGTGACAGCTAAAAATCTGTTTCTGCGCAGAAATCCAAATCTAGCATCAACTTTCTATTAGAGACTTTACTTGGCACAACAATGCAAGAAAATAAAGATACAAAGGAGTAGTTACAGAAGTAAGCAAACTCCTTGACTCAAATAAAAGAAAAATTATAAAAATAAAATAATTGGTTGTCTCCCATAAGCGCTTTTCTTTAACGCCTTTCAGCTAGGCGCAGAAGATTTTAATGATGCTCACATGAAAATAGAAAATGAAGCAAAAGGAGCATCAAGAAGCAAATTCGAAACACATTTAAGTCTAACCCGTTTCCTATGCATAGGAATCTTGTACACAAATAAATTCATGAAGAACAAAGTGACAAGCATAGGAAGATAAAACAAAAGTAGCTTCAAAATTTGCAGCATGTAGAGAGGTGTTTTAGTATCATGAAAATTTCTAAAACCATATTTTCCTCTCTCATAATAATTTCCAGTAGCATCATGAACAAACTCAATAATATAACTATCACATACAGCATGCTTTTCATGATCTACAAACACATAATTTTTTATCAAGCTAAAAAATAATGGGATTAAAACTTTCAAACCCACTTTTATCAATAATATAACAAGATGATTGATCAATCTCAAAAGATATGGGACTCCTAGATAAAGTCAAGATCTCTCCAATCCCATTTTCATTAGTAGTACAATTAATATTATCAAGTAACATAGGACCATCATCTAGAGCTTTATCATAAACATTTGCCAAGCAAAACTCTTTAGTACCATGCATTTTGATATCAGGCACAAACAAAGCATTATCATAACATTTTTCGAAATAGCATGGATTATCATAGATAACAGTAGCATAATCATTTTCACAAGTTTTACTCATAGGGAATATTTCAAGAGAATCCACAGGAATATAACATTCATCCTCCTTTGGTAAGCATGTAGGACAATCAAATAGTGTAAGAGATAAAGAGTTACTCTCATTAGAAGGTTGGCATGGGTAGCTAATCCATTCTTCCTCCTTTTGTTCATCACTCTCCTCCTCTTTTTCATCCAATGAGTTTTCAGCTTCAACAATTTCTTCTTCCACAGGTTCCTGCAAATTGTGAGTGCATTCTTGTGCATGAATGAGTCTCTCTTTATAATCAATGATATAAGGATTATCGCTGTAATGTTCTATGTAATAATCAAGGATAGAAGAGACATAATCTTTAAGGTTATTACAAGCAACACAGGTTTCATAATTTTTAGCCATGAAGGATTCTATTTCAGAAGCTCCCATAAATAAAACAAATTGTTCTACTTCTTCGAACCCAAGATGAATATAGTTATTCCAATGATAGTCCACAATTAAAACTTCTTCACTAAAGCCAAATTGGAATTTAAGATGTTTAGTATCCTGTTTAGAGCAACAATTTATATCATGGCGTTTAAGCAAGATTTTATCAATTGTATTCAATTTTTCTATAACGGCACTCATGACTTTACCCGTTCTTGATTCTCTATAATTCATATATAATTCTATAAGCTCCATACAGGTTATGGGTTCTCCCATAACAACAGTTTTTAATTTTTCGATTTTTCAAATTTTTATTGATTTTCGGGTATATAAGAAAAATAAAACAAGAAAAAACAAACTAGACAAAAGTAAACTAAGCAAAATAATACTAGACAGAAATAAACTAAGCAAAAACAAACTAGACAAAAGTAAACTAAGCAAAATAAAATAAAATAAAAACAGAGAGAGAGGTAGAGTGTACTCCCCAGGTGAACTTATGAGTAGAGCTATGCCTCCCCGGCAACGACGCCAGAAAATAGTCTTGATAACCCACAAGTATAGGGGATCACAACAGTCTTCGAGGGAAGTAAAACCCAAATTTATTGATTCGACACAAGGGGAGACAAATAATACTTATAAGCCTTAACAACTGAGTTGTCAATTCAGCTGCACCTGAAAAAGCACTAGTAACAGGTGTGATGTGAAAGCAGCAGTAATATGAGAGCAATAGTAACAGTAACACAGCAGCAGTAACAGTAACAAAGAGGCGATGGCACTAGAAAATAGTTGATACTACTTCTAATGGCATATAGGACCGAGTGAGTATTTGATGATGAAAGATGGACCGGGGTTCCCAGCTATCTACACTAGTGGTAACTCTCCAATAACAAGTGTTGGGTGAACAAATTACAGTTGGGCAATTGCTAGGATTGAAAGAGCATTTGGACAGAACATCAAGTCTATTAATCATGTAGGCATGTTTTCCATATATAGTCATACGTGCTCGCAATGAGAAACTTGCACAACATCTTTTGTCCTACCAGCTGGTGGCAGCCGAGCCTCAAGGGAAACTACTGGTAATTAAGGTACTCCTTTTAATAGAGCATTGGAGCAAAGCATTAACACTTGGTGAAAACATGTGATCCTCATATCTAAGCCTTCCCCTCCAGTTATCTCAGTTGCTGTCACTCTGGGGCCTCGGGTTCCAGACATAGACATGTGCAAACAACTTGTAGATACATGATACGTCTCAAACGTATCTATAATTTCTTATGTTCCATGCTAGTTTTATGACAATACCTACATGTTTTGTTCACACTTTATATCGTTTTGATGCGTTTTCTGGAACTAACCTATTGACGAGATGCCGAAGTGCCAGTTCCTGTTTTCTGCTGTTTTTGGTTTCAGAAATCCTAGTAAGGAAATATTCTCGGAATTGGACGAAATCATGCAAAGCAATTCATGAGTAGTTCTTCCCCGAGGCTAAGGGTTGTACCGGTAGCTATGTGGTTAATCTCTCTCTCTGTACCCCAATACAATGATCTCATGAATTGCTTTGCATGATTGAGATCCATATGATGAGCTTTGTATCACTATTCATCTATGTGTTACTCTTGTGATGTTATTAAAGTAGTCTATTCCTCCTTCACGGTGTAATGGTGACAGTGTGTGCATCGTGTAGTTCTTGGCGTAGGTTATGATCATAATCTCTTGTAGGTTATGGAGTTAATTATTACTATGATAGTATTGATGTGATCTATTCCCCCTTCATAGTGTAAAGGTGACAGTGTGTATGCTATGTTAGTACTCGGTTTAGATTGCAAAGATCTATTATGCTCTAAAGGTTACTTAAACATGAATATCGAATGTTGTGGAGCTTGTTAACTCCGGCATTGAGGTGCTCTAGTAGCCCTACACAACGAATGGTGTTCATTATCAAACAAGAGTATATGTAGCACAAAGGAAGAGAACTTATTTATTATGTGATCAATGTTGAGAGTGTCCACTAGTGAAAGTATGATCCCTAGGCCTTGTTTCCAAATACTGCAATCATCGCTTGTTTACGGTTTTATTGCATCTTTACTTCCTGCAATATTACTACCATCAACTGCACGCCAGCAAGCACTTTTCTGGCGCCGTTACTACTGCTCATATTCATTCATACCACTTGTATTTCACTATCTCTTCGCCGAACTAGTGCACCTATACATCTGACAAGTGTATTAGGTGTGTTGGGAACACAAAAGACTTCTTGTATCGTGATTGCAGGGTTGTGATACGTCTCCGACGTATCGATAATTTCTTATGTTCCATGCCACATTATTGATGATATCTACATGTTTTATGCACACTTTATGTCATATTCGTGCATTTTCTGGAACTAACCTATTAACAAGATGCCGAAGTGCCGATTCTTTGTTTTCTGCTATTTTTGGTTTCAGAAATCCTAGTAACGAAATATTCTCGGAATTGGACGAAATCAACGCCCAGGGTCCTATTTTGCCACGAAGCTTCCAGAAGATCGAAGAGGAGATGAAGTGGGGCCACGAGGTGGCCAGACTATAGGGCGGCGCGGCCCAAGCCCTGGCCGCGCCGACCTATAGTGTGGGCCCCTCGTGTGGCCCCCTGACCTGCCCTTCCGCCTACTTAAAGCCTCCGTCGCGAAATCCCCAGTACCGAGAGCCACGATACGGAAAACCTTACTGAGACGCCGCCGCCGCCAATCCCATCTCGGGGGATTCTGGAGATCTCCTCCGGCACCCTGCCGGTGAGGGGATTCATCTCCCGGAGGACTCTTCACCGCCATGGTCGCCTCCGGAGTGATGAGTGAGTAGTTCACCCCTGGACTATGGGTCCATAGCAGTAGCTAGATGGCTGTCTTCTCCTCATTGTGCTTCATTGTTGGATCTTGTGAGCTGCCTAACATGATCAAGATCATCTATCTGTAATACTATATGTTGTGTTTGTCGGGATCCGATGGATAGAGAATACTATGTTATGTTAATTATCAAGTTATTACCTATGTGTTGTTTATGATCTTGCATGCTCTCCGTTATTAGTAGAGGCTTTGGCCAAGTTTTTGCTCTTAACTCCAAGAGGGAGTATTTATGCTCGATAGTGGGTTCATGCCTCCATTGAATGCAGGACGATGTGAGAAAGTTCTAAGGTTGTGGATGTGCTGTTGCTACTAGGGATAAAACATTGATGCTATGTCTAAGGATGTAGTTATTAATTACATTACACACCATACTTAATGCAATTGTCTGTTGTTTGCAACTTAATACTGGAAGGGGTTCGGATGATAACCTGAAGGTGGACTTTTTAGGCATAGATGCATGCTGGATAGCGGTCTATGTACTTTGTCGTAATGCCCAATTAAATCTCACTATATTTATCATGACATGTATGTGCATTGTTATGCCCTCTCTATTTGTCAATTGCCCGACTGTAATTTGTTCACCCAACATGCTTTTATCTTATGGGAGAGACACCTCTAGTGAACTGTGGACCCCGGTCCTATTCTTTACATCGCATACAATCTACTGCAATACTTGTTTCTTGTTTCGCAAACAATCATCTTCCACACAATACGGTTAATCCTTTGTTACAGCAAGCCGGTGAGATTGACAACCTCACTGTTTCGTTGGGGCAAAGTACTTTGGTTGTGTTGTGCAGGTTCCACGTTGGCGCCGGAATCTCTGGTGTTGCGCCGCACTACATCCCGCCGCCATCAACCTTCAACGTGCTTCTTGGCTCCTCCTGGTTCGATAAACCTTGGTTTCTTTCTGAGGGAAAACTTGCTGCTGTGCGCATCATACCTTCCTCTTGGGGTTCCCAACGAACGTGTGAGTTACACGCCATCAAGCTCTTTTACGGCGCCGTTGCTTAGTGAGATCAAGACACGCTGCAAGGGGAGTCTCCACTTCCCAATCTCTTTACTTTGTTTTTGTCTTGCTTAGTTTTATTTACTACTTTGTTTGCTGCACTAAATTAAAATACAAAAAAAATTAGTTGCTAGTTTTACTTTATTTTACTGTCTTGTTTGCACTCTATATCAAAAACCCAAAAAAATTAGTTACTTGCATTTATTTTATCTAGTTTGCTTTATTTACTACTACTAAAATGAGTAATCCTGAAGTTGAAGTTCGTTCGTTTAAGCAACAAGGGGGAGAATGTTTAAAAGATGCTTGGTATAGAATTAGTGATGCTCATAGTAGGTGCACTAAGAAACACTCCACCACTATCCTGCTCAGGAATTTTTATGTTGGTATCTCTAGTTGGATTAGATATGTTCTTGATTGTCTCGCGGGAGGTAACTTCCTAGGCGCTCCCGCTTTAGAAGCTAGTTGCATTATTGAGAGTTTATTTGGAACACCACCTGTTAATGAAACTAAAATTGAAACCTCTCTTGAGGATGTTATGAAAAAATTGGAAACCATAGAGCAAAACCTTCCAATTATTGATACTATTTTGAAAGCATTACTTGATAGCACTGATAAACTTGATAAATCTCTAGGTGGAATTAATGAGAGAATCGCCATCTTAGAATCTTGTGCTATTCATGATAATCAAACCCAAAGGATTAGTGAACTAGAAGAGGCTATGGGAACATTGGGTTCAACCTTTTCATCTATAAAGTTTAGAGAGAAAGCTTATGTGGGAAAGGAGCAAAGGTTCATGTATATCTCTAAAGGGGCTAAACCAAAAAGCTATTATAGGCCCAAAATCGATAAAGCTCTAAAAACCACTATAGATAAGGGAGCATCTAAGGTACCCAATGGGATAAATTGTGAAAATAATGTTGATGCTTCGTCTCTCGATAATACTTGATACACACTTTCTGCGCCTAGCTGAAAGGCGTTAAAGAAAAGCGCTTATGGGAGACAACCCATGTTTTTACTACAGTACTTTGTTTTTATTTTGTGTCTTGGAAGTTGTTTACTACTATAGCAACCTCTCCTTATCTTAGTTTAGTGTTTTGTTGTGCCAAGTAAAGTCGTTGATAGTAAAGTTCATACTAGATTTGGATTACTGCGCAGTTTCAGATTTCTTTGTTGTCACGAATTCCGACCTGCCTCCCTGTAGGTAGCTCAGAAAAATATGCCAATTTACGTGCGTGATCCTCAGATATGTACGCAACTTTCATTCAATTTGGGCATTTTCATTTGAGCAAGTCTGGTGCCATTTTAAAATTCGTCTTTACGATCTGTTCTGTTTTGACAGATTCTGCCTTTTATTTCGCATTGCCAGTTTTGTTATGTTCGATGGATATTTTGATTCCATTGACTTTCAGTAGCTTTATGCAATGTCCAGAAGTGTTAATAATGATTGTGTCACCTCTGAACATGTTAATTTTTATTGTGCACTAACCCTCTAATGAGTTGTTTCGAGTTTGGTGTGGAGGAAGTTTTCAAGGATCAAGAGAGGAGTATGATGCAATATGATCAAGGAGAGTGAAAGCTCTAAGATTGGGGATGCCCCGTGGTTCACCCCTGCATATTCTAAGAAGACTCAAGCGTCTAAGCTTGGGGATGCCCAAGGCATCCCCTTCTTCATCGACAACATTATCAGGTTCCTCCCCTGAAACTATATTTTTATTCCATCACATCTTATGTGCTTTGCTTGGAGCGTCGGTTTGTTTTTGTTTTTTGTTTTGTTTGAATAAAATAGATCCTAGCATTCATTGTATGGGAGAGAGACACGCTCCGCTGTAGCATATGGACAAGTATGTCCTTAGGCTTTACTCATAGTATTCATGGCGAAGTTTCTTCTTCGTTAAATTGGTATATGGTTGGAATTGGAAAATGATACATGTAGTAATTGCTATAATGTCTTGGATAATATGATACTTGGCAATTGTTGTGCTCATGTTTAAGCTCTTGCATCATATACTTTGCACCCATTAATGAAGAAACACCTAGAGCTTGCTAATTTGGTTTGCATATTTGGTCTCTCTAAAGTCAAGATAATTTCTAGTATTGAGTTTGAACAACAAGGAAGACGGTGTAGAGTCTTATAATGTTTACAATATGTCTTTTATGTCAGTTTTGCTGCACCGTTCATCCTTGTGTTTGTTTCAAATAACCTTGCTAGCCTAAACCTTGTATCGAGAGGGAATACTTCTCATGCATCCAAAATACTTGAGCCAACCACTATGCCATTTGTGTCCACCATACCTACCTACTACATGGTATTTCTCCGCCATTCCAAAGTATATTGCTTGAGTGCTACCTTTAAAATTCCATCATTCGCCTTTGCAATATATAGCTCATGGGACAAATATCTTAAAAACTATTGTGGTATTGAATATGTACTTATGCACTTTATCTCTTATTAAGTTGCTTGTTGTGCGATAACCATGTTTCTGGGGACGCCATCAACTATTCTTTGTTGAATATCATGTGAGTTGCTATGCATGTTCGTCTTGTCTGAAGTAAGGGAGATCTACCACCTTATGGTTAAGCATGCATATTGTTAGAGAAGAACATTGGGCCGCTAACTAAAGCCATGATTCATGGTGGAAGTTTTAGTTTTGGACAATATCCTCAATCTCAAATGAGAAAATTAATTGTTGCTACATGCTTATGCATAAAAGAGGAGTCCATTATCTGTTGTCCATGTTGTCCCGGTATGGATGTCTAAGTTGAGAATAATCAAAAGCGAGAAATCCAAAATGCGAGCTTTCTCCTTAGACCTTTGTACAGGCGGCATGGAGGTACCCCATTGCGACACTTGGTTAAAACATGTGTATTGCGATGATCCGGTAGTCCAAGCTAATTAGGACAAGGTGCGGGCACTATTAGTATACTATGCATGAGGCTTGCAACTTGTAAGATATAATTTACATAACTCATATGCTTTATTACTACCGTTGACAAAATTGTTTCATGTTTTCAAAATAAAAGCTCTAGCACAAATATAGCAATCGATGCTTTCCTCTTTGAAGGACCATTCTTTTTACTTTTATGTTGAGTCAGTTCACCTATTTCTCTCCACCTCAAGAAGCAAACACTTCTGTGAACTGTGCATTGATTCCTACATACTTGCATATTGCACTTATTATATTACTCTATGTTGACAATTATCCATGAGATATACATGTTATAAGTTGAAAGCAACCGCTGAAACTTAATCTTCCTTTGTGTTGCTTCAATACCTTTACTTTGATTTACTGCTTTATGAGTTAACTCTTATGCAAGACTTATTGATGCTTGTCTTGAAGTACTATTCATGAAAAGTCTTTGCTTTATGATTCACTTGTTTACTCATGTCATTTCCATTGTTTTGATCGCTGCATTCATTACATATGTTTACAAATAGTATGATCAAGGTTATGATGGCATGTCACTCCAGAAATTATCTTTGTTATCGTTTTACCTGCTCGGGACGAGCAGAACTAAGCTTGGGGATGCTGATACGTCTCCGACGTATCGATAATTTCTTATGTTCCATGCCACATTATTGATGATATCTACATGTTTTATGCACACTTTATGTCATATTCGTGCATTTCCTAGAACTAACCTATTAACAAGATGCCGAAGTGCCGATTCTTTGTTTTTCTGCTGTTTTTGGTTTCAGAAATCCTAGTAACGAAATATTCTCGGAATTGGACGAAATCAACGCCCAGGGTCCTATTTTGCCACGAAGCTTCCAGAAGACCGAAGAGGAGACGAAGTGGGGCCACGAGGTGGCCAGACTATAGGGCGGCGCGGCCCAAGCCCTGGCCGCGCCGACCTATAGTGTGGGCCCCTCGTGTGGCCCCCTGACCTGCCCTTCCGCCTACTTAAAGCCTCCATCGCGAAACCCCTAGTACCGAGAGCCACGATACGGAAAACCTTACTGAGACGCCGCCGCCGCCAATCCCATCTCGGGGGATTCTGGAGATCTCCTCCGGCACCCTGCCGGAGAGGGGATTCATCTCCCGGAGGACTCTTCACCGCCATGGTCGCCTCCGGAGTGATGAGTGAGTAGTTCACCCCTGGACTATGGGTCCATAGCAGTAGCTAGATGGTTGTCTTCTCCTCATTGTGCTTCATTGTTGGATCTTGTGAGCTGCCTAACATGATCAAGATCGTCTATCTGTAATACTATATGTTGTGTTTGTCGGGATCCGATGGATAGAGAATACTATGTTATGTTAATTATCAAGTTATTACCTATGTGCTGTTTATGATCTTGCATGCTCTCCGTTATTAGTAGAGGCTCTGGCCAAATTTTTGCTCTTAACTCCAAGAGGGAGTATTTATGCTCGATAGTGGGTTCATGCCTCCATTGAATCTGGGACAGTGACAGAAAGTTCTAAGGTTGTGGATGTGCTGTTGCTACTAGGGATAAAACATTGATGCTATGTCTAAGGATGTAGTTATTAATTACATTACGCACCATACTTAATGCAATTGTCTGTTGTTTGCAACTTAATACTGGAAGGGGTTCGGATGATAACCTGAAGGTCGACTTTTTAGGCATAGATGCATGCTGGATAGCGGTCTATGTACTTTGTCGTAATGCCCAATTAAATCTCACTATATTTATCATGACACGTATGTGCATTGTTATGCCCTCTCTATTTGTCAATTGCCCGACTGTAATTTGTTCACCCAACATGCTTTTATCTTATGGGAGAGACACCTCTAGTGAACTGTGGACCCCGGTCCTATTCTTTACATCGCATACAATCTACTGCAATACTTGTTTTACTGTTTTCTAAAAAATATTCTTCCACACAATACGGTTAATCCTTTGTTACAGCAAGCCGGTGAGATTGACAACCTCACTGTTTCGTTGGGGCAAAGTACTTTGGTTGTGTTGTGCAGGTTCCACGTTGGCGCCGGAATCTCTGGTGTTGCGCCGCACTACATCCCGCCGCCATCAACCTTCAACGTGCTTCTTGGCTCCTCCTGGTTCGATAAACCTTGGTTTCTTTCTGAGGGAAAACTTGCTGCTGTGCGCATCATACCTTCCTCTTGGGGTTCCCAACGAACGTGTGAGTTACACGCCATCAGGTTGCTTGAGAGGGATATCTTTGACCTCTTCCTCCCTGAGTTCGATAAACCTTGGGTGATCCACTTAAGGGAAACTTGCTGCTGTTCTACAAACCTCTGCTCTTGGAGGCCCAACACTGTCTACAGGAATAGAAGCACACGTAGACATCAAGCACTTTTCTGGCGCCGTTGCCGGGGAGGAAAGGTAAAAGACACTCACACTCCGGTCCCAGGTAACTAAGTTATTTTCTGTTGCCGTTGTGAGTGCTCGAAGCTATTTCCTTTAGATCCTGCAATTGCATCTGTTTGTCTCTTGTTTTACACTAGTAAGGCTTAATGGAAGACAACAACAAAATGAGAGATCTTTATGAACTTTATCTTGAATTAGGACATGATGTGTTTGAAGAGAAAATTAAAAAACCCATGGAACTTATGCATGCTAATGGGAATGTTATTAGTATGAATGCTTTGAACACCATTGTTGCTAATGCTATGGAAGAATTTAAGCTTGGGGAGGTCGGTTTTGATGAAAATGATCTCTTTAGTCCTCCGGGTATTGAGGAGAAAGTTTATGTTGATTATGATATGCCTCCTATTTATGATGATTATAATGATAGTGGTCTTTTGGTGCCGCCTACTATGGAGAGTAAATTTTATTATGATGATACTATACCTCCTATATTTGATGATGAGAATAATAATGATAGCTACTTTGTTGAATTTGCTCCCACTACAACTAATAAAATTGATTATGCTTATGTGGAGAGTAATGATACTTTTATGCATGTGAATAAGAAAGCTTTATGTGATACTTATATTGTTGAGTTTGTTCATGATGCCTCTGAAAGTTATTATGAGAGAGGAAAATATGGTTGTAGAAATTTTCATGTTACTAAAACATCTCTCTATATGCTGAAATTTTTGAAGTTACACTTGTTTTATCTTTCTATGCTTGTTGCATTATGCTTCATGAATTTGTTTATTTACAAGATTCCTATGCATAGGAAGCATGTTAGGATTAAATTTGTTTTGAATTTGCTTCTTGATGCTCTCTTTTTGCTTCAACTCTCATCCTTATGAGTGCATCATTAAAATTGCTGAGCCCATCTTAATGGCTATAAAGAAAGAACTTCTTGGGAGATAACCCATGTGTTTATTTTACTACAGTACTTTTATTTTATATTTGAGTCTTGGAAGTTGTTACTACTGTAGCAACATCTCCTTATCTTTATTTTATTGCATTGTTGTGCCAAGTAAAGTCTTTGATAGCAAGGTTGATACTAGATTTGGATTACTGCGCAGAAACAGATTTCTGTCTGTCACGAATTTGGGCAGGGTTCTCTGTAGGTAACTCAGAAAAATCTGCAAATTTACGTGCGTGATCCTCAGATATGTACGCAACTTTCATTCAATTTGAGCATTTTCATCTGATCAAGTTAAGTGTCTCTGTAAAATTCGTCTTTACGGACTGTTCTGTTTTGACAGATTCTGCCTTTTATTTCGCATTGCCTCTTTTGCTGTGTTGGATGGATTTCTTTGTTCCATTGACCTCCAGTAGCTTTGTGCAATGTCCAGAAGTGTTAAGAATGATTGTGTCACCTCTGAACATGTGAATTTTTGATTATGCACTAACCCTCTAATGAGTTTGTTTCGAGTTTGGTGTGGAGGAAGTTTTCAAGGGTCAAGAGAGGAGGATGATATACTATGATCAAGAAGAGTGAAGAGTCTAAGCTTGGGATGCCCCCGTGGTCCATCCCTGCATATTTCAAGAAGACTCAAGCGTCTAAGCTTGGGGATGCCCAAGGCATCCCCTTCTTCATCGACAACTTATCAGGTTTCTTCTCTTGAAACTATATTTTTATTCGGTCACATCTTATGTACTTTACTTGGAGCGTCTGTTTGTTTTTGTTTTGTTTGAATAAATTCATGCTTGTGTGGGAGAGAGACACGCTCCGCTGGTTCGTATGAACACATGTGTTCTTAGCTTTTAATGTTCATGGCGAAGGTTGAAACTGCTTCGTTCATTGTTATATGGTTGGAAACAGAAAATGCTTCATGTGGTAATTGGTATAATGTCTTGAATAATTTGATACTTGGCAATTGTTGTGCTCATATAGATCATGCTTAAGCTCTTGCATCATATACTTTGCACCTATTAATGAAGAATTACATAGAGCTTGTTAAAATTTGGTTTGCATGATTGGTCTCTCTAAGTCTAGATATTTTCTGGTGAAGTGTTTGAACAACAAGGAGACGATGTAAAGTCTTATAATGCTTACAATATGTTCATATGTGAGTCTTGCTGCACCGTTTTATACTTGAGTTTGCTTCAAACAACCTTGCTAGCCTAGCCTTGTATTGAGAGGAATTCTTCTCGTGCATCCAAATCCTTGAGCCAAAAACTATGCCATTTGTGTCCACCATACCTACCTACCACATGGTATTTCTCCGTCATTCCAAAGTACATTACTTGAGTGCTACCTTTAAAATTCCATTCTTTGCCTTTACAATACATAGCTCATGGGAAAATAGCCTTAAAAACTATTGTGGTGAAGAATATGTACTTATGTGTCTTATTTCGTAATAAGTTGCTTGTTGTGCGGTAACCATGTTTCAGGGGACGCCATCAACTTTTACCTTTGTTGAATATCATGTGAGTTGCTATGCATGTTCGTCTTGTCTGAAGTAAGGGCGATTTTCATGATCAAATGGTTTGAGTATGCATATTGTTAGAGAAGAACATTGGGCCGCTAACTAAAGCCATGAATCATGGTGGAAGTTTCAGTTTGGACACAAAACCTCAATCTCTTATGAGAATATTACCTGTTGTTGAATGCTTAAGCATTAAAAGAGGAGTCCATTATCTGTTGTCTATGTTGTCCCGGTATGGGTGTCTAAGTTGAGAATGATCAAAAGCGAGAAATCCAATGCGAACTTTCTCCTTGGACCCTTGTACAGGCGGCATAGAGGTACCCCTTTGTGACATTTGGTTGAAACATATGTTATGCAATGATAATCCGTGTTAATCCAAGCTAATTAGGACAAGGTGCGGGCACTATTGGTATACTATGCATGAGGCTTGCAACTTATAGGATATCTTATACATAACACATATGCTTTATTACTACCGTTGACAAAATTGTTTCCTCTTTTCAAAATAAAAGCTCTAGCACAAAAATAGTAATTCATGCTTCCCTCTGCGAAGGGCCATTCTTTTACTTTATTGTTGAGTCAGTTTACCTGCTTCTTTCTATCTTAGAAGCAAACACTTGTGTAAACTGTGTGCATTGATTCTTACATGTTTACCTATTGCACTTGTTATATTGCTTTATGTTGACAACTATCCATGAGATATACATGTTACAAGTTGAAAGCAACCGCTGAAACTTATATCTTCCTTTGTGTTGTTTCAAAGGTTTCTACTAAGAATTTATTGCTTATGAGTTAACTGTTATGCAAGTCTTATTGATGCTTGTCTTGAAAGTATTATTCATGAAAAGTCTTTGCTATATGATTCAGTTGTTTACTCATTGTCTTCATCATTGTTTCGAATCGCTGCATTCATCTCATATGCTTTACAATAATGTTGATCAAGATTATGTTGGTAGCATGTCACTTAAGAAATTATCATTGTTATCGTTTACCTACTCGAGGGCGAGCAGGAACTAAGCTTGGGGATGCTTGATACGTCTCAAACGTATCTATAATTTCTTATGTTCCATGCTAGTTTTATGACAATACCTACATGTTTTGCTCACACTTTATATCGTTTTGATGCGTTTTCCGGAACTAACCTATTGACGAGATGCCGAAGTGCCAGTTCCTGTTTTCTGCTGTTTTTGGTTTCAGAAATCCTAGTAAGGAAATATTCTCGGAATTGGACGAAATCAATGCCCAGCATCCTATTTTTCCACGAAGCTTCCAGAACACCCGAGAGCCAGCAGAGGGGGGCCACAGGGCCACCACACGCCAGGGTGGCGCGGCCAGGGCCTGGGCCGCGCCCCCCTATTGTGTCACCGCCTCGTCAGCCTTCCGACTCCGCCTCTTCGCCTATATAAAGGTCCCTGACCTAAATCTTCGAGACGGAAAAGCCACGGTACGAGAAACCTTCCAGAGCCGCCGCCATCGCGAAGCCAAGATCTGGGGGACATGAGTCTCTGTTCCGGCACGCCGCCGGGACGGGGAAGTGCCCCCGGAAGGCATCTCCATCGACACCACCGCCATCTTCATCACCGCTGCTGTCTCCCATGAGGAGGGCGTAGTTCTTCCCCGAGGCTAAGGGCTGTACCGGTAGCTATGTGGTTAATCTCTCTCTCTGTACCCCAATACAATGATCTCATGAATTGCTTTGCATGATTGAGATCCATATGATGAGCTTTGTATCGCTATTCATCTATGTGTTACTCTTGTGATGTTATTAAAGTAGTCTATTCCTCCTTCACGGTGTAATGGTGACAGTGTGTGCATCGTGTAGTTCTTGGCGTAGGTTATGATCATAATCTCTTGTAGGTTATGGAGTTAATTATTACTATGATAGTATTGATGTGATCTATTCCCCCTTCATAGTGTAAAGGTGACAGTGTGTATGCTATGTTAGTACTCGGTTTAGATTGCAAAGATCTATTACGCTCTAAAGGTTACTTAAACATGAATATCGAATGTTGTGGAGCTTGTTAACTCCGGCATTGAGGTGCTCTAGTAGCCCTACGCAACGAATGGTGTTCATTATCAAACAAGAGTATATGTAGCACAAAGGAAGAGAACTTATTTATTATGTGATCAATGTTGAGAGTGTCCACTAGTGAAAGTATGATCCCTAGGCCTTGTTTCCAAATACTGCAATCATCGCTTGTTTACGGTTTTACTGCATCTTTACTTCCTGCAATATTACTACCATCAACTGCACGCTGACAAGCACTTTCGCGCCGTTACTCTTGCTCATATTCATTCATACCACTTGTATTTCACTATCTCTTCGCCGAACTAGTGCACCTATACATCTGACAAGTGTATTAGGTGTGTTGGGGACACAAGAGACTTCTTGTATCGTGATTGCAGGGTTGCTTGAGAGGGATATCTTTGACCTCTTCCTCCCTGAGTTCGATAAACCTTGGGTGATCCACTTAAGGGAAACTTGCTGCTGTTCTACAAACCTCTGCTCTTGGAGGCCCAACACTGTCTACAGGAATAGAAGCACACGTAGACATCAATACAATCTAAGCAATAATTATAGAGCTCAAATCTAAGATCATGCCACTCGTTCACTAGTGACAAGCATTAAACACAACAAGGTTGCAGCAACAATAACTTCACAAACTTATATAGATAGACTGATCATAATGTAACAATTCATCGGATCCCAACAAACACAACACCGATTACATCAGATGGATCTCAATCATGTAAGGCAGCTCATGAGATCATTGTACTGAAGTACATGGGAGAGAGAGTACCAACTAGCTACTGCTAGAACCCGTAGTCCATGGGGGAACTACTCACGGAGCATGATGGAGGCGGTGGCGTCGATGGAGAAGGCTTCTGGGGGTTAATCTTCGTCCCGGCAGGGTGCCGAAACAGGAACTTCTGGCCCCCGAAACTACGTTTCGCGATGGCGGCGGCGCTCCTGGAGTCTTTCTGGAATATGATCTGTTGTTATAGGGTTTTCGCGTCGCGAGGGAATATATAGGTGAATAGGCGGCGCGAGGGGGTGCCAGAGGGGCCCACCCCATAGCTGGGCGCGCCCCCCTCCTTGGCCGCGCCGCCAGGTGGTGTGGGGCCCCCTTGGCCCCTCTCCGTCTCTCCTTAAGTGTTCTGGGTCCGTCTCGGTAAAATAGGAGGTTCGGCTTTTGTTTCGTCCAATTCCGAGAATATTGCCCGAACAACTTTTCTGGAACCAAAAACAGCAGAAAACAGGAACTGACACTTCGGCATCTTGTTAATAGGTTAGTCCCGGAAAATGCATAAAAACATTATAAAGTGTGAGCAAAACATGTAGGTATTGTCATAAAACTAGCATGGAACATCAGAAATTATAGATACGTTGGAGACGTATCACTTATCCGTCAAGAATCCTACTTCAGGTGAGTCTCCTTTTCTGGAACCGACGTATTGGCCCACCTTGGTCGGTGGGTGATCTTCATGGGCCCCTGGTTGGGCCATAGGAGGTAGCATAATGCTGGTTACCCGAAGGGTAATGCCCATATTAGTAGCCCCCGAGTGACTAGCCGAAGTAAAGCTTCGGGCAGGGACTAAAATTGTCCTCTGTCGGATGTCCACAGTTGCCGAAAAGGCTTGACCCTTTTTCATCATTTTGAAATCAAAAGCACATTTTTATCTGGTGCGCATCCAGCGCTCCCGATGGGAGTACTCAAGTTGTACTACTCGCATGTTCTGCTGCCGATGTTTTCTGCAAGTTGTCGTAATCATTCGATATCTTCTTCTATATCGGCTCCTTCAAAACTTCTAGTGCAGCCATGTAAAAATGATAGTACGTAAGGGATTGGAGTAACGTGCCCAGTTTTACTCGATAAATCGATGCTGGTTAACTGCCAATGACAAAACAACGTTACCCTACTCAGAATCAAGTCCTCGGGCTTGGTCCTGGATGTCTTGAAATCTGCGAGTTCGTTTCCCTTTTGTCTTTATACTGGGTGCGCGTCCAGCGCTCCCGATGGGAGTAGCCCCCGAGTCTAGGGACGGATGCTTGCAACCGTGTGTGGACTCAAGTCAAGCAACTCGATTTTACGGATTCCTTCGGATGCTCAATGAGGAGTCGATACTTTTGATGACATCATCCGTAACGTGGCCTCTCCGGCGGGTCGATTGACAGGACGTGACTTAAAGGACATACTCTACCTCTGCGCGGTCAGTTAGGAAATGACTTATCCTTGCAAGCTGACCGAGGCGCCTCCTCGTTTTCCGCGCGTAGGGGGTAAATGTCCTTTGGCATGATGGATTTGATGACATGTGGTGTCCTAATCGTCGGTCCTCCGGTTCAATCCCTTGGTAACTCCCCTTTTATAAAGGAAAAAACAGATTTTACTTCCCCTGTTCTTCTCTTTCATCGCTTTCTCCCTCCTTTGCTCTCTCTTCTCACAACTACTGCGCCACCGCCGCCGTTCTTCAATCCACAGTTTTGCTCTCAAACACATCTCAAGATGGTGAAGAAGAAGGGCTCTGCCATCACCGCCGGTGTTGCTTCGAGCAGCGCCGTTGCCAAGGCAACTGCTGACGCAACGAAGAGAGTTGCGTCGGAGGTTTCCGTCACGGCATCCAAGGACACCCCTGGCGAATGGCCCGCTTCAACAATGTCAAACCGCGACGAGAAGAAGGCACACAACCTTGTCCTGATCTCCCCTGAAGAGGGGAATGTCATATTACCAGGTTTGGCCTCACGCCCCAATCCTCCTGCCGGTTTTACCGTGAAGTTTATATCGTTCTTGTATCGAGGATTATCTTTGCCTTCCTATGAGTTTCTCCGGCGTCTTCTGCATACGTGCGGGATCCAGTTATGGCAGCTAACTCCCAACTCCACCCTTCATCTTGCTATTTTCATCACCCTCTGTGAGCCTTTTCTTGGCATTGATCCTCACTAACGTATGTGGAAGATCTTCTTTGTCAAACGCTACAACAGTAGCAGTGGATCCTTTGTCACCGGCGGAGTTTGGTTTGTCGTCCGTAAGGAGGCGAATTACTTCAATTTCACAATGAGAGAGTCAGTCCAGGAGTGAAGATTGAAGCGATGTACGTAAGCAAAAAATCTACATGTATGCGAAAAACTAGTTCTAAACCCGAGCTCATATGCTCATGGTTGAATAAAAAATCGAAAAATAACAAACAAATTTAAAAAATCTGACTTTTTGTACAATGAACATGAACAAGTGTTATAACTGCACACACAAAATCTCCTAGAAAATACATATGTAGTGATCTATGTAAAAAAGACAAAATACGGTGCTGTTTGGGACATCTACCTCATTTTAGGAGACACGCGCTTCTAACTTTTTTGAGAGAGAAGCTTGGCATTTAGTTGATCATAAATATTATTTATGATACAAAGACCAGCAAGAGGCCGGAGGAGCTAGACCTGACGTCCAAAAGAACTAGAAACAATTAAATTGGCATCTAATTTAACCTCTTCCGATAATTGGACACTCGATTTTCATGCTTGAAAGATGCCTCATAGAAAATCCTCGCATCTGATTTAACCTCTTTTTTTAATCATGCTATAAGTACCAGCATAATCCTGCTTCATGTTGTCGAAATTAGTTAAGTAGTTTGTGGCCACCATGTCACACGTTGCAGGTTCAAATCCACATCTAATGCTAGTGCCTCCTGGCATGCCAACGCCTCCAAATTTGCAGGTTCATTGATGCCTTGGATTGTAAGATACGAAGCCCCCCAATACACGCCAGCTTCATCCCTGCGAACCGCCCCAACTGTACCACCTCTCCGCGTCTTTGCCACAACAACATCGACATTAATTTTCACGCACCGCGTGCATGGTGCTACCCATCATGGTGTGTCTGTTGACCGACACCATGACCCTTAGACCCATTGGTGCTTACCATATGGCCCACAACATGACAACCACTGTAGCAAAATCAGCCCTTGACAAAAACTCCATCATCGCGAAAAGCCATTGTTTTCGGTGATGAATCCTCGTTCGTGCATATGTGTGCTCTGTAACTCCCTCATAAGCAAGATCCCACACACATCTCGCGACTGTGCAATTATTAGAGAATGCCTCATGAATCAGCCTCGCCACAGACGACTCATGAACTAGACTCCACCATTTGCTTGTGGTTACGGACATCGCCCGCTAGTAGGGAGTGTTGAGGAAGGTGCCATAGAAAGGCACGAAGCTTTGCTGAGACATGTACCTTCCATAGGCATTACCTACCCTCGCTTTTCTTCTCATTGGCTGAGCTGGCCGCACGACCCTCGAGCCAATCCTCTCTCCTTTTCTTCGTTTGATACATGAGACGATACATCAAGCGGACAATTAGAGTTCCGCTCTTTTCGTAGTGACACGCCCAAAGATCATACATCCTCCTACACGCACGGACATCTAACTAGCTGCGTGCATTTTCGGCAAACTCTAGCTCAACTTCAACATTTTACCTGTTTCTATCAAAATAAATGGGCATACAGCCGTACTAGAAACACATAGGGAATCCAAGCACCATTGCATTCCGCATTTCTTCTTTCTTAGTAGTGTTAAAGAGCATCTCCATCTTTCTATTCTTCTTGGGAACAATGCCTTTTCACCATTCCATTCTTTTCTCCACCATTTCTAACAAAATTTTCCTTCTATTTGTTGCCACCCATCCAAGTGGCTTCCTTCTTATGTTTTTTTACAACACTTTCTTCTTATGTTTCATAAGGACGAAACTTTCTTTCAGCAGGAGGCAACGTTTCAGTCTATAGCGAGTCATCTGCAATGACATCGTCAATCTTAAGATCCGTCCTCTCTGCCTCTCACTCGAAGATGCTCATAGGGTTGAGTGTGCTTGTATGCGTTCATAGGAACGAGCGTATGCTTATATTTACGAGCGTGTTGTTTATTAAAAAAATCACTTACGCTGAATGCCCAATATTCTGTTCAAGAAGACACAACCAACTAACAACGTTTCTGTCCACCTAATCGTTAGGGCATGTACAATAGTGATGACTCAGCTGTCTGTAAGAGGTAGTTACAGGTGATTTTGGTGATGTGGAGGAAAGATAATGAGGAGAGAGAAGGAGGGCATGCAGTAAAGTTATGAGATAGTCCGTGTTTCTTACGCACCAGACTTACAGACACCAGTTTTGATGTTGTATGAAGGGTGTCTATAACTTATACTCACATATAGTTATGACTAAAAATAGATAACTTACAGATAAACTATTGTATACACTGTCTATATCATTGTCTATAGATGACATGTAGTAGTACTACAGACAGTATCCGTCTAAATTAATGCACACGCCCTTAGAGTTGTCTAAAGACAGAGTAGATACTATGTGCCTAACAAACTAACGGAAAAGTGAGCAATTCCAGCGCAAGACAAAAGAGAGCAAGCAACAGTCGCATTTCGGCTCAGAAAACTAAACAGACACCTCTTCCAACCCCAAAACAGCACCAACACGTTTACATGGCACTCGGAGCTCAAAGGGAAAAAAATCTCGCCGATGCGAGACGCCTGGTCGTGGGCCCACCGAGCAGACCACGTTATCCATGGCTCCGCCGCGGTGAAGCCCCAAGCGAATCCTGTCCGTTGAATCCAGCCCGATGCGTGGGCCCTCGCTCTGCATTCCAAGCCAGAGCAGAGTGGGAAAAAAAAAAGAAAGAGAAAAATGAACAACAACAACTCGAAGCCTTCAAAAAGGCAAGGCCTCCTGCTCTCCCTTGCAGAGAGACAGACAGCCACAGCGGTGTGCGTGTGCGCCTGCGGGACACCAAACACCAACCTCCCCACACACACCCTCAGCCCCCTCCTTCTCTCCGCCGCCGCCGCCGCCGCGTCCTCCTCGCCGCCGCCACACGGTCTCCGTCCCCGAGGTGAGCGCCTGCCCTTCCTCCCCTCCCCGCCCCGCCCCGATCGCCGGACCTCTCCGTCCCTGCCCGCGTCCCGCCAGACCGCCTCCCGCGTCGGCGGCGACGGCAGCCTGGGGCGCGGGCGATCGCCGCCGCGCACACCGATCTTACACTCCACCGCCTCCGATCGTGCCCCTCGCCCGCCGATCTCCCCGTTTCCTGCCACAAATTCCGATTGCCGCCCGCGCGTGTTCCCGCGGCGGCCGCTACCCTTTCCCGGGGACGATCGGGCGCGTCCCGGTGATGCGGCGGCGTACACGCGCGCGTTAGCCCCTAGAGTCGATCGGTTTCCGCGGGGGAAATTTTTGCGCCGAGGAGATCGGGGTACGATTTGGGGATGGGGAACATCCACCGTCGCCAAATCCCACGCCACAGTTCCCCGTGTTAGATTTGTGTTCCGGAGAAGGAACCCGGATCGTCGCCTTGTCCTCCTGGGACTGTTCTGGGCGGCTGTCAAAGCAGTACAAACAGGAACTGCCCTTGTGCGGCCTCGATAGATAGATAGACAGTCCTTGATTGATGTGGAGTTTCATGTTCCCTACAATATTTTACGTTTGATTACTTGCTGGTAGAATGTACCACGTTTGTGCTGACCCTTGATGTCATCCGTTTCGCGTGGCAGATTTGTTATGTGGTAGGAAGTGCATGGGGAGGAAGGATGCCGGAGCTGCGTAGCGGAGTCCGGCAATCTCGGCTCAAGGCGAGGAAGGTCGAGGACCTCGACGTGGAGGACCCAGCAGCGAACTTGGCAGGCACAGCGGCACCGACGGTGGCGGGAAGGCGTGGCAGAGGGAGGGGTGGGAGGGGTGCCGGGCGAGGAGCTGGGAGGGGAAGGGCGGGTGGAAGAGGGCGAGCCGTCCCGGTGATTGACTTGGATCCGGACCAGCCATTCGAGGTTCTCCCTGGACCTGCTGTTGCTGGAGGTGTTGTGGGTGGTCCGCAGCGCATCAACGAATTTGCTGACAAGGTTGGAAAGATGGATGGCGCGAGTCCTGACAAGGTCGGTGGAGGTGAAGATGACGCATCTCCAGTACCAGAGAAGGTACTTGTTCCAATACACTACGCCTCTTGCTACTAATTTCTGCGTTTTTATTTGCTTTTCCCCTTGCAGAAGATAACAACAAATCTTTAAGATGTAAAACAACTATTACTTGCTTGGCTATGCATTTTTTTATATAACCATCCACTTCACACTTCGCTTATGATGCCGTGATCATTAAGTTATGTCTATGCTAGCGTCATGCCTCTGTGCTCCGTATCATGCTATGTTGTGTTCCATTTAGTTAATTTATTAATTTTGTTAGAGCCCATTAGAAGGTAGTAAAGACTAAAGACGGTAAAACAAGATAATTTGAAAAGAATCAATCGCCTCGTCTTTCCCCTTATACTTATTTTGGCATGGCTTGTAATAATGCTCCATGAGAATCTCCGGATTGTGCACTCATACTAATACATGTATTGCTTAGCTCCACCTATATCTGTTTCTAAATTTGGAAGGATAGCCACGTGGGGGAAGAGAAAAAGAACATGCGAGTGGGATTTGTTTCTTCTTAATTCTATGGACTGGAAATGCTTGATATCACTTCCATGTGAAGAACAGGTCATAGTAGGAACTAATTGTAGTATAAATAATCGGAACCAGCCCCAGACACGTGTAGTTAATTTATAGGAACTAAGTGATGTGTCAGGTCAGGTGTAGCGGCGTGCAATTATGTTTTTATCTGGGATGACTTTCGTGGATTCCTGTACATAGTTTCTTTTAAATGATATTAAACTCAAGTTCTTCAGATTTTTATTTTTGAAATATTAAGAACCCAAACACAACCGCGAGGACTTGAACCACAGTGGCTGGAATGTACATCAACCCCTAGCCAAGTGACCTAGGCTCACTTCTTGTCGGTACTACAAGTTGCTGCTTCGTATCTCTCAATATTGGTATTACATCATGCAAGCTTTCTTTTTCCAACTTAGGTTCACATGTAATGAAGTAAAAGAATACTAGTTTAAGCACAGATGTAATTTAATACAACACATGTCTTATCTAGCTGCAGATGTGAATGTGCTGTCGTAAAGAATTGGGCTGCTGCCCTTAACTAACGGAAGAAATTTAGGTGGACATGCGTAAATAAGACAGGTCCAGCAAGATATTTCATATCCAAATTACAGAAATTATGTCACGAGATCGATCGAAGGCTAAAAGCTGAGGACCCCGTACGCATGTGGATGAGTGCTTGAGGTTTTCTGTAGAGACTAGAGAGCCCGCGTTGTCTTCTCTTTTCCATAGAGCGGGCTTGTCTTCTGCCCCCTCCCCCTCTTTTTGGAAGCTTAAGGTTCCCGTGGTCTGAGGTGGAAACTCCCTCAAAAAGGTCGTAAATATAAATAAGATGACAACCCATATCCATACTGGCCTGATGTGGAAGCTTCTTTAAAAAGGTCGTAATAAATAAGATGACAACCCATATCCATACTGGCCTGATGTGGAAGCTTCTTCAAAAAGGTCGTAATATGGAAGATAGACAACCCATATCCGTCATCTGCTTCTAGGGCAGTTAAAGCTTGAGCATTAGGGTTCGCCTTTTACGCATCTAGTAATTAAATGTGGCATACACATTCAAGCTGATCATTGTTTATCTAAATGCCTGTCTATACCTTGAATTTTGGCAGGCAGTTACTTTCATTTTCTGGAATCACACTGTACTTGAAAGATGTTTAATTTATATCAATAGAATCTTATCGGTGGATACCTGGTTGGTCAAAGCTAGCTTAAAATTTTCTTCCAGCAGTACAGGTTGGCAATTTCAAAGAACTGATTATTCTTGGGATAATGGGTTGAAATGCTAGTGACATGATGAAAACTAAGTGCAAATGAAAATGAAAACTAGTCATCCAGTAAATATAATCTGTTTTTAATCATTTGCAGGTTCAAGTAGGCCATTCTCCGCAATACAAGGTAGAGCGGAAATTGGGCAAGGGTGGTTTTGGACAGGTTTATGTCGGCAGAAGAATTTCTGGTGGAACAGAGCGCACTGGACCTAATGCTTATGAGGTTTATCTTTACTGCTGTTTCTTATGTCTTCAAAAACTATTTTAATGTAACATGATGGTAATAGCGATGTCTTCTCTCCTTGCAGGTTGCTTTGAAATTGGAGCACCGCAACAGTAAGGGGTGCAATTATGGCCCTCCATATGAGTGGCAAGTTTATAGGTAATAATTACATTGTAATTGGCTGACAGCGTCTATATTCTTACATAATATCTTGCAAACCATAAGATTTCTACATATGTGTGCCTCTAAACTTTATTTCCCCTCTGCATATTTTACAGATTCCTAGTTATATTTTGGATCCATTTTTTTTTCATCATGTAACCGAAGAGTGAATGCTTAATTAATAACTTTCTTTGTTAGTTCTTTTAATTGATTGGCAGTATTCTAATCTATTGAGAAATAAAGAAGGCTTCCTTATTGTCGTTGTTCACTACTTACAAGAACCATTTGTAATACTTGTATCACCAAACTACTTCCCCACTTATTCTGATGTTTTTGTTGTGCATTTGTTTAAGCTCTCTGAACGGATGTTATGGCATACCGTCAGTTCACTACAAAGGCCGCCAGGGAGACTTTTATGTGATGGTTAGTTATATAAACATTTTCTATTTCATTTGAAAAAGTTCTTTTGCAACAATGAGCTCAATTATACGTCTGTTTCAGGTAATGGATATACTAGGGCCTAGCCTTTGGGATGTTTGGAATTCTGTTGGGCAAGCGTAAGATGGATGCACCTATTTTGCTTACTGTTTTAGTCATATCTGTTTTCAAATAAGAACAACTGGGTGATAACGAATGTTTGGAGCAGGATGACTCCAAGTATGGTTGCTTGCATCGCTGTAGAGGCAATCTCTATTCTTGAGAAACTTCATGCAAAGGGGTAAGTGACGTCTTGTTAAAAAAATTCTTTGACACTCTTGACAAATTTTCCTTTAAGATACAGCTTTCCCGTTTTATATGTTTATTCTTAAAATATTTTTCCAGGTTTGTTCATGGAGACGTTAAACCAGAGAATTTTCTACTTGGCCAACCTGGATCACCTGATGAGAAGAAGCTCTTTTTGATTGATCTTGGTTTAGGTATGCCGTGGCAAATTTCTTGTGATTAATAATTCATTCTTTGCCAAGAGTTGAGTAGATCATTCCAATTTGTCACACAAATTTAGGACTCTGCATATCATAATCTGCATTTTAACTGTGTTATATACATAACACCAATATAAACAAGTGCTCACTCCTACCATTTACACTCAGCATCGAGATGGAAGGAAACATCGTCTGGACAACATGTTGACTACGATCAGAGGCCTGATATTTTTAGGTTTGTTTTTATCTAAGGTTCAATAGTTTTTCATCTCCTTACAGTTTTGAGATTTACCAATTACCTTCTTTTCGGCAGGGGCACAATAAGATATGCTAGTGTGCATGCCCATTTAGGTCGTACTGGTAGCAGAAGGGATGATCTGGAATCACTAGCATATACATTGATATTTCTACTCAGAGGAAGGTTACCTTGGCAAGGCTATCAGGTTTCCTCTTTTACTGCAGTTTCTGGTTGCAATTAAGAGTTTGAATCATACCTCGTAGACTGTATTACGCCCACTTGCATGTAGATTGAAGTGAAACTAACTTATTATTTGCCAAAGTGAAACTAACTTATTATTTGCCAAACTATTCAGTGAATATGATAGTCTCTACCTACGTGATGTAAACCTTTGTGTTTGACTTTAGCTAAATGATGTGCAGGGCGAGAACAAGAGCTTTCTTGTTTGCAAGAAGAAAATGGCTACCTCTCCAGATCTGATGTGTGTTTTCTGCCCGCCTCCTTTCAAACTTTTCCTGGAGACTGTAACAAACATGAAATTCGATGAAGAACCAAACTACCCGAAGCTGATTTCCGTCTTTGATGAATTGATTGAGCCCCAGCATTTGAGGCCTATTAGAATTGATGGTGCTCTAAAGGTCATTTTATAAAACTGTTTCCGCATTTTGTCCAACAAGCCTAGTTGGCGCATTACCCATTCATACAGTGAGCTTGTTTAATTTGACCTTTTGTCATTTTCATATTTAGACTGGACAAAAACGAGCAAGAGGAAATCATGACGAAGATGAACAACCGAAGAAAAAAGTTCGACTCGGAAGCCCAGCAAATCAGTGGATTTCAGTATATAATGCTAGGAAGCCTATGAAACAAAGGTAACAAAATATCTCGTAGCTTTGTAGGTTGCACATGTCAATGAGTCTTCAGTTGCCACAATGCGCTATACTTTATAAACATTTTGTGTGATGGATGATCTGAAATTTTTCCATAAATATTTCAATTTCAAAGGAGGCACACGGTGTACATGATTCAAGATTTTGTGAGTTGTTTCAGTGCTCCATGCCAAGCTTTAATAGATGCTACAGTTGTACAATTGCACTACCTAGATTTTCTTCTGGAAACTACCAATGTTTCTGATTTTTACAAGAAAACCATGTGCACCTCATTAGTGAGTTGCCATTTTGAGCAAGAATTTACAGTCGATTGTATTATACTGTTCTCAGCTAGTTGTCTAGTCAATAGCCATGGTTTTCAAATTGCCCTTCTAGTAACTTCTTGTTTCCCTCCTCTCAGATACCATTACAATGTAGCAGAAGCCCGGCTTCATCAACACATAGATAAAGGGAATGAAGATGGATTGTTTATTAGTTCGGTAGCATCTTCAACAAATCTTTGGGCCCTTATTATGGACGCCGGAACTGGGTTCACATCACAAGTCTATGAACTTTCACCAATTTTCCTGCATAAGGTATATTATCGATTCTTCAACATGCTGCTTTTCTCTTTTCGGGTTCCTAAGTTGCCTATTTATTTTACTCTAGGACTGGATTATGGAGCAGTGGGAAAATAATTACTACATTAGTGCCATAGCAGGAGCTACGAACGGAAGTTCCTTGGTGGTTATGTCAAAAGGTTTGTTGAGTTTCTTCTGTCATCGAATGGTTATCATTTATTGGTAAATTAAAAAACATCAATGGTTATTTTGTTATATATATTTAGAAAATTACTATTTGTCCTGCTTATGCTTCCCATAACTTTGCTAGCGTTTCCATTCAATGGTAGATAGCTGACTCTTTTGTGCATGTAGTGGATGCACTGTTCCCAGTGTTTCTTTTTGTCGATAATTATGACATGGATGAGGTTAACCTAGATTGGTCATTTACTCTTTCCAGGAACCCCTTACACTCAACAGTCTTACAAAGTTAGTGAATCGTTTCCGTTCAAGTGGATCAATAAGAAATGGAAAGAAGGTTTTCATGTTACATCAATGACCACTGCAGGGAGCCGCTGGGGTGTAGTTATGTCAAGGAACTCTGGATATTCTGAACAGGTATTGTGGCAATCCATGAGTCAGATGTGAACTATACAGTGGGCATGTGAAAGAGCATGCAGAACCAAGTTCTGTTGTTTGAAATCAAATTATTGCTACTTCATTCCTCTTATGTAACACACAGGTAGTAGAACTGGATTTTCTATATCCCAGTGAAGGTATCCACCGGCGGTGGGAGAATGGATATAGAATAACTTCTACAGCAGCCACTGGTGATCAAGCTGCTTTTATATTGAGCATTCCAAAAAGAAAATTAATGGACGAGACACAAGAAACTCTTAGAACATCTGCTTTCCCAAGCAACCATGTGAAGGTAGGACCATACAATTTGTTCTTTAGCACATTTCATAACTAATATGCTAAGTTTTTGGACCATGGGAAGTTAATAGCTGTCATCTAGTTTTGTTTCAATCTGCATGTGTGTTGCTTCAGAATCCACTCTCTGTTAGTTCTCACTGATCTGATATTTCTGTTAGTTATTTCCTTTCTCTTCATAATCCACTCCAACCAAATATTTTATTCTTTGTTGCTGTTTGTTGTTGCTACAGAGCTTTTTTCCTTGTTCAAGCAGTAACTTAATCACCGCTCTAATGTAGACATATGTTGTCCTTTGTAGGAGAAATGGGCCAAGAACCTTTACATTGCCTCTATATGCTTTGGCCGGACAGTGTCTTGAGATTTACATGCACACCAAGCTCAGGGCTGAGCATATTCAAATGATTTGACGTGGAGAAACCCAGCAATTTTTAGTTGCTGCTGTGATGCTCTGTATGTGTAGGTAAATTGCGTAGATGAACATTACATCATTGCCAGAGTAGGGGTGCTCTAGAAGAACTTGGATGAAGGGATGATGGCCAGCTAATAAGGAGATGGTGATGCGGCTGGTGGTGGTGGTGGTGCTGATGCTGATGGCGTCAAGTATTTAGCATCAAGGTGCTTTTGCTTCGCTCCAGCTGCTGTGCAGAGTATGGGTGGCCTCCTCCTGTTTGGAGGCATTTAACCTGTGAAAGCCCCATGTGTATATAGCTTTATCATGTTCTGAATTTTGTAACTGGAAACAAGTTCCATATTCCCAGATAGACCGGGAGTGTCTAAATTATTATGCGAGATGAACCGAGTGTACTGATGAATTCGTGTATCAACTCCATTAAGCTCATTGCATTGATGGCATGATGTTGATTTGCTGATCATTCTCTTATCTTAGTTTTGCTTTTGCACAAGGAAGGCTTATAATGTACAGAGCTCCAAAGAGTGGCATTTCCAGTAAATGATCTGGAAGTAGTGTCAGAGCTACGAGTAAGGGCACAACTGTAAAGAGGGGGAAATGAGAATTGTGTATTACGAAACCTTGGTCTGAAGACATGAAGTACTGAAGTAACGGAATCTCGGTACAACATCCAGACTTCGAGATAGGAAAGCCAAACCGTGGCATGTTGTGGTTCTTATCATCTACCTATATACCTATACTATTACTAGTTCAATGTCCGGTTTTCAAATTTCTTTGCTCACTGTTATTATGTTTATAGTCACCCCACTCCGATAACGCATCACTTTACTCAGTAATCCCTTTGCTCCAACATTTCACTTCATGATTTGCGTCAGTGTTTTCTCAAACTCTCGCAAATCACCACACCAGAGCTCATGATTTTGGAGTTGCTACAAAGAAATATAGCACATGCACACATCCTTGGGGAAAGAAAACAAATTGTACATAGCAACCGTGATCAATGTTCCCAGTTAGATTCTTAACATCGCCTTTCGAGTTATAGTATTGTACTACATGCAAGCTGAATTTTTGAAAATTCTGAATCCTTCATTGGTAGTCTTAAGGCTGATGTGTGGCCATCTTAAATCATGACAAGTCTATGTGAAGCTGTGAAAAATAAATTGGTGTGCATAAGCATGTAATAGCATTTTGCATACAAATGGATATATACATTCTTAATCTTGCCCTTTGAGTCATCGTACCAAGTTACAAGCAAACTGGATTCTACATAAATAATGTTGGCCGAGAAAATAAATAATGTTGGAAGCACTGAAGAGATTGCTTCAAATAAATCCAGCAAATAAAATAAACATACCGTAACTCAAACTAATTGAGTCCTAGAAGATGCCCACCAATCTTTTTCTGGGAGCAATCAAATAATAGCACAAACCCAAGAGATAATTTTTATCTTCAGCAATATGAAAAGGAAAGGTTATGCATGTAGCTTGCTTTCAAAAAGGAAAAGGAATACATCAAGTTTCATAATTTTTTGAACTTACCACTTCCACTATACATTTTACAAAAATGCAGAAAAAAAAGTGAGATTACAACATTCTCTAATGCATCAGGTTTTCTTTATTCACTGTAAGTCCATCAACGAGAAACTTTTTGTTGCACTTCTTATCACAACTTCTTGTAATATCTCTATTTGATTGCACTATCATTTAATAAAAGATTGATACCGCTGATTAATGATACTATAATTGTTAGAAATTAGATTGGTACATCTGCTCACAGTTTTTCCATCCCACGCGAAAAGGAAAGACGAAAACAATTATGTATTTCTTTCTCCTTGCGCGTAATCGATCTGTATGTCATCTCGATTCAACATTCAAACAAGGAGAACGGAAATAACAGAGAGAGCACGAGCGCCACCCCAATTTATTTCCTCACCCTTGGCTCGGCGTCAGCGAAAAGGAAAGGCTTCATCTTTGTGCACGAGTGTGTTGCTCATCATGGGGAGGGTAGCTGGAGCACGACGGAGATCGATAACGTGGTTTTCTCGCTGTTTCTTTAGGTCTAGCGAGATATTTTTCTCGGCGTGTCGCTAGCGTTCGTCTACGACGACGCTTGGGCCGGGGGAGGTGATGCTCTGGCGCAAGGATGTTGGTACGAAGATGGTGGATCTGTTGTTATTCCCCAACTTCATCGATGGGGTGCGATGGATCGTAGTTCAAGATAGCACGGCGACGTCTCTGGTCGACGTGCCACAACGACATGTGCCTGGCTGCCTGCAGCGGACCTGTTCATCGACTCACAAAACCTTGTTGGGATGGTTCTCTCTTGGATCTGGCAGTGGTGGAGGTCCAACATCTCTTCTAAGGTGCCTCTAGGCAGCGTTGGAGTTTGGCGAGTGTAGGAATCCTTAAGAATAGTTAGGAGTTTTTCTACAAAGTTCTTATGTAGTTTTCATGTTTATTTACTCATGTTACATGATTTTCTATTAATGAAATACGTGGGTTGTCTAAAAAAAAATACTAACAAAAGTTGGCTAGAGCTTAGGCTTAAAGCAAACACACCCATAGATCATGATCCAACGGTTCTGCGACCATCTCCCCACCGCAACACAAGAAATCAGCGATGGTCGATTGCAACTAACATCACAAAGCTCCTGTCGTCGTCGTCGTCGTCTCCGTCTCACCTCATCAGATCTCACCAATCCTCCATTTTCCGTCCGGTCCTGCTCCGATCTCCGCGAGGAGATAATCCAAAACCCTAACCCCTAGCCTCCCGGCTCAACCGGCGGAGGAGAATCAAGAGGCGGGGATGGCCTTCATGGCGGCTCTGGAGGCCGATCTCCGCGCTCTCTCCGCCGAGGCGCGCCGCCGCCACCCGGCCGTCAAGGACGCCGCCGAGCATGCAACTCTTAAGGTTCGCCTCTCCCCATGGTTCCCCGAGATTTCAGTGCGGCTACTCATTTCGCGTCTGTGTCGCTTTTGCTAGCTCGTTTCGGATCCAACTGGCCGAGGAAGTAGTGTCCAAACATCTCGAACTGTGGCTGGAAGCTGCTGCTAGTCTCTGTAACTCTGTTTTCTGTCTGGTTTCGCGATAGCAGTGCGTAGTGAGCTACTGATGTAGGAGTGGGACTCCTGCCTGATGATTTTAGGTGATATTTTGCAGGAGGACTAAGGTTTGGCCAATTCCACTTAGGTGACTTGTAGGATAGACATTTCTGCTACCTTTGATGACTTTCAGTTAGTCCCAGAGTTAATGGTTAGTGCTAGGGAGGGTTTGTCTGTTTGGTAGGTGTAGAGTTTCAAATGCAAAGAATGGTTGCGAGTTGCTTACATTTAGAAGTTTGCAACTGATTTCGGTTAGAGCATCGTTTTTCATTGGAGATCCCAAGCTAAAGCTTGGGCCAATGGCACATAGCTTGTGAGAGTAGTTCAAGTAGCTCCACAAGAAGACTGGGCATACACCCTGTAGAGCTGGAGGAAATTTATCGGTTTCTCCAGTCGAAGGGTTCAATACCTAGTTACCTACTAAGTTTGGTTTGTGGTTGGAGGGACAACTTTTATTCACTGTAGTGGGGACTGGAGACACACAAATTACTTCTCTTGTTCGCATGTTTCTGGGCGGCGGACACCGTAGAAGTAGCTTTTACAGGATTTCATGATAGAACACACACAAATAGGCCTTGACATTTGCATAACTTGAGCAAAATATACTGGTTCCGTTCTATGATTAAGATGAAATACTACATACTACATATCTACATAACAAGAGTTTTCACAAAAAAAATATCCATGAACAATCGACATAATGAAACAGTGCTGCTCATATTTATTTGATCAAGTGCGATCAACTGGTAGACTAAACAGAACAGCAACTGCACTATACCTCTTAGCAATCTTGGTGCATGAAAATAGCATTCACACATACCTTTTTTTTGTGTGTACTGAGGTGATGGGTGGTGTTACCATTTTTCCGTTTCTTCTCGTAGCATTACTACCTCTTAGCAATCTTGGTGCATGAAAATAACATTCACACATACCTCTTTTTTGTGTGTACTGAGGTGGGGGGGTGGTATTACCATTTTTCCGTTTCTTCTCGTAGCATTACTGTATTTGTGCGCACCACCAAGGTTTTCTGTTGGATATACTTGAAATAGAGGAGTGAACTTTAGTGATGCTGGCACACAATGTTGCCCATAACTATTTCAATAGTTGAAATAACCAATGTCTTCGTTGTCAACAATGTGCTCTGAAGTTTGAACTGAATTAGCTTAGATTTTAGTCAGCACTTAGTTGCACTTGGCCCGTGTTGGAGATGTTGTCCATATTTATGCTTATTTCTGCCTTGATCTTGTGGAACCTCCCTGCCACTTCCCCGTATTAGTTTTCTATGTTTAACACACTTTTGATGTTGTTGTGACCTATGAAGGAACTAACCAAGTAGTTGTCATATAATTATATTCCATCACCATTTTATCTGCTTTGTGCATCAACAACATAACCTGATTTTTCTGTTTCAGAAAAAATGATTAAGCATACTGCATACCCATCCAAAATTACATGTTGGGGCTAATTCCTCCCTAGAGTCAATTTTTTTTGCATCTGTAATTGCTAATGATGAATGGATTTTTGTTTTGTTTCTTATGTTACTCCTGCAAAGATGCTAGTACTTTGTAGCCTTTTTGTACGTTTAACATTCATTTTTTTATTTCTCATGTGATGTAAGTGGTATGCCGCTTGCTTATTTCACATTCGTGTTCAATTATCTTTGGCTTGCAGCTCCGTTCTCTATCCAATCCAAGGGAAATAGCTCAAAATGGGGATATATTGCGGATATTTCTGATGGCATGTAACGTCAAATCAGTGAAGCTGAGTGTGATAGGACTATCCTGTTTGCAAAAGCTTATATCACATGATGCTGTAGCATCTTCTGCGTTGAAGGAGATATTAGCTACTTTGAGGGATGTGAGTCTCTAGTTACTTCTGTATCTACTTGCCTCACTTTTTTGAGCTTAGTCTAATGACTTTAACCTAATTGGCATATATCGAAGGGCTTGTGTTATATATTATCCTGGATATTTGAGTTTGATAATGTGTTTTTCTCCGGAAAGCTGATTCTTAATTAGAACTGTTTATAATTTATAAGATCTTCTGTTTATCTGTCCATATGTAAGTATCTGTGTGATTTGATTTGATGGATCGTCCTGTAGTACCTTAACTCTTAAGGCCGTCAAAGTAATTATCACTCAACTTTTTTTTTTCTGACTGCAGCACGCTGAGATGACAGATGAGAGTCTTCAGTTGAAGACTTTGCAGACAATGTTAATTGTCTTTCAGTCACATTTACGTCCTGAAAGTGAGGTAGCACCTATCGACCATTATTATATAAATTATCTAGATTATTTAATATCTGTAATAGATAAAATAGTTTCTTATTACTCCCTCCGTTCCTTTCTATAATGCCTATTGTTTTTTCGCATTTGTTTCAGAATATAAGAGTAAATCTATGTTTTTTTTTGCAAAGAACCCCTTCCACCGATCAGGTCAAGTCCAGAAAATCTGGAAACCGATCTGGTCATGTATTTCTGAGATCTGTTTTCAGTTTCCTATTTTATCTGTGATATCGCTAGGGGGTTTTGTGTGTAAAAATGGCTCGCGCTAATTTCCGTGCCAAAAAACAATAGGCACTATAGAAAGGAACGGAGGGAGTATGTGTTATGGTTCGCTGACCCTGTAACACATAGAAGCTTCCCTCTATAGAAAACGTTAAATATATGACTCTAACAGTGCGCCAATGAGTAGTTGCCACTCTTAGCCTTCTGTTTTCGAATTTGGCTTATGTCCACTTATTATTTTAGTTCTTGTAAAATAAGGTACCATGCCCTTTTTTTTTTTTTTTTGCTTTATTTGGGGTTCTGGCGCCTGGCTATTTGGGCTTGGGTTACCAGATGTTTATGTGTTAAACATATTGCATTATGGCAATAGTGAATCTTTATTACCTATTTACCTGCAATGGAAAAAATATTAACTCCAGCTGCACGATAAATTGTTATTTCTGCCCAGAGGGGAGCATTGCTGTTGATTATTTCTTGGAATGTACATGAAACTTGACTATTTTTGTAGTTAATGCAATTCTACTGAACGCTGTACTATTTTGAGGGCCATTATTCTTACCATCAATAGGCTAATCTTATCAGCACATTGTTTTCATTTCTCTCAGGAGGACATGTCTCAAGCCCTTGGCATATGTCTTCACCTACTTGAAAGCAGTCGGTCTTCTGACAGTGTCCGCAAGTAAGCTCATTCACATGTTGTTGGCTCAATATTCTTAATTCCTTCTTTACGATCTCCTAAATTATACATTCTTCATTTAGCACGGCAGCAGCTACATTTAGACAAGCAGTGGCGTTGGTCTTTGATAATGTTGTTCTTGCTGAATCACTTCCGACTGGTAAAGCATCCCCAGCAAGACTCAGTTCACGTGCTAGCTCTGTTGCCAATAATCTTACTCGTAGCTTCGGCCAGACGCTGTAAGGCTCAGTATATTTCTCTTCATTCTTTAATATTATGCTCATATCCTGCAGTAATACAGAACAATCTACTCTAATATCGAAAATGTTTGTTAGCAAGAAACACACCTTTTATGCATTATCTCTTTGGGTTAATTTCTGGCACATTATCTAGTGTCGACACACACATGAGATGAGACACTAAGCATGGGGTATGGTGTGGTAAAAAGATCCCTAATAGATTGCTTTCTCTAGTTTATCAAGTATGAAAGGTACTAAGAAGAGGGAATCATAAAATGTTCAGAAAGTTGAGCTAGAAACTGATCTCTATCTGATGATCCCTTTCGTTGTTGTTTAGTCATGAATGTTGAATAAGATGAGCATTTGAGTATATTTTTAATAGAAGAAATACCTAGTAGCCCTTTTAGGATGGTCTTAGCAGCCAATCGACATTCAGTCCGTGCAAATTAACTTTGATCCTTCGGCAACCTTGCTTTTCTTTTATCTTGTATACTTGGGTGTCTGAAGCTTATTTCCCCCTATTGTATTTCTATCCATTGACAACACTGGTATCAATGCATTCTGCTAGAATCTTATCTGCACCATTCAGTCCGTGCAAATTAACTTTGATCCTTCGGCAACCTTGCTTTTCTTTTATCTTGTATACTTGGGTGTCTGAAGCTTTATTTTCCCCTATTGTATTTCTATCCATTGACAACACTGGCATCAATGCATTCTGCTAGAATCTTAGGATGGTCTTAGCTGCACCATCCTTATTGCCGTGTGATGGATACCTACTGATGATTGCACATTGGTGTTGCCCACCCAGACAGATCTTGCTCGTTGGTCCTGTGCTTTTTTTAGTACATCTGTCATGATCATGCCATTCACATGGATGATGATTTAACCAATTCTACATTTCTTGTGTTTCCGTTTCATCATCTTCCTCCAGATGATGTAAAACAACTTCTTCCTTCAAGTTAAAGTGAAAGCCATTTGATATTAAAATACTTCAGCATGCAGTATTTCAGATATTAAATTTTTAAATGTATTATTTTGTATTTTCTCTTTGCTTGTTTTAGTTGATATTCAACTTACCCTGGGTGACAGCTCACAAGGGTTCAACTATGGTGAACTCACCATGAGGGAAGGTCTTACTGACGTCGGAAAGCTCGGTCTCCGTCTGCTCGAAGACCTGACAGCTCTTGCCGCAGGTGGATCTGTATGTGTGAACAATTTCTGATAGCACCTTTTCCGTCCTTTAAATATTTATAATTAACTCGCTCATATTATGTTGTTACATTTTATTCAGTAACTCTGAACTTAAATTACTGAATTTCTAGACCCAATTTTTCTTGATAAAGTTACCACTGTCTCTCTTTCTTTAGGCTAGGTGGTTGCATGCTCAGTCACTGCATAGGACGTTTGCCCTTGACATACTTGAGTAAGTTCTCTTAAGTTTCATAATGAAAATCTTGGGATACTTCCATTACTCAGTTGTCACAGCTTTCATGATGCTCAATATTCTACAAATTTCGTGTTTTAACTAAGTTCACTAGTCTTAGTTAAAAAGTTCCTTGAGCTGCTGTTGTCACATGTCATTGGTGAAGCTGATGTCGCAATGGTGCTTATATAGAGGGCTGGGTTCTGCTGCAGCAAGAGTTCTGGAAGCAATTGTGAAGTGCAGTATACACACACTAAAATAAATAGCAATCCAAAGAAAAAAAAGTTCTAGAAACTAAACTTGAGTTTGATTTTCTTATAAGCATCTTTATTTTATTTTTGATCCTGTGAAGTGCAAAGGGTCACATTAGATTGGTCCCATGTGAGGTCCTTCTAGGGCACAAACCAATGGTGGGTGCCATCTACTTGCCCTGTTGAAGTCGTGAAGTATGGAACTATGGAATGACTTCTAAAAACTAAAGTGACGAGTATCTCTGATGGAAGAGCTGCTTAGAAGATGGAATTTGCTATGTCTGTAAGCGTCAATTCAAAAGCCCAACCCTTTAGTGCAAGTATATTTGCTTTGAGGTGGTTACATCTTCCTACAAACTCACAGGTGCCCACACAAGCATTATTAGTGCTTAAAGCATTTAATTCATGCTTGAGGATCATACATAATCATTGAAGGTATCTGAGGTAGTGAAATAGTGGACGAGTGCAATTCAAACCCTTAATGCGTTGTCCAGTTTAAGTTTCCAAGGGGAGCTTGGAAGCACTACTTGTCACATTATAATCCCAAAGATAGTCCGATATAAAAACAAGGGGCATTGATGCTTGCAAGTGCAATAGATCACATTACTTTTTCAAAGATGGTTCCATTCATAAACAAGAGATACAGTCAGTACTTTGTAAACTGGTACAAACTTTTTTGTTTCATCTTATAGAACGTGTTTTCCAAATTTCTGGACTGTTGTAACATGTGTCAACATCTTTTTCTGTTTCTGTTGTAATTGCATTTTTCTCCGGTTTCTGCATTTTGTCTTATGATCTGTTACTGATTGTTCTGTTTTATTTGTTAAGTAACACAACGAAATTTGTTGTACTATTTTTTTCTCAATTTTTATTATAGCTTAGCTACACAAGTGATGCCAATCTTTTCACCAGAACATTGCTTTTAACTCTTTTATCTCATATAATATATTGATATTTATTTTCTAGAATTTGAGTTAAACATAGCTTATCCTAAGTCTTTACTGACGCTGAGTGTGTCTTGACCTTCTTTATGCCAGGTTTGTGCTATCCACATATGTTCCTGTATTCCGGACGTTATTATCTTACCAGCAGGTTTGTGTTTCTGTACAACTTTTGTCCTCAGATATGTTGGTTAACCATTGACCCATAACTAAAGAGCCTCTTAAAACCTGCCAGGTACTGCGTCATCAAATATGCTCACTTCTTATGACTTCGCTCCGCACAAATGTGGAGGTAAGTAAGTAAAAATAAGGAGTTTGCCTTTTCAAATTTATAGTATGCTAAATAGCTACCAGCACATTAAGGCTTCGCCACAGTTGCAAAATTTATATGCAGAAGCATGAATTTGACCTGCCACTTTACTAACGAAGAAGTTTGAAGTGCTCTTCATTTCTTCAAGTACTTTTAGGTGCATACAGTATCCATTTACTTTTTTAGCACTGTTTTGTGGCTGGATGTAACTTTGAAATGCATTTTTCCATGTGTTATTTGACAGCGGTAGCTCTAGCTCTGTAGCAGCAATACAGGAAAAACACATGCCTCATTCCACTCAAGTCTGGGCTAGTAAGATTTGGCCTTAAATAAGTAGCCATTCTATATAGTTCGCCCTTTATGATTAGGACCTTGCTCGGGCTAGACAACCAATTTGGCAATTTCATCCTGTGGTGTTAAGTTTGTGTAGCATATGAAGTTCTCCATCCTGAGAAAGCTCCTCCTCTTTCCCCGACAAGTTGGACAGGTTCTTGCCAAAATGGGCAAGATATACTAATGCGCCCAAATGAAAAGCAAAGCTAGGATCTTTAAATTGGGCAGGGATTGGTATTTTTTTCCTTTTCTGGTTAGGGCAACAAAACTCGTGCATTTTATGCAATTAACAGCATAGAACACCAGCCCATTCTTCAAAAGAATTGGTCTTAAGTTATGAGATGGAGTGTGTTAAGAAACATGGCGCATTCTCTGCTCCCAATCGTTAGAGTCCCAGGAACTTAGAGGCAGATGTGAAATAATGAACCTCATCTTTTGACGTGCCAGTACCTAGTTTAGTTGCCAGGAAATAAAAAATTAAAGCAAGATGGGTTTCACGAGTTTACCATTTCTGCTACTCCCTCCGGTTCATATTAATTGACTCTAATATGGATGTATCTAGACACATTTTAGTTCTAGATACATCCATATGGAAGTCAATTAATATGAATCGGAGGGAGTACCTGATTTCTTGCATGATCCAATTATTAAACTAATTCTATATCGATATGTTTGCTGATTTATCTTCAGCTTGAAGGTGAAGCAGGGGAACCTGCTTTTCGCCGTTTAGTCCTACGTTTGGTTGCTCATGTCATCAGACTCTACAGCTCTTCACTTGTCACTGAAAGTGAGGTATTATTCTGTCCAAGCTCATGTATATTCCAGTACTGCAATGGGCCTGTGAGCATCGAGAACGATCAACATATGCTCCAACTCTTAGCTTTCTGATAACTTTAATTGATCAACTGGAGTCTGGCCCACCAGCATTGCAGTGGATTATGACCATTGCCAGTCTCGTTTGGTAGAACTACTTTCAGATGTTTGCATTTTTGGTTAGCTATTTCTCATTTGTGCTAAAAATCAAACTGCGAAAGAGAGAAATTGCTATGTCCAGATAACAGAACAATCCACTGGAAATTGCCAGCTGGCAGCACTATATAATAATGACTTAATGAGTGCTCAATGTGCTTTTACTTTATTCTGTTTATGTTATTCTACATGAGCACTAAGATGCTTGTGTTGACAGGTATTCCTGAACATGCTTGTGAAAGTTACCCGCCTGGATTTACCTTTATGGCATCAGATACTTGTTCTTGAAATTTTGAGGGTAAGTTCCCTGGGTACAACGGAAATTGATGCTTGTGGATGACCTATTCTTACTTGTGTGCACCCGTTGATTCATCAGGGTTTTTGTATAGAAGCTCGCACTCTGCGCTCCCTATTTCAGACATTTGACATGTATGTATTGTATCCACACAGCACCATTATTTCTATGCCTCTTTCTCTGCTGGTGGTTGGCCTTATTTTTGACTTGTCTAGAAGCTTCCACATCATGCTTGTGTTGCAGGATAGAAAGTTGGTGTCTGCATGTCTTTCCCAAAAACAATGTTGGCACTATTGTATATACTGGCTCATAGTTCACATTTTGTTATTAGTGGTCGATTTCCAAGAGAATTGGTCCCTGAATTTAACTAGCGTAGGCATGTAGGTAGTACGTATTCTCATGATTGAAATTATATTCAGTAGAAATTGTTTAACATGCTTCATTTGTATGAGAGCAAGGTTTTCTAGACCGGTGCCTAAAGGCATATATGGTTCCTTTGCCTGTGTGCCTCAGTAATGAGCTGAACTACCAAATGTCTAATCAGGATTCAGTAAGCTGTAACTTCTGTGAAGTTTGTCATAGCTATTCTTGTGTTATAATAACCTTGCGAGTGTGGAATGGAACTTGAAAATACTATCGCGGCAACTCATATCCCAAATTCAGGACAATTATGTCAAGTTGTGTTAGTTGGTTAGGGTATACGGTTGCAGTGCTGTCAACAGTACTGTTGCTATAGGACAAGTAGGTGGATTTAAGAATCTGCTGGAGATACCATGACCCTAAAATCTTTAGCATTATTGTTTATATTGTATGTAACCAATGGACATAGGCTAAGTTATCTCATCTTTAAAAGGTTTCACTTCACAGATATCCATGCATGCAATGTAGAGAAGGTACACATGCTCCTTGTTTTCTTGTGGTGGTTAGTTGTGTATAAACCTCCCAAGGGAATTTAAGGATTCTAACATGCGCTATATATAATTATTTATATGTTTGGAGCAAAGAGCCTATTGGAGGCTACACTTGAATTACTGAAAGCACCCCTGTTATGTTCTACACTATAGGTGCCTAGGTTAGAAGTCTGCTTTGTACCTCCATGTTCATACTAGTTACTACACTGATGCATTTCATCTCTTGGTCATACATTATACATTTACATATTTTTTTGGAAACTTTCAGCTAATATTTTTATATTTTTTTGCCAATAATACAGAAACCCTACAAATACTAATGTTGTGGAGAACATTGTTAAAGCACTTGCCTTGGTGGTAGCTACTGTTCAGGTGATATACCTTGGTACATACCATTTCCATAACATGAGTTTCTCCTTTTCTTTTGGGTCGTATATTCTTTATTTGTGTTTGTGCAAACATGTATTTATTTATGTCTCAAGATCAAATTGATTGACTTGGTAATTCTGTTTCCAGTACAAACCGCCTTTTTGTTTGTATGCCCTGTTTACTATTCTTGATTTTAGATGTATTGACTTGTCGTGCTGATATGCATCCATACCATGCTTTAGCTGGTGTAGTCCCGCTTTGGTGTGCAGTGATCTAAAAGTAGTCGCACACCTCAAATGTAGCTTGGTTGAAAATGACAATTTTATAATGCTCTGGTTTTTGTTTCAGTGACTATACCATGCTTTCAGTGAAAGAATCCTATCACAGTATTTTATCTCACAAGTTATCCTCAGCCTAGCGCCCTAGCCCTAGCAATCTTGCTGCCGTGCGTTTGAGTCATTTGATTTAGGTGAGACATCATAATACTTCCTCCATTCACCCTGTAGGTCTAACAATACTGTAGGCTTTTGGGGAAATTGTGGATGGGGTTGGTCCCTTGGACCTCCACACCCTCTCATATATATAGCTCAACTTAGGCTTACATGTTAACTCATACACTAGAATAGTCTAGATACTACTACTATACTAACACTCCCTAGAATACTCTAGACTAACTTAGTTCTAGCACACTACTGGAATATTCTAGACTCTCCTAGGAGACTACTAATCTCCAATTCCCCTAGAGCATTCTAGACTCTACTAGAGTACTATTACACTAAGCTTAGATTCCAACACTCCCCCTCAAGATGGGCGATGGATATCTATCATTCCCATCTTGTTACATGCCAACAAACATTCCTTACTACCTAATCCTTTGGTTAGACAATCTGCTATTTGTTCTCTAGAGGTTACATGGCTTAACTTCAAGGTTCCTTCGTCAAGCCGTTCTTTAATGAAGAATCGATCTATTTCCACATGCTTTGTTCGGTCATGCTGAACGAGATTGTTAGCAATGTTGATTGCTGACTTGTTGTCGCACCAAAGATTCAATGGCCCTCTCCGCAGTAGCTTCAATTCTGATAGGAGGCCTTTCATCCATAACATCTCACACAAACACACCGCCATTGCTCTATACTCTGCTTCTGCAGTTGATCTTGAGACCACATGCTGCTTCTTGCTCCTCCAAGATACCAAGTTTCCTCCTACGAAGACACAAAAGCCTGATGTTGACCTTCTGTCATCAAGGCAACTTGCCCAATCAGCGTCACAATATCCCTCCACACTCAAGTGCCCATTGGCCTTGAACCATAGACCTTTTCCAGGACTTCCTTTCAGATAGCGTAAAATTCTATAAGCTGCCTCTAGATGTCCACTTCTTGGGTCATGCATGTAGCGGCTCACCACACTCACGGCATAAGATATATCAGGTCTCGTATGACATAAATAGATAAGTCGACCAACAAGCCGTTGGTAGCGCTCTCTATTAACTGGATCTCCTGACTGAGCACATAGCTGGTGATTTTGCTCAATAGGAGTTGAAGCAGGCCGACACCCAAGCATACCAGTCTCATTGAGTAGATCCAACACATATTTCCGTTGAGAGATAACTATTCCTTTAGGAGATCTCGCAATCTCAATACCCAAGAAATACTTGAGTTGTCCTAGATCCTTAACCTCAAATTCTCTGCTCAATCTCATCTTCAGCCGGCTTATTTCATCATTATCGTCTCCAGTGATAACAATGTCATCCACATAAACTGCAAGGATGGTAATACGACGCCCTGAATGCCTATAGAACACGGTATGATCCCTATTACATTGCTTGTAACCCATATTGCGCATGGCTCTCCGGAACCTATCAAACCATGCCCTTGGTGACTGCTTGAGACCATATAAAGACTTCTTCAATCTGCACACCTCCCCCTGGGTGTTGGAGTTACTAAAGCCAGGTGGAATGTCCATATAAACTTCTTCCTGGAGATCTCCATGCAAGAAAGCATTCTTGACATCCAGCTGATGCAAGGGCCAACCAAAGTTAGCAGCACAAGACATAAGAGTTCTTACAGTACTCATCTTTGCAACAGGCGCAAAGGTCTCGTCATAGTCAATCCCATATGTTTGACTGTAACCCCTTGCCACCAACCTTGCCTTGTATCTTTCTATTTTCCCTTCTGGGGATTGCTTCACGGAATACACCCATTTGCAAGTAACTGGACGTTTTCCAGCTGGAAGAGTAACAAGATCCCATGTATTGTTCTTCTCAAGAGCTTTCATTTCCTCCAACATGGCCTCGTACCACTTTGGGTCTTGTTTTGCTTCTTTCCAATCTCTTGGGATCACCACAGATTGCAATGATGCGATGAAGGCCCTGTAGTTCGTAGATAGAGATGCATATGATACATAATTAGCAATGTCATGCTCCTCCTGGTACCAATTTGGAGGTTTTCTAGCTGCAGCTCGGGTTCCTTTTCTTGGCAATGGGCAAGTCCATTGAATCCCTCGTAATAGATGGACCTGCGTCATCAGACAATTCATCAGTTTCAACACCTGTTGGAGCATGTTGCTCCCCCTGCACCTGTGTGTCACTTGTCGTGGGAACCTGTTGTTGCACATGTTGCTCCCCCTGCACCTGTGTGTCACTTGTCGTGGGAACCTGTTGTTGCTGCTGCTCATGCTGCGATTTTCTCCGTGTATACACTTTCAAGTTCTCTTCCTCATTTGGCTTTCTCCATCTCTCTTCACTTGTAGCTTGTCTCCTTGTAGACACCCTTAGATTTTCTTCCTCATTTGGCTTTGTTCATCTCTCTTCACTCGTAGGAGATGGAATTGAACCAACAACAACTCTGGATGGTTCATGTTCCTTTGTCCTCAAAAGTTCACTCTCCCCCTCTCGACTAGCTTCGATTGTGCTAGGAGAGTCAAAGTCAAACAACGAGCTGAGGTCCGTCTTCTCTCCATAGAACGGCTCAGACTCTCTAAATGTCATATCCATGCTAACAAATGTTCTCCGCTCACTAGGGCTCCAACACTTGTAGCCCTTTTGTCCAGATGGGTATCCAATGAAGATGCACTTCACAGCATGAGGATCCAATTTTCCCACCGAAGGTCTATGGTCTCTAACAAAGCAAGTACACCCAAACACCTTTGGTGGAACGATGAACTCATTTTGGCCATAGATCATTTCATATGGAGTCTTCATCCTAAGCACTCTTGAGGGCATCCGGTTGATGAGATAAGTAGCAGTCATAACCGCTTCACTCCACAAGAATTTGGGCACATTCATGGTAAACATAAGTGATCGAGCCACCTCCAGCAGATGACGATTCTTCCTTTCAGCTACTCCATTCCGTGGAGAAGTATCAGGACATGAAGTTTGATGAAGTATTCCTTTTTGGGAAAGAAAATTGCCAAATTCATTGTTCACATACTCCGTCCCATTATCTATCCTGATAATTTGAATACTAGCGTTGAAGCGATTTTGGACATATGCATAGAAGTCCTTGAAGCATGTAAGCACCTCACTTTTATGTTTCAGAAGATATATCCAAGTCATTCGGGAGTAGCAATCAATGAAGGTGACAAAATACTTCATCCCGCTAACAGAGACCACCGGGGAAGTCCATACATCAGAGTGAATCAGTACAAAGGGCAACGTGCTCCGCAGTCCACGACTCACATATGATGTCCTGGTGTGTTTTCCAAACTCACATGCATCACACACAAGTTTTTCTTTGTCCACCTTCTTCATTTCTTCAGGGAATATCTTACTCATAGTATCAAAGGACATATGGCCCAATCGACATTGTTGGAGTATCAACCTTGCCTCATCATCATTGGTAACAACTGTGAGAGCAGTGCACAACGCTTCATCGGTTTCCCTTCTATCCAAGTACCACAATCCCTTATGTCTCACACCTATGCCAAGCCTCCTTCCAGTCTTCCTCTCTTCAATTATACAATTATATCGATCGGCAATTATTCGACAATCAATATCATCAACCAAAGAGCTCATAGACACCAAACGCACCGGAAACGATGGAGCATATAATACCGAAGACAATGTAATGGACGGAGTGCATTTCACTGTGCCGACCCCTTTCACAAAGTTGATAAGTTCCATAGTCTGTTTGGATTGACTCTTTATGCATGGGTTGATGTGGTGTATATGATGCAAACTCACTCCACTTACCCGTGACATGTGCTGATGCTCCCGAATCCAGAATCCAATTTGAACAAGTTCCATTTAATGCAGGAGCCTGACTTGAGATTGCTTCTTCTGTTTGTGCAAGATTCACACAATTTTCTAGGACAGTTGTTTTTCCACTTTGTTTTGGAATTTCTGCACTCTCCCTTGATTGTCTCAACTTCTCAATCTCCTTGAGCAATTGAGTCATTTTCTCAAGTAGCTTCTCAATTGTTTGATTCTCCCCCATTGATCAATATTGCTGAAAATCACCAACAAACCAGCTTATGTGCTTCTTCTCTTCTCTGCTATATTTGACCTACTCTTGCAGATCTCTCGACCCCTCTGGATCTTTCTTCTGGCTGCACACGCAGCTTAGGTCTCTCCTCTGTCCTCTACTCGCACACGCAGAAATCAGCACCTTTGCTTCTCCCTCTTCACTGCAAGCCACAAGCAGCTGCACCTCACCTAGCTGCTCCCTTCACCACCACACCGAACTTTGCAAGATTCACCACCACTCCGAACGCTGCAGACGGTTGGCTCCGCACCTCTGCAGCAGCTCACATCAACACTTCTACCTGGGCAGCACTCCAATCCTCTGCCCGTCTGTTGTATTTCCCCTGGATTTTGCGGAACTCCACCTCACTCCACCGAATCACCACAGGCAGCCCGTAGCACACACCATCACTGCCTCTAGCTCTGATACCATGCAGGCTTTTGGGGAAATTGTGGATGGGGTTGGTCCCTTGGACCTCCACACCCTCTCATATATATAGCTCAACTTAGGCTTACATGTTAACTCATACACTAGAATAGTCTAGATACTACTACTATACTAACACTCCCTAGAATACTCTAGACTAACTTAGATTCTAGCACACTACTGGAATATTCTAGACTCTCCTAGGAGACTACTAATCTCCAATTCCCCTAGAGCATTCTAGACTCTACTAGAGTACTATTACACTAATCTTAGATTCGAGCTCATGCCAATAGAACACAAACTAATCTTAGGGTGACTTCTTTTGGGCTTCTAGCCCAGCTTCTAGGTCCCAGGAAGCTCAAGCCCAAAAGAACGGAAAAATTTCAGCCCGCTTCTCCCCACCGCAAAGCTACTTTTCTGTCTCCAGCGAGAAACTGCTCGCGAGCTACTTCTCGGGCGTTTCCCGAGCTTCTGCGTTAAAAATCGAACAGGTGTAGAAGTCTGCCCCTTCTTTTCTTCGTTTTTACAGCAGGACTGCCACTCCACGAAAATTCCAATCAACCAAGGCGCCTGACTCCCACTGATTTTGTCCGAAAACGTGCGCCCATCAGTACTACTAGCATTTAACGATTTCCATGGTTATGCTCATCACGTGTTGTGTGCACGTACGACTTGTAGATATTCAAATTCCACGACTCAAGTCCTCATGTACGTACATACATGTGTATATGTACCTGGTGTGTTTCCCGTAAAAAAATGATAAAGCTCTCCAAATTCAAAGCAAACACACTTCGTTGCTTGAAGAATTATTGCAATCACTACTAAGACAGTATCTTTTATTTTGGCATGTACTGAATTATAATACAATGATACATTCGCAAAAAAAAAAATACTGGGATACTGGTGTATGTTTTTATTATGATCCAACTTTTCATAATTTCACGATTCATTTCTATCTCATATCTTACTTAAAACTAGTATAAAATATGGTATCATTATTTATGTAGGGTGCATATCAAATTCAGTGGCGTTACAGATATTTCACAACTCAAGATAACAAATAAGCCAAATTTCATAAGCTCAAAAGAATAGGAGGAACCAGTTTCTAGGTGCTTCTCCACACCACAGTTTCTACCCACCGTTTCCCATAAGCCAGCTTATGCATAAGCAGAAGCCCAAAAGAAGTCACCCTTACACTTATGCTGCCCCTATTAAATAAGGTGCTCCCACCGCTCAACATTATCTGTCTTATTTCAACAAAGGTCTCTATCATTATTAAAATTATGGGTGGACATGGAAACAACATAATAACTACACCCTTGATGGGTCTATTCCAGTTTGGATGTGATTTTTGGGAAGGACTATTCCTAAGAGTTTCTTATACAACAAAACGGAATGGAGAGTCACCATGCCTCTATGGCAGGATGCAATGCCAAACCACCTGAGCTACGTTTTCCCTTATCTTCTGTCATCCATAAGTGCACTCAAAGTTTCCTTGGTATGATAATTCATGTTTCACTCTTGTTTTATACTGAAGTTAGAAGCATACTCCTGCTTTGACTTCCAGCAGCTACTCCTGCTTTGACTTCCAGCAGCTCTCCTTTAGCTAAATTCCATCTTGGTATCCTGTTTTCACCAATAAGGAGAACTAAAAATTATTGCTACCTTCAGTACCTGTATGTGCGTGGGCGTAAATTTGGTCTGTGTTGTTTACATGAGATCTTGTCAAATCTTGCTGGTAAGGTCTTACAAGAGACAGTGAGTTTGACATGATTGATGTATGTTCATCGTCATTTTGTTTCTAGTGCAATGCTACATACCTACATATGTTGAGTACATCTTCAATTATAGGCTTCAGATTCAAGTGAAGAGACTCTTGCAGCTGTTGCTGGAATGTTCAGTAGTAAAGCTAAAGGTACCTACAATATCCAAATTTGTTGATAGTACTTCCTCTGTTTTCTTCATTTGTTTTCCCAGATTGCTGAAGAAATACGAATAAAATAAAACTGATATTATTTGCAGGGATTGAGTGGAGCATGGATAACGATGCATCAAATGCTGCTGTTTTGGTTGCTAGCGAAGCACATACCATCACTCTTGCCCTTGAAGGCCTCTTGGGTGTAGTTTTCACCATTGCTACTTTGACAGACGAGGCTCTAGATGCTGGTGAGGTAAGAAAGAGAGAAATTATTTAGAAGAAATTTATGAATTTGGGAAGGTAAAGGTGATAATTCTGTTTTTGTTCCCTTTAGCTTGAATCACCAAGATGTGAAGTGGATCGTATGGAATGTAGTGGGCAATCGGCTCTTCTTTGTGTTGCCATGGTCAATTCAACATGGTTAACTATCCTTGATTCCCTTTCGCTTATTTTAATGAGGTGAGGTCCATAGCCAAACTTACATTATTCCTGTACTTGAAGTTGTATTCTTGTTTTCCTATGCTTTGCTCATGGGAATCAAATTAATAGGTCACAGGGAGAAGCTATAATATTGGAAATACTGAAGGGGTACCAGGCATTCACTCAGGTGATTATAATACCCCGTTTGATGTACAAACCGCTTTGGAGAAAACTCTGTTTGAGTCCTCTTATAGAATGACATCCATTTGCTATGACTTTTAAATGGGATGCTGATTTTTTCTGTTTCTGTTTTATCCCTTTTATGCCCATTGTCTATTGTATTCCTTTCTGCAGAATTATAAGTTAGAATTATATCAATTATCTTTCTTCACCATGATAATATGGCACACAAACTCTTTCAGGCCTGTGGAGTTCTCCGTGCTATAGAGCCATTGAACTCTTTTCTTGCATCACTTTGCAAATTTACAATCAATAACCCAAGCGAAGGGGAGAAGAAAAGGTATGCCACTGGGATCTTGTTTCTTAGTATATCTGTACAGGAAACTTTGTTAGAACAATACCACATTTCTGTACGGGGAGCTCCTTTTGAGTCTCCTGCATCTTGAACACATGATGTCTTTTTCAGTATAATTGACTGCAGTTACAATATATGCATGTCTTAGTGATTGTGGTCATAGTACTTCAGCTGTCCATAAAATAAAGCCAGAAAGTTGCTCGCTTATTTATCTTTATTCATGAACTCTGAGCACTTCTTTTCTTGTTCTACACATGTTAGTAGTATCTTGCTCTCTCCTGGATCGAAGAAGCTTGAGACGTTGATGGATCAGCGTGATAGTATTGTTCTGACACCCAAAAATGTGCAGGTAGGCGAGATTTGCAGCTATTTTATTTCGGTTGCATTTTCAATCTGCATTACATATCTACAGTTGGTTATTTTTAAATCCAGGCATTGAGGACACTTTTTAATGTGGCACATCGATTACACAATGTCCTGGGTCCCTCCTGGGTTTTGGTAAGTAGAGAATTAGATTAACTAGCTTTAACTACTGTGCTATTATATCTGATTCTTGAAAACTTTCAAGGTCTTGGAGACTCTTGCAGCACTTGATCGGACTATTCATGCTCCGCATGCTTCGACCCAGGTTGTGCAATGTAAAGTTTATTAAATTCTTGTACTATCAGTGTTATCTGAGGTCCTAACTCCTCTGAAGTGGTGCAACAAATTTCCTACAGGAAGTATCGGCTTCTGTTTCAAGACTCTCAAGAGATACATCTGGACAGTACAGTGACTTCCATATACTCTCTTCTTTAAATTCTCAGGTCAGGAGGCAAGCATGATATTATTGTTGTTTTTTTGGGGGGTCGTCATGCTTTTCTCTTCTGTTTTTCATCTCTTAACTACATTTTGCATACACTGAATGTTGTTTTGTTTCTTTGTTTGGATGCAGCTGTTTGAAAGTTCATCCTTGATGAACGTAACTGCAGTGAAGTCACTTTTGTCTGCGTTGCATCAATTGTCAAGTCAGCACATATCAGGAAATTCTCAATTATCAGGCCAGCAGATTGGGAGCATTGCATTTTCAGTGGAGCACATGACATCGATACTTGTCAATAATCTGCATCGTGGGTGCTTTCCTTCTTGAAGCATGGGCATGTTCTTTTCAGACAAGCAACCTATTTAAATGATGACAATCCTCATGTTCTTTGCGAGAAGTACCCAAAAAGATATATCTGTAAAAGAAAAATGATAATTTGTGATCAATCGAGTATAGACAATCCTCAGGAAGATTCATTTGCTAAATAAAACAATTATGTTTGCTATATGTATGCTTTTTCACAGGATGAACATAATTTGCAACTAATGTAATTTATTTATACTATGTGTGAAACTCATCTGACAGATTCATAGTAGGCCATTGGGTATTAAATCGATATCATCTCATATCCATGTTAATAGATCACATTAAATTGTCATCCTTGTTTTGTTGGCAAGTGTCCCGTCACATGAAATATAGCATAAAAGTTTACCAGTGCGTGAAATTATTCATGTGAAATAATGAGCTTTGGATTTAGGCTGATGGGGATTTAACAATAATGCTCTGAACTTGGATCTTATATTAACTCGATAGTTGCAACTGAATGTGCAGTATAGTCAGGATATAAAGTTTTTTGATACCATAGTATTGTGTCCTTGGTGTTTTCTTATATTTGGTTGTTTCATCATGCTACAGGGGTCGAACCAATATGGGATCAAATTGCTGCACATCATCTTGAGGTAACGGTGCATATGTTTGGATTGACTGTTTGCTTTCTTGCTGTCATTTGTAATGCCGTGATGATCTTGATGATGGTAACAAATTGCAGCTTGCCAATTGCTCCAACCCACAATTACGTAGTATGGCGCTGGATTCGTTGGATCATTCAATTTGCTCTGTAGTGGGTTCTGAAAATTTTCAGGGTATCAGTTCAGCATCTCACCAGTTTAAAGAGTACCAAGTAAGAGCGCATTAAACTAATCTTATTATCTTTCATGATTTGTCTGACCTTTTGATTTCTGTACTTCTTTTTACTGGAATTGATTTCTGTGCTTGCTAGTTGGCCGAAGAAAGTGAAACACGATCATTTGAGTACGCAGTTTTATCTCCATTGGTGATCCTTTATTCGTCTAACAAGAACATTGATGTTCAAATGGGTGCACTGAAAATTCTTTTGCATGTCCTTGAGGTACTTACCTTGTTCCATATGTCTTCCGTTTGGGTACATCATACCATATTACTTCTTACTAGTACTGTTTCAGAGACATGGAGAAAAACTGTCCTATAGCTGGCCCAGCATTCTACATATGTTGAGGTGTTACTGCAATTCATTCTTGATGGGTTTTCTGTTTTGTATTTATTACTTGTAGTTCCTTACATTCATTTTCTGCTAGGACTGTTACCGACGCATCTGAAAAAGATACCATCTCCTTAGGCTTTCAGGTAAATTCTGAACCGCAGTGCCTATATTTGGCATACATGTTAGTTCTATCAAAAGTTTGTAGCTCACTTCTGAGCCTGCAATATCGACCTTTAACTCCAGGTTATGGATATGGAATGGGACTACAATGTTACTTATGCCAATAATCAATTTTGTAGCCTCAACACAAATTTTCTTTTTTTGCAGAGTATACGTGTAATAATGAATGAGGGACTGGCAACAATACCTGTACAATGTCTTGATGAGTAAGTCTTGAATCCATTGTGCTCCCAGATACTATGGGATCTCTTCTCTGTCAAAGAATGAACTCTTTTTGATAGCTGGTTGGGCACCGTAAATGTTCACAAGTTAGTTACACAAAGTTGCAAAGAATAAATACACTAAGTCAATATCCTCAATTTTTACCAGGAGATTTTGTGCATACAAAATCTATGATGCCTGAGCTGTAAAGTTAAGGATGCTACTAGTTGGGCATGTACATCCAAAGTTTATGAGTTGTTCACTATCTACTTCAAATTTCTCTGATACTTTCTTGTGCCAACAAATGCAGATGCATTTTGGTTACTGGAGCATATGGTGCCCAGAAAACTGACATAAACATAAGTTTGACAGCAGTTGGTCTTCTGTGGACTGCTACCGATTTTATTGTGAAGGGATTAATCGGCAAGTCTGTTCAGAGAGCTAATCACATGAATGAAGAAGGTACATGGCCACTTCAGATAACATTACCATTCTCTCTGATTCTGTATACTTCATACATGCTTTCTTTTTGATCGCAGAGGTTCAGTCGGGTTTATCAATGAAAGAGGGAGATACACCAACCAACGAAAAAGACGTTAATCAAAATCCCTTACAACAACTGGTTGATTACAATAAGCTATTCTTTTCAGTTTTTTCTGTTCTTCAAAAATTGGGTGCAGATGACCGTCCAGAGGTATGTCTTCTGTGCATGGCCATACATGGTTTGCTTACTTATCTTTTGAGTAGCTTATTCTTTGACATGTACAACACACCAGAATTTATGCAAAGTTTTTGTTTATTTCAAGGTTCGGAACTCAGCAGTTCGGACTCTGTTTCAGACTCTCTGTACTCATGGGCAAAAACTTTCTCCAACTATGTGGGAGGATTGCCTTTGGATATATGTTTTCCCAATGTTAGAACATGTTTCCCACTTGGTAAGTATTGTAGAATTGCTTAGCATGTTTCGATATTTCCCTTAAATTTTCTCTAGTTATAATTAGCCTTAGTCTTTATTTTCATTTTCAGGCATCTACTTCATCTAAAGATGAGTGGCAAGGAAAGGAATTAGGAACCCGTGCAGGGAAAGCTGTTCATATGCTTATCCATCACAGGTTTTCAGTCTTTGAAAGCACTATAATCAGACTATATCCGGTTGATGTGAAATATTGTGTTTAAAGCCAAAAAAAAGACCACTTGTGTTATTTGGTTAGGTCGCCATACAAACTGGAAGTTAAGTTGTTAATTGATTATACGGATAACTCGTTTTGATTTTAGACATGGAAGAAGGCTGAAGGATGTGCTGCGCATTCTAGGAAAACATTGGAGTTTCCACAACCCCACTTAGTGCACACATGTTCATGTACTCCGATTAACTAGAATACACCTTGTTTATCTTATGAATTGAACTCAGATTGATGTTAATTAGCACTGTCGCTGTCACAATTAAGCCACATGCCAATCAGTATTTAGTCTTACTCATTGTGGCATCAAACAATGTAGAGTTCTTTGTAAGCTTTCATGTTTCTTGGTGATTTTCCTTGTTCCCTCCTTTTATTTACTGGATGAACTCTTCTTTTGCTTTTCCAGTCGAAATACCGCCCAAAAACAATGGGACGAAACTATTGTTCTTTTACTAGGTGGTATAGCGAGACTTCTACGATCATTTTTCCCTCTCCTCCAGCAACTGAACAAATTTTCTACTGGTCAGTTCTTTATAGTGCTCATTATGCTTATGTTGCATAGCAGTTAATAAATTACCTGTAACTGTTATTGACTTGTCGTGCTTAAAAATGTTCAGGTTGGGAAATTTTGCTTGCTTTTCTAAAAAATAGCATCTTAAATGGTAGCAAGGAGGTTGCTCTTGCAGCTATAAATTGTTTGCAGACATTTGTTGGTTCGAACTGTCCAAAGGTTAGTAAGCTAAATTGAATTGTTGAGCTATCATTATCTGCCTGCTCAAATTATTTGTGATGCTGAACGTTTAATGTTGTATTTCTTTATGGGAGCAATGAGTGTGCTACCTACTGTTTTCACGGTTTGAACATTCTGCTATGCCATGACCTTGCCTTTGTCATCCACAGTTTTGTTTATATGTCATTGCCATCTCCCGATAAAATAGATGATATAGCTGTTAAATTAATGAAAACACTTGCATAAGAAGTCATGAGTCTAACTGATAATAACTTTGTCCGTGAAGCAAAGAAATCAGTTATTTCTGGACCAACTACGTCAAACTGGAACTGTTTAACCAATGTGACTTGAAAATTGAAGTAATTGACATTTTAGATAGGGTTTTTGCATTTGTATACGTGTTTACCATCTTTGAAATGTGAGCTGTCAGTGGAATGCAGTCACTTGATGACTGCTATTATGACTTATGACTGTAGTGGCTATTTTATGTTTTTTGTTGCACCTGGAAGAAGCTAATGAGATGTTTTCACAACCGCGAGGGAGTAGTATTTTTAAGGAGCCCACTTCTTCAAAAGTTGACTAATTTCTCTGGACTTCCATGTTGAAAGACTTGATTTTAACTTTCACGGTGGATAAATGGCATGTCTTGGACCTGTCATGTTACTTCTTTTATTATCTGTGTAAATATCATGAGTGATGAGTAGATGTTTTAAGATATTATTGACATAAGCATCAAGAATACATGTTTGATGTATAATTAATATTTTTTTTCAGGGCAATCTAGAATCCTCCTATGTCCAATCCGTTCTTGATATTTACGAACTTGTTCTTCAAACTTCACCAAACTATAAGAGTGACTCGGCCGAGAAAGTGAAGCAAGAGGTCCTTCGCGGTCTTGGTAAATTTCTGAACTTCGCAGTTTGTGTCATTAAGTTTCATATTTTAGAATGAGTACTAATCATGTTGCATTCATGCAGGAGATCTTTATGTTCAAGCACAGTCTCTGTTTAATGATGACATGTACCTAAGGCTCATGGCTATTATGCATCTAATGATTAAGAGTTCCATGAATTCTATAGATTATGATAGTGAATTGGTATTTGCTCGTGAGCTCCATTTCTATAAGTATCATTTGCTACACCCTAGAGTTTATTTCTAGAATTCTAGAAGTGTCCTATGTGCAAAGTATTTGGAGATTTCACTGGTTGGCCATCCCAGTACATGTACGGTGGGCATGATGAGCAGGGCTTAGAAAACCAGTCAGAACTGGCTGTTTACCACTGTTTTGGTCCTACCAGCCTGCGATTGGAAGGTTTAGTAGTCTATTACTGCCATTTGAAATTGCTCTGGCTCAGCCATTTTGACCAATTCCTAATGCTTTAACTAGGATCAAATAGTTCATTGTCCCCTTCCCGACAAACTAACAGTGGACCAAAACATGCCTGTTTTATTTTTTTATACCCCGGGTAGGATAATACACGATGAAAAGCTTTAGTGTCTATTGTTTTTTAGATAGTTTTGGAATGTGACTTTTATTACATGGTTCTTTAACTGTACTCTTCTCATGCTTGATGGAACTAAAGCTTCTATGTGTTCTCTTAAAGAAACATTCCATAGTAACATCGTCTCCTAGGAGACCAGTAAACAAATCCCTACCTTTACAATTAAATGAAGCGCAAGTCCTTTGCGTTTTCTTGGAAAAACTTATCTTGCGACCACTGGCCATGAGATACACTACGAAAGAAGCCTTTAGTCTTCATTTCTCCCTACATGCTCCGGGGATCTGTTTTTATTCCTTATTTCTACCTTGACAACTTTCTTGCATGCTTTGCTGTATTGAACTCCACGACTCACTTAGTCTTTTATGCTTTAGGGTAGCATCCCTCCTGTGCAGCGTGGTATCTTGGAAATTATTCCTATGCTACACCCAACAACTATGTTATCATCAATGTGGTCGCCTCTCCTGCTTGAGCTGCTATGCTATCTTAACGGAGAAGAAAGTCCCCTGCACAAGAGTAGTAAAGAAGTACGCGGGCAGAATACTGATGCTTTGGCCAATGGCACAAAGCGTGCTTCTGGTAAGACATGTCATCATATCTTACATACATTTTCATAATTTAAGAAATATGACACCTTGAGTAATTTATGTGTAATTTATCATGGCTACAGTTGAGCGAGGCCATATCAATGGCGGTGGCACAAAAGGGGATACTATGGTGGGCTGTGGATGGGGCATTCTATTTGTAGAAAAGCTTGTGCCGATCATGGCCAACCTTTTTTTAGAGGCTCCACCACATGAAAGGTTTAGTGCCGCTCCAGAAATTATTCAAGGTCTTGGAAGGTAAATTGCTTTAGCTTACAGTCCCTAGCAAAGCTTTGGAGGAAATAGTTATTTGTCCTTATTTGTGAACCCATCCTGGTACTTCCTGCACGGTTTGCAGATTCAACCATATGTTCCATTCTCCACATAAATTATCTTGGCATATCTGTATTAGGTATTCATACATGAAAGTAGAGTAGTTGAATACAAGCTTTGATGGGGCAAAGCAGCTTCGATGCTTTGCTAAAATGAGGATTTATTTGAATATTGTTTGAGTTAAATTTGATGGCATAACTTGTTCGGTTGTTACATTTCAACCTGTACATCTGAAGTTCCCAACTTTTTATGCGGTATAAAAAGAATACAATGTGAAATGTTAGAATATTTCCCCCAGTGAAGAAGATTATGTGCTCACTTCAGAGTGTTCATACTAATTATATATTTGAGAAAAGTTAATTCGGAACCATCTGGTTATGAGCCGAAGGAATTGGATTGTTTAGTTACTCCATGCTTACTCTGAAAGTTGTTAACACAGGTGCATGAACACAAGGAGAGACAATCCCAGGGGTACTCTTTGGAGAGTTTCTGCTGAATGCTTCAACCGTGTTGTGACTGATGAGGTGAGGCAGGAAAATGCTGAATGTAGAAGTGACGTGAATTCATATAAACTTTCTAGAGCTCGCTTCTGGAAGGAGGTTGCAGATGTGTACGAAACTTTTCTTGTTGGATCTTGTGGGCGTGTGTTGTCTTCAGATGTTCCTTCAGCTGACTCTGTTACAGCTGATGAAAGCCTTGAAATGACTGTCCTCACAGTTTTTGGAGACTGTGTTCTGAAACAGCAGAAGGAGGCTCCTGTTGAGGTTTGTTCACTAATAAGATGCACTTGTTGCGGCTTGAAAGAGTTTAAAAAGTCCTTGTAAATGCTCCATTGTTTCCATCTCACAGGTAGTTCAAATGTTTGTTCTCTTCCAGGTATTGCAAAGGCTTGTGAACTGTCTTGACCGGTGTGCATCACGAACAGGATCCCTGCCTATTCAAACTGTCAGTCTTCTACCAGTGCACTGCAGCAGATTTTCTCTGGGCTGTTTGCAGATGATGTTTTCTTTATGCAGGTGCACCATTTTTTTGTTTCATTTGGTTGTGCTTGATTATGCCAACTACCAAACTGAGAATACACTTAGAACAGAATCTGAACTTGTTTTCGTAATTGATTGCAGTTGTACATTGAAGACAAGCTCATACCTGGCAGTATCAGAAACCAGTAGAGCTTCTATTTCCATTCTTACAAAGCGATGTGAGACTATATTGGGTCAGTTTTTAGCTGATGAAAATGACCTAGGTATTTTTCTAAATCTATGATCATTTAATCTTGAACTTGCTTCCATAGTAATGCTGCTGCATCATTTTTTGTTATCTTTAACACTGTAACTATCAACATAAGTGCTGTCATTTATCACTTGTGAAATGTTGTATTGTTGCAGGAGACCATCCATTGCCTAGTGTCAGGATTGAAGAAACGGTTTGTGTCCTTCAAGAGCTTGCTAGACTAAAAATAAACATTGAAACAACTAATGCTCTCAACATACCACTGTACATGAAAGAGGCTTTAGGAAAAAACCAGTCCCACGGGAGGGCTCACTTATTGTCGTTGCTTCCCACTTTCTCTGAGCTTGTTGTCTCAAGGTAAGAAAAGGGTTGTCTCTGAGCTTGTTGATTGACATGTAGAGTTACTAGCAAGTAATATAGGGCTATAATATCAAATTGTTAGCAATCAATGAAAAGTTAACACAGGTAGTTGCGGTCAAATAGTGTGCACAACGATGGATTCTAGCTGCAGTTGAGTAATAAGGAGCTGTTAGGTAGCTTAACATGTAGAATTTCCAGTAAATAATGTAGATCTATCACCCTCATGATTATTTTCTGTCCACGGTAGGAAAAATGTTACCAACTTGCTATAACTATGTAGTTCAATCTCTTGGTAATGAACCAATGAGTAGCTGATAACTGCTGTTCCTGTTAGTTGATCAACTCTGCCAGAATTGTTTTCCTGAATTTGCCCATTAATATAAAAAAATAGATAGTTTTCTTAAATAATTTCTTCTTACTCTTCAAATTTACACTGGCATTCTATGTCCCTGCATCAGAGAATCCAGGGTTCGGGAGCTTGTTCAAGTGCTTCTCAGACTCATTTCCTCGGAGCTAGGACTGCAACGTCTCGTAAAGATGAATGATTAACTCCGGTTTTATTGTTTTGCTGGATGGGAATCTGATAGCTTTGTTAGTATTCCACCTCATTATTTACATCCATGATTCTGTATATCCATCATGACATGCAATAGGCGCTTGGGAAATCACATCTATACATGAATAGGGTTGTACATGTAACATTTTGTTGGGAAAATGGTGTACTTTTTTCTGTAACATTAGGTATATAGCCTGCTAATTTTATTTTTGACGTAGCAGTAATCAACTCTGGTTGTGACAATAACTTGTATTCTGGATTGGGGATTAAGGCTGTGATTGTCTTGAAAGAAAATAATTATCTGTTTTCACTGATTCAATCATCTGTAAGGTTGATTTCCATTTTGCCAGAGGAAACAATGGTGTTCTTATCAGCGGTGCGACATTTTTTTTCTGGCAAGAAGGGCATTTCTGACGAGTGACACATATACATGTATGATGTCCGGAGTGTGGATTTCCACACATGGTTTATATGCCTAAACAGTGGAAGTATTCTGTACTTATTTGTGCATCTCGCTCTAGATCGCATGTAAATGCAAACCACCTCTTGGTGCAGTAAATAAAGAACGAGATCTTAGTTAGAAGGCAACGAAAAAAACTTTGTTTTGCTGAGTGAATCTTTTTTTCTGTATTTTCTATGAAAAGGTTCACCATTCTATCAATAACATAATTACAAAGTAGCCCCAAAGTAATAAAGAATACCAATTGGTACTTGTACCACCAGTGACAATACAAGTAATAAACAATAAACAATACCAATCGCTCCTCCCTATCTGAGACGGGTAAATCTTGTTGCAGTAGATAGTCAGGATGGTAAGGCCTCAAAGAGCAAGGACACTAAATCGTGGATCGAAAGGGCTTGATCTACAACCACACTAGTGAACATGAAAACCGCTAATCGATCTAGGGAATGCACATGAAAGATGAAACAACTCCATGCGCCTCAGAGAATATGTGTAGTGTGAAGATGATCAATTATGACATCGAGATGTTGCCATCGTCTCAAAGCATATGTGTAGTGCAAATGAGAGGTCCGGGCCTGCCACACTTCCAAGGCCCGATGGATCATCTGAAATGGGGCACACCGGTAACATCTTTTGCGACCGGGATTAAAACTCCAGGTGCATGTGGATTGTCTTTTTTATTCTCCTCCCATGGCACAACCGGGACAATAGCACATACTACCCTCGAAAATGCAAAGGAGCTCACGAGCTCGCTTGCTCCCGGACAGCGATTGGGCGAAGTGGCACATTGTGAAGCGGGCCTCAGTATTTCTGTCAGGTATTTCTGTTATAGCTGTTTTCACCTCAAAGCGTATTTATGGTGCTGGCCACACAGTTGGATGTTCGATCCGGTTAGTTGGCGAGGCGGTACAAGTTTATCTCTGATTCTGTACCGCGTTATGATACTACGCACTACGTATATCTTGCAAATATCCTTCTTGTTAGGGCATCTCAAATGGATTGACGCATTTTAGACATGTCCGCGCGCGTCCGTTTGCGTTGTTTTAAATAGTCGAAATTGACCGCGTGTCCGATTGCGGGTAGCTCCAGCGGCACGATGCATTTTTTTCGATTTTGCATTTTTCTAACCTAAAAACATAATTTACATAGTAAAGAAAGGAAAATAAACTATAAAGCCTAATAACGCCTGCGCCTACTCATCGTCGTCGTCGATCACGACGAGCTCCGGTACCGGCCACGACCAGTTGGCAAGCGGCGGAACATACGACGGTGCCGACGGTGGTGGAGGTGGAGCAGCCCATGCCGGTGGTGGAGGTTGAGCGGCCCACGGTGGTGATGGAGGTGGAGCCGCCCAAGGGTTGCACGGCGGAGGAGGAGGCGACGATTGCACTGGTTGCGGGGCCGAGTCCTCGAGCGCCCGTCGTAGGGCCTCTTCGTCCGTGAGGCCCGGCGGCATGATGCCGGTGGCTGCACCGGTCGGTCCACCTCCGAGACGAGGACGCCGAGCCTCTCGATCTCGTCGTCCGTCATCGTCGCTGGGTACTTGAACTCTCGGCCTTCTGCCATGGCCGCCTGCCATTCCTAGAACATGCAGGCGGCATCGTTGTCGTCCTTGGCCTCCTCGTTGTGTTAGGCCAACGCGTCGTTGTAGTCGTCGTCATCGTCCTGTGGAGGCGCCGACTGCTGCCGTGTTTGATGACGAGGCGGTGGTGGATGGTCAAACGGGAAGTCCCTGTCGTCGAGGAAATCCACCTTCCTCCTCAGATTCTTCTCGGTCTTGCGCTAGGTGCGCCAGGTGTTGGAGTCGACGTCGAAGGCGAATTGGCGCACAGGTCCAACGGCGGTACCACCGCCTGGGCTGGATGACGCCCTGGTTGTTTTCTGTGCCATCGGTACAAGAAAACCAGCCCAACTGTGCAACTGGTCTACCTTGTCCCGGTCCAAATTCTGTTAGCGTTGCAATGAGGCCCACCTCGTACAATACAACGCGCACGCCGCGTATAGCCAAGGTAAAGACCGATGCCCACTTCCCAAACGTGCCAGCTCCCCCAATCCCTGCCCAGGTGTAGGCGAGCTCGTGTGCTATATCGCCGCTCTCATACTACCCTACCCTACCCTACCATGAAAAGCAAGACCCCGAATAAGAAAACATAAACCGAGAAAACCACAAGAGTGAAGACTAGTAGAGTCTCTGCTCTTTTTTCACTCAATGATTCATTCTAATTTCCCGACAAAAAATTTATAGGGTAGGATATTGCTACTCACTTTCTGAAAAAAAAAAGACTTCACAAACTCGCCTACCCTCCCTCTTCCTCGCATGACCTAATGCCCTGACCTAGCCAACCAGCTCCAAGTCCAATCCAACCGATTGCGGCTCTTAAACCTCTGTAAAGTCTACCACCGCCGTGCCTCAGAGCTGCCCTGTGCGGGCGTGCCGTAGTTTTCGCGTCAGCGCCCCGCCCACCTCCGAAGCCTTCTGCTTCTCTGCGTCGCCTCCGCCGTCGCCGTTCTCCTCATCGCGTGCCTGCCGTCTCCACCCCGCCCGCAATCTTGTGCATCGATTTTTGAGGTATGAGTCCCGCTTAGTCATCCCGTGATTAATTCAACCCTAACTGATCCCTTCAAGTTCCGGGATGAGATGAATCCATCTAGATCCGCCCCTGTCAACTGAGGATGGGATGTGAGCGATAGTGTCCCTTATGGCAAATCAAACGATAAGTACTCCGTAGTTAACATTTAACAATTTGCTCAGCGTTCGTGCTACAAAGCTGACTTTTTGATAAGCAGTTTCTGTGAATTACACACAAACTAGCTGCGCCCGTTTATTGTTGTATTTATTTAATTAGTATACGATTATGTCATTTCACCATTTCTCCCTCCATTTTATACAGGCTTTACCATGAGCGCGAAATTGCTCAAGAACCTGAGCCTGAGGAGGCTCCTAGGACAACAAAGAAATTCAATTGGTGGGCACTGCGTAATTTTTTTTGTTTTGTTTTGTTTCCCTTTGACCGTGAAAGGTGCTCATCAGATATATGACTCATTGGTTGTGTCCTTTGGTAGATTTATACAGAACATCGCGAGCATGGAGCTCTACCGCTTCTTTTGCTGATGTTGATGGGAAGAGCGGCGTGAGTGGCGATGGAGACGATGATCTTGCAGGTTCTGGGAAAGAGACCGAATTTCGTGGTGTTCACCGGGTACTTGATATATATCCTGTCAGAATTACCATTTGTATTTTGGTTCTCATGTTGCACTTGGTTGACTTGTTTGCTTCTGTTAGGCAATTATTTGTGGCAACGTTGGACAAGTCCCTGTGCAGAAAATACTGAGGAACGGCCACACGGTGACTGTATTTACTGTCGGGACAGGGGGCATGTTTGACCAGAGGAGAGTCGGTGCTGAAAACTTGCCATTGCCAGCTCAGTGGCATCGCATAGCTGTTCATAATGAGGAGCTTGGTACTTATGCTGTTCAAAAGTTGGTCAAGAAGTATGTGGTTTGTACTTCAATTCTGTTTCCCCCCTTTGTTGATAGGACACTATTCAGTTCAGATTCTTAATTCACCATGTATATAAATTGGTTATTGCTATGTCTTATTTCAGTGCTGCAGTTTATGTTGAGGGTGACATTGAGACTAGAGTCTACAATGACAGAATCAATAATCAAGTGAAAAATATACCTGAGATCTGTGTGCGGCGTGATGGTATGTTAATCTGAGGTTTCAGTACAGATTTTTTTCCTTTGCATTGCTGTAGAGACAGTATTAGCAACATAAACTTACAAATGCATTAGCTGAGCACCTAGTAGCTAACTTAGTCCTCAAAGATTTCCCTCCTAGTTATCTTTCCTTTGCAATACCCCACCCAACACTGTCAAATGTGCGTTAATAAGAAAACCTAGGCCTACCTACAAGGAATAGCCCCTGTGGCTTTTCCATAAAGGAGAGACAACCGCGAGCTGACTGCAGAGTCTAGAACTGGAATGCAGTTCTCCATGCAGCTTACTTTTGAATCCTCCCAATATATTGTATTATTATTTCTGAATTCATGATGTTCTCATTCTTTCAGTTTTCTATTTTGTTACTATTTCCATTTCTATAAGGTTGACGTATAGAAGTTTTATCTCTTTGCAGGCAAAATTCACTTGGTTCAGTCTGGGGACAGTGATGTCAGCCAATCATTGGAAGAATTAAGTAAGTGCAATCAGCATCTTATTATTTTTTATGAAAGAAACACATCACAACATATAGTGAAGTGTAGGGGAAAAAATCTGATAGGCAGCATATCTGTTCTTTTCCCTGCGCTACGCTATGTCTGTGAACAGTCTTATAAAACTTGTGAGAATAAACAAGTCAGTGTCTCAACCTGCATTCATCACAATAACTTCTTTTTGGCAGGGGAAGGACTATTCTAGTCGCGATCAATGCTAGTGAAGGACAACAAGGTAGAGGAGGAAGAATTGGGCAGTTGAAGTCTTATACTTGGGACAAGCCCGTGGAATTTATTTATTTTTCTTAAAAAGTTTCATCAATACTATTAGTACTGAAGGTCTGAATGCCCTTGTAGATGCAAAGCCCTGTGCTTCATTTCCGTCTATGGAAGCGTATGGATTTTAGTGTTGAAGTTGATTTTGTATTGTCGCCTGCTCTTGAGCTCTTGGAGAGAAACTGTGAACATGCTTTGTTTCTGACTGATGCTCGGGTCACCTGTGGCCTGTGCTCTTAGTGAAGACCAGTTTCAGTTATATTTGTCTGTAACTTGGTTCAGTCTAGTTAACAGTTCTTGCAGTGTCGCACTCTGTTCGTTGATATGACCGAACTTTGTCTGCTGCAGAAATAGAGCCGGCGAGTGAGGGTTTCTCCTGCCTTTTGGGCTCTTTTTAGTCGGGGCAGGCCAGTGGCCCCTGAGCAACCGGTGTGTGCCGGTGACTGGCTGCTGAACCGCTGTCAGTTCTGTTCATGCTCGGACGTATGTGATGTCGCGAGCAGGGATCACAAATCGCCGGATCAGTTGCAAGAAAGGAGACCCGAAATGCATAACAAGTTTATTTGCGGTAGCTCTGAAATACAAGATCCTTGTGTAACGGAACATGCAAGTTTACATGTTGAACATATAATCAATGATGCTTGCTACCTTGACGTCCTCACTGTGCATCATATAGTTCACTTAGAAGATTAAGTGCATGGATACATACGCATATTGTTTTGCGTCCTATTACACAAAAACTGCACCTTGCTCTCTACAAGACTTAACTAAAACACTTTGAGCGCGTTTGGTTACCTAAGCTAATATTTTGCACCACTACGCCAGTTGAAGAAACCACCTGCGCGTCAGAGACGGGCCATAGGCCACAAAAGCTATGTTGTTTGGTCACCTGAGCCGCTCATTTCTGCCCCGGCCCGAGTCCCCATTGTTTGGTTCCTCACATGTTTCTCCTAGCCTCACCTGCATGAAAACATGGTGACCTTACCTCACCCATCACAAACATGAGCACGTTGCCGACCACGAAGCAAGTAACCACCATGGCACCACCGGTCATAAGCATCATCACGTCGCCGACCACGAAGACGAAGACCACCATGCCACCGCCGGTCACGCCGTTCACAAGCATGGACACGTCGCCGACCACGAAGATGAATACCACCATGACACCGCCGTTCATAAGCATCACCACGTCGCCGACCACAAAGACGAAGACCACCATGACACCGCTGTCACGCCGGTCACGAGCATCACCACGTCGCCGACCACGCAGACGAACACCACCATGACCACACCGGTCATACGCATCACCACGTCGCCAACCACGAAGGCGAACATCACCATGCCGTCACCAGTGGCGGACCCATAAATTGAGGTTTGCCGGGGCGAACATATTAAGAATTTTTTTAAAATCTGAAATGTAAGTGTACATAATAAATGAGGGATTTTCGAAAGATATAGCTTTCAATATGGATAAGATAGAACATGAAAAAACATAAAAAAAATACTACTGGAAAATATATACAAGCACTTTTGCTGATTGAATACTCATTGGCTTTCACAATATGACTCTAAAACTCCATCCAAGACCTATAACATGTCAATCAAAAACATTATGTATGTAAATCTCAGCACAAGTGTGATAACAATTGTAGCTATTTACAAGATAGGATTGTACCATTAAGTTGAAGTTGTAGAAGGAACACCATCAAGGATAGCATACTCTTCAGTCTGTCTCCAAATACGAGGACCGGATTTCATCATCCAGATTGAATGCATCAGCCAGTAGAATGTCCTATACAATATCACATTTGATGGCAGAATTGAGTGCTCTACTTATTATTGATATTGTACAGAGGAAACATGGCACCAAAATTAGCATAAAGGGGACAGATTACATGCGCAATCTCGTGCGTCTGCGCCGAAGTTGCTGCTGCCTCTTCCTTATCGGCCTCCTCATCCGAGTCCATCGGGTCGGGGCGGCCAAATCAGGTGGTTAGGCATTCTGTGCTCAATACCTCAGGGCGGGCGGCGATGTGTGCAGGCGTGCAGGTAGGTTGTCGGCAGTCGAGAGAGCGAGCTAGGGAGTAGGGATGAGAATTGGGATACGGAACGAAGTGGGGATTTTTCTGACTGGAACGATAGAGAGTCAATCGTGTGCATGGTGAAAAAAATATACAAATGGGCCATTCATTGCTCACTTAAGCCCAATAGTGGAGGCCCATCTTCCTTTCTTCCTCCTGTGAACGTACGGAACAAAAATCAGCGCTGTTCGTCAATGGCGGCCGCCCCTGCAGCTGCTGGGTCTGCTCAAAAAAAAATGCAGGCTGCTGGGTGCCCTGCTCCGCTCCGGGAGACCCGGGGCGGCCGCCCCTGCTCGCCCCCCCGGTGGGTCCGCCACTGGCCGTCACCATCATGGATTATCACCTCTCACTTCTCACCTATCATCACCATGTCGCCATCCGTGAAGATGATAAGTGAGAAGTTGAGCAAAAGTACTCCAAAACATACTCACACATACGTATGAATTACACTATATCAGCGAGTCATTTATCTATCAATCTATATCTACCGAAATAAAAACCTTTCAACATGAAAGTCATATGGAATGGTGAGGTGAACCTACTCGTCAAAGGAAATTTCAAACGATTGAGCGTGTGCATAAAATTTGGCAAAATTCCCTCAAAACTTCATACACAAAATTGATGATTTACGACTAACAAAACTCGAAACCGATTGTCAGAATTGATTCATATCATCAACATGCATCTTTTTCATGTACAACTTATTTCGATTCGGAGTATGATTGTGTTTATTTGAAGAGAGGGTGTGTGGAGTAGTGTAAGAGTGAGCATGTGCATAGGTTGCATCCATAGATCGAGCAGAGGAGTGAGAGGAGTGAAGAGAAGGTGCCTGCATCGCTGGAGACGGCCAATCTCCAGGGCCTGTCCCGAAGACTGCTTTACTATTCGGTTCGTGCAACCAGGAAACCAAATGAACTATTTTTTGCTGGTCCAATGCTAGGCAAAACGAGCTCAGCCTACCAAACGCGTCCTCGGTTCATTTTTGTACATAACACCTCTCAGTTTGTTGTCCATGGAGAAATTCAAACTTTAGCTAATGACATAATAAAGCGACTAATAAAGAGGGGGGAAACTTGCGTCGCATCTCGGCCGTTTGATCTGATGCCACAGGCTGGAGAAACCAGCGATTACGCTTGTAAAATAAACAAGAAATAGCGCTTAATTCAGATGTGGGACTTTTAAGCTTCGCAGAAAATCTTCTTCTTTTTCCAAGTGAAGCTTATCAGACAGTTAATTCAATAAACGAAAACTCTAAAATAACCATCGGGAGCTAGACTCCAAAATAACAATTCCGTCGTGTGCATCCTCTGCCTTGAAACTCTGCATTTGGCATCCTGATCGGCTATCCACCGAAAATTAATCACTCAAGATTGCCAATTGCAACCTCAATTTGTTCAAACTACCTCTGATCACCGCCCATACCTTCCCCAAACATTCCACCCATTATTTTAAATCCATGAATTTCAAGAACCTATGTTTCACCTACTTACAGTGGAAACATCACTAATTTTGATATGAGAAAAAAAAAATCAGAGTTTCATAGCTTGCCTCGGTGGCTTCTGTGATTTTTTCACTGAATAAAAAGATCGCATCTGAATCATGTATTTGAATTGTTCTTTTTAACCCAATAATGAAAAACGATTTCTGCCTGCCTCTCTAGCTTAGGCCTGTACCGTGCTGACCAACCCATCCCCATTTATTCACCGAAAGCAGCCTACTATGGACACAAGTCACACAACACCACTGTCCACCTCCCTCGCTTCTTTCTTTTCCGCTCCCAGCTGAGACCAAAAACCTCACTGCCTTCTCTCCTCCAGATCCCATCCAAGACCATAAGATGAAGTTCTGCATGTTACACCAGCACATTCCCCTTTGATCCAGCTTTCAATACATTCAGGAAACAGGTACATGCACGGGCAATTTAAGGATTTCGCAAGGGGCGGAAGCTTGAGCTCATTCTCGTCTCCATCGGGCTATTTTTTCTGCTTCCATGGAGTCGATGTCGCCCTGGAGGTTCATCATATTCCATATATAGGCTTCGTCTCGCCGTACACCATGTCCAATATCATTGTTGCAACCTGGTGAGCTCCTGATTCCTGAAACGAAGCAGTCTATTCTGTCCTGTGGCCGTAGCGCTAGATAAGGTGGATGTACTCAACGTGCTCAGCAGTAGTTCACTCCAACCCTCATGGGTACTGAATAATTTCAGTCAGCTCGCCATCAGTTCCGATTCATGTTTCCCTGTCTTGGCGTGTTTGGCCCCTATGCTGTAAAGTTCAGTGATGTAATCCTGCATTAGACAGCTTTTGAAACAACAGAAGGCAGTACGTTTGGAATTTAAGATGTGGCACAACCATAATATATGCATCTGAAGTGAGCCAAAAACTTCAAATTTTGGTCAACTAACACAGCAGATGGTTTCCTTTAAATAGTCCCAATATCAGATCCTATATTTTCATAATACTTTTCTTTGTCCATTTGCTGAATTCACAAGAACACAGGTAGCAAAGTTAATTCGGATTACATGTGAGAGGAGTACGTGATGACAGGCCGAAAAGCCGAAACATTAAAGACTTGTTTCAGAACGTTCTTCAAATACTCCCTCCGATCCATAATAAGTGTCGGAGATGATTTAGTACAATTCGTACTATAATAAATCATCTCAGACACTTATTATTGATCGGAGGGAGTATAAAACCCGTTATATCAATTAGGGACCGATTGACTAATATGCAAGGTATATCTCGAATCCAAAAAGGGTGAGACACATAACTGAAATAAATAGAAACAGATACTAGCTGCTATAGAAGAAAACTCCATGCCATCAAAAATTGTGAAGTCCAATCTGTGTTTCACAGGTATGAACAAAATCCATGAAAGGACAACCAAGCCCTTTTTTTATCTCCAAAAAGGACAAACAAGCCTTCAATGTACCACATTACAAAAGATAGTTTCTTTTATTCAGGTCTATCTGTACGTTGCCATCCTCAATTACAGTCTCATTATATATCTATGCTTTGATTGACATAGGTAACTGCAAAACCAGGTTACAAGCTTTGACCGCAGTCACGAGTCTTGAAGATTGATCTACTTCAATTCTACAAGCAGAAAGGCGTAATCAGCAGGTAAATCATCGATCATCAAAATAAATCTTCCAAAACTGTAACAACAATGATTTAAAGAACTTTGTGTCAGAAACAAATGTAAGTTCAATCTATTCTCAGAAAATAGCATTTGTATTCAGGTTTTGTCCATAAGTGATGTGATTATACAGATGTTACTGTATATGAACTTTCCATTGCCAAGTACAATCTCATTGTTCACTAAATCTATGCTTTTATTAACTCCAGCGTAACTAGAACGCTAGGGTAAAAGTACATACCATGATACTGTTGGAGAATAGCAACTAGTATTCACAGAGGGCCATAGGCCAGTACATGTACATGTGTGACAATGTGCAGGTAAGCCCCTCATACACTGGGGAATAACAGAAAAGGGGACTATACAACTCTAACACCCCCCCCTCAAACTCATGGTGGATCAACAACACTGAGTTTGGAGAGAAAGAAACCATGCTGTGCTCTAGTCTGGGCCTTCGTGAAGAAGTCAGCAAGCTGAAGCTCTGAAGGCACATAATGAAGGGCCATAACCTGATGATGCACAGCATGACGCACATAGAAGGCATCAACACCGATGTGTTTGGTGAGCTCGTGCTTCACCGGATCACGCGCAATGCTGATGGCACCAGTACTGTCCGATAAGAGCGGAGTCGGAGCATCAGCAGAAACACCAAAGTCCGCAAGTAACCAGCATAACCAAGTCACCTCAGCCGTCAATAGAGCCATCGCTCGCAACTCAGCCTCAACACTCGAACGAGAGACTGCAACCTGCTTCTTGGTCTTCCAAGCAATGAGAGAGCCACCAAGAAAGACACAGTAGGCAGAAAGAGACTTGCGATCCTCTGGATCGCTAGCCCAGGTAGCATCTGAGTAGGTCTGGAGCTGTAAGGAGCTGGAGCGAGGAAAGAAAAGCCGACGAGAGATAGTGCCACGAAGATAGCGAAGGACACGAAGAAGATGACTATAGTGGACACTAGTGGGAGCAGCCATGAACTGACTCAGAATATGGACTGGGTAGGAGATGTTAGGACGTGTGACAGCAAGGTAGACAAGACTCCCAACCAAGTGACGATAGCGAGTCGGGTCCGGAAGAGGGTCACCATCAGTGGACCGGAGGCGGACATTGAGCTCCATAGGAGTCTCAATAATGCGGTCATCACCAAGAGCGGCACGAGTGAGAAGGTCCTGAATATACTTCTCCTGGGAGATATAGAAGCCATCGGAGGTAGAAGAAACCTCAAGCCCAAGAAAGTAGCGGAGAGGACCAAGATCAGTCATGAGAAACTGATCGCGAAGACGGGCCTTGACAAAGGCAATGTACTCAGGGTCGTCGCCTGTGATGATCATGTCATCAACATAAAGAAGAAGTAGAGTCCGACCACGAGAGGATGTGTGGACAAAAAGCGCAGGGTCATGGGCGCTAGGGACAAAACCAGCAGCGATGACCACAGAGGCAAAACGCTGAAACCAGGCGCGAGGGGCTTGCTTAAGGCCATAGAGAGAGCGCCGGAGACGACAAACCATGCCATCGGGAACAGAGTAGCCAGGAGGTGGCTGCATGTATACCTCCTCACTTAACTCACCGTTAAGGAAAGCATTCTGTACATCAAGCTGAGAGACAGACCAGTGGCGAACAGAAGCGACAGCAAGAAGAGTACGAACAGTGGTCATGTGAGCCACGGGAGCAAAGGTCTCATCATAGTCACGGCCATGCTCCTGCTGAAAACCGCGAGCGACAAGGCGAGCCTTGTAGCGCTCAAGAGAACCATCGGAGCGAGTCTTGATCTTGTAGACCCACTTGCAGGTGATGGGACGAACAGAGGAAGGAGGAGTGACAACATCCCAAGTGCCAGTACGCTCAAGAGCAGCAATCTCCTCAGCCATCGCTAGCTGCCATTCGGGATGAGCAAGGGCATCCCGATAAGTGGTCGGCTCAAGGGTAGCAGAAAGACCGTAGTGAGTGGGAGAATAGCGATCAGGAGGAGGACGAGGACGAGCACGAAGATGGTGAGTCGGCTCGGACGGAGTGGGCATCGCATCAGAGGTAGAGGGTGTAGCAGGAGAAGCAGCATCATCCTCACGGGGACGACGGGAGTAGTGAAAAGGGTAGGAAGGGACAACCGTAGTCGAGGAAGGTGACATGGGAGGGGAAGATGTGGAGGGTGGGGACGGTGGTGAGGAAGGAGAGGGGGGTCTGGCGGGTGAAGGAGGAGAAGGTGGTGAGAGACTCGGCAGAGTAGGGACCGGAGGCACAGGAGGAGGTGAGTCAGGAAACATGAGAAAAGAGATATCATCCACCGAGAAGGAAGAGGAGGAGGGACGCGGGTAGAAAGGACGGGACTCATCAAAAGTAACATCCCGAGATATGCGCATCCGACGACCAATAGGATCCCAACACTTATATCCTTTGTGCTCAGAGCTATAGCCAAGGAAGACAAACTCAACCGATTGAGCACTCAGCTTGGTGCGTTCGCGTGGAGCAAGAAGAACATAGCAAACGCAACCAAAAAGACGAAGGGTCGAGTAATCAGGAGTGTGACCAGTGAGACGCTGAAGAGGAATACCACCCTGCAAGGCTGTGGAGGGCTGAAGGTTGATGAGATAGGTGGAAATAGACACAGCCTCAGCCCAGAAGTGAGGAGGAAGAGAGGCAACGATCATCATCGCACGTGCCGTCTCAAGCAGGTGGCGATGCTTGCGCTCAGCCACGCCATTTTGGGCATGGGCGCCAGGGCAGGAAAACTGGGCAAGAGTACCCTGCTCAGCAAGAAAACCACGCAACAGCTGGGAGATATACTCACCGGCAGAATCAGCCCGAAAGACACGTATAGGTGTGGAAAACTGAGTATGGACCATGGCAGCAAAACGCTTATATATCGAGAGAACCTCGCTGCGAGAAGTCATAAAATAAATCCAAGTGTGGCGAGAGAAGTCATCGATAAAAAGAACATAGTAGCGGTGGCCCCCCTTGGAAGCAAAAGGAGCCGGACCCCATACATCAGAATGGACCAAATCAAACGGACGCTGAGATACAGACGCACTAGTAGGATAAGGTAACTGATTCTGTTTACCAAGCCTACAACCCTGACAACCCTGAAGCGAGACATCTCCTGAGACAGGCCCCAGAAGACCTCGACGAAGTAAAGATGACAAGCGAGAACCACATAGATGACCAAGACGGTGGTGCCACTGTTGAAAGGAGGCGGTGGTGGAAGCAGCAAGCACGCATGGAGCGGTCGATGAAGTGTGGGAAGAAGGAACATGAAGCCAGTCAAGCTCCCAAAGTCCCTGGGAGTCACGGCACCGAGGGCCAGCCCCAACCAGGGCCCGAGTGTGAGTGTCCTGAACAGAACAAGAATCAACATCAAGAATGACCCGACAACCAGAATCAGCGAGTTGAGCAGCGAAAAACAAATTCATGGTAAGACGGGGAACATGAGAAACATCAGGAACGGAAAAGGAGGAAGTAGAAAGAGTGCCACGACTAGCAACAGGGAGAGAAGTACCATCGGCAGTAAGAACACTAACAGGAAGAGGAAGAGGTCGAAGAGAAGAAAGAGAGGAAGAATCAGGAGACATGTGAAAAGAAGCTCCAGAATCCGTAACCCACGAGGATGTACTGATTGTGGAGAGGAAACAGCCGCGGAGGCAGCAGTACCCGTCGAAGCAGAACCGGAGGAGGCAAGGAGACGCTGAAGTCTCACTATATCCTGCTCAGTGAAGCCGGTGGTGACAGGCGCTGAGGGTGGAGCACGAGGAGGCACACCCCGCTGCTTCTGGTAGCAGTCAGACTCAAGGTGACCAGGCCTCCGACAGTGAGTGCAGAACCGAGGAGGGCGAGAGCGACCCCCACCGCGAGAAGAGCGGGCTCCTCCAGAAGCAGCAGGCACTGGTGTAGGAAGAAGCGGCGGGGCAGGAGCAGGGGGACCTCGAGCAGCAAGAACAGAAGGTGTCCCAAGCAGGCCAGCACCACGCAGACGAGTCTCCTCAGCACGAAGCTCAGTCAGCACCTCTGAGATAGGAACACGGCCTCGAGCAAACAACTGAGCACGACGAGGCTCAAACTCTGGGCGAAGTCGAGACAGGAACTCATGGATCCTCTGGAAGTCCATATCTGAACGTACTGTCCGGCAACACTGACAAGTACCACAGACAGCACTGCGAAGGGAGTCAAGCTGGCGCCAGATCGCCGCACTCTGGGTGTAAAACTCATCAACAGTGGAGTCACCCTGCTGAAGATCATGCTCCTGACGCAACACAGATAAGTACAGAGAATCCCCAGAAGGCTGATATCGCTGACGAAGGTGAGACCACATCTCGGCAACAGTGGCAAGACCCATAAACTCAGAAGCAAACTGTGGCTGAACACTCTGAGAAAGAACAGCAGCAGCCCTGGCATCCTCATCACACCACTGAGTAAAGGTAGCCAAACTGTCACGGTAAGAGCCAAGAGCCTCTGAATAAGCAAGTACCTGCTCCTCATATGCTTCATCAGCAGCAGCCTCGGCAGACTTGGCTGCATCCCGATCAGCCTGAGTAGCATCCTCAGCAAGGACCTGTGGCACGGACGGTGGAGTAGGGGGCACATGAGCAGTGGGGTGCGGCGGACAAGAGACCTCACCGGTAAGAACACCCCACAACCGAAGACCACGCATGTGAATCCGCATAAAGGCAGCAAATTCCCCGTAGTTGGTACCATCAAATATCACTGGGCACCGAGGAATACTGACATAGCCAGAGGCGGAGGACGCCATTCTTCTTTTTTTTTTTTTTTTTTTTTTTTGGGATCTGGATCAGATCTGATCAGACCAGCAGCAGATCAGCAGCAGCCCGCAGTACCAGGACGGACCAGTGCACGCCAGAAATGGCACTGCGGCGGCTGTTACCGGCCGGGGGAAGTGCGGCGGTGGCCGGAGGCGGCGTGGCGGCGACCGGATTAAGGCGGGCCGGGACGGGGAGAGCCGGTGCCAGCCGGATCGGGGGCGGCGCGGCAGTGGCGGCCGAGGGCCGGAGCCGGCCGGGGGCGGCGAGGCAGCGGCGCCGGGGCCGGAGCCGGCCGAAGCGGCGCGGCGATGGCGGCCGGTGGCCGACGGGCAGCGGCGACCGGGGGCCGGAGCCGGCCGGGGGCGGCGCGGCAGTGGCGGCCAGCGGCCGGACGGGGTAGCCTAGGGCCGGCCGAATCGAGGTCTGCCAGCGATTTTGGAGCCCAAAAATCGGACGAAAAAGGCTAAAATTTCTTGGAAAAAGACTCAATCCCGACGAGATCGGGAGAGGAAAAGAGAAGTGGAGCAGCAGCGGCCGGAAAGATCATCGGCGGCGGCGCGGATCGAGCACGGAGTTGCAGCGTGCAAAGAGCTAGACCATGAGCTCTGATACCATGTTGGAGAATAGCAACTAGTATTCACAGAGGGCCATAGGCCAGTACATGTACATGTGTGACAATGTGCAGGTAAGCCCCTCATACACTGGAGAATAACAGAAAAGGGGACTATACAACTCTAACAGATACCTGGTCCAAAACGATAATCTCCGACTTCTAGAACAAAAGCAGCAATTCATATGGCAAAAATTTGATCGAAACTATCAAAGAACTGAAAAGTAATAATAGTGTTCCAATATCTGCAAAAAAAATGCATGATATTTTTGTTTTCACGTCATAGTTGGAGCTTAACATCCTCTTTAACATTTTTTATGCATTTGTTGTTCAGCAGGACGAAACAATGAAAAGAAAAGGTAGGGCGCATAACAAGGATTTTGACAAATCTGCCAAGATGGTTAAAAGCTACCAAATAAGCAATCCAATGAGGTAATATGTTACTGATCATGTATCTGTAATAGCTACTACATACCTAAACTAACATGAAATTTCATTATATTTAATTGATGCAAATCTAGAGAAAAAGCAAAAAGTGCGAGATTGGCAAGGAGAATCAAACTTAAAGACAAGAAAAACAGAGGACATTCGGTACTAAATGGAGATGTGCCGCACTGCACACATATACCAGAAATACAAGCAGAGAACGAGGAGATGTAATAAAATCTTCACAAAGCTATTTCCTTATATGTATTATCATCCACTTGGTTTAGTTACTATTTTGAAGTCAATTGTTTATCTTTTCACTTGCATAATGCTAAAAAACAACCGCAGGCAGTACGTTTGGAATTTAACATGTGGCACAACCATATATGCATATGAACTATGAAGTGAGCCAAAAACTTTAAAAATTGGTCAACTAACACAGAACATAATACGCTATATAAAAGTAGAAAGAATTAGCGACCTCTTAGCGATCATCTTACTGTTGATGCATGTTTTCCTCCAACATTCAGTCGACGCGGCCATTTTGTACTGTAGATCTGTTCCTTCGCACTGTAGATCCACGTGTTTTTTTTTCAGCGCGTTAGTTGTGTGTGACCGACTCCCTTCCGGTGCCTTCCCTTTTTGTTTCAGGTACGTCCTGGTTTCTGAGTGCCGTTCCTTTTTTGTTGGTCGCGGCGGCCGGTTTTCTGATTTCTTTGTAACACGAGCTCGGTCATGGTGGTTTACTGCTGATTTACTGCTACGTCTATGCTGTTATTAGCTACGTGTCGCCTTGCTGCTTGTGCATGTCCTTTAGTTGGTCTTTTCGGTTGTGGTCTGAATCTTTTTTGGTGTGCTCTGCTTATTGTTGTTATGGCTCCGTCTTGGAGGGATCGATGCGCCTAACGCATCTCCTTTTTCGCCCCTTATACTCCGCCAGCAGGCCGGTTTCTATTTCCTCTCTTTGTTTGATTTCTCGTGTTATTTTTTCCCATGGAGGTTTGCAGGTCCTGCAGTGCACGTGGGCGTGGCCGTGGCGGCTCTGGCCAGTCTGATGTTCGTTATTTTTCATCTTTGCCCGTCGTGTCTCCTGGGGTGCCTGCTTTCTTGGATGCTGATGCTGCTAGACCTGGGTTATCGGAGATGGACGCGCAGAGCCGGGAGATTTGGTTGGACAAACGCCCAGTTGGCGATGGGTTGGATGGTACTATCGGTAGTTATTTTCTTTCTTCGCTCGGCTCTTTGAATTCCATCGTTCGTGTCTTTGTGATGTTGGTTTCCATGCATTTTCTGTTTGTTGTGCAGGTAATGGTGAGTTGCCCCAGGGCGGTGGCCCTCCTATTCGTGATCCTGCTGTTGGTTCTGCGCTCGGCCAGTTTTTTGGAGCGGGTCCTTCAAATCTTGGTTTGTTTGTTTCCTTCTTAATTATGCTCTTTTTTTCTCCTTGCTTTCTCCAGGTCCTTAGATGGATTCATCTAATGATGATTCTTCTGTGGGTTTGGCCGTTCCTAGGTGGTGATTCTGCTAATGACGATGATTCGTTTGCTGCTTGGTCTCATATGGACCATGATTTTCTGTCTCGTATGTCCGGGCCAAGCTATTGGACTCCTCTGTCGCATGGTCATTCTTCTGGTCTCGGCCGTGCTAATCCGTCTCCTTCTGTTGGTCATTTCCCTTGGTTGTCTGCTGTTGGGCATGCTAGCTCAGTAGATGATTTCCGGCGGTTTGAGGTGCGATCTTCTTCGTCCATGCCAGCAGATCATGTACCCACTGGTATGCCAACTGAGGTGCATGTGCAAGATCCTGCGCCGGCAGACAATTTGTCCCGCGGTATGAATCTTATGTTCCTTTGTCCTTTACTTTTCGTATGTCTGTGTTAATGGTTGTCTCTGGTCATCTCTTTATGTCCGCTTCTTTGTTGGTCTTTAGTTGCTGCTACTCCTTTTGTGCCTGCACATAGACGATATGTGAATCGTCGGATGCGTGTGTGGATTCGTCGCCACCATATGTTTCTTAGAGCGGGGCACCTTCTGAATGTTCGACTGCCTATGTCAGCGGAGTTTATCAGTGTGCTTAAGCGTAAGTTGGGGTTTTTCCTGGTTTGTTTATTTGTTTCTGAAGGTTTGTTTGTGGACCTTTTTTTCGCCAACATGCTGTTGTTTTGCAGGTGCTTGGCCTGGGAGATCTTATTATGGTGGTCCTCATCATGTGTGTAAGCATTGTGGTGCCAATTTTTGGTACCAAGAGCGATGCAAGCATCTGAGTACAAAGCAGCGGGTTGTCTACACTGGCTGTTGTCGTGGTGGAAAAGTTTCACTCCCCATCTATCCTGATTGGCCATCTCCTTTGGCTGAATTACTTCGTTTTGATGGTGGAGCTGAATCTAATCGTTTTATGCGACTGGTCCGTGAATATAACTCTATGTTCGCTTTTACGTCTCTTGGTGTTCATGTTGATAATACTGTTAATGCTGGAAAGGGTCCATATGTTTTTAAAATATGCGGGCTGGTTTGTCATGAAATTGGTTCTTTGCTTCCTCCGTCTGACAATCCTATTCCTAAGTTTGCTCAGCTGTATATTTATGATACGGGAAATGAGTTGGACCACAGGATGCATATATTTGCTACAGGTGATAAGGAAGTCCATGAGCCAACTCCATTGAGTGAGCAACTGTTCTCTCTGTCCCGTGGTCGTCGGCAACGGAGGGATTTGCAGGCTGATGCTGAGTTGTCTGGTGTTTCTAGCCGCCCTGTTCGTCGGCGCAGGCGTAGGGAAGAGCCAGATCGTGCTATAGTTGATTCATTGCGAACAATGCTCAACGGCTGCAATCCGCTTGTACAAACGTTTCGTATGGCTGAGCAGAGGTTATTCTCTCCTGATGCTCCAGAGGTTGTTATTCGGCTGTTTGGTCATGAGGGAGCAGATCATGGGAATCGTTATTCCCTTCCTGCTGCACCTGAGCTTGCTGCTCTCATTGTTGGTGACCTCAATGTAGAGACATGCAGATTTGATGTTATTGTTCAGAAAAATGCAGGACATTTTCAGCGTGTGTTTCCTCAGAATCCTTCTCTTATGGCTCTTCAGTATCCACTTTTGTTCCCTCATGGTTCTATGGGGTTTCATCTTGGGATCAAGTACCAAAATGTTGATGATGTTCCTGCTGGTGGGCGCCAAGACGTGTCTATGCTTGAGTACTACTGTTACAGGTTTCACTTTCGGAGGGGGGAGCCCAATCCTTTTACATGCTGTGGTCGATCGTCCCACCAGCTCATGGTGGATTCTTATTCTTGTGTTGAATCATGTAGGCTTAGCTTTCAATTCTGGAATCAAGATAATCTTCGGTCTGAGACATATCAAGGTATATCTGATGCTCTTGGTGAAGGGAATTCTAGCGGTAAAAATGTTGGGATTCAGTATCTTCTGCATTCTAGCTTCACTGGAAGCCCACGTTATATGATTGAGAACTATCAAGATGGAATGGCGATTTGTCGGGTTTTTGGATCTCCTAATCTTTTTATCACTTTTACATGTAATCCAAAGTGGGAGGAGATATCTGACGCACTCCTTATGGAACCTGGCCAGACTCATGTTGACAGGCCAGATATAGTTACACGTGTGTTTAAAATGAAGATTAATGAATTCACCGTTGACGTCAGAAAAGGAGTGGCCTTTGGTCCTGTCTATGCATGTATGTTTCTGTTCTACATTTCAGTTAGGTTAAATTTGATTTTTCTTTCCGAATCTTTATGTTGATTTCTTTCTAGATACTTATTCCTCTCTCATTTTTTTGTATTTTCTCACTATTACTTATTTGTTCATGCATCCTGATTTGTTCTTTTTTTTTCCCTCCTGTGTTACTGGCAGATTTGTATGTTGTCGAGTTCCAAAAGAGGGGTTTGCCTCATATACATGCACTTGTGTGGTTAAAGGCAGATACAGAAGATCCAACGCCAGCCAGGATAGATTCTTATATATCTGCAGAGATACCTGATCCCTACGTTGATCCGCTTGGATATGCGCTTGTGGAAGAGTTTATGGTTCATGGACCTTGTGGGGAATATAATCCGGATTCCCCATGTATGAAAAATGGAGAATGTTCTAAGCGCTATCCGAAGGAATTTAACGAGGAGACAACAATTGATGGTTTCGGTTTTCCAGTGTACCGTCGGCGTAACAATGGCCGCTATGTTACTAGGAATGGAATATGTCTAGATAATAAGTGGATTGTCCCATATAATATGGCATTGTTGAAAAAATTTCAGGCCCATATCAATGTAGAGTGGTGCAACAAAACAAATATTCTCAAATATTTGTTCAAGTATCGGCATGATATGGCCCGGGCCGGTTTACATTCTATATATCAGTGTCCCAATTCTGAATCAGCGGGAATTAATGAAATAGATGATTATGCCAAGTGCAGGTATTATTGGAATATTTTCAGTTGTTTTTCTGTTCAGCTTTGATATCTGGTTCTGTCCCATTTATACTGTGCATATTATTGTTTTCTGGTTTACTAATTTTTCATTTATGTACTATTGTGCTTTAGGTATCTCTCTACGTGGGAGGCATGTTGGCGTACATTTGCATTTGATATTCATGTTCGGGGGCCTTCTATTGAAAGATTGGTTGTTCATCTTCCTAACATGAATCGAATTATATATCGTGAGAGCAAGGATCTTGTCAATGTCATAGATAATCCTAACAAGTATAAAACTATGCTCACTGAGTGGTTTGTCGCCAATCAGCGATACCGAGACGCCCATGCTTTGACATATTTGGAGTTTCCATCCAAGTGGGTTTGGGATGCAAAAACGAAGAGATGGGGAAGGAGAAGGCGTAATACAAAGTTTGGTCCTCCAATTGGTCGAATCTACAATGTCCACCCTAGCACAAATGAGCTGTTTTACTTGCGGATGCTACTAACAGTAGTACCAGGAGCCACATGTTTTGAAGATTTGAAACTTTACCGTGGAACATTGTTTGGTTCATTTAAGGAAGCTTGCAAGGCTCGTGGGTTAGTTGGTGATGACACTGAATGGTTTCTTTTATTTGATGAAGCAATCCAGTGGGCATCTTCTTTCCAACTGAGGCACTTGTTTATGACAGTTCTGCTATTTTGCGGCGTCACCAATGGCCAGAGGCTTCTTGATAAATATTGGCGGTATATGAGTGATGATCTATATGCTCGGATTGCTCAATCCATGAGCGATGGTCGTCTGGTGATTCCTTCCCAGTACTTGCATGCTCAATTATTGCAGGAGCTTTCTATTATGTTTGGCAGCAATGGTTATTCTTTGGCGTCTTTTAATATATCTACAGATTCTCTTCTTAGTGGAAGGCTACTTGATAATAGGTTGGTTATAGAAGAGATGCAGTATGACAAGAATAATCTGAGGACCATGGCTTCTTCTCTTTACCAGAAGTTAAATCGAGAACAGCTAGGTATATATGATCAGGTGATGTCTGCTGCAACTGGCTCAACTGGAAAAGTATTTTTTGTTTCTGGCCACGGTGGTACCGGAAAAACTTTTCTGTGGACTGCTATCATTACAGCTTTACGGGCTGATAATCACATTGTTTTGGCGGTGGCTTCGTCCGGTGTAGCTTCTCTGTTGCTCCCAGGAGGGAGGACAGCTCACTCCCGGTTCAGAATACCGTTTGAAATTGATGAGCGTACAATGTGCAATATGTCTCGTGGAACCAACTTGGCTGAGCTTGTGGAAAAGTCTACATTGATATTGTGGGACGAGGCGCCAATGACACGTAGGCGTTGCTTTGAATCTCTGGATAGAAGTATGAGAGATGTTCTTTCGGTGAATAATGGTTCTCGGAGTTTACTTCCTTTTGGTGGCAAAACTGTTGTTTTGGGAGGTGATTTCAGACAGGTACTTCCTATTGTTGAAGGAGGCAGTAGGTCTGAAGTTGTTGATTCTTCACTCATCAGATCGCCTTTGTGGCGACATGTTACTGTTCTTAGGTTACGGAGAAACATGAGGCTGTCTAATCCTACACTTTCAGTGAATGAAATTGCAGATTTAGATATGTTTGCGCAGTGGGTTCTCAGTATAGGCGATGGAACAGTGCCTATGGTTGTACGTGAGGGGGAAGCCAGCCCTTCGTGGATCTCTTTGCCACCTGATATAACATTGTTACCTGATTCTGACTATGTGTCTGCTATCGTCGATGCTATATATGATTCCTTCCTTGACAGATACTCTGATCCATCTTATTTGGTCCAGCGTGCAATTGTGTGTCCTACCAATAAGGTTGCTGATTCTATAAATGATATGGTCTTCTCTATGGTTCCTGGTGTCGAAACGGTATTTGAAAGTTGTGATACTATCTGCAAAACGATGGATAATATGGCAGATGCAGATCTACTGTATACTCCGGAATTTCTTCACAATGTGGATCCCAGCAATTTTCCACGCCACAGGATCTCACTGAAAGTCGGTGTGCCAATAATGTTACTACGCAATATTAACCAATCTATTGGACTTTGCAACGGTACCCGTCTCGTGGTTAGCAGGCTATACGAGTGGGTTCTTGAAGCCAAAATCATGACGGGAAGCAATGTAGGCAAGTGTGTGTGCATACCAAAAATCGTGCTCAATGCCCCATCTACCAAGTGGCCATTCACGTTGCAGCGCCGACAGTACCCAATCCGTTTATGTTATGCAATGACCATTAATAAGAGTCAGGGGCAAACGCTTGAGAAAGTTGGAGTCTATTTGCCAAAGCCTGTTTTTTCGCATGGACAGTTCTATGTTGCTGTGTCAAGAGTGACATCAAGGAGAGGACTGAAAATACTTGCACTTGATGAAAATGGAGAGCCAACTACTGAAACGAGGAACATAGTGTACCAGGAGGTGCTCGATTATCTCTGAGGACATTGTTTGCCTGTGCATGCTGAGGCAAATCCTAGACGGTGTGTCTTCTACCTATGTGGTGAGTTCTTATGGATTTGCCCAATGTACAGATTTTTATTGGCTTGCACAATACATAGACTGATTATTTGAATTCTATCGCAGGAACATGCACAGAAAATTGACTTGTGATAAATATGTTGCGCTTAAGTTACTTGTGGTAGTTGATGTAGTTACGTATGTAGCTTAGTCTAGATCGAGTTACTGCTACCTTATGTATGCTTTGCCTGCTGGTTCTGCGTTATGGCACATTCAATAATTTTCTAATTTGGTTTTACAGATTAGATCTATTCCATAATTTTTCTGCATTATGTCCAGCAGGCAAAAAAATTCAGAACATCACAGTTACTTTCTTTAGCTTAAGAAGAAGAATTAAGAGTGGCAGATAAAGAATTAAGAATATTAGCTGAACACAAGAAGAATTAAGAATTTTACCCCCTTCTGAATTTACCCGGCCATACTACCACACAGATAAAGAAGTAGCCATCACTGCATATCTCTTACATAATTCACTGCTAGATATTTGATCTGATGTAAAACAGAGCATTGCGGAGTATGTTTACCTTACAAGTGCGGCGGCGGGTGACGCTAACCCAATAAATGCCCGCGTGCTGAAGATCTGCGGCGGGCGGGCTTACTCCACTCGCCGAGCCCGACCTTCAAGAGAGCTGGACGCCGCCGCTACACCTTGGGCACCGACACGTCCGTGTCCGCGGCCTGAGCAGGTGAGTTCTTCGTCCAGATTCCTTGTATGTAAAGCGGATCCTCGCCCACATCCACATTCACACCCACCATTGCCACCCTCCAAATCTCTCCTCCCCGCTCGGCGCAATGGAGAAGGAGGTAACAGATTCGCACTGACAAGAAGAGCAGAGAAAGTCGACGAGGAAAACCCTGGAACGGTAGTACTCCAGTAGTTTCCCCAACGACGACCGTTTGCGTCGCGCCGTGACCGGAAATGCTTTTGGACCTGCTCCAGCGGGGCGACGTAAATTGACTGGATCGCCGCGGCGATGCAAATCTGGCCCAAATATTCGCCGAGTGTTCGCCGAAAAAGACGTATAACCCGCGCGTCAGTGGCAGGGAGGCCGATATTGTTCCCGCCGGTGGCCATTCCACGCGCGAAAAATCAAAGTAGAACAGCGCGAGCAGTCCAGAAGCGATGGACGTCCTCGCCGCCGCAGCCACCACCATGGATGCCGAGCAAACCCTCGCACCCGCCGCCGCCTCACACTCCCTCGTAGCCACGACCATAGCCACAATGGAGCCTGCAGCTCCGGCGGAAGCAAAGCGGGCCGCCACCGGCGGCGGCCGGGAGGCAAAGCCGAAGGCGGCAAAGATGGTGCTTTCCAAGGAGGATAAAATCATCGATGCCGCAAAGCGTCGCGGCCGACGCAAGAACCTGAAGGAGAAGACTGTCGCGGCCGCCAACCAGCAGGCGTGGCAGATGCAGATGAAAGCAGCGTCGCGCAAGTAGCCCTCCATCCGAGCTTAGAGAAGGGCTACATGCTCGTCAAGAGAGAGGGGATCGCCGGCGTCGCTCCTCCGGCCTCGTCGGTGAGCTCGATAAGTTCCCAGCTACGTCCTGGAACTCTCGCTCCCTTGCAGGTCCACCCGGCATCGTGGTTCGCCTCCGGCGTGCCGCCGGTGCAGTTGAACGGGGCGCCGCTGCAGTTGAACGGGGCGCCGGTTCCCGACCTCAACCGGACGCCTAGAAGCGGTGACTCGTGCTCGGGCGCGACACAGAAGACGCGCCAGCTACCGGAGGAGAGCATGTCGGTGCCCCGCGTCATGTTCGAAGAAATGGCACCGCCTGCCCCGACGATGGACGACCCGGTACGTGAGCTCTCTCAATGTGTGCGACTGCCGTGTATCATGTGTCTGACGTCTGGTCATTCGTAGGCCTATTGGAAGGACCGAAATGAGGCAAACATCGAGGCCATGATCTTCGGCGGCGGCTTCGTTGGCGACGACCGGGTCGGGACAGGCCTGCATGATGACTGGGCACCGACGCAAGATGCGGAGGACATCGAAGCCGCACTGCTGTTCACCACCCAGCCCACGCAGCCAACACCCGTGTGCGTCGACGACTTTGACGACGCACCAACACAGCCTGTCCCCACGGACAATGCTACCAAGAAGAAGGGGAGAGCCGCATGACACAAGGATTCATCGACGACGAGGACAAGTGTTTGTGCGACGTGTGGCTTGCAACAAGCCTTGACTGTATTAATGGCGCCCGGCAAAAGGGCAAGGTGTACTGGGCCAAGGTCATGCAGGAGTACAATGAGAGAAATCTTCACCACCCCTACAACATCCCAGGCCCTCGCACGGAAGAGTCCATCAGAAAAAGATGAAACTACATCAAACAAGAGACAAGCAAGTTTTGCTCGGTCGTCGAACATACTTTGAGGCACCCCGTATGCGGCGCTGGCTTCATTTCAGTGGTAAAGAAGATACAACCATCATCATTCTACTCTATTTACATCATTCTATGTACATCATTGGCGGCTTTGGCGTGATTGCAGGTATCCCGGGCCTTGGAGAGGTTCAGGGCAGTGCATAAGAAGGGCTTCCATATGGTCCATTGCTGGAACAAACTCAAGGACGCGGAGAAGTGGAAGACAAGCTTTGCGGCCTACGATGAAGCTGTGAAGAATGGGACAGCGGTCAACCTCGACGGCGAAGACGACGATCAAGGCCGTCAAGCCCTTCCACCTTGTCCCCGAGGCCATAAGGCTACCAAGGCCAATCTAGCCCGGGAGGCACAGGGCATTGCGTTCACCCAGAGCATGGAGAAGATAATGGCCGAGAATCTTGCCGCCTTGGCTGCTAGGGACGAGAAGAGGCGTCTGGAAAAAGAGGCCGCAGCTACCATCTACCACAACCTCGCGAAAGAGGTCACTGAGGTCGAAAGGATGGACGCCGAGGCCAAAAAGGCAGACACCGAGGCCAAATTGCGTGACGCCGAGGCGAGGAGGATGGACGCCGAGGCCAAGACCCGTGCAGAAGACACAAGGATCATGCTTGCCGACTTGAGTGGCGTCGACGACGACACCAGGGCATGGTTCATGAAGAGGCGCGCCGAAATCCGCGCGTGAGACGCTTGATCGCCATCGCCATACGCCCAATACCTCGGCCTCCTTTTGGACTTTTTTTATTGTTGTTCAGGCCTTGTTGTGCCCCTTTTGGACTTCACTTTGCGTTGTAGCATTGATACGTCCAATTTGCATCACTATTTTATATCATAATTTGATGTTATTCATTGATATATTTCATATTGGGACACAATACTTATGTTATTTCATCTATTTTGCATGTTTCATCATTATTGGAGGATCAAGCACCGGAGCCAGGATTCTGCTGGAAAAAGCACCGTCAGAACGCAATATTTCGGAAGATCAACTGTGGAAGGAAATTATACCAAAAATCCTATTTTTCAAGATGACGAAGGAAGCCAGAAGGAGGAGCCAGCTGGACCCAGGGTGGGCCCACACCATAGGGCGGTGCGGCCCATGGCCTGGCCGCGCCACCATGTGGTGTGGGGGCCCCACAGCCTCTTTCGCCTCCTTTTCTTCGCGAAATCCTTCGTCCCGAAAACCTAAGCCACAGAGGGTACCTCGCGAAGGGTTACAGCCGCCTCTGCGGGGCGGAGAACACCAGAGAGAAAAGAGCTCTCCGGCGGGCAGGAATCCGCCGGGGAAATTCCCTCCGGAGGGGGAAATCGACGCCATCGTCACCGTCATCGAGCTGGACATCATCTCCATCACCATCATCATCATCTCCACCATCATCACCGCCGTCTCCACCGCTGGACACCGTCACCGCCGTAGCAATTTGGGTTTGATCTTGATTGTTTGATAGGGGAAACTCTCCCGGTATCGATCTCTACTTGTTGTTGATGCTATTGAGTGAAACCATTGAACCAAGTTTATGTTCAGATTGTTATTCATCATCATATCACCTCTGATCATGTTCCATATGATGTCTGGTGAGTAGTTCGTTTAGTTCTTGAGGACATGGGTGAAGTCTAAATGTTAGTAGTGAACTATGGTTGAGTAATATTCAATGGTATGATATTTAAGTTGTGGTGTTATTCTTCTAGTGGTGTCATGTGAACGTCGACTACATGACACTTCACCATTTATGGGCCTAGGGGAATGCATCTTGTACTCGTTTGCCGATTGCGGGGTTGCCGGAGTGACAGAAACCTAAACCCCCGTTGGTATATCGATGCAGGAGGGATAGCAGGATCTCAGAGTTTAAGGCTGTGGTTAGATTTATTCTTAATTACTTTCTTGTAGTTGCGGATGCTTGCAAGGGGTATAATCACAAGTATGTATTAGTCCTAGGAAGGGCGGTACATCAGCATAGGTTCACCCACACAACACTTATCATAACAATGAAGATTATTTAGCCGTATGTAGCGAAAGCACTAGACTAAAATCCCGTGTGTCCTCGAGAACGTTTGGTCATTATAAGTAAACAAACCGGCTTGTCCTTTGTGCTAAAAAGGATTGGGCCACTCGCTGCAATTGTTACTCTCGCACTTTACTTACTCGTACTTTATTCAACTGTTACATCAAAACCCCCGAATACTTGTCTCGTGAGCATTTACAGTGAATCCTTCATCGAAACCGCTTGTCAACACCTTCTGCTCCTCGTTGGGATCGACATTCTTACTTATCGAAAATACTACGATACACCCCCTATACTTGTGGGTCATCAAGACTATTTTCTGGCGCCGTTGCCGGGGAGTGAAGCGCTATTGGTAAGTGGAATTGGTAAGGAAAACCTTACTGTTTGTGCTGATTTTATTTCTGCCTTTCTTGCTATAAGTCATTATGGAGAGATCTTCTCTTCAATTTTTATTTGGGAAATCTACTACTACTGCAACGGTAGTGGATGAGGCGCCAGGTGAGGAAGTGATACCATATAAAATACCTATGAAAATTATTGAACGTGTTATGGATAACCGCTATGAAGGGGATGGAACTGTCCACCCTGGAGATCATTTATTGTTCTTACATGAATTATGCGATTTATTCAAGTGTGCAGGTATTGCTATGGATAAAGTGAGGAAGAAACTATTCTCTTTATCGCTGTCTGGTAAAGCGGCGCATTGGTATAAATTACTGGATAATGGGGATTCTCTTGAATGGAATGATATTGTGCCCCGGTTTTATTCTAAGTTCTATCCTCCAAGTGAAATTCACAAGGATCGGAATCGCATATATAATTTTTGGCCTCATGATGGAGAGAGTATTGCCCAAGCTTGGGGGAGATTGAAGTCTTTAATGCTCAAATGCCCCATTCATGAGCTTCACGGTAATGTTATTATTGATAATTTCTATGCAAGACTTTCTTTTCAAGACAAGACCTTGCTGGATACTTCTTGTTCTGGATCATTTACACGCAACAAAGAAGAGTTTAAACGGGACCTTCTTGATCGGATCCAAGAAAATACTGAAGGTTGGGAGAACGACAAGGATAGAGAATCAGGTATAATTTATGATTATAAATGCATTGAAACTTTTATGGATACTGATAAATTTCGTAATATGAGTGCTACATATGGTCTTGATTCTCAAGTTGCTGCAAATCTTTATAAAGCTTTTGCCTCTCATTATGAATTGCCAAAGAAGAATTTTGATAAGTATCATGAACCGTATAAAGATAAAATTGATTCATCTATTAATAAATGCGTTGTAGTTGAAACTACTGATCATGTTATTCCTGAAGCTTATATTGAAAAAACTCCTTTCCCTGCTAAAATGAAGGAGTACTCTGTTATAAATAGTGCGGTTCATAAAAGTGAAAAGAAACACAGTAGAACACGAAGAACAAATAAAAGTTGAACCTGCTGTTGCAATAGTTAAAGATCTTGTGACTGAAAATGTGGAGGATGGTCATATTATTTTCTGTGAAGATGCTTCTAATATTGTTTCACATCCTAATAAACCCAAACAAGTTAGTGTTCCTATGCTATCTGTTAGAATTGGTGATCATTGCTATTATGGATTATGTGATATTGGTGCAAGCGTTAGTGCTATTCCTTATGAGCTTTACACGGAGATTATGCACGAAATTGATTCTTGTGAACTTGAAGATATTGATGTGGTTATTCAGCTGGCTAATAGAGAAACTATTTCTCCAATTGGTATTGTTCGAGATGTGGAAGTTTTATGCGGTAAGATTAAATATCCTGCTGACTTTTTGGTACTTGGCTCTGCTGCTAGTGATTATTGTCCTATTATTTTTGGTAGACCTTTTCTAAATACTTGTGGAGCTATTATAGATTGCAAGAAAGAGAAAATTTTGACTAAATTTGCTGGTGAATCTTATGAGTTTAACTTCTCTAAATTTACCAAAACTCCTTATAAAGCTGATTTGCCTAGTGATGATTTTAAAATGGAGCAATGTGCATCTATTGTTCTTGTTCCTAACAATCCTTTGCAGCAACATTTGGAGGATAGCGAGAGTGAAGTTTTTAGGAAAGAAAGAGATGAGCTTGAGGAAATTTTTCTTCGCCAACCTATTCTCAAGCATGATTTACCCGTGGAAGATTTGGGTACAACACCGCCACCAAAGGAAGCTCCTGTTTTTGAATTAAAGCCTTTGCCTGATAATCTTAAATATGCTCATATTGATGATAAGAAAATATATCCTGTTATTATTAGTTCTAAGCTTTCAGAGATTGAGGAAGAAAGGTTATTGGAAATATTGAAGAAACACCGAGGAGCTATTGGCTATACTCTTGACGATTTGAAAGGGATTTCTCCTTCTATTTGCCAACATGCTATTAATATGGAAGATGATGCAAAGCCTGTTGTTGAACATCAGCGTCGTCTAATTCCGAAGATGAAGGAAGTGGTAAGGAATGAGGTATTAAGACTTCTTGAAGCTGGTATTATATATCCTATTGCTGATAGTAGATGGGTTAGTCCTGTGCATTGCGTTCCCAAGAAAGGAGGAATGACTGTTGTGCCTAATGATAATGATGAGCTCATCCCTCAAAGAGTAGTTGTAGGGTATAGAATGTGCATTGATTTTCGAAAAGTTAATAAAGTTACTAAGAAAGATCATTACCCTTTACCATTTATTGATCAAATGCTAGAAAGATTGTCTAAAAATACTCATTTTTGTTTTCTTGGTGGTTATTCTGGGTTTTCACAAATTGCTGTTAAAGCTAAAGATCAAGAGAAAACCACTTTCACTTGTCCCTATGGAACTTATGCTTATAGCCGTATGCCTTTTGGTTTATGTAATGCTCCTGCTACTTTTCAAAGATGCATGTCTGCTATTTTTCATGGTTTTTGTGAGAGTATTGTAGAGGTATTCATGGATGATTTTTCCGTATATGGGAATTCTTTTGATAGTTGCTTGCGAAACCTTGATAAAGTTTTCCAGAGATGTGAAGAAACTAACCTTGTTCTTAATTGGGAGAAATGCCACTTTATGGTTAATGAAGGAATTGTATTGGGACATAAAATTTCTGAGAGAGGTATTGAAGTTGATAGAGCTAAAGTTGAAGCAATTGAGAAGATGCCCTATCCTAGGGATGTTAAAGGTATTCGTAGTGTTCTTGGTCATGCTGGGTTTTATAGGAGGTTTATTAAAGATTTCTCCAAGATTTCAAAACCTCTTACTAATCTTCTTCAAAAAGATGTACCATTTGTTTTTGATGATGATTGTAAGGAAGCTTTTGAAACTCTAAAGAAAGCCTTAACAACTGCTCCTATAGTTGAACCTCCTGATTGGAACTTACCATTTGAAATTATGTGTGAGGCTAGTGATTTTGCTGTAGGCGCTGTTCTTGGACAGCGAGTAGATAAAAAACTGAATGTTATTCATTATGCTAGTAAAACTCTTGATGCTGCTCAAAGAAATTATGCTACAACTGAAAAAGAATTATTAGCTGTAGTCTTTGCTTGCGATAAATTTAGATCTTATATTGTTGATTCAAAAGTTACTATTCATACTGATCATGCTGCAATTAGATACCTTATGACAAAGAAAGATGCTAAGCCAAGGCTTATTAGATGGGTACTTCTTTTGCAAGAATTTGATTTACATATTGTAGATAGGAAAGGTGCTGATAATCCTGTTGCTGATAATTTGTCTAGATTGGAAAATATTGCTTATGATCCTGTTCCTGTTAATGATAGTTTTCCAAATGAACAATTGGCTATAATAAAGGTGAGCTCGCGAGACAGTCCTTGGTATGCTGATTATGCTAACTTTATTGTTTCCAAGTACTTGCCTCCAACCTTTTCAGCTCAGCAAAGGAGGAAATTCTTTTATGACTTGAGGCATTATTTCTGGGATGACCCACACTTATACAAAGAAGGAGTGGATGGTATTATGCGAAGATGTGTTCCCGAATATGAACAACAAGAGATATTGAGTAAATGTCATGGTAGTGCTTATGGAGGACATCACGCAGGAAGAAAGAACCGCGCAAAAGGTTCTACAATCAGGTTTTTATTGGCCAACTCTCTTCAAGGATGCGAGAAAGTTTATTTTATCTTGTGATGAATGCCAAAGGGTTGGTAATATCTCCAGACGTAATGAAATGCCTATGAATTATACTCTTGTTATTGAACCGTTTGATTGTTGGGGATTTGACTTCATGGGACCTTTTCCGTCTTCAGAAGGTAACACTCACATACTTGTTGCTGTCGATTATGTTACTAAATGGGTGGAAGCAATACCTACAAAAAGTGCTGATGGTGAGACCTCTTTAAGAATGCTTTTAGACATTATTTTTCCTAGATTTGGAGTGCCTAGATATATTATGACTGATGGAGGTTCTCATTTTATTCATGGAGGTTTTAGAAAAACTCTTGCTAAGTATGGTATTAATCATAGAATTGCTTCCGCTTATCATCCTCAAACTAGTGGTCAAGTAGAATTATCAAATAGAGAGATTAAATCTATTTTGGGAAAGACTGTTAATAAAACTAGAAAGAATTGGGCTAGTAAATTGAAGGATGCACTATGGGCTTATAGAACTGCTTATAAAAATCCCATGGGAATGTCACCTTATAAAATGGTTTATGGGAAAGCTTGTCATTTACCTTTAGAACTAGAGCACAAAGCTTATTGGGCTGTTAGAGAATTAAATAAAGATCCTAAACTTGCCGGTGATAAGAGGTTGTTGCAATTAAGTTCTCTAGATGAATGGAGAAGTGAAGCTTATGAAAATGCTAAACTCTTTAAAGAGAAAGTTAAAAAATGGCATGATAGAAGGATTATCAAAAGAGAATTTAATATTGGGGATAAAGTCCTATTGTATCGGTCTCGTCTCAGATTCTTTGCAGGGAAATTACTCTCGAAATGGGAAGGACCATATGTTGTCGAGGAGGTGTATCGTTCAGGAGCAATCAAAATTAGCTCTCTCCAAGGCAATGCTACGCAAGTGGTGAATGGACAAAGACTCAAGCATTATATCTCAGGTGATTCCTATAATGTTGATGTTGATATTATTCAAGTGGAAACACCGGAGGCTTTCATCAAAGGGCAAATTGACAGTCCGCTAGAACTCGACTTTGAATAGGTAACAGTACTGGTAATGAAAATTACGCAATTTACTTTCCGAGCAATATTTTTGCTGTTTTTGGAAAATATGAAAAATTACGAGTTCGAAACGGAGTGGAAAGGACGCACGAGGGGGTGCCACCATAGGGCGGCGCGGCCTGACCTGGGCCCGCGCCGACCTATGGTTTGGCCGCCTCGTCGCCCCTTTCCGACTCTGGTTCGATCTGGTACTTTCCTTTTGTCGTGAAATTTTTTGCTATATAATCCTCCGGACCCCTGGAGGTCCGTATATCGTTTTCTCGACGTCTTTTCATTAGAGCTTTTTATGCCAGGATCTGTTTTCGGTCTAGAAGCACCATGGTCTCCAAGAACAAGGGTAAGGAGCTTCCGGATGAAGATAATCAAGATCTTGAGTGGAAAGAGGAGGACAAGGACGTCAAGGAAGAGGGTGAAGAAGAGATGGAGGAAGATTCGCGCGCACACCCGCGTGCTACCATCGCAAGCATCAAGGTGGTGGACAATCCTTTTAGTGCAAACAAGAGCGCAAGAATTCGCACTGGAGGAGCGGTTCCACGTCATTACCTATCTCCGAAGACATCCTTATCAGGCACTCATCACCCCTTCCACAATCTAATTTCCAATAATCAAATTGAAGGGACTCCCAAGGCAGCATTGCCTAGCCAGTGGGATATAGATCGCTCTAACACTGCAGGAAGGAGGGAGCCTGAGGCTGAAGAGTGGGGAAATAACTCCAAGAGTTGGGACTCGCCGTCGGACAGACTCCTTAACCGCGTCGAGCACAATTCGGAGATGATTCGCAATCTCACATACAGGATTGATGAGCTTCAGGAGCTTATTGAGAAGCTTGTCAGGAGTTCATCACCACCATCGCCAAAGGAGTAATTCATCATCGGTATTGGCATCCCCTTGGTTTGTTCCAAGCATGGGGGAGTGCCGCGGTATCACATCATCACTACCTTTTACTTTTATTGTCAAGTAGTGTCATATCATGAGTAGGGAAGTTATCATATAAGATGGGTTGCAGTTTGGAAGTATCTCTCCTTTAGTTGGTTGTCTATGTATCCCTTGGTGTGAGTTATCGTTATGGGATATTAATGAGAAGTCTTATCATTTACATATTGCACATCTTATTTTAGTTTGCAATCTCTACTATATGATTTACCTTGTTGTTAGTATTGGTATCACTTTGGGAGCATTGAATAAATCTATTTGGTTTTGGCAAACTTAGCATTGGTCAATAGCAACAACACTTTGAGGTTTAAGTAGAAAAGAGAAATACATGTAGTTGTTTCATTGTCTTTCTTTCTTGTTAGCTCATAGCTTATTATTCTGAAGTTAAAATTGTTTGTGCTTACAAGGAAGATGCGTGATTGTTTCTATCACATGTATATTTGTTTGTTTCCCTCAACTCTTATGCTTGCTAATTAACCTTGCTAGCCAAAGACCTGTACTGAGAGGAAATACTTCTCGTGCATCCAAACCTTAACCCAAACCTATGTCATTTGTGTCCACCATACCTACCTACTACATGGTATTTTCTGCCATTCCAAGTAAATACTTCATGTGCTACCTTTAAACAATTCAAAACTTAGTATCTCTTATTTGTGTCAATATTTTATAGCTCATGAGGAAGTATGTGGTGTTTTATCTTTCAATCTTGTTGGGCAACTTTCACCAATGGACTAGTGGCTTCATCCGCTTATCCAATAATTTTGCAAAAAGAGCTGGCAATGGGATTCCCAGTCCCAAATTAATTAAACTAAATAGACACTCCTCCATGGTATGTGATTGATGGACGGCACCCGAAGGATTCGGTTAGCCATGGCTTGTGTAAGCAAAGGTTGGGGGGAGTGTCATCATAATAAAACTAAAATAAAAAGGCACTCCTTCATGGTATGAGATTGTTGGCAGGCACCCGAGGATTCGGTTAGCCATGGTTTGTGAAAGAAAGGTTGGAAGGAGTGCCACACAAAATAAAAATAAAATGGGAGCCGCTCTTTGAAGGTTGTCTGGCAAGGGGGTTAGAGTACCCGCTACCAGTCGTTGACAACAACAAACACCTCTCAAAAATGTTACTTTTATTCTCTTTATATGATTTCAAAACTGAAAAAGCTCTAGCACATGATTTAATCCCTGCTTCCCTCTGCGAAGGGCCTGTCTTTTACTTTATGTTGAGTCAGTAAACCTATTTCCCTCCATCTCAAGCAAGCATTTGAGTAGTTGTGATCAAACCATTATATTGTGATTTGCTTCATCATGTCTTTTATTCTTCCTTGTTTAGTACAAGTTTTATCTGAATGAATATAGCTTTGCAAGTTATCAATGATCATGAAGAGACCATTATGATTAAGTATGCAAGTTGTGCCTTATAAACTTTAACATGAGAGCGCTGCTCAATGAGATAAGTATAATCTGTTAATTGTTCTCTGACCAAGAACGAAGTTTGCCATCACCAATTATGATTTCTTATGCACCTTTATTTGTGATTACCTTATACTTGTTTCAAGTTGAGTTATATGAGGAAGTTGTCTACTATAATGTCTTGTGCGAATGAATATGATGCTTCTTGTCCGTATTTTATTTATCGACTCTTCACTCCATAAACATGTGGTCCTGTTTACCGAGCTCAGTTTCGCTTGGGGACAAGCGAAGTCTAAGCTTGGGGGGTTGATACGTCCAATTTGCATCACTATTTTATATCATAATTTGCTGTTATTCATTGATATATTTCATATTGGGACACAATACTTATGTTATTTCATCTATTTTGCATGTTTCATCATTATTGGAGGATCAAGCACCGGAGCCAGGATTCTGCTGGAAAAAGCACCGTCAGAACGCAATATTTCGGAAGATCAACTGTGGAAGGAAATTATACCAAAAATCCTATTTTTCAAGATGACGAAGGAAGCCAGAAGGAGGAGCCAGCTGGACCCAGGGTGGGCCCACACCATAGGGCGGCGCGGCCCATGGCCTGGCCGCGCCACCATGTGGTGTGGGGGCCCCACAGCCTCTTTCGCCTCCTTTTCTTCGCGAAATCCTTCGTCCCGAAAACCTAAGCCACAGAGGGTACCTCGCGAAGGGTTACAGCCGCCTCTGCGGGGCGGAGAACACCAGAGAGAAAAGAGCTCTCCGGCGGGCAGGAATCCGCCGGGGAAATTCCCTCCGGGAGGGGGAAATCGACGCCATCGTCACCGTCATCGAGCTGGACATCATCTCCATCACCATCATCATCATCTCCACCATCATCACCGCCGTCTCCACCGCTGGACACCGTCACCGCCGTAGCAATTTGGGTTTGATCTTGATTGTTTGTTAGGGAAACTCTCCCGGTATCGATCTCTACTTGTTGTTGATGCTATTGAGTGAAACCATTGAACCAAGTTTATGTTCAGATTGTTATTCATCATCATATCACCTCTGATCATGTTCCATATGATGTCTGGTGAGTAGTTCATTTAGTTCTTGAGGACATGGGTGAAGTCTAAATGTTAGTAGTGAACTATGGTTGAGTAATATTCAATGGTATGATATTTAAGTTGTGGTGTTATTCTTCTAGTGGTGTCATGTGAACGTCGACTACATGACACTTCACCATTTATGGGCCTAGGGGAATGCATCTTGTACTCGTTTGCCGATTGCGGGGTTGCCGGAGTGACAGAAACCTAAACCCCCGTTGGTATATCGATGCAGGAGGGATAGCAGGATCTCAGAGTTTAAGGCTGTGGTTAGATTTATTCTTAATTACTTTCTTGTAGTTGCGGATGCTTGCAAGGGGTATAATCACAAGTATGTATTAGTCCTAGGAAGGGCGGTACATTAGCATAGGTTCACCCACACAACACTTATCATAACAATGAAGATTATTTAGCCGTATGTAGCGAAAGCACTAGACTAAAATCCCGTGTGTCCTCGAGAACGTTTGGTCATTATAAGTAAACAAACCGGCTTGTCCTTTGTGCTAAAAAGGATTGGGCCACTCGCTGCAATTGTTACTCTCGCACTTTACTTACTCGTACTTTATTCAACTGTTACATCAAAACCCCCTGAATACTTGTCTGTGAGCATTTACAGTGAATCCTTCATCGAAACTGCTTGTCAACACCTTCTGCTCCTCGTTGGGATCGATATTCTTACTTATCGAAAATACTACGATACACCCCCTATACTTGTGGGTCATCAAGCATGTGCAAAGTGTGATGAACTTATTTGAGACCTTAATTTGCGGCTGTAATTTCGTGCAAATTTGAAGCTACAACCTCTTTTTTGAATTCTGACCTGCGCCGAAAATGCGTCGGCCCGCTGGAGCTAGCCCCAGACGCAAACGGACGCACGACCATTTCCGCGTCCGCGAACGTCCGCGGATAATTTAAGTGCCAAAATGCGTCGCCCCGTTGGAGATGCCCTAAATCAGAGCGAACAAAGACGGTGGACAAGTAGAACTCTTTTGAGGGGATGATGATGGACTAGTGTTACGCTTAGGCCCAATCTGTTAAATCAGCCCATTGTGCAGACTGGTTATAACTAGGTATCAAGCCTATTAGATTCACCCAGTAAACGAACTGAATTTGGGGTACGCTAGATAAATACCGACCTTCGTGAAGGGAAAAGTGGACCACCACATAACGATATGTGGCAGCGCGTGCCCCGCGCGCACCATGATTAGTACTTCCGTGCGGATCATGCACACGAGTACAGTTGCGCACAACACATGAGTACAGTTGAACACACAGGCGAGTACAAGTATAGTCACACACATAAGCAGGTACAATGGTGCACACGAGCAAGTACACATACAGAAGTACAGTGACGCACACGAGCAAGTGCAGTCGCGCACATGATTAGGCAGTCGCGCACGTGATCAGATACAGTCGCGCAGACGAGTAAGTACATGTACAGTCGCGCACACGAGCGAGTACAGTTAATCAGTTACCGACAAAGGGAAAAAACTACACCAAATACACTAAAAACAGAAGTACTCACCGGTTGAAACACGAGTACAGTTAGGTACACACCACGAGTACAATCGTACTAGTATTGGAAGTACGGAAAAAAGTATCCCAAAACCTATTAACATGGATCTGGTTTTAAAGATCTCGACGCGAGGATCTCAAAAGTGAAAACGGTTCGTAATTTGGACTTACGGTTCTCGAGATATTTCATTTAAAAAAACGAATCGATAAAAAAGAAAAAGCTCACACAACACAGCCTCCCCTATCTTCTCTCTCCTCCCTCATCCCCAGGTTGCTTCCCCCTTTGACACGTACATGGCGAGTAGGGAGACCACTTCCCATGGATTTTCTCACACCACAGCATGCCACTTGTCACGTGCGGAGTGAGTTGCACTCCCTTCACGAAGGTCGGTTTTTTTCTAACGATTTCGATTGAATTTGTCATATCTCTGGGTCCCCATTTATTTTAGCTCCGCGTGTGTAATCTAGTGTAAATATATTTATAGCTCGAAAAACTAGCTCTGAACTCGGGTGTAGATGCTCCTGATTGAATAAATAACTTTAAAAAATAAAATAAAAAACTAAAAAAAAACTGAAAATTTTGGACAGTGAACATGAACAAGTGTGCTCTTCCATGTCGACCACCTCAAGAGGAGAGAGGGGGGAGGGAGGGAGAGAGGGGGGAGGGGAGGGAGAGAGCATGATAATGTTTATTCTATATGATAAACTGGTAAAAGAGAAATACACTTAACATAGAAGGAGCCTAATATACAAGTAAACCGTTGATTTAAGGTTTTACCGCATCTTGGCGTTTGATCTGATGCCGGAGACTAGAGGAACCAACGAGTACATTGGTAAAAGAAACAAAAAAATAATGCTTATATTAGATGTGAGACCTTTACAATTTAGCAGCCAATCTTCTCTTTTTTAAAACTTTGGAGAAATATCTCCCTAATTGCCTTACCAAAACATGTACTCGAATAAAACCAAAAATCTAGAAAGAGCCACCGGGAGCTAAGCTGTTAGAGCATCTCCAACAGACGTGCACTAAAAAATTATACATCGTTGTTTTCCCATTTTTAGCGCTCACATTTGCGAATCGCTTCACCAAGCGCTAGAAAATTTAGCGCGCGCAAAACGCGTCTTTTCTAGGCACTGTAAAATGCAGCTCGTTGGCGCATGCATAAACAGAAATCAACAACTAGAAAACGCTATGAAGATCAAACACAATCAAATATAAATATTTTATTACAACACTATCAAATAAAATTTTATTGTTAATACAACAAACTGTGAAAAATGAAATATAGCAACTACTAATGAGATATAATTACTTCTCGCTATTCCATGTCCATCACTTTTCGATCAAATCATTCTGAAGCTGAAGATGAGTTTCCTCCTTTCAAATAAATTTGTAAGAGGCAATAAATTTGGCCACTCTCTTGTCTCCTATGCACTCGAACTGGTCGACCCATCAACTCATGGTGCAAGCCGTCATCGTATTGACCATGCTCATCTTCGATGATCATGTTGTGGTGACCCAGCGTACCACTGCATGGTGTAGTACACAAGTCGTTGACATAACATAAGTGAAACACCGTCCCACTCATATTACATCCCTTAGAGTGGTACAACAGAAACATATGCGAGTCCAAGGTATGTCTATAGAAGGATACACAAACTGTTTACAAAAGATCAACATAGCCTCCTACTTTACAGTGAGGTAAAACTTTAAATAAAGCTCCAGAAGAACGACTCATAGTCTAACTTGTTGCTAACTCAAGCTTAAGAGCTACTTGGCTTGCTATAGAAATCTAGCTACTTAGGTGCTAGGATTAAGGAAAGGTTCTCTTCTATTACTAGTCTAAGTTTCCACTCTAGTTGCTGCAGAAGTTGACTTCATCGACTTTTTTGCTTGGATTCTTCATCTTGTTGCAGTTGACTCCTTTGTTTTCGAGTTCCACAGTAGTTTCTCCCTCGGTGCCTTGATATAAGAAGAGGGTTCAAATGGGAGGGAATGAGTACGAGCGTACTCAGCAAGTTCATATTAGGAAATAGGTGTATCATGCACTAACTACAGCCATATACCAGAAAGTCATAGGAAAATGCAAGTTTTCATAAACATTTCTTCAAAAGATTTATTTTATTCTGAAAACTATGCCCGTCAGTCTTCATAGGTTGAACAGAACTTCGTGGAGTTCCTTTCCTGCCGCGTTCGTAGTTCCCTTCCCGGAACAGGGAATGACTGCCACAATTTGATACCCTCTGCAGAGGTGTGTTACTTTTCCCATAAGAGAACTTATCCTTGATACCTAACCGAGATGCATGCTCGTCCACACTTCCTTGGTGTGGGGCCAGGTGTAAGATCCAAGCCAATCACTGCCTTCTCCGCGACCTTGCATACCCACCCTTTTGTCCATCCGTACACCCCCGATAGACATCTCCCGATCATACAGCTTTACCCTCGGTGTACTACGGACAATCCCTCATAGATGGTAGAGCCTCTCATCCACACGGATGGGGATTTTAAAGGATTTCCCAACCTACTGCAATGTTATCTCTAACATCCAGCCAAGCTCTATCAAGTCCATTGATATGCAAGAGGGAAAAGATACAGCTGACTTCCCCAGAGCCATTATAGATCTTATGGTCAACGCGATACGTACGGTGCTAGAATCACTAGACGACATTGGTACTTAGTCCTAGATGAGTAGTACCCTTGCAATGGAACCTCCACCATATCAACACATACCATGGTTCCATTGCCCACCACATAGTCATATTCATAATTGTAAAGTAAAATTTTACTTTTCAATGCAAGAGTGATAAATATAGTACTTTGCATATAGTTTGATAAAAATAATCAAATGATATGAGCAAGCGATGAACTTGCCTTTCTTGACTGCAAGATTATGCAGGCAAAAACTTCGATACATGAGAACTCCAAATTCTGAAACACCATCATTGTTCGGTAAGGACAATGTTTAAAGAACTAACAAAGATGCTATAATGCATAGTATGAGATGCAATCGTCTCGAGCGTAACCTAGCCCCGATGATTTAGGATTGGTTGAGTTGTAAAGATTTCTTTAGGGTGTGTTGCACTTTTAGGATGGGTCTCAAACAAGTTTCTTATTAGGGTTTGGTGATATGAATAGCATAAACAAGTGATATAATGTAGCATAACAAGCATACACATAAAGGAATTATGGTTGAGTAATATGTAAGGAACAATTGTCAATTTTAAGTTCTACGGTGCATGGTTGATGCTTACATATATTATACTTCAAAAGAATAACTTTTGAAGAAAATGTTGATTAAGAAATAATAAGTATTTCAAATAAGACTAGGGCTTCTATGGTTTGATTGAATTTACACTTCAAAAGAATAACTTTTGAAGAACAGGTTAATTAAGAAATAATAAGTAGTTTCAGCAAGAACTATTTACTTACATGGTTTACTTGTGTATTTACTTCAAAATAATACCTTTTGAAGAACAAGTTTAATAAAGAACAAGAACTAGGAGCTATGGGCTTCTAGAGTTTACTATTGTATTCATTTAGTTCTCTAACAGGGACTAGTTGAGTTCTTAAGTAGAATGGGTCTGTATGTAGCAAGTTTAGGCAGGTTTGTTACTGTGGTTGATAATAGGTATTCTATCAAGGGATGGTTATCAAAGTGGTTTCATTAGCAATTAGATAGGTTTACTATGGTTTCACATTTGCTTCACTAAGTAATCAGTAATGGCTTTTAAACTAGGTGACTTATAATTTCCTAAATAGGGTTTAGTGGGATAGGAGCATGTGATGTGAATTACTACACAAGATTGGTATTAGGATTGATCTCCATGGTTCTACTAGGGTTTGATGGTTGAGGTTGATTCTAATGGTGTGGTATATAGGAGTGGTGATCAATGATACTAATATAATTAACAAGCTAGGGTTTGCATCTAGGTGGCACTATTGGATCATATAGGTATTACTCAAAGATAGAGACATGAAATGATGATCCCATGTGAATTGTCCTAGTTTTATTTTAGTAGATCACAAGCATGGATTCATTTGTTGCTAATTAAGGTTCTAAATGTAAAGTTGAGGTTTATATGATCATATGGAATAAACAACTAGGGTTTTAGAATTGAAATAATTTAGGATGAATACATAAAATAATGAGATCAAGGTCTTACTTCTATTAAAACTAGGGTTTCTAAATTGTGGTACAACTCTTAAAATGATAATTGGCAATATAGGTGTGGTAACTAATTACTTTGAAACAAAATTAATAATGGTTTGACATTTTATTAATTTTCACAAGAATTAATAATAAGAGTAACTCCTATTTAGGTTTAATTTAGAAATCAGGGTTTAATTAGAAACTAGGGTTTTATAATTATTAGGTTCAAAAATAATAACTTGCTAATTAAAAATGTTTGATTTCACAATATTTAAGCTACCAAAATAATATTGCCTTTTAATAATTCTTGATTTATTATTATTTAAAGAAAATAGAGAATAGCAATTTGCAAATTAGGTTTTTAGGAAATACTACTAATATTTAAGTTAAATAAAAATATGATAAAGAAAACTAATCTTAATATTTTATTTAGTTACTGAATAGCTAATATTTAATTTTTGAAAATCCACTAATTATTGAATTCCAATTGGTTTTAAAACAAATGAAAAAGCATAATTAATAAAGTTAAAAATAAGTGAATTTTTATTTTGACACACATTTTTATTTTATATTTTAGTTGAATATAATTTATTTTTTTGAGAATTTTGATATATTATTTATATTTTTCTGAGCTAAAATGAATTTTATCTATTTCTGTAAAATTTGAGTTATTTACTGAGATTTAAATTAAAGACAGAAATAGTAAAGCTACCCAGTCTAGTGCTACCCCAGGTCACTGGCAGGTGGGGTCAAGGCCATGTCAGCTGCCACGTTGGTAGTTGACTGGTCAAAATCGAAACGTGGCAACGGAGCTCATCTCTGGCGGGAAGTCGACGACGGCGCCGGCGACTCGGGCCCTCCCCGGACGATTGGGTGCTACGGTTGGCTTCAGCACACGATGGGGAAGCGAATGATTCTATCGCCGCTACCTAATGGTCCCCGGAGCATGAACGACGGCAAGGCGAAGCGGCGGCGCTCACAGGCTCTCGGTGCAGCGATGATGTACAGCGTAATCGAGCTGGCCGAGGGCACCAGTGGAACGAGTAGCTCACCAGGAGCACATAGAGCTTGACGGTGTGGCCTATGGTGGTCACAATCGACGGCAACGATGGTGACCGGCGTCGGAGATGCTGAGCTTGACGGCGACGCTCCAGGCCGCTCCGACCCAATTCCTGGCGCTAGCTGAGCAAGTCGAGGTCGGTGAAGACGATGGTGTCCACGGCGTGGCTCAGGAGTGCCTCTATCGACGGCGAGACGAATTGGCCGACGAACTAGGGTTTCAGATTGGGGAAGGAATGAAGCAGAGAGAGAAGAAACAAGAGGCTAGGGTTTCGTTCAGGGCTTTTATAGAGCTCGGTAGCACGCCTCGTCACGCGATCGATCGAGGAGGAGTCGATAGCAGCGAGGAGAGCGTCGTGCTGTCGAGCGCGTGTGAGAGGAAGAGGATGAGGATGAACTCCCCCTCTCGCTGATATTTTTGGACGAAGGGGTACGGTGGTCTTGGGCTGGGCTGAGCTGGGCTTGGTTGACGTGGTGGCTGTTGGACTTCGCGTGGGCTGCGGTGGCCTGCTTCGGCTGCCAAGGTGAGTTTCCCTCTCTTTTCTCTTTTCAATTTATGTTTATATTTTCTGTTTTTCTATTATATTGTTTGAATTCAAATTTGAATTCTGTTTTGTTTTGCAGGTTCTAAAATATTTGAGTATCAAGATAACTTAATACTATTACTGACTGCCTAGTGTTGCTTTTTAAATAAATATTTAATTTAATATTAGATTGATATTGTGTGAGGTTTAATGAAAATAGACATGGTCCCATGTTTTTGTTTTTGTTCCTTCTAATTTAGGAATCAAATGCATTTAAGTGATTTGAATTTTATAACCTATGCATGGGGAACACATTATATTTTGCTAGTGCTAAACAATAGTGATTATTCCCATATAGTTTAATTATGGCTAGAGTTTAATAAATGACAAAGAGAACGGAATTGATTTATTATTTTATGTGGATGATAGTTCTTAAGGTTTAAGAAAAATAGTGAGATAAACTCTATAATTACTAATTTTGACTCACAAATTTTAGTTTAACTTAATTAAGATAAATCCTATGCTCATCAAATTCATTTCACTTGCTAAGGTGATTCTATTTTATAACATACTATTTCATTTGGTTCACTAGGCAAGATATTTGGAAAGCAAAGTATTTGAAAAACAAAGTAGAATTGAATATTGATTTCACTCTACTCACCAAATAGCATTAGGCTTTAGGTATGTATGGCTTGGTTGATACTTGTGATCCATGATACACAAGTTAGAGCATAATTTTCAATATGGAGTGAATCCTATGTGAAAGGTTTAGGGTTTTGGTGATGCTTCACTATTTGAAGTAGAAAATAGGCATGAGGCATGGCAGAGTTCTACTTATAATCCAAAGTGATACTTGGATTGGTATTCAAATATGGCCTAGGGTTTTAGTAGTGATCACCAATGTGATACACAACTAGGTTTAAGACAATGGGCATAAGCTTGAGTTATGTTTAATTGTCTAGGGTTATTCCTCCTCACTTAGTTAGAACTCTTGTACCAAGGCAATGCTAGAGTTGTCTCAAGTGTTTGGATAAGCAAGGTTTAAGTACAATATCATTACTCCTCTACACAAGGCATGAGGATTGGTTTGGTTAACTACTAGTGATTTACTTATTATTTCATGAGAAGGATGAGATCTATTGATCACATATATAGGTTTAACTTATAATCTCAATTTATAAGGTAAGATCATGCATTAGACATGATCAACTGATTCCTCACTAATCTCTCTTTATTATTCCTCTCCTAACATTCATTTGAATTCTTAGGGTTTATGGTCATCACCCAATTTGCAATGAGCAAATTATTTGTCCTAAAATGGTTCATTGGTGAAACATGGTTCTCCTCTCCAAGATCAAGTATTGGTCCATGTACCTGAGTATACACATGCAGCTTGAGCTCTCTTGAATAGATAGGGTTCCTCTTGGGTTTATGAGCATTACCAAGGTGTAATGATCACCACACTTGCCTCCTAATGAATTACTAGAGGAATAAATTCTTACTTACCATCAAGTGTTAGCTAGGTCAAGTAGGGTTTAGTACTTGACTTATATTTATTGTAACATTAGTTAGTAACTTAGTATCCACAATTACCCCACTTGGATAAGGTTTAAATATAAACCTAGGTTTTACTCAATGGATGGTATACACATATAAATAGTTCTCTCCTTTCTCTAGGGTTTAATGGAAATGAGTTTGGGAAAACAAGGTTTGAATGGTCAAGGTTTAATAAAGAACTAGTAGAAATGTCCTTGACATGGATTCAAGTATTGTAGTTGAAAAGATGTAGCATGTGAATCATGGTAAGAGTATTGATTAAGTAAAAGACATGAAAAAGATAAGTATAGAATAGTTTCTTAATTAATTGTGTTCTTTGATTTAGAATTGAATAATTATTCATGTGTTGTTGTAAGGAATGTCATGTTGAGATCTTTTATAAGATCTTGTAGTTGACCCTTACTTAAGGTATTGTTTGTTGTAAAACTAATTCCATTTGATCTAGCCCCTAGATCAAATCCTCTCTATCCAAAACAAGGTTTTAGCAAAGATCACAGTGAAGTTTATAGTACTTGACTTGATGATCTACTTCAATTCCAGCAAGTCAAGTGAAACTTCAGTTACTGTGGTAAGTTTTATTTGAAAGCGCAAAAAATTCCCAAGATTTTTTATGCATGAATGCAATGCACACTTTGGTGCTTTCTCATTTATAGCCTCTAAACCTGGGATATTACACATGTTATGCATGGTGATACATGAATTCATGATATATCAAAGAACCTTTGATCCTAAAATCTAGTCGGTCCTCTGACAATAGCAAATTGGGCTTTCAAAATCTCAAATGCTCTCTCAATATCTTTCCTTGCCGCTGCTTATGTATTGTGGAATTGAACTTGTTTCTTACCAGATGGTTTGACAACTGGCTTCACAAATGTTTGCTATTTTGGGTAGATGTCGTCAGCTAGGAAGTACCCAAAGTTATATGTGCGCCCATTGACTTGAAACTGAACCGGTGGAGTATCACCCAAAGTAAATCCTGCTCATTAAGGGTGACCGTTGGACAACATTGACATTGTTCAACGTATCGGGCAATCCGAAAAAAGCATGCCAAATCCAAGTTTCATACTCAGCCACAACTTCAATGATTATAGTGTAATATTTTTTTGTGGCCTTTGACACTGTCCATTCCATGCGGGAGGACAATTCTCCCAACTCCAATGCATACAATCGATGGAACCAAGCATACCTGAAAATCCATGATTCTTGTTGAACTCAATAAGCCTTGCCATATCTGCTTCATTGGGCACTCGCAAATAAACCTCGCCGAACACCTTCACCATTGTAACGGCAAATCGCTTCACACACTTGATAGCTTGGCTCTCACCCATTGCCAAACGGTCATCAACTAGATCAGCTGGTATCCCATATGCCAACATACGGAAAACATCGGTGATTTTTTGCTCCGTACTATGCCCTAGTTCTCCGGCGACACTCCTCCGTTGCTCAAAGAACATGTCGTACTTCTTGAGATCCTCCGCGATTTTCTTGAACAAGTTGATGCTCATTCGAAAATGATGACGAAAATAGCTCTCTGGAAATGTGGCATTCTCCGCAAAATAGCTACGTGTCATCTTCTCGTGTCCTTCTATCCTCCCCCGCCATAATTTTTGTCCACATACAACGGAACCACCATACTTCAGCCTCTTCTTTGCGCACATATATAGCTCATATCATTTCCATCTCTTCTTCTTCTTGAATGTCACATTCTTCATTGGATGAATCGTATTAAGAGCTCATCTATCTATGAAGCGCAACAAATTCAACAAACGAACTAAAAAAAATCTAATTCAAAGAAGGCCGGGTTGCAACGCATACCTTCGAGCACCTTGCGGGCACTCCGGTGAATTCGCGGCGGTGATTTGGCAACAGCGGATCGGCGATTCGGAAGCTTGGATGCGTGGCGGTTGCAGGGAAGTGGCGCGTCGTCGATTTTCTGCATCGGAGTCGCCTAGTAGGCGCCACGGAGCCGCCGGAGGAGGAAGGGGTGGAGGTTTCGGCTGTGACGGAGCGGCGCACGGAGTGGCAGTTGGACTTCACAGAATCACCTTTTTCTTTACCGCGCGCTGGAAAAATATTAGCGCGCGCTATTACCACGCGTCTGCTGGGGCGATATATTTTAGCGTCAGCGCGCTAAACTATCGGTTTTTACCGTGCGGGTGCGTTTTAGCGCGTCTGTTAGAGACACTCTTACTACGTATAAACCAATTTAGAATTCTGTGCGTGTGTATCCTCTGGCCCGAAACTCTGCATTTAGCAACCGGAACGGCTATCCACCTAAAAGTAATCACTGAAGATTGCCAGTTGCAACCTCAATCTGTTCAAATTACCTGTCATGCCTCTAAACATTCCAACCATTATGTTTGAGCCCAACTGTTTGATCAGATATTGTAGAGCACCCACGCCGTACGTCTACCTGCTTCAGCACCTGCTGAGGGAGGCCCTTCACGATTTCCTGAACATTCATGTTGCGGGGATCTACATTATATTCTTTGGAATCTCTTGCTCCAAACCTTAGCAAGCCGTTTGTACTCTTCCAACATGTCCAAGACATCTCTAACAGTTCGGCCAGATCCCCGAGCAGTACGGGTAATTCGTGATTCATTCATCACCTTCGGAATTGCGCTGTCAAGCTCTGCGATAAAATTTGGGCGTCAGCACAGCAAACCACCAGCATGTTAGTCTAGTAATTTACACGTGAGTGACTCATCAACCCAAGTTACCTGCATCTATCATGGAATGCATCATTGTCATATATACCGCTTAATCTTGGCCTGACTCTCCCTCATGTCCTTTGGGCATCAATTCAGAACTAAATCCAAGCAACATAGAGAAGATCTACAAAGAATGAATAATCCAAATTTAAGATGTTATTCACCATATCAAATGGCAATGAAGCCCGTGATTTAGTACTCCCTCCGCTCACTAATATAACATGTTCTTATATTAGTGAACTATATTGCCATCTGTCCAAGAAATCTCAAGGAGCTAACTTGGCCAATAGAGCCCATTTTAAGAAGGTTATGGAATCACCCGTACACAAGTCTCAGAGTAAAGCTTCCTTCAATCAGTCTCTTCACAAGGTCATGTTGTTGATCATGTAATGTTTTGGTTAACGATGTCTTTGCCTTGGCTCGGTTGGGTGTTTATATAGCCACAGAGATACAAAGATTGTTACATCTGAAGAGCGGATAGAAAGATAGCGATCTTATCTTTATAGAATAGATCAGATCGACTTACACGAGAATAGGAACTAAACCTATCTCTAGAAACGCTAATAGATAGATATCTATCGCTAACACCCCTCCTCAATCACAACTGTGTCCAAGGTTGAGATTGTGCTTGAACTCTTCTAGTTGCTTGACAGGTAAGGCTTTTGTAAAACCATCTGCCACTTGATCTTGTGTAGAAATAAATTTGATCTCAAATAACTTGTTTGCAAATCATTCTCTTACAAAATAAAAATCTATTTCAATGTGCTTCATCCTTGTATGGAAGATTGGATTGGCTGAAAGATAAGTTGCTCACATATTGTCATACCATAGACAAGAGGTTCCCTTCTTTTCAGTGTCAAGTTCTTGTAATAAAGACTCAAGCTAAATTACTTCTGATGTTGCATTTGCTAAGGATTTATATTCGGCCTCTGTACTCGATCTGGAAACGGTTGCCTGTTTTCGAGCACTCCAAGAAATCAAGTTAGGATCAAAAAATACAGCAAACCCTTATGTAGATTTTCTATCATCTACAAAACCAGCCCAATCAGCATCTGAGAAGGCATTCACAAGAGTGGAAGGTGATTTTCTGAAGGTCAAACCTAGACTTGCAGTTCCACTGATATATCTCAACATCCTTTTAATAGCTGCCCAATGAATAGTAGTGGATGCATGCAGAAATTGGCACACCTTGTTGACGGAGAAGGTGAAAGGACATGTAGCCCCATGTGTGGTTTTGGTAATTGATGATAATATTTATGGACTAATGGTTATGTTGAGAATCTATCTTAGGACGTATCCGTAGCCATATGATTGGTCTCAAGGTCGCAAGATGGAGAGGTTCGAGTACAATTATCATGGGCATACCTTTCGGGTACCGATTATTACCATACCCGGCTCTGCCCAATATGGAGAAGGCTCAAGAAGGCAACCCGAAGAAGTAGTCGACTAGGACGACTGGAAACGCGACGACTGGATTTCGTCATCCGCGCGGGATCCCTCATCATCAACGACGTTCAGATCGCATCCGGACAGAAGATTGTCGAGTTCGTCATTAACTACTACGTCTGGCGGCAGACCCATATTTTTTCGCGCACCCAAGCGTGGATCGATCCATCCTCTTCACGTAAATTTGTCATCAATAGCGTGTTACAATCGGAGTATTTGTCTTTGTCGCGTCAAAGAAGCAGTTTCCGAAAAACGCGGACCAGATCGCCAAAAGCAGCGCGGAGGCAGCTACAGTCAAAGTTTCATGGCGGCGCGTCAAGAAAATCGAGACACAACTTAAGTATCGGCCAAATCGTATGTGAAGCCTAATATTGCCACGCGGATTCAGAACTCGGCTGCATCCGATCCAACCAGCCCTACTTCACGTGTCAAAGAAGAAGAAAAAAGGGAAACGTGCAATACAACAACTAGCAACCCGGTTGATCGGAATCATCAGCCAAGCGTGCGGCTAGCATCCGCGCGTCGTGAAACACCCTACATATCAAGGCCTACAACGAGGAGACCACGAATTGTACCGATTCGTGGAGTCGAAGAGTGTATCCATTGGAGGGTCAGCGTATAAGCTGTGATTGAATAGAGACAAAACGCTGTATCTAGACATCCAAACAACATGTACTTTTGTTAGAGCATGTCTAACAGGCCCCGTATTTCGCTGCCCCGTATAACGCTCACATTTCGCCCCGTATCGAAAAACTGCTAACGGAAGAGCCATTTCGTCTAGCAGACCCCGTATTTCGCCCCGTATTTTCAAAAATAAAAACCCCGGGAAGTTCATCTTCATTGATCATACTACGGATCATACATACATTTCGATCATACTACGGATCATACTACATCTAACCTACGTCTACTCGTCAAGGATGACGTAGGGGATGAAGGCGATGGAGGCCGCCTCCTCCTCTGCGTCCTGCGCCTCCCGCGCCTCGAACTCCTGGACGGCGGCGATGGCCGCCGCCTGCTCCTCTGCCTCCGCCCGAGCTTTCTCGGCGGCATCCGCCTCGGATTCGGCCACCGCACGCCGAAAGGCCGCCTCCTCCTCTGCCGCCTCCTCTTCCTCCTCGCCGCCTCCGCTTCCTCCGCCGCTGGTGCTGCCGATGGTCGCCGCCCATGCTGCCTTGGACGCGCGGTCGCGCTGCCACTCGGCGAGCCACTTCTCGAAGGCCTCGCCGCTCATCGGCTTTAGCGGCGGGTCTTGCCGGTACCACCGCCCGCCCGCGGCGTACTCCCGGAGCGAATCCAGCATGTACAGCGCGCCGGCGTACCGGCACGCCGCACGGCGGCTCCCAGCGGCGGATCTCTTGCACTTGAGCCGCCACGCCTCCTCCACGGTGTCCGGCGAGCGGGATCGCTTCGATCCGCTCGCCGGCGAGGCGGTACTACGGCGGCGGGAGTCCATGCAGGTGGCGGCGGGTGGAATGCGGCGCGGGGGAGCGACTAATTGCTCGCCGGAGCAGGAGGAGGAGGCGGCGGCGCACGGCGGAGCTAGGGTTGCGAGTGAGGGGTTAACCCCTCACTCGCACCTGCGCCCAGTATAAGTAGGGGGCGGCGGGGCCGATTTTCTGGGCCCTGTATTCCGCCGAAACGGGCCAGCCCGAATACGGAGCCTGCTAGACGGCCCAAAGCGTGCCTGCCCCGTATCCCGCCGGAATTTTACGGGGTGGGCGGGTTATACGGGGCCTGTTAGACATGCTCTTAGTCCAGCCTAGCAAACGCGCCCACAGCAACTCCATTCGCCCCCGCCACCTCCTCCCCAATCCGATTCGAGCCCTAACCGCCGGAGTCAGGTGACCCCCGATTCCGGCAAGATGGTGCTCGCGCAGCTCGGCGGAGCATCTCGCGCGCGCTCGCTCAGATGAGAAACGCCACGGTCGTCAACCGAGAGCTCCTGCAGGCCGGCGTCCGGTTCGAGATGGTCAGCGAAATGCAGGCCAACATTAAGCGCACCGGTCAGCCACGAGACTGGCGCCACGGGCACCGACAAGCACCGCGTCATCCACAAGGTAATTATTTGTCCCCGCCCAACGCACCTCGACGCGAAAAGCTTTCGTGTAATTTGGGGGAGGATTCCTCCGCCGTACGTCGTCTTGAAATTCCTGCCTTTCTTTGTTGTTGTAGGCTGTGTTTTCGCTGAGCTGTGCAACATGTTGGATCCCGGGGAGCCTTCCGTCGCTCCCAACAAAGGGAACCCCGTGCCTGGTTGTGTTTGTTGGTTTGCAAGGTCAGTGTACCTGCTGCTCCCCAAATTATATGTTCTGCTGCTCCCCAAGTGAAGCCTTTGGTTGCTCACCCAAGCTCACGGAACTATCTTGGTTATTATGACTGCTCTACTTGGAGAAGAATACAGGGCCTGGTGCCTGCTTTTTTTTTAATCCGCGAGGACGCAGCCATGAATTGGTACCAGCCTTGTTTTTATAGCTCTGATTCTGCAATTGAAGTAGGAATACGTTCTCTTGTGATATCACACGATATTCTTTTCTCTCTTGTCCCTTCCATCTTTATTTGATCCAATCTCAGTTTCAGCTCCACATGGTGCTCCCAGGTTTAGATTTCTACAGTCGTAGCATTAGCAGGCCTTTTTTTTTTTTGCTCTTGAGTCATTCTCCTTTAAGTGGTATTGGTTTTATCTGCAAGCTAAAGTACACATGTGTAAGTAGGTCCCATACCAATGATTTTACAATTGGTTACAAGGCAGTTGTGTTTTGCTTATGTACTCAGCACCCTGACGGTGGCCTGATGAGATAGTTTTTGCACATATCACACCATGTATTTGTTGATCCAGAGGATGTTAGTATGTTACCTAATTGTCTCCTGCTGAAATCCTTAGTTCTGTGGTTAGTGTTGTTATACAGTTGGGTACTATAAACCATGGTACATTACAATTTCAGCAATTGGATATTTCAATCCCTTTGCGATCTAACTTACTGATAAAATATGTAATGTAATGTTGTGTTTGTTACTCGCAATGTTTTCATGCCACCTCCACCTTTTTCTTGGGCTTGGGATCGGCATCGGCAGTATTAGCCCCCCCTACCCCCATGCATATCTAACAAAACCAAGTGTTAAGTTTATTAGTTATTAGCTTTAATTTTATCATTTAGATGTTATAATTGCTACATGAATATTTATCTATGTAAAGTCTAAATTACATTAATTTTAAATCGCATGTGCACATCCATTTTATATATTTTCCCTTTCTTCCATTGCATATGCCACCTATCTCTATGGTAATATTTTTGGAAAGTCAGACTAATCAAAGAAATGAAAAGTAGAAACGTTCTAATTCCAGTTTAGTACATATATAGTTTTTTTAATGTGTGGATGTTCTCATAAATATAGACTCATGCAGTTGTACTACATAATCTAATAGAACCTTGAAACTTTCAACATCGGATGTGATTAGCATTGTGTATTATCGAAACAGTTTGATAATATAGACTATTAAATTATCAGAATAATAATTTCTGAAGCATAGATTTTATATAAATATCATTGTAAGAAACCATAAGCTTATTGAATCCCATAACATTCAAAGAAAGTAATCGTGTTTTAAGCTTTTAGCAAAATATTGTTAACTACCAACATCGAATCGTGAAGCATGTTTCTGAGAACTGTGCAGAGTTGTACCATATCCATCCTGCGTATAGTGTATAACAATCTTGTTAGCATAATTAAGTCATTTTTTAATTGAAATATATCGCAGCTGACTAAAAAATATCTTTGTTTTCACATATTTTGAAAGGATAGTAGAATCATTAAGTCGAAGAAGCAGTATATAAAAATGTGTCCTTCTATCTTACCTTTAGAAAATTTCTTTGTAGACTATGTTCTTGACAACATCTTCCTCTTTGCTATCTTCATCATTGACCATTACCCGCAGCCCATCCCGTCTCGTGACTCTTGAAAATGCCACATATAGCTGTCCGTGCGTGAAAACTTGCTTAGGTAGATATACTCCTACCTTATTTAGTGATTGTCCCTGACTTTTGTTGATTGTCATAGCAAAGCACACAGAAATAGGATATTGCCTCCTTTTTAGAACGAATGGCCACGCTGATTCTGTTGGTGACATTATTATTCTTGGAATATAGACCATTTCTCCCACATGTGTTCCTGTTATTATCTGGGCTTCGATGAATCTTCTTCCAAGTTGAATAATCGTCATCCTTGTACCATTGCATAGCCCGGCACTTTGGTTGATATTACGTAGCAGCATCACTGGTAGCCCTACTTTCAGCTTTAGCTCATGATTTGGAATTCCTGGGAACGTTAAGCTGTTTAGGAATTCAGTTGTGTCTAGCATATGTGTTTCACCATTTAAGGTTGTTGCCTTGCATACTGTGTCACAACTTAGATAAGTTTTCTCTTCACCTTCTAGTTGATCCATTATATATTCATTTATCTCGCGGACTGTTTCATTCCTTGGACATAAGATTGCTCTTTCTTCTAAGAATTCTCGCTGGCGGTACCTCTCCCTTAAATTTGGATAGATGCTTTCGACTATTGCCTTTTTTGGATCAGTTCCTTTCTTTAGTATTATGTCACTTGGTATTTTTATCAATTCCTCACCTTCTGATGATGTATTGGTTCCATCTCCAATATTCAGAATCCACTCAGCGAATTCTGCGACCTTTTGTTTCTCTGTTTCATCATCTGTCATGCAATTTAGTCGCATGTTTTTTGTTAGCTTCAATATATGGAACTGTTTCCAAAGATATGACCTTTTAATGGATGCCATGACTATGTTATGTCTTCTTCCCTTCGGTAGAACTGGAAGAATTTGGCGAAAGTCCCCTCCTAGAACCACCGTCATTCCACCGAATGGTCTCTCACTGGTGTTTTCACTTTTATGCTTTAATATATCCCTTAGAGTTCTGTCGAGTGCCTCGAAACATATCTTGTTTGCCATTGGAGCCTCATCCCATAGTATTAGCGATGTGCTTTTTAACAGTTCTGCCAAGTGTGAACCTTGTCTAATGTCACATGTTGACTCTTCTGTAAGGATTAGTGGGATGTGGAACCTTGAGTGAGCTGTTCGACCTCCCTGTAGAAGCAGCGCTGCAATACCACTTGACGCTACTGCTAGTACTATCTTACCTTCAGAACGCAGTTTTGTTGTGATTGCCTTCCATAAGTAGGTCTTACCTGTTCCACCATATCCGTCCACAAATACCTGTTTTCCCAAATCTTTATCGATTGACTCCATTATTGAATCAAATGCATTTAGCTGTTCAGAGTTAAGATTACCAAAGATCCTCGAGTGCTCTTCTCTTTGCTCCTCTTTGTTGTAGCTCATCTCTTCATTGAGCAGTCTGTTTCCAAGTTCATTTATCTCTGAAGAATTTGGAAGTTCTATTCCTGGGTAGTCATTAAGTGTCTTTCCGGTTTGTCTCATGAGCTTCTCTATTTCCACCAAGGTATGTCCTTGCTTCTGTGAAGCCGTCAGACAAAGTGTAGGATAGTTCAAGAGTTTTCTCTGTCTGTACTCCATGTCTTCGCTTAGAGCTTCCCAGCATGATTCCCACATGAGTTTAGGACTTGTAACTTCGCAGTGGCATAAGATGGTTGTGAAAAGTTGTCTTAGCTGGATTCCAGTCGCTGAGTTTGATGCCTCATTGATACACTCAAGCCACTCTTTGTCATCATCAAGAAATCCTAGGGCTTCGCAAGCTGCTTTGTATGATGTGTAGACAACTCCATTTACAGTTCTTATGTCTTCGAAAGATGTGCATCCTTTGACAACGTTAAGTAGCATTCGCATGTAATATTTTTCGCCGCTTGCTGGATGTGCGTAATATATTCTTCCAACTGATCTTCCTTTCTTCCTTTTGGTCCACTTTGACTGTTTCTTATTCCATACCCATTTTGACGGGAATTCTGTGTATGTTAGTTGTCTGGCTTCTTCACACATCTTGTTTGTCTCCATCCACTGTGTAAATTTAGTTATTCCTACTCTTTCTTTCTGTACGATCTTCTGTAAGTCTCTAGAATCTGAGAAAATGAGGTGTTGCTCATTCTGCAGATGGAAAGGCAACCTTTCAACGCAGGGATCTCGGAAGTGCATCTCGAACTGAAATATTCTCCAACATGCGTCATTTCCTGATATATATGTGCATTCGAGGTAGCTCTTGATCTCATCATTTTCTATTAGCGCTGTTGTCTGGTAATCACCTTTATTTATATGTTTAAAAAGGTATTTTATTGATAGAGATCTGTTGCAAACCTCCACATTTATGTGTGCTTGATACTTGACCAGTAGATTTCTATTGTATGGAATGACGTATCTGTTATCCAATCTTTCTTCCCCCTTCTGTATGTATCTCTTGTCATCTCGCCTTCTGTATACTGGATATCCATCTTCATCGATGGTCGTATTGATGTTGAACTTTCTTGGGAACTTTCTTATACATCTGTTATCGACCATGCATGGTGAATTCGTGTTGGCTACACCGCACGGTCCGTGCATCATGAAGTTTTCAACAGCTGCATATCCTTCTGGATCGATGTCCTTGTCTGGGATCTCCGCGCTTGTTATCTTGTCTACCTCTGATGGTTCTGGATATTTGTGTTTCTTTTCCTTCTTGTCGAGGAATATGACTATGTGGGCATGTGGGAGGCCTCTTTTCTGAAACTCTATTGCGTATACAACTGCAATGTTTATAAATATAATAATGGTTAGTTAATTTGGCATAGAAAGAAAGTAACATTTGTGATCACGTCAGTAGATTATTACTTGCGATTGTTTTTCCGAAGTATTCCCTTTCTCTTATGTCTCTCATGAACTCCTTGAGCTTTATGTGGAACACCCGGTCAACAATATCTGGTCTTTCCCATGATGTTTGCTGTCCGCCCTGTAGCATAGATTGAATCTCCGGCCAAGCTGTGTTGCATGTGAATGTCACAAATAGGTCTGGGTATCCAGCCCAGCGGCATATTGCCATGGCATCTTGGTAGTTTTGTGCTTTGTATCTAGGGCTATCTGTGAAGCTAGATGGCAGTAATATCCTCTTTCCTACTTGGTCAGCCCTTGTATCTCCTCTCTCTATTGCGTCTTGCAAGCCAGCATATAGTTCTGTCCTTAGGCTTCCTTGATGTCTTCTGATCCAGTCTAGTCTGTACTGCAAAATGCATGCAAGGGCATCCACAATGTACTGCAATGTAAGCTTTTCACACATCAACAAGTGCATTGATTGGTTAGTACGTTGTTGTAGACGATACGCATAGTATTCCAGCATTGTGACATGCTTCCTCTTGAATTTCGCTCCTTCTCTCACTATGTAAGGTATATTTTGTCTGTATCCATCTTCTCCATTGGGGAATAGTAGTGGATATTGCATAGCCATGAATTTTGGATGGTTCTCTGATATTCTTCTCGGCCTCATGTCTTTGTACTGAACAATGACATCCCGTCCTTTTCTATTTACTTCCGAATCATTCACAATCAGGGCTGCAACTTCAGTTGCAGATGGCATGTCATGTGGCCTTCCATCTGCGCGGCGTTTATTGATTAGCTTTAATTTCAAGTCGTTGTAGCCACCTTCTTTGAATCTGTCCCTTGCCATTCTGAATGTTTTTGCTAGTATATTTTCTCTGTCCAGCATATTTTTAAGGCCTTCAACAGTATGAGGATCTATTGAATCCCTTTTATCTTCTGATGTTGACGCCATAATCCTGTTTTTTACCTCATTTTCAGTGTCATAGATGTACAATTGTGCCCATCGCGGCTTGTCTACACCTTCAGGTAGTAGAGTACCAATTTTGTGGTAGTTTTGCCCACTCATTCTAAAAACATAAGGCCCATTGCCATTGTTTATTTTTTTGTCTACCTTTCCTCCCATTGACGTGAAAGCAAACATCGAGTTGTACAATCTGATATTCTGCATGTAGTTTTTCGATCTCTTGGCTCTGCCTCTCCTTAGCAACTTCATAAGGTAAGCCGGTGGCTCTCTTATGGGTGGCAAGTCAACCTTGCCCTGTTGGCAGCATAGTCCGAAAGTTGGCGTGCTTTTCCCTTTACCCTTAGTTCTTTCTTCATACCAGAAAATTGCACCACATCGTTCACACTTGCAGGTCGGTATTCCGAACTTCCAAATTTTCATATCAGTTCTTTCGGGTTTCCTGTTCAAGTTTGTTAGCATCATTTTAAATATTTGGACTGGTTGTTATTGTTCATACTAAAATCAAACTTAATACAACTTACACATCTGACGATTTGATATTTATCCTTGATTTTGATGCCGTTTTCTTGGGGTTACTTGTAGTCCTGTACATGTGCATAACAGAAATACCATATTAGTAAATATTTGAATTGTAGATCTTGATTGGATTTCGTTTTGTTACTTACCTTTTAGTATTACCATTCTTACTAATGATCAGATTTTCTTCTGGTGCTGGTTCTGCATTACTCTTGCTTTGCATCTTTCTTTTCCTGTCTTGTCTTGCTTGTCTAGCTATCTCTGCTGAATAACTTGCCCTGCGTAGCAGAATTGAGTTTTTATAAATTGTTTCTTGCAGTGGTCAATGAAAATGATAAAAATCTGTACAGGACATTGTTCGTTGTGGCAATCCAAAATGCAGATTTTGCCCTAGTCTGTTTTATCCATAGTGCATTAAGGTTTGTTATCATGAATTTGATATTTAAAAAATATGATAGGTTGAATAACCATATGTGAACTGGGTAAGATCAATATTAGTTCATCATATCCGTGGAGGTAATGCTGCCTCTAGTATATCGTATTACCAGTTTAGCATTATGCAAATGAAAAGATAAACAATTGAATTCAAAATAGTAACTAAACCAAGTGGATGATAATACGTATAAGGAAATAGCTTTGTGAAGATTTGATTACATCTCGTTCATAGCTTGTATTTCTGGTATATCTGTGCAGTGTGGCATATCTCCATTTAGTACCGAATGTCCTCTGTTTTTCTTGTCTTTAAGTTTGATTCTCCTTGCCAATCTTGCACCTTTTGCTTTTTCTCTGGATTTGCATCAATATAATATCAATTAAAATACTCCCTCCGGTTCATATTAATTGACTCTAATATAGATGTATCTAGACACATTTTAGTTCTAGATACATTCATATTGTCGTGGTATCGTCACGGCATATGCCATAGGGTGGCTAATCGAAGTGGTTCCTGAGGGATCTCACGGCGGTATCCGGATGCGGGTATGGGCACGAGCGACACGGCGACGTACCCAGGTTCGAGGCCCTCCGATGGAGGTAAAACCTCTACTCCTGCTATGAGTGTATATGATGATCACACAATACAATGGTGCTCCTAGAGCTGTGTCCGGCTGCTCCTGAGAGGCTAAGGGAGACGATGGTCTCTCTCACAGGGCAGCTCTGTAGGTGGGTGAAAGCAATAAATGATCGATCCCCTGCACGAGAGGGGGTAGTGCGGCTTATATAGGCACCGGCACTTTACATATAAGACCCTATAGTTTACTGGCCGGCTTGGCCGGCTCCGGCTTCCGCTCCTTCCCGAGGCGGTGACGTCAGGAGTGGTTGAGGCATCGTGGCCTGTCCCATCCGACTGCCACGGTCAGCGGTATGGAGAGGAAGTGTCCCTGTCGCCGTCAGCCACTGTAGCCTGTACGGCTCGTCGTAAGCCATGATGGCCTGTCCGGCGCGTGGCACTATTGCTCCACAGTGCCCCGCGCTTTACGGAAGATGAAGTCAGCGTGGACTTTGGGAACCCGGATCACCAACCCGGTTCCTTCCAGTGCAAGACTCGCCAGCCTCGAGTCGGTCTGAGGTACAAACCCCAGTCGGATATGGCTTGTAGAAGCCGGCCCAGCTACAGCGTTGGTGGCCGCAGCCAGGCCGACTAGGACCTAGAGCCAGCCGGCTTCCGGACCAGCCGGCCACGGCTCCAGCCGGCTGCTCCTCAGCCGGCCTTTGCCGCGAGCCGGCCAGTGGCCAGCCGGCTGCTCCGCGTCCATTGCCCTATCCGGGGTCTTCCCCCCGACACATATTGAAGTCAATTAATATGAATCGGAGGGAGTAATGAAATATCATGTCAGTTTAGGTATGTAGTAGCTATTGCAGATTCAGGATCAGTAACAGATCACCTTGTTGGATTGCTTATTTGGTAGCTTTTGACCATCTTGGTAGGTTTGTCAAAATCCTTGCTATGCGCCCTACCTTTTCTTTTCATTGTTTCTTCCTGTTGAACAACAAATGCATAAAAAAATGTTAAAAGAGGGTCTGCAAGTACGATGTGAAAACAAAAATATCGTCAGCATTTTTTGCAGATATTGGAACACTATATTAGTGTTCAGTTTTTTGATAGTTTCGATCAAAATTTCACCATATGATTTTTTTTATTTGTTCTTGATGTCCGAGATTATTGTTTAAGACCAGGTATCATGGTCGGTACTTTCACCCTAGTGTTGTAGTTACGCGTGAGTTAATATAAGCACAGATTTAGTGTGCACTGAGATTGTACTTGACGATGGGAAGTTCATAACTTCATATACTATAACATCTGTATAATCACATCACTAAGGGACAGACCTAAATACAAAAGCTATTTCTTTTTGTTTCCGAGAATAGATTGATCTTACGTTTGTTTCTGACTCAAAGTTCTTCAAACCATTGCTGTTACAGTTTTGTAAGATTTGTTTTGATGATTGATGATTTACCTGCACAGATTATGTCTTTCTCCTTGTAGAACTGAAGTAGATCAATCTTCAAGAGTTGTGATTGTGGTCAAAGCTTGTAACCTGTGTTGTAGTTACCTGTGTCAATCAAAGCATAGATCTGTAATGAGATTGTAATTGAGGATGGCAATGTACATATAGACCTGAATAAAAGAAACTATCTGATTGTGATGTGGTACATTGAAGGCTTGTTTGTCCTGTCGTCGATTTTGTTGCTACTTATGAAACACAGATTGGACACACTTTTTTATGGCACGGAGTTTTCTTCTATAGGAGCTAGTATCTGTTTCTATTTGTTTTAGTTATGTGTCTCACGATCCCTTTTTGGAGATAAGATATGCGTTATCTATTAGTCAGCCAGTCCCTTTCTTTTTTGATAAAAGTCTGTCGGTCCCTAATTGATATAACGTTTTTTCTATTTGAAGAATTTTCGGAAACAAGCCTTTAACGTTTCGGCCTTTCATCACGTTCATCTCATCAAACATAATCCGAATATGGAGTCATAAATAACTTTGCTACCTTTTGTTCTTGTGCATTTAGCAAATGGACAAAGAAAAGTACTATGGAAATGTAGGGTCTGTGCACTTTGTGCTGCCTGCCTTTTTCGTGGTGATCTGATATTGGGAATATATAAAGAAAATCATGCGCTGTGTTAGTTGACCAGTTTTTGAAGTTTTTGTCTCACTTCAGATGCATATATGCTTGTGCCACATGTTAAATTCCAAACTTAATGCCTTCGGTTGTTTCCAAAGCTGTCTAAGAGCATGAGCAATGGAGGCAGCTGTCCAACTAGACTTGGATAAAACTTTTGACATATGCATGTCATGTTATGGTCACATTAATATGTCTTTCTCTTAAAAGCTGATTTGATTTTTTTCTTTCTCTCTCACATTTTCACTCAGTTTTTACTTTATGGCTGAAGAGGCTGCTTCCTGATGAAGAGGCTACCTCCTTATCCGAACCTAATTTGGACCACTCAAACCAAGATAAAGCTGTGAGGCAGCACCTCTGGGGCTATGCATTGGTCATGCCCTAATAAAGGATTCCATCACTGAACTTTACAGCAGAGGATTCCAAAGCCGATGGCAGCGCGGGAAGTAGTGTTGAGGCTGGATATCGCCACGGAATCACAAACGTTGTGTTCGGACGAGCGTCGACTCTGGGCCCACCTTAAACGCGTCTATTTGGGGTTGGCTTCCCTTGAGCGCACGATGGCCTGCCAACGGACCAAGATTGCATGGCTGAGGGAAGGGGATGCAGACACGACATTCTTCCACGAACACACGGCCTACCGCCGTCAGAAGAACGTGGTCCATAGCCTCCAGATCAATGGCGCAGTCATCTCGGACCATGCTGCCATGGCGGAGGCTTCTTTCTCGCACTTTGAGGGTCTCCTAGGCACTCTTGTAGATCGTCAATACTCGCTGGATCTGGACTTCCTAAGAAGGCACCTAGTGGACCTATCTGAGCTTGAGGCTGCATTCACGGAGAACGAGATCTGGGAGGTTGTTAGGTGGCTGCCCCATGGCAAAGCGCCGGGCCCAGACGGGTTCACGGCTGAGTTCCTCCAGAGTTGTTCGGGGATAGTGAAAGAGGATTTTATGGAAGCTTTCAATAAGTTGTCGCGGATTCCAAGGCTTGAATCAGGCTCTGATGATACTGCTGCCCAAGCGCCCGGATGTGGCGGCGCTGGGTGACTACCGACCGATCAGCATGATACATATATTTGCCAAGCTGGTGGCGAAGACTCTGGCATCTCGCATGGCCCCTCGGATGGAGTCGCTGGTGGATCGCAACCAATGTGCTTTCATTCGCAAACGGTGCATCCACGACAACTTCATGTTGGTTCAGCAGACGGCTAGGTTCCTCCATCGGATGAAAGAGCCACGGGTGATGCTCAAGTTGGACATAGCGCGGGCCTTCGACTCCATCTCATGGGGATTCCTTGTTGAGGTCCTCCGTAAGATGGGGTTTGGACCGAGGTTATGTGAGTTGGTGGCCATTCTACTATTCACGGCAAGCACTAGGGTGATGCTCAATGGCGAGCCAGGCCCTCCTATCTGGCATAGGAGGGGCCTGAGATAGGGTGATCCGCTGTCACCTTCGCTGTTCGTGCTAGCCATGAACATGCTTAACAGGGTGCTGGCTAAGGCCATCGAGTTGGGGATCCTTCGATGCTTGGCGTGGAGGGAGATGGTTACGTCGGTATCACTTTACGCCGACGACGTGTCATCTTTTGCCATTCGGATGAGACGGAGTTGCGTGCTATCCGCGACATCTTGGAGCTCTTAGGGGAGGCGTCGGGACTGCATACCAACTTCGCCAAGTGCTCAGTATCCCCTATTGCCTGCTCGGAGGAGGAGGCCGATGGTGCGGCCACAGTTATGGAGTGCCAGTTGGCACCCTTCCCGGTGAACTGTGGCAGAGCGTGACAACAAAATTAGGAGGGGCCAATTTCTCAGCGCAAACTGTTATCCTGGGGGCCGAGGAAGCATCATGTCTTCCATCGGTCTATATTTCGCAAATTTCGGAGGCTAAATAACTTGATTTTATTGTTGTAAGACTAGGCCACGACCAAGGATGGTCTCCATGACCCTCCGCCAGTGCTGGTGAAGTACCTTGGCATCCCTCTCAGACGGTTGTCGGGTGAGGCGTTTTAACCTGTGGTGGATCGGTTGGCAGACAAGCTGCCTACCTGGAAGGCATCCATGATGTCTAGGGCGGGGCGCTTGACACTTGTCCGCTCGGTGCTCGCGGCCATACCGCTGCACCAGCTCATAGTGCTTGCCTTCAACAAGAAAACACGTAAGCAGGTGAACAAGATCCCTACGCGGATTCTTGTGGGAGGGCAGGGCTGACGCCAGTGGCGGACACTGCCATGTCAACTGGTCTAGGGTGGGTCGTGCTCTGCAGTTCGGCAGATTGGAGATCCCGGACCTTGCCCGCACCTCTATCAGTCTCAGGGTCCGCTGGCTGTGGAGGATCGGACTGACCCCTGCGACCTTGGCGCGGACTCGATATGCAGTTCTCCAAGGCAGAGCTTGATGTCTTTGCTGCCTCCACCTACATGGTGGTAGGCGACGGGACGTCCACCCTATTTTGGGAGGATAGGTGGATGGATGGTCAATCCATCAGGGAGATAGCGCCAGAAGTTTATGCGCTGATCCCCAAGCGCCGTAGGAGGCAGCGTACCGTGCATCAGGCGCTAGTGGAGCGCAGTTGGATCTCTGACATAGTTGGTGCGCCTAGCGCTTTGGCGCTCTGGCAATATGTCCAACTGTGGATTAGACTCAAGGATGCTCAACTATCGACGGAGCCGGACGTGATGATTTGGCGTTGGACGACTGACTCTTAGTACTCTTCCCGGTCCTGCTATGACACCCTCTTCCAGGGGGCGGTCACTTCAGGAACGTGGGAGCTGAACTGAAAATCCTGAGCGCCGCCTAGGGTGAAGTTCTTCATATGGTTGGCCTGCCTCGACAGATGTTGGACGAGTGAGCGGCTTGCGCGTCGTGGTCTACCACACGCTGTCCGATGCCCGTTGTGCGACCAGTCCGAGGAGACTATGGCGCACATTCTTACCGGTTGTTCCTTCTCCAGGACTATCTGGTATAAGGTCCTGTCGTGGATTCGATCCACCTCAGGGCCACCCACGGTTGAGGGTGCTTGCCAGATGCGCAAGGGTACCTCGTCATGGATCATGCTCACTGCATGGGGAACATGGAAGCATATGAACGTTGCAGTCTTCGACAATGCACGTCCCTCGGTGGCTTCCCTATTCGAGGACATCAGGCCGAGGCGCGGCAGTGGGCGGACGCGGGGCCCGGGGTCTTCGTCAACTACTCCCTTAGGTTAGCTTTCTTGGGTTGAGTTGTATGGCGTGGTGTTGGCTTTTTTTGGACTTGTACATATAAACTTCTTTTCTATCAATGCATCGAAACTCAGGCTTTTGCGTTTTCGCGAAAAAAAACAGAGAGGTCAAACACGCCAAGACATGGAAACTTAAATCGGAGCTGATGGCGAGCTAACTGAAATTATTCAGTGCCCAGCTTGAGGGTTGGAGTGAACTACTGGTGAGCACGCTGATGGCATCGACCTTATCTAGCTCTACGGCCACCGGACAGAAGAGACGATTGGTTCAGGAATCAGGAGCTCACCAGGTTGCAAGAAGGATGTTGGACATGGCAGAGGTCATCAGCAACGGTCTACGGCAAGACGAAGCTATATATTGAATATGATGAACTTTGCGACATTGACTCCACGGAAGCAGAGGAAATAGCCTGACAGCGCTGTGGAGGACTAACCCAATGCGATGGAGACGAGGCTCAAGCTTCCGACCCTTTCAAAATCCTTCAACTGGTCGTGCATGTACCTGTTTCCTGAATGGATTGAAAGCTGGATCAAAGGAGAATGTGCTGGTGTAACATGCAGAGCTTCATTTTATGGTCTTGGGTGGGATCTGGATGAGAGAAGGCAATGGGTTCTTTTGGTCTCAGCTGGGAGGGGAAAGAAAAGAAGCCAGAGAGATGGTGTTGTGTGACTTGTGTGCAGAGTGGGTTGCTTTGGCTGAATAAATGGGGATGAGTTGGCCAGCACGGTACAGGCCTAAGAGCATCTCTAACAGAGACCGAAAAAATGCAAACCGAAAAGCGCGAGTTCAGTTCACCGAAAACGCAAGATCTGACGAAATTTGCTCCGGCGCAGAATAGAACCCATAAAAATGAAACTGAAAACTGGAATTCGAATTGGCGCGGGTAAATTATCGCGATGATCATAGTTCCATAGATGAAATAGATACTACATAGTGCAGGGAATTGAAATTACTACTAGCGATGATCATTGTTTGTCACCGGCAACCTAATAACCTAGGTAAGTTAGCAAAATGCGGCCTAGCTATGGCGCGGGCGGCGGTGCTGGTGCTGGCGAAGATCGTCGAACGGCGTTGGCCTTCACGCGTCGTCCTTGTCAAGCTCGACTATTTCGAGCTTGACCTTGCGGACGCGGGCCTCCCGGCGGGCCGCCTCGTACTCCCGCACCTGGCGGACGGCGTCGGCTTCTTCCCGGCGGAAGCGGGCCCTCGCCTCCGCCTTGCTGCGGAAGACGGGCGGACGCGGCGGCGAATCGCCACCACCCAATCCCGCGGCTCGGCTGCCTGCACCTCCACGGGAGGCCATCGTGCGGCGTCGGCGGTCGAATTGGTGGCTAGCTACGGGTGGATTGCTCGTCGGAGCGGGGAACTGGCAGCGGCGGAGGGAGAGGAGACGGCGGAGGGGAGTAGGGTTTGCGAACCGAACTCCCCTCCGCGATCCCTTTTAATAGGGGCCGTGCGGGGGATTTCTCGGGCCCCCGAACTTTCGATTTGGGCCGGCCCATGTTTACGGGCTCTGATCTGCGCGCATTTCAGCTCGAATCCGTAAATCCGCCGGAAAAGTTCGGTTCCGGCGGGATTTACGGGCTTTGTTAGAGTTGCTCCAAGAGCATCTCCAGTCGCGTCCCCTCCAAACCATCTCCCAAAGGGATTTGGGACGCGCCGGACGAAAAAAGTTCACAGCCGCGTCCCTAAAGTCTCTTTTTGTCCGGCGCGGCTCGATACGGTGGCTCACGAAAAAAGTTCCTATAGTCAATAAGTACGACTTTGCTATTGGGGTCATGTTGATCCGACATAGTCACATACCTTATGGCAGATCCAATCTGAAGCCGAAAACGAGACCGTTGACGCATCAAGATGGCTCTAGATACTGAAGTGTACAATATAAGAGTTGTTCGTAGCTTCGGGGCACACTAGAGTTATGATGAGATTTCGGAATCTAGGACAAGAAGTAGGACAAAAAAATAATAGTGAACTTATATGATTTTGTTAACTGAACTTGTATGAACCTGTATAGTTTTGCATGGTTTTGTTAGATCTACATTTGCATTAGGCCAACTGTGTATTAGAGCATCTCTAGCAGAGTCCGTAAACGGGTCAGAACCGAAAAATAACCACCAGTATACGGGTTCGGGCTGAAAAATGGCGCCGATCAGTGACCTTAAAAGGGCCAAAACCGAAATTATTTTTCCGGGCCGAGACCGAAAACCCAAAACGGGCTATATTTGTATGGGTCGATCGAGCGAACCGAACGCTCGATCCATATCTAGGGCGCGCTGAAATTTCAGCTGACGCAACCGCTCGCTCTCTCCCTCCCCGCGCCGCCACCACACTCCGCTGCAGCCGCACCGCCCGATTCGCCCGAGCCTGGCATCCCGGAGGTAGCGCAGGTCGCCCCGCACCCCTCCCGCTGTTCCTCGCCCAACTCCGGGTGCCGCCCCCACCGCCGCCGCCGCCGCTCCGTCCGAATCAAGGATGAGCTCGGGCGACGAGTTCGTCGATGTCGATCTGTCGGATTCATCGAGCTCAGACGATTCCGACCTTGATGAGATGCTCCAGGACGACGAGATGGAGGCCACCATGCTCCTCCTCTCCGTCAAGGAGCTGGAGGTGATGGGATTCGTAGTATAGAAAACAAAAAATTTCCTACCGCAAGAACGAAAAACAAGCCAAGATGCAATCTAGAAGATGGTAGCAACGAGGGGATCACGAGACTAACCCTTGAAGATTTCCAAAGCCTACGAGATTAGATCTCGTTGTTGCAGAAGATGATCACTTGCCGCTTTCAAAAGCGCGTAGAAGATCTTGACGGTGCCACAAACGGGCAGCACCTCCGTACTCGGTCACACGTTCGGTGTTGATGAAGACAACGTCCTTCTCCCCGTTCCAGCGGGCAGCGGAAGTAGTAGATCGTCCTCGGAATCCCGGCAGCACGACTGCGTGGTGGCGGTGGTGGAGAACTCCGGCAGGGCTTCGCCTATGCGCTGCGGGAGTAGTATGTGGAGGAGGGGCGCTAGGGTTTGGGGAGAGGGGGGTCTTGGGCGCCGGCCACAAGGGGGGCGGCCAAGGTTGGAGGCTTGAGTGGCCAGCCCCCTCCCCTTGTCCCTCTTTTTATAGGTGGAACCCCCAAGTGTTGGATTACAAGTCTTCGAATAAGACCCCAACCCAAAACTTGCCATAAGGTGGGAAACCTACCCAAGGTGGGGCTCCTACTCAAGGTGGGACTCCCACCCCTTCCTTGGGGGGGTGGCCGCCACCATGGGGTGGAGTCCACCTGGGACTCCTCCTCCTTAGGCTGGCCAGCCATGCTAGGTGGAGTCCGGGTGATTTCTTCCGGACTTTTCTAGAACCTTCTAGAACCTTCCATAAATGCACCGGATCATTTTCAAACTTGGAAAATGACTTCCTATACATGAATCTTATTCTCCGGACCATTCCGGAACTCCTCGTGATGTCCTGGATCCCATCTGAGACTCTGAACAAAACTTCGAACTCCATTCCATATTCCATATCTACTTAAACGACATCAAACCTTAAGTGTGTCAACCTACGGTTCGCGAACTATGCAGACATGGTTGAGACCTCTCTCCGACCAATAACCAATAGCGGGATCTGGAGATCCATAATGGCTCCCACATATTCAACGATGACTTAGTGATCGATTGAACCATTTACATACGATACCGATTCCCTTTGTCACGCGATATTTTACTTGTCCGAGGTTTGATCATCGGTATCTCTATACCTCGTTCAACCTCGTCACCGACAAGTACTCTTTACTCGTACTGTGGTATGTGGTCTCTTATGAACCATTCATATGCTTGCAAGATATTTAGACGACATTCCACCGAGAGGGCCCAGAGTATGTCTATCCGTCATCGGGATGGACAAATCCCACTGTTGATCCATATGCCTCAACTCATACTTTCCGAATACCTAATCTCACGTTTATAACCACCCATTTACGCAGTGGCGTTTGATGTAATCAAAGTACCCTTCCGGTATAAGTGATTTATATGATCTCATGGTCGAAGGACTAGGTAACTATGTATTGAAAGCTTATAGCAAATGAACTTAATGACGTGATCTTATGCTACGCTTAATTGGGTGTGTCCATTACATCATTCACATAATGACATAACCTTGTTATTAATAACATCCAATGTTCATGATCATGAAACTATGATCATCTATTAATCAACAAGCTAGTTATACAAGAGGCTTACTAGGGACTCCTTGTTATTTACATAACACACATGTATCAATGTTTCGGTTAATACAATTATAGCATGGTATGCAAACATTATCATAAACACAAAGATATATTATAATAACCATTTTATTATTGCCTCTTGGGCATATCTCCAACAGTCTCCCACTTGCACTAGAGTCAATAATCTAGTTTACGTTTGTAAAGATATAACACCTTGGCCTTCCGGTGCTTTATCATGTTTTGCTCACGGGAGAGATTTTAGTCAACGGATCTGACACGCTCAGAAACGTATGTATTTTGCAATTCATTTGCGTCTCAACGCATCACTCATTTTCCAAATGAGTCGGCATTATTCATATATGTTCAGTCTTCTGGTGGAACCTTAATTCCGCGGTCTGAAATATGTCACTAATATTGTCATACACAATATAGCTTCAAAGTTCTGACACTATCAGAACTACACCAAGTTCTCAAAGAACTTTTCGACTTAACATCCTCAGTCATTGTCAAAACAATGACATACTAAGCCTTCATTTGTAGAATCCGTCACAATATTTAGAACTCATCTAAATCTAGCATAGATTTCTTCTAGCTCATTGTGCTACCTTTTAATCAACACTTATCCTAATTGAGATTGAAATTTATTTTTATATGTGACCAAACTAATATCGGTGCAACACCTTACAGCGATTTGTTTGTCATTACCTCATACAAAACTATATATATATCCTTGGTTCTTCTAAAGTACTCAAGGATATTCTTACTGTCGTCCAATGATCATTACATGAATCATTCTGGTACATGCTCATAACACTTTAGAGCACAGGACATCTGATTGTGTACATATTATTTGTGATCTATAATCACTCATGTGTTTTTACTCATTGAGTGTCAAATACACTCAAGTCTTGTTAAACTTTCACATGAAAAGAACACCTCCTTAATATTTCTATATTGAACTGCTTCAATATCCATTCTATGTACTTTGACTTAAACTTATTATGTGTTTCAATCTATCTTCATAGATCTTGACACTAAACATGTTTCAGTCCATATCCTTTCATTGAAGTTAATTCTCAATGAAACCTTTTAATCAAGTATATAATTACATCATTTATAACCAAATATATGTCATCTACATAAAGTATTATAAATATGTCTCAGCGCTCCCACTTAATTTCTTACAAATGCAAGCATCTTCATCGTTTCTGATGAACTCAAAAACTCTTTGACTATTTCATCCGGTGAAGATTCCAACTCCGCGATACTCACTTCATCCAATTGAACTTCGTATACCTATCTAGTATTCCACGGACTAGCAAAACTCTTGGTTGTATCTTGTATACACCTTTAATACACACTTCTGTTAAGTAATGTATTTTGCCATCCTACTATCATATCTCATAAAAGAAATATGTAGCGATTACTAGAATAATCCACATAGACTATAAGCATCGCTACGGAAGATCTAATCTTATCGTAGTCAACTCTTTGAACTTTGTCGTAAACAACTTTTCGACAAGTCGAGCTTCTTCAAGGATATTCCATCCAAGTCCATTAATTTTATATATCCCTTTACTTTCCAAAAAGTATTCATATATCTTGGATTTCATGGCGCATAGCCATTTTAACGGAGTCAGGGCCCATCATAACTTCTTTGTATGTAGTTGGTTTATCATTGTTCAAAATCAATCCTTTGTCCACAAATCATTTATTTGATCACAAAGTAAACCATATCTACAAGGTTCAATAGGTACTTCGATCTCCATGGCTAAAAACACTTTGTAGTCATGGGAGCCATGATCTTCGTGGCCGTCCGAAACCAATTTCCGATGCTGCGCTACTCTGATCATTATGCACAGGTTCATAAACCTTATCAAGTTCTATTGTTCTCCCACTCAGGTACTTCGCTAGAAAACAATTTCTTGGAAATAAGCAAGCAATATTAACAAACACTTTTGTCTTTTACTTCATAGTGGAAAGAATTCCCAATCAATTCTTTGGGATAAACAACAAAGACATTCATCCGATTTTGGTTGTAAACTGATGTCTACGTGTGCTTCTATTCTTGTAGACAGTGTTGGGCCTCCAAGAGCAGAGGTTTGTAGAACAGCAGCAAGTTTCCCTTAAGTGGATCACCCAAGGTTTATCGAACTCAGGGAGGAAGAGGTCAAAGATATCCCTCTCAAGCAACCCTGCAATCACGATACAAGAAGTCTCTTGTGTCCCCAACACACCTAATACACTTGTCAGATGTATAGGTGCACTAGTTAGGCGAAGAGATAGTGAAATACAAGTAGTATGGATGTATATGAGTGGTAATAGCAATCTGAATAAAATATGGCAGCGAGTAAACATGCAACAGAACAGTAAATAAACGGAGTTTCGATGTTTGGAAACAAGGCCTAGGGATCATACTTTCACTAGTGGACACTCTCAACATTGATCACATAATAAAACCACTCTACAATCTCTTGTTGGATGACAAACACCATTAATTGTGTAGGGCTACAAGAGCACCTCAATGCCGGAGTTAACAAGCTCCACAACATTCGATGTTCATATTTAAATAACCTTAGAGTGCATAATAGATCATTGCAATTATACCAAGTACTAACATAGCATGCACACTGTCACCATCACACTATGAAAGGAGGAATAGATCACATCAATACTATCATAGTAATAGTTAACTCCATAATCTACAAGAGATTACAATCATAACCTACGCCAAGAACTACATGATGCACACACTGTCACCATTACATCATGAAGGAGGAATAGAGTACTTTAATAACATCACCAGAGTAACACATAGATGAATAGTGATACAAAACTCATATGAATCTCAATCATGTAAGGCAGCTCATGAGATCATTGTATTGAAGTACATAGGAGAGAGATTAACCACATAGCTACCGGTACAGCCCTTAGCCTCGATGGAGAACTACTCCCTCCTCATGGGAGATAGCAGCGTTGATGAAGATGGCGGTGGTGTCGATGGAGAAGCCTTCCGGGGGCACTTCCCCGTCCCGGCGGCGTGCCGGAACAGAGACTCCTGTCCCCCAGATCTTGGCTTCGCGATGGCAGCGGCTCTGGAATGTTTCTCATACCGCGGTTTTTCCATATGGAAGATTTAGGTCAGGGAGCTTTAAATAGACGAAGAGACGGAGTCGGAAGGGCTACGGGGCAGCTAGACAATAGGGGGTGCGCCCCCCCTTGGGCCGCGCCGGCCACATGTGTGGGCCCCCCAGGGCTCTCCTCTGGTGCCTCTCCGGTGTTCTGGAAGCTTCGTGGAATTATAAGATGCTGGGCGTTGATTTCGTCCAATTCCGAGAATATTTTCTTACTAGGATTTCTGAAACCAAAAACAGCAGAAAACAGGAACTGGCACTTTGGCATCTCGTCAATAGGTTAGTTCCGGAAAACGCATAAATATGACAAAAAGTGTGAACAAAACATGTAGGTATTGTCATAAAACTAGCATGGAACATAAGAAATTATAGATACGTTGGAGACGTATCAAGCATCCCCAAGCTTAGTTCCTACTCGCCCTCGAGTAGGTAAACGATAACAATGATAATTTCTTAAGTGACATGCTACCAACATGATCTTGATCAATACTATTGTAAAACATATGAGATGAATGAAGTGATTCAAAGCAATGGTAAAGATAATGAATAAACAACTGAATCATATAGCAAAGACTTTTCATGAATAGTACTTTCAAGACAAGCATCAATAAGTCTTGCATAAGAGTTAACTCATAAAGCAATAGATTCAAAGTAAAAGGCATTGAAGCAACACAAAGGATGATTAAGTTTCAGCAATTGCTTTCAACTTTTAACATGTATATCCCATGGATAATTGTCAACATAAAGCAATATAACAAGTGCAATAAGTAAACATGTAAGAATCAATGCACACAGTTGACACAAGTGTTTGCTTCTAAGATAGAAGGAAGTAGGTAAACTGACTCAACATAAAGTAAAAGAATGGCCCTTCGCAGAGAGAAGCAGGGATTAAATCATGTGCTAGAGCTTTTTAAGTTTTGAAATCATATAGAGAGTATAAAAGTAAAGTTTTGAGAGGTGTTTGTTGTTGTCAACGAATGGTAGTGGGCACTCTAACTACCTCATCAACCAGACTTTCAATAGCGGCTCCCATGAAGGACGTTATCTCTACCAGCAAGGTAGATCATCCCTCTTCTCTTTTGTTTACACATGTATTTTAGTTTCATTATTGATGACACTCCTCCCAACCTTTTGCTTACACAAGCCATGGCTAACCGAATCCTCGGGTGCCTTCCAACATTTCACATACCATGGAGAAGTGTATATTTGCAAAATTAAGTTGCTTACTGATGAATCATAGCAAAACATGTGAAGAGAATTATTAATGCAAGTTAATTAATTGGGGCTGGGAACCCCATTGCCAGCTCTTTTTGCAAAATTATTGGATAAGCGGATATGCCACTAGTCCATTGGTGAAAGTCTGTCCGGAGTAAATGACAAGATCGAAAGATAAACACCACATACTTCCTCATGAGCTATAAAACATTGACACAAATAAGAGATAATAGCTTTTGAATTGTTTAAAGGTAGCACATGAAGTATTTGCTTGGAATGGCAGAGAAATACCATGTAGTAGGTAGGTATGGTGGACACAAATGGCATAATTTTTGGCTCAAGGATTTGGATGCACGAGAAGAATTCCTCTCAATACAAGGTTAGGCTAGCAAGGTTGTTTGAAGCAAACTCATGTATAAAACGGTGCAGCAAGACTCACATATGAACATATTGTAAGCATTATAAGACTTTACATCGTCTCCTTGTTGTTCAAACACCTCAACCAGAAAATATCTAGACTTAGAGAGACCAATCATGCAAACCAAATTTTAACAAGCTCTATGCAGTTCTTCATTAATGGGTACAAAGTACATGATGCAAGAGCTTAAACATGATCTATATGAGCACAACAGTTGCCAAGTATCAAATTATTCAAGACATTATACCATTTACCACATGCGGCATTTTCCGTTTCCAACCATATATCAATGAACGAAGTAGTTCAACCTTCGCAATGAACATTAAGAATAAAGCTAAGAACACATGTGTTCATATGCAACAGCGGAGCGTGTCTCTCTCCCACACAAGCATGAATTTATTCAAACAAAACAAAAACAAACAGACGCTCCAAGTAAAGTACATAAGATGTGACGGAATAAAAATATAGTTTCACTAGAAGAAACCTGATAAATTGTTGATGAAGAAGGGGATGCCTTGGGCATCCCCAAGCTTAGATGCTTGAGTCTTCTTGAAATATGCAGGGATGAACCACGGGGGCATCCCCAAGCTTAGACTTTTCACTCTTCTTGATCATAGTATATCATCCTCCTCTCTTGACCCTTGAAAACTTCCTCCACACCAAACTTAAAACAAACTCATTAGAGGGTTAGTGCATAATCAAAAATTCACATGTTCAGAGGTAACACAATCATTCTTAACACTTCTGGACATTTACCAAAGCTACTGGAAGTCAATGGAACAAAGAAATCCATCCAACACAGCAAAAGAGGCAATGCGAAATAAAAGGCAGAATCTGTCAAAACAGAACAGTCCGTAAAGACGAATTTTTTAGAGGCAATGGACTTGCTCAGATGAAAAAGCTCAAATTGAATGAAAGTTGCGTACATATCTGAGGATCACGCACGTAAATTGGCAGATTTTTCTGAGTTACCTACAGAGAACCCTGCCCAAATTTGTGACAGACAGAAATCTGTTTCTGCGCAATAATCCAAATCTAGTATGAACCCTACTATCAAAGACTTTACTTGGCACAACAATGCAATAAAATAAGATAAGGAGAGGTTGCTATAGTAGTAACAACTTCCAAGACTCAAATATAAAACAAAAGTACTGTAGTAAAATAAAGACATGGGTTATCTCCCAAGAAGTGCTTTCTTTATAGCCATTAAGATGGGCTCAGTAATTTCAATGATGCACTCGCAAAAAAAAAGAAGAGTTGAAGCAAAAGAGAGCATCAAGAGGCAAATTCAAAACAAATTTAAGCCTAACCCACTTCCTATGAAAAGGAATCTTGTAAATAAACAAGTCATGTAGGCATAATGCAACAAGCGTAGGAAAACTAGACAAGCGCAACTTCAAGATTTTCAGCATATAGAGAGGTGTTTTAGTAACATGAAAACTTCTACAACCATATTTTCCTCTCTCATAATGATTTTCAGTAGCATCATGAACAAACTCAACAATATAACTATCAAATGAAACATTCTTATCATGAGTCTCATGCATAAAATTATTACTACTCCCAACATAAGCATAATCAATTTTATTAGTTGTAGTGGGAGCAAATTCAACAAAGTAGCTATCATTATTATTCTCATCATCAAATATAGGAGGTATAGTATCATCATAATAAACTTTATCCTCCATAGTAGGCGGCACCAGAAGACCACTATCATTATAATCATCATATATGGGAGGCATATCATAATCAACATAAACTTTCTCCTCAATACCCGGAGGGCTAAAGAGATCATTTTCATCAAAACCGACCTCCCCAAGCTTAGAATTTTCTATATCATTATCAACAATGGTGTTCAAAGCGTTCATACTAATATTACTACTAGCATGCAAATAAGGTTCCATAGGTTTTTTAATTTTCGCATTAAACCATTCATGTCTTGACTCAGGAAATAGTTTAAAAAGCTCACAGATGTTTTCCATTATGCCTTACTAGTGTTTAACAAGAAACAAAAAGATGCAATTGCAGGATCTAAAGGAAATAGCTTCGAGCACTCACACACCGGCAACAGTGCTAGGAAATAACTTAGTAGTCGGAGGATGTGAATACCTTTTACCTTACCTCCCCGGCAACGGCGCCAGAAAAGTGGCTTGTTGCCGTGGGAGGCAATTCTCTGTGGTGTAACTTTTCTTTCGATCCCCGGCAACGGCGCCAGAAAAGTGCTTGATGTCTACGTGTGCTTCTATTCTTGTAGACATTGTTGGGCCTCCAAGAGCAGAGGTTTGTAGAACAGCAGCAAGTTTCCCTTAAGTGGATCACCCAAGGTTTATCGAACTCAGGGAGGAAGAGGTCAAAGATATCCCTCTCAAGCAACCCTGCAATCACGATACAAGAAGTCTCTTGTGTCCCCAACACACCTAATACACTTGTCAGATGTATAGGTGCACTAGTTCGGCGAAGAGATAGTGAAATACAAGTAGTATGGATGTATATGAGTGGTAATAGCAATCTGAATAAAATATGGCAGCGAGTAAACATGCAACAGAACAGTAAATAAACGGAGTTTCGATGTTTGGAAACAAGGCCTAGGGATCATACTTTCACTAGTGGACACTCTCAACATTGATCACATAATAAAACCACTCTACACTCTCTTGTTGGATGACAAACACCATTAATTGTGTAGGGCTACAAGAGCACCTCAATGCCGGAGTTAACAAGCTCCACAACATTCGATGTTCGTATTTAAATAACCTTAGAGTGCATAATAGATCATTGCAATTATACCAAGTACTAACATAGCATGCACACTGTCACCATCACACTATGAAAGGAGGAATAGATCACATCAATACTATCATAGTAATAGTTAACTCCATAATCTACAAGAGATTACAATCATAACCTACGCCAAGAACTACATGATGCACACACTGTCACCATTACATCATGAAGGAGGAATAGAGTACTTTAATAACATCACCAGAGTAACACATAGATGAATAGTGATACAAAACTCATATGAATCTCAATCATGTAAGGCAGCTCATGAGATCATTGTATTGAAGTACATAGGAGAGAGATTAACCACATAGCTACCGGTACAACCCTTAGCCTCGATGGAGAACTACTCCCTCCTCATGGGAGACAGCAGCATTGATGAAGATGGCGGTGGTGTCGATGGAGAAGCCTTCCGGGGGCACTTCCCCATCCCGGCGGCGTGCCGGAACAGAGACTCCTGTCCCCCAGATCTTGGCTTCGCGATGGCGGCGGCTCTGGAAGGTTTCTCGTACCGTGGCTTTTCCGTATCAAAGATTTAGGTCAGGGAGCTTTAAATAGGCGAAGAGGCGGAGTCGGAAGGGCTACGGGGCAGCCAGACAATAGGGGGCGCCCCCCCCCTTGGGCCGCGCCGGCCACATGTGTGGGCCCCCAGGGCTCCCCTCTGGTGCCTCTCCGGTGTTCTGGAAGCTTCGTGGAATTATAAGATGCTGGGCGTTGATTTCGTCCAATTCCGAGAATATTTCCTTACTAGGATTTCTGAAACCAAAAACAGCAGAAAACAGGAACTGGCACTTCGGCATCTCGTCAATAGGTTAGTTCCGGAAAACGCATAAATATGACATAAAGTGTGAACAAAACATGTAGGTATTGTCATAAAACTAGCATGGAACATAAGAAATTATAGATACGTTGGAGACGTATCATAAACTCTTAGAACAAAATTTAAAGAAAGGACTATTAGGGTTTATACCCATGCCATAACTCGTATGGTGTCATTTCAACGGATCATGATGATGCTCAATTCAGTGTAAAAGCGGTAGTCACTAAAGCATAATCCACAGAAATATAATGGCATCAATATTTCATCTCATCATTGACCCAACAAGGTTTGGATACATCTCTCGGATACTCCATCATCACTATGATACTCTAAGAAATGTGAGTTGTAGAAAAATTTCATAACTCTCTTAGATGTTCGCTAAAACTAGTAATTCAAATATTTCCACTATGATCCAATCATAGATATTTGATTTTTCTATTACGATGATTTCCACTTCATGCTGAAATTTATTTGAATCCATTCAAATGTTTCAAACTTCTTCCTTATCGAATATATCCACATATATATACTCAATTCATTGTTGGAAGTTTTCATGAAGTAGAAGAATCTCCCGCACACAACTATGCCCAGTGAACCACATGCATCATCATGTATTTTTCCACTAAGTTAGTTGCCGTTCAACTCTTGGCCTATGAATGGTATTTCAGTCATTCTCTTTAGAAAAGATTTGCAAGCGCCAAATGACAAGGTATTAACTTGTCAATGCCTACGGATTGTAGACTAGGGTTTAGTTGGATGTAGAGGGCAAGTAGATCTCGAAGGTTTCAGCCGAAAAGTACTCGACGAATATAAAACTAGGGTTATATTGACAGTAAATTCGATCCTTTCTTTGTCCCTCGACTCCCCCTTATATAGGAGGCGGAGCCGAGGGTTTCGTAATACACAAGTTTACAGAGTCCGGGAGGGTTTCTAACCCATCCCGCAAGATTACAAGTATCCTTTCCTGATACAACTCTAGCTTTCCTTAACAGTATCTTGGGCTTCCGAACCTTCTTATCCTTCGGGTCGTGGGCCTTCAGTAAACCCCGGGTACCATCTTCGGCAGGCCCATTGGGGATGCCTATGTCAGTAGCCCCCGAGATTTTACTTGAATCGTAGAGTCAGGGAAAATTTCCAACTTTATATTCATTCAATACATCTGCCGAATTTTATCACATATCTTTTAAATATGCAATTTTATATTGTACAGGGATAATGGTAGTTGGGGCTAGTTCATCTGACGGATCAGGTACTAGTTAACTGCTCTAGTGGCAATCCGCAAAAACCTACTTCAAGATCACGTCCCTGGACATGATCTCGGGATACTGGTGTAAACTTCGACAGGTGCCGCTTAAGGTCTTACCATTCTGTCGAGTCCCAGTCATATTTTATCGGGTACCTAACGCATCCGTTAGGATTTTTCTTCGTATCTGTTGATACGGAAAAAAGTAGCAAACCGACGTCAGAGACGACGCTACGCCACTCAGAACGGATCTGGGGTCTTACCTTCGCAATGTTTTGCGGCATTCAGAGATTATTCGCTACTTTGGCGCTCTGAGAATATATTGTCGAGTGCTTTTTCGGCTGCTGGAATAGCACATTTTGTCGAGTCAACGTATGACTTATTTTGTCTTCCCGATGGGAGTATATGTCGAGTTATTTGTATAACTCGAAATATGCTCACTTCTTCTTTTTTCTTCTTTCTTTCTCTTTTTTTTATAATTTCATCGGGCACGCGAACAGCGTTCCCGATGGGAGTAGCCCCCGAGGCTACAGCCAAGGACTTGTACTTGGTTGTAGGCTCAACACTTTATTGCCACATTCAATATATTTTCATTCTGTCTCGAACTTTTTATATTTTATCGGGTGCGCGACCAGCGCTCCCGATGGGAGTAGCCCCCGAGGCTATGAACAAATGCTTGTATTTGGTCATAGGCTCTCGACATTTCTATTTTGTCATACTCGAATTTTTCTTTTTTCCAAAGTAGCCCCCGAGCATTTGGGCAAAAACTTGTATTTGTTCAAAAGCTCCCAAAACAATCCCCTGCTGTCGCCATTCTTACAAACTGTCGTACCCGAGATTTTCTCTTACCAAGGTGACATCATTGCTGACGATGGCCACGATTACTATATCGGGAAAACGCGAGAACCTCTCTCTCTCTCTGGCTTGTGGGCCCAAATTTCGCACCAGTTTGACACGTCGCACAAGTGGGGGACACACGTCCGCCGCTTTTCCTAGCGCACGTACTGTAGCTGCTGCACTTTCTCGTCTATATGAAATTACCATTTACCCCTTGTCCAAGTGTACACCATCTGTTCTGCAATCTTTCAATCCAACGGCGTGACGGTTCACCGCACCTCTATATAAGGGCGTCGTCTTCCTCCTCTAGTCCTTTCGCTCGCGCCGCACTTCTGCTTCTCCTCTGTAAGATCCTCCATTGCTCTCCTTGCTTCAAGCGCTCAACTACACTTCGCACTTTGCTCCGGCGCCATTGTTGATGCCTCCGCGCAGACTCACTAGGCATAGCACGCCCGAGTCGAAGATGGCGATCGAAGATCTGGGGAACACGGAGTGGGAGAGATCCAAAATCTCCCCTCAAGACATCAATCTGCTGAAGAAACTGGGGATCAGCAAGAAGCAGGACGCGCTTCGCTTCCCCAGCGAAGAGAGTTATCCAACCCCTCCAATGAAATACCGGGTCAGTTTTGTCGACCACCTCATCCGTGGTCTTTCTGCCCCCATCCACAATTTCTTACGGGGGTTGCTTTTCATGTACGGACTGCAACTTCACCACCTTACTCCCAATTCCATTCTCCATATCTCAATCTTCATCACGCTTTGCGAAGCTTTCCTTGGAGTCCAGCCTAACTGGTCTCTATGGAAACGCATTTTCTTCTGTCGCCGTAATGGCTCTGCCAATGTTTCTTATAACATTGGTGGTGTTGTTATCTGCGTCCACCCCGACGTTGAGTACTTTGATGTCAAATTCCCTGACTCAGTACAAGGGTGACGCAAAAAATGGTTGTACTTTCATGAGGAGAATCATGGCTCTGTTGAAGACAACATCCCTCCTTTTGATGGTACCGAGAAAATTTGTCGCCGTCGTTCCTGGGACGCAGAGGCTACCGACGAAGAAAAAATGGCGACAGAGGCCTTGATGACGCGCATCCATCAGCTCCAAAACACCCAAGGACAAGAATTGTCGGGTGTCCAAATCACGGCGTACTTCCTTAGGATCAGGGTGCAGCCTCTGCAAGCCCGAAAAAATCCCCTTTGGATGTATGCTGGCAGTGAAGATGTAGATCGCTTGTTGACAGATTTATCGGTCAAGGACTTAGAAAAACTTGTCCGAAAAATCTCGTCGCTGAACAAGAAAGACACTGTTCCTTCTACTTGCCGCGTGACGCCGTACAACGCCACTAACACACTCCCTCGGGTGATATATTTTTGTCATATGTTTATTTATGGACTCCTTCTTTTTCTCCTTTGGTACTGCCAGTTCTTGGATTGCTATTACTGATATGAATCTATGTCGATATATTTCTATTTTGTGCAGAACCATGACACTACATCACCTCTTCCTCCCCTTCCTGAAGGTGGAGATGTCGAAGAACGGGCCGTTGTCACCGATGACAACCAAGGTACTTCTCGCCTTGAGAGTGAAGTCGCGGGTTCTCGAAAATTCGCGGCATCCTCTGAAAAAGAGATTGAAACTGAGGCCACCGCATCAACACGCTCTTCTCTCCTAGCTGCTTCCCCGAAGAACAAGAGGAAAAGGGACGACGTTGTTGATTCCGGCACCTCCGAAGCTGGTGTTGCACGTGCCAAAGAACCTGCACCTGATGCTGGAAAGAGAGCCTTTGACCCTTACGAGGCTGCTCTTATCAGCTCGTAAGTTTTTGATGCACTACACTTGTTTGTTTTTGATAATGCTCTCTTTTGTTTCTTATCTTGTCGCTTTATTTTTGTAGTGGCGACGAAGATGAGAATACACCTATTGACGCGACTGCTCGAACGAGCACGTCCCGTACTTTAGTTGTTTCTGAATCTCGACCCGATGGGGACGAAACTTCGCCTCCCCAACAAAACACCGAACATCCACCACCAGTTGAGAGCCCCCGAGCTTCTTCTCCAAAGAGAGCGAGGGTCGAGCCATCCAAGGAACCTATCCAATTCCCTGGTAGCTCTTCGACACCTTCATTGGATGATGTAAGTTCCAAGCCTTTCAATGCTTCCATCTCCCCTTTGTTTTTTGCTAAGTGTTGTCAAATTTATACTGGCTATATTGACTTCCTTTCTCCCTTGGTCATCTCTTCAGCCTTTAATGAAGGAATTTATTCGTCTCGGTACTCAATTCGTCGGGTACCGTGACCATACCAAAAAGCTGGAAGGTATTACTTTTATTCTCCTCCTCTGTTGCATGTGTACCATTATTTTTTGTCATGATATTTGACTGTCGTTTATTTTGCCAGGAGATCTTGCGGAGGCCAACAAGCGTGCTGACGCTCTTGCTACCAAGTTAGAGCAAAGCGAGAAGGCTCGCGAGAAAGCTGAAGAGGATGCCAAGAAGGCTAAGGAAGATGCCGCCACTGTCGGAGAACTCCGAAAAAGACTTCACGACGCAGAAACTTCTCTGAGTGAGAACATAACTCATCAGTCTGCTCGTGAACAAGAAATCCTTACTCGCTTGGAGCCACAATGTCGACGTTTTGTTAGTAAGTGCTCGGATCCTTGCTGTTTCCCTGTGTCGTTTTTGTTCCCTTTTGCCTTTGACCAACTCTTTTTCCCTTTATTCAGGGAGGACCGGTCAAGAATATGAGCTGGAAGGTCCCGAAGGTGACCAGCTCCTTGACACGCTCTCTCTTCTTGAGATCCATGCTAATGAGGCCCGCGATGGCCTTACTGAAGCGAAGATTGGCCTGTCGCAGCTTTTTCCATACTTTTTCAAGAAGAAGGAAGTGCCTGCGACTTTTGTCGCTCTCGCCAAGTGCTTCAGCTCTCAAGAAAACCTTGGACTCCAACTTCGCCAAGAGGGGTTAAAAGTTGGCGTTGAAGGTACAATTGCCTTGGTTGCTGACAGCCAGCAAGACGTCGACTGGACAAAAGTTGGCGACACAGAGGAAATGGAGACGAAGAAGTGGCAGGCACTGATTAAGGCTACCAAGCCCAACTCGAAGAAGATCCTTGCCTATCTCGGATACAATCCAGCTCCTGCTCCTAGCTCGTCGAAGCCGGAGGTCAAGTAGACCACCTTGCCTTTGCTTCGAGTTTTAACTCTATTTTGGCGCTGTTGCCTTACTAGGTTTGGTGACAACTGCTTCAGTAGTTCACTAGGAATCCTTCTTTTGTAATAGCTATGTATATATTTGAAGAATTAATGGAAATCTATCTTTGCTTGATGATTGATGTCGAGAATCTTTATTTTTCAGTTGATTTTTGACAACTATACTGCGACTCCTCCTTCCGATACTTTTCATGCGTCCTGTTTGAAGAAACCTGTGGCTGTCGAGCATTTTGAAGATTCATCGAGTAAAGGTTCGGCACAAGACTTGGAAGAACTTCGCCAACAACTTCAGTCTGTGAAGAAACAATCGCTTATGATAATGGAACAGTCTCGAAAATCTGCCGAGAGGGAAAAAATTGCGCTTCAACAAGCTCGAGATGATGTAGCCGCAAAGGAAAACGCGGTTTCTGAGGCTGCTGCGGCTTCTGCTCGAGAAAATTGTATGCTTGAACTAATGGCAGAGTCAAGCTTGGATATGGCAGGTATGCTTCATTAACTTGATCATGCTGAATTTTTATCTTGCTTGTCTTCTCCTTGTCTGCTAATTCTTTTCTTGAAACATGTTCTTTTTTGGACCCTGTTACCGAGGATGAACGCGTTGAAGCTCGATCCGCTGTGCTTCTCAGACTTTCAAAGGAGCATGGTTCTAATTTTTGGGGCACACCTGAACGTACCCGCCAGATCGTCAGGTTTCAAGACCGCGCGCTTCAGGTCCGCGAGTTTCTTGACTTCTGCACGAGGACCTTATCTTTAGTTTATGGCACCATGTTTCCGTGTAATAAAATGCCAGAAACCCTTCTTGCTCTGATGGAAAAATTTCGGGATGCTCCTTGAATTCATGGCTTTGTGCGAGCTCAATTAGCTGCTGGCGCAAGGTTTGCTATGATTATGATAAAAATCTGCTGCCCGAAGTTAGACATGGGTCAAATTGTTCCCAAGTGCCTGGCCAAGATGGCGAAAAGGAAAAGGAACTTCGGCAAGTATGATGATATTGTGACCCCTGTTGCAGAGGCTATGATGGACGAGCTTCTTCGGATGGACGCCGAATTCTTCGTAAAGGGCAGCTATGCTGAACATAGTACTTGTGCTGTAGGTAATGAACGGTTGACTATAGATAATATACTGGGCAACAATTGAAAATTTATTGCCCAAGGATTGTATCCTGTATGTTGTAGACATAATCTATATTGTAAAGTCACTAGATTTGTTGTTTTTTCATTGTCAAGCCCCCGAGCGTTTTGATGGCGATGTTTTCTTTTTATAATGCGAGGTTGACCCAAGGCAGAATTATATTGAATACTATTTTGCGGGCGTTAGCCCCCGAGCTTTGTGTTGATCACTGTTTTTGCGTCACCGTTTTATTTTTGCGAGGTGCTTTGCACCAAGGCGAGATATTTTTGCAAGTTGTATTCGTTGACTTTGTATATATATATATATATATATTGTATCCTTTTGTGTATAAGCCCCCGAGCCTGTCGAAAAGATATATAATTCCACTATCTTTATTATATTGCAGCACCGCGAGCCCGCCTCATTAAAAACCTTTTCCGGCCCCACTCGGTGCCCCAAAAAAGGAAAAGAGTGCGTCTGAAAACTCGCGGGTGTTTCAGTACATTATATTTTTACAAGGAGAGCTATATTTCGGCACTAAGCGTAGAAACGCCTTAGCTGCGCCACGTTCCAGGGGTTTTTCTCGGGAACCCCTGTCTTCTTATCTTTGATCCTGTATGCTCCTCCTTCGATTACTTCTGTGACGACGTAAGGGCCAAGCCATGGCGACTCGAGTTTTTCAGTACGATCTTGATTGAGTCACAGAACTAAGTCTCCAACCTGAAAGGACCTTGGTCGCAAACGTCGACTATGGTAATTCTTCAGGTCTTGCTGATATTTAGTGACCCTTGATAGGACTTCGTCTCGAGCTTCGTCGAGTGCGTCGACGTCGTCTTCCAATGCTCTCCTGGAAGCTTCTTCATTGTATTCCGTGACTCTCGGAGAGTCGTGCTCTATTTCTATCGGCAGCACTGCCTCTGCTCCATGGACCAGAAAAAATGGAGTCTCCTGTGTCGCTGTATTTGGTGTTGTTCGGATGCTCCATAGCACACTCGACAGCTCCTCTGGCCAAGTATGTCGAGCTTTTTCCAGTGGCCCTAACAAACGCTTCTTGATACCATTGCAGATGATACCATTGGCTTTCTCGACTTGGCCATTGGTTTGAGGATGCGTGACTGACGCGAAGTGCAATTTTATACCTACCTCTGCACAATACGCCTTGAATTCCTTGGATGTGAAGTTACTGCCATTGTCCGTGACGATGCTATGAGGTACTCCAAATCGAAAAACAATGCTCTTCACGAATTTTATGGCTGACGCTGCATCTGGTGAGTTTATCGGCTTCGCTTCTATCCACTTGGTGAATTTGTCGACGGCGACGAGCATATACTCGTATCCTCCTGGCGAGGCTTTGTGTAACTTTCCCACCATGTCGAGACCCCACTGAGCAAAGGGCCAAGATAAGGGTATTGGCATTAGTTCCGCTGCCGGAGATTGAGGTTTTGCGGCAAATCTCTGGCACGCGTCACAAGTTCGCACTATCTCCTTCGCGTCCTCAATTGTTGTTAACCAGTAAAATCCAGCTCTGAAAACCTTGGCTGCGATAGCTTGACTGCTTGCATGATGACCGCATACTCCTTCGTGTACTTCCTTCAGAATTACCCTTCCTTCTTCGGGTGTAATGCATCTTTGTAACACACCCGAAATACTTCGTTTGTACAGCTCTCCTTTAATCACAGTGAAGGCTTTAGAACGTCTAATAACTCGCCTCGCTTCAACTGGATCGTCGGGTATTGTTTTCCTTAGGATATATGATATGTACGCCTGCATCCATGGGATTTGCACCATCAGTACTAGGTCATGTTCCTCTTCTTCTTCCAGTGTTTCTTGCACAGTCTCCGATGATTTTTCATCCTTCTCCTTCTTTTTTGATTTCTTCGGCTTTGTGGATCTTTCTGTTATCTCCTCCCAAAACACACCTGGAGGAATTGCGAGACACTGCGACCCGATGTTTGCGAGAACATCGGCTTCGTCATTGCTTAACCTGCTGATGTGGTTTACCTCGCATCCATCAAATAGTTTCTCCAGCTCGTTATACATTTCCTTGTACGCCACCATGCTATCATTGACTGCATCACATTGGTTCATGACTTGTTGGGCCACCAATTGTGAGTCGCCGAAGATTTTCAGTCGAGTTGCACCACAAGCCTTCGCCATCTTCATCCCATGTATAAGAGCTTCGTATTCTGCCTCGTTGTTAGACGCGTTTGGGAACGTCATCCGTAAGACATACTTTAATTTGTCGCCTTCAGGTGATATTAGTATCACGCCTTCTCCAGCTCCTTCTAACCTTTTGGATCCATCGAAGTTCATAGTCCAGGTTCTCGATAAATCTGGCGGTCCTGTGTTTTGTAGCTCCATCCACTCCGCGATGAAATCTGGTAGAATTTGCGACTTTATTGCTTTTCTTTTTTCATACGTGATGTCCCGAGGGGAAAGTTCTATTCCCCAAAGGGAGACACGACCTGTAGCTTCTGGATTGTTTAGTATATTGGATAGAGGCGCCTCGTTAACCACTATTATCGGATGCGCCGAAAAATAGTGCCGCAATTTTCTTGCGGTTGTAAATACTCCGTATGCTAGTTTCTGGTACTGCGGGTACCGCTGTTTTGAAGGCGATAAAACTTCACTGATGAAGTATACCGGTCTCTGCACTCCATGGAGTTTTCCTTCTTCTTCTCTTTCGACAACTAGCGCCGTGCTGACCACCTGGGGTGTAGCCGCAATGTACAACAGGAGTGGTTCCTTCTCTTTTGGCGCCACCAAGATTGGTGGTGTCGAAATTGTCCGTTTGAGATCCTCGAAGGCCCTATCTGCCTCTTCGTTCCACTGGAACTTCTCTCCTTGTTTGATTAAGGCGTAGAACGGTAGCGCCTTTTCTCCCAGCCTGGCGATGAATCTGCTTAAAGCTGCGACTCGCCCAGTTAATTGTTGTATTTCCTTCAACTTTGTTGGCTTCCTCATTGTTACGTTAGCTTGGATTTTTTCGGGATTTGCTTCAATCCCTCTTGCTGAGACTAGGAACCCAAGAAGTTCTCCCGCAGGGACGCCAAAAGAACAATTCGTTGGATTTAGTTTGAGACAAAATTTGTCGAGGTTGTCGAAGGTTTCCTTCAAGTCCTCGATTAACGTTGCCCCCTTTTTTGATGTTATGACGACATCGTCAATGTACACTTGTACATTTTTTCCAATCTGTGTTGCTAAGCACTTCTGCATCATCCGCTGATATGTTGCTCCCGCATTTTTCAAACCGAAAGGCATTGTTCTGTAACAAAACACGCCATATGGTGTGATGAACGCTGTCTTGGCTTCGTCATCTTCTTTTAATCTAATCTGGTTGTAACCAGAATATGCGTCCAAGAAGGAAAGACGTTCGCATCCTGCCGTGGAGTCGATAATTTGATCGATCCTTGGGAGGGGAAAGTGATCCTTTGGACAATGTTTATTGAGGCACATAAAGTCGACACACATGCGAAGGACTTTCGTGTTTTTCTTCGGCACCATCACTGGGTTAGCTACCCAGGTGGCCTCTGTAGATATCTCTTTAATGAAACCAGCTTCTCTGAGTCGATCAATTTCTGACAGCATGGCTTTGTGGTTTGGTTCCGAAAAACGCCGCAAAGGTTGTTTGATTGGTCTCGCTATTGGATCCAAGTTTAGGTGGTGCTCGGCAAGTTCCCTGGGTACTCCTGGCATGTTAGCTGGACACCATGCGAAGATTTTCCAGTGCTCACGGAGGAACTCGACGAGCGCGCTTTCCTATGCGAGGTCCATGTTTGTCGCGATGGACGTCGTTTTCTTCGGATCTGTCGGGTGGATCTGCACTTCCTTGGAGTCTTTCGTCGTGTTAAAGGTCGATTCCTTGTTAAATCTCCCTACATCTGGCAGCACATCATAATCAGTCATGAGCCTTGATGCCGCGTACTCTGCTTGCATCCCGAAGGTTTCTGATAGTCGATGAAAATCCTTGTCACATTTATCGGCTAGCGCGAAGCTTCCTTTAACTGTGATTGGTCCCTTAGGTCCAGGTAACCTCCATAGCAGATACGTGTAATGTGGTACCGCCATAAACCTCGCATATGCTGGTCGCCCTAACAAGGCGTGATATTGCGACGGGAAATCCACAACTTCAAACTCCAACCTTTCTATCCTGTAATTTTCTCGGGTCCCAAACTGAACGTCGAGATGAATCCTTCCCAACGGATAACTCGGCTTCTCTGGTGTGATTCCATGGAAACGCGTGTCAGTTGGTTTTAGATTTGCCAGGGATATGTTCATCTTCCTCAATGTATCTGCATACATAAGGTTTAGACTGCTGCCTCCGTCTATGAAAACTCGAGATACGTCAAATCTTGCGATCACCGCTGGCAAGATAAGTGCTGATTGCCCTGGTCGAGGAACTTGCTGCGGGTGATCCGCGATTGTAAAGCCAATGTCCTGTCCCGACCAATTTAGGTACTCTATGGTTGGTGGAGGCATCTTCTCTGCCATGAACACTTGTCGCGATATTACCTTCTGAGCCATGTTAGATGATCTAGCTTTCTGAATCATTGAGACCGCGCCATTGGAGTTAGGATCAACATACGGAGGTGGGTGTGGTGCTACCGCTATTCTGAGCTGGTGTCGATTTTCGTCCGTGATCGCGGGAGGAGGTGGTAGGTGGATCTCACTCCTAGGCCCTTGTGGGTTTCTATTTGCTGCTTGAGCATTAGCTATCCCTGCTACTCGCAGCATTGCTTGAAAATTTCGGCAGTCCTTCTGCAGATGTCCTGACTGCCTTCTTCCATTGTTGTCGAGATAAAAATGCATCTGGCATGGCCCGTTCATCATATCTTTGGGAGTTATGAAAGGTCTTTGAAACCTTGACCCGCTATTTTGCCTGTTATTTCGGGAATCATCTCTGTTGTCGCTTCGCTGCTCATTACTTCATTGATATTCATCTCTATTGTTTCCTACGTTGTTTCCCCGAAAACCAGCCGATATTTGGCCAGGAGCATCGTAATTCGAGAACTGCCAAGAAAATCGCCTTCTATTTTGAAAGTTTCGGCTACGGTCCTCCTCTGGTGACCTATGTCGCTTATTGTGAACAGCATCTTCTCCGTCTGCCCATCTGTTTGCTATCTCCATCAATGCTGACACTGTCCTTGGGTTAGTTCTCCCCAGGTCCTCGACGAAATCTCCTCGCCGAATTCCTGCCACAAACGCATCTATTGCTCTTTCGTCAGATATATTCTCTGCCGAGTTTTTAATGATGTTCCATCTTTGGATGTACTTTCTCATCGATTCATCATGTTTTTGTCGGCACGACCTCAGCTCCTCAAGTGATGCTGGTTTTTTGCAAGTTGATCGGAAGTTCTTGACAAACACATCCTCAAAACTGTCCCAGCTGTCGATGGATCCCGGAGGAAGTTTCTTTATCCAAGATCTTGCGGCTCCGCTCAGGTGTATCTGAATACTCTGCATTGTTGTTGCCCTGGTGCTGCCTATCAATTTCACCGTCTCTAGATAATCGACTAACCAATCCTCAGGATCTTGCAGGCCATCGAATTTCTTGAAACTATCGGGTAACTTGAACCCTAACGGGACTCGAGTTTTTCGAACCCGTCTCGTAAAACATGGGAGTCCACACATATCTTCCTCGGCAACTTCTGGTGAATGTCGATGTTCTCTTCTTTCTTGTCGCGCTCTATCCACTCTGGCCTGAGTCGTTGTGTCTCTAACTCCACTTGCTCTCGGTGGATCTTGCACTGCTGTAGTAGGTCTCGGACTATTTTGCCTTGCAGTTCCTTCGGGAGGTGTAGCTGCGAACGCTGCTCCCATGGCTCCGCATCCCGCCATGGCCATGTTATACTACGCTTCTCTTGGATCTCCGGGAGGTGGTCTGGACGCTAGGATGAAAGCTTGCGTCGCCATATACCCTGCTTCCGGTGTTTTTGGAATGATATTCCCCCTTGTGTCGATTGACATAAAGGACATGTCGAGGTTTTGGATTAGAGTCTCTCTTTCTGCTTCAGTTATGTTTTGCAGCCGAGATCTTGCTCTCCTACGAGCTTCTCTGTGACTGTCTCCCGAAGTTCCTGACTGTCGACTTAGCTCAGCTCTTCGCCTGCTTGATGCGGAAGCTGCCTCCCTTCTTCTGTTCAAAGCAGCTGTCTGTTTTTCCAATTCTCTTCCTGCTCTGGCGAGCCTATATTGATATGCTTGCAGTTCTTCCGCCGTAGCGGTTGTCTCCATTGGTTCAGAACCATCCATAGCTCTCGCAGCTCTATCCCATGCTGCTTGTGGAAGTTGAACTCTGACACGTGGTGTAGGCCCGACATATTTAGTGCCCAAGCCTCGCCTTAGGTCCGAGGGATCGACATATGGATTTCCCAAATCGTCGAAAGCCTCTGATGTTTCCTCCTGATCACGACTTGCTTCTCCAATGGCATAAACTTGATGATATTTTGGATTTTTTACTTTGTTGTGTTTGGTGACACCATCATATAGATTGGTGAAGACCTTGCCTACGGATGTGGATCTGTCGATGAAGCTGAAGCTGTCGACGCTACTCGAGTCATCGCTTATATCTGAGTCCGCGGATGACCCGAAGGATATGTCGCTGAAAAGCTTGGCGAGTTTTTCACTTGCCCTGGTGCTGATGAAGCGTGGCGACGAAATTTCTTCATCGCTTGACTCTGTTGACGATGTTGAGTTTAAAATATCGGGATCGACCGCCGATAATCTCGACGAGATCGGAATTTCGAGACGATATGATCCTTCCTTCTCGACGCAGAAGTGGACCTCTCCAAACGTCATCTCCATGGGCTCCTCCAGATATGCATATGCATCCAAACGGGAGGGCGGGTGAGGAACAAAATCAACAAGACCAGTTTCGATCTGTTTACCTCTGTCCATGATGTTGCTTGCTACCGACGAAGTCGACGATCTTAAACATGCCATCGAGATCAGCTCCTTGTCGCCTCTAAATCCCACAGACGGCGCCAATTGACAAGGTATTAACTTGTCAATGCCTACGGATTGTAGACTAGGGTTTAGTTGGATGTAGAGGGCAAGTAGATCTCGAAGGTTTCAGCCGAAAAGTACTCGGCGAATATAAAACTAGGGTTATATTGACAGTAAATTTGATCCTTTCTTTGTCCCTCGATTCCCCCTTATATAGGAGGTGGAGCCGAGGGTTTCGTAATACACAAGTTTACAGAGTCCGGGAGGGTTTCTAACCCATCCCGCAAGATTACAAGTATCCTTTCCTAATACAACTCTAGCTTTCCTTAACAGTATCTTGGGCTTCCGAACCTTCTTATCCTTCGGGTCGTGGGCCTTCAGTAAACCCCGGGTACCATCTTCGGCAGGCCCATTGGGGATGCCTATGTCACCAAACGATTCAAAAATCAAATGACTCCAAAAATTCATTTGCATGGAGTTCCTTCATGCGTTCCTCTCTAACATGACCTAAATGGTGGTTCCACAAATAAGTGGAATTCAAATCATTTGCCTTATGGCATTTTAGCGTCAGTGTTATGTATGTGTGTTTCACCATTAAGATTTATAATAACTTATCCATCGTACATGGAGTAATGTCATAATTTGAACAACTCATTGTTTTTATTTGACCAGAGCAAAATAACAGTTATTAAGTTCTTTATTATAAATTCTAAGGGCTAGTTAGAATGCCAACGACAAACATAATAACACTATATTATGTTCCAGACGTGCATTATTACCATATTCCTTATCAGTCACTTAGGTCATCGTATTCTTGTATTGCGTTGTACTGTATGACATCTCATACCAACCAATTTGGTACAAATACCAAAGAATTTCATTATGTGACCAAACAAAGAATACATTCATAACATGCATATCATCTATATACACCTGAGCTAGACTTTCTAGTCTTTACTTTCTTTCTGCCAAAATATATTGTAGTTTCTCTTTTAGCTTTCCTCATTCTCATAAAACACTTCACCTTCAATAACTTCTAGGTCCATTGGTCAAATACCAATAACTTTGAGGTTCTTACTTTGAAGTTGATCATCATATGACAAGTGTTCCAGATTTCACTATTAGTAACTTTGTATGATGAACAATTTCACTTATAATTTTATCCATCATATCATGAAGACTTTTCGAGACCATGTCTGTACATGCTAGGCTCGTAAAGTTTAACCTCAGTATTCGCATGTGCAAATCTGGCTTGCACCCGTTGTATGCACACGTAGAATCTATAACACCCGATCATCACGAGATGCTTCGAAACGACGAGTCTTAGCAACGGTGCATACTAAGGACGATCAATTCATGGATATGCGAATATCGTTAGTGCCCCAATAGTTGGAGGATTGGGACGCCAGGCATCTTCAACCTTCATACATTCCCATAAAACTTATGAGTTTATGTAGTCTCACCAAATTATATTCTATCACCTTGCAACAAGGTCTTAGATATCACATATATCTCATACCTCGCTTATTTCTGAAAATAAAATTTTCAGCTCCTTGCTTTTCAAACCGATTTGAACTTCAAGTTTCACGGAGACAAGATGATTCTAGGTACTAATTGTAACCATTTTTCTTTGAATCAGCAATGTGAGTTTTACTAAAAGTTTGCAATAGGACTTAATCATTTCTTGATTCTTTAACAATACGGTACCAGTCCGTAAAGTTTCTTGTCAGACTTAACAGTATTTCTATCTCAATTACAAGACTAGCGCATGGTAGAAAACGGATGCCAGTTCTACAAATTAATTCAAAATACTATTCAGACTATGTTCATGGTAATTAGTTCATGTTTTAATATAATTACTAATGAACTCCCACTTAATACAACATCCCTCATAGTTGTTTAGTGGTACACGATCCATATCCACTACACCAAGACCGATCATCACGTGAGATGATGTAGCTTCAATGGTGAACATCAACATGTTGATCATATCATCCATATGACTCGTGTTCAACCTTTCAGTTTCCTGTGTTCCGAGACCATGTCTGTCCATGCTAGGCTCGTCAAGCAAACCCAAGTATTCCGCGTGTGCAAACATGGCTTACACCCGTTGTATGTGAATGTAGAGTCTATCACATCCGATCATCACGAGATGCTTCGAAACGACGAACTGTAGCAACGGTGCATACGAGGGGAGAACACTTTATTATTTTGATATTAATGTGAGGGATCATCCTATAATGCTACCGTCGCGATCTAAGCAAGATAAGATGCATAAAGGATTAACATCACATGCAATTCATAATGTGATATGATATGGCCCTTTAGTCTTTGCGCCTTTGATCTTCATCTCCAAAGCACAGACATGATCTCCATCATCAACGGGCATGATCTCCATCATCGTCGGCGTAGCGTCAAGGTCCATGGCGCCGTCTTCATGGTTGTTCACCGTGTGTAGCAACTATTACAACTACTTTGAAATAATACTACAACATGAAATATAAAGACAACCATAAGGCTCCTGTTGGTTGCCACAATACAATAATGATCATCTCATACATATTCATTATCACATCATGGCCATATCACATCACCAAACCCTTCAAAAACAAGTTAGACGCCTATAATATGGTTTGCATATTTTACGTGGTTTAGGGTTTTCAAGTAAGATCCAATCTACCTACGAACATGAACCACAACGGTGATACTAGTGTTGTCAATAGAAAGAGTAAATTGAATCTTCACTATGGTGAGAGAGACAGACACCCGCAAAGCCACTTATGCAATACAAGTTGCATGTCGAACGTGGAGCTAGTCTCCTGAACGCGGTCATGTAAAGTTAGCCCGGGCCGCTTCATCCCACCATGCCGCAAGATGCAAAGTACACGAACCAAAGACAACAAAGCATCAACGCCCACAAAACCATTGTGTTCTACTCGTGCAAACAATCTATGCATAGACATGGCTCTGATACCACTGATGGGATTCGTAGCATAGAAAGCAAAAAATTTCCTACCGCAAGAACGAAAAACAAGCCAAGATGCAATCTAGAAGATGGTAACAACGAGGGGATCACGAGACTAACCCTTGAAGATTTCCAAAGCCTACGAGATTAGATCTCGTTGTTGCAGAAGATGATCACTTGCCGCTTTCAAAAGAGCGTAGAAGATCTTGACGGTGCCACAAACGGGCAGCACCTCCGTACTCGGTCACACGTTCGGTGTTGATGAAGACGACGTCCTTCTCCCCGTTCCAGCGGGCAGCGGAAGTAGTAGATCCTCCTCGGAATCCCGGCCGCACGACGGCGTGGTGGCGGTGGTGGTGGAGAACTCCGGCAGGGCTTCGCCTATGCGCTGCGGGAGTAGTATGTGGAGGAGGGGCGCTAGGGTTTGGGGAGAGGGGGGTCTTGGGCGCCGGCCACAAGGGGGGCGGCCAAGGTTGGAGGGTTGAGTGGCCGGCCCCCTCCCCTTGTCCCTCTTTTTATAGGTGGAACCCCCAAGAGTTGGACTACAAGTATTCGAATAAGACCCCAACCCAAAACTTGCCATAAGGTGGGAAACCTACCCAAGGTGGGACTCCTACTCAAGGTGGGACTCCCACCCCTTCCTTGGGGGGTGGCCGGCCACCATGGGGTGGAGTCCACCTGGGACTCCTCCTCCTTAGGCTGGCCGGCCATGCTAGGTGGAGATCTGGTGATTTCTTCCGGACTTTTCTAGAACCTTCTAGAACCTTCCATAAATGCACCGGATCATTTTCAAACTTGGAAAATGACTTTCTATACATGAATCTTATTCTCCGGACCATTTCGGAACTCCTCGTGATGTCCTGGATCCCATCCGAGACTCCGACAAAACTTCGAACTCCATTCCATATTCCATATCTACTTAAACGACATCAAACCTTAAGTGTGTCACCCTACGGTTCGCGAACTATGCAGACATGGTTGAGACCTCTCTCCGACCAATAACCAATTGCGGGATCTGGAGATCCATAATGGCTCCCACATATTCAACGATGACTTAGTGATCGATTGAACCATTTACATACGATACCGATTCCCTTTGTCACGCGATATTTTACTTGTCCGAGGTTTGATCATCGGTATCTCTATACCTCGTTCAACCTCGTCTCCGACAAGTACTCTTTACTCGTACCGTGGTATGTGGTCTCTTATGAACCATTCATATGCTTGCAAGCTATTTAGACGACATTCCACCGAGAGGGCCCAGAGTATATCTATCCGTCATCGGGATGGACAAATCCCACTGTTGATCCATATGCCTCAACTCATACTTTCCGAATACCTAATCCCACCTTTATAACCACCCATTTACGCAGTGGCGTTTGATGTAATCAAAGTACCCTTCCGGTATAAGTGATTTATATGATCTCATGGTCGAAGGACTAGGTAACTATGTATTGAAAGCTTATAGCAAATGAACTTAATGACGTGATATTATGCTACGCTTAATTGGGTGTGTCCATTACATCATTCACATAATGACATAACCTTGTTATTAATAACATCCAATATTCATGATCATGAAACTATGATCATCTATTAATAAACAAGCTAGTTATACAAGAGGCTTACTAGGGACTCCTTGTTGTTTACACAACACACATGTATCAATGTTTCGGTTAATACAATTATAGCATGGTATGCAAACATTATCATAAACACAAATATATATTATAAGAACCATTTTATTATTGCCTCTTGGGCATATCTCCCACAGGAGGACCGCGCGAAGCTGCTGAATCGGAGACGCTGGTCCGTGTTCGGCCGGAACCACATCCGGTGGAATCGCCTCCTCGGCCACGAGCAACTGATGGAGGACTACTTCGCAGAGGTACCTACCTATCCTCCCCATCTACTCCGTAGGAGGTATCGCATGCGGCGTAGCTTGTTCGTCCGAATCGTCAAGGCATGCGAAGCCAATTCGAATTACTTCAAACAACGTAGGAATGCCACTGTGGTGATGGGTTTCAGCGCGTTCCAAAAGATCTCTTCTGCCATGAGGGTCATTGCGTATGGCATCCCTACGGATTACACCAACGAGTATCTTCGAATTGGTGAAGATACTACATTGAAGTCAGTTCGCAGGTTTGCTCGCATGATTATCAAGTTGTTTGGGCCAACGTATCTGCGAGCTCCCAATGAGGACGACACCAAACGCATGACATGGACAGTACTGTGGCAAGAGCAAAGATGCAACCTGATGTGGGCATTACCCTTCGGGTAACCAATGTTGCTCTACCCTACACGGTCCGACTAGAGGCCCATGAAGGTACCCGATGGCAAGATGGGCCACTAGGGCGGTGCGGCGGAAGATTACTTGGAGTACAAGACACGGAAGAAGCCGAACAAGGAAAGATTGGAGATAGATCTACTGTAAACCTACTCGTACTCGATTAGACCTCTCGGGACCTGGCCACCTATATAAAGGCCAGGAGAGGGGCTATCAAGGGACACACAATCAACCTTAGCAATACTAGCCAGCAGAAGCTTAGAACTAGGTTACCCTAGCAACTAGAGTCTCGACGAGATTACAGCTGAACTATTCGGCACCCCATTGTAACCTGTTTTCATCATAATCAAAGAACAGACAGTCAGGACGTAAGGGTTTTACCTCATCGAGGGCCCCGAACCTGGGTAAATCGCTCTCCCCGCTTGTCTGTGTACCGATGTCTCGTGTCAGCTTGCAGGATTCCATCAACCCTAAGCCCCTATCGGAGGGCATTGCCGAGGAGCACCCTCGACAATTGGCGCCGTCTGTGGGAACCCTGTCGGCACAAGGCAGGGCATCGGCAGATCCGATCATGACACCGGCGGCTTCACCGGCAACTTCATCAGCAACTTCATCAGCAACTTCGTCGACACCATCATCACCAATCCTGGGAAGCCCGATTCGATTCGGTTCCTACGAGTTTACTCCACACAGCGATTCCTCCCGCTCGAACTTTTCAGATCTACAAGGGAACATGGAGATGACCTTCGGCAGCGTCCACTACAACGTCAACGCAGAGGGAATTCTTCGACTGCTGGAATCCCCCACTTCCGGATCGATGAGTTCAAGCGCGTCATCGTCACTCGATCTGTCGGCTGGTCTGACGGGATCGACGTGCTCACCCGTGCCCTCGACTCCCCGCTCGGTGTCCTCCATGTCGGTAGGGTCGGATGATTCCTCATCTTCGAAACTAACTTCGTACTACTGCCTGAACTGCGACACCAGGCACGGGCTGGGATCTAGCGACACGCCGTTCATCTGCAACGCCCAGTATTCATCGGGAGAGGACAGTATCGACAGCACCATCCAGAGAACCACCCGAAGAACGGCACACCATCAGGTTTATGTCGGCAATAACACGGGAAACACAAGGCGCAGAGGAGACGAGGACCATACCCCCCGTTCCAGTAGGAGGGCGAGTTTTGAAAACAGCGCCAGCAACCGCGACAGCGATTACACCATCGCGGATGAGGAATGGGCAGCAGCAAGGGCAGCAGTGCTCAACAACACGCCGCTCCCCGCAGGAACTTCGGTTGGAACCCTCAATGCTTATCGCTCCATACTAGAGAAAAACCAGGAGCACCTGTCGAAAGAGCAAGCCACCCTCGAGAGACGCCTATCTGCAGCGGATCGATCCAGCGAACGGCGAAGGGGCTCGCAAGGGAGTGCCTCCCGAAACACTCAGGGAACAGGCAAGCATCGGTCGAGACTATCCAGGCTTTCAGAAGATGACGCCAGAGAAATAACGTCGAATCTGACCAAATCCTTCATGACTATGGATACCGCCGGCATGCCACGGCCGAAAACCGTTGCAGGAGCAACGGCCAACCTCGCCGCTTACCTCATCAACCAGCGCCCCGAAGGATCCATGGCTCAAGCTCATCGAGGTGCCCTGGAAAGTCTCGCAATATTGGGGAACAACCTAGTCCCGCCAAAGGAAAAGACCACCGTCCAAGGCAGTGGGTCGAAACATCATGCGAGAGATGCTCGGGACGAAATCACCCAGAGCAAGATCGACAAAGCAAGGCGGCGACGCGCCGCTAGGAAGGACGACGACAGCGATTCTTCGGATGAAGACCAGGAGTACGATGGCGAACTCAGGGGAGTCGACTGTCTAAGTTACAAGATCCGCGAAGCAATGCCGCCCAAAAAGTTTAAGCCTACCCCTACCGATGCTGCCAAGTACGATGGGCAGCAAGAACCAAGATCCTGGATAGACGACTACCTACAGACTGTGATCCTGCACAAAGGAAACCAGATAGCAGCAATGCAATGCTTACAGCTTTACTTGAAGGATTCAGCATGGGCCTGGCTAAGGGGGCTGCCGAAAGGTTCTGTTAAATCATGGGACGACCTAGTAGATGCCTTCGTTGCCAACTTCCAAGCAACGTACAAGAGGCCCGTCGGGATCGAAGAGCTGCGGAATCGCCGGCAGAAGCAGAAGGAGTCGATGCGTTCATACATCGGGAGATTCACAAAGCTCCTGAACGCTGCCGAAGACGTATCTGTCGACAGAGCAATCGACGCTTTCAGCGACGGCGTTCAGCGGGAAAGCTACATAGAAGAACTTGGGCGCAAAAAGCCAAAAACCATAACCAAATTAATGGAAATCTCCAACAGTTGGGCTGATGGTGAGGACAACGTACGAAGGCCACGGCAGCGCAGTGATGACGAAGACAACGACCAGCCGAAACACGACTCGGGTGGCCGAAGGGATCGTCACAAGAGAAGAAAGAACCGCAACTACGATGATAATAATCTGGTAGCCGCAGGATATTCCGATCGGCAAGACGATCGAGACGATAGGCACGACGGTAACCGGAACAACTCTGGGAACCGTGGTAACTATAAACCACGACAGCAGAGGACTCCCGAATTACCCTACGCTGAGCAGATCAACGCCCCCTGTTACCTGCATTCGTATGTCGATTCCAAGGACGGCAAAACGAAGTCAAGTCACCTGCTCGGGGGATCGACAGTTCCTTGACATGCACAAACTCATCCAGCAGTCAGGCCAGCAACAGCTACCACCACCACCCCCACCTCCACCGCAGCATCAAGTCCAGCAGGCTCAACCCCATCAACCCAATGAGGCGTTCCCACCACCACGTGGGCAGATGAGCATGATCCATAGGACAGGTGTTTCGAAAAGGGAGATGAAGAAGCTCACCCGAGAGATCAACTTGGCAGAAAGCATCATGGCAAACATCCCCGAGTACGTCTAATGGTCTTCTCAGAACATTACGTTCAGTCGAGCAGATCACCCAATGACCATACCAAAACTAGGACACGCTGCCTTGGTAGTCGAAGCACAAATTGGGGGGTTCAAGATGAGCAAAGTCTTCATGGATGGTGGAAGCGGGCTAAACCTGATATTTGTCGACACAATTAGAAGTATGGGGATCACCATGAGCATGCTGGAAGAAACAGACACCTGCTTCCACGGGATCCTTCCAACCGCACCGGGCCACTCTCTTGGCAAAGTCTACCTGAATGTTATCTTCGGCAGGGCCGACAATTTCAGGAAGGAAAATATCGAATTTGAAGTGGTGAACTGGGAGTCACAGTATCACGCCATACTCGGGAGACCAGCGTATGCCAAGTTCATGGCTGTGCCGCATTACGCATACCTCAAGCTGAAAATGCCTGGGAACAATGGGACAAACATCACAGTCTATGGAAGTTTTTCACGCTCGGGCAATTGTGATCGCGACTTTCAGAGGATTGCTGCAAAGTTCGGGCCACAGCAAGAAATCGTCGACCCTCCGCCCAAGCTGTCTTTACGAGAGATCAAGGAAGAAAAAGATGGCAGGGAAACCAAGAAGAAGCCAGCCGCTCTCGCCTTTAAAGCTTCGGCAGCAGAAGCTTCGGCAGCAGAAGCCTCGGCAGCAGAAGCCTCGGCAGCAAAGGGTTCGGCAGTTGATGCCACAGAAGGCTTAGGAGATAGCAAGACGATGGCAACCACCGCTCAAACCCCTGATGAAACCAGCAACGCTGCAGCAATCACTAACGCGGTGAAGAAGCCAGAAGAAGAGAAGAACCCCTTCCTTGCCTAAGCAGTTTACTAGCCTTTATTTTCTTTTTTCCTTTATTATAAACAGGGCCTTCCCTTTTTCGCCCTCTAGCATCGTGCTTACCTTATTAATAAGAACTTAAGCTTTGATTCTTTGTTAAGCATTGCAGTAACTACAAACTTCTAAGCCCCATCACTATGCAAACATAGTACATGGCAGAAGATCGCGCTTCAAAAAAGCCTCTACGAGTGCTAAAAGACGTTCACCTTTCCCTCCGCTATAGATGCCTCTACGAGTGCCGTAAATAGCAAGAGTTTGGAAATACATATAAACAACAACCCACGTTCGATATTTTACTTATGGAAATATCAAGGAACAACGGGCTCATCGGCAGAACCACTACACCCGAAATATTCGGGAGTGCCTGTCGAAATTTAAAACGGTTGAAAGCAAAGTTGCGCATACAACAGGTTTAGCAAAACCTGCAACACGAGCTGATCACTCAAAAGATTTGCTAACCAACCAATATACATACATCTAAACGAGCAACTAAGATTCGCTCAAAACTTGCCAACGGCAATAACATGGTAAAAGTACATACGCATGTATCTACCGAATGAGAAGGCATCATTACATAATCCAAACACTTGGATAAAGTAGCCAAATTATCTATTTACAAAACGGACATTAAATCCCTGAAATCACCCTTGCGGAGTTCCTCTTTCTTCAGGTACCCTTGAGTCCTCCTCGAGTCTGTCGACAATTATGTTGGCAGGCAACAATACCCTCGGATACAGTGCCTCCAAGTCTCCAGTCGCATTGGCAATCGACAGCAAACTTGCCGAAGGATAACGGGCAAGTACAAGGGCAAGTGTAAACCTGGCTCCTTCAAAAACCTGCGCACTTACCAAGTCTCGAATCTTCTTGGCATTACCAAATTCAGACATCAAAGCAAGGAGCATCGGGGGAACTGCGTTCAAAGGAAACATTGTCTTCCAAACCACCCTCATAGCCTTGTAGCACTTGTCAAAAAAATGGTGGACCTGCTGGACCCGATCCTGAAATTGTGCGACAGCCGAAGCCTTCGAGTGCTCCCGCCAGAAAATCTCTTCGGCTGAGGACAGCTGAGTTAATGCATTCACACGCTCGTGAATCCGTTTGTTCTCTTCTGCGCGGTTCAAAGCTATGACTGGCACGGAAATAAACAAAGGATCAGACAAGATACTATCGACAAAAAGGCGCAGAGATCAAGGAACTCACAGTTCAAGCTCTCGGTAGCTTTATGTAGCTCAGTAAGAGCGTACCGCTCCACGTCGGCTGCAATCTCGCTCTTCTTGTTGACAATCGCAGCTAAGGCATAAGTGTTGCGCAGGTCCTTTTCCATCTGGGTGATCCGATCCTTCATCCGTTGGATTCGATCACCTTCGGGAAGAACGCCCGAAGAGTCATCAACAAACGAGGGCACCGGGAAAACCTGCAGGCAACAGCGTTAAAAGGATGATAGATATGGACAAATTAAGCGTCCAACGTAACTCCCATCGGGAGAAGTACAAGAAATTCCTATCAGGAGAAGTACAAAAGAAGATATTATGACAAAAGTGTGTTGGCAACATTGCCACCACAGTGTTCATTACAAACTTAAGTTCTCACAATAGAATAATGTTTTGTACTAAGCCCAAGGATAAAATCGTTACAACAGTCAAGGAGCCTGAGTTTGAGTCGACGGTCAGGGCCAGCCGATGTCTTTCCGGACGAAACTAGTTCAAGGAGCTGGCGAGCACAAGTACGGGCAGACGCTGTAAAGGCGCTCAAGTCAACAAATCGCCCATCTTTTTCTTTCGGCAGCTCCTTAGTCATTTCTTCGATGTTAGCCTTAAAGCCGTAACCCATCATAAGTTGGAAGGCAAGGAGGGCACCATAGGTACGCGAGGTACGCTTGAATACCTCAATAACTTCCTTGGTGTCGACGGCAAAGGCATCAATCAGCTGCCCCAGAGTCTTCTCCTGCTTGATCTTGGGGAATATCATCGAATGCATCCGCGCCAGAGCACCCTTTCCCTTGTCAAGAAGCTCCCGGGTAAGCTGGTGGGTGGCAAGAACCATCGACACACCATTCGCCGGGGAGTTGCTCGGAACTTTGTCCAAAGCGATGGCAGTGGATCTTTGGCGGCTCGCAAGAAATTCAATTGGAGGAAACCATTGATGAAGAAACGGATCCATAAAAAGTAATAATCTACAAGAGATGTGTGAAAAAGCTTACCAAGTAGAGCCAAGGCAGATTGACGAAGGAGCTCATCCTTCTCTGCTGCTCGAGCTTCCTCCTCCTTCAGCCTCTCTTTCAGCTTGCTCAGCTCGTCTTTTAGGGAGTCGACCTCCTGGCGAGCTATGGCAGCCTTTTTGATGGCACCATCTAACTTTGAAGAGGAAGACTTAGCTTCCTCCTGCAGTCGAACCTTGTCCACCTCCAGGGAGGTAAATTGAGAGGCGAAGGCTTCTAAAGAGGATATCACACCTCGTAGATCCTTGAAGAAAGGGAATGTTTTAGAAAGATCATTAGGCAAAGACACATTCCAAAAGATTCCTGTTAGACTCGATAAAGACTTACAAAAGGAGGAGCTGTGGCAGCGGCAGGAGCATCTTTCCCTTTGGAAAGGGAGGAGGCAGTCGATGCTTGCGCCGCGGGAGCCGCTTTAGGAGCCGAAGCTTCGGAAGCTGCGGCGGCTGGCGAGACAGCATCAGATCTGACCCTCTTAGGTGGAGGCTCAATGAAAGCATCGTCACTACAAGAAGGATTCGATCGACCAAGTTATGAGAAAAATGTGAGAAGACCAAGAAGCTAAAAATAGTAAAAAGAAGAAAGACACTTACATATCAAGGAGATCATTTTCATTGGCAAAGCCGCCGATTGATCTCTTCGTAGGTGGAGCCCTGGTCTCCTCCGCAGCTGCATTAACAAAGGCATCGTGATCAGCGTCATCATCGCACACTGATCCCTCTGTGTCGCAAGTGTCATCGGCTGATGGGGGGAGATTGGTATGAGCGGTTTCAGAATCTATCAGGTCATCGTGATCGCTTGTTGGGTTTGTATGCTCAACAGTACGAGAGTCAACGGGTTATGAAGAGCCTCTTCCTTCGGAAGTATCATTTGGCAAGTTATGTAAGTCCCCGGAGGCCACGAGGGTCTGTCGAAGAAAAGACAAATGAGAACAACAGTAATTATGTCGATTAAGTAAATAGCAGCATAACAAGAATTTGAGGAGGGAAATTACCTCTGGTGGTGGATGATCGGCATCAAAAGGAGTATACAGAGACATCAATGGGATCGAGTCTTCTTGGCTGAAGAAAGTGAGGCGACGGACTTCATCGAGCAGTTCTTTTTCCGACAGTTCGGCAGCGTTAATTCTGGTCTCATCCTTTGGACCCGAATACAACCACATTGGGCGAATTCTAGCCATAACTGGTTGGACTCGACGTTTCAGAAACACTGCCGCTACCTCAGTACCAACTATGGTTTGGCCATCAGCTTCTTCAATCCGAAGAAATCTGGCAAATAATTCGTCGGCTGCTACTTTTTCGTCGGGAGAAAGAATATTTTTCCAGGAATTCTTAGGTTTGGCTTCAAGGACGTCGACGAAGCGAGGAAGTTGAGATTCGGGTGACAAGGAATCCTTGGCGTAAAACCACTTCAATCTCCACCCTTGCACAGACTCTCTCATTGGGAAATTGAAGTAGTTGACATCCGAACGGGCTACAAATCCCACTCCTCCGGTGACAAAAGACCCGTTACTGCTGCTGTATCTCTTCACGTAGAAAATCTTTTTCCACAACCCAAAATGAGGCTCAACGCCCAAATATGCTTCGCAGAGGGTGATAAACACAGCAACGTGGAGGATTGAGTTGGGAGTGAGTTGCCATAGTTGGATTTCGTAAGTTCGCAAGAGATGAAGGAGGAATTCGTGAACGGGAAGCGAGAAACCTCGATATAAGAACGACAAGAACATCACGGTAAAACCAGCAGGGGGATTAGGTCGGGAAATCGCACCTGGAAAGATCACATTCCCCTCATCGGAGGAGATCAATCACAGGCTTCGGGATCTCTTCTTGTCACGCCTGGTGATGGTCGAAGCTATCCAATCTCCGGGCCTGGCTACTGAGCCTGGCGGCGCCGGCGGCACCGGAGTTGGAGGAGGAGCGCTTGGAGCGCCCTCCTTCGGAGGAATCAAGGAAGATTTGGCGGCGGCGCCTCCGCTCGTAGAGCTGGCGGCGGCGCTAGGGTTCTTCTTCTTCACCATCGCAAGATCCGGGAAAAGCTAGGAAGCAGTGGTGGCGGCGCGAGCAGTTGTGAACGGGAGAAGAGGAAGAACAGCGAAGGGATGAATGAAGGAAAAGATTAGGGATTTCTGTCTCTTGGGAAATTTAAGGAAGGCCTCGTATTATCAGTGGGCCTTTTCTCCAGTTAATGGTTGCGGAAATCGAGGAGGTGCCTCGCTAACCATGTAAGAGGAGCAGGAATTGCTCGAAAACAGGGCTGGCAGGTCGTGTCTTATCAGTCAAAATCAAGGGGACAGAAAAACGTCATCAATGACGTCATGAGGAATGATTGCATACGAAGAGATAAGAAAGTATCGGGTGATCAACTTGAGCCTACGCACGGATTGCGAGCATCCGCACCTAGGCTCGGGGGCTACTCCCATCGGGAGCGCTGGCGCGCACCCGATAGAATAAAGACTCGAAGGAAAAACTTGACTCGAGTCTGCGCCCAGACATAAGCGCCCGTGCCCAGACTCGGGGGCTACTCCCATCGGGAGCGCTGAACGCGCACCCGATAAAACTTTTTTCGCATTCCAGGATCATGCCCGGGGACTTGATTCTGTGTAGGGTAACGTTGTTTTGCCATCGGCAGTTAACCAACAAAAGTTGGGCACGTTATTCGTTATCCCTTGCATAAAGAAAATGTATCGGATTGCAAGCATCCGTACCTAGACTCGGGGGCTACTCCCATCGGGAGCGCTGACGCGCACCCGATAGAAGATAAAAGATAGAAGAAAGGCAAGAATGATCAAGGAGAAGAACTTCGGAAGAGGACAAGCTCTAGTCTCTACCTGAACTATGTTCGGCTAGACACTCGGGGGCTACTGATGTGGGCATTACCCTTCGGGTAACCAATGTTGCTCTACCCTACACGGTCCGACTGGAGGCCCATGAAGGTACCCGATGGCAAGATGGGCCACTAGGGCGGTGCGGCGGAAGATTACTTGGAGTACAAGACACGGAAGAAGCCGAGCAAGGAAAGATTGGAGATAGATCTACTGTAAACCTACTCGTACTCGATTAGACCTCTCGGAACCTGACCACCTATATAAAGGCCAGGAGAGGGGCTATCAAGGGACACACAATCAACCTTAGCAATACTAGCCAGCAGAAGCTTAGAACTAGGTTACCCTAGCAACTAGCGTCTCGACGAGATTACAGCCGAACTATTCGGCACCCCATTGTAACCTGTTTTCATCATAATCAAAGAACAGACAGGCAGGACGTAAGGGTTTTACCTCATCGAGGGCCCCGAACCTGGGTAAATCACTCTCCCCGCTTGTATGTGTACCGATGTCTCGTGTCAGCTTGCAGGATTCCATCAACCCTAAGCCCCTATCGGAGGGCATTGCCGAGGAGCACCCTCGACACAACCATTGTACTTAAGGCCATTGCATCACAAGATTTGTGGATTTGGCACTGTTTTTTTGATTTGCCAGGGACACTCAATGACATCAACGTGCTGCAAAGGTCTCCTTTGTTTGCCAAATTAGCAAATGGGGAAGCACCCACTTGCAACTACAAGGTCACGAACAATGAGTACACAATGGGATATTACCTAGCCGATGGCATCTATCCGGATTGGACAACTTTTGTTAAGTCTGTCAAGGATGCCCAAGATAGAATTGAAGCTGAATTTGCCAAACCTCAAGAAGCAGCTCGCAAGGACATTGAGAGAGCTTTTGGTGTTTTGCAAGCAAGGTTTGCTATTGTTCGTGGCCCAGCCCGATTTTGGGACAAGAAAACCCTTGTCAACATCATGACATGTTGTGTGATTCTTCACAACATGATCATCGAGGATGAAAGAGAGTTGAGCTTGCCCTGCTTCTATGACAATGTTGGCACCTGAGTGGAACCCCAACGCAATCCGGATCGCATTGAAGCTTTCCTTGAAACACATCGACAGATTGAGAATGCCAGTACCCATGCCCAGCTCGTCTATGATCTGAAGATGCACCACTGGCAACGACATGGCCGTCGCCTTTGATCCTACCAGTTGCTTGTGACGGTAAAGCACACATCCGTTGGGAACCCCAAGAGGAAGGTATGATGAGTACAACAACGAGTTTTCCCTCAGTAAGAAACCAAGGTTATCGAACCAGTAGGATATGAAGATCACGTGAAGGTTGTTGGTGAAGGAGTGTAGTGCGGCGCAACACCAGGGATTCCGGTGCCAACGTGGAACCTGCACAACACAATCAAACTACTTTGCCCCAACTTAACAGTGAGGTTGTCAATCTCACCGTCTTGCTGAAAACAAAGGGTTAAACGTATGGTGTGGAAAATGATGTTTGCTTGCAGAAAACAAAAGAGAACAATGATTGCAGTAGGTTGTATTTCAGATGTAAAAGAATGGACCGGGGTCCACAGTTCACTAGTGGTGTCTCTCCAATAAGATAAATAACATGTTGGGTAAACAAATTACAGTTGGACAATTGACAAATAGAGAGGGCATAACAATGCACATACATATCATGATGACTACTATGAGATTTACTTAGGGCATTACGACAAAGAACATAGACCGCCATCCAGCATGCATCTATGCCTAAAAAGTCCACCTTCGGGTTAGCATCCGCACCCCTTCCAGTATTAAGTTGTAAGCAACAGATAATTGCATTAAGTACTGTGCGTAATGTAAACAATACAAATATCCTTAGACAAAGCATTGATGTTTTATCCCTAGTGGCAACAGCACATCCACAACCTTAGGGGTTGCTGTCACTCCCCCAGATTCAGTGGAGACATGAACCCACTATCTAGCATAAATACCCCCTCTTGGAGTCACAAGTATCAACTTGGCCAGAGCCTCTACTAGCAACGGAGAGCATGCAAGATCATAAACAACACATATATGATATATCAATAATCAACTTGACATAGTATTCCATATTCATCGGATCCCAACAAACACAACATGTAGCATTACAAATAGATGATCTTGATCATGATAGGCAGCTCACAAGATCTAAACATGATGGCACAATAGGAGAAGACAACCATCTAGCTACTGCTATGGACCCGTAGTCCAAGGATGAACTACTCACGCATCAGTCCGGAGGCGGGCATGGTGATGTAGAGCCCTCCGGTGATGATTCCCCTCTCCGGCAGGGTGCCGGAGGAGATCTTCTGAACCCCCGAGTTAGGGTTGACGACGGCGGCGTCTCTGGAACTATTCTGGTATTTTGGCTCTCGGTACTAGGGTTTTCGGGGACGAAGGAATAAATAGGCGAAGGGGCAGCGTCGGGGGAGCCAGGGGGCTCCCTCCCCACGTCTCGGCGCGGCAGTGGGGCCCCCCCGCGCCGCCATATGGGGAGGGCCCCCTGCTGGCCTTCCTCGACTCCTCTTCGGTCTTCTGGAACACTCCGTGGAAAATAGGGACATGGGTTTTTGTTTCGTCCAATTCCGAGAATATTTGTAAAACAACTTTTCTGAAATAAAAAACAACAGAAAACAGGAACTGGCACTGTGGTATCTTGTTAATAGGTTAGTCCCAGAAAATGAATAAAAACATTATAAAGTGTGAATAAAACATGTAGGTATTATCATAAAACTAGCATGGAACATAAGAAATTATAGATACGTTGGAGACGTATCACCAGTCCATTCATTTGTTTGTCCCATGTATCATTGTTGAGACATTTGTTCATTTGTCCAATTTTCCGAGAGTTGTTGTAATTTGGTTGAGACATTTTTCATTTGTTCAATTTTCCCAAAACTGTTGTAATAATTTTGTTCAGACTGTTGCTTATGTGTTGTAATAATTTGGATGATTATTTGATTAATTATGATAGATTGTTGTATGTCTTGCATTTGAATTTTATGAAAAATCCTATTTTTACTGGTTCAGAAGCCGCTGACGCAGAACAGAGCCCGTAAAACAAAACTGTAAAACTATTTCACAGTTATTTTACTACTTGTAAATACGAGTTCGATGAACAGAACTTCGCATTTTACCGACTCTCCTAGAGATTGGTGTTCGTCGGATCCGTCGAACCCCTTTTCTAGGACGAAATCGTGTGCTGCTGTACCGACTCGCTGGACCGAACCAGCGCGGTGGCCGTCCGTCTCGACGAGCTGCGAGCTGCACCCAAACAATCCTTCACCGGCTTCTGTACTGTCTCCCTACACAAGCGCCTCGCCGACCTCGAGGCCTGCGTCTCCGCCGCCGCGCCAGACTGCAGGTCCACCTCCGCCATCCGCTCGCTCTACTTTCAATGGCGTCGCCGCGTCGGCGCGGTGCCGTCGGGCTCCGGCGCTACTGCCCTGCCTTTGATGAGCGAGTGCAAGACAGGCACCTCGCAGATCGCGGACACCATCCCGAAAGAGGAGTGGCGGCATACGAGTAGGGAGAGGTCAGGGCGAAGGGGGCGAGGAACAAGAGAAGGCTGCCGCCGTTTGGGCGCGGAGGGCGACGACCTCGTTCCCGGCGAGCGGCGGCGCCGGTGCCGGCGAAAATACCTGTGCCAGCTACGGGTCTTCAGTTCTAGACAGGGGAGAGATGGGCCGTGCTCCATTTGGTTTGGGTCGGGTGCAGCCAGGGGCAGGTTGGTCTTGAACATTTGGTTGCTATCCTCAAAGTAATCTAGATTAATGTAAAAGGGCAAATCATCAAATGCAAAAGTAATTTGGGGCAAAAAAGAAAGCCCCTTGTAAATGAGGGCAAAACGTAGAGTGACAAGAGTAAATAGGGGCAAAAAAATAAAATTCCCCCAGAACGTGGCCCAGTTTGATCTTTTTCTCCTACCTCTGGCGAGTCCGCCTGAGTAGAATGCCGAGGCGGCCGACTCGTTCGGTCGTTACCTTCCTCCCCCTCCGGCCATCTCCCCTCGCCGCCTCGCCTCCTCCCTAAACCGCTGCCCCTACGCCCGCGGGCGGCCGCTCCCCCCAATTCTCGCTGCCCGGGCTGTCAGGCGCTCGGCCGCTCGCCGCTCGCCGCTCGCCGCTCGGACACCGGGCAAGCAAACGCGTAGTGGCACAGGGCAAGAGCAGGAGCGAGCAGCGCTAGCGACATCAGGCCCAGAGTCCAGATCAGATGCAGCAGGTATTTCCTTCAATTTTTGTGTTACTGTAAAACGTGTCATCATGTGAACTATGCAGTGTGGCACATCTCCATTTAGTACCGAATGTCCTTTGTTTTTCTTGTCTCTAAGTTTAAATCTTCTTGTCAATCTTGCACTTTGCTGCTCTTGTTTTTGTGGATTCATCAAATGGACAAAGAATAATATTGCTATAAAAATGTAGGGTCTGTGTGCGCTTTGTATTGCTTGCCTTTTTTCGCGAGGATCTGATAATGGGAATATCTGTAAAAAATCATGCCTGTTTGATGTACATATTTAGATTCAATGTTGGTACAGACTGGAGTATTTGTTAGATGTGAGATAATGCTGGCAATATAAGGGAGCTAGTAGATATATTTACATTGGATTACATGGTGGTCACAAAAGGAGTTAAAAGAGATGGGGACGCGGAGATATGGCAAATGTAATTCCTATACTAGGTGAAAATCTAATGGGCATGATACCTAGTTATATTTGTCCACCACCCCCCTCATAAAATAGTTCTACTTGCCCACCGTCTTCTTTGCTCTGCTTTGTGCAGTTTTAGAGTTTTCCTTGCTGGCTTCATTTCTCTCTCGCAAGTGATGGAGAACTGACGATGCGAGATAGCTGACTTTCTCCTAACCGTATTCTTCTTGTCAGTGCCAATCTGTTGTCTCGTTCTCTCCACTGTGCCGAGCTGTAGAGGAGGCAATAGTGGGAAGGCGGGATTTGGAGGGTGGCAATGGTGGGTGTGGGTGGGGATCCGCTGCACATAGAAGGAATATGGATGAAGAACATGCCTGCTCAGGCTGCGGCGTGAACTTCTCGGTGCCGAAGGTGAAGTGGCGGTGTCCAACTCTAGAAAGAGGGACTCGGTGGGCGGCCCAGCGGGTGGAGTAAGCCTGCCGCGGATCGTCAGCACTTGGGCATTTAGTGGGTAGCGTCACACGCCGCCGCACTTGTAAGGTAAACATACTCCGCAATGCTCTGTTTACATCAGATCAAATAGCTAGCAGTGAATCATAGATGAGAGATGCGGTCATGGCAACTTGTTTATCTGTGTGGTAGTATAGCCGGGTAAATTCAGAAGGGAGTAAAATTCCTAGTGAGGCAGAAGCAAAATGTAGAGAGCACATAAATTGCTCCGTAAGGTTTAGAGAGCACAGAAAATGACTAAGAACAATATCGTCGTGCCAGGAGGTGAATCAAGCTGATATGCTACTCTTAATTCTTCTTGTTCAGCTAACGAAAGTAACTATGATGTTCTGCTTTTTTTGTGTGTGTGCTCGACCTAGTAAGTTTTGTTTCCTGTCTTCATATGAATAGATCTAAACTGAAAAACCAAATTAGAAAATTAAGTACACGCGGACTGTGGATCTTTCCCAAGTGAACTGATTACAATGATAAGAAGTGGTACAAAGACAGATGGCATAAACGATAGTCCTCTGCATAGAGCAGCACAGGGCACAAAAGATAAACTATTGAATGTGCCATGATGCAGAACCAGCAGGTAGCAGAAAGCATACATAACGTAGAAGTAACTTAAGCGACACATATTTGCAGCTGACTATCAGAAGTCAAGTCCCTACGTATGGTCCTGTTCCTGCTATAGAATTCAAATCATCAGTCTATGTATTATGCAAGCCAATAAATAATACTGTAGTACATTTGGCAATCCATAAGAACTCACCACAGAAACATGTAGGTAGAAGACACACCATCTAGGATTGCCTCAGCGTTCACAGGCAATCAATGTCCTTAGACATAATCGAGCACCTCCTGATACACTATGTTCCTCGTTTGAGTAGTTGGTTCTCCATTTTCATCAAGTGCAAGTATTTTCAATCCTCTCCTTGATGTCACTCTTGACACAGCAACATAGAACTGTCCATGGGAAAAAACAGGCTTTGGCAAATAGACTCCAACTTTCTCGAGCGTTTGCCCCTGACTCTTATTAATGGTCATTGCATAACATAAACGGACTGGGTACTGTCGGCGCTGCAACGTGAATGGCCACTTGGTAGATGGGGCATTGAGCACGATTTTTGGTATGCACACACGCTTGCCTACATTGCTTCCAGTCATGATTTTGGCTTCAAGAACCCACTCGTCTAGCCTGGTAACCACGAGACGGGTACCGTTGCAAAGTCCAATAGATTGGTTAATATTGCGTAGTAACATTATTGGCACACCGACTTTCAATGAGATCCTGTGACGTGGAAAATTGCCGGGATCAACATTGTGAAGAAATTCCGGAGTATACAATAGATCAGCATCTGCCATATTATCCATTGTTTTGCAGATAGTATCACAACTTTCAAATACCGTTTCGCCACCGGGAACCATAGAGAATACCACATCATTTATGGAATCAGCAACCTTATTAGTAGGACAAACAATTGCACGCTGGGCCAAATAAGATGGATCAGAGTATCTCTCAAGGAAGGAATCATATATTGCATCGACAATAGCAGACACATAGTCATAATCAGGTAACAATATTATATCAGGTGGCAAAGAGATCCAGGAAGGGCTGGCTTCCCCCTCACGTACAGCCATAGTCACTGTTCCATCGCCTATACTGAGAACCCACTGCGCAAACATATCTAAATCTGCAATTTCGTCCACTGAAAGTGTAGGATTAGACAGCCTCATGTTTCTCCGTAACCTAAGAACAGTAACATGCCTCCACAAAGGCGATCTGATGAGCGAAGAATCAAGAACTTCAGACCTACTGCCTCCTTCAACAACAGGAAGTACCTGTCTGAAGTCACCTCCTAAAACCACAGTTTTCCCACCAAAAGGAAGTAAACTCCGAGAACTATCATTCACAGAAAGAACATCTCTCATACTTCTATCTAGAGCTTCAAAGCAACACCTACGTGTCATTGGCGCCTCATCCCACAATACCAATTTAGCCTTTTCCACAAGCTCGGCCAAGTTGGTTCCGCGCGACATATTGCACATTATACGCTCATCAATTTCAACCGGTATTCTGAACCGGGAGTGAGCTGTCCTCCCTCCTGGGAGCAACAGGGAAGCTACACCGGACGAAGCCACCGCCAAAACAATCTGATCATCAGCTCGTAAAGCTGTGATGATAGCAGTCCACAGAAAAGTTTTGCCGGTACCACCGTGGCCAGAAACAAAAAATACTTTTCCAGTTGAGCCAGTTGCGGCAGACATTACCTGATCATATATACCTAGCTGTTCTCGATTTAACTTCTGGTAAAGAGAAGAAGCCATGGTCCTCAGATTATTCTTGTCATACTGCATCTCTTCTAAAACCAATCTATTACCAAGTAGTCTTCCACTAAGAAGAGAATCTGTAGATATATTAAAAGATGCCAAAGAATAACCATTCCTGCTAAACATAATAGAAAGCTCCTGCAATAATTGAGCATGCAAGTACTGGGAAGGAATCACCACACGACTATCGCTCATAGATTGGGCAATCCGAGCATATAGATCATCGCTCATATACCGCCAGTATTTATCAAGAAGCCGCTGGCCATTGGCGACGCCGCAAAATAGCAGAACTGTCACAAATAAGTGCCTGAGTTGGGAAGAAGATGCCCACTGGATTGCTTCATCAAATAAAAGAAACCATTCATTGTCATCACCAACTAACCCACGAGCCTGGCAAGCTTCCTTAAATGAACCAAACAATCTTCCACGGTAAAGTTTCAAATCTTCAAAACATGTGGCTCCTGGTACTACTGTTAGTAGCATCCGCAAGTAAAACAGCTCATTTGTGCTAGGGTGGACATTGTAGATTCGACCAATTGGAGGACCAAACTTTGTCTTACGCCCTCTCCTTCTCCATCTCTTCGTTTTTGCATTCCAAACCCACTTGGATGGAAACTCCAAATATGTCAAAGCCTGGGCATCTTGGTGACGCTGATTGGCAACAAACCACTCAGTGAGCATAGTTTTATACTTGTTAGGATTATCTATGACATTTTCAAGATCCTCGCTCTCACGATATATAATTCGGTTCATGTTAGGAAGATGAACAACCAATCTTTCAACAGAAGGCTCCCGAACATGAATATGAAATGCAAATGTACGCCAACATGCCTCACACGTAGAGAGATACCTAAAGCACAATAGTGCATAAATGAAAAATTAATAAACCAGAAAAAACAATAATACGCACAGTATAAATGGGACAGAGCCAAGGATCAAGCTGAACAGAAAAACAACTGAAAACATTTCAATAATACCTGCACTTGGCATAATCATCTATTTCATTAATTCCCGCTGATTCAGAATTGGGACACTGATACATAGAATGTAAACGGGCCCTGGCCATATCATGCCGATACTTGAACACATATTTTAGAAGATTTGTTTTGTTGCACCACTCAACATTGATATGGGCCTGAAATTTTTTCAACAATGCCATATTATATGGGACAATCCATTTATTATCTAGACACATTCCATTCCTAGTAACATAGCGGCCATTGTTACGCCGACGGTACACTGGAAAACCCAAACCATCAATTGTTGTCTCCTCATTAAATTCCTTCGGATAGCGCTTAGAACATTCTCCATTTTTCATACATGGAGAATTCAGATTATATTCCCCACAAGGTCCATGAACCATAAACTCTTCCACAAGCGCATATCCAAGCGGATCAACATATGGATCAGGTATCTCTGCGGATATATAAGAATTTATCGTGGCTGGCGTTGGATCTTCTGTCTCTGCCTTTAACCACACAAGCGCGTGTATATGAGGCAAACCCCTTTTTTGGAACTCGACAACATACAAATCTACCAGTCACACAGAAGGAGGGGAAAAAGGGAACAAATCAGGAAGAATGAACAAATAAAATAATAGTGAGCAAATTCAAAAGGATGAGAGAGGAATAAGTATCTAGAAAGAAAACAACATAAAGGTTCGGAAAGAAAAATAAAATTTAACCTAACTGAAACTTGGAATAGAAAGTTAGAAACATACATGCATAGACAGGACCAAAGGGCACTCCTTTTCTGACGTCAATGGTGAATTCATTAATCTTCATTTTAAACACGCGTGCAACTATATCTGGCCTGTCAACATGAGTCTGGCCAGGTTCCATAAGGAGTGCATCAGATATCTCTTCCCACTTTGGATTACATGTAAAAGTGATAAAAAGATTAGGAGCTCCAAAAACCCGGCAAATCGCCATTCCATCTTGATAGTTCTGAATCATATAACGCGGGCTTCCAGTAAAGCTAGAATGCAGAAGATACTGTATCCCAACATTTTTTCCGCTAGAATTTCCTTTACCGAGAGCATCAGATATACCTTGATATGTCTCGGACCGAAGATTATCTTGATTCCAGAACTGAAAGCTAAGCCGACATGATTCAACGCAAGAATAAGAATCCACCATGAGCTGGTGGGACGAACGACCACAGCATGTAAAAGGATTGGGCTCCCCCCTCCGATAGTGAAACCTGTAACAGTAGTACTCGAGCATAGACACGTCTTGGCGCCCACCAGCAGGAACATCATCAACATTTTGGTACTTGATCCCAAGATGAAACCCCATAGAACCATGAGGGAACAAAAGTGGATACTGAAGAGCCATAAGAGAAGGATTCAGAGGAGGCACACGCTGAAAATATCCTGCATTTTTCTGAACAATAACATCAAATCTGCATGTCTCTACATTGAGGTCACCAACAATGAGAGCAGCAAGCTCAGGTGCAGCTGGAAGGGAATAACGATTCCCATGATCTGCTCCCTCATGACCAAACAACCGAATACCAACCTCTGGAGAATCAGGAGAGAATAACCTCTTCTCGGCCATACGAAACGTTTGCACAAGCGGATTGCACCCGTTGAGCATTGTTCTCAATGAACCAACTATAGCACGATCTGGCTCTTCCCTACACATGCGTCGACGATGAACAGGACGGCTAGAAACACCATCCAACTCAGCATCAGCCTGCAAATCCCTCCGTCGCCGACGACCATGGGACAGAGACAACAGTTGCTCACTCAATGGAGTCGGCTCACCGCCTTTCTTATCATCTGCAGCAAATATATCCATCCTGTGGTCCAACTCATTTCCCGTATCATAAATATACAGCTGAGCAAACTTAGGAATAGGATTTTCAGGCGGAGGAAGCAAAGAACCAATTGCATGGCAAACCACCCCGCATATTTTAAAAACATATGGACCATTTCCAAAATTAACAGTATTATCAACATGAACACCAAGAGATGTAAAAGCGAACATAGAATTATATTCACGGATCAGTCGCATAAAACGATTAGATTCAGGTCCACCATCAAAACGAAGTAATTCAGCCAAAGGAGATGGCCAATCAGGATAGATGGGGAGTGACACTTTTCCACCACGACAACAACCAGTGTAGACAATCCGCCGCTTTGTACTCAGACTCTTGCATCGTTCTTGGTACCAAAAATTGGCACCACAATGCTTACACACATGATGAGGACCACCATAATAAGATCTCCCAGGCCAGGCACCTGCAAAAACAACAGCGCATTGGCAAAAAAAGTTCCACAAACAAACCATCAGAAAGTAATAAACAAACCAGAGAAAAAACCCAACTTACGCTTAAGCACACTAATAAACTCCTCTGACATAGGCAGCCGAACATTCAGAAGGTGCCCCGCTCTAAGAAACGCACGGTAGCGATGAATCAACACACGCATCCGACGATTCATAGGTCGTCTATGTGCAGGCACAAAAGGAGTAGCAGCAACTGAAGACAACAAAAAAGAAGCAGACATAAAGAGATGACCAGAAACAATCATTAACATACACACGAAAAGTATAGGACAAAGGAACATAAGTTTCATACCACAGGACAAATTATCGGCCGGCGCACCCAGATATAACTCCGGCGCAGGATCAGGCACATGAACCTCAGTTTGCGTACCAGTGGGGACATGATCTACCAGCATGGACGAAGAAGATGGCACCTCAAACCAACGGAAATCATCTACTGAGCTAGCATGCCCAACAGCAGACAACCAAGAGAAATGACCGGCAGAAGGTGACGGATTTGCACGACCCAGACCAAAAGAATGAACAGTTGACAGAGGAGTCCAATAGCTTGGCCCAGATAGACGAGACAGAAAATCATGGTCCATATGAGGCCAAGCAGCAAACGAATCATCGTCATTAGCAAAATCACCACCTACGAACGGCCAAACAGCAGGAAAATCGCCATCAGATGAATCCATGTAAGGACCTGGACTAAGCAAGGAGAAAAAAAAGGAACACAATTAAGAAGAAAAAAAACTAAGAAGTAAACAAACAAACCAGGATTTGAAGGACTCGCTCCAAAAAACTGCCCGAGCGCAGAACCAACATCAGGATCATGAATAGAAGAGCCACCGGCCCGGGGCAACTCACCATTACCTGCACAACAAACAGAAAATGCATGGAAACCAATATCACAAAGACACCTAAGACGAAAAATTCAAAGAGCAGAAGGAAGAAAAAAAACTACCGATAGTACCGTCGAACTCATCATCAACTGGGCGCTTGCCCAACCAAATCTCCCGGCTCAGCACATCCATCTCCAACAACCCAGGTGTAGCAGCAGCAACATCCAAGGAAGTAGGCACCCCAGGATACACAACGGGCAAAGATGAAAACTGACGAACATCAGACTGGCCGGAGCCGCGATGGCCATGGCCACGGCCACGGCCACGAGAGAGCGACCCAGCCTGCCGTCTACGTGCAGGCACACCAGAACCAGCACTGCGAGCAGCCGACACAGAAGTAACTTCCTGCATACCACGATGCCTGTGCGGGGCCAGAGCAGGCGACGTAGAAAATGGACGGACTCGCTGGCGGCAAGCCCCTCCGCTCGGCACATCCATGTCGGGCAACACAGGGACCACAGAAGGAGAACCCGGAACAGCACCAGCTGGAGACCGATCCGAGTAAGTCATGGCGACCCCAGAGGCAGGCACGGAAGCTGTAGGACAATTTGAAGAAACCCATGTCGCAGGAGACACAACAGCCAAAGCTAGAAGATCGGAGGCCGCCGAACGATCAGAGCTGACGCGCCCGCGACCATAAGATGAACGGCGAGTGACATCACGTAGACCACGACGGCGGCGTGGAGCTGGGGGAGGGACGTAAAAGGAGGCTGGCCTCACCTCCGGCCGGAAACACCGCGTGCGCTCATTGTAAAACCTGCAAGAAACAAAACGAACGCACTGCAGGACTGCAAACCTCGATGGGAAAAAAATAACACGAGATATCAAACAAAGAGAGGAGATAGAAACCTGCGGGCGGAGTATAAGGGGCAAAAAAAGAGATGTGTCGGACGCATAGATCCCTCCGAGATGCAGCCATAACAACATTAAGCCGAGCACACAAAAAAGAACCAGACCACAGCGAAGAAGAACAACTAAAGGACACAGAAAAGCTACAAGGCGACGCATATCTAATAACAGCATGGACGTGGCAGGAAATCAGCAGTAAAGCACCACGACCGATCCCATGTTACAACAAAGAAACCGGAAAACAAGCTACCGCCGCAACCCACAAAAGAAGGAATGGCACTTTGAAACAGGGCTTGAATCGAAAAGGGCCACCAGAAGGGAGCCAGTCACACACAAGTACGCAACTAACGTGCTGAAAAAAAGAAGAGGAAAGAAAAAAGAACATGCAGATCTACAGTGCAAAGGAACGGATCTACAGTATGAAAATGGAAAATGGCCACGCGTTGACTGAACGCTGGAGGAAAACATGCATCAACAGTAAGACGGTAGATAAGAGGTCGCTAATTTTTTCTACTTTTATATAGAGTATGATGTATGAAGTGTTGTGTTAGAAGAACCAATTTTTAAAGTTTTTGGCTCGCTTCAGATGCATATATGGTTGTGCCACATGTTAAATTCCAAACGTACTGCCTTCGGTTGTTTTAAAAGCTGTCTAATACAGGATTTTATCACTGAACTTTACAGCAGAGGGGCCAAATACGCCAAGACAGGGAAACATAAATCGGAACTGATGGCGAGCTAACTGAAAATATTCAGTGCCCAGCTTGAGGGTTGTAAGGAACTACTGCTGAGCACGTTGATGGCATCAATCTTATCTAGCGCTACGGTCACAGAACAGAAGTGACCTATGGGTTCAGGAATCAGGAGCTCACCAGGTGTTGGACATGGCAGAGGTCAGCAGCAGTGGTGTACGGCAAGAGGAGAAGCTATATAATGAATATGATGAACTTCCAGGGCGACATCAACTCCATAGAAGCAGAGAGAACAGCCTGACGGCGTGTCGACTACGAAATCCTCTGGTGAGGTCACCCTGATGCAACGGAGACGAGAATGAGCTCTTGCTTCTACCCCTTTCAGAAATCCTTCAAGTGCTCGTGCATGTACCTGTTTCCTGGATGGATTGAAAGCTGGATCAAAGGAGAATGTGCTGGCGTAACATGCAGAGCTTCATTTTATGTTCTTGGATGGGATCTGGATGAGAGAAGGCAGTGGGTTCTTTTGGTCTCAGCTGGGAGGGGAAAGAAAAGAAGCGAGAGAGATGGTGTTGTGTGACTTGTGTCCAGAGTGGGTTGCTTTGGGTGAATAAATGGGGATGGGTTGGCCAGCACGGTACAGGCCTAATAAGCTATAGAGAGGCAAGCAAATATCATTTTTCACTATTTTGGACTAAAAAGAACAATTCATATGATTCAAAAGCGATCTTTTATTCAGTTAAAAAATGACAGAAGCCACCGAGGCAAGCTATGAAGCTCTGATTTTTTTCTCTCATACTACCAAAATTAGTGACGTTTCCACTGTGGCTGTAAGTAGGTGAAACACATGTTCCCAAAATTCATGAAAGTTTTACTAGAGACTCTACTATATTAGCCCCAGATTTAAAATAATGGGTGGAATGTTTTGAGGCAAGCATGGGTGGTGATGCTAGTTGATTTCAACATGTTGAGGTTGCAGCTGGCAATCTTGAGTGATTAGAGCATCCCAGCCGTTGGGGCTCCCCAGCCTAAATCCGGCGCTATTTAGTGCCAGATGGATGTAGTTTTTGGCCTGGGGAGGCCCATTTTTCCAGTGGCGAGCCCATGGTCGTCTTCTGACGCGCACTCACCGCGTGCATAGCGATGGTGCAGTCGCCGGGAAGGGCAACCGTCGGAGTGCCCTCGACGCATTAAACCGCCGTAATGGTCCGCGAAGTGGACTGGCGAGCCCAAACGCCTCGTTGGGAACGGTCGAAGTGTCCTCGACGCGAGAACCGCCGTAATGGAGCATGAACCCCGCGGAAGAGCAACCGCCGGTCTCTTCATCGAGAGACCTACATATACGGTTTCCGACGGCCGACGCCATTCATCTATTCTCTCCTCACCATCCTCTGTCAACCATGAGCGATCTCTCTTGGCCATCGGACACCGACAGCGAGGGGAAGCCGCCTAGATGGCGCCATTGGTGGGATCAAGCTGCATCGTCCAACACCGACGATGTCGTTGCCTAATCGACGGTACCCCGGAGGAGGGATCCTCACGAGGGGGAGAAGAAGTAGGGGCCATAGGGCGGAGTGCACACGGGACGGTGGTACGCGAGTTACCCAGCTTCGGAACACCTGCACGATGACAGGGCCTACTGCTGCTTGTCTGGAATTATCTGGGCGCTTTCGCGTTGTTACAATGAGTTGTGGTTGTGCCTCTAGGGCTCCCGGGATCCGGCTTATAAAGGCGCACGGATCTAGGGTTTACATGGAGAGTCCTAGCCGGATTACAGATAGCCTAGCTACGGTACAATATCTTGCCGTGCACGTCACGGATCCGCCTTCCATACACGTCGTACTGGATCCGGGTTCCTCATGGGCCTCCCTGGATCCGGGTCACTCCTAGGTCGGTACGGATCCGGCCTGCTGATCCTGGGCTGGACTTCTTCCTTCATGATCAACAAAAAATTGGGCCGCCCGATGGGCCACATGCCTCATCACCATCTGTGGGCCACCCGGGCTTGCCGGATCTAGGCACTGTCGATGGTACACCCATGAAGTATACCCACAACAGTAGCCCCCAGAGTTCTCCGAGTTTCCCCTGCGGTTTCCGACTTGCTGGTCCATCATGATCTCCGGCAAACGTTGGTAACGCGGAGAAACTTGAAGAGCTCCAACTTTGCATTTTCTTCTTTTTCCAACTTATAGCCGGAAAATGCTCCCATCCCGAGGGACTTCATCCATCGACGTTCCAAAGAACATTTCCGGGTTACTCCCTGCTTGAACGAAAGCCAATCTTATCTTCACAATCACCCGAATCTTAAAAGACTCTAACGGTTTCGAAATCCTTCATCTTCAGATCATGCTTAACAACGGAAGTTCCGTATTTCCACGCACAACTTCCTCATTTCCGCGCTAAAGTTTCGCAGATGCAAATCTTCAACCGGAATTTTCGGAGTGCATGATTAAGTTACCTCCACGTCGTGTTACCGCAGGTGACCTCACCACGTGTCAGCCAGCCCACGGCGCGCCCGTTCCGGTGCCACCGTTGGATCCGGATCCCGAATCTCCGAGCGCGGCCTATAAATACCCCGCGGCCCGGTAAAAATTCATTCTTTCACCCCCTCTCACCACATCGTCTTCCTCCTCGCGCCGCGCCGCCCGCCAGATCTTGATTCCGGCGAACTTCGCCCCGGTGAACTTCGAGTGCCGCCGAACCAAGGCTTCCCTCGCTCCAAGATTCTCACGTTTGAACGGGAAACTTACTCCGCCGCCGATTCGTGGTCACGCGGGCCGATTTCCTTCAAGTTCGGCGACCTCATCTTCCGCCGGAGCTCCGTCGCACCACCGCGCCATTAGCGGTAAGTACGCCGGACTTGTAGAAGACAACCTAGTGTAGAAGATAGGCTTAGTGATCCGGGTACTCAGACACTTTGTATGGGTGCAGCCGGAAGCATGCCACTCGAATCGTCACTTTGCACTGGTAGCTCTTCGAGTAGCCCGGATCCCAACCAAATAGAACCCATATGCCCGGATCCTATATCATTCCTGCCACCGTATGTTTCCGACATCAGACTAGCTCAACCTTTTTCCGCATCTTCCAGCACCGCTCCAAGCCGGATCCCTACCCTCCAAGAGCTCCAAGAAGAACTCGAGGGACAAGCTCGGATGGCAGCAAAGGTGCAGGAGGCGGAAAACAAGAGGGCGTCCAAGGCCCGGATCCGTGAAGGAGAACGAGGTCAATGGTGGCCTTGCGCAACCACCGACGTGGAGCTTAGAGAGCTCCAGAACGAGGGAATGATCTCCACACACTGGAGTTTCGTTCGTGACTCCGACGCCCCCAAGCCAGAAGCCGGAGAAGTTGTCATGACCAAGGCTTGGGTGGAACGCGGACTTTCACTCCCTTGTTCGGAATTTTTCCTCTCCATCCTCAACACCTACGGGCTCCAGCCCCACAACATTTGCCCCAATTCATACCTTCTCTTGTCCAACTTCGTGACTCTCTGCGAAGGACATCTTGGGATCCGGCCAGATGTCAAGTTGTGGCAATTCTTTTTCCGAGTGAAGAAAGAAACTAAGGACAAAGCAATGGTGAACTGCGGAAGCATGACGTTTATGCTCCGCCCTAATCGTATGTATCCTCCCCATGATTCACACGAGTCCGTCCGTCTTTGGAACGCCGGATGGTTCTACGAGAAGAATGCTCCTGTTCCGGATGTCCACGAAGGCCTTCCCCAGTTCGTCAACGAACCTCCGGAAGAACTTGCAAGCTGGAGCTTCGTCCCTCCACTCGCCCTGACTCCAACCTTGGAGAAAGCTGCGCGGAGAATCTCCTGGCTAGTCCACGACGGACTTACCGGAGCCCAGCTTACACTTAGCTGGTTTTCCCGGAGAATCCAGCCCCTTCGCTACAACGCGCGGTTGATGTGCTCTTACACCGGGGCGGATGATCTTCTCCGGGTTACCCGCCATGATCTTCCGGCTGACTCTCTGAAAAGAAGACTCAAGACGCTGGTGAAGATTCCGAGGGGCCAACAGGTCCCGGAACTGTTCAAGGATATCTACACGAACGATCAGTGTCCTCCGGTAAGCTTCGTTCTTTCCGTTGCTTCAAACTTCACAAGGATAACTCTAACTTCTGTTCATTTTCCTTCCAGCTCAATACTTTGGCGGAGGACAACTTCCGCACCATCATTCGCGTCCCCGTTACCAGCGACACGGCGGAGGAGGCTCCGGAAGACGACGAGGAGGAAGAGGACCAGGCACCCCGCAAGGCGGCCCCTCGACCTACAAAGCGTCCCCGCGCCAAGGCTCCCGGCTCTGAAGCCGGAGCTAGCGGCGAGGCCTCCGCCAAGAAGCCAAAGACGACGAAACCACCTCCGCTTGACTCAAGGAAGGCGGAGCGTGCGCGTCTACGGATGCTCTCGACGGCTGGCCAGGGCACACGCCCCATCATTCCCGGTGCCCCGTGAGTTTCCGAGCATGATGCGATTTTTACTTAGCGAAATTATTTCTTGTCTAAACCCTTTCACTTGTTTGCAGGAATCCGAAAACCGCTGCCACGCGGACCACCAGCCAGGAGCCCATCACGAAGTACATGAAGAAATCTCCGGCTGTTGGTCCCTCTACTCCAGTTCCACCCAGCGCTTCCCACCCAACTCCTCAACCGTCGCCTCCTCAGGCTGACCCATCTCCCCCGCCTGCCGCAAACACTCCACCGGAGATAATTCCGGTTAGCAGCGGGCACCTGGAGGAAGAAGATCCCAAGGCAAAAAGCCCTGCCCAAGAAGAGGCGGAAACACAAGGCCAAGGAGATGCGGAAGTCACTTCCGAGAAGGCTGGAGAGGCGGCGGCGACATAGTCGTTTTCCGAAAAACTTCGGAGATCCGGCGGACACCACTTCCACCCCAAGGCGTATGCCACCAAGTTTTTTAACAAGCTGACTGAGGCGGAGAAGTGGGAACTTGAACAAGACCTGCTCAACGCCATGCTGAACAACGCACAGGGAAGCCGGATTCCAGGACATCGGAGATCCGGGACTTCAAGAAAAACATTGGCCGATTCTGCGATCAACTTATCTGCAAGCAAAAGGTACTCCCCAGTAGCCCCCAAGCATGTAGGCGGAAACTCAAAAAGTAGTTAGCGCTTAAATGCTTAGAGAAAAATTACTTTCGGGAAAGTTTTTTTTTTAGAATGGACCAGTAGCCCCCAAGCATTATGGCGGAAAAGTTCCGGCAATGATGCTTTAAAAAAACCACCGCTACAGCGGAATTTTACTCCTGCACCGTTTAAATTTTACAGAACAGCGGGCGCTGCACTACGAGCTGCACAAGAACATTGCCCTGCAGCGCCGCGTTACTGCGAGTCGGGCGGAAAATATCCGGACCTTTGAAGGATGAGAATGCGGAACTGGCTAAACAATCGGCAGACGCCCAAGGTTGGTTTCCACCTTCTTCGTTATTAACCAAATTCCGACTTCAAATTTGTCGTTAACGTATATTATTATAGGCGCATCCTCCTCCCTTGCAACAGCTTCGACTGAACTTGAGAACCTGCGCTCCTCGTACCAAGAATTGGAGACGAAGCTAAAGGAGGCGGAACTTAAGAGGGAGCAGGCCGAAAAGCAGCTGGCGGAGAAAAACTCCGAGCATATCAGGGAGAAGGGCGAGCTGGAGCTGAAAAAGAATGCTGACGGCGAGACCATCAGAGGCAGCAAAAGAGCTCAACGGACTCGGAAATTTATGGAGACTGCGGAGCAGCACTGGGACTTGCTCAATGAGAACATCTTGGGTATGATATCGGAACCTTGTCAAGATATTTGCTCCGATTCTTTTTACTTTGCGCTCAAATTGCATGCTTATATCCTGATTATCTTTTTATGTAGAGCCGCTTGGGTACCCGGAACAGCGCCGGAATTTGTTCCCACGAGACGATCTTACGCAACTCGCGGGTGATGACTGCAAGGATCTCATCTCCGCCTCCCGCAAAATATGCCATAATTTGAACATCAAAAAGGAGCCGCACTTGTGACGTGCGCAAGCTTATTGGTAAGATGGACGTTCTGCCGGAGTCTGGTGATTGATCTACAAGCATCTTCAGCCCGAGGCGCAGCTGCAATGGCCTTGACCATGTGCCTAGCACATACTCCGGGTCTTGATCTTGATGAAGTGACCACGGGCGTTCCTCCGGATGCGGACGTCGGCGAGCTGCTGGATGCAGTGAGCGGCTACGACACCCGCATCGCGCGCAGGATCCGGCACGAGGAATTCTACGACAAGGTCGTCCTCGCTGCTGACGAGGCCTTAGAAGCGGAACTTTTGAAGGATCTCGACGCCCGAGGCGCGACCTGCGGAATCCGGAGCCGAGTTTACCTGGACCAGCTCCAAGGATGCGCCCCAAGAAGAACCCAAGACCAGCAACTGCTGCTTCGAAGAAAAGGAAAGTGAAGAAGACGTATCTTCTCCGGCCGAAGGCGCCAAGGAACAAGATCCGGAGGGCAAAACTTCTCCGGCTAAGGGGAGTGAGAACTTTTATTCTGCGGGAAAAGCAATGCATCATTTTGGCCCCCGCCGAGGGTTTGTAATAAGACTTTAAATTCTTAAGTAGCTAGGAACGAAACAATTATGCATGGGGCGGAAACACTTATCCTGCTATCCGTTAAATATTGTGTGCATGTTTCGTTTTATGTCGGAAAGCAAGTGCTGACTTCGTTATTTTCCGGCTTGCTCGCTTGACCTTCCACGAGCCGGAAAACCTTAGCCGGAAACGCTCGCCGGCAGCGAAGCCCAATGGCAGTCCGTCCATAACCGTGGAAACAAGCCCCCGAGGCATAGGTGCCGGAAATCGCTACTAGGAATCCACGAGTTCGCAACGAGATAACAACTTTATCGAGAAAACTTAAGCTTACGTCCTAAAGGACGATTTTGAAAATCACAACTTTCATACACGCCTAGGCGGAAAAATCCAGCTACTGCGGTTTTAGTTGGAAAAAACATACACGATCTAAAATGAACAAGTAAAGGAGGTAAAAGACTCAAAAGAGTGAACCAGAAGCTTTATTTCATTGATCATGTATAACTATTACGAGTTTAGAACTCGGAAAATATATGCTAAGTGTAGAAAGGACCTAGCTGTGCGAAATTCCAACCGCGATCTGTTTCATCGTAGATGTCATCCGGATCCTCACGCTTGCGTTTCCGGTGCCAGTTAGCAGGTCTATCCCTTAACTCGCGGAAATCGACAAGGTAGTACGACCCGTTGTGAAGCACTTTGCTAACGACGAAGGGTCCTTCCCATGGAGATTGCAGCTTATGGTCTTTCACCTGTCGAAGGCGGAGGACCAGGTCTCTGCCATAAAGGAGCGTTTCCGAACTCGACGACCTGATAACGTCGGAGCTTTTGCTGATAGATGGCGGATCTCTGATCTGCTAAGTTCCGAGCTTCCTCGATCAGGTCCACAGATAGCTGTCTTGCCTCGTCAGCTGTTTCTTCATTGTAGGCGGAAACTCGCGGTGAATCGTGGATGATGTCGGAGGGAAGTACGGCTTCGGATCCGTATACCAGGAAAAAAGGGGTAAACCCTGTTGATCTGTTAGGGGTAGTTCGTAAACTCCACAGAACAGACTCCAACTCATCAGCCCAAGCTCCGGCTGCTCGTCGCAGCGGTCCTTCAAGGCGTGGTTTAATTCCTGATAATATTAGGCCGTTAGCCCTTTCAACCTGACCATTGGACTGTGGATGAGCCACAGATGCGAGGTCCGATCGTATCCCCATTGTCTCACAATAATCCCTCAATTCTCCTTGAGCAAAGTTCGTGCCATTATCTGTGATTATGCTGTGCGGGATGCCGAATCTCATCACGAGGCTGCAGACGAATTTTAGTGCCGTAGCACCGTCGGCTTTTCTCACTGGCTTAGCCTCGATCCATTTGCTGAACTTGTCAACAGCGACCAGGAGGTACTCAAAACCGCCAGGAGATGATTTTTTTAACTTACCAACCATATCAAGCCCCCAGACCGCAAATGGCCAGGTGATAGGTATGGTCTTCAGCTCTTGGGCTGGAGCGTTTGGTTGAGTAGCGTAGTACTGACAACCTCGGCAGGTCTTGACTATTTTATCAGCGTCTTCTTTAGCTGTAAGCCAATAGAAACCTAACCGAAAAGCTTTTGCAACGAGTGATCTGGGAGCGGCGTGATGCCCGCAGTCCCCTGCGTGGATCTCTCTGAGGATTTCAATGCCATCTTGATTGGAGACGCATTTAAGAAATACCCCTGCTGCACTTCGTTTGTAGAGCTGTCCATCAACTATTGTGTAGGTTCGTGCTCGCCTGACGATCTGTCGTGCGAGGACCTCGTCCTCTGGCAACTTCTGATCGATGAGGTAGTCCAGGAAAGGCTGGGTCCAAGCCGGAATGATAGCCATCACTTCCCTAGCCGGAGACACTGCCACCTCTGGGTTTTCCGGGTTAGCGCCCTTAACTGAGGGTATCCGGAGATGCTCCAGGAAAATGCCAGGCGGAATTGGTTTCCTGCCGGATCCGAGCTTGGATAGCATGTCTGCCGCTGTGTTATCGTCTCTCCTGACGTACTTGACTTCGTATCCGAGGAAGCTCTTGGCAATCTCGTCAACTTCGTCTCTGTAGGCCGCCATGACGGAATTTCTGGCGTTCCAAGTTCCGGCTACTTGTTGTGCCACCAGGTCGGAATCTCCTGACATATGATGTGCTTGATCCCTATTTCCTTAGCGATGCGCAGACCGTGTAGTAGAGCCTCATATTCCGCCATGTTGTTGGTAGCTTCGAAGTGGATCTGCAGAACATACTGCAATTCTTCTCCGGTAGGGGACTTCAGGGTGACTCCGGCTCCTGAGCCTTGATGCTGCTTGGATCCGTCGAAGTGCATGACCCATGTGACACCTTCCGGCTCCAGACTTGCATCCGGAGCTTCTGTCCAATCTGCAACGAAATCTGCCAGAACCTGAGATTTTACCGCAGTCCTTGGCTTGTAAGCGATGTCGAAGGCGGATAATTCGATGCCCCATTTAGCCGTACGTCCTGTTGCGTCAGCGTTGTTGAGGATTGTTGACAGCGGAGCCTTGCTCACGGCCCCATTCTTGGATGCTCTTGGAAATAATGCCTCAACTTCCGGCTGCCTAGGAACACGCCATAAGCTAGCTTCGAAAGTGAGGATATCTCTGTTTTGATTCCGTCGGCACCTCGCCGATGTAGTAGACAGGTCTCGGACGTCATATTCATGACCTTCTTCCTTTCGCTCCACCACGATGACGAGGTGACGACTTTGTTGGTAGCTGCCCGATAAAGGAGCATTGGCTATGACTCTACTGGAGCTGCCAAGATAGGCGGGGAGGTGAGTATCTCCTTCAACCCTCGAAGAGCTGCATCAGCTGCGTCGTCCCAGACAAACTTGTCTGTTTTCTTCAGCAGCTTGTACGAGAGGTAGTGCCTTCTCGCCAAGGCGGTGACAAACCTACTGATTGCTGCAACACAACCGGTTAGTCGTTGCACATCTTTGAGACAAGTTGGCCTTTTGATGCACGGGATTGCCTTGATCTTTTCCGGGTTAACCTCAATGCCTCTGTGAGAGACTATGAAGCCAAGGAGTTTTCCGGTGGCACGCCAAAGACGCACTTCAGCGGATTCAACATCATCTTGTACCTGCGGAGGTTGTCGAAGGTTTCTGTGAGATCGCTGATCAAGTCGGATCCTTTCCGGGTCATGACCGCGATGTCGTCGACGTAAGCGTGCACGTTCCGGCCAATTTGGTCCTTCAGGCACCGCTGCATCGTACGTTGGTAAGTAGCACCTGCATTTTTCAAACCAAAAGGCATAGTAACATAGCAGTAAGTACCAAAGGGGGTAATGAATGAAGTCGCCTTTTGGTCGGATTCCTTCATCCGGATCTGATGATACCCGGAATACGCATCAAGAAAACACGAAGTTCCGCCCCGCCGTCGAATCAATGAGTTGGTCAATGCGCGGCAAGGGGAACGGATCCTTCGGGCAATGTTTGTTCAAGCCAGAGTAATCGATGCACATTCTTAGTATTTCGGTGTTCTTTTTGGGTACAAGGACGGGATTCGCGACCCAATCGGTATGGATAACTTCTATTACAAAACCTGCTTCTAGTAACTTTGCTAGTTCCATTCCTATGGCGCGGCGCTTCTTATCTCCAAAGCGTCGCATAGCTTGCTTCACTGGTTTGGCCCCCGGATTTATGTTGAGGTAGTGCTCGGCGAGTTCCCTAGGTACTCCGGACATGTCAGAAGGTTGCCATGCGAAGATATCCATGTTAGCGCGGAGGAACTCGACGAGCGCGCTTTCCTATTTGGGGTCCATGTTGGCTCCGACTGAAACCTGCTTGGAAGAGTCACCTGGGATGAGGTCGTGCTTCTTGGTTTCTATCGCGGGCTTGAAGGAGGTTTTCTGCTCGGAGATTTGCTTCTTGGTGGTCTGCATCTCAGTCGGATCCACCGCGGCTCTGTAGCCTTTCAGCTCTTCTCCGGATATCACAGACTCTGCGAAGGCGGCTTCGCCTAACTCGCACTCATGAGCTTTTTTGTAGTCTCCGGATACGGTAATCATACCTTTAGGACCCGGAATCTTGAGCTTGTTGTAGATGTAGCACGCTCTTGCGTGGAACTTGTGGTAGGTGGGCCTGCCGAAGATGACGTGGTAGGAGCTCTTGAAGGGCACAACTTCAAACGTGATCTTCTCTTCGCGGAAATTATGAACATCGCCAAAAGCCACGGGAAGTGTGATGCCGCCGAGGAGTTCGCCTTCTTACCCGGAACCACGCCATGAAACTCGGTGGTGCTGTGTTTGAGCTGTTCCTTGGTGAGGTTCATCCGCTCTAGAGTCTCCAGTACATGATGTTCAGGCTAGCTCCGCCATCCATGAGGCACTTGGAGAAGTCATACCCGTCTATGCGGGGACTTACAACCAAGGCGTAGCACTCCTTTGGCACAATTGCGGGATGATCCTTCCGATCAAATGTGCACGGGATTTCCGACCACACGACGTCTTGCGGCACAGCCGGAACTATGGCGTTCGGGATCCGGGTAGGCTGACTTGGAGGCGCGTCTTGTTGGGGTTCCGAGGAAAGTGTGGTAAGCCCCCACGCTCTTTTTGTCGAATGGGTTGGATTTTCCTGCGGATCCTGCCTTGGGATCCGGCGAGTTATCATCCTCATCCATCGCCTCGGAACTATCGTCCTCCTTGTCCTTGTTCTTGCCCTTGCCACCTTTTCCGCGAGGGCGGTGCTTCCGGGCGCGCTTGTATCCGGCCTCCGGGTCGTTCTTTAGATCATTGACCCACTTGCAGTTGCGGTTGGTATGAGTGGACTTCCCTGTAACCGGATCCAGATGGGCCAGACAGGGCATGTCTCTGTACTCTTCATAGGTTTGCGGTGCGCGGGATCCGGCGCGGTGACCTCGGAGGTATCTTCTGCGGACCCCTGCCGGCTCCGCCTCCGCGTCCGCGTCCTCTTCCGCCTCCTGGACCTCCGCGTTGAAACGCCATGGCGACCATCTCGGATCCGCCACTCTTCTGGTCATCAGGGTTCTTGCGCTTATGGCTGCTGCTGCCGCCGTTGTCACGGTTCTTCTTTTGTTGGTGCAGGGGGATTGCTGTGGCTGCGAGATCACCGCCTGCGTCGTCGTCGGCGGCGGGGTGAGCGCTGGCGATGGTGCTCGTGTCATCCAACGTCGGTTGATTTGCATTGACCATGCGGGTTAGCTTGTGTCGCAGCAATCCTGGTGGCTGCAAGCCCCCAATGAAGGCGTGCATTCTTTGTGCGGTTGTCAACGTTCTCGCACTCGTTTACGCATGCCAACCATCGGGTGAGGAAATTCCTTGATGTTTCGCCCTTCTTACGGATGCAAGCACATGTAGGTCGCTTGTTGTGGCAGGTCGCTTGTAGGTGCCCCTGAAGTGTTTCTCAAAAGCGTTCTTCAGGTCGAACCAGCAAAAGATGGAGTTCTTCTCGAGGTCGCTGAGCCAGATCCGGGCTGGACCTACAAGGTACAACTGGAGCATGCGGCAGGCGATGTTAGGGGTTCCTCCGGCGAAGGTTACAGCATTGTAGTAATCCTCAATCCAGGTATCCGGCCTTTCGGTGCCATCATAATGCTTCAGATTTCCGGGTAGCTTGAGGTTCATCCTTGGCTTTGGTTCCTCTCGAATCATCCTGCCAAAGCACTTCGGACCAATGTAGTCGGTTCTGTACTCGTTAAGGCGGTCCCGCGCGTCGCGCGCGAGCCGTGGCGAGGAGACTTGGAGCGAGAGCGAGATCTCCGGCCATTGCCTCCGCCTCCACCTCCGCCGCCACCGCTAGGTGGTGGTGAGGGAGACCTGCGAGGTGGGCGGTCTGACTTCTTGCTTCCGCCATCTGAATCTCCTCGGCCTTCCTGGTGCTGACTCCGGCTCCTGTGGCTGCCTTCGCCTTGGCGCTGGCTGCCCTGGTCGTTCCGGCGAGGCTCCGGGTCACGGCTCCGACGAGGCTCTGGGTCCCGGCTCCTGCGAGGTTCTGGATCGCGGCTCCGACGAGGTTCTGGATCGCGGTTCCGGCGAGGCTCTGGACCGCGATCTTCATTCCGACTCCTCCTGGGCTCGGGCTCATGAACATTGTTCTGATTCCGGCGAGGTTCCGGCGAGCGCTCCCTGTTTCTGTTTCTTGGCAGCACGTTGTCGCGGATAACAAGCGCACCATGCCCTACGGGCCTGGTGTTTCCGGCTGGACTACGGCGGCGAGGGGGTCGCGGGTAACCGTTGGGTGGAGGTGAGGGGTTGCGGTATTTGTCTCTTCCGGAGTACATCGCGTCCTTTCCCTTCCTTGGATCCGACGGAGGCGTCTGTGACGGAACGGGGATCGGATTTGGGTGCTCCCTGGCCCTTCTTCTGCGCTCCGACGATCCGGTGTGCGATTCATCGTCCTTCTGCGCGGTAGATACACAGTTATCCGGATTGGATTCCAACCTGCGCGAAGTATCTGCCTTGTTCTGCTGCTGCATTGCTGAAGCGACAAGTGTGCGGAGATAGTTGATGTCAACTTCTTCGTCCTTCTTCTTCAGCAATTCCGCAGCTTTCTGCATGTTGTCCTTTGGAGTTTCCAGCGGCTGGTGATCTGCGGGCGTGTTGAAGGGTATTCTGCGAGGCGGAATTGCTTCTCTAACAATTCGATCGGCCTCCGCCTGCGCATAGGTCATCTTTACCTCCCACTCAGCCCTCATGCTCTTGACCTGCTCGAGTGTGGCAGCAATCTCGCGGTCCTGTCTCTCGAAGTTTTCCGTCCAGGCTGCATGATCTGCCCTTCCTATCCTTAACGCAGCTTCGGTATCGGCGAGCCTCTTGGCTGTGGCCAGCATTTCCTTTCTGGCGGTCTCTAGGGCCTCCAGATCTGCGGCGTCGCCCGGGGTTATAGGTGTGTTAAGAACTGCTCGCGCGGCCACCTCCTCTGCTGACAAGATTTCCTCCGAGGGAGAATCCCTTTGGGGTCGCACTCGAGACATTGGAGATCCTTGATGGGATGGTTGGGGGTCAGATTGGCTGACTTGGTCTCCGGATCTAGTTTGTCCCAGCGCTGCTACCGTTGCGAGAACCTGCTTGGGCTGGGCGGAGTCGACTTCAGGCTGATCGCCGTATCCGTACTCCCTTATCTTGCGAACGAAGTCATCAGATTCCGTGGACGGGGTGTCGCCGGAAATTGGGCTCAGATTGCCCAAAATCGACTCTTCAACCGGAGCTTCGCTTTCTCCGACAAGCTGAGCCTGATCCGGATCTGCGCCGCTTTCCGGTGCCTCTACCTGCTCAGGACCAACTCCGTCTTCTTGAGGGGCGGTTCCGGCGGTATGGGCCAAGAAGTGTACGAAGTGGCACCTCTGCTTTTCTAACACCTGGGAAACCCAGGCGGATCTGCATTGGTCTTCCACCTTTGTTTCCTGCTCGGGGGCGGATTGGGTGGGCTTTGAAATTTCCAGATCCGAGGCGGAATCTTCCTTGGGAAGCTCCTGCATCTCAGATCGGATCTTCGCGACAGCGTCCAGCTCTGCGGCGGTCGCGTCTGCGTTACTTACCAGTGGGTTTCCGTCGGAATCGACGGTTTCCCCGATGAAGATGTGAATGCCGCCAATTGGGACGATGGAGAGCTTGACGGGGTTTGTCCTAGCCGGAATCCAGCACTCATCCGGAGGGACGATCGGCAGATTTCCGGCGTAAAGGACGCGCCCCACAGCGATGGTGTCGTCGTAGCTTCCCATGGCGGAACCCTCCCGGTTCCGGCCTCCAGACGCCACAGGCCCCACGGTGGGCGCCAACTGTCGTTGCCTAATCGACGGTACCCCGGAGGAGGGATCCTCACGAGGGGGAGAAGAAGTAGGGGCCATAGGGCGGAGTGCACACGGGACGGTGGTACGCGAGTTACCCAGCTTCGGAACACCTGCACGATGACAGGGCCTACTGCTGCTTGTCTGGAATTATCTGGGCGCTTTCGCGTTGTTACAATGAGTTGTGGTTGTGCCTCTAGGGCTCCCGGGATCCGGCTTATAAAGGCGCACGGATCTAGGGTTTACATGGAGAGTCCTAGCCGGATTACAGATAGCCTAGCTACGGTACAATATCTTGCCGTGCACGTCACGGATCCGCCTTCCATACACGTCGTACTGGATCCGGGTTCCTCATGGGCCTCCCTGGATCCGGGTCACTCCTAGGTCGGTACGGATCCGGCCTGCTGATCCTGGGCTGGACTTCTTCCTTCATGATCAACAGCAACTGGGCCGCCCGATGGGCCACATGCCTCATCACCATCTGTGGGCCACCCGGGCTTGCCGGATCTAGGCACTGTCGATGGTACACCCATGAAGTATACCCACAACAGACGACACCCCCCCCCCCCCCCCCCCCCCCCCCCCGCCGGCCAGCGAGGACGAATGGGATGACGACGAGGAGGAGGACGAAGAGGCCGAGGAGCAGGCCGAGGAAGAGGACGAGGAGGAGGAGGAGGAAGAGGCTGAGGACGCTGACGACGAGGAGGACTCAACTTCCTCCGACGAGGAGGTGACGAGCCGGAAGCGTCGCCGCCAGGACGATGAGGCGAGGCCATTTAGGAAGAAGAAGTAGTTTAAGTTTGTTTTAAAGTTTTTATATGTAATTTTTATGTTTATTCGAATTATATATAATTTATCTATGTTGCACCACTTGAGAGTTCAAAGCTTTCGTTCGACGAGGATATTGCCGTAGATCGGGAAGACGAGGGTGTTGCCGTAGATCGGGAAGACGAGGGTATTGCCGTAGAAACCCAGGTCATTGTCGCCGACAGAGCGGGTCCGTCCCCGCTTTTCTCTCATCCGGAGTCCCCGAGCGCTCCCCGGGGGGCCGGGATGGTCTGAGCTCTCTGGACGGATGAAAGGCCTAATCCGGATGAAAACGAGGGTCCGGGGATGCGACTGGACCTTTTTCGTCCATCCGGATAAAAAAAAGACGTCCTAGGGTCTCGTCGGAAAGACGGGTGGAGATGCTCTTAGCTTTAGGTGGATTGCCGATCCGGATGCTAAATGTTTACTTTTGAGCCTGAGGGTGCACACGTACGGAATTGCAAATTGGTTGTGCATAGTAACAGTATAGTTCCCAATGGTTCTTTCTAGAGTTTCGTTTATTGAATTAACTGTCTGTTGGTAAGGTAAACCAGGAGATATTTTTCCAAAGTGTCGATAAGCTTCACTTGAAAAAAAGGAGAATTTTTTCCGAAAATAGGATGTAGAACCTGGGTACCAGCGCACCTCGTTTCAAACCATTTTGAAAAATGCAATTCAAATGTTCCATAAAAATTTGAAATAATTTGCACGTGTATATGTCACTTCGATACTTATCCGTTCAAATTTTCAAAAAAAAAAAAAACTATTGTGACCTACACAAAAAAGGCGAAAACTGAACTATGTTATGCTGTGAATAGTGTACGTGTACTATGCTCCGATCTACTTGTAAGCTATAGGTCCGAGTCTTCAACTGAACACTAGCGGCTCAACCTGAAATTTCAAGCACCGAAACGCCACTCCGAGAAGTAGCACCAAGTCATACTAGCACCTCCGAACAACTTGAATTGCGAACACCACCAGCAACCAGGACACCGACTAACTATGCCATTGAGAGTGAGATTCTAGGTTCGAAGGAGGAGGATCATGACAACATCTTTAAGAAGGGAAACGGCGGTCGTGAGCGTTGTTGTTGCAAGCACAGTACAAGATCGTGCAAGGCTTTCGCAGATGCTCCAACACCTACCCGAAGCACCTCCTATGGCATATTCCTAGAAACCAAGATGGGCACCAACTAGTTAAAACACCGGTGCCTCCTCGTGGCAAGGCACCACCCCGACAACCTCCCTAAGCTCAAGAGCAGCCGCACAAACCGGGAAGGACACCGTTTGGAAGAAGCCGAGCCATCTTGACGCAAGACAACACCAATCCAGAGTCCAAGGAGAAACACGAAAATCACGCAAGTCAGTAGGCAGCAGAAAGTACGTACACGTAGCAGCCAATCAGCAGCAGCATGGGTATCGTGGCCAACAGTGACCGAAGACTTGCGGTGCTTTCGCGTATGCAAACATTCTACATACCGATGTCCTTGCCATCCAAAGCAGCCAAGAGTGAGGCAAACTGATCTTGCCGCCAACACCCCACAAAGCGCAGCACCCCCACAAAACGTTGACGGTGAGATCTCCCACTACTGTACGGTCCATATTTAGGGGCACTTCAAAATGCCCCAATAGGTAGCCAAAGTGCCCCTAATTAGGGGCACTATGAAAAGTGCCCCGGGTGCTTGTGTCCCTAAATGTATTTGTGGCACTTTGAATGAAATGCTCTAAATACATTTAGGGGCAGTTTGGAAAGTGCCTCTAAATGTTTTTAGGGGCAGTTTGGAAAGTGCCTCTAAATGTTTTTAGGGGCAGTTTGAAAAATGCCTCTAAAGGTTTTAGGGGCAGTTTGAAAAGTGCCTCTAAAGGTTTTTAGGGGCAGTTTGGAAAGTGCCTCTAAAGGTTTTTAGGGGCAGTTTGAAAAGTGCCTCTAAATGGTTTTAGAGGCAGTTTAAAAAGTGCCTCTAAAAGTTTTTAGAGGCACTTTTAGATATGCCTCTAAATGTTTTTAGGGGCAGTTTAAGATGTACCCCTAAACACAATTAGAAGCAACTCTAAGAAATGCCCCAATAGATAATTTCAGGTAACTCTACGAAATGCCTCAAAACCCTGTTTAGAGGCACTTTGAAAAGTTCCAGAAAATCTAATTAGAGGCAATATAAACAGTAATACACCTAGTCCAATAGAGCCAGCACAGTGAACAATAATGCAAAGTAATCACATCATCCAACATAAACAAGAATCTGGAATTCATTCCAGTATGTAGCAATTTAATGTGCAAGAAACAATTTGTCACCTACATTCTTCCTGTTAAAAAAACAAACTTACAATTTCCACTAATGATCACAGTATGTAAAACAATTTGTCACCTACATTCTTCCTGTTAAAAAAACAAACTTACAATTTTCACTAATGATCACAGTATGTAAACTCCGGTGAAATCAATCGAGAACAGACCTAGAGAGCTAAGAGGCAACCAGGACACCCTCGATGGTGAGGGTACTTCTCAATGTACCTCCATCGCTTTACAACTTCTCGATCTTCCACCGGACGTTGAAGACCTTCCACTGCATGTAAGGAAGCAAGACAAAAGATATATATGCCATAGAAGCGAACAGTACATAGGTAACAATTTCGGCATATATACCGTCAAGATGGAAAGTGACTACTCTCACGCAGGATTACCAGAAAACACTGAATATGAAAAAAGATAGGAGAATGAAAGAAGTTCAAATAGGATCAAGCAATGTACTTTCATGAACATGGTCATGCAAATAGGCTATGACTTGCTTGGGACTCAGGGCTGTCATACTGAAGAAGACCTGACTCAAGTAATTGCATGGTGAAGCTTTTGTTCGTTGCACTCTCAGATGAAGACGAAGACAGGAAAGTGTGGTCCTAGTTTCTAGTCACTGCATAATATGCGTTTGATTGCCTCTGTTGCTTACACAAACGGAGAGGACTGTGGCTGGTACCAAACTCAGTAAAAGGAACACTACAAATTTATTATGCGTATTCTTTTTTTGAGTACCTAAGAATGCATCTTATCAAAAAAAATATAACAATGGAAGCATCTAATTCAGTACAAGAAAAAATGGATTTATGATGGGTAACTCGAGACTACAGCATACCAATTCGATAATTTTGCAAGCTGGATATCCTGCTACAGATTGCTAAGCCGAAGTGTCGTATATGCATACTTCATAGAGTTAATTAGTCAAAGTCACAAACTGATGTTAGTTAATGCATGGTTCAATGGTGAAAATATATTCCTGAAACAAAGCAGTATCATCAAATTATAGGATTCAAGCTTGCATGATTAAATTTTCAAGTTTGTGTAGTTTCCGCCTGCCACCACCACAATCGGCAACAAATACATCCCGAAATAGCGCGTTTAGGTGACGGTTAGGTGACAACTTATTTAAATAGCTAGCTATTGCCGCTGTGTGATGACACTATAACTGAAACCGTGTGTGTTCATATGCCCACAAAAGAAGATATTATCTCCAGAATATATCTGACCCAATGAGAAAAGATGATGCATTTAAAATCATTCATGTGTTTTACAGTAAATCTTTGAGAAACATAGAGGATGGCACAAATTATTATTTTGCGTCACCTTTTTTATTTAACTCAAAAATTAACTGATTCCCCAACAGCAAAGACAATATAGAGAAAAACACATATATTTTAGATAGTAAATGTAAGAACCATGAGCACTGTTCCGGATTGTTACTTCAAGAACTAAAGGTTGATAGTTTTGCTCACATTTAGCCGTATTTGAAGACAACAAATCTGCTCATGTCCAGATGTCCAGCTAGTGGTGGCGATATCTAGCGGATCATGACAACAGCGAAATCCACGTCAGGTAGACCGCACATGTATGTAGTATCATATGCAATTCCTTCCAACTCCCAATACAACGCTGCAAAATGGAACAATTGCCTTATTAGCAATCCAAAATCCACGATCATGGTCCAGAAATAATAAAACTAACAAAGTCAACCTTATAGGTATATACTATAATATCATGAGAACTTGAGAAGGGCAACTCGGACATATATCACATCAGCATCAAATTTATTTGAAGCTAACATAATTTAATGGCAGCGTTACATGTGCCAGGATATATGGGAACATTTACATGAGTAATTTGATTTTATAGCAATAAAATAGTAGATATGATGCTAGTGACCTTACTATGGCTCAAGGTTGTTGTCTGGATGCGGTGAGATGCCTTGACATTGCCACCGCAATACACATGGCCGCAACACCAAACGCTTCCAGCACGACGCCCTCACGTACCTTCTCCAGCAGCAAGTGCACAGTGAGTACAAAAGTAAAACACCCATTGATACATGTTGCAAGCTAATTGACATAGCCAACACGAAATATAAATATATAAAGAGAATATACTGCATGGTAGAAATCTAGTATATATACAAGCTAATGGGCTATGATTGGGCTAGATACGATTGAATTTACACATAAAAAATGTAGAAACCTATATAATGTCCTTGGCTGATTTCATAAGTGGTATTATTTACACAATAGTTCAAGCCTAACCTTGTAAAGATTATGAAAACAGTAGACCGCCCGTTACAGTAGTAGACTCTCTGTATCAAGGGGCAGATTCATGCCCCAAATTGTAAGCACAAATACATCTCTTATGTGGCATAGAAAAATCTTGATGTTCAACACTAACAATTATACGTCCAAGGGACTTTTATTTTACTGAAGCGAACATGGCAAACAAGAAAGAGAGTCGACCCATGATAATTCAGTACATAGATGACAAGTATTAATAAAACTGCATCCACAGAAATTGGAATGCCTTATTGCGTATAAACTCTTTCTAATAACTGCATTTAACAAAGTCTGGGAAGCAATGTATGCATGAATCTAGGAACCAAATATTCAGTTTCTTCACATGGGGTTATTTTCTAAGATTAGCAAAATCACATACCGACAAATTCCCATTTGCGGCAAGTAGCGGTTGAGTCCAGGAATTTTGGATAGATCCGCAGACAATTCCACCTAGCTATTCACACACAGAATTACAACTCTCTCAGTTTCATCACCAATCTAAGTCCATCAAAATTTAAAAGGGAACGCGGTAGCATGTCCATGGCTGGACATAATAAAAGAAACAGAAAAAACATAGTAAAACTCAGGGTATGATACGTATATATAATTATCATAAGCAGAAAAACTTTTTCTTCAATACAAATGTATACGAGGGAAACAATACCTTATTGTGCTATTTATCAAAACTCCAGTTAAGCTCCAGTATGCTATTTACTTGACCTTCTTCCCTATGCATATTTTCTGCATTTTTATGTGCACACAAGTGAGAGATATCTGACAGTAGTATTAATAACTTTCCGACATGAGAAGCATTAATACTTTCCGACAAACAACATAAGAACTCAATCAAGGAAAATTAGCCATAAGGCTACATGAAAAACGTTTAAACAACACATAGCAATCAGTACATGTATGCACCTACTGAAAATAACATAATACTTCTTAGAGGGGCAGCAACTTCATGACATACCATAGCACCTGAATTTTGCTGCCATGCAGCTGTATTTCCACGAACATATAATAAAAAAATGTTCAGGAACATGAACCGCGAAATAATAATGAAATGAATGTAACAGAACAGATAGAACCAACATGCCAAAAAATGTGTCATTGGCCATTGAAGTAATTGATTTGCTCAATCGATGCAAAACTGTGAAAGTAATACAATAATATTTGGTTCCATGAACTCAGATAAAGAGCTATGCTGACCTTCTCAGAGCTACATGGATTCCAAAGTAGGGTATCTGATATTCATGTGTCACTTAAGGGAGAGATATCTGACAGTAGTATTAGAGTTCAGAATTCTTCTATTAATCAAAATACTCACAAATCTGTAACAGAAACAAGTAAAAATATTTATGGCATCATGCCACTGAATCACAAAGGATCCCATTTATAATTAACTTCAAAATTAAAAGTTCAGGTAAGGCAAGATGAAACTGCTACTAAATAAGCCAATGTTCTCAAATAAGCTCAGTTAATCAATGAAATATAAAAGCATAAGTTTCAGTGCAGATGAATACTCTAAAATTGGTAACCTAATTGTACTATTTGTACTGCAATGGAAGGAGCACACCAGCAAGGTAAAGCGACATTTTAGCCTCTCGTGTGTAGGGCTGAAAGATTATTTCTTGAGATCTCAATATAACCAACTACTACCATATTAAAGAAATCCGAGATTTTCACTCCACACAAAATCTAAAAGCCTGAGCCCATGTATGTACAGTCCCTTCAGCTATGCATCCTAAATCATATGAGGTTTTAGTAATATCCATGGTATCAATAAACCAATGTCACAAGTTTGAATGCTATCCTTTTAGGCTTTCTGTTTTTCAATTGACATGGTCATATACTCATATATTATAGCCTAAGTTTATAGTTACAATTAGAAACTGTCTGTTGTTTTTGACCATGTCTGCTTACAGAAATAGCGCTAGCTAGAGCTGCTTTCGCGCCAATGCAAATGACACAACTATTTGGTGCTATAGGGGTCATATCCAATAGTGGTACAGGGTGGTGTCATAGCGTGACTTTCAAGGTCTAGAAAAGCAATAGCTAGCTATTTAAACCTTGCATCCGATATATTATTACTTATTAGTAGTTTTAATAAAAAAAGGGTCCATTGCCAAATATTTAGAAAAAAGAAATATTACTCTACTACGAAGTCCAATAAGGAACATAAATATATCAAAACGTAATCATTAATCTTAGTATGCAGAAAATCTTCATGAGGTGGTTGAGAAGGAGAGCCCGCGCTGATGATGTGGCAGAAGTTCCAAAACATGGCCCAGTTCATCGTCCCTTAAGTTCACCACGGCCAACTCTGAGGTTCCATGTATGGACAGTTAAAAAAATAAGAAGGTAGTACTACATGCACTGAAGTTATATATTGCAACATCATGTATGCTGTAGGAACCTTAACGCCTAAAGAAGCTTTCAAGGTATGTATACATATTTACATGTATCTTAACACTATTAGAATTTCAAAGTATTTTTTTGAAAAAAATCCTTTCTGGGATGATTTTTTGAAGAAACCTCAAGCCTAAAAAACAGGTAATATTAAGAATCCTAGTCTAGCCTGTCATGACAACAAAATTGCTTCTCTCACTAATTAATACTACCTCGATTAACTGATCCATTAGTAGTGTATATGTCCTAGGACTCTGGTTACTGGACTCCTCCAAGTTCCTGGTGTGTTCAGTACTTAAATCTACCAGATTAATTAATCAAAAACAGAAATGGCTCATCAAACACTAGATAGGATTCTTCATATTCAGTTGTGGGTTCAACATGGCAAGTTCTTTTAGACACTGATTATCTTGTTTGTTTCTCTCGACACTCTACAAGCAGACCCTTATCTTTGCACCGTGATGCATTTCTGCAGCGCACTACCGCAATAAGAAAATGTTATGCAGTCCTGTATTAAGATGGCAGTGACCTCAACATAGGCATTATTTACTTAATTATGTTTAACTTCTCATAGACTTACATACAATTACTGGTGACCAATAGATCCACATATTTATATTAACTCGCAGTGATGTTTACACAAGAATACAAGATAGAATTATGCAGTGAATACCCAATGTTATTTGTATAGCATAAATGGGCTTCTTCCTCTTTGCTATGTTCATCAATGGACCACGCAATGAGCCTGAACAGTATGCAATTAACTAAATGAGAATCCAATCTGAGCTCCAGTGATAAATATGCAAGTTCCAGTTTACAGAATAAAGAGGCCTGAGGTAATAAAATGAAAATAGAGAGCATGTAAAACCTTGAACCATGTTGTACCAGCATAAACAACTCATCAATCTTTGACGAGATAGAAATATATCTTTCACTTGTAATGCCATCTTGTAATTTAACAACAAGCCTTTCAAAGAATCTCCAAACAGAAATAATTGCAGTGACCACTTGTAGCAGAAGTATAGGTGAGAAAATAGCTCGAACTGGGATAAATCGTGCATTAGAAGGAGTACCCTGCATAGAATATAGAGATAAAATGTACTTAGTCTAGTCACTGTGGTAGAGGAATAGCTCAACAAACATAAATAAGTTGGTAATCATATTGGCCTTCACAGACACTAGGTGACTAGCGGCTTTCACCTCGAACATTCAAAGCACAAAACTGGGATTTACATCTCACATGTGGCAGGCACAATCTATGTGCAGAACATAATACATAGATGTTGGTATGTCAGCTCGGAAATTAGACATTTGTATGTGGTATCACACTGACGATAAGTTAAAGCAAAGAAAGATGGTAAAACAGTGCCTACCAGTAAATTTTGAAGGAAACAAAGCATTTAGAAAAATGGAACTGAGCATACCTCTAAGCGCATACATAGAAGAACTTGAAAAATCAGGATAGGAATTATCAGTACAGGGCCACCAATATCCTGCAGACCACATGGTTTTCCACATCAGAATTCCTTTTGGAGAATAATGGAGCACTGATATTCGAGTTGCACACTCTGTTCATATGAGATAATTTATTTCTATACCAAGCACTGGCTCTATACCGACCATGGGATTGGACCACCTTGCGCAGACAAGAAAAGCAAAGCACTGGGATATTCTGCCAAAAAAATGTCATCAAGCAATTAGCAAGAACTCTTCCATGAAATCAGAGCATGATTTAAAATGAGGAAATGTATTTGTTACCCAAAGTTAATGAATAAATCCCACCACCCCAGAGTAACTGCATCACCTGTGGCGTATAATATAACTTGGTCAATTCAAAACCAAAAAAGTTACTATGGTATTCTGGTACATGGACAACTGCTTCAAATTCTTAGCCAAGGTTGACTATGAATGCTACTACATGTAAACAAGTTATCCTCACAGATTTAGGTGCTAATCTAGCAACAAAATACATAAGCTAGATATTTCGATGTAATATAGTAAACAAGGGGAAAATATATAATTTCCAACAGCACAACTACAACATGCTCAATAGTATTTGTATAGCTTACCGCATATTTAAGAAGCATGAGTGAAGTAGCCGCTAGTAGAAATACCATGGAAATGGCTATCCAGAAGTGCTAATGAAATATGAAGTTGTTAGTATGATCAAGGTTAAGTCTACATAAAATTCATCTAGTAATCAACATTGAAGGATTTAAAGAAATGTCAAGAGTTTTGGACATCGCTTGCTGATATCTAGTATCTTAAAATACAGTACGGTATGTGTATATAAGTATGTTTACATCTAGATGTAGTCATGTGCTCAATCATGCAGCACATAACTACACATAAACCGCAAACTGATTGGCCTTCTTTATCCTTTTACAGTATGCAGATTCTCACAAATGAAAGAAAAGAGAGGATTGTTACATATGATAAAAGGGTGGAATTTAAGGTTCCATTTTAATATAAAATCAGTCAAAGAATCAATAACAGGTAAGAAGTGCAGTTGATTAGAGGGAAATTCATGTCCAAGTGCCTCCAAGAAAAGCCATGTGAGACACCTTTGCCACAAAATATATATTTACTTAGTATAGGTGAGAAAATAGCTCGAACTGGGATAAATCGTGCATTAGAAGGAGTACCCTGCATAGAATATAGAGATAAAATGTACTTAGTCTAGTCACTGTGGTAGAGGAATAGCTCAACAAACATAAATAAGTTGGTAATCATATTGGCCTTCACAGACACTAGGTGACTAGCGGCTTTCACCTCGAACATTCAAAGCACAAAACTGGGATTTACATCTCACATGTGGCAGGCACAATCTATGTGCAGAACATAATACATAGATGTTGGTATGTCAGACACATGGCTTGTTCAGGCGAACAACACCATAGTCCTAAACCTAAAACTAACTACAGCTCGTTGGGCGAACCATCACAGTGCACAAGGGAGATTGAAGGGAGAAGAAATAGCTTACAGTGGTAGTTGTAATCGTGGATGAAGCCATCGAGGTCGCTGAAGAAGACGGGAGGGTATCCGTAGCCTATCACCGTACCACGATGGGGAGAGGTCCCGGCCACCCAGGCGACAGGAACAGGTTGTAGTCGTCGACGTCGGGTAGCAGGGGACTAGGGAGGCAGGGAAGCTCGTGGTCGAGGAAGGGGAGTAGTGGAGGCGCGGGCGTGGGCACCGTGTTGCGAGCCCAAGCCCCACGGCTAGGATTTCGCGGGCACGCGCGCTTGAGTGATGTAGGGTGGCGCTGAGGCATGGATCCAGCGAAGGGGTCCATGGCGGCGTCGCGCCGGGGCGCCGGTATCGGCGGGAGGCAGCCGGAGGCGGCCTGGCCGCGATCTGCGCATCGGATGCAAGGGAGAAGCTAGGGTTTGGCGACGAGGTCGCGGCCGCGCGGCGTCCTCGCGAGGCGGTGGTCTGGGTCGTGGGTGGGAAGAGGAGTCGCGGGGGAGAAGATGGACGACGCCGGTTCCAGGTCACCGGTGCTAGAGGAGACGGATCGCGGCGGCGCTAGGATCGCCGGTGCTTAGGACCTCCTCCATGGTCACCGGTGCTCGGGTGAGTTCGCTCGACCTGGGGAAATTGTGGGAGCAGAAAAGTCAACGCAGCCATCCTTATTTTCCCGGCCCACCAATTTTCGGGAGAATTGCTTTTGACCCCCAAAGTTGGCACGCGTTTGATAATAAACCCAGATTTGGGCTCGCCTTGTTCTCAGCCCCCCACCACGCCTAAATTCTCGATGATTGCCCCTATTCCCCTAATTAGCTGCTGAATTAACGTTTAATAAAAGAAAACTGTTCTATTTGACTAATATGCCCCCTGCAAGGCACGTACACGGGACAGGGGAGGGCACGCAGCGATTCATTCCAATCGTCCCCCGCTCGCCCATTCTGTACTCCGCCCGAGCCGCTAGGGGAGCTCCAGCCGCTGTCTGCCGCCCTGCTGCCCCGCCGCCCCGCCGCCCCACCGCGTTCCCCCGCACAGATCCGCCGCCCTCCATTGCTGCTCACAGGTAAGGCAAGGTTCCCCTTCCTTTTTCCATGGCTATGGCTTGCTTTCTCTCGCACGGTTCGCTAAATCGTAGAAACCCTAAATATTGTGGTAGATTGGCATGGAGATTTGAGTGGGAGGAGCCGGATTTGACAAAAGGTGTGATGGCTGTGCACTAAAGGGTATATATGTCTACTCATATTTCTGTTTGATGGTTATATGCTGATGCATTTGTTAATCATGCCAAAGGGGGGTATGAGCAACATCAACACCAGCTGGGGGGGCTGAGAACCAGAGTGACAAATAATGGGGTATATGATCCAAGTGAGCCCAGCCAGGGGGGGTTATAATCAAATCTCCCCCAATTTTCCGCGCGAGGCCGTTTTCTTCTCAGCCCATCGCACACGGGACGGGAGGCCCACTAAAAAAAGTAAAGCAAAATCTCCTGTGAGTTCGTCGGGAAAGTGTGTCTCGAGGACGGAGGCGACGGCACGGACGCTGACCTAGGGACGCCGACGGACACAAGAGGGCCTTCTCTCCGGTGAGTTCCTCCCTTGCCTCTTCCCCTATCCTCCCCTCCATAGGGTTTCTCCATATTCCTCTAGTCCTCCTTCTCCTCGTTGGTTGCGGGCCGCCACAGACGTAGCACCGGCGGTGACCCGCAACATCACCATCGTCCACCCTCGTCTTTGTCAGTCATGTCAGGCGAGTCGAGCTCCGTGCCATCCCGCCAGTGCGTTGGTTTCCCCAGTCGTCCACCTCCCATCCTCTGGTCTGGTTCTTTGGACTCTAGGTAGAGAAGAGCGAGCGCTTTGTGCCCTCCGTTTCTTGATGTTATGTAGGTCAATTTCTGCAAGGACTAGTCCTAAGCACTCAGAATTAGTTGTCTTGGTAAGTGGAAAAGAGAAAGTAAGCAGCTAGACGATCTCTGGTGTCTACATCCCCATCAGATCTTGCAGATCTGGGTAGATGATCACCTGCAGATTTTGATCAACGATCTATGGTGTCTGCATTTCTAGCTGACCTTGCAGATCACGGTTTGTCTGACATTTCTACTTATTATGCATCACTGTATTGCTTCTTGTTAAGTAGGCGGGTAATAAAACTTGATTAGTACAAAAAAAGGTGAGGACTAGTAGTACATCTGCTTTGCTGAGACCAATAAAAAAGCAGTAGGGCACACATGGTTTAGAGAAACGATATTTTTAGCCTGAAGTGTGGAGAGTTCCAAGCTGTCTACTTTCTTTCTGGTTTCTGATACTAGTTTCCAATAACCTAATACTAGTATCCCTTGTTATTTCTGTCAATTGATACCACTGAGTATTTTGTCATGTTGGTTCCTTCAAATTTAGTCCATCAAGTGTTATTGGTTTGATGCGTTTTCCTCTAAACAAGTGGCATGATATGATATATCTCAACACAGTTTAGTAGTTTACAATAGAAATTTGACAAAGCCTCGCCATGTACTATCTATGTTTCCAACAATAACAATAGTGGCTTCAATACTAACCATCCCGAGCTTCCAATTTAGTCATGTTCATTTTCTCTGTCCCCTACATTCCCTTTGTTGTAGTAGAGCGCACTCCAAATGTTACTGCTATCCGTTTTCCTCGAGAAGTTACAAAGGTTCACTTTGAACATTCACTTGACTATCCACTTATAAAAAATATCTTCATTTGACTTGCATTATCATTGGAAATATTTAACATACTTCAAATTGTATATATCCTTGAACTAATTCAACTATGGCTTCGTAGCAACACACATACTCTTTGCTATTTAGTTATTAATTAGTGTTGTTTTGGGGTTCGTTGGCTCATCTTTTAAACCATGTTGGTTGTTTGTGGTGCATTTTTTATTTGCAGGTTGTCAGGAGTAGGCTCTGTCGTTTGCTCATCTGCTCTACATCGGCGGCGAGCCGCTCCCGTTTGGCCATCACTATACCGGCCATAGCGCCACTCTTCACGTCAAAGCTGACGACCGGTATTATTCACTAGTATTTCAAAATTAATTGCCACAAGTAAGTTCAGTCAATAAGCTCTAGCATGTTGATAAATAGAAACATCCACCGCTACTTCCAAATTAATCGCCACAGGTAAATTTAGTCAATTAACTCTAGCATGTTGATATATAGTTGGAAAATAACCAGCTTTTCTGGGCGCGAAAACTTCCCAGAGACAGCAAGGTTTACTCTGAAAATACAGTACACGCCTGGGCATTCTTGCATGGTTCCTTTTTAGTTGATTTTGAGTGATTGTAGTGTAATGCTTAAGAGAATATTTCATCTTCCTTTCTATCTTGATATTTTCTACGTAGACTGGCCCTTTTCTGAACTATACATTTTTACTGTAATTCATATATCTTTCTGTTTTTGCATCGCTATTGACCTCAAGTTCATTATCATGACCTGGAAGATACATGTATGATAGATATCACCATTTAGGATTTTTCTTAGCGAATGCGCCTCATTAAATTTTTCGTAATGTTGGCTGCATGTGAAGAAATCAGATTATATTTTCTTTTGTTACTCTGTGTTTCCTTTATTAGTCTTAGAAGATTTAAAATGAAGTTGTGATATTATTATTGATGCATAGATTCAACCTGCCATATTTATGGAGAATGCACGAATTGTATAACACAACTTCATATATATATGGTACCACTAATTTGCGCAACACACTAAAGTTACACAGTATATTTTTATACAGAGAATTTCGATGAAATACCTATCTTTGAATTGGTGTTTGATGCTTTTTGAAAATGTCAAAAGGCCACACATTGTTCCTTTGGTGCACAACTCCAGTAGTTAGAACGTCTACATTTCTCTTCTACAACTGGATTTCTTTCATCTAGGCATCCATAGTCACATCTTCTACTTCAAGCTGGGACTTGATAGAAGAAGTTGTCTTGCTTTTTAATGGAAAAAAATTCTTTTGGAATGATGAGATATTTGAGATAAGGGAAACAACTAGGATGACCAAAACTCAGCGATGATTTACATTTCTTTGTGACTTAGACACTGGGCCACCCCCTCTTCAATCGCTCGCTCGATTCCATGCCCTGCACCCTCAAGTACCTCGGCTTCATGTGGTGAACAGGCACCTCTAGATAACCCTCCTACGTGCTTTAGTATGACTTTAATGTGTTGAATTGATGAGTGTAGAATTTTAGTTAGTATAGTTGTTAGCATGTGATATTATTGAGGTTGCATGCTTATGTAGTTCTGGTGCTGGAAGGCGTGTATAGGAGATTTGTAGTGATCATCCTTAAATATTCCATTAATTGTTGTTGTTTGGTTTTGATTGTAAGGTATTGTTTGCCTCAACTAGAGTACTTGGTGTGGTGGTGAATTGATATGAAATGTAGTTAAGTTTCCGCGTTGAAGAATATAGATACTTTACCTGATGTAAAATTCTATTGGCACTGGTATATTGCTCTCTGCTAAAATTATGCCCCTCCACTTCCTACTTCCTAAGCTTGGAAAAGATGTCCTACCAAAACTAATGTAGCTTGATGATTCTGTGCAGTAATTAGATGCAGAGAGTGTGATGACACAAGCTCATTCCTTGATTAGGTATTAATGATATGTTCAAATGCTTCATTATTAATCTTAATCAGATTTCTAATAATAGGTGCTTCTGCACATGCATCCATTTTTGTACTCCCTCCGATCCCTTTTAGTTGACTTGGATTTAGTACAAACTTTGTACTAAATCTGAGTCAATTAAAATGGATCGGAGGGAGTAGTATTTTAATTAAGTGTTCTTTCTCATCTAAAATATCACCGGCTTTCTATTGTGTAATACTTGCTTCCTCCTTACACTTATAAAATTTCTATATGATAATAGTTTTCAACATATCCTACGTTGGAGATATTTTCAAATCTTCGAAGTTGACTCCATGCAAATGTGCTTAGTTAGGCAATTATTCGTGCATTATATTTCAGTCGTGGCAATTTTAAATAATGGATGTGTTGCTACCTTAAGTATTTTTTAGTTTGGTTGGTTGGGTCAATCTGACCCATTCGATAATATTTGCAAAAAATAAAAACCATTCTATAGATATTTTGTCATTAATCATGTGGTTTCATAATACTTGCTTGCGCCCTACACTTCTACACATTTTATCTGATAATAGTATCTTTATTAATGAGTATTTTCATAATATATTCCTGGTTTTATGGTGTTTGAAGGTGGCACTCATATGGCAGTGCTGCCTCTCCCCTCGAAATGATCACGGGAGCGAAGGTGGGGCGAACTCCTCCAGTTGCCATTGTCATAGTGGGCTCAGAGCTTGGATATGAATGTTGTTTTTTCTGTCCATGTGTCTTATCTCACTTCGTCAGCCTCATGGGACTACTCGGGGTAAGAAAGTAAAACACATTCATTTGATTTATGTCTATTGCCTTCATGTTGTTATTCTATTCTCTTTCAGGTAATGTAAATTTGATTCTTTTTATTTCGTTTCAACATACATGCTCCCAAGAATATTCTTAGTTGTTGTACAATAACACAACATGTCCAAATATTTTTACAATTGTGGCACCACACTGTGCCATAAAACTATTCAATGTTTTTCTTTCTTTCTAATTTTAGGCTGCAATTTGTTTAGTTTGCACAACATGGTCATGCCACAATGCTGACATTAGTACTTTCGTGAAGTTTTTCTTTTGCCGTGAAAGGAAGGAGCTTTGTGGTGCAATATACAGGGGATAAAAAGTTATGTATAAGGTGACGGAATTCAAATGGTCGAAGGACCAACCAACAGAGCTGAAGCAAGGCGTCAAGGCGACGGTACCAAAGCCACAACCTGTGAGAAAGTGAGATATCAAAGGCAATTGTGCTACCTGTGAGCGAGGCCACGACGAAAGATGCCCCTCTTATTGGTTATGATTCAATACTCCTTTATATTTTAGAACCTCATGTTTGGTTGTACCTGGCTATAGGTTACATGTGCCCTAATAAGGAAACATATGGGCCATGGCGAAAGCCCGGGCGACAACAGCTTGGAAGATGCCCCTTTTTTAGTTACAGATTCAGTACTCTATTTTACGACCTCCTGTTTGGTTATGTTTTAGTGTACCTAGCTATAGGTTACATGATGTAATAAAGAAACACATGGTCAAAATCTGGATACAATATGGATGATTCCTTAGCAAAATTCAAAAGATCATACCAAATAGACTATGTTCCAATTGGCTTTGATGTCTTTGTTTAGATGATCTATACTCGGATCCATTACACTGTGTTACCTGTGCCATTAAGATGCTTTCGTAGAAACAGAAACAGAAACATATAAAACGTACGCATAGGAATGCAACGTGCTAGCCCACGCATGCAACAACGGGAGGCAGCCGGCGCAGCGAAGCGCGCATGTCCGTCTAGTATGCTGCAGGAATTTCTTGAGGGTGCTGAGCCAACTGTCTTCATGTACCCAAGGTGCAAAGTCTCTTTTATTACTTTGATTAATATCCTCAACTGAAGTGGAGGGCCTTTTTCAGTTCCGAGATGATTCTACTAACACTATCTTACCTGCCAGTTTACTTCTGCGTGAAACATGGTATGCATTTTTCAGTATTGTCAATGTTCAGTATATAAAATAGAATCTATGTATATATGTTCGTTATGGTTAGTTTTCTACTCTTCTGATGATGCTGATAATTGATAAACAAAGCATGTGGCAGTTGTTCTTGTCTGATGTGTATCATGTACTACTTACCCATTCTACGATTTGTCATTTGTTGTGTGGAGTCAGTCAGGTTGTACATAAGCCACTGAGAAATTCATTGAACTAACATTGGTTGCTCTATTTGGATTTCAGTTCATTAGATCATTTAAAAAAGCAATTTACATTCCTTGAAGAGCATTTGAGAAGGGATCAACAGCTGCGCTGCTTGATAGGCAACATACTTCGTTACCAAGGCACGATATTGTCCATGCTTTTCTAATATGGTATGGTTGGACCTTATTGAATTGCAGAGCTAAATGTTTGATTACCTATCGCCATGTTACCTCCACAACTCTGTTGCGTCATATTTAGAGCGTGCACCTAGGACATGGATGTCTATTTTCCATAATAGAAGTGTTCTCGTGCACCTAGGACATGGATATCTATTTTCCATAATAGAAGTGTTCTGTTTGTATTTAAAAATTGCTAGCTAAGCCTGTCACGTTAGGTCTTCAAGCATCCATCTGACGTAGTACTGATAAATTATAAATATGTAGTATTGTTCCTATTTAAGTTTCTATGATGCAATCTGCTTGTAGGCTTTATAGGGTCCGACTATGTGATTGGCCAACATGATTGATGCTTAGTTTGATTATTTCGTTAATTGTAACCTGCACATTTTACAACCTAGCCAAACTGAACTCACATGGCGTGCCTTTTCACAGGAAGTAGAGAATGAGATACATTAGACATGTTTGCTGATTTGTTCTGATGTTATGGTCCTTCCAGTCTTACTGACTTGAGCCTGTACCTATATTGTATAGGTCACGACAGAGTGAGGATGTCGTTATTGGAATCAGAACTCGAGAATATCTTGATGTTATGAAAAACAACATGCTCGAGGCCTATGTCGAGCTTCTTATATTACATGAAGTGCTATATCTGTGCTTGTTCTTATGCAATTTGTTTATCCAATGATGTAGCTAATTAATTTGATTTGCTTTTCATTGGTCATCGGCCTCACTTGTCTAGTACTAGTTATTCTAGTTCAATTGTCAGTCGTAGTTTTTACGAAGGATATACGATATAAATGTACAAACAGATATTGAAGAGTGAACAATTTTTTAGCTTATGTGGAATGTATGCAATTTTGGATGCATCGTATATAAATGAATTCTGTTACATTATTGAAGATTGAATAGTTTTTGAGTTTATATTGAATGTATGCAATTTTCTGGAGGCATTGTATATAAAAATAAATTCTGGTTATATAATTGTTTTAATTCGTAAGAACTTAGTAGTGACAGAAAATACAATGTGCTTGTCATTGGTACGAATATTGTAGTGATGGGCAAGACGATTACGCCTGTCATTGATAACATTACCAGTGACCTTTTACCAGTGAATGCCCGTCACTAGTAACCTTTTACCAGTGACTGCATATTAGTGATGGGCAAGCTGGTAAGGCAAAAGGGCCCGTCATTGGTAAGCATTTCTTAGTGGGGTTTGTAGGAACTAAGTGTTTGAATTATCTGCTTTTATTACTAGATGTTTATACCTGTTGTTTCTGTAGTTTCGACATAATTTGATGTTGTTTAGTAGGCAATCATATTATTTATAACTGAGCACTTAAATTTTTTGTTGTTCCGTCTACAGAATTTGGGGCACTTGTCAAACTGCCCCAATAGGTATATACCAATTGGGGCACTTCTCTAAACTGCCCCAATAGATATATACCAATTGGGGCATTTCTCCAAACTGCCCAATAGGTATATACCAATTGGGGCATTTCTCCAAACTGCCCTAATAGGTATATACCAATTGGGGCACTTCTCCAAACTACCCCAATAGGTACATATCAATTGGGGCACTTCTCCAAACTGCCCCAATAGTATATACCAATTGGGGCACTTTTCCAAACTGCCCCAATATGTATATACCAATTGGGGCACTTCTCTAAACTGCCCCAATAGGTAAAGCATTAGAGGCATTTTAGCCAAAGTGCCTCTAAAGGGGGGTATTTAGGGGCATTTTGAAAAGTGCCCCGGGGCAAAGTGCCCCTAAAACCCTACCGTGTAGTAGTGTCCACGACCTCCCAAAGGTCGCTAGATCTGGCAGGAGGGAAGAACAGCCCACCTCCAAGCCACGGGTTCCTAACAAACCCCAGCTTCGAGAACTCAGCCTAGAGGGGGCCCGCATCTCTACGAAGTACAGAAAACGATTTAAATCAGAAACAGTGATATGTAAAACAACCGGCGGACAGAACAGCGAAACATTAGACCACTACGGGAACAACCTGCTACGCCGACGGCCCCGCACCGTCGGCACAGTGCATTGCACCATCAGCACAGGCTCTGCCGATGGTGACCGTCGGCGTAGCCTCGTCGGCACAGCTGGCGTCGGGGGCTGCGCAGGCACCGTTGGCGTAGCAGGTCACCGTCGGCACAGGCGTACGCCGATGGCTGGACCGTGGCCGTCGGCCACCCCACCGTCGGCACAGCCAACTCGCCGTCACGCCGGCTGCCGTCAACGTGCCCAGCTGTGCAGTCGGCACAGTTTCACCTTTTTTTCCCAGAATCGGCGGCAAACCGTGCCCATTTGAACTGGGAAAAACGCGCGAAGCGGGCCGGCTGTGCCGACGGTGTCACCGTCGGCACAGATCCTGCCATTTGGCACAGTTAAGGGTCTGTGTGGCTCGGCACCTTCTACACGAAGGAGGCTGCTGCCCGCGCATACGACATTGCGGCTTGGAGGTTTGGCCGATCGCGCCACGAAATGAACTTCCCGGAGGTCAGGTCTCCGACGGAAGCTCAGAGTCTCTCTACTGAGCCGCTACTTCGCTCACAGGGTGAAGCGCGGCGGTACAGGTCTGGCCAACGGTGGATTGATACCACCGAGGCGGACGAGCAGTTCATGGCACAGTGGCGCAGAGACCATCCCGGAGACGTCGAGGCCACGCGCACATTCTGGAAGGATAAGCAGACGTACATGAGAGAGAGGAGGGCGGGAAAGCGGCAGAGGAGGGCCGAATATGAAGCAGAGTACGCCGAAGGAGAGGCGTCGACATGGGGGGAGGATGATGAACGGTGGTTGTGGAACCTCTCAAGTACCGCTTCAGAGGACACCCCAGCGAGGACGAAGATTTCGACAACGGATTAATATGTGTGTGTGTCGAGTCCGTGTGTCTAGCGGGTCATGTGTCGACCCAGTGTTAAGTGCTTTGTTCGTGTGTAGTTCTTTAAATGTTTTGGTTCGTGTGTGGGTGTAGTTCTTTAAGTGTTTTGTTCCTGTGTGGGTGTAGTTCTTTAAGTGTTTCGGTTCGTGTGTGGGTCTAGTTCTTTAAGCGCTTTGGTATGTGTGTGGGTCTAGTTATTTAAGTGATTTGTATCGTGTCTAGGTCTTAAGTTCTTAAGTGTATCACTTTTGTGCATGCCATGTGGACACACATAAGTTTTGGGGCCATTCACCCCCTCCGAGGCTCGATTTCTGACGAAACCCTAGTTCTGTTGACCGCGCGGTCTATCCCTTTGACTGCATCCCATCGGGGGTCTCTCGGTAGGCATATGCCTCCATTTGAGCTTGGTTAGGTCATAGGTACATGTGGTAACAAGGATCATCACATATGATCCCAAGGTTCTCTCCGGTTCACCTCCGAGGGAGTTCCCCCCTATACATGCAGAATCTGCCTAAGTGTAAACCCCCTGTCCGAGAAGCCGGACACACCTGGGGGGTAGCCTTGGATATAAAACCATCTCAAATCACTCTCCGATCCTCGATTTCTGGGAAAACCCTAGACCGGGGTTCCGGCGGGGATCTATACCGCCCTTATACATATATAGGTTTCCCACAAAGGGGTTCGCCAAAATAGCAGTGAGAAAGAAATAAACAAATAAAAATGATTGGGATTAACAATTATATGGGTAATAAAAATGTAAAAATAAGAAGGTGGGGCATCATTTGCTGTGCCGACAGCCGTGGTTGTGCCGTGGGTAGCCGTCGGCACAACAGGATAGAGGACCCATCAGTCAGTTGTTGTGCCGACGGGTGTGGTTGCGCCATGGGCCACCATCGGCACATTATAGACGGCAGCGTGACAGCCCCAACGGCTAGGCCCGCATGTCAGTGCGTGTGCCGACGGTGACCTTCGGGCGCCACCATCCTGTGCTGACGGCCAGATTTTCGCCGAGGGTGACCGTCGGTGTGTCACCGGCCAACTCCGTCGCCGGTCGACGAGGGCCTCTGTGCCGACGGCCCCGACATTTGGCCGTTGGCACACGCCGTCTCTCCCGTAGTGGACGGAAGCTAGCAGTGCATATTCAGATGGACGCGGATTTTCTAACGTCACCATTTCCTACCGGTCTCGATCTGACCGGTAGTAGCTTCGTGATTCGTGCAAATATTTTTTCAGTTTCGTGTTTATTTTGCTTCGATATGGTATATTATTTATTAGATACTAGGAAAAATGCCCGTGCGTTGCACCGGGAAAAACGAAAACTTCAACGCTCCAACACGTCCCATAATCAACGGCGGTGGTCACGTTTTCTCATATTCATGATGATCACGATGAGCCATAACAAGTTGAACTTGAGAGCCCCTCGCTGAATCGACGTGTAATATCACATACTTGTAACGATGGTGGGCGTCACCTCTATGTAGTTTAAACTTGGTGGATGCTAGGAAGCATAAAAATGGGAGGGAATCCTCTTCACCAATTAATATATGTAGAAAATGCAATTGATTCAATTTTCTGATCAAGAATGATTAAGAAAAAAAAAATGAATACATATCATTGTCCACATCTATGTGAATATGTTGTTAAGAATATCTACTACTCCCTCCGATTCATATTAATTGACTTCAATATGGATGTATCTAGACACATTTTAGTTCTAGATACATCTATATTAGAGTCAATTAATATGAACCGGAGGCATTATGATTATTCCTAGGTAGATATGGGGCTAATCAAATCAATCAAACACGAATTTACTTTCCTGCAGGGCTGTAGGCAATGGTAGTGGCTGCTGCAGATGCTTCTCTCGCTGGCTCCTAGTTTGTGAATCATCATGTCATGCTACAAGCATCGTCAGTCCTAGTTTTTGAATCATCCTCAAGATGCAAGTAAAAGGACAACTCATTTGTATGAGCTGTACAAATATTGTGCCTAATTCCATCTGAACTGAACTGGAACCTCCAAAACTGATGCTCCTCTAGTACGTGAGCCACTCTGGACGAATGGCTTCCATAGAGCACTTTGAGCTATATTCTCTCTTTCTCTCCCTAGCGTTGCACAAGCACATCAAGCCAATCAGCGACCCACTACCGAGCTTTGATCGGTCAAAATCAATCCTAAAATCTATCCCAAAATCATTCCCAAAGCAGAGCCTGGACACGAGAAGTCCACGCGCGTGCTTCTCTTTGCTCTGAAATCACAATCGCGGGCACGCTGGAAGCTCCAGTGGCCGGACATCAAGACAGTGTAGCATCCCCGTGTTGCCTCCTTCCCCTGCGGTGCCACCTCGCCGTGCCGCTCAGGCTCCTACAATTTCTGGTGGTCTCCCCTGCATCCCGACCCGCCGCCTGCTAGGAAGAGGGCCTCAGCCGTGCTCCCCACGGGCGGCAGAAGCACTTCCCGTACAACATCTTCAGGCTTCCGGCCTCCTCATGCGGGATAGCTGCCTCAGGAGGGCGGTCGCGCCTGATCCGGGCGGCAGAAAACTCGCCGACGAGCTCTCCCCCTGCACCCAATTCCCTCCCTCGAGCCTTCGAGGACTCTCTCCTCCTGTACCCGCGCCGTGCTGAGGTCGATATAGGCAGCCAGTTCTCCACGCTCACTGCGCCTGCGCAGCTCCGTGTCCACATCCGCGCTAGCCCGCTGGGTCGGCGACCCGCTAAAGGTGGAGGGGCACAACCGCAGGATGGGCTAGATCTCGGGAGCGGGGAAGATTTCTTCTGTTGCGGGGTGGCGTTGGTGGCCTGGACAACCGATGACGGGAAGGAGAACTACTGGAGTGAGTTATCGGGTGGGGAACTGGGGATTGGAGAACCGGGGCCGGGGGTGTCGTGTGCGAGGGAGATCTCGATTGGGTAGGGACCGTGCAGTTGGGAAGGCGACAGATGAAAATAAAAAGAACCGGTACGGTGGCATTAGTACGTTATATGCGATTTGGTGGGAGGGTAAATCCGTCCAAAAAAGTAGTTGACGAAAATTTTGGCAGAAACAGTACGGACGAAACCACGGAAACGTTAACTCCTTTATTATTAGGTATAGACTAGGAAATATGCCCGTGCGTTGCACCGGGAGAAGAAAACGCATCAAACAACTCCAACGAAATAAGCACCACTCCAGAACCATCAACACCCTTGGACGTGTGTTGTGTAAGAGGGTGTAATTGCAATGAAAAAAGCTAAAGTTATAATTAAAAACCTATTATCAGCAATATTCTTACAATATGCAAAATTAAAAAGCCTATGAAAACAAATAAATGCAAGGAAAATTTGTCCTACTTAAAATCATAAGAATTCCTTATACCAAATCTAGAAGAAAATATTAGCATGACTTATAAAATCATAATATTATGAAGTAAATATCCAATGCATATCATAAAAACATAAGGATTCCTTGTACTGTAGCTCCGCCGAGTTTCATCGTCCACCACTGCTTCAGGCGGCCTTCCGACGATGATTTATTTTCAAGCCACCATTCGTGGGGGCGCGCAGTGACACACAGGGTACCTAGAGTACGCTAATAGCAAGTTATAGCATATATGGGAAGCCCACGCTAAAATAATTAGTGTAAAAAGCCTCGCTAATAGCATGCTATAGCACCTTATAGCATGCTAACAACGTATTTTAAGGCCAACGCTATTTTATCATAGCATACTATTTTATTTCCTTGACCAAAACATGTTTTGGCCAAGAGTTATAAATAATATAACTTGGCTTGTAGGGACGATTCACATTTTAAAAACTCGTGAAAAACTCGGCAGACACGCACTTCCTTTTCTTGCCAATTAAAAAGGTCGCTTCAAATGAATAAATCACACAGCAGCGTAAGGAGTGGCTTTTGTACCGTGATGCGTTGGCAGTTCTCCCTTCTGTTGTAGACACTCAAGCTGTAAATCATACCATGTAATTTATCAAGTTAGTTATAGTGGAGTACTTTCTAACTCACATATATACACTGCTAGAGACGACAGAACAATGAAACAAATAAGCTAGACATCCGGATAGCCAGGTTGATGGACTATGAGATTGGTGTCGGAGTTCGCATCTAGCCGCATCTCCAACGTCTAACCAAGGTGACAAGTGAGATTATCATGACAGAAAATCATCCTGCAGGGACCAACGTGACAAGTGAGATTATCAGATGAGAAAATCATCCACGAGAAGCTCCTGAAGGCACTCGGCGTCTTGCACATCGCACGGTTTAGCGGCACTGATTTCAGGGCTCCTGCTTCACCATCGTCAACAGAGATTTGTGGGCCAAGACAGAGTCTACCAGCTACGGACTCCGCGTGCCCTGCCTGACTATGGCCACCATAGTCTATTGATGATGTTGGCGGCTAACTGCTGAGCAGATGCCTTGCCCTCGCAGCTAGACGTGCTGGACGGTGTCCACGCCGGTGGTACAAAGAGTCAATGCCTGGGTTAGTACGAATCCACGCCAGCGCAGTGGTTCGAGGGTGGGGCTTCGTCGGGGGAGTCTGAAAGGTTGGAGGGGCGATCGTCTCTCTACAGGTTGCGTGCGGAGTTACCGGTGGCGGCCGGAGTCTCCGGGCTGCACGAAGATGTCCACAATCAAGCCGCTGATATCGACGTACTGTGCCCACGGCCGGCCATGAGATTATGGTCAATGTCACGTATAGTTTTTTTCTCCCGTGGCTGGAATTTGCTCTCGGTTATCGTGTTGGAGACGAAACAATCACCGCGTCGGGCCTATTGTCCTCCAGATCGGGATGCTCCTGATCGGCGAGGAGGCGTGGTTGCCTGGGTTTGCTCGGATGGGTGGTCTACGCCTGGACGGTTCATCCTAGCGAAAAAAATCCTAGACGTGGGTGCCCAGGACAAGCGCTTCCTATTCCGACACAGACTGGAGCGTATTCGTAACAAATTCTCACGCGGGCAGCAAACGAAAATTAACGATTGAAAACAAGCGTGACGGAAGAAACCAAAAACGCGTGAGGGACGACGGAAACCGAACGGACCAAACCACGGAAACCTTATTTTCTTTGTTATTAGGTATAGACTAGGAAAATTTGCCCGTGCGTTGCACCGGGAGCGAAACACAATGTAGCGTCACATCTTAAAATAAAAAATGTGACACAGAAAAAATATAACTATAATGTGTTGTCAGTATCCCACCAATACTAAATTTTATAGTATAAAATGTGCCACAGATATGGGCACGGCTGGCATTATCCTTTAGACTCTGATCTTCCTAGTGGAATGATTTTCTGAAAGAAACATCCTAATTGCTATCCGTCTTGACAAAAAGACCATCGCTCCTGCTTAAAAACGGGCAAAAGTAAGGTACCTGAATATTAAACTTTGATGCTTCGACATGGTTCTTCCCTAAAATTGTTGTGTGCCTTGCTGCAGCTTTAGCGACGGGAAACAAGAGCACATAGGAAATTTGAGAATGAGACAAAGGCAAGGCTGACTCGGTTCCAGTTCTTCTCATGCCATCACAACTATATTCGATTTACCGGTGCGTGCTCGTCTCTTTTGGATAGCAATTACATCTGTACTTGCTGAGCGGTTAAGAGAAGAATATTCCACTTCTTAGTGCTGATTTATATTACCTGGACAGGTTTCTCTTCATAGAAACTTGCTTGCTGAAATCCAGTAGTCAAGAGCTAAGCGAAGGATCAAATGCATTGAATTGGACAACTCAGACCTACCAGGTGTCAGCAGGCTGGCTAGCAGCCCCAGGGAAGCAGCACGCACGGCCGGTCTTTTTCTTTTCCGTGGGAACCTTCACTCCTGCCTGCTGCTTTGGGTAATGGCCATAGTCTTTGCCACTACTCAAGCATCCGAACTTGTTTCCGGTTATTCACACATCTGATTTTGTTGCTCCTCCTCAAAGCTAACAAATCTAAGCTTAGGCGCACCACATCCTGCAACCATCACGGCTTCTCCTCTGTCAGACTGTCACCACCAGGCAAACAGGGAAGCGGTGCCTCAGATGCATCTGCTTTCTCACGCTGTGCAGCACAGGTGGAGAATTTTGCACAGCATCCTCGTTGTTTTCCTCCTCTATCTCCAGTAGACCTCGTCGCACCCCCTTCCACAGCTATTCAACCTCTTCCTCCGTTCTTTGTACGACCAATGCCGGTGAAGGCTCCTCTTTGCGCGCGTCGCCACCGGCAAGGCCAACCAGCTCTTGGGCGTCCGCTTCCTCCCGCCGACGGTGTCGCGGCCATAACACCGAACGGATCAAGCGGTGCTGAAAGGCCACAGCCTGGCGAGCTCCTTGGCAGCCGAGTCCAGTGCTCGCACAACCACGGAAATCGACCGCAACGCCTAGCAGCGTAGAGGGCAGGGTCTCGGTAGCGGCGAGGAGGACGGCGTCGAGAGGTGCGGGGATTGGGTTCAATTTAAAGGAGAGAGCTCGCGTGATGATTTGGAATTTGGAATCGTCACGTTTCTTTTCCGTCCCTGGTTCCGGTGCTAGGTCCAACTCGAAGCCACTTCGTGCAATATACAATCTCTCTGGCGTGCGATATGGAAACCACGGACGAAACCAAGATTGGACGACGGAACCACAACGGACCAAACCACGGAAACGCTTCTTCCTTTATTATTAGGTATAGATGAGTGAAATTGTAGTCAAATCTTGTTATTTCGAGATGATATACACACTAAATATGGGAAAAGGCACTAAAACAAATCGCGAGGATAGACGTCCGGTAGGAACCGGTGCCGTTAGAAATGACTCTCATATTCAGATCCCTCCTTTATCGTAGGTGGCACACTGGCACCGATCAAAGCAGCATTAGAACGGCGATGCACCGATCAAGAAGACACAACAAACCGTCGTCCCTCGATTCGATCGATATATCGCAGTCCTTGCTGTCGCTACACCTAGGTGGCTACTACTGTACATATATACGTACACTTGTGGGCTACTCCTCGAGCGATGGAAAAAAAAAATCGACCCCAGAACCACCATATATTAGAGCACGGCCACAGCTGGGAAATCGTCGTATTCGTCGACATCGGCAGTACCACCGGCGTCTCGCAGCGCCCGCGCGATGGCATTCACCGTCGCCGGGCTCGTCCTGCAGCAACCTCCCACGACCGACGCGCCCGCCTGCCTCCACTTCCCGACGCACGACACGAAGTCCGTCGCCGACGCGCCGCCGCCACCGGCCGAGTCCTGCGACGCGAGATCGAAATGTATAGGTGTGTCACGATGATGCAAGAACACGTACGTAAAGAAATCGAGCGTGCAGCGCATGCACTCACCACCCACTCTTTGGTCTCGGCCACGTACGTCTCCCCCGTGTTTGGGTACACCACCACCGGTTTGCTCGTCACCTGCAGCAACGTAGATACGAGTTGCTCCCAGTAAGTGTCCAAAGTCCGTAAGCTAGTGAGACGTGAGTCGACGTAGCAGCGATGTGTGTGCATACCTTTCTGATGGCGAGGATCAGGCCGTGGATCAGCCTGGGAGCGGTGCAGTTTACCCCGACGGCGGCGACCCTGCTGCAGGAGTCGGCGACGGCGGCGCAGTGGGTGATGGGGTCCCCGCTCGCCGCGCTGGCTCCGTCCTTGGAGGTGAAGGAGAACCAGGCGGGGATCCGGATGTCGTTCTCCTCCAGGAGCTCGCAGTAGGCCTGCGCCTCCAGCTTGTTCGGGATGGTCTCGAAGGCGATGAGGTCTGGCCCTGCGTCCGCCAGCACCTGGAGCCGCCTCCTGTGGAACTTCTTAAGCGCTTCCTTGGTGACCGATTTGCCGTAGTCCCCGCTACATATACACACACGTTGATTAAGTAGGCTAGTAGAGCAAACGCTGCAGTCTGCAGATGATGAACCCGAATCAGTTACGCACGTGTACTCGGAGCCATCTGCGAGGTACGCCCCGTAGCTCCCGACGGAGGCCGCCACCAGCACGGGCCGGCGCTCTGTGGAGCCGTCTTTGTTCTCGCGCGCGGCGTAGGGGCCTTTGGACCGGCCTTCGAGGAAGATGGCACGCGCCTCCTGCGCGATCTGGACGCTCCGCCGCAGCAGCTCCTCGCTCTGCTCCCTCGACAGGCCGCGAGACTGGAACCCCTGCAGCGTCGCCTGCCATGCCACGCACGTACACCGGACGGGCACAGGGTTGCTGGTCAGTCACCGTGCTAGGGTTGCTTTGACAAGAAAAGAAGGGCGCCGTGCGCAGCATGTCACCTGGTAGGACGCCGTGGTTATGACGTTCGCGCCGGCCTCGAGGTAGTCCAAATGGACCTTGCGGATGAGGTGAGGGGCGGAGACGAGGCACCTGGCGCTCCACAGCTCGTCCTGCAGGTCCGCGCCGTGCGCCTCCAGCTCCGTGCCCATGGCGCCGTCCACCACCAGGCACCCACCCGCTTCCCGCACCCACCGCCGCAGCGTGTCCGCGGCGTCGTGCACGAATGCGTCACCACGCCCCATTCCCGGCCAGCCGGTCGATATCGTTCAGCACCTAGCACACTACACACACGCCGCCGACGCCGATCACGTATATAGGACAGTCTTTCTTCCTCACGGTGAAGATCAGAGGAGAAGGCAGAATGCCAAGAATGGAACTAAGACTGACTTGAGGAGTAGTGCGCCGAGATCGTGATCCCGGAGCAGCTTTTAAGACTGGGGCCGGCCGGTGTTGCTGCCTGCGAGAAATCCTAGCAAGAGGTCTCGGACGGCGGCACGTACGCTTCGCTGGGGCGGCGGCCGGGAAAGCTCGATCCGAGGATAGAGAGGGGGCGTACGTGGCCGCCGCTCCAAGCTGACACGCCTGTTGGCGGGGAGATACGTGTCGCTGCCTGTTACAGTTTCACATCTTTCGCGTCCATGCGCGCACCGCGCGCCTGGCTGGTGGTACTCCAACAGACCAACACCTCCCGAGTCCCAACGTGGCCGTAGATATACGTGGCATACGTGCGTACCGTGGCGTGACACGAAGAGGACGACGAAACGCAGCAGAGCTCGAGACTCGAGACTCGGGATGTCTAGAGGTTTTTCTTAATGAAAATCAGCCCTGCCTCTCAAAACTACATTACAAACTACCCCTTTACAGATACAACGCTGGTAGCAAGTGTTCTCGTTTTAAAAGATTTCAGGTTTCCAAAAATTCTGTAAATGCATATTGTCTAGTAGTATGTACCTCCATATCTGCATCAAAATGTCCCTTCACATGTGATCTGCATATAAAAACAGATGTTTGAAGAAATAATGAGCTCTTTTTTGCCTTTTCAAATGACCATTTTACTATCTAGCAGAACTCTGAATAAATATATTCACACAATTTTGGAATTTTTTACACCTAAAATACTATTTTTTTTAAATACTACTCACCCTGGAGGACGAGAGCCAGGAGTTGGAAAACCGAGTCAGCATCAAAGCTAAAACAGATTGATTTTCGTATTTTAGCCCAAAATCGATATCTAGCCCTAAGAGCATCTCTAACAGAGCCCGTAAATCCCGCCGGAACTGAACTTTTCCGGCGGATTTACGGGTTCGGGTCGAGAGTGGTGCAGAACAGAGACTGAACTCACTGTCCGGTCCGAAAAACTTTTTCAGGGCCCAAAAAATTTCACACTCGACCCCTACTAATACAGACCGAAGGAGGTTTATACAGGTCCAAAACTGAACGGATTTCTCCAGCGCCACCGTCCGTACAACCGCCTCCAGCCGCCGATTTCTGGCTGATTTGCTAAAATTATGCATCGCCGGTCAAACATCTTGTCATCCCGCTCCAATTCCAATCATGTCTATGTCAATTTCTGGCGAATTTTGCTACCTAAGTGCTGTCCGAGGAGATCGACGGAACGATGAAATTCGCAGGCGTGCAGGTCGCGCGAGGCCAGGCTACCGATCGATTCACTGCAACGACGCGCTGCAACGGCGGCTGGAGGCAGCTAGCAGGTGCGCCTGGCTCTACGCATGGACGAGCTAGCACATGCGCGTGCCTGTGCGTGTGTACGAGCTTCTTATTAGCAGATGTTTATGTGATTTGCTGATTGCGCGTGGGCACGGGCCAGCTGCTTGTGCTTTGCCGCTTATGCCTGTACTAGCTGCTGATGCTTTGCTACTTCGGCGCCGGCCGCACGGTAGCAGGGGGGCAGATAGTTCTCGTGAAGAAGATGACTACTTTTGGAATATTTCGTTTTTCAGTTTTAGTTTACAGGGTCTATTCTGCGCCAGCCGTTTTACAACCCATAAACACGTTTTCGGAAGACTGAACTTGCGTTTTTCGGTTTACACTTTTACGGGCTCTATTAGAGATGCTCTAACTTGAGTAAATTGTGGTTCCACATACGATTGTTTTGGTTAGTTACCCATACTTGCTAGAAAAAAGGACAATTTGCCATTTTTCTCCGATTGCCAAACCTACTCCTCGCGTGGAAAGCTCACAATAACTAAGCGGGAAACTTTCCGCCGAGTCACCACCCATATCGTTGTTGTGTTTGGCCACTTCCGCCACCACTGCGAGGAAAAGACCTAGCAGTGGTGCGCTAAGTGGTGTGCCACTGCTAGTTGCATGGTGTGCCACTACTATCTTGTGTGAGGTGCGCCACTGCTAGTTGTCGGGTGCACCAGTAGTATCTTGTGTCAGGTGCGCCACTAGTAGAAATTTATGTCGCCATTGCTCAATTTTTGATACTAGATCTGGATCTCGTTTAGTTCGTCTTATCAACAATTTTCGCTACGCTTCCTAGCGGTTGCTCCACATGGCGAGGGCAGGGGTCGAGGAAGGGCGGCGTCGGACGAAGAAAGAAGGGCGTCGTATCGGGCTCAGGCCTGGCGTCAGGGGTCGGGGAGGAGGGCATGAAGGAAGAGGAGGCATGGGGAAGGAAGGATGAAGAGAAGGCACATATGAAAGGTAGGAGGAGGAGGCACGAGGGAAGGGAGAAGGAGGGTGCATGGAGGATGGGGAGGCATGGATGAAAGGGAGGGGGAGGAAGAGGCATGAAGGAATGGGAGGAGGCAAGAAGAAAGAGAAAGAGGAGGTAGGGAGGAATGGGAGGAGGCGAGGGTGAATAAGGTGGAGCTAGTGGGGTAGGTGGCTGCTCCCAAAATTTTGAAAACTTAGCAGACGTGTGTTGCATCACTGTTTTTTTTTTTTTAAAAAAAATCAAAACTAAAAACACAATCTAGGAGGGGAGATTTTACGAACCACATAGCAATTGGGGCAGCATGCTATCATTGGTGTACCAAGACCTGGTGCACTGCTGATATATGGTCCCTAAAATTTCTAACCCCGTCACTACTATGGGGTCCCTAAAATCCCCCCCCCCCCCCCCCGACATAGCATTGACGCATCCCTAGCGTAATGCACCAATGGTAATGGACTAGAAGTGGTGTATGAGTAGTAGCACTGTGCGCCACTCCTAGCAATATTGGGGAAGGCTGTTTTCCTAGTAGTGCACCATGGAGAGGTACCATGACCTCCCCCGAAACTCCCTCCTTCTATGTCGTCGTCCCTCCATCCCGCCTTGGTTGGACCGAAAACAACCAAGAAGATGCCTCACTGTGACCTCATAGAGACGGCGGCGTTTATCCAATAAGGACATGGCAGTTGCCATGATCCCTTCGCCAACGCCCGTTCTCGCGCCTTCTGAAAGGACACAGATGTCGCCTAGAGGGGGGGGGTGAATAGGCGATTTAAAACTTTTACGAGATGGGCTTAACAAATGCGGAATAAAACTAGCGTTTACTTTGTCAAGCCCAAAGCCTATATACTATTGTTCACCTATGTGCACCAACAACTTATTATAAGCAATGGTTCACCTATGTGCACCAACAACTTATGCTAAGCAATACAAGCAAGTATGTGATAGCAAGATATATATAACTTCAAGCACGATGGCTATCACAAGGTAAAGTGCATAAGTAAAGAGCTCGGGTATAGAGATAACCGAGGCACGCGGGAGACGATGATTTATCCCGGAGTTCACACTCTTGCGAGTGCTAATCTCCGGTGGAGAGGTGCGGTTGCTTAGTGCTCCCGAACGCCACAAGAGGCTCACCTTGAGGTGTGGTTGCTCGATGCACACCAACGCCACAAAGGCCTCACCCCAAGATGCGGTACTCACACCACACACCGAACGCCACGAAGGCGCCTCACCTAAATCTCCGGTGACCCTCGCCACAAAGGCCTAGGTCACGGTTCCACTAAGGGATTTCCTTTGAGGCGGAAACCGGGTCTTACACAAAGATTGGGGCACACATCCACAACTTAATTGGAGGCTCCCAACAAATCGCCACAAAGGCGTAGAATCCGTCTAGGGTTCCAAGAACACAAGAGTAACAACCTTCTTGCTTTCACCACCACGAATCACCGTGGAGAACTCAAACCGATGCACCAAATGCAATGGCAAGAACACCACAAAGATGCTCAAGTCCTTCTCTCTCAAATTCCAACAAAGCTACAAAAGCTATTGGGGGAATAGGAGAGGAAGAACAAAGAGGAGAACACAAAATTCTCCAAGATCTAGATCCCAAAGATTCACTCACAAAGAGATGATTTGGTTTGGTCAAAGTGTGGATCTAGATCTCCTCTCTCTTTTCCCTCAAAATGGGGCAAGAATCATGGAGGGATAGAGAGAAAGGAAGAAGCAACAGCCCAAGGAGGAAGAAGGGGGTATTTATACCCCCCAAGAAAATCGAGCCGTTGGGCAAAACCAGGGCCGGATAATCCGGCCTAAGTAAGGGCCGGATAATCCGGCCTCTGGGACAAAACCTGGTCAAAATCCGGGCAAATGTCCGGCCCCTATACTGAGCAACAATTCCTGAGGTCCTTAGCCGATTTCGAGGGGGCCGGATATTTCCGAAATATCCGGCCCGGATAATCCGGCCCGGATATTTCCGAAATATCCGGCCTAAGCAAACTGCAGAAACACCAAAACTAAAACGGGCATAACTTTTGCATCCGGACTCCGATTTCGATGATCTTGGGCTCGTTGAAATCACAACAACGAGCTCTACAACAATATGCATAGAAACATCATAGTCCAGCAAAGGAGGATAGAAACAAATGATGAAAGGTTTGACCTATCTCAAAAAGACATACCGGTAAAACCTCCAATCTTGAAAATGCAACAAGTTGCCCATGAAAAAACCATTCTCAATGAACTAGAGCTTGTCATGAGAATAAGAACAAGCTCTAAAACATCACATGGATAAGATCCAAATAAAACCAAGTAAGATGATGAACCAAACTCGAAAACGCAACAAGTGATCTATGCGAAATCCGTTTTCGATGAACTAGAGCTTGTCATGAGAATAAGCACAAGCTCTAAAACATCACATGGATAAGGTCCAAATAACAACCAAGAAAGATGATGTAAGGATGAAAAGGTTTGAGCTCTCTCCGAACGATACGATCGAGTTACTCACTCGAGAGCCCTCTTGATAGTACGGCAACTAAACTATAAACCGGTCTCCAACTACACTATGAGACCGGTGAGAAAGAAACCCTATCAAGAGCAAACCTTATACTTGCGCATTCCACTTGAGCTCGATGACGACGATCTTGACCTCAACAAGATGGAACGCCTTTCTTGCTTGTGCTTGCTTGACGAAGTCTTGTGGATTGCTCCGCCATAATCCATCATGGGAGAGCTTCTTCTTCGGCGCATCTTCACATATCCATGATCACCATATGGATGGCAAGACTCAAGCAAAGGATCTCTTCGAGATGGCTCATCTTGAACTTGCACTTCATTTCTCCATGGCAAGCTTCAAGCTTATGAACTCTTCGAGTTGGCTCATCTTGAACTTGCACTTCATTCTTCATTCTTCATCATATTGATGTCTTGAAGTAACTTGAGGGCTCACTTCATCTTTATCTTCAAGACATACTTGACACTTGATATCCTTCATCAATTTCTTCTTATTGCAACCTTGAAGCCAACAAATGGTTCAAGAATTGCCTATGGACAACTCCTACAAATATAACTCAATGCAAACATTAGTCCATACGGATTGTCATTAATTACCAAAACCACACATGGGGGCTCCATGCACTTTCAATCTCCCCCATTTTGGTAATTGATGACAATCTCTTTGAGAGGGTTTATATAAGGAATTTAAGTAACAAATAAGTTGAATATATAGAGCAAACTCCCCCATAATATATGCATGTGTGAATGATCTTGACTTTCATTGCATATATTGGCATTCAAAGCCTAGTGGAGTTTCCTCTAAATATTCAACTATGCAAAGCAACAAGATGCAATGCAATAAAGGCACATGCTTAAGCACAAAGCAAAGACATAACCAAATTCCCTTAAACTCTCCAAACTTCTCCCCCATTGGCACCAATTGCCGAAATGGGTGAAAAATTTAGAAGGCCAATATAGTGAGAGTTCCTCCATAGCGTGTGCATTTCTCATAATTTGAGTGGAATCAAATGCACATATCCAATGACGAATATTCGGAAGGAATCACACTATAGATAGGATCAAAGATTGCAAAAAGATAACAAAGTCAAGAAGCTTCAACAAATGAAGCAAGCAACCAAATGAACCACAAGGAAGATACCAAAAGAAAGATAGATATTATGATAAGATCAAGAAGATTGCTCTAAATAATATGAGGAAGCTCCCCAAGGTTTGTGCACAAAACTAGACAATTTGCATTGGAGTATAAAGTGCACAAACATGGAATCATCACTCCCATAATATCATTCAAAAACAAAAGATACCAAGTGAATCAAACTATAATGATCACCACAAGATAGTGTTCTAAATCAAATGAGGAAGCTCCCCAAGGTACATGCATAAAATAAAATGTTGCATTTGAATACAATATGCATAACATGGAATCCTCACTCCCTCATTACCATTTAAAACACAAACATTTGCAATAGATCATAGATAGAAAATTAAGCTTACCACTTGCAACAAACAAATGGTTGAGCAACAAGTAAGAGGCACCATAATAAAAGGCTCAACCAAGAGGATATGTGAAAGGCATGATAAAGCATATTATAAGACTATTACAAGGATGAGCAAAAAGCATCATCATAGTCTTCAATGAATTATATTGCTTAGCATGACCAATCAACACGCAACAAATAAATAAGATATCGAATGGAGATGTATCATCTCTTATGTGTATAAGTTTCTCTAAGTGAGCAATATCACAAAGATATTTATCCACAAAGAAACATGCACACACAAAATAGATACACAAGAAATATAGCATGATATCCAAGACAAAGTCATGCAATATACCAATAAGAATTTTTGCTTAATAGCATGGCCAAAGGCTCAATTTTATCTTATTGTACATTCATGAACTTCAACCACAAACAACTAAAATACATCACAAATATCAACAAGGAATAGAAGATAGTTGGGATGCATTTGAGAAAGGCAACAAGTATCACAAACGGGGATACTAAAAGAAATAACTCAATTTGCACTTTCATCGATATTGCACATGTGAGAGGCTTGAGGAATTGATATGCAATAAAATTGCTAGATAGGCATAGATGGGATGGGTGAATCATGATCATGATTTTATATACTTCCCAACATATGTGCTCATCTCAAACTACTCACATTCGCAATAAAGAGGTTTCGTTAAGATTTTAGCAAGAAGCACAACATTTGCAAATCAAGAGATTCATGCCAAGATGCAACCACATGGTTGGATGCTAGAAAAATATGCATGAGAAGATACTTGTTACCGAGATAGCATTGGTGAGGATGTAGTAGATATGTGTTCGTTGACCATCCTAGCTTGCCACAAGTTACCATTGAGTCACCACTTCTCCCCAAGAGTGAGACAAGCATCCAATGCATATCCATTGTACCTAACACAAAGGTAAGTACAAAAAGGTCCCCAAACTAATTGGGTTCAACGTAGTTAGACACACTACAACATATAGGACAAACTCCACAATTCTATGTGCATATAGATATGAAATTGAATTTCATGCACATCTTAGCCAAATTAGGATTTGATGGAGTTTACCCTATATATTGGATCAAAGAAAGTGACACATGCCATAAGATATACATATATTAAATATGCATGCACAATACTTTCAAGAACCAAAGGAAGATACAATTTGGACAAAAACACCAAATAAACCAAGAGACAATGGTTGTCCAAATTATATCAAAGAATCAAATCAACACAAGATTGACTTCAAGGACTTATCTCATTATAAGAAGCTAATTAAACCTAAACACAAAGGAATGAGATAACCAACTCCCAAGAGAGCAAGGTTCCAACAAATAAACAAAACCCTCGACACTTTTTATGATGGCACAACGTACCAAAAAGAAAATTTTATGTCTCCCAAAACCAAATTTTTGATAATGATCAAGAGATGTTAAGCATTCTAATAAATACAGAAGAGCTCCCCCAATATTGGTGCATTATCTAGGATTTTTCATATGAATACAAAATGCACAAAACTAGGATCATCACGCTACCTATATCTAGTAAAATGCTAAGAAAGTTTGAATAGAAAAATTAGATCTATAAGATGCAAGGAAGACACATGGGAGTAAAAGCACAACACATTCATGGCAATAAATAAGACAATTTAAACACAAGAGCCAATGTAAATATGATCAATAAATTTCTACCTCATAATAGATTACCAATTGTCCTAGGACACAAGGTATTAGGAAATATTTCCCGGTGGTAGTTTGTAAGTATATGTAAGATCATATCTACACCAAATAAAGCATATGGTAAAAGATAAGAGTTAACCATCATGCAAAGAGAGTTTCTTGATAGCTTCAATTAGTCATACCATCATGCAAAGCAATTAATAGTATTCATACCAATATGCAAAGCAATTAATAGTATTCATACCAACATGCAAAGCAATTGATAGTATTCATACCAACATGCAAAGCAATTAATAGTATGACTTGAAGCATATGGTTTTCCAAAAATGTATTGAGGGACACATTGTGAAAAACCATGCTAAGGACCACTTTCACAAATAAGATCCACAAAGATATTAGCAATGAAGCCATTTAAGCAAATTGGAACTTGTTTGAGAAAACATGTCACATATGAGAGATAATTTACAATATCAATTCTATGTGACACAACCTCAAATGTTCACATTTCCTAGGCTTGTAATATGCACAAAGCTTATTACTCCCCCATAATGTGATAAGGAATTTATTTTCACAAGAGGCAAATAAGATCCAACTAGAGATATTAATGAACATTAAAATTTGAATTTCTCATGAAGATGACAAACCACATAGAGACTAGATAATCTTGCAATATCAATTCTAAGTGATATTCCTCATGTACACACATTGTTAGGATTGTGAAATTCCTAAAGGCATATCACTCTCCCAAAATGTTATAGTCCATTAATCTCTCATAAGAGCCATATAAGATACAACAAGATGCAAAGAGGCTCCAACACAAGCACAAGTACATGGTGTGCAACCTAACATACATAGACTTGATTTCTCAAGAAAAACAAGTAGGATGCACAACATATACAAACACATGTTAGGAACAAAACTAACACATGCAAAGGGGCGAGTAACTTTCAATATAAATGAGTTGAGCACATGTTACCACAAGAAGGAACATTGGGTATATGATAGAAGTAAGATAACCAAAAGACTTGGCTTGAGATAATATAAATGATGAAGATCCCTTAATTCTTCATGATGTAGCCAAGTCTCCAATGCCCTCCAACAAGCACCTATTGATCAAATTTTGGATTGTTGGTCCCCAACTAAGTTGGGTCCTAAGAGGTTAGTCACAATAGGCTTGGCAACCCAAATGGTTCTTTTCTTGACACCACTTTGAGCACCAACATATTTGGCAAACACATTGCCACCCTCATCCTTACGAAGAGAATAAACATCATCAATGGTGATAGAGTTGGATGAGGTACCAATAGTGCACAAGGAGGAGATGTGGCCCTTCTCACGGCATATGTAGCAAGTTCTTTTCTTCTCCTTCTTCTCACTAGATTTCTCCACAATGGGAGCATTGGCTTGTATCTTCTTGAGAAGTGGCATTTCTTCAACTTGAGGTTGAATATGAGTTTGAGCTTGAGGCCGCTTCCCTTTTTGCTTCTTCTTCAAAGGACAAGATCTAACATGATGCCCTTCAATTTTGCACTTGAAGCAAACAATCTTCGCCGGGTCTTTGACTTGTAATTGGCCCTTCTTAATCTTGTTGCTCTTGGACTTGTTCTTGTTGTTGGAGTTGAATCCAAGTCCACTCTTGTCATTGGGGGATTGTTGCACACTCAACATCTTGTCAATTTTGCATCTCCCTTCATGACTCTTTACCAAGTCGTTCTTCAAAGAAGTGACTTGGGCCTTGAGCTCTTTGATTTCCTCTACATGGTTAGTAACAACACAAGTACTAGAGGAAGTAGAACCTTCATTGTTAGAGCAACAAGGCAAGGAAGATAATTCATCACAAGATTTAGCAATACTATGAGTGGATGAATTACAAGGACTAGCACATGGCAATATAGCATTTTGAGTAGTAGTGCTAGTATCCACATGAGGCTCACAAGGTGTTGCCTTAGATATGATAGCCTCATGAGCTAACTTTAGCCTATCATGAGAGGCTAGAAGATCCTCATGGGAGCTAGAAAGCTTTCCATGATTTTCTTCCAATTTCCCATAATTGCAAGTTAGCAAATCAAGTTGAGCCCTTAGCTTAACATTCTCCTTCAAGATAGATGCTTCACAAGAAGTAGAGTTAGTAGCACAAGCATCATCACAAGACATATCAAGAAGAGAGGGTAACATAGCATGCTCTTTTAAATATGAAGCTTGTAGTTGCTCATATGACTTGGTGAGGATAGAGTGTTCGCTCTCCAAGGCCTTGTGGGCCTTGTCTAGATCATCTAGATCCTTAACAAGTTTATCATGACCAACACCAACTTTGAACTTTTCATTTTTAAGCAATTTTAATTTAGCTTTAGCATGGTCTCTTTCTTTAGTGAGTTTAGCAAATATTTCATTTTGAGACACCTCAAGGGTTTGAAGTTGCTCCTCAAGAGAGGCTATGGTCTCTTGTTCTTCTTCAAGATCATTCTTTAATGATGCTACATCATCGGCATACTCTCGTTCAAGAGCACCCTTTTTATCAATGGTGTTCTCATGCATCCAAATAAGTTTTTGGCTCTCAATAGCGGTAGTCAAGATTTCAAAGAAGTGAGAGCTAGCAATTTTATCTTTGTAAAGAACCTTGAATACACTCTCACCTTTATCGCGTAGAGAGACAACCCAATCCTCTTCTTCATATTCATCCTCATTCTTATCACCACGAGACATATTAGGTTCCATGGTAGGAGGTACCGTGGAACCCTTGGCCATAAGGCATATATGAGGACCGTGAGATAAAGATGAGGAGTTACTTGAGGCTCCTTTCAAGATCTTCTCTTGACCAATAGAATCTTTAGTTTCCTCTACATTGTTAGACACACAACAACTAGAGGAAATAGAATCATTTTTATCATGGCCACAAGACAATGCAAGCATATCATCATTAGATTTTTTCAAGCAACTTACACATGATATGCAAGGACTATCAACACAAGCATGTAAATCATTTCTAGTGCTAGATGTGTTTAAGTCCAAAGATGAAGCATTGCAATGAGATAGAGATGAAGAATCATCAATAGTAAGCTCAATATCAATATTGCAATTTTCATCACCACTCACCATATCATTACCTTGTGTCTTACCACACTTTGGTGAAGTGGATGAAGATGAGAACTCATCACGGCCGGAAGTGGAAGCAAAACAATCATCCTCAATGATAGTGGACACATCATATTTATCTTGAAGCTTTGTCCATAATTCATGAGCGCTCCCAAAAGGCATGATTGAAGAAGTAACTACATTGCTCACAACAATGGAAAACACATGAGAAGCAAGAGCATCGAGACAAGAGTTTTTCTCCTCCTCAAGGGATAAATTTTGAGGATCCTTAGGAGAAGAAAAACCTATGTCAAGAAATCGCTCCATGTCCGGGGACATACGCCGCAAAATATTAAGCACATAAATTTTCCATAGATCATAATTTGTGCCATCAAATATAAACAAGTTATTGTGCGCTAATCCCCTAACCGAGCATCTTTACTCTCAAGGCGGTGAAGCCTAAGAATGAGAGACCTTGCTCGATACCAATTGAAAGGACACGGATGTCGCCTAGAGGGGGGTGAATAGGCGATTTAAAACTTTTACGAGATGGGCTTAACAAATGCGGAATAAAACTAGCGTTTACTTTGTCAAGCCCAAAGCCTATATACTATTGTTCACCTATGTGCACCAACAACTTATTATAAGCAATGGTTCACCTATGTGCACCAACAACTTATGCTAAGCAATACAAGCAAGTATGTGATAGCAAGATATATATAACTTCAAGCACGATGGCTATCACAAGGTAAAGTGCATAAGTAAAGAGCTCGGGTATAGAGATAACCGAGGCACGCGGGAGACGATGATTTATCCCGGAGTTCACACTCTTGCGAGTGCTAATCTCCGATGGAGAGGTGCGGTTGCTTAGTGCTCCCGAACGCCACAAGAGGCTCACCTTGAGGTGTGGTTGCTCGATGCACACCAACGCCACAAAGGCCTCACCCCAAGATGCGGTACTCACACCACACACCGAACGCCACGAAGGCGCCTCACCTAAATCTCCGGTGACCCTCGCCACAAAGGCCTAGGTCACGGTTCCACTAAGGGATTTCCTTCGAGGCGGAAACCGGGTCTTACACAAAGATTGGGGCACACATCCACAACTTAATTGGAGGCTCCCAACAAATCGCCACAAAGGCGTAGAATCCGTCTAGGGTTCCAAGAACCCAAGAGTAACAACCTTCTTGCTTTCACCACCACGAATCACCGTGGAGAACTCAAACCGATGCACCAAATGCAATGGCAAGAACACCACAAAGATGCTCAAGTCCTTCTCTCTCAAATTCCAACAAAGCTACAAAAGCTATTGGGGGAATAGGAGAGGAAGAACAAAGAGGAGAACACAAAATTCTCCAAGATCTAGATCCCAAAGATTCACTCACAAAGAGATGATTTGGTTTGGTCAAAGTGTGGATCTAGATCTCCTCTCTCTTTTCCCTCAAAATGGGGCAAGAATCATGGAGGGATAGAGAGAAAGGAAGAAGCAACAGCCCAAGGAGGAAGAAGGGGGTATTTATACCCCCCAAGAAAATCGAGCCGTTGGGCAAAACCAGGGCCGGATAATCCGGCCTAAGTAAGGGCCGGATAATCCGGCCTCTGGGACAAAACCTGGTCAAAATCCGGGCAAATGTCCGGCCCCTATACTGAGCAACAATTCCTGAGGTCCTTAGCCGATTTGAGGGGCCGGATATTTCCGAAATATCCGGCCCGGATAATCCGGCCCGGATATTTCCGAAATATCCGGCCTAAGCAAACTGCAGAAACACCAAAACTAAAACGGGCATAACTTTTGCATCCGGACTCCGATTTCGATGATCTTGGGCTCGTTGAAATCACAACAACGAGCTCTACAACAATATGCATAGAAACATCATAGTCCAGCAAAGGAGGATAGAAACAAATGATGAAAGGTTTGACCTATCTCAAAAAGACATACCGGTAAAACCTCCAATCTTGAAAATGCAACAAGTTGCCCATGAAAAAACCATTCTCAATGAACTAGAGCTTGTCATGAGAATAAGAACAAGCTCTAAAACATCACATGGATAAGATCCAAATAAAACCAAGTAAGATGATGAACCAAACTCGAAAACGCAACAAGTGATCTATGCGAAATCCGTTTTCGATGAACTAGAGCTTGTCATGAGAATAAGCACAAGCTCTAAAACATCACATGGATAAGGTCCAAATAACAACCAAGAAAGATGATGTAAGGATGCAAAGGTTTGAGCTCTCTCCGAACGATACGATCGAGTTACTCACTCGAGAGCCCTCTTGATAGTACGGCAACTAAACTATAAACCGGTCTCCAACTACACTATGAGACCGGTGAGAAAGAAACCCTATCAAGAGCAAACCTTATACTTGCGCATTCCACTTGAGCTCGATGACGACGATCTTGACCTCAACAAGATGGAACGCCTTTCTTGCTTGTGCTTGCTTGACGAAGTCTTGTGGATTGCTCCGCCATAATCCATCATGGGAGAGCTTCTTCTTCGGCGCATCTTCACATATCCATGATCACCATATGGATGGCAAGACTCAAGCAAAGGATCTCTTCGAGATGGCTCATCTTGAACTTGCACTTCATTTCTCCATGGCAAGCTTCAAGCTTATGAACTCTTCGAGTTGGCTCATCTTGAACTTGCACTTCATTCTTCATTCTTCATCATATTGATGTCTTGAAGTAACTTGAGGGCTCACTTCATCTTTATCTTCAAGACATACTTGACACTTGATATCCTTCATCAATTTCTTCTTATTGCAACCTTGAAGCCAACAAATGGTTCAAGAATTGCCTATGGACAACTCCTACAAATATAACTCAATGCAAACATTAGTCCATACGGATTGTCATTAATTACCAAAACCACACATGGGGGCTCCATGCACTTTCACCTTCCCTTCACCATCGTACCCTCTGGGCACCGTCATTACAATGTTCCACCGTTGGAGACCGAGCCGATGTCACCCACCGCCACGGTCGCAAGCGCTCGTTGTGTTCGGAAAAGTGCCTCAAAGGTAAACTCGTCTTTTTTTCCCAAATGTTTGCTTGAATATCATGTTCTTATGCATATAGCGTACCTTATCTATGCAAATGGAATATTTTACATTGTTCTGATGACATATAGTGCACCTTATTTAACAATGTATTGTAGTTATTTATCAAATTAGCCAACATATTGTCGTGTTCAGTTTCCATTGTTCCATGTTCTAAATTTAATTGCAATTGTCATGTTCACTTTGTTGTGTGTAGTTTGGATGATGAGTCTTTTGGTTACACTTGTGGTGCACTAGATATTTTATCACAGATTATGCATCACAATAAATTTCATTACAAGAATTTGCAATACAATACGATGGTGAGGATGTTGGTGTGGGAGATGATGATGATTTTACTGAGCCTACTCCAAGTAAGTCAGTGAGAGGAGCTAACTTCCTCGTCAAGAAAGATGAGGCCTTACGCAATGCATGAAAAGTTTTCGGGTTATAGCTGCAATTACGAGGAATCATTAATTGGGAGCCTATCCATGAGCAATACAAGTTCATCTTCAAAGGCAGCAAACCTGGGACACAAGTTTCTAGGCAACATCGTTTCCAAACTATATCATCGAATTGTTTCAAATGGTTTCAAATGGCCCCAAAAACTTTTCTTTTCTTTTTTACTGTATTTTGAAACAACATATCAATCACATAAATAGAAATTAAATTATTCATACAATCACACAAATTGAAATTAAATTATCCATACAATCACACAAATAGAAATTAAATTATTCATACAATAATTCAAATTAAATCATGCATTGTTAGCGGCTCCTCTCCTCGCCCACAAATGTGTAGCCAGATCCGCCTGAAGTTGAGCATGAACAGCTCCTCACTAAACAGCTGCACCATCATCTCATCGTCGTTGTCCATCGCAGCAATCCGACGAACACCTTGCAGGCGGGGCAGTTGTGCGGCAGTAACGGCATCCTATGTTATGGTCGAAACAACATCCGCCAATCGAGGGGGTAGCAACGGTGTCGATGGACAGCGGTGTGTCTATTGCAAGCATGGGGCACGACGGCAACGGTGGCGATGGCGTTTTAGAGGGGTGGGAGTCGGCTCAAGCATGGGTGGGGGTGGGGAAAGCGGTGCGTCTGGCTGCCAGGTAGAGCCCACGCGCGGTTTCTGACGTGCCGCGAGGTGCCGGCGCGCCCAATCCACGCACTCGGCAAAGGGGCCGGCACGGGGTTGCCGGCGCTTCTATTGGAATCGAAAACGCGCCGCGCTTTTTGGGACGCGTCGGTGTGAGACCATTTTGGCTTCCGGCCCCAAAAAGCTATCGGGGGCGCCCCGATGGAGATGCTCTAATGCTACTAGACATGACTTATTTTGGCAAGAGTAATGCAAAGGGTTATTTTCAGAATTGTTTTTAAGATATGGTTTATTTCGTGCTGAATTTTTAAGAAAAATTTACTTTATCAAAAAGGTTCCACAGAGATGTATCCTATGGGATAGTCAGGATCCGGATGTGCCGTGTGCACTTTGCCACTGCTGATCCGTGCAACATCCCTGATAGGTTATACAAAACTGTTAGTAAGTAGCTCTTCTTTTCTTTTCGGGGGTAAACTGCCTATAGTACTCGGTGAGGCATCCTATTATATATTTGTCGTTTTTTTCACAGTAGCTGATCGCATGTTCCTCTTAATGACATGCAGAAATGCTACAGAAGTCAAGGCGTAGAATCCAGAATTATGGAAGTTTATCACTGCAAGCACAAAGAAGCATCCGGTTACTAGAGTTTATTTGCCAAAAATTACTACAGTCCAAAACACCAAATGCGGTAGCAAATATATTGACCTAGAGAAAAATACTTACCAGAGCAGTGTTTACTGATGTAACTTATGCCCGCAACTTCCACACGTTCAACATTAGAGATCAGCTTTCGCAAGTAATGCACATAGCTGTAGGTTCAGGAGTTCAATGCTTTCTGATAATCAACCTGAGTGCAACCGTAAAGAATTATGAGCTCCACACTGATCCAGCAAAGTTTATTAACAAGAGAAATGCCAGATATAAAAAGAGTAATGAATTCGGTAAATAACACAAACAGTTATAACTCAGCTAAGTTTTCCATTCATTCATTGAGGCATATACAGATGTAACTTAAGCAGCCATTAGTTGTAAATCAATAACAGCACAGGCAAAATGACAAATACTAACTCACTTGAACAGCATTTAGATGAAATGCCCTGTAATGTCCAGTGCCAATTAAAGAACTAAAAGAATAAAATGTTGCAGAAGCAAAGCGAAATAAAAATATTTAAATCAAACCAAATAAATGGTAGGCAAATACCGAAGTTGAAGTCTTCGTCAACTCTCTGATAGCCATTGTAGCATAAGATGATGCTGGTAGAGTAAAAGTTAGTTTTACAGCAAGCTCTGGTAACAGATCTGAGCAGCCAATAGATTTGGTCTCTGCTAGGATGGTTGCTCCAGAGGTTTTCAATGAATCTTCATATGATGTCCCAGTAGATAATAGTTTGTTTGCTTCCGATGGCTTGGCTTTGGATAGCACATCTAAATCGGTTTCCACTAATTGTATTTTGTCATCCGTGTAAGTCATGAGGTCCCTGCAGCCATTAGGAAACGATTTAACTGAAAACCATCAAATATCCTACAAAGGGACAAACAACTGCATTGAACATATAGAAGTCACTGTATAGCAAATAGGTAAAAGTTAAACAAACCCAAACATAAACAAAGCAATTGACTGAACGAAACATTACGATTTTCTTTAAGTTGCACATACCAGTCACAGTCAACAGGTCGTTGCATTACACGGCGGTAACCTCCTTTTATGCTTGTAATTGAGAATTCCCTTAGAGTTGGCAATTGTGTCACCCAGCACAACAGTTAGTATGCAGAGTTGAATGTTAAAATAAAAAGATCAACAATTGCATGAATATGAATAGGGTAACACAGTAGTTGCCCCAAATATGCAATTTTTGTGACCAAATGTAAACCCTAGTTTCCATTGGATGTGTTACAAATGCCCATTTTCTAGAGGCCTGTTGTGACCATAATACCCATACAAAGCTTTAAATTTGCTTCACAAAGTAACATGCATATATAGGAACAAACTAGCTTACTCGACACCGTGGATGCTCTCTGTCAAGCTGATACCATCCTGAGACACAAAAACCAAAATAGACATTAAATACACATCTAATAAGAAAATGCATATATTATCTTTTTTCCAGTCTGACTAAAATAGGTTTGCGCTCCACAAGTATGCCAAGTTTTTTATAACTCACGGAGAAAACAACTTCATAAATCCCAACATAAGAAATTGCTTAAGACTCCACTACTTCTAGCATGTATACAAAGAGTATCCACAAAACCAGATAGATAATATTCCTAAGATTTCAAATTATTAGGTATATTTGTGTTCGACACAAAGATTAAGATGGATCCAAACTAACAAAGGCCGCGATGGAAATATACTGAAAGAAAATTTTCTGGACTGATGACGGTGATCGCTGCAGCCTCTGCGATTGCTCTTTTAGCAAGCGCTGCTGGCTTTCGATCAATGTTCGGCTGGATGTTAGTCAGGACCTTATCAACATGCTTTAGATCATCCTTTGAAAAACCCTTTGTTATGGTCGGTCTGACCTATACACGCAGGAAGCCCACTAATGACTAGTTGTGGGCTTAGCCCAACTAAATTAGGGGCTTAGCCCAAGTAAATTAGGGTTTAGAGGAGGCCGTCCTCCTATATAAACACTTGTACCCCTTCGAGATTAATCAGACAATATTCAGTATCATTACTGTCTCGTCTCCTGAAGGGAGACAGGAGACCCCTGCGCCCCGCCGCACCAACCCTAGCCGCCGCCTCCTTCCTCCGCGACGGCGCCCAGCCGCCGGCGCCGAGCTCTCCAGCCTCTCCGCCCTCACTTCCACCCTTACAACCTCCGCCCTAGACCCGGTAGAACCCTAGCCCCTACCACTTTGGTATCAGATTGCCTAGGTCTCATGGGCTCCAACAGCCCCCCCGTCGACCCCATCGCCGCCACGTCCGCCGCCGCCACCAACACCACCCCCGCCACCTCCGCCGCCATGACATGCACCCACGCGCTGCAGGGGGCCGCCACCGCCGCCAACGGAGACCAGGCCGCCGCCGCCCCCATGGGCCTCGACCTCCTGCCCGCTACTTTGGCGGACCTCGCCGACAGTCTCCGCGCCCCATCCGCTTCGAGCTCGCGGAGATCAAAGCCGGCCAGCACCCGCCGCCCCCACCGGCCGCCGCTCCGGTTCCGTCCGCCACCCCGACACCGCCCGCCTCCGCTGCCAGCAAAGGCCGCCCCGCGTGGTGGCCGCCATCGCCCTCGCCAATTCCCACATGGACCGACGCGTCGCCCGTCTACACTCAGACTGCGGCGCGGACGACGGTTCAGCAGCCCGCCCACCCCTTTGGCGGTCCTGGCGGGTTTGCGGCCCCCGTCGCCGCGAGCACGTCCTTCAACCCGGGCCGCCAGAGGGCGCCCCGAGGTCCCGCCTCGGCATAGCAGCCGCCCCGCTTCACCAAGCCGGGAGTTCGCCACCTACGACGGCGCCACCGACCCCCGAATCGGGCCGAACCGGTGTGAGCGGTTTTCGGGGCAGCGGACGCTCGGCGCCGACCGCACGTGGATCGCCTCCTATCACCTACGGGGCACCGCGCGGACTTGGTACTACGCCCTCGAGCAGACGAGGGCGGGATGCCGCCCGGGAGCGTTTCGCGACCTGTGCCTCCGGCGGTTTGGGCCGACCCTCCGCGGCAGCCGCCGCCGAGCCGGGACACCTCGCCTTCACCACCACGGTCCAGACTTCGCCAACCGCTTTCGGGCGCTCGCGTGCCATGCCCGGGCGTCTCGGCGCGGCGGCGCGCCGATCTCTTCGTCGGCGGCCTCCCCGACTACATCTGCGTCGACGTCGAGATGCGCGAGCGGCGGACTGCAGACGGCCATGTACTACGCACGAGCCTACGAGCAGCGCGCCCTCGCCATGCGGCGGGTCTACGCGCAACGTGGCAGCGCTCGTCCGCGCCCCGACCCGCCCCGACCCGCCCCGACGCCCACCGCCTCGCCGCGCCCGCGCTGGTCAGCCGCGCCCGCAGGCCCTCCTGCGCCGACTCGCCCCTTCAAGCAGCTGACGGCTGCGAAGCAGCTTGAGCGGCGCCGCCAGGGGCTGTGCTTCAACTGCGAAGAGAAGTACGCACCGGGCCACACGTGCGCCCGCCTCTTCTACCTGGAGACCGTCGACGACGTTGAGGCCCTCACCGCCGAGCTCGCGGCCGCCACCGTCACTGAGGCCGGTGTCACGACCTACGCGCCAGTCGACGCGTCCGCCTTCGTCGTCTCTCTTCATGCTATGGCGGGCATCAAGACGGCAAAGACGATGCTGCTTCCGGTGACGATCAATGGGGAGCGTCTCACTGCGCTGGTGCACACGGGCTCCACGCACAACTTCCTGTCCAACACCGCCATGCGCCGCCTCGCTCTCCAGCCGGCGGGATCGGAGAAGTACAGCGTCACCGTCGCCAACGGGGATCGTCTTACGTGCCAGGGCGTGGCGCGACAGGTTCCCGTGCTCGTGGGCGACGAGCCGTTCTCCATCGACTGCGTCGGCATCGACTTGGGCTGCTACGACTTCATCCTCGGCCTCGACTTCCTGAGCACCTTAGGCCCCATCATGTGGGACCTCGACGTGCTGTCCCTCATCTTCTGGCGCGAGGGCGGCCGCCGTGTTCACTGGACGGGCGTGGGCAGCACTGGCACATCCCCGCAGCTCCACCTGATGGCCGCCGCGCTCGACGAGGCGCATCCGCTCCTGGCCGACTTATCGCACAAAGACGGCGACCTCTTCGACGAGCCGCAGGCCTCCTCCTCGCGATCCTGTGACCACCGCATCCACCTGCCGCCAAACACGGCACCCGTAGGCCGTGCGGCCGTACCGGCATACCCCAGTGCGAAGGACGAGCTCGAGCGCCAGGTGGCGGTCATGCTAGCACAGGGCATCATTCGGATCTCGACGTCACCGTTATGCGCCCCCGTGCTCCTTGTGCGCAAGACCGACGGCACGTGGCGTTTCTGCATCGACTTCCGCGCCCTCAACACCGTCACGTCCAAGGACAAGTTCCCCATCCCCGTCGTGGATGAGCTCTTGGACGAGTTGCATGGCGCGCGCTTCTTCACCAAGCTCGACTTGCGCTCGGGCTATCATCAGGTGCGCATGCACCCGGACGACATCGCCAAGACGGCGTTCCGCACTCACCATGGCCACTACGAGTTTTTGGTGATGCCGTTCGGCCTCTCCAACGCACCGGCGACCTTCCAGGCCCTGATGAACGACGTGCTCAGCCCCTACTTACGCCGCTTTGTGCTTGTTTTCTTTGATGATATTTTGATCTACAGCGCATCCTGGGTGGAGCACCTGCAGCACGTGGCCATCATCTTCAACGAGCTTCGAGCGCATCGTCTTCATCTCAAGCGCTCGAAGTGCTCGTTTGGCACGACCTCCGTCGCGTACTTGGGCCACGTCATCTCCGCCGACGGTGTCGCGATGGACGCGGACAAGGTCGCTGCCGTCGCCGCCTGGCCGAACATCCAGTCGCCGCGAGCTCTTCGCGGATTTTTGGGCCTCGCAGGATACTACCGGCGATACATCCAGGACTTCGGCCTCATCGCCGCGCCCCTCACGCGCCTGCTTCGCCGCGACGCCTTCTCCTGGGACGAGGAGGCGGCCACGGCCTTCGCCGCCCTGCAGCGGGCACTCACGACGGTTCCCGTTCTTCAGATGCCGGACTTCGACGAGCCGTTCGTGGTGGACTGCGACGCCTCCGGCATTGGCTTCGGCGCCGTCCTTCACCAGGGCGAGGGTCCACTCGCCTTCTTCGCGCCCTTCGCCGCGCGCCACCACAAGCTCGCCGCATATGAGCGCGAGCTGATCGGGCTGGTCCAGCGGTGCGCCACCGGCGGGCGTATCTTTGGGGCCGGACATTCCGTGTGCGCACGGACCACTACGACATGAAGTTCTTCTTTGGATCGGCGCCTCTCCACCGTGCCGCAACACCGGTGGATCGACAAGCTCTTCGGCCGACTTCACCGTCGAGTACCGCCGGCCGCCTCAACACGATCGCGACGCCTGTCCCGCCGAGACGTTGACGACATCGCGGACGCGCCCACGGTCGGTGCAGCCCTCTGCATCCACTCCGGCCATCTTTCGCCTTCATCGACGAGGTTCGCCGCGCTATCGCCACGGCCGCGGATGCGCAGCAGGCGTGCCGGTGCACGGCCGACGGCGGCTGGCCGCGCCATGGCGCTCGGACGAGGACTACTCCTCCATGGACGCCGCATCTTCGTGCCGGATCATGGAGACATGCGCCACCGGGCGTTGTCCTTGGCGCATTCTGCGCAGTCACGAGGCGTCCGTAAGACCCTGCACCGTCTCCGCGCTGATTTTTACATTCCAGGGGATGGCGCCCTGGTGCGAGACTGGGTGCGGGCGTGTGTCACATGCCAGCGGAACAAGACGGAGACGCTCCGTCCGGCGGGCTTGCTGCAGCCGCTGGACGTGCCGTCCCAGGTGTGGGCGGACATCTCCATGGACTTCATCGAGGGGCTGCCGAAGGTTGGCGGCAAGTCCGTCATCCTCACAGTGGTTGACCGCTTCTCCAAGTACGCGCACTTTATCGCCCTCGGACATCCTATACGGCGGCGTCCGTGGCACGCACCTTCTTCGACGGCATCGTTCGCCTCCACGGGTTTCCGTCCTCCATCGTCAGTGATCGTGATCCTGTGTTCACGGGTCACGTCTGGAGGGACCTCTTTGGGTTGGCGGGCGTGAAGCTCTGCATGAGCACGGCATTTCATCCTCAGACGGACGGCCAGTCCGAGGTCGTCAACAAGATCATCGCCATGTACCTGCGCTGCATCACCGGGGATCGTCCACGAGCTTGGGTGGACTAGCTGGCGTGGGCCGAGTACTGCTACAACACGTCCTACCACTCCGCGCTGCACGCTACTCCCTTTGAGGTGGTCTACGGGAGGCCACCGCCGGCGATGCTTCCCTATGCGTCTGGCACGGCCCGTACTGAGACGGCGGATGACCCGTCGCTGCACCCGCGACGAGATACTAGCCGAGGCGCGCCGGCCGACTTCTTCGTGCTCGAGGCCAGGAGGTACTATGATGCACACCATCGCGAGGCGGAGTTTGCGGTGGGCGACTGGGTCTGGCTACGCCTTCTTCACCGGACGACCCAGTCCTTGGACCCGCGCTCCAGGCGCAAGTTGGGACCTCGTTACGCCGGTCCCTTCCGTGTGCTGGAGCGCATCGGCAAGCTCGCCTACCGCCTTGAGCTGCCTGCGGGCTCGCGCCTCCACGACGTCTTCAACGTCGGGGCCTACCGGGGCGACCCTCCTTCTGCACCACCAGCTCTTTCACCTACTTCGGATGGGCGTCTCGAGCCTGCCCCGGCGAGTGTGGCTCGCGTGTTGAAGGCCCAGCAGCGCCGGGGTGTTTGGCACCTCTTGGTGCATTGGACAGGCCTGCCAGAGGACGAGGCGACTTGGGAGAAGCTTGAAGATCTCCGCCAGCAGTTTCCAGAAGTTCAGCTCGAGGACGAGCTGTTTGAGAAGGCGGGGAGAGATGTTATGGTCGGTTTAACCTATACACGCAGGAAGCCCACTAGTGGCTAGTTGTGGGCTTAGCCCAAGTAAATTAGGGGCTTAGCCCAAGTAAATTAGGGTTTAGAGGAGGCCGTCCTCCTATATAAACACTTGTACCCCTTCGAGATTAATCAGACAATATTCAGTATCATTACTGTCTCGTCTCCTGAAGGGAGACGGGAGACCCCTGCGCCCCGCCGCACCAACCCTAGCCGCCGCCTCCTTCCTCCGCGACGGCGCCCAGCCGCCGGCGCCGAGCTCTCCAGCCTCTCCGCCCTCACTTCCACCCTTACAACCTCCGCCCTAGACCCGGTAGAACCCTAGCCCCTACCACCCTTTGTCTTTGAGGTTTCTCTACTGCTGCCTGGACCATTTGGAAGCAGAGGAATGCCCAAATTTTTGACAATGTAAATCCTAGATTTAGCTCTTGGTCCTTCTCTGTTAAAAGAGAGCCTTTTCTTCTTTCTTACAGAATGGAGGACCTTATGTTTGCCCTTGTTGACTGGCTAGACAGTTTGTAATCTTCAGGCTACGCCCTTTGTACATCCCCTCCCACCTCTCTTGTAATATCTTGCGTTTATACATATAATTTACTGTCAGGGCCTCCCCTACAGATTTCAGTTAAAAAGCAAGAGCTGTGGAATGCATCTGAATTTATTGCCAAAACAGAAAGCTGAATGCTAGCTAATAGCATGATTGGTTGACAACTTCACTCGGCAGGTTTCCGAGCCAAGCAAAGGAGGGTATAAAGGGTGGACGCTAGTAGCTAATAGCATGATTGGTTGACAACTTCACGCTGACAGTAGCAATGCTAGGACCTGAGAGCTGAGCTGTGATGTCAATGTATCGTAATGTCTTAAACATCTAGAGATTATTGTATAAGATCCGAAGAAGGTAAAAGGGTCTTGCCAAAGATGTGATTGATCTCACCGACCCAAAGTTTTGCATGTAGCACCGCCACAGACTCTGCATGTTTCCAAGAAAAGAGAAGGAGCGTATAATGGGAGGACATAAATTAGTAGTTGTTCCGGTAGAAGCATGCGCCTTGTAAAATGGAAAACCAAATCAGAAATTATCACCTACTGTACTAATCTGACATCGGAGGGAGTATAAGGTATACATAGCACATGAGTAGCTATTAAAATATTACGAAAAAAAGGAAACCCCATATTATACATCTACACCCTATAGTTAGTAGTTAGGTAGAAAAAAACAAGAACCTTACAGGCATGGTTATTCAATCAAATCCAGAGAAAAACTAGCATTACCTTGTTAGCTATTTCATGGTAAATCCCAGAAACTTCATTCCCAGGAAACAATGTTTCTGAACTGCACATTGAAAAAGTAAACATAAAACTTCAGCCATTAAATGTATTAATAAAAAACATACAGCAAGTGCTCATCACCCAGGCAAAGGAAGGACAACATCCTCAAGCGTGTACACCGCCTTCAATAAATCTTCAGAATCAGCTATCTACAACAAGAGTGTATGAAAGGGAATTCCACAAACAGAAGCTCTCATGCACAAGTTTCACACCGTTTGTGTGTAAATACGCTTTAGATTGATTGTCTATAGTAAACCTTGACAGACTGGATTGTTTCTTCCAGGAGTGTTTCAGTAGATATGTCCATTTCAGATGTGTTAGTACTATCATCGTTTGAAGCACCCGTTACCGATCCTTCTCCAAAAGGGTATTCTTTTCTGTAAACCAAGTCACCTTCAATGACTCCTGAAAGACCTGTGATGTATACCCATTAGCATACAAAGACAACTGAAAGAAGAGTAAAGGGTACCCTTGAAAAACGAAAACAGAGTCTCAACACCTTGAATAAGTATTAGTGCAAAAAAAAACATAAATGGGTCCTTAAACATGCCAAAAAAAAATTAATGTGGACTTGTGGAGAAGTGGCTTGTGTGCTTCGCAAAAATCAGTTTTGGGATGAATTGTTGCATCTGCTGGCAGATCTAGGATAAATGTGAAGAATGTACAAGCCGCAAACTGACGAAAACATTTGAGAACCGTAATCGGATAGTTGGCTACATGCCATGTAACTAGAACTAAATTTTGGAGAACTGAGTGCTAGCTAAGTGGCAAGGCCAGCGAGTGCGCAGTCAGCACACGCGGGTTCGAGTCCCAAGGGGGACGGAATTAAAAACGGGGTGCTATCCAGCGCGTAAATCCGCTGCAGGAGGAGGTCCCATCTTCTACCTAATATCAGACAACCAAGGGAGGGATCCATCCCCCTTTGGTCAACGGTTATAACTAAATTTTGAGAACGACAAATCCATAAATAGTTTTATAGTCAAACATGGCGTAAAACACTAATAGATGTTTATAAACAAAAAAATAAAATGAGATACTAGTTACGACAACTATTAGCGAATAGTAAAATTCACCAATGGAAGTCAACATATCCAGCTTCCAAATCACACACCCAAAAGAGACTTTACAAGATGAAAAGAAAATGAAAAAAAAAATAGATTAGCAATTCATGTTCGTGAAAGAGAAAACATATTGTTCGACAGTATATGGGTGAATCCTATCTAGCAGTATGTCTACCTATATAAGTTGAGGCTGGTCTTTAAGAAACACTAAGAAAGAACACAGCGGCTGCTGGCTGCCTCAAGGTTAGCCACCCTTCCTCGTATCATAGCCACCGAGGGCGGTGGTGGTGGCGCCGGCGACAACCAAGGCGACAATGATGGTGCTCCCGTTGTGGCTTCTCTGAGGGGCAAGCGTGGGATGGCGTGAGATCTCGTGCAGGTGGCAGTAGATCCGAAGGAGATTGAAGGCAGTGGTGCTTGTGAAGTTGTGTTTCTATGTACATTGCTTTGCCCACCATTTGCAATTGGCTGTTATGTATGCTGATAGTTGTTCCTTGTATATTATTGAGAGTTCATGGTTATCTCTCTTTGATTTGACCACAAAAAGTTCATCTTGCAAATGGATGGATGCATTGGAAGAAGAGTTTTATTATATGTTTTATATAGGGATTGACAGAGGTGAAATATCTAGTGGAAGAGTCTTGCATCAACAAACTAGTAGAGTTCATTTTTTTGGACTAAAGAGGGTAGAGGGTACCCTAATGATGGACCACTTGCATCTATACAAACTAGTCTTGTAAGACCCAGATATACTAGATGTAGTTCAAATCACATAATTGTGCTTCGTATAGATCAAATGCAGCCTTCGTGATAAGAGTACTTAATAAAATTGATGCAAATGGGCGTATGGCGACTCATGCAAAAGGTTGTATGGAAATGAGTGCTTTTAATTGATTTTATTTTGAAGTTCATGTTTATTTTGTGTTAAAATGAGCTTTCACAAATCTTGCAAAGGTATAAATATTGTGCATGACACGGAATTAGTTCAAGATGTCAAATATTTGTTCGTAAACATGAGAAATAGTGGTTGGGGGATCTTTTTGGTGAATTCCAAAAATATTGTGTTCCAAAAGGCCTTCTAGGGTAAAATATGTGAAATACATGCTTGTCTCGAAATCTAATTTTGGAAGATGAAATACCATTTTTCCTTATTAATTGGTCATTTTCTACTAAATGAAAACCAGAGGCCCTGCAGTTGATCAAAAAAACAGTCGATTAAAAAAAATACCGATAAGAGGTCGCTAAGGACTAGGAGGACTATCACTAATCTTCTTTATTGTGACGAGATTTTCTGTGTCCGTATTGGCAAGATATTCTCATGTCTTGATCAAAAAATATTTCTCCAAGTTCAATATAGAGAAGCTTGGTCCTCTTGTGGCAATTTATACTGCAGATCTTTCCAAATCCTGCAATAACAGGAGTGGATCCTATGGACCTTTTCTCTTGTACTATTGAAACTATTTATATATTATATATTCAGTAGTGCTCTACTGTTCCCATCCAAAAAGTGCACCAAAATATTGGGTGTAGAAGATAGTTTCATATGATTGAATTAAACATGCCTAACTTTTCTTTTCCAGATTATAGCACTGACACCTCTGCTTTTTTCAACAGTACACTTGCAAATAAAGTCTTTCAAACATATCGCAATGCCCATGTTACCTTGGAACAAGCCAAAGGTGAGAATGAACATAAACAAGAGTAAACTAGTCACACCCATCCGAATCATTATTGGTAAAAACGTGCTCTCCTGCAACTTAGTATTTATTTAATTGTTTTCTATGTATGAGCGGATTTTCATTCAGTAGAACTCCTAAATTAGTATGCTACATAATAAAATGTATTATAATTCTTGAAGTAACCGCAGAAAGTCTCCAGTGCTTGTCTCAAAATAATGAATCTAATCAGATCAAAATCATCAGAAGTAGAAAGTATACTAACCGTACTTTCCAACTCTCATACTCGCAGCATGGTTCCATAAGTAACTCTGGTAACTATGCACATACCTGTATAAATTTTAACACGGCTTAATAGGTAGATGTAGATATGTAGAACTTAAGTCTTCATGGTAAATAAGACAAAAGTAACTACTTTTCTGGCATTATGGATTCTAGAAAAATACTACAGCCATCATAGATGGTGCATCCCGAATTACCATCACTGGTCCACACTGAAAACATAAATCATGCAATAGAACATACATCAATCTCAGTGGTCTAGGTATAGCCATCAGTGCTTGTAGATAGTTGCCAAGGTACTTCTTCAAACGCTGAAGCTGATAAAGACACAAAGCACAGATTTAAAGGTTCCAGTGTCAAACTAGATGATGAATTGGAGGATAAGAAAGCTGCCTTGTTATAACTTAAGTTAATAATTAATACTATTTGAATCAAGACACCAACGTACGAATTTCTTGTTTATAACCACATCCAGCATAAGTTGGTAAGTTTTCTCCATTACAGTATACTTCAAGGTTCGGGAAAGCGGAAAAAAGTGTCGCTTATGCGCGCTAAAGCGCAATGCGGAGGCCTTCCGCATCGATTGCATAAGCGCTTAAGCGGAAAAAAAACAGAAAAAAGAAGGGAAAAGCGCCGCTTATGCACGCTGAAGCGCTAACCGGAAGGCCACCGCACCGATTACGCATAACGCTTTCTTGAACCTTGGTATACTTCATACAACATGTACTAAAATCGAGCCAAGTTTAACTTATAGGCATAGACAAATCTGTGGCATCATCTTGCTTTCTGTTGATCCATAACATCACAAGTATCTCTCATCACTAATTCAATGTTGTGTGGGACACATTAATCTCACCTGATATGAATAAATAGATTTTACAAGCACTAACACCAGCTAGATCATTACAAAGATAGCCAATAGCTGTGATAGGACAACAAAAATGTTCAGATATAACAATATAATCCAAGAAAAGGAAGACTGAATACACTTACAATAGCCCTCTCTGCTACGAGACGCCGAGGGAAATTCCGAATTGCAGAGTCAATATCACCATGCTCTTTATAATGTTCCCTTACCCCATTCATGTCATCACACTGTACACAGCTAAGTTAAATCGAACAATTTTAACCCCAAAAGTTAAAATTACTAAATATTAAAATTTCTGGTTGTAGAACAGCAAAAATTACTCAAGGATATCTCCTTCCCTTGGATCAAGTATCAAGCTAACTGCATTTCTCCACTCTCCTCTAAGCAAAGCAGCACCAACAAGATGATTTGGTACTGAAGCACTACCAAAACGCTAGCAAACAACGATACAAATAATGTTATACAAGTCAGAGGACAGTGCCAAAAGTTTGAAGCATAGGCAAAAGAAATAAGAGGACATGTTTCTTGTACCTGTAGACCGTAGTAATTAATAAACCCACTATTTATTAATCCATCAACAGCTGCCTTAATCACATCTTCTGATTCTGCCACCACACTCCTGACAAATAACATAAACGTTAAGCATGAATTCTCCGATCCCTCTGTAATTGAAAATAAAAATAACAAGTTCATGACAGGAATGTACGATCATAGTACACATTACACAACGACACCAAACTATGAAATTCTTTGTAAGTTCTAGCCATTGTGAATTAGCATAATATTGTGTTGCGGCATAGCCACCAAACTTGTGCTGTAGCATAATGACAACCTATGTGCACCATTTATATTGCAGAAGACCAAACAAATTCATTATAACAATTCTGTATAGTGCCATCAGTATATAGCAAGGAGAAGATGCACCTTAAGATAATCGTAAATCGGTTTCCCATGAGTTGACCAAGAACAAGGCCCTCCTTCACATAACTAGAAAAATAACAAGTTCATCAATTACCAAATTGTCAATTACTTTTGGTCAATTACATTAGAATTGTTGCACATAAATTATACACATAAACACTTACTTAAAGTCTCCAACTTTAATGCCAATGAGTTTATTATTTAGAGCAGCCAACCTACTGGCATGTACCCTGAAAAGTGTTACCTGATGAGAAGAGAATTAAAAAATCATGAATCCAATAAAAATCAAAAATATGTTTCTTCTCGAACTATAGCATTCATTCTTCCTTGTACCAACTTTTTCTGATAAAAATCATTACAGTTTCCATTTTGAACCATGTTTGTTATATTGAAGGTAACATTGTCCAAAAAAACAATGGAAGGAAATGCAAGAGGTTGAAATGTTGCATGAGTTGCACAACATAAATCAATGTAGAAATAAAGAACCTGTTGGGTTGTAATAGCACGTTTATCCTTTGTCCCTGCAAACCCAAATGCCCGTGGCTGTGGATAACGTAGTTACGAGTAATTAGCGAGTATGTGTATGAATTCGCTAGAATTTTGATGAAAGAATGGCGAACATGTACCTGAAGCCCCAACATTTTTCCTATCACTCTTAGTGCCTCCTGGGTGTCCTTGTTCTCCTTGTAGAGATGAAACCTGATGCATAAATTACAATGTAATGTGCAATCCAGTGCATCCTTATGCATAAATACTAAGCTTCCACAGATTAAAAATGTTGGGAACATATGCCATCACCTGAGGTACTTCCCAAGATGATAAGGCCAGATTACAGAGACTCTACTATCAAATGGCCTATCATCTCTCCAGCCCGAATGCCGGGAACTTCCCATGCCCGTCCTATTCCTCGCCTTCTCGCGAAAATTCCTCCGTCCACGTGGCCCTGACTTCAACCGCACCCTAATACACCTCTGAACCCCATCGCTGTGTTCAACGGTATCAGTGGCCAAGAACTTGAAGTTCCTCTTGAAGAAATCATGCACCTCCTGGAAAATGTGGAATGTGTATGACAACCTCACACCCCAGTTTACAGTATAACTCACAATGTTGGGAGGATAAAACCAACCGAGCGATGAGCCTTATCAGCGTCAGGAGAGAGAATGATTGGCGAGACATTGCTATCATCCTCTGAAACCCTCGACAGAAATTCCCTCAGCGTGTCAGCATCAGCATCGCCGCAGAGCAGCCGGAAGGACTCCAGCGTGTGCGGGAGGTCCGGGTCGGGGTCAGCCTCCTCGTCCTCTGCATCTACATCCTGCGAGTCCGCGAATGGCACCAATCCAAAACGAGATGTCAGCAGACTATGGAAATCCTGAAAACCGCAGTGGGTTGAGCACAAGGGGGCTACCTCGTCGGGGAGGTCGAAGGAGGTGAGGCGGACGAGGGCCCCGTCGCGGGCGACCTCGTGGACGATGAAGTCGGAGTAGCGCTGCTTGAGCGCGCCGCGGAAGCCGGGGAGCGAGGAGGCGAAGCGGGAGATGCCGACATCGGGCTCGGCGAGGGCGGCGCGGCGCTGCGCGGGCAGCTGGGCGACGGCGCGGGCGCGGCAGGCGAGGGGACGGGGAGGGGGTTTTGCGAAGGAGAGAGGGGAGAGGATGGGGTTTAGGAAGTGGCGGCAGCGCATTCGGGCGTTCGGGCGGAGGATGGCCGGCGGAGCGGTGGTGATTCGGTCAGCCGCGCGCTCCGTGTCCGTTCTGTGGGGTGCGAATGTGGAAACTGAGCGATTGAAGCCTGGTGGCGGCGGCGGCGGCGGCGGCGGCGGCGGCGGCGGCGGCAAATCTTCTCCGGCAACGGGACCGGAGCTTGGTGACTGGCGAGAAGTGCGTAACTGCGCGGCTCCGGGTGTGTTGGTCACGCAGGTTCGATTCGAAATGGACGGCCGATATTGATAGTGCGATACCTCGCCTTTGCCTCTTCGCTATCTCTTCACAAGGGGTTGCATTTTGCATCTCGTTGCAAATGTATCCAACAAGAAGGGGGTGTTTGGTCGTCTAAAAAAAAGGAGGTGTTTGGTAGGAAGGAGAAGGTCGGTCTCGAATCCGCCATTTTCCATGGAGTTAGGCTCGGAACTTGCTAGCTGGTGCAAAGAGGGCATTCGCTGCATTAACTCGTGTGACCATGGAGATAGCGAGATCTCGAGAGCTACGGCTAAAAGTGGGCAACTGAAATTCGCTCGCCTATGGCCGCAACCCTTCCACCGTCGGCCATTCTCAACGCCAAAATCTTACACTAGCATTTTCTCCGTTTGAGCTCTCTTCTACGGTTGGCGAACAGGTCAATGCTGTCATTTTCTGTGGTTTGTGGCGACAACAAGTCTATTTCTTCCTCTTTCACGAGCTGTCATTTTCATCATCCACCTCGTCCAACGGGTGCAAGTAACCAAACCCTTGAACTTCTATCTTAGATATGTGAATGTGTGGCTTGATCTGATAGTAGTGTGTTAGGGTGTGCATGTCTAGTATAATGAACTTATACTCATGCAGCTTGTTTCCGAATAGATCTTATTTTTAGATTGAGGTTGTGTACGTACTAGATGCGCTATGTTATAGATTTGTGCATCTTGTTTTCCAAGTAAATGTGCATTTTCTAGCTTGAACATGCCTACATGAAGGGGGTAGATCATTTTTCTCGTTGGAGCATGTGTAGCTTATTGGTGCATCAAGTTTGTGCAGCTTTTATCGTGTTAGTTTTGCATGTGTTTACATAATTTTTCATGTGTAATCAATGTAGGACATGATGGTTGACCATCGATCTTGCAAGCCGACGGACGGCTACTCCCGATGGTGTGCTTACGATGTTCTTTTCTCAACCTCCAGATGGGAGGCTGTAATGTCCCAGGTTTAGAGACGATCGAGGGGTAGATTTTAGAAAGGGATGTGCATTGCATCGTAAATTCTGGGGAAATTTCGCTCTTTTAAAAGAAAACTACATCGAAGGGGGACAAGTTTCTCTCACGACACCTTACAGGGTTAGGGTTTCGAGAGTGCGATAAACTTGCACCTCACTTAACTAAATTAGGGTTTTGAGAAGAGAGGAGAGTTAGTGCATTACAACTTTAAGTTGCATGATTGAATTCAAACAAACTTGTATTTGAATTTCAAATTTAAACATCACATGATTATTTCATAATTCAAAATTGAGGTAATTCATTAAACAAATATAAATAATCAAGAATATAAATAGTACAACTATTATACAAAGCTCATTAAGGAAAATTGGAGCTTTATTGATAATCACACATGATACATTGTCATTTACAATATCCAGAATTGAATTATGAAATATTACAAAACATTACAAGAATTGTAGAAATAGAAAAAGAAAAAGGAAAATTACAAGTTAATGAAATGTCCTAAACTACATTGTTGATCATCATGAAATCCTTGATCAAGATGATCTTGATCTTCATCTTGATCATCTCAAAGTTCCCTGCACACAAACAAAGATCAAACAAAGGTTATGACCATGGGAGGATATGACCATGATCAGCCGAGCTGATCCACAGCACACAAGTCCCAACCATGCACACTGCAAGCAGCTCACAAGGTGAGGTGCATGCTCACCCGCACACTCACACACAGGGAGAGTCATCACACACACATCACCTTGTTGTCGACCAAGGAGAAGAGTACAGGGGGTATAATAACTTTTCAGTCACCAAAACCTAGTCATTTCATCGACAAGGAGCATCTGGGTAAGAACAGCAAGAACACACAAGAACAGCAAGAATAAGAAGAACAGCCACTGTTGTTCAACCTAGTCCAGCAAACCACGGAAATTAACCAAGCAACACCAGCTTGCAAGGAGGAGCAGGACAAGCACAAGCACATCATAGAAGCAATCCTCTACACCAACAATTAATTCTAGGAGATGGAGTGAGGTATACACAAGAAATCATGGGCAAACATCTGTTTTGCTCATAAATAAGCATGTGCATCAAACACACACAAGGCATAAGGTTGAGTACCCTGTTTGTGTCATCATCTGGCTACCAAGTCAGTTGGTGCAAGCAAATAAGGGTGAAGCAAATAGGAAATCACCAAGGGAACACTGGTTAACTAGAACAGTGGCTTAACCAAGGAAATCCATCAAGGAAATGATCCTATCCAATCAACCAAAGTCACCTAGCACCTAGGGCTTAGCACACCATCAGACAGATAGACAACTTGTGTCTATTCTTGTTTGTCAACAACAAAGATCACTGGAAATCCAACAAGGAATTAACCAGTGAGGTATTCACTAAGCCACAACAAGCCAACAAGGGTGGGAGCTTCCTGAACAGCAAAGAGTTGCTGTTGAGGCCACCTCAACCACAAAACCAGCCAACAAAGCCACCCATCATCACCTAGAGGGTTCAGAGTGAGCTAGGGTCCCCAACAGATGGTTGGCATCCCTCTAGCTCAAGAAAATTAAAGAAAAGAATCATCACTGCAAGCAGTTCATCTCATTTATCCAATAAACAAGGACTAGCTTTACATATAAATGAACTACATAAGTCACTAGTAACTGAAACACTTGCACATGATCCAGAGGATCACTGCAAGCATCAACTGATGCTTGAGCAAGCACCAGCACACACCAACACAAGCCTGTGTGACACACACACATCATAGATTGAGCAGCAGTGAGGCACAGTAATAGCACAACAGCTTTTACAAGCAACTGATGATCACAAGATCATCAGAAGCTTGCTAGAAGGATCAATTCTAGTATCAATACATGGACCAGATAATTAAATCAACCATATAACTTGAACAATTGCATCACAGATAAGTAAATAAAAGCAGTACAATTGTATCCAGAAGCACTCCATCAAGGGATGGAGCTGTCAAGTCAACAGCTAGGCTCAATTGAGCATGACCATGAATATAAGCAAAAGAGATAGCACACCAGGAGCACTGGCACTTGCAAAAATGCAAGGATCATGCATCATGATCAAGCCAGGGGCAAGGAATTGCACACACAGGAGAGGCAGGAGTCATATAGCAACAGCAGGAGCAAATGAATTAAGCATAAGCATCACAGTATGCTCATGAGCAAGAGCTCATGAGTTACAACAGCAAGTTATAGACAAGAACAGCACAACACAACATCTAGGATCCATGGCAGCAGCACAGCAGCAGCATATGCATAGCAATAGCACAGCACAACAGCTTGGATTCATGGCAGCAATTAAGCACATCAGCAGTAGCACAGCAGCTTGCCAAGCCCTAGCACGGCACAACAGCAGCATCACGGCATGGCCAGCATCTCCACGAGGGGAAGTAAGCCAGTAGCCAGAGCTAGACAAGAAGGGGAGGAGGTAGAGAAGACAGGAGAGAAGGAGGCGAACATACCTGGAGCAGAGCACCGCGGCGTGCCCATGGCGGCACGGGCCGACCACGGCAGCGCCAGGCCGCAGCCAGGCCAGGCGTCGTCGGGCGCAAGCTGATACGTCTCCGACGTATCGATAATTTCTTGTGTTCCATGCCACATTATTGATGATATCTACATATTTTATGCACACTTTATGTCATATTCGTGCATTTTCTGGAACTAACCTATTAACAAGATGCCGAAGTGCCAGTTGTTGTTTTCTCATTGCTTTTGGTTTCGTAAATCCTAGTAACGAAATATTCTCGGAATCGGACGAAATCAACGCCTGTGTTAATATTTTGCCGGAAGCATCCAGAACCCCCGAGAACCGCCAGAGAGGGGGCACAGGGCCACCAAACCGTAGGGCGGCGCGGCCAAGGGGGGGCCCGCGCCCCCCTATAGTGTGGGCCCCCCAGAAGTCCACCGACCTTGCCCTTCCGCCTATTTAAAGCCTCCGTCGCGAAAACCCTGATACGTTCGACGAAACTAGAGAAAACCTTCCAGAGCCGCCGCCATCGCGAAGCCAAGATCTGGGGGACAGGAGTCTCTGTTCCGGCACGCCGCCGGGACGGGGAAGTGCCCCCGGAAGGCTCCTCCATCGACACCACCGCCATCTCCATCAACGCTGCTGTCTCCCATGAGGAGGGAGTAGTTCTCCATCGAGGCTCGGGGCATGCCGGTAGCTATGTGGTTCATCTCTCTCCTATGTACTTCAATACAATAATCTCATGAGCTGCCTTACATGATTGAGATTCATATGATGATGCTTGTAATCTAGATGTCGTTATGCTAGTCAAGTGAATTTTACTTATGTGATCTCAGGAGACTCCTTGTCCCACGTGTGTAAAGGTGACAGTGTGTGCACCGTGTGGGTCTCTTAGGCTATATTTCACAGAATACTTATTCACTGTTATGAATGGCATAGTGAAGTGCTTATTTATATCTCTTTATGATTGCAATATGTTTTGTATCACAATTTATCTATGTGCTACTCTAGTAATGTTATTAAAGTAGTTCTATTCCTCCTGCACGGTGTAATGGTGACAGTGTGTGCATCCGTGTTAGTACTTGGCGTAGGCTATGATTATGATCTCTTGTAGATTATGAAGTTAACTATTGCTATGATAGTATTGATGTGTATTATTCCTCCTACATAGCGTGAAGGTGACAGTGTGCATGCTATGTTAGTACTTGGTTTAGTCGTATTGATCTTTCATGCACTCTAAGGTTATTTAAATATGAACATTGAATTGTGGAGCTTGTTAACTCCGGCATTGAGGGTTCGTGTAATCCTACGCAATGTGTTCATCATCCAACAAAAGAGTGTAGAGTATGCATTTATCTATTCTGTTATGTGATCAATGTTGAGAGTGTCCACTAGTGAAAGTGTAATCCCTAGGCCTTGTTCCTAAATACTGCTATCGCTGCTTGTTTCTTGTTTTCTTTGCGTTACTACTGTTGCGTTACTACTGCTTGTTTACTGTCCTGGGCAAAGCACTTTTCTGGTGCCGTTGCCACTGCTCATATATATTCATACCACCTGTATTTCACTATCTCTTCGCCGAACTAGTGCACCTATTAGGTGTGTTGGGGACACAAGAGACTTCTTGCTTTGTGGTTGCAGGGTTGCATGAGAGGGATATCTTTGACCTCTTCCTCCCTGAGTTCGATAAACCTTGGGTGATCCACTTAAGGGAAAACTTGCTGCTGTTCTACAAACCTCTGCTCTTGGAGGCCCAACACTCACTGAGGAAAAGGAGGGGGCGTAGACATCAAGCTATTTTCTGGCGCCGTTGCCGGGGAGGAAAGGTAAAAGGTACTCACACTCCGGATCTCGGCTACTAAGCTATTTTCCGGCGCCGTAAGTACTCAAAGCTATTTCCTTTAGATCCTGCAATTGCAACCTTTTGTTTCTTGTTTACACTAGTAAGGCATAATGGAAAACATCTGTGAGCTTTTTATTCTATTTCCTGAGTCAAGACATGAATAGTTTAATGCGAAAATTAAAAAACCTATGGAATCTTATTTGCATGCTAGTAGCAATGATATTAGTATGAACGCTTTGAACACCATTGTTGCTAATGGTATGGAAAATTCTAAGCTTGGGGAAGCTGGCTTTGATGAGCATGATATTTTTAGTCCCCCAAGCATTGAGGAGAAAATTTACTTTGATGATACTTTGCCTCCTATTTATGATGTGTAATATCCCAGGTATTGGGGTTACAGAAATAGAGGAAACAGATGTGTGCATTGCATTCATGCAGAGAAAATCTGGGGAATTTTCGCGCTTTAAAGTAAAACAGTCACAGTAACTAAAGTTTCACTTGACCTTGGTGGAATTGAAGTAGCTCATCAAGTCAAGCGCTACAAACCTCAATGTGACTTTGCTAAAGCCTTGTTTTGGGTAGAGATAATTTGATCTAAGGGGTTAGATCAAATGGAATTAAAATCAACACAAGAATTTATTAAGCAAGAATCAACTACTTGATCTTATTAAAGATCACAACATGGTATTCCTTGCCATAACCTATGAACATCCATTTAATTGGAAATCAAGTAACAATAATTGGAGAAAACTATTCTTCACCTATCTTCCCCATGCCTTAAGCTAATCCATGCACTTATCATAAACCATATAATATTCATTCTACCTTAATCTAGGAAACAAAACAAGGAGATCCAACTAAAGAATATCATTCTTCTCTATTCCACATGATTATACAACAAACCTAGAGAGGTGAGAGTTTTATTTTATTTAAGGAAGCAATGACAAACCGTGAGGCAAATCTTGGATATAAATATCCATATGATCACAACAATATCTTCAAGAGGAACCTAGAGTATTATTCAAGCCTTCCCAAATGAGAGAGACCATTCATATTAAACCTAGCTTTAGCTATCTAAGAATCCAGGACAACCATTGAACCAAAGTATTAGGTTGTAAACCATTTCCTCTTGGAGTGGTGAGATAACCTAATATCAAATGGAACAAGACCATATCCATGAATAGGTGAAGTAAAGTAGAGATTAATTCAACTAAGCCCTCTAGGTAGAGACTTAATCTTTCATACCTAAAGAGATCTGGTGAGTACACCATAAACCCTAGGCTTATATCCCAACCTTAACTTGTGAACCACTTGGTGATCATAAGTAGAATTCTCCCACATCTACATTCCACTTATTCTTCACCTAATAAACAAAAGAGAACCTTAGAATAAAACTCCATACTTAATATGGTGAGAAACCATCCATTAACATGACCAAAGTTAACTATAAAAAGAACTATAACAACTTTAGTTGCTTTAACAATAGATTAAGGATATAATAGAAATCTATGTGTATAAGATAAAACCAATTCTCATATCCTTAGTAACTAAAGGAGCACATGAAATAATAATCAAGTAACCATTTTATCATGAACTGGGGGAGTAAACCTAGCCAATACAACATGGTGTCATCTCATCACTACAACCTAGCATTATATCTCAACCCTAGTTTGTGCATCCCATGGGGATCACAAGTATAAGTTCTAAAACCATTTCCAATATATTAATTGGAGAAACAACTGAATAGCAACAAACCTTGTATGGTTCAACCCTATAACAATCCAAATGATCTTGGATTGAATCATCCTATGAGAAGTGAGGAAGAGCAACCCTGCCAAAGTAATGTGGTATTAAATGCCATATAGAATCTATCCCCATGTCTCAAACTAACTTGTGAATTATTTGATGATCACAAGTAAAACCCTAACATATATTCCAATATTAGTTTGTGCATCACTTGGGTGATCACAACTAACAACCTAGGCCATAATTGAGATTCAACCCATGTGTCATTAGGTAATTATCATTTGAACCCTAATGGTTCATTAATCAAATCCTATGCTCCATTTATAAAGCAAAGAGCCACCTAATGCTAAGTCCTATAACTAAACTCATGGGTGGTTATCAACCACTTATCCCTATAAATTAAGACCCAACATTGAGGAGAGTAATATCTACTCTAGATAATTCAAAGTGTTAATAGATCATAACACAAATGCTAATGAATATGGGTTATCATCAAACCTACAAAACCTTAATAAAATGTTGCTCACATGAAACTAACATGCAAGTGATTAATTTCTCAATTAGGAACTAAGACATAATAATAACTTCAGAAATACCTTGAGAAGAAGGTATCAACTCTTATGTTTCTAAATTGAATAGGAATTCAAAACAAAAAGGAAATTGAAGTGAAAATAACAACTCATGTCTATTTGCTATTTTGAATAAGTTCACAAATATGCAAATAATCTAGTATAAAATGTGAATTCAAATTAAATAGTGAAATAATAGTCAGTATACTAAATCTTGAATGGATTAGCATAATTACAAATATCTGCAAATAGAATGGTATTCAAATATGAGTTAAAATAGAAAATATACAAAAGGAGAAATAAAAACAGAGAAAAAATGGAGAATAAGCTTACCTGCCTCACCTGGCCGGACAGCCCACGCTGCAGCCCACCAAAGACCAAAGAAAGATTTCGGCCCAAAGACCACCAACCCTAGCCATACCCTTTCGTTGAAAAGATCTGGAGGAGTTCATCCTCATCTTCTTCTTCTGGCATGCTGGACAGCACGACGCCGTGGAATTCCTCCTCTCTCTCGCTGGCGACCTCCCAGCAATCGAATTCGTGACGAGGCTCGCCCTTGAGCCGTATAAAAAGCACCACGACGAACACTGGCCCGAATCCTTTCCCCCTCTGCGCGATTTTCTTCTCAATACAGAAACCCTAGTCATCGGCCGTTCAACCTCGCCGTCAATGGAGCCCATCCCCAGTCTCGCCGTGGACGCCATCGTGACCACCGTCCTTGACTTGTTCATCCTACAAAAAGAATCAAGCAGCCGCGCTCCAAAGCGTCACCGATGACCTCGTCTTCTCCGGCGCCGGTAGCCATCAATTCCGGTGATTGGGACCGTCTCCGACCTCGCCGTCACCTCCTTCATAATCACGGTGAGCTACTGGTTCTCTAGAGCTTCCCAGCTTCTCGTATCGAGCCCCGTAGGTTGCCCACACCGTTGAACCCTGTCCACCGCCGCTCGGCCTTGCCGTCGGCAAGGATTCCGGCGACCATTGGTGGGCGGCTCCACCACTATTTGGTTCAGCGCAACACCCCGGTTCGAACCAGCACGCGCGAGCATCCGCGGAATCCCTCTGGCGTCGCCGCCGTTCTCCCCTGTAGCCGGCGGTGAGCTCCCATGCCGAGTCAAGGATTTTGACTCAGTCATTGCTTCCGTGGCGGCTTACGTGGCTAGGAGCCCACCAGTCATTGACTGTGGGTGTACCCTGGCCGGGTGTGTTTAGTATTTTCCGTTTTAATTCAAATCCCAAAAATCTCTGCAAGTTCAAATGAATTTAGAAAATTCAATTTAAGTCAGAAAAATATAAATGAGATATAAAAATTCGTAGAAAAGAAAACTCTATCCAATAAAAATACAATATGAAATTTTTATTTTTAATAAAAATTCAATTATTTAATACTTATTAAATGAGCCTTTTCTTTAATTCTAAATTGAATTAAAATTCAATAAATTGGAAAACCTTCTAAAATAAATAAAAACCAGTAAGAAAAATAAAGAAAACATTAAAGTTAATTTTCTTTATTTGTTAATTTGTTAAATCTTTATTAGTGGAATTCAAACCCTAATTAATAATTACCTTAATTATTAATTATTTAAAAAATGATAAATGCCAAATTCAATATTATTTTTATTTAGAAGTTATTAATAACTTCAAATTCAAAATGAAGTTACTAATCATAAAACTTCATGGTAAATAGTAAACCCTAGTTCCATATGGAAGAAAACTTGGAACTCATCATTTCATGTGTAACCCTAAACCCTAAATTCATTTAGAAACCTAGTTCTATTATTACATGAGAACCTTAACCTGCCTCTAACCTAAACCCTAGGTTAGAATATGTGATCATGATACTTTCATTTCAAGACATAGACCCATTTAGAACATAGATACTTGTCTTGGCCACATAAAATGTAGAAGACTTATCACTAATATATGGGTATCCCATATGTTCATCTTCATTAGACCTAGATAATCAAATAGGGTTAACCAAGTGTAAACCCTAGATCTTATTACCAAAGCCCTCATCCTTACTGATCCCTAATTAGCATCACACCATTGTGATGAACCCTAATAACAACCATACCTACTATTTTACATTACAGAACCCTGTTCCACTAAACCCTACTAGTGTTGGATACTTATCAACCCTCCTATATAGAAGCCAATTATTCCCTACTTAATAGAACCAATAGTAAAACCTAAACCACCTCAAACCTAATTGATATACTTCTTATTATTTAAGAAGTATGTTCTTCAAAAGTTATTCTTTTGAAATAAATAGGAAGTAGTCATCAGCCTTGCCTAACAGGACCTATCAACCCTAGCTATCTATTACCACTAAGGTATATCACCATAATAGCAACCATTAATTGCTTAAGATACTCATGCTTCACTAAAACCATACAAACCATAGTTATTAATGAATCCAACCTTGTTGAGATCCATCTAAACCTTACTCCAGAAATTAGTTGGAACCATAGTAAACCATAGAACTCCACAACCCTAATTATCATACTTGTTCTTTATTAAAGAACATGTTCTTCAAAAGTTATTCTTTTGAAGTATATGATAATTAATCATTAACCATGCCATGTAGTGCTAAAACCAACCACTATTCATTACATGTTAGGATTATACCAAATGTTATAGTTGTGTGCTATTAATATTATTGTTATGATATGTTGCAGCACCTGTTTATGATACCATGTAACCACACCTGAATAAGAACCTTGTATGAGAATCATTCTAAAAGTGCAACACACCCTGAACTAATCATTACCACTCACTAATCCTAAATCATCGGGGTTAGGTCACGCTTAGAGCGATTGCATCTCATACTTATGCATTATTGCATCCTTGCCAATCTTTTAAACATCGTCCTTACCGGACGATGATGCTATTTCAGAATTTGGAGTTATTGCGTATCGAAGACCTTGCCTGCATAATCTTGCAGTCAAGAAAGGCAAGTTCATCACTTGCTCATGTCCTTTGATTATTTCTATCAAATTACTTGCAAAGTACTATGGTTATCACTATTGCATAAAAACCAAAACCACTACTTTCATAACTATGAATATGACTATGTGGTGGGCAATGGAACCATGGATTGTGTTGATATGGTGGAGGTTCCATTGCACGGGTTTATATCCATCTAGGATTAAACAACAAATGTCGCCAGTGATTCTTGTGCCGTAATACCCGTGTTAACCATGAGATCCGGAGTGGGACGGAGTAGTCAAAAGTGTTTCCACCTCTCGTTCATCAACGGATGCGCTTTACCGTAGACACTTGTATCTGTCGGCGGCAAGCGGTAGGCTGGGGAAGCCTTAAGTCCCCACGGCACGGTCGTAGACACTTGTCGTTCGAAGAACAAGCGGTAGGCTGGGGAAGCCTTAAGTCCCCACGGTATTGCGGTCTATGATGGGTTGCAGCCACCGGCGTAGGAGTGTATGGTAGAGCCCAGCACTGTCGTCGTGGTCGGGGTCCACCTTGAAATCTACAGGAATAATGGGACCGACGTGGACCCAGGGTCGGCGCATGCAACAACGGGTGGGTGTTCGAGGTAGCGGAGGAACATGATTGGCTAGACCTTACCGGGCCTCACACCAAAGGAAGTGTGGACGAGAACATGACTCGGTTGGCACCAAGGTTAAGATCTCTTATGGGTAAAGCAACACACCTCTGCAGAGTGTAAAGAACCGTGACCTGTCACTCCCTGTTCCGGGATATGGAACTGCGAACGCGGCCGGAAAGGAGCTCCATGAAGTTCTAGTAAACCGGTGAAGGCTGACGGACATAGTTCTTCTGAATAAAAGCAACCTCTTGAAGAAATGATTATGAAAACCTGCATTGGTATTATACTTTCTGGTCTAATGCCGTAGCTAGTGCATTAAACACCTCTTTCCTATAATGAACTTGTTGAGTACGCTCGTACTCATCCCACTCTTAAATCCCCTGCTTAGATATGGAGGCATCGAAGGAGAATCTACAGCGCAACTCGAAGACCAAGGAGTCAACAACTACTTCAAGAGACAGGACCCTGGCAGAGGAGTCAGATACCCCATCCAACAAGGAGAAAACCTAGTTTAGCCATAGAGGGGAACTAGCTTCCTAAACCTAGCTCCTATTAGCTAGAATCTATTCTTAGCCTCTGTAGCTAGTTAAATACTCTACAAATAGAGTTCGTGATAAGATTAGACTACGAGTCGTTCTTCTGGAGTTATTTGTAGTTTTACCTCATTGTAAAGTAGGAGGTTGTGATGATCTTCTGTAACAGAGTCGGTGTTGTAATTCTATAGACATACCTTGGACCCGCATATGTTTCTGTTGTACCACTCTGAGCGATATAATACTAGTGGAACGATGTTTCATTGGTGTTATATCAGACTTGCATACTACACCATGCAGTGGTATGCCGGGTCACCACAGTTGGTATCAGAGCAAATGCTTTGACCCTAGGATTAAAACCCTTTAAAGGAGACCTATAGGATTGGTAGTGTCTATAGGAAGCTATCTTAGTTAAACCAAATACTTCTTATGACTTGAGATGGGTATTCACTTGAGAATAATCCTGACACACTTGAGTCAACCTTTCCTATCTATCTTTCCTAAGTGAAGTTAGTTAGCTAATCCTAAACATGTAGCACATCAATAAGTCCTTAAAACAATAGATGAGTAGACCACCATTGGTATACAATACATGGTAGTCCAAAGAGAGGATACAACCATAAGGAAGCTATCCTATTGGAAGATGTGTACGAACATATGTCATGATTAAGTAAGAGTTATCCAGAACTGTAATAGGAGTTATATCAAGTAATGAAGATAATTAAGATATCCTAATAGAAGATGTAAACCAAGTTAAGTAATGAGTAAGTAAAAATTATCTAAACATGTGAAACAATTGATAGTAAGTGATAACTATGAGTCATATGAGGTAGTATAGACCATGATGAGTCAATCATGGGAGGTAAGTAAGAGGGATAGAAATAAAACATGTCTACTTACAAAGTAGTGATAGTAATCATATATGATTCACCTGGGAATCATTATGTGATGGACTAGAACCTCATAATTAATTAAGAGGAGAACAACAAGAAGTCAAGTGCTAAACAAATAGTGCAAGAATTGTGTTCCCAGAATATGGGAAGTGTGCCAAGCACATCAAGACCATATGTTCATGGTAGAAACACTTGGAAGTATCGAAGCAATATTCCAATTGTTATGTGTTTAGAGTAGCAATGTTAGAACCCAGATATACCATGTGAAATTAGTCCTCAACAAAATGGAAGATAAGTTAGTACTTCCAAAGAAAATTAGGTTAACCTCAACTATCCTAGACCACTTCGTTTCAAGTTTATCTCATTGCAGATGTGCAATTATGGTAAAGGTTGAGACAAATAGTAGTCTGCCATATAATCATGCTAAGTATCATGATATAAACCTATCTTATGTGGTGTTATATACTACACATCAGAGCCTGATGTTTAGAGATGTTTTACTCAACTATTATTCAGGCTTATGATGATGTGTATTATAAGCACAAAGCTGAATCTTCTTGGATTTTATCGGATTTTCATTGTTTGACTAGATCTATACATGAAGTTTGACTTTGATATGCAAATGCATGTTGCAATATCAAGTCCTTACTTGATGCTATAGATCTAGAGGGTAATAGTAATCGTGTGAGGAAGTGACGAATTTTGGATGATTCCGAAGACAAGATGAAGGTTCATCAGAGAAATGAAGCAAAGTTGTGGGAAGTAACCACAATACTCTGAAGATAGTACCAATCAAAACTCATGCTTTGCCTCAACAGAGGAGTACTTTAGTACGGAAGAAGCATGAAGGTGAGAAATCTTGTGATTATGGTGAAGCTGAAGCAGATCCATAGTCAACACAGAAGAGGGAGTGCATGGGAAATCACTTAGGATACTATATTCATAGTGTCAGCTAGTGGTTTTTTCTGCAAAATAAACCCTGAATAAAGGAAGATGACTTATGAAACCATAGCAGATATAAGAATACCATAGTTGATATTAGAAGACCACAATTGGTATAGGATCAATACTGGAAGATAGAGTAGAAGATATCTCGTCCAGTTGATCAGAACCTATAATAGAATCCATTTTTAGATAACAAATAGCTACAATTGGTATCAAGTAGTCCACCATTGCATTATTTGTAACAAGAAATTGTGAACAAATAAAATTTTGTCAGCCAAATAACTATGATCTATAATCATTCAGCCGAAGGATTCACATTGGATGTCCACAATTGAGTGGATACACCACAAACATTCTTCGTGAGACCTTAGAAGAAGTACAACCATAAGTTAGAACCAGACCAATATTCTAACCATAAAACCAATGGTTGGAAGAAAAGGAGTTGAAGAACATAAGAACACTCTAAGGGGTAGAGTAAAGATTGTGTTGGAGGTACAAAAACTCAATATTTTGAGCAAGATAGATGATGAAGGTCTGAACCGAGAGGAAGTTCGATCTTATTTTCATAAGATTACTGAACACTACTTTCAGAAAGATGTCAGACCAGAAGCCGAGGTGCATACCTCGAGGAAGTAAGAAGTGGACTATAACTTGAGAAAGTGAGTAATATTTACTCAGAAGTACGAAAGCTCAAGTAAGTCAAGCATAAAGAAGTTGGACGAAGAAAATACCGTAGACCAAATACAACCCAAGAAGGCCAAAGACCGAAGGAGATTGACCATACCAGAACCACGGACTAAAAGAATGATTCCCTTCATGGAACCTAAATAACCCAAAATAGTTAGAGGTATCAACTATAATCCATGATTGGATAGACTAAATGAGTCTAATCCATTATTAGGAAAATAAACTATCAAGAACATTTTTATGGTAAGTACCTTACCAAGTTCCATTATTGTAGTTTTGGTAGTAAGGGAAAACAAAGACCTATTTATTCAAATAGGAGAATGTTATCCAATTAGTCCTCAATTAAGACTGCCAGGACAAGAAGAAGTCTCAATCATTGAATCTTCAATGAGAAATGAAACAAGCTTATAATGTTGGAAGAAATCAATGAATCAAAGTAAGAACCATGGTTCAGAGACAAACCATAAGAGATTCCAGGAAGAATCTGGACTAGGGATATATTCAATTATATCCAGTAAGATCAATAAGGAGTTCGAGAAAAGATTTAGTCTGCACAAGTCAGATCCACCCTTCGAAACGTGAGAGAGATCAAACTTCGAGGACGAAGTTTAGTTTAAGGGGTAGAGACTGTAATATCCCAGGTATTGGGGTTACAGAAATAGAGGAAACAGATGTGTGCATTGCATTCATGCATAGAAAATCTGGGGAATTTTCGCGCTTTAAAGTAAAACAGTCACAGTAACTGAAGTTTCACTTGACCTTGGTGGAATTGAAGTAGCTCATCAAGTCAAGCGCTACAAACCTCAATGTGACTTTGCTAAAACCTTGTTTTGGGTAGAGATAATTTGATCTAAGGGGTTAGATCAAATGGAATTAAAATCAACACAAGAATTTATTAAGCAAGAATCAACTACTTGATCTTATTAAAGATCACAACATGGTATTCCTTGCCATAACCTATGAACATCCATTTAATTGGAAATCAAGTAACAATAATTGGAGAAAACTATTCTTCACCTATCTTCCCCATGCCTTAAGCTAATCCATGCACTTATCATAAACCATATAATATTCATTCTACCTTAATCTAGGAAACAAAACAAGGAGATCCAACTAAAGAATATCATTCTTCTCTATTCCACATGATTATACAACAAACCTAGAGAGGTGAGAGTTTTATTTTATTTAAGGAAGCAATGACAAACCGTGAGGCAAATCTTGGATATAAATATCCATATGATCACAACAATATCTTCAAGAGGAACCTAGAGTATTATTCAAGCCTTCCCAAATGAGAGAGACCATTCATATTAAACCTAGCTTTAGCTATCTAAGAATCCAGGACAACCATTGAACCAAAGTATTAGGTTGTAAACCATTTCCTCTTGGAGTGGTGAGATAACCTAATATCAAATGGAACAAGACCATATCCATGAATAGGTGAAGTAAAGTAGAGATTAATTCAACTAAGCCCTCTAGGTAGAGACTTAATCTTTCATACCTAAAGAGATCTGGTGAGTACACCATAAACCCTAGGCTTATATCCCAACCTTAACTTGTGAACCACTTGGTGATCATAAGTAGAATTCTCCCACATCTACATTCCACTTATTCTTCACCTAATAAACAAAAGAGAACCTTAGAATAAAACTCCATACTTAATATGGTGAGAAACCATCCATTAACATGACCAAAGTTAACTATAAAAAGAACTATAACAACTTTAGTTGCTTTAACAATAGATTAAGGATATAATAGAAATCTATGTGTATAAGATAAAACCAATTCTCATATCCTTAGTAACTAAAGGAGCACATGAAATAATAATAAAGTAACCATTTTATCATGAACTGGGGGAGTAAACCTAGCCAATACAACATGGTGTCATCTCATCTCTACAACCTAGCATTATATCTCAACCCTAGTTTGTGCATCCCATGGGGATCACAAGTATAAGTTCTAAAACCATTTCCAATATATTAATTGGAGAAACAACTGAATAGCAACAAACCTTGTATGGTTCAACCCTATAACAATCCAAATGATCTTGGATTGAATCATCCTATGAGAAGTGAGGAAGAGCAACCCTGCCAAAGTAATGTGGTATTAAATGCCATATAGAATCTATCCCCATGTCTCAAACTAGCTTGTGAATTATTTGATGATCACAAGTAAAACCCTAACATATATTCCAATATTAGTTTGTGCATCACTTGGGTGATCACAACTAACAACCTAGGCCATAATTGAGATTCAACCCATGTGTCATTAGGTAATTATCATTTGAACCCTAATGGTTCATTAATCAAATCCTATGCTCCATTTATAAAGCAAAGAGCCACCTAATGCTAAGTCCTATAACTAAACTCATGGGTGGTTATCAACCACTTATCCCTATAAATTAAGACCCAACATTGAGGAGAGTAATATCTACTCTAGATAATTCAAAGTGTTAATAGATCATAACACAAATGCTAATGAATATGGGTTATCATCAAACCTACAAAACCTTAATAAAATGTTGCTCACATGAAACTAACATGCAAGTGATTAATTTCTCAATTAGGAACTAAGACATAATAATAACTTCAGAAATACCTTGAGAAGAAGGTATCAACTCTTATGTTTCTAAATTGAATAAGAATTCAAAACAAAAAGGAAATTGAAGTGAAAATAACAACTCATGTCTATTTGCTATTTTGAATAAGTTCACAAATATGCAAATAATCTAGTATAAAATGTGAATTCAAATTAAATAGTGAAATAATAGTCAGTATACTAAATCTTGAATGGATTAGCATAATTACAAATATCTGCAAATAGAATGGTATTCAAATATGAGTTAAAATAGAAAATATACAAAAGGAGAAATAAAAACAGAGAAAAAAATGGAGAATAAGCTTACTGCCTCACCTGGCCGGACAGCCCACGCTGCGGCCCACCAGCGAGCCGAAGATCGGCCAACCGGCCCAACCCTAGCCATACCCTTTCGTTGAAAAGATCTGGAGGAGTTCATCCTCATCTTCTTCTTCTGGCATGCTGGACAGCACGACGCCGTGGAATTCCTCCTCTCTCTCGCTGGCGACCTCCCAGCAATCGAATTCGTGACGAGGCTCGCCCTTGAGCTGTATAAAAAGCACCACGACGAACACTGGCCCGAATCCTTTCCCCCTCTGCTCGATTTTCTTCTCAATACCGAAACCCTAGTCATCGGCCGTTCAACCTCGCCGTCAATGGAGCCCATCCCCAGTCTCGCCGTGGACGCCATCGTGACCACCGTCCTTGACTTGTTCATCCTACAAAAAGAATCAAGCAGCCGCGCTCCAAAGCGTCGCCGACGACCTCGTCTTCTCCGGCGCCGGTAGCCATCAATTCCGGTGATTGGGACCGTCTCCGACCTCGCCGTCACCTCCTTCATAATCACGGTGAGCTACTGGTTCTCTAGAGCTTCCCAGCTTCTCGTATCGAGCCCCGTAGGTTGCCCACACCGTTGAACCCTGTCCACCGCCGCTCGGCCTTGCCGTCGGCAAGGATTCCGGCGACCATTGGTGGGCGGCTCCATCACTATTTGGTTCAGCGCAACACCCGGTTCGAACCAGCACGCGCGAGCATCCGCGGAATCCCTCTGGCGTCGCCGCCGTTCTCCCCTGTAGCCGGCGGTGAGCTCCCATGCTGAGTCAAGGATTTTGACTCAGTCATTGCTTCCGTGGCGGCTTACGTGGCTAGGAGCCCACCAGTCATTGACTGTGGGTGTACCCTGGCCGGGTGTGTTTAGTATTTTCCGTTTTAATTCAAATCCCAAAAATCTCTGCAAGTTCAAATGAATTTAGAAAATTCAATTTAAGTCAGAAAAATATAAATGAGATATAAAAATTCGTAGAAAAGAAAACTCTATCCAATAAAAATACAATATGAAATTTTTATTTTTAATAAAAATTCAATTATTTAATACTTATTAAATGAGCCTTTTCTTTAATTCTAAATTGAATTAAAATTCAATAAATTGGAAAACCTTCTAAAATAAATAAAAACCAGTAAGAAAAATAAAGAAAACATTAAAGTTAATTTTCTTTATTTGTTAATTTGTTAAATCTTTATTAGTGGAATTCAAACCCTAATTAATAATTACCTTAATTATTAATTATTTAAAAAATGATAAATGCCAAATTCAATATTATTTTTATTTAGAAGTTATTAATAACTTCAAATTCAAAATGAAGTTACTAATCATAAAACTTCATGGTAAATAGTAAACCCTAGTTCCATATGGAAGAAAACTTGGAACTCATCATTTCATGTGTAACCCTAAACCCTAAATTCATTTAGAAACCTAGTTCTATTATTACATGAGAACCTTAACCTGCCTCTAACCTAAACCCTAGGTTAGAATATGTGATCATGATACTTTCATTTCAAGACATAGAACCATTTAGAACATAGATACTTGTCTTGGCCACATAAAATGTAGAAGACTTATCACTAATATATGGGTATCCCATATGTTCATCTTCATTAGACCTAGATAATCAAATAGGGTTAACCAAGTGTAAACCCTAGATCTTATTACCAAAGCCCTCATCCTTACTGATCCCTAATTAGCATCACACCATTGTGATGAACCCTAATAACAACCATACCTACTATTTTACATTACGTAACCCTGTTCCACTAAACCCTACTAGTGTTGGATACTTATCAACCCTCCTATATAGAAGCCAATTATTCCCTACTTAATAGAACCAATAGTAAAACCTAAACCACCTCAAACCTAATTGATATACTTCTTATTATTTAAGAAGTATGTTCTTCAAAAGTTATTCTTTTGAAATAAATAGGAAGTAGTCATCAGCCTTGCCTAACAGGACCTATCAACCCTAGCTATCTATTACCACTAAGGTATATCACCATAATAGCAACCATTAATTGCTTAAGATACTCATGCTTCACTAAAACCATACAAACCATAGTTATTAATGAATCCAACCTTGTTGAGATCCATCTAAACCTTACTCCAGAAATTAGTTGGAACCATAGTAAACCATAGAACTCCACAACCCTAATTATCATACTTGTTCTTTATTAAAGAACATGTTCTTCAAAAGTTATTCTTTTGAAGTATATGATAATTAATCATTAACCATGCCATGTAGTGCTAAAATCAACCACTATTCATTACATGTTAGGATTATACCAAATGTTATAGTTGTGTGCTATTAATATTATTGTTATGATATGTTGCAGCACCTGTTTATGATACCATGTAACCACACCTGAATAAGAACCTTGTATGAGAATCATTCTAAAAGTGCAACACACCCTGAACTAATCATTACCACTCACTAATCCTAAATCATCGGGGTTAGGTCACGCTTAGAGCGATTGCATCTCATACTTATGCATTATTGCATCCTTGCCAATCTTTTAAACATCGTCACTTAGGACGATGATGCTATTTCAGAATTTGGAGTTATTGCGTATCGAAGACCTTGCCTGCATAATCTTGCAGTCAAGAAAGGCAAGTTCATCACTTGCTCATGTCCTTTGATTATTTCTATCAAATTACTTGCAAAGTACTATGGTTATCACTATTGCATAAAAACCAAAACCACTACTTTCATAACTATGAATATGACTATGTGGTGGGCAATGGAACCATGGATTGTGTTGATATGGTGGAGGTTCCATTGCACGGGTTTATATCCATCTAGGATTAAACAACAAATGTCGCCAGTGATTCTTGTGCCGTAATACCCGTGTTAACCATGAGATCCGGAGTGGGACGGAGTAGTCAAAAGTGTTTCCACCTCTCGTTCATCAATGGATGCGCTTTACCGTAGACACTTGTATCTCGGCGGCAAGCGGTAGGTGGGAAGCCTTAAGTCCCCACGGCACGGTCAGTAGACACTTGTCGTTCGAAGAACAAGCGGTAGGCTGGGGAAGCCTTAAGTCCCCACGGTATTGCGGTCTATGATGGGTTGCAGCCAGGCATGGGGATGTATGGTAGAGCCCAAGACCTTGTCGTCGTGGTCGGGGTCCACCTTGAAATCTACAGGAATAATGGGACCGACGTGGACCCAGGGTCGGCGCATGCAACAACGGGTGGGTGTTCGAGGTAGCGGAGGAACATGATTGGCTAGACCTTATACCGGGCCTCACACCAAAGGAAGTGTGGACGAGAACATGACTCGGTTGGCACCAAGGTTAAGATCTCTTATGGGTAAAGCAACACACCTCTGCAGAGTGTAAAGAACCGTGACTGTCACTCCTGTTCGGGATATGGAGGCTATGAACGCGGCCGGAAAGGAGCTCCATGAAGTTCTAGTAAACCGGTGAAGGCTGACGGACATAGTTCTTCTGAATAAAAGCAACCTCTTGAAGAAATGATTATGAAAACCTGCATTGGTATTATACTTTCTGGTCTAATGCCGTAGCTAGTGCATTAAACACCTCTTTCCTATAATGAACTTGTTGAGTACGCTCGTACTCATCCCACTCTTAAATCCCCTGCTTAGATATGGAGGCATCGAAGGAGAATCTACAGCGCAACTCGAAGACCAAGGAGTCAACAACTACTTCAAGAGACAGGACCCTGGCAGAGGAGTCAGATACCCCATCCAACAAGGAGAAAACCTAGTTTAGCCATAGAGGGGAACTAGCTTCCTAAACCTAGCTCCTATTAGCTAGAATCTATTCTTAGCCTCTGTAGCTAGTTAAATACTCTACAAATATAGTTCGTGATAAGATTAGACTACGAGTCGTTCTTCTGGAGTTATTTGTAGTTTTACCTCATTGTAAAGTAGGAGGTTGTGATGATCTTCTGTAACAGAGTCGGTGTTGTAATTCTATAGACATACCTTGGACCCGCATATGTTTCGTTGTACCACTACGAGCGATATAATACTAGTGGAACGGTGTTTCATTGGTGTTATATCAGACTTGCATACTACACCATGCAGTGGTATGCCGGGTCACCACAGTTGGTATCAGAGCAAATGCTTTGACCCTAGGATTAAAACCCTTTAAAGGAGACCTATAGGATTGGTAGTGTCTATAGGAAGCTATCTTAGTTAAACCAAATACTTCTTATGACTTGAGATGGGTATTCACTTGAGAATAATCCTGACACACTTGAGTCAACCTTTCCTATCTATCTTTCCTAAGTGAAGTTAGTTAGCTAATCCTAAACATGTAGCACATCAATAAGTCCTTAAAACAATAGATGAGTAGACCACCATTGGTATACAATACATGGTAGTCCAAAGAGAGGATACAACCATAAGGAAGCTATCCTATTGGAAGATGTGTACGAACATATGTCATGATTAAGTAAGAGTTATCCAGAACTGTAATAGGAGTTATATCAAGTAATGAAGATAATTAAGATATCCTAATAGAAGATGTAAACCAAGTTAAGTAATGAGTAAGTAAAAATTATCTAAACATGTGAAACAATTGATAGTAAGTGATAACTATGAGTCATATGAGGTAGTATAGACCATGATGAGTCAATCATGGGAGGTAAGTAAGAGGGATAGAAATAAAACATGTCTACTTACAAAGTAGTGATAGTAATCATATATGATTCACACAGGAATCATTATGTGATGGACTAGAACCTCATAATTAATTAAGAGGAGAACAACAAGAAGTCAAGTGCTAAACAAATAGTGCAAGAATTGTGTTCCCAGAATATGGGAAGTGTGCCAAGCACATCAAGACCATATGTTCATGGTAGAAACACTTGGAAGTATCGAAGCAATATTCCAATTGTTATATGTTTAGAGTAGCAATGTTAGAACCCAGATATACCATGTGAAATTAGTCCTCAACAAAATGGAAGATAAGTTAGTACTTCCAAAGAAAATTAGGTTAACCTCAACTATCCTAGACCACTTCGTTTCAAGTTTATCTCATTGCAAATGTGCAATTATGGTAAAGGTTGAGACAAATAGTAGTCTGCCATATAATCATGCTAAGTATCATGATATAAACCTATCTTATGTGGTGTTATATACTACACATCAGAGCCTGATGTTTAGAGATGTTTTACTCAACTATTATTCGGGCTTATGATGATGTGTATTATAAGCACAAAGCTGAATCTTCTTGGATTTTATCGGATTTTCATTGTTTGACTAGATCTATACATGAAGTTTGACTTTGATATGCGAATGCATGTTGCAATATCAAGTCCTTACTTGATGCTATAGATCTAGAGGGTAATAGTAATCGTGTGAGGAAGTGACGAATTTTGGATGATTCCGAAGACAAGATGAAGGTTCATCAGAGAAATGAAGCAAAGTTGTGGGAAGTAACCACAATACTCTGAAGATAGTACCAATCAAAACTCATGCTTTGCCTCAACAGAGGAGTACTTTAGTACGGAAGAAGCATGAAGGTGAGAAATCTTGTGATTATGGTGAAGCTGAAGCAGATCCATAGTCAACACAGAAGAGGGAATGCATGGGAAATCACTTAGGATACTATATTCATAGTGTCAGCTAGTGGTTTTTTCTGCAAAATAAACCCTGAATAAAGGAAGATGACTTATGAAACCATAGCAGATATAAGAATACCATAGTTGATATTAGAAGACCACAATTGGTATAGGATCAATACTGGAAGATAGAGTAGAAGATATCTCGTCCAGTTGATCAGAACCTATAATAGAATCCATTTTTAGATAACAAATAGCTACAATTGGTATCAAGTAGTCCACCATTGCATTATTTGTAACAAGAAATTGTGAACAAATAAAATTTTGTCAGCCAAATAACTATGATCTATAATCATTCAGCCGAAGGATTCACATTGGATGTCCACAATTGAGTGGATACACCACAAACATTCTTCGTGAGACCTTAGAAGAAGTACAACCATAAGTTAGAACCAGACCAATATTCTAACCATAAAACCAATGGTTGGAAGAAAAGGAGTTGAAGAACATAAGAACACTCTAAGGGGTAGAGTAAAGATTGTGTTGGAGGTACAAAAACTCAATATTTTGAGCAAGATAGATGATGAAGGTCTGAACCGAGAGGAAGTTCGATCTTATTTTCATAAGATTACTGAACACTACTTTCAGAAAGATGTCAGACCGTAAGCGAGGTGCATACCTCGAGGAAGTAAGAAGTGGACTATAACTTGAGAAAGTGAGTAATATTTACTCAGAAGTACGAAAGCTCAAGTAAGTCAAGCATAAAGAAGTTGGACGAAGAAAATACCGTAGACCAAATACAGCCCAAGAAGGCCAAAGACCGAAGGAGATTGACCATACCAGAACCATGGACTAAAAGAATGATTCCCTTCATGGAACCTAAATAACCCAAAATAGTTAGAGGTATCAACTATAATCCATGATTGGATAGACTAAATGAGTCTAATCCATTATTAGGAAAATAAACTATCAAGACCATTTTTATGGTAAGTACCTTACCAAGTTCCATTATTGTAGTTTTGGTAGTAAGGGAAAACAAAGACCTATTTATTCAAATAGGAGAATGTTATCCAATTAGTCCTCAATTAAGACTGCCAGGACAAGAAGAAGTCTCAATCATTGAATCTTCAATGAGAAATGAAACAAGCTTATAATGTTGGAAGAAATCAATGAATCAAAGTAAGAACCATGGTTCAGAGACAAACCATAAGAGATTCCAGGAAGAATCTGGACTAGGGATATATTCAATTATATCCAGTAAGATCAATAAGGAGTTCGAGAAAAGATTTAGTCTGCACAAGTCAGATCCACCCTTCGAAACGTGAGAGAGATCAAACTTCGAGGACGAAGTTTAGTTTAAGGGGTAGAGACTGTAATATCCCAGGTATTGGGGTTACAGAAATAGAGGAAACAGATGTGTGCATTGCATTCATGCATAGAAAATCTGGGGAATTTTCGCTTTAAAGTAAAACAGTCACAAGAATCAAGTTTCACTTGACCTTGGTGGAATTGAAGTAGCTCATCAAGTCAAGCGCTACAAACCTCAATGTGACTTTGCTAAAACCTTGTTTTGGGTAGAGATAATTTGATCTAAGGGGTTAGATCAAATGGAATTAAAATCAACACAAGAATTTATTAAGCAAGAATCAACTACTTGATCTTATTAAAGATCACAACATGGTATTCCTTGCCATAACCTATGAACATCCATTTAATTGGAAATCAAGTAACAATAATTGGAGAAAACTATTCTTCACCTATCTTCCCCATGCCTTAAGCTAATCCATGCACTTATCATAAACCATATAATATTCATTCTACCTTAATCTAGGAAACAAAACAAGGAGATCCAACTAAAGAATATCATTCTTCTCTATTCCACATGATTATACAACAAACCTAGAGAGGTGAGAGTTTTATTTTATTTAAGGAAGCAATGACAAACCGTGAGGCAAATCTTGGATATAAATATCCATATGATCACAACAATATCTTCAAGAGGAACCTAGAGTATTATTCAAGCCTTCCCAAATGAGAGAGACCATTCATATTAAACCTAGCTTTAGCTATCTAAGAATCCAGGACAACCATTGAACCAAAGTATTAGGTTGTAAACCATTTCCTCTTGGAGTGGTGAGATAACCTAATATCAAATGGAACAAGACCATATCCATGAATAGGTGAAGTAAAGTAGAGATTAATTCAACTAAGCCCTCTAGGTAGAGACTTAATCTTTCATACCTAAAGAGATCTGGTGAGTACACCATAAACCCTAGGCTTATATCCCAACCTTAACTTGTGAACCACTTGGTGATCATAAGTAGAATTCTCCCACATCTACATTCCACTTATTCTTCACCTAATAAACAAAAGAGAACCTTAGAATAAAACTCCATACTTAATATGGTGAGAAACCATCCATTAACATGACCAAAGTTAACTATAAAAAGAACTATAACAACTTTAGTTGCTTTAACAATAGATTAAGGATATAATAGAAATCTATGTGTATAAGATAAAACCAATTCTCATATCCTTAGTAACTAAAGGAGCACATGAAATAATAATAAAGTAACCATTTTATCATGAAGGGGGAGTAAACCTAGCCAATACAACATGGTGTCATCTCATCTCTACAACCTAGCATTATATCTCAACCCTAGTTTGTGCATCCCATGGGGATCACAAGTATAAGTTCTAAAACCATTTCCAATATATTAATTGGAGAAACAACTGAATAGCAACAAACCTTGTATGGTTCAACCCTATAACAATCCAAATGATCTTGGATTGAATCATCCTATGAGAAGTGAGGAAGAGCAACCCTGCCAAAGTAATGTGGTATTAAATGCCATATAGAATCTATCCCCATGTCTCAAACTAGCTTGTGAATTATTTGATGATCACAAGTAAAACCCTAACATATATTCCAATATTAGTTTGTGCATCACTTGGGTGATCACAACTAACAACCTAGGCCATAATTGAGATTCAACCCATGTGTCATTAGGTAATTATCATTTGAACCCTAATGGTTCATTAATCAAATCCTATGCTCCATTTATAAAGCAAAGAGCCACCTAATGCTAAGTCCTATAACTAAACTCATGGGTGGTTATCAACCACTTATCCCTATAAATTAAGACCCAACATTGAGGAGAGTAATATCTACTCTAGATAATTCAAAGTGTTAATAGATCATAACACAAATGCTAATGAATATGGGTTATCATCAAACCTACAAAACCTTAATAAAATGTTGCTCACATGAAACTAACATGCAAGTGATTAATTTCTCAATTAGGAACTAAGACATAATAATAACTTCAGAAATACCTTGAGAAGAAGGTATCAACTCTTATGTTTCTAAATTGAATAAGAATTCAAAACAAAAAGGAAATTGAAGTGAAAATAACAACTCATGTCTATTTGCTATTTTGAATAAGTTCACAAATATGCAAATAATCTAGTATAAAATGTGAATTCAAATTAAATAGTGAAATAATAGTCAGTATACTAAATCTTGAATGGATTAGCATAATTACAAATATCTGCAAATAGAATGGTATTCAAATATGAGTTAAAATAGAAAATATACAAAAGGAGAAATAAAAACAGAGAAAAAAATGGAGAATAAGCTTACCTGCCTCACCTGGCCGGACAGCCCACGCTGCAGCCCACCAGCAGCCCAGCAGCATCGGCCCAGCACCAGCCCAACCCTAGCCATACCCTTTCGTTGAAAAGATCTGGAGGAGTTCATCCTCATCTTCTTCTTCTGGCATGCTGGACAGCACGACGCCGTGGAATTCCTCCTCTCTCTCGCTGGCGACCTCCCAGCAATCGAATTCGTGACGAGGCTCGCCCTTGAGCCGTATAAAAAGCACCACGATGAACACTGGCCCGAATCCTTTCCCCCTCTGCTCGATTTTCTTCTCAATACCGAAACCCTAGTCATCGGCCGTTCAACCTCGCCGTCAATGGAGCCCATCCCCAGTCTCGCCGTGGACGCCATCGTGACCACCGTCCTTGACTTGTTCATCCTACAAAAAGAATCAAGCAGCCGCGCTCCAAAGCATCGCCGACGACCTCGTCTTCTCCGGCGCCGGTAGCCATCAATTCCGGTGATTGGGACCGTCTCCGACCTCGCCGTCACCTCCTTCATAATCACGGTGAGCTACTGGTTCTCTAGAGCTTCCCAGCTTCTCGTATCGAGCCCCGTAGGTTGCCCACACCGTTGAACCCTGTCCACCGCCGCTCGACCTTGCCGTCGGCAAGGATTCCGGCGACCATTGGTGGGCGGCTCCACCACTATTTGGTTCAGCGCAACACCCCGGTTCGAACCAGCACGCGCGAGCATCCGCGGAATCCCTCTGGCGTTTCCGCCGTTCTCCCCTGTAGCCGGCGGTGAGCTCCCATGCTGAGTCAAGGATTTTGACTCAGTCATTGCTTCCGTGGCGGCTTACGTGGCTAGGAGCCCACAAGTCATTGACTGTGGGTGTACCCTGGCCGGGTGTGTTTAGTATTTTCCGTTTTAATTCAAATCCCAAAAATCTCTGCAAGTTCAAATGAATTTAGAAAATTCAATTTAAGTCAGAAAAATATAAATGAGATATAAAAATTCGTAGAAAAGAAAACTCTATCCAATAAAAATACAATATGAAATTTTTATTTTTAATAAAAATTCAATTATTTAATACTTATTAAATGAGCCTTTTCTTTAATTCTAAATTGAATTAAAATTCAATAAATTGGAAAACCTTCTAAAATAAATAAAAACCAGTAAGAAAAATAAAGAAAACATTAAAGTTAATTTTCTTTATTTGTTAATTTGTTAAATCTTTATTAGTGGAATTCAAACCCTAATTAATAATTACCTTAATTATTAATTATTTAAAAAATGATAAATGCCAAATTCAATATTATTTTTATTTAGAAGTTATTAATAACTTCAAATTCAAAATGAAGTTACTAATCATAAAACTTCATGGTAAATAGTAAACCCTAGTTCCATATGGAAGAAAACTTGGAACTCATCATTTCATGTGTAACCCTAAACCCTAAATTCATTTAGAAACCTAGTTCTATTATTACATGAGAACCTTAACCTGCCTCTAACCTAAACCCTAGGTTAGAATATGTGATCATGATACTTTCATTTCAAGACATAGAACCATTTAGAACATAGATACTTGTCTTGGCCACATAAAATGTAGAAGACTTATCACTAATATATGGGTATCCCATATGTTCATCTTCATTAGACCTAGATAATCAAATAGGGTTAACCAAGTGTAAACCCTAGATCTTATTACCAAAGCCCTCATCCTTACTGATCCCTAATTAGCATCACACCATTGTGATGAACCCTAATAACAACCATACCTACTATTTTACATTACAGAACCCTGTTCCACTAAACCCTACTAGTGTTGGATACTTATCAACCCTCCTATATAGAAGCCAATTATTCCCTACTTAATAGAACTAATAGTAAAACCTAAACCACCTCAAACCTAATTGATATACTTCTTATTATTTAAGAAGTATGTTCTTCAAAAGTTATTCTTTTGAAATAAATAGGAAGTAGTCATCAGCCTTGCCTAACAGGACCTATCAACCCTAGCTATCTATTACCACTAAGGTATATCACCATAATAGCAACCATTAATTGCTTAAGATACTCATGCTTCACTAAAACCATACAAACCATAGTTATTAATGAATCCAACCTTGTTGAGATCCATCTAAACCTTACTCCAGAAATTAGTTGGAACCATAGTAAACCATAGAACTCCACAACCCTAATTATCATACTTGTTCTTTATTAAAGAACATGTTCTTCAAAAGTTATTCTTTTGAAGTATATGATAATTAATCATTAACCATGCCATGTAGTGCTAAAACCAACCACTATTCATTACATGTTAGGATTATACCAAATGTTATAGTTGTGTGCTATTAATATTATTGTTATGATATGTTGCAGCACCTGTTTATGATACCATGTAACCACACCTGAATAAGAACCTTGTATGAGAATCATTCTAAAAGTGCAACACACCCTGAACTAATCATTACCACTCACTAATCCTAAATCATCGGGGTTAGGTCACGCTTAGAGCGATTGCATCTCATACTTATGCATTATTGCATCCTTGCCAATCTTTTAAACATCGTCCTTACCGGACGATGATGCTATTTCAGAATTTGGAGTTATTGCGTATCGAAGACCTTGCCTGCATAATCTTGCAGTCAAGAAAGGCAAGTTCATCACTTGCTCATGTCCTTTGATTATTTCTATCAAATTACTTGCAAAGTACTATGGTTATCACTATTGCATAAAAACCAAAACCACTACTTTCATAACTATGAATATGACTATGTGGTGGGCAATGGAACCATGGATTGTGTTGATATGGTGGAGGTTCCATTGCACGGGTTTATATCCATCTAGGATTAAACAACAAATGTCGCCAGTGATTCTTGTGCTTAGTAATACCCGTGTTAACCATGAGATCCGGAGTGGGACGGAGTAGTCAAAAGTGTTTCCACCTCTCGTTCATCAACGGATGCGCTTTACCGTAGACACTTGTATCTGTCGGCGGCAAGCGGTAGGCTGGGGAAGCCTTAAGTCCCCACGGCACAGTCCGTAGACACTTGTCGTTCGAAGAACAAGCGGTAGGCTGGGGAAGCCTTAAGTCCCCACGGTATTGCGATCTATGATGGGTTGCAGCCACCGGCGTAGGAGTGTATGGTAGAGCCCAGCACTGTCGTCGTGGTCGGGGTCCACCTTGAAATCTACAGGAATAATGGGACCGACGTGGACCCAGGGTCGGCGCATGCAACAACGGGTTGGTGTTCGAGGTAGCGGAGGAACATGATTGGCTAGACCTTATACCGGGCCTCACACCAAAGGAAGTGTGGACGAGAACATGACTCGGTTGGCACCAAGGTTAAGATCTCTTATGGGTAAAGCAACACACCTCTGCAGAGTGTAAAGAACCGTGACCTGTCACTCCATGTTCCGGGATATGGAAGGCTGAACGCGGCGGAAAGGAGCTCCATGAAGTTCTAGTAAACCGGTGAAGGCTGACGGACATAGTTCTTCTGAATAAAAGCAACCTCTTGAAGAAATGATTATGAAAACCTGCATTGGTATTAGACTTTCTGGTCTAATGCCGTAGCTAGTGCATTAAACACCTCTTTCCTATAATGAACTTGTTGAGTACGCTCGTACTCATCCCACTCTTAAATCCCCTGCTTAGATATGGAGGCATCGAAGGAGAATCTACAGCGCAACTCGAAGACCAAGGAGTCAACAACTACTTCAAGAGACAGGACCCTGGCAGAGGAGTCAGATACCCCATCCAACAAGGAGAAAACCTAGTTTAGCCATAGAGGGGAACTAGCTTCCTAAACCTAGCTCCTATTAGCTAGAATCTATTCTTAGCCTCTGTAGCTAGTTAAATACTCTACAAATAGAGTTCGTGATAAGATTAGACTACGAGTCGTTCTTCTGGAGTTATTTGTAGTTTTACCTCATTGTAAAGTAGGAGGTTGTGATGATCTTCTGTAACAGAGTCGGTGTTGTAATTCTATAGACATACCTTGGACCCGCATATGTTTCTGTTGTACCACTCTGAGCGATATAATACTAGTGGAACGGTGTTTCATTGGTGTTATATCAAACTTGCATACTACACCATGCAGTGGTATGCCGGGTCACCACATGATGATTGTAATGATATTGGTCTTTTAGTACCGCCTGTTATGGAGGATAAATTTAATTATGATTACAATATGCCTCCTATATTTGATGATGAGAATAATAATGATAGCTACTTTGTTGAATTTGCTCCCACTGCAACTAATAAAATTGATTATGCCTATGTGGAGAGTAATAATTTTATGCATGAGACTCATGATAAGAATGCTTTATGTGATAGTTATATTGTTGAGTTTGCTCATGTTGCTACTGAAAGTTATTATGAGAGAGGAAAATATGGTTGTAGAAATTTTCATGTTACTAAAACACCTCTCTATGTGCTGAAATTTTTGAAGCTATACTTGTTTTATCTTCCTATGCTTGTTACTTTGCTCTTCATGAACTTGTTTATTTACAAGATTCCTATGCATTGGAAGCATGTTAGACTTAAATGTGTTTTGAATTTGCCTCTGGATGCTCTCTTTCGCTTCAACTACTATTTCTTATGAGTGCATCATTAAAACTGCTGAGCCCATCTTAATGGCTATAAAGAAAGAACTTCTTGGGAGATAACCCATGTGTTATTTTGCTACAGTACTTTGTTTTATATTTGTGTCTTGGAAGTTGTTTACTACTGTAGCAACCTCTCCTTATCTTAGTTTTGTGTTTTGTTGTGCCAAGTGAAGCCTCTAATCGAAGGTTGATACTAGATTTGGATTTCTGCGCAGAAATAGATTTCTATCTGTCACGAATCTGGGCTGTTTTCTCTGTAGGTAACTCAGAAAAATATGCCAATTTACGTGCGTATTCCTCAGATATGTACGCAACTTTCATTAGTTTTGAGTTTTCTGATCTGAGCAACGGAAGTATTTATTAAAAATTCGTCTTTACGGACTGTTCTGTTTTGACAGATTCTGCCTTTTATTTCGCATTGCTTCTTTCGCTGTGTTGGGTGGATTTCTTTGTTCCATTACCTTCCAGTAGCTTTGAGCAATGTCCAGAAGTGTTAAGAATGATTGTGTCACCTCTGAACATGTGAGTTTTTGATTATGTACTAACCCCTCTAATGAAGTTTATGAGAAGTTTGGTGTGAAGGAAGTTTTCAAGGGTCAAGAGAGGAGGATGATATACTATGATCAAGAAGAGTGAAAGCTCTAAGCTTGGGGATGCCCCGGTGGTTCACCCCTGCATATATCAAGAAGACTCAAGCGTCTAAGCTTGGGGATGTCCAAGGCATCCCTTCTTCATCGACAACATTATCAGGTTCCTCCCCTGAAACTATATTTTTATTCCATCACATCTTATGTGCTTTTCTTGGAGCGTCGGTTTGTTTTTGTTTTTGTTTTTGTTTGAATAAAATGGATCCTAGCATTCACTGTATGGGAGAGAGACACGCTCCGCTGTAGCATATGGACAAGTATGTCCTTAGGCTCTACTCATAGTATTCATGGCGAAGTTTCTTCTTCATTAAATTGTTATATGGTTGGAATTGGAAAATGATACATGTAGTAATTTGCTATAATGTCTTGGGTAATGTGATACTTGGCAATTGTTGTGCTCATGTTTAAGCTCTTGCATCATATACTTTGCACCCATTAATGAAGAAATACATAGAGCATGCTAAAATTTGGTTTGCATATTTGGTCTCTCTAGAGTCTAGATAATTTCTAGTATTGAGTTTGAACAACAAGGAAGACGGTGTAGAGTCTTATAATGTTTTCAATATGTCTTTTATGTGAGTTTTGCTGCACCGCTTCATCCATGTGTTTGTTTCAAATAGCCTTGCTAGCCTAAACCTTGTATCGAGAGGGAATACTTCTCATGCATCCAAAATCCTTGAGCCAACCACTATGCCATTTGTGTCCACCATACCTACCACTACATGGTATTTCTCCGCCATTCCAAAGTAAATTGCTTGAGTGCTACCTTTAAATTTCCATTCTTCACCTTTACAATATATAGCTCATGGGACAAATAGCTTAAAAACTATTGTGGTATTGAATATGTACTTATGCACTTTATCTCTTATTAAGTTGCTCGTTGTGCGATAACCATGTTCCTGGGGACGCCATCAACTACTCTTTGTTGAATATCATGTGAGTTGCTATGCATGTTCGTCTTGTCTGAAGTAAGAGAGATCTACCACCTTATGGTTAAGCATGCATATTGTTAGAGAAGAACATTGGGCCGCTAACTAATGCCATGATTCATGGTGGAAGTTTCAGTTTTGGACATATATCCTCAATCTCATATGAGAAAATTATTAATTGTTGTTACATGCTTATGCATAAAAGAGGAGTCCATTATCTGTTGTCTATGTTGTCCCGGTATGGATGTCTAAGTTGAGAATAATCAATAGCGAGAAATCCAATGCGAGCTTTCTCCTTAGACCTTTGTACATGCGGCATAGAGGTACCCCTTTGTGACACTTGGTTAAAACATGTGTATTGCGATGATCCGGTAGTCCAAGCTAATTAGGACAAGGTGCGGGCACTATTAGTATACTATGCATGAGGCTTGCAACTTGTAGGATATAATTTATATGATGCATATGCTTTATTACTACCGTTGACAAAATTGTTTCTTGTTTTCAAAATCAAAGCTCTAGCACAAATATAGCAATCGATGCTTTCCTCTTTGAAGGACCATTCTTTTACTTGTATTGTTGAGTCAGTTCACCTATCTCTCTCCACCTCAAGAAGCAAACACTTGTGTGAACTTTGCATTGATTCCTACATACTTGCATATTGCATTTGTTATATTACTCTATGTTGACAATATCCATGAGATATACTTGTTACAAGTTGAAAGCAACCGCTGAAACTTAATCTTCCATTGTGTTGCTTCAATGCTTTACTATGAATTATTGCTTTATGAGTTAACTCTTATGCAAGACTTATTGATGCTAGTCTTGAAGTACTATTCATGAAAAGTCTTTGCTTTATGATTCAGTTGTTTACTCATGTCATTACCATTGTCTTGGATTGCTGCATTCATTACATATGTTTACAATATGATCAAGTTTATGATGGCATGTCACTCCAGAAATTATCTTTGTTTATCGTTTACCTGCTCGGGACGAGCAGAAACTAAGCTTGGGGATGCTGATACGTCTCCGACGTATCGATAATTTCTTGTGTTCCATGCCACATTATTGATGATATCTACATGTTTTATGCACACTTTATGTCATATTCGTGCATTTTCTGGAACTAACCTATTAACAAGATGCCGAAGTGCCAGTTGCTGTTTTCTGCTGTTTTTGGTTTCAGAAATCCCAGTAACGAAATATTCTCGGAATCGGACGAAATCAACGCCCAGGTTCCTATTTTGCTCGGAAGCATCCAGAACACCCGAGAACCGCCAGAGAGGGGGCACAGGGCCACCAAACCCTAGGCCGGCGCGGCCAAGGGGGGGCCCGCGCCCCCCTATAGTGTGGGCCCCCCCAGAAGTCCACCGACCTTGCCCTTCCGCCTATTTAAAGCCTCCATCGCGAAAACCCTGATACGTTCGACGAAACCAGAGAAAACCTTCCAGAGCCGCCGCCATCGCGAAGCCAAGATCTGGGGGACAGGAGTCTCTGTTCCGGCACGCCGCCGGGACGGTGAAGTGCCCCCGGAAGGCTCCTCCATCGACACCACCGCCATCTCCATCAACGCTGCTGTCTCCCATGAGGAGGGAGTAGTTCTCCATCGAGGCTCGGGGCTGTACCGGTAGCTATGTGGTTCATCTCTCTCCTATGTACTTCAATACAATAATCTCATGAGCTGCCTTACATGATTGAGATTCATATGATGATGCTTGTAATCTAGATGTCGTTATGCTAGTCAAGTGAATTTTACTTATGTGATCTCCGGAGACTCCTTGTCCCACGTGTGTAAAGGTGACAGTGTGTGCACCGTGTGGGTCTCTTAGGCTATATTTCACAGAATACTTATTCACTGTTATGAATGGCATAGTGAAGTGCTTATTTATATCTCTTTATGATTGCAATATGTTTTGTATCACAATTTATCTATGTGCTACTCTAGTAATGTTATTAAAGTAGTTCTATTCCTCCTGCACGGTGTAATGGTGACAGTGTGTGCATCCGTGTTAGTACTTGGCGTAGGCTATGATTATGATCTCTTGTAGATTATGAAGTTAACTATTGCTATGATAGTATTGATGTGTATTATTCCTCCTACATAGCGTGAAGGTGACAGTGTGCATGCTATGTTAGTACTTGGTTTAGTCGTATTGATCTTTCATGCACTCTAAGGTTATTTAAATATGAACATTGAATTGTGGAGCTTGTTAACTCCGGCATTGAGGGTTCGTGTAATCCTACGCAATGTGTTCATCATCCAACAAAAGAGTGTAGAGTATGCATTTATCTATTCTGTTATGTGATCAATGTTGAGAGTGTCCACTAGTGAAAGTGTAATCCCTAGGCCTTGTTCCTAAATACTGCTATCGCTGCTTGTTTCTTGTTTCTTTACGTTACTCACATTTGCGTTACTACCGCTTGTTTTTCTTGTCCTGGGCAAATCACTTTTCTGGTGCCGTTGCCACTGCTCATATATATTCATACCACATGTATTTCACTATCTCTTCGCCGAACTAGTGCACCTATTAGGTGTGTTGGGGACACAAGAGACTTCTTGCTTTGTGGTTGCAGGGTTGCATGAGAGGGATATCTTTGACCTCTTCCTCCCTGAGTTCGATAAACCTTGGGTGATCCACTTAAGGGAAAACTTGCTGCTGTTCTACAAACCTCTGCTCTTGGAGGCCCAACACTGTCTACAGGAAAAGGAGGGGGGCGTAGACATCACAAGCGCCCCAGCATCACCACGGCGAGGCACACGGCCGCGCCACAACGCCAGGATCGTCGACGGCGATGAATTGTCGTGGATCACCACGGCCAGGCGAGCAGAGAAGTTGGGGGCGAAACGAGGAGATGACGAAGAACAGATCGACGCGGTGGATCTGAAGCGCCGTCGAACGGCGGTTCAGATGCGCCCCATCTCATCGCCGGCGATGGCCGGAGTTGGCCGGAGAAAATCGGTGAAGACGGCGGCGACACGGGAGTCGCCAGAGCTCAGAGGGGTTAGGGTTAGCGCGTGCGCGACAGGAAGGGGACGGGTGCGTCCGACCGAGCCGGACGAGCGGCTCGGGTTATTGTTAACCGCTGGGCCACCCTGACAAGTGGGCCTAGGGGCATTTTAGACTTTTTCACAATTCCAATTAAAACAGAAACTTTGAAAATGCATAGAAAATGATAAATAGCTCTAAAAATAATTATAAATATGAAAACTACTCAGGATGAAATTCTCTATCATAATAAAATGAAAAGGAATTTTTGGAGACAAACAAGATTAAGTCCAAATTTGATGATTAAAATAATCATTTAAATCACACCTTATATTTTCAATAATGAAAATAAGTCCATAAATGCTTTGGGACTTTAAAAACACCTTGACAGCATTTCAAGGTAGTATTTTACCCTAAACAAAGTATCCCTAAATCATTCTTAGTATTAACCTCTCACATGAAATGATAAAAACACCGGAAAGGGGGGGAACAACCCTAAAAGCTGAATCATGCATAATTGCTTCTTTAACCATTGCCCATATCGGACAATGATGCTATTTTTCAGCAACAGAGGACAAGGGTCAGTCCACACCATCCAACTGCAACACTTTGCAGTGTTCAGGCAAGTTCATCGCTTGCTCATTTCATTTGAGTATTTTTACCAAATTACTTGCAAAGTACTATGTTTATCACTATTGCATAAAAAGCAAAACCACTATTTTCATAACTATGAATATGACTGTGTGGTGGGCTATGGAACCATGGATTGTGTTGATATGGTGGAGGTTCCATTGCAAGGGTTTATATCCATCTAGGATTAAACAACAAATGTCGTCCAATGATTCTTGTGCCGTAATACCCGTGTTAACCATAAGATCCGGAGTGGGACGGAGTAGTCAAAAGTGTTTCCACCTCTCGTTCATCAACGGATGCACATTACCGTAGGCACTTGATCTCGAGAGACAAGATGCAGGGTGGGGAACCCGTTGAAGTCCCCACGGTAATGTGGTCTATGATGGGTTGCAACTACCGACGAAGGAATTTATGGTAGAGCCCTGAATTGACGTCGTGGTCGGGGTCCATCCTTAAAATGTATAAGAGGACCGGCGAGGACCCAGGGTCGGAGATTGCAACAAAGGGTGGGTGTTCAAGGTAGCGGAGGAACATGATTGGCTAGACCTTATACCGGGCCTCACACCGAAGGAAGTGTGGACGGGAAAGCTGCCCGGTTGGCACCAAGGTTAAGATCTCTTATGGGTAAAGCAACACACCTCTGCAGAGTGTAATGAATCGTGACCTGTCACTCCCTGTTCCGGGATTTGGAATCGCTGAACGCCTGGGAAAGGAACTCCATGAAGTTCTAGTAAACCGGTGAAGGCTGACGGACATAGTTCTTCTGAATAAAAGCAACCTCTTGAAGAAATGTTTATCAAAACATGCATTGGTATTAGACCTTTCTGGTCTGATATCATAGCTAGTGCATTAAACACCTCTTTTCTATAATGAACTTGTTGAGTACGCTCGTACTCATACCACTCTTAAATCCCCTGCTTAGATTGTCTGAATCGACTGGAGGAGGACAACGATGACCCTGAAGTAGCCGAAGTCATCGGCTATGAAGAACCAGACCTCTCTGGAGGTATCGAAGGAGTAGACTACCTCATAGTCTACGGAACCGGGGAGGGTTCCGGAGGAGAGCAAGCTTAGACCTACCGAGTAGTAGTAGTAGTATCCGAGCAGTACGAACTCTTAGTACTTAACTGCTCGAGGAGAATAAAATGTATAACTTAGGAAGATTCTTTTATTGTAAGTTAAGTCGGGTTCGCCTCGAACCCAGGAGTATTCCTCTTAGGACCCAAGAGGAGCTCCGAGATGATATGTACATGCTGCTTGTAATAATAAATGAATGAGTTATGGACCTGCTATGTTATGGTGTACTACTCTCAGGGATGTAATATTTGCGGATTGGTACTTCGTGAATGTTATATCAACGACTGGCATACTACAACATGCAGTGGTATGCAGGGTCACCACAGAGGCCCTACAATGACTCCTTGTCGGCACTCCACGTCTTTCTTTCCCCAAGTGGTTGGTTCCCCGATGGAGAGGATGATGGCCGGCGGCGATGTCGATCGAGCGGCGGTGGCCATTGATTTGATCACTTTTCTTTCCAGATTTTTAGGGTCCTAGTTGCATATTTACAGGACTATGTTGTAATGTTCACTTGTGTTAGGGTCCTGACTGTAATTTGGCTTGTAACCGCCAGGTTTTAATGCACCACTTTCGGGGTCCTTCGAGGACCCTCTCCTCGTTCCAAAAAAAAAGTAGGACATGACCGTTGACGAGTTTAATCAGCTGTCTCATGCATAGACTTCCAAATCCCGCCCTATGTTGAGAACTCATAGCCCATTTCTAAATATGCCTCTCCAATTGTAGTGGAGGTGTGTGAGGATCCTGCGTTGAAGCACTGTTATCACCAGAATTTGATCGGATCAGGGGTGGGCCGCGATCAAGGTTGGGCTTGAAGAATATACATGGAAGAAATACGTGAACCGGCCTTGTACACGAAGTTTGGGCAGTTTGCCCTTGTATCTGTAAATATAGTAGGATACGTGTCGGTTAGTTAGAGTTTGGCTCGTGCACGGTTGGGATTATTCCCACGTTAGAAAGTCTACGGACTATAAATATGTATCTAGGGTTATCAAGAAAGATAACAATCACGTTCATCACAAACCAATCTTGGCGCATCGCCGACCCCTTGTTTCGAGGGTTTCTTCCGGGTAAGCATCATGCTGCCTAGATTGCATCTTGCGATCTAGGCAGTATACGTTTATTCGTTATCCATGCGTTGCTCGTGCTGAAGCCTTGTTGATGGCGAGCAACGTAGTTATCATAGATGTGTTAGGGTTAGCATCCGTGCTACATGTTTTCGCCCATGCAACCCTTAGACGTCTAGCCGTCCTTACACCTTTCTTAGGTGTAAGGGCGGCACCTTGCTTGATCATTGTTTAGTAGATCCGATCCGTTATGATCGCTCCTTGATTCCTCAAGGATTAGTTTAATATCTGCATAGTTAGGCCTTACAAACGGGTTGAATGATCCAGTAGCACGTAGGGTGTAGTTTGCTAACCCTAGACAAGATGTTTCGGGGATCAACTTAATGTTGGTTTTTAGGCCTTGTCTAGGGTCGGTTTATGATCACCGTGCGTGGCTGCCAGGCTCAATCACGAGTAGGATGTTCCGATTATGCGGTGAAAACCCTAGATCGTCGTAGGTCGTTTTAGCTTTGTTTTGATCAAGCAGGACCACCATGCAATCGTAAACCCCATACGAGTCATGGGTGGATCGGCTCCTTGAGCCGATTCACGGACAACTCGAGAGCCGATCGAGGCTCGTATTTAATGTTTACGTGTATGCCATGCATGAAACTAAGCGAAGCAAATCCATCACCTTCCCGATCGGGTATAGATCGGGTGGCACGCCCTTGCACCAGCATCGGGACGTGCGTACCGGGAAGCTTTGCGGGCCGTCGCTCGAGAGGACCAGGGCCAGCCGCAGCCCTAGGTTGTTCCCGGCTCTTCGTGTTGCCGGCCCGTTGCTCGCCGGTGGGTTTCGGACGCCAACACATTACGGCACGCCGGTGGGACAGTCTTCGACATCAATCGCATCGCCATCTACATCCGAGATGGCGGAAGGTACTCCGATCACGTACGAGGATCTGCCCGAGGAGCTCAAGAAGAAGTATGACGACGTTAAAGCTATCCTCGAAGCCGACCTCATCGGCTCTTTCCACAGACCCGCTCACACGGCATCGGGTGGAGAGGGTTCACACTGAAGGCGCGCTCGATGGAGTGGACCTGTCCACCCCTTCGTAAGAACGCACCAGGTCCTTGCGTCGGGAGATCAATTTCATGATAGCTCATTCGCTACACCGCCACTCGAGAGCTTGGTGAACACTTTGGAGCGTGTCGCCCTTCGGGTGCTCCATGAAATCTTGAGGCATCGGTACTCTCCGTCGGGACCTGCTCTAGGGACTCACCAAGGAGAGCTACCACTCCAGAGCCGCCCACCGCTGCCGTTCGCTGGCGGCACCAGAGGTGCCGAGTACACCGGCATTCGTTGTCTACAAGATCGGTGGCGATCCTAGCGATTACCGTTCTTGTATGAGGCGCCTAAGGAGATCCCTCACGGATACACGTCCACGTACGTGCCGGCAGCGAATCGGGCACTCACGAACCGGGCTGCAACGGCAGGACTTCCGGACTGCAGAGGAGCTTCGGATCAGATCTTGAGAAGCGTACGTGGCTAGCTAAGTATGCCACTCCGACGAACCTCCGTAGCTCAACTCCTGTAGCTAGCTCAGATCTTGAGAAGCAAGCGTGGCTAGCTAAGTATGCCACGCCAGCGAATCTTCGTAGCTCCACTCCCTGCAGTTTAGCACTGCGGATCGATCAAGACGATCTTGAGAGACCGGTTCGGCATGGTGCCGAAAAGAAGGGCAATCGGCTATTCCAAGCCGTACCCCAACGACTACGATTTGATCCCACTACCACCCAAATATCGGCTCCTGAATTCTCCAAGTTTAGTGGGTCGAGATGGCTCCAGCTCTATCGAGCATGTAAGCCGAGCATTTGGCGCAGGTGGGCACGATCTCAGCTGCAGATGCACTACGCGTGAGGTTCTTCGCACGAGTCCCTCACGGGATCGGCTTTGGGTGGTACACATCACCGCCACCAGATTCGATCCGGACTTGGAAGCGATTGGAGGAACAATTCCACATGCGGTATCACTCGAAGCTTCCGAGGCTGGCATTGCCGATCTAGCACAAGTACGTCAGAAGCGCGGAGAAACAGTGTCAGAATACATCCAGCGCTTCAGGGCCGTTAGGAACCGATGCTATTCGGCTCGTTTGACTGAAAAAGAAGCAGTCGAGTTGGCGGTGGTGGGTCTCGCATCACCGATCAAGGATATGGCTTCCCAAGCAGACTACCCATCACTGGCGCATATGGTTCAGAAACTGTCATTATATGAACAGCGCCACCCAGAGGTACTCAGGACAAATTCAAGCGTGCAGTAGTCCTGGTTGAGACAGAGGAAGATGAAGGGTCTGCGGGAGATCAAGAGGTAGCAGTGGCTGAATGGACTCGGGGGGCAACCCCCGTGTCCTGCAAGTGGGTTAAGCCACAAGGTCCGCCTAGAGGTTTTGACTTTGACGTAACTAAAGCTGAGCAAATTTTCGACCTCTTACTTAAGGAGAAGCAGCTGAAGTTACCCGAAGGCCTCAAAATCCCCACGGTACAGGAGTTGAACGGAAAGCCATACTGCAAATGGCATAACACGTTCTCCCATACCACCAACGACTGCAGGGTGTGGCGTCAGCAGATCCAAATGGCGATAGAACAAGGACGTCTAATTTTCAACCAGTACGCCATGAAAGTCGACACACACCCCTTCCCCGCCGTTAACATGGTGGAATACGATTACCCCGAGGGGTGCCAACCAGGTTTCTCGTTAAGCATTAACATGGTCGAGCCTGGGCACCACTCTGGTAAGAACAAAGGCGAGGGCAGCCGCTCTCGTAGCAAGGACAAAGAGGAAGCCGCTCCACGCGATCGGCTCCGGCACGATGGCAAACGCTACATCACAGAGGGAGAAGTGAAGAATGTGCGATATCAACGACCTCTCTCTGATCATCTCCTCAATAAATATGTAAGTCAGTACGACCAGCGCCGGCGGTACAACAGCGACGATGAAGGGGATCGTCTAGCTAGCAGGGACGCCAGGAGACATCGTCGGCATGATCGCGATGAGGAGAGATACGAGCGCCGTGCCAAGGAAAGGTCAAGAGAACAAGACGATGTGGACAAGCACTGGGACTGTCCTTTCTTCAAACACTGCTGGGATTCAGGAATGAGCCGATTGCCTACAATCGGCAACTGCCCAGAATGTAGACAGAAGAAGAAGGGTGCAGCAGACGTGTCAGTGTTCAAGCGTCTAGGGCCTCTCCCATCTAGGAACAAGCAAACTGAGTCCTCTCGGGAAGAAGACCTCGAGGAGTTAGAAGATGACTGCGAAGAAGAAGAGGACAAGTACCACCGGCCGAGGTGGTGCCCTGGTGGACTCAGCCGTTCCCAAAAGCATAGGGTTCAACGACTGCGTGGCTTGGAAGAAGCCGAAAGGTTCAACCTGCACACGCTAAGGAAGGCGCGGCCTGATCTGGCCGCGAAAATTCAACGAACCCTGGACGAAGAGGGTCGACCACAAAAGATGGAGTGGCGCCCCAAGCAAAGGAAAGCCGATGATCAGACATCGGCTAGTACAAACATGGTGTTCATCCTTCCGGCGGAGTTTTGTGCTCCAGGATTAGACGAAGCACCTGTGGCACAACTTGACTGCGGCCCACGGCCGGTTATTTTTGAGAAGCCACGTGAAAGAAGCTACAGACACCTGAAGGCACTGTACTTACGAGGTTATATCAATGGGCAGCCTGTCAATAGGATGCTGGTGGACACCGGAGCGGCAGTCAACATCATGCCATACTCCATGCTACGTCGGTTGGGACGCTCTAGCTCGGATCTGATCAAGACCAACGTTACACTGAGCGATTTCAACGGCCAAGCATCTGATGCACAAGGTGTTCTGAACGTGGATCTAACAGTAGGGAGGAAAACCATCCCTACGACGTTCTTCATTGTCGATAGCAAGAGCACTTACGCTGTCCTGCTAGGGAGAGATTGGATCCACGCCAACTGTTGCATTCCATCTACGATGCACCAATGCCTAATACAGTGGGATGGAGATGAGGTAGAAGTCATCCATGCAGACGATACAGCCGAGATTTCAACGGCTGGCATGAACGTTTGGGAGACGGAAGGCCAAGAGCCACTCTCAGGCATCACTTTGGACGACTGCGAGTACATCGACGTGTCAAAAAACGGGGTGAGGCTGGTCTTATCCACCGGCCTGACCGTGTAACAAGAGCAAAGTCTATGAACGTACATTGGAAGGCCGATCCTTGTGATCGGCCCCAAAAAATAAAAAGTAATGATCTTGTCTCAAGCATGTCACGTAGTCATAGTGAAGCACGAACAAGATGTAAACTTCTTTTGAGCAATGCAATCAGGATGGGGGCCGATTCCAGCAATCGGCCCATATTATCCTTGCCCTACATTTTGCCTGTGTTCAACGTCGATCTAACAGGTGACGGAAAGCTAGGATATGGGTTTACATCGGCTGATGAGCTAGAAGAAGTCGACATTGGTCCTGGGGATAAGCCACGACCAACCTTCATCAGCAAGAAGTTAGATCCACATCTCAGGAGCTAGATGATAGCTCTATTAAAAGAATACCCAGATTGCTTTGCATGGGATTACACAGAGATGCCTGGGCTAGACAGGAGCATCATTGAGCATCGGCTCCCTCTAAAGAAAGGATTTCGGCCATACCAACAACGAGCACGTCAGATGAAGGCCGAAATTCTCGAAGAAGTCAAGAAAGAGATCGAGAAAAAGTTGGCCGCCGGGTTCATCAGGCCATGCAGGTATGCTGAATGGATTTCCAGTATTGTACCTGTGGAGAAAAAGGACGGCCGATGGCGTGTGGCTATAGATTTCCGAGATCTCAACAGAGCCACTCCAAAGGATGAATATCCAATGCCTGTGGCAGAAACATTGATCAACGCAGCTGCTGGCCACAAGGTATTGAGTTTCATGGATGGCAATGCGGCTACAACCAGATTTTCATGGCCCCAGAAGATATACACAAGACTGCATTCCGAGTACCAGGATCAGTGGGCTTGTTCGAATATGTGGTCATGACTTTTGGTTTGAAGAATGCCGGTGCAACGTACCAACGAGCCATGAATTATATTTTTCATGATCTGATCGGCAAGTTGGTGGAAATCTACATCGATGACGTGGTGGTCAAGTCTGTCTCCATGGAAGGACACTTGGATGATTTGCGACGCATCCTAGACCGAACTCGGAAGTTCGGACTCAGAATGAATCCAAAGAAGTGTGCCTTTGGTGTGACGGCCGGTCAGTTTCTAGGTTTTCTTGTTCATGAACCAGGAATTGAGATCGGCCTGAAAAGTCAGGAGGCAGTACGTACCATGCAGCCGCCTACCACGAAGAAGGAGCTCCAACGTCGATCGGCAAGATCAATTTCGTCGGCGATTCATCTCTAATCTCTCAGACGAATTGAGCGTTCATGGCGTTGGTCAAGATTAAAACTGATGACGAGTTTCAGGGGGCGAACAGCGACGAGGCGTTTGACGAGATTAAGCGGTATCTAACAACACCGCCGTCTTGGTTCCGCCTCGGCGGGACAGGCCGTTCTATATCTACCTATCGATGGCTGACACGTCCATTGCTTCGGTGGTGGTGCAACTCTACGAGGGCGTTGAAAAGGTTGTATTCTACCTCAGCGTAAGGATGTTGGATGCAGAGACAAGGTATCCCGAGGTCGAGAAGTTATGCCTCTGCTGTTCTTCACCTGCACCAAGCTCCATCACATCCTTTTGACGGCGAAATAATCGTCATATGCAAGTCGGACGTTGTCAAGCACATGCTTTGTCGGCTCCTGTTTTGAAAGGCCGACTTGGTAAGTGGATGTTTGCGTTATCGGAGTTTGATCTCCGGTATCACCTGCAAAAAGTCAAGGGACAAGCGTTGGCCGATCTCATAGCTGAACGGATCAATACTAATATAGCAGCACTATCTATACGTGCATGGGCTATGTTCTTCGATGGATCGGCTTGTGACGATGGTTGTGGCATCGGCATTCTGCTCGTGTCGCCTCGGGGGGCAACATACTCCTTCTCCATCAGACTATCTACTCCTTGCACAAACAATGTCGCTGAGTATAAGGCGACGCAAGGGACGAGTTGTCAGCTGGAAGCCGGGCGAAGCGGTGGAGCTTTTTGGAGACTTCGAAGTTGGTAATTTACCAGCTCACGGACGAATACAAGTGCGAGAGTGAGTCGCTCTTCCCATATTGGATGGAATGTCATGAGCTGATGACACATTTTCGGTACATCAATTTCAATTGGGTCCCAAGATCTCAGAATACCGACGCCAATGATCTCGCGCAAATGGCGTCAGGGTACAAGGACATACCAGACGGGTCGAAGTTCGGTGCGGTTCCTGGAACAGATGATGGCGGAGAGCCGATATCTTCAATTACTTGAAGGATTCGGCTCGGGGGCACCTAAACGGATAAGATACAAGGCTATGAAATATGTCCTTATAGGAGATGACATGTTCTACGGGACGTTGGAAGGGTTCTTGCTCAAGTGCACAGGACCAATCGAGTCTAATCGGCTCTTACATGAGGTGCATGAAGGCGCCTGTGGAACTCACCAATCGGCTCATAAGATGAAGTGGCTGATTAGGCGATCAGGGTTTTATTGGCCCACTATGCTTGAGGATTGCTTCAAGTACTACAAGGGATGCCAAGCGTGTCAGATGTTCGGGAAGATTCAGATGGTACCGCGTCGTGTATGAATCCCATCATCAAGCCTTGGCCATTCCGAGGTTGGGGCATGGATATGATCGGCAAAATCCATCCTGCATCAAGCAAAGGCCACGAGTGGATTCTGGCCATTACAGATTACTTCACCAAGTGGGTGGAGGCCGTTCCTATGAAGAAGGTAAAATCAGAAGATGTTATCAAATTTGTCAAAGAACACGTCATTCATAGGTTCGGGATTTCCCAAACAATCACGACCGATGGAGGTTCGGTCTTTATTTCTAAAGAATTCAGAAAATTCTGCGATGACATGGGGATTAAGCTGATCCGATCATCTCCATACTATGCTCAAGCCAACGGGCAAGCTGAAGCGTCTAATCAGAGCCTGATCAAGCTGATCAAGAGGAAGATTGACGAGAACCCTAGGGTTTGGCATGAAACATTGTCAGAAGCTTTGTGGGCCTACCGCATGTCATGCCATGGAGCCATAAAGACTTCGCCTTACCAGCTCGTCTATGGGCAGGAAGCCGTATTGAGGATGCAACGGAACTTAGACTTTGGTCGTTGGAGAAGATTAAAGAGAACAAAGCCAGGGTAGCTCGTGCATACAATAAGAAGGTGAGACCAAAGGAGTTCCAAGTTGGTGATCTGGTATGGGAAGCGGTATTGCCATTAGGAACCAAGGATAAAGCATATGGCAAATGGTCTCCTAATTGGCACGGTCCATATAAAGTCGTCCAGGCATTGAAGGGTAATGCATACATGCTAGAGCAGCTGGACGGTGCTAAGTTCCCAGTAGCTGTCAATGGTCAACATCTCAAGAAATATTTCCCAAGCATGTGGGATGACCAGTAAATGAAATATGGGGGCCGATTCATGAAATCGGCCAGTAAATTTTTTTTTATATACAAATCATAGACGATGCGCAGACATCGACTTGAGAAATATGGATATCAGTACAGCCGATGCATGGACATCGACTTTAGAATAACGAAAAGGCCGATGTGTAACCATCGACTCTAGAGGAGCAAAACTCAATGAAGCGGATTAACAGATCGGTTTCATGCCAGAGTTCATGGCATCTGAGGTGATTTTCCCGTGGATTTTGCTGAATCTGTGCGTTTGAGACCGGGAGATGGCGTGGATACGAATTGGATCTGTTGACCGTGTGAATAGGCAACTTTTATGGCCTTAAAGTATGTTTATGGCATAAGCCGATGCCCTGCCATCGGTTCTTTGTGCATCGATTTCGTTTGACAATCGGCAAAATCGACAAAGAAGCAAAATTAATTGGGGAATATTTCTTCATTAATAAAAGATTTCTTACAAAGAAAGAGCCGATTGCTCAAGGAAGGAAGAACAAAAGAAAGGCCTATTGGCCGATCTACTACTACTACTACTAGGCCTATACTAGTAGATCCTAGTCTACGGGCCGTTGCTGCCCTCGTCGTCGTCAGAGCTCTCGTCGGCGCTGCTGCCGGCGGGCTCCTCGTCACTGCTCCAGCGGCCCCCAGGGGGGGCCTCGTCATCTTCATCGTCGACGTCATCGTCGTCGTCGTCGTCATCATCATCTGACCCAGCGCGGAACCGCTTCGCCGGCGGGTAATCCTCGAGGGAGTCGGTGTCGTCGTCTTCCTCCTCCTCTTCCTCGGAGAAGGTGTACCCATCCCAGGAGAACGAGTCATCCTCGCTCTCCGATTCCAGTTCCCCATCGGCGAGGAACTGGAGCTCTTCGTCTCCGCTGGTCAAGGACTTGTCGTCCTCGGACCAAACGGAGGAGGCGTGGTCCTCCTGGTCCCACTCTTCTAGGGCGCGCTTGTTGTGCGCCGCCATCTGAGCAGCCATCGGGTCCCACTCCGGCGTCGGCTCACGAGATGAGGAAGAATCGAAGAATACCGACGAGCTGGAGGAGGACGAAGAGGAGAAGGACTGGGAGGAGAGATCCGATGAGGCGGAGGAGGAAGAGGAGGAAGACATTGCTCTGGATTGGGAATTTTTGGGTGCCGATGGCCAGAACAGAGCAAGGAGATATAGTGGAGATTCAATGCCACAGCAGTTTCCGAGGAGGTGGTGCCCAAAGAAAAAAGAAAACAACGGTCAAATCACGCGGAGAAGTTGAGAAGGCAGGGCATCATGATGAAGGATACTGCGACGATTTTGCTCTGCCACGACATGACCTGACGAAGAAAAAGCAGAGTGATTTTGGAATTATCAATTCCAAAACCAGGGGCATGTGTTATCACCAGAATTTGACCGGATCAGAGGTGGGCCGCGATCAAGGTTGGGCTTGAAGAATATACATGGAAGAAATACGTGAACTGGCCTTGTACACGAAGTTTTGGCAGTTTGCCCTTGTATCTGTAAATATAGTAGGATACGTGTCGGTTAGTTAGAGTTTGGCTCGTGCACGGTTGGGATTATTCCGACGTTAGAAAGTCTACGGACTATAAATATGTATCTAGGGTTATCAAGAAAGACAACAATCACGTTCATCACAAACCAATCTTGGCGCATCGCCGACCCCTTGTTTTGAGGGTTTTCTTCCGGGTAAGCATCATGCTGCCTAGATCGCATCTAGCAGTATACGTTTATTCGTTATCCATGCGTTGCTCGTGCTGAAGCCTTGTTGATGGCGAGCAACGTAGTTATCATAGATGTGTTAGGGTTAGCATTGCTTCACCGTGCTACATGTTTTCGCCCATGCAACCCTTAGACGTCTAGCCATCCTTACACCTTTCTTAGGTGTAAGGGCGGCACCTTGCTTGATCATTGTTTAGTAGATCCGATCCGTTATGATCGCTCCTTGATTCCTCAAGGATTAGTTTAATATCTGCATAGTTAGGCCTTACAAACGGGTTGAATGATCCAGTAGCACGTAGGGTGTAGTTTGCTAACCCTAGACAAGATGTTCCGGGGATTAACTTAATGTTGGTTTTTAGGCCTTGTCTAGGGTCGGTTTATGATCACCGTGCGTGGCTGCCAGGCTCAATCACGAGTAGGATGTTCCGATTATGCGGTGAAAACCCTAGATCGTCGTAGGTCGTTTTAGCTTTGTTTTGATCAAGCAGGACCACCATGCAATCGTAAACCCCATACGAGTCATGGGTGGATCGGCTCCTTGAGCCGATTCACGGGACAACCTGAGAGCCGATCGAGACTCGTATTTAATGTTTACGTGTATGCCATGCAGGAAAGTAAGCGAAGCAAATCCATCACCTTCCTGATCAGATATAGATCAGGTGGCACGCCCTTGCACCAGCATCGGGACGTGCGTACCAGGAGCTTTGCGGGCCGTCGCTCGGAGGGACCAGGGCCAGCCGCAGCCCTAGGTTGTTCCCGGCTCTTCGTGTTGCCAGCCGTTGCTCGCCGGTGGGTTTCGGACGCCAACAAGCACATAGCCTCAAAGAGTCAAAGGTGGCAGCTAAGCTTGCTAAAGAAGACATAATTTGTTCAGAATGTGCTATGCAAAAAATACCACGATGATAAGACCGATATCTCGGTCTTTTTTACGAAATCTTGTCTTATTTTGGTGCATATTTCTCCAAACATATTAGAATTAGAATTAGATTGTAAGTGCAAGCCAAGATAAATCTCGTAAACCAAGCCATATAGCAACAGGTGACCCACTTATAAAATAAGCCGCCGACGTGCATAATTGTTGGAGTGCATATCTATTCTCGAGGACCAGTTGTTGGACTTCATTTTATCCGAAATGCGAAAAGTAAATAATCATACTTGTCAGAACCGAAGATCACTTCGGTCACATAAACTTTTGATACCCAAAAAAAGTTATAGGCTAGGGTTAGCATGTGCAGCCCATTAGCGGCAACCACATAATCGGCAAATCTAACGACGAAAATTTACTGATAAAAATAGAAGAAAAAGATAAAAGCATTTTTTTAAAGTAAAGATAAAACCCATTTGAAGTGCTGGCCAACTTGTTTCGGTTATTTTCCGTGTAAGCTTGCCCAACTTTTTAATTGTTTTCTTCTACTCTCTCTCCGTCTCAGTTTACTAGTCTTCCTCGTTTTCCTGGATCACCAATTTGATCTATATAATTCAGATTATATAATTCAAAAATTATATCATTAAAAAAATATGACATTTAAACTTTTTAATGATATAATTTTTATAACATATAACTAATGCTAATTTGAACAAATTTGCGATCTAGTGGTACGCGCACGGCTAATGAACTGTGAGAGAGGGGTGAAATCCGAGGCTAACAGACACAAAGAGCCAAGCAGAAGCGACGAAGTCAAGAATCCGGCGGGGAGCAACTTGGAATCGAGCGCAGAAGTGCGACACGGCCAACGCGGCCCGTCCTCATCGTCCCCGGCTGACCTGCAAGTGCAAGTCGCCCACCCCATCCGTCCGTCCCCTTCCTCACGAATGCTATGCTCCACCACCAAACCACCTCCACCGACGGCAGGCGACCCAGCACCAGCGCCAACACCCACGCGCCCGGCAAAAGACCATCCAGCCCCTGCCCACTCTTCACACGCTCCGCTCAAGTCCCGGCTAGACCCATGGGCGATTTGGTCCATCGGTAGTAATCCCATCAAAACCTCCCAAACCCAACACCGCCAACCCGGCCAGTCGCACCCGCTCCGCCCCCTTCCTCCTCCTCCTCCGCTCCCTTCCGCCCGAAGTCTCCACGCCATTTAAAACCTTGGCTTCGCCCCGACTCCACCTGGTCACCCCCCGCGTCAAACCCTAGGGGCCTCCCCAGATCCAATGGGAGCGGCGCCGTCCACGCCGAGGCTCGGCGAGACGGCCTCGCCGGGGGCCGCGGAGCAGATGTTCGCCGCGCTCGTCGGCGCCGACGCCTACCCGGCCTCCTCCGAGTTCTGGACGCAGCTGCTCGACCTGCCCCTCACCCTGCACTGGCCGCGCGGCCGCGTCCTGCAGGCCTGCCACGCCTTCGGTGAGCGCCGCCCGAGATCCACCTCCTCCACCTCCCCCTCCCCCGCCCGCGGTTGCTCTCTGGTCGCTTCCCGTTCTCAGCCTCGCGCTCGCTGGCGCTGATTGTTTCGTGCTTCGCGGGAATTGATCCGTGGGGGGCCAATGCGGATCATGTGATTTCTGCCTGCCTGCCTGCCCGCCCGCGCGGTCGTGGGTCGCGCGCCGCCGCGGGTTTATCTAGTGCTTTCGAGGTGAGAGGGCGGGATCGGCGTGGTGTTTCTGCCACTTTCGGCGTGTCTATGGTGTCGTTAAGATGCTCCGGGTGTCGATTTCTGTCCACCGCCAGCTGCATTTCTGCTCAGGACGGGAATTTAGGGGCTCTTCAGTTTACCCTTCTGACGTGATACCATGGTCGAGGCAATAAGTCATATATGTACTTGTATTGGCGGCTGATCAGGGCTGACTGAGCTTAGTGTGTTGCAAGATATGCAATGCTAACAATTTATCATGAGAGTTTTAACCTTCTTACTAGAAAAAACCATGGGAGTTCTTGTGCGCCTGTGTTTGTTTTCATCAAGTATCGGACTACATTTTGGAGCAATAGAGAGACCCACAGTTTTACTCTTTTCGGCAAGACATAGCAAACTGCAGGCTCGTCTTCTGATAATCGATTGCCTTTGGCGGGGGAACATTCAAATGGACTAATGGAGGTTCTGACTCATTGTAGCCAGGATGAAGGATTTACGTGCTAGTTATAATTTATGGAATGCTGCAATAATTGTTTGCTTTCGGACTTCAACTACCCAGTGGAGCGGAAATGCGCGAATCAGGGGCTTCGGCCTGCATTTCTGCTTTATGTTGCAACCAGTGAGAGACCTCATTGTGGATCTGTCTGTGTGGTGGAATCTATGATTTTTATCTCGGTCTAATTTGTAGTAAATAGTATAAAATACTAGTAATACGTAGGTGAGCACATTATAGCCCATAATTTTTGCCCCGCTTGTTTCACGAGTTTAAAGCATTTTGGGTTCCTGAATTTGAAACCTGGTTGGTCAAGTGGAGGGTATGGTTTGTCATGCCTTTTGCTTTACTAACTGTGATCCATGGATGGCGGGATATGATTAACTGAATGGAGGTTGGTGATGTAGTGTTTAAGGGTTAGACTAGGGATATCTTGCTTCTCTTTTGTTTTTACACAACTGCTGTTTGCTGTGGACAGTGTTAAAATGGACGGTAGTCGGTAGGCATATATCATTCAAAGAGTAACACGTTGATGTTCTTAGGGATGGATATCAAATACAGAAGTATGGTTATAGAAGCAAACATGATAGTTATGGGACACAACCTATGGCTGCCCTTTTGATAGACACAGTTGCAAACTTACAGTGTTTGGTATAGTGCTGTTATGTGGCTGCTAGGGTTTGGGAGGGAGAGAGAGCCGGCCGGGGGCCTTGCCCACGGCCGGTGGCAAGAGGGAAGGGATTTCCTTCTTAATTCTTGCTTGATTAGATTGATACGTCTCCTCTCCTTATATAGAGAGGTTTACTTGACCCCTAAGCAAACGACCCTTATCTCTAATTAACCCTAAGACTAACGGGCTATACCGCCAGCCCAAGCCCATTACGTGCTCTAACACTACACCCCACCTGGACATGCAGCTCGTCCTCGAGTTGCAACCTCAACAAACCATGACTCGACGCAACACAAACCTAACACCTAAAAACGAGCCTTTTACATCTCGGCTTGTTTTATTACTCTCAACCTGAAATGGACTGGGACGCTTTATTCTTGACCCCTGAACATAAAGTGGACACCATCCGCCCGTCGGACGTGCACAGTCCCATGGAAACCAGCGGGGCAAAAGGAGCCCGCACGGCAGCCGGCGGCGGAATGCGGTGGTGCTACGCGGTGTGCTCCTGTCGGTGACACCATGCCTTCTCCCCGCCGGATGACTGTCGATGGCGCAGATTTTGAGGTCGCTGCCCGCGGGAAAAACAGCATGTCCGCCGCCCGTGGGGGAAATCGCACGCCCAAGATACCCGACGCAGCAGACGAGATCGAGGTCCGTTGCGCAACGAAGCGCAACTTGGAGGAGCTGCAGCTGCAGATCACGCATCTCCCGCACATGCCGACGCACTAGGAGGCCGCGCGCAGCAGCCTGCAGCCTCACCGCCGCCGACACGTGGCGGATAGCGATCCAAGCCGGAAGCGGTGACGGCGACGGAGGGAAACGAACCTGGTGGAAGGGCATCCCGGGCAGTGTCGATGTAGAGCCCAGGGCCAAGGTCGCTCCCACACCGCCGAAAGGCAGGGACGGCGTCGGTGGCGGCAGCAGCCGCTGCTGCGGTGTTAGTCGCAGCGGCGTTAGTGGCGACGGCAGCAGTTGCTGCTGTTGCAGCTGCCCACCGAACGGCAGGGACAGCGTCGGTGAGGACAGCAGCTGCAGCGGTGGCGTTGGTGACGGCGGCGGCTGCTGTTGCTGCTGCAACGTCCCGGTGGGGAAGAAGGCGGCCGGCTGCTGGAGAAAAGGGACCCCCGACGCCGAAGTAGGGCCCGGCCCGGAGATGGTGGACAGCGGCAGCGGGGACTGCAGCAGCCCGGCGTCGGGTGGCAGCGACGACAGCAGCAGCGTCGGCTGCAGCGGCCCGGCGATCGCGGCGGAGGCCGCCTGGTGCGTCGGCTGCCACGGCAGCAGCGCCGCCGGCCCATAGGGACCGGCCAGGAAGAGGCGGATCTCCTGGACAGCAGTGGTGAGATCGCGGAGGGCTGCGGTGATCTCCGCCGGGGAGAGAACGGCGGGGACGTCGGAGTGCGGTGGGTGGGAAGAACTCGGTGGAGGGCTGGACATGATCGAACCCGGGAAAGCTGATACCAATACTCTAACAAGTGCCTCTTGGAATTCTTCTACGGGACACATCCTTGCAGATTTATGTGTTTGATAGACACAGTTACATACTTGCAGATTTAAATGTTTTACTAGATTATACGAGTTGTTAGCTTGATGGCCCCAGTGTTTTGGCAGATTTTTCATGATTAATTTCCGCAATTAATTTATAATGGTCGTTTGCTGATTGGACTGACCGTCAGAGTTATGTGCAATGTGCAGCACAGAACAACTACCAGACAAAGCATCTCGCAAAGATCTTGATCCATTTGGTTTGGTGTTTGCAAGATTGCACATCGGATTCTCCTGTATCTTATGGCGCCTATAGAAAGGCTATCAATGCTGCATATATATCATCCATATTTCTCAAGTTCATTATTGAAAATGCGAAGGCAGATAACTGGCAAGAGCTATGCCTTGATATCGACAAGGATGAGAAGGGGATGGAAACTTTTCCTTCTGGTAATTGATTATTCAAAATTCCAAATGCATTATTTAGTCGACTCTTCTGATATCTTATGGTTCCCTGCTCCTTCTAGACCAAAGCGTGGAGTATTTTCTGATGAAAGGGGTGCTGAACTACATTGGTAGTGTGGATGTAAGGTATCTTGGTGGATGGCTTAATTCTATCTAGGGTTTGCTTTTCAAAATGTTTTTTTCTCATTTGCGTCTCACTTTATTGTTATGTTTTATATGAAGTCCGGAGTCATGCTACCTGCATCATGAGCTTCTAAACTTGATGCTAGTTCTCATGTCGACTCAGTTATGTTCTGGACCATCTCCAGAACCGAAGGATGTGCATCCTTTCATTGATGCAGCTATGCACCAGGTAAAAATAGAATCTGCTAATGCATTATGTATGATGGTTTATTTACAGTTACTATTTAGCTAAATTTGGGATGGGTTTCTTTGCCACATCTTTCTTCTGCAGGACAGTTCCATAGTGGTTTTGGTAGTTCAAAAGTTGCTGCTAAATTTCGTAAAGCGGCCACAGATTCCATTAAATGGTTCGCACCCTATTTTCTCTGATGATGGCGGGCCTGGTGTTTTGCAACGAGTTGGCTCAGCAGCTGGTAATGCGGGTTCCTTTTTCTGCATCGAAGTGATTATAGTTTACTGCATTATCATCATGATTTATGTCTTGGCAAATCATGTCATGGCAATGCTTTGAACATATCCTCTTATAGAGTTATAGGTACACCTTTTGTTTAGAATGTTTTAACTGTGCTGTGCTTCCCACTATTATTTTACTCAGGAAGTTGTCATATACACTTCAATCATCCTTTATATGCCCTACTAATAAAATATTTTCATTATTGAAAATCTTTGACTTTACTTGTTTATCTGGTTTTGCAGCAAATCTTGTACTACTGCCATATTATACTTTTAACTATCTTGTAAGTGCAAGTGCTGAAGGTGCAACAAGTCAATTGGCAGATAATAGTTTAGTTGTTTTGCTTATTCTGATCCACTACCGAAAGTGCATCTCAACGAATGAGTCCATTCCAACCGACAGTATCTACATGAGTGATTCAAATACCAATGTAAAGGATGCACCAGCTTTTCATGAGAACCCTTACTGCAGGGCGCTAAACAATGCTAACGACATTCAATGTAAGATGCAGCTGACCTACAAAGAAATTGTGGCACTTGAATGCATCACTAACAGTTACAGAAATGAATTATGCTGCAGTTGATCGTGCTGATGTAGAGGGAAATGCTCAAAATGGACCTATTGTGAGGTTGTCTTTTGCGTCGCTGTTTGATGCTCTTGGCACGTAAGTAATTCGATCTAATTCAGTAGTATGCTCATACTTTTATTTATTATATTCATGCAATTTCACCAAATCTAGTTGTCAGCCTTGGGGAACAGTCGATCAAATAGGGTTGTCAAACCTGGTGAAGTAAAAGTGTTGTTCTTTCTGGAGGCATTCACTGAAAACAATGAGATTATTTTCTTTTTCTTCACAAGTGAAAACACATCAGTGATTTTGGTTGATTATCAGGTTTGTTGGATAGATACAACACTGCTCTTAGCAATGATTTTAGTCATCTGTAGATTATGAATAGCATCGAACATGGCGCTCCAGATGGACTCATGTACTCTATAACAGTTTCAGGGCTTGATGTGTAAAAGTGAGACTGTGGTGTGGAGTATTTGAAACTAATAGTTTGGTATTATAAATATTTTGACATCTTCTGTGGGCCCATTATCTAGGACCTATCATTATTTGTTCAAGAGTGAGCATCATCATGTATAAGCAGATCTTGGTGTTTGTATTTCATTTGTTTCGGTTATCCATACAGGTGCTTAAAAGATGAGAGCTCAGTTCTTTTGCTCTATTCTTTGGTCCATGGGAACTGCAACTTTCAGGAGTATGTTCTGGTTCGAACAGACTTGGATACTTTGGTATGCTCTTTTTGCAACTATGTTTGTAAGCCTTCTTGTTGGAGCATGAGGGTACATGAGGGCAAATATTCGGACAGAATATGCTTTAAATTAATAAAACAGCTGTGCTGAAAACACTTTCCTTTTTAACGAGACAATGTAGTAGCGTTTAAGGTGTTTTCACCTGTATTCCTCCATGAATTAGCTTATACTGTGTTGGTGAATTTCATACATAAACTAAAATCTGCGACTCCATGTCAACATGAAACATTGGAACCTAAATTTCATATCACATAAACATGTAGTAAAACCAAGCAGTGATAGCTAAAGTAATAGCCCAACAGACACTTGTGTGGGGTAACATAGGCTCTGTTTATATTTACTGGAGAATATCATTTATAGACAGAGTTGTCCGCCCCTCCCCCTCCCCCCTCACAACCATAAAGAAGGCAGAATATTGTGAGTTCTCATAATTTGTCGGTTTTGGACAGCTAATGCCTATTTTGGAAATGCTCTACAATGCATCAAGGAAGACTTCCAATCAAATCTATATGTTGTTGATAATTCTCCTGATACTCAGTCAAGATTCAACCTTCAATGCTTGTGTGCACAAATTGGTAAGAAAACAAACTAACCTTTACTTTATTTGAATGGTTTGCTGACGATTTAATGTACGACTTTAGGTTGTTCCTACCGTTCCTTGGTACCAGGAGCGCCTCATGCATCAAACATCTCTGGGATCTTTGATGGTTGTAATACTAATTCGAACCATCAAGTATAACCTCTCCAAACTGCGAGTACGTACCTGAGTCTTTGGTTCTCCAAACGCATGTCAAATACTCGCCCTATGTTATCTACCATACTTCATTAGAAGTTTCCTTTTCTGTTACTGTTTATCAGTTTACTACACACTAGCTAAAATCTACTCCCTCCGTTTTAAAATAAGTGTCACACATTCGTCTAGATTCATATTGTCTAGACATGTTTTAGTGTGTACATACAAATCTAGATAAATCTGAGACACTTATTTTAGAACGGAGGGAGTACTTTGGTTCATAACTGTCTAATGACAAGCTTATTTGTACTTGCAGGATGTGTACCTTCACACAAACTGTCTCGCAATTCTAGCAAACATGGGCCCTCATGTCCATAGACTGAGCGCATATGCATCTCAAAGGCTGGTTAGCCTCTTTGACATGCTTTCTCGCAAGTATGATATCTCAATCTCTCTATTTGGTTTTCACTTTTTGCACCTAAAGTTAACTTGTCCTTTTGCTTGTATGTATCATCTACCAGGTATGCCAAATTAGCTGAGTTAAAGAATGACAAGGCTCTGAAAGTTATATCTGATCAAATGGAAACAGACCTCATCTCAGATGATATGGTACTCTACAGTTATCTTGCATCGTAATAGCACCATTTTTTATGTTTTCCTTTATATAATTGCAAACAGTGGTTTATTTTTGCAGTCAACAGAGCTTCACATATACACTGACTTTTTAAGAATCGTTCTGGAAATCATCAATGCAATCCTTACATATGCATTGCCCAGAAATCCTGAGGTATGTTAGTTACCGATGCAGTTTACCTGATAGGCAGAACCAAACTGCTTCTAACATGTTCATCAACAGGTTGTGTATGCCATATTGCACCGCCAAGAGGTTTTTGAGCCCTTCAAGAACCATCCTCGTTTCAATGAATTGCTTGAGAATATTTACACAGTATGTCTTACCGTACAGTACCTCATAATCTTCTGTTCTCCAGGTTCTGACCATATTCCATCTTGAATTTGTCTGTCAGGTGTTGGATTTCTTCAACAGTCGAATGGACATGCAACAGTTAGATGGAGAATGGTCTGTAGACAAGGTTCTTGAGCTCATTAACAAACATTGTCGTTCATGGCGTGGAGAAGGAATGAAGGTGAGAACATATTGTGACACATTGTCTTCTGGTATTCAGTCATTCAGTGGCATAACAATACATGATTACACGTTCTCCAGATGTTTACGCAGTTACGATTTACATATGAGCAAGAAAGTCACCCCGAGGAATTCTTCATTCCATATGCTTGGCGGCTTATCCTATCACGAGGGTAAATATTTCCTGTTTGTGTATGCTGATTCTCACATATGTTGCTTATTATCAATATGCAAGTGATGTTGATAAAGATGCCATAGAAATATGACTTGGAACTGTTATTTTGGGTTATGGTACAAGCTTGTCATAAGCTTTCATATATCTATTCCCATGCAATTGCCTAGTCAATCCCTATTTGAATGTTGGCTTTGTCAGGATTGTGGGACGAGGCTGGCATATCAACTAGAAATGACGGAATTTTTTCCATTTCATGCCAACTAGACATTTTATAATACCACGTGGCAGGCCTATCAAAAAAATATAACGTGGACTTTTTATATAATAACTTGCTATATGTTCCTGCCATTTCACTGATATTTCCTCAATTCTTTCCTGCATTTAACAGATTCTCTTTCAATCCTGGTGCCATAAATCTGTTCCCGGTGGAGATTCATGTTGATGTAAGTTGCTCTATTTTTTTGAGAAAACACATTAACACAAAGATTTAGGTGATTCTTTTCATTGAAAAGAAGTTTTTGGTTACAACTATTTTGTTTGAAGATCAATTAGGTTTTATGCTTAGGCTCTTAGAGCATCACAAATGAGTAAATATTATTTCCTTTGTTCCAAAATATTACACGTTTTGGTAGGTAAAACAGCCTACCAAAATGTCTTACATTTTGGAACGGAGGTAGTAGATATTAGATATGCCCTGTTATGTTATATTTTTCGCTTTTGTAATAATGATGTTTCGGTTTTGTCAAAATGGACCACTCCCAGGATACACCATCAAGCGTACAAAAGGTTTAGAGATGATCTGGAACCTTTGAGCTTCTGACAACAACACAGAGAAACGTTTGACCTGTTTTCGCCCCTTGTGGCGAAGAGCTCTTTGTATATAGGCGGCATATACGAGATATACTCGGAGGTGTATTCTCATTCTTTTTCGTGTTAATATTTCCATCTCCCATAATGTAATACCAGATAGAATGGTAGGAGGAACTGTATCTGGTTGAAAATAGGCAGTGTGTAGGTTCCATACAGTTCTTTCATAAGTTATTGTCTGTATATTTACCTCCAAACTGAAAGGCCTGGGGTGTTATCGCCTATTGACTGTACTAATATTATGTTTCCCGATAGAAGAACCGCAACCATCATTACATTATGCTGCATTGCTCATGAATATTCACGGATGAGATTTTTTTTGCAATTGCTCATGAATATTTGTATCAGGATTTGTATGGTGATGAAGTCAGCAAAATCCGTGAGCACCTGGTGATCAACATCCACAAGAGGGCTCTCACACTCATAGGAACCAACATGTCTGGCTTGAGTCTTGTGATCATTCTTGATGATCATGTTGTGTATGATCACATAAGCATGCATCACCTTCTATATTTGGTTTTGAGACGTGGTAAGAGCATGTGCCGAACAATAGCAAATCGGGATTGGAGCATACCAAATGCTCGCTTGATATCATTCCCGCAACTCTCTTGGCGCTCGGCAAAGTGGACTTCTTCTGACCTAGAGGCATGGTATTGTTTTGACAAATTTCACCATTTTAGATATATGTCATAGGTTAAATAGTACTATTTTGGCATATAAGTTACCATTAATTCCATAGTTGCATGGTGGAGCATTATCTTGTCGCTGGTGGGAGTAAAACAACTGTCATCTGGGTAGAAATTAAACATGAGGGAAATGAAATCAAAGTACCTTAAAAGAGTTGATGAAGATTAGTTGCTGAAGATTGGAAGCAGAGTCGATGCAAATTAAAGCGTGAGCAGGCGTGCGAACACTTCCCAGAATCCTTATCACCCGACACACCGTGCAAGCCAGCAACCAGGTGGAGATCGGAGACCACTGCTCTTCCTTCTATGCTGCACGGCAAAGAAGGAACCGCAAGGTTTTTCTGGTGGTGAGCCAAGGACGAATTATTAGATGAGTTTCTACTTACTTTCTCTTTAGAGACGTCTCCCTTGATAGATGCTAAGTCTTAACAATAAACTCAATGCGCACGACTGCCAAAATCCTAGGATCCGGTCCCCTGGAGTTTCTCCTTCTCGTTCAGTCTTTTCCGGCATGTTTGCAAGTGCAAACTCATCCAGCAAAATGAACATGAGGCAGTCAGGGGAGGTTACTTGAGGGGGGCAAATTGGTGTTGTAAAGTTGACGAGGGGGCAGAGTTACCTAAATCAGCAAGAAATTAGAGCTCTAGTGAGTGGTGCTCTTCATAAAATCCAAACCATGGGGGCAAGAAATTAGAGAGCTCTAGTGAGTGGTGCTCTTCATAAAATCCAAACCATGGGGGTGGCTAAGCCCCCCCCCCCCCCCCCCAATTATTGTACGCACACGCGAGCAGGGACGGAGCTAGCTTCCCACCTTGAGGGGGGTAAATTGGTGTTGTAAAGTTGACGAGGGGGGCAGAGTTGCCTAAATCAGCAAGAAACTAGAGCTCTAGTAAGTGGTGCTCTTCATAAAATCAAAACCATGCCCCCCTCGTCCCCGTCCCCCCTTCTCTCCGTCCCTGCACGCGAGCACAATAATCAAAAACTTGTATTATGAGGAAGACTAAAAAACACGGTTATGGCTCCGATGCTACAGATCATGTCCGAACTTGAGGAGTTGTGTGGGGAACCGGTTTTGCCTTTATTCGTCAAGCAGGTGAAGGTGGACTCTCGAGACCTCGGTTGTGGATTCTCCATCTAGTGAGGCGCTAGCCAAAGAAAGAAGAATGGCGTTACAAAGAAAGCTTTCGCGGCTGCTTGAGAGGCCCAATTCGGGTTGTTGTGTCACTTTAGTGTGTCTTGTTTGCAGTGTGGTGATCCATGCGTCTTTAGTTTGGAGTTGAAATAGGTTGAGAGAGTATTGGTTTATCTTTCCGTCAGGAGTGTTGGTTTATCTTTCCGTCGGGAAGTTTCATGTGTGGGTGTTGTTCGCTTATCTTTCATTGTAACTATTTTTGCCCAATTTTCCGTTAATTAACTAAGCATCTTCTTAATTAGTAAATTGGGGCAAAGCTTTTGCCTCCGTTTATAAAAAAGGAAGACTGAAAAACCTAATGCACACACAGCCATGGTGATGGTGGGTTGGACAGAAGTTGAATGGGGTCAATGTGGGTTCAGACTTGTGAACTGTGGCATGGCATATCACGAATTTGGTCGGTTTCCTACACTTTTCCCTCGACAGATCTGAGAACGTTTCTAGAAAAAAAAAAAGGTATGCGTGACTAGTGGCAGCAAGCTCCATAGTGGCATTTTCCTGAATTCTACCTGGACTAAATCGCTGCAAGTACCGCCTCCTAATATATATATAAATATATATATATATAAATCATCGGCAGGAATTTAGAATGATAATCCGTGGAAAAAAATCAATTGGTTGTCATACATGATCACTCTTGCGGCTCCAAACAAAGAAGCTCGACTCTCAAATGAATCCTCGACTGCCTTCAAAAGCGTAAGTTCTGGACAGCAATGCGGCCTTCAATCAAGCTTTGATCCAACAACCAGTTAAAATAAATTTCCGAAGTTAAACACCGTGCACTAAAAGGACGCCCAACACCAAAGTTGTCGAAAAAAAAGGACGCCACACACCAGCTCTTTGTTCCATCCTCCATGCATTTGTCCGTGATACATTAGCTGGGGCGTTCAACACACACCCTCAGATATTGGTCAAGGACACTCTGGAATACCTGCATCGGATAAAAGCATTTTAAATGTTGTCAACTGGTATTAATGAATCCGGAGTTAGCACTAATATCACCATGACCCCTGCTAAATTCCATGGTGGTACATTCTTGACATATTAGATTTTCTTCTCTGGTAAATCTAGAAAAAAGCATATTCACATTTGATGGTTCTAATTTATGAAATCAAAAAAAATCATGAAAATAAAAGTACCTGACAAGAAAACAACTCCTTCCTATTGAGAAGCGCATCCATTGCAGCATACTGGTCATCAAACGCACTGTAGAATATCTTGTAAAACTCAGCTCTGTATCATGCCAATCAACAGTTTAGAAGTGTCACTATGGTGAAAATTAAGAAAATGACATGAGAGGCTACTCACTGTTCTTCTGGTGTGCTTCCTTGATCAATCTCATCGAACTTCCTAGTCAGTATCTCTGCTCCTGTGGGTCCAAGTATGTTGAGGACTAAACCTTCTAATGTCCTTGGGAAAGTGTGCTGAAAAGCATGAAATTTAAGAGCACCCAAACAACAAGAACAAATTAACGATTCAGTCCTGAATAACCCAGATGCTGAACAGATAATAAACCATAATGGAGTAGATACTCCATGCATACGAACAGAGGTTTTGTGCGCTATATACAGGGCATACAAACAAGAACGACTTGTGTGCAAATTTTTATAGATGATATCAGCTGATTAATTTAAAAAATATATAATACAATACATACCACCATTGCTAGTAGCATACTCCGCAATTCAAATGGTTCAACTGGCAAAATTATTTTTGCAACCAGATCTTTCTCCAAGAGAGATGAATCATCTGCAGCAGTCTTCTTCCATTCATTGCTTTGGCACACAGATGTATCCTGAGATGCAGATTCTGCCCTGTCATTCTTGTCAACCGCTTCAACACTGTTGTGAACGAGTGACATGAGCTCATAGAGCGCTTGGAGGGTGCAGGGCTTCAAAGATTGCAGCGCTGCACCTTTCTTGTCAGATGTATCAGAATTTGTAACCTTGTTGAATGGTTGGGAACCTGCTAAATGAATAAAATAAGGTCTTCAATCTTAATTGTGTGAGAATCAAAAGGGAACTAAATTTTAAAAAAAAATTAAGAAAAAGTATGAAGGGATAAATTTTGCTTTGTTTCTGCGGTAAAAGAGAGGAACTGGCAGTTACTGTGACAATCTTGAAGTTCAAATAAAACTATAACGTATATCAATTGTCAATGAAGCTAAGAAAGCACTATAAAGTCATTGTACCACTGAATTTAATTAAAATAGAAATAGAAAGAAAAGCTCACAGTGCCTCTTAATAGGCGTAAAATACTGACCTTCTGATAATCCATCCGTAGACTGAAAATCGCGGTTTCTTTCTGAATGACTAAAGGAACTCATCTGTGTTATTTTGTTCTGTGTCATGAGAGAGGTGCAGAGTTAGTACACAAGTTATTTGCTCAACCAATAAAAGGAGAAAATGCATTGCTAAGTGCTAACTACTGCATGCAACCGTGACAAATCATCTAAAGTTGAAAATCCCAGAACAGGGTAAGAAGCCAAGGATAAAACAGGTGGATATTACAAATAAGTAGCATACTCAAAGTATTTTCAAACGATTAAATGAAGTCTCATCCTATCAAAATTAAGAAAAGAGTGTAATGGTGCTTACCATCTCTGTATCCACCAGTCTTCACTACAAATCATTTGTAGAGGCAGACACCAGCAAGATAGTGCATAAAGAAGAGGGAAACCAGTCATATATCGGTTAAAAATAGGTAATGCAACATAAGAAAAAACATAAAGAAACTGGACATGAGAAAATGAATTTCTAGTTGCCCTTTGGTAAGGAGCTGCATAATCTAATGAAATGCTATAACAGATTGAAGATTTGACCATCCTCTATAACAGCACACTTCGCACTTTATCTTATGTTCAGGTACTTTCCATTCTGTCTATACATATTTTAAGATTTGACCATCCTCTATAAATGGACCATGAAATGGTAAGATTTCTTTATATGCTTGGCCCTATGTTGCTACCTATTTAGTACACAATTCATTTGGAGAGAGAAACTGTAGGGAACTGGAAAATACAGCATATTCCTACACTTACATACACTACAAACAATCAATCTGGGGAAACTACGATACATACTAAAGGAAAAGTCCAAATTACAATACAATACCTCCTCATAATTCGACGCAGATAGTAGCCATCCATATGTTCTAACATTTCAGTCATTATTCTTGACTTCCACCAAAAGTTAACTGCTATGGTCAAATCATCGCTGTCAACTTGGTGATACCTGTTAAATGAACTCTAAAACTGTAAGGTGTATTACTCATCCTACAGTTAGTTTTGTTGGAGGACAACTAACATAATAGAAGTCCAAAAACAATGATTTTCTATTCTACAACATATGAACTGTCACATATATCAAGTGTATTGAACCGAATTACCACTTTCTACATTGACAGGAAATAAGGAGTTCAGATTGGTATAACAAAGCAAAACAAAATAAGAAAAAGCTTCAAGATATGGATTAGAGATGGCTTGCGATCTATTGCGCTTCCTCCGGTTTTGATTACAAGGCCACTATCAAAAATATAATTTGCAGCTATACAAGGCCACTATCTCTTCCTGAGAAGAATTGATTAAATTTCTACCTTGGTACGATGGTACTCATTAATGCGAATGCTGCGTGCAACCATAGAGAAAGAGGCAGCACATGCAACATGTTTAATTAGCTTGGAACACGTTAGGTTTCCCACACAATTAATTGTGTTATTTATCAGTTGACTTTGTTTTCTTGGTATCTGGAAATTGAGATAGTGGCCTTGTATACAAAACTGGAGGGAATATGAACAATCTCTGTGTCCAAAATTGAGATGCTCAGAAACAAGATGAAGAAAAATATAAAATAGTTCAAAAATATATACCATCCTTCAGGTATGAAAAGAGCATCACCACAATTTAGGATGACTCTTTCAGAATATTCCTTCATGTATTTTGCTCTTGTATAGCTTGAATAATCTGGTTCCTCAATGCTGACACAACTGCCAAAGAAGATGTGAGAGATCAGATAAAAGCATTTCAGATCTGCTCAACTTGAGTTAGTCAAGCCAACTGAAAAAATGGACAACAATTCCTGTGGGGAAAAGGAGTTTACCTATGGTTGGAGGCCTCCCCATATACAGGCATTGGATACAAAAATGGGGACGCGGAAGGAGACCACAAAGTTACTGTATGGAATTTTCAGGAAAAGTAAACAATTAAGAGATTTCTCTAGAAATTTATCAGGTGTTAGATATCACCAATATTTCAAACAGCTACAACAATAAGGATCATAATGTGAAAACATCATGAAACTAAAGTTGAAACGAAGCAAGAGCAAGCACAAACAGAAGACAGAAGTCCGTCTGCAGCTGCAGTAAAATGACGATTTTTTTGTGTTGGCAAATTAAAATACTACCAACACATGAACTCAACAGCTTGTAAATTAACATAAATAGGACATGAAAAGATAACATACTATCTGAAACATGAAACACACCTTTTTTGCATCCAGCCATCACACAGAGAAGGTTATGGTGGGGATCATAATGGGTACTTGATCTCATGTGAGCTCTACTCATCCAAAAGTTGATGGACGAAAAAGATTTCCCTTTCAGAAATATAGGCTGCAGGAATAAAAAGAAACAAATTGGGGAAACAATCAGCTCGAACATGAAGGTTAATTGAAAGGAGACAATTTGGCTAAGAAAAAAGAGTTAAGTCAGACCTCCTGAATGTCCTCTTTTAAAACTTGTAAAGAGGATCTATCTTTGTTCTCGGTGTTCAGAATTGACACCTGTACGTTATAGGTTAGAATTATTTTATGGCAAGTAAATAACTCTATAACACCACACTGCCAGAAGGGTGCAGCAAGCAAACTTGCCTGTGCCAAGTAGAGTTGCTCAGAATTCTCTGAGCTGGCTGGAAACATTTTGTCTGAACAAGTTGACTCCTTCGCAGTCCCCTTATCTTTGGATGAATCACTAGCAGCATTCAGATGCCCCAGGTGAGATTTGCAGGATTGCATGAATGTAGAGAACGGGATAGACACCTACATCAAGAAACAGTAAACCTAGGTGTGAGCTCAATGCGAATTGTTCGACAACGGCATAATTGACTACTTCTAGGCAGCAAATATGGGTTAAAAACAACCCTCTCATGGCTTCTAAGATCCCCATAGAACACATGCCCAGTGTTCGACATCATGGCTTCCACGGCAACATCAGGTCCCACCTTCTCCTAAGAAATGTCCAGGGTAAACATTGCATCGATTGCAAAGTCCAAAGACTCAGTCAAACATATGCTACTTCATCCGTTATTTCCTCGTATGAACTGGGGAGAGGGGGATCCGAACCAGCAAGTAGTCGAGGCCACCATGGAGAGGATCCCACCGGGATAAGGCCGCAGAACCCTTTAGCACACCGCGGAATACCTAAATATTGGGTTTCCCCCAACGCAGAAACACGGGAACACATGAAGAATCGATGGGAGCAGAAAGGGGGAGAGGAAGGAAGGCAGGGAGAGCTTCGAGAATATGAGGCGTAGAGGAGTTACGGCGGGGACGTTCTTGGGCTCGATGGAGGCTGCGAACTCCTCTGAGGACGGCGGCAACGAGAAGCGAGCGGCGCGGAGGCCGGCGTCCAGCGCCGCACCCACGAATTCGGCGTCTTTCTCGGCTTGCATTCCTTTCGCCGTCCGTGAGCACGGAGCCCTTCAGGCTTCAGCTGCAGGTTGCAGTAGAACTGGGAGGTAATGTGTTGATGGGCCGGGCTGCCTGTCAAGTCAGCCTCCGTCCAAAGCCCATGCCATAAAGAAGATATTCTTCACTTTTTTTTGCACGGCGATCTCACCGTCTCCGAGGAGTGTGCCTTGTACTGCGCACGCTACCCAGTGCCGACGGACATGTGGCTGCTGTTGGCGGGATAAGAACCACGGGCCCCATCTGGCCGGGCGCGTGGGTAAATGTCAGCTCAAGACAAGATGCATCGTGCACAACGGTCCTCTAGGACGGCGCATCAGGGGAGTCCTGCTCTATGGCTGCAGAAGAAGGTTGGGAAATCTCCGGTGACGGAACTTCTAAGAGATATCATGGGTATCTGCTCTGATACCGATTGATTTCAAAAGGTCGATGATTGTTTACGCAGTGCCAATTGACACGTGGCAAACATCATTAATTATGTAGCTGAAAATCCATCGTACATAACAAATCCACCCAAAGCCTACTATAGATTAAAGGGGCCGGCTCCTCATGGGCTTGTAAGTTTAAATAGGCTGGTCCGCCAAAATCTTTTTAAGCTTAAACTGGTCGGCTCACCAAATATTTACTAGGTATAAATGGGTCGTCCAGCTTAAGGCCTGCTAAGAACAACTCTAGCATACGTCTTAAAATGTGGCCTTAAAAACGCATATAAAGTGTACCTTAAAATGAATACGGTCTAAATTTGAGCCCAGCATAGATAGGGTAATGGTAAAACCGAAGATACTATCCCGTAAGAATAAGGTTCACCTTCTTTTACTTTTATCTTCTTTCTTCTACATCTGATTGGAGATCTTACCCCGCTCGCTGCCTGCCTGCATTCCCTCGACCTCGAGCACTCACGGTCGCACCCTCGATCTCGTTGGCACCACTCACGGCCACCTCGGCCGCCCCTTTCCTCCGTGCTAGCAGCGCAACACAGCATCACGATAACCTACCCGACTCCATACCATGGACAACACCAACAACACGTGCACCAGTACAGCCGGTGGCTTGCGCGTGCGCCACCAACCCAGCCAGGGCCCTCCTCGTACCAGCCTCGGGACCAGCTCGCCCATGTCTCACTGGTCTTTTTATGTTCAGCCATTTGTCGCGCCATTCAGTGTCACACATCACACGCCCAGCGACACCTCTTCCGTGTCGGCCTCATGACGGGCACCTTGGACGTGGGCATCCACGACGCAACAGTCGCTGATTACCCTGGGATAAACTCTATTTCAAACCCTGAACTCATAGTACTTTGGCGAAATAAACCCTAAACTCGAAATCCCTGTCGTTTGTACCCATTGAATCCCGGTCTAAATCGAACCCTAGATTTTCAGGGCAGAAATTGCTACTGTCACTGCCCACATGTCATATCCATACTAGAAGGACCTCACGCGCGTTGCTGTGTGCATTATTTTCTGTCATCGTCACAAACATGTACTTGTGTCCTAAATCTAAGAGGAAAAGACAGATTATCCATGGTAACGCCGTAACTTGGTTCAAGCTTTTCTTTCTATCAGCTTTTAGAAAAGAAAATCAGTAGTATGCAACAACTACTCTGTTATTTGGGGAAAAACAATTAGCTTTTAGGAGTACTAAAATGTTTCGAGGTAGCCCATGCACAAAACAGTTTATCACCATATCTGTTATTTGGGAAATGCACTACAAAATATGACACTTCTAGTCACCTCCAAACTAAATCCCCGTTTGTCTTATTTTCTTCTGGGTTGAACTAAAGATCAAATATTACGATCATAATAGCTAAGAAACCTGAAGGTGCCCCAAGCATTGAACTTTCTATATAGGATTTATACCTCCTAAGATGGAAGCCTAACATAACAACTTGGGCCCAACCTTGCATCTTCTGATTCATCGGCATGTTGATACCTACAACCAGTTGAAGTTCAGAACATCAGTATCATCATTACACATCAGATCACAAGAAAACCGAAATTCCAAGAAACTTTCCAGAAGCATAACCAGTTAACATATATCACAAGGTTTGTAACAAGAAGTTAAAAACTCTTTTCAAAGCTTGAAGTCAACACCTACAACCAGGAAGTCACCAGCAACGGCAGGTACACTGAAAACATCAGTCGACAACAAGAACCAGCTCGGATCTCAATACAACTAAGAACTGACAAAAAAAACATAGAGATATCTAGCCCCTTGAGGAAATAAATAACGAATGGTAGACTATTGGTACTAATTTCTATGTTCTGTCATTTCTTCAGAAAATGTAAAAAAACATGGATTTTGCAATTTCAACTTCATTTAAGTACGTCATTTTCTATTTTCTTAGTATGTGTCTATGTGCTTTCAAAAGGTATTTTGATGTATCTAAGCTGATCATTTAGTTTATTCTCATTGATTTGTTGCTTTCATTTTTGTATATGCAAGGTTCAATGCAACTAAACCATCAAAAGATTGACAGTTTCCACATCTTTGCATTAGCATTACAATCCGACCTCTGACTTGCAGTTTCATGGGCAAGAGAACAAAAAAGCTAAGGCTTCGGGCATATCTCACTGTGTAAGTAAAATATATTGCTAGAAGGCTAAAACAAATGAAAATTGTCGTACATGGTTATGCAAGTGCTACAAAGTCTGTAGCAACTTCTTCCAATGCTCTGTGATGAATGCCGGTTCAGATATAATTTGAAACAATGAAAATAAAATCCAATCATAATACAAACAACGTCCCAAGTTATCACATTGACTTGTTCTAGTCTGTACTGACGATGGAATTATAAATGATATCTGAACTGACGCATAGTTTTTGCAATTTCAATTATAATTCCTGATATGCTAAAATATATTGCTAGAAGGCTAAACAAATGAATTTTCCATACATGGTTAGGGAAGTGCTACAAAGTCCGTAGCAACTTCTTCCGACGCTCGGCAATGAATGCCAGTTCAGATATCATTTGAAACAATGAACATAAAAGACAATCAGAAAACAAACTACATCCCACCAACTGGGATAATATAATCATGATATGACACTACTTCATGCAAAGTCTCTGAGGTAGGAACCTTGGCAATGAATAAAAACATAGTTCCGGTAAACAACATCGCAACAGGTAATTCTTGAGTTATACTGTGTCCTAAGGAAATGGCTATATAGTTTTAAGTATTATACTAACAGATTGGCAACATGCTTCCTCACTTCAAACTTCAGAGAGCACAATATAGCCATTTCTATAGCGGAACAAAAACTGTTCACATCGTTTACCTCCTTCCATGATGTTGCTCGCTGTCGACGACGATGTTGATGATGTTGACGATGCCATCGAGATCATGACCTTGCGACCTCCAATCCCCACGGACGGCGCCAATTGACAAGGAATTAACTTGTCAATGCCCGCGGATTGTAAACTTAGGGTTTCGTAAGAAGTAGAGAGCAAGTAGATCTTGAAGGTTCAGCCGAACAAAGGTGTTCAAAACTCAATAGTACATTGGCTAAGGTTACAATGATTCGATCCTTTTCTCGTCCCTCGGCTTCCCCTTTATATAGGAGGCGAAGCCGAGGCCTTTCCGTGCCGTACAAGTTACAAACTGTCGATGCGCGTTGGACCTTTCCTATATTGATACATTTTTCCTATTACAACTCTATTTTCCTAACTCGTAGATCCCTAGCCTTCTAGGCTTTCAAAGCTTCGAGTCCATGGGCTTCGTGCTTCTTAATAGAGTCAGGGTACTTTATTCGGCATGCCTGCTAGGCATACCTATGTCAGGGATCATCACCAGGATGTGATGCAACACCAAGTAACTAAAGATGATCCCCGCTGATGACCATGACAGGGGTCATGGGGAAGTACATCCCTAGCTCCCGATGCTCAACTTCAACATCGGGGGATCCCCATGGTGATCGTGACATCGCGGGGAGGGGGTGCAATTGCCCCCAGTTACAAAATCAGAATGAAGCTCCTCCTCCTACGTGTAGATACAACACATGGAGTCTCGTAGATACCAAGCTACTACAAGAATAACTAGTTCAAGCACTGCAGCTTCGAGTTGTACCAGGTGTACACGAGCCCCACCATCGCCGTCCTCTGAACTGACTCCTTCGAGTCCATGTACTCACAAATTCTCTGCGGTTTCTTGGTCTGCACTGAGGTCATCCATGTTGGGGACATCCTTCACGTGACCGGGTTCCAACAACGTTGCACCGCAGTTTAGGTTTGTGTGCCACAGGAACGTGCTCCTCGGTATCGATTCAGAGAACTGCAGGCGGTGGTGGAGCGGGTGGTGAAGCTACTGGAGGCATACGCCACGACCATCATGCAGAGTGGGTTTGGTCAGTGTACCAAAAGGAAAACTATAAAACCTTCCTCGAAAATATATTGGACAAGTTGAAAGGACGAGATGTCTCCTAGAGGGGGGGGGGGGGTGAATAGGTGTTTTAAAACTATTACAGATTTGTCTTGTAAGAATATGAAATTAAACTAACATTTATTTTACAATCACAAAACATAAATATGCTAGGCTCAACTAAGTGCAACAACAACAACTAAGCAAGATAGACAAACATACATAAGATATATGTAACACAAGTGATATCAAGATATAAGTACTTCAAGCATGATGGCTATCAGTAGGAAAGTAAACTCGGATATAGAGATAACTGAGGCACGCAGATACAAAGATGTATTCAACTGTTCCCTCACACGGAGTGAGGTACGTCACGTTGGAGAGATGAGGGCTACAATGAAGGTCTCCCGAACGCGACAAATGCTCACCTTCTTCTCCAAGACAATTCCACGAAGGACACTTATGGTTAGCTTTTCCTCCAAAGTCCAATCCATAGATGACAAGCACCACAAGCACTTCACAACCTGCATGAAGGAGAAGCACATGCCTCTTCACAATCTTCCACGAGGAGGTCACCGGAGTGCCAACCGCCAAGCCAACTAGGAGGAAACCTCCAAGAGTAACAAGCTCATGGTATCTCACTCGAGCTAATCATAATGGAGAGCTCGACACTTACGCAATGATGAAAAAGCAAAAACACCAAGGATGTTCAAATCCTTCACACTCAAATCCCACCAAAGCAACAAACGCTACGGAGAACTAGAGAAGAAGACAAATGAGGAAATCAACAAATGACTCCAAGATCTAGATCCTAAGAGTTCCCCTCACTTAGAGGAGGAATTGCTTGCTGATGATTGTAGATGTAGATCTCCTTTTTTACAAATCCCTCAAGAAGATGGAAGAATCATAGGAAAGAATGGAGAGGAAACAAGCTTATGAGGTTCAACGATGCAGTATGGGAGAGAGAGAGAGAGAGAAATATAATGGTTGATCTTGCCTCCTCAAGGAGGAAGAAGGGTTATTTATAGTTCAAGGGAGAAAACTAGCCGTTTAGGGGAATCCCCGCGACCCAAACCGACGGTAAAACCAGCGGCGCCAGTGAAAGGACATTTCTCCCATAATGATGTTTTGTGTGTTTGTTAACAACAAACATATGTTTACTGTGTGCCTATGTGTTCTAGATTTTTTCTACGATAAGATTGTCACGGTGGTTGACAACTCAAACGTGAAAAGATCATGAATACACCCGTAGCTTTGTGATGAAGTGTCTACATGTGCCCAAGATCCAGTTACAGAGTTGGTGAGGAATGTTGGTGGAGTTAAAGAGTTGGTGAGGAATGTTGGTGGAGAGAACCACAAGAACTGGGGTTGTTGCTTGTCTCCAGACCGGAGACTCCGACCTAGCTAACACCGGATATTACGTCCCTTCAGACCGGAGACTCCGGTGAAAGTCCCTGTAGCACCAAACTCAATTTTTTTGGCCCTTGTGCCTTGCTCCCTGTATCAGGGTCCATGGTCTTTGTGGCTGGACTGGAGACTTTGGTCCGTAGACTCTGGTGTTGGGCGTTTCTACACACCCAGGACCGGAGACTTCGGTCCCTAGGACGAGAGTTCTAAGTGAAGAAGCACACCTGAGACTCGCGTGTCTGGACATCGGGGACTCCGGCCCAAGTTTTCCTTCAACGACTACATTTCCTGTGGGGGTATAATAGCACCCTTCTTCCCCAAATGAAGCAGCTCATTTTCCCCAAGAAAAAAAACCCTAAAGCTGAGCAACAAAATCACTAGATCTCCTCCCCGAACCATCCGAAGCTCTTTATCTTTGCAGAATCGAAAGAGAAGACCAAGATCAACATCCTCACCAAAGCAATTTGAATTCCCCCCTCATTCACTTGAGGCCCCTTTGGCTAGTGTTCCAGCCTCCAATTCGGTTGTGGATGCATGCCCCAAGAACCTTGTAAAGGTCCGATTTCCGCCTCGAGGAAATCCCTTGGGTGACATGTGAGTCAGGCCTTTGTAGCAAAGCTCACAGGATAATAGGGTGAAAACTTTGTGGCGTTGGTCTAGCCTTCGTGGCGACCACACCCCTCCAAAGTAGATGTACTTCCCCTCAAAAGGAAGGAATTACGGGAATCATCCCTTGTGTTTCCTCATACTCCACTCCCGAATAATTCTATCCTTTATTGTATTTATAGTATCTTGCTTAGTGGTAGCTTTCTTAGTTGTCTAGCTTGTCATCTACGTAAATTCACTTTGTTGCATATCTACAGAATTTACCTTTGTGTCAAGCCTAAATTTAAAAAAAAACTAAAATTTGGAGCACCTATTAACACCCCCCTCTAGGTGCGGCATACAATCCTTTTAGCTGGTGATACGTCTCCGACGTATCGATAATTTCTTATGTTCCATGCCACATTATTGATGTTATCTACATGTTTTATGCACACTTTATGTCATATTCGTGCATTTTCTGGAACTAACCTATTAACAAGATGCCGAAGTGCCGATTCTTTGTTTTCTGCTGTTTTTGGTTTCAGAAATCCTAGTAACGAAATATTCTCGGAATTGGACGAAATCAACGCCCAGGGTCCTATTTTGCCACGAAGCTTCCAGAAGTCCGAAGAGGAGACGAAGAGGGGCCACGAGGGGGCCACACCCTAGGGCGGCGCGGCCCCCCCCCTTGGCCGCGCGGCCCTGTGGTGTGGGGCCCCCGTGCCGCCTCTTGACCTGCCCTTCCGCCTACAAAGAGCCTCCGTTGCGAAAACCCCAGTACCGAGAGCCACGATACGGAAAACCTTCCAGAGACGCCGCCGCCGATCCCATCTCGGGGGATCCAGGAGATCACCTCCGGCACCCTACCGGAGAGGGGATTCATCTCCCGGAGGACTCTACGCCGCCATGGTCGCCTCCGGTGTGATGTGTGAGTAGTCTACCCCTGGACTATGGGTCCATAGCAGTAGCTAGATGGTTGTCTTCTCCCCATTGTGCTATCATTGTCGGATCTTGTGAGCTGCCTAACATGATCAAGATCATCTATCTGTAATTCTAAATGTTGCGTTTGTTGGGATCCGATGAATAGAGAATACTTGTTATGTTGATTATCAAAGTTATATCTATGTGTTGTTTATGATCTTGCATGCTCTCCGTTATTAGTAGATGCTCTGGCCAAGTTGATGCTAGTAACTCCAAGAGGGAGTATTTATGCTCGATAGTGGGTTCATGTCTCCGTGAATCTGGAGGGGTGACAAGAACCTCTAAGGTTATGGATGTGCTGTTGCCACTAGGGATAAAACATTGGTGCTATGTTCAAGGATGTAGTCACTAATTACATTACGCGCAATACTTAATGCAATTGTCTGTTGTTAGCAACTTAATACTGGAGGGGGTTCGGATGATAACCTGAAGGTGGACTTTTTAGGCATAGATGCAGTTGGATGGCGGTCTATGTACTTTGTCGTAATGCCCAATTAAATCTCACTATACTCATCATGATATGTATGTGCATGGTCATGCCCTCTTTATTTGTCAATTGCCCAACTGTAATTTGTTCACCCAACATGCTGTTTATCTTATGGGAGAGACACCTCTAGTGAACTGTGGACCCCGGTCCAATTCTCTTTACTGAAATACAATCTCTTGCAATCTTGTTCTACTGTTTTATGCAAACAATCATCTTCCACACAATACGGTTAATCCTTTGTTACAGCAAGCCGGTGAGATTGACAACCTCACTGTTTCGTTGGGGCAAAGTACTTTGGTTGTGTTGTGCAGGTTCCACATTGGCGCCGGAATCCCTGGTGTTGCGCCGCACTACATCCCGCCGCCATCAACCTTCAACGTGCTTCTTGGCTCCTCTTGGTTCGATAACCTTGGTTTCATACTGAGGAAACTTGCCGCGTACGCATCACACCTTCCTCTTGGGGTTCCCAACGGACGCGTGTTGAACGCGTATCAAGCAGCTTTTTAAAGCGCCGTTGCCGGGGAGATCAAGACACGCTGCAAGGGGAGTCTCCACTTCTCAATCTCTTTACTTTGTTTTTGTCTTGCTTAGTTTTATTTACTACTTTGTTTGCTGCACTAAATCAAAATACAAAAAAAATTAGTTGCTAGTTTTACTTTATTTGCTATCTTGTTTGCTATATCAAAAACACAAAAAAATTAGTTACTTGTTTTACTTTATAATATCATGCATGTTTTTATTACACTAGTTTGGCATAATGGACAAGAATGATCTTCTTATTCTATTTCCTGATTTAAAACATGGATTGTTTGATGCGAAAATTAAAAAACCTATGGAATCTTATTTGCATGCTGGTAGTAATATTAGTATGAACACTTTGAACACCATTGTTGATAATAATATAGAAAGTTCTAAGCTTGGGGAAGCTGGTTTTCATGATCTTTTTATTCCCCCAAGCATTGAGGAGAAAATTTACTTTGATGATACTTTACCTCCTATTTATGATAATGATATTGGTCTTTTAGTACCACCTGTTATGGAGGATAAATTTGATTATGATTACAATATGCCTCCTATATTTGATGTTGAGAATAATAATGATAGCTACTTTGTTGAATTTGCTCCCACTACAACTAATAAAATTGATTATGCCTATGTGGAGAGTAATAATTTTATGCATGAGACTCATGATAAGAATGCTTTATTTGATAGTTATATTGTTGAGTTTGCTCATGTTACTACTGAAAGTTATTATGAGAGAGGAAAATATGGTTGTGGAAATTTTCATGTTACTAAAACACCTCTCTATATGCTGAAATTTTTGAAGCTACACTTGTTTTATCTTCCTATGCTTGTTACTTTGCTCCTCATGAACTTGTTTGTTTACAAGATTCCTATGCATAGGAAGCATGTTAGACTTAAATATGTTTTGGATTTGCTTCTTGATGCTCTCTTTTGCTTCAAATACTATTTCTTGCAAGTGCATCATTAAAACTGCTGAGCCCATCTTAATGGCTATAAAGAAAGAACTTCTTGGGAGATAACCCATGTGTTATTTTGCTACAGTACTTTGTTTTTATTTTGTGTCTTGGAAGTTGTTTACTACTGTAGCAACCTCTCCTTATCTTAGTTTAGTGTTTTATTGTGCCAAGTAAAGTCTTTGATAGAAAAGTAAGTACTAGATTTGGATTACTGCGCAGTTCCAGATTTCTTTGCTGTCACGAATCTGGGTCTACCTCCCTGTAGGTAGCTCAGAAAATTAAGCCAATTTACGTGCATGATCCTCAGATATGTACGCAACTTTCATTCAATTTGGGCATTTTCATTTGAGCAAGTCTGGTGCCATTTTAAAATTCGTCAATACGAACTGTTCTGTTTTGACAGATTCTGCCTTTTATTTCGCATTGCCTCTTTTGCTATGTTGGATGAATTTCTTTGATCCATTAATGTCCAGTAGCTTTATGCAATGTCCAGAAGTGTTAAGAATGATTGTGTCACCTCTGAATATGTTAATTTTTATTGTGCACTAACCCTCTAATGAGTTGTTTCGAGTTTGGTGTGGAGGAAGTTTTCAAGGATCAAGAGAGGAGTATGATGCAACATGATCAAGGAGAGTGAAAGCTCTAAGCTTGGGGATGCCCCGGTGGTTCACCCCTGCATATTCTAAGAAGACTCAAGCGTCTAAGCTTGGGGATGCCCAAGGCATCCCCTTCTTCATCGACAACATTATCAGGTTCCTCCCCTGAAACTATATTTTTATTCCATCACATCTTATGTGCTTTGCTTGGAGCGTCGGTTTGTTTTTGTTTTTTGTTTTGTTTGAATAAAATGGATCCTAGCATTCACTTTATGGGAGAGAGACACGCTCCGCTGTAGCATATGGACAAGTATGTCCTTGGTTTCTACTCATAGTATTCATGGCGAAGTTTCTTCTTCGTTAAATTGTTATATGGTTGGAATTGGAAAATGATACATGTAGTAATTGCTATAAATGTCTTGGGTAATGTGATACTTGGCAATTGTTGTGCTCATGATTAAGCTCTTGCATCATATGCTTTGCACCCATTAATGAAGAAATACATAGAGCAAGCTAAAATTTGGTTTGCATATTTGGTCTCTCTAAGGTCTAGATAATTTCTAGTATTGAGTTTGAACAACAAGGAAGACGGTGTAGAGTCTTATAATGTTTTCAATATGTCTTTTATGTGAGTTTTGCTGCACCGGTTCATCCTTGTGTTTGTTTCAAATAAGCCTTGCTAGCCTAAACCTTGTATCGAGAGGGAATACTTCTCATGCATCCAAAATACTTGAGCCAACCACTATGCCATTTGTGTCCACCATACCTACCTACTACATGGTATTTTCCGCCATTCCAAAGTAAATTGTTTGAGTGCTACCTTTAAAATTCCATCATTCACCTTTGCAATATATAGCTCATGGGACAAATAGCTTAAAAACTATTGTGGTATTGAATATGTAATTATGCACTTTATCTCTTATTAAGTTGCTTGTTGTGCGATAACCATGTTCACTGGGGACGCCATCAACTACTCTTTGTTGAATTTCATGTGAGTTGCTATGCATGTCCGTCTTGTCTGAAGTAAGAGAGATCTACCACCTTATGGTTAAGCATGCATATTGTTAGAGAAGAACATTGGGCCGCTAACTAAAGCCATGATCCATGGTGGAAGTTTCAGTTTTGGACATATATCCTCAATCTCAAATGAGAAAATTATTAATTGTTGTTACATGCTTATGCATAAAAGAGGAGTCCATTATCTGTTGTCTATGTTGTCCCGGTATGGATGTCTAAGTTGAGAATAATCAATAGCGAGAAATCCAATGCGAGCTTTCTCCTTAGACCTTTGTACAGGCGGCATAGAGGTACCCCTTTGTGACACTTGGTAAAAACATGTGCATTGTGATGATCCGGTAGTCCAAGCTAATTAGGACAAGGTGCGGGCACTATTAGTATACTATGCATGAGGCTTGCAACTTATAAGATATAATCTACATGATACATATGCTTTATTACTACCGTTGACAAAATTGTTTCATGTTTCCAAAATCAAAGCTCTAGCACAAATATAGCAATCGATGCTTTTCCTCTATGGAGGACAATTCTTCTACTTTCAATGTTGAGTCAGTTCACCTATTTCTCTCCACCTCAAGAAGCAAACACTTGTGTGAACTGTGCATTGATTCCTACATATTTGCATATTGCACTTATTATATTACTCTATGTTGACAATATCCATGAGATATACATGTTATGAGTTGAAAGCAACCGCTGAAACTTAATCTTCTTTTGTGTTGCTTCAATGCTTTTACTTTGAATTATTGCTTTATGAGTTAACTCTTATGCAAGACTTATTGATGCTTGTCTTGAAGTGCTATTCATGAAAAGTCTTTGCTTTATGATTCACTTGTTTACTCATGTCATATACATTGTTTTGATCGCTGCATTCACTACATATGCTTTACAAATAGTATGATCAAGATTATGGTGGCATGTCACTCCAGAAATTATCTGTGTTATCGTTTTACCTGCTCGGGACGAGCAGAACTAAGCTTGGGGATGCTGATACGTCTCCGACGTATCGATAATTTCTTATGTTCCATGCCACATTATTGATGTTATCTACATGTTTTATGCACACTTTATGTCATATTCGTGCATTTTCTGGAACTAACCTATTAACAAGATGCCGAAGTGCCGATTCTTGTTCTGCTGTTTTTGGTTTCAGAAATCCTAGTAACGAAATATTCTCGGAATTGGACGAAATCAACGCCCGTGGTCCTATTTTTGCCACGAAGCTTCCAGAAGTCCGAAGAGGAGACGAAGAGGGGCCACGAGGGGCCACACCCTAGGGCGGCGCGGCCCCCCCTTGGCCGCGCGGCCCTGTGGTGTGGGGCCCCCGTGCCGCCTCTTGACCTGCCCTTCCGCCTACAAATAGCCTCCGTTGCGAAAACCCCAGTACCGAGAGCCACGATACGGAAAACCTTCCAGAGACGCCGCCGCCGCCGATCCCATCTCGGGGGATCCAGGAGATCACCTCCGGCACCCTACCGGAGAGGGGATTCATCTCCCGGAGGACTCTACGCCGCCATGGTCGCCTCCGGTGTGATGTGTGAGTAGTCTACCCCTGGACTATGGGTCCATAGCAGTAGCTAGATGGTTGTCTTCTCCCCATTGTGCTATCATTGTCGGATCTTGTGAGCTGCCTAACATGATCAAGATCATCTATCTGTAATTCTAAATGTTGCGTTTGTTGGGATCCGATGAATAGAGAATACTTGTTATGTTGATTATCAAAGTTATATCTATGTGTTGTTTATGATCTTGTATGCTCTCCGCTATTAGTAGATGCTCTGGCCAAGTTGATGCTAGTAACTCCAAGAGGGAGTATTTATGCTCGATAGTGGGTTCATGTCTCCGTGAATCTGGAGGGGTGACAAGAACCTCTAAGGTTATGGATGTGCTGTTGCCACTAGGGATAAAACATTGGTGCTATGTTCAAGGATGTAGTCACTAATTACATTACGCTCAATACTTAATGCAATTGTCTGTTGTTAGCAACTTAATACTGGAGGGGGTTCGGATGATAACCTGAAGGTGGACTTTTTAGGCATAGATGCAGTTGGATGGCGGTCTATGTACTTTGTCGTAATGCCCAATTAAATCTCACTATACTCATCATGATATGTATGTGCATGGTCATGCCCTCTTTATTTGTCAATTGCCCAACTGTAATTTGTTCACCCAACATGCTGTTTATCTTATGGGAGAGACACCTCTAGTGAACTGTGGACCCCGGTCCAATTCTCTTTACTGAAATACAATCTCATTGCAATCTTGTTCTACTGTTTTCTGCAAACAATCATCTTCCACACAATACGGTTAATCCTTTATTACAGCAAGCCGGTGAGATTGACAACCTCACTGTTTCGTTGGGGCAAAGTACTTTGGTTGTGTTGTGCAGGTTCCACGTTGGCGCCGGAATCCCTGGTGTTGCGCCGCACTACATCCCGCCGCCATCAACCTTCAACGTGCTTCTTGGCTCCTACTGGTTCGATAACCTTGGTTTCATACTGAGGGAAACTTGCCGCTGTACGCATCACACCTTCCTCTTGGGGTTCCCAACGGACGCGTGTTGAACGCGTATCAGCTGGTTCCCTCACTAGACTGGATGGGCGCACAAATCGGCCGGTCGAAATCGGTGCTGGAAGCTGACATCGCCTAAGGCTAGGCTGGTGTCAACCGACCCGCCGAAATAATTCCGATTTCGCTGGAACTATGTACTGGTATGCCTTTCGTCATAAACCGGAAGCATTCCGGCTCGCCGAGAAATTCCGGCTGGGAGTTTCTATTCCGAAATCATTAGAACCCCTCAAATTGCAGTTTTCTTAGAAGAACTAAGCTTCCACAGAGTTCCCAAACTCCACTTAAGATGAAACCAATTTTTTTGGGAAAGATACAAGGAATAGAACCCCAAGCTTTTAGAGAGGAAGCCTCACAACGTCAAGAAATGATAAAGACATCCAAACTCGAAAACACAATAAAAGATGCATACAAATTTTATTTTCGATGAACTTGGCCTTATTGAAAGCTAGCAACAAGCTCAAGCACCTCACACGTAAAAACACCAAGAAGCAACAAGAATATAGTGATGCAAAGCATGAAAAGCATTGAGCTCCCGAAAGCCCCTCTTGATAGTGCGGCTATCTATCCTATAACCCGGTCACCCAACAACCACTTTGAGACCGGTAAAAGGAAAACCTAGCAAGGTTATACTCTGCCTTGTGCATCCCGCTTGATCTTGATGACAACGCTTCAAGATCCATTCAAGCCAGAATGCCTCACTTGATTATTGTTGCTTCGTGAAGACTCATGATTCCCCCCCCCCATACACCACTATGAGAAAGCTTCCTTGAAGCACATCTTCACATGTCCATTATCACCAAATGGAAGACAAGTTTAAAGCACAAGTTCTCGAGATACCTAACTCACATAGATAAGATAAACACATATATGATGGGTTAGTTCACAAAGCATAATTGATAAAGCTTACCCAACCGCAAGATCACGTGATCAAAAGTGGTACAATCTTTATGTATCTTCATGGCATTCACACTTGAATCCAACACATGGACTATAAGAAATACCTATGGAGTATTCCTTCATATAAACTCCATGAAAACATTAGTCCATAAGAATTTTTTATTAATTACCCAAAAGCACACTTAGGGTGTGTTCGGTTCTGGAATGAAGAGGAATGGAACGGAACCGTCCCGCACTTGGAACCCGTTCGCGTGTTCAACTGGTTCCACAAAAGAGAATATTCCTCTCAGATGCGGAACGCACTGGTTCCACCAAATCGGTCGGACGACTTGGAATGGCTGGCTGACCAGCCCAACTAATCCCTCCAAAAATAATTAGTCTCCCTAACCGTCTTCTCTCCGTCCTCGCCGGATTGCGAGCACGCGAGGCGGCCAATGGCGACCAGGCGCGGATGCCGATGGTGGGCAGGCGCAGATGCCGACAGCAAGCAAGTGAGGCGGCCGACGACGAGCAGGCGCGGCGGCTGACGGCGAACACGCCGACGCGGCGGCTGCGAGGCACGCCCGGCGGAGGACAGCGCACGGACGACGGCGGTCAGCATGCGCGCGGTGGCAAGGCACACCGGCGGCGGCCTCTCACACGGCGGCGGCCAGCTCACTCGGCGGCTGCGAGGCACGCCCGGCGGAGGATAGCGCACGGGCGACGGCAGCCAGCATGCGCGCGATGGCGAGGCACACCCGGGCGGCGGTTAGGCACGCGCGCGGCGCGGCGAGGCACGCCCGCGGAGGATAGCGCACGGGCGACGGCGGCCAGCATGCGCTGCGGTGGCGAGGCACACCCGGCGGCGGCGAGGCACGCGGGCGGCGGCGAGGCACGCCCGACGGTCCAGCACACGCGTGGCGGCAAGGCAAGCCCGACGGTGGCCAGCACACGCGGCGGCGGACTAGCACACACGCGCACGGCTATGCTTGTTGATTTTGGCATGTGATAATTTTGATTTGCACAAAAAATTATGGTTAGGCATGTGTTGATTTTGATTTGGACACAGAAAATCATGTTTATGCCGTCCCATTCTATTGTGCGATTCCAGAACCGAACAGAAAACGGAACCATTCCGTTCCTCGATTTTTTCTGAACCGAACACAGGGTCGGAACCATCCCATGACATCGGAATGGAACCATTCCATTCCGTTCCCCGTGGTTCCAGAACCGAACACACCCTTAGAAGACCCATACACAAGTCAGTACTACACGTCCAAATTTATTCCACAATTTGAAAACTTTTTGATATCCCAATTAAAAGAAGCATTTTGGAAATAAATTAAAAGCCCATACGAAAGATGAAAATCATGAAAAACAAGATTGTTTTCCTATCTTCTCGTACATAGACAAGAAACTACGAAAGAATTAGAAAGACAACAACAAAATACTAGAACCCAAAAGAAAAAAATAAAACAATGGATGGCTAAAGAGAATCATAAGAGAGAAGATTGGAAAAGCAATAGAAAAATTGGAAGCATATGCTGCCGTGTATAAGTTACGCGAATATATCTAGTGATAACTCCTCTTATTTGATACCATGCATGATGCTACTTTTTAAATTTAAATTATAATTTTCAAAAAAATCCAAAATGAATTTATGAGTGTTCACAACATGTGTATTTACATTGCCTATAACTTTCAGAATCAAAATCTAAATACCCTTAGATAAAAAAATAGAGAAATCCAACATAAATAGTGTCACATAAAGACAAACACAAAATGACACTATCAACATAGAAATTTTCTTTTTTGTTCTCTTTGCGTATTTCAAATTTGGTTCCGAAAATTCTATGAATGTAAACACACATCTTGCTAGGACCCACAATTTTTTCACATTTTTTTGACATCTAATTTTTATATTTTGTGATGTGGTATATCATGGTACATGTAAAGTGTGGTACCACTAGATATTTTTCCTATAAGTTACCAAGTAATTTGTCCTATTATTTTGCCTCTGTGTAGGTAGGGCCAAGCAGTGCTCTATGTGCCAGAGGGTGTTCACCCTTGGTTTACACTTTAAACACCAAAATTATACTGATGGGCCACATTATGACATGCTGTTTTGAGATTTTTTTTTCGATCAAGGAGCATAGTCCCAGCCTTTGCATCCAAAGGATGCACACGGCTTTCTTCTTTATTAAATTATTCGCAATACCTTACAAGGGGAATATAAAGATCAACTCGAAGCCTCCTTCCTAGCGACAACTCACTATACCTACGATAAAGGGGGACCATGAACAAGGCCATACTCCCTGATGGTACACCAACACACATCATCCAAAAAGCAAAACCCTGAGAGTGTGCCATTGCACACGTCGCAGAGTTCGCAACATCCATCTATCTCGAACCCATCTCCAAGCGAGATCAACGCATTGACCGTGCCAGGCCTGCCGTTGATGTCACCATAACACCAAACAACTCCACCATCCTGCCCGCGTCCGGCAGTCCTCGCCCGTCTTCGATACTCCGCAGCTCCACGCCGCTGAGAAACATCGAGGACAACGTGGTAGATGAACACCACTCCACCAAAAACCACCTCCATCCAGCCGTTGCTCCAAAAATGATGCCCCAAGAGGTAGCACGACGCAGGGAGCACCGTCGTCGTCCGATCCTTGCTGGATATAGGGTTTCCCACGGAGCAGCATGAGTGAGTTCCTGCGAACTGCGATGACGATGCCTTCAAGAAGGAACCGATGCTTAACACTGCCATCGCCCGCCAATCTTGACATGGTTTTCACCGACAGCCGCGAGTCCCCAATTCGGCGAGAGCAAACAGAGAGGCCAACAAAGATGATGCCTTCGCAGGGGAACGACGCCAATAGCCACCGCCATCATCCACCAAGAACGAAGTCAAAGCGCGGTGTTCACCGGTGGCCCCTTCGCCGCTAGCTCGTCGTCGACTAGATCTTCATCGCCGGGGTAGAGGGATCTCGTGATCCGTCACCCCAGCAACCAGCCGACCTCCTCCGGTGAAGAAGAAGGCCGCCTCCACCGTCGAACCCAAGGCTGCTGCCCCGGGTGACCTCGTGCCGCGGGAGAAGCCCGACACCATCTCCACGCACCGGTGAGAGGCCGGGGGGGAAAAAGGCGCAGACCATGGGCTTGGCCGCCGCCCACCACCAGCCCCTGCCGGCCTGCTGCGGGGGGAGCCGACGGGAGGAGGGAGTCTGCAGCGCTAGGCCGCCGCCGCCCATCCATCCGCGCCGACCGGTCGCAGCGTCAAGGAGGAGGGAACTTGTCCGCCGTCCACTACGCTACAGCGAGGAAGGGCCCCCGCCGCCGCCACGCCCCGAGGTCTTTGCCCCGGCGGCGCTGCCGGCGGCGGCGGAGGGAGGCGGCTAGGGTTAGGAGGGTTAGCGGCTAGGGTTGGGAGGGCTAGGTGTGAAAAGTATAGTATACCTATGCTTCTTTGAGATGTTCCGATATTTTTCCGCCACCGGTTGTGGCACCGTCATCGCTAGTCATAGAACCCACACCGTCGTCCGCGTGTTCGCCGCTCGCAGCATTGGTCGGTTGCCTCCCGCATCACGGCTGCCCTTCTCCAGTTCTTAGTGAAGGAGAGAGATAGAGGAGAGGAGGAGATCTCGGTGAGGGGATTGTGGGGCGGATCAAGTTGGAGGATCGATCCTCTAGCAACCAGAAATTAACTTATACTCACATGTGTATAATCAGAAGATTACAGAAAGATATTGTAAGCTCAAAAGTTGCCAAAACCAGTCAACAACTTTTTTTTTCAATAAAGGGAATATATTAATATCAAAAGATACCAATTACACCCAGCCTCTGCAACAACGCACCACCCTAATGGCACTACGGATGCACACAGCCAAAAAAAGAAAAGAAAACTAAGAAATAAAAGTCCCGCTACAGTATCTCGGGCGTACAACAGCAATACATCCACCGCCAAGACAACACCTGAAATACAGACTCTCCAAAATCGACGCCTTCAAGAAGGGAACAGTGCTCTAACACCGTCGTCGCCCGATCAAAGATCTTAGGTTTTCACCCTGAAGATATTCCCCGCTCTCAAAACAATGCCTCCAACAAGGTCATTGCCAGGCACAACCAGTTAAGGCCAGACCTTGGGTTTCACCCTGAAAGGTAGGACTCTGAACTTCACCTGTGTTGTCGCCCCCACTTTCATACCGCTGCTGTGAAGCCCGGAACACCAAGCCAGTTCCATCTCACCACCAAGATCCAACCACCATTGCTCTTCCACCAATCTTGACTTTCATGACCTTCTCCGCCAGCATCATGGAAAGAAAACAAGCTCCATGATATTAACAGCCAGTAGAGCTTCGAAGCGCTCCCTCTGAAACCAAACGGTCAGATAAAAAACATAGGTGCGCTCGACCGAAAACACCCGATCCAGCAATCTTCAGGCATTGATCGCACAATGAATTTCGCCGGTAGGACCTTCCGGAACACGACAATCCAGCAAGCTCGGTGGGAAGAAGCTTCTGAACGATCTTCACTTGGCGCGAGAGAAACCCTAGGACTGCCACCTTTATTAGGCAGAACGGCAGGCCCCCTCGCCGCCGCCCGCCGGCAACCTGCTCCGCCGCGGCCGCCGCACTCTACCAGCGCCATGAGGCAGCCAAGAGAACGGCGACGACCAAGCAGGGTCGACCCCGACCAGACCGGCCCAACCATGCAGCGAAGAAGACCGGTAGGCAGCACGGGAATCACCCAGATCAAGATCTAGAGTTTTCCCCAACGCCACCCAATCTGGCCCAGATCTTCACCGCCGGTCAAGGCGCCGCCGGAGGAGAGTCTCCGCCACCACCCCGACCAGGGGCGCCGCCCTGGTCGCTGCACGCAGATGAGCCACCACCACCGCCCTAGCAGCCATGGCGCAGATCTCCGGCGTCCACCACCCCAGTCCACCTTCGGGGGCTGGGCCCGCCGCCACCGCGACAAGGGCCGGCGGCAGCGGCGGCTAGCGGAGCAGGCGGAGGGGGCTGTAGGCGGCGGCGGCGCGGTATCGCCCCGGTGTCGCCCTAGGACACGGGATCGTTCAGTTGGAAGTTTCCCCGGTGTCGCCCTAGGGAGCGACACGGGAGCGTGAACAAAAAAAGTGTGAGGTGGAAACGACTTCCAACCTATGCAAGGGAACACACGGCACACACAAGGGCCCTGCCAGAGAAGGGGTATCCGCAGAAAGAGTCGTGTAGGCCATGAGTAGACCCAAAATTTAACAAAACCAAAGGCGCATGTCCCCCTCCAGCTCAACTGGGTCCAAACTTTAAGTCCATAAAAACATGACATAATGCTTCCAAAGAAAACCCTGAGACAAGGAGCATGTTGCGCCGAAAGCTTGATTGGTTGATTGAAATGCAGCTCTAGCTCGTTGCATTTTGTTATAAGGCAAGTCCAGCGACATCGTGCCGGAGGCGCGACAATGGGCGGACGCGGGAGCCCGGGGTGTCCGCCTTCTGCTCCCCTAGACTAGGTGTTTCCTTTCTTGGGCCGAGTTGTACGGCGTGGTGTTCGTCCAACCTCGTACTTGTACATATAACCTTTTTTTCTATCAATGCATCGAAACGCAAGTCTTTTGCGTTTTCGCGAAAAAAAAAATAAGGCAAGTCCAGTATAGCTGTTCTGCACTGGTTGAAATTGTTATCCATCCCAAAAGGCTGAAGTTTATGTGGAATAACATGTGTCTAACATAAGAAAGAAAATCATCTCTATGTATTGCGTGTCTTCAACAGTAAATACAGGGCCTGAAATGTTCCACCAGCCGACAGATCATGTCATGAACAAACCTCAGGGTTAATTAATTACTGTCTTCATACATAAAAGGATGTTTTAACTTTATAAAAATTTAGATGTATCTATATAGATACTATCATATTTTGACAAAGTTAAGACATTCTTTTGTGAACGGAGAGAGTAGATCATGCAACCCGTGCATAAGGACTGCAGGCAAATGCACGAGTTTCTGTACAGCAAAAGCACAGAGCCAGCAAATCATGCACCCAATATGACAAGGGATTATGCATGGTCTCCGTACAGAAGGTTTCAGGTTTCCTGCTACATTGCATTACAGTGCATTCTTTAAAATATCAGTCATTGATGAAAGATGTAATTCAAATATCGTTGGGCCATCTGACCAGATCACTAACTTTAATTTCCTTGACTCTTATTAAATGATACAACAGGAAGCAATGACCCAAAAAGCATGTGTTTCCTATTATGTGCTCCCTGCATTATAATTATTAGGAGGTTGACAGGAAAATTGTGCTGTCTTGTTGCACCCTTTCTAACTAATCTTGATGTAGCCACCACCATAATAGTCTGTAGTGCTTACTTGCACCTCCCCATGGTTTCTAATAGCCAATAATTCTGCTGGTCTAGTACTTAAAGAGCCTGCGCTGAGAGTAATGGGCAATGAGATGGGCAACAACAACGTTATTGGTCAACAAGGTAAGAATGCTGCTGAATACTATCTTCTATCTAGGAATGAGTCTAAATATTTCCCTAACTAGCTTTTTTTTGGTAATTCTAGTATCGGAGGATGGTGCTAAGGATTTTGACAAACCCATGGACCATCCAGATTGCTCACCTGTGCTCAACAACACGAATGGTGAGAAAGTTATTGTTTTCAGTGCAAAAGTTTATTTCTCGGTAAATTTAAGTGCAATTTTATTTGAAGCCGAATCACCAGATCACTCATTCATTACTCTGTCTATATTAGATAAGGAGAAGGACGACCCTAAGGATGTAGATATGCCAGAGGTACTAAATGTCCCCCTCATCTCTAATGGTGGAGATGATAAAATGGATTCACATCAAACAAAAACCTTGGTTGCGAATGAAGAATTAGATGAGAAGAACAGGGTCTCACTTCAGGATCAGGTATCAACACAAGATGATCATGTGATGAGTAACTTACGCAGACAAGAAGGTTAGTTCAGACAGCTGATTTGGTTCATAGCTAGCTTGTTTTCTTATCTTCATACTAGAACATTATCTTTGTGTTTTTACTATAAGTCATTTAAGAAGCATGGTTTAGTATGAAAAAATCAGAAATGCCGATTCAGTATGAGATACTAAGAAAAGGGGACTTTTACAGTACCCATGAAGTAGTATATATACCTTCTATTCCTTCTGAAAGAGAGCAAATTTTCTATGTTAGTGCTACCAAGCAAAGCCACCAAACAAAGTGTACCTTATGGTTCTTCTATGAACAACAACACTTGCACTCTAGAATGTATACAATGGGGTCACTTAAATCATAGGCAGTTAAGCATTGTTCAGAAATAAGCCTTGTTTTCCTTCAGCACCTATAAGCTCGCCCAATTAAAGAAAATAATCTGGCGCGGGTAATGAAACACAAGATGACAGTGAAACTGAAATAATCACAAATTCTACAGAAACAGTTGTCCCTGTCGGAAGCACAATTGAAGATATGACAAGCAACAAAGATACTTCATTATCTGATGAGAAATTCAAACAACTTGTAAATGAAAGTGCAGAGGGTAGTGAAGCAAGTACCATATCAAATCCGGCCACATTGTTACAGGAAAATTTTGAAGGTCATCCCAAAGATGACGAGGAATCTTGCAATCAAGAAGTTGCAGCGGTGGTCGGTAATCTAGTTGGAGAAGATGCAGTTGAAAACCTAGAAGAAGGACAAACTCAGGTATCAACAGTATGTGATCAATCAACACCATCGCCAATACAAGGAGAGACTACATCTGATTATCGTGATGCTGCGACTAAGGAGGTCGTCATGGAAGATGAGCCTAGAGAAAGAGGAAATCCATCATATGTACGAGCAGAAGATGACGCCAACCAAGAAACATCCAAGAGTGAAGAGAAGCAAAAAATCTGTGAAATTGGCAAAAGCTGCAAAACTACAGCAATAAATATTGTGCTTGAAAATGGTCATGAAGTACTAGAAGACAAGAAGATCCACGGGTTGGAAAATCAGGAGGAAGAATTTCCCAAATGTGAAGCATATGGTGCACTCGATACTGGTGAAGCTGTTTCCCAGTTGCAGTCAGCTTTAGCAGTTCCCATTGCAACAAATGGCAGAGAATTTCAGAAACATGTACTGGATATAGCTTCAGTAGGAGTGATCTCAGATCCTTTAAGTGCAGAAATGGAGCATAATGTAATTGAAATAACAGAGAAAGCACAAGGGGGAACTATTGGCAAATATGTTGCAAAGAAGAATGAAGAAGATAATTTTGAGGGGGGTGAGAAATCTAATGGTATCCATGACTTTGTCAGAATTGTCAACCATGGAGAAGAACCTAAATGTTTAGGCCCTCTTCCTATTTTGAATGAAGAAAAGGTACAGGAAGAAGTCGTCATAGAAGAATTTGCTGCGGTTATGACGGCAACATCATTTGCTCTTCAACTAGCAGAAGATTCTGTCAAGGAAGATATAAAACCCACCAGCTCAGATAGTAATGAAGGAACCACCACCTCCACATACGAAGCAAAGACTACAGATACACAAGAAACAATGAACAACTCACAATGTGATCAGACTCAACAGGTACTGCTTGAAGAACTTGACGTTGTCAAATTTGAAAACAGCGAGACTCTGAGCACTTGCATGCAGCTTGTGGAATGCAGTTCAGCGACAGAATTGATCTTCCCTAATGTATCCCACAAGGAGAGAGAAGGTGCATCTTCTAAAGACGCAAGTTTTACTTCTGAAATCAGTGAGCAGAAGGTCACAGGGGTTGTAGCCTTTGCTGCTGAATCGAAACAAAATGATTTAATTGCAAATGCTGATAAGTTTAGTCAGGAACACTGTCTGGTCGAGAAACCAACTCTAGGAAGACATGCTGGTGAAGAGACTCCATTACTTCTCAGTGCAGAAAGCATCAGCTCTTCAAGTTATTCTGGTGAACAGGATATGAAAGTAGTCAAGGACATCCCGATAACCAACATTGCTCTGATGCAGGCCAAACATGAAGCCGTGGAAGAATCTGAGAAGAGTCCATTGTTGAGCCCTAGGGAGCCATCAGAAGGAGCTTTCAGAGCACCGAATCAGTCTGCCAGAAACAATAGACCACTGCATAGCTTAGTGTCAGAGGACAGGGTTGGTAGGTGGTCGCTGTTGAAGGAACAAGAACCAGTTCGAAAGAACATCAGTTCTCCTAGAAGCAAAGAAAAGCAGGAGCCAAAACCATCCCTCTTTGCCCTTTGCATGTGTTGCACGACAGCTACGAACTGATGTACGGCTCCATGTGTTTTTTTTCCTTAATGCCTGCTTGTTATTTTTTCGTTTGTTCAAGGTTTGATGCTTGAGTTTGCTTAGTGAAGAGTGTCTTGCAGTTGCTGGAAATCCTTTACATACCACAAATTGTATTTGGTCAGAAGTTTCCAAAACTGTATGTTTCTTCATTTGTTTTACAGAAATGTATCTAGTTTGAGGAACGAATGCCTTCAATAATGGTTGTGCCTGGAAAGGGTTGTCAAGTTTTGTGATTAAATTCATTCTAATATGCTATAACTACTCTGTGTCTTGAATATTAGATTCAAAGGAAACTCATGAGCACATGTATAAGAATGAACACACAAGTGTTCCTAGTCTCGCCTCTAGAACTAGCTTTGATGATCATGTTTTCTAGATCATGAGTATCAAAAATACAGACAGTGGGAGTAGAAGCTTGAGAAGAAAAATAATACTGAACCGACCCAATTTTATCGAATATACTATAAGACGTTATTCCTTGTTAATAGTACTATCATGTGTAATCTTATGAAACAAATCCTTAGACCATGAGAATATCAAGAGATCTCATTCCAGAAGACATGTATTGGTTATCATCAGTATTCTACCGTAAAAGGAGACGAGAAAGGTGGTAGTCATATATGTTGGAAAGAATGTTCGATGAATCAAGAGTGGGAACTGCTCCTCCGGTACTAGGAAAGATATACTCAGGGCCCATCTCGGTATTACAATATCACCCTATCTTCTGGCCAGATAGTTTGTAATGTGAATTACAAGAACATCAGAATATGGTACAAAAAAGGAGAATGAAACTGGATCGAGTTTAATGGTATAGTGATCAAGAGTTGAATCACGAGGATAACAAAGTCTCACCTCGGGTATTCATGATATTGTGAAGCAATGAAACAGATGCTATAAGATAACACAGAAGGCTACTCAATCATTAACAAGAGCTATCATGGATGTCATGATCCCGCTATTAGTTATTGATCCGAAAGAGTTTCGGAATCATGTCTGTGAGTGATTGGGCCTATAAGTGTCACACGCTGACGTGTTCTTTGTTCTTTATAGTACTTTATGCATTTGTTATAATCATGGTATGTGGTTTAAAGAATGGTCGAAATGGTTCCGGCGACATTGAAATAGTTTCGGTGAAGTATCAGAGTCATTTCGGTGTTATCGAAATGTTCCAGTGGTACATCGGGATTGACCTGACACTAAATATGAGAGAGAAACATTATCGGAAGAGTTCTAGTAGCTTCGGAATGTTTCAAAGTGATCAAAATTAGGGTTTCAGACCTTGTTCTGGGTAATTCTGTGAAAAAAATTTAGGGTTTTAAACCTTCGTATTAAGTGTCGGGAGGGTGGATGAACGCCCAACGCTCGTAGGCTGGCCGCATGGGCCTCTAATAGGACCCATGTAGGTGTCCTCCCATGTCCTCAAGGTCCCCCTAGAAGGTTGCCCTTAAGGGCTGACCGGCTCGGCCACTCTAGAGCCCATGTAGGACGCCTAAGGCCCCAAGGGGCCTCCTGTCAGGGGATGGCCCCGGGTACACCAAACTTGGTGATTGAATGGATTTAGAATATGGTACACAAATCATTTCATAAAGAGAAAATAAGATAAAGGGAGAAATCACAAGCTAGGGCCGATATAAGACAAAGTCGGCCCAACTAGAAACCCTCCCACGCAGTAACTGTCGTCGTGGTGAATGAGCAGATGCCATGGGATGGCTTGAGTTGGGGCCGAATGGGCGCAAGAGGATTCGGGGGAGAGTTTGTGATTAGATGGGATGAACTTCCGGATGCTTTCCTCAAGAACTCAGCCAAAGACAGTGATACAAGAAGAAACACACAAGGAAGAACTCTGCTCTAGATCACTATCTTCATTGATCTCCACAGGATACAGGTTTTTGGATACAAGGTTCTTCGTCTCCCAGGTCGTCCAACCGGCCGTCCAACAGGTTGTCCTACAGGTCGCCTGCGCAAAGGTTGTGCCCCCTCTCCTTATATAGGGGAGAGGGTGGCTTACAGGGCAAGAAACCCTAACGGCATCTTTGACTAGACAAACTACTTTACAAAGCTACTTTAATCATAGATGACGCCGGGGTCTTCTTTAATCAGGGAGGCTGACGTCCTTCGGCTTCTTTCAGCGTCATCTTCCTCTTTGGCGCCAGGGCTTCGTTTAAAGCTACTTTGCTTAGCTCATCTTTGTCCTCTAGCTCTGAAGAGAATCTTTGACCAGTCCTGCCGACATGCTTTTCTTACCGGCAGACCGGTGTCTTCTCTATCCGGTTCCGGCATACCCCTCTTGGGGATACCGGCTTAGCTTTACTTAGCCAGACACTTATCTTTGTGCTTCGGTATAAACATTAAACCGGTATCTTGATGGCTCAAACCATCCGGTTTGGCACGCCTTTGGCATACCGGGGGTCATCCCCCCAACATTAGTCCCCGAAGCTGGTATAGTCTGGCGGATTCTATCCAACAGACCATGCCAGGTTTTCACATCTTAAGGTACCGGTTTAATCTTTCCGATGGTTAGTTTAGATCCGGCATCTTTGCCCGGACTCACGTCTTCTCTCTTTGCAAGGTATACCCCGGTATCTTTTTCTCCGGTAACTTAGACATTAAATCTCTCCTCGGCGAAGTCGAGAATTTCTCGGGCACGGTGCCTGTCAGTGACATGCGCACTGTACCTGACGCGCCAGTGTCAGGGGTCACTTCCCTTCGGCTTCTGCGCCCGCATTAACTGCGGCACACCGGATCCTGGCTGCCGTTCCGGATCCGTGTGGCCTCCCTGTGGCTTTCTGTTTTCCGCGCGTGTATCGTCGCGCCACGTGGCGGCCCACGGAGCGAACCGTCGCGGCCCAGCGGTTTCCAGCCCACTATCTCCTCTTCCTTTATAAGGGGAAACCGCTCCTTCTTCTTCCTTTCTCCGCATTCCCAAATCCCTCGCGCGCACAGAGCTCTTCGGCCTCTCGCGTCTCCACCGCTTCCGTTCGCCGCCCGAACTTCGCTGCCCGGCGAACTTCCGCCGCTGCTCCGCCGAACCTCGCTGAGCTTCGTCGCGTGGAGATTCCTCGCAGTGCTTGTGTTGCGGCCGCACCATTCGTGCTCCGCCGAGCTCTTCACCGCCTCTCCGTCGCCGGACCTCCTCGGCAACTGCGAGCTCGCCGTTCCACCGGCGACCTTCTCCCTCAGCAACTCCGTCGCCTCAGGTTAGGCTCGACTCGCATTTACCCCTTTTTTCCTTGCTTTCCAGATCTTGGGCCGGTAGAATATTTACTTCCTCTTTTCTTTTGCTTTTTCTCTTACTCGTAGATCTTCGCTCAAGGGTAGATCTTGGGGATTCTGTTTTTTCGGGTCGATTCACATGTCTAGCGAAGAGTCTCTCTCCGCGTCATCCTCTAGTAGTCATCATAGCGAATCTTCCGACGGGCTAACTGCTGATCTTGCCCGGATGGATACCGACGCCCGCAACGACCAAGAGGCCGGCAGTACTAGCCAGGCCCCCGGAATAGATATTTCCGGTATCACACGCGGAGCTTGGAAAGGCTCCGACGTCACTCAACATGAGATCGACTGGCTCTACCGGTCCAGGAGGATACCAGAAGGAGTATCCTGCCGGCTTCCCGGCGACAAGATCGAGCCGGTACTCCGACCCGGTGAGTACGTCGTCTTTCTTGCTCACTTCGAGCGTGGCTTCAGCCTTCCCGCTTCCGATTTCTTCCGCAGCTTTCTGGATTTTTACCAACTCCAGCCTCACCACCTTCCCGGCAACGCCGTTTTCTATCTTTCTTGTTATGCCACCTTCATGGAGGCGTATATCGGCATTCGTCCCACTCGTGAGACGTTTGCCCGCTTCTTCGCTCTTCGGATTAACTCCGTTCAGGGCAAGGAGATACCTAAGCCCAAACCCCCCGTACAATGCGGGTCTTGTATCATCGGCTCCCGCCAAGGGAGCCCCCTCTTCAAATTCTCTGGTCTCGAGTCATGCCGGTTATGGCAAGGGACCTTCTTCTACGTGAAGAACGACGGCGCCGCAGATCTCATCAATCTGCCGGCCTTTAATCCGGCGCCGCCCCGAAAGATCAACTGGAGCTTCTACCCTGGGACGAATCACATCGAGACGAACCGGGTAGTACGCTTCATGGAGAAGCTGACGAAAGACACCAACATCTGCTCTGACGACATCATCCGCACCTTCATCTCACGCCGGGTGCTCCCTCTTAAGCGCCGGGCTCATAAGATGAGCGAGATGTATGGTCCCGGCGATCCTACGAAGATCACCGGCCTCCCTCTCAGCAAGGAGGATATAGTCTTCAAGGCCAGGCAGATCTGCCAGACTACCATGCCGGATGACTGGGAGTGGGGCTTCTGGCCTCTTAGCTCCACTAACCCTCCAACTCAAGAAGTAAGAGTTTGTGCAACCCGGGTTGCTGTACCGGTAACTTTTATGCTGTGGCTAACCTTCTTTTCATTTGTTTCAGGCCAAAGATCGCTTCCCCCGCATCGAAGCGGATCGGCGAGGCCCTTGCCGGAAGCGCCCTCAGGACGCGGTGGACCCAGATCCCTACATCCATTGGACAGATCTGAAGATGGGCCGGACGCACACCTCGCGCCCCGGTAACTCCTCATCTGAAGCTCCCGGTTCCACCGACGATCTCACAGTGCTTGAGGTAGCTCTCTTTTCTGGTCTCTCATACTTTACTGTTATTCCTCTTTTGTAGATGCTCCCTCAGCCAGCACCAAACCGCGGGTTCATGAGCACGTTGCTCCCCTGTGGGCCGAGGCCGGCCGCGAGTTCCTGGAGAAGCTTGCTCCCCAGGGCTAGAAGAACAAGGCTCCGGCACCTGATGCCGGCTCGAGCCAAGCTCCTCCCGCCAAGCGCTTCCGGACGGAAGCCTTTGCGGGAAAGGTAGCGGGCAAGAGGCGCTACAAGGGGAAGACCATGCCGGTCTCTTCTGGGTAAGCTTTCGTTTTCCTGCTGGATTTGTTTTCACCAACCTCTCTTCCGGTTGCTTTTTTCCAATCCTCTCTTTTTCTCTCGTTCAGCCCTGCGCTCAAGCTCGGCCCAAGGACTGAGAGCTCTGAGGGAACCGCCAGGACCTCACCTCCTCCTCATCCAAGCCCGGCACCGTCTGATGCCGGCAACACCTCTGCTGTAACACCCTAACTTTTGCAACCTTGATTAGTTGTCCATATTGCAAAAATCAGGGGGAACAAAAACTTTTCTTAAGACTAATTAAATGAATTGCCTTGATCTGCTTGTTATAATGAATTGCTTTGATCTGCTGGTAGATGAATCGTCTTGTTTTGCTTGTTGAGTTTTGTCTTGAGCTACCTCACCGAATAACACCTCTACTAACAAAACAATTTAGCAACTCACTAAATAAAATACATGTGACCAAGGAAAAATTATTTTTGCCGCTAATACATCTTCATGTGCTCTAAAAACAGGATCTTCACCTTAAGAAAAATATATTCAAAAGTTCACCCCAATATCTTCTACATCTACTCTAAAACTACCGGACCATAGCTCTACCAAGAAGCTTGTGCGAATCATCCTAATCTTGTAGACTCTTTTAGAAAAACATTGCATACCAAGATTCCCACTCGATCCAACTCTATTTTAAAATCCTTCTCTTTTATGCAACTAAAACCATCTCACTCCTTGGTTTTTAAACCTTTTTATTTTTTAAAAAAATACTCAAAGATAGTATGTGAGGGATAATACCTCATTAGTTTTTTTTAAATAATTCCTATAAAAGTTTACTTTCACTTTTTGTTTTACTTAATGCTTAATTTAAAAAGATAGTTTTATCTTTTCATGCATCAAAAGTTATTTGAGAAAAAAAATGGGAAGGTTATGCAATGCCCACACATCAGTATAGATCATAACTAGATCAAACTTATCTTGTTTTTTTTTTAATGTTACACCAACCGTTTGAACAAATTTTGTTTATTTTTAGATCAAATTTTGACCAGACCTTTTATGTTTATATTTTTTTCAAAAAAAAAAGAGCTTGCCAAAACGTGTGGACCCTTGCACCACACTTTAAATGTCATCTTTTTTTACACTAAGAAAAATAGACCTCTTCTTTTCAAAGTTCTAGAATCCTTTCAAACCAAATATTAGACAAAAAAAAATTTGACATTTTTCCAATCCAAATCTTGCTCTCTACCCTCTCTCTCATTATTGCAGCCATCATCTCTCTATATCATGACATCCTTGCACCCGCTATTCTTCACGTTTTTGGCAAGAAAATTTAGAGGGAGAAGGAGATGACCATGCCAAGTTATTAAGCTAAAACCTGTACGCACCCATCCATGGCTCGTACAATCCTTCCTCTTTTGACCTGAACCAGTAGATCCGACCAACCTTGACCCTTCTTCCGCGCACGAGAGCAGCTGCTCGTGCTCAGCTCGGACGCAGTCGCCACGGCAACATCCCGCCGCATGAGCCGAACAATGAAACCAAGCCGTTCCAGCCCACCCGCTCAACCTAGCGCACAGCACACCCGACCCAGGCCAACACAACGCACACACGCGCGCGCCACCAGGCGCACCTGCCCCATCTCGACGCTCCTTGTCACCATGGACGTAGCATCGCAGCACACCCAGACCTACGCCCTCACAACGACCGTCCCTGGACGTGCGCGCGTGCGGAATGCTCCTACTGCGCTGACGCCAGTTCGCCAACGTCACCACTCATCCTACCTGTGACCTCAGCCGTGACGATGCCACCGTCGAGCACCCTCTGCCCGGTGGCCCTCTCTTGCTCTCCGTCTCGTTCCCGCGCTCCGCACCGTCAACCCTAGCCCGCGCCAGAGACGCTCCCCCACCGCCCTGCTGCCCAATGGTGAGCCCGTACAGGGTGCACCGTTGCCCTGCACTGCGTCTACCGTACGCCCGCCCTGGGCTATAAAAGCTTCCCCACACACCTCACTTCGCCACACCTCTCCACCCCATCCTCATTCACCCCTACTAGCTCCCAGTAGCACTGCGGCGCAGCCTCTGCCACTACCTCGCTGAGAGGAGCAAGTTCTGCTCGCGGTCACCGCGACGCAAGGTGACGAGCAAGGTCGAGCAAAACTCTGACGTCCCCAGCTCCCCCTCTCTTTGATTTTCTACTACCCTGACCACCCCCGTCCTAAACTGCCGCCTCTCTCTCTGCCCAGAACCGCTGGTAGCCGCCGCCATCGTCGGCCGTACGAGAAGCTCGCCGGAGAAGAAGCCGTTCGTACTGCCGTCTGGAGGAGTAGCTGATCGAGCTGGACGTCAAGCTGCGTTTCCCCGATATACCACCACCTCGCTGACCCTCCGCGTCATCCACGACGGCTCGTTCCGGCCGACGAGGAGCTTCCGTGCCGCCCTGCTCCTGCGCCCGTCGAGCATCGCCTGCCAGAAACCCGGTCGTCCGCGCCGTCGACCAAGAGCACGCCAGCACCAACGAGGCGGGCAAGTTCACTGCGCCGGAGTATCCGCCTAAACTTCCCCGTCGAGCTTCGGCCGACCTAGCCTCCCAGGTGAGCTCCCGAGGCATCGTCGTCGTTCTCAGCTAGCAGCAGAATCTGAAGTCATGCACGTCACCTGTTTACACAGTTATTTAAGCGTACTCTTTTTTGTGTGTGTGTGGTCAAGCTAGCTGATCTCAGCCATTAGATCTAGATCCAATAATGGTAGATTAACCCTTCAGTTTCTATAAGTGTACAATGATAGGTGGGGTCGTAGCCAGGTTTTTAATCTTTATCCGCCCCGAAGCCAGACACGCTGCTGGGCCAGCATGCCTCTGGTTTCTGTCAACCCAAGTGGATCCAAGTCTATGTAATGTTTTTGTTTTGGAGCACTATTAATCTTTGTTCAAAAACAGAGAACTTCAATTTTGAATATTACAAAATCTACCGATCCAAATGCAGTGAAAGCAATGATAGCAGTTTCAAACTTTAAATACCTTTCAAATGCCACTGCTCTCATATCCGTGTGTTTTTTTCTAAATTAAATGGTTAAATATTGTGCTCTATGTGTGTTTTGAATTCGAATATTGATATAAATTTGTAGGAAACTCCGTTTTCTACAAATTCAAAAATATTAGGCTTGTTTAAATGGTACCTATACTGTAGCCACACTTTTACATGTTGTATAGTCTCATAACATGGTTTTGTGTGTTATTTAGGATCTATGCATAGGTGTGGTTATAAAATCTCTAACTTTACCTATAACACCCTAATCCTGGAGAGGTCTTTTAAAGAAAAAAATAAACTCTCTGTACCTAGTGCAAGGTTTTACTATTTGATGTGATGTGGTGAAGTACTAGTTTGTGATTGTGCTTGTTTGTGTACTTTTATTTCGCGACGATAGATTCGGGCATTATCGAGTTTAAAGGAGAAGAAGGATTCGAAGAATTTGAAGAAGTCCAGGGACAAATAAGCCAACCAAGGCAAGCCATCTTTTGATCTCTTGCTATTTATCCTTCTTGTTGTGTTCATTGTTCCGTTATATACTTGGTTCCTTGTATCATGTGTGATGTTTGGTCCTCTACTCTATGCATACTTATTCCCAAGTATGTTGAACCCCTTGTTGATACTATGCATTCTTACTCCCAAGTATGTTGAACCCCTTGTTGATGTTACACATGCTTACCCTAAGCATGTATGCCCCCTTGACCACTTATATTGTCACCTTCTTAGTGGTATGATGATTAACATCATGACCCTTGTTGAATCATCTTATTTATGATGTCCTTATGCATGCTTATCCTAAGTATGTATGATCCCCTTGACACCTCAATTATCATCTCCTTAGTGGTATGATGGCTAGCATCATGCCCTTGATGTATCTTAGTTCATCCATAAAACTATAGGTTGGGAACCCCCTTGGAAAAATACCTTGTTGAAAAGAATTTTTGAAAACCTTGGGTGAGTTGGACTTACCCAAGCGTGTGTTTATGAAAGGAAAGGATCTTGGTAAAGATGGTTGAAAAGAAAATCTTGATTTCGAAAACTTTGGCGCCTAAGTATTCACCCGTGACAATTAACCCGCGCAACCACATTACCCTGGGGTGGGACGGGGCTTAGCTCGTAGTTTATTCTTCTTAACATGGGACACCGCACAACTATATAAGGGTAAGGTTACCCCTGAATCCGGATTGTCGTTGGTGGAGACAATAGTATAACGGGAGGCCTTCGGGGCTGACCCATCCGGAAGACACTATGGGTCTCCTGGCTTGGCGGTGGAGCCACGCTCAAAGTGAGGTGAGCTGCCACGGTGCCGGGGAGGTACATACTCCATACGGTAGGATCCCGTGCTAAGACGAATAGGCGAAAGGCTATGTCCGAGTTTTTGTCATGGCATAGTTGATATGCGGGGATGATGCCCACATGATGAACTCGCGGATCTTGTGGGGAAAGTGTGCAAACTCTGCAGAGTCAAATCTATTCGAATAGCCGTGTCCGCGGTCATGGACGGTTGGAATGGCTGTTGCTTAGCCTGATGAGTTTTTGGTTTACAAAAATTGTTTGGAAAATGAAAGAAAGGAACTTGTTTTCGGAGTACCGGAAGGGTACGGGAATGGTTTGGTTGACCATATGGAGATGGTCGGAAAGGAAACAAATTGGGTTACCCCCTCCCTAGAGTTTTATGTTGTAGAACTCTTTTGAAGTATCTTCTTTAACAAAGATATAGAGATGTCATAGAACCCTCTTAGTGTCCCGTTCCACTGCGATGTTGGGATGCTATATCCACAAGAGAAACTGATTCTCTTTCACATGCTATATCCACAAGAGAAACTGATTCTCTTTCACATGCTATATCCACAAGAGAAACTATTCTTCCTCTCTTGTCTCTTTTAGTTAGCATTGTTAGCACCTTTCTTGATGGTTTGCGAGTACAATTCCAATGTACTCATGGCTTTGTCCCTGGCTATTTACTTGGCCAGACTTGGAGGAATTCGACAGATGAAGAAGGAGTTGACGACGTCTATGCGAGCTAGGAACGTCTTCCCAGTCAGTTGCTTGTAGGGTTAAGGCAGATGACTTGGGCTCTACGCTGCTGAAGTGATTCCGCTACTCTGATGATTAGATTAGGCCCTCCAAGGCTATTATGTAAAGATTGGTCATGTGACCTTGATGTAATTTTTCTTATTCCGTTGTGTAATGGATGATGTAATTTGATATCAGTTCGGTTATGTGTTCACGGCGCACTGATCATGGGATCGTGAACTGTATACATAACAGGGTATTTCGGACAGTTGGTCCGGGGTCCTCACAGAGCTGGTATCAGAGCCATCCTGACTGTAGGAGATCTTAGTTAGCATGGACGTTAGTTAGGAAACAAGTACTTGGGAAAAACTATTTACACAACAAATTCCTTCTATAGTCGGAATCATAGCTTCTACTCCTCTTGTTTCTTCAAAACTTCTAATTCTTACCTCATTCTCTGATTATCAAACATGTTGGAAATTTCTTACTCTACTATCTCACCCCTTCCAAAACTAGATATTGGACGATGTCCCCAACTCAGACCGGAGACTCGAACTCAAATATGGATCAATCCCTCAGGAAGACTCGTGTATCTCCAACAACAGCTATTGAAGATTGGATGCCTGCTTTGCCTTGCACACATAGGGATGAGAACATCATATCTTTGGTTGTCACCAAAGTCTGTCAAGGAGCTGACCTTGTTCCTCCGTAGACTCGCACCTTTTTGCAGTCGTCTGGGAGCAAGTACTATGTTCTTGACTAGTAATTTTTAGGCCAGCCACCAGAAGTTGTCGACTTCGGGAGTACCTCAACAGCTACCCCTCTGAAGACCTCACGTCCCTCGGGATGATGAGACCCTCGGATATATGCAGTTTTCGCCTCCACCTCAGCATCGACGAGTCAACACCATGCCTGCATCACCACCAACTGCTACAAGGATCCTTGTTGAAGTCGATGTCAGCCAGATAAAGACGTCAGCTTATGTGACCAGCCCCAAACCTATAGGATGGACAGGACAAACTCAATCGCTTTGATTGAGCTACCCGCGCATTAGGCATCCCTGGGTACTTAGATTGACACCTCTTGTTTGATGTTTGCTTATAGTTCCCTAAGTGTGCTGTCTGGAGTGTTTTTATCTGTTTGTTGTGTGTATGATTGTGTTGATCCTTCGATCTGAAAAACACACCCTTAGTGTGATAACCCAGCGTATGAAGCCTCCCTAAGATGTTTTCACCCTGACCTACCTCGCCGATGTATTGCTAACTGCTAGTTAGTTGGATAGGCTAACGAAAGGCTCTAACTCTAAACCCGTTAACAGTTGTTTTTCGACCCTTATAAAAACTAACCCAGACCCCTAACTACGCTGACTACTTTCAAGATCAGTTGAAGCATCTCTACTACGCCAAGAAAGCAGAAGCCCCTACCTTCAAGAGTGACTGCACCTTGGCGAGAAGACATACTAACTTGGTCTGACCTTGATGTATAATCGTGCTAACCCCGAGGATATCTTCTTGGAAACACCCTCTGACACACCGTCTAACAAGCTGAGAGAACAATAGCGTCAAAGCCAAGCTACCTCACATGGTTCATCTGGTCCTCATCAAGTGAAGCTCCTGAAGATACCTCAAGAATAAAGATTAGGTGTAGTTTACCCGCTCAATTGTTAACTGTTATAAGTCAGCCCTGACCCTCAAGCTGAAGATTGTTTTTGACACCTTTTGGTGCTGCTTCATATGGATACCAACCAGGAGTTCCATCAACTTACTAACTTACCGTGCGTCCTATGGTTTAGTAAACACCATGTTTACCTCTTAAAATCGTGGTCTACATGTCTCCCCTGAAGATTCTTCAACTGAACACGGAAGATCGATGACTTCTTCAAAAGAGCCCGACAGGACCACAAGGCAGAAGCTCTGAGTTATTCCGAAACCCCCGATGAAAAATCTTAAGGGTTCGTCTTCCACTAAAAATTGGAGCTAACCCAAAAAAAAATTCAACCTTTCTAAAACACCGTTGGAAACTTGGGATGCATTAATTCCCCTTGAAGCTGTGGAATGTACATCGCCCTCCCTGGAGATGTTCGACTTAAGACGAGAGATCAATGACTTCTTCGAAAGCGTCCGACAAGACCCGTGGTCGAAGCTTAGAGTTTTTAAACCCTCACCCGATGAACAATTTTAAGGGTGGAAGACTACGTCTTCCACTAAAATATTAAGCTAACTCTAAAAAGTTCCAACCCTACTAAAGCACCGTTGGGGTGCACTAACTTTTCTAAAATCATGGACTACGCTAGGATCGTTAAGAAGCTACAGATCTAACATCTGCATGGAGTAGACAACTTCTTCTCGAAGCTTGCCCTCGGAAGAAAATCTACCGTGTCTCTCAGAAGCTGAAGTTGCAATCTTCTCAGCAACGGCACATCTACCGAAGGATGGAGTCTAACTTTAGTTAAACTTTACAACCCCTCTAGTCCTACGATTAGTAATCTCGGGACGAGATTATTTTAAGGGTGGAAGAGCTGTAACACCCTAACTTTTGCAACCTTGATTAGTTGTCCATATTGCAAAAATCAGGGGGAACAAAAAACTTTTCTTAAGACTAATTAAATGAATTGCCTTGATCTGCTTGTTATAATGAATTGCTTTGATCTGCTGGTAGATGAATCGTCTTGTTTTGCTTGTTGAGTTTTGTCTTGAGCTACCTCACCGAATAACACCTCTACTAACAAAACAATTTAGCAACTCACTAAATAAAATACATGTGACCAAGGAAAATTATTTTTGCCGCTAATACATCTTCGTGTGCTCTAAAAACAGGATCTTCACCTTAAGAAAAATATATTCAAAAGTTCACCCCAATATCTTCTACATCTACTCTAAAACTACCGGACCATAGCTCTACCAAGAAGCTTGTGCGAATCATCCTAATCTTGTAGACTCTTTTAGAAAAACATTGCATACCAAGATTCCCACTCGATCGAACTCTATTTTAAAATCCTTCTCTTTTATGCAACTAAAACCATCTCACTCCTTGGTTTTTAAACCTTTTTATTTTTTAAAAAAATACTCAAAGATAGTATGTGAGGGATAATACCTCATTAGTTTTTTTTAAATAATTCCTATAAAAGTTTACTTTCACTTTTTGTTTTACTTAATGCTTAATTTAAAAAGATAGTTTTATCTTTTCATGCATCAAAAGTTATTTGAGAAAAAAAATGGGAAGGTTATGCAATGCCCACACATCAGTATAGATCATAACTAGATCAAAACTTATCTTGTTTTTTTTAATGTTACACCAACCGTTTGAACAAATTTTGTTTATTTTTAGATCAAATTTTGACCAGACCTTTTATGTTTATTTTTTTTTCAAAAAAAAAGAGCTTGCCAAAACGTGTGGACCCTTGCACCACACTTTAAATGTCATCTTTTTTTACACTAAGAAAAATAGACCTCTTCTTTTCAAAGTTCTAGAATCCTTTCAAACCAAATATTAGACAAAAAAAAAATTGACATTTTTCCAATCCAAATCTTGCTCTCTACCCTCTCTCTCATTATTGCAGCCATCATCTCTCTATATCATGACATCCTTGCACCCGCTATTCTTCACGTTTTTGGCAAGAAAATTTAGAGGGAGAAGGAGATGACCATGCCAAGTTATTAAGCTAAAACCTGTACGCACCCATCCATGGCTCGTACAATCCTTCCTCTTTTGACCTGAACCAGTAGATCCGACCAACCTTGACCCTTCTTCCGCGCACGAGAGCAGCTGCTCGTGCTCAGCTCGAACGCAGTCGCCACGGCAACATCCCGCCGCATGAGCCGAACAATGAAACCAAGCCGTTCCAGCCCACCCGCTCAACCTAGCGCACAGCACACCCGACCCACACTACTGTACGGTCCATATTTAGGGGCACTTCAAAGTGCCCCAATAGGTAGCCAAAGTGCCCCTACTTACTTTTAGGGGCACTATGAAAAGTGCCCCGGATGCCTGTGTCCCTAAATGTATTTGGGGCACTTTGAATGAAATGCCCCAAATACATTTAGGGGCAGTTTCGAAAGTGCCTCTAAATGTTTTTAGGGGCAGTTTCGAAAGTGCCTCTAAATGTTTTTAGGGGCAGTTTCGAAAGTGCCTCTAAATGTTTTTAGGGGCAGTTTCGAAAGTGCCTCTAAATGTTTTTAGGGGCAGTTTCGAAAGTGCCTCTAAATGTTTTTAGGGGCAGTTTGAAAAGTGCCTCTAAATGTTTTTAGGGGCAGTTTCCAAAGTGCCTCTAAATGTTTTTAGAGGCAGTTTCCAAAGTGCCTCTAAAGGTTTTCAGAGGCAGTTTGAAAAGTGCCTCTAAATGTTTTTAGAGGCAGTTTGAAAAGTGCCTCTAAAGGTTTTCAGGGGCACTTAGTGTTTTGCCTCTAAAGGTTTTCAGAGGCAGTTTGAAAAGTGCCTCTAAATGTTTTTAGAGGCAGTTTGAAAAGTGCCTCTAAAGGTTTTCAGGGGCACTTAGTGTTTTGCCTCTAAAGTTTGTCAGAGGCAGTTTGAAAAGTGCCTCTAAATGTTTTTAGAGGCAGTTTGAAAAGTGCCTCTAAATGTCTTTACAAGCTAGTAAACAAAATGCCCCTAAAACTACAAGCATGACAGTGGTCATATTACAGTACTATTAACATTACAGTACTAACAGGCACAGATTTGGTCAAATTACAGTACTAACATGCACAGACAGGTATAAGTCATATTACAGTACTAACAGGCACAGACAGGTATAAGTCAATGTTGTTTTGGAGGCATTTGTCTAAGCAGTTTTGCATTTTATGTAACACTGACAGTAACTATGCAGTAACTATGCAGTAATCTACTAATCCAGTAACTATGCAGTAACTATGCAGTAATCTGATGACAATATCTAAGCAGTGTCTTTCTGACTTGCACCCTTCCTCTTCTTAGCAGTAGATGCAACTGCTTTCAACTTCTTCTCAAGTGTACACGCAATCTCGGCCGATGTTCTATCGATTGCCGGATCAGTTACCTACAAGGAACCAATCTTGAATGTGTCAAACAACAGATGTTGGAATAAATAATATTGAGCAATTAAGATGTAACAACTAATTACACTAACGGAGGAATAAATCATCAAGTACTGGCAAAAATAATTTCAGTAACGGAGGAATAAATCTTCAAGTATTGGCAAACACGGCCAAACCACGCCACCGATGGATCCGAAGCAGCACCGCGTTTTCGGCGACCAAAACATACTCACACAGATCCTGGCCAGGCCACACCAGCCACCACTAGATGCGCCCTAGCTAACACATGTATCATGGAGGAGATCAAACACCCGGATTTTGCAATAGCCTATTCCAAGATCCAAGATCCAGTTAACATATGGTTCTTCGTGTCAACTGGATCTGGACCTGGCCGGATCACCTGGCTAGCCGACACCGAGGACAAGACTGGAGACGACACGGCGGGTTTGCTCAGAGGACAAGACTGGAGACTAATTACACTAACGGAGGAATAAATCATCAAGTACTGGCAAGAATAATTTCAGTAACGGAGGAATAAATCATCAAGTACTGGCAAAATGAGATCTCTGCCAGGTTGACCGGCAAACTAAAGCAACTAGGTCGTGTTGCTGCATGCTCTATAAGTCGGCAGCAAAACATATATCTTGCAAAAGTACAAAAGCTGTTATGCGAGGTAGAAAACTAAAATCTAGCTGAATATATAATTGCACTACCATATATAGTAATTGTATTAAATCAAGTTGAACAAGAAACAATCAAGAAACAAATATAAGTCTCATATTTTCTCATATATCAACAAATATGATATTCTATCGATTTCATATGAATATATATCAACAAGTTGTATGTATGTATATTTTAAGCAAGCACATCCTGTAAAATGTGAAACAGTTGTATGTATACTTTAACCAAGCACATCTCTGTGGTGCACATGCTTTGACACTCCATCCTAACAGTTTCTACTCTGCATAGTTTAGTTAAATTGCATATTTTACCTTGCTAATACTCTCTGTTTCTTTTATATGTTTGACATTTATTTTCTGTCTGTCTAGCACATTTTTCTACAAATAAAAGCATTACAACAAGGTGAACAAGAAAGATTCAAAGGTGACCTACATTTTTTCTTGGCCAGGTGATGCAATGTGCCTCAGTGTCTCCCATTTGAACCATTCTGCCTTTTGGTATTGGCAGGACAGTTGTTTTCTTGAAGACCACATTCACCAAAACTTTGACAAACTCCTCATTTTCAACTTCCTGAACTGTTCCCAGTGCCACTATTTGTAAGCTGTTTGGCGAAGTCAACCCCACTTCAATGCCAGTTTTCATTTTATTTGCCTACATTATGCCAGAATATTAATTAGCAATATCATTTGCCATATTAGCTAACATACTAATTCAAGCAACCAATTGTACAGAGAATAGCAAATCAGTGTGTGGTAAAATTGCTAACATACTAACCTTAAGTGGATTCCTTGCTCTAAGCCAATCATTATGATCATCGGTGCATCATTTTGTACTATGCCAATCACCTTCCTTGTCAGCAATGTTCTCTTCCAGCTTCTCCTCTTTTACCTTGACTAAGATTGTGTTGTCTGTTAGCAGATTCCTGTAAGAGCATTTTGGCTTCTGCACTACATTAACTGAAGTAATGACCACATCATCACTAAGTTCTTCTAGCTTATCATCAATAAGTTCTTCTAGCTTCCTCTTCTTCGGTCTCTTACTTATTGTTCCTGTTGGTGTTGCAGCTGTTGTTGCTTGGCTTTCTACATTGCCCTGTGATCCTTCGATGTAATCTCCCGACTTAGCATTTTTCCTTCTTTTACTTGTTCTTGGTGATTTCATTTCTTGACTGCCTTGTTCTGAGATAGCTGTTACTGGTTTCGGATTCGGCGGCAACATTTGACTAAGACCAAGCAAAGATGCTTCCTTCAATGCTGAAGATGATGTGCCTTGGTTTGTTGTCGACTTTTTTGTTCTTGTCCTGGTTGATGTCTGGTTGCTCAATGTTCCTGCATGTGCTGTTGATCCCTTGGGTGGTGGTGCTGATATCCTGGGTTCTGATGCTGCTGCTTCTGATCCAATGAGTACTGTTGTTGATCCCTTGGCTGATCCAGCTGCTTCTGGTAACTTGTGTGCCACTGCTCCTAATCCCTTGGGTGCTGCTTTTGATCCATTTAGTGTTGTTGATCCAGTGGATGCTCCAGTTGCTTCTTGTACCTTTCTTCTTCTTCTGCTTCTTTCTTGAAGCCTTGAGGGCTATTGTTGATCCTTTGGCTGCTACAAATGCTTCCGATATCGTCGGGCCGATCTTTATCGCCCCATTGCTTGCTGTTGTTGATCCCTTGGTTGATCCAGCTGCTTTTGCTACCTTGCCTGCTTCTGCTTCTGTTTCTGTTGTTGGGCACATGCTTCTGCTTCTACCCTGGACTGTTTCTGGTGCTCTTTTTTGGGCACATGCTGTTGCTGATCCCTGGACTGTTGCTGCTGCTGTTTTCACGGCATGTGCCGCTGCTTTTCCTGGTGCCTTGAAAGGTGATTTGAATGGAGCTGATGTTGACTTCAATGTTGTTGCTGTTGGTACCTTCAATGTATTATGACTTGATGATGGTGCACTTGTTATGCCAGATGCTATTGATGCTGATGCTGATATTGTTCTGCCTGGTGCACTGGAAGCTTCCTTTGTTTTCTCTTGCTCAGGTTGTGCTTGCTTATGCGTCGACAGCTCTGCTAGTGTTGACGCCGCTAATTCTTCTGCGAGTCCTTCTTCTTGATCCTGGTTTCCATGCATTTCATCTGTATGTCCATCTCGTTGACGTGCCATCAGGTAATTTACCTTTTCTTCCAATTGTTGACTCCTTGACATGAGTGTTTCCACGTAGCCTCTGAGCTCAAGGTTCTCCTGCTTAGAATCCCTTAATGCTTCTACAGCTTCATCCAGTACCTTTGATGCTTTCCCTCCTACCAGTAGTCCAAATCCCTGTCTTCTAGAATTCCTAGGTGGTGAGAACAATTCTGAGTAGAGGTCACCATCTGTGTGCTGCTCGGCAACTAATTCTGGGTTTTGTTGGAAACGTTCATTTATCAAAGCCTGCATTCAAATTTAAGCAACACATTCATTAGATGGTAGATGATAGATGATATAGTAATTTGTGAGTTGCATTTGCATTTATTTCAGGGAATATGACTTACAATTTTGGTTGCACAGAAACCATTCACCGGCAATCCATCTTTCTTTGTATGAACAATTCGGAAAAGTTCTGTCCTTGACACTGTTCTTCCCTGCCTCAGTTCCTACAGGAGTGCAAGTGCACATGTCAGTAGATCATATTTGAAATGATTCTGCAAAACTTATCATTGTGTACAACCATGCATTCAATTATACCTCCTGATCATGTACAACAGCAAAACTACGTGTTCCAGCTGTATGCAGACAGTTAGCTTGATTTAATCTGGTGTTTCTGTTCTTAGATGCCAGTACCTGAATAAAATCCTTATTAGCTAAACAAGCACACCACATCTTTACTGTGACTAAAAAGTGCCTGAAGGAGAAAGTCAAAGTACTCAAAACTAGCACATAAGATGGGTTACTGACCATTGAACTACTTTTCCTCCAGTTCTTGCACAGTTCTTTCCACTGTGCTCCATGAATTCTTTCCCCACAGCCATTTGCAACATTCTGGTCAACCGTCAATTCAGCTTTCCAGAAAGTGTTTTTCAGATAGCACTTAAAGGCTCTCCACTTCTTGCAGGCTGATTTCATCACCCACTCCTTGTGTGCTTCAGTTAGGTTGAAGAAAGCCTGTCAAAAAGAAACGTTTATGAGATACATTCTCCATTTGTGATGACATTAGCAGTAATCATTGAAAAAACCTAATTACCTTCACAGTCATCCATAACTTTTCTTTTTCTGCAGTTGGAACCTTTTTCCAACGCACATGACCCATTGATACGTCTTTTCCTTTGACCAGATATGCTATGAAGTTTGTTAATTGTGAAGTATTTACTCCACATGGCTGTCCAAGATAGTTGAATTCAACTATCACTTTGTTATGCGGACCATGCCTTTCCCAAAACTTCTTCATATCAGTAGGCCCTCTTGTTCTTTTCGGCTTGACTGAAACATTGAAACAGTACAGCGAGTAAGAACCTACAACAGTTATAGCACATGGAATCCAGCAAGCCAGAGCTTACAACAGTTGTAGCACAGAATCCAGCGAACTGACGACCATACCTTGTTGTGCTTCAAGCTGTCCTCTCTCTTCAGGTTGTTCAATTTCCTCCTCCTCTTCTTCTTCAGCTTCCTCCTCTTCTTGTTCCTCCTCTTCTTCACTGTCCTGTTCTATGTTATGTACTGCTGCATCTTCGGTATCGTCACTGTCATTTTCTTTTTCCAGTTGTGAATCATATATCCTTGCAGACTGCAATTTGAACAGTTTTTCAATTCAGTAATTACAGATTGCAAATTGAATGAGTTTTTCTAATCTAAAAATGATGCATGAATGAGAACTTACTTCTAGCATATCGTAGTAAACTCCCTTTGCCCTGGCTTCCTTCATAAGAGCTATTCTTTCCATTTCATTGGAGATGAGTTCAGATGGTTGTACATCTCTTGTAGGCAGATTTAATTTCTTTAGTTTGTGATTGAGCATGCTCATCCTCCTTTCTTGGCTTTCCAGCATTTTTGTTCCTGCATGAATAATAAATGGCATTGTCAACGTATATAAAGAAATTCCTTGTTGACAAAACAAATGGTGCAAAAATCACTCACATTTTTCAACGTCCACACTATCCATATCAAAGAAATCTCTAATTGTTGGAGTGATTACAGCGTTCCATTCAACATCAACTGGGTCTTGCACATAGTAAACTTGTATGGCTTGGCTTGCAAGAATAAACGGTTCGCTATGTTCGTCTTGTGCATTGTAGGTATGGTTGAAATTGACTTCGGTTATTCCGAAACCATCCAACTCCCTAACTCCGTTACTTTTTACCCAATCACATTTGAATAACACTACGTGGCCTCCATTTGAGTAATTTAACTCAATTATTTGACTAATTCTACCATAATATGTGACATACCCTAAAGTAGGGTTTTTGTCCTTAGCACTTGCATAACTCGATGTTTTTGCAACATGTGAAACTCCATCACACTGTGTTGCTTTTCCTACACTATATGAGTGTGTGTGATAGGTGCAGCCATTTATACTATAGCTATTATAAGATTTCACCATCCTGTATGGTCTTTGAGATAACAGGAAAACTTCATCTGGTACATCAATTCCTTGATCTTTAAGAATTTGTACCTAGTAGAGAAATGAACCATGTTAATAATGCAATTTTTATTCACACAACCAGTCTACGAATGTGTTGTGGTGAGCATTACTTACATGGTTAGAAAACCAGTCTACGAATGTGCTGTGGTGAGCATTCTCAATATCTCTCTTTGACTTCTTTTTTCCTCTGGCCAATAAATTTTTATGCTCTCTACAAGATTTAAATGGGGTTAGACACTGGTCTGATATCAAAATGATGGTGCAAATGGACTCACTACATGATTTTTATGGAATTAGTTTGGGAATGTACTCACTGCGCATATTTTTCAATATCTGGATAGTTCACAAGAACACATCATTGTGCCTGCGACCAAGCAACGAAATCCAGCTGACTAGAAGCAAAACCTGATAATGGCCTGCCGATGATCCTCAAATAAGGTTGTCCAGCAGAATTAGGTTCAGTACTATCATGTCTACTAGGTCTATTAAACTTTGTAGCACAGCCATTCAGATATCTTGAGCAGAATGTCAGGCATTCATCGAACTGATAATTTTCTGCCAACGACCCTTCTGGATAAGTCATGTTCTGCACAAAGTCCTTCAGTCTTCCTACGAACCTCTCAGTAGACCACATGTCTCTGAATTGAACAGGTCCGGCAATTCTTACTTCACTTGCTAGGTGGATAGTTACATGCACCATCATGTCAAAAAATGATGGAGGAAATATCATCTCTAGCTGACACAAGATTTCAGCAATCTCAGCTTCCCAGTGCTCCATCTCATCAGCATCTATCACCTTACCATAAAGTACTTTGAAGTACTTGCAAAAACGTATCAGTGGCATAGCCACACTCCTAGGCAGCGATCTACATAGGGCCAACGGCATGAGATCCTGCATTATGATGTGGCAATCGTGGCTCTTGAGGCCAGTTAACCTTTTTTCTTCCAAGTTTACCTTGTGGTACAAGTTTGATGCATATCCATCTGGAAATCTTGCATACTTGATGACGGTGCAAAATATATTCTTGCCCTGAGGAAGCATCTGGTATATTGCCCTAGGTATGATAGGTTTTGGTGCCGTCATATCAGCATGGAGGGCAGTTCTAATATTCATATCCTGCAGATCCAATCTAGCATTCAAGTTGTCCTTCGATCTCTGATCAACATCCAGAATAGTATTCACTATGTTTTCAAAGACATTTTTCTGTACATGCATGATGTCTAAGTTATGTCTTACAAGGAGTGTCGGCCAGTATTCTAACTGGAAGAAGACACTTCTTTTTTTGAAAGTTTCCTCGACACTGTGAATATAAATGTCCTCATTTTCCTCTAATTCCGCAGCACTCCTCTTTTTTCTCCTAGGTGGCTTCTTGTGTTTGTGTAACTTGCCATAATCTGTATGCAGAGTTGCAGTCATTTCAGATATTTGTTGACCTGTAATCTTAGGTGGGGGATCTCTGAATTCATCTTTTCCATTGAAAGATGCACCATACATTCGGTACGGGTGACCATCAACCAAAAATCTTCTATGACCCAGGAAAACTGTTTTCTTGCAATGCTTCAACCACCTACTGCATGTGTTTGTGAGACAATGTGCACAGACAACCAAGCTCTCACCACTTATGCAGCCTCTGCCTAGCCAATCAGTTATAGTCCACAGCAAAGCAGCATGTAGCATGAATTTCTCACCAGTAACTGCATCATGCGTCCAGATTCCAGGTTTCCACAATTCCTGAAGATCATCTATAGCCAGCTGCATGTAAACATCCAGTTCCTTCCCTGGACCCTTCCTCCCAGGAACAATAACACTTAGGATGAAATTTGATTGTTTCATGCACACCCAAGGAGGAAGGTTAAGTGGAATCAGAATAACTGGCCGAATCTTTGTATGATATGCTCATGTTTTCAAATGGATTGAACCCATCAGTAGCTAATGCAAACCTAATATTTCTTGGGTCTTCACTGAACTTGCGATGCGTAAAATCAAAGTGTTTCCATGCTGGAGAGTCTGCTGGATGCCTCAATTTTGCATCCTTAGTTCTGCCTTTACTGTGCCAGGTCATATAAGGTGCTGTTTTAGAGCACATGAAAAGCCTTCTGACCCTTGGTTTCAGTTTGAAGTGCCTGATAACTTTCTGAGGAACCTTGTACATCCTTTTCCCACCAACTCCTGTGTTCTCACTCTTCCATCTGCTTGTTTTACATATTGGACACACTGTGTCGTCCTTGTGTGCTCCTCTGAACATGATACAGTCATTCTTGCATGCATGAATGCTTTCATAACCAATGCTGATGTCTTTTATGTACCTCTTTGAGGCATGCAAATTTTTAATTCCTTATAGTGAATGAGGTTGTGGAAGAGCTTCCTTAAATAATGACAGTATCTCATCATAGCATCCATTGGGCACTTTCCATGTATTCTTCAAGTTCAACAACCTAACTATGAACTGTAGCTTTGAAAAACTTGTGCAGCCTACATACAAATCCTGACTACCATCTTCCACTAGTTTTCTGTAGGCTTCAGCATCAGCAGTAACATCATCAGTGTTACTGTCCTCTTCATCTTCATCGTCTGCACTATCGCCATCTTCCTGGTTGCCTAAAACCCCAGTGTCATACATTCCAAAATTGTCCAACAACAGCTGGTCCATCTCATCACTGTCAGCTAATTCTTCAGGCTGAATTTGGCTTTCAGATCTTCCTACATGTTCAGGCTGGGTTGATAAATGCGGCGCAAGAGGTTCTACACTATCTTCTCCATGGAAAACCCAAGTATGGTATCCATGCATGAACCCATTGCAAATCAAATGCTCATTGACAATGCTACTGATTCTCCAAAACCTATTTGCACAACGGGCGCAAGGACACAAAACTCTACCTTGCATTCCAGCATTTTCAGCTGCATATAGCAGGAAATTGGTAACACCAATACCATATTCTGAACTAGACCTTGATTCCTTCATCCAACTTTGAGAGTGGATTTGGTAACCGGGTGTATACGTGAGCACGCGGTCATCACCATCGGATTCGCTTTAAGATGCTGGCCTCACAAACAGAGCCCAAACGGCGTGAAACATCCTTTTTCAATCTGATGTGTGGGGGTCACGGCCCTCACGGGTAGACAACAAACAACTACTAATCCATGGGTACTTTTCTACTTGCGTTGGCTCACTTTGCAGACCAAGCTAGCCATGTTTTTTTTACTTACATAGTTGCTTTAGCTCTCTAATCCGGACGTCCTTCACCAAATTGCCAGATTAGTAGTGCATGATTAGCAATTTAATGTCTTTCATAAAAATCAGAATCCATACCCATATCATATACCTCCAAGTGAATAACGTATTTGGTTCACATGCAAACGAATCGAGATCTAGTAAGAAAGAGGAAAAACTCAGCCAGGTATCCCACCGGCCGCCGGAAATTATAACCGCACACGCATCTTCGTGCTCATCGACGAGGGCCACCCCTCTGCGTGCTCGGCCTCGGCTGCTCGTCGGCCGTGCATCCCAGGAGGAGCCCCGCTGCGTCGCTCTTCCTCTTCGCTTGACGGAGCCGGCCCTGTGAAGCCATGCGATGCGCCTCCTCCTCGATTGTTGCTGTCGGCCCGGTGGACTGCTCGCTGCGCTGCCCCTCCTCCTTCCTCGCCATCGGAAGCCTGGTGGAGCCCTCGCTACGCCGTGCCTCCTCGTCGCTCGTCGAGGGGCGTCGGAGCCCTCCTTGCGCCTCGCGTCCTCCTTTCGTCGTCGGCGGCTCGAGGACGGCAACCTGTCCGAGCCGTCCGTGCGCCGCGCCTCCTCTTCCCTCGCCGGCCTGATGGAGCCCTCGCTGCGCCGCGCCTTCTTCTCGTTCGTCGGGGGCGGTGGAGCTCTCCTTGCGCCTCACCTCCTCCTGGCTCGTCGGCGTCGGCTTAGGACGGCGACCTGGCCGAGCCGCCGAAACGCCGCGCCTCCTCCGCTCTCAGCGGCGGAGCCATCCGAGCGTCGCGCCTCCTCCAGGCTTCTCTCCCGTGGCTCAGTGGCTATCGTCTGTATCTGTGGGTGGACAGGAAGGGCTGGTGAGGGATTAGAGATAAGGGATAGGACGAGTGGTTGTCAACCGCACGTATATTTTCCCAATAATTTTTTAGTAGTACATCACTTCACGGAAAAACTGACGCCGTTAGCCACATGTCACTTTCTGGACGCGTGCTCACGTATACACCCGGTCACCAGGCTTCTTTTGATCCAACTTTTATCCATTTTAACCAGTAATAATTGTCAGCAATAGAATTTAAGCAAACAAGAATTCAAGCAGTGCCTGCATGTAGAGTAGTTTTCATACATATTAGTGACTGCAGTCAAATTATGGTGTACTTTTGTGAGGTGGGTTCAATTCAATATAGTAACAACTGTTACTTGTAACAAGATTATTAGTAGCAATGAGCTGCTATGTATGGTTGCACATCATTACAGCTATAGCTACCAACTAAAGCTTAATCAGAACAACACATCACTTGTTGAGGCAATCATCCCTAGTAAGCAATTCAAGCAAGCAAGCCAACAATTGAAGCAAGCAAGCAGACAATTCAAGCAAGCAATTGTACAGAAAAACAACAATTCAAGCAAGCAATTCAAGCAGTTAACATTGGTAATACAGAGGTACTGCATTTGTGCTCACCAGAGTAGCTTGCATCGGTCTGGTTCACCGTGGATGATGTACTGAGGAAGGATTGGCGCCAATCCATTGAGGAAGTGAGGGCGACCTCGTCGTCGATCACCTCCGCCCTCACGAGCTCGACGAGCCCTCACGAGCTTCTACTGCGACGGAGATCACCTCCGCGATGTAGGGCTCGACGGAGGGGCTTGATGGCGAGCTTGACGACGAGCTCGTCGGGAATCGCCTCCCCTTGATCTGCTCCGCGGCGGAGATCACCTCGACGACGTAGGGCTCGACGGAGGTGCTTGACGGCGAGCTTGATGACGAGCTCGTCGGGAATCGCCTCCCCTTGATCTGCTCCGTAGCGGAGATCACCTCGACGACGTAGGGCTTGACGGCGAGCTTGACGGCGAGTTCGCTGCCACCGAGCTTGACGGAATCGCCGCCGCGTAGCTTGACGGAGGGCTTGACGGCGAGTTCGCCGTCGCGGAGCTTGACGGAATCGCCGCCGCGGAGCTTGACGGAGGGCTTGATGGCGAGCTTGATGGCGAGCTTGATGGCGAGCTTGACGGCGAGCTTCACGGAGCTTGACGGATTCGCCGCGGAGCAGAAGATTTCGCCGCGGAGCTTGACGGATTTGGGAATTTAGGGTTTCGCCGCTGAGCAGAAATGAAGAGACGAAGAGACGAAGCGGTGGGGGTAGTTTTGGAAATGAAGAGACGAAGCGGAGGGACCTTTTCGTAATAAATTTCTTTCGGTGGGAGGAGTGTTTCGTAATAACTTTTCGCGGTGGGAGGAGTGTTTCGGAAAAAGGATTCCCTCCTTCTTAAAGGCAGCCATCGCCCCCAGCCGAAAAGTTTCCCTCATTCTCCCCCCTTCAACCAGAAACTAGGGTTCGTCCCATTCTCGGAGAATCCGTCGCTTCGTCCGGAGCCGTCACCGACGACCTTCTCGGAGAGAATCGAAGGTAGTATGCAGATCTGTTTCTCCAGTTTCTCCGTGATCCAAAACTATTGGTTTGCAGATCCAGTGTTCTTTTGACTGTTCCGGTCTTTTCCAAGAATTGCTTTGATTTGGCTTGAATAGAAACGTGTTTTCCATGCTGGATTACGGATTACAAGATACATGCAATGTACATTTCAGTGTGTAATATTTGGTTTTTAAATAAACTAGATTCCTTGCAATTATTTCCAAGGTTTGAATGTTTGGAGGATTTGTCTTTCACTTCCAAGAAATTTGTTTGAATGTATGGAGGTTTCGGCTTAATTTCAAGCTAGTTTTTCATATCTGGATTAGGGTTCTGTTTGCTTTTCAATACAAACTAGAACCCTGTATTAGGGTTCTGTTTGCATGGATGAAGATAATACTAGTTATAAAATTGCATTAGAAATGGAAATCATTACTTGTATTTTTAATTTAACAAAACCAACGAACCTAGCAAGTACTCCCAACTTGAGTCCTATAACCAAATACTGTTTAGGAGTATTTTGTAAAGCTTGTCGAACATCCAAACAACAAATCCAAATTCAGTCCTACTACTACAGCCAAATTTTGTAATGTTATATAAATACTCCCTAGTTCAGATCTTATTTTAAAGATGGCAGTGCATTCTCTCACCAGTTCATGTAGTATGCTGACCTAGTTAAGCACATAGTTCTATAGGAGACATCATACTCATTTTATGCATAACCAAGCAATCAATAATCAACTAGTGAAACTCCTACTGAACCCTAGAAAATCAGAAGATAATGGTATCAACACATGGTCTAGTATTAACTGGTTAATTCTGAGCAACACAACATGTATCATGCTGTCCAATAGTCAAGTTGTTTAAGAAGTCATATGACACACAACTATTTCCACTGTTTGCTTGTGTCCCAATTTAACATGTGTGCACCACTACACAACAACATTCAGAGGATACAAAAGAGTGTCGTTTAGCGAGAAAAAATAGAGCATGGTAATTAAAAGAGTGGTTCAGTTTTGATGTAAATAATAAGATTGCTTCCTGTGTTTTCACCATTAAATTTATTTTAATGGTGATTCTTTTGAGCATTATATTAATTGTGTTATCATTATTTTTACATACATGTCGTGTCAGTGTAATGCAAACATGATGCACTAACTATTTCTAAACTATTCGACAGATGGGGACCTGGAGGGGACCTTGTATGTTTGGGATAGAAGAATTCGACAAGCACTTCATGTTTGGCAACGACATGTACCTTACCGCTGATAACCGTTCATTTCTGAATGAATTCTGTGAGGAATCTGGTCGCAATCATATGAGATTTTATGCGCACAGGATGACCTATTCAAACGTCGTCTCAAAGAGGGCCAAAATGGTAATATGCTTTGTCTTACTGGAACGATAAGATAGTACGTCAACATAAATGGGAATTCATCTGTGTTAACACTTTTTAAATTTCATGTGCACAGGTTTTTGGAGCTAGGTTCAGTAAGTTGCATCTGCAAAGATACTTAGATGATGCTATCAGGGTGGAGGTTCATTGCACCAGCAGTGATGAGATTTTTGAAGTGAGGATGAAGAAGGGAATGGGAACAAACCAAGCCATCATGACAAGTGGTTGGGATGATGTAGTCAAAGAATACAACTTCGAAGAGGATGACATTGTTCTCTTCTGCTTTGATCCAAAAAGATCTGGAGGTCTTAATCTTCTACTTGTGCACATGCCTCTTGAGGAGGAGGACGACGACGAAGGCGAGCACTACATGAGTGATGACGACACTGAAGATACTGAAGAGGAAGAGGTTCATGAGATCAGTGACGATGTTGCTGAAGATGATCATGACATACATGAGATCAGTGACGATGTTGCTCAAGATGCTGACATACATGAGATCAGTGATGATGATTCTGGTGAAGTTGCTGATGATGCTGGTCAAGGGGATCCATATTTTCAAGGGACGTGTGTTTTCGGAAACAAGTTCAGCATGAACAATACCCGAATCAAGCACCTTAAAGTTGTTGTTGATTACTACCCCAACGCGCCAATCCCACAATATGTCTACTGCTTGACACAGTCCTCTCTGAACAAGTTGGTAAGTTTTCTACTTGGTACCTCAGTTTAATTTAATACTAAATCTCCTAACTGGTAATATTTGATATGAACATAACTTCTACACTTGTGTTTCAGGAATTTTCTGAGGATTTCACGGAGACATACCTGCTACAGTTCTTGCACAAGTCCGTCCTAGTAGTAGTTAACTGCACAACAAGTCTGCAAACCATGTATGCAGAGATGAAACTTGAAGAGAAGAAAGAAGTGATGAAGGCAAACTGGAGCGACACTGTCGAAGCCCACGAACTGCACATGAACGATGTCTGCGCCTTCAGTTTCAGGGATGAGAGCAGATCACGTCATAGGGACCCCAGTGCGTTTCTTAGGCTGGTGATAACCAAGCTTAAGAACTGATCCTTAGCAAGCTGAAGCACCTTAGGAACTGATCCTTAGCAAGCTGAAGTCCTTAGTTATGTAGTATTATGTGAACTTGATTATGTATTAAGTACAACCTGGTAACCCTGCAACCACTACTTTTGGTGAGATGTATGCTGAACTACTTATGTAATGTAGTACCTACTGGTGATAAGTATGCTGAATTATGTGGTTGTTTTATGTTACTGCTTCTTACAGTATTGATTGTACTCTGTTTGGAGCTGGATTGTTTCTAAAATGCAAGACATCCTAATGCAGTTGTGTTTGTTGATCACAACTGCTTGGAAAATTTCTTGCAAAAAGCTTGGTTATTTCCACTTTGAAATGGCATTTAATCTTTTGCTCTTTTTCTGGAAGTTATGAACGCAAGACATCGTAATGCAGTTGTGTTTGTTGATCACAAACTGCTTGCAAAATTTCTTGCAAAAAGCTTGGTTATTTCCAGTTTGAAATGGCATTTAATCTTCTGCTCTTTTTATGGAAGTTATGAACGCAAGACATCCTACTGCATTTGTGCTTGTTGATCACAAATGCTTGGAAAATTTCTTGCAACATACGTTGGCTAATTCCTGTTTGCAGTTGTGCCATATTCATCTTTGGTTGTTTTTGTTGATCACAATTGCATGTAATTATGTAATTTTTCTTGCAAAATCCAAAGTTTTTCTTTATTATAGGATATTTTGTTGCCAAAAAAAAACCAATCTGGGCCGGCCTAACCAATACAGGCCGACTTATCCAGTACGGGCCGACCTAACCAGTATGGGCTGGCCTCACTGTTTGGAAAGGAAGAGGCAGTTGGTCTTGAGATAGTGGAGCATTAACCCTCTCGTTGGAGAAACCGAAGAGACAGGCCACTCATTTCTCCCACCGTGTTCTCTCGTTGGAGAAACCGAAGAGCAGTTTTAGGTCGTCACATTTCATCTTCTCTCCATCCTTGTACTACTGGTTCAACTTGTTCTTCTTCTGGTGATTCTGGTAATGTTTCTTCTTCTTCTTCTTCCTCTTCTTCTTCCTCTTCTTCTTCTCATTTCACTTCATCTGTTGCTTCTTCTTGTACTTTTCCTGAATCATCTTGATCTAGTTCTTCTTCTTCCTTTTCCTCTTCCTCTTCCTCTTCCTCTTCCTCTTCTTCTTCTTCTTCTTCTTCTTCTTCGAGTTCTTTGAGTTCTTCGAGTCAAGTTAGATCTGTTTGATTATTCTTATCTGCATTGCCTTCGTTTTCATGCTGTTCTTGTATCTTGTGTTTTGTAGTGTCTTATTCTTCCAGAGATTTGGGGATTTGCTTCAGCAAAGTCAAGGTATTTGTAAACCACCAGGGTTACTAAGTTGTGTATTTGTAAACCACCAGGGTTACTAAGCATAGCATGATAATATGAGTTAAGTAATATATGAGTTAGTGTTACTTAGATAGTGTTGTTTACTGCCACATTAAAGCATGTTACTTAGTTAGGATTCAGTTATCATTGCATGCAGTTGTTTACTTATTAGTTTTCAGTTGCATGCAGGTGTTTACTTAATAGGGTTCAGTTGGATTCAGTTTTCATTACATGTTTCAATTGCAAGCAAGTTTCCTACTAATGAAGTTTATATTGCAAGCAAGTATCCTACTAATAAAGCTATTCTATGTTGTTCACTTATTTTACAATGCCATGTATGTTGAAAACTAAATATGACGTTGATTCAGTTTGGAATTCCATCAAAGCCGAACTGTAAACCACCAGGGTTATAGCATGGTAATATATGAGTTGGTGTTACTTAGTTAGGCTATATTCGTATTAACAAATTGAAATGCTTTGTAGGGAAATATGGAAGGAGAAGCGTGCCGTGTCTGCAAGCAGCCGATCACCAACTGTCGACGTTCTGACAGGCGTGCCTCAAGCTTCAAGATCATCGTGCCAAGTACCTACGAAGAATATGTGGTGAGTAATCACAACAATTGTTCATGGTCATGATGCCATCTACTAGCCTAACTGTTTCTTCATTTTTGGCAGCAATTGTTTGAACTAAATTATTCTGCTTTCACATTTTTGTCAGACTATACCTTGTTATTTCAAGGAACAACTGAACAAGTACGCAGACAAGTGGTTGCATGGTTTGGTTGGAGGCCAGAGGTATGAATTTTACCTGGAGAAGAAGGAAACCTGCACTACTCTGTATGGGCCATTTTGGTACTACTTTGAGAGGGCACACCATCTCGAGGTCGACGATGTTGTGACCTTTAAATTACCATCTGAGGATGAAAAAGCTGATGATACTGATGAAGAAGATTCAGAAGAAGATTATGAAGAAGAGATTACTGCAGATGTGTTTGAAGTAACTGTAACCAACCCTGATGGAATAATTAAACCATATGACATGAGGGATGGTATGTTCATGCTTTCAATTTGCTAGTCCTTGCATTACAACAGTTGGTTCTTTTATTCTTGTATATAATTAGATCTTATACTATTTTCGCAGGTGCCCCACATGTCCCTGAGTCCGTTAGAGTCCCATTTTACAAGACTATTTACACAGACATGCTATCTGTTGGTGAGGCAGACCTGGCAGCAATAACATTTCAAATGTTAAAGGATGTGAACAACCTTGGACATGATGAGGAAGCAATTGCTGACCTGCAGTACTTTGTGCACAGAGTTGGTCTATCTGACCTCTTTTTTAACCGCTTCGTAAGTTCTTTCGGCAGAAAGCTCATCTTCTGAAATGTACTTTAGCATGACCTAATAAATGTGGTTTACTTTCGCAGATGATGCCATCCCACATCCTAAGTGGTTACCAGTACAAACCTAGGGGCATAGCTGTATACTCAAGCAGGGTTATGGATGATGAAATATCTGGAGAGTATATTCTGCACCGTGGCAACCAGAATGAGGTGGAATTTCGGATGAACCACGAACAAATGAGCTATATCTGCAGAGAAAACTACATCAAGAAAGGTTCACTGATTCTTATTAGGGTTGATAAGTGGGAGGACAGCATTCACCTCTTTCTGGAGAAGATTTACGACTGAATGAAGCAGTAAGACTGTTGTTGCTGTAGGTTGTTACGGATTAGGTTGTTATGGATTAGGTAGTAAGACTGATGTTGCTGCAGGTTGTTGTTTATCTCGTAAGACTGTTGTCGTAGGTTGATGTTTATTTCTGTTATGAATGCTTCTTGCAAGGAGACTGGTATTATTATTTTGTAATGTGCTTGTACTGGTTCATGTAATGTTGTGGTTCATGTAATGTTGTGGTTTATGTAAAGTAACCAGGTATATCACTAGTTGATAATTGGGTTTTCAAAAAATTGCAAAAACTACCCATGGAGATGTGTTGTTCATCACATCTACCTGGGTAAGTACTTGCAACATTTTTTCCATTGCATTTTTGTAAAGCTTTTTCAAATTTCAAAAGCCATTGCTGCACATGTTTGCTGCCAAGTAGATGCAAAGGGTTGCCTGGTTATATACCTGGTCATATGTACAGGTATTTTTACAAGATGCATGAACTACCCATGGAGATGTGTTGTTCATCACATCTACCTGGGTAAGTACTTGCAAAAAAAATTTACCATACATAATTATGAAGCTTTTCAAATTGCAAAAATGATTGCGAAGTTCTTGGCCTGCTCATATTTGCATGATAAATAAAACTGAAAAAATAACAGACGCCGAGGGGTTTTTTTTGCAAAAATGACTGACGTGGAGGGGCTATTCTGTTCAACTTAAAAATATCTTGGGTTATTTCGTAAAAGGTCCAAATACATAAAAATCACGGCAGCTCATCCTTTCACTTGCAGTTCGTTGTCTTCCTCCCTTCGTTAGGGTTTCCCACCTCAGTGACGGATCTTCCCACCTCAGTTCACTTGCAGACCAAGAACGACGGATCCAGGTTAGTATCCTTCCCATCTTCCTTCCCATCTTCCTTCCCATCTTCCTTCCCATCTTTCCAGATCTGGACCAGCAACGACGTTTCTTTGATTTTTATTTGTTTTTTCAAGGCAGGGAGAAGCAGGGGTCATGGTGGACACGAGGTGGTGTGTTACCTACACCACGTTCGTCAACAGCCGTAAGAAGGCCAAGCACAAGGGCTTGATGGTCCTACGGGCCGACGCGAGTCGCATCGTCCTGTACGACCAAGACGACCATGTCGTCGATGTACGTCCTCTATATGCTGGGGAACTGATGTATCACGGATCAGTTGTCCACTTCCCTTCGCACATAGTTGACGTTGGCGAGCGCATCACGCCCAACCGAGGAATTAACCGTCAGGTAATTCATTTAACTTGTGCAGTTACTTGGCCTGGTGCTGTTAACTTGTGTACTGACTTGGCCTACTATCTAATGATGAACTGCAGTAGAAGCATGCTGTTACTGACAGTATGCTCTCTAATTGCTTCTAACCAGTATGAACTACAGTAGCAGCTTGATGTTGCTGATATGAATAGGCATATGTTCCTTTCAATGCTTGCATACTCAATTTTACTCAATTTGTTTCTGAAAAGTTCCAAATTATTACTGTCAACTTGCATAGTCATATACTATATATATGACTGTGTTTCTGTGTGCTGATTGCAATTTGACCTAGCTAGTACTAGTTGAGATATTGGTGAATGGCTGGTTTGCAGTAGGTGGTCTTGATTAATTGCCACTGCTGTCCCTTTTGATCCTGAAATCTGTTGTATAGGCAAAACCTATAATACATAGGTTGCATATTTTTCTGATGGTTTCCAACCAAAGTAGTCTAGGCATTATATGTTGATAATTTAGAGGATCTGGTGCTTGCTTAATTAAGTTTTCCCTTTTTGTGCTTCTTGTCTCGAAGTATAATATGCTTCATTGGCTACTATCATCTATCTAATGATGATTTAGAGTGGCACGTGGTATTGGTTTAGACAAAATGATGCTACACCATTTTGATCAGCTTGTGCTATTTAATGCAATGCTTTGGCTGCCTAATTGTTAATCATTAGCTGCAATTCTCATAGTTGGCGTACCTTACTGCAAATCTTTGTTTAACAGCTCTTTCCTTCAAACAAAGTTGACATTGACGAGCGCATCAGAACCAGCCGAGTAACTAACCGTCAGGTAATTCATTTTTGTGTGCCTGCCTTAACTGCAAGTCTCATAATTGATGTCCAATCCAGAAAATGCTTGTGTACCAGAGTAGGGCTACAGTTTTGGTTAGTATTTTATATGGCCTGATTTTTTCTCCTTCATTACTTTCTCTAGTCCACAGAGAAGGACAGTTGCCACAAGGAGATTCCCCTGTTGAAAGATAACCGAGACAATGAGAAGCGCCTGGGAGAAGATAACAAATACAAGAAGAAGCGCCTGGGAGAAGATAACCGAGACAATGAGAAGCGCCTGGGAGAAGATAACAAGTACAAGAAGAAGCGCCTGGGAGATGATAACAGAGACAGGTAATTAAAACAGAGACAGTAATTTATGAGTTAGTGCTGCATAGTTACTGTCAAGTGATTACATTGTTACTGCCACAAGTGAATCGCCAAACAGAGAAGGACAGTTTTATAAAACTTACTGTTCTTCTGATTGTGGATTGAATCTTGTAGATATTTTGTGCTAGCTTGATTTGGTGTTTGCAATTCAAACAGTTTCTTGATGTGGTTCAGTCTCAAAAAATTCAAACAATTGCTTGATTTTGTGTTTGCAATTAAAACAATTGCTTGATGTGGTTGCATTTCAAACAATTGCTTGTTATATGCAGGGATGAAGTAGATGAAGCTGTTAACATTGCTAACACAGAAGTGTTTGCCTACATGAAGAATGAGCAAATCCCTGCTCATGACCAAGAGGAGGATGAGTACATCTTTTTCGATGATGAAGACTACATACCAGCACATGAGCAACATGATGAGGAGGATGAGTACATACCAGCAGATGAGGAAGACGATTACATCTCTGATGATGACGACGACTACATCCCTGTTGAATACAATGATGACTTCATTCATGTCGACAGCGATGATGAGAAGAATAAGATAACAGTAAGAGGTTAGGTTACTGTGTACCTTTGCTTCATAGAAATATTAGCGACTCCCCGCGGTCGCCGCCGCATCATTGATGCTAACACAAGATTATGTTGGAATGTAGGACCTGGCTGTACAGGTGAGGAGTCATTTGATAGGCACTGTATCTTTGGCAATGATGTGGAAATGAACTATCAGCAAACGATGCAACTGAAAAGCTATGTTGAGGAGTTAGCAAAACAACCAGAGAAAGAATACTTTGATGGCTACCAAAGACCATTTGTGAAGAGATATATCTGCAGACTCACCAAGAGTATGATCAAATCAGATGGAGAAATGGTCAGTACATTTGTTGTACTTATGCTTGATTATATTTCATGTTTGCAGTCACCATATAACATGGATCTTTCACTATTCTGTCATGTTTGCTATTACCATAGTGCATCTTCCTGATAACAACTTGTGACTGGAAATGCAGGAATTTTCACAAGTGTATACCAAATCACAGTTGCTGAAGTTCCTCATGACGCACAATGCTATGAGGCGTGGTGTTCCTTTTAAGGCAGAAGTTGTTGGTGTGGTGGTGAACTGCACTGAAGGATGCTTAGGATCATCTGTCGATAAGTATTGCTTCATGTACCTTGATGCATCTGGAATGGCCAAGATGACAGAAGGATGGCCAAGAGTTGTGAAAGGATTCAGCTTGAAGGAAGGAGACATTTGGATGTTCACATTCGAGGACGAGAGGGGGCTGCTTCCCATGAAGAAAAGGGATAAATTTGGAGCCTGGCTTAGGATCACCATGATGAAGCTTCAGATGGAGTGATGGATTACTTAGATCACTAAGTATTACTAGTTATGGTTTAATTTAAGAATGTCTGATCTGAATTTTTGTTAGACTATTATGACTGGTCGGAATTATGTATGTGTGAATGTTGTCATGTATGTAAGACGATACAACGTGCATGAATGTTGTCTTGTGTTTCAGTGATGCCTACTTTGTTATAGTTGTGCACTTCGTCCGCAATTGAGCATTTGTTTTTTATGTATGTTTAAAAAAATGACTAGCATGCCATAAGTGTTCTGACCTGACCTATAGTCAGAACAAAGGCATGTAGTCAACATTTCGTTGTACATTTGAAGTTCTAAATCATATGGTTTTCAAAAAATTTGAAGTGCAACTTTATGATTCAATGTATTTTTCAGTGTATGAATGTTGTATTGTGTTGAAGTGATGCCTACTTTGTTATAATTGTGCACTTCGTCCGCAATTGAGCATTTGTTTTTTATGTATGTTGAAAAAATGACTAGCATGCCATAAGTGTTCTGACCTTAAGCTATAGTCAGAACAAAGGCATGTAGTCAACATTTTTTTTGTACATTTGAAGTTGTAAATCATATGGTTTTAAATAATTTTGAAGTGCAACTTTATGATTCAATGTATTTTTCAGTGTGCTGATGTTTTCCATCCGTAGTAGTGAACTTCTTGAACAGCATATATTTGGACTACATGTGTAAAGTGGATGGGAAATTCATTTTTCTAGCCCATTCAGTGTGAACTTCTTGACAGAGATTACATAATAGCAGTGGGCTCCATTTTTCCATGAGATACTTTGTGTTTTGAATTTTGAACTTACAGGATAGCAACCACCACCTACCCACAGCCTCATTAAATAGGTTGTAGGCGGTTACTAGTACTTATTGTATTTATAATGCCCCTAGTTGGTTTTGCCTTCTGCCCTCCGGTGAAGCAAGTCTTCTTCTTTCTCTCTTTTGTGCTGAAAACTCTTGTCTCTCTGAAGATTCTTGTTTGTTTTAAGAGGTAGGAAAATATGTTTTTACATGTCACTACTTCATCTCCTATTTCTCTGTTTGTTCAAAATCCTTTTTCTCTTCTGAATAATCTTGTTTGTTCAGATCTATGGATAGATTTCTATGAATATGCCCTACCTACCTGTATTTTTTTCTAGCTTTGGTAATTGCTAAATATACGCAGGATGAACTGTGTTGTTTGTGGTTCGATGGGCAACCATTGTAAGGAGAGGCGGGAGACTCTCGGTTCATTTCGTTGTTATCTTGGAAGCAGATTTGATGAGTTCATGGTATATATCCTTTTTTTAGTCTGTATCTTTTTTGTTGACAAATTGTAGACTATATCCTTATTTTCTGCATTTTTGTTCTACTGTTTTTTCAGACTGTGCCTTGTTTTGTGAGGACGCAGTTCAACAACCTTGTTGGTAATATCTTTTTTGTCGCTACATCGGATGAAGTGAAGTACAAGTTTCATGTTAAGAAAGGCAGTTCGAAGACACGTGTTTTTGGAAGTGGATACCAAAAATTTCTTCATGACTACGACCTGAAAGTTGGCGACTGTATCATGTTTGGGTTTGATACTGCTCCTGAATTGTTTGGGATTTTGGCACAAGATCCTGATGGCACTGAAAAGCATCGTGTCAATGGTAATTCTGTTTTCTCCTTTACCATGTGTTGCCCATTTTTGTAATATAACTGATGTTATATCTCCTCTTTTTTTGATTCTTTTATTAATTTTAAATTTGTATGCAGAAATTCCAACTGCAGTTGTCCACACTAAAGGTGTTATGCTTACTACTGCTCAAACATTGAAGAAGGAACAACTTCTCCGTGAGCGTGGTCTTGGTCTTGGTGTTGTTTTTGTGCACACCTTGACGAATACTGATTTGAAGGGCAATGGACTGGTATAGTTCTCCTTTTCTTTATGTAATCTTAGTTATCCTTTATATCCTTTCCATATATAATTTAATTTTTATTATTCAGCGTATACCGAAGGAAGTTGTTAGGTCCTTGAATATATCTGAAAGCGGTGAGGCATGTTTTTTTGTTGATGACTATGGCTACCGCCCTAAGGGTGCATACTACACTACTACTGATGGAAGGCTGAAGTTCGATTCCTGCTGGTCGGAGTTTGCTAAGGAGTATAACTTTGAATCTGGGAGTGTTGTTCTCCTTCTTTTCAACCAGGGCGGCCGTGGTGGTATTGAAGTATCAGTTGATATCATATGATATAATCTTTATCATATGATATAATTGTTTTAGTCTACAATTTGTGTGTCCATTGTGTGTTTATGTCATTTTGCTACCCTGGCCGCTTGTTTGACTATATATGTCGCAGTATCTATTATGCAGACTATATTTCTGATTTTTTTTATTTGGGTTTTGGGGGGGTAACTCCACCTACCATATTCTCGGTAGCCGGTCACAAGCCCGGATAAAGGAGGAGGGTCTCTCTGTTTCTTTCTTCACAGTATTCAGCGATATTTTAAGTTTTTTGTCTCTGATTCTCCGGATCTGTAAATTTCTTGATAAAGGAGGAGGACTGTCTCTGTTCCTCAATCATTTGTCTTTCTTAGTCTTAGTTCATGTGTGCTAGGATTAAATTTGAGTGGAGACTCCCCAGAGGGTACACTGGCTCTTGTATGAAGGGATTGTATAGTGGGATTTTCCTTTATGATTCACTATTTGGTCCTGAATTTTTCAAACTGCCAGTTCAATTTTCACTGATTTTAATTGTTCATTTTTTGCAAAGTAATATATACTTCCCTGGGCCTTGGAAAAAACAGAACAAGCCCACTAGGCCGGAAGTTAATTGTTTTACTTCCATGGGCCTTGGGAAAAACAGAACAAGCCCACTAGGCCGGAAGTTAAGTGTTTTACTTCCATGGGCCTTAAAAGCAACGTGGGAACAGGGGAAGTGGGATCAATCGTGGGTGGAATAACTGCTTGTTCGGCCACCCCTATATTCCCACCCCTCTCTTTCAATCACAGGCATACACAGTTCTTTCTAAACAGTATGTCCCACCCCTCTATTCCGATCAAAGTTCTTCTGTTCTTCGATATCTATTTTTTCTAATTTGATTTCTATTAATTGTTCATCCTCTCCTTGTTCTCAATTACTGGTTCCTTGGTTGCTCCAACATGTGCAGAACCTGAAAGGTCTAGCAGTTCATCCTCTCCAAATCGAACTGCTGTTTGACGGTGAGTTTTATGTTTTCTGCAGATTAAGATTTCTGATTAAACTATTCATTGTTCATCCTCTCCTTGTTCTAAATTACTGGTTCCTTGGCTGCTTCAATTAATTGTTCGATCCAACCTGTGCAGAACCAAAAGGTCTAGCAGTTCATCCTCTACAAATCAATCTGCTGTTTGACGGTTAGTTGTTTACTTCCTGTATCTCTCACCCTGTGTCCATGCATAAATTATTTACCTGGATAAATGTTTGTTTACATCTAGCTATGTGATGGAAGAGAATAGGGAAGGATTACCCTCTAGCTATGACAGACACCGCTGTACTCCTTTTTGTGTTTTGTCCGCTCCCTTTTCGTCTGGTCACCATGCATGGCACACACCGCATGAACATTTGTTTTACCTACAGAATGTACCTTGTTCATTCAGAGAGAGGTTGAACAAGTTCTCGTACTGTCAGATTTATTACAACTTCTTTTTTCTAGTAGTTCAGGCTTTTAAGTTTGAAGGATTTAAGGAGTAATGTTAGTTTTGTCAGGTTCATTCGTAAGTTATTTTCTCCCTAGTTAGATTCAATTAATTGCCAACACATACAAACATGTGAACGACACAGCACAAAGTTAGATTGCATGGACCACCTCGTGGCTGTCGGACCCATCTCGTGGCTGTCGGAGATGGAGCCGACGGCGTGGAGGAAGCTAGTCCCGAGCGGATGAAGTTGGCCCAGAACACCACCCGTTGATCGCTGAAGCAGACCATAGTTCTACATTATACAAACCGATTTGATTAGGACTACATACTGTAAAACGGACATGTGCATGCATAAATTGTAATTTTTTTACATCATCTCCTAAATCTCTCCAATTCTATTTGTTTGTAGGTGATGGCCGAAATGACTTGTGTTGGCTGTGAGCAACCTTCTGAAAATTGTGGCCGTGCAGAGAGGAAAACAACAAGTTTCAATGTTATCGTCGTTCCTGGATTCCTACATGGTGTGGTAAGACATGTTGAAACTGGATAATGTGGTTTCCATTCATTGTGATACAGTAGCCAATCATATTATTTATAAATTAACACTTTTTGTTTACATACAGAATGTACCTTGCTCCTTCAGAGAGAGGTTGAACAAGTTCACGAAGAATTGGCTAGTTGCCAGGACACCCAATTTCCGCAAATATGATCTGTTCCTGAGAAAAGATAGGTTGAGGACATACATTTGTGGTCCTTACTGGAAATCTTTAATTAGGGCTTATGATATAGAAGTGGGAGATGTTGTGCATTTCGAATACAATGAAGATTCTCTTGATAGACTGTCCAACTTATTCAATGTTACTGTTTACAAGAACAATATTGAGAAAGCTGTAGTTGAAGAAACTGGTATATTCTTGCTCAACTTCATGGTTTTAAATTTAGTATTGCTGAACCTGTAGCCATTCCTATATGTTACTGAAATTGTATGACACCTGTTACTGCAGTGGTTGGAGATATGCCTAGTTCCATAAGGAGCATCCTGTACAGAACTGTATTCACAGACATCAATTCAGTTACTGAGCAGGAGATGGCTGCCATACTTTTTGGAATCTACAAAGATGTTTATGTCACCGAACATGAATTCTGTGAACTGAAACATCAGAAGAAATTTTGGGTGCACAAGATGGATGAGGACAATCAGGAATTTGAAGCCTTGGTAAGTTTGTCTGGTTTGGTTTGTGCTACTAGCTAATTATTATCATGTTTGTCATGCATTTGAATGCAATAATTAGATGCTGACAAATTATTATTTGCTCTTATGTCAGTACATGCCTAGTGAGGCTGTGGATGGCTACAGGTACCCAGTTTTTGGAAAAGCACATCTTTCAAGGAATGGACAACCCCTATAAGGAGAAGAAGAAGAAGACTTTATTGACTGCACCTACAAAATTGAATGGGACCTTGGACATGTATCCTTTTCAAATGGTTGGACAGACTTTGCTGCTGCTGCTCACATTGGAGTTGAATCAACTGTTTCGATCAAGATATATCCAATGCAGGAGTATATAAGTCTCAACTTTGTTGAGATCATCAACTAGTGGGGGCAATGAGCTAGTTCAGATTATCAACTAGCTTCAAATTATCAAGTAGTTTGGATTATCACCTAGTTTAGCTTTCAAGTTCTATGTGATGGTTTGTAGGAATTTAAGTGTTTCAATTATCTGTTTCTATTACCAGATGTTTATGTCTGTTGTATACACATAATTTGTTGTTTTTAACTTTGTTCGAATTTGTAACTAAGCACTTGAATTTGGCGGTGGAGGCCGTGTGTGCCTGCTGGGCTGACTGCCTGCGCGGCTGTGCTTTGGTCAGTAGGACTTGTCCCTTTCGGATGACCTGGAAGGCTGGAAGCCGTGGCACACCACCACCTCACCGGCGGGGAATTTGGGGCACTTGTCCAAACTGCCCCAATAGGTATATAGCAATTGGGGCACTTGTCCAAACTACCCCAATAGGTGTATACCAATTGGGGCACTAGTCAAACTGCCCCAATAGGTGTATACCAATTGGGGCACTTTTTGAAACTGCCCCAATAGGTGTATACCAATTGGGGCACTTCTCAAAACTGCCCCAATAGGTGTATACCTATTGGGGCACTTCTCAAAACTGCCCCAATAGGTAGGGCATTAGAGGCATTTTGGCAAAAGTGCCTCTAAAAGGGGGTATTTAGGGGCACTTTGAAAAGTGCCCCAGGGCAAAGTGCCCCTAAATCCCTACCGTGTAGTAGTGCCAGGCCAACACAACGCACACATGCGCGCGCCACCAGGCGCACCTGCCCCATCTCGACGCTCCTTGTCACCATGGACGTAGCATCGCAGCACACCCAGACCTACGCCCTCACAACGACCGTCCCTGGACGTGCGCGCGTGCGGAATGCTCCTCTTTGCGGCCGACGCCAGTTCGCCAACGTCACCACTCGTCCTGCCTGTGACCTCAGCCGTGACGACGCCACCGTCGAGCACCCTCTGCCCGGTGGCCCTCTCTTGCTCTCCGTCTCGTTCTCGCGCTCCGCACCGTCCGAAAACCCTAGCCCGCGCCAGAGACGCTCCCCCACCGCCCTGCTGCCCAATGGTGAGCCCGTACACGGTGCACCGTTGCCCTGCACTGCGTCTACCGTACGCCCGCCCTGGGCTATAAAAGCTTCCCCACACACCTCACTTCGCCACACCTCTCCACCCCATCCTCATTCACCCCTACTAGCTCCCAGTAGCGCTGCGCTGGCCTCTGCCACTACCTCGGCTGAGAGGAGCAAGTTCTGCTCGCGGTCACCGCGACGCAAGGTGACGAGCAAGGTCGAGCAAAACTCGACGTCCCCAGCTCTCCCTCTCTTTGATTTTCTACTACCCTGACCACCCCGTCCTAAACTGCCACCTCTCTCTCGCCCCAGAACCGGCGGCGCCGCCGCCATCGTCGGCCGTACGAGAAGCTCGCCGGAGAAGAAGCCGTTCGTACTGCCGTCTGGAGGAGTAGCTGATCGAGCTGGACGTCAAGCTGCGTTTCCCCGATATACCACCACCTCGCTGACCCTCCGCGTCATCCACGACGGCTCGTTCCGGCCGACGAGGAACTTCCGTGCCGCCCTGCTCCTGCGCCCGTCGAGCATCGCCTGCCAGAAACCCGGTCGTCTGCGCCATCGACCAAGAGCACGCCAGCACCAACGATGCGGGCAAGTTCACTGCGCCGGAGTATCCGCCTAAACTTCCCCGTCGAGCTTCGGCCGACCTAGCCTCCCAGGTGAGCTCCCGAGGCATCGTCGTCGTTCTCAGCTAGCAGCAGAATCTGAAGTCATGCACGTCACCTGTTTACACAGTTATTTAAGCGTACTCTTTTTTTTGTGTGTGTGGTCAAGCTAGCTGATCTCAGCCATTAGATCTAGATCCAATAATGGTAGATTAACCCTTCAGTTTCTAAGTGTACAATGATAGGTGGGGTCGTAGCCAGGTTTTTAATCTTTATCCGCCCCGAAGCCAGACACGCTGCTGGGCCAGCATGCCTCTGGTTTCTGTCAACCCAAGTGGATCCAAGTCTATGTAATGTTTTTGTTTTGGAGCACTATTAATCTTTGTTCAAAAACAGAGAACTTCAATTTTGAATATTACAAAATCTACCGATCCAAATGCAGTGAAAGCAATGATAGCAGTTTCAAACTTTAAATACCTTTCAAATGCCACTGCTCTCATATCCGTGTGTTTTTTTTTCTAAATTAAATGGTTAAATATTGTGCTCTATGTGTGTTTTGAATTCGAATATTGATATAAATTTGTAGGAAACTCCGTTTTCTACAAATTCAAAAATATTAGGCTTGTTTAAATGGTACCTATACTGTAGCCACACTTTTACATGTTGTATAGTCTCATAACATGGTTTTGTGTGTTATTTAGGATCTATGCATAGGTGTGGTTATAAAATCTCTAACTTTACCTATAACACCCTAATCCTGGAGAGGTCTTTTAAAGAAAAAAATAAACTCTCTGTACCTAGTGCAAGGTTTTACTATTTGATGTGATGTGGTGAAGTACTAGTTTGTGATTGTGCTTGTTTGTGTACTTTTATTTCGCGACGATAGATTCGGGCATTATCGAGTTTAAAGGAGAAGAAGGATTCGAAGAATTTGAAGAAGTCCAGGGACAAATAAGCCAACCAAGGCAAGCCATCTTTTGATCTCTTGCTATTTATCCTTCTTGTTGTGTTCATTGTTCCGTTATATACTTGGTTCCTTGTATCATGTGTGATGTTTGGTCCTCTACTCTATGCATACTTATTCCCAAGTATGTTGAACCCCTTGTTGATACTATGCATTCTTACTCCCAAGTATGTTGAACCCCTTGTTGATGTTACACATGCTTACCCTAAGCATGTATGCCCCCTTGACCACTTATATTGTCACCTTCTTAGTGGTATGATGATTAACATCATGACCCTTGTTGAATCATCTTATTTATGATGTCCTTATGCATGCTTATCCTAAGTATGTATGATCCCCTTGACACCTCAATTATCATCTCCTTAGTGGTATGATGGCTAGCATCATGCCCTTGATGTATCTTAGTTCATCCATAAAACTATAGGTTGGGAACCCCCTTGGAAAAATACCTTGTTGAAAAGAATTTTTGAAAACCTTGGGTGAGTTGGACTTACCCAAGCGTGTGTTTATGAAAGGAAAGGATCTTGGCAAAGATGGTTGAAAAGAAAATCTTGATTTCGAAAACTTTGGCGCCTAAGTATTCACCCGTGACAATTAACCCGCGCAACCACATTACCCTGGGGTGGGACGGGGCTTAGCTCGTAGTTTGTTCTTCTTAACATGGGACACCGCACAACTATATAAGGGTAAGGTTACCCCTGAATCCGGATTGTCGTTGGTGGAGACAACAGTATAACGGGAGGCCTTCGGGGCTGACCCGTCCGGAAGACACTATGGGTCTCCTGGCTTGGCGGTGGAGCCACGCTCAAAGTGAGGTGAGCTGCCACGGTGCCGGGGAGGTACATACTCCATAGGGTAGGATCCCGTGCTAAGACGAATAGGCGAAAGGCTATGTCCGAGTTTTTGTCATGGCATAGTTGATATGCGGGGATGATGCCCACATGATGAACTCGCGGATCTTGTGGGGAAAGTGTGCAAACTCTGCAGAGTCAAATCTATTCGAATAGCCGTGTCCGTGGTCATGGACGGTTGGAATGGCTGTTGCTTAGCCTGATGAGTTTTTGGTTTACAAAAATTGTTTGGAAAATGAAAGAAAGGAACTTGTTTTCGGAGTACCGGAAGAGATGCAGGGAATGGTTTGGTTGACCATATGGAGATGGTCGGAAAGGAAACAAATTGGGTTACCCCCTCCCTAGAGTTTTATGTTGTAGAACTCTTTTGAAGTATCTTCTTTAACAAAGATATAGAGATGTCATAGAACCCTCTTAGTGTCCCGTTCCACTGCGATGTTGGGATGCTATATCCACAAGAGAAACTGATTCTCTTTCACATGCTATATCCACAAGAGAAACTGATTCTCTTTCACATGCTATATCCACAAGAGAAACTATTCTTCCTCTCTTGTCTCTTTTAGTTAGCATTGTTAGCACCTTTCTTGATGGTTTGCGAGTACAATTCCAATGTACTCACGGCTTTGTCCCTGGCTATTTACTTGGCCAGACTTGGAGGAATTCGACAGATGAAGAAGGAGTTGACGACGTCTATGCGAGCTAGGAACGTCTTCCCGATCGATTGCACAGTAGGGTTAAGGCGGATGACTTGGGCTCTCTGTTCTTGAAGTGATTCCGCTACTCTGATGATTAGATTAGGCCCTCCAAGGCTATTATGTAAAGATTGGTCATGTGACCTTGATGTAATTTTTCTTATTCCGTTGTGTAATGGATGATGTAATTTGATATCAGTTCGGTTATGTGTTCACGGCGCACTGATCATGGGATCGTGAACTGTATACATAACAGGGTATTTCGGACAGTTGGTCCGGGGTCCTCACATCTGCCTCCCCTCTAGGGCACTCCAAGTTCGGGGCGCGCGGCCCCTACACCTCCTGATCACCGCGCGGAGGAGGAACTCATCTCCCCTCCAGAGAATCAAGATGCCGGCGCCAGCAACATCGGCACCGACGAAGAAGCTGCTGGGCGGTCGGAACCTTTGGTTCCTCCCGCTCCCAAAAAGAAGAAGAAGAAGACCACGGGGTCCTCCCCCTCCAAGCCGGTTTCTCTTTTTTCGGATCTTGTCTATCTTCCCTTCAATTTTTTAAATTTATGTCGGTTTCTCTTTTCCCGGATCTTGTCTATCTTCCCAGTCCCCAAGTTTCGTGTTGAGAGCGTAACTCTTAGCGCGAAACTTAGGTAAAAACGCGCGAAACCGGCATAGCCAGTCCCCGAGTTTCGGGTTAAGAACATTGCTCTTAGCGCGAAACTTAGGTAGAAACGCGCGAAACCGGCATAGCCAGTCCCCGAGTTTCGGGTTAAGAGCGCAGGTCTTAGCGCGAAGCTTAACACTTTTTCTTGGATAGAGCACGGCCGACGCCCGGAAGATCCTCTTTGAGGAGCTTCTATGGGAGCACCGGGACCTTGCTGAAGCGCACAACAAGTGCCAAGGTAAGCTTCTGCGCCTCCGGCATCTTCTTACCGAAAGGTTTTCTTTTTCTTAGCATTTGTAACTCTTTGCTTTAACAGCTATCCCGGAAGCTTCTCTTGAAGCCCTCAGGACTCAGCTCGCTGCACTCCAAGGTACCACTCCTTCTTTTCCGGTTAACTTGTTTCCTCTTCATTTTACTGGTACAGTCTCGCTAACACTTTCTTTCCGGGCTCTAGATGAAAAAGAGCAGCTCATCCGGCAGCATCGCGAGGCTCTGGACGCCCAGGAGACTTACTCCAAAGGGCTGAAGGACCAGCTGATCCAGCTTGGGCTCAAGCATAATGAGGAGATGAAGGCCGCCCAAGCCGCTGCTGAGGCCAAGCTCAACGAGGCGCTGGAGGATGCCAACAACTCCACTGTGGTGCTGCGGGCGGAGCTAGAGGAGGGAGCCAAGGCGCGGAAAGCAGCTGAGGAGCAGGCCGCACACTTGGAAGGGGAGCAGAAGGAGTATGACCTTCTGGTCATGCAAACCGACCAGCTTGCCTTCCGTAAGTTTTTTCTTTTTCCTTTTCCGGTTTCTGCTTATAAGCTCACATCTTCCGGTAGCAAGTCCTTATCTTTTTTCCTTTGTCTTGTAGGGCTCTTTCCGGATTCGCAGCCGTTCGCGCAAAAGAAGGTGGCGGAGCGCCGGGTCGCGCAAGCGTACCAGAACCTGGATGCGCCCTGGGACCCCTATGACCACTTGGTCGCGCTGAATGCGCGGGTCTCCCACATGCGCGCTGTGGACCGGAACCTCTCCGACATCCCCGAGGTGGCCATCCAGCTCTACAAGGTGCTGTGGCCTGAGCAGGAGGTGCCGACCAGCTTGACTCTTACCTCTGATGTGTTGAAGGGTGCCGGCCGGCGAATCCGCGAGTGGCAATGCTCAGCGGCTCGTGCCGGAGCAGATGCGGCGCTACTGTTGACTGCCAAAACCCACCGGCGGGCAGCGGCTTGTCAACACTGTAGAGCCGGGAAGAGCCTAGAGCTGCGGCTGGCTGAGACCCCTCCGAGCGACGGCCCGCAATGCTCTTCTGGTCACACGCGGCGATGCGAAGTGCAAGGGCGTGCCACCTGACCTATACCTGGTCAGGAAGGTGATGGGGATGCCTCGCTTAGTTTCCTGCATGGCATACACGTAAACATTAAATACGAGCCTCGATCGGCTCTCAGGTTATCCTGTGAATCGGCTCAAAGAGCCGATTCACCCATGATTCGTACGGGGTGCACGAATATATGGTGATCCTGCTTGATCAAGATAAAGCTAATGAGATCTACGACGATTTAGGGTTTTCACCGCATAATCGGATCATCCTACTCCAGGTTGGGCCTCGCGGCCACGCACGGTGATCGTAAGCCGATCCTAAACAAGGCCTAAAAACCAACATGAAGTTGATCCTCGGAACATCCTGTTTAGGACTTGCGAACGCCACCCTACGTGCCGCTGGATCCTCCCCCCCTTTGTAAGGCCTAACTATTGCAGATATTAAACTAATCCTTGCAGAACAAGGAGCAATCGTAACGGATCAGATCTACTAAATAATGATCAAGCGGGGTGCCGCCCCCACACCTGAGACAGATGTGAGGGCGGCTAGACATGCAAGGGTTGCACTACGTAAAAATGTTATACGAAGAGCTATGCTAACCCTAACACATCTATGATAACTACGTTGCTCGCCATCAAAGACGCTTTAGTACGAGCAACGCATGAACAACGTGGAGCTTGTGCTGCCTAGATCGCAAGATGCGATCTAGGCAGCATGTCGCTTACCTGGTAGAAACCCTCGAGACGAAGGAGTTGGCGATGCGCCGAGATTGGTTTGTTTTGGGTTGAACGTGAGTTGTTTATTCCATAAACCCTAGATACATATTTATAGTCCAGGGGACTTTCTAACGTGGGAATATCCCCACCGTGTACAAGACAAACTCTAACTTTCAATCTACGATACAATCTACTATAATTAAAGATACACGGGCAAACTAGCCCAAATTCTCCGTGCAAGGCCGCTTCAGAGATCTTCCACGTGTAATCTTCCAAGCCCATCTCTCTAACGGCCCACCTTCGGATTTGACCAAAATCTGGTGATAACACATGCCCCCCTGGTTTTGGAAATATCATTTCCAAAATCATTATGCTTTCCTTTGTCGGGTCATGTCGTGGCAGAGCAAAGCTGTTGCAGTATCCGTTATCATTATGCCCTGTCTTCTCAGCTTCTCTGCAAAATTCGATAGCTCTGGCGTCATCTCCTTGGAAACTGTAATGACATTAAATTTCCACCAGGCTCCTCATTATTTAACTGTGCCGATCGATTAGCTTCCTTCACCCCTTCCTCTGTTCCAGCCATCGGCACCAAAAAACCCTCTTCTCCCTCAGCCATGTCTTCCTCTTCCTCCTCCTTCTCAAACCTCTTCCCCCAATTCTCGCCGAAGAAGAAGAACGAGGATAGCCTTCACTCCAAGGTGAAACCCCTCTCCCCCGACAATGGGAAGAAAGAAGGAGAAGTAGCGAAGGCCAAGGCCTTCCCCTCCGTCAAGCTCCCGCCGAAGAAGCGCTCCCGCATGTGGGCGGATAGCGAGGATGAAGACGACGATGAAGAAGGAGAAGAAGAGGAGGAAGATGAATCTTCCTCTTCCGCCGGGTACCCGCCAACCAAGCGCTTCCGCTCCTGGGCGGACAGCGAGGACGATGATGATGACGAGGAGGAAGAAGCTCCGGCCACGGGCTGGGGTAGCAGCGACGAGGAGCTCCCCGGGAGCAGCGCCGACGACATCGACGGCGGTGACGACGAGGACAGCGACGACTAGTAGAATAGACTAGTAGTAGCAGTGTACTAGGCACTAGATCCCTCTTTTGAGAGCCATCGGCTCTTTCTTGTAAAGCCGCTCCTCTGAATTAATGAAACTGTTCTTTTGATTCATCCTTCAATTACTCCAATTTCATTCCTCCCGCCTGTCATGCCAAGACCGATAGCAACGTATCGGATTTCTTTTCTTTTGGACGCCTATGAAGCCGGACTCTCATGTCGACTAGCTCGTAGGCCAAGAACTTCTCCATTTCAGGCTGCGATTTGGTATCTGACCACAATTTTTCGCAATCCCTTAGCCGATAACTACTCATCGGCTATTTTGAGAATCTAGTCCCTTTCCTCCTCTTGCAGCGACAGGACGGTCCAAACTTGTAACAAACAAAAACTGACGGCCTCCTATCCCGATTCAGAGGAGATCACAATGCAGGCCGATCGATGCGACTCCGATCGGCTTTCCAAAACAAAGCAGCCACCAGCCAGCTGCCCCAGGAGTCTCGATCGAGGCGAGAACGGTAATGGATCAGCCGAATGTGCCGCCTATGCAGAGTTAGCCGATTTCACCAAATTGGCTCCCCAAAGCAGAGAACCTTCAGGGTGAGCTGCCCCCCGAGCTTCTCCAGTCTACTTCGCGCCTTGGTCAGATCGGCTCCTCCCCTGCACTGACTGTCTATGTCGATGTGAACTTTGAGCATATAACCAGCCGGTCTGGCTTCGCTTCTTAGTTCTGAAGTCGATGCCCTTGCATCGGCTGAAATTTTTTTTTTATTTGGCCGATTTTTCTTAATCGGCCCCCAATGTTTCACTGCAACGCATGTTTGCACATGTTTATCTGCACATGTTCATCTGACTACATGCCCCCCGAGCCGAATCTGCCAAATGACTGCAGATATCGGCTTTTATGGTTAGTCAGGGCACTGCACTTGCACGTCGGCTTCGCAAAGATTCATGCTGACTCTCATCTACCGTCGTGGCCGCTGCCCAGTGGATCATTGCTGAATACAAGCAGAATATGTGCAGAGGATAATTTTTGGCCGATTGCTGGAATCGGCCTCCACATTGCTCGTTCGATGAAGGTTTTGTAATGCCCCTCCATAAGTTTTTTGGGGCCGATCACAAGGATCAGCCTCGCCCAGTTTGCTCATTGGGTCAATCTTGCTACTCGGTCAGGCTGGATAAAACCAACCCAACCTCTGACTTGATGCGCCTGCTGTCGTCCACCTTGAGTGCATCGTATAATCGTGGAGCACTAAGCTCCGTCGGCAAGACGAGCACCATGTTTGTGCCAGCCGATGTTTCATCATCGGCTTTCTTTTGTTTGGGACGCCACTCCATTCTCCGTGGACGACCCTCTTCATCCAGGGCTCGCTGAACCTTTGCAGCCAGATCAGGCCGTGCCTTCCTTAGCGTATGCAGGTATAACCTTTCAGCTTCCTCCAGGCCGCGCAACCGCTGAACCCTGCGTTTTTGTGAACGGCTGAGTCCGTCAGGGCACCACCTTGGACGGTGGTACCTGTTTTCTTCTTCTGGTCCCTCGTCTTCGGAATCCTCAAGATCTGCCCACCGAGGGGACTCAGCACGTTTGCTTTGTGGCGGGAGAGGCCCTAAGCGCTCGAACACAGACACATTGGCTGCCTCCTTCTTCTTCTTGTTGCATTCTGGGCAATTGCCGATTGTGGGCAATCGGCTCATTCCTGAATCCCAGCAGTGTCTGAAGAAAGGGCAGTCCCAGTGTCTGGCGTTGTCATCTTGCTCCCTTGACGTGTCCGGGGCACGGCGCTCGTGCTCCTCCTCATCGCGATCCTGCCGACGATGTCTTCTGGCTTCTCTAGCCAGATGATCTCCTTCATCATCATAGTTGGACCGTCGGCGTTGGTCGTACTGACTCACATATTTGTTGAGGAGGTGATCAGAGAGAGGTCGTTGATATCTTATATTCTTCACCTCTCCCTCTGTGACGTAGCGCTTGCCATCATGATGGAGCCGATCGCGTGGAGCGGCTTCCTCTGTGTCCTTGCTATGAGAGCAGCTGCCCTCATCTCCATCTTTGCCGAGTGGTTCCCAGGTCCTACCATGTTGATGCAGAGCAGGGACCTGGCTGGCAACCCTCAGGGTAGGTGACTTCCACCATGTTAACGGCGGGGAAGGGTTGGGTGTCGACCTTCATGGCGTACTGGTTGAAAATTAGGCGCCCCTTCTCTATCGCCGCTTGGATGTGCTGACGCCACACCCTGCAGTCGTTGGTGGCATGGGAGAGCGAGTTGTGGAATTTGCAGTATGGCTTTCCGTTCAGCTCTTGCGCCGTGGGGAACTTGAGACCTTCAGGAATCGTCAACTGTTTCTCCTTGAGCAGGAGGTCGAAGATTTGTTCAGTCTTGGTCACGTCAAAATCAAATCCCCTCGGCGGCCCTGGTGGCTTTACCCATTTGCAGGATACGGGGGTTCCTCCCCGAGTCCACTCAGCCACTGCTACTTCTTGGTCTCCCGCAGGAACTTCGTCTTCCTCTCGCATCGACCGGGACTACGCACGCTTGAACTTGTCTTGGTACAGTTGCGGGTGGCGCTGTTCATATGCTGATAGTTTCTGAACCATGTGCGCCAGCGAGGGATAATCTGCTTGGGAGGCCATGTCCTTGAGCTGTGTTGCAAGGCCAGCTACTGCCAACTCGACTGCTTCCTTTTCAGTTATACGAACCGAATAACATCGGTTCCTAAGATTCCTGAAGCGCTGGATGTACTCTATCACCGTTTCTCCGCGCTTCTGACGTAGTTGTGCTAGATCGGCAATGCTAGACTCGGAAGCTTCGAATGGTATTGCATATGGAACTGTTCTTCCAATTGCTTCCAAGACCGGATGGAGTTTGCCGGCAAAGAGGTGTACCATCCAAAGCCGATCCCGTGAGGGACTGTGAAAAGAGCCTCACGCGTAGCTGATCCGACACTGAAGCCGGTCCTAGTTGCGCCAAATATCGGCCGACGTGCTCGATGGAGCTGGAGCCATCTGATCCACTGAATTTGGAGAAGTCAGGGAGCCGATATTTAGGTGGCAGCGGGATCATCTCGTACTCGTCAGGGTACGGCTTGGAATAGCCGATTGCCCTTCTCTTCGGCACCATGCCGAACTGGTCTCTCGGTATGGTACCGATCTGATCCGCTGTCTTTGGCTGCGGGAGTTGCACTACTGAAGATTCGCCGGGGTGGCGTACTTAGCCAGCCATGTTTGCTTTTCCAGCTACGAGCCAAGCTGCAGGAGCTGGGCTCGGGAGTTTCGTCGGGGTGGCGTACTTAGTTAGCCACGTACGCTTCTCAAGCTCTGTTGCGACGTTCCTCCTGTTTGCGCCGGAGTCCCCGACGTTGTGGCCTGGTTTGAGAGTGGCCGGTTGCCACAATCGCACATACGTACACGCGTATCCTTGAGGGATCTCCTTAGGCGCCTCAGCCAAGAACTGGTAGTCACTAGGGTCACCACCGATCTTGTAGACGACGAATGCCGGTGTAGCCGGCACTTCAGCTGGTGCTGCCAACGCATATGGCAGCGGTGGACGGGACTGGAGTGGCAACTCTCCCTGATGCATCCCGAGAGCTGGTCCTGACGGCGAGTACTGGTGGCTCATGATCTCCTGGATCACGCGCAGAGCGAGACGCTCCAACACGTTGACCAAGTTTTCAGAGTGGCGGTGTAGCGAGTGAGCCACCAAGTAGTTGATCTCCTGCCGCAGGGCCACAGTGCGTTCCTCCGACGGGGCAGAGATCTATCCCATCGAGTGCACCTTGCGGTGAGAATCCCTTCCATCGATGCCATGGGAACGGGTTCTGCGAAAGAGCCGATGAGGTCGGCTTCGAGGGTGACCTTGATCTCGTCATATCTCTTCTTGAGCTCGTCGGGCAGCTCCTCGTAGGTGATCGGCGTGCCGTCCGCCATCTCAGATGTAGATGGCGATGTGGTTGATGTAGATGATTGTCCCACCGGGCGTGCCAGAATGTGTTGATCGCCAAAACCCACCGGCGGGCAGCGGCTTGTCAACACGGTAGAGCCGGGAAGAGCCTAGAGCTGCGGCTGGCTGAGACCCCTCCGAGCGACGGCCCGCAATGCTCTTCTGGTCACACGCGGCGATGCGAAGTGCAAGGGCGTGCCACCTGACCTATACCTGGTCAGGAAGGTGATGGGGATGCCTCGCTTAGTTTCCTGCATGGCATACACGTAAACATTAAATACGAGCCTCGATCGGCTCTCAGGTTATCCTGTGAATCGGCTCAAAGAGCCGATTCACCCATGATTCGTACGGGGTGCACGAATATATGGTGATCCTGCTTGATCAAGATAAAGCTAATGAGATCTACGACGATTTAGGGTTTTCACCGCATAATCGGATCATCCTACTCCAGGTTGGGCCTCGCGGCCACGCACGGTGATCGTAAGCCGATCCTAAACAAGGCCTAAAAACCAACATGAAGTTGATCCTCGGAACATCCTGTTTAGGACTTGCGAACGCCACCCTACGTGCCGCTGGATCCTCCCCCCCTTTGTAAGGCCTAACTATTGCAGATATTAAACTAATCCTTGCAGAACAAGGAGCAATCGTAACGGATCAGATCTACTAAATAATGATCAAGCGGGGTGCCGCCCCCACACCTGAGACAGATGTGAGGGCGGCTAGACATGCAAGGGTTGCACTACGTAAAAATGTTATACGAAGAGCTATGCTAACCCTAACACATCTATGATAACTACGTTGCTCGCCATCAAAGACGCTTCAGTACGAGCAACGCATGAACAACGTGGAGCTTGTGCTGCCTAGATCGCAAGATGCGATCTAGGCAGCATGTCGCTTACCTGGTAGAAACCCTCGAGACGAAGGAGTTGGCGATGCGCCGAGATTGGTTTGTTTTGGGTTGAACGTGAGTTGTTTATTCCATAAACCCTAGATACATATTTATAGTCCAGGGGACTTTCTAACGTGGGAATATCCCCACCGTGTACGAGACAAACTCTAACTTTCAATCTACGATACAATCTACTATAATTAAAGATACACGGGCAAACTAGCCCAAATTCTCCGTGCAAGGCCGCTTCAGAGATCTTCCACGTGTAATCTTCCAAGCCCATCTCTCTAACGGCCCACCTTCGGATTTGACCAAAATCTGGTGATAACAGCTACGCGTCGCCTGTTCCTGGTACCCGGACCTGGACCTGGATGCCCTCATTGGCGTGCGCGAGAACGCTCCGACTGACCTGGATCCGATCCTCACCGCGAAGCGGCAGGATCAAGCCTACCGGATCGCGGAGTACGCCGCTATGCGCACCTTCATCCCCCCTCCTTCCAACGTCAAGGACTACCTCAGCGACGACGAAGGAGATGATGAGGAAGAAGATGCTGACGCTGCTGACGCGCCTCCGGAAGGCCCTAACGCCGGTGATGCTCCTTCCGATGCTCCTGTTGCCTGAACCTGTTTACCTTGTCTGGTTGTGTCCTGCTTGACTTAAAACATTGCTCGTCAAATTCTACCCCGGTATGCCGGGGTTCATGATGTAATATAAAACTTAATTGTCCTTTTGGTTGTGCTACAACACTTTATGCCGGTATGCTATACCGGTAGCCTATTAAGTTGTGTTTGTCTATCGTCTTAGCACTTTTGCTTGTTGTGTTTTTATCCTGCACTGCAAAGATTCTGGAATTGTTTCCACATTCAATCCGATGCACACTTGGCTCTTTTGCTTTGGCTCTGCCGGCCTTCTCTGGGCGCTCTTTGGCGTATGAGCACAAAGTTCTTTTACCAAGCAAGCACTTTCTTGAACTTAGAAATAACTCGAAATTTTCACAAAAAACCGGTTTAACCAGGGTTAGTTAAACTTTTCCGGATTGTTCGTTCCCACTCTCTCTTTTCGCAGTTCACATGCTTAATCCCTACCGGTTTATCTTGCTTGCCATGTAGCTGGGTTGCGGACAACAGCAGAGTCGAAGACTCCGGTAGGTTTAGCACGTTACTAAACCGGAAAGAAAAAAATGTTCACAAGCAACCGGTAAACTGAAAAAATAAACATATTGCATGCAACTTTAGTAGGGGTAGTCCCCGAGATTCATTCGAGGTCTCGACATCTTTTATTCATAGCATATAAGGTACAAAAAAGGAACTTCTTACACCACAACTTTAAGAGTAGAAGGGACGCAACAGGGCTACGTTCCACGGACGCTTGGTCTCCTCTCCGGACCTGTCCGCCTTTCCTTTTTTCCATTCATGTGCATCAATCAGGTAATAGGCATCATTGTGGAGAGCTTTGCTCACAATGAAGGGTCCCTCCCATGGGGGTGAAAGCTTATGCCGGCCTTCAGTGCGCTGCACTAGGCGTAGCACCAGATCTCCTTCCCGGAATACTCTCGGGTTAACCTTCTGGCTATGATAGCGTCTGAGGTTTTGCTGGTAAATGGTTGTTCTTGCCGATGCCAACTCTCTTGCTTCTTCTAGCAAGTCCACATCGTTTTCTCTGGCCTCTTTTACCTCTTGCTCGGTATAGAGTTGCACTCTTGGTGAGTCATGGAGAATGTCGGTTGGTATGACCGCTTCTGCCCCGTAAACCATAAAGAATGGAGTGTATCCGGTGGACCGGTTTGGAGTCGTTCTTATGCTCCACAGCACTGATGGTAGCTCATCGAGCCAACACCCCGGTGACTTTTCCACCGCCTCGATGAGTCTCAGTTTGATACCGGAAAGTACCAAAGCATTTGTTCTTTCCACCTGGCCATTGCCTTGTGGGTGTGCCACTGAGCACAAATCCAACCGGATATTGTTATCCTCACAAAATCTTTTGAACTCACCTTGAGCAAAGTTGGTTCCATTGTCAGTGATAATGCTATGCGGGTAGCCATACCACAAGATAACATCTTTTAAGAATTTCACCGCTGTGCGCCCATTACACTTTGCGATAGGTTTCACTTCTAACCACTTGGTGAATTTGTCCACCATAACCAAGATGTGGGTCATATTCCCTCTTGCAGTTTTGAATGGGCCAACCATATCAAGTAACCAAACAGCAAATGGCCAAGTTAGCGGTATGGTTTTTAAACCGGATGCTGGGGTATGATTTTGCTTGGCGTACCTCTGGCACCCGTTGCACTTTCTTACCAAATCCTCAGCATTTTCCAAAGCAGTGGGCCAATAGAACCCATGTCGGAATACTTTTGCAACCAGCGCCCTTGATGAAGTGTGGTGCCCACATTCTCCTTGGTGAATCTCCTCAAGCATTTCTTTTCCCTCTTCCGGTTCCACACATCTTTGAAGGACACCGGTAACACTTCTCTTGTACACCTCACCATTGATGATGGTGTATGCTTTGGACCTCCTCTGGATCCTTCTGGACTCATTTTCGTCAACCGGCAAAGTGCCGTTGATCAGGAATTCCTTACTAGGTTTAATCCAAGATGGTGCTTCTCGAACCAGGAGCACCGGTGCGTCTATCTCCATGTTATCCACCAGCATTGTTTCTTCCGACATGGACGCAGCAGTCCTCGAGCTTACCGGAACAGTCCCCGGGTTCCCTTCATCGATATCCATGGGTACTACATGTGATTCCGATTCCGGACTTGGTTTGATCGACGGTACTCTTAAGTGTGCCAAGGCTATTCCGGGAGGAATTTCCTGCCTAGATGAGCCCAGCTTGGACAAAGCATCCGCGGCCTCATTTTCCGCTCGTGGCACATGGTGAAACTCACAGCCCTCAAAGAAGCCGGCAATCTTTTGCACGTGAAACCGGTATGAAGCCATGTTGGCATCTTTGGCGTCCCAATCTCCGGAACATTGTTGCACCACGAGATCTGAATCTCCGTAGCAAATGATCTGGTGCGCACCGATTTCTTTTGCAACCTTAAGCTCATGGATCAAAGCCTCGTATTCAGCGACATTGTTTGATGCCCTGAAATGTACTTGCAAAACATACCGGAGATGATCTCCCTTAGCTGAGGTAAGTACCACACCGGCACCTAGACCCTCTTTGAGCTTGGATCCGTCAAAGTGCATCTTCCAGTATTCTATTTTTTGATCCGGCGGCTTGTATTGCATTTCCGCCCAATCAACAAGGAAATCAGCCAAAGCTTGCGATTTTATGGCATCCTTTCTTTCGTACACCGGTACGTATGGTGATATCTGAATTGCCCACTTTGCAATCCTTCCACTAGCATCTTTGTTGCACATGATATCGGAAATGGGTGCCTCACTCACCACTTTCATAGGGTGCTCTTCAAAGTAATGCTTAAGCTTGGTGGCGGCCATGAACACGCCATAAGTCATTTTCTGGAAATGAGGGTAGTTTTGTTTTGAGAGGGAGAGCACCTCGCTCAGGTAGTATGCCGGCCTCTGGACAGTTTTTCCTTCCTCTTCTCTTTCAACCACAACTACCACACTCACAACCCGGTTTGTTGTTGCTATGTATAATAGCATGGGCTCTCTTTCTAGAGGCGAAGCCAGTATATATAGGCGCTGTGGCCAGCATTGTTTTTAGCTCTTTAAACGCCGCGTCTGCCTGATGGGTCCAGACGAACGTATCGGATTTTTTCATGAGAGCATAGAGTGGCAGAGCCTTTTCTCCCAACCTGCTTATGAACCGGCTTAGCGATGCCAAGCTTCCGGTAAACTTTTGCACGTCCTTGAGATCGCGCGGTATAGTCATTCTTTCGATTGCCTGGATTTTTACCGGATTGACCTCAATGCCCCGGCTTGATATGAGAAAGCCAAGCAGCTTGCCGGCAGGGACACCGAAGGTGCATTTTGCCGGATTGAGTTTCATCCGGAATCTTCTCAAGTTATCAAATGTTTGCCGGAGGTCATCGATTAAGGTTTCTTTTACCTTCGTTTTTACCACAACATCATCCACATAGACTTGCACATTCTTTCCGATTTGGTCAAATAAGCATTTTTGCATTCAGCGCTGGTACGTTGCACCAGCGTTGCGCAAACCAAAAGGCATAGTGACATAGCAATAAGCCCCGTGCGGGGTAATGAACGCAGTTTTTATTTGATCTTCCTTTTTCAAGGGGATTTGATGGAAACCGGAATAAGCATCCAAGAAAGACAACAGCTCACACCCAGCAGTGGAATCAATCACTTGATCGATCCGAGGTAAAGGGAAAGGGTCTTTTGGGCAAGCTTTGTTCAGGTTGGTGTAGTCGATGCACATGCGCCACACCTTTGGAGCTTTTGCTTCCAGGTTCTCTTCTTTCTTCTTTTCGACCAGCACCGGATTGGCTAGCCACTCAGTGTGCAGTACTTCCACGATGAAACCGGCAACCAGAAACTTTGTCACCTCTTCTCCAATGATCTTTCTCATGTCTTCAGCAAACCGGCGCAGCGGCTGCCTTACCGGCTTCGCATGCTTCCGGACATTTAAAGAGTGCTCAGCCAGCTCCCTCGGAACACCCACCAAGTCATCAGTAGACCAAGCAAAGATATTCTGATTCTCACGGAGGAAGCTGACGAGCGCGCTTTCCTATGCTTCATTCATGCCGGCACCGATACGAACGGTGCGCTCAGGGTAAGCCGAGTCTAGCACAATGTCTTTTGTTTCTTTTGTCGGCTTGAATGCCGGTGTGCCCAAGTTTGCACTCATTGCCGCAAAGCTCAGCTGTGAGGACTGAGCCAGCGCAACCGCAGTTTGCATCCTCCTCTTTTCCTCCACAATCACCAGCGATTCTGCCAGGTTTGATCCGGCGGAAGCGGTTTCCAGTGAGACTTTGTAGTTTCCCACCACAGTTAAGGGTCCACGAGGTGCCGGCATCTTCATCTTGAGATAGGCCGTGTGAGTTGAGGCCATGAAAGCAGCCAATGCCGGTCTCCCCAGCAATGCATGGTAAGGACTATCTAAGTCCACCACCTTGAACTCAAGGTTTTCAACCCGGCAATTGTCGCGTCCTCCAAACGACACATCCACCCGGACCTTTCCAACCGGTGCGCATGACAGGCCCCAAACGATTCCGTGGAAAGTTGTACGAGTTGGCTGAAGCATGTTTTCTGTTATGCCCAGCATATTCATGGTGTGCTGGTACATGATGTTTATGCTACTCCCATTGTCTATCAGCACCTTGCTGAATTTGACTCGAGCGTTTGGCCCCTGCATGATTGGGTCCAGGACAAGAGCATAACCACCCGGGTTAGGCATTATCTTGGGGTGATCCTTGAACGACCAAGAGACCTCTTGATCTGACCACAACATGTATTTTGGCACTGCCGGCATCACAGCGTTCACCTCCATGGAACGGCGATGCAGGCTCTGTCTGTTGGTTGGCTCAGTGACGAACACAACGCAACACATATCTGGGTCATGGTAAACATTCCGGCCCAAAGGTGCCGGTGGAGGCGGTTGTCCATTGCCTTCTCCCACCTGGTTAACTTGCTGGTACTGCTGCCGGTTTGGCTGAGGCTGTACCGGTAAAGCATTTGCTCCGGTAAGCGGTGGTGGTGGTGGTAGTTGATGCTGTCGTAGCATATTTTGAGATGGTGGTTGCATTGTGGAGCACCCTTGTGCTTGCGCATCTTTTACTGTTCCCTTGAGCATCAAGTACTTGGTCCAAGTACAATCCTTCGTCAGATGGTTTGACGGGTGAGCCGGATTTGGTGTGTGCCACCGGCAAGGTTGATCCATCGCGGCTTCCATGGTGTATTTCGCAGGTTCCTGCCAATTCTTTTTTTGGCCCCAGGGTTTCTTTTCTACCCACTGTTTCTTAGGACCCGCCCACGGCTGCGATCCGGTTCTTTGCCTCTGACTGCCGCTGGCCTCAGAGTTCTCTTGTACAGCAGCAACTTGCTGCGGACCGTACCTTCGATCCGGGAAATCTTCCCTTCTTTTGTTGTTCCGGTTATCCCGGTGTTGCCCTTGGCGCTGCTGAGGCGGGTTTGATTGTTCCGGCTCAGCTTGTACTGCCGGTTGCATTGGGTCTCCCAACGCATAGTTATCCGCCACACGTATCATTTCCTCCAGCGTTGCCGGCATGTTCCGCTGCAGCTTTTGCCACAACGGTGAACCTCTTCTGCACCCACTGAAACCAAGCAATGGCTTGCGCCTCTATCACTCCTTCACAGGAGTTCCTTGTGGTGTTCCACCGGGCCAGGTAATCCCGGTCTGTTTCATTTGGGCGCTGCACGCACAAGGCGAGCTGCTGCGGCCTGTTTGGCCTCCGGTATGTGCTACTGAAGTTGCTCACAAAGGCTTCCTCAAAGTCCAACCAACCGTTTATGCTTCCCGCCGGCAAGTTGTTCAGCCAGATTCGTGCCGGTCCTACCAAGAATGATGGTATGATTCTCACGGCCCAACGCCGGTTTCCTCCTCCAGCTACGGTTCCTCCGCCACCAGCGACGTATACCGCGGTCACGTAATCCGCGAGCCAGTCTTCCGGCTTAGTGGTGCCATCATACGTTTTTGTGTCACGGGGCAACTGGAAGTTGCGAACCGGTGGTCCCTCTTTCATGATCCTTGGACCAAAACACTTTGGGCCCGGAGGACCTTCTGCCTCGATCATTTCCGATAAATATACTCTATCCAGACGGTGCCTCGCATCCCGTTCTGGCAGGTATCTTTCTTCCAGGCGTTCTCCCAATGGGTTCCGGTATGCTGCCGGTCTTGTTGAATCAGCTTCATCATAACATTCCGGTACCGTGGCCCTTGCCTGCCGGTACCTCGGGGGAAGCATTTCCTCCTCATCATACGCTGCCCTTGCAGCTTGATAATTTTGCCCGGTCTCATGTTTACCGGCATGATTGTTTCCAGCATAGCCTCCTTTGGCGTAGCCTCTGTCTGCCCCTTGGATTTTTCTACCAGCATCGTGTTGCCCGGCTTGTTGTTTTCCGGCAAGGACCGGATCATACACAGTCATCTACTGCGCATTCATCTCTTTTTCTCTTCTTCTGTCCGGATGGGGGGACGAGGCCTGCCCATGGGACTTGCTACCGGCATTCTTTGTTGAACGCACGGATTTCGAAGCCACATCCTTGTTCAGCTTAGCAAGCTGCTCAGCGTTTTGCTGCTCGATAGTTTCAAGTAGCTCCCGGACACGCTCTTGTTGTTTTGCCAGAGCGTCCCCGGAAAGCGATTCACACAGATCTACCGCGGCGTTAGCAACTTTTATAGTTTTATCCGGGCTACTGTACTTGGGTTTCTCTACGATGCTCACAGATGTAGAGGTACTTTTTCCGGTAAGAATCTCCTTACGCAGATCCTGATCTATATTGCGAGCCTTAAGCCGGTTTTCCGGTATCCTAGCAGCATGAGCGCTAACTGAAGCAAAGCCATGGGCAGCGTTATACTCACGTATGGTTAGGTTCAGCTCGCGCTGCGCCCTGACGACGTCCTTGCTGTTCTCGATCAGCTTCTGGCGCTGCGCCTCCAGCTCCGCCTGAGCCGCTGCTGGGTCGATGTTCTGCGCGATGGGCGTGGCGAGGACGCTCATCGCCGCTTGGAGTGGTGTCTCCGGAAGCGCGGACGATGCTCCCGCAGCGCCTACGTCGCGCTCCAGCGGTGGCTTGGCCGCGCGGGTTGATGCCGCACGCCTAGCACCTTCTTCCACAGCTTCCTTGCCGACGCCGACCACGCCAGCCATCATCACCTCCACGCTGCCGGCGGCGCGCCCAGCACATAGCCACCTTGGCGGATCCGGCGCCACCAGCACCAGCGATAGGCGCTGGCGCACAGGGACGGTGCCGAAGTAGACGCGGTGGCTGCCGAACTCGATGATGCGGCCGTTCTTGGGGAAGATGCTGCCATTGGCGAAGCAGCCCGCGTTATCGTTGATGAAATCCATGGAGTAGATGCGCTGCATCAGCGCGGACACCGTACGCTGGCCGGCGACATCGAGGATGCCCGCCCGAATGTGAACTCCAGCAAGCGCCACTTCATGCCCCACGGTGGGCGCCAACTGTCGTCGTGGTGAACGAGCAGATGCCATGGGATGGCTTGAGTTGGGGTCGAATGGGCGCAAGAGGATTCGGGGGAGGGTTTGTGATTAGATGGGATGAACTTCCGGATGCTTTCCTCAAGAACTCAGCCAAAGGCAGTGATACAAGAAGAAACACATAAGGAAGAACTCTGCTCTAGATCACTATCTTCATTGATCTCCATAGGATACAGGTTTTTGGATACAAGGTTCTTCGTCTCCCAGGTCGTCCAACCGGCCGTCCAACAGGTTGTCCTACAGGTCGCCCGCGCAAGGGTTGTGCCCCCTCTCCTTATATAGGGGAGAGGGTGGCTTACAGGGCAAGAAACCCTAACGGCATCTTTGACTAGACAAACTACTTTACAAAGCTACTTTAATCATAGATGACGTCAGAGTCTTCTTTAATCAGGGAGGCTGACGTCCTCCGGCTTCTTTTAGCGTCATCTTCCTCTTTGGCGCCAGGGCTTCTTTTAGCGACATGCTTTTCTTACCGGCAGACCGGTGTCTTCTCTATCCGGTTCCGGCATACTCCTCTTGGGGATACCGGCTTAGCTTTACTTAGCCAGACACTTATCTTTGTGCTCCGGTATAAACATTAAACCGGTATCTTGATGGCTCAAACCATCCGGTTTGGCATGCCTTTGGCATACCGGGGGTCATCCCCCCAACAGTAACCGCACATGGGCATGCATGCACCAAAAACCGACTTAAGGGCCCAAGTTGGTTTTATCGGCTTGGGCCCAAGTCGGTCAAGCACCCCGCCGGCCTCTTGGCTCCCCGTGGCCCAGATCCGGCTTCACCAACCAAGCGGCCCACACCCCGCTCCCGCTCCAGCTTCCCCGATGCCGGGCCGCACCGACTTCACCCGGGGCCCAGCTCCTACGTTGCCCCGGGCCTTGCTCTAGCGCCACCAGCTCCGCCCGTCGTGGGCCGACCTCGGCCATGCCGGCCCACACCGGCTTCTGCTTCCATCCCTTTGGCCCACCTTGGCGCGCTTCCCTGGTCTGTTCCCCATCGGCTTCCACTCCAACCTGGCTCCATCGACTTCAGCCCAACTTGGCTCCGCCGGCTTTAGCCTAACTCGGCTCCATCAACTTGGGCCCCGCCCGTATCGAGTTCACCAGGGCAACGTTGCCAGGCCAGCTTCACCCCACCCCGGCTTGGGCCGGCCTCACCCCAGCAGCACGCCACCAACCCGGATCGCCCCCTCGACCGGGAGAGCACCATGTCTGCAGCGATACTTGCTCGGGCCCTTCCCCCGCTCGCCCAAGCCTACAACCGAGCATAGTATCCCCAGCTTCAAACTCTACGTACAACTACAAGCAGGATCCAAACAACGACAATGATGATGCAGTGGATAAGCAAAAGAGGACAAGACCAAGGACATTGACAAGACCCAACATTGCCAGGGCCATTTGCATGACATATGAACATTGGTGACAAAACCCCAATAGTCATATCAACTACAGTGTACAATACCTAATGTACCTTGTGGGCTCCCTATCTCCCCTGGGCTGCCTATATATAAAGGAGCACCAGGGGAGAGCTTACAGGTAGCCCCCTTGGGGCCTCATTCTCCCCCAACCCCATGATACGAGCACCTCCCTTCTTCCTTGTAATAACCTAGAACATAGGAACATCGAAGGGTAGATTTAGAATTGGGATGTGCATTTCATCGCAAAACGAGGGAAATTTTCGCGCCTTATTGCATAAAAACCTAAGAGGGATCGAGATTCTCTCTCATTGCAATTAGGGTTAGGCAATGTGAGGTTAAGAATTTTGATATGATTTCTTTTGTAACTTGTTGTATTTGGGAGATGATTTATAAACAATATGTATCAAGGAATTATGAACTCATAATTCAAAACACATCATAATTCAAATCATATCATATATATTTACATAATTCAAATCACAATATTTATATACAAATAATTCATAAGTAAATGAAACATTTACAAATTAGCTCATAAGCAAAATTTGAGATTTATTGATCATACACAAATAATACATTGTCTTTACAATATTTGTCATACAAGAATTGGATGGAATGATAAATGAAATACAATTACAAGAATAGAATGAAATAATAAACAAAATAAAAAGAAGATTACAAGAATTTGATCATATACTAAAATCCTAAACTAAATATCTTGTAATGCTTTGTCCCTGGATCATATTGACTTTGAAACCTGCAAAACCAGTAGAAGAACTAGACATGGGGTTAAAAAACAAGTGTCCAGGCCATTGTCACTGTCCAAAACTTGGCCAGAACCAAGATAGGCACCAGCAGACCAAACCTGAGCCAATGATGGACTCAAGTTTCACCAAAGACACACACATGTCATAGAGTTGTTGTGCATCCAACAGCAAGCCAAGGCCATGGCTTAGTCACCAAGCCATGCCAGGCTTGTGTGTCACAGCCAGAGATGAACCAACTGGCGGTATAAAAGGGTAGAAACCCTATAAACAATTCAAAAGTCGACCATATAAACATTCACCAAGCACAAGCAATGAACAGTGCATAGTTCATCCATGTTCTTGCTCAAGAACTGCAAAACCAGCCACTGGAACCATCTATCCATCCAAATCAACCAACCAAAACCCAACAGAGACATTGGAACTTAAGCAAGATCACCAGGAGCTAGGAGGAGCAGGACAAGTAACCAAGATCATCCAGCAACAGCTCAACAACAGCTGAGCATAACCATCTAAGAGCTGGAACAAGGTATAGCAAGTACCTGGAGAGGATCCAGTGGATCCAATCCATATTATTGAATGACACAGGGCATGAGATGAGAAGATGCTCATGGGGTTGTCATCACTTGGTGTTGACCAAGGATCACTGGCTGAAGTGGAGCGGTTAGTAGCCCTATTTCATCTACATACTATTCCAGTGCAAATAAACAAGCATAGATGCGCAGATAGCACCAATAGAGGATCTACATGTACTAGAAGCTACCAAGAACTACCTAGTGAGATCCTAGCCAAGAAAACCATCAATTTAACACTAGCTTTCTTCACAGGCAAGCATAGTGGCATTCATATTATGTATGATACCCTACTGTGTAAGCAGAGATGAGTAGACAACAAGAACTAGCCAACTGTGTGAGCAACCATGCATTAGCAAGGCTATTGTGGTCACATAAACCACAAATCCATCCATTTACGCCAAAACTATAAGTCATCATCATCCAACAGTAGATTCAGACTCCATTTATTTCCAAATTGATCATGGAAATATCAAATCATGGACAACAATGCAGATAATCAACACTTCATAAGCAGTTCATCCATAAATAATCCACACAAGCACATATACACAGTAATCCATGCATGAACAATGCAATAGCATCACTGAGAGGCAACAGCGGCATAAACCATTGTATCCTAGCCATTGGATTTTGTCCAATGAGCTATGGACAGCAACAACAGCACATACACACACTTGTGCATCAGTTAGATCAAGCATAAGTCACAACAGTAGCTAGTAAGCCACTTAAATAGTCAAGGATTAAACCAGTAACTAGCCACTAGCATCCGATGGAGCAAATGGATCAATTAGATCAAGCCCTAGGCATATCAGAGCATCACATGCATGTAGTGATCCAAGAATTGGATCAACTGAAGCATACACAGAGCATAGGTGAGAATCACTGACACCACAAGTGTCAGCAGTGCTAACCAAAGTCAATAGCAAGGCCATTAGCAAGCAATTGCATAACAGAGGAGCACAACTGAATAGAATAGGATGAACAAGCCCAGTAAGCATATGAACAAGGACCAGTAAGCCACTGAACAACACATGGACATGAATCAATAGGATAAGCCTAGCACAGGAAACCAGCAAGAACTACACAAGAAATAGGCACAACTCGAGTAGGCGAGGAGGATGGAGTAGAGAAGGTAGCAGAAGCATAGGAGGAGGTTGGCTAGCGAAGATCGTGGAGGCAGTCATGGCGGCACGGTGGCACGCCCAGCCACGGCGGCGCTAGACCGCGGCCAGACCAGTGCCAAACCATGCACCGCCAGCGTGGGAGGCGGCGAGCGCCTAGGCGTTGTAACATCCCAAATTTCAATAAAAAGAAAGTTAGAAGAATTCCAGTGAGCAAAATTTCAAACCAACAAAAACTTTTTAAATTGCATATAGTACCCTGCATAGGACTTGTGCATTTGAGTGATATGCCATGATGATTGTTAATATGTGGATATTCCATACTCTAAAAACCTAACTTGATCATATGAAGATCAACAACCAAACAAATAAAAAAGAGAAAGAAATCAAATAAAAGAAAAACCCTAAAACCCTCACATATGGCTCCATGCCATTTTTACAAATTTTGACCCTAGACCAATTTGGTCTTCACCATTAGTTGAATAATGTTACTAAACACTTATTACAACTTTTGGAATCAAAGAATCACAAATCAAATGATTTTCAAATACAAATTGGGCTCACATATGATATTGGTCAAATCTGCCAATTATAGTCTGATCACTACTTTGAGCCCTTGCAATTCAAAATTTTCAAACTAAACCTTGCTAACTCTTTGCACCTCATCCAAGACAACATCAAGGTGAACACTTTTTGTAAAGATCACCATGCCAAATTCTTTCTAGATCAATAGCTATGCTCATCTAAAGTTGCAACATTTTATCAAATGGAACAATCTCACACTTGTCAATTTTTGCAATTCTTTGAATTCAACAATTCCACCACCACCTCTCATCATCTCTGATCATTTCTAACTCAATCAAACACACACACTTCAAAACTTGCAACCATTTGAATTGAATCAAATTTGGACAAAATTCACAAATTACAACTATGGAACTATTTGACACTATTTGAAATAGTGATCTACCACCCTCCTAATCTACCCCAACCTACACTAAATGGTTCCCTGGTCCCCTCTAACTCTAAATGAGGCATAGTAACCCTAGGAGAGAGGAGGAGCAAGGCTAGGACATGGCCATGCCGGCCATGTCGCCACCCCGACAACCTCCCCTCTCCTCCTTCACTCTCAGCCCTGGCCCTGGTGTCCAACGTTGCCACCGTGCTTCCCTACCTCAGCTAGCACCGACCACCTCGCCGTAGATGCCGTAGACTCGCCGGAGATCGCGTGCCATGGTCGCCCCTGGATGCCGCTCGCGTCGCGCGTGGGCAAACACTGGACACGCGCCGTTCCAAGCACTCGCGCTCGCCCTGGCCCCGCTAGCGAGCCGTTGAGCATCGCCGTGCCACCACTACGCCGCCAGACACTCGCTCGACCAGACCCTGGACCGCCGCCTCCGGAGAAGGAGAAGAAAATCCCGTGCGCGCCGCCCGACGACACGGAAGCAATGCGTCGTCCACAGAAGCCGCCCGACCGTGCCATTGCTACCTACAGATTCGCCTGGACGAGGAGAACCTCCCTGAACCGTTGCCTAGCCCAACACCTCGCCGGAATCGCTGCGCCCATGTCGACCACCACCCTGCCCCGCAACTCTCACTCGATTCTATAAATAGAGCGTTCCCTGGAAGCAACGGAGCACACCACCTCGTTCCCCATCCACCACTGCCTCACCTCAACCCCTTAGCCACCTCGATCATCGCCGGAGCAAGCTCAATCGGAAGATCGGAGCCGCGGAAGCCCTTGAGCAATCGCCGTTGATTCAAGCCACCTCGAGCTCCGCCACTGCTACCAGCTGCTTCGCCGTCGTCCACATCTACCTCGAGCACATTGCCAACCCTTGCTGGAGCCACGGTTAGCCCTCCGAGCCCCTAGGTCCGCCAGTGTCGGGTTCTCGTCGGAGAAGACGATGAACCTCGACCGTCCGATTCACTTCTAATCCAACGCCTCCCTTTAAAACGTACCGCTTCGGGTTTTAACAGCCACTGACGCGTGGACCCCACGCTGTCAGGCGGCCCAAGCGCACTGGATGCGTTGCTGGGCCGTTTTCCTCTGTTTCAAACCGTTTCGGCCCACCTAGCTTTCCCGCCGGCCCTTTTAATTCAAAACTTGTTTAATTAATTCAAATCAAATTCAAAACTGCATCCAACTTTGAAAATCCATAGAATCTGTTTGGCTTGGCCAAATTCAACAAATTTTACATGGTTGGAAAGCTATGAAAAAGATCTACAAAATGCCACTGGTCCCATGTCAAGATTAGCTGTAGAATTAATCTGATAAAAAGAAGAAGGCAGGGACTTTTCCCTATTCAAATAATATTTAAAAATCAACCAAAAGAGATATTAAGTCAATTCCAACTCCAATAGCTCACATTTGACTTACACTAATTGTTTATGCAAGAAAATGGTGTGGTCACTTTGCATGATCAAGCCCTAGTTTAATTAATGGACAATATGGCTAGTTTATGTAATTGATATTGCCCAAAACTATTATGCAAATCATATGAAGTATTATACTTCATTTAAATCTTGTCTCAAATGAATTCATGTGATGTTTGGACCCCTGGTCAAACTCTCTTATATGAATTACTTGGAGATTTAAATCATTTGTAGAATTATTAAATGGTATGAGGTGGTCTACCTCATTTAAATCATTTTCTCAAATGATGATGATGAATGTTTGACTTAGGTCAATATAAGTTCATGTATGATTGTTTGAGAAATTAAATCTTAAGAAGATTTCAATGAGAGGAAATTATTTCTCAGGAACCCTATGGAAACTATCATTTACATATTAAATAAAAGATAATTATTTCTCCTCAAGCAACACAACCAATGCACCCAAAATAGATTAATTGTGTGCCTAGAATAGTTTGTGTGATTATATGTGATGTATGGAATAGCCATTGAATTAGTTGAGTGATTATACTCGTATTTAAATTTAGACGCTAGCACCGGAGAATACCAGGAGGAAGAAGGTTGCTACCAAGAGGAGGAGGAGGAGAATTTCGAGAACTACCAATGCAAGCTAATATTCTTGCAAAGTGCAAAGCCCTTTGGGGCAAGGCACTATGAATCTTATCTTTTCTTACATAAGCCTATTCCCAAATTTACACCTTACAAGTTTTTACTTATTTATTCAAAGAGATACTTTTATAGTTAACTTTAGTCAAAGTAAGGAAGTTTACTAGAGTAGTAAAGTTAGCCTCCATCAAGCCAAGCAAGATAGCACCCTTCATGAATTAGAGCTAGTGCTAATGAAATAAAACTTGACTACTCTAGATGGGAACAATGTGAATTGAAATGAAGTTTGAAACCTTGGAATGATAAAGCATTCCATTGAATGATTTTTGAAGGTGAATATGACCAAGAGAAGATGGTGATTTTTGATAAAAGTGATATTGGTATGAATGCGATACCTTTCCAATATTGAGTACCCCCACAATACCTGATTATGGGTAGGGCTTAACTGGAAGTTTATGCATCTTAGTATGGGTCCCTCTGAACACACGTCATAGGGGTTACACTTGAGGCTGCCTTCGTTGTTGAGAAATGATGTGAATTGAGGTGAATTGTACGGCCAAGCCCTGTGCAGTTCCCAGGTTGACAGTTGGTCTTCACTGGGAGGCCAAGCTCATGGGGAGAGGTGCTCATACTAGGATTTGTAAGTGAAAGGTTATGGTTGATGATCCGCGTACTGTGTTACGATGATTCGGGGTAATCCCGACAGATGAAATCAAATGTTGTGGCACAAGTGTGCAACCTCTGCAGAGTGTAAATCTATTCGAATAGCCGCGTCCACGGTTACGGACGGTTGGAAAGGCCATACAGTTTCCGATGTCAAATTCTTGAAATGAGATGGTGAAATGACTTGTGGTGAATTGAATTGAAATCACCACTTGAATGGTGGGAATGACACTAATGTTCCCACTTGAGTTAGTTAGCACATGAATAAGCTTTTTCTCAAATACTTGTGAACAAAAATTGGCTTTATGCAAATAAACTAGAGCTTAGCACACCTTACTAGAAATGTCTAGCACTTACACTAGTATTAGTTTGCGAGTACTTGAAGTACTCACGGCTTTGTCCCTGGCTATTCAAATGGCCAGAGTATGAAGATGAACAAGGAGATGACCAGCAGGACGCCTACGACAACTAGGAGTCTTCCGACGTCAAGCGTTGGCCTGTGGACTAGAGAGTCCTTGTATCTTACGCTTCCGCTATGAACTGATGTTTGTTCGTTGATCGATAGATCAACTATTTGTGTAATATGGATCATGTGATTCCAAATTGTAAGACATTATGGTTTGTAATGAATGATGATTGTGATACTTAACTATTATGCCTCGCAACAACAATAATCCTGGGATTGCGATGTATGACATAATAGGCATCCGGACTTAAAAATCCGGGTGTTGACAAGTTGGTATCAGAGCTATTGTTTGACCTTAGAAGACCTTAGTTAGAATGGGCGTTCTGAAAAACTTAACTTTGAAATCAAATGAAGAAAATATTTGTGAAAATTTACTTACACTCTTGTCTTTGAGACTTTTCCAAAAATTTGATGAATCATGTTATATCTTATTGGAATCTACTTAAAATTTTGCCACACTTTGCACTCTCTAACTTACTCATCCAATTCTCTTTCAGATGGAGCCGAATGAACCCATCAACACCAAGTTTTACTAGCTTGGGAACGGAGGGAGCTTGATCTTCGAGCACGACCTCAACGCTCTTTCGGACTTCCTCGAGCGCTCGCACCCTGAGTTCCACGGGATTCAGGTGGACGACACTCCGGGAGGAGAGTTGCAGTGGATCATCACCGCCGACTTGAGGGGCAAGATGGAGCCTCCCACTTCTGAGAGGATCCTCTTCTCCTTCCGTGAGAGCAACTGGCTCGACGGACTCGCACGTGGCCTTCAGGAGGCACTTGCGCGCCTTTGTGGACAGAACGTGGTCCGCATCCTCGCTTCGCGCTTCTCGCATCTTGTGAGGCGTGATGCCATGGGAGTGCCCATGGAGCTGCAGCCGCACCCGCAGTTGAGGCACCATGCTGAGCACCTGGACTTCATGCTCTACCAGACTCAGAAGGACCTCGACGCCACTCGCGCTTACGCGAACCAGACCCATGCTCACATCGTCGAGCAGGGTGAGGCGATCCAGCTACTCAACAACGACCGCAAGAGACTTCGCCGGCAGCGTGCCAAAAAGGACGCTACGATTGTGCGCCTTCGCGCCAAGATCGCGTCACTTGAGGCCACTGTCAAGGCCCAGGAGGATCAGATTAGAGAGCTGGAGGATGACGACGGAGGTATCGACCTTCAGGGAGGAGGAGCCTTCCTGAGCAACGACGACGACTTTGAGGAGGACGAGTTCACCGAGGAGGAGGACTACGAGTTCCTGGAGGTAGGACCTGGCGACTACATCCCTATCGACGTCGAGGATGAGGAGTAGTTGCACTAGTTTCACTTATGTAGGTGTGAGTTGTATCCTGTCCTTTGTATCGTAGCATGAGAATGGTTCTTAAAACCATTGGAGTATGAGTGTGTTAGTTTGTACTATGTGATGAATGAATGAATGAATGTTATGTTTGTCATGAAAATCTTACAATTTTTAAATGTTTTCAAACTTACTCAAAATAAACCATATAAATGTTCCCTCTTATCTCATGATCTTCTCAATCTTCAGATGGCACCTCCCAATCGCACCAATGATGCGATGATGCAACTGCTGCAAACCCTGCTTGCCGACAGGGAGACAAAAAGAGCTGAACGCCAAGCCAACATCGCAGCCCTGCAAAACATCGCCAATCAAGGCCCTGGAAATCATGACCACTGATACGTCTCCGACGTATCGATAATTTCTTATGTTCCATGCCACATTATTGATGATATCTACATGTTTTATGTACACTTTATGTCATATTTATGCGTTTTCCGGAACTAACCTATTGACGAGATGCCGAAGGGCCGATTCTTTGTTTTCTGCTGTTTTTGGTTTCAGAAATCCTAGTAAGGAAATATTCTCGGAATCGGACGAAATCAACGCCCAGCATCTTAGAATCCCCGGAAGCATCCAGAACACCCGAGAGTCGCCAGAGGGGGGCCACAGGCCCACCAGATGGTAGGCCGGCATGGCCCAGGCCCTGGCCGCGCCGCCTTATGGTGACACCGCCTCGTTGACCCTCTGACGCCGCCTCTTCGCCTATTTAAGCCCCCTCGACCTAAAACCTCGAGACGGAAAAAACCACGGTACGAGAAACCATCCAGAGCCGCCGCCATCGCGAAGCCAAGATCTGGGGGACAGGAGTCTCTGTTCCGGCACGCTGCCGGGACGGGGAAGTGCCCCCGGAAGGCTTCTCCATCGACACCACCGCCATCTTCATCAACGCTGCTGTCTCCCATGAGGAGGGAGTAGTTCTCCATCGAGGCTCGGGGCCACATCTTGGTAGCTATGTGGTTAATCTCTCTCCTATGTACTTCAATACAATAATCTCATGAGCTGCCTTACATGATTGAGATTCATATGATGATGCTTGTAATCTAGATGTCATTATGCTAGTCAAGTGGATTTTACTTATGTGATCTCCGGAGACTCCTTGTCCCACGTGTGTAAAGGTGACAGTGTGTGCACCGTGTGGGTCTCTTAGGCTATATTTCACAGAATACTTATTCACTGTTATGAAGAGCATAGTGAAGTGCTTATTTATATCTCTTTATGATTGCAATGTGTTTTGTATCACAATTTATCTGTGTGCTACTCTAGTGATGTTATTAAAGTAGTTTATTCCTCCTGCACGGTGTAATGGTGACAGTGTGTGCATCATGTTAGTACTTGGCGTAGGCTATGATTGTGATCTCTTGTAGATTATGAAGTTAACTATTGCTATGATGGTATTGATGTGATCTATGCCTCCTTTCGTAGCGTGAAGGTGACAGTGTGCATGCTATGTTAGTACTTGGTTTGGTTGTGTTGATCTGTCATGCACTCTAAGGTTATTTAAATATGAACATCGAATATTGTGGAGCTTGTTAACTCCGGCATTGAGGGTTCTTGTAGCCCTATGCAATTAGTGGTGTTCATCATCCAACAAGAGAGTGTAGAGTCTAGCATCTATTTATTTATTCTGTTATGCGATCAAAGTTGAGAGTGTCCACTAGTGAAAGTATGATCCCTAGGCCTTGTTCGCAAATACTGCTATCGCTGCTTGTTTACTGTTTTACTGCGTTTCTACTGCCTGCCATATTACCACCATCCACCACACGCCAGCAAGCACTTTTCTGGCGCCGTTACTACTGCTCATACTTATTCATACCACCTGTATTTCACTATCTCTTCGCCGAACTAGTGTACCTATTAGGTGTGTTGGGGACACAAGAGACTTCTTGCTTTGTGGTTGCAGGGTTGCATGAGAGGGATATCTTTGACCTCTTCCTCCCTGAGATCGATAAACCTTGGGTGATCCACTTAAGGGAAACTTGCTGCTGTTCTACAAACCTCTGCTCTTGGAGGCCCGACACTGTCTACAAGAATAGAAGCTCCCATAGACATCAAGCACTTTTCTGGCGCCGTTGCCGGGGAGGAAAGGTAAAAGGCACTCATACTCCGGTTCCAGGTAACAGTACTTTTCTGGCGCCATTGTGTTTGTGCTCGAAGCTATTTCCTTTAGATCTTGCAATTGCATCTTTTTGTTTCTTGTTTACACTAGTTTGGCATAATGGACAACAATGAGCTTCTTATTCTATTTCCTGAGTTAAGACACGGATGGTTTGATCCGAAAATTAAGAAACCCATGGAACATATTAGTATGAATACTTTGAATACCATTGTTGCTAATGCTATGGAAAATTCTAAGCTTGGGGAAGCTAGTTTTGATGAGCATGATCTTTTTAGTCCCGCAAGCATTGAGGAGGATATTTACTTTGATGATACTTTACCTCCTATTTATGATGATTATAATGATAGTAGTCTTTTGTTGCCGCCTGTTATGGAGGATAAATTTGATTATGATTACAATATGCCTCCTATATTTGATGATAGCCACTTTGTGCTCCCACTATTACTAATAAAATTGATTATGCTTATGTGGAGAGTAATAATTTATGCATGAGACTCATGATAAGAATGCTTTATGTGATAGTTATATTGTTGAGTTTGCTCATGATGCTACTGGACATTATTATGAGAGAGGAAAATATGGTTGTAGAAATTTTCATGTTACTAAAACACCTCTCTATATGCTTAAAATTTTGAAGCTACACTTGTTCTATCTTCCTATGCTTGTTACTTTGCTCTTCATGAACTTGTTAATTTACAAGATTCCTATGCATAGGAAGCATGTTAGACTTAAATGTGTTTTGGATTTGCCTCTTTATGCTCTCTTTTGCTTCAAATACTATTTTTGCGAGTGCATCATTAAAACTGCTGAGCCCATCTTAATGGCTATAAAGAAAGAACTTCTTGGGAGATAACCCATGTGTTTATTTTGCTACAGTAATTTTGTTTTATATTTGAGTCTTGGAAGTTGTTACTACTGTAGCAACCTCTCCTTATCTTTGTTTTATTGCATTGTTGTGCCAAGTAAAGTCTTTGATAGAAAGGTTCATACTAGATTTGGATTACTGCACAGAAACAGATTTCTTTGCTGTCACGAATCTGGGCAAAATTCTCTATAGGTAACTCAGAAAATTATGCCAATTTACGTGAGTGATCCTCAGATATGTACGCAACTTTCATTCAATTTGAGCATTTTCATTTGAGCAAGTCTGGTGCCTCAATAAAATTCGCCTTTACGAACTGTTCTGTTTTGACAGATTCTGCCTTTTATTTCGCATTGCCTCTTTTGCTATGTGGGATGGATTTCTTTGTTCCATTAACTTCCAGTAGCTTTGAGCAATGTCCAGAAGTGTTAAGAATGATTGTGTCACCTCTGAACATGTGAGTTTTTGATTATGCACTAACCCTCTAATGAGTTTGTTTCGAGTTTGGTGTGAAGGAAGTTTTCAAGGGTCAAGAGAGGAGGATGATACAATACGATCAAGAAGAGTGAAAAGTCTAAGCTTGGGGATGCCCCGGTGGTCCATCCCTGCATATTTCAAGAATAATCAAGCATTTAAGCTTGGGGATGCCCAAGGCATCCCCTTCTTCATCGACAAATTATCAGGTTCCTTCTCTTGAAACTATATTTTTATTCGGTCACATCTTATGTACTTTACTTGGAGCGTCTGTATGTTTCTTGTTTTTGTTTTTGTTTGAATAAATGCTTGTGTGGGAGAGAGACACGCTCCGCTGGTTCATAGGAACACATGTGTTCTTAGCCTTTAATTTTCATGGCGAAGGTTGCAACTGCTTCGTTAATTGTTATATGGTTGGAATCGGGAAATGCTACATGTAGTAATTGGTAAAAATGTCTTGGATAATGTGATATTTGGCAATTGTTGTGCTCATGTTTAAGCTCTTGCATCATATACTTTGTACCTATTAATGAAGAAATACATAGAGCTTGCTAAAATTTGGTTTGCATAATTGGTTTCTCTAAGGTCTAGATAATTTCTAGTATTGAGTTTGAACAACAAGGAAGACGGTGTAGAGTCTTATAATGTTTACAATATGTCTTTTATGTGAGTTTTGCTGCACCGGTTCATCCTTGTGTTTGTTTCAAATAGCCTTGCTAGCCTAAACCTTGTATCGAGAGGGAATACTTCTCATGCATCCAAAATCCTTGAGCCAACCACTATGCCATTTGTGTCCACCATACCTACGTACTACATGGTATTTCTCCGCCATTCCAAAGTAAATTGCTTGAGTGCTACCTTTAAAATTTCTAATCCTCTACCTTTGCAATATATAGCTCATGGGACAAATAGCCTAAAAACTATTGTGGTATTGAATATGTACTTATGCACTTTATCTCTTATTAAGTTGCTTGTTGTGCGATAACCATGTTCCTGGGGACGCCATCAACAACTCTTTGTTGAATATCATGTGAGTTGCTATGCATGTCCGTCTTGTCTGAAGTAAGGGCGATTTACCACTTATTTAATGGTTAGAGCATGCATTTTGTTAGAGAAGAACATTGGGCCGCTAACTAAAGCCATGAATCATGGTGGAAGTTTCAGTTTTGGACATATATCCTCAATCTCATATGAGAACATTAATTGTTGCTACATGCTTATGCATAAAAGAGGAGTCCATTATCTGTTGTCTATGTTGTCCCGGTATGGATGTCTAAGTTGAGAATAATCAATAGCGAGAAATCCGATGCGAGCTTTCTCCTTAGACCTTTGTACAAAGTGCATAGAGGTACCCCTTTGTGACACTTGGTTAAAACATATGCATTGCAATGATAATCCAGGTAATCCGAGCTAATTAGGACAAGGTGCGGGCACTATTAGTATACTATGCATGAGGCTTGCAACTTGTAGGATATAATTTACATAACACATATGCTTTATTACTACCGTTGACAAAATTGTTTCTTGTTTTCAAAATCAAAGCTCTAGCACAAATATAGCAATCGATGCTTTCCTCTTTGAAGGACCATTCTTTTACTTTTATTATTGAGTCAGTTCACCTATTTCTCTCCATCTCAAGAAGCAAACACTTGTGTGAACTGTGCATTGATTCCTACATACTTGCATATTGCATTTGTTATATTACTCTATGTTGACAATATCCATGAGATATACATGTTACAAGTTGAAAGCAACCGCTGAAACTTAATCTTCCTTTGTGTTGCTTCAATACCTCTACTTTGAATTATTGCTTTATGAGTTAACTCTTATGCAAGACTTATTGATGCTTGTCTTGAAGTACTATTCATGAAAAGTCTTTGCTTTATGATTCATTTGTTTACTCATGTCATTTACATTGTTTTGATCGCTGCATTCATTACATATGCTTACAATAGTATGATCAAGGTTATGATGGCATGTCACTCCAGAAATTATCTTTGTTATCGTTTACCTACTCTGGACGAGCAGAAACTAAGCTTGGGGATGCTGATACGTCTCCGACGTATCGATAATTTCTTATGTTCCATGCCACATTATTGATGATATCTACATGTTTTATGTACACTTTATGTCATATTTATGCTTTTTCCGGAACTAACCTATTGACGAGATGCCGAAGGGCCAGTTGCTGTTTTCTGCTGTTTTTTGGTTTCAGAAATCCTAGTAAGGAAATATTCTCGGAATCGGACGAAATCAACGCCCAGCATCTTAGAATCCCCGGAAGCATCCAGAACACCCGAGAGTCGCCAGAGGGGGGCCACAGGCCCACCAGATGGTAGGCCGGTGTGGCCCAGGCCCTGGCCGCACCGCCTTATGGTGACACCGCCTCGTTGACCCTCTGACGCCGCCTCTTCGCCTATTTAAGCCCCCTCGACCTAAAACCTCGAGACAGAAAAAACCACGGTACGAGAAACCATCCAGAGCCGCCGCCATCGCGAAGCCAAGATCTGGGGGACAGGAGTCTCTGTTCCGGCACGCCGCCGGGACGGGGAAGTGCCCCCGGAAGGCTTCTCCATCGACACCACCGCCATCTTCATCAACGCTGCTGTCTCCCATGAGGAGGGAGTAGTTCTCCATTGAGGCTCGGGGCTGTACCGGTAGCTATGTGGTTAATCTCTCTCCTATGTACTTCAATACAATAATCTCATGAGCTGCCTTACATGATTGAGATTCATATGATGATGCTTGTAATCTAGATGTCATTATGCTAGTCAAGTGGATTTTACTTATGTGATCTCTGGAGACTCCTTGTCCCACGTGTGTAAAGGTGACAGTGTGTGCACCGTGTGGGTCTCTTAGGCTATATTTCACAGAATACTTATTCACTGTTATGAAGAGCATAGTGAAGTGCTTATTTATATCTCTTTATGATTGCAATGTGTTTTGTATCACAATTTATCTGTGTGCTACTCTAGTGATGTTATTAAAGTAGTTTATTCCTCCTGCACGGTGTAATGGTGACAGTGTGTGCATCATGTTAGTACTTGGCGTAGGCTATGATTGTGATCTCTTGTAGATTATGAAGTTAACTATTGCTATGATGGTATTGATGTGATCTATGCCTCCTTTCGTAGCGTGAAGGTGACAGTGTGCATGCTATGTTAGTACTTGGTTTGGTTGTGTTGATCTGTCATGCACTCTAAGGTTATTTAAATATGAACATCGAATATTGTGGAGCTTGTTAACTCCGGCATTGAGGGTTCTTGTAGCCCTACGCAATTAGTGGTGTTCATCATCCAACAAGAGAGTGTAGAGTCTAGCATCTATTTATTTATTATGTTATGTGATCAAAGTTGAGAGTGTCCACTAGTGAAAGTATGATCCCTAGGCCTTGTTCGCAAATACTGCTATCGCTGCTTGTTTACTGTTTTACTGCGTTTCTACTGCCTGCCATATTACCACCATCCACCACACGCCAGCAAGCACTTTTCTGGCGCCGTTACTACTGCTCATACTTATTCATACCACATGTATTTCACTATCTCTTCGCCGAACTAGTGCACCTATTAGGTGTGTTGGGGACACAACAGACTTCTTGCTTTGTGGTTGCAGGGTTGCATGAGAGGGATATCTTTGACCTCTTCCTCCCTGAGATCGATAAACCTTGGGTGATCCACTTAAGGGAAACTTGCTGCTGTTCTACAAACCTCTGCTCTTGGAGGCCCAACACTGTCTACAAGAATAGAAGCTCCCGTAGACATCAACCACCCCGGATCTAAGCTCAAGAACTTTCAGAACACCAACCCTCTGGTGTTTAGCAAGACGGAGGAACCCCTCGACACCGACGACTGGCTCTAGACTATGGAGAACAACTTGGAAGTAGCCGGAGTGGAAGCCAACGAGAAGGTCTTGTTTGCAACCCACTATCTCGCCGAACCAGCCCGCGCTTGGTGGACAAGCACCCGTGCCATGAACGGAGGTCAGTTCATGACTTGGGAGGATTTCAAGCTAAAGTTCAGCAAGTACCATGTACCCCCGGGTCTTATCAAAAAGATGAGGGATGAGTTCCGTGAACTGAAGCAAGGTCGCATGACGGTGGTAGAATACCGCGACAAGTTTCTTACACTGTCAAGGTACGCCCCCGACGAGACCGACACCGTTGAGAAGAGGAAGGAGAGGTTCCTGAACGGACTGCACGATGAGATGCAGACTGTCCTCGTCAACATCCCCTTCGCCGACCTTGAAGCCCTTGTCGACTCCGCCATCCAGATGGAGGGCAAGCTGAACCAAGCCAATGAGAACCGCAAGCGCCGCATGATGAACCAGAGTAGGTCTAGCCATGCCCAGAAGTATCGCCCTAGCTCAAGCGGAGGTTTCACCCCCAGAAACAACAAACCCCCGATGCAGAACTCGCGCCCCGGTTATCAGAACCGGAGTGGAGGAAACTCCAAGCCAGGAGGCTACAACAACAATAACTACTACTACAACAAAACCAATACCGCTCCCAGAACCGGAAGCAACGCCATCCCCGTTGCGACCAAGGACAAGGCCACCATCACTTGTTATGAGTGTGGTGTAGTGGGGCACTACTCCAACGAGTGTTCCAAGAGGCTTGCCAAGCTCGCCGGCAACACCGCTGCACCTGCTCAGCAGCAACGCCGTGTCTCCACCGGCAAGAAGTTCGCCCCCAACAACCCCAATAACCGCAACGGCCGTCTCTACCACATGAACGCCGAAGAAGCCCAGGAAGCACTAGATGTTGTACTGGGTATGTTTTCTGTCAACCACATCCCTGCGAGAGTATTGTTTGATTCCGGAGCATCTCATTCTTTTGTCACAGAAGACTTTGCATCAACAAGTAAAATTCAACCCCTCAGTTTGAAGCATGTTATGATAGTTCAAATCCCCGGATCAACCACCAAAGCCAGAAAATTTTGCAAAAATGTACCCATCAAAATCCATGATGTAGATTTCTATGCCAATCTAATCATTCTAGGAACCAAAGGTTTGGAAGTCATCCTAGGAATGGACTGGATGTCAAAACACAATGGATTGATAGACTATGCCAAGAAAGCCATAACCATGACTAGCAGCACCGGTATCATAGTAGAACATGTCTCTGAAAGACTACCCAGAAAATTTACCTGCAACCAAAGTGTATCCAAGCCAACTCTGGATCAAATCAGGGTCGTTTGTCGCTACCCTGATGTGTTTCCGGATGATCTACCCGGTATGCCCCCGGATCGGGATATCGAGTTCATCATCGAGTTAATCCCCGGAACTGGACCTATAGCCCAGAGAGCCTACAGCATGAACCCAACAGAGCTCGTGGAGCTGAAGAAACAGATAGATGATATGTTAGCCAAGGGTCTGATTAGACCTAGTGCATCCCCCTGGAGATCCCCAGTTTTGTTTGTGGACAAGAAGGATGGTGCAAATCGTTTATGTACGGACTATCGTAAGCTTAACGATGTCACCATCAAAAACAAATACCCCCTACCCAAGATAGAAGACTTGTTTGATCAACTAACCGGAGCCAAAGTTTTCTCCAAGATCGACCTTAGAACTGGATATCATCAGCTGAATATCCGAGCCACCGACATTCCAAAAACTGCCTTTACCACCAGATATGGGCTGTATGAGTACAACATCATGTCATTTGGACTGACCAATGCCCCCGCTTATTTCATGAATCTCATGAATAAGATCTTCATGAACTTTTTGGACAAGTTTGTCGTTGTCTTCATCGATGACATTCTTGTATACTCCAAGTCCGAAGAGGAACATAACAGCATTTGGAGACTGTCCTAGAAACCCTTAGACACCACCAGTTGTATGCCAAGTTCAGCAAGTGTGAGTTTTGGTTGGAAGAAGTTGGATTCCTGGGACATATCTTGTCTGCAGGAGGAATTTCCGTAGATCCCGCCAAGATCAAAACTGTTATGGAATGGCAAGCCCCAACCACCCAAACCGAGGTCCGCACTTTTCTTGGATTAGCCGGATATTACCGCAGATTTGTAGAAGGCTTTTCGAGCATAGCTCAACCAATGACCCAACTGCTGAAGAAGGACAAGAAGTTCGAGTGGACCGACAAATGTGAAGAGATCATTCAACAGCTCAAGAGTAGACTGACCTCAGCCCCAATCCTGATCATGCCATACATCACCAAGCCCTTTGACGTATATTGCGACGCCTCCAAGGTTGGTCTTGGATGTGTACTTATGCAAGAAGGCAAAGTTGTATCCTACCTTTCAAGACAGCTAAAACAACATGAACAGAACTACCCAACCCATGACCTCGAGCTTGCAGCCGTGGTCCTAGCCTTGAAAGTTTGGCGTCATTACCTCATGGGTAATCGATGCAAGATCTACTCCGATCAAAAGAGCCTGAAATATATCTTCACCCAGAAGGAGCTGAACATGAGACAACGCCGATGGATCGAATTGATCAAGGATTACGACATGGAGATTCACTACCACCCCGGCAAGGCAAATGTGGTAGCGGATGCTTTGAGTCGACTGCTGATACGTCTCCGACGTATCGATAATTTCTTATGTTCCATGCCACATTATTGATGTTATCTACATGTTTTATGCACACTTTATGTCATATTCGTGCATTTTCTGGAACTAACCTATTAACAAGATGCCGAAGTGCCAGTTGCTGTTTTCTGCTGTTTTTGGTTTCAGAAATCCTAGTAACGAAATATTCTCGGAATTGGACGAAATCAATGCCCAGGGTCCTATTTTGCCACGAAGCTTCCAGAAGTCCGAAGAGGAGGCGAAGTGGGGCCACGAGGTGGCCACACCCTAGGGCGGCGCGGCCCCCCCTTGGCCGCGCGGCCCTGTGGTGTGGGGCCCTCGTGCCGCCTCCTGACCTGCCCTTCCGCCTACTTAAAGCCTCCGTTGCGAAACCCCGGTCGAGAGCCACGATACGGAAAACCTTCCAGAGACGCCGCCGCCGCCGATCCCATCTCGGGGGATCCAGGAGATCGCCTCCGGCACCCTGCTGGAGAGGGGAATCATCTCTCGGAGGACTCTACGCCGCCATGGTCGCCTCCGGAGTGATGTGTGAGTAGTCTACCCCTGGACTATGGGTCCATAGCAGTAGCTAGATGGTTGTCTTCTCCCCATTGTGCTTCATTGTCGGATCTTGTGAGCTGCCTAACATGATCAAGATCATCTATCTGTAATTCTATATGTTGCGTTTGTTGGGATCCGATGAATAGAGAATACTTGTTATGTTGATTATCAAAGTTATGTCTATGTGTTGTTTATGATCTTGCATGCTCTCCGTTACTAGTAGATGCTCTGGCCAAGTAGATGCTTGTAACTCCAAGAGGGAGTATTTATGCTCGATAGTGGGTTCATGCCTCCATTGATATCTGGGGGATGTTGATAGAAAGTTCTAAGGTTGTGGATGTGCTGTTGCCACTAGGGATAAAACATTAGTACTATGTTCAAGGATGTAGTTACTAGTTACATTACGCGCAATACTTAATGCAATTGTCTGTTGTTAGCAACTTAATACTGGAGGGGGTTCGGATGATAACCTGAAGGTGGACTTTTTAGGCATAGATGCATGCTGGATGGCGGTCTATGTACTTTGTCGTAATGCCCAATTAAATTTGACTATACTCATCATAATATGTATGTGCATGGTCATGCCCTCTTTATTTGTCAATTGCCCAACTGTAATTTGTTCACCCAACATGCTGCTTATCTTATGGGAGAGGCACCTCTAGTGAACTGTGGACCCCGGTCCAATTCTCTATACTGAAATACAATCTACTGCAATACTGTTCTACTGTTTTCTGCAAACAATCATCTTCCACACAATACGGTTAATCCTTTGTTACAGCAAGCCGGTGAGATTGACAACCTCACTGTTTCGTTGGGGCAAAGTACTTTGGTTGTGTTGTGCAGGTTCCACGCCGGCGGAATCCCTGGTGTTGCGCCGCACTACATCCCGCCGCCATCAACCTTCAACGTGCTTCTTGGCTCCTCCTGGTTCGATAAACCTTGGTTTCTTTCTGAGGGAAAACTTGCTGCTGTGCGCATCATACCTTCCTCTTGGGGTTCCCAACGAACGTGTGAGTTACACGCCATCAAGCACTTTTTCTGGCGCCGTTGCCGGGGAGATCAAGACACGCTGCAAGGGGAGTCTCCACTTCTCAATCTCTTTACTTTGTTTTTGTCTTGCTTAGTTTTATTTACTACTTTGTTTGCTGCACTAAATCAAAATACAAAAAAATTAGTTGCTAGTTTTACTTTATTTGCTATCTTGTTTGCTATATCAAAAACACAAAAAAATTAGTTACTTGCATTTACTTTATCTAGTTTGCTTTATTTACTGTTGCTAAAATGGCCAACCCTGAAAATACTAAGTTGTGTGACTTCACAACCACAAATAATAATGATTTCTTATGCACACCTATTGCTCCACCTGCTACTACAGCAGAATTCTTTGAAATTAAACCTGCTTTACTGAATCTTGTTATGCGAGAGCAATTTTCTGGTGTTAGTTCTGATGATGCTGCTGCCCATCTTAATAATTTTGTTGAACTATGTGAAATGCAAAAGTATAAAGATGTAGATGGTGACATTATAAAATTAAAATTGTTTCCTTTCTCATTAAGAGGAAGAGCTAAAGATTGGTTGCTATCTCTGCCTAAGAATAGTATTGATTCATGGACTAAATGCAAGGATGCTTTTATTGGTAGATATTATCCCCCTGCTAAAATTATATCTTTGAGGAGTAGCATAATGAATTTTAAACAATTAGATACTGAACATGTTGCTCAAGCTTGGGAAAGAATGAAATCTCTGGTTAAAAATTGCCCAACCCATGGACTGACTACTTGGATGATCATCCAAACCTTCTATGCAGGACTAAATTTTTCTTCGCGGAATTTATTGGATTCAGCTACTGGAGGTACCTTTATGTCCATCACTCTTGGTGAAGCAACAAAGCTTCTTGATAATATGATGATCAACTACTCTGAATGGCACACGGAAAGAGCTCCACAAGGTAAGAAGGTAAATTCTGTCGAAGAAACCTCTTCCTTGAGTGATAAGATTGATGCTATTATGTCTATGCTTGTGAATGATAGGACTAATATTGATCCTAATAATGTTCCATTAGCTTCATTGGTTGCACAAGAAGAACATGTTGATGTAAACTTCATTAAAAATAGTAATTTCAACAACAATGCTTACCGGAACAATTCTAGTAACAACTATAGGCCATATCCTTATAATAATGGCAACGGCTATGGTAATTCTTATGGGAATTCTTACAACAATAATAGGAGTTCACCCCCTGGACTTGAAGCCATGCTTAAAGAATTTATTAGTACACAAACTGCTTTTAACAAATCTGTTGAAGAAAAGCTTGGAAAAATTGATATACTTGCTTCTAAAGTCGATAGTCTTGCCTCTGATGTTGATCTTTTGAAATCGAAAGTTATGCCTAGTAGGGATATTGAAAATAAAATTGTTACTACAGCAAATGCCATCCAAGTTAGAATTAATGAGAATATAAGATTGATGGCTGAACTGCGTGCTAGGTGGGATAGAGAAGAAAATGAAAAACTAGCTAAAGAGAAGAATGTAGCTAAAGTTTGGACTATTACCACCACTAGTAATGCTAATGCTACACATGTTGCTGCACCTCCTACTATTAATAATAAAAGAATTGGTGTTAGCAATGTTTCCACTTCTAATGCAAAGCGCGAGAAACTGCTAAATCGCTAAAGCTATTTGAAACTGCCTGTGATAAAACTGCTGAAATTTTTTCCAACATTGGGGATGATGATCCCATTGCTTTAGATTATAATGGTTTGAATTTTGATGATTGCCACATCTCTGAAGTTATAAAGTTCTTGCAAAAACTTGCTAAAAGTCCTAATGCTAGTGCTATAAATTTGGCTTTCACACAACATATTACAAATGCTCTCATAAAAGCTAGAGAAGAGAAACTAGAGCGCGAAGCCTCTGTTCCTAAAAAGCTAGAGGATGGTTGGGAGCCCATCATTAAGATGAAGGTTAAAGATTTTGATTGTAATGCTTTATGTGATCTTGGTGCAAGTATTTCTGTTATGCCTAAGAAAATCTATAATATGCTTGACTTGCCACCGCTGAAAAATTGTTATTTGAATGTTAATCTTGCTGATCATTCTACAAAGAAACCTTTGGGGAAAGTTGATAATGTTCGCATTACCATTAACAATAACCTTGTCCCCATTGATTTTGTTGTCTTGGATATTGAATGCAATGCATCTTGTCCCATTATATTGGGAAGACCTTTTCTTCGAACTGTTGGTGCTATCATTGATATGAAGGAAGGTAATATAAAATATCAATTTCCTCTCAAGAAAGGTATGGAACACTTCCCTAGAAAGAGAATGAAGTTACCTTTTGATTCTATTATTAGAACAAATTATGATGTTGATACTTCGTCTCTTGATAATACTTGATACACACTTTCTGCGCCTAGCTGAAAGGCGTTAAAGAAAAGCGCTTATGGGAGACAACCCATGTTTTTACCTACAGTACTTTGTTTTTATTTTGTGTCTTGGAAGTTGTTTACTACTGTAGCAACCTCTCCTTATCTTAGTTTAGTGTTTTGTTGTGCCAAGTAAAGTCGTTGATAGAAAAGTTCATACTAGATTTGGATTACTGCGCAGAAACAGATTTCTTTACTGTCACGAATCTGGGCTGTTTTCCCTGTAGGTAACTCAGAAAATTATGCCAATTTACGTGAGTGATCCTCAGATATGTACGCAACTTTCATTCAATTTGAGCATTTTCATTTGAGCAAGTCTGGTGCCTCGATAAAATTCGTCAATACGAACTGTTCTGTTTTGACAGATTCTGCCTTTTATTTCGCATTGCCTCTTTTGCTATGTTGGATGAATTTGTTTGATCCATTAATGTCCAGTAGCTTTATGCAATGTCCAGAAGTGTTAAGAATGATTGTGTCACCTCTGAACATGTGATGTCTACGCCCCCTCCTTTTCCTGTAGACAGTGTTGGGCCTCCAAGAGCAGAGGTTTGTAGAACAGCAGCAAGTTTTCCCTTAAGTGGATCACCCAAGGTTTATCGAACTCAGGGAGGAAGAGGTCAAAGATATCCCTCTCATGCAACCCTGCAACCACAAAGCAAGAAGTCTCTTGTGTCCCCAACACACCTAATAGGTGCACTAGTTCGGCGAAGAGATAGTGAAATACAGGTGGTATGAATAAGTATGAGCAGTAGCAACGGTGCCAGAAAATAGCTTGCTGGCGTGTAGTTGATGGTGGTAGTATTGCAGCAGTAGTAACGCAGTAAAACAGTAAACAAGCAGCGATAGCAGTATTTAGGAACAAGGCCTAGGGATTGCACTTTCACTAGTGGACACTCTCAACATTGATCACATAACAGAATAGATAAATGCATACTCTACACTCTTGTTGGATGATGAACACATTGCGTAGGATTACACGAACCCTCAATGCCGGAGTTAACAAGCTCCACAATTCAATGTTCATATTTAAATAACCTTAGAGTGTAAGATAGATCAATTCGACTAAACCAAGTACTAGCATAGCATGCACACTGTCACCTTCACGCTATGTAGGAGGAATAGATCACATCAATACCATCATAGCAATAGTTAACTTCATAATCTACAAGAGATCATAATCATAGCATACGCCAAGTACTAACACGGATGCACACACTATCACCATTACACCGTGCAGGAGGAATAAAACTACTTTAATAACATCACTAGAGTAGCACATAGATGAATAGTGATACAAAACTCATATGAATCTCAATCATATAAAGCAGCTCATGAGATTATTGTATTGAGGTACATGGGAGAGAGATGAACCACATAGCTACAGCGAAGCCCTCAGCCTCGGGGATGGATTACTCCCTCCTCATCATGGAGGCAGCGATGGCGGTGAAGATGGCGGTGAAGACGGCGGTGGAGATGGCTCCGGGGGCAATTCCCCGTCCCGGCGGCGTGCCGGAACAGCGACTTCTGTCCCCCGAATTGGATTTTCGCGATGGCGGCGGCTCTGGATGGTTTTCTCTGTTTCCGTCGAACTGGTCGATGTTTTTAAGTCAGGGACGAATATATAGGCGGAGAGGCGGCGCAAGGAGGCGTCTGGGGCCCCCACACCATAGGCTGGCGCGGCCAGGGGGCCACCCGCGCCGCCTTATGGTGTGGGCCCCCTGCTGCCCGCCTCCGACTCTCCTTCGGTGTTCCGGAAGCTTCCGGGAATTCTAAGACTTTCGGTGTTGATTTCGTCCGATTCCGAAAATATTTCCTTACTAAGATTTCTGAAACCAAAAACAGAAGAAAACAGCAACTGGCCTTTCGGCATCTCGTCAATAGGTTAGTTCCGGAAAACGCATAAATATGACATAAAATGTGAACAAAACATGTCGGTATCATCAATAATGTGGCATGGAACATAAGAAATTATCGATACGTCGGAGACGTATCAGCATCCCCAAGCTTAGTTCCTGCTCGTCCCGAGCAGGTAAATGATAAACAAAGATAATTTCTGGAGTGACATGCCATCATAACGTTGATCATAATATTGTAAGCATATGTAATGAATGCAGCGATCAAAACAATGTATATGACATGAGTAAACAAGTGAATCATATAGCAAAGACTTTTCATGAATAGTACTTCAAGACAAGCATCAATAAGTCTTGCATAAGAGTTAACTCATAAAGCAATAATTCAAAGTAAAAGCATTGAAGCAACACAAAGGAAGATTGAGTTTCAGCGGTTGCTTTCAACTTATAACATGTATATCTCATGGATATTTGTCAACATAGAGTAATATAACAAATGCAATATGCAAGTATGTAGGAATCAATGCACAGTTCACACAAGTGTTTGCTTCTTGAGGTGGAGAGAAATAGGTGAACTGACTCAACATTGAAAGTAAAAGAATGGTCCTTCAAAGAGGAAAGCATCGATTGCTATATTTGTGCTAGAGCTTTGATTTTGAAAACATGAAACAATTTTGTCAATGGTAGTAATAAAGCATATGTATCATGTAAATTATATCTTACAAGTTGCAAGCCTCATGCATAGTATACTAATAGTGCCCGCACCTTGTCCTAATTAGCTTGGACTACCGGATCATCGCAATGCACATGTTTTAACCAAGTGTCACAAAGGGGTACCTCTATGCACTTTGTACAAAGGTCTAAGGAGAAAGCTCGCATTGGATTTCTCGCTATTGATTATTCTCAACTTAGACATCCATACCGGGACAACATAGACAACAGATAATGGACTCCTCTTTTATGCATAAGCATGTAACAACAATTAATAATTTTCTCATATGAGATTGAGGATATATGTCCAAAACTGAAACTTCCACCATGAATCATGGCTTTAGTTAGCGGCCCAATGTTTTTCTCTAACAATATGCATGCTTAACCATAAGGTGGTAGATCTCTCTTACTTCAGACAAGACGAACATGCATAGCAACTCACATGAAATTCAACAAAGAGTAATTGATGGTGTCCCCAGTGAACATGGTTATCGCACAACAAGCAACTTAATAAGAGATAAAGTGCATAAGTACATATTCAATACCACAATAGTTTTTAAGCTATTTGTCCCATGAGCTATATATTGTAAAGGTGAAGAGTGGAAATTTAAAGGTAGCACTCAAGCAATTTACTTTGGAATGGCGGAGAAATACCATGTAGTAGGTAGGTATGGTGGACACAAATGGCATAGTGGTTGGCTCAAGTATTTTGGATGCATGAGAAGTATTCCCTCTCGATACAAGGCTTAGGCTAGCAAGGCTATTTGAAACAAACACAAGGATGAACCGGTGTAGCAAAACTTACATAAAAGACATATTGAAAACATTATAAGACTCTACACCGTCTTCCTTGTTGTTCAAACTCAATACTAGAAATTATCTAGACCTTAGAGAGACCAAATATGCAAACCAAATTTTAGCATGCTCTATGTATTTCTTCACTAATAGGTGCAAAGTATATGATGCAAGAGCTTAAACAAGAGCACAACAATTGCCAAGTATCACATTACCCAAGACATTATAGCAATTACTACATGTATCATTTTCCAATTCCAACCATATAACAATTTAACGAAGAAGAAACTTCGCCATGAATACTAAAAGCTAAGAACACATGTGTTCATATGAACCAGCGGAGCGTGTCTCTCTCCCACACAAGCATTTATTCAAAAAAACAAAAAACAAAAACAAACCGACGCTCCAAGTAAAGTACATAAGATGTGATGGAATAAAAATATAGTTTCAGGGGAGGAACCTGATAATGTTGTCGATGAAGAAGGGGATGCCTTGGGCATCCCCAAGCTTAGACGCTTGAGTCTTCTTGAAATATGCAGGGGTGAACCACCGGGGCATCCCCAAGCTTAGAGCTTTCACTCTTCTTGATCATAGTATATCATCCTCCTCTCTTGACCCTTGAAAACTTCCTTCACACCAAACTTCTCATAAACTTCATTAGAGGGATTAGTACATAATCAAAAACTCACATGTTCAGATGTGACACAATCATTCTTAACACTTCTGGACATTGCTCAAATCTACTGGAAGGTAATGGAACAAAGAAATCCACCCAACACAGCGAAAGAAGCAATGCGAAATAAAAGGCAGAATCTGTCAAAACAGAACAGTCCGTAAAGACGAATTTTTAATAAATACTTCCGTTGCTCAGATCAGAAAACTCAAAACTAATGAAAGTTGCGTACATATCTGAGGAACACGCACGTAAATTGGCATATTTTTCTGATTTTCCTACAGAGAAAACAGCCCAGATTCGTGACAGATAGAAATCTGTTTCTGCGCAGAAATCCAAATCTAGTATCAACCTTCGATTAGAGGCTTCACTTGGCACAACAAAACACAAAACTAAGATAAGGAGAGGTTGCTACAGTAGTAAACAACTTCCAAGACACAAATATAAAACAAAGTACTGTAGCAAAATAACACATGGGTTATCTCCCAAGAAGTTCTTTCTTTATAGCCATTAAGATGGGCTCAGCAGTTTTGATGATGCACACGCAAGAAATGGTATTTGAAGCAAAAGAGAGCTTCAAGAGGCAAATGCAAAACACATTTAAGCCTAACATGCTTCCTATGCAGAGGAATCTTATACACAAATGAATTCATGAAGAACAAAGTGACAAGCATAAGAGGATAAAACACGAGTAACTTCAAGATTCTCAACATAAAGAGGGGAAACTTAATATTATTGAAATGCGTATAACCATATTTCCCTCTCTCATAATAGCTTTCAGTAGCATCATTGATGAAATCCACAATATACCCATCACTTAAAACATTCTTATCATGGTTCATATGCATAGAAGTATCATTAATTTTGGCATAAGAAGAGTTATTCTCATTAATAGTAATGGGAGCAAGATTATTATCAAGAATTTGAACATGGTAAACAAGTTGCATATTAAAAGAATTGTTTTTGGTAATCAAATCATGACTATGACAAGTTTCATAAGGATAATTATAACCTATATCATAGCATTCTTTATAATAATCATCAAAGATCGGAGGCACAGTGTCATCATAAGAAATAGAATAGTTATCTTTCACAGTCGGTTTATCCATGACCATACCATCATTGTTATTAGAAGGAGATGTATCAAACACATAATGATCAGTAGCAAAAGGATTTTCAAACACCTCTTCCCCAAGCTTAGAGCTTTCTATATCATTATGGGAGGAAACATGGATAGCACTGACACTATGGCAATTATTATCACCATCATTTTCAGAATTAGTTTCCCAGAGATTTGCAATATCAAAAGTAGTGTGCTCATTCAAATCATGATCGCTAATGTATGTAGAGAGCATAGGAAGATCATCGTATTCAGATTCATTATCATAATAATCATTAGGAGCAACATACTTACTGTTACCTAGCGTTATCTCACTCACGCGAGAATATGTTGTTACCTCTTTCTTTTTATTCTCCTTCTTCTTCTTCTTCTTCTTCTTCTTCTTCTTCTTCTTCTTCTTCTTCTTCTTCGTTCCCTTCTCCTCATTCCTTTTTTTAGGAGGAAGAGGCTTGAAGGGTGGCTTGTCCGCATAACCTGATTTACTTTCAGAAACAATAGAAGAAACTTGGGAGGACCCCTCCTTTTCATTAATTAGTTCAAAACACACAGCGGTCCTATCATATTTTGGCAAGGTGTCATCTTCTAAAATATTTTGTATGTAAGTATTTGTATGGCTATTATCAATGCAATAAGAAAAACACCCATGCAGGACACAATCAATATCAAGATCACTCATATGTAACAAAGAGATTTTTCTCGACAGTTCTTCACACCCCAAAAATAAAGTAAGTTCATCATGCTGATTAGGAGTAATTTCATCATCACAATATAAATTTGCAGCACTCATTGGGTTCAAATTATCATTAGAGGAGCATTGAAAATTAAAATGACCCACTTCATGGTAAACTTCACAAATAAAAGGATAGAGGGCACAAACCTTTTTACCAAGATCATCTAAAGCCCTAAACCACTTTCTAGTTTTTTCATTAATATGATGGATGCAATATTCATCTTTGACTTGATTAATTCCACAAGGTCTATGCATTCCACAAAAATTAACATGCTTATAGGAAATAGCACTCTTAGGAGTTTGAGCATGCTTATTGCAATAATTAACAACAATTTCATTCTTCATGCAAGCCTCTTTAAAAGGTTCATGATACTTATCAAAATTCTTCTTAGGCAATTCAAAATGAGAAGCAAAGGCTTTATAAAGATTTGCAGCAACTTGAGAGTCAAGACCATAAGTAGCACTCATATTTCGAAATTTATCGGTATCCATAAAAGCTTCAATGCATTCATAATCATAATTTATACCTGACTCTTTACCTTTGTTGTCCTCCCATCCTTCAGCGTTCTCCTCAATCCGATCAAGAAGATCCCACCCAGCTTCAACCTCTTTGCTTGTGAAAGATCCTTCCGAACAGGCATCCAGATAGTCCTTGTGTTGTCCTGAAAGTCTCGCATAAAAATTGTTAACAATAACATTACGGGGGAGCTCATGAATGGGACATTTGAGCATTAGTGACTTCAATCTCCCCCACGCTTGAGAAATACTCTCTCCATCACGAGGATAAAAGTTATAAATATAATTCCTATCAATATGCACTTCATGAGGAGGATAAAATTTAGAATAAAAGAGAGATGCAATTTCCTCCCAACCAAGAGAATGTCTATTCTCCAACAACTTATACCAATGCGCCGCTTTACCGGGCAATAAACAGAGAATAGCTTCTTCCTCACTTCATCCATAGAGATACCTGCACACTTGAATAACCCGCATAATTCGTGCAAAAACAGTAAATGATCTCTAGGATGGACAGTTCCATCCCATTTATAGTGGTTGTCCATAACACGTTCAATAATTTTCATAGGTATTTTATACGGAATACTTTCAGCAGGTGGATTTAAAATATCAGAAGCATCATTAGAGTTATCGCATATGGGAGATAAAGCATTATCAGAGCAAAATATTTCTTCCAAAGCTGAGGAGCAAAAAAGATTATTTTTATATAAACTAGCTTCCCCAAGCTTAGACTTATCCATAGTATTAGCAGTAATTGCATTCATACTAATAACATCGCTACTAGCATGCAAATAAGGTTCCATAGGTTTTTTAATTTTCGCATCAAACAATTCTAAATCAGGAAAAAGATTAAAAAGCTCACCAATTTTTTTGTTGTTTTCCATTATGCCTAACTAGTGAAAATAAAAACAAGAAACAAAAAGATGCAATTCCAGAATCTAAAGGAAATAGCTTCGAGTACTTACAACGGTGCCGGAAAATAGCTTAGTAGCCGAGATCCGGAGTGTGAGTACCTTTTACCTTTCCTCCCCGGCAACGGCGCCAGAAAATAGCTTGATGTCTACGCCCCCTCCTTTTCCTGTAGACAGTGTTGGGCCTCCAAGAGCAGAGGTTTGTAGAACAGCAGCAAGTTTTCCCTTAAGTGGATCACCCAAGGTTTATCGAACTCAGGGAGGAAGAGGTCAAAGATATCCCTCTCATGCAACCCTGCAACCACAAAGCAAGAAGTCTCTTGTGTCCCCAACACACCTAATAGGTGCACTAGTTCGGCGAAGAGATAGTGAAATACAGGTGGTATGAATAAGTATGAGCAGTAGCAACGGTGCCAGAAAATAGCTTGCTGGCGTGTAGTTGATGGTGGTAGTATTGCAGCAGTAGTAACGCAAAGAAACAAGAAACAAGCAGCGATAGCGATGATTTAGGAACAAGGCCTAGGGATTACACTTTCACTAGTGGACACTCTCAACATTGATCACATAACAGAATAGATAAATGCATACTCTACACTCTTGTTGGATGATGAACACATTGCGTAGGATTACACGAACCCTCAATGCCGGAGTTAACAAGCTCCACAATTCAATGTTCATATTTAAATAACCTTAGAGTTTAAGATACATAAATTCGACTAAACCAAGTACTAGCATAGCATGCACACTGTCACCTTCACGCTATGTAGGAGGAATAGATCACATCAATACCATCATAGCAATAGTTAACTTCATAATCTACAAGAGATCATAATCATAGCATACGCCAAGTACTAACACGGATGCACACACTGTCACCATTACACCGTGCAGGAGGAATAAAACTACTTTAATAACATCACTAGAGTAGCACATAGATGAATAGTGATACAAAACTCATATGAATCTCAATCATGTAAAGCAGCTCATGAGATTATTGTATTGAGGTACATGGGAAAGAGATGAACCACATAGCTACAGCGAAGCCCTCAGCCTCGGGGATGGATTACTCCCTCCTCATCATGGAGGCAGCGATGCCGGTGAAGATGGCGGTGAAGACGGCGGTGGAGATGGCTCTGGGGGCAATTCCCCGTCCCGGCGGCGTGCCGGAACAGCGACTTCTGTCCCCCGAATTGGACTTTCGCGATGGCGGCGGCTCTGGATGGTTTTCTCTGTTTCCGTCGAACTGGTCGATGTTTTTAGGTCAGGGACGAATATATAGGCGGAGAGGCGGCGCAAGGAGGCGGCTGGGGCCCCCACACCATAGGCTGGCGCGGCCAGGGGGCCACCCGCGCCGCCCTATGGTGTGGGCCCCCTGCTGCCCGCCTCCGACTCTCCTTCGGTGTTCCGGAAGCTTCCGGGAATTCTAAGACTTTCGGTGTTGATTTCGTCCGATTCCGAAAATATTTCCTTACTAAGATTTCTGAAACCAAAAACAGCAAAAAACAGCAACTGGCCTTTCGGCATCTCGTCAATAGGTTAGTTCCGGAAAACGCATAAATATGACATAAAATGTGAACAAAACATGTCGGTATCATCAATATGTGGCATGGAACATAAGAAATTATCGATACGTCGGAGACGTATCAACATGTTAATTTTTATTGTCGCTAACCCTCTAATGAGTTGTTCTAAGTTTGGTGTGGAGGAAGTTTTCAAGGATCAAGAGAGGAGTATGATGCAACATGATCAAGGAGAGTGAAAGCTCTAAGCTTGGGGATGCCCCGGTGGTTCACCCCTGCATATATCAAGAAGACTCAAGCGTCTAAGCTTGGCTATGCCCAAGGCATCCCCTTCTTCATCGACAACATTATCAGGTTCCTCCCCTGAAACTATATTTTTATTCCATCACATCTTATGTGCTTTGCTTGGAGCGTCGGTTTGTTTTTGTTTTTTGTTTTGTTTGAATAAAATGGATCCTAGCATTCACTTTATGGGAGAGAGACACGCTCCGCTGTAGCATATGGACAAGTATGTCCTTAGTTTTTACTCATAGTATTCATGGCGAAGTTTCTCCTTCGTTAAATTGTTATATGGTTGGAATTGGAAAATGATACATGTAGTAATTGCTATTAATGTCTTGGGTAATGTGATACTTGGCAATTGTTGTGCTCATGTTTAAGCTCTTGCATCATATACTTTGCACCCATTAATGAAGAAATACATAGAGCATGCTAAAATTTGGTTTGCATATTTGGTTTCTCTAAGGTCTAGATAATTTCTAGTATTGAGTTTGAACAACAAGGAAGACGGTGTAGAGTCTTATAATGTTTTCAATATGTCTTTTATGTGAGTTTTGCTGCACCGGTTCATCCTTGTGTTTGTTTCAAATAAGCCTTGCTAGCCTAAACCTTGTATCGAGAGGGAATACTTCTCATGCATCCAAAATACTTGAGCCAACCACTATGCCATTTGTGTCCACCATACCTACCTACTACATGGTATTTTCCGCCATTCCAAAGTAAATTGCTTGAGTGCTACCTTTAAAATTCCGTCATTCACCTTTGCAATATATAGCTCATGGGACAAATAGCTTAAAAACTATTGTGGTATTGAATATGTAATTATGCACTTTATCTCTTATTAAGTTGCTTGTTGTGCGATAACCATGTTCCCTGGGGACGCCATCAACTACTCTTTGTTGAATTTCATGTGAGTTGCTATGCATGTTCGTCTTGTCTGAAGTAAGAGAGATCTACCACCTTATGGTTAAGCATGCATATTGTTAGAGAAGAACATTGGGCCGCTAACTAAAGCCATGATCCATGGTGGATGTTTCAGTTTTGGACATATATCCTCAATCTCATATGAGAAAATTATTAATTGTTGTTACATGCTTATGCATAAAAGAGGAGTCCATTATCTGTTGTCTATGTTGTCCCGGTATGGATGTCTAAGTTGAGAATAATCAATAGCGAGAAATCCAATGCGAGCTTTCTCCTTAGACCTTTGTACAGGCGGCATAGAGGTACCCCTTTGTGACACTTGGTTAAAACATGTGCATTGCGATGATCCGGTAGTCCAAGCTAATTAGGACAAGGTGCGGGCACTATTAGTATACTATGCATGAGGCTTGCAACTTGTAAGATATAATTTACATGATACATATGCTTTATTACTACCGTTGACAAAATTGTTTCATGTTTTCAAAATCAAAGCTCTAGCACAAATATAGCAATCGATGCTTTTCCTCTATGGAGGACCATTCTTTTACTTTCAATGTTGAGTCAGTTCACCTATTTCTCTCCACCTCAAGAAGCAAACACTTGTGTGAACTGTGCATTGATTCCTACATATTTGCTTATTGCACTTATTATATTACTCTATGTTGACAATATCCATGAGATATACATGTTACAAGTTGAAAGCAACCGCTGAAACTTAATCTTCCTTTGTGTTGCTTCAATGCTTTTACTTTGAATTATTGCTTTATGAGTTAACTCTTATGCAAGACTTATTGATGCTTGTCTTGAAGTGCTATTCATGAAAAGTCTTTGCTTTATGATTCACTTGTTTACTCATGTCATATACATTGTTTTGATCGCTGCATTCACTACATATGCTTTACAAATAGTATGATCAAGGTTATGATGGCATGTCACTCCAGAAATTATCTGTGTTATCGTTTTACCTACTCGGGACGAGCAGAACTAAGCTTGGGGATGCTGATACGTCTCCGATGTATCGATAATTTCTTATGTTCCATGCCACATTATTGATGTTATCTACATGTTTTATGCACACTTTATGTCATATTCGTGCATTTTCTGGAACTAACCTATTAACAAGATGCCGAAGTGCCAGTTACTGTTTCATTGTTTTTGGTTTCAGAAATCCTAGTAACGAAATATTCTCGGAATTGGACGAAATCAACGCCCAGGGTCCTATTTTGCCACGAAGCTTCCAGAAGTCCGAAGAGGAGACGAAGTGGGGCCACGAGGTGGCCACACCCTAGGGCGGCGCGGCCCCCCCCTTGGCCGCGCGGCCCTGTGGTGTGGGGCCCTCGTGCCGCCTCCTGACCTGCCATTCCGCCTACTTAAAGCCTCCGTTGCGAAACCCCCAGTACCGAGAGCCACGATACGGAAAACCTTCCAGAGACGCCACCGCCGCCGATCCCATCTCGGGGGATCCAGGAGATCGCCTCCGGCACCCTGCCGGAGAGGGGAATCATCTCCCGGAGGACTCTACGCCGCCATGGTCGCCTCCGGAGTGATGTGTGATTAGTCTACCCCTGGACTATGGGTCCATAGCAGTAGCTAGATGGTTGTCTTCTCCCCATTGTGCTTCATTGTCGGATCTTGTGAGCTGCCTAACATGATCAAGATCATCTATCTGTAATTCTATATGTTGCGTTTGTTGGGATGCGATGAATAGAGAATACTTGTTATGTTGATTATCAAAGTTATGTCTATGTGTTGTTTATGATCTTGCATGCTCTCCGTTACTAGTAGATGCTCTGGCCAAGTAGATGCTTGTAACTCCAAGAGGGAGTATTTATGCTCGATAGTGGGTTCATGCCTCCATTGATATCTGGGACAGTGACAGAAAGTTCTAAGGTTGTGGATGTGCTGTTGCCACTAGGGATAAAACATTAGTGCTATGTTCAAGGATGTAGTTACTAGTTACATTACGCGCAATACTTAATGCAATTGTCTGTTGTTAGCAACTTAATACTGGAGGGGGTTCGGATGATAACCTGAAGGTGGACTTTTTAGGCATAGATGCATGCTGGATGGCGGTCTATGTACTTTGTCGTAATGCCCAATTAAATCTCACTATACTCATCATAATATGTATGTGCATGGTCATGCCCTCTTTATTTGTCAATTGCCCAACTGTAATTTGTTCACCCAACATGCTGCTTATCTTATGGGAGAGACACCTCTAGTGAACTGTGGACCCCGGTCCAATTCTCTATACTGAAATACAATCTACTGCAATGCTGTTCTACTGTTTTCTGCAAACAATCATCTTCCACACAATACGGTTAATCCTTTGTTACAGCAAGCCGGTGAGATTGACAACCTCACTGTTTCGTTGGGGCAAAGTACTTTGGTTGTGTTGTGCAGGTTCCACGTTGGCGCCGGAATCCCTGGTGTTGCGCCGCACTACATCCCGCCGCCATCAACCTTCAACGTGCTTCTTGGCTCCTCCTGGTTCGATAAACTTTGGTTTCTTTCTGAGGGAAAACTTGCTGCTGTGCGCATCATACCTTCCTCTTGGGGTTCCCAACGAACGTGTGAGTTACACGCCATCAACTGCCATGTCAGTTGAACTCCATGCTCGCAACCGAACAGCCCAGCCTGTACCAAGAGTTTGAGCAGTTCAGACTTGAACTTGTTAGTGAAGGATTCCTAGCCAGCATAGAACTGCAACCCACCTTGGTTAGCCAGATCAAGGAAGCCCAGAAGAACAACGCTAGCATCGACGGAATCAAGAAACAGATAGCCGCAGGAAAAGCCCCGGGATTCACCATTGACGAAGCCGGAGTTCTTTGGTACAAAGAACGTCTCTGCGTACCATCGGACTCAGACTTGAATCAAGTCATCCTGCAAGAAGCCCATGACACCCTTTATTCAATCCACCCCGGAGGTACCAAGATGTATCAAGACCTGAAGGAGCAATTCTGGTGGCATAGAATGAAGAGAGAAATCGGCAGCTACATCGCCAAGTGTGACATCTGTCAGAGAGTTAAGGCAGAACATCAAGGACCTGCAGGACTGTTGCAACCCCTACAGATCCCAGAATGGAAGTGGGACTCCGTAGGAATGGACTTTATCACCGGACTGCCCAAATCCAGCAAAGGCAATGATTCAATATGGGTAGTTGTCGATAGATTGACCAAAGTCGCCCATTTCATCACCGTCAAGACCACCTACCAAGGCCCAAAGTTAGCTGAATTGTACATCTCCAGAATAGTCGCCCTGCACGGAACCCCGAAGTCGATAGTGTCAGATAGAGGATCACAATTCACCTCGAGATTCTAGCAAAAAATGCATGAAGGACTAGGAACCCGTCTGAATTTCAGCACCGCCTATCACCCTAAGACCGACGGACAGACTGAGAGAGTCAACCAGATACTGGAGGACATGCTGAGAGCATGTGTACTGGAATATGGATCCAAGTGGGAAGACTGCTTACCTTACGCAGAATTCTCTTACGACAACATCTATCAAGCTAGCCTGCAGATGGCCCCCTTTGAAGCCTTGTACGGAAGGAAATGTCGTACCCCCCTGAACTGGTCGGAAGTCGGAGAAAGCCAAGTTTTTGGCCTAGATGTTCTTCGTGAAGCCGAAGAGAAAGTGCACAAGATTCGCGAGTACCTCAAGACTGCGCAATCAAGACAGAAGAGCTACGCCGACAAGAGACGTCGGGAGATGACCTTCGAGATCGGAGACTTCGTCTATCTCAAGGTATCCCCCTTGAAAGGAATGCAGAGGTTTCAACTAAAAGGAAAGCTCGCACCCCGATATGTCGGACCCTTCAAAGTTCTGAGCCGCCGAGGCGAAGTATCTTATCAACTGGAGTTGCCTGAAGAAATGTCGGCTGTGCACGACGTGTTTCATATCTCACTTCTCCGGAAGAGCCTTGAAGTCCCTGAGAAGACCGAAGTGTTCAAGAACATCGATCACCGATCGGTGGATATCAACAAGGACCTGACTTACCGCGAAGTGCCGATTCTCATCCTGGAGGAAGCTTACCGAACCACCCGCACCCGAAGTATCAAGTTTCTGAAGATACAATGGAGCAATCATACTGAAGATGAAGCCACTTGGGAACGCGAAGACTTCATAAAGAAGGAGTACCCAGATCTCTTTAGTACCTAACTTTCTTTTCGATCTCGGGATGAGATCTTTTGTAAGGGGGAAGGGTTTGTAACATCCCAAATTTCAATAAAAAGAAAGTTAGAAGAATTCCAGAGAGCAAAATTTCAAACCAACAAAAACTTTTTAAATTGCATATAGTACCCTGCATAGGACTTGTGCATTTGAGTGATATGCCATGATGATTGTTAATATGTGGATATGCCATACTCTAAAAACCTAACTTGATCATATGAAGATCAACAACCAAACAAATCAAAAAGAGAAAGAAATCAAATAAAAGAAAAACCCTAAACCCCTCACATATGGCTCCATGCCATTTTTATAAATTTTGACCCTAGACCAATTTGGTCTTCACCATTAGTTGAATAATGTTACTAAACACTTATTACAACTTTTGGAATCAAAGAATCACAAATCAAATGATTTTCAAATACAAATTGGGCTCACATATGATATTGGTCAAATCTGCCAATTATAGTCTGATCACTACTTTGAGCCCTTGCAATTCAAAATTTTCAAACTAAACCTTGCTAACTCTTTGCACCTCATCCAAGACAACATCAAGGTGAACACTTTTTGTAAAGATCACCATGCCAAATTCTTTCTAGATCAATAGCTATGCTCATCCAAAGTTGCAACATTTTATCAAATGGAACAATCTCACACTTGTCAATTTTTGCAATTCTTTGAATTCAACAATTCCACCACCACCTCTCATCATCTCTGATCATTTCTAACTCAATCAAACACACACACTTCAAAACTTGCAACCATTTGAATTGAATCAAATTTGGACAAAATTCACAAATTACAACTATGGAACTATTTGACACTATTTGAAATAGTGATCTACCACCCTCCTAATCTACCCCAACCTACACTAAATGGTCCCCTGGTCCCCTCTAACTCTAAATGAGGCATAGTAACCCTAGGAGAGAGGAGGAGCAAGGCTAGGACATGGCCATGCCGGCCATGTCGCCACCCCGACAACCTCCCCCTCTCCTCCTTCACTCTCAGCCCTGGCCCTGGTGTCCAACGTCGCCACCGTGCTTCCCTACCTCAGCTAGCACCGACCACCTCGCCGTAGACGCCGTAGACTCGCCGGAGATCGCGTGCCATGGTCGCCCCTGGATGCCGCTCGCGTCGCGTGTGGGCAAGCACTGGACACGCGCCGTTCCAAGCACTCGCGCTCGCCCTGGCCCTGCTCGCTAGCCGTTGAGCATCGCCGTGCCACCACTACGCCGCCAGACACTCGCTCGACCAGACCCTGGACCGCCGCCGCCGGAGAAGGAGAAGAAAATCCCGTGCGCGCCGCCCCGACGACACGGAAGCAATGCGTCATCCACAGACGTCGCCCGACCGTGCCATTGCTACCTACAGCTTCGCCTGGACGAGGAGAACCTCCCTGAACCGTTGCCTAGCCCAACACCTCGCCGGAATCGCCGCGCCCATGTCGACCACCACCCTGCCCCGCAACCCTCACTCGATTCTATAAATAGAGCGTTCCCTGGAAGCAACGGAGCACACCACCTCGTTCCCCATCCACCACTGCCTCACCTCAACCCCTTAGCCACCTCGATCATCGCCGGAGCAACCTCAATCGGAAGATCGGAGCCGCGGAAGCCCTGGAGCAATCGCCGTTGTTTCAGGCCACCTCGAGCTCCACCACTGCTACCAGCTGCTTCGCCGTCGTCCACATCTACCTCGAGCACATTGCCAACCCTTGCTGGAGCCACGGTTAGCCCTCCGACCCCATAGGTCCGCCGCCAGAGCGTCGGGTTCTCGTCGGAGAAGACGATGAACCTCGACCGTCCGATTCACTTCTAATCCAACGCCTCCCTTTAAAACGTACCGCTTCGGGTTTTAACAGCCACTGACGCGTGGACCCCACGCTGTCAGGCGGCCCAAGCGCACTGGATGCGTTGCTGGGCCGTTTTCCTCTGTTTCAAACCGTTTCGGCCCACCTAGCTTTCCCGCCGGCCCTTTTAATTCAAAACCTGTTTAATTAATTCAAATCAAATTCAAAACTGCATCCAACTTTGAAAATCCATAGAATCTGTTTGGCTTGGCCAAATTCAACAAATTTTATTTGGTTGGAAAGCTATGAAAAAGATCTACAAAATGCCACTGGTCCCATGTCAAGATTAGCTGTAGAATTAATCTGATAAAGAAGAAGGCAGGGACTTTTCCCTATTCAAATAATATTTAAAAATCAACCAAAAGAGATATTAAGTCAATTCCAACTCCAATATCTCACATTTGACTTACACTAATTGTTTATGCAAGAAAATGGTGTGGTCACTTTGCAAGATCATGCCCTAGTTTAATTAATGGACAATATGGCTAGTTTATGTAATTGATATTATCCAAAACTATTATGCAAATCATATGAAGTATTATACTTCATTTAAATCTTGTCTCAAATGAATTCATGTGATGTTTGGACCCCTGGTCAAATTCTCTTATATGAATTACTTGGAGATTTAAATCATTTGTAGAATTATTAAATGGTATGAGGTGGTCTACCTCATTTAAATCATTTTCTCAAATGATGATGATGAATGTTTGACTTAGGTCAATATAAGTTCATGTATGATTGTTTGAGAAATTAAATCTTAAGAAGATTTCAATGAGAGGAAATTATTTCTCAGGAACCCTATGGAAACTATCATTTACATATTAAATAAAAGATAATTATTTCTCCTCAAGCAACACAACCAATGCACCCAAAATAGATTAATTGTGTGCCTAGAATAGTTTGTGTGATTATATGTGATGTATGGAATAGCCATTGAATTAGTTGAGTGATTATACTCGTATTTAAATTTAGACGCTAGCACCGGAGAATACCCGGAGGAAGAAGGTTGCTACCAAGAGGAGGAGGAGGAGAATTTCGAGAACTACCAAGACAAGCTAATATTATTGCAAAGTGCAAAGCCCTTTGGGGCAAGGCACTATGAATCTTATCTTTTCTTACATAAGCCTATTCCCAAATTTACACCTTACAAGTTTTTACTTATTTATTCAAAGAGATACTTTTATAGTTAACTTTAGTCAAAGTAAGGAAGTTTACTAGAGTAGTATAGTTAGCCTCCATCAAGCCAAGCAAGATAGCACCCTTCATGAATTAGAGCTAGTGCTAATGAAATAAAACTTGACTACTCTAGATGGGAACAATGTGAATTGAAATGAAGTTTGAAACCTTGGAATGATAAAGCATTCCATTGAATGATTTTTGAAGGTGAATATGACCAAGAGAAGATGGTGATTTTTGATAAAAGTGATATTGGTATGAATGCGATACCTTTCCAATATTGAGTACCCCCCACAATACCTGATTATGGGTAGGGCTTAACTGGAAGTTTATGCATCTTAGTATGGGTTCCCTCTGAACACACGTCATAGGGGTTACGCTTGAGGCTACCTCCGTTGTTGAGAAATGATGTGAATTGAGGTGAATTGTACGGCCAAGCCCTGTGCAGTTCCCAGGTTGACATTTGGTCTTCACTGGGAGGCCAAGCTCATGGGGAGAGGTGCTCATACTAGGATTTGTAAGTGAAAGGTTATGGTTGATGATCCGCGTACTGTGTCACGATGATTCGGGGTAATCCCGACGGATGAAATCAAATGTTGTGGCACAAGTGTGCAACCTCTGCAGAGTGTAAATCTATTCGAATAGCCACGTCCACGGTTACGGACGGTTGGAAAGGCCATACAGTTTCCGATGTCAAATTCTTGAAATGAGATGGTGAAATGACTTGTGGTGAATTGAATTGAAATCACCACTTGAATGGTGGGAATGACACTAATGTTCCCACTTGAGTTAGTTAGCACATGAATAAGCTTTTTCTCAAATACTTGTGAACTAAAATTGGCTTTATGCAAATAAACTAGAGCTTAGCACACCTTACTAGAAATGTCTAGCACTTACACTAGTATTAGTTTGCGAGTACTTGAAGTACTCACGGCTTTGTCCCTGGCTATTCAAATGGCCAGAGTATGAAGATGAACAAGGAGATGACCAGCAGGACGCCTACAACAACTAGGAGTCTTCCGACGTCAAGCGTTGGCCTGTGGACTAGAGAGTCCTTGTATCTTACGCTTCCGCTATGAACTGATGTTTGTTCGTTGATCGATAGATCAACTATTTGTGTAATATGGATCATGTGATTCCAAATTGTAAGACATTATGGTTTGTAATGAATGATGACTGTGATACTTAACTATTATGCCTCGCAACAACAATATTCCTGGGATTGCGATGTATGACATAATAGTCATCCGGACTTAAAAATCCGGGTGTTGACAGGCGTGCCCAGGTGATGCAGATCGACGAAGATCGCCAAGGATCCGTCGGCGTCTAGGAGGGTCGAGCACGCACACGAGCCATCGAGGAAGAAGGAGTCAGATCGACACGGATGAGAATGTTCACTGTCGCGCGCTGCGTCGATTGAGACCCATGGCGAGCCCTAGCATCGCTGGAGTTGGCCGGAGCAAGGCGGCGGCCATGGCGGCGGCAACATGGCCTCGGTATCGCAGGAGGGGTTAGGGTTAGGGAGCGAGTGAGAGAGAGACGAGTGAGAGGTGGGCCGATGGGTTCGGTGCCCACCGAACTGTTTTGGGCAGGCCCAGGTGGGCTAGCCAAACGGGCTGCCTTAGTGGGCTGGCCCAATTGTGCTAGAGAGGGGTATTTTAGTCTTTTTCATTTTTTTAAAATAATCTGTGAATTCTACCAAATTCGAAATAATGACAAATACCTCTAAAAATCCAAGAAAATGGGATTAATGAACAAAAAATTATTCTTAACAAGAATAAAATAAGAAATAGAATTTACCACAAAAGTTCAATTTTTGAATTTAAATATGAACTTAGAATTTTACATTTGCAATTTTCCTTGGATTTAAAAATTAAAAAAATCCCAAATGAATTCAAATATTTGTTATTCTAATTTTTTCAAAAGGAATTGTATTATTCCAAGTCTCTTCTTTTAAGGATTTCAAATTTTCCAAAAAGGAAATATCTCAATATTCCAAATTTCCTTTTATTTCCAAAAATGAGAAAACTCTATTGTTTCAAATTTTTGATTTGAAATAAATATTTTCCGAAGGAAAATTTCTATTACTCTTAAATCCTTTTCTTTTTAGAAAAAAAACAATGTTAAAGGATTTAAAGAATTTATAAATTACTGCCAATGGCATAAATACTTAACTCAAACCTAAATCTTAAATCCGGGGTAAGGGATTCGACATGAAATAATACATTTATGCATGCATCATTTGGATTTTATCACATTGTATTTACCGGAGAATGATGCTTCTTTACAGAACCCGAGGTCCAGGTTCCATCCAACAATCGAACTGCACTATCTCGCAGTCACCAGGCAAGTTCACCCTTGCTCATGTCATCTTGATTATTTTATATCAATTTACCCGTAAAAGTACTATACTTATCATTCCTGCATTGAAAATCAAATGGTACTTTTCCAATTATGAATATGACTATATGGTGGGCAATGGAACTATGGTATGTGCTGATATGGTGGAGGTTCCATTGCAAGGGTTCTACTAATATAGGGCTAATCACCAATGTCGTCTAGAGATTCTTGCGCCGTACAATTCGCGTTAACCATGAGATATATAATGGCTCTGGGAAGTCAGTTGTATCTTTTCCCTCTTGCATATCAACGGACTTGATAGGGCCTGGCTGGGTGTTGGGATAACACCGCAGTAGGTTGGGAAATCCTTTAAAATCCCCATCCGTGTGGATGAGAGGCTGTATCGTCTATGAAGGATTGTCCATAGTACATCGGGGGTAAAGCCGTATGATCGGGAGATGTCTACCGTTGATGTACGGATGGACAAAAGGGTGTGTATGCAGGGTCGCGGAGAAGGCAGTGATTGGCTTGGATCTTACACCTGGCCCCACACCAAGGAAGTGTGGACGAGAAACATGTATCGGTCGGTATCAAGGATAAGTTCTCTTATGGGAAAAGTAACACACCTCTGCAGAGTGTATTAAATTGTGGCTGTCACTCCATGTTCCGGGATGGGAACTACGAACGCGGTAGGAAAGGATCTTCGTGAAGCTCTGTTCAACCTGTGAAGACTGGCGGTCATAATTTTCAGAATAAAATAAACCTTTTGAAGAAAAAAATTTCGAAACATGCATTGACCTGAGATTTTCTGATCAATGGTCGTAGTTAGTGCATCAAACACATTTTCTCTTTTGAACTTGCTGAGTACCTCTATACTCACTTTCTTTCGACACCCTTGCTAGACTGTGACAATGAAGTGGAGGCCACCGACGGAGCACCCGAAGGAGATTATGAGCTGGTCTACGAGGAACCTGATCTGTTCGGAGGAGTGGAAGGCATGGACTATGGGATAGTTTACGGAGTTGACAACAATGAGGAGGAGGAGTAGTGTCTTATCCTAGTTATCTTAGAGCCGAGCAGCGTAGTAGCTTACCTAAATAAGTTGCTGAGCTCAGTTTAATCTTTATGTTGGTTTGTAATAAGACTTCAGTAGTATCTGAAAGAACATGTCCATTACCCCATGTGTGGTTTTGGTAATTGATGACAATCCCTATGGACTAACGGTTTCATTGAGAATCTATCTTAGGTCCATAGCCATATGATGGTCTCAAGATTGCGAGATGGAGAAGATCGAGTACGATGAAGAACACGAATGAAGATGGTGTTGAAGATGAAGAGAGATGAAGGTGGCGTGTAAGTTGGATGAATACGGTGGCATGAACAAGGTTGAAGAAGATGAAGATGGAGCTTGCCGACTCGAGAGAAAAGCGCAAGGATATGGTTTGTGCTCGATAGGATAGTAGGTCGCAACATCGGAGAGAGCTCAAACCTTGCATGCATTGCATCGTGTTTCTTGGTTGTTCTTGGTTCTTATCCATGAGATGGGTTAGAGCTTGTGTTCACTCTCATGACAACCTCTAGCTCATCGGAAACGGATTCCGGATGCATCGCATGTTGCATGTGCGAGGGTGATGATTTTCCCGATATATCATATTGAGAGGTTACACCTCTATGACCATGAGAAAATCATCACTCACTCTTTTTTTTAGTGATAGCTCTCGTCGTCCTCTTTCCGGCAAAATTGGTTTCATGTCATTCCGAGTTTCCGAGCTCAAGATATCGCATTTTCCGTATCGTCATATCTGAAAAAGTCCCACGGAACATGTTACGGTACCTTTGCGGTACCTTGAGCGGTAGTACCGCTTGAGAGCGGTAGTACCGCCCCGGTACCGCTTAAGTACCGTAACATAAGTTACGGCAGTACCGCTTCGGTACCGCTGCGGTACCGCTTGGGGTCCAGTAAGGTTTGGAGCCAATTGCGGTACCTCAAGAGGTAGTACCGCTTCCTGTCCACGTGGACAAGTTCTGTGGGGATTTCGAATCCAGAGCGGTAGTACCGCTTACCAAAGCGGTAGTACCACTCGGGCGCGAATCTGACCGTTTTTCTGCCTCCAACAACTATATTTTGGGCCCCCTATTTATACCTCTCTTCCACCTCCGGCCCAAACACTTCTTCCCCTCCATTCTCTCTCCTCCATTGTTGACCTTGAGTTGTTTCTTCCTCCTCTTGATCCCCCCACTATTTCTTGCATATTTTTGGGGGACAGGAGAGAGGAGATCTAGATCTAGAGCTTCACCAATTGAATCCCTCTCCAAGTGAGGGGATCTTGCTAGATCTAGATCTTGGAGTTTCTTGGTGTTTCTCCACATATTTGTTCTTCCTTCCTTATTCCCCCAATAGCTTTTGTAGCTTTGTTGGAATTTGGGAGAGAAGAACTTGGGCATCTTAGTGGTGTTCTTAGCCATTGCATTAGGTGCATCGGTTTGGGTTCTCTCCGGGGTTTCGATCTCGTAGAGTGCGTGTTTAACCTTAGTGGTGTTTTTGCCTTAGTGGCCTTATCGTCTTTGTGGCTTGGTGGCCTTTGTGGCGTTGTTTCCTTTGTGGAGTGTGTTAGCCTTTGTGGTTTAGGAGCCGTTTGTGGCGCGTTATTGTCTTGGTGGCTTTGTGGTGTGTTGTAGCCTCTTGTGGCCGTGTGCTTGAGAGCCTCCGTGTTGTGGAGTTGCCTCAAGCTTGATATTTGGGTGTTTGCCCAAGCTTGTACGGGTTCGGTGACCACCCTCAAGGGTCCCTTAGTGGATTGAGGATTTCCTCCTTGGAGTAAAGGCTCGAGGAGAATACGGTGGCCCTAGTGGCTTATTGGAGTGTTGCCTCCACACCGCTCCAGACGGAGACGTAGCACCCTTGGGGTGTGAACTTCGGGATACATCGTCGTCTCCTCGTGCACCGGTTACTTCTCAACCCGAGCTCCTTTACCTATGCGCTTTACCTTGTTATATCTATCTTGCTTGATGTGCTATACCTAGCTTGTTATCACATTGTGCTCATCATGCTAGCATAGGTTGTTGGTTCTCTTAGGCAAACCCCTAGTTGATAGGCTTTGAGCTAAACTAGTAAACACATGTATAGTTTTATTCCGCCTAGTTTAGCTCTCAAGTAGAAGTTTTTATACACCGCCTATTCACCCCCCCCTCTAGGCGACGTCCTAATACATTCAGTATCTTAGGGTGTTCTCATCGGACCTGTGAGAATACCAACTTCTTAAGACCATGATTGTAATATAATCTAGAGTGTTATGTCCTGCAATGTTTTTGTTGTACCACTCTAAGGGATGTGATATTTGTGAAGAAGTACCTTCATGAAGATCATATCAACGACTTGTATACTACAACATGCAGTGGTATGCTGGGTCACCGCAGCTGGTATCAGAGCAAATGTTGCGACCTTAGGTTGGAAAAACCTAGTAAAGGGAAAAACATGTAGGAGTCAAGTAGGAATAGTAAAGCATTCTCTAGAAATATGGTGTTTATTCACTTGAGAATAACAAAATCATATCTCTTAGTGCGATAATTCTTTATTATAACTATTATGATGCATCATCATTACATCATCACTACTAATATTCTACTCATGTATGCAGCCAATATGGCGTACACTTTTCCAAAGAGGACTTTAAGGAAGGTTGAAGGCTGGCTTGGCAATTATGAGGGAAGCCTTACAGATCTCCTGCGAGGGATGCTGAAGGAACTTCGTTGCGAAACAAGGATTCCTGTTCTAAAGTACATCTACTATGATGGCGAGAGAGTTGCCAGGTGCAGAGTTTCAGTACAACTACCTAAGCAACTTGAGATGAGTCATATTATGCCGTATGGAGAAGCCAAAACACTCACAACGGCGTACCACATGGCTATCTTTAAGACAATTCTCGAACTTAGGCAACACAAATCCGTAGAATTCCTGTGTTCAGAGTATATATTCTCATGTGCCTCATGCCGAGGAAGATGAGGATCCTTCTCTGAATCATCTACTCATGGCATACAAACATCCTAAAGTAGCAACACAACACATGGACATCTGCAAGTCCTTGCTGACTACGATGTATTTACTTCACATGAAGATGGTGGAGGAAGTCACACACCTGCTAGCTAAGTTCACGGACCCTGAAAAAGTCCAGGCTCGAATGCATGATCTTAGGGAACATCCTCAACATACCACACCTTTTTTCAGCCTAAACAGCTACATGTAGATTTGAGTGACCAGGTGCCAAAGTCAGAACCACTCACACCCAACTTCGTTCCACATTACCACATGTGTAAATGTCATATGATGCAGGATATGGGGGAGATGCTTCGGGAAACCTAGCTTGCTCAGAGTCACCAATCGAGAACTCAACTGGTTGGCGTTTCGGGAAAACCTTTGGAGATGAAGAAGAACCTATCACATGTGATACAGATGATGAAGGAGGCGAGGTTAACCAGAATATTAACCAACACTATGGGCATGAAGAGAAAGATACCAACTCCATTTCTCTTGATTTGGAGATGGGGATCTCAAAAACATCTCAATATGAGGTAGGTGAAAGTTCCGGAGTGAAGAAGAAGAAAAAGAAGAAGATGAGGGGGCAGGTTGATAGAAACCCTTCATGGATGGCGAATGAGGGAGGTGTGTATCCTACTGGGGATACATACGAGTCACTGTCTAGCTATTTCGGCATGACAGATCTCTGTCTCGGCACCTCGTCCGATTCAGACTACATTCCAACTGGAAGGACTTATGTTCCGAACGGTGTTCGGAAGACCATGCACTGTACCGGATGGACTCCGGGCATGTACACGGAGGCGAACGAAGATGACGAGGAGTAGTGCTCGAGACAGGAATAATGTAGTATAGCTGGTATTGTACTAAGACGTATTTTAAATGTCCGTTAGCTTGGGCTTTGAGCCAAAATAATTGGTAATAAACGCCACATGTAATATATGTGTGTAATGTTATGTTATATACGATGTATATACATAACAAATGTTTGCTTTGGATTTGCTTCTTGATTTCATTATGTGACTAGTGCTGGGCAACGAGTTGAGCTCAGAAAACATTTGCATGGTGTAATTATGAGTAATCGCTCTTTGTTACAGGACTAGGGGGATATGGCGTTAGTTGAAACCGAAGAGGCTAGAAGAGAGTGGGAGGCGAAGGAAAAGGAAGAAGCAGATGCAGCACTACATGAGATCAATGGAAGAAGATAGGAGAAGGTACTAGGAAAGTCAAAACAAGAACATGCAAGATTTCTTTGCTCATGTCATGAACGACAGGGGCAATGAAGGTAACCCTATCAGACTTTCAAAATGCAAGAACACTACCTTTTGCATCAACTCCAGAACCAATGGATGCAGAAGATTGGCTGATGGATACAGAGAGGAAGTTAAGAACCGTTGGATGCAACGATGAGGAGAAGATTAGGTATGCCACCTATCTGCTGTCAGGACCAGCGGCATCATGCTGGGAGAATGTCGTCGCAGTACATCCTCCAGAAGGTGTTTACATGGGAAGATTATAAGAAGTTCCGGGCTGCTCATGTTCCAGAAAGCGTGGTAGAGTTAAAGAAGAGGGAGTTTGACAAACTACAACAGAACGCTGCACCAACCATGCAGTATGTTCGTGATTTCAACAGATTGTCAAGGTATGCGTCCGAGGAGGTGAACTCGAATGAAAAGAGAAAGAAGAGGTTTATGAAAGGAATTAACCCTTACATGAAGATGCAACTGAGGTTGGCACAGACTGCAGAATTTAAGGAACTGATTGACTCGGCAATCACTTTCGAGGATGACTACAAGCAGGTCCAAGAGGATAGGAGGAAGAGGGCTCGTATCGAGCCAAGGAAATGCCCATTTACTAAACCAACACCAGACATGGGTTTCAAACCACGATTCCGACCTACCGGTAATCAATACAACCGTGGAGGTCAGAACCAGAACCCAAGGAATCAGATCATATGCCACAGCTGTGGGCATAAAGGACATGTGTAGAAGGACTATCAGAAGCCTAGGATAATATGCAATGGTTGTGGGCAAGAGGGACACATCAAGCCGTAATGTCCAAACAAAACATCGTGGAGTGGACAGAACTCAGGAGGAGGATGATCCGGAGGTGGAAACAACAACAACAACAACAACAACAACAACAACAACAACAACAACAACAACAACAACAACAACAACAACAACAACAACAACAACAACAACAACAACAACAACAACAACAACAACAACAACAACAACAACAACAACAACAACAACAACAACAACAACAACAACAACAACAACAAACAACAACAACAACAACAACAACAACAACAGCAACAGCAACAACAACCAACAGCAACAACAACAGCAACAACAACAGCAACAACAACAGCAACAACAACAGCAACAACAACAACAACAACAACAACAACAACAACAACAACAACAACAACAACAACAACAACAACAACAACAACAACAACAACAACAACAACAACAACAACAACAACAACAACAACAACAACAACAACATCAACATCAACAGCAACAACAACAACAGCAACACCAACACCAGCAACAGTAGCAGCAGCAGCACAACAACAACAACAACAACAACAACAACAACAACAACAACATCAACAGCAACATCAACATCAACATCAACAGCAACAACAACAACAACAACAACAGCAACAACAACAGCAACACCAACAACAACAACACCAACACCAGCAACAGTAGCAGCAGCACAACAACAACAACAACAACAAGGGCAAACCGCACGAAAAGTTGAATGGCACAACCTTGAAACAAGATGGAGAGTCGGATCAAGAAGTCTTAGGTACGCTCAGCATTCTTACTCATCCTGGCAAAGTATTATTTGATACGGGAGCCACTACATCATTTCTTGCAGGGGAGTTCGTGGAAAAATACGGGATTAGATGTTCCAAACTAGATTATCCCATAACTATCTTATCTGCGAGGGGAACAATCTTACTAACCCATGTGAAAGAGGCACATGTCATAACCATATGTGACTATATTTATTTCGCGGACCTTTTCATCATTCCCATGAAGGATATATCGGTCATCCTAGGGATGGACTGGTTGACAGAGAATGGAGCAGTGATTAACTATGGAGACAAAAAAAAGTATCACTCCGCAATTCCATTGGAGGTCAGATAGTGTTTCAGGGAAACAAATATACTCAGTTGGAGATAGGATTGGAACTTAACAGTTTGAAGGAGATAAAGATTGTAGAAATCCATGTGGTAAATGAGTTTCAAGATGTACTTCCCAAGGAATTACCGGGTATGCCACCCGATAGGGAGATATAATTCACGATAGACCTGATTCGAGGCACAGCACCAATAGCTCAACCACCATATAAGATGGGACCAAAGGAGTTAGTGGAATTGTAAGCCTAGATTGATGAACGGGAACAGAAAGGATTTATCCAAGAAAGTGTGTCACCATGGGGTACACCAGTCATCTTTGTGGATAAAAGATATGGAGGCAAGAGAATGTGTGGAGATTATAGGAATCTCAACAATGTGACCATCAAGAACAAGTATCCTTTACCCATAACAAAAGATCTCTTTAATCAAGTTCAAGGAGCTGGAGTCTTCTCGAAGATAGATTTGAGGTCAGGATACCATCAAATCAAGATCAAGAAGGAAGATGTTCCAAAAACAGCTTTTGTATCAAGGTATGGACACCATGAATACTTTGTTGTACCATTGGTACTAACAAATGGACCAGCTATTTTCATGAATTTGATGAACAAGATATTCATGAAGTACTTGGACAAGTTTGTGATAGTGTTTATCAATGATATTCTGATATATTCCAAAGATAAAGAGGAACATGCAAAGCATTTGAAGATAGTTTTGCAAATCCTGAGGGAACATCAGCTGTATGCAAAGTTTAGCAAGTGCAAATTTTTGTTGGATAGTGTCAAATTTCTTGGACATGTCATAACCAAAGAAGGAATAGCTATGAATCCAAGCAAGGTTCAGTCTGTATTAGAGTGGAATTCACCCAAGAATGCGAAGGAAATAAGAGGATTTCTTGAGGGATTTTCGAAGATTGCAGGACCAATGACCAAGTTACTCAAGAAAAACACTCCATTTGTGTGGACTGACGAGTGTGAAGCGAGTTTCCAGAAACTCAAGGAGAAGTTAACCGCAACACCGGTGTTAGCAGTTCCAGAACCCGGAAAGGATTGCACGATATATTGTGACGCTTCCAAGAATGGACTTGGATGTGTTCTCATGCAAGACCGTAAAGTAATAGCTTATGGATCAAGGCAACTGAAGCCACATGAACATAACTACTCTGTACATGACTTAGACTTTGCGGTAGTCATGTATGCTTTGAAGAGTTGGAGGAAATTTCTTTATGGATCCAAGTGTGAACTATATACAGATCATAAGAGTTTGAAGTATTTCTTCACTCAAAACGAATTGAACATGAGACAGAAGAGATGGTTAGATTTGATCAAGGATTATGAAATGACGATCAACTATACACCAAGCAAAGCTAATGTAGTAGAAGATGCTTTAAGCAGAAAGAGAGTACCGAGAATCAACCTACGGAATGGGAAATTCCCAAGGAACTTCTGAAAGAGCTAGAAGAAGCTCAGATCTTACTCATTCAAGGTGATACAGTGGGAAGTGTAGCAACCTTGAGGATCATGGATGAGATGTATTCCGATTTGAAGTATGAGATCATTCGAAAGCAAGTTGATGATCCATTCATTCAGGAAGAACTCAAGAGAATCGAGGAAGGAAAACCATCTTAATTCCATGTTGAAGAGTTTGATTCATTATACTTTCAGAAGAGGATGTGTGTACCGGATGATCCAGAAGTTAAGGCAATCATACTGAAGGAAGCACAGGAAACCCCGTACTCAATACATCCAAGAAGTACCAGGATGTATATGGATTTGAAAGAAATGTTCTGGTGGAACAATATGAAAAGAGAAATAGCCAAGTATGTCTCGGAATGTCATACATGTCAATGAGTAAAGGCAGAACATCAGAGTCCTGCTGAACTAATTAAACCCCTGGATATTCCGGAATGGAAATGGAATGAGATCGGAATGGACTTTGTTACTAGTCTACCCATGACCAGTAAAGAAGGATATGATATGGGTAATCGTTGATAGACTTACCAAGAGTGCTCATTTTATAGCAGTAAATCAGAAGGATACTCCTGAGAAGCTTGTGGATATATATGTCAAAGAACTAGTTAGTAAACATGGAGTAACAAAAAAGATAGTCTCGGATAGAGGTTCGATCACGTCAGCATTTTGGAAACAACTCCAAGAAGCTCTGGGATCCAAGTTAGATTTCAGCACGGCTTATCACCCACAAACCGGAGGACAAACGGAAAAAACCAATCAAATACTTGAAGACATGCTTAGAGCTTGTGCTCTAGACTTTGGAGGCTCATGGGAGGACCATCTACCATTAGCAGAGTTTTCATATAACAACAGGTATCAAAGTAGTATTCAAATGGCACTGTATGAAGCATTATATGGAAGAAATTGTAGATCTCCAATCTGTTGGTTCGAGACGGGAGAAAACAAGGAGTTTGCACCAGATTACATCAAGGAGAGACAAGGAGTCATCGAGGTTATCGAGGATAGACTCAAGATAGCTCAGAGTCGACAGAAGAGTTATGCCGACCAGAAAAGAAGATTATGGGAACCCAAAGTGGGAGACATGGTATATTTGAAAGTTAGCCCAATGAAAGGACTAAAAAGGTTCGGAGTGAAAGGAAATTTATGTCCTCGATACATAGGACCATTCAAGATGCTCAGTCAAAACCGAGAGATAGCTTTTGAGCTAGAACTCCCTAAGCAGTTGAGTTTAATTCACAACATATTTCATATATTTCAACTCAGAGAGTGTTTAAAGACACCAGATGATCCAGTTTCACATGAAGAGTTAGAGCTACAATCAGACCTAACCTATGTCGAAAGACCTGAGAAGATATTGGAAGTACATTGGAAGAAGCTAAGGAATAGGGCGATCAAGTACAACAAGATACAATGGCAGCATCATTCTGAGCGAGAAACAACTTGGGAGAAGGAGAACGATCTCAGAAAATCCTACCCCGAGCTATTCAGGTACCTCAATCACTACTTCGGGACGAAGTTTCTGTTAAGGGGGAGAGGCTGTAATAACCCAGAACATAGGAACATTGAATGGTAGATTTAGAATTGGGATGTGCATTTGATCGCAAAACAAGGGAAATTTTCGCGCCTTATTGCATAAAAACCTAAGAGGGATCGAGGTTCTCTCTCATTGCAATTAGGGTTAGGCAATGTGAGGTTAAGAATTTTAACATGATTTCTTTTGTAACTTGTTGTATTTGGGAGATGATTTGAATTGACAAGTCATATTGAATTTAAAAAAGTAAAAGATAAACAATATATATAAAGGAATTATGAACTCATAATTCAAAACACGTCATAATTCAAATGATATCATATATATTTACATAATTAAAATCACAATATTTATACACAAATAGTTCATAAGTAAATGAAACATTTACAAATTAGCTCATAAGCAAAATTTGAGCTTTATTGATCATACACAAATAATACATTGTCTTTACAAAATTTGTCATACAAGAATTGGATGGAATGATAATGAAATACAATTACAAGAATATAATGACATAATAAACAAAATAAAAAAAAGATTACAGGAATTTGATCCTATACTAAAATCCTAAACTAAATGTCTTGTAATGCTTTGTCCCTGGATCATATTGACTTTGAACCTGCAAAACCAGTACAAGAACTAGACATGGGTTAAAAAACAAGTGTCTAGGCCATTGTCACTGTCCAAAACTTGGCCAGAACAAGATAGGCACCAACAGACCAAACCTGAGCCAATGATGGGCTCAAGTTTCACCAAAGACACACACAGCTCATAGAGCTGTTGTGCATCCAACAGCAAGCCAAGGCCATGGATTAGTCACCAAGCCATGCCAGGCTTGTGTGTCACAGCTAGAGATGAACCAACATGCAGTATAAAAGGGTAGAAACCCTAGAAACAATTCACAAGTCGGCCAGATAGACATTCACAAAGCACAAGCAATGAACAGTGAATAGTTCATCCATGTTCTTGCTCAAGAATAGCAAAACCAGTCACTGAAACCATCTATCCATCGAAATCAACCAACCAAAACCCAACAGAGACATGGGAACTTAAGAAACATCACCAGGAGCTAGGAGGAGCAGGGCAAGTAACCAAGATCATCCAGCAACAACTCAACAGCAGCTGAGCATAACCATCTAGGAGCTGGAACAAGGTATAGCAAGTACCTGGAGAGGATCCAGTGGATCCAATCCATATTATTGCATGACACAAGGCATGCGATGAGTAGATGCTCATGGGGTTGTCATCACTTGGTGTTGACCAAGGATCACAGGCAGAAATGGAGCAGTTAGTAGCCCTAGATCATCTAGATACTATTCCAGTGCAAATAAACAAGCCTAGATGCACAAATAGCACCAATAGAGGATCTACATGTACTAGAAGCTACCAAGAACTACCTAGTGAGATCCTAGCCAAGAAAACCATCAGTTTAACCCTATATTTCTTCACTGGCAAGCATATTGGCATTCATATTATGTATGAAACCCTATTGTGCAAGCAGAGATGAGTAGCCAACAAGAACTAGCCAACTGTGTGAGCAACCAAGTAGTAGCAATGCTATTTTGGTCACATCAACCACAAATCCATCCATTTAAGCCAAAACTATAAGTCATCATCATCCAAAATGGATTCAGCCTACATTTATTTCCAAATTGATCATGGAAATATCAAATCATGCACAACAATGCAGATATTCAACACGGCTTAAGCAGTTCATCCATAAATAATCCACCCAAGCACACATACATAGTAATCCATGCATGAACAATGCAATAGCATCACTGAGAGGCAACAACAGCATAAACCATTTCATCCTAGCCATTGGATTTAGCCCAATGAGCTATGGACAGCAACAACAGCACATACACACACTTGTGCATCAGTTAGATCAAGCATGAGTAACAACAGTAGCTAGTAAGCCACTAAAATAGCCAAGGATTAAACGAGTAACTAGCCACTAGCATCTCATGGAGCAAATGGATCAATTAGATCAAGCCATAGGCATAGCAGAGCATCATAAGCATGCAGTGATCCAAGAATTGGATCAACTGAAGCATACACAGGGCATTGGTGAGCATCACTGACACCACAAGTGTCAGCAGTGCTAACCTAGGTCAATATCAAGGCCATTAGCAAAAAATTGCATAGCAGAGTAACACAACTGCATAGAATAGGATGAACAAGCCCAGTAAGCATATGAACAAGGACCAGTAAGCCACTGAACAACACATGGACATGAATCAATAGGATAAGCCTAGCACAGGAAACAAACAATAACTACACAGGCAATAGGCACAGCTCGAGTAGACGAGGAGGATGGAGTAGAGGAGGCAGCAGAAGCATGGGAGGAGGTTACCTGGCAAAGATCGTGGAGGCAGTCATGGCAGCACGTTGGCACGGCCAGCCACGACGGCGCCAGACCGCGGCCAGGCCAGTGCCAGACCATGCACCGCCAGCGTGGGAGGCGGCGAGCGCCCAGGCGTGCCCAGGTGATGCAGGTCGACACAGATCGCCAAGGATCCGTCGGCATCTACGAGGGTCGAGCACGCACACAAGCTGTCGAGGAAGAAGGAGTTAGATCGACGCGAATGAGAAGGTGCGTCATCGCGCGCTGCGTCTATTGAGACCCACGACGAGCCCTAGCACCGCTCGAGTTGGCCGGAGCAAAGTGGCGGCCATGGCGGCGGCGACATCGCCTCGGTGTCGCGGGAGGGGTTAGGGTTAGCGAGCAAGTGTGAGAGAGAGACAAGTGAGGGGTGGGCCGATGGGTTCGGTGCCCACCGAACCACTTTGGGCATGCCAGGTGGGCTGGCCAAACGGGCTGCCTTAGTGGGCTGGCCCAATTGGGCCAGAGAGGGTATTTTAGTCTATTTCATTTTTTTAAATGATCCGTGAATTCTACCAAATTCTAAATAATGATAAATACCTCTAAAAATCCAAGAAAATGGGATTAATGAACAAAAAATTATTCTTAACAAGAATAAAATAAGAAATATAATTTACGACAAAAGTTTAATTTTTGAATTTTTGAATTTAAATATGAACTTGGAATTTTAAATTTGCAATTTTCCTTGGATTTAAAAATCAAGGAAAATTCCAAATGAATTCAAGTATTTTTAATTCAAATGTTTTCAAAAGGAATTCTATTATTCCAAGTCTTTTATTTTAAGGATTTAAAACTTTCCAAAAAGGAAATATCTCAATATTCCAAAATTCCTTTTATTTCCAAAAATGAGAAAAACTCTATTATTTCAAATTTTTGATTTGAAATAAATAATTTCCAAAGGAAAATTTCTATTACTCTTAAATCTTTTTATTTTTAGAAAAGAAAACAATGTTAAAGGATTTAAAGAATTTATAAATTACTGCCAAAGGCATAAATACTTAACTCAAACCTAAATCTTAAATCCGTAGTAAGGGATTCAACACGAAATAATACACCTATGCATGCATCATTTGGATTTTATAACATTGTCTTTACCGGACAATGATGCTTCTTTACAGAACCCGAGGTTCAGGTTCCATCCAACACATCGAACTGCACTATCTCGCAGTCACCAGGCAAGTTCACCCTTGCTCATGTCATCTTGATTATTTTATATCAATTTACCCGCAAAAGTACTATACTTATCATTCCTCCATTGAAAATCAAATGTTACTTTTCCAATTATGAATATGACTATATGATGGGCAATGGAACCATGGTATGTGTTGATATGGTGGATGTTCCATTGCAAGGGTTCTACTAATATAGGACTAATCACTAATGCCGTCTAGTGATTCTAGCGTCGTACAATTCGCGTTAACCATGAGATCTATAATGGCTTTGGGGAAGTTACTTGTATCTTTTCCCTCTTGCATATCAACAAACTTGATAGGGTATGGCTGGGTGTTGGGATAACACCGCTGTAGGTTGGGAAATCCTTTAAAATCCCCATCTGTGTGGATGAGAGGCTCTACCGTCTATGAAGGATTGTCCATAGTACATCGGGGGTATAGTCGTACGATCGGGATATGTCTACCGGGGATGTACGAATGGACAAAAGGGTGGGTATGCAGTGTCGCGGAGAAGGCAGTGATTGGCTTGGATCTTACACCTGGCACCACACCAAGGAAGTGTGGACGAGAAACGCATCTCGGTTGGAATCAAGGATAAGTTCTCTTATGGGAAAAGTAACGCACATCTGCAGAGTGTATTAAATTGTGGCTGTCACTCCTTGTACCGGGAAGGGAACTACGAATGCGGCAGGAAAGTAACTCCGTGAAGTTCTGTTCAACCTGTGGAGACTGGCGGGTAGTTTTCAAAATAAAATAAACCTTTTGAAGAAATATTTTCGAAACATGCATTGACCTGAGATTTTCTGATCAATGGTCGTAGTTAGTGCATCAAACACATTTTCTCTTTTAAGTTGCTGAGTACCTCTGTACTCACTTTCTTTCGGCACCCTCGCTAGACTGTGACGATGAAGTGGAGGCCACCGACGGAGCACCAGAAGGAGATTACGAGCTGGTCTACGAGGAACCTGATCTGTCTGGAGGAGTGGAAGACATGGACTATGGGATAGTCAACGGAGTTGACAACAATGAGACGGAGGAGTGTCTTACCCTAGTTATCTTAGAGCCGAGCAGTGTAGTAGCTTACCTAAATAAGTGGCTGAGCTTAGTTTAATCTTTATGTTGGTTTGTAATAAGACTTCAGTAGTATCTTAGGGTGTTCTCATCGGACCTGTGAGAATACCAACTTGTTGAGACCATGATTGTAATATAATCTAGAGTGTTATGACCTACAATGTTTCTGTTGTACCACTCTGAGGGATGTGATATTTGTGAAGAAGTCCCTTCGTGAAGATCATATCAACGACTTGTATACTACAACATGCAGTGGTATGCTGGGTCACCGCATTCCTCTAGCTAGTCTTCAGTTCATTGTTGCCACCATTAGAGACATAGCTCAAGGAGCACCATTGTAGCTCTCATATACAACTCATATACAGTCAGACATGCAAGATGTAGGGGTTTTACCTCCTCACGAGGGCCCTAAACCTGGGTACATCGTTGTGTTTGTGTGATTCTTCCATTTGCGGTCCTCACCACATCATCCCTCCCCGGATCCTCCGGAGTCCATCGGCCCCAACTTAAGCCTATCTAGGCATCTGCTGTGTTCACCACCATGACACCTCCCGGAGGCATCCCAAGGTGGGAGGTCCGTGGGAGGGGTAGGTGGGCGGCCTAGGGTTTCCGTAGGGCCAACGGCCAAGGATGGGGGCGGCATCTGCCCCTCTCCCCAAGTTGGTGCCCGCCTTGACCCCTATATACACATCACTATCCCTTTGGATGGATCTCTTCTCTCTCCCTCTCCACGTAGAGTCTCTTCCTCATGTGGAGTTCTCTCGTGTGTAGGTTCTCCACATACGCTTGCATCTAAGATAGTACTTAGGTATGATTTCATCCGCGACGACGAAGTCTGCCGGAACGGAGAGAATGGAAGAATGCAACGCTGCAGAGGGGTCATACTTTCGACCCTCAAGAAGGCGGAGTGCTGTCCGCGGACGCCTTCGGATCTTCATCAAGTGGGTAGAGCTCTACCCACCGAATATTCCGCAACGCTCTCGGTGAGGTGAACCATTCTCGAGTTCTTCATCAACTTTTTCATCGAGTCTTCCGCGGTCCTCTCGATGAGTATAAGTTGAACCTCCTCACTGTTTATGTTATAGATAGTTCTTGGGTGATCGTGTTAGGGAATTTGTTTTTGTTTTACATACACATACCCCTTCAGGGATGTGGCACTAGCTGAGGGGTGCATCGGCATGGTCCTACGGTAGTAGCGCAGACATGTGTCCCCACATCGACACCGTGGTGGTGGCCTTGCCTCCGGCGTGCTCGGAGTCGTGAAGCCTACTGGTGGCCTAGGCTTTGAACGACGTGGGTCGCCTACTATGGAAGCATGTAAAGCTACAGAGAGGGGTCGCTGCTGGAAAGTATGAAGTACGACAACGATGTTACAATTGTATAATTTTGTGCTCCAATTGTTTTCAAAGTTACGCTATTTTAGTATTTTTTTTCCACGAGATCTCCAACGATTTCTCCGATGAGGTTAATTTTGCTACAATAGTTATTACTTTTGCTACAATTGTCCTGTTGTTTTGCTACTATAATGTAAAAGTTGTGTTGTGAGGTCTCCAGCGAAGTGTGGTGCTCCTGCGAGTCTCCAGTGAGTTTATTTCTTTTTATTTTTAATCGAATCTTTTATGCTTTAATGAAACAAAAGCGGGTTATTTTTTCCTCCGATGGAGCAATGTCTAGATTTGGGATAAAAATGAACATGTGTCACATGGGAAACAAGGAGGCGGAAACTCTATGCCTCTGGAGGATCCTCGGGTTCCTCCGTGGAAAAAAACCGAGCGGAGGAGAACGAGGGTCGACAGGATATGGTAGTGGTGGGACCCATGCTGCATCACCTCCATCATTTCCAGGCGACCTGTGGCGCGGTTGAACCCAGAAGCTGGAACGCATTGAACCTCCGGATGATAACAATCCCTTCCCATAATAAGAGCATCTCCACTCGTCTCCCCGACGAGGCCCCCGAGCGACGTTTTCCCATCCGGACGGCGAAATTCGGCCCAGTCGCGCCCCCGGTTCATCGTTTTCGTCCGGATTTGGCCCTTCATCCATCCGGCGAGCCCACGCCATCCCCGCCCCCCCCGGGGCCCTATCGGGGACTCCGGACGAGTGAAAAGCGGGGAAGGGCCCGATCTGTCGGCGACTTGACACATGAACCCCACCGCCACCTCGCTCAAAATCTCCCCCACCCCTCGTATCTCTCTCGCCGCCGGCACCACCCCGCCGGCTTGTTGCCCGGATTCCGCCGTCCCTCCTTCCCCACCTGCCTATATTCCGCCGTCTTTCGACGACGGCCTATCTGGCTGCGCCTCCGCCGGCCTGTTTTCCTACTTTGGCCTACTCCTCGTCGCTCGCGGCTCGGGTTGCCTCGACCACGCCCGTCAGGTGTTCGTCCATTTGCCTCGCCGGCCATGGACTCGGACGAAGAGGAGGAGCAAATGTTCGTCGAGCTTATGTGAGAAGAGATGGCAGCCGCCGCCCAAGATGAGGAGCACATGATGATCCTCGGTTGCTTGTCAAGCATGTACGCTGGACTGGCAACTAGTCGACGTGGTGGGTCGGCACCAGGTCGCCGGAAGTGCAAGCCGAGACAGTGAATGGAGGGCTACTGCATGTTGTATGCCGACTACTTCGCTGACAATCCATTGCGCGGTGAGAGTGTTTTCCAGCGTCGTTTCAGGATGAGCAGAAAGCTATTTCTGCAAATTGTGTATGCCATCCGAGACTTTGACCCCTACTTCAGATGCAAGGCGGATTGCACTGGTTTGGTTGGATTTTCGTCACTGCAGAAGTGCACAATGGCTATGAGGATGCTGGCGTATGGAGCTCCCGGTGATAGTGCAGATGACTATCTTCGGATGGCGGAGTCCACCGCCCTTGATTGTTTCTACCGGTTCTGCATGGCCGTCATAGCAGTGTTCGGGGACTATTACTTGAGATCACCCACTGTCGAAGACACTCAGAGGATCCTTGCAACAAATGAAGCTAGGGGTTTTCCAGGGATGCTTGGAAGCATTGAATGCATGCATTGGCAATGGAAGAACTGTCCGTTTGCGTGGCAGGGAATGTACAAGGGTCACAAAAAAGGCTGCACTGTGATACTTGAAGCAGTGGCTACCCATGATCTCTGGATTTGGCACTCTTTCTTTGGTATGCCTGGATCCAACAATGACATCAACGTCCTAAACTGCTCCCCGATCTTTTCCAAGCTTGTTGAGGGTCATGCTTCCCCGGTGGACTATGTGATCAATGGTCGGCACTACAACAAAGGATACTACCTTGCAGACGGTATCTATCCAAAGTGGGCAACATATTGTGAAGACTATTTCGAAACCTAGCACCCCCAAACTTTGCGAGTTTGTCAAGAAACAAGAAGCTTGCCGAAAAGACGTCGAGCGTGCATTTGGTGTCCTCCAGCAGAGATTTGCTGTCGTCCGGTTCTCCGCTATGACTTGGTCCAAAGATCAGATGTGGGAGATGATGAACTGTTGTGTGTGTGCCTACACAATATGATTATTGAAAATGAGCGAAAACATCCGGTTCCTCTGGCTGAGCAACAAGCACCATATGAGAGAGAGGGTCCTCTTGCACAGCCTAATCACCAGGTGCCTCCACAATGGGCCGCCTTCATTGCTATGCGCCAGGAGATTCGAGACTCTACAATGCATCAGCTGCTGCAAGATGATCTGGTGGAGCACATATGGACGCTCCGAGGCAACGCCAATGCCGACGCCAACTAGTCTGTCATAATTTGTTTGAAAAATTGTGAAATTGTGTGGTTCATTTGTTTCAGCACTTGTTAAACATTGTACTGATTATCGCCGAATTTGTTTCAGCAATTTTCGTACTCTTGCTCGCCGAACTTTTTAAATTTTATGTTAAATTTGTTTAAAATATGTCAAATGGTCGAGGTTGGGGGTTTCCTGCGAAATTTTCGTCCGGATTGGAGGAAGATTTGGACTAGGGAACGGCTGGAACTTCGGCGCTCCCTAGGCCAAATCTTCCTCCAATTCGGACGAAAATTTCGCCGAATTTGGGCATGGGGAGCACCAACGAGTGGAGATGCTCTAAAATCTGATGTTTTGGCGGCTTTCGCTCAGTTGTATAATGGGGATGGAAGAAGCTTCCATATAGTTAACCATGCCTAGATCACACTTATGCATAGTGTTGCAAAGATTTTATCAAAGGCAATGGCAAGGAGATTGGCACCCAAGTTGGACTCGTCGATCGCTGCTAACCAAAGCAAGAACAATAAGAACTCAAATTCTTATCGATACAGAAACTTAGATATGCAGTATTTTCAGAAAAAAAAACTTTATTTATTGGGAAAGAATAAGTATACTTTAATAGTGAACCAAGATGCGTTTGGTTTTTTTTTCGAAATGGGGAATAAAATCCCGGCTTCTGCATCATGACGATGCACACGGCCTTTTATTAAATAATAGTTATGAGTACATAGTTTTAGAACATCTCAAGCATCGCCCAGAATTAATACAAGAATCAACCAGCGAAAAAAACACGGAGAAACTGGACTACTCATCAATGTAGCCGTCTATTATGCCGCCAGCCAGCCTGACACAAGATATCATGAGCGACCATCTGGAGCTGTGTGCATCCAGTAGCCATAGCATCCCGCTGTCCCTCCGGTGACAGTAGAGCCCACAAAAGCAAATCTTAATCCAACCTATATTTTCTGAATGGATACAATCTGCTTCCGAATTCTATCTCCACCTTCCTATGAATATATTTTGGCAATGGATATACATTGCAAGGCTTTGACTCCGTGTCTTGCTCGCCGTGCCTTGCTCGAAGTTTCAGCTTAAGTTAGCTGAAACTTAAGCTTCTGGTCATCCAGATTTCAGGGTCGCCTTGTTCCCATCAGTCTCTAACCAAGTAAAACAGCATGTTGTACTGATGGCCGTCAGTTAATGTTTTCGTACTCCCATCAGTCTGCTGGCCATCAGTCAAGCATGTTGTATAATTTTGTAATTTTGACCCAAACTAAATTTATTTGCTGTACAGTGTTGGAAGGTATATAGATGTATAGTCGGAAATGCGCTGATGGATCTAGGTACTCATGATCCGGTTTACAGTAACGTGGCAAAAATCGTATATTCCGACCTCTAAAAATTCGTATAAAAAAATTCGCATGTAAAGAATATACTTACGTATGTACGTGCCATTTTTGTACCGAAATTCAAAAATACGTAGCTTAAGAAAAAATAACAAGTTTACAATGAATAGTCTAAAGGAATCCCGTAAGTTTTCGAAAGGCATGTAACTTAGTACGCAAACATCATGTAAATTAAAACAAACTGTAAGTATAATCAAATTTGGAACTATTCCAATTACATTCAGCAGTACTCATGTTCCAAAAATGGACGTTAACGTATAGTGGAAACAATTGTGGGTCTTCGAAATGCATATGGTGCGTTCTGGTGTTGCTGGTCAAACCAAAGTTGACGAGTTGAAATGGAATCTTTCTGCACTATTCCAGAAGCTCAGTACTGTTTAGAGCATATTCAATCGCGTCCCCCAAAGCGTCTACTAACCGGCATCGAATCGAGAATTTGAGGATGCATTTTCTTCCGCCGAGTTTGGGGACGTCGCTCCCCACCAGCGCCCCCAAATAAGGCCCCAAACTTGTTTTTACATTAAAATACTTTGTTTTGCATTTTCATTTCAATAAAGAGGAGGACATTACACAAACTAATACATAATTACCCCCGCAAAAAAACTAATACATAATTAAGAAAATTGTTTTCCACAAACTAAGATATAGTTTGGAACATGGTTTTCACAAATTAAAATATTGCAAATGAGGAAACCTAACTATAGTTGGCCTCGCAGATTTCGTATGTTCGTTGCCAAGAAAGAACACTGTCAGGCACTCTCAGTCACCCAAACTAGAAAATCCAGCTGGTAATGATAGTCATGTTGGTCCTTTATAGAGAGAACATACAGAAACCTCCGTGATCATTTTCGCAGCAAAGAAAGAACACTCGGCGTGTTCAATCGTCCTCCTTTTCGTTGTCGTTGTGGTACTGCCGACGGCAGGATGTGTCGTCGAACACCTTCACGCTCATCTAATCGTTGCTTTGGTACGAGAATGTGAGCACGCATCCGTCTTGGAGATCGTGGTAGCACGCAAACTTCTCACAGCCGGTGTGGAGGTACATCTTGCTGCGCCCGTCGAAGAGCATGCCCACCGGCCACTGGCAGAAGCCGCAACCAGCTTCCAGCAGCTGCAACGCGTCCGGCTCGTTACCGGTGACGAACTCGATGAACTTGTCCGGCAGCCTCTGGATGCCGAGTAGGTCGCCATTGAGGACGACGACGAACTCGAACTCCCACTCCTCCTCGGAAGACAACGATGTCGCATGCGATGGGGACCGTGCAGGCCTTTCAGCACGCCCGCGGCCGCATCAATAGGCACGACCACGACCTCAGCCTCGGCCTCTACCAGCCAAGGAAAGGCCCTCGACTCTTGAGATGGAGGCGGCTAGGGTTGGGGAGAGAGACGCTAGGGTTTGTGTGTGAGGGACGATGCGAGAGCGCCCCTTTTTATAGCACGAAGGGAGGAGGGGGAGGTGTGGCGCTCGTTAACGCCTGCAAGGAGAGCTAGGCGTGATGAGACGCATTTCTGCGCCTCTGTGAAAACTGCACCATCGCTACGTGCCAATAACTTCCGTCGCAAGGTAGGCGACTGAAAGAACATCTCTCATATTATGTTTTGTGTGTTTGATGTCAATGTATGTGATACACTAATGTTTGTTTAAGTGGTACATGGATTATATAGATACATTTTTATGTGTGTTGGATGTGGTCAGTTCTGTCAAAAAGAAGCAGCAAAGAGATCATCAGGCCGGATAATCCGGGCCGGATATTTCCAAAATATCCGGCCCCCAGTTTTCGGCTAAGGATTTGAGGTTTTGTGGCCTCAGTATGTTTCTGGATAGGGATCGGACATTTGCCCGGATATTGTCCCGGTTTTGTCCCAAGGCCGGATTATCCGGGCCGGACATTTCCGAAATATCCGGCCCCCTCGATTTTGGCTAAGGACCTGAAGAAAAGCAAGTCAGCATAGTGGCCGGATATTTGGCCGGACATTCTCCCGGTTTTGTACCTGAGGCCGGATTATCCGGGGGCGGATTATCCGGCCCTTACTTAGGCCGGAATTTCCGGCCCCCCGGAAGCTGCAACGGCTGGATTTCTGGGGGGTATAAATACCCCCCTTCTTCTACCTTGGATGCTTACTCAATCATTGCTCAAAAATCAGCCAAGCCTCACCTCCATTAGAGCCACCTCAAGAAACACAAGATTTGCAAGATCTCCTTCCTCCCCCAACCAAAGCTCTTGATCTTTGGAGATTCGAAGGAGAAGACACCGATCTACATCCTCACCGAAGCGTTTTTCATTTCCTCCTCATTTTTTTGAGGGATCTCATGCTAGTGTTCCTATTTGGTTCCCTAGTTGATTTGTGTTGATGTGTTGTTGTTGATTGTTGTATTGTTACAGATTTGGGAGCCTCCAATTCAGTTGTGGATGTGTGCCCCAAGAACCTTGTAAAGGCCCGGTTTCCGCCTCGAGGAAATCCCTTAGTGGAAGTGGGCTAGGCCTTCGTGGCGTTGCTCACCGGAGATCTGAGTGAAGCCTTCGTGGCTGTTGGTTTGGCTTTCGTAGCAACCACACTCCTCCAAACGTAGACGTACCTTCTTGCAAAGGAAGGGAACTACGGGAATCATCTCCGTGTCATCGCGTGCTCCACTCTCGGTTACCTCTATCCTATTCTATCTCTTATATTGCTTAGCTATATCTTGCTTAGTTGTTTGCCTTGTCATATAGGTAAATTCACTTAGTTGCATATCTAGAGAATTTACCTTTGTGTCAAGCCTAAATCGAAAAAGAACTAAAAATTGGTTTGCACCTATTCACCCCCCCTCTAGGTGCGGCATACGATCCTTTCAATTGGTATCAGAGCCTCGGCTCTTATTTCGGGCTTAACCGCCTAAGAGTATGCCGGACGATGGACCTACGGAAGGGGAGGCTAAGATGGTCACCATGGATGATATCAATTCGTTGAGGTCATCCATGGAAGCTCAAATGGAAGGCATGAGAAAGAAGATTTGCGAGCTTTTGACTCCTCCCCGTCCCGTGGCTCCCACCATAGAGGTTAATGTCACGGATGCGTTAGTAGAGGATGATACTTCGGTATTACCATCCGCTACCACACCCGTGGATGGTGATAACTTAAACACTATCAAACCCCCCATTGCATCTCCCAAGGGAACTAGTGGAAGTGAGAGCTACAATCGAGTGCCTCCACCTTTTCTATCTCCCGATATACCGGTTCCCCATCCTCATATAAACATCCGGGGCGACCCACCTAAGTTTTCCGTTAATGATTACGATACTTGGCAATTTGAGTTTAGCTCTCATGTTCGCAGTGCCTCCAATGAACTTTGGAGAATCATCGTGGAAGGCTTCAAGCCTTACAACCCCGACAAGTTGACTAGAAGAGAAGCGGTTGATAGTCAACTCAACAATACCGCCTTGCACATGATTCAAAATAGTGTGGGGACAAAGGAGTTGTCTCGTGTTCGGCACTTCACCACCGCCAAGGAAGCTTAGGATGGTTTGGCTGCGAGTTGCATTGGAAGTGAGAGCACAAGAAGGAACAAGTATAATGCTCTTCGGAATAAAGCCGAAGGATTCATGAGGCTACCGGATGAAGATCATGAAGACATGTATGGAAGACTTCTCACCGTTGCCGGTTCCTTCCGGAATGTTGGTGCCACTCACATTGATGACTCAAGGATCAAGGAAAAGTACATTGATTGCATGATGCCGTTTGAGCCTATTGATGTCAAGACTCTTGTCGGTAGAGAATGTTATGCCTCTCTCACCTCTCAACAAGACGTGCACGAGATGCAAGCTCTCAAGGTGCTTGAGCAAAACTCTCATGATTCTCGCAATCGTGCTCTTGGTATGTCAAAAGGGTCCAACCTTGCCTTGGTGGTCAACTCCGTGGAAGAAGTGATTCCTCAAGAATCTTATAGGGCATCTTGGAGCATGTCCTATCCGGAAGAATTGGAACACCACTACCATGACCACATGGCATTCCATGCAAACACCTTTTGGATTGACCCATCCAAGGCCAAAGAAGACAACATCAAGAGAAACAACTCAAGGGGTCCCTCAAGCTCGGGCCCAAGAACAAGATCTTGCTACAATTGCAATGACAAGCGCCATTTCATTGCCGAATGTCCCTATGAGAATAGGGAGTCTCATGGTGGAAGGCTCATTCCCAAGGATAAGAGCAAAGACTCAAAGGGCAAGTATTCAAAGCCCCCCAACAAGAAGTTCTACAACAAGAACAAGAAGGGCAAAAGGCCCTCAAGGATTGTGCTAGTCACTAAAGAAGAATACTCTTCCGATGAGATTGAAAGTGCTAGTGATGATGAAGAGGAAAGCTCAAGAGAAGTGGCCGCCATTGCCACTACCAACATTCCCTCTTCCTCTCTCTTTGATTCACCCAATGAGAATCCTCAATTCAAGAATGCACATTGCTTCATGGCAAGGTCCACCTTGGACACATCAATTGTGCTATCAACTCAAGAAGAGTATACCTCCGGAGATGATGATGTTGATGATGAAGAAGATGCAACCTCAAATGGATTGGTTTCCCTTGCCTCCCTCTCTACTAACTCTTCATCGACAAGTGAATCTCCCAATGAGGTCTTTCATGTGGAGGAAGAAAGTTGCCTCATGGCTAAATCTTCCGAGGTATCATCTCCTAACCCCTCTACGCCTAACATTTCAAATGATCTAGGGGTTGATCTTGCTAGTCTAAAAGTGAAACAAGAAATGCTAGAGTTTGATGATTTCATTCTTAACCTACAAGGTAACACTAAGAAGCATGTTTCAAGTCTCATGGTTCGTATAGCTCAACTAAATGATACTCTTGAGAAAAAGTGCCAAATAGAAAGAGAAGACTCTCTAGAAATACATGCTCTTAAAAATGCTCTTGGGGAATGTCAAGAAACTATAGCATCTCTTGAAGAGAGGCTAGAAAATCTCGAAGAACCTCAAGATAAACTTAACAAGCTCACTAAAGCTAGAGATCTTGCTAGAGCTAAGACTAAAGTGCTTATAAAGGAAAAGGCCAAATTTGGTGTTGATCGTGAGAAACTTGTGAAGGATCTAGATGAACTAGACAAGGCTCACAAAGCCTTGAAGAGTGTGGTGACCCGGCATACCACTGCATGGTGTAGTATGCAAGTCTGATATAACACCAATGAAACAACGTTCCACTAGTATTATATCGCTCAGAGTGGTACACCAGAAACATATGCGGGTCCAAGGCATGTCTATAGAATTACAACACTGACTCTATTACATAAGATCAGCACAGCCTCCTACCTTACAATGAGGTAAAACTGCAGATAACTCCAGAAGAACGACTCGTAGTCTAATCCTATCACGAACTCTATTTGTAGAGTATTTAACTAGCTATAGAGGCTAAGAATAGATTCTAGCTAAATAGGAGCTAGGTTTAGGAAGCTAGTTCCCTTCTAGGGCTAAACTAGGTTTTCTCCTTGATGGATGTGGTATCTGACTCCTCTGACAAGGTCCTGTATCTTGAAGTAGTTGTTGACTCCTCGGTCTTCGAGTTGCACTGTAGATCCTCCTTCGATGCCTCCATATCTAAGCAGGGGATTTAAGAGTGGGATGAGTACGAGCGTACTCAACAAGTTCATTATAGGAAAGAGGTGTTTAATGCACTAGCTACGGCATTAGACCAGAAATTCTAATACCAATGCAGGTTTTCATAATCATTTCTTCAAAAGGTTGCTTTTATTCAGAAGAACTATGTCCGTCAGCCTTCACCGGTTTACTAGAACTTCATGGAGCTCCTTTCCGGCCGCGTTCGCAGTTCCATATCCCGGAACAGGGAGTGGCAGGTCACGGTTCTTTACACTCTGCAGAGGTGTGTTGCTTTACCCATAAGAGATCTTAACCTTGGTGCCAACCAAGTCGCGAGCTCGTCCACACTTCCTATGGTGTGAGGCCCGGTATAAGGTCTAGCCAATCATGTTCCTCCGCTACCTCGAACACCCACCCTTTGTTGCAAACTCCGACCCTGGGTCCACGCCGGCCCCATTATTCCCATAGATTTCAGGGTGGACTCCGACCACGACGTCAATGCAGGGCTCTACCATACATTCCTACGCCGGCAGTTGCAACCCATCATAGACCTCATTCCCGTTGGGACTTCTACGGGTTCCCACCCCTGCATCATGTCTCGCAAGATCATGTGCACCCGGTAATGAGCATCCGTTGATGAACGAGAGGTGGAAACACTTTTGACTACTCCGTCCCACTCCGGATCTTATGGTTAACACGGGTATTGCGGCACAAGAATCACTGGACGACATTTGTTGTTTAATCCTAGATGGATATAACCCTTGCAATGGAACCTCCACCATATCAACACAATCCATGGTTCCATTGCCCACCACATAGTCATATTCATAGTTATGAAAATAGTGGTTTTGGTTTTTATGCAATAGTGATAATCATAGTACTTTGCAAGTAATTTGATAAAGATACTCAAATGACATGAGCAAGTGATGAACTTGCCTTTCTTGACTGCAAGATTATGCAGTCAAGGTCTTCGATACGCAATAACTCCAAATTTTGAAATAGCATCATCGTCCGGTAAGGACGATGTTTAAAAGATTGGCAAGAATGCAATAATGCATAAGTATGAGATGCAATCGTTCTAAGCGTGACCTAACCCCGATGATTTAGGATTAGTGAGTTGTAATGATTGTTTCAGGGTGTGTTGCACTTTTAGAGTGATTCACAAACAAGGTTCTTATTCAGGGTTGTGTTGTTTTAGAATCATAAGCAAGTGGTAAAATGCATAGTAACAATCATACACACCAGGAAATAGTAGTTGTATAATAAGTAAAGAGCAGTTGTCAATTTTAAGTCCTATAATGCATGGTTGATGATTATTTAGTATATAATTCAAAAGAATAACTTTTGAAGAACATGTTCTTTAATGAAGAACAAGTATGATAATTAGGTTTGTGGGGTTCTATGGTTTTCGATGGTTCTAATTGGTTTCTGGAGTAAGTAGTAGATGGATCCTAACAAGGTTGGATTCATCAACACCAAGGGCTTGTAAGGTTGAGTTAAGCCTAGGCATCTTGAGCAATTTATTATAAATAGTTGCTATCAAGGTTGATTCATCTTGCTGATGATTGCTAGCTAGGGTTTATAGGTTATTATAAGCAGGGTTGATGGCTACTCTTAATTCACTTCAAAAGAATAACTTTTGAAGAACATACTTCTTAAGTAATAAGAAGTATTACAATTAGGATTGAGGTTGTCTAGGTTTTGCTACTTGATCCACTAAGTAAGGGATGGTGGTTTCCTAAATAGGATGATTCATGATTATGAAGTACTGGTGAGGTTTAGTGGACTATGGTAATGCCAGATAATAGGCATGGTTGCCATTAGAGTTCATCACAATGGTGTGATGCTAATTGAGGTTAATTATGGATGATTGTTTTAGTAATAGGATCTAGGGTTTACACTTGGTTGACCCTTCTTAATTATTTAGGTCTGATGAAGATGAACACATGAGATACCAATTAGTAGTGATAGGGTTCCCATATTTTATGTGGATTTGAACTAGTATTTAGTTGCTAGATATGAATCTATGATAACTAATGAAGTAACATGATCACATGTTACTTGGGTTTTAGGTTTGGAAACAATTTAGGGTTCACATATAAAATAGTGGAGCTAGGGTTCTTAGTGAATTAGGGTTTTGGGTTTACACATGAAATGATGAGTTCCTAGTTTTCTACCATATGGAACTAGGGTTTACTATTTACCATGTAGTTCTATGATTAATAACTTCATTTTGAATTTGAAGTTATTAATAACTTTAAAATAAAATTAATCTTGGATTTGACATTTTATTATTTTTAATGAATTAATAATTAAGGTAGTTATTAATCAGGGTTTAAATCTCTCTAATAATGATTTAACAAAATAATAAATAGGGAAAATTAGTTTTATTGTTTTCTTTATTTATTTACTGGTTTTATTTAATTTGGGAAAGTTTTTTTAATTATTGAATTTTAATTGAATTTAGAATAATAAATAAGGCTTTAATAACAAGTATTAAATAATTGAATTTTTATTAAAAATATAAATTTCATTTTCTATTTTTATTGGATAGATCTTTCTTTTATAAGAATTTTGATATCTCATTTGTATTTTTCTGAGCTTTTATGAATTTCCTATAAATTTGCAAAGTTTCAGCTATTAATGAAATTTGGAATTTAAAACTAATTGGCTAAAGACACCCGGGCTAATCTACACCCAGGGACTGACTGGTGGGCCAGTAGCCACGTTAGCTGCCACGGTGGCAGTGATGTGGCAACCATGGCCACCACCGGCGCCCAGTAGAGGATGGATTCGACGCTCAGGCGAATGCGGGGCGGCGCAAACTAGCGCATACGACGCGCGTGAGCGTGCTGAACCTCTACGTGGTGGCGCCGCTCGGAAATGGCCACCGGAGCCTTGTCGGCGACCATAAACCGCGGTGGTTTCCGACGAGCAACGACGTGGGCGAGCTACGACGCGAGCTAGGATGCGATTTGAGGCTCCAGAGAAGCGCAAGATCACCTTGATGCTTCCCATGCGGTCGTCGGGGTCGATTGAAGACGGAGACGACCAGGGGGTCGCCGCTCCCCTCGCAAACCTGCGGAAGGGGATGGTCGATTGCGTCACCTCCCGAGCTCCCCTTGACGCGAAACTCCACCAGAGGGATGAGGACGATGAGGCGCTCCTCCTGAGCTCAACGGCGGGCTCTGAGGTGGTCTAAAATGGTGGGGCGAGATGGTCTCCGGCGAGCTAGGGTTTCGGAGTTTTGGTCGATTGAGACGAAACGAGAAGAAATTGAGGCTACCGCGGTGCTTTATAGGGTCTCCGAAGTGTGCTGGCGGTCCGCAACGGCGGTGGCGACCGCGGGACGTGGCTCTAGCCATCACGGTGGCGAGCTCCTGCGTCTCCAGTGGAGGAGACGAAGACGACGACGTATCCTCGTCTTTATCCACGCGAAGGGTTATGTGGGCTGGTTTGGGCTGCGGCTTGGGCCGGGGTGCTGGGCTGCTGTGCAGGCTGCTACTGGGCTCGTTCGGGCTGTGCTGGTGGGCTGCAGCATGGGCTGCCCGACCAGGTAAAGTCTTTCTCCTCTATTTCTTATTTCTGTTTTTATTTCTTGTTTTGAATTTAGATTTGAATTCATTATTATTTTGCAGGTCTTTCCTATTTGAACCATACAAGACTTATTCCAAAATAATGCAATTTATTTAGTGGTGTAATAGAAGATTTAATATGGATACTAAAACATTGATTTATTAATTACTATTTGGATTTGAGTTAAATAGCCATATAGGCATGAATTTGAATATTGTCTTTGGAAATATTCAAATTATTTTCCAATTGATTGTTGATCTTACTTAATGATATGTAGAGTTTTATGTGGTTTTATCTTGCAAGAAACAATTTCAAAGTAATATTTATTTATGAATTTCAAATAAGAGAGTGATTTTGATGGCATTATTTCATGTGCTAAAATATTTCTAAGGACTTGATCTCCTATTTGAGAATGTTGTCACTTGCCCATTATTTTATCTGCATAATTACGTGTTAATGAATTGGAAATTCTACTAGAACTCCTTCCAGGTTTAGTACTATTATTATAGTTTAACCACCCCTTATAATAACTAGAGTAGGTACTACTCTCATCATGGTTTGGTCTTGGTTGTAATGATAGGTGGTTGATCACTACCATGGTTTAATCATATGGTTTAGCACTAGGTTATTCTTAAGCTCCAAATTTAAGCATGAGCTTTAACGAGTGAGCAATTCTAGGGTTATGAATATACTTTCCTAATGGCACATGGTTTAGAATTTGATTGTGGCTTAGGTTTTAGTTGTGATTACCCAAGTGATACACAAGCTAGGTTTAAGGCATAATTCTAGGTTATAGATATGGTTGACACCATATTGTATGTGCTAGGGTTTAATTTCCCCTAACCATGATAAGATGAGTACTTACTTAATATTTGAGGTTCTCCTTTAGTTACTAAGGATTTGAGAGTTAGTTTTGTCTTCTCCTAATTAACTTCTATTACTATTCTCAATTTATCATTAAAGTAACTAAAGTGGTTATGGTTCTTTTTATAGTTAACTTTGGTTATATGGATGATTTGTTTCTCACCATATAAAGTATGGAGTTTGACTCTAAGATTTTCTTAGGTTCTTTATTTGAGGAATAAATGGAATATAGATGTGATAGGATTCTATTTATGACCACCAAGTGATTCACAAGTGAAGGTTAGGATATAATCTTGTTTCATTTGATATGAGGTTATCTCACCACTCCAAGAGGAAATGGTTTACAACCTAATACTTTAGCTCAATGTTTGTCCTTTATTCTTAATTAGGTAAAGCTAGGATTGATATGAATGCTCTCTCTCATTTGGGAAGGACTTCAATTCTAACCTAAGGTTATTCTCCAAAGATAATGATGTAGTCACCAATATCTATGGTTAACATAAATGGGTTCTCTCTCTAGGAAAGGTCTTGAATAATATCCTAGGGTTCCTCTTAAAGATGATGATTTGATCATATGGATATTTATATCCAAGGTTTGCCTCTAGGTTTGTCATTGCTTCCATAATAAATGAAATAGGACTCTCACCTCTCTAGGTTTGATGTATAATAATATGGAATAGAGAAAGATATATTTCTAGAGTTGATCTCCTTGTTATGTTTCCAGGAATAAAGTAGAATGAATACCATGAGGTTCATGGTAGGATCAAGGATTAGTTTAAGACATGGAAAAGATAAGTGAAGAATAGTTTCTCCAATTAATGTTACTTGATTTCCAATTAAATGGATGTTCATATATTACGGCAAGGAATATCTTGTTGTGATCTTTAATAAGATCAAGTAGTTGATCATTGAGTAAAGTGATGTTGTGTTGATTATTAGTTCTATTTGATCTAACCTTTTAGATCAAATCATCTCTACTCAAAACAAGGTTTTGACAAAGTCACTTTGAGGTTTATAGCGCTTGACTTGATGTGCTACTTCAATTCCACCAAGGTCAAGTGAAACTTTAGTTACTGTGACTGTTTTACTTTAAAGCGCGAAAATTCCCCAGATTTTCTATGCATGAATGCAATGCACACATCTGTTTCCTCTATTTTTGTAACCCCATTACCTGGGATATTACAAAGAGTGAATACTCTCTCCTCTCCGAGTCTTATGAGCAACTTCAAATTAGGCTTGCTTCATATGACATACCTAGTACCTCTACTCCTTGATGTGATCATGCAAATATTATTGAGGAAAATGCTAGGTTGAAAGATGAACTTGCTAAGGCCTCCTCTCCCCAAAGTAAACTTTCCTTGGATGATCTTTTGAGTAAGTAAAGGTCAAACAATGGGAAGGAGGGACTTGGTTTCAATGCCAAGGCTAAAAAGGCAAACAAGCCAAAAGCCAAGCCCGCACAAAAGAAGGTCACCACTAATGGTGAAACCCAAAAGGGCAAAACCATTATTGACGATGGTGCGGGAATTGATAACCCTCACTATGTTCTTTTCAAAGATTATTATGGTGATGTTTATGCTAAATATGTTGGTCCATATGATGGTTATGTTGCTTGGTCTATTTGGGTCCCAAAGACCCTTGTTGCTAACAAAAGAGGACCCATTGAGAAATAGGTACCTAAATCCAAGAATTGATCTCATGTAGGACTATGCCGCCGGAGGCTCAAAATGGGTACTTGATAGTGGATGTACAAGTCATATGACCGGCGGCAAGAACCTCGTCAAGGAGTTGAGGCCCAACATAAATGATATCACCGTCTCCTTTGGCGATAATTCTACATCCGAGGTATTGGGTTTTGGCAAGGTTGTGGTTGCACACAACATTACTCTTGTGGATGTCATGCTTGTCAAAACCCTTGGTTACAATTTGCTTTCCGTTTCCGCCCTTGGCAAGATGGGTTTCGCCGTCTTTATTGATAATGATATTGTGGTCCTCTTGTGGAGCAAGACTCTAAAAGTCGCTTTCGTTGGGTATCGCGAACACAACTTGTATGTGGTGGACTTTTCGGGGACCACCACGACAAGTGCGATATGCCTATTCAGAAAGGCGGACGTGGGTTGGTTGTGGCATCGCCGCCTAGCCCATGTCAACATGAGAACTTTGCAAAGTCTTCACAAGGGGAACCATATTGTGGGACTAATGGAAAGTGTGTCTTTTGCCAAAGATCGTGTTTGTAGGGCTTGTGTTGAAGGCAAAATGCATGACTCTCCGCATCCAAGCAAGACCATCATCTCTTCCAAGAGGATCTTGGAGCTCCTTCATGTGGATCTCTTTGGTCCCGTTACTCATGCAAGTCTTGGTACAAAGAAACATTGCTTGGTGATTGTTGATGACTACTCAAGATACACATGGGTCTACTTTCTCAAGACGAAAGATGAGACTCAAAAAATATTCATTGACTTTGCTACCGACGTGCAACGCCAACACAACCTCCTCATTATGGCAATAAGAAGTGACAACGGCTCCGAGTTCAAGAACTACACACTCAATGATTTTCTTAGTGATGAGGGGATTCGACATCAATATTCCGCTGCTTACACCCCTCAACAAAATGGTGTTGCGGAGAGGAAGAACCGGACTCTTATGGATATGGCAAGGTCTATGATGGCGGAGTATAAATCCCGCTATAACTTTTGGGCCGAAGCCATCTCCACCGCTTGTCACTCCTCCAACCGGCTCTATCTCCGCAAGGGCTTGAACAAGACTCCATATGAAATACTCACCAGGAACAAGCCTAATATCTCATACTTCAAGGTGTTCGGGTGTAAGTGTTTCTACAAAATCAAAGGAGTTCGTTTATCTAAATTTGCTCCTAAAGCTTTGGAGGGTATATTTGTTGGTTACGGTGTCGAATCTCACACTTATAGAATCTTTGATATAGCCTCCGGGATTATCATCGAATCTTGTAGTGTGAAGTTCGAAGAAAATGATGGCTCCCAAGTGGGGCAAGTTGATGTTTGTGCAGGTGATGAAATACCTCAAGATGCCATAGTAAGAATGGGTGTGGGATTTTTCCGCCCCGTTGAGGGACACGGTGTGGCGTCTCGGGAAGGACTATGCTCTACCACGGTGGAGCCCTCATCTTCTCAACATCAACAAACCCCATCAAGTGAAGCAAATGATGCACCAACCCAAGAACAAGAACAAAACCCTCCCTCTTGTGTGCAAGATCAAGGACAAGATCGAGGACAAGATCAAGGACAAGATCAAGGACAAGATCAAGGTCAAGATCAACCAAGAATTCATGATGGCTCCGACGAGTATCCATTTGATACTTGTTCCGCACCAAATGATGTCCAAGATAAAGCACATGAGGTTGAGCACACTCAAGAAATTGAAGTTGCTCAAGTTGAAGGTCAAGACGGGGACCCAATGATCAAGTTGATCAAGTGATACCTCCAAGGCCAAGAAGAACCAAGGAGGAGATCGAGGCCCGTCGTCTAGCAAGAAGAGATAGGAACCTTGAACTTCGTGGACACACTCATGATAAGGTTCTTGGTGATGTAAGGGCAAAGGTTTCCACAAGAAGGCAATTGGCTAACTTTAGCAATCATCATGCCTATATCTCCTTAGTGGAACCCAAGAAAGTATTTGAAGCCCTTGAAGATTCGGATTGGTTGGAAGCTATGCATGAAGAACTCAACAACTTCAAGCGCAACAAAGTATGGACCTTAGTAAAGAAGCCAAAGGAGTGCCGCAATGTTATTGGCACTAAATGGATATTCAAGAACAAGCAAGATGAGTTTGGAAATGTTGTGAGGAACAAGGCAATATTGGTGGCTCAAGGGTTCTCTCAAGTTGAGGGAATTGACTTTGGAGAAACCTATGCTCCCGTGGCTCGCCTTGAGTCCATCCGTATCCTTCTTGCTTATGCATCGCATCATAACTTTATGTTACAACAAATGGATGTGAAAAGTGCATTTCTTAATGGTCCTTTGCATGAAGAGGTTTATGTTAAGCAACCCCCGGGGTTCGAGGATCTCAACTTCCCTAACCATGTCTACAAGCTTGATAAAGCTCTTTATGGTCTCAAACAAGCTCCTAGAGCTTGGTATGAGCACCTTAAAGAATTATTGGTAGACCGTGGGTTTGATGTTGGGCTAATCGATCCCACTCTTTTTACTAAGAGGGTCAATGGGGAGCTTTTCGTTTGCCAATTATATGTTGATGATATTATCTTTGGCTCTACTAACAAAGCTTTCAATGATGATTTCTCAAAGCTTATGATCGATAGGTTTGAGATGTCTATGATGGGAGAGATGAAGTTATTCCTTGGTTTTGAGATCAAGCAATTGAGGGAAGGAAACTTCATCAACCAAGCAAAATATCTCCAAGACATGCTCAAGAGGTTCAAGATGACCGAGATGAAGGGTGTAGCCACTCCTATGGTTACTAAATGTCATCTTGCACTTGATCCCAATGGTAAAGAGGTGGATCAAAAGGTATATTGCTCCATGATTGGATCCTTGCTTTACCTTTGTGCATCTAGACCGGACATAGTGTTGAGTGTTAGTGTGTGTGCAAGGTATCAAGCTTCTCCTAAGGAGAGCCACATGATGGCTCTCAAAAGAATCTTTCGGTATTTGGTTGATACCCCAAGATATGGTATTTGGTACCCCAAAGGCTCAAACTTTATTCTCAATGGATACACCGATGCGGATTGGGCCGGAGACAAGGATGATAGGAAATCAACTTCCAGGGCTTGCTAATTTCTTGGTAGGTCCTTGGTGTGTTGGTCTTCTAAGAAGCAAAATTGTATATCTCTCTCCACCGCCGAAGCCGAATATGTTGCCGCCGCAAGTGGATGCACTCAATTGTTATGGATGGGGCAAACTTTAAAGGAACACGCTGTCATTTGTGACAAAGTGCCTCTATTATGTGACAATGAAAGTGCCATCAAGATTGCCTATAATCCGGTGCAACATTCAAGAACGAAGCATATTGAGATCCGGAATCATTTCATTAGGGATCATGTTGCCCGTGGTGATATTGAGCTTATCTATGTTCCTACCAAAGATCAACTTGCCGATATATTCACGAAGCCTCTTGATGAAGCAAGGTTCACTTATTTGAGGAATGAGCTAAATATCATTGATTCAAGGAGTATAGCTTGACCATCTTGAAAACACATCTTCTTCTCAAAACTTTATTTGGTTTAGATGTGGGCATGGAAATAGGGGGGTGCGGTTTAAATTATTGAGCTATCCCTCCCCACATAATGCCAACATTAAAGATATCATTCTCGTTATATCATATGTTGATATGTGAGCTTCAATGATGAGTATTGGTTTGGACCCAAGATATATCTTCGCGGTGCCATACCATAACACTCATATATGGTGGCCTAGGCCACCACACTCTTCTATGTGAAGAGTTGGAGTTATTTGGATCTTCACTGGATTTTATTTGACAACTCTTTGTTCTTATGGGAAATCACTCTAGTTTGGCCTTATTTGCTCATATCTTGCAAACTTGAGTGATCATGTACCATTAACAGTTTGTACCCTCTAAACCTAAGCCTTCACTCTCCTATAAGCCACTTCCATCTTGCTCATTTGTCATGTTTGGTAAAAACTTGGAGTTTGAGGCTTCTCGGTCGGATGATCTAGGTTGCCCCATCTTATTGGTAAATATGCATCTTATATGTGACATGATACATTATTGCATCACATATGAGTTCACGCAAATAACCAACTAAAGATAGGCAGGATTTCCGGTGTTCTGGTATTTTCCAGAAAACCGGATAATCCGGCCCCCTAGCACCCCGGAATATCCGTCCTGGCCGGATTATCCGCCCCTACTTTGGGCCGGATTATCCGGCCTGGGAAATTTGTGGGAGGGTTAAGAGAGGCCGCGGGGAGAACAGTTGCCACAGCAATCAGTTCACCCCACGCGCCCTCCTCTTCCTCCTCAAGCCGTCGGAGCTCCTCCTCCTCGCCGGAGACGCCCCGTCCGCTCCCTCTCGGAGTTTTTGGGTGGATCGGGTGCCTCTCCTCCCTAGCTACCTTCTCCTCCAAGCGGCTTCCACAATGGATGCGGGTATGACTCACAATCCCTAACCCTAGGTGTTGTGATTTGTATGTGCTATTTTCTTGGTGGAGATGGTGTCTAGTTGTTCCAAATCATGTGTAGTATACTCCTCTTGCATGCTATGAGGCCGATCTGGTCATAGACAAGTTTTTGATTGGAAGAACTGCAAGATTCGCAGGGCCGTATTATCCGGCCCCCGCGCAGACCGGATTATCCGGCCAGGCCGGGTTATCCGCCCCCAGGGGACACCGTATTATCCGGTCTGGAGCTTCATCGCCACTGCAGTTTTGTTTCATTCTATCGTGTCTAGACTTGTACCGACTTATAGTATGTTTCTAGAGTACATTACTGTATCTTACATGACTTATGAACATTATCTTCTCTTTGCTATCCGTCTTTGCTATTCACAGGTCGTGTTTCTCGGGGTGCTCGGAGACGCCCAAGGGGTGATCGGTCAAGTGATGAGTTCGCGCCCAACGCTCCTCGCAAGTCCTCAGCATCTAGGCAGAAGAACAAGGCTACAAGGGAAAACTACAAGACCATGGACCCTATCTCTTATTCCGCTATCCGCATGAAGAACTGGTATGAAGACCTCCCAAGGGATGGAGAGATAGAGGGCAGGAAATTCTGGTGCATGGAGCAGGAGTTCATCTACAAGGACATTTATGAGCCCATGAAGAATCTGAGACCCATGCAAGCTATCGATGTGGACCTTCTGGCAGTCAACAATCACTTTGAAGATGCAATCTGGGTAGCTGGCAGGATGGGCTTGAAGGATATCATGAAGATTCAATGTGACTATAGTCCAGAGTTGCTGAAGCAATTCTTTGCCACTTTGGCCATCCAGAAAGATGAGGATCGCACTATGGAATGGATGACTGGCTCCACTCACTGTAGGGCTACCTTGCGCCGTTTTGCTGGTATTCTTGGAGTTCCTGCAGGAGGAGGTCGTCGCCTCCATGGACCACAGAGGGCAGATAAGAGTGTACTGTTTGATCTCTATACCTCAGCTAGAAAAGTTGGTTCTGCCAAGGGGCTGCTTCCCATCTATAGTCAGTTACTCAGGTTCTTTCGGGCCACCATTTCTCCAAGTGGTGGTAACAATGATGCTCTCCGGGGAACCCTTGTGGATCTTATGCACCTCAGCTTTAGGTGTGCTCGTGATGTTGATGAGGAACACAACTACACTATTGATGTCATGGACTTCATCTTCAATGAGATTCATAATGCCATGGTCTCCCGGACCACCATACCCTATGCACCATATATCCAGCTCCTCGTCAACAACTCTGTGGCCTTGGATGGTGAAGACTTGATCGGGTACCCTTTGATGAAGCACCATGTCAAGAAGGCTTACAGGCTTAAGCCAGTCTCTTATGTTGCACCTGCACCTGACTCCTTCATGGGTGATGCTCGTTCTAGTGGTTTTGCTCCTGCTCGCCATCCTGACGTCCCGGCTATGAAGAAACAAGTGAGCAGGCTTAGTTGGTTTCAGCGTCACATCCTTTGCATGAACATTGAGATCCATAAGGAGAACTATGCGGCCAGCCGAGAGCGTTCTGAGATTAAGCATACTCAGGCGGTTATTCTGCACAAGCTCAGTGGTGAGCAAGGACCCCCGCCTCAGCCTCCAGTTCACCCAGGTTTCAGTGGGTGGCATTCTGCACAGGTTCCGTGGAGTGATCTTGATGATTGCCTCCAAAGGTCCAACCTCACTCGCCGCTCTCCGGATGCCCCTGACACTGAAGATGAAGATGAGGAAGCGGCGTTCCGGTCCGATGACGAAGATGCCTCCGAGAGATCCCCATGGGGCGAGTAGCATCGCGCTTGTCCCCTTTTTGGCGTCTCGATGCCAAAGGGGGAGAAGTGTTCTATTAGGACTCTCGGGGATTTGCATGGTTTGGGCACAAGCATATGCGTTTATCATTCTTCTATTGCTTGTGCTCTTATTTGAACTATTTGGTTTGCTTGTGTTCCGTTTAAAACTATGTGCTATGTGGTGTGAGACATTGTTATGGTTTTCGGATTTCTATATGTTGAGATCAAGGCTATTATATTATGTGTGATGCTATATCTCATGGGTATGATTTCTCGCATCCTATCTCAACTTCATATTTGTCTATGTCTCTTGTTAGAGCTCATGTTGGATACCTCTTGTGTTGAGGCACCTCGCTCCTATGTGTTGTGTATTTGTATTCAAATGCAAATTACTTATATGCACACATGTAGGGGGAGTGCCTCTATGTTTTGCCATCATGCTTGTCTCTATAGTGATTCTCTTGCAAATCCGTATATTGTCATCAAACACCAAAAAGGGGGAGATTGAAAGAACATCTCTCATATTATGTTTTGTGTGTTTGATGTCAATGTATGTGATACACTAATGTTTGTTTAAGTGGTATAGGGATTATAGAGATACATTTTTATGTGTGTTGGATGTGGTCAGTTCTGTCAAAAAGAAGCAGCAAAGAGATCATCAGGCCGGATAATCCGGGCCGGATATTTCCAAAATATCCGGCCCCCAGTTTTCGGCTAAGGATTTGAGGTTTTGTGGCTCAGTATGTTTCTGGATAGGGGCCGGACATTTGCCCGGATATTGTCCCGGTTTTGTCCCAAGGCCGGATTATCCGGGCCGGACATTTCCGAAATATCCGGCCCCCTCGATTTTGGCTAAGGACCTGAAGAAAAGCAAGTCAGCATAGTGGCCGGATATTTGGCCGGACATTCTCCCGGTTTTGTACCTGAGGCCGGATTATCCGGGGGGCGGATTATCCGGCCCTTACTTAGGCCGGAATATCCGGCCCCCCAGAAGCTGCAACGGCTGGATTTCTGGGGGGTATAAATACCCCCCTTCTTCTACCTTGGATGCTTGCTCAATCATTGCTCAAAAATCAGCCAAGCCTCACCTCCATTAGAGCCACCTCAAGAAACACAAGATTTGCAAGATCTCCTTCCTCCCCCAACCAAAGCTCTTGATCTTTGGAGATTCGAAGGAGAAGACACCGATCTACATCCTCACCGAAGCGTTTTTCATTTCCCCCTCATTTGTTTGAGGGATCTCATGCTAGTGTTCCTATTTGGTTCCCTAGTTGATTTGTGTTGATGTGTTGTTGTTGATTGTTGTATTGTTACAGATTTGGGAGCCTCCAATTCAGTTGTGGATGTGTGCCCCAAGAACCTTGTAAAGGCCCGGTTTCCGCCTCGAGGAAATCCCTTAGTGGAAGTGGGCTAGGCCTTCGTGGCGTTGCTCACCGGAGATCTGAGTGAAGCCTTCGTGGCTGTTGGTTTGGCTTTCGTAGCAACCACACTCCTCCAAACGTAGACGTACCTTCTTGCAAAGGAAGGGAACTACGGGAATCATCTCCGTGTCATCGCGTGCTCCACTCTCGGTTACCTCTATCCTATTCTATCTCTTATATTGCTTAGCTATATCTTGCTTAGTTGTTTGCCTTGTCATATAGGTAAATTCACTTAGTTGCATATCTAGAGAATTTACCTTTGTGTCAAGCCTAAATCGAAAAAGAACTAAAAATTGGTTAGCACCTATTCACCCCCCCCCCCTAGGTGCGGCATACGATCCTTTCGGCGACGGTTAGGTTAAACTTGAATGTGCCAATGACGCGTCGGGCCCTTCACTCCCCGCACCGCTTTTCGTTGTGTCCGGCGTGCTTGAAGCATCCCCTGTGGACCAGGGATGGGCTCGGAGCGTCGGACAACATATTGGACCGCGCCGGATGGAAGGAGCCTTTGGGGCGCGCTCCAAATACCTTTGCGATTTGTTTTGGTGGACGCGGCTGGAGATGCTCTTAGACTCCATACTACGAAGGTTGTAGCTAGGGTAATATGGGGAAGACTTGTGTCGGATCTCTACTTTAGGTGGTGAGATCCTAGGATGAACACATAAAATTCGTATTTAGAAATTGTGAAAACATCAAAAACTTTTATTCAACATACCTACATGCTGTTTCTACAAGTCCAAGAAATTTTTGCTTCAAATTCGACTTACAGTTAGAGAAACAAAAAAGATAAATTATACTGTGAATTGTGTCATCTTTGGGTGAACAGTATTCCATACTATTCACACCCAAATTTATCTTCTTTGGTTCTCTAAGTGTAGGTTAAAATCGAAGCAGCAAATTTTTGAGGTTGCATATATAACGCAGATTTGTATTGTCAATTTTTTAGAATATTTGAACATATTTTTTCTTTAAAAAAAATTAATCTCACGGATCCTATATAATTAATGGTAGATCCTACCCAAGTCGTGCTAGGGTAATATGTGCACGGCCTTTTCTTTTCTTTTCCTTTCGGTACAGTTTTTGTCGAGTTGAAATTTGCCGGTTCTTTGCGAGCCACGGCGGATGCACCTTTACGTCGTTGTCACTTGTCAGCCATCGGCCCATGCACCAGGTTTCACAAGAAATGGCGATCGCTTGCACATGGCCTCGTGACTCGTGTGACTAAATTCTGCCATTTTTCCACACTTAGAGGTTAGAGCAGCATGGCTAGTATGTATTTGCAGTTGGCATAGTATGCCAATTCAGTGCTTATTCTCCACTTAATTAAGGATGTACGTATTACCATGTGATGACCATGCATGTTTTCCTTCTTCTTCACATTGTAGGGAGAAGGACGCTACGCCAGATCAGCGTTCAATCAATCTGGCGTAGACCAATGCAGAAATCCACGATCATAGTTCCAAGTTTGCAAAACACAGCGAGTCTGGACGAAAACGGTCGATCGAGGACCCCGGTCATGTCAACACAGATTGAAGAGATGGTTTAGGGTTTTGCGTGGGGTGAACAGCCCTCACGTCTTTCCACTATATATAAGGATCAGTACATGTACAATACACGTATACATACAATTATACAATAGGCTAGACTACTTAACACTCCCCTCAATCTAAACCTCTGCTGACTAGGTTGAGATTGTTCTTAAATCTGTCTAGCATCTATCTTGTGGCCGGTTTAGTAAACACATCGGCCAGCTGATCATTAGTGGAAATGAACTTGACATCCAATAAGCCTGCTGCAACGCGTTCACGCACAAAGTGAAAATCTACCTCAATGTGTTTCATGCGAGCGTGGAAAACTGGATTAGCTGTCAGATATGTAGCCCCAAGATTATCGCACCATAATATGGGAGGACGCTGCTGAGTTACGCCAAGCTCTCTAAGAAGTGAATCAACCCACAATGCTTCAGCAGCGCCATTTGCCAAGGCTTTGTACTCTGCCTCGGTGCTGGACCTCGAAACTGTTGGCTGTTTCTTTGAACTCCACGAGATAATGTTTGAACCAACAAACACGGCGAATCCGCTCGTGCTACGACGATCATCCACACAGCCAGCCCAATCTGCATCAGTAAAAATACTAATGATGGATGAAGGAGATCTCCGAATCTGCAAGCCAACTAGGAGAGTCCCTTTGACATATCGCAAAATTCGCTTCACTGCTTCCCAATGAGCGTCAGTAGGCTGAGAGAGATACTGGCACACCTTATTCACAGCAAATGAAATATCTGGGCGTGTCAGGGTCAGATACTGTAAGCCTTCCACAACACTGCGGTACCTGAAAGCATCATCAGTACTAAGAGCAGTTCCTGTATCACGAGCTAGCCTCTCTGATGTCATCAGAGGAGTAGGAGCTGAATTACAATTCTCCATATTGACTCGATGAAGAAGGTCAAGTGCATACTTCCGCCGAGTCAATGTCATGCCCCCTGAATTGTAAGATGCTTCTAATCCAAGAAAATAATCCAGCTTACCCATATCCTTAATGGGAAACGAAGCAGCAAGAGCATGTACCAAGCGATCCACCGCCTCAGATGTAGAGCCAGAGATAACAATGTCGTCGACATAAACCAACATGTAAATCTCAACACCATCTCAAGAGAAGAAAAACAGAGATGTGTCGGCTTTAGATGCCGAAAAACCAAGCTCATACAGACGCTGACTCAGACGAGCATACCAGGCGCGTGGCTATTGCTTCAGACCATAGATAGACCGCTGGAGCTTGCAGACATGTGAGGGATATCGTGCATCCTCAAAACCTGGGGGCTGCTGCATATAAACGTCTTCATTCAGAAATCCATGAAGAAAAGCATTGCTAACATCAACTTGGCGCAGACACCAGCCACGAGACACTGCAAGAGAGAGCACAAGTCGGACTGTCGCGGGCTTCGCAACCGGACTAAAGGTGTCGCCAGTCGATGCCATGTTGCTGAGTGAAGCCTCGTGCGACCAAGCGAGCCTTGTGTTTGTCAATGCTGCCATCAGGACGGTGTTTAGTTTTAAAGATCCACTTACTGCCAACAATGTTAACTCCAGGAGGACGCGGGACCAATTTCCAGGTCCCTGTCTGTGTGAGAGCAGCGAACTCATCTGCCATGGCGGAGGACCAAGCAGGCTCCTCCAATGCTTCCCGGTGAGATGATGGTGCAGCAAAGAACGCTCGTCGACGGGGATCGTAACGAACCGTCCCATCGGTGTAGACCTTTTCTGTCCTTGTGTGATCACGTGCACGTGTCACCATAGCGTGCGTGGAGCCAGTAGGAGGAGCAGCCGAAGGTGCCGCGGCCAGAGTATCGGCAGTAGGCGGCACGGGCTGCTCCGGTGCCATGGGCGGTGCAGGGGCAGTGGGCGACGCGGCACCAGGCGAGGGCGAAACGGAGGCCGCTCGTGGCGTGCCCTGCATGGCCGGGCCATGCACGTCGATCGGCGACGCTGGCGAGGCGTCTCGCGGCGACGCAGAAGGGACGTCGGCTACAGGACCTGGCACCAGTGAGCAAACGGCATCTGATACAGGAGCATTAGTGGACAAAAAGGTCAATTCATAATTTCGAATTGGCATACTCGTAACTGGTTCATCGAAGGGAAATGTGATGGATTGCTCTAAAGTGGAAACATCAACAGAGACTCCGGGTGTGGCGAAAGGAAACATTGATTCATCAAACACTACATCACGAGAAATATAGATGCGCCCCGTTGATTTATCCAAGCACTTGTACCCTTTGTGCATCGGGCTATACCCGAGAAAGACACACATCCTAGATCGAAAGTCTAGTTTGTGGGAGTTGTGTTTGCGGAGACTAGGCCAACATGCGCACCCAAAAATGCGAAGAGAAGAGTAGGTTGGCTGAACTTGAAGGAGTCGGAACATGGGCGTCTCATTCTTAAGAATGGGTGTAGGCATACGATTTATAAGGTAGCACGCCGTAAGGAAGGCTTCATCCCAATAGTGGAGAGGAAGTGAAGAATGAGCGAGCAGGGCAAGGCCTGTTTCCACTAGATGACGGTGTTTACGCTCCGCAATACCGTTCTGCTGAGATGTATGTGGACAGGAAACACTGTGAGAGATACCCGTGCGCTGAAAATACTGGTGAAGGCGATGGTACTCACCGCCCCAATCGGATTGAACAGATTTAATTTTGGCATTCAAAAGACGTTCAACATGAACCTGGAAAGCATAAAAAATCTGCTCAACATCAGACTTGTTTTTAAGGAGATAAATCCAGCAGAATCGTGAATAGTCATCGACAAAACTAACATAATATTTGTACCCCCCTGAAGAAGCACGCGCTGGACCCCAAACATCAGTGTGTATCAACTCAAGAGGCATAGTGGTAACATGAGATGACAAAGAATAAGGCAACTGATGACTTTTAGCACGCTGACAAGCATCACACACAAGAGATAAATTGTCTGATGATAAACAGGGGAGTTCATTTGTTCTAATGATTGATTGAACTACATTATTTGATGGATGACCGAGGCGTTGGTGCCACTGTGATGGGGTGACCTTGACACTAGCGAAGGCATGGCGAGTGGAGGCTGACGTTGCTTTGGCGAATGGAATAGGATAGAGCCCTCCATGACTTCTACCTTGCAGGACGATTCGCCTCGTGACCTTGTCCTTTACAAAGAAAGCATGACGGTGAAATTCAACGAACATGTCATTATCAGAAACAAGGCGAAAAACAGATAGGAGATTTTTGCTAATGTAGGGTACATGGAGGATGTTTTTAAGACGAAGAGATGAACCAGCTAGATTCGAATAGCCAATATGCGAAATTGACAAACCTGAGCCATTTGCCACTTGCACTTGATCCTTGCCACCATATCGTTCGTAGAACTGAAGGCGCTCGAGTTCACTTGTCAGGTGGTCCGTCGCGCCGCTGTCCAGGTGCCACTGAGGATTGCCGCCACCACTAGTCGAAGCAGTGTTGCCGGAGCGCTGGTTGATGAAGTTGTTGGCGCGCTGGTCCTCCGCAGCACGACGGCAGTCGGCGGCAAGATTCCCCCAATAGCCGTAGTAGTCACAGCGTGGACGCCACCGCTGGCGTCCTCCTCCTCCGTTGCGTCCACCGCCGCCGCGACCACCGGCGCGACCGTTGCGGCCGCCGCCGTCGTTCCCGCCTCCATGGTTGTCAAAAGCGTTGCCGCCTCCTGATGTCTACGGGAGCTTCTATTCTTGTAGACAGTGTTGGGCCTCCAAGAGCAGAGGTTTGTAGAACAGCAGCAAGTTTCCCTTAAGTGGATCACCCAAGGTTTATCGATCTCAGGGTGGAAGAGGTCAAAGATATCCCTCTCATGCAACCCTGCAACCACAACGCAAGAAGTCTCTTGTGTCCCCAACACACCTAATAGGTGCACTAGTTTGGCGAAGAGATAGTGAAATATAGGTGGTATGAATAAATATAAGTAGTAGTAACGGCGTCAGAAAAGTGCTTGCTGGCGTGTGGTTGATGGTGGTAATATTGCGGGCAGTAGAGATGCAGTAAAACAATAAACAAGCAGTGATAGCAGTATTTAGGAACAAGGCCTAGGGATCATACTTTCACTAGTGGACACTCTCAACTTTGATCACATAACAGAATAAATAGATAGATGCTAGACTCTACACCCTCTTGTTGGATGATGAACACCACTAACTGTGTAGGATTACACGAACCCTCAATGCCGGAGTTAACAAGCTCCACAATATTCAATGTTCATATTTAAATAACCTTAGAGTGCATGACAGATCAACATAACCAAACCAAGTACTAACATAGCATGCACACTGTCACCTTCACGCTACGAAAGGAGGCATAGATCACATCAACACTATCATTGCAATAGTTAACTTCATAATCTACAAGAGATCACAATCATAGCCTACGCCAAGTACTACACGATGCACACACTGTCACCATTACACCGTGCAGGAGGAATAAACTACTTTAATAACATCACTAGAGTAGCACACAGATAAATTGTGATACAAAACACATTGCAATCATAAAGAGATATAAATAAGCACTTCACTATGCTATTCATAACAGTGAATAAGTATTCTGTGAAATATAGCCTAAGAGACCCACACGGTGCACACACTGTCACCTTTACAAACGTGGGACAAGGAGTCTCCGGAGATCACATAAGTAAAATCCACTTGACTAGCATAATGACATCTAGATTACAAGCATCATCATATGAATCTCAATCATGTAAGGCAGCTCATGAGATTATTGTATTGAAGTACATAGGAGAGAGATGAACCACATAGCTACCGGTACAGCCCCGAGCCTCGATGGAGAACTACTCCCTCCTCATGGGAGACAGCAGCGTTGATGAAGATGGCGGTGGTGTCGATGGAGGAGCCTTCCGGGGGCACTTCCCCATCCCGGCGGCGTGCCGGAACAGAGACTCCTGTCCCCCAGATCTTGGCTTCGCGATGGCGGCGGCTCTGGAAGGTTTCTCGTACCGTGGCTTTTTCGTATCGAGGTTTTAGGTCGAGGGGCTTCTTATAGGCGAAGAGGCGGCGTCAGAAGGTCAACGAGGCGACGACACACTAGGGGGGCGCGGGCCACCCCCAGGCCGCACCGGCCTACCATCTGGTGGGCCTGTGGCCCCCCTCTGTCCTCTCTCGGGTGTTCTGGATGCTTCCGGGGATTCTAAGATGCTGGGCGTTGATTTCGTCTGATTCCGAGAATATTTCCTTACTAGGATTTCTGAAACGAAAAACAGCAGAAAACAGCAACTGGCCCTTCGGCATCTCGTCAATAGGTTAGTTCCGGAAAACGCATAAATATAACATAAAGTATGCATAAAACATGTAGATATCATCAATAATGTGGCATGGAACATAAGAAATTATCGATACGTCGGAGACGTATTAGCATCCCCAAGCTTAGTTTCTGCTCGTCCCGAGCAGGTAAACGATAACAAAGATAATTTCTGGAGTGACATGCCATCATAACCTTGATCATACTATTGTAAGCATATGTAATGAATGCAGCGATCAAAACAATGGTAATGACATGAGTAAACAAATGAATCATATAGCAAAGACTTTTCATGAATAGTACTTGAAGCAACACAAAGGAAGATTAAGTTTCAGCGGTTGCTTTCAGCTTGTAACATGTATATCTCATGGATAGTTGTCAATGCAAAGTAATATAACAAGTGCAATATGCAAGTATGTAAGAATCAATGCACAGTTCACACAAGTATTTGCTTCTTGAGATGGAGAGAGATAGGTGAACTGACTCAACAATAAAAGTAGAAGAAAGGCCATTCGCAGAGGGAAGCATTGATTGCTATATTTGTGCTAGAGCTTTGATTTTGAAAACATAAAGAGAGCATAGAAGTAAAGTTTTGAGAGTTGTTTGTTGTTGTCAACGAATGGTAGTGGGTACTCTAACCCCCTTGCCAGACAAACCTTCAAAGACCTTTGGGGCGCGCTCCAAATACCTTTGCGATTTGTTTTGGTGGACGCGGCTGGAGATGCTCTTAGACTCCATACTACGAAGGTTGTAGCTAGGGTAATATGGGGAAGACTTGTGTCGGATCTCTACTTTAGGTGGTGAGATCCTAGGATGAACACATAAAATTCGTATTTAGAAATTGTGAAAACATCAAAAACTTTTATACAACATACCTACATGCTGTTTCTACAAGTCCAAGAAATTTTTGCTTCAAATTCGACTTACAGTTAGAGAAACAAAAAAGATAAATTATACTATGAATAGTGTCATCTTTGGGTGAACAGTATTCCATACTATTCACACCCAAATTTATCTTCTTTGGTTCTCTAAGTGTAGGTTAAAATCGAAGCAGCAAATTTTTGAGGTTGCATATATAACCAGTGGCGAAGGACGAAAAAAAATTGAGGTCGGGCAAAATTTTAAATCGTAAAAAAATGACGCAAAAGAATAAACTGTTTTGACACATTAATAGTTTATATGATGGTAAGCATAGTCTCTCAGTAATATGGTAATAGCAACATGTTCAAATATAAGTAGAACCTACAGACATACCGACAATGAAGCTTTAATGCCGTCTAGAAGTTCCAGGCAATGGCATAGCTCTACCTTCCTTTTGGAAATCTTTTTTAATTTCACCAAGATCAAGACTTTTGAATATCCCTCGCTCGATGTAGCACACCATCAAATCATTAAGCCAACCATCAGACATCTTGTTGCGCAACTCTGTCTTGATAATTTTCATAGCTGAGAATGCCCTTTCAACTGTTGCCGTCCCTATCGGTAAAAGAATTGCCAACTCAATAAGACGGTAAACTGTAGGAAACATGATGTGCCTTTCAAGTTCAACCATCTTTTTAGCTAGGCTTGCAATGTCAATACAAACTCTGAAATCTTCAACTCTCTTCATATGAACAAGGAATAACTTAAGGGAATCTTCTATATGATCTCGCTCATAATCCGAGAAATCATCACGATATATCTCTGTAAGACGAGCAAGCTTACTCACATTGAACCTAGCAAATGAGTCTCTTGGATCAAGACAAGAGAAATTCTAAATAACCTCTGATAGCCTCATTAAATCGATGATCAAACTCTGTGATAATAGAGTCTATGGCAACATAAAAGTTGTCAACACGATAAAAATGATCAGTGGTGACCGAGTAATTTCCCCCTTTTCTTGTTCTACCCCATTTTGTTACCATGGTATCCATACTTGGGATTATGATCTCATTTTCAATGCAAAATGATTTGACATCTTCCAAGAGTGAATCCCAACCATGATCTCTCCAATTGACCAAAAGTGCTCTCACATCCGTAACCAAAGATATGGCCTGAAATGATACAAATAGAAGTTTAATTCAACAAAATATACATCGGGAAAGTAGAACAACTAAACATTATCGCATACCTGCACAATATTCTGATCCTTCTTTTGCAATAGAAGAGATACATCATTTGTCATACGAAGTAATCTTAACATCATCTTCATGTGGAACACAAAACAAAAAGTCTCCACTTTTTGAACATATCCTCCCGCCTTAGTTGGATTACGAGAATCATACTCAACAATGCTCAAAATTTCTATCGCTGCATCCCACATTGATTCAATACGATATAAAGTTGTGTAGTGAGAACCCCACCTTGTATCTCCAGGACGGCACAAAGATGTTTCTTGATTTTTTCCCCTTCTTGTGGGCATTTCACCTTTCTTGATCTTAGATAGAAGAATCTCTTTGTGCTTATCAAGCAATATATCCTTCCTCCTACAAGATGAACTAGAGAGATTGGCAATCTCTTTCACATCATCAAAGAAATCCTCAAGACCTTTGCAGCATCTCGATAAAGCAACAACAATCAGCTGCAACTGGTGAGCAAAGCAATGAACGTAAAAAGCATTTGGGTTTTCATCACGGATTAATTTCTGAAGTCCATTAAATTCTCCCCTCACATTAGATGCTCCATCATACCCTTGCCCTCGTAGTCTTGCAATAAGTAGATCATGTTTAGCGAAAACCTCCAAAAGTGCCTTCTTTAAAGCTAGTGATGTTGTGTTTGGGACATGTTGAATACCCAAAAATCTTTCAATAATATCTCCACTTTTGTTCACATACCTACAAAAAAATGTTACAAATCAGTTTAATGACACTACATAGAAAAGAAGTAAAGACAAAAATAACATACTTCGACACTTACCTCACAACCACGGCCATTTGCTATTTCACGGATATATCACGGGATTCATCTATAAGAACAGAGAAAAGACAACCATCCTTCTCTTCTTTGATGGATTTTGTGACCGCCTGCGCACAATGTCTCGCAAGTATTTTCTGAATAGTTGAGGAAGTCATTTTGGCATTTTTAGGACATAGCTCATCAAATGCAAGCTTAACTTCCCTATTTCTTTCTTTATACCAATCAAGCATCTCCAAGAAATTTCCTTTGTTTAAAGAAGAAGCAGATTCATCATGTCCATGGAATGGTTCACCTTGCAATGCTAGATAGCTAACAATACCCAAAGAAGTATCCACACGAGTTTCATACTTTACAAGTGACTCACTGGTATAATTTGTTACTCTGCTTTTCACACTTGCCTTTTGATTCTTAAAATCATCACATGCTGCCCTTGAAATATTATGGATGCTACATGGCCTACCGACATGTTTACGGAATGCTTCCGTCGCATTTTTCCAATTATCATACCCCAACTTGTTGAAGACATCATGCCCAAATTTTTCATGCCCAATATGTTTGAAAAGATAGCAATAGAAGCAATAAGCCTTATTCTTGTCCACACTATATTCCAACCAATCATATTGCTTAAACCATTTTGGTAGAAAGGATCTCTTATCTCTATTTGGGGGGGAAATTATGCCGAGATGGTTGTGTTGGACCATCCTTAAGATAAGCAAATCTAACATCTTCTCTAACATTAGGAGCAAATTCATCAACTTGAATGCGAAGTCCGGGATCAAGTTTGATATACTCTACGAAATCAGTTATACCTCCAGCTTCTATAACCACATGCTCCGAAGTCCCCTGTCCTCCTTCTAGTTCTTGTTCTTGCTCTTGTTCTTGTTGTGCTATATCACTTTCATGGGTGCTCGGGTTAGAGCTATTTTCGGTCCTTTCTTCCATTTGCTCTTCAGCTTGATTTGGGATAACATTTGGAGTTTCCTCATGGATGTTTGGTTTAGATTGGCTACTACTAGCAATGGGCACAAAATATCTCTTCAAATCTGCAATTGAAATTTGAAAACATAAAATATACTGTATTAGTTTGCCCATGTTACCGAGCTCACAATTCACAAATTGAAATTTTATCCAATTGATAAAAACATCTACAATTATACCTCCCCCTTTAGCTGCAGCGTTCTTCCCTTTCCTGTCCATCTTGGTTCTTCTCGAACCTCGACAACAAAATCACAACGATAAACTGTTCAAACTTTGAACTGCAAAATCTCGTAGAAACCTACACAAGCGCCGGGTGATCCGTATTCTGTAGCCTGCAGCAGAACAATGGTAGGCGGTTAGGGACGTGCGGACGGAGGCGCAATGAAAGACGTCGAGGAGGACAGAGAGTCGGAGACCCGGAGTGCTGTATCCAGACGCGGCGGCCGGCTGTTTCCCTGGAGGCACGCGAGACACGACTGGTTTCCTGGAGGCACGCGAGACACGACTAGTTTCCTGGAGGCTAGAGCGATCTCGTTTCGTATCGACGTATCGTATATGGCCAGATGACCAGATCACACGTCCTGGCAGCGATCGCACGTCCCGGCAGCAATCGCACGTCCGGCCCAGCTAGGTAACAGCAGCCCAGTTCGCGTCCGTTGAGCCCATTTCCTTTATTTCCTTTCGTTTTTTCTTCAGAAACGAACACAGCTTGTACAAAACTGTTTGTATATGTATAGATGCATATATATATGCGATTTTTTGCAAAAAATCAAGGTAGGGCAGATGCCATACCTTGCCCAAAGGGGAGCTCCGCCCCTGATTGGCGTTGACTACACATGGGCATTCCTCGAGCCAGGCCAGGTTTTGGGTCGTGCCTGGAAAAGGCCAACCTAAATTCCTAGGCCCGAGCCCAACCTTTGGGCTTGCAAATTAGGCCCGGACCTAGCCCGAATAGATGAAAACCTGACACGGCCCAACAAGCCCAGACCGACAAGCCCGTCCCGAACTAAGCCTAACTCATGTTTTGTGCAAGGTCGAGCCTGGCCGGGCCCAACATTCAGGCTCAAATTTGAGGCCCGAACCTGACCCAATGATGACCCACAAGTATAGGGGGTGTATCGTAGTATTTTCGATAAGTAAGAATGTCGATCCCAACGAGGAGCAGAAGGTGTTGACAAGCAGTTTCGATGAAGGATTCACTGTAAATGCTCACAGACAAGTATTCAGGGGGTTTTGATGTAACAGTTGAATAAAGTACGAGTAAGTAAAGTGCGAGAGTAACAATTGCAGCTTGTGGCCCAATCCTTTTTAGCACAAAGGACAAGCCGGTTTGTTTACTTATAATGACCAAATGTTCTCAAGGACACACGGGATTTTAGTCTAGTGCTTTCGCTACATACGGCTAAATAATCTTCATTGTTATGATAAGTGTTGTGTGGGTGAACCTATGCTAATGTACCGCCCTTCCTAGGACTAATACATACTTGTGATTATACCCCTTGCAAGCATCCGCAACTACAAGAAAGTAATTAAGAATAAATCTAACCACAGCCTTAAACTCTGAGATCCTGCGATCCCTCCTGCATCGATATACCAACGGGGGTTTAGGTTTCTGTCACTCCGGCAACCCCGCAATTGGCAAACGAATACAAGATGCATTCCCCTAGGCCCATAAATGGTGAAGTGTCATGTAGTCGACGTTCACATGACACCACTAGAAGAATAACACCACAACTTAAATATCATACCATTGAATATTACTCAACCATAGTTCACTACTAGCATTTAGACTTCACCCATGTCCTCAAGAACTAAACGAACTACTCACGAGACATCATATGGAACATGATCAGAGGTGATATGATGATGAATAACAATCTGAACATAAACTTGGTTCAATGGTTTCACTCAATAGCATCAACAACAAGTAGAGATCGATACCGGGAGAGTTTCCCCTATCAAACAATCAAGATCAAACCCAAATTGCTACGGCGGTGACGGTGTCCAGCGGTGGAGACGGCGGTGATGATGGTGGAGATGATGATGATGGTGATGGAGATGATGTCCAGCTCGATGACGGTGACGATGGCGTCGATTTCCCCCTCCCGGAGGGAATTTCCCCGGCGGATTCCTGCCCGCCGGAGAGCTCTTTTCTCTCTGGTGTTCTCCGCCCCGCAGAGGCGGCTGTAACTCTTCGCGAGGTACCCTGTGTGGCTTAGGTTTTTGGGACGAAGGATTTCGCGAAGAAAAGGAGGCGAAAGGGGCTGTGGGCCCCCCACACCACATGGCGGCGCGGCCAGGCCATGGGCCGCGCCGCCCTAGGGTGTGGGCCCACCCTGGGTCCTCCTGGCTCCTCCTTCTGGCTTCCTTCGTCATCTTGAAAAATAGGATTTTTGGTATAATTTCCTTCCACAGTTGATCTTCCGAAATATTGCGTTCTGACGGTGCTTTTTCCAGCAGAATCCTGGCTCCGGTGCTTGATCCTCCAATAATGATGAAACATGCAAAATAGATGAAATAACATAAGTATTGTGTCCCAATATGAAATATATCAATGAATAACAGCAAATTATGATATAAAACAGTGATGCAAATTGGACGTATCAACTCCCCCCAAGCTTAGACTTCGCTTGTCCCCAAGCGAGACTGAACTCAGTAAACAGGACCACATGTTTATGGAGTGAAGAGTCGATAAATAAAATACGGACAAGAAGCATCATATTCATTCACACAAGACATTGTAGTAAACAACTTCCTCATACAACTCAACTTGAAACAAGTATAAGGTAATCTCAAGTAAAGGTGCATAAGAAATCATAATTGGTGATGGCAAACTTCGTTCTTGGTCAGAGAACAATTAACAGATTATATTTATCTCATTGAGCAGCGCTTTCATGTTAAAGTTTATAAGGCACAACTTGCATACTCAATCATAATGGTCTTTTCATGATCATTGATAACTTGCAAAGCTATATTCATTCAGATAAAACTTGAACTAAACAAAGAAGAATAAAAGACATGATGAAGCAAATCACAATATAATGGTTTGATCACAACTACTCAAATGCTTGCTTGAGATGGAGGGAAATAGGTTTACTGACTCAACATAAAGTAAAAGACAGGCCCTTCACAGAGGGAAACAGGGATTAAATCATGTGCTAGAGCTTTTTCAGTTTTGCAATCATATAAAGAGAATAAAAGTAACATTTTGAGAGGTGTTTGTTGTTGTCAACGACTGGTAGCGGGTACTCTAACCCCCTTGCCAAACAACCTTCAAAGAGCGGCTCCCATATTATTTTTATTTTGTGTGGCACTCCTTCCAACCTTTTCTTTCACAAACCATGGCTAACCGAATCCTCGGGTGCCTGCCAACAATCTCATACCATGAAGGAGTGCCCCTTTTATTTTAGTTTTATTATGATGATGACACTCCCCCCAACCTTTGCTTACACAAGCCATGGCTAACCGAATCCTTCGGGTGCCGTCCATCAATCACATACCATGGAGGAGTGTCTATTTAGTTTGATTAATTTGGGACTGGGAATCCCATTGCCAGCTCTTTTTTGCAAAATTATTGGATAAGCGGATGAAGCCACTAGTCCATTGGTGAAAGTTGCCCAACAAGATTGAAAGATAAAACACCACATACTTCCTCATGAGCTATGAAACATTGACACAAATAAGAGATACTAAGTTTTGAATTGTTTAAAGGTAGCACATGAAGTATTTACTTGGAATGGCAGAAAATACCATGTAATAGGTAGGTATGGTGGACACAAATGACATAGGTTTGGGTTAAGGTTTGGATGCACGAGAAGTATTCCCTCTCAAGATGTGTCTTTGGCTAGCAAGGTTAATTAGCAAGCATAAGAGTTGAGGGAAACAAACAAATATACATGTGATAGAAACAATCATGCATCTTCCTTGTAAGCACAAACAATTTTAACTTCAGAATAATAAGCTATGAGCTAACAAGAAAGAAAGACAATGAAACATCTACATGTATTTCTCTTTTCTACTTAAACCTTAAAGTGTTGTTGCTATTGACCAATGCTAAGTTTGCCAAAACCAAATAGATTTATTCAATGCTCCCAAAGTGATACCAATACTAATGACAAGGTAAATCATATAGTAGAGATTGCAAACTAAAATAAGATGTGCAATATGTAAATGATAAGACTTCTCATTAATATTCCATAACGATAACTCACACCAAGGGATACATAGACAACCAACTAAAGGAGAGATACTTCCAAACTGCAACCCATCTTATATGATAACTTCCCTACTCATGATATGACACTACTTGACAATAAAAGTAAAAGGTAGTGATAATGTGATACCGCGGCACTCCCCCAAGCTTGGAACAAACCAAGGGGATGCCAATACCAATGATGAATTACTCCTGCGGCGATGGTGGTGATGAACTCCTCCCGCGCTTCTTAATAAACTCCTTCAACTTCAGTTTTTCAGCTTGACAATTCTGCACTAAGATTCAAAGAGATTCATTGTTATCTGAAGTTGGCGATGATGACCTTGTGATGCGAATCGAGTGGTATTCCAGCATTCTTCGGAGACGGCAATTCTCCTCTTGGAGTATCTCCACTTCTCTTCTTAGAGCCCGATATTGATCACAAAACTCATCGGTAGTCCGTAGAACTTCTTCCAACATGGGGAAGGAGTCGAGGCTAAGAGCGGGTGGTAAAGGTCCCTGCAGGTTATGAGAAAAAGAACGTCGAGTGTCAACAGATCCCACCAAGATTTGCTTGCTCCTTCCGGCTTGCTGCTCTTGTCTTGATGGCACCTCCTTCACTTCTTCCTCCGAAAGCCCCTTGCCCTTGTCGTTGGACGCCATGGTGCTTCTAAACCGAAAACAGATCCTGGCAGAAACAACTCGAAACAAAACACGTCGAGAACACGATATACGGACCTCCAGGGGTCCGGGGGATTATATAGCAAAAATTTTCACGACAAACGGAAAGTACCAGATCGAACCAGAGTCGGAAAGGGGCGATGAGGCGGCCAAACCATAGGGCGGCGCGGGCCCAGGCTTGGCCGCGCCGGCCTATGGTGGCGCCCCCTCGTGCGTCCTTTCCACTCCGTTTCGAACTCGTAATTTTTCATATTTTCCAAAAACAGCGAAAATATTGTTCGGAAAGTAAATTGCGTACTTTTCATTACCAGTACAGTTACCTATTTAAAGTCGAGTTCTGGCGGACTGTCAATTTGCCCTTTTATGAAAGCCTCCGGTGTTTCCACTTGAATAATATCAACATCAACATTATAAGAATCACCTGAGATATAATGCTTGAGTCTTTGTCCATTCACCACTTGCGTAGCATTGCCTTGGAGAGAGCTAATTTTAATTGCTCCTGAACGATACACCTCCTCGACAACATACGGTCCTTCCCATTTCGAGAGTAATTTCCCTGCAAAGAATCTGAGATGAGACCGATACAATAGGACTTTATCCCCAATATTAAATTCTCTTTTGATAATCCTTCTATCATGCCATTTTTTAACTTTCTCTTTAAAGAGTTTAGCATTTTCATAAGCTTCACTTCTCCATTCATCTAGAGAACTTAATTGCAACAACCTCTTATCACCGGCAAGTTTAGGATCTTTATTTAATTCTCTAACAGCCCAATAAGCTTTGTGCTCTAGTTCTAAAGGTAAATGACAAGCTTTCCCATAAACCATTTTATAAGGTGACATTCCCATGGGATTTTTATAAGCAGTTCTATAAGCCCATAGTGCATCCTTCAATTTACTAGCCCAATTCTTTCTAGTTTTATTAACAGTCTTTCCCAAAATAGATTTAATCTCTCTATTTGATAATTCTACTTGACCACTAGTTTGGGGATGATAAGCGGAAGCAATTCTATGATTAATACCATACTTAGCAAGAGTTTTTCTAAAACCTCCATGAATAAAATGAGAACCTCCATCAGTCATAATATATCTAGGCACTCCAAATCTAGGAAAAATAATATCTAAAAGCATTCTTAAAGAGGTCTTACCATCAGCACTTTTTGTAGGTATAGCTTCCACCCATTTAGTAACATAATCAACAGCAACAAATATGTGAGTGTTGCCTTCTGAAGACGGAAAAGGTCCCATGAAGTCAAATCCCCAACAATCAAATGGTTCAATAACAAGAGTATAATTCATAGGCATTTCATTACGTCTGGAGATATTACCAACCCTTTGGCATTCATCACAAGATAAAATAAACTTTCTCGCATCTTTGAAAAGAGTTGGCCAATAAAAACCTGATTGTAGAACCTTTTGCGCGGTTCTTTCTCCGGCGTGATGTCCTCCATAAGCACTACCATGAAATTTACTCAATATCTCTCGTTGTTCATATTCGGGAACACATCTTCGCATAATACCATCCACTCCTTCTTTATATAAGTGTGGGTCATCCCAGAAATAATGCCTCAAGTCATAAAAGAATTTCCTCCTTTGCTGAGCTGAAAAGGTTGGAGGCAAGTACTTGGAAACAATAAAGTTAGCATAATCAGCATACCAAGGACTGTCTCGCGAGCTCACCTTTATTACAGCCAATTGTTCATTTGGAAAACTATCATTAACAGGAACAGGATCATAAGCAATATTTTCCAATCTAGACAAATTATCAGCAACAGGATTATCAGCACCTTTCCTATCTACAATATGTAAATCAAATTCTTGCAACAGAAGTACCCATCTAATAAGTCTCGGCTTAGCATCTTTCTTTGTCATAAGATATCTAATTGCAGCATGATCAGTATGAATAGTAACTTTTGAATCAACAATATAAGATCTAAATTTATCACAAGCAAAAACTACAGCTAATAATTCTTTTTCAGTCGTAGCATAATTTCTTTGAGCAGCATCAAGAGTTTTACTAGCATAATGAATAACATTCAGTTTTTTATCTACTCGCTGTCCAAGAACAGCGCCTACAGCAAAATCACTAGCATCACACATAATTTCAAAGGGTAAGTTCCAATCAGGAGGTTCAACTATAGGAGCAGTTGTTAAGGCTTTCTTAAGAGTTTCAAAAGCTTCCTTACAATCATCATCAAAAACAAAAGGTACGTTTTTTTAAAGAAGATTAGTAAGAGGCTTTGAAATCTTGGAGAAATCTTTAATAAACCTCCTATAAAACCCAGCATGACCAAGAACACTACGAATACCTTTAACATCCCTCGGATAGGGCATCTTCTCAATTGCTTCAACTTTAGCTCTATCAACTTCAATACCTCTCTCAGAAATTTTATGTCCCAATACAATTCCTTCATTAACCATAAAGTGGCATTTCTCCCAATTAAGAACAAGGTTAGTTTCTTCACATCTCTGCAAAACTTTATCAAGGTTTCGCAAGCAACTATCAAAAGAATTCCCATAGACGGAAAAATCATCCATGAATACCTCTACAATACTTTCACAAAAACCATGAAAAATAGCAGACATGCATCTTTGAAAAGTAGCAGGAGCATTACATAAACCAAAAGGCATACGTCTATAAGCATAAGTTCCATAGGGGCAAGTAAAGATGGTTTTCTCTTGATCTTTAGCTTTAACAGCAATTTGTGAAAACCCAGAATAACCATCAAGAAAACAAAAATGAGTATTTTTAGACAATCTTTCTAGCATTTGATCAATAAATGGTAAAGGGTAATGATCTTTCTTAGTAACTTTATTAACTTTTCGAAAATCAATGCACATTCTATACCCTACAACTACTCTTTGAGGGATGAGCTCATCATTATCATTAGGCACAACAGTCATTCCTCCTTTCTTGGGAACGCAATGCACATGACTAACCCATCTACTATCAGCAATAGGATATATAATACCAGCTTCAAGAAGTCTTAATACCTCATTCCTTACCACTTCCTTCATCTTCGGAATTAGACGACGTTGAGGTTCAACAACAGGCTTTGCATCATCTTCCATATTAATAGCATGTTGGCAAATAGACGGAGAAATCCCCTTCAAATCATCAAGAGTATAGCCAATAGCTCCTCGGTGCTTCTTCAATATTTCCAATAACCTTTCTTCTTCAATCTCTGAAAGCTTAGAACTAATAATAACAGGATATATTTTCTTATCATCAATATGAGCATATTTAAGATTATCAGGCAAAGGCTTTAAATCAAAAACAGGATCTTCCTTTGGTGGCGGTGTTGTACCCAGATCTTCCACCGGTAAATCATGCTTCAGAATAGGTTGGCGGAGAAAAATTTCCTCAAGCTCATCTCTTTCTTTCCTAAAAATTTCACTCTCGCTATCCTCCAAATGTTGCTGCAAAGGATTATTAGGAACAAGAACAATAGATGCACACTGCTCCATTTTAAAATCATTACTAGGCAAATCAGCTTTATAAGGAGTTTTAGTAAATTTAGAGAAGTTAAACTCATAAGATTCACCAGCAAATTTAGTCAAAATTTTCTCTTTCTTGCAATCTATAATAGCTCCACAAGTATTTAGAAAAGGTCTACCAAAAATAATAGGACAATAATCACTAGCAGCAGAACCAAGTACCAAAAAGTCAGCAGGATATTTAATCTTACCGCATAAAACTTCCACATCTCGAACAATACCAATTGGAGAAATAGTTTCTCTATTAGCCAGCTGAATAACCACATCAATATCTTCAAGTTCACAAGAATCAATTTCGTGCATAATCTCCGTGTAAAGCTCTTAAGGAATAGCACTAACACTTGCACCAATATCACATAATCCATAATAGCAATGATCACCAATTCTAACAGATAGCATAGGAACACTAGCTTGTTTGGGTTTATTAGGATGTGAAACAATATTAGAAGCATCTTCACGTAAAATAATATGACCATCCTCCACATTTTCAGTCACAAGATCTTTAACTATTGCAACAGCAGGTTCAACTTTTATTTGTTCTTCAGGTTCTACAGGTTTCTTTTCACTTTTATGAACCGCACTATTTATAACAGAGTACTCCTTCATTTTAGCAGGGAAAGGAGTTTTTTCAATATAAGCTTCAGGAATAACATGATCAGCAGTTTCAACTACAACGCATTTATTAATAGATGAATCAATTTTATCTTTATACGGTTCATGATACTTATCAAAATTCTTCTTAGGCAATTCATAATGAGAGGCAAAAGCTTTATAAAGATTTGCAGCAACTTGAGAATCAAGACCATATGTAGCACTCATATTACGAAATTTATCAGTATCCATAAAAGCTTCAATGCATTTATAATCATAAATTATACCTGATTCTCTATCCTTGTCGTTCTCCCAACCTTCAGTATTTTCTTGGATTCGATCAAGAAGGTCCCTTTTAAACTCTTCTTTGTTGCGTGTAAATGATCCAGAACAAGAAGTATCCAGCAAGGTCTTATCTTGAAAAGAAAGTCTTGCATAGAAATTATCAATAATAACATTACCAGGAAGCTCATGAATGGGGCATTTGAGCATTAAAGACTTCAATCTCCCCCAAGCTTGAGCAATACTCTCTCCATCATGAGGCCAAAAATTATATATGCGATTCCGATCCTTGTGAATTTCACTTGGAGGATAGAACTTAGAATAAAACCGGGGCACAATATCATTCCATTCAAGAGAATCCCCATTATCCAGTAATTTATACCAATGCGCCGCCTTACCAGACAGCGATAGAGAGAATAGTTTCTTCCTCACTTCATCCATAGCAATACCTGCACATTTGAATAACCTGCATAATTCATGCAAAAACAGTAAATGATCACCAGGATGGACAGTTCCATCCCCTTCATAGCGGTTATCCATAACACGTTCAATAATTTTCATAGGTATTTTATATGGTATCACTTCCTCACCTGGCGCCTCATCCACTACCGTTGCAGTAGTAGTAGATTTCCCAAATAAAAATTGAAGAGAAGATCTCTCCATAATGACTTATAGCAGCAGGCAGAAATAAAATCAGCACAAACAGTAAAGGTTTTCCTTACCAATTCCACTTACCAATAGCGCTTCACTCCCCGGCAACGGTGCCAGAAAATAGTCTTGATGACCCACAAGTAAAGGGGGTGTATCGTAGTATTTTCGATAAGTAAGAATGTCGATCCCAACGAGGAGCAGAAGGTGTTGACAAGCAGTTTCGATGAAGGATTCACTGTAAATGCTCACAGACAAGTATTCAGGGGGTTTTGATGTAACAGTTGAATAAAGTACGAGTAAGTAAAGTGCGAGAGTAACAATTGCAGCTTGTGGCCCAATCCTTTTTAGCACAAAGGACAAGCCGGTTTGTTTACTTATAATGACCAAACGTTCTCAAGGACACACGGGATTTTAGTCTAGTGCTTTCGCTACATACGGCTAAATAATCTTCATTGTTATGATAAGTGTTGTGTGGGTGAACCTATGCTAATGTACCGCCCTTCCTAGGACTAATACATACTTGTGATTATACCCCTTGCAAGCATCCGCAACTACAAGAAAGTAATTAAGAATAAATCTAACCACAGCCTTAAACTCTGAGATCCTGCGATCCCTCCTGCATCGATATACCAACGAGGGTTTAGGTTTCTGTCACTCCGGCAACCCCGCAATTGGCAAACGAATACAAGATGCATTCCCCTAGGCCCATAAATGGTGAAGTGTCATGTAGTCGACGTTCACATGACACCACTAGAAGAATAACACCACAACTTAAATATCATACCATTGAATATTACTCAACCATAGTTCACTACTAGCATTTAGACTTCACCCATGTCCTCAAGAACTAAACGAACTACTCACGAGACATCATATGGAACATGATCAGAGGTGATATGATGATGAATAACAATCTGAACATAAACTTGGTTCAATGGTTTCACTCAATAGCATCAACAACAAGTAGAGATCGATACCGGGAGAGTTTCCCCTATCAAACAATCAAGATCAAACCCAAATTGCTACGGCGGTGACGGTGTCCAGCGGTGGAGACGGCGGTGATGATGGTGGAGATGATGATGATGGTGATGGAGATGATGTCCAGCTCGATGACGGTGACGATGGCGTCGATTTCCCCCTCCCGGAGGGAATTTCCCCGGCGGATTCCTGCCCGCCGGAGAGCTCTTTTCTCTCTGGTGTTCTCCGCCCCGCAGAGGCGGCTGTAACTCTTCGCGAGGTACCCTCTGTGGCTTAGGTTTTCGGGACGAAGGATTTCGCGAAAAAAGGAGGCGAAAGGGGTTGTGGGCCCCCCACACCACATGGCAGCGCGGCCAGGCCATGGGCCGCGCCGCCCTAGGGTGTGGGCCCACCCTGGGTCCTCCTGGCTCCTCCTTCTGGCTTCCTTCGTCATCTTGAAAAATAGGATTTTTGGTATAATTTCCTTCCACAGTTGATCTTCCGAAATATTGCGTTCTGACGGTGCTTTTTCCAGCAGAATCCTGGCTCCGGTGCTTGATCCTCCAATAATGATGAAACATGCAAAATAGATGAAATAACATAAGTATTGTGTCCCAATATGAAATATATCAATGAATAACAGTAAATTATGATATAAAATAGTGATGCAAATTGGACGTATCACCCAACATGCAAGCCCGGTCTAGGATTTTTGGGCCGGGTTGGGACGGGCCGTGCGAGCCAGGCTGCCCATGCCCAACTGTAGTGTTGATGAAGACCATGAGTGTTGGCGACAATGCGGTTGTTGATGTGGATGGTTGTCAGCGATGATGACCAACGATGATAATGCGGCTCTTTGTTGATGGTTTGGTGCATACTCGGGATGGGTGTCCTAAATGAGGTTGGCGAAGACGATCCGGCGTGGTGGCGACGTGCGGACGGAGAAGCCGACGACGACACGTGAAGGCGTCCCTTGCGGCGCCGCGCAGAAACTCGTTTGCATGGTCGTTTGGCAAGGATTTGCCGCAGATGAGTTGACGCCAATGTTAGAGTAGAGGCACGTGATGACATCATAGCGAGAGGACTATTTGGTGGCTTAAGAAAAAAAGATGAAAACATAGATCTAAGACAAAATTTGCTAAAGTACAAAATCAATCTAAAGACAAACTAGCTACGAGATCGGATGCTCCAGGAAGAGATTATGCACTTCCCATGGACGAAAGTGGTGGATGGCTAAACCCTATATGGAAAGAACTGCTCTAATATCATTTAGAATTGCGAAATAGTTGTTGTGTTGATCGATATTGATGATTACATTATGTGCTTCTTGGGCTATTTATATATTGGAGAAGATTTCAAGGGCAAGAATTCTAGTAAAGATAGATGTAGATTACAATACTCCCTCCGATTCATATTACTTCATACTAATATAGATATATCTAAATACATTTAGTTATAAATACATCTATTTAGCATCAAATAATATGAATCGGAGGAAGTATTAAACCACCTAATATGACTAAGTTGTAATATACTCTAAAGAGTTGACAGCACAACCGTATATAGGGCACCATCGCCCATCGACTGCCTTGTGTGCCTATCGCTATGTCCAGATCATTTGTCTGGCCAACTTATTAAGACGGCTCATGTCGAGTGAGCCGTTGGATATGGGGCGGAGGTACCTCCGGCGGAGCACGCCGCCGTGTTCAGCCTGCGGTAGGACCAACTGCCCCCTCCCCCCTCCCAATACGGTGTTCGATGAATTGTTTTTTTTTGGCCCGTATAGAGGGCGTCGGTGTGGATGCGATTCACCCTATACGCCCTCTCCCCCCTAACACTATTTTTGATGTACTATAATAAATCATGCAAATAATCACAAATTCACAGTGAAGCAACATGAAACATCGAAACAAGATCTCTACTTCTTCTTGGAGGGCCCTACCACGCCATCGTCACGGCGATGCTTCCTGCCAGCGCCAGTGCCAAAAAGAAATTTAGGGACCCAGATGGGCGCGATTTTTAGCGCCGGCACCCCACATTGCCCTATTGGGGACCTTTGCCCCCCCCCCCCCCCCCCGAGTGGAGATGCTCTTCTTTCCCCTGCCCGTGCTCATTCCCATGCAGTGACTCGTTGTTTCGGTTGTTGACTACTTCTAGCCGTAGATGCAGTTGGACGGTGGATTCTATGCCTCGAGATGTTGCGTGCCTTGCCTTAGCATGTCGAACACTAGCCAAGCGAGGCACTGCAACGTAGCGAATCTCAGTCCGGCATAGAGAGGAGCTTGGCGTAGTGGAGGCAGCCAGCGCATGTCGAGCATGGGCCTGGCATGAACGAGCAAACCGGGACGACGGGCTAGACGCAGGAGACGCGGAAGAACCTGGGGAGTCCGAAAGTGGCAGTTGTGAGGCCGAAATCCCATCGGAGCATCTTCGACGACATGAACATGCGGCGGAAGAACAATGGTCACGTCAGGGGAACGAAAGAGACTGGAAGGTATACGAAGGAGAGGTCCAGGAAAGAGAAGGAATCACCAGGATCGTGTACACAAGCACGACGGAGGCAAAAGAGGTCGGAGGCGACCAGAGTCGAAAAATTTCAAGAGAATAGCCAAAATGTCACACAAGAAAACCAAAAGAGATAAAATACCACTAGTTAGGACCAAAGTGCCAAAAAACCACTCCACTTTGGTTTTGTTGTGCCAAAACAACACTCCCATCAAGTTCATGAGATGTCAGATTTGTGGTAAACCATGCACACATGCTTTTCGATTCATATCCTACAAAAAAGACGAAGTTGGAATATGTGTCTTTATTTGAGAAAGTTACTCCCAATCACTAGTGGATGCGAATCAAAGGAGTGTCTAATGAACAGCTGACTGTTTTACAATTCGACAACAGGAAGATTTCTATAGCCAATTAAAATATGAAAGCTTAAATAATGAGAAAATCGAATGAAAACTATCTGTTTTTCATTTACTAAACAGATAGATTTTTTGTCTGCCGGGTTGATCCTTTGATTCACATCCTCAGCTAACAAAAATTGAGTTGGTAAAAGCCCAGCAGTAGCAACACGTTACATGTGCTTTAGTGGCTGTGCTTGGCTGAGTTTGGCTCGGTCCAACGCAATAGAAAAAAAGGGAAAGGCGGGACAATGTTGAGTAACAGGGGTCTTCTCCAGAAACACATCATGCCGGGTGGCTGATCGGTGGTTTGATCGATGGTACTGGACATATCCAAAAAAGATAGGAACGGGAAGGGAAACAAGTTCCAGATCAGAGGTGAAGCAAAAACAACAAAAAAAATCCACCTGAAGATGGATGGACCTAACCTGCTGGACGTAGAAGAGAATCCGCATAGCCAAATAATTCTCCTTTCAAAAACCCTACAATCTACATACTTGCAACATCAATTGGAAACAATGAAGTAATATGTAGAGGAAACCTGGTAAACCTAGTGTTTCTCTATAAATTGCATTGGGACTGCAGTCCTCAATAGTGGGGAAACAAAGAAGGATCAGATGGAGAATGTATGAGAATGAGCAGAAAAGTCAAACATAAAGATCATCCAGAAATGCTATTTCACAAAAAATAGACCATCTGGCATGAATAAACTTGCATTCAAATTTAATCCATTGAGTTCACATTGCATTGAACCCAGAATGCTACAAGTTCGATTCAAAATCTAGAAAAAAATAGTAAACACATTGTCTTCAGATGTGATTCCCACGCACAAGCACACACGGAAACTTCCAAAAAACACGGAATCAACGGGCGACCACCACCAAACTTCCTTCCTATGGCGCATAGAATGAGATTATGACAACATCAGTACATCGGGACCTATGTCGAGTTTATTGATTATGGTGAATTGTTTCCTGCTAGTTCTCAAGCTAACACCCCCCGGCGTTTGTGTAGAAATCTGTTTGCATGGTGTTCCCCTGATACATTGACAGAGCTGCAAATCCATCCCTTATGGAAGGCTGCGAGCTTTAGATATCACCTTAGGGATCCTCTAAAACAACAAAACAAAATAAATGCTCATCTGCTCTAGATCAAAGCCGTGCGCCATTATGTACTCATCACATCAGGACTTTTCTCATCCATATCCAGCTAGAGTGCCTAGAGAACACTACGACTCTTGGATTATCTTCATGTTCATTGACACAAAAAAGAACAAGAATTAACATCAACATAATCATACCTATGAAAATGAAGCAAGTGGAAAGGTGATGACAGTTTGCTACAAACATACAGATAACATGAGTATAATACCAATCTGACTGCAAAAAAAACATTGTACCAACAATCCGCAACTTGGGCACTCCATGTTTTCTTTGCTGGAAAATTGGGATTGTTGGAGGAAGATACAGAAAACGAACATCAGAGTTCACATAGCGCTAGCTGATTAACCACAACCATGAGAAAACCTCCTCCCCTGGTCGTACCCCGCGGCGGCCAAGGGGAGAAAACCTAGCGCCGCCCACCCGCTCCCCCCTCTCCCCTCCCTCCCCTGCCGCAGCCAGCGTGTGCCGCCGGGCAAAGCTCGCGCGATGCCGGCGGCGGCGGGACTTCCCCTACCCGGTGCGTGGCAGGTCGTGCGGGGCGGCGCTGCTCCATGGCGACAGTGCTTCTCGGCGGAGGTCGGCGGGGCCTGGCGCGGCGGCAGCCGGCGTGCTGCGTCCTCTCGCACATGGAGGCGGCAGTGGTCGCTGCAGCCGCGCGTGGTGGCCGTGGTGGTGCTTGGCGGCCGGGCTCGATCTGGGCCTGTGCGGGCCGACGTGGGCCGTGGCTTTGGGGCGTGGTGACGGCGCGTGGAGCTCTGTCTCCGGCGTGCTGCGTGGGCGCGGCTGCAGTGGTGGTTGGCCGGCAAGGGTGGCCTCCTCCCTCGGGCTCTTGCTGGCCGCCGGTGAGGCCGGTGGTGGCCGGCACTCCTCTTCGGCGACGGTGAGGCCGGTGTGGCTTCTTGCCTTTCTGGTGGTGGTCCAAGCCGGCGGCAGCATCTCCGTCCAGCGTCTCAAGTTCGCCGTTGGCGGCATCGGGGGTACGGTGAAGGACCAGGGTGAAAGCCCCTGCCCGGTGCTTCCTGTGCGGATCACGGCGACGCCTGAGGGCGCCGCTTCCTTCCTGAAGGCGTGATCTTTGGTTCCAACCGTGCCTTTCCTCTCCTCTTGGTGCCAGGGGAAACCCTATGTCCGGTCCTTCGGGCAAGGCGGCGGCGACGCCACATCGTCGTTCTCTTCTTGAAGACGTTGTCGAGGCTTCATGGGGAGAGGCCGATGTGTATTTGGAGGCTGGGCATTGTGATGCGCTGCTGGTGTTGGCTGCTGGCCAGGGCATGGGGCTTCGAGGCGCTATGTACGACGTGGTGGATGCAACCAAGTCAGCTGCTTCTCCAATCCCGAAGGATCCTGCCTTTTCCTCGCCGACTCTCTAGGCCCATGAGGGGAGGTACGTTGGTCCGGGCTGCCTTGGAGTCGCGAGCGTGCTATGGTGGTGTCTCGCTTGGTTCGTGACGTGGTCCGGTGGCTCCATGCTCCATCTCCTCACCTCTTTTGGTAGGATGTTGGGGGCGGGTAGTTCTCATCGGGTCATTTGTAGCGGGGTGTTGTAAACCGCTTGACTTTGTATCGTCTTGGGTGTGTGTGGAGTTGTATCGGCCGTCGGCCTCTTCTTCTATGTGATTGATACGTCTTCCAGGACGTATTCTCGAAAAAAAAGAATTAACCACAACCATGCAAATCGTGGCTCGGAATGAAAGCTTCATAGGAAATTGTAAGGTTGAAGGTCAGAGAATAGACTAAAGCAAAGAACATGTACAGTTTGTAATGATACTGCACCAGAAACATGAATGGTAATAGGCTAACAACAAGTTCATGCTCAACTCGTTGCAAAAAAAAAAATAGCACTGACATCAAATCAACAAAAATTACACTGTAATTAAGGAGCAGTGGTGGAAACACAACATGTCAAATACTCGACTAAAAAGATTTATCCAAGTAATACTTGTTGGTTGTAATGTTTCCAACTGTGCATGCATGTGCAAAGATCACAAATGTCAAAGAAAATCTATTACACTCATATTTAAAACCGCAAGACTATTGTAATATATGATTCCACAGTGAGAATAACTCTGTGCTTAAAATTTGTAGTATAAATGAAATAGTGGTTCAATAATAAAATTTACATACCGAAAGACTTAAAATAATGAGAAAATGAAGAATGAAGAAATATGGACGGAGCTATATTTAGAGACTAAGAAAATAACCACTGAACTAAAAAAAACTAAGTAAGGACTGAAGAAATATATAAATGAAGGACTAAGAAAATGACTTGGAAAATGAGAAGGACAGAAACTGGATAGAAACTGAGGAACTAGCTGCTATGTACTCTAATAAGAAACTGGTGACTGAAAACAGAGATAATGCCATAGACTTGCTAAAGAAAAATGACAGAAAAAACTGAATAACCATAATGACAAAAGAAGACAAGAACAAGAAAGAGAATGAAAAAAAAGCAACATAGACCATAATGTCAACTAAGTGAGATACCGAAAAAATAGTGACTGCACAGAGAAAACTGAGGAGCGAAGAAACTGGGGACCGAGAAAAGAAACTGAGGCACTCATCATTAAATACTGAAAATAAATTAAGAAATTGACAAACTGAGCGACTAAAAAGGACATAGTGACTGAACAAACGGAATAAGAAAAATGACAGTGGCCCCAAAAAATAATATAAAAAACTTACCCAAAACTGATAGGAAATTTAGAAAAATAAAGACCAAAGAAAGTGTGTTATAAGTGAACAGAAAGAGAATAAAAAATAGAGAGACTCGGGAATTACAATGAGTGATATTCTCAAGTAGGAGAGAGTTTGAGGACTAAATAAAAAGGTAGAAATACTGAAAATTGATTTAATTTTTGACTGATGAAAGAAAATGACTACATCAACTAACAGCTGGATGATTTTCAGAAAATCTAATCCAACTCAAAAGATTAATGCTCCTTAGGTCTGGTTCAACACATGGAAGATACTAGCTAAGAGAAAATTAAAAGTACAAAGAGAAGGCGTATGTACAAAAGTTATCTTTTTTACATAGGATACACAAGCCTTAATTCCTTAGAAATGCTAGATGAGCACTTAGCTAAAATATAAATCCACTGATGTAGGGACCAACTAAAGAAGTTAAAAATGAATTCATTTAGAAAATGACACATTTGACTAATGAAAACTGATAAATGACTTCCTTCATTACATCAACAAAACTCCTTTGGTGCAACCTTTTTGTGAAATAACTCAGCAATCTGTTGTAGGGTCTTCTTTTTGGTCCCGTGAGTGGCACAAATAGTTTGTTAATAAAATTATCTTCAGTAGAAATGAAAAGGTTGACGTTCATATATCTGAATCCTACTGAGAAGAGAATACAAGATCTGCATAATGGCAACTGAAATCAGAAATGACAGCACGTGTAGTACACGAAATGTACAACTAAACTGAAGAAACTCCTCAGATCGAAGGCATGTCAAGTATTTGGAACCTCTTATCCATATGAATCAACACTCACTAAATCATGTAAAAGAAAACATGACAGGGGAATTTTGTTTCAGTAATCAATACAAACATCAGAAATCATGACAAGGAATTGGCTTAATGGAGCATAACAACACAAGCAGTACTGGACACAAGGTCTACCACACAACAAATTCCCTCAGCCAGATCCATCACGTGAGACCTGAACTTTACCGAGTGGGATAAGAAAAGGAAATCAGAGAATAATCGGTGAGGAAGCTCACCATGATTATTAGGAATAGGGCGCTGCTGCTGTTGTCCTTGGTTGCAGACGGCATCAAGTGTATCTCTCCTTGGTGCTACGCTCTTGTAGTGAGGGGACGCGGATGGGGACGACCACGATACAGGGACAAAGACGCCTGGGCCTTGGTCGCTGCTGCCGTCGGCCACCGATGGCGTCGCCAGGGCGGAGCAACCTCGCTACCCACTACGGCTACGGAGAACCTTGCGACTAAGAGCATCTCCACTCGTCCCCCGAACAGGCCCCCGGCGAGCCATTTTTACATCTGGACGGCGTAAATCGGTCCAATCGCGCCCCCGGTTCCTCGTTTTCGTCCGGATTTGGCCCTTCATCCATCCGGCGAGCCCACGCCATCCCCGGTCCCCCGGGGCGCACTCGGGGACTCCGGACGAAAGATTTTGGCGCGAAACATCGTGTGGACCCGCGTAGTCGGCGACAGGAAAACCAAATCCTGTCGATTTTCCCTCCAATTTGCTTGCATATCCCCATTCCCTCCAATTTGCTTGCATATCCCCATTCTCTCCGGCCGAATTTGTCCATTCTCCTCGTCTTCCAGTTCCAGTTCCCGGCGGCGTCTTCTCGTCCACCACCGCTCTCCTCCTCGTCTTCTCGTCCACCACAATGCCGCCGAAGGCGACGACGAGGAAGCCGCGGGCGAAGAAGGAGCGGCCGCCGGGCATGACGAACGCAGAGTGGGCGGCGGACGAGAAACAGCGCGAGGTGGAAACATGCGGCAGTGCGGAGAGGGTGAAAAAAGCTGCCGCCAAGAGGGCGGCAGCGGCGGCCCAGGACGAACAAGCGAGGAAGATCAGCATGGCCATGAGCGGCGGCGGCGGCGGCGCCATGTTCCCCGGCCAATGGCCGGCGCAAGGTACAAGTAGTTCCCCGTCGTCCTTCTCCCCTTCGATGTACTCGCCGTCGCCGCCTGCCATGTTCCAAGAGGGCGCCTACGTCCAACCGCCCAGGTTCACGCCGTCGCCGCCCGAGCTTGACGTCGGCATCGGCGGCCAGTTCGAGGGCAGCTCGCCGGTCATGCGACGAGGGCCACTCCCGTTCGGCGCGATGGCGGCGCCGAACGAAGAGGAGATCCACGAGATGATCACCTCCAGCTCCATGGCCGCCGCCGCGAGCCCAGGGTTCTTCATGGCCGCCGCCGCCGCTAGCCCGGGGTTCTTCACGCAAGAGGAGGCGAGGGCGACGGCAGCTGTGGCGGCGCGCAACGAGCATCGGGAGGATGTTGCCGACGGAAGCCAAGCCGTCGAAGAAGAAGACGAAGAAGAAGAAGAACCAACTCAAGCCGCCGCCAACCTGTCGAAGGGGAAGAAGAAGAGGAAGAAGGACTCGCCGCCTGCCGAACAGCGTATCAAATGGACGCCGAAGGAAGAGGAGTGCCTCGCCGAAGCTTGGATGACCGTGTCCACGAACGGCATAATCGGGGCCAATCAGTCGTTCGACACATATTGGCTTCGAGTGAGGCAGGCGTACGAGGAACGCAAACTCGTCGATCCCTACTTCAACAAGACGAACATGAACGTGTACCGGGGAGACAAGGCAATGGCCACCCATTGGGGGATCATGCAGACGGCGTGCAACAAATGGCACGGCATACAGGAGGAGGTCGACAAACGGCCGATCAGCGGCCACGACTTGGAGCAAAAGGTATGCTCCGTCGACCCTGCATCACCGAGGTACATCGTCGTGAGCTGACCCGTATCGCCGTGCTCTTTTTTCCCCAGCTGCGCCGTACTTTGGACATGTATGATACGTCTCCGACGTATCGATAATTTCTTATGTTCCATGCCACATTATTGATGTTATCTATATGTTTTATGCACACTTTATGTCATATTCGTGCATTTTCTGGAACTAACCTATTAACAAGATGCCGAAGTGCCGATTCTTTGTTTTCTGCTGTTTTTGGTTTCAGAAATCCTAGTAAGGAAATATTCTCGGAATTGGACGAAATCAACACCCAGGGGCCTATTTTTCCACGAAGCTTCCAGAAGTCCGAAGACGAAACGAAGTGGGGCCACAGGGAGCCCAAACCCTAGGGCGGCGCGGCCCCCTTGGCCGCGCCGCCACCTGTCATCTGGGGCCCCGTGCCCCCTCGACTTGCCCTTCCGCCTACTTAAAGCCTCCGTGACGAAACCCCCGGTACCGAGAGCCACGATACGGAAAACCTTCCAGTAGATGCCGCCAACGCCGATCCCATCTCGGGGATCCAGAGATCGCCTCCGGCACCCTGCCGGAGAGGGGAATCATCTCCCGGAGGACTCTACGCCGCCATGGTCGCCTCCGGTGTGATGTGTGAGTAGTCTACCCCTGGACTATGGGTCCATAGCAATAGCTAGATGGTTGTCTTCTCCCCATTGTGCTATCATTGTCGGATCTTGTGAGCTGCCTAACATGATCAAGATCATCTATCTGTAATTCTATATGTTGCGTTTGTTGGGATCCGATGAATAGAGAATACTTGTTATGTTGATTATCAAAGTTATATCTACGTGTTGTTTATGATCTTGCATGCTTTCCGTTACTAGTAGATGCTCTGGCCAAGTAGATGCTTGTAACTCCAAGAGGGAGTACTTATGCTCGATAGTGGGTTCATGCCTGCATTGACACCGGGACAGTGACGAAAGTTCTAAGGTTGTGTTGTCTTGTTGCCACTAGGGATAAAACATTGATGCTATGTCTAAGGATGTAGTTGTTGATTACATTACGCACCATACTTAATGCAATTGTCTGTTGCTTTGCAACTTAATACCGGAGGGTTCGGATGATAACCTGAAGGTGGACTTTTTAGGCATAGATGCAGTTGGATGGCGCTCTATGTACTTTGTCGTAATGCCCAATTAAATCTCACTATACTCATCATGATATGTATGTGCATGGTCATGCCCTCTTTATTTGTCAATTGCCCAACTGTAATTTGTTCACCCAACATGCTGTTTATCTTATGGGAGAGACACCTCTAGTGAACTGTGGACCCCGGTCCAATTCTCTTTCTTGAAATACAATCTACTGCAATACTTGTTCTACTGTTTTCTGCAAACAATCATCTTCCACACAATACGGTTAATCCTTTGTTACAGCAAGCCGGTGAGATTGACAACCTCACTGTTTCGTTGGGGTAAAGTACTTTGGTTGTGTTGTGCAGGTTCCACGTTGGCGCCGGAATCCCTGGTGTTGCGCCGCACTACATCCCGCCGCCATCAACCTTCAACGTGCTTCTTGGCTCCTCCTGGTTCGATAAACCTTGGTTTCTTTCTAAGGGAAAACTTGCTGCTGTGCGCATCATACCTTCCTCTTGGGGTTCCCAACGAATGTGTGAGTTACACGCCATCAAGCATATTTTCTGGCGCCGTTGCCGGGGAGATCAAGACACGCTGCAAGGGGAGTCTCCACTTCTCAATCTCTTTACTTTGTTTTTGTCTTGCTTAGTTTTATTTACTACTTTGTTTGCTGCACTAAATCAAAATACAAAAAAATTAGTTGCTAGTTTTACTTTATTTGCTATCTTGTTTGCTATATCAAAAACACAAAAAAATTAGTTACTTGCATTTACTTTATCTAGTTTGCTTTATTTACTGTTGCTAAAATGGCCAACGCTGAAAATACTAAGTTGTGTGACTTCACAACCACAAATAATAATGATTTCTTATGCACACCTATTGCTCCACCTGCTACTACAGCAGAATTCTTTGAAATTAAACCTGCTTTACTGAATCTTGTTATGCGAGAACAATTTTCTGGTGTTAGTTCTGATGATGCTGCTGCCCATCTTAATAATTTTGTTGAACTATGTGAAATGCAAAAATATAAAGATGTAGATGGTGATATTATTAAACTAAAATTGTTCCCTTTCTCATTAAGAGGAAGAGCTAAAGATTGGTTGCTATCTCTGCCTAAGAATAGTATTGATTCATGGACTAAATGCAAGGATGCCTTTATTGGTAGATATTATCCCCCTGCTAAAATTATATCTTTGAGGAGTAGCATAATGAATTTTAAACAATTAGATACTGAACATGTTGCTCAAGCTTGGGAAAGAATGAAATCTCTGGTTAAAAATTGCCCAACCCATGGACTGACTACTTGGATGATCATCCAAACCTTCTATGCAGGACTAAATTTTTCTTCACGGAATTTATTGGATTCAGCTGCTGGAGGTACCTTTATGTCCATCACTCTTGGTGAAGCAACAAAGCTTCTTGATAATATGATGATCAACTACTCTGAATGGCACACGGAAAGAGCTCCACAAGGTAAGAAGGTAAATTCTGTCGAAGAAACCTCTTCCTTGAGTGATAAGATTGATGCTATTATGTCTATGCTTGTGAATGATAGGACTAATATTGATCCTAATAATGTTCCATTAGCTTCATTGATTGCACAAGAAGAACATGTTGATGTGAACTTCATTAAAAATAATAATTTCAACAACAATGCTTACCGGAACAATTCTAGTAACAACTATAGGCCATATCCTTATAATAATGGCAACGGCTATGCTAATTCTTATGGGAATTCTTACAACAATAATAGGAGTTCACCCCCTGGACTTGAAGCCATGCTTAAAGAATTTATTAGTACGCAAACTGCTTTTAACAAATCTGTTGAAGAAAAGCTTGGGAAAATTGATATACTTGCTTCTAAAGTTGATAGTCTTGCTGCTGATGTTGATCTTTTGAAATCGAAAGTTTTGCCTAATGAAAATCATCATAATAAAATTGTTACTACAGCAAATGCCATCTAAGTTAGAATTAATGAGAATATAAGATTAATGGCTGAACTGCGTGCTAGGTGGGATAGAGAAGAAAATGAAAAACTAGCTAAAAAGAAGAATGTAGCTAAAGTTTGGACTATTACCACCACTTGTAATGCTAATGCTACACATGTTGCTGCACCTCCTACTAATACTAATAAAAGAATTGGTGTTAGCAATGTTTCTACTTCTAATGCAAAGCGCGAGAAACTGCCTGAAACTGCTAAAACTGCTGAAACTGCCTGTGATAAAGCTGCTGAAATTTTTTCCAACATTGGGGATGATGATCCCATTGCTTTAGATTATAATGGTTTGAATTTTGATGATTGCCACATCTCTGAAGTTATAAAGTTCTTGCAAAAACTCGCTAAAAGTCCTAATGCTAGTGCTATAAATTTGGCTTTCACGCATCATATTACAAATGCTCTCATAAAAGCTAGAGAAGAGAAACTAGAGCGCAAAGCCTCTATTCCTAAAAAGCTAGAGGATAGTTGGGAGCCCATCATTAAGATGAAGGTTAAAGATTTTGATTGTAATGCTTTATGTGATCTTGGTGCAAGTATTTCTGTTATGCCTAAGAAAATTTATAATATGCTTGACTTGCCACCGCTGAAAAATTGTTATTTGGATATTAATCTTGCTGATCATTCTACAAAGAAACCTTTGGGGAAAGTTGATAATGTTCACATTACCGTTAACAATAACCTTGTCCCCGTTGATTTTGTTATCTTGGATATTGAATGCAATGCATCTTGTCCCATTATATTGGGAAGACCTTTTCTTCGAACTGTTGGTGCTATTATTGATATGAAGGAAGGTAATATAAAATATCAATTTCCTCTCAAGAAAGGTATGGAACACTTCCCTAGAAAGAGAATGAAGGTACCTTTTGATTCTATTATGAGAACAAATTATGATGTTGACACTTCATCTCTTGATAATACTTGATGCACACTTTCTGCGCCTAGCTGAAAGGCGTTAAAGAAAAGCGCTTATGGGAGACAACCCATGTTTTTACCTACAGTACTTTGTTTTTATTTTGTGTCTTGGAAGTTGTTTACTACTGTAGCAACCTCTCCTTATCTTAGTTTTGTGTTTTGTTGTGCCAAGTAAAGTCTTTGATAGTAAAGTAAGTACTAGATTTGGATTACTGCGCAGTTCCAGATTTCTTTGCTGTCACGAATCTGGGTCCACCTCCCTGTAGGTAGCTCAGAAAATTAAGCCAATTTACGTGCATGATCCTCAGATATGTACGCAACTTTCATTCAATTTGAGCATTTTCATTTGAGCAAGTCTGGTGCCATTTTAAAATTCGTCAATATGAACTGTTCTGTTTTGATAGATTCTGCCTTTTATTTCGCATTGCCTCTTTTGCTATGTTGGATGAATTTCTTTGATCCACTAATGTCCAGTAGCATTATGCAATGTCCAGAAGTGTTAAGAATGATTGTGTCACCTCTGAATATGTTAATTTTTATTGTGCACTAACCCTCTAATAAGTTGTTTCGAGTTTGGTGTGGAGAAAGTTTTCAAGGATCAAGAGAGGAGTATGATGCAACATGATCAAGGAGAGTGAAAACTCTAAGCTTGGGGATGCCCCGGTGGTTCACCCCTGCATATATCAAGAAGACTCAAGCGTCTAAGCTTGGGGATGCCCAAGGCATCCCCTTCTTCATCGACAACATTATCAGGTTCCTCCCCTGAAACTATATTTTTATTCCATCACATCTTATGTGCTTTGCTTGGAGCGTCGGTTTGTTTTTGTTTTTTGTTTTGTTTGAATAAAATGGATCCTAGCATTCACTTTATGGGAGAGAGACACGCTCCGCTGTAGCATATGGACAAGTATGTCCTTGGTTTCTACTCATAGTATTCATGGCGAAGTTTCTTCTTCGTTAAATTGTTATATGGTTGGAATTGGAAAATGATACATGTAGTAATTGCTATAAATGTCTTGGGTAATGTGATACTTGGCAATTGTTGTGCTCATGATTAAGCTCTTGCATCATATGCTTTGCACCCATTAATGAAGAAATACATAGAGCATGCTAAAATTTGGTTTGCATATTTGGTTTCTCTAAGGTCTAGATAATTTCTAGTATTGAGTTTGAACAACAAGGAAGATGGTGTAGAGTCTTATAATGTTTTCAATATGTCTTTTATGTGAGTTTTGCTGCACCGGTTCATCCTTGTGTTTGTTTCAAATAAACCTTGCTAGCCTAAACCTTGTATCGAGAGGGAATACTTCTCATGCATCCAAAATACTTGAGCCAACCACTATGCCATTTGTGTCCACCATACCTACCTACTACATGGTATTTTCCGCCATTCCAAAGTAAATTGCTTGAGTGCTACCTTTAAAATTCCATCATTCACCTTTGCAATATATAGTTCATGGGACAAATAGCTTAAAAACTATTGTGGTATTGAATATGTAATTATGCACTTTATCTCTTATTAAGTTGCTTGTTGTGCGATAACCATGTTCACTGGGGACGCCATCAACTACTCTTTGTTGAATTTCATGTGAGTCGCTATGCATGTCCGTCTTGTCTGAAGTAAGAGAGATCTACCACCTTATGATTAAGCATGCATATTGTTAGAGAAGAACATTGGGCCGCTAACTAAAGCCATGATCCATGGTGGAAGTTTCAGTTTTGGACATATATCCTCAAATCTCAAATGAGAAAATTATTAATTGTTGTTACATGCTTATGCATAAAAGAGGAGTCCATTATCTGTTGTCTATGTTGTCCCGGTATGGATGTCTAAGTTGAAGAATAATCAATAGCGAGAAATCCAATGCGAGCTTTCTCCTTAGACCTTTGTACAAAGCGGCATAGAGGTACCCCTTTGTGACACTTGGTTAAAACGATTGCATTGTGATGATCCGGTAGTCCAAGCTAATTAGGACAAGGTGCGGGCACTATTAGTACACTATGCATGAGGCTTGCAACTTATAAGATATAATTTACATGATGCATATGCTTTATTACTACCGTTGACAAAATTGTTTCATGTTTTCAAAATCAAAGCTCTAGCACAAATATAGCAATCGATGCTTTTCCTCTTTGAAGGACCATTCTTTTACTTTCAATGTTGAGTCAGTTCACCTATTTCTCTCCACCTCAAGAAGCAAACACTTGTGTGAACTGTGCATTGATTCCTACATATTTGCTTATTGCACTTATTATATTACTCTATGTTGACAATATCCATGAGATATACATGTTACAAGTTGAAAGCAACCGCTGAAACTTAATCTTCTTTTGTGTTGCTTCAATGCCTTTACTTTGAATTATTGCTTTATGAGTTAACTCTTATGCAAGATTTATTGATGCTTGTCTTGAAGTGCTATTCATGAAAAGTCTTTGCTTTATGATTCACTTGTTTACTCATGTCATATACATTGTTTTGATCGCTGCATTCACTACATATGCTTTACAAATAGTATGATCAAGATTATGATGGCATGTCACTCCAGAAATTATCTGTGTTATCGTTTTACCTGCTCGGGACGAGCAGAACTAAGCTTGGGGATGCTGATACGTCTCCGACGTATCGATAATTTCTTATGTTCCATGCCACATTATTGATGTTATCTACATGTTTTATGCACACTTTATGTCATATTCGTGCATTTTCTAGAACTAACCTATTAACAAGATGCCGAAGTGCCGATTCTTTGTTTTCTTGTTTTTGGTTTCAGAAATCCTAGTAAGGAAATATTCTCGGAATTGGACGAAATCAACGCCCGGGGGCCTATTTTTCCACGAAGCTTCCGTAAGTCCGAAGACGAAACGAAGTGGGGCCACGAGGGAGCCCAAACCCTAGGGCGGCGCGGCCCCCCTTGGCCGCGCCGCCTGTCATCCTGGGGCCCCTGTGCCCCCTCCCGACTTGCCCTTCCGCCTACTTAAAGCCTCCGTGACGAAACCCCCGCATCGAGAGCCACGATACGGAAAACCTTCCGGAGACGCCGCCAACGCCGATCCCATCTCGGGGGATCCAGGAGATCGCCTTCGGCACCCTGCCGGAGAGGGGAATCATCTCCCGGAGGACTCTACGCCGCCATGGTCGCCTCCGGTGTGATGTGTGAGTAGTCTACCCCTGGACTATGGGTCCATAGCAGTAGCTAGATGGTTGTCTTCTCCCCATTGTGCTATCATTGTCGGATCTTGTGAGCTGCCTAACATGATCAAGATCATCTATCTGTAATTCTATATGTTGCGTTTGTTGGGATCCGATGAATACAGAATACTTGTTATGTTGATTATCAAAGTTATATCTACGTGTTGTTTATGATCTTGCATGCTTTCCGTTACTAGTAGATGCTCTGGCCAAGTAGATGCTTGTAACTCCAAGAGGGAGTACTTATGCTCGATAGTGGGTTCATGCAGCATTGACACACAGGACAGTGTGAAAGTTCTAAGGTTGTGTTGTGCTGTTGCCACTAGGGATAAAACATTGATGCTATGTCTAAGGATGTAGTTGTTGATTACATTACGCACCATACTTAATGCAATTATCTGTTGCTTTGCAACTTAATACTGGAGGGGGTTCAGATGATAACCTGAAGGTGGACTTTTTAGGCATAGATGCAGTTGGATGGCGGTCTATGTACTTTGTCGTAATGCCCAATTGAATCTCACTATACTCATCATGATATGTATGTGCATGGTCATGCCCTCTTTATTTGTCAATTGCCCAACTGTAATTTGTTCACCCAACATGCTGTTTATCTTATGGGAGAGACACCTCTAGTGAACTGTGGACCCCGGTCCAATTCTCTTTACTGAAATACAATCTACTGCAATACTTGTTCTACTGTTTTCTGCAAACAATCATCTTCCACACAATACGGTTAATCCTTTGTTACAGCAAGCCGGTAAGATTGACAACCTCACTGTTTCGTTGGGGCAAAGTACTTTGGTTGTGTTGTGCAGGTTCCACGTTGGCGCCGGAATCCCTGGTGTTGCGCCGCACTACATCCCGCCGCCATCAACCTTCAACGTGCTTCTTGGCTCCTCCTGGTTCGATAAACCTTGGTTTCTTTCTGAGGGAAAACTTGCTGCTGTGCGCATCATACCTTCCTCTTGGGGTTCCCAACGAACGTGTGAGTTACACGCCATCAATGTACACGGATGACACCGGCCTGCAGTTCAAGTTCCTGAACGTCTACGCCCGCCTCGAGAACTGCGAGAAGTGGAAGGAAACCCGCACGACCCTCTCGAAGAGCAAGACCGAGCAGTACAACCCCGACGCTCCGGCGGCTTGCGCGGCGGAAGGGCACCCTGAACTCGGCCAGAAGAAGCTCAAAGAGCTCAAAAAGACGGGCAATCCCGCCGACAGGATGCAGGCGTCGATCGACAAGTGCTGGGCCGACTTGAGGTCACACGCCGACGGGAGGAATGACAAGTTCGACGGCAGGTGGTGGGAGATGCTCGCCAACCAAGGCGTCCGGATCGCCCTGCTGAAGACGACGGCGGCGGCGAAGAAGAGGAACACAGACTTAGCGTTCCCGATGGGCGGCGGCAACATGGAACTGATGGACGAGGAGACAAGGAATTGGTACCAGGGCCACCGCAGCGACATCCTCCGAGCCACTCCGGCCAGTCCTTCGTCGTCTCTGCCGGCTCCTACCTCGGCTTCCTCACCATCTACCTCGTCGACTGCGGCTGCTTCGATGTCCACTGCCGCTGCTTCGTCGTCGGCTGCCGCAGCCGCTTCGGCCACGGCGTGTGAGGAAACTGGTCCGTCGGACACCGCCATGCCGGCCGGGACTGCCGATGAGCCTGTTTCCGTGTAATTTCCCTCCGATCGCCGATCTGTGGCTGATCCTTTTGCTCCTTTTGCCGATCAACTGGCCGTACTTGTAGCGCGGGACGACGCTTTGTTTGAATTTAAACTATGTCCGCCGAACTCCGGGTGGACGACTGGAAATACGGTACTCCCCACGACTTAATTTCGTCCAATCCGGCGGTTGTTTCGTCCGGATTTGGGCGTGGGGAGCGCCAACGAGTGGAGATGCTCTAACGGCATCTCCAGCGGCGTGACGCAAACAGACGCTGAGCGACCGTTTGTGTCCGCCGTGACCGGAAATGCGTCTGGGGCCTGTTCCAGCGGGGCGACGCAAAGTGACCGGGCCGTCCGTGGAGACGCAAACCTGGCCCAAATATGCGCCAGGTTTGCGTCTCCGCAGACTCTCGTCGCGCAAAGTGTCCGCTCGGTCCTCGCGCGGGCCCGCCTGGCAGCGGCACAACTGCTTCGTCTTCCGCGGTATTACTTCTGGGCGGCGCGCTGCAGCCTTTGCAGGGGCCGCGTTAATGGCGTGCCTCGGCTTCCGCGAGCGTGCGCAGCTAGTAGGCGTTGCACTGACAGGCCATTGAAGGCGAGATGGCGTCGGAGCCTTAAAGGGACGCTGCCGGCGCCCATTTTCCCGACCAAAACCATTGGCAAAATCCCACAGTAGCCACCACACCGACGCCATGGGGAAGAAATGTTGGCCATTCCGGAAGACGAAGAACGACCAGGAGGCTAGCGACTCGCGTTCCGGCAAGAAAGCACGGGTCGGCCGGTACGTCCGCGTTGACCTCGCTCGGCAGCTATGGGAGGAAAACCAGCCGGTACCATGGCCGGACGCGAACTTGCCGGGAGGGGCTGGTACCTGAACTCGCGGCGCGTGCCGGTCCCCCTCCCCCCCCCCCCCCCCCCCGTGCCGCGCGAGGGCCGAGAGCGGCGGGACGAGGTGCGGCGCCGCCGCGCGGTCTTGCCGCCGGATCTGCGGGAGGATCCGGCGTACCCGCTAAACTCCTACAACTGGATTTCCTTCGGGATGTGGGAGTTCGACGCGCGGCGCCGCGCTGCCTACCTCGCCGACGTAGACTACTTTGAGCGCAAGATCGCCGCCGAAGAAGAAGAGAACGACCACGAGGACGCGGACGAGGGCGACGACGTGACCATGCTGCAGTACGACCACGACGACGGTGGACCGACGTGGGATCCGGAGACCCAGCCGTCGAACATTTCAGAGGAGGAGGCCATTGCCATGGCACTGGCCAACAGCGAGCAGGACGAGCTCAACGAGCTCGCTTTGTGGGACGGGCTCGCAATCCAGCTCCGCGAGTCCGCGCTCCGCCTGCTGCTCCAGCGTGGGATCCCTGGCCACAGCCTCCTGCCCGTGTGGCGGTACCTCCTCCACCGCTGGCGTACGAGCTTCCATGGCCGACGCCGCAGCTGATTGACCTCGTCAGCAACGACGACCAGTAGACAGCGCCTATTTTAGCACCCCTTTCTGGCTTTTTTATGTCTTTTTTATTATCATGTAAATTATGGCGTATGAATGAAAAAAAAATTATGCGTCGTGCTGTTGGAGTCACCCCCGACGCAAACGGACACCCGAACACTTTCGACCATTTGGCCTGACGCAAACGGACACGACGCGTCCGTTTGGACGTCCGAAATGTGTCGCGCCGCTGGAGATGCCCTAACGACGGCCAGTCGACCACTTCCTCGCGCCCCTGTTCCTCTGTCCCTCTTCGTGGATGAGAGGACTCACCGGAGTTGAACCCGCAGAGGAAAAAAAGAAACGAAAAGAAAAGAACAACGAACATTGAACACTGAAAAGGCAAACGGATCGGGTAAAAACCCGCCCAGACAAAACGCGCCGAATAGTGGTATTTTGGAACTTTTGGTTTCGTGTGTGGCATTTTGGCTATTCACTCAACAATTTTCCGCCGGTACCCATTCGGGTAAACTCCGTCTTCGTCTTCCCCGTTAGCCCCGTCTGCTTCTCCCGTATCTGGCAATGGAGATCGACACGTTCTCCAACCCTGCATCGAGCGGCCTCCCGAGCTCGCTCCCTCCTTTAAGACACCGGAGCCAGTGCCCTCCGAACGCTAGTCCCACTCTTCCCTGTCTTGCGCCGCCGTCCTTCCTCCTCCCCATTTTCTTCTTCGTCAGTCCAACAGCAAAGCACATCGTCACCACATCCTCACCAAGCAGAAAACAAGATGTGTTTCTTCTCCACGCAGATCCTCCTCCTGCTCCTGCTGCCCATCTTGGCCTCTCTGCTTCTGCTAGCGAGGAGGGGCAGCAAAGGCAAGCTTGCTCCAGGACCCGTAGGGCTGCCGATGCTCGGGAACCTGCACCAGCTAGGCCCGCTCCCGCACCGGAACCTGCGGGATCTCGCTCGGCAGCACGGCCCCGTCATGCTGCTCCGCCTCGGCGCGACACGCATTCTCGTCGTGTCGTCGGCGTCGTCGGCGCGCGAGGTGCTCCGGACGCGCGACGCCGACTGCTGCAGCAGGCCGGCGGGCCCGGGGCCGAAGCTGCTGTCCTACGGGTTCAGGGACGTGGCGTTCGCCCCCTACGGCGAGCAGTGGCGCGAGATGCGCAAACTCTTCGTCACGGAGTTCGTCAGCATGCGCCGCGTCAAGGCCGCGTGGGGCGCGCGCCAGGCGCAGGTGGAGAAGCTGATGGCCGGCTTGACCCCCAACACGCCGGTGGCCCTCGGCGAGCGCATCTACGGCCTCGTCAACGGCATCATCTGCACCGTGGCGTTTGGCAACGTCTACGGTGCAGAGATGTTCCATCGCGTGCTCGGCGAGGCGTTGGAGCTGCAGGCGAGCTTCTCGGCGGAGGACTTCTTCCCAAACGCGGTCGGCCGCCTGGTCGACCGCCTTACCGGCCTCGCCGCCAGCCGCGATCGGAGCTTTGCAGCTATCGACACTTTCTTGGAGGTGGTCATCGAGCAGCACCTGGAGCCCAATAGCGAGAGGGAGGGCAGCGACCTCGTCGACGTCCTCATCAACCTCTCCAAGGAGCACCCGGCCTTCACCAGGGACAATGTGAAGGCGATCCTCATGGTACGTGCATGTTAACAGAGCTCTTTCTCCGCATTACATTAATTATTAAGATATATAAAATCAAATTGTCTCTAACTGAATGCAGGACACGTTCGTGGGAGGCGTGAACACGACCTCAGTGACGATCCTGTGGGCTATGTCGGAGCTGATCCGAAACCCGCGGGTGCTGAAGAAGGTGCAGGAGGAGATCAGGGTGGCGGCGCGAGGCAACAACTGGGTGCAGCCGGAAGATATGTCCAAGCTGAGCTACCTCAAGATGGTGGTGAAGGAGACGCTGCGGCTGTACCCGCCGGCGACGCTGCTGCTGCCGCGGGAGACGATGCAGCACGTCAAGATCGGCGGCTACGACGTGCCGGCGAGGACGAGGGTGGCCGTGAACGTGTGGGCCATCGGGAGGGATCCGGCGAGCTGGGGCGAGGGCGCGGAGGAGTTCGACCCGGACAGGTTCGAGGCCGGAGAGAGCCACGGCGAGGTGGACCTGCACGGTGCACACTTCGAGCTGCTCCCGTTCGGCGCCGGCAGGCGTATCTGCCCGGGCATCGCCATGGCGCTGATGAACGTGGAGTTCACGCTGGCCAACCTGCTGTGCGGTTTCGACTGGGCGCTGCCGGAGGGGACGGAGGTGGAGGACATAAGCATGGAGGAGACAGGCGCCGGGCTGACCTTCCACCGCAAGACGCCGCTCGTGCTCGTGCCCACCCTGCCTCAGCGCGCCTAAGTAAGGGAATTGATTGTTCTAACAGCTGCATGCAATGCTTGTTCGGCCAATTCTTCGGTCGATGTTTACTACTTTTTAGCTAGGCTGAATGATCCACGAGTGATAAGCAACCTCGATCGACTATGTATATATTTGCAGTTGTCACACTGTGCTAATCATGTGCTGTGCCCATTCGCAGCTCCTTAATCAATGATGTGATGACCATATATAAGCGTCAGTTTTTCTTCTTCGCAGTTTGTGGAGAAGGATTGTCTGCATGTGTGGCATTTTGATGTGACATACTCCACCTTTTATTCATTCAGTTCATCCCGGCGTTTATTTATGCATGACTTCATATGCAAATTTTCTTGGAAAACGTCCAAAAAATCCACAATCAGACTTGAAGTTTGCAAAACACAGTAGTTGAAGGAATACACGACAACACACGCGATCGAGTAGCTGATTCAAGATATAAGTTGTCACTCAATGGGTACATGGATTTCTCGCCCAGAACGACGACAGAACCAAGACAGTCGCCCTGGACACAGTGAACACACACGATCGAGTAGCTGATTCAAGATGTACTCTCGCTACAGCGTTCCTCTTTTCTTTCTTTCTTGGACAAATACACACATTGCATTACTCAGTGGAGGAAGCCAGTGGCGAATCTAGCCCATTTTGTTAGGGTGGGGCAGGCCTAACTGAGCTGGGCTTTTTTTAAAAAAAATTCTCATTTTATATAGAAGATATATGGGCTGGGCAAATCTTAGGGTGGGGCCCGCCCCACCCTTCCACCCTGCTGGCTCCGCCACTGGACGAAGCTAAATCGGCTAGCCTTCTATTCCCATGCTACAAGCAAAAAATGTGGCGTGTGGGCCGACCCACCCACGGTGCGTCTCGTGATCGAGCGAGATGTAAAATGGTGTCTGACGAGACCATTTGTGCCGCCACCTCTTGCATTTCGCCACAATTTCCCCCCTTGGTAAACCCAATGATATCTTCTTGCGCATCCATGTGCCAACCGCTGCTTGCATGTTAAACCACTTCCGGTGTAATTTTTGTTTTTGTCATCGCGAACAGATTAATACGTAAGATGAGAGCATCGTCACCGGCACCCCGTAAACAGCAACAGCACAAGCGTTTTGGAGGCGCCGGCAGATGATGCCGCCGTTTTAGGGCCCGCTGCCCATAGCGCGCGGCGCCAAATGACCAGCTCAAATGCAAAATATTTGTTACTTGCAAAAAAATTCCTCAATGTAACATACTTCTATTTGCCAAAAAAAATCTCTATCACAACACAGTTCATATTTGCAGACAACAATTCAATCAAATAAAATTACTCAACCAAATAAATTACATCATTCAACCAAATTTGCTATACATAGCAACTAGACCATGATGGCGCGCGTTGCCACGGCTGTCCATTTTCGTAAGGATAATAGAACTTTTCATATCATCTATGAAATCATGAAACATGAAAGTAATTTGCATAATCTAATCAATGCATTAGTTAGTAATAAAAGCGAGAAATTTAAATCGTTTTATTAAGAAAAAGATAAGCAACATGTAGTGAAAACAGCTACGCTGATAAGATCATTTTATTAGATGAGGCAACAATCAACTGCGGCAAATTTCTCATAAATCTGACACAAAACCGGCACTAAAGTGAAACTTTCAGATTTATTAGTGGTGATCATCAGATCCACTTTGTGTCAATAGAAAGTACGTACGTAATTTTGTCAGTTTAAAGAAAAAACATGTAACTTTTATAGTTTTACGTATGATTATTGTCCATGTGGTGCTATCCTGGATAACACTTAACTGCATTGGGCCAGCCAAAAAACTAAATTTGAAAGTTCAAAAGTTTTTTTCCGATGAAATTGCCATAGAGAGTGGTAAATTGCATACTTGAAAAGAGAAATTGGTTGGTATTCTTTTTTAGCCTAGTCGCGCGTTTAGGTTCGAAACAGAGCTTAACTTCTTAAGATCGGGAGGTGGTCTCGCTGCTTGTAACATTTGTCTCATTTTCAATGAAACCAGGAGGACCAATGCCGGACCAAGGTACACTGTACCAAGGTGAAGCAATAGCGGACTATAGTTATATAATCTCGCCCATAAAAAAAGGGCTCATGAGGCAAACTAGAGCAGCGTTATGGGTAATCGATCTGAGCCGGAATATAATTTTCTACGAATTGGTTCAGGCCCCAGTCTAGCTTTAAATATAAGCTGGGCTCCTCTGTAGGCTTGTTTCGAACCAAATAAATAAGCCTTGGCCTTTACTCACCCAATTTGGCCGAAAGACACCTGGTCGTATCGGTACCAGTCATGCGGGCCCACCAAGCTCTGACATACGGGCCAGGCATCCAGAATTGACACATCTACATGTGGGCCCAATGAGAATTGCACCTAAGACCCATGTAGGCCCGACATATTATGTAGGGCCACCAAGTTCTGACATGTCGGGCCCACCAAGTTCTGACATGCTGGGCCCACCAAGCTTTGACATGCGGGGCCAGACGTCTAGAATTGACGGCATGCTGACACTTGTGATCGCACGTGTGCAATTTTTTTGGCATGGCAACTGACATGCGGAGCCCATGTTGGTGGTACTGACAGGTCTGGTCCACTTCGCATGCTGGAAGGCTATCGGAACGGGCAGCCCCACGGAGGAGGGTCATGTCGGTACTTGACATGCGGGTCCGAGTGCTGCAGGTCGGGTACATGTATGCGAACAGTGACTGTGTCCCATTAGAAATATGGGTCCCAGTGCCTTAGGCCTTCGACTCTTGCGACGTCCCCTCTCCTAGTCCATAGTTCGGGCCGTCCACCTCCCTCGATGCTCATTTATGGACAATTGTTGACGTTTAGAGCTCACACGTCACGATTTTCGGGACCCAAATGGCCCAAAACGCCACATGTGACGCGAAAACGCGGTACCATCACAGAAAAAGACATTCGCTGACGGATTTCCAAACCCTTAGGAGCATTCCGCCATTGATGCCCCAGCTGGTTGTAGTGTCGTGTGTACAACAACAGCAGACGGAAAGCATCGACTTGATCTGGAAAATACGCATGTTCCTCTCGTTCCAAAGGTTCCAAATTAAGGATATATGCCGTAGTGGAGAGACTCTTTTCCTGAGATTACAATGCTTGTGAGCTAAGATCCACCAATCAGCAATGGAGATAGCCGAGGTTGAAGCCTGCACTAACTCAGGCTCATGCAAGAAAATTGCCAAAACCTTCTTTCCAAAGGGGCAATCAAGAGCCAAGTGAAAGGCAGACTCCATAGATTGGTCGCATAGACAACACAGATCATCATGTGACCGTCCAGGATTGCTTAACCCGTCGGCTGTCCTCACCCTGTTTTGGAGGAGCAACCACATGAAAAGCTTAATCTTGTCTTCAACTCTAAACTTTCAAATCATCGACATCTCATCTCGCAAGATCCGACCAGTAAATTGAATATCATAGGCTGAAGTTGCTGAATACTGGCCATCAGTGGTGAGATTCCACGATGCTTTGTCAGGCGAGTTGGATAGATGAATACTCTGAATTTTACTCCACAAACTGATGAACATGAACCGGTCAATCTCAGCTTCAAAACTCATACATTGTATACCTCTCATCCAGACACCATTAGAAAGAGCTCATCGCGTGGCATTTGGTGACATGGATAATTATCGCGAAGAGCTCATCGCGTTTGTGGAATGTTTGCATGAAGATTTGTTCTCACCAATACTATTTTACAAGTCGACTGCAATATGTCTTTTAACCATGTTTGTGGCTTTGAGTAGTCGGTGGTTTCGACTTCGACCTAGTCTCAGCCTTGTGCATTGTAATTATATCCTTACATCGAGGGACAACCTAATATTTTGGGAGGGATGGCGTTTTTTTTAAAGTCCACCCACCCCAAAATATAAGACATCTTTGACTTTTCGTGCTCAATAGTCAATAGCATAGCATAAAAGTTAAAAAAAGTCAATAGCATACATTTTTGACAACCTAATATTTTAGGAGGGGTGGAGTATAACATTCCTTTAAAAATACCTTATTTATTAAAACGGGGAAGGTAGTGATAAAATAGTGTATCAAAGACCATATAATGTTAACCACATTCTTATACTCCCTCCGTCTCACTTTACTAGTCTTCCCCGTATCTATAGGTCGTCAATTTGACCTATATAATTTAAAATATATATAAATTATATAATATAATTTTCTAATGATATAATTTTTATAACATATAATTAATACTAACTTGATTAAACTGTGAGAGAGGGAGTATTATTTTGGAACGAAAAGAATAAAGAGCATGCACCTATAGCTAATCTTCGAATTTCGTCATGTCACAAAAAAATCATCGACTTTTACTGCTGCACGACACGATTCCTCGAGCCGTGTTTGTATGCTGGAACTCTGCACTGAATCCTCCTACCTCTCCCGCACACCATCCCCAAACAAGGCGATGCAGCCGATGAGGCTGAGGCGCCAAGGGCCGCCCCTCCTCTGCCTCTCCGCCGCCCTCCTCGCGTGCGCTCTGCTCGCCGGCCCCGCCGTCGCCGATGGCGTCACGCCCTCCGAGGCGCGCCGGCTTCGGGACGAGGTACCCCGCCCTCTCAGATCCGCCACGCCTAGGCGCAGCATCTCTAGCTTAACAGCTACTAGCCACCTGATTTCACCAGCGGCAAGTGTTGTCCAGCTCTGCTCGATGCGAACACGCTGAGTGCTGTCGTTGGCTTCAGTTCGATTGCCAGCAACGGCACCGTGCTTGCGAAGCGAGCTGGTTTTGTAATCTGGTGCTTGGTTTGACTACTCCTAGTTAAATTTGTCAGATTCCTGACTTCAGTCATACCCACCACTATTTGTTCCTGGAAAGATGGTGCTGGAATTGACTTTCCAGAGTTCACTTCTTGGGGCATTTGGCCTTTTCATGCCTGATGGGAGATGACCAGAAGGCATTGTTAGTGTTCTCAATACTGGACATTTGTTTGGTTCGTGAATATTGCTCAAGGCTTTAGTGAAAGTTTCATTTTTTGCCCACTCTAGATCATTGTTCAGTTATACTAGTTGTGGGCATTTCTACAATTCTACTACTCAAGGCTTATTTGAGTGGGGGGAAATTACCACAACTTAGTTTGGATTTGGCATTTCCAAGGTGCGCTGACATGTGTTATTAGTTATAAGATCATGTTAAAAGAGGTTGGGACTTAAGCAATTGCACCCCACCACACCTCAGTTACAAAGGCATTTTCATGAGCATATGTTGTTGAATTTGATTATACGAGATCATTTCCGGCCGACCGCAACTTGATAGTGCTGTTTCTGCGGATCAGATTAGGGCCCATTATATGGCTTTCCAAAGGTAGAGCTGTGATGTTGTCTTTCTATAGGGCTGTTCGGAGGCATGCCTCAAGTTACCTCTGAATTTTTTCTTATTAAATTTACTTTTTGATGAAGCATTTCTCAGGAAATTCTCTGAATTTTTTGTGCCTTGTGCGAACCACATTCTAATGATGTCCTGGTCGTAAAATTAATTGGATTATTATCCAATTTACAGCTCAATTTTTATGGGGTGCAGCTTAGGCCAGTTCAGTGATCTGATTTCTCCAGGATCTCTCCTATTGTCTTACTCTTGTACTTCATCTAGATAATATCATGTGTCGTGTTAAACATTAGTGGACATTTGTTTGATTCGTGAATATTGCTGAAGGCTTTAGTGACAGTTTCATTTTGTTGCCCACTCTAGATCATTGTTCAGTTATAGTTGTTGGCATTTCTACAATTCTACTACTCAAGGCTTATTTGAGTGGGGGGAAATTACCGCAACTTAGTTTGGATTTGGCATTTCCAAGATTAGTTATAAGATCATGTTAACAGAGGTACCAGTTGGGACTTAAGCAATTGCACCCCACCACACCTCAATTACAAAGGCATTTTCATGAGCATATGGTGTTGAATTTGATTATACGAGATCATTTTCGGCCGGCCGCAACTTGATAGTGCTGTTTCTGCGGATCAGATTAGGGCCCATTATATGGCTTTCCAAAGGTAGAGCTGTGATGTTGTCTTTCTATAGGGCTGTTCGGAGGCATGCCTCAAGTTACCTCTGAATTTTTTCTTATTAAATTTACTTTTTGGTGAAGCATTTCTCAGGCAATTCTCTGAATTTTTTGTGCCTTGTGCGAGCCACGTTCTAATGATGTCTTGATGGTAAAATAAATTTGGATTATAATCCAAATTACAGCTCATTTTTTATGGGGTGCAGCTTAGGCCAGTTCAGTAATCTGATTTCTCCTGGATTTCTCTTATTGTCTTACTCTTGTACTTCACCTAGATAATATCATGTGCCGTGTTAAATAATTAACCAATCATGTTGATAACATTAGTTTAGCTTGCCTGGAAGTAGTGGCAGTAACTCTGTAGTCTCCAAATGTCATACAGACAAGCTAGTTGAGTTTCCATGCTCTGTATTAACCTAAAATCTTGTGTAAGTGCTAACATACAAAAGTATGTCCTTCATGTAGGTGAAAGATATGTTTTATCATGCATTTGATGGGTACATGCAACATGCTTTTCCACTTGATGAACTGCGACCATTGAGCTGTCAAGGAGAAGACTCCCTTGGTGGTTATGCGCTCACTCTTGTAAGAATTAATAGACTAGTTACTCATGTATTTTTTCTTGCATTTGTTTCCTCGGTGGAATATCATCATTCACCAATATGTTTCTTTGAACAGATTGATTCTTTGGATACTTTGGCTTTACTAGGTGATAAGGAGAGATTTAGTGCTGGTGTGCAGTGGGTTGGTAAGAACGTCCGTTTTGATATTGTAAGTAAACATCAATGACATTTAGTGAATCCGGTTTCACTAATTACAGATCTAACTAATGCGCCATAACCATTAGAAATTGTTTTATACTTTGCACTGTAATTTCCGAGATAAAGAATATGCCTCCAATACATAGTAAACAAAATGAAGTACTCTTAAATCTTAATTTGTGCTGGGCAGCAAAATAATCTACTGCTTGCTGGAGAAATTATTTTCTCTATTAATCTGTTGATCTAACTCACAAATGATGCCGTGAAGTAGCAATACGCTTTTCTGTATCAAATATTTTAGTACCAAGAATGTCATATCTGTTGAGTAGATACGTCACTAATTCATTATATTTGAGTCTTCTACTTCTACTTGGTGTGCTTGCTTTATTTGTTTGAATTTTAGCGTGTAAAAATCAAAATGTTTTTGGTTTACCACATTTGTGAGTCTGTTTACACTTGATTGTTGTTTAAATTTCATGCCATTTTAGTAATCATGTTTCCTCTGGCCATGCAGAACAAAACTGTCTCAGTTTTTGAAACCAACATACGCATCCTTGGAGGTCTTTTATCAGCTCACCTGATTGCCAGTGATTATGCCACTGTATGTCTGCTCAATCCCATCTTATATTTGTTGTGATTGTTCTATAATTTATTTCCTGATAACGCTTTTTTTGGTATGGTGAAAAGTATATACTGATAGATATTGCTGCATACTATAACATATACCAAAGTCCAAAATGCAGCAAGAAATCTGACTGAAACCAGCAGCCGTGCTGCAAATGAAACCTACTTATGTAAGACCATTTTTGAACTGAAATCTACCAGACCATATTGATAGTATTAATACGTATCTAAAAGAAACATTCTTGGGGGAAATGGAGGCTTCTCAGGCCACCTGTGGTCCCAGCCGTTGGATCTGCGACATGGCGTGACCTTAGCCGTCCCTATCAATACCTGTTTGGCTCAGCTTTTGTACCCAACCTGACACTAAGTCCAACTACGGTCACTGATTTGTGGGCTTGCTTTTTGCGGGGGCCGTGACAGCATGATTAGTGTGCCTGTGCTTTGCACTGTAAACGGATGACACCATAACTTGTTACTTGAGAGACAACCATGCAGATATCCTGTTGCTTAGACCATTTGTAACCTAATTCCAACTGTTGTGTTTTTGGTTGAGATTATTTGTAGTATTATGGCTGCATGTGGTGCATGAAGAATAGGTACAGTCAACTGTCTTTTATTAGTTTTTACGTTTCACTAATAGCACCCACATGCAATGAGCCAGTGAACAAAATAATCTTAGTGAAGTAAAATAATCTACTGTTCAAAGAGGAAAATGGGGTATCATCACACCAAACTCCATTCATCTTATCTGTTCAAGTGTGCATAAATCAATAAGACATTAAGCCAATTTGAATGCAACAAGGTTATAATGCTTCCATTTTAACTTTCTCAGTCAAACTATAAAAGGGTGACCAGAAGTTCAAAAAATGCAATAGCTACACTCTCCAGTCTCCACGTGTCATTTAACAGATATTACAGAACATCATTCTGAATAAATGGTAACAATTCCTGAATGGGCGGAGCACAAATAAGTCACAGGCAGCGTGTGAAAATCTTTCTTATTTGTCTTCTTATGCATGGCTTGCAAGTGCTATTATCTTCCAGTATGTATCTGGATTAGTTTGACTAATAGAAGTTTATTATCATTCTGAACTTTAACGTGGTTCAGATGTTCCAGCATTTGATTTAACTTTTCATTGATAGGGTATGAGGATCGACTCTTATGATGATCAGTTACTTCATTTGGCTGATGACTTAGCCCAGAGGTTGTTGCCTGCATTTGACACTCCTACAGGTTCACAACTTTGTCTGCCTGTATCTATATTCGAATAGAATATGTTATGTATCATATCAATACATCAGACATTTGATACCTTATTTATAACAATTCTTCGTGTAAAAGAACTAGTTTCACTGCTTAGGGATGGCATTACTATACCAAATTACATGGAAAAGCATGTTCTGTTTTACGCACACACACCTGTGCGTGCCCGCGTGCACGCACACACAATTGTGAGCATCCACACACTGCGAATTTGTAAAATGATAAATATCTTATATGCTAGTTTGCGACGTGGTGGGCTCTGTCACCTGAGTTTTCCTGTTGTTGAACCTATGTTACTGCCTCACTGCTGTTCAATGCTATTTTTGATGGCCAGAGGTAGAAATAAAGAATAAAATAGTTAGGTTTGCTCTAAGAATATTCCCTGCATGCTCTCTTGAAGGCTCATTTATTTTGTGTTGCACTTTCTGATGGCCCTACCAACTTGATTTTATCGAGGTTTACAGTAGCGAATGAATGTTGAAATTTGCAGACTTTCAGTGTTAATCTGATTGGTGCTACCATTGAATGAAGTTCATAATGTGACAAAATATTTATCTAAGGAAGGTGCTTTGCAAAGTGCAAATTACAGAAAATCTTCATTTCTGCTGGAAAATTTTGGTCAATGTAACCATTTGAGTACCTTTTTAGTATAAAGCATACCCGTAACCTTGTATCTTATATGGTGTTCAATATCATTGATAAAAAAGTGTGGTATTGTATGTTCCTTTGTTAATTGCGTTGGAAAATTTCATTGCCTTACATAATCGTTTTGAACAAGGAAAAAGGTTTTTCAAAATTTTAGTTTATATTGTGCTCTGATTTCCTATTGTTTGCCTAACAAGGCGGAATTTATCTTGTAGGTATCCCATTTGGATCTGTTAATTTATTGTATGGTGTCGATGATGATGAAAGCAAGGTAAGCTTCTTTTTTTTTTGGCTGTAAAGTTTTGCAAACAGAAACATGTCAAGACATATGCTGATTATCGATAGTGTAGAGATTTGCTGAGATATCCCAACTACTTATGCAGTTTGCTTCGGTAATTTTGGAATGGTTTTCCTTGAATTATTCTACTGATTTTGCAACCGATAAAAATAATCCATGCGTGGCATCTAAACCTCTAAATCACTTTAAATTTCTTTTGCTCATGATGTATTTTGTACGATAAATACCATCACATATCTGCTGCCTAATCTCCCGTATTCATCTTTGGTAATCAGTCAAGCAGTTTTTTTGAAACTTGACAAGGCTATTAAATGGACATGAACAATCATTATATTTTCTGTTGACACTCTGTATGTTACCCCAGGTAACATCGACCGCTGGTGGTGGCACGTTGACATTGGAATTCGGTATCTTGAGTCGATTGACTAATAACAGTGGTCAGTATTCTTGGTAATACGTATCAGTTTTACAATTTTGATCTTGTTGTTTTGCTTTCTTAATATTGTTTTATTATATCATTTTTTGTTTAATTTGCTACTCCTCATGGCAGTTTTTGAGCAAGTCACAAAAAATTCAGTGCGTGGTATATGGGCACGTAGGTCAAAACTCAACCTTGTCGGTGCCCATATAAATGTCTTTACTGGTGAATGGACACAGAAGGTATTAACCTTTGTCCTCTTGTGATAAGTTTGTACCACCAAACGTATTATTTCTAGCATGCTTTGCTTGCTGATGTTTAACTTTTTGGTGTACAATAAAGTACCTCATGCCATTTGTGTGGGCATGCAGCACTGTCTGGTATAAACCATCTCCCCATATCAACCCACTAGATCCACTTTTTATTAAGTTGATGCATGAGTGCTTCTGTTTGTTCTGCAATGTATTGTCGCTTTTGCTTCTTGAGTGATCATGCTAACAATTAAACAACATAATTACATGCTACAGCAATTTTTCAAAATGTGCTTTCAACTGTTCTCTTTTCAGTCTTAAAGTTTTGAAGATGATTCGCCATTACCATCATGCAGGATGCAGGAATCGGCACAAGTATCGACTCATTCTACGAATATCTTTTGAAGGTATCAAAACTGTAAATCTTAGAACATATTTTGAAAAAAAAAGTTCCATACCATCATATGTAATAAAATGGGCATAGTGGAATAATTTTTTGAAATGATCCTCGATACATGCTTATTCTAGAGCATGAACAAAAGCCTGCTCATCATCTAGCTGGGCCTGCATCTTTTTCTTGACCCTTTTCCTGTTATGGGGTTTAACAGTTATTTTTGTATGAACAGGCATATTTATTGTTCGGAGATGAAGAATACTTGTATGTATTTCAGGAGGCTTACAAGGCTGTAATGCACTATCTCCATCACGATCCTTGGTAAAAATGCAATTCTTTTTCTCCCTAGTAAACATCCTGTTCAGAATTGTTGAATTACAGTTCATGTCATTGTTTGAGGATTTGGCTATTTTTCAAGGTTTTGTCGTTTAAAAGTCGAAAGTTGGAATGTGATCTTGCATAATATGCATGAATACACTAGTAAGGATCAAAATCATCTGTGTTTTCTCTGTAATATGAATCTGTAAGGTACAGCTACATATGTTCACTCATGTTTTTATAGGTCAGCATTGATGATCAGATAGTTATATGTGCATGCTGTTTAAAGTTCTTCAGCTGTTTTCTGTTGAATGTTCTAGTTTGAAATGTTATTTAAAAAATTCTTGGCTAGGTATATTGAGGTAAATATGAATTCTGGCGCTACTGTTTGGCCATTATTCAACAGTCTGCAGGCATTCTGGCCAGGACTTCAGGTTTGGGTTCTTCATATGCCAGAACACATATAGACTAGCTCTGCAAGGTATTCTGGATGGTTACTTATGATACTTGGATTTAAGGTTCTAGCTGGAGATGTTGATCCTGCCATTCGAACACATGCTGCCTTCTTTAGCGTCTGGAAAAAATATGGGTTCACTCCAGAAGGGTTTAACCTCGCTACATCCACTGTTCAGGTATTGGAACAACAGTACTTTTTTTCATATCTTTATTGGCTAATATAGTTTTGGTCCTCAAACTTTCGAGCAGGATGCACTCCAAGCCTTGAACTTTAAATGGAATTATCAACCCTAAAAGACACATATGGTCCTAGCAAAACTCTATGAAACGAGGTTATTTGCCACACATACTAGCACTAATCTCACCATTTCCTATGTTTCACAGAATGGACAAAGGAGCTATCCGCTGCGGCCTGAGTTGATTGAAAGCACATATTGGCTATTCAAGGCTACCAGAGATTATAGGTGTGTCTTTCTTTGCAAGGTGAAGATGGAGCTTGTTCTTTTTAAATACGTCAATCTCTTAGATTCAGTTGCTCTCACCACTAAAAGGGATAGGAGACTTAAGTGGAACTTTGTACGTATGGTTTTGTATGGGATGCTGATGGCGACAAAAGGTGTTTACCTTTGGCCTTTGCCAGTTAGATGGTTGAACCAGTGGACTTTCATTTACAAATGCAAAAGTAATTTCATTACTATGAAACAAATTGCAGGATCGAGTACTTCTAACTGATACTTGCAAGCTCTTAACCATTTTTAGTTAAATTCATTCTGTTTATGACTGGTTTCCCTCCTAGAATTCATTTTTCTAATATATTAATTGCAGGTACCTTGATGTTGGAAGGGATATACTAGCAAGCATTCAATATGGTGCTAAATGCCCTTGTGGTTACTGCCACATATCAGATGTGGAAACCCACAAGCAGGATGACCACATGGAGAGTTTTTTCCTTGCAGAAACGGCAAGTATTTGTATATCAAATTTTGTGATGTAATCTCTTGTGATAAAAAGCTTGCCTGCCCATGATTTTTTTCTTGGATCAGTGTCACACATCACCAAGATCAGTTTATTAATATGACATTAGCATGTGTTGGCATAATTACTTAGTGTGCCACTACCAAACATTTAGTCATTTATCTTGTAGGGTATCTAGTCTACTAACACGAGTGAACCATAAAAACTTAAAAAACATCTCTCCTCCTAAATCCTGACATTTATAAGTAGATTTATGTTCTGATATGAATTAAGAAATATAATCATTTATTTCATGTCTGCTAGATTTCATTTGAATGTTATACCTCTAAATATACTAGTAAGTACTAAACATTTTCAGTCTGATCTTGTCGTGTATCTAATCCATTATCATTACAGTGAATCGGAAATCTTAAAACAAGCTAACAGTCATTTCTTGTCTGTTAAATTATATGTGCATGCTATATTTCCTTCAAGTCATTCTCTGCCAGTTAATTCTAACTACTAGCACATTGCAGGTAAAATATTTGTGGCTTCTTTTTGATTTAGCTGTAGGCCCAGATAACATTGTTGAAAATGGTCCATATAAGTAAGTACGATTCTGTGGAGTTATTAAGTTCAGTTGCTTATTCATACTTAACATTCCAACTTACTGTGTATCGTTGACTCTGCAGATACATATTTAGTACAGAAGGTCATTTGTTACCTGCTACTCCTGAAATAGCCCTGGTAGATGAGCATTGCCTTTATTTTGGAGCATTCTGTAATGGTAGTACAGACCGTGGCTACGGTAATGGCGATAGTTCTAGTAAGCAGCAAAGTTCTAACTACACTCAGTTTGATGACAGACAAACTTCTTCCAGTCAATATTCAATGTCCAATGTTTTGTTTGCAACAAGAGGTTACATCAAGGTATGCTCTACTGCATTTCTGTTTGACAATTTCCTTAGGTACTATCTCTTGCTTACTGAAAGAAACGGAAAGATAATAGATAATTCTGTTTGAAGTGATTTCTCTTTAACAATATATTGACTGCTTGCATGGGACGCATTTAATGGTCCTACTGTCGTTTTCCTGGTCCTTCACTGAAGGCTGGAAGAGATGAGATTGACAACAGTGCAATGTAAAACTTTATCTGAGTAGTTAGGGGTACCATGCATGCTTTCTGTGTAAATCTGATTTTGCGGTCATTATGTAAGGATGAATGGCTCTGTTATATGTTTTATATAGTACTTCTACTACTATACATGAATACCACGTTTACCAAGAGGATCCTCTATGATCTTGTGCCACTTCAATTATCTTATGCACACACATTGATCTGAAGTGCCTCCTTTTTTTATTAGTTTTTTCTAACTGCACTGTATTTTTTCGCCAGGGAGTTTGTCCAGGATTGAATCACGCTCAAAAACTTGGCATATCGTACCGCAACGAAGAGGACAACTCCTTAGAGCAAAATTCAAGAGATCATGAGAATCCCGATGAATCTCATGTGGCCACATCCGGTGTCCAGACTCAATCAAGTTCAGTTATATTGATGTCTCATTCTGTCACAAGCCAACCCGATGAGTCCTTGGAGACCATCTCAATACCTCATGAGAATATTGTGGTAACTGCCGACTCTGAGTTCATGAGGGAGCCCATGAGGACTGATGCTACAGGTGGCTCGTCCCAAAAACTTGCTGGGGATACTGATGAAGATATTGTTTATCAGGAGAAAAATGAAGATAGCACCAGCTGACCCTTAGAGTAGACACCGATTTTTTTCACCTAACTTGGTGCACCTTCATGGTCAGAGCTGGCCTTGTTACACTCGAAAATCTGCCCAACATAGGAAGCAAGCCGTGTTGAGTCAGGGCCGTCAATCACTATCCGACCACTGCTTAATGAGCTGGAATCAATGGTTGAAATTGGGGGCATTCTTTGAGCTGTACTATGAGCTGCGCCCAGAATCAGTATTTACCAGCAGAAACAATCTGAACTTCCTATGGCAAATGAACTTCGGAATCAACATTGTTAATTTATTCTGTTGTAGTGATTAGATATTTTTTATATCATATGGTTATGATCATATAGCAGATGTAAAGTTTTGTACACAGGCAAACCAAAAACTATATGGCCAAATAGGTGTATGCAACATTCTATACAAATCAGCTTTACTGACAACTCTGACCGATGCGCGCTTGAAATTTTTTCTTAATTGTTTTATTCAAGTTGCTCGATGCACAATATCCAGTGAGGCAAAGCATTTCTTCTGACCGCTAAACATCTCTCAGAATGGAAACAACTTAGATACAGATATCCATGTCTGGAATTACATTACACCGACCGTTGCCATGATTACACGGGGATTACATGAGAAGGCTTAGAGCGAGAGGCCGCCGGACTCCTCGTCCTCGTCGAGGCCGGAGGTGTAGACGGTGTACAGTGACCAGATGAGGCCGAACACCCCGAGGAGGATCCACCCCAGCAGGTTGTTGCTCAGGCCGAGGCTTAGCCCGGTGCCCTCCGTCGACATCCGCTCGTCGACGAGCGCCAACGCTGGCGCCGCGGACGCGGTCACCGCACCCGCCGCAGCGAGCAGGGACGCGCCTGCGCCACGGACGGCGGCGGCCGGGGTCGCCTCCTTGGCGTCCTTGGAGTAGCTGCACCTCACCCTCTGGCTCCTCGTGCTCAGCTGAGGCAGACCTGCACAGTTGATAGACAGATCCTTCATGCTCAGCTCAGAGTGAACGTACGTGCAAATGGAAGAGTTTTGTGCCTAGAGCGGCATGAAGGCACGCAACGCCACTTACCTAGAGCCTGCGGCCTGGTGATTACGGCACGGGCAACGACGGTGGTCGCCACGGCGGCGCTGATGGTGGCCATTGCTGCTGTGCTGTGCTGCTTGCCCTGCTGATCCTAGCTGGAGAGTGTGTCTTGCTCAGGTCTTGGCTAGCGTGTGCTGGTCCGCTGGTGTTTCCTTTTTTAAGGCGATGTTGTAAAATATCGCGGATCGAGGAAGCTGCGAATCATCTGGCGCCACTAGGATTGGGTGAGGCACGAGATTGGTTATGCTTCATCCATGGTTTATCCCGTCGTGGCCAATGGGCGTTCGCCGCGTGGACCCGCGGATTCTCCTATCAGAATATGTGGACGTCTGACTCAATGACTTCAGTTCAGCTGAGTGGCACTCGTATTTCAAGACGAAAAACTGCAGGTATTGATCTAGCAAATTATGTACTGCATTACATCGACATTATTTCGGCCGATGGTGATCTTTTGTCCGGCTGTAGAAAATTTTGGCCCTAGTTGATCTCTTTCGCCGGGTAAATATTCAGTGATGCCACAATTCAAATGCTACCATGCATGACACCATTCTTCAAAATTTAAATTTACAGGTGTCTAAAAAGTCCGAAAAAAATAGTGCGAGTGTTCACAAGATTTGTCTTTATAATCTCTAGAGTTTTGGGAACCAAATTCGAAATACATATAGAGAAACAAAAAAGACAAATTGATATGTGAATGGTGTCATTTGTACTTTTGTCTTTTTGTGACACTATTTATGTTAGATTTTTCTTTTTGTTTCTCAGAGTGTATTTGGGATTTTGTTCCAAATTTTTTTTGGGACTGTAAACACACATCTGTTGAGTACTACATTTTTTTTTAAAAAAAATTAGACACTTATAGTTTGAATTTTGAGAAGTGGCATCATGGTAGCCATAACAAACTGAAATCTACATGTATGTCATACTCCTTCCGTGATATACAAAGGGTAAATTGTAATTTACCCTTTGGAAATGAACTTGTTTAACTGGCTCAAGAATCAAGATGATCGACCAACGAACTCTTAGATCCTGTTTGGAACAAGAAACTAGAAACGGAGATTTTGGAGGATACGTGTTCCGTAGCAAAAAATCATTGGTACCATTGGAACATCAGAATCTCTTACCCTGTGTACCTTTGAAATTTTCTATGGAATTTCCACATAAATTAAGGAGAAAATCAAACATGCGGTCTGCCTCATTGTTTTCTCTTTTTGTAACTCATGTGTTTTTCTTGCGTGGCATTCAAATGACAGTTTTGCTGTTTCTTTGTTCTCCTTTTAATTCCTGATGGGAATATATGATACCCGCTCGTGCATTTTGTCCTGTTCCTACTTTTTGAGCTCTTCTGTTACACACATTATGGATAAACTACTTGACTAGGTCACTAAACTTGTTGCGACTTCGGCCAAATGCCCAATTGGATACTCTTGGTCAAGAGGATTTTTTTTTAGCCGAAAGCCTAGTACACCTTGCATTCCAGTAGATATTAGGTTCGACTAAATTTAGCGAGTTTGTCGGCCATAGAGAATTATTTCCATGACACAAGAGCATAACCTAATATTGAAGTCGGTTTCTGCAGTGTTATACATGTCGCGTTTATAACAAGTGGTAGTGTTTGATCCAGGGTTTGTGACATGGCGTTACTGAAGTTCAATCTACCGTAGTTAAACTACACTACAAGGTTCTCTTTGTGGCACGTGAAGATGAGGGCAATCCTCGCCCAATCTTCTGATCTAGATGAAGCACTTGTTGTGCATATATTTTATGGGCATACCAACGACATAGACCAATTCCGGCAAGTCCGGATGACCCACAGATGGTGGATGGGCCTATGGCCCAACCGGGCGACCCAGTTGCTAATTGATCAAGATGGGGAGTCCAGAATAAGAAGGTCTAGCTGGATCCGTCACCGACGTAGTTGGATGGATCTGTACCTACATAGGTTAGCGGAATTTTTTGTGTACGACAAGTTGTATCAATTAGGTTACTGCTAGTAGAATCTGACCTGTACCACTCCTTGTAACCCTAGGTCTAGGCGCCTTTATAAGCCGGGTCTTGGGAGCCTTTGAGGCAGAACCAATTCTCTCATTGTAGTTGCACACTTGTTGACCTTATAGTGAATTATAGCAGCACATAGAGTTTCACCACCATTGCGAATGTGAAGTTGGGTAACTTGTGTCTCACCGTACCGGTAGCTTACCGTCTTACATGCACCTCTCTCTACATGTTGTGAGGTACCCTCCATGGCGTACTTGTCATTCACACAGTGATAGTTGGCGCCCATTGTGGGGAAAGAGACATTCGGAGCGCGGATCCAGACGGGATCCGCCTTCGCAGGCATCGGCGACAATGTCGCCATCGGACGTGTCCTCTACGATGGCGACATCCCCATCATCCCCAATATATGATGAGTGTTGGGTTCCGGCTTGGAGAAGCTCCACCCTGTAATATCCTAGGTTTTTTTTTTTTTTTTTTTTTTTTTTTGCAAATGGCAAGTATGTTACATTTGAGGATTTTTTTTGCAAGTAACAAATATTTTGCATTTGAGCTGGTCATTTGGCGCCGCGCGCTATGGGCAGCAGGCCCCAAAACGGCGGCATCATCGGGCGACTCCAAAACGCTTGTGTTGTTGCTGTTGCCGAACAGAGTTACGGGGTGCAGGTGACGATGCTCTCATCTTACGTATTAATCTGTTGGCGATGACAAAAACAAAAATGACACCGGAAGTGGTTTAACATGCAAGCAGCGGCTGGCACATGGATGCGCAAGAAGATTTCATTGGAGAAAATTGTGGCGAAATGCAAGAGGTGGCGGAAGCCGTGGATGAGAGCGTCATGCCCAGCCCAGCATGAGTCACAGGCTCACAGCCTGCACGAATGGCCTCGTCAGACACCATTTTACGTCTCGCTCAATCACGAGACGCAGCGTGGGTGGGTCGGCCCACACGCCACGGTCTTTGGTTGTAGCATGTGAATGGAAGGCTAGCCGATTTAGCTTCGTCCACTGAATAATACAATGCCTGCGTTTGTCCAAGAAAGAAGAAAGAGAGGAACGCTGTAGCGGGTACATCTTGAATCAGCTACTCGATCGTGTGCGTTCACTGTGTCCAGGGCGACTGTCTTGGTTCTGTCACCGTCCTGGCGAGAAACCCATGTACTCATTGAGTGACAACTTGATATCTTGAATCAGCTACTCGACCGCGTGTGTTGTCGTGTTTTCCTTCAACTACAGATCGAATAGACTTACTGTGTTTTGAAAACTTCAAGTCTGATTGTGGATTTTTGGACTTTTTCCAAGAAAATTTGCATATGCAAGTCATGCATAAATAAACGCTGGTATGAACGGAATGAATAAAAGGTGGAGTATGTCACGCCCATCAAAATACCACACATGCAGACAATCCTTCTCCACAAACTGCGAAGAAGAAAAACTGACGCTTATATGATGGTCATCACATGGTAATAATACTAATATATCACATCATTGATTAAGGAGCTGAGAATGGGCACATCACATGATTAGCATAGTGTGGCAGCTGCAAATATATAAATAGTCGATCGAGATTGCTTATCACTCGTGGATCATCCGGCCTAGCTAAAAAGCAGTAAACATAGCCAACAACGACCAAAGAATTGGCCGAACAAGCATTGCATGCAGCTGTTAGAACAATCAATTCCCTTACTTACTTAGGCGCGCTGAGGCAGGGTGGGCACGAGCACGAGCGGCGTCTTGCGGTGGAAGGTCAGCCCGGCGCCTGTCTCCTCCATGCTTATGTCCTCCACCTCCGTCCCCTCCGGCAGCGCCCAGTCGAAGCCGCACAGCAGGTTGGCCAGCGTGAACTCCACGTTCATCAGCGCCATGGCGATGCCCGGGCAGATCCGCCTGCCGGCGCCGAACGGGAGCAGCTCGAAGTGTGCACCGTGCAGGTCCACCTCGCCGTGGCTCGCTCCGGCCTCGAACCTGTCCGGGTCGAACTCCTCCGCGCACTCGCCCCAGCTCGCCGGATCCCTCCCGATGGCCCACACGTTCACGGCCACCCTCGTCCTCGCCGGCACGTCGTAGCCGCCGATCTTGACGTGCTGCAGCGCCTCCCGCGGTAGCAGCAGCGTCGCCGGCGGGTACAGCCGCAGCGTCTCCTTCACCACCATCCTGAGGTAGCTCAGCTTGGGCATGTCTTCCGGTTGCACCCAGTTGTTGCCTCGCGCCGCCACCCTGATCTCCTCCTGTACCTTCTTCAGCACCCGCGGGTTCCGGATCAGCTCCGACATCGCCCACATGATCGTCACCGAGGTCGTGTTCACGCCTCCCACGAACGTGTCCTGCGTTCGGTTAGAGACAATTTGATTTTATATATCTTAATAATTATAATGTAATGCGGAGAAAGAGCTCTGTTAACATGCACGTACCATGAGGATCGCCTTCACATTGTCCCTGGTGAAGGCCGGCTGCTCCTTGGAGAGGTTGATGAGGACGTCGACGAGGTCGCTGCCCTCCCTCTCGCTCTTGGGCTCCAGGTGCTGCTCGATGACCACCTCCAAGAAAGTGTCGATGGCTGCAAAGCTCCGATCGCGGCTGGCGGCGAGGCCGGTGAGGCGGTCGACCAGGCGGCCGGCCGCGTTCGGGAAGAAGTCCTCCGCCGAGAAGCTGGCCTGCAGCTCCAACGCCTCGCCGAGCACGCGATGGAACATCTCTGCACCGTAGACGTCGCCAAACGCCACGGTGCAGATGATGCCATTGACGAGGCCGTAGATGCGTTCGCCGAGGGCCACCGGCGTGTTGGGGGTCAAGCCGGCCATCAGCTTCTCCACCTGCGCCTGGCGCGCGCCCCACGCGGCCTTGACACGGCGCATGCTGACGAGCTCCTTGACGAAGAGCTTGCGCATCTCGCGCCACTGCTCGCCGTAGGGTGCGAACGCCACGTCTTTGAACCCGTAGGAGAGGAGCTTTGGCCCAGGGCCCGCCGTCCTGCTGCAGCAGTCGGCGTCGTGCGTCTGGAGCACCTCGCGCGCCGCCGACGCCGACGACACCACGAGCATGCGCGTCGCGCCTAGGCGGAGCAGCATCACGGGGCCGTGCCGCCGAGCGATATCCCGCAGGTTCCGGTGCGGGAGCGGGCCCAGCTGGTGCAGGTTCCCGAGCATCGGCATACCTACGGGTCCGGGAGCAAGCTTGCCTTTCCTGCCGCTCCTCGCTAGCAGAAGCAGAGAGCCCAAGATGGGCAGCAGGAGCAGGAGGAGGAGCTGCGTGGAGAAGAAGACCATTTTCTTTGTTGCTGGGTGAGGATGTGGTGACAGGACCGGTCCTGGATTTTAGAGGCCCTGGAGCGAGACTAAAATTTGGAGCCTTTTTACCTCAAAAAAGAAAAATTTATGTAGACATCACAACGGTAATAACTATACGCGTAAACATGTGCTGTCAATAACACTTAAATACATCCAAACGAGCAATTGCACAGTAAATAATTCGTACATGTTACCTTAAATTTTTCTTCTAACATTCCTTGATGCAAAGTTACTTAAGTTTTTGTGGCCAATGTTAGTGTCGATATTTTCTTCTTGCTTGTCAAATTAAAAAAAAAAACTTTATCTCGTTGCTCTTCCTCCATGGCAACTATCGCCAACTCATCATTTGTGTTTATAGAAGCAGTAGAATTAGCCAAATAGCCATGAAAAATTTGTGAATATCTCCTCTATGTGGTTGTATCAAGGCATCCATCTATTTTGTTGGTTTCCTTTAAGCATGACCAGATGGCACTTTCTCGATAAAGACGGCATGATATCACACAATGCTGAAAAATAATTACATCAAATATTGAGTGGCACCAACTATATGTCATCTATGTGAAGGTAGACATTAGAGAATAGTATTGTCCATCCGTTTGGATATGTAAGATGTTGAAGCACTTTCGTTGGTTGACCCAATTTAGTTTGTATCTAGTCTATTTTTAGTACGTAGATTTTCACTTTAGTTTATATGTACGTAGATTTTCACTTTAGTTTATATTGTTGAACAGAGGGAGTAATACAATATAGTTAATATACCTTGAATTTGTGAAAATTGTAATATATGTGTGTAGTGCCTAGAGTCGGGAAAGAAAAAGCAATGTAATGTATTCTCACTATCAGGGTCTCGGATATTAAAATCGGCGAGATGACAAGTCGGCGAACTGACCGTCAAAAAATCAGAATTCTGGGAAATTTACTTGGGAATGTACTTACGGACTAGTAATAAACAAGACAAACAAGACGACCAATTGTTGAACTATTATGATGGGTGCTGATGGCACAAGGTAACTACTGCCTTGCTGTCAAATTCTCTAGAAAAAGGACAACCTTTGCGAAGGGAAAGATTCCCCGCGCGACACGTGGTTCACGGTGGAGCAAGGAAAATCCCGGGGGACGGCCTCTGCGCGCGAAACTTGTTGAGTTTTTAGGCGTTTGCGGACAGTTTGCCTTTTGCTTACCGGGTCTGCGGAGCACTTGATGATTCCATGCCGCCCGAATTGTTTTTCCCTTTATCCCTGTTTTTCCTTAGTCTTCTTTTTTCCTCTGTTGTCTTCGTGGTACTGGCGGTTCAGGCTCGTCGTCCCTTCATCAGCGGTGTTGTTTTTTCCTTCATCTCCAGAGTTGTCGTCGACCTTTTATTTATCCTGGACGTGTTTGCTGCTCGAGCGGTAAGCGTCGTCGCTCTTTGCTGGCAATTTATATGGTAACGAGCCCCGCGTTACTCCTGGTTCCCTGCAGCCGGCCACAACCCCGCGCGCCTCCAGGTTCCTGTCACCAACGAACACCTGGCCAGTGATTCTAAGACCCCATCCACATCTGTGTTGTTGCTGGATGTACGACGCCTGCCTTGGTGGCTGCCCTGTCCTGCTTCTGGGCCGTGGGTACGGCTCCTATCCCGCATGCTGTGTCCCTTCCTTCTTTCCCTGAACTGATGCGTGAAGTCCACCAAGGCGTAGAGTTCAGTTCGTCCTAATGCCTGCAGCTGGCTTTTCATACTTCAGGTTATTCACTTCTAACACTGTTGGATGGATGACTCCGGAAATCCACATTGGCACCCGGGTGCAGCTGCTCTGGATAGCTAGACCAATAAGCCTCGTCCAGATCGTTGCAGTCAGGGTATTTCCTGCCGTATTCGGGCATATTCGGGCGTGCGCGACGAATAATGAACAGTGGCCTGTACCAGTGTTTGCGTTGGTTAGGACGGTCCCGTGTGTCCCGTCTGTTAGATAGATCCTCAGTAACGGATCGACCGGGGGTAGAGTTCTCCCGCAAGACGCAGGAGATTCGCTGGCATCCAGGCTCACGTCCCGCGAGAGAGCATCTTCACCAGCGCGTCCCATGGCGACTCCAATAACGATTTGAGGTGGGATGCATTTTCTGGCTACATCCGCACGTTCAATAAGTAGCCAGCTATTTTTGGAGCGCAAAATAACAGCCGGCAACCCATGTCGGCCCCTTCACGCGAATCACGCGGGGTGCCGAGTGGGCGCGCCGGCGCCTCGCACCACGTTGGGTTAGGTGTGGGGGCGTCTTGGCAGCGAGAGTAGACGCATATTCAGGATTGACTGTCCACGTGGAGAAGGCCGGTCGTCGTCTTCAATGGGCGCGATGGTTCCCGAGGCGACGCCAAGACGGTGTGCGACGTTTCCGACTGAATGCGACTCGCTGCCCGCTATATACCGGCCGTTCCTCCCCGTCTCTGTCCATTCCACCACTCCCCTCCTCCGTCAAACCCTAGCCTCCGCAACAATCTCAACCTCCGCCTCCATGGCACACAATCATGAGGCCAGCGGCAGCGGCACCGGCACTGGCATCAGTGAAGACATGCCGCACAACCTCAGCCTCAACGAGGCGGAGGTGTTTCACCGAGCCCACATGCTCGTGCTGCCGGAGTACCGCCTCCCACATGGGTGGCATATGTCAAACGCAGGCTATGCAATCCCGCCATTGCCAATGGGACCGGAGCTCCGCTCATTGACGAGCGTTGGGCACGGATGAGGCCGTAGCAACGCGCGCAACCGAGGTGGTCCCCAACAAGCCACGACTAGGTGGATGTGTTCCAGCGGGAGAGCGAGGCAGAGATTGCCATGTTTGTTGGCCCCGACGCCGGCAGGTATGACCGCATCGACAGACGAGAGTGGTGGCAAGGGGCGAGGCATTGATGCCACGCTCATCGCACGTGGCTACAGCCCGCGGCAGGGGGATCTTCCTTGTCGGCCAGTGTGCTACCCACCATGTCCACCCCTCCCGCTGCGCTTTCAAGCTCGTCATGCTCCAGCTCAAGCTCAGGCGGCCGACAACGATCGGCGCCCTACCCTACGCCTAGACGGAGTGGAGGGATCATCATCCGGACGGTCCACGATCGTCTTCGTTGGCACCGGCGCTCTTCCGCCCGAAGAAGGAGACGGCGGCGAAGGAGCAAACGCCGATCCTCGGGCACCACAGGGCACTGATCCTCCCATCCCAACTGCCGCCACCGGAGAAGAAGTGGTGGGAGTTGGAGCTGGTGATGCAGGCGGCTTCCCGTGGCACCGATGATCTAGAGGATGCGGCGGGCAGCATCTGCTGCTGCGACGTTCGTTCAATGAGGGCCGACGGTAATCGGTAGGCAGGCGGAGTGGTGGTCGGCGATCGACAACAACATCGTCCTCGACCTCAACGGGCCTGGTACTGCTACGACACCGGCAGCGACACCGGCGGTGAAGAAGGAGGAGGCTTCTTCGTTGTCGTTCGAGTTCGGCTCGGACGACGACGTTGGCGACGGCACCGATAGCGCCCTCGACTTCAGCGCCTTCGACCGCCACTAGATTTAATTTAGTTTTTTTTATAGATTTAGATTTATTTTACAAAATTTGTATAAATTTGAACGTTTCGTGTTTTGGATATTTGCGTTTCGGGCTCGCCCATGCATGTACCCTCTCCTCAAATTAGGGAGCAGGTGCCAGTGGCCTCAATAGGACACTCTTGGCGCACCTATCGGGATCGAGCCAGCTGACGTGGAAGAGGGAAGTGGAGACCATGACCCAGCGACGTTCATGCACAACTTAGATGTCGGCGAGACGAATGCCGATGTTGGCGATGTTTCGGACGTCGTTTGTTGTGAGGCAGCCGCAGAGGACGAGGAGGTGTGCAGCTCAGCATGCAAGGGTAGACGGGTCAAGGAGTAGTGTACTGAACGAAGGGGAAGTCCACTTCGTTGATACAGGTCACCGGCGAAGTCGCGATCGTCCCTGCCGCCGCTACAGCTCCCGCAGACAGCTTCAGCGCGCTCGAATCACTGATACGTCTCAAACGTATCTATAATTTCTTATGTTCCATGTAAGTTTTATGACAATACCTACATGTTTTATTCACACTTTATATCGTTTTGATGCATTTTCCGGAACAAACCTATTAACAAGATGCCGAAGTGCCAGTTCCTGTTTTGTGCTGTTTTTGGTTTCAGAAATCCTACAAAGGAAATATTCTCGGAATTGGACGAAATCAAGGCTCACGATCTTATATTTCACGGAAGCTTCCAGAGCACCGAAGAGGGGCCAAAGGGGAGCCAGGGGGCCCCACCCCACAAGGCGGCGCGACCAAGGGGGGGGCGCCCCCCTATGGTGTGGGTCCACCAGGACTCCTCCGAGGCTGCCCTTTGATACGTCTCCGACGTATCGATAATTTCTTATGTTCCATGCCACATTATTGATGATATCTACATGTTTTATGCATACTTTATGTCATATTTATGCATTTTCCGGCACTAACCTATTAACGAGATGCCGAAGAGCCAGTTGCTGTTTTCTGCTGTTTTTGGTTTCAGAAATCCTAGTAAGGAAATATTCTCGGAATTGGACGAAATCAACGCCCAGGGGCCTATTTTCCACGAAGCTTCCAGAAGACCGAAGAGGATACGAAGTGGGGCCACAAGGTGGCCAGACACCAGGGCGGCGCGGCCTGGGCCTTGGCCGCGCCGGCCTGTTGTGTGGGGCCCTCGTGCGGCCCCCTGACCTATCTCCTCCGCCTACTTATAACCTTCGTCGCGAAACCCCCAGTACCGAGAGCCACGATACGGAAAACCTTCCAGAGACGCCGCCGCCGCCAATCCCATCTCGGGGGATTCAGGAGATCGCCTCCGGCACCCTGCCGGAGAGAGGAATCATCTCCCGGAGGATTCTTCACCGCCATGGTCGCCTCCGGAGTGATGAGTGAGTAGTTCACCCCTGGACTATGGGTCCATAGCAGTAGCTAGATGGTCGTCTTCTCCTAATTGTGCTTCATTGTCGGGTCTTGTGAGCTGCCTAACATGATCAAGATCATCTATCTGTAATGCTATATGTTGTGTTTGTTGGGATCCGATGGATAGAGAATACTATGTTATGTTGATTATCAATCTATTACCTATGTGTTGTTTATGATCTTGCATGCTCTCCGTTATTAGTAGAGGCTCTGGCCAAGTTTTTACTCTTAACTCCAAGAGGGAGTATTTATGCTCGATAGTGGGTTCATGCCTCCATTAAATCTAGAACAGTGACAGAAAGTTCTAAGGTTGTGGATGTGCTGTTGCCACTAGGGATAAAACATTGATGCTATGTCCGAGGATGTAGTTATTGATTACATTACGCACCATACTTAATGCAATTATCTGTTGTTTGCAACTTAATACTGGAAGGGGTTCGGATGATAACCTGAAGGTGGACTTTTTATGCATAGATGCATGCTGGATAGCGGTCTATGTACTTTGTCGTAATGCCCAATTAAATCTCACAATACTCATCATATCATGTATGTGCATTGTCATGTCCTCTCTATTTGTCAATTGCCCAACTGTAATTTGTTCACCCAACATGCTATTTATCTTATGGGAGACACACCACTAGTGAACTGTGGACCCCGGTCCATTCTTTTAATCGAATAAAATCTACTGCAATACTTGTTCTACTGTTTTCTGCAAACAATCATCATCCACACTATACATCTAATCCTTTGTTACAGCAAGCCGGTGAGATTGACAACCTCACTGTTTCGTTGGGGCAAAGTACTTTGGTTGTGTTGTGCAGGTTCCACGTTGGCGCCGGAATCCCTGGTGTTGCGCCGCACTACATCTCGCCGCCATCAACCTTCAACATGCTTCTTGGCTCCTACTGGTTCGATAAACCTTGGTTTCTTACTGAGGGAAAACTTGCCGCTGTACGCATCACACCTTCCTCTTGGGGTTCCCAACGGACGCGTGCTGTACGCGTATCACCCTTCCGCCTACTTAAAGCCTCCGTCGCGAAAACCCTAGAAGAATAAGCCACGATACGAGAAAAGTTCCAGAGCCGCCGCCATCGCGAAGCCAAGATTCGGGGGACAGAAGTCTCTGTTCCGGCACCCTGCCGGGTCGGGGAATTGCCCCCGGAAGGCATCTCCATCGACACCACCGCCACCTTCATCACCGCTGCTATCTCCCATGATGAGGAGGGAGTAGTTCTCCCCCGAGGCTGAGGGCTCTACCGGTAGCTATGTGGTTCATATCTCTCTTCCATGTACTTCAATACAATGATCTCATGAGCTGCCTTACATGATTGAGATCCATATGATGAGCTTTGTATCACTATCAATCTATGTGCTACTCTAGTGATGTTATTAAAGTACTCTATTCCTCCTCCATGATGTAATGTTGACAGTGTGTGCATCCTGTAGTACTTGGCATAGGTTATGATTGTAATCTCTTGTAGATTATGGAGTTAACTATTACTATGATAGTATTGATGCGGTCTATTCCCCCTTTCATTGCTGATGGTGACAGTGTGCATGCTATGTTAGTACTCGGTCTAAATTGCAACGGTCTATTATGCACACTAGAGGTTACTTAAATATGAACTCCGGATGTTGTGGAGCTTGTTTACTCCGGCTTGAGGTGTGCTTTTATAGCCCTACACAATGAATTGTGTTTGTTATCCAACAAGAGAGTGTAGAGTAGTTTTATTATGTTATCATTGTTGAGAGTGTCCACTAGTGAAAGTAGGATCCCTAGGCCTTGTTTCCAAATATCGAATCACCGTTTATTTACTGTTCTACTGCATGTTTACTTGCTGCCATATTTATTTCAGATTGTTATTACCACTCATATTCATCCATATCACTTGCATCTTACTATCTCATCGCCGAACTAGTGCACCTATACATCTGACAAGTGTATTAGGTGTGTTGGGGACACAAGAGACTTCTTGTATCGTAATTGCAGGGTTGCTTGAGAGGGATATCTTTGACCTCTACCTTCCTGAGTTCAATAAACCTTGGGTGATTCTCTTAAGGGAAACTTGCTGCTGTTTTAACAAACCTCTGCTCTTGGAGGCCCAACACTGTCTACAGGAATAGAAGCGTGCGTAGACATCAAGCTATTTTATGGCGCCGTTGTCGGGGATGTAAGGTAAAAGGTATTCACATTCTCCGACTACTAAGCTATTTCCTAGCACTGTTGCCGGTGTGTGAGTGCTCGAAGCTATTTCCTTTAGATCCTGCAATTGCATCTTTTTGTTTCTTGTTTTTATTTCACTAGTTAGGCATAATGGAAAACAACAGTGAGCTTTTTAATCTATTTCCTGAAATAAGACATGAATTGTGTGATGCGAAAATTAAAAAACCTATGGAACCTTATTTGCATGCTAGTAGCAATGTTATTAGTATGAATGCAATTACTGCTAATGCTATGGAGAAGTCTAAGCTTGGGGAAGCTAGTTTTATGATCTTTTTAGCTTCCCATCTTTAGGGGAGAAAATTTGCTCTGATAATACTTTATCTCCCATATGCGATAACTCTAATGATGCTTATGATATTTTAAATCCACCTACTGAAAGTACTGCTTTCAAGATACCCATGAAAATTATTGAACGTGTTATGGATAACCGCTATGAAGGGGATGGAACTGTCCATCCTGGAGATCATTTACTATTTTTGCATGAATTATGCGGGTTATTCAAGTGTGCAGGTATCTCTATGGATGAAGTGAGGAAGAAACTATTCTCTATGTCGCTATCCGGTAAAGCGGCGCATTGGTACAAATTGCTGAAGAATGTGGATTCTCTTGATTGGAAGGATATTGTGCCTCTATTTTATTCTAAATTCTATCCTCCAAGTGAAATTCACAAAGACCGGAACCGCATATATAATTTCTGGCCTCATGATGGAGAGAGTATTGCCCAAGCATGGGGAAGATTGAAGTCTTTAATGCTCAAATGCCCCATTCATGAGCTTCCTGGTAATATCATCATTGATAATTTCTATGCAAGACTTTCTTTTCAAGATAAAACCTTGCTGGATACTATTTGTTCTGGATCATTTACACGCAACGAAGAAGAGTTTAAAAGGGACCTTCTTGATCGGATTCAGGAGAATACTGAAGGATGGGAGAACAACAAAGGTAAAGAGTCAGGTATAAATTATGATTATGAATGCATTGAAACTTTTATGGATACTGATAAAATTCGAAATATGAGTGCTACTTATGGTCTTGACTCTCAAGTTGTTGCAAATCTTTATAAAGCTTTTGCCTCTCATTTTGAAGTTCCTAGGAAGAATTTTGATAAGTATCATGAACCTTTTAAAGATGCTTGCATGAAGGATGAAATTGTTGTTAATGATTGCAATAAACATGCCCAAACTTCTGAAAATGCTATTTCTTATAAGCATGTTAATTTTTGTGGAATGCATAGACCTTGTGGAATTAATCAAAACGAAGATGAATATTGTATCCATCATAGGAATGAAAAAACTAGAAAGTGGTCTAGGGCTCTAGATGATCTTGGTAAAAAAAAGTTTGTGCCCTCTATCCTTTTATTTGTTTACTTTGCCATAGAGTGGGTCATTTTAATTTTCAATGCTCCTCCAATGATAATTCGAACCCCATGAGTGCCGCAAATTTGTATTGTGATGATGAAATTACTCCTAATCAGCATGATGAACTTACTTTATTTTTGTGGTGTGAAGAGTTATCAAGAAAAATTTCTTTGTTACATATGCGTGATCTTAATATTGATGATGTCCTGCATGTGTGTCTTTCTTATTGCATTAATAATTGCCATACAAATGCTTACATACAAAATATTTTAGAAGATGACACTTTTCCAAAATATGATAGGACCGCTGTGTGTTTTGAACTTATTAATGAAAAGGAGGAATCCTCCCAAGTTTCTTCTACTGTTTCTGGAAATAAATCAGGTTATGTGGAGGAGCCTCCCATCAAGCATCTCCCTCCTGAAGAAGGGAACGAGGGGAAGGAGAAGAATAAGAAGGGAACGAAGAAGAAGAAGAAGAGGGGAAATAAAAAGAAAGAGGTAACAGCATATCCCCACGTGTATGAGATAACAATAGGTAACCGTAAGTATGTTGCTCCTAATGATTATTATGATAATGAATCTGAGTACAATGATCTTCCTATGCCCTTTACCTACATTAGTGATCATGATTTAGAAGAGCATACTACTTTTGATATTGAAAATCTCTGGGAAACTAATTCTGAAAATGATGATGTTAATAATTGTCATAGTATTACTATTATCCATGCTTCCTCCCATAATGATATAGAAAGCGCTAAGCTTGGGGATGAGGTGTTTGAAAATCCTTTTGCTACTGATGATTACATGTTTGATACATCTCCCTCTAGTAACAATGATGGTATGGTTACAAATGAACATACTGTGAAAGATAACTATTCTATTTCTTATGATGACACTAGGCCTCCAATCTTTGATAATTATTATAAAGAATGCTATGACATAGGTTATAATTACCCTTATGAAACTTGTCATAGTTATGATGGGATTGCCAAAAACAATTCCCTTAGTATGCAATTTGTTTACCATGTTCAAATTCTTGATAATGATCCTGCTCCAATTACTATTAATGAGAAGAATTCTTCTTATGCCAAAATTAATGATACTTTTATGCATATGAACCATGATAAGAATGTTTTAAGTGATGGTTATATTGTGGATTTCATCAATGATGCTACTGAAAGTTATTATAAGAGAGGGAAACATGGTTATATGCATCTTAATAACATTAAGTTTCTCCTCTTTATGTTGAAAATTTTGAAGTTACTTGTGTTTTATCTTCCTATGCTTGTCACTTTGTTCTACATGAATTTGTTTATTTAAAAGATTCCTTTTCATAGGAAGTGGGTTAGACTTAAATGTGTTCCGAATTTTCTTCTTGATGTTCTCTTTTGGTTCAACTCTTATTTCTTACGAGTGCATCATTAAAACTGCTGAGCCCATCTTAATGGCTATAAAGAAAGCACTTCTTGGGAGATAACCCATGTTTTTATTTTGCTACTGTTTTGTTGTGTCTTGGAAGTTGTTACTACTGTAGCAACCTCTCCTTATCTTTATTTTATTGCATTGTTGTGCCAAGTAAAGTCTTTGATAGTAAGGTTGATACTAGATTTGGATTACTGCACAGAAACAGATTTCTTGCTGTCATGAATTTGAGCAGGGTTCTCTGTAGGTAACTCAGAAAAATCTGCCAATTTACGTGCGTGATCCTCAGATATGTACGCAACTTTCATTCAATTTGAGCTTTTTCATCTGAGCAAGTTAAGTGCCTCTAAAAAATTCGTCTTTACGGGCTGTTCTGTTTTGACAGATTCTGCCTTTTATTTCGCATTGCCTCTTTTGCTATGTTTGATGGATTTCCTTGTTCCATTAACTTTCAGTAGCTTTGGGCAATGTCCAGAAGTGTTAAGAATGATTGTGTCACCTCTGAACATGTGAATGTTTGATTATGCACTAACCCTCTAATGAGTTTGTTTTGAGTTTGGTGTGGAGGAAGTTTTCAAGGATCAAGAGAGGAGGATGATACAATATGATCAAGAAGAGTGAAAAGTCTAAGCTTGGGGATGCCCCCGTGGTTCATCCCTGCATATTTCAAGAAGACTCAAGCATCTAAGCTTGGGGATGCCCAAGGCATCCCCTTCTTCATCGACAACTTATCAGGTCACCTCTAGTGAAACTATATTTTTATTCAGTCACATCTTATGTGCTTTACTTGGAGCGTCTGTGTGTTTCTATTTTTGTTTTTGTTTGAATAAGATCGGATCCTAGCAATCCTTGTGTGGGAGAGAGACACGCTCCGCTTATTCATATGAACACTGGTGTTCTTCGTTTTACTTTTAATGTTCATGACAAAAGTTGGAAGCTACAATACTTATTGTTATTTGGTTGGAAACAGAAAATGCTTCATGTGGTAGTGGTATAATGAAATACTTGTAGATCATTGAGCTTTGATAACCTGATTCTTTGCAAATGTTTTGAGGTATTTAGATGGTAAAGCTTGCTGGATAAATAAGTTAAAATCAGTAGTGGATTGTTGTCTTTAAGCTTGTGCCGTACTACAAACTCTACTTAAATAGTTGAAGGTGTAGTTGGACTTGATAGCTTTCCATGTCTAAGAGTTCATCGTAATAACTAAGTTGTGCTGAAGGTCGAGGGAGCTAGCGGGGTACTTGTGCCACCGTGAACGGCCCTCCTTGGAGTGAATTTTAATCATGCTCTTAATGTTGAACCTGCTAGTTGTTTGCAATAAGCTTGTGAGTTCTGTTTGACTAATGTTAAGCTACGGTTTTTGGCACTTCCACCATCCAAATTTGCTAGCCTCTTCGGTACTGTGCATTGCCTTTTGCTCACATTGAGAATTGTGCATACTTCACCAGTACATCCAAACCCGTGGGAGGACTTTCTCTTGTTCTCCTACACATAAGCCCATACATCTTCCTCAAAACAGCCACTATACCTACCTACGACAGCATTTCCATAGCTGTTCCGAGATATATTGCCATGCAACTTCCATTTTACATTACATGACTTGTTGTCATTTATTATTTATATATTGCTTTGCATGATTCTATACAGCTGATGTGTGGTTTACCCATGTTACGCTAGAACATTGCACATCCTGCTACACTGGCAGAGGCATACAGTTTTATACATCATGTTTTGTTCATTATGAGTTATTTGTACCAAAAAGTGTGTTGTCATATTAGGATGTTGCCCCTAAAAGTGAAAAGAGCCATGGAGGCCATCAAAAAGAGAAACAGAAAAAGAAAAGAAAGAAAAAAAATAGAAAAGAAAAAAAAGAATAAAGAAAAAGGGGGCAACATCACTATCTTTTATCCACACTTGTGCTCATGTTTTAGCACCTGCAGTATTCATAGTCATCATTTGTGCTCATGTTTAGCACCTATACTCCATGTGAGAGAGTTTTCATGTTTTACTAGTATAACTATGTGGGGAATTTACACTATAGAACTTGGGTTGTATATTCCAATGATGAGCTTCCTCAAAAAGTGCTCTAGGTCTTCATGAGCAACCAAGTTGGATGCACCCCCACTAGTTGCATTGGAGAGCTTTCATACACATATAGCTCTATGTGCATCCGTTGCATGGCAATCACTACTCCTTGCATAGCTTCGATTATAAGACTTCCTCTTGTCTAATAATCACTTATAGCTTTGTGAGACTTTCTTTCATTGACCTTCCAAACCCACATTAACGTTCTTTTTTCCATAACATCCTGGTGCCAATACCAAATGCTTGCGCTCACCGGTTGAGTAGACTTCGAAACAGTTGATGCATAACGTTCATGTTTATTTTCACTTGACTGAATCCTTCTATGTTGTGAAAATTTACTTGATGCTTGGAATGAAGGATATAACTTCTACGTTGGATACTTAAAACATCTTTAATGAACTTTGTACGGTTTCATGTCTTTAAAGCAATAGTTCATGAAAACTTCTAGCTTGTTTAACTCTTGCATTATCATCTCTTATATCAATATAGACATTTGTTTTGAATAATTTGATCTCAGTTCACATGCCTTATGATACGTCTCCAACGTATCGATAATTTCTTATGTTCCATGCTACTTTTATGATGATACTCACATGTTTTATACGTACTTTATGTCATATTTATGCATTTTCCGGCACTAACCTATTAACGAGATGCCGAAGAGCCAGTTGCTTTTTTCTGCTGTTTTTGGTTTTAGAAATCCTAGTAAGGAAATATTCTCGGAATTGGACGAAATCAACGCCAGGGGCCTATTTTCCACGAAGCTTCCAGAACACCGAAAGGGAACCGAAGTGGGGCGACGAGGCGCCGCCACACTAGGGCGGCGCGGCCCAGGAGGGGCCCGCGCGGCCCTAGCGTGTGGGGCCCCCGTCAGCCCTCCGACTCCGCCCTTTCGCCTACTTAAAGTCTTCGTCGCGAATACCCCAGTACCGAGAGCCACGATACGGAAAACCTTCCAGAGACGCCGCCGCCGCCAATCCCATCTCGGGGGATTCAGGAGATCGCCTCCGGCACCCTGCCGGAGAGGGGAATCATCTCCTGGAGGACTCCTTCACCGCCATGGTCGCCTCCGGAGTGATGTGTGAGTAGTTCACCCCTGGACTATGGGTCCATAGCAGTAGCTAGATGGTCGTCTTCTCCTAATTGTGCTATCATTGTTAGATCTTGTGAGCTGCCTAACATGATCAAGATCATCTATTTGTAATGCTACATGTTGCGTTTGTTGGGATCTGATGAATAGTGAATGCTATGTTATGTTGATTATCAATCTATTATTTATGTGTTGTTTATGATCTTGCATGCTCTCCGTTATTAGTAGAGGCTCTGGCCAAGTTGATACTTGTAACTCCAAGAGGGAGTATTTATGCTCGATAGTGGGTTCATGCCTCCATTAAATCTGGACAGTGACAGAAAGTTCTAAGGTTGTGGATGTGCTGTTACCACTAGGGATAAAACATCAATGCTATGTCTAAGGATATTTGTGTTGATTACATTACGCACCATACTTAATACAATTGTCTGTTGTTTGCAACTTAATACTGGAGGGGATTCGGATGATAACCTGAAGGTGGACTTTTTAGGCATAGATGCATGCTGGATAGCGGTCTATGTACTTTGTTGTAATGCCCAATTAAATCTCACACTACTCATCATAACATGTATGTGCATGGTCATGCCCTCTTTATTTGTCAACTGCCCAACTGTAATTTGTTCACCCAACATGCTATTTCTTATGGGAGAGACACCACTAGTGAACTGTGGACCCCGGTCCATTCTTTACATCGAATACAATCAACTGCAATACTTGTTCTACTGTTTTCTGCAAACAATCATCATCCACACTATACATCTAATCCTTTGTTACAGCAAGCCAGTGAGATTGACAACCTCACTGTCACGTTGGGGCAAAGTAATTTGGTTGTGTTGTGCAGGTTCCACGTTGGCGGCGGAATCCCTGGTGTTGCGCCACACTACACTCCGCCGCCATCAACCTTCAACGTGCTTCTTGGCTCCTACTAGTTCGATAAACCTTGGTTTCTTACTGAGGGAAAACTTGCCACTGTACGCATCACACCTTCCTCTTGGGGTTCCCAACGGACGCGTGTTGTACGCGTATCAAGCACTTTTTCTGGCGCCGTTGCCGGGGAGATCAAGACACGCTGCAAGGGGAGTCTTCCACTTCCAATCTCTTTACTTTGTTTTTGTCTTGCTTTACTTTTATTTACTACTTTGTTTGCTGCACTAAAACAAAACACAAAAAAATTAGTTGCTAGCTTTACTTTATTTACTGCCTTGATCTCCATATTAAAAACACAAAAAATTAGTTACTTGCATTTACTTTATCTAGTTTGCTTTATTTACTATTGCTAAAATGGGTACTCCTGAAAATACTAAGTTGTGTGACTTCACAAACACAAATAATAATGATTTCCTATGCACACCTATTGCTCCACCTGCTACTACAGCAGAATTCTTTGAAATTAAATCTGCTCTACTAAATCTTGTTATGAGAGAGCAATTTTCTGGTGTTAGTTCTGATGATGCTGCTGCCCATCTTAATAATTTTGTTGAGTTATGTGAAATGCAAAAGTATAAGGATGTAGATGGTGACATTATAAAATTAAAATTGTTTCCTTTCTCATTAAGAGGAAGAGCTAAAGAGTGGTTGCTATCTCTGCCTAAGAATAGTATTGATTCATGGACTAAATGTAAGGATGCTTTCATTGGTAGATATTATCCTCCTGCTAAAATTATATCTTTGAGAAGTAGCATAATGAATTTTAAGCAATTGGATACTGAGCATGTTGCCCAAGCATGGGAAAGAATGAAATCTTTGGTTAAAAATTGCCCAACCCATGGACTGACTACTTGGATGATCATCCAAACCTTTTATGCAGGAATGATTTTTTCTTTGCGGAACCTATTGGATTCAGCTGCTGGAGGTACCTTTATGTCCATCACTCTAGGCGCCGCAACAAAGCTTCTTGATAATATGATGATTAATTACTCTGAATGGCACACGGAAAGAGCTCCAGAAGGTAAGAAGGTAAATTCTGTTGAAGAAACCTCCTCCTTGAGTGATAAGATTGATGCTATTATGTCTATGCTTGTGAATGGTAGGACTAATGTTGATCCTAATAAAGTTCCGTTAGCTTCATTGGTTGCTCAAGAAGAACATGTTGATGTGAACTTCATTAAAAATAATAATTTCAACAACAATGCTTATCGAAATAATTCTAGTAACAACTATAGGCCGTATCCTTATAATAATGGTAACGGTTATGGTAATTCTTATGGGAATTCTTACAGCAATAATAGGAATACACCCCCTGGACTTGAAGCCATGCTTAAAGAATTTATTAGTACACAAACTGCTTTTAACAAATCTGTTGAAGAAAAGCTTGGGAAAATTGATATACTTGCTTCTAAAGTCGATAGTCTTGCTGTTGATATTGATCTTTTGAAATCGAAAGTTATGCCTAATGAAAATAATGATATTAAGTCATTTGCTACAGCAAACGCCATCCAAGTTAGAATTAATGAGAATATAAGATTGATGGCCGAATTGCGTGCTAGGTGGGAAAAAGAAGAAAATGCTAAAGAAGATAATATAGCTAAAGTTTGGACTATTACCACCACTAGTAACGCTAATGCTCTACATGTTTCTACACCTCCTACTATCAATGGTAAAATAATTGGTGTTGGCAATGTTTCCACTTCTAATGCAAAGCCTGCAAAACTGCCGGAACCTGCTAAAACTACCTGTGATAAAACTGCTGAATTTTTTTCTAACATTGGGGACAACGATCCCATCGCTTTAGATTATAATGGTTTAGATTTTGATGATTGCCACATATCTGAAGTTATAAAGTTCTTACAAAAACTTGCTAAGAGTCCTAATGCTAGTGCTATAAATTTGGCCTTTACAAAACATATTACGAATGCTCTCATAAAAGCTAGAGAAGAGAAATTAAATCGTGAAGCTTCTATTCCTAGGAAGTTAGAGGATGGTTGGGAGCCCATCATTAAGATGAAGGTCAATGACTTTTATTTTAATGCTTTATGTGATCTTGGTGCAAGTATTTCCGTTATGCCTAGAAAAATCTATAATATGCTTGACTTGCCACCATTGAAAAATTGTTATTTGGATGTTAATCTTGCTGATAACTCTACAAAGAAACCTTTGGGGAGAGTTGATAATGTTCGCATTACTGTTAACAATAACCTTGTCCCCGTTGATTTTGTTGTGTTGGATATTGAATGCAATGCATCTTGCCCCATTATATTGGGAAGACCTTTTCTTCGAACTGTTGGTGCTATTATTGATATGAAGGAAGGTAATATTAAATATCAATTTCCTCTCAAGAAAGGTATGGAACACTTCCCTAGAAATATAATGAAGTTACCTTTTGATTCTATCATTAGAACAAATTATGATGTTGATGCTTCGTCTCTTGATAACACTTGATACACACTTTCTGCGCCTAGCTGAAAGGCGTTAAAGAAAAGCGCTTATGGGAGACAACCCATGATTTTACTACAGTACTTTTGTTTTATATTTGAGTCTTGGAAGTTGTTACTACTGTAGCAACCTCTCCTTATCTTAATTTTGTTGCATTGTTGTGCCAAGTAAAGTATTTGATAGTAAGGTTCATACTAGATTTGGATTGCTACGCAGAAACAGATTTCTTGCTGTCACGAATTTGAGCAGTAGTCTCTTAAGGTAACTCAGAAAATTCTGCTAATTTACGTGAGTGATCCTCAGATATGTATGCAACTTTCATTCAATTTGAGAATTTTCATATGAGCTATTCTGGTGCACCTGAAAAATTCGTCTTTACGGACTGTTCTGTTTTGACAGATTCTGCCTTTTATTTCGCATTGCCTGTTTTGCTATGCTTGATGGATTTCTTTATTCCATTAACTTTCAGTAGCTTTGTGCAATGTCCAGAAGTGTTAAGAATGATTATGTCACCTCTGAACATGTGAATTTTGATTATGCACTAACCCTCTAATGAGTTGTTTTGAGTTTGGTGTGGAGGAAGTTTTCAAGGATCAAGAGAGGAGGATGATACAATATGATCAAGGAGAGTGAAAGCTCTAAGCTTGGGGATGCCCCGGTGGTTCATCCCTGCATATTTCAAGAAGACTCAAGCATCTAAGCTTGGGGATGCCCAAGGCATCCCCTTCTTCATCGACAACATTATCAGGTTCCTCTAATGAAACTATATTTTTATTCCATCACATCTTATGTGCTTTACTTGGAGCGTCTGTATGTTTTTATTTTTGTTTTGTTTGAATAAAGTTGGATCCTAGCATTCATTGTGTGGGAGAGAGACACGCTCCGCTGTTGCATATGGACAAATATTTCCTTAGGCTTTACTCATAATGTTCATGGCGAAGGTTGAACTGCTTCGTTAAATTCTTATATGGTTGGAAACGGGAAATGCTACATGTGGTAAATGGTATAATATCTTGAATAATGTGATACTTGGCAATTGTTGTGCTCATGTTTAAGCTGTTGCATCATATACTTTGCACTTATTAGTGAAGAAATACATAGAGCTTGCTAAAATTCGGTTTGCATGATTGGTCTCTCTAAGGTCTAGATATTTTCTAGTAAGGGTCGAACAACAAGGAAGACGGTGTAGAGTCTTATAATGCTTACAATATGTCTTTTATGTGAGTTTTGCTGTACCGGTTCATACTTGTGTTTGTTTCGAATAACCTTGCTAGCCTAAGCCTTGTATTGAGAGGGAATACTTCTCATGCATCCAAAATCCTTGAGCCAAACACTATGCCACTTGTGTCCACCATACCTACCTACTACATGGTATTTCTCCGCCATTCCAAAGTAAATTGCTTGAGTGCTACCTTTAAATTTCTATTATTTGTCTTTGCAATATATAGCTCATGGGACAAATAGCCTAAAAACTATTGTGGTATTGAATATGTACTTATGCATCTTATCTCTTATAAGTTGCTTGTTGAGCGATAACCATGTTCCTGGGGACGCCATCAACTACCCTTTGTTGTATCATGTGAGTTGCTATGCATGTTCGTCTTGTCTGAAGTAAGGGTGATTTATCATGAGTTCAATGGTTTGAGTATGCATATTGTTAGAGAAGAGCATTGGGCCGCTAACTTAAGCCATGATCCGTGGTGGAAGTTTCAGTTTTGGACAACTATCCTGAATCTCTTATGAGAATATTATTTGTTGCTGAATGCTTATGCATTAAAGAGGAGTCCATTATCTGTTGTCTATGTTGTCCTGGTATGGATGTCTAAGTTGAGAATAATCAAAAGCGAGAAATCCAATGCGAGCTTTCTCCTTAGACCTTTGTACAGGCGGCATAGAGGTACCCCTTTGCGACACTTGGTTAAAACATATGTATTGCGATGATAATCCATGTTAATCCGAGCTAATTAGGACAAGGTGCGGGTACTATTGGTAATCTATGCATGAGGCTTGCAACTTGTAGGATATAATTTACATAATGCATATGCTTTATTACTACCGTTGACAAAATTGTTTCTTATTTTCAAAATAAAAGCTCTGGCACAAATATAGCAATCAATGCTTCCCTCTGCGAAGGGCCTTTCTTCTACTTTTATGTTGAGTCAGTTTACCCATTTCTCTCCATCTTAAGAAGCAAACACTTGTGTTAACTGTGCATTGATTCCTACATACTTGCATATTGCACTTATTATATTACTTTATGTTGACAATATCCATGAGATATACATGTTACAAGTTGAAAGCAACCGCTGAAACTTAATCATCCTTTGTGTTGCTTCAATGCCTTTACTTTGAATTTATTGCTTTATGAGTTAACTCTTATGCAAGACTTATTGATGCTTGTCTTGAAAGTACTATTCATGAAAAATCTTTGCTATATGATTCAATTGTTTACTCATTGTCTTTACCATTGCTTCGAATCGCTGCATTCATTACATGTGCTTACAATAGGATTGATCAAGATTATGATGGCATGTCACTTCAGAAATTATCTTTGTTATCGTTTACCTACTCGGGACGAGTAGGACCTAAGCTTGGGGATGCTGATACGTTGATACGCGTACAGCACGCGACCGTTGGGAACCCCAAGAGGAAGGTGTGATGCGTACAGCGGCAAGTTTTCCCTCAGTACGAAACCAAGGTTTATCGAACCAGTAGGAGCCAAGAAGCACGTTGAAGGTTGATGGCGGCGAGATGTAGTGCGGCGCAACACCAGGGATTCCGGTGCCAACGTGGAACCTGCACAACACAACCAAAGTACTTTGCCCCAACGAAACAGTGAGGTTGTCAATCTCACCGGCTTGCTGTAACAAAGGATTAGATGTATAGTGTGGATGATGATTGTTTGCAGAGAACAGTAGAACAAGTATTGCAGTAGATTGTATTCGATGTAAAAGAATGGACCGGGGTCCACAGTTCACTAGAGGTGTCTCTCCCATAAGATAAATAGCATGTTGGGTGAACAAATTACAGTTGGGCAATTGACAAATAGAGAGGGCATGACCATGCACATACATGATATGATGAGTATTGTGAGATTTAATTGGGCATTACGACAAAATACATAGACCGCTATCCAGCATGCATCTATGCCTAAAAAGTCCACCTTCAGGTTATCATCCGAACCCCTTCCAGTATTAAGTTGCAAACAACAGACAATTGCATTAAGTATGGTGCGTAATGTAATCAATAACTACATCCTCAGACATAGCATCAATGTTTTATCCCTAGTGGCAACAGCACATCCATAACCTTATTGGCTTCTGTCACTCCCCCAGATTCACGGAGACATGAACCCACTATCGAGCATAAATACTCCCTCTTGGAGTTACAAGCATCAACTTGGCCAAAGCATCTACTAGTAACGGAGAGCATGCAAGATCATAAACAACACATAGATTGATAATCAACATAACATAGCATTCTCTATCCATCGGATCCCAACAAACACAACATATAGCATTACAGATAGATGATCTTGATCATGTGAGGCAGCTCACAAGATCCGACAATGAAGCATAATGAGGAGAAGACAACCATCTAGCTACTGCTATGGACCCATAGTCCAGGGGTGAACTACTCACTCATCACTTCGGAGGCGACCATGGCGGTGTAGAGTCCTCCGGGAGATGAATCCCCTCTCCGGTAGGGTGCCAGAGGCGATCTCCTGAATCCCCCGAGATGGGATTGGCGGTGGCGGCGTCTCTGGAAGGTTTTCCGTATCGTGGCTCTCGGTACTGGGGGTTTCGCGACGAAGGCTATTTGTAGGCGGAAGGGCAGGTCAGGGGGCCAAGGCCCAGGCCACGCCGCCCTAGTGTGTCGCCACCTCGTGGCCCCAGTTCGTTAGTCCTCCGGTCTTCTGGAAGCTTCGTGTGAAAATAGGCCCCTGGGCGCTGATTTCGTCCAATTCCAAGAATATTTCCTTACTAGGATTTCTGAAACCAAAAACAGCAGAAAACAGCAACTGGCTCTTCGGCATCTCGTTAATAGGTTAGTGCCGGAAAATGCATAAATATGACATAAAGTATGCATAAAACATGTAGATATCATCAATAATGTGGCATGGAACATAAGAAATTATCGATACGTCGGAGACGTATCAGCATCCCCAAGCTTAGTTTCTGCTCGTCCCGAGCAGGTAAACGATAACAAAGATAATTTCTGGAGTGACATGCCATCATAACCTTGATCATACTATTGTAAGCATATGTAATGAATGCAGCGATCCAAACAATGTAAATGACATGAGTAAACAATTGAATCATATAGCAAAGACTTTTCATGAATAGTACTTCAAGACAAGCATCAATAAGTCTTGCATAAGAGTTAACTCATAAAGCAATAATTCAAAGTAAAGGCATTAAAGCAACACAAAGGAAGATTAAGTTTCAGCGGTTGCTTTCAACTTATAACATGTATATCTCATGGATATTGTCAACATAGAGTAATATAACAAGTGCAATATGCAAGTATGTAGGAATCAATGCACAGTTCACACAAGTGTTTGCTTCTTGAGGTGGAGAGAAATAGGTGAACTGACTCAACAATAAAAGTAAAAGAAAGGTCCTTCAAAGAGGAAAGCATTGATTGCTATATTTGTGCTAGAGCTTTGATTTTGAAAACAAGAAACAATTTTGTCAACGGTAGTAATAAAGCATATGTGTCATGTAAATTATATCTTACAAGTTGCAAGCCTCATGCATAGTATACTAATAGTGCCCGCACCTTGTCCTAATTAGCTCGGATTACTTGGATTATCATTGCAATGTACATGTTTTAACCAAGTGTCACAAAGGGGTACCTCTATGCCGCCTGTACAAAGGTCTAAGGAGAAAGCTCGCATCGGATTTCTCGCTATTGATTATTCTCAACTTAGACATCCATACCGGGACAACATAGACAACAGATAATGGACTCCTCTTTTATGCATAAGCATTCAACAATTATTAATTTTCTCATATGAGATTGAGGATATTTGTCCAAAACTGAAACTTCCACCATGGATCATGGCTTTAGTTAGCGGCCCAATGTTCTTCTCTAACATTATGCATGCTCTAACCATTTTAGCGGTAAATCTCCCTTACTTCAGACAAGACGAACATGCATAGCAACTCACATGATATTCAACAAAGAGTAGTTGATGGCGTCCCCAGGAACATGGTTATCGCACAACAAGCAACTTAATAAGAGATAAAGTGCATAAGTACATATTCAATATCACAATAGTTTTTAGGCTATTTGTCCCATGAGCTATATATTGTAAAGATAAAGAATGGAAATTTAAAGGTAGCACTCAAGCAATTTACTTTGGAATGGCGGAGAAATACCATGTAGTAGGTAGGTATGGTGGACACAAATGGCATAGTGGTTGGCTCAAGTATTTTGGATGCATGAGAAGTATTCCCTCTCGATACAAGGCTTAGGCTAGCAAGGTTTATTTGAAACAAACACAAGGATGAACCGGTGCAGAAAAACTCACATAAAAGACATATTGTAAACATTATAAGACTCTACACCGTCTTCCTTGTTGTTCAAATTCAATACTAGAAATTATCTAGACCTTAGAGAGACCAATTATGCAAACCAAATTTTAGCAAGCTCTATGTATTTCTTCATTAATAGGTGCAAAGTATATGATGCAAGAGCTTAAACATGAGCACAACAATTGCCAAGTATCACATTATCCAAGACATTATAGCAATTACTACATGTATCATTTTCCAATTCCAACCATATAACAATTTAACGAAGAAGAAACTTTCGCCATGAATATTATGAGTAAAGCCTAAGGACATACTTGTCCATATGCAACAGCGGAGCGTGTCTCTCTCCCACACAATGAATGCTAGGATCCATTTTATTCAAACAAAACAAAAACAAAAACAAACCGACGCTCCAAGCAAAGCACATAAGATGTGATGGAATAAAAATATAGTTTCACTAGAGGAACCTGATAATGTTGTCGATGAAGAAGGGGATGCCTTGGGCATCCCCAAGCTTAGACGCTTGAGTCTTCTTGATATATGCAGGGGTGAACCACCGGGGCATCCCCAAGCTTAGAGCTTTCACTCTCCTTGATCATATTGTATCATCTCCCTCTCTTGATCCTTGAAAACTTCCTCCACACCAAACTCAAAACAACTCATTAGAGGGTTAGTGCATAATTAAAATTCACATGTTAAGAGGTGACATAATCATTCTTAACACTTCTGGACATTGCACAAAGCTACTGAAAGTCAATGGAATCGAAAAATCCATCAAGCATAGCAAAACAGGCAATGCGAAATAAAAGGCAGAATCTGTCAAAACAGAACAGTTCATAAAGACGAATTTTATTGAGGCACCAGACTTGCTCAAATGAAAATGCTCAAATTGAATGAAAGTTGCGTACATATCTGAGGATCACTCACGTAAATTGGCATAATTTTCTGAGTTACCTAGAGAGAATTAGGCCCAGATTCGTGACAGCAAAGAAATCTGTTTCTGCGCAGTAATCCAAATCTAGTATGAACCTTACTATCAACGACTTTACTTGGCACAACAATGCACAAAACTAAGATAAGGAGAGGTTGCTACAGTAGTAACAACTTCCAAGACTCAAATATGAAATAAAAATACTGTAGTAAAAACATGGGTTGTCTCCCATAAGCGCTTTTCTTTAACGCCTTTCAGCTAGGCGCAGAAAGTGTGTATCAAGTATTATCAAAAGATTGAGCATCTACAGCGGGGTGTGGAGTTTTCTCAACCATGCATAGTATTTTGGATACATAAGTTTCAGCGGCTCCCTTTTCATTAGTCTTGGGCTTGCTACTCTCATCAAACAAATTTTCCGGAACAAGCCAAGCATAGTTATTTTCTAGTGCCTCATGCATTGCTAGGAGCTTACAGGGTATCGGTGCTTTAATCTCCCCACCATCATTAACATTATTAGTGTACTTAATTCTATCCATATCCATCTTTTCAAGTGTTCTTTTAAAATCGGTGATCATGCCAAGCCTATCATGCTTACTAAAAACTTTTCTAGCTTCTTTAGCTATATCCGCAAATTCTCGCACTAAGACCTTTAGAACAAAATCTCTCTTCTCTCTCCTCTCCATATCAGAAAGTGTAAGAAACATGTGTTGTATCATGGGGTTGAGACTAATAAATCTAGCTTCCATCATGCGTACCAAACAAACAGAGGCATCTTCATAAGTAGGGACAACTTTTGCAAGGGGTATATCTTTAAGATCTTCATGCATACTAACATGGGTGAAAAAATCTTCTATATTATCTCTTCCAATTATAGACCCTTGTCCCACAGGTATATCTTTTACAGTGAAATTAAAAGGAAACATGTTGAAATAAGTAAAGCAAATGCAAGTAACTAATTTTTTGTGTTTTCGATATAGCAAACAAGATAGCAAGTAAAGTAAAACTAGCAACTAATTTTTTTGTATTTTGATATAATGCAGCAAACAAAGTAGTAAATAAAATAAAGCAAGACAAAAACAAAGTAAAGAGATTGCGATGTGGAGACTCCCCTTGCAGCGTGTCTTGATCTCCCCGGCAACGGCGCCAGAAAACAGTCTTGATACGCGTACAGCACGCGACCGTTGGGAACCCCAAGGGGAAGGTGTGATGCGTACAGCGGCAAGTTTTCCCTCAGTACGAAACCAAGGTTTATCGAACCAGTAGGAGCCAAGAAGCACGTTGAAGGTTGATGGCGGCGAGATGTAGTGCGGCGCAACACCAGGGATTCCGGTGCCAACGTGGAACCTGCACAACACAACCAAAGTACTTTGCCCCAACGAAACAGTGAGGTTGTCAATCTCACCGGCTTGCTGTAACAAAGGATTAGATGAATAGTGTGGATGATGATTGTTTGCAGAGAAGAACAAGTATTGCAGTAGATTGTATTCGATGTAAAAGAATGGACCGGGGTCCACAGTTCACTAGAGGTGTCTCTCCCATAAGATAAATAGCATGTTGGGTGAACAAATTACAGTTGGGCAATTGACAAATAGAGAGGGCATGACCATGCACATACATGATATGATGAGTATTGTGAGATTTAATTGGGCATTACGACAAAGTACATAGACCGCTATCCAGCATGCATCTATGCCTAAAAAGTCCACCTTCAGGTTATCATCCGAACCCCTTCCAGTATTAAGTTGCAAACAATAGACAATTGCATTAAGTATGGTGCGTAATGTAATCAATAACTACATCCTCGGACATAGCATCAATGTTTTATCCCTAGTGGCAACAACACATCCATAACCTTAGGGGCTTCTATCACTCCCCCAGATTCACGGAGACATGAGCCCACTATCGAGCATAAATACTCCCTCTTGGAGTTACAAGCATCAACTTGGCCAAAGCATCTACTAGTAACGGAGAGCATGCAAGATCATAAACAACACATAGATTGATAATCAACATAACATAGCATTCTTTATCCATCGGATCCCAACAAACACAACATATAGCATTACAGATAGATGATCTTGATCATGTTAGGCAGCTCACAAGATCCGACAATGAAGCATAATGAGGAGAAGACAACCATCTAGCTACTGCTATGGACCCATAGTCCAGGGGTGAACTACTCACTCATCACTCCGGAGGTGACCATGGCGGTGTAGAGTCCTCCGGGAGATGAATCCCCTCTCCGGCAGGGTGCCAGAGGCGATCTCCTGAATCCCCCGAGATGGGATTGGCGGCGGCGGCGTCTCTGGAAGGTTTTCCGTATCGTGGCTCTCGGTACTGGGGGTTTCGCGACGAAGGCTATTTGTAGGCGGAAGGGCAGGTCAGGGGGCCACACGAGGGCCCCACACAGTAGGTCGGCGCGGCCAAGGCCCAGGCCGTGCCGCCCTAGTGTGTCGCCACCTCGTGGCCCCACTTCGTTAGTCCTCCGGTCTTCTGGAAGCTTCGTGTGAAAATAGGCCCCTGGGCGTTGATTTCGTCCAATTCCGAGAATATTTCCTTACTAGGATTTCTGAAACCAAAAACAGCAGAAAACAGCAACTGGCTCTTCGGCATCTCGTTAATAGGTTAGTGCCGGAAAATGCATAAATATGACATAAAGTATGCATAAAACATGTAGATATCATCAATAATATGGCATGGAACATAAGAAATTATCGATACGTCGGAGACGTATGCCGTATCATACGTCTCCAACGTATCGATAATTTCTTATGTTCCATGCTACTTTTATGATGATACTCACATGTTTTATACATAACTAGGAAAATTTGCCCGTGCGTTGCACCGGGAGCGAAACACAATGTAGCGTCACATCTTAAAATAAAAAATGTGACACAGAAAAAATATAACTATAATGTGTTGTCAGTATCCCACCAATACTAAATTTTATAGTATAAAATGTGCCACAGATATGGGCACGGCTGGCATTATCCTTTAGACTCTGATCTTCCTAGTGGAATGATTTTCTGAAAGAAACATCCTAATTGCTATCCGTCTTGACAAAAAGACCATCGCTCCTGCTTAAAAACGGGCAAAAGTAAGGTACCTGAATATTAAACTTTGATGCTTCGACATGGTTCTTCCCTAAAATTGTTGTGTGCCTTGCTGCAGCTTTAGCGACGGGAAACAAGAGCACATAGGAAATTTGAGAATGAGACAAAGGCAAGGCTGACTCGGTTCCAGTTCTTCTCATGCCATCACAACTATATTCGATTTACCGGTGCGTGCTCGTCTCTTTTGGATAGCAATTACATCTGTACTTGCTGAGCGGTTAAGAGAAGAATATTCCACTTCTTAGTGCTGATTTATATTACCTGGACAGGTTTCTCTTCATAGAAACTTGCTTGCTGAAATCCAGTAGTCAAGAGCTAAGCGAAGGATCAAATGCATTGAATTGGACAACTCAGACCTACCAGGTGTCAGCAGGCTGGCTAGCAGCCCCAGGGAAGCAGCACGCACGGCCGGTCTTTTTCTTTTCCGTGGGAACCTTCACTCCTGCCTGCTGCTTTGGGTAATGGCCATAGTCTTTGCCACTACTCAAGCATCCGAACTTGTTTCCGGTTATTCACACATCTGATTTTGTTGCTCCTCCTCAAAGCTAACAAATCTAAGCTTAGGCGCACCACATCCTGCAACCATCACGGCTTCTCCTCTGTCAGACTGTCACCACCAGGCAAACAGGGAAGCGGTGCCTCAGATGCATCTGCTTTCTCACGCTGTGCAGCACAGGTGGAGAATTTTGCACAGCATCCTCGTTGTTTTCCTCCTCTATCTCCAGTAGACCTCGTCGCACCCCCTTCCACAGCTATTCAACCTCTTCCTCCGTTGCTGTACGACCAATGCTGGTGAAGGCTCCTCTTTGCGCGCGTCGCCACCGGCAAGGCCAACCAGCTCTTGGGCGTCCGCTTCCTCCCGCCGACGGTGTCGCGGCCATAACACCGAACGGATCAAGCGGTGCTGAAAGGCCACAGCCTGGCGAGCTCCTTGGCAGCCGAGTCCAGTGCTCGCACAACCACGGAAATCGACCGCAACGCCTAGCAGCGTAGAGGGCAGGGTCTCGGTAGCGGCGAGGAGGACGGCGTCGAGAGGTGCGGGGATTGGGTTCAATTTAAAGGAGAGAGCTCGCGTGATGATTTGGAATTTGGAATCGTCACGTTTCTTTTCCGTCCCTGGTTCCGGTGCTAGGTCCAACTCGAAGCCACTTCGTGCAATATACAATCTCTCTGGCGTGCGATATGGAAACCACGGACGAAACCAAGATTGGACGACGGAACCACAACGGACCAAACCACGGAAACGCTTCTTCCTTTATTATTAGGTATAGATTTATGTCATATTTATGCATTTTCCGGCACTAACCTATTAACAAGATGCCGAAGAGCCAGTTGTTGTTTTCTGCTGTTTTTGGTTTCAGAAATCCTAGTAAGGAAATATTCTCGGAATTGGACGAAATCAACGCCCAGGGGCCTATTTTTCCACGAAGCTTCCAGAACACCGAAAGGGAACCGAAGTGGGGCGACGAGGCGCCGCCACACTAGGGCGGCGCGGCCCAGGAGGGGCCCGCGCGGCCCTAGCGTGTGGGGCCCCCGTCAGCCCTCCGACTCCGCCCTTCCGCCTACTTAAAGTCTTCGTCGCGAATACCCCAGTACCGAGAGCCACGATACGGAAAACCTTCTAGAGACGCCACCGCCGCCAATCCCATCTCGGGGGATTCAGGAGATCGCCTCCGGCACCCTGCCGGAGAGGGGAATCATCTCCCGGAGGACTCTTCACCGCCATGGTCGCCTCCGGAGTGATGTGTGAGTAGTTCACCCCTGGACTATGGGTCCATAGCAGTAACTAGATGGTGGTCTTCTACTAATTGTGCTATCATTGTTAGATCTTGTGAGCTGCCTAACATGATCAAGATCATTTATTTGTAATGCTACACGTTGCGTTTGTTGGGATCCGATGAATAGTGAATGCTATGTTATGTTGATTATCAATCTATTATTTATGTGTTGTTTATGATCTTGCATGCTCTCCGTTATTAGTAGAGGCTCTGGCCAAGTTGATACTTGTAACTCCAAGAGGGAGTATTTATGCTCGATAGTGGGTTCATGCTTCCATTAAATCTGGGACAGTGACAGAAAGTTCTAAGGTTGTGGATGTGTTGTTGCCACTAGGGATAAAACATCAATGCTATGTCTAAGGATATTTGTGTTGATTACATTACGCACCATACTTAATGCAATTGTCTGTTGTTTGCAACTTAATACTGGAGGGGGTTCGGATGATAACCTGAAGGTGGACTTTTTAGGCATAGATGCATGCTGGATAGCGGTCTATGTACTTTGTCGTAATGCCCAATTAAATCTCACACTACTCATCCTAACATGTATGTGCATGGTCATGCCCTCTTTATTTGTCAATTGCCCAACTGTAATTTGTTCACCCAACATGCTATTTCTTATGGGAGAGATACCACTAGTGAACTGTGGACCCCGGTCCATTCTTTACATCGAATACAATCAACTGCAATACTTGTTCTACTGTTTTCTGCAAACAATCATCATCCACACTATACATCTAATCCTTTGTTACAGCAAGCCAGTGAGATTGACAACCTCACTGTCACGTTGGGGCAAAGTAATTTGGTTGTGTTGTGCAGGTTCCACGTTGGCGCCGGAATCCCTGGTGTTGCGCCGCACTACACTCCGCCGCCATCAACCTTCAACGTGCTTCTTGGCTTCTACTGGTTCGATAAACCTTGGTTTCTTACTGAGGGAAAACTTGCCGCTGTACGCATCACACCTTCCTCTTGGGGTTCCCAACGGACGCGTGATGTACGCGTATCACCTTACATCATTATTGGATCAAGATTATGTTGGTAGCATGTCACTTCAGAAATTATCCTTGTTATCGTTTACCTACTCGAGGGCGAGTAGGAACTAAGCTTGGGGATGCTTGATACGTCTCAAACGTATCTATAATTTCTTATGTTCCATGCTACTTTTATGACAATACCTACATGTTTTATTCACACTTTATATCGTTTTGATGCATTTTCCTGAACTAACCTATTAACAAGATGCCGAAGTGCCAGTTCCTGTTTTGTGTTGTTTTTGGTTTCAGAAATCCTACAAAGGAAATATTCTCGGAATTGGACAAAATCAAGGCCCACGATCTTATATTTCACGGAAGCTTCCAGAGCACTGAAGAGGGGCCAGAGGGGAGCCAGGGGCCCCACCCCACAAGGCGGCGCGGCCAAGGGGGGGGGCCTATGGTGTGGGTCCATCAGGACTCCTCCGAGGCTGCCCTTCCGCCTACTTAAAGCCTCCGTTGTGAAAACCCTAGACGAATAAGCCACGATACGAGAAAAGTTCCAGAGCCGCCACCATAGTGAAGCCAAGATTCGGGGGACAGAAGTCTCTGTTCCGGCACCCTGCCCGGACGGGGAATTGCCCCCGGAAGGCATCTCCATCGACACCACCGCCATCTTCATCACCGCTGATGTCTCCCATGATGAGGAGGGAGTAGTTCTCCCCCGAGGCTGAGGGCTCTACCGGTAGCTATGTGGTTCATATCTCTCTTCCATGTACTTCAATACAATGATCTCATGAGCTGCCTTACATGATTGAGATCCATATGATGAGCTTTGTATCACTATCAATCTATGTGCTACTCTAGTGATGTTATTAAAGTACTATATTCCTCCTCCATGATGTAATGTTGACAGTGTGTGCATCATGTAGTACTTGGCATAGGTTATGATTGTAATCTCTTGTAGATTATGGAGTTAACTATTACTATGATAGTATTGATGCGGTCTATTCCCCCTTTCATAGCTGATGGTGACAGTGTGCATGCTATGTTAGTACTCGGTCTAAATTGCAACGGTCTATTATGCACTCTAGAGGTTACTTAAATATGAACTCCGGATGTTGTGAAGCTTGTTTACTCTGTCTTGAGGTGTGCTTTTATAGCCCTACACAATGAATGGTGTTTGTTATCCAACAAGAGAGTGTAGAGTAGTTTTATTATGTGATCATTGTTGAGAGTGTCCACTAGTGAAAGTAGGATCCCTAGGCCTTGTTTCCAAATATCGAATCACCATTTATTTACTGTTCTACTGCATGTTTACTTGCTGCCATATTTATTTCAGATTGTTATTACCACTCATATTCATCCATATCACTTGCATCTTACTATCTCTTCGCCGAACTAGTGCACCTATACATCTGACAAGTGTATTAGGTGTGTTGGGGACACAAGAGACTTCTTGTATCGTAATTGCAGGGTTGCTTGAGAGGGATATCTTTGACCTCTACCTCCCTGAGTTTGATAAACCTTGGGTGATTCACTTAAGGGAAACTTGCTGCTGTTCTACAAACCTCTGCTCTTGGAGGCCCAACACTGTCTACAGAAATAGAAGCGTGCGTAGACATCAATCACCCGGTGGTATGTAGAAGCCTGCCTATTCTCTGCTCGGTGGTGACGCAGAGTTTCAACCGATCAGATCCGGATGGCACGCGCCTGACATCAAACACAAACATGCAAACCTGGACCATGTGTATTTTTTTTGAGGAAAAGGCAGACTCTGCCATCCGATTAGATAGATAGAAAGTTTATGTACAGAAAACGATGCTGCAAATGCAAGGTTCACAGTGCCCTCATGACTCGCACACCCCACTCACACCGCAAGCCCCTAGCTAATGGCCTCCAGGGTCCTGTGGGTCTGGGCGTAAGCCCGCCACGAGATCTCTTCTCTCACCAATGCCGCCACCGCGTCAGGTTGCAATGCGACATTGTTGAAGACGCGCCTTGTTCCTTTCCTTCCAAACTCCCCAAATGGAGTAGATGATTGCTCGCCAAGTTATCAGCCGTGAGGATCTTGCAGTGAAGAGCCATCCAAGCGAAGAACCTGCACTTTTGCTCTGCATATCCCTTCCAGGATTTGGCCGAACGGAAGGGAGCGACGGAGCCCACGAACTGGCATCTGTAAGCCGAGGCAGCGGAGTAGATCCCCGACTCTGTCCTTCGCCACCTGATGGAGTCCGGCCTAGGCAGTAGGGTGACGTCCTGGAGTACGGGCGAGGGCACAGATCCAATTATGTTCTTGTAGCTCCTTTTGCACAGATCTATTCTTCCTTGTGGAAATATCGAACATGCCCGGGAACTGGAATCGGAGAGCACCACCGGGCAGCCATCTATCATGCCAAAAGACACATTTAACTCCATCCCCAAGGAAAATCTCCGTGGAGGCTCTAAAAAGATCCATGTCTCCTTTGTCACATGGTGTCGCCATCCCAATCCAAGGCCTAGAGTCATCTGTCCAAGCCAACCAAGACCAAGGCAAACAGACCATGTGTATAAGTTGTACCGTGGGTACAGATGGTCATCCAAACGCCTCGTCTCCAAGCACGGTTCCCCTCCGTCTCGTGCACGTTACTGCTGCGGGCCCTGCTATAAAATCGTACACGCGAACCACCATGTATTCTCCTTTACTAGCGTGTGCTTGCTCATTTATTAATGTCTCAGTCTTCAATCTCCAGGCGCTGTACAACGGTCTAGATTTGGACCTGGGAGCCAAAACTCCACTCCCGGATGACTACTCTATTTGCTTTTTCTATAAAAAACTTATGATACGTGCAGTTCACTTTACTATGTGGAAATATGCTCTCTTCGTCCTCTAGAAAATTTCACACTCTTCAAAAGTGACGCCTTCAAGAAGGAAACAGTGCACCCGCGCCGTTGTCGCCCGACCAAAGATCTTAGGTTTTCACCCTGAAGATAGTCCGCGCTCTTAGAACAATGCCTCCAACAAGGTCATTGCCAGACACAACCAGTTAAGGCCAAACCTTGGGTTTTTCACCCTGAAAGGTAGGACTCTGAACTTCACCTGTGTTGCCGTCCCACTTTCATACCACTGCTGCGAAGCCCGGAACACCAAGCAAGTCCCTCAACAACGCGCAGACTTGAACCTCCATTAGCTAGTCTTCCGATCCGGCCTTCATGATATTCTCTTCTTCTGACTTCACCATAGACCAAAATATCACTTGATGTCAACACAGAACAGAGCTTCGCGCCGCTCCCTCCGGAACCAAACGGCTGGAATAAAAATATGGGTGCGCACGACCGAATACCACCCGATCCAGCAAACTTCAGGCAAAAGATGCATTGCTCCATTCACCGGCGGCGCCTTCCGGAACTCAACACTCCGGCCAGATCAAGAAGGACAGACCTCAGGAAGGTCTCCATCTTCGCGCAAGAGAAACCCTAGGACCACCACCTTCAAACTCCGAAACAGACGAACAGGCCCCCTCGCCGCCATCTGCTAGCCAACGAAAACGAAGGAGGAATCGGTGGACGCACCATCCGAGACCCACGCGACCCAGATCTCAGATTAGGCCTGCCAAGCCACGCGGTCTTGGATGCCGGTACCACACCATCCACGCCTCGCAAGGTCGCTGCCCCCTCCTCGCGCCGTCAGCCGAACCGACGATGGGTCTATGTGGGAACTAGACCCGCAGCCACCACCACCACCCATCGCCGGAAGGCCATGGAGGGAGAAGCCGCCGCCGCACATCAAGGGATCTCCGCCCCGGATGCCGTGCACGCCTCCCCGTAGCCGCCGCCCCAGCCGCCACAATGGATCGCCACCACCACCCCCCGACCACCTTTGATGCCAGCGGCGGAGGGAGGGATGCGAAGGGGGGATGGCGGCTGGTGGCGCTAGGGTCGCCCTGCCATCGCCCTGGGGGTGACGCGAGGATGCGTACCTGTTCGCGGAATAAAAAATGGGAATAATTTCACTTCCCGGCCTCTGCACCAACTAGGGATGCACACAACCATTTGGCATGAGTACTAAGATTTTTAATCTTAGTTAAGATTAAAGCATAGTCCTCAAAATAAGTTGCATGAGTACTAGGACTAGCATGGGCCTTAAGTATAAATAGGAACCTAAATTTGCGTCCGTGAAGATTTGAACTCAGGTGCTGGGATTGTACATCCACTTCCCTAAAAAAATGGGGAGAATGTCACTTCCCGGCCTCTGCACCAACTAGGGATGCACACAGCCATTTGGCATGAGTACTAAGATTTTTAAACTTGGTTAAGATTAAAGCATAGTCCTCAAGATAAGTTGCATGAGTACCAGGACTAGCCTGGGCCTCAAGTACAAATAGGAACCTAAATTCGCGTCCATGAGGATTTGAACTTAGGTGCTGGGTTTGTATATCCACTCCCCAACCAGTTGAGCTAGGCTCACTTCCTAGAAAAACAACTAGATCAGGCAGCTCAAGCAATTCCCATTTTGTTTGGTCAAGTTTCCTTTTGTCTTCACTCTTGCCACTGAATTTTCTTGTGTGTGATTCTAAACTGCCGCTAGTTGAGTAGTCAGCGAGGTCTAGCCACGGTGGCTTGCCCCAGTGAGAGTGGAACTTCAGTACTACAAATTTATGATATTGTGTTTGAACCGCCGGAGTTTGCATTTTTCTGTCTAAGCGCACTGGACTACTAGTTCATCAAGTCTAGCCAGTACGAGAGAACTTCTATTTAGTCATGGAGAGAACCGAGGTAAATTAGTAGTTCCTGAAAATACATAAACATGTGCTGGTAAAAAACACATTCGGGCAACGCGTGTGAAGTTCATTTTTATTAATTGGAGCAGTTTCCTTCGTCTAACGCATGCGTTCACTTTTTTAACTGCACCAAAGTTCAAATTCTATCGCTGAGTGGAAATTTCACAATTTTTGGTTGGAAAGTTCACATCTTCTGAGGAGGGTATGAGAAGTTAACTTTCTCCCACATGGGAGTCTGCTTTGTTTGTCGGAGTTCACAATATCTTTGTTGACACTTTTTTGATTGGTATTTTATTTTATTTCAGTTAGGAGTAGTATCTGACAACATTGAGGAGATCGGTTAGGCCCAGCGAGTTCACGTTCCTATCATAAAAATTCCACTAGTACACTTGTTTATTTTAGGATTTCAGTGCATTTGTTTATTTACTTCTATGTAAAATCTACTATTCCCGAAAAGTTCAGGTTATTGATTCAATAAAATTTATTTCAATCCTGTATAAACTTAGTTTCATTCTTAAGAATTGAAGTTCACAACTCAAACTATGCCAGTTCGCTATAAAACTAATAAAAGTTCACTACGGGCAAACCGACATTTGGTTTGTATGTATGTGAAGTCTACTGCTCACCTTCATGACGTTCATATACCTTGTGAGCGAGGTACACAAGTGCAATCTTAGCGGTGCACTTTTTACATCCAGAAGAAAATCACTCTTATTAATAGGGAAGTTCGTGAGGTGGAGTTTTGTTCTTTTTGGTCGGTGAGTTCACTCCAAATGCCTGGGGAAGTTCACTTTTCTCTCGATAAGTTTTTTGTTTGGAATTTCCTTTCTGTTTGCTATCATTACAAACTTGCTTGTTACATGGTTCTATGACCAATTTTTGCCATTCATTTAGTTGTTTTGATGTATGTTTGTTGTCTGAAGTTCACTTCATTCCTACAACGGAGTTCGGTACAAGTACATGGCAATTGCAGTTAATTTAAAACACTATGGGTCGGAGGTTCACCTTTTTATTTGCTAAAAGTTCACTTCTTCTACGAGGGGAAGCTCACTTGTTTTCATCATGTGTTGAAATTCAAATATATCTTGTGAATGAACTCCTATAACAATGCTTCTCTGCGATTGTAACTATGTATCTAGCTTTTATGCAATTCCATTGTTTTTGTAGGTCACTACAATGAGCTCTAGATAATAAAATCTATCTTCTGGACCTTTGAGGCTCCTGATGGCAATTAAGTTTGGCATTTTCCAGAAACATAAGTATATGAAAATGAAGACCCTTTGCGTTTGGTATGCACTTCCAACAATGACCTATGCAATTTCATATATATGATCTATTCTGATGTTCCAGTCCAGATGTTTATTTCCTTGTATTACTCTACACATGTATGCTTGTGCAAACAGTTTAGAGGACAACTTGCCATTTTCATCTACTGATTATAGAACAATATGATTGCTTTGAAAATATAAGTTCACCATATCCACATATGAAGTTTACTTATTTTTGTTTTGAAGTTCGTATTGCCCCACCCTTATTTTGAATTTCTTTGTTTATATTTCTAAACCTCATTGTTGCAGCCCCTGCAGCTGCCGATGCACTGCAGTACAGGCACAACCACTTAAATCGTGAGAAACTGCCGAATATTTTAACATCGTACTTCCTAGAGTATTTCTTCAATTTCTGTTGGTTATGCATGCGTGAGATAATTTTATAGATTGTGTGTGCTTAGTTTGGGAAAAAATTGACGTTAGCATTAGAAGCAATTTTAAACATTCATTCTTTGATATTTATAAGTTCATTATTTGCATTTGAGAAATGCACAAGTAATGTTGTTTCCTCTATCAAGCTAGGTGAATCGACTGCCTTTGTTTCGATGTCAGAGGCATGTTTATATAGGCTAGGAACAGCTCCTGGTGTGGCATTTACAAGAAGCACCAACAAAATGTAAATGGTAGAATTAACTTGACAATTTTTAGAAGAGGAAGAGAACCAGTCTCATAATAGGAATGGAAAGGGGCACTGTCCCCTGGTAAACTTCAATAATGCTAACATCCTCAACCTTAAAAGCAAACACCGCCTCTTCGAAAAAGTATATGTTTTTAATCTTGAAATGTAGTTGATCGGCATGCTAAAGTTCAGTGTTTTGTTTACTATGAAAGTATCCATTTAAAAATAAAAACAAAAAATCGTTGTTTGTATAGTGGAAGTTTGCCTTATATAAATAATGAAGTTCATTAATATTACTGGAAGATACTGATTGTTTTACATTTATGCGAGTTCACTAGATGATTCGGAGTAGCATGCACATGTTGAAAGAACAAAGTCTAAACCCCGTGTTTTTTGTGTTTGATGACAACACTTGAATAATCTCACCGTGTGCAAAGAGTGTCTTTGATAGATTTGCAAGTGCACGGTGACATCGCTGTACACGTGAAGATCGGAGGACTGAAGCGTAGCTTATAGGTTTTCTGGTTTTGCGTGTGTATCGTGAGGTGACATGGTTTGAGAGGAAAAGAGGAGAAAACAGTTTTTCCCAGACCGGTACTACCGGTACCAGAAGCGGTAGTACCGCTACCCCTACTGGCACCGCCCTTTTTTCTATTTAACAGTACCGCTCTAAGGAATTGCACTGAGAAAGTCCCACAGAACAAGTTACGGTACCTCTGCGGTACCTTGAGCGGTAGTACCGCTTGAGAGCGGTAGTACTGCTCTCAGTACCGCTTAAGTACCGTAACATAATTTACGGTAGTACCGCTCTGGTATCGCTTCGGTACCGCTTGGGATCCAGTAAGCTCTGGAGGCTTGAGAGCGGTAGTACTGCTCTCAGTACCGCTTAAGTACCGTAACATAATTTACGGTAGTACCGCTCTGGTATCGCTTCGGTACCGCTTGGGATCCAGTAAGCTCTGGAGGCCATTACGGTACCTCAAGCGGTACCGCGAGCGGTAGTACCGCAATGTGTCCGCGTGGATAAGTTCTGTGGGATTTCGAATTCAGAGCGGTAGTACCGCTTAGGCAAAAACCGCAGGTAACGGTTGGATTTCTGGGGGCCTATTTAAAGGGCCCTTCTTCCCCAACACGATTTTATCTCCTCTGTCTCTCCTCCATTGTTGCTGAGCTTAATTCTTGAGGATCTCCCCAACCATCCAACCAATCTTGCCCAAATTTTGAGGAGTGGTGGAGGAGGCCCCGATCTATAGTTCTACCAAGAGAGATTTCACCAATTCGTGCTAGTCCTTAGTGGATCTTGGAGTTAGGGTTCATATGGTGGGATCTTGGAGGAAGTGCACCTATGGAGGCTAGCTTGGTGTTGTGCTAGCCCCATAGGTTGTTGGGAGCCTCCTAGTGTTGTGGAGCTCGCCCCAACCTTGTGAAGGAACCACCGCCTCGATCGGTGTCTTAGTGGAGAAGGGGGAGCCCCTTCGTGGAGCTCTCTTGAGGAAGAAGGTGAGGCCTTCCTTCGTGGTGTGGCCGCCTAGCCTCTTGTGTGAGGCTAGCACCTCCTCAACGCAGACGTACTCTCTTTTGTGAGGGGAACTGCGGGAAACAAACCTCGCCTCGTCTTCGCGCCATTCGGTTGTCCCGCTCCTTACTATTATTATCATGCTTGTTTCCTTTACTTGTTGCACTTGCCTTGGATCATACTAGGAACATCTCCACCACTAAAGCTATCACCTTTACCTTCCGCTTGCTAAAAACTGAAAAAGACTTAAAATTTGTGTAGCGTCCATTCACCCCCCCTCTTATCCGCTACGATCCATTCACATGTGCTACTGGATTCCTTGTGTGTTTCCTTATCCTTAACTTTTATATAACAATTAGTTACTTTATTTTTACTTAATATGCAGGCATAAATGCAAGATGCAACTATAGAAGGTGTTAGTTCACATGAGCAAGAACGAGCTCTCTGTGAATGTTGAGCTCTCGTATGATACACAATGCTGGCATTGTTTACTGTTTCTCCTACTGAAATTCAGATTCAGTAATAATATTCAGTAATATTTTGACTCTATAGTGGTTTCTAATTAGCCTCACCAGTACAAATATTTGATGTGTGGCTGATAGCAAAAGATAGAAATTTACATTGCCCATGAAAAAAGGTGACTTTTTATTAGAAAGGAATCCATGGAAGTTGGTATCACTTAAAATTGTACCTGCCGCTGACCTCCCCATCTGTTCTAAATTCTATTTGCACATGGGGAGCACTTCTGTGGACTATTTTTTAGTTCATGAAAATTTCTACTTCTGAGGCTCTCCCTTGTGCTGACAGATGTTCAAGAGAAGGAGAACTGATGTGGACAACCCCCGAGGGCTGATGAGGATTTCCCCGTGAGCTAATGCGGACCTTCTCGAGCTCCTCGATGTGCTCTGCACGTCTCCCATGCAATCTGACATTCTGCAGGTATGAACATGCATAAATGCATCGTACACACCTCACATGTAGGCTGCTCTAAATTAGTTGCTTCCATAAGCTGAGCATGAAGAATAGCTCTGCATGCAACGATAGTTCACACTAACATTAAAAATAAGTTTGTCCTAATTTAGAGCATGTGCAGGTGGCCTAATTTAGAGAAGGTGCAGGGGTGATGTGTGTGTTAGATGGAGTAGCAAAGGTTTTAATGATTGGATAGTGAAAATATGTTCAAGATCTATTATGGCTTTGCCTTTCTTTTGCTACCTCACTAGGGATTAAGTGAATGCATGTGCTATGTTCATCATGTGACATAAATGATGATCTTGTTTGTTCAACGTAGCATATTTGATATTCAAACTTCATGTCAAAGTACTTATTGCTATGCTCTGTTAATTCTTAATGCAAGATTGATGAAGTTTCTTTCTTGTGGAGCATAAGAGAGGTGTGTTGCATCATATCTATGTTAGGACGTGTGCCTATATTAATTTTGATATTACATATAATATAATATGTACCTTCATATATCATTGATGAATTGCTTTTTATCCACCACAACTTTACGAGAGAATAGTCAAGTGAATCCATGAACCCCAATCCACTTTTTACCATCAGAAACACATTTATATTACTTTTACGTTGTTTTCTATTTGTTGCACTATTTTAATCCGAAAATACAAAAACAATTACTTTCTTATTTGCATCCAAAACACCAAAAACAATCAATCTCATTACAGTTTTTACTTAGTTATTTTATCGATCTTAGTTTTTACTTGATTTATTACTACTTCTGTTATTTACGTACGCAAAACCTTGTAATTGACAACTACATGTTCATTCTCATATTCAGGTGCCCAGGGTTTATAAGTGGCTCTGGAATTCATGTTGTATCATGAAGACAAAGGTGTTTGCATGGCTATTACTCTCTGATAGATTAAATACAAGGGACTTATTATAGAGAAGACACTGGAAGGTGACTGAGGATACACATTGTGTGTTGTGTCCAAGGAGGGTTTATGAGGATCGGATTCACCTTTTCTTTGAGTGCAACTTTAGTGTGAGAATTTGGAACTACTTGCAGATAGAATGGCAGCCACATGATTATCTCCAGAATGTGTTGGATCAGGCCAGAAGAAGTTTTAGACATCCTTTCTTTATGGAAGTGCTGATGATTGCCTGTTGGAACATATGGATAATTCGAAATGGGAAATTTTTTAGAAATGAGAAGAGCTCTTTCACTAAGTGGAGAAGCAAATTCATCCAGGATATCACTCTGCTGCAATATAGAACTAAAGCAAAAACATAAGGATAGTCTTCTCTCTTGGATTAAGTCTCTACCTTAGAGGCATTAATCTGCCCTCTGTTTTTAGCTTTCTCTAGTTTCTCCAGTTTCTTTTTTGTACATAATGTAAACTTCTCTTTTATTATTTCAATAAAGAAAATTTGCTGTGGGGCTTTGCCTCACAGTCCAGGGTGAAAAAAATTGACAACTACATGGTGGAGTTGGGGACACAAAGCATTTATTTTACTTGCATGATTGTTTGAAGAGGAGAGAAGAGAATACTCTTTGAGCTAGTTTCCCGAGAGTTCGATATAAACCCTCAAGTCCCCTTGTTGGGGAAAACACTTCGCTGACGCAACACTCTGCACTTGGAGTACCAACGTCATCAAGACATTTTCTGACGCTGTTGCCGGGGAACTGAAGAAGAGTTATACCACAGAGATTGCCAACTCCCACAGCAACTATCAGTATTTTCTGCCACTGTATCTCACCAAATCTTGGGAGGTAACATCGTTGTGAGCTCTCCTATCTCTTTTAGATTTTGCATCGTATTTTGTTTATCTTGTTTTTAGTCATTGTTTTCTTGTTTTTAGTTTTTGCTTGTTAGTTCTCTTTCTAAAAAATTGAAAGACGCATAGAAAGTAGTAGCAGCTATCTTCTGAAAATCATGGGGGAAAGAAATACTAAATTGTGTGACTACACAAACACTTCTAATGATCATTTTATTGCCAAGACTATTACTACACCTGAGATAACTGCTGAAAGCTTTGAAGTAAGTCCTGGGTTATTAGATCTTATAACCAGGAAACAATTTAGCGGTAGTTCTAGTGAACATGCCTCTATGCATTTACATGATTTCTGCGAAATTTGTGATATGCAAAATTTTAAAAATGTGGAAATTGTTAAGCTGAAATTATTCGCATTTTCTCTTAGAGGAAAAGCCAAAGAATGGTTATTGTATTACCTACTGCTATTATTAATTCTTGGAATGATCTTAAAGAGGCTTTGATTAAAAAGTATTATCCACCTGTTAAAATCCTATAGAATAGAAATACCATATTGTCTTTTAGATAAAATGAAAAACATGCTTAGAAATTTCCCATCACATGGAGTTAATGGATGGACTATCCTACGTTCTTTCTATAATAGGTTAAACATTATGTATCAAAGCATGATAGATTCTACTGCGGGAGGTGCTTTTATGGGAAAAACTGTGCCTGAAGCTAAAGTCATATTAGAAAGCATGTTGCATAATCATAGTCAATGGCATACTGAAAGAGCACCTAATCCCACAAAGAAATTGCATTCAATTGAAGAAGAAAATCCTTTATCTAATAAAATTGATGCCATCCTTGCTTACATAGCTAAACAAAATAATGATGAAGCCCCTTTTACAAGATTTAGATGGCAACAACAATGAAAATGTGGATTTTAATTTTATAAGGAACTTTGGCAATAATGGGTATGGGAAATAATAATTAGAACAATAGCTATGGCCGGCCCCCTTATGTTCCCAACAAATATGCTAGTACGTGGTAGTAACTCTAATGAATTAGAAAACACCATTAGATCTTTTACTGCTTCAGAAAAAGAGTTGAACAAAGAATTCATAGCAAAATTTGAAAGGCAAGATGCTTTGATTGATAAAGTTGAGCTCTTAGAACAAGAAGTTATCTCTTTCAAAAATATCTTGCAATAAAAGAGCCATGAAGAAACAATTAAATATGCGTAAGAAGTTATAGATAAATCTTGGGAAACTTCGAATGCTATGGATGAAAAAGAAACTCTTATGCTTGCCAATAACAAACAAATTGAAGAAGTTAAAATGCTTAGTGAAGCTAGGGAACCACTCTTGGATCTTGATAAATGTAGCTTGAGTGTATTGATTGATATACTAGAAAAATTTGCTACATATCCCACTATTAATGTTAATCAAGCTGGTTTTGGTTCTTATATTGCTAACTTTGTTATTAAAGAAAAGATTCAGAGGTATAATAATGAGTCCATGATACCACCTAAGCTTGGGTATGTGTGGATTCCCAAGATTTTAATATCTATTGACAAAGAAACACACCATGCTATTCTTGATCTAGGATCTAGTGTTTCTGTTATCTCAAAAGAGCTATATGAATTACTCAACCTTAAAAATAAGGAAAATGCTCTATTGATTTATTACTTGCTGATGATTCAACCAAAAAGGAAATAGAAAAAGTAAGATATGTTATGGTTGAATTGCATATGACATATGTACCTGTTGATTTCATTGTTATGGACATGGGGATAAATACCTCTAGTCCTATAATCCTTGGAAGACCTTTTCTGAGAACAACAAGTGCTATCATTGATTCGAAGGAAGGGAATGTTAAGTTTCAGTTCCCTCATAAGAAGTGTATGGAACAATTTCCAAGGAAGAGGGAGGTAGCATTTATACTACCACATAATTTCTATGTCACTTGAATCAAGTAAGTAAGCCTAGCTATATGGCTATAAAGAAAGCGCTTTACGGGAGGCAACCCGAGATGTTTTTATTTGTGCTTTTTGTTTTTTCATGCTTTTTGTAGCATGTTAATTTTCTTTTAGTTTACTCTCTGGTTTTTAAATAAAGTATCAAGTTTTTACCCATTTAGATGTTTAAAGTTGCAAACATGATATGGAGTTGCTGATTTTTGCGCTGCACTTTTTAGTGAACAAACTTTTTCTCCTTACTCGCAGCTCCGAAATATTTGTCCTTAATACTTTATCCAAAAAAAATTATTATATATTTTTTTCTTAAATTGGATTAAATTTCTGAGGTATCTAAGTCGTACTAAAAATTCAGTTTTGCTGTAGAAACAATTCTGGACAGATTCTGCCTTGCTTTGTTAGATCCATTATTTTGAGTGTCAAATTGATTTTTACTTGTAAGTTTTGATATACTAGAATGAATAGAACATTATGTGATCTATGGTTCATGAATATATAATTTTTGAGTAAAATAGCAGCAAACATGATTTCTTTTTACCCCTAATGTCACCCATAGAAAAGAATGGGCAGAAAAGTTTGTGTTGAAGTTTTTTCACAGGGAATGGATGAATATCACACTAAGATGATTCAAGTATGATGAAGATCATAAGCTTGGGGATTCCCATCCAACCCCACTGGACTCATTTTAAATTCCTCGTTTGAGCACCTCTAAACTCTGTTTTTTTAGCAACATAGAATTTTCGCAAAAACTTGAAGCATCCTTGTTTTATTTGTGTCTAGTTTTGTTTTGTTTTATGAGAGGACCATCATATTGAGTGTTTATGATGCATATGTATGAGCTAATGAACCAAAATCTTTATCTCTAAATGTTCAAAGTAAAATAAGTTGCATAATTTAAAAGAAAATAAGGAATGCCTAAAAGATGAAATTTATTTTGTGCATTGTATCTCTAGTTTCACATGCTATACTGAGTGATGATTTGTTATGTGCCTTATTCAGTGCTACTTATTGCTAGTATACATAGATGTTTAATTTTAAGTATCATTATTTTATAATGAATGATTAGTTTATAGATACTATTGCATGCTTTTAGACCTCTTGCTGGCCAAAAGATTTGAATTCTTACACAAGCATAGACTTGTTTCCAAGATCTACTCAAATCCAATGTCTATCATACCTACCTACATAGCACTTTCTATTCCAAGTATAATGTGTGTGTTTTCCCTCCAACCTTTTCAAATTCCTTTTTGTGTAATTTAAAGCTCATAAGAAAGTAAGGTTTGGTAGCTAATACCACTATGCATGTTGTTAATTTGACTGATTATGATTAATGAGCTAGACCGTAACCATGTTTACTGGGGAAGTCTGTCAACATTGCACTTTTGGAGTATTGCACCCTGCGTTGACCATCATTTATTTTGTTTTGTTTATGGCTATATCTTGTGAAATAAGTAGAGGTTATTTAAGCAAGTAAGCATGCATTGTTAGAGAAGACCAATGTGCCACTAACCGAAGCCATGCTTAATCATGGTGGAAGTTTCAACAACTAGCATCCTCAATAGGAAGAGTGAAAAAAGAGTTGTGTGAAAAAAGAGTTGTGAAAAAAAGAGTATGAGAAAAAAGTGAAAGAGAGTTAGAGAGGATGCTCAACGTCTATTTTTCATGTTGCCCCGGTATGAATGGCCTATAGTTGAGATGCAAATCTCCTTTCGTCCTTTGTACAGGTGGCATGAAGGTACCCCATTGCGATACTTGGTTAAAACATGTATGTCAAAAAGTCTTGGTAACCCGGAGTTGAGTAGAAAGAGGTGTATTCTTAGCATTCAATAAAATGAGGCAACACTTACTCATAAGAGGTCAAACTCATGACACATAGACATATTATAACATGATATACTTGGTACCCATCCTTATTATTATTGTTGACATGAATAGCATAGCTGAAAACCATGTTTTATGTTCTCTTCTTTTTATTTTGTTGGAGGTTTAGCACATACATTTCCTGCTTACTTTCTTGAGTTCAAGAGTCAAAATAAATATTCCTAAAAAGAGAAGACAAAGAATCTTCCAACAATTCCATAGGATTTCTCAAGCATGCTTTACGATCCATAATACTTGTCATTCATGTTAGTTACAATGTTATTTACTTTTATGCATGCTCTGTAGAATGTAAGAGTTATCACTTTATGAGTTCATGCTACTTATTGTCATTCTCTATTGATTGAACCTTGTGATACTTTGCACAATTATTTAAAAGCTATATACTATAAACTCTAAAGTTCATGTTAGTTTTATCACCTCCATGCTCGGGATGAGAATAGGTTAAGCTTGAGGATGTTGATGCATGTAAAATGCATACATGAACTTTGTCCTTTATCATATTGAATTTCCACATATTTGCAACATATATGATGATTATACCATGTTTTATATTGATTTATGGGGATTTACCAATGATCCCCTTTATTTGGTTTATAACCCTGCAGAACAGGAAAACCCTGTTTCACATATTTTTTATCTTTCAGAGACCTATACGGAGTTAAATAGATATGATATTTTTGGAGCATCATGTTTTCGTCGGGATAAACGACAAGGACCCTGGAAGCACACATGGAGAGGCTCAAGGGCCAAACGAGCATAGGTGGTGTGGCCAGAAGCCTGGCCGCGCCACCCACCTCCGTTCAGCCCTCGATCGTCTGTTTGCCCTAATTATTTTGTGTACCGACGTATTTTGCCCTAAAAACCCCTATTTATATGGCTCCGAAGAGTTCTTGGGAGGAGAGCGCAGCAGAAATACAGAAGCAGCAAAACGGAGGCTCCTGTAGAGAAGATTGGAGGGGGAAATTCCACTGGGAAAACCGCTGGAGGGATCTCCACCTTCTCCAACATCTTCATCATCATCACCATGATCAACAGGGACTAGTCCACCTCTAGACTACGGGTTTGTGGCAGTAGCTTGATCTATTTCTCTCATGTTCTTCATAGTACTTAGTGCCATATGAGCTGCCTATCATGATTATGGCCATATTTGTAATACCTATGTGGTGGATCCTTGTTCTATGGTATTGTTTTATGAGATCTGGTCTTATTATATTGTGAGAATTATTGATGGATGCATATTATGTATCCTGTTCTTAAGTTTATGTTCTTATCCAACATCTATGCAAGAGCGTGTGTGGGGTGATGTGTGTCTTAGATGGAGTAGCAATGTTTTAGTGATTGGATAGTGACAATATGTTCATGATCTGTTATGGTTTTGCCTTTCTTTTGCTACCTCAATAGGGATTAAGTGAATGCATTTGATATGTTCCTCATGTGACAGCAATGATGATCTTGTTGGTTCAATGTAGCATATTTGATATTCAAGCTTCATGTCCACGTACTTATTGCTATGCTCTGTTAATTCTTAATACAAGATTGATGAAGTTTCTTTCTTGTGGAGCATAAGAGAGGTGTGTTGCATCATCTCTATGATAGGATGTGATGCTTATATTTATTCTGATCTTATATATAATATTATTTGTACCATCATATCTCATTGATGAATTTCTTTTTTCCACCACAACTTTACAAGAAAATATTCAAGTGAACCCATGAACCTCGGTCTACTTTTTATCATCAGAAACACCTTTATATTTGTTTTACATTGTTTTCTATTTGCTGCACTATTTTATCCAAAAATACAAAAATATTTACTTATCTTATTTACATCCAAAACACCAAAAAAACAATCAATCTCTTACAATTTTAATTATTTATTTTATATGGTTTAGTTTTTACTTGCTTTATTACTACTTATGTTATTTACTTGCACGAAACCTTGTGCTTGACAATCACATGGTAGAGTTGGGGACACAAGGCATTTATTTTACTTGCAGGATTGCTTGAAGAGGAGAGATGATAATACTCTTTGAGCTAGTTCCTTGAGAGTTCGATATAAACCCTCAAGTCACCCTTGTGGGGAAAATACTTCGCTGATGCAACATTCTACACTTGGAGTCCCAACGTCATCAGTTGTGAAAAAAAGAATGAGAAAAGAAAAAACAAAAAGAGTATGAGAAAAAATGAGAGAGAGTTACAGAGGATGCTCAACGTCTGTTGTTCATGTTGTCCCGGTATGGATGGCTTATATTGAGATGCACATCTCCTTTGGTCCTTTGTACACGTGGCATGAAGGTACCCCATTGCGATGCTTGGTTAAAACATGTATGTCGAAAAATCTCGGTAACTCGATGTTGAGTAACAAGAGGTGTAGTCCTTAGCATTCAATAAAGTGAGGCAACAATTACTCATAAGTGGTTAAACTCATGACACATAGATATCTTCATGTGTGAGATACTTGGTACCCCATCCTTTTTTTTTATTGGAGGTTTAGCATCTAAATTCCCTGCTTATTTTCTTGTGTTCAAGAGTCAAAATAAATATTCCTGAAAAGAGAGGACAAAAGTCTTCCAACAATTCCATAGGATTCTTCCAAGCATGCTTTATGATTCATAATACTTATCATTCATGTTTCTTACAATGCTATTTACTATTATGCATGCTTTGTAGAATGTCAGATTTATCACTTGATTAGTTCATGTTATTTATTGTCATTCTTTATTGATTGAACCTTGTGATACTTTGCATGATTACTTAGAAGCTATATATTATACACTCCAAAGTTCATGTTAGTTTTATCACCTTCATGCTCAGGACGAGCTAGGTCAAGCTTGGGGTTGTTGATGCATGTAAAATTCATAATGAACTTTGTCCTTTATCATATTAAATTCCCACATATTTGCAACATATATGATGATAATACCATGTTTTACATTGATTTATGGGGATTTACCAATGATCCCCTTTATTTGGGTTATAACGCTGCAAAAGAGGAATCCCTTATTTTGTGTATTTTTCACTTTCCGAGACCTATACGGAGTCAAATCGACCTGGGATTTTCGGAGTGTCACTTTTTCATCGGGAGAAGCAGCATGTGCCCTGGAAGCTCACCTGGAGAGGCCTGAGGGCCGAAAGAGGCCAGGTGGCGCCTAGGAAGAGAGGGCGCGCCACCCCTCCTCTTTCAGCCATCGATCGCCCGGTTGCCCTGATTTTTTCGCAGACCGATGTATTTTGCCCTAAAAACTACTATATACATGACCCCTGATACGTCTCCGACGTATCGATAATTTCTTATGTTCCATGCCACATTATTGATGATATCTACATGTTTTATGCACACTTTATGTCATATTCGTGCATTTTCTGGAACTAACCTATTAACAAGATGCCGAAGTGCCAGTTGCTGTTTTCTGCTGTTTTTGGTTCCAGAAATCCTAGTAAGGAAATATTCTCGGAATTGGACGAAACCAACGCCCAGGGTCCTATTTTGCCACGAAGCTTCCAGAAGACCGAAGAGGAGACGAAGTGGGGCCACGAGGTGGCCAAACCATAGGGCGGCGCGGCCCAAGCCCTGGCCGCGCCGACCTGTAGTGTGGGCCCCTCGTGACGCCCCTCGACCTGCCCTTCCGCCTACAAATAGCCTTCGTCGCGAAACCCCCAGTACCGAGAGCCACGATACGGAAAACCTTCCAGAGACGCCGCCGCCGCCAATCCCATCTCGGGGGATTCAGGAGATCGCCTCCGGCACCCTGCCGGAGAGGGGAATCATCTCCCGGAGGACTCTACGCCGCCATGGTCGCCTCCGGAGTGATGTGTGAGTAGTCTACCCCTGGACTATGGGTCCACAGCAGTAGCTAGATGGTTGTCTTCTCCCCATTGTGCTTAATTGTCGGGTCTTGTGAGCTGCCGAACATGATCAAGATCATCAATCTGTAATTCTATATGTTGTGTTTGTTGGGATCCGATGAATAGATAATACTTGTTATGTTGATTATCAAAGTTATGTCTATGTGTTGTTTATGATCTTGCATGCTCTCCGTTACTAGTAGATGCTCTGGCCAAGTAGATGCTTGTAACTCCAAGAGGGAGTATTTATGCTCGATAGTGGGTTCATGTCTCCGTGAATCTGGGGAAGTGACAGAAATCTCTAAGATTATGGATGTGCTGTTGCCACTAGGGATAAAACATTGGTGCTATGTTCGAGGATGTAGTTACTGATTACATTACGCGCAATACTTAATGCAATTGTCTGTTGTTAGCAACTTAATACTGGAGGAGGTTCGGATGATAACCTGAAGGTGGACTTTTTAGGCATAGATGCATGCTGGATAGCGGTCTATGTACTTTGTCGTAATGCCCAATTAAATCTCACTATACTCATCATAATATGTATGTGCATGGTCATGCCCTCTTTATTTGTCAATTGCCCAACTGTAATTTGTTCACCCAACATGCTGTTTATCTTATGGGAGAGACACCTCTAGTGAACTGTGGACCCCGGTCCAATTCTCTTTACTGAAATACAATCTACTGCAATACTGTTCTACTGTTTTCTGCAAACAATCATCTTCCACACTATACATCTAATCCTTTGTTACAGCAAGCCGGTGAGATTGACAACCTCGCTGTTTCGTTGGGGCAAAGTACTTGGTTTGTGTTGTGCAGGTTCCACACGTTGGCGCCAGAATCCCTGGTGTTGCGCCGCACTACATCTCGCCGCCATCAACCTTCAACGTGCTTCTTGGCTCCTACTGGTTCGATAAACCTTGGTTTCATACTGAGGGAAAACTTGCCGCTGTACGCATCACACCTTCCTCTTGGGGTTCCCAACGGACGCGTACTGTACGCGTATCAAGCTCTTTTTCCGGCGCCGTTGCCGGGGAGATCAAGACACGCTGCAAGGGGAGTCTCCACATCCCAATCTTTTTACTTTGTTTTTGTCTTGCTTAGTTTTATTTACTACTTTGTTTGCTGCACTATATCAAAATACAAAAAAATTAGTTGCTAGTTTTACTCTATTTACTATCTTGCACTCTATATCAAAAACACAAAAAAATTAGTTACTCGCATTTACTTTATCTAGTTTGTTTTATTTACTACTGCTAAAATGGGTACTCCTGAAAATACTAAGTTGTGTGACTTCACAACCACAAATAATAATGATTTCTTATGCACACCTATTGCTCCACCTGCTACTACAGCAGAATTCTTTGAAATTAAACCTGCTTTACTAAATCTTGTTATGCGAGAGCAATTTTCTGGTGTTAGTTCTGATGATGCTGCTGCCCATCTCAATAATTTTGTTGAACTATGTGAGATGCAAAAATATAAAGATGTAGATGGTGACATTATAAAATTAAAATTGTTCCCTTTCTCATTAAGAGGAAGAGCTAAAGATTGGTTGCTATCTCTGCCTAAGAATAGTATTGATTCATGGACTAAATGCAAGGATGCTTTTATTGGTAGATATTATCCCCCTGCTAAAATTATATCTTTGAGGAGTAGCATAATGAATTTTAAACAATTGGATACTGAACATGTTGCACAAGCATGGGAAAGAATGAAATCTTTGGTTAAAAATTGCCCAACCCATGGACTGACTACTTGGATGATCATCCAAACCTTTTATGCAGGACTGAATTTTTCTTCGCGGAACCTATTGGATTCAGCTGCTGGAGGTACCTTTATGTCCATCACTCTTGGTGAAGCAACAAAGCTTCTTGATAATATGATGATTAATTACTCTGAATGGCACACGGAAAGAGCTCCACAAGGTAAGAAGGTAAATTCTGTCGAAGAAACCTCTTCCTTGAGTGATAAGATTGATGCTATTATGTCTATGCTTGTGAATGGTAGGACTAATGTTGATCCTAATAATGTTCCGTTAGCTTCATTGGTTGCACAAGAAGAACATGTTGATGTAAACTTCATTAAGAATAATAATTTCAACAACAATGCTTACCGGAACAATTCTAGTAACAACTATAGGCCATATCCTTATAATAATGGCAACGGCTATGGTAATTCTTATGGGAATTCTTACAACAATAATAGGAACACACCCCCTGGACTTGAAGCCATGCTTAAAGAATTTATTAGTACACAAACTGCTTTTAACAAATCTGTTGAAGAAAAGCTTGGGAAAATTGATATACTTGCTTCTAAAGTCGATAGTCTTGCTGCTGATGTTGATCTTTTGAAATCGAAAGTTATGCCTAATGAAAATATTAATAATAAAATTGTTACTACAGCAAATGCCATCCAAGTTAGAATTAATGAGAATATAAGATTGATGGCCGAATTGCGTGCTAGGTGGGAAAGAGAAGAAAATGAAAAAGACGAGAATATAGCTAAAGTTTCGACTATTACCACCACTAGTAATGCTAATGCTACACAAGTTGCTGCACCTCCTACTAATAATAATAAAAGAATTGGTGTTAGCAATGTTTCCACTTCTAATGCAAAGCGCGAGAAACTGCCTGAAACTGCTAAAACTGCTGAAAGCACTTTGTGATAAAACTGCTGAAATTTTTTCCAACATTGGGGATGATGATCCCATTGCTTTAGATTATAATGGTTTGAATTTTGATGATTGCCACATCTCTGAAGTTATAAAGTTCTTGCAAAAACTTGCTAAAATTCCTAATGCTAGTGCTATAAATTTGGCTTTCACGAAACATATTACAAATGCTCTCATAAAAGCTAGAGAAGAGAAACTAGAGCGCGAAGCTTCTATTCCTAGAAAGCTAGAGGATGGTTGGGAGCCCATCATTAAGATTAAGGTTAAATATTTTGATTGTAATGCTTTATGTGATCTTGGTGCAAGTATTTCTGTTATGCCTAAGAAAATTTATAACATGCTTGACTTGCCACCGCTGAAAAATTGCTATTTGGATGTTAATCTTGCTGATCATTCTACAAAGAAACCTTTGGGGAAAGTTGATAATGTTCGCATTACCGTTAACAATAACCTTGTCCCCGTTGATTTTGTTGTCTTGGATATTGAATGCAATGCATCTTGTCCCATTATATTGGGAAGACCTTTTCTTCGAACTGTTGGTGCTATCATTGATATGAAGGAAGGTAATATAAAATATCAATTTCCTCTCAAGAAAGGTATGGAACACTTCCCTAGAAAGAGAATGAAGTTACCTTTTGATTCTATTATTAGAACAAATTATGATGTTGACACTTCGTCTCTTGATAATACTTGATACACACTTTCTGCGCCTAGCTGAAAGGCGTTAAAGAAAAGCGCTTATGGGAGACAACCCATGTTTTTACTACAGTACTTTGTTTTTATTTTGTGTCTTGGAAGTTGTTTACTACTGTAGCAAACTCTCCTTATCTTAGTTTTGTGTTTTGTTGTGCCAAGAAAAGTCGTTGATAGAAAAGTTCATACTAGATTTGGATTACTGCGCAGAAACAGATTTCTTTGCTGTCACGAATCTGGGCAAAATTCTCTGTAGGTAACTCAGAAAATTATGCCAATTTACGTGAGTGATCCTCAGATATGTACGCAACTTTCATTCAATTTGAGCATTTTCATTTGAGCAAGTCTGGTGCCTCAATAAAATTTGTCAATACGAACTGTTCTGTTTTTGACAGATTCTGCCTTTTATTTCGCATTGCCAGTTTTGTTATGTTCGATGGATTTTTCGATTCCATTGACTTTCAGTAGCTTTGTGCAATGTCCAGAAGTGTTAAGAATGATTATGTCACCTCTGAACATGTATATTTTGATTGTGCACTAACCCTCTAATGAGTTGTTCTAAGTTTGGTGTGGAGGAAGTTTTCAAGGATCAAGAGATGGAGATGATACAACATGATCAAGGAGAGTGAAAGCTCTAAGCTTGGGGATGCCCCGGTGGTTCACCCCTGCATATATCAAGAAGACTCAAGCATCTAAGCTTGGGGATGCCCAAGGCATCCCCTTCTTCATCGACAACATTATCAGGTTCCTCCCCTGAAACTATATTTTTATTCCATCACATCTTATGTGCTTTTCTTGGAGCGTCGGTTTGTTTTTGTTTTTGTTTTGTTTGAATAAAATGGATCCTAGCATTCATTGTGTGGGAGAGAGACACGCTCCGCTGTAGCATATGGACAAGTATGTCCTTAGGCTCTACTCATAGTATTCATGGCGAAGTTTCTTCTTCGTTAAATTGTTATATGGTTGGAATTGGAAAATGATACATGTAGTAATTGCTAAAATGTCTTGGATAATGTGATACTTGGCAATTGTTGTGCTCATGATTAAGCTCTTGCATCATATACTTTGCACCCATTAATGAAGAAATACATAGAGCATGCTAAAATTTGGTTTGCATATTTGGTCTCTCTAAGGTCTAGATAATTTCTAGTATTGAGTTTGAACAACAAGGAAGACGGTGTAGAGTCTTATAATGTTTACAATATGTCTTTTATGTGAGTTTTGCTGCACCGCTTTATCCTTGTGTTTGTTTCAAATAGCCTTGCTAGCCTAAACCTTGTATCGAGAGGGAATACTTCTCATGCATCCAAAATACTTGAGCCAACCACTATGCCATTTGTGTCCACCATACCTACCTACTACATGGTATTTCTCCGCCATTCCAAAGTAAATTGCTTGAGTGCTACCTTTAAAATTTCTATTCTTCACCTTTACAATATATAGCTCATGGGACAAATAGCTTAAAAACTATTGTGGTATTGAATATGTACTTATGCACTTTATCTCTTATTAAGTTGCTTGTTGTGCGATAACCATGTTCACTGGGGACGCCATCAACTACTCTTTGTTGAATATCATGTGAGTTGCTATGCATGTTCGTCTTGTCTGAAGTAAGGGAGATCTACCACCTTATGGTTAGAGCATGCATATTGTTAGAGAAGAACATTGGGCCGCTAACTAAAGCCATGATCCATGGTGGAAGTTTCAGTTTTGGACAAATATCCTCAATCTCAAATGAGAAAATTAATTGTTGCTACATGCATATGCATAAAAGAGGAGTCCATTATTTGTTGTCTATGTTGTCCCGGTATGGATGTCTAAGTTGAGAATAATCAATAGCGAGAAATCCGATGCGAGCTTTCTCCTTAGACCTTTGTACAGGCAGCATAGAGGTACCCCTTTGTGACACTTGGTTAAAACATGTGCATTGCGATGATCCCGGTAGTCCAAGCTAATTAGGACAAGGTGCGGGCACTATTAGTATACTATGCATGAGGCTTGCAACTTTTAAGATATAATTTACATGATACATATGCTTTATTACTACCGTTGACAAAATTGTTTCTTGTTTTCAAAATCAAAGCTCTAGCACAAATATAGCAATCGATGCTTTCCTCTTTGAAGGACCTTTCTTTTACTTTTATTGTTGAGTCAGTTCACCTATTTCTCTCTACCTCAAGAAGCAAACACTTGTGTGAACTGTGCATTGATTCCTACATACTTGCATATTGCACTTATTATATTACTCTATGTTGACAATATCCATGAGATATACATGTTACAAGTTGAAAGCAACCGCTGAAACTTAATCTTCCTATGTGTTGCTTCAATGCCTCTACTATGAATTATTGCTTTATGAGTTAACTCTTATGCAAGACTTATTGATGCTTGTCTTGAAGTACTATTCATGAAAAGTCTTTGCTATATGATTCACTTGTTTACTCATGTCATATACATTGTTTTGATCGCTGCATTCACTACATATGCTTACAAATAGTATGATCAAGGTTATGATGGCATGTCACTCCAGAAATTATCTTTGTTTATCGTTTACACTCGGGACGAGCAGGAACTAAGCTTGGGGATGCTGATACGTCTCCGACGTATCGATAATTTCTTATGTTCCATGCCACATTATTGATGATATCTACATGTTTTATGCACACTTTATGTCATATTCGTGCATTTTCTGGAACTAACCTATTAACAAGATGCCAAAGTGCCAGTTGCTGTTTTCTGCTGTTTTTGGTTTCAGAAATCCTAGTAAGGAAATATTCTCGGAATTGGACGAAATCAACGCCCAGGGTCCTATTTTGCCACGAAGCTTCCAGAAGACCGAAGAGGAGACGAAGTGGGGCCACGAGGTGGCCAAACCACAGGGCGGCGCGGCCCAAGCCCTGGCCGCGCCGACCTGTAGTGTGGGCCCCTCGTGACGCCCCTCGACCTGCCCTTCCGCCTACAAATAGCCTTCATCGCGAAACCCCCAGTACCGAGAGCCACGATACGGAAAACCTTCCTGAGACGCCGCCGCCGCCAATCCCATCTCGGGGGATTCAGGAGATCGCCTCCGGCACCCTACCGGAGAGGGGAATCATCTCCCGGAGGACTCTACGCCGCCATGGTCGCCTCCGGAGTGATGTGTGAGTAGTCTACCCCTGGACTATGGGTCCATAGCAGTAGCTAGATGGTTGTCTTCTCCCCATTGTGCTTAATTGTCGAGTCTTGTGAGCTGCCGAACATGATCAAGATCATCTATCTGTAATTCTATATGTTGTGTTTGTTGGGATCCGATGAATAGAGAATACTTGTTATGTTGATTATCAAAGTTATGTCTATGTGTTGTTTATGATCTTGCATGCTCTCCGTTACTAGTAGATGCTCTGGCCAAGTAGATGCTTGTAACTCCAAGAGGGAGTATTTATGCTCGATAGTGGGTTCATGTCTCCGTGAATCTGGGGAAGTGACAGAAATCTCTAAGATTATGGATGTGCTGTTGCCACTAGGGATAAAACATTGGTGCTATGTTCGAGGATGTAGTTACTGATTACATTACGCGCAATACTTAATGCAATTGTCTGTTGTTAGCAACTTAATACTGGAGGGGGTTCGGATGATAACCTGAAGGTGGACTTTTTAGGCATAGATGCATGCTGGATAGCGGTCTATGTACTTTCTTGTAATGCCCAATTAAATCTCACTATACTCATCATAATATGTATGTGCATGGTCATGCCCTCTTTATTTGTCAATTGCCCAACTGTAATTTGTTCACCCAACATGCTGTTTATCTTATGGGAGAGACACCTCTAGTGAACTGTGGACCCCGGTCCAATTCTCTTTACTGAAATACAATCTACTGCCAATACTTGTTCTCTTGTTTTTACGCAAACAATCATCTTCCACACTATACATCTAATCCTTTGTTACAGCAAGCTGGTGAGATTGACAACCTCGCTGTTTCGTTGGGGCAAAGTACTTGGTTTGTGTTGTGCAAGTTCCACGTTGGCGCCGGAATCCCTGGTGTTGCGCCGCACTACATCTCGCCACTATCAACCTTCAACGTGCTTCTTGGCTCCTACTGGTTCGATAAACCTTGGTTTCATACTGAGGGAAAACTTGCCGCTGTACGCATCACACCTTCCTCTTGGGGTTCCCAACGGACGCGTGCTGTACGCGTATCAACCCCGAAGAGTTCTCGGGAGGGGAGCGCCGCACAAACACAGAAACATGAAAATGGAGGATGCTGCAGAGAAGATTGGAGGGGGATACTCTGCCAGGATCACCGCTGGAGGGAGATTTCTCCAACATCTCATCATCATCACCATGATCAAGATGGAGTAGTCCACCTCTGAACTACGGGTTTGTGGCAAAAGCTTGATCTATTTCACTCATGTTCTTCATAGTTCTTAGTGCCATATGCTCATATTTGTAATACCTATGTGGTGGATCCTTGTTCTATGATATTTTTTATGAGATCTATTCTTATTATATTCTAAGATGTATTAATAGATGCATATTATGTACCCTGTTCTTAAGTACTTGTTCTGATCAAACATATGTGCAAGAGCGTGTATGGGGTGTGATAACCCACAAGTATAGGGGATCGCAGCAGTCTTCGAGGGTAGTATAACCCAATTTATTGATTCGACACAAGGGGAGACAAAGAACACTTGGAAGCCTTAACAGCGGAGTTGTCAATTCAGCTGCACCTGGAAACAGACTTGGTCGCAAGAGTTTATCAGTAGTAACAGTTTTATAGCAGTAGCAGTAGTGAAATAACAGCAGCAGAGTAATAGAGACAGCAGTAGTGATTATAGTAAACAGCAGGATTAAAATACTGTAGGCACGGGGACGGATGACGGGCGTTGCATGGATGAGAGAAACTCATTGTAACAATCATAGCAGGGCATTTGCAGATAATAATAATACGGTGTCCAAGTACAAAGCAATCAATAGGCATGTGTTCCAATTATAGTCGTATGTGCTCGCAATGAGAAACTTGCACAACATCTTTTGTCCTACCAGCCGGTGGCAGCCGGGCCTCAAGGGAAACTACTGGATATTAAGGTACTCCTTTTAATAGAGTACCGGAGCAAAGCATTAACACTCCGTGAACACATGTGATCCTCACGTCACTACCATTCCCTCCGGTTGTCCCGATTTCTGTCACTTCGGGGCCATCGGTTCCGGACAGCGACATGTGTATACAACTTGCAGGTAAGATCAATAAACAATGAATATCATGATGAAACAATAACATGTTCAGATCTGAGATCATGGCACTCGGGCCCTAGTGACAAGCATTACGCATAACAAGTTGCAACAATATCATCAAAGTACCAATTACGGACACTAGGCACTATGCCCTAACAATCTTATGCTATTACATGACCAATCTCATCCAATCCCTACCATCCCCTTCGGCCTACAGCGGGGGAATTACTCACTCATGGATGGGGGAAACATGGCTGGTTGATGGAGAGGCGTTGGCGGTGATGATGGCGATGATTTCCTCCAATTCCCCGTCCCGGCGGAGTGCCAGAACGGAGACTTCTGGCTCCCGCGACGGAGTTTCGCGATGTGGCGGCGTTCTGGAGGCTTTCTGGCGATTTCCACTTCTCCCCGTGCGTTTTTAGGTCGAAGGCATTATATAGTCCGAAGGAGGGCGTCGGAGGCCGGCCGAGGGGCCACACCATAGGGCCACGCGGGCCCCCCCTAGGCCGCGCCGCCTTATGGTGTGGGGCCCTCGGGCCTCCACCTTACTTGTCCTTCTGGCTCCGTCAGTATTCTGGGAAAATAGGGCCTTCTGCATAAATTCCGAGGATTTTCCCGAAAGTTGGATTTCTGCACAAAAACGAGACACCAGAACAGTTCTGCTGAAAACAGCGTTAGTCCGTGTTAGTTGTATCCAAAAATACACAAATTAGAGGCAAAACAATAGCAAAAGTGTTCGGGAAAGTAGATACGTTTTGGACGTATCAACTCCCCCCAAGCTTAGCTTATTGCTTGTCCTCAAGCAATTCAGTTAACAACTGAGCGATAAAAGAACTTTCACGAACACATTTGTTCATATGATGTATATATTCTCATGCTATGGCTAATACTTAAGCAGTTCATAATGAGATACATACAAATAAGATCATCTAACAGCTATGTCAATCATGGAGAGGTACCAACAATTAATAATAAGCATCATGAATCATGTATATAAGCAGGATTGCAATGTTCATAAGAGAGTATGATAAAGTGGTATCTCGCTTGCCTGTATTTGATTGGCAAAACATAAATGCCCGGGCACCTCTGGAGTTCATAGAAAGACTAGAAGTAGTGATTGTCAAAGATAAATGCATCAAAGTTATACCACAATCAATCATATTTTGAGACAAGCATATTACACTAAGAATGACAGTTGTGCTCTCAAGATAGTGCTCAAAGAAATAATGGAGACACAACATAAAAGTAAAAGATTGACCCTTCGCAGAGTGAAGCAGGGATTAACATGCGCTAGAGCTTTTCATTTTTGAAATCAGGAGTAAAATTATTTTGAGAGGTGTTTGTTGTTGTCAACGAATGGTAATGGGTACACTAACTACCTCGCCAACCGGACTTTCAAGAGCGGCTCCCATGAATTATTTGCATATTTATGTGGCACTCCTTCCAACCTTTCTTACACAAACCATGGCTAACCGAATCCTCGGGTGCCTGCCAACAATCTCATACCATGAAGGAGTGCCTTTTTATTTTAGTTTTATTATGATGATGACACTCCCCCCAACCTTTGCTTACACAAGCCATGGCTGACCGAATCCTTCGGGTGCCGTCCATCAATCACAAACCATGGAGGAGTGTCTATTTAAGTTAATTAATTCGGGACTGGGAATCCCATTGCCAGCTCTTTTTGCAAAATTATTGGATAAGCGGATGTGCCACTAGTCCATATGAGAGTCCGTCAAAAGTAAATGAAAAGGTTGAAAGCTAAACACCACATACTTCCTCATGAGCTATGAAACATAAACACAAATTGAGAAGCATTTTGAAGGTTTTAAAGGTAGCGCATGAGAATTTACTTGGAATGGTTTGAAACGCCATGCATAGGTATTTATGGTGGACACTTTGGAACAACTTGGTTTTCAGCTGTTTGGAAGCACGAGCAGCGTTCCCGCTCAGTACAAGTGAAGGCTAGCAAAAGACTAGGGAGCGACAAATCAAGAGAGCGATAAGCTTGTCATAATCATGCTTGCGGCAAAATAAATTAACGGAGGCATAAAAGTGATACAAGAACTCTGAAGCAATATAAATCATTGAGGCTTAATTGACTTTGGTTCAGTCATATGCATGCGTGAGCATGTGCCAAGTCGATATAAATGAATTATTCAGAGGAGGATACCACAATGCCATACTTACTTATGAATAAAACAATGCAAGCAAACATCCATGACATGCTACTCATATTAATAAATTGGAGCTAAACATGAGAGATCATAAACTACTAGACTTTCTCAAATAACATATACCTCACATGAACCAACTAAGCATGCTCATATGGATGAGTATATGTACAAAAATGAAAACAAATAGAGTTCATACCAGCCTCTCACCACAATCCAATTGTCGTAGATCGTCATTATTGCCTTTCACTTGTGTAGCTTGGATAATATGAAATGAAAACCACGCTCCAGCCACCGAAGACCATTGAACTCAAGATGAACTTTACAAACCAAAAAAGAACAGCAAATATTTTTGGTGTTTTCGAATTGGAAACAAGAACAAAAGGAAACAAGCAAACAAAGTAAAATATTTTTGGGTTTTCTTATAGCAAACTAGCAATAGCAAATAAAGCGAAACAAATGCAAGAAACCAAAGCAAACAAATTATGAAGAGAAGCAACAGAAATATTTTTGGTCTTTTTGTGTTTTGGGAAAGAAACAAAGCAAAAACAAGAAATAGCAAACTAGAAAACTCACATAAACACAAAGCAGCAGAAATTTGTCAAACTTGACAGCAGTACATTACCCGATTTTTAATAAATTCTACCACTACTCAAATCGAAAAGTGTTCAACTAATGAAAGTTAGATAACAACCTGGGGAACATGCACAAAAATTGGCTTCGCAAAATACTGTTCTGGCTATTTTTGAGAATTTTTACGGTAACAGTCCAGAATCTGTTTTCAGGCAGCACTTCCCCAAATATCATCTTCCTCTCATTAGAAAACCACTCAAACAAACAAAACAAGTATGTACAAGTATCCAGCAATCATAATATGCAAAGAATGAGTGATGCCGGTATACCTCCCCCCAAGCTTAGGCTTTTGGCGTAAGTGGAGTTCAACCCCAACGAGGGTCGCTGTTCCTCGCCGGTGGATAATTCATGGCGTAGTCATAGTAAAGTTCCTGTGCAGAAGAAAAGCGTGGAGGCTCCACATGCCCAACATGTTGATGTGAGGAACTTGCTGCATCGGACGATGAGTCAAGATGTTCCTTGACCTCCTCCGTGTTGTCTCTTGCATGATGGCCTCCTCCCTCTATGTGTGCATTCAGTGCACCTTCTGTGACCGACCAATCTTCCCTGGAATCAAGGTTAAACAGAACATGCGCAGGCAATCTTACTAGTTTCTCAGTTTTCTTAGTTATTCTCCAGACTTTCTTATAAAATGTCATCTTGTAAAACAGGTTACCCAAGTTGGAGGAGTCAGAAACAAATTCATGTCTAATCATAGAGACTATGTCAAGTTTTTCTATGGAAAGTGGAATGTCAAGATGATGAGGTTCTACATTATGCAAAGCTAGTAAACGAGAGGCAATGAGACCTCCACAAATTCCACCTTTCTCACGGTTAGTAGCAAGTCTATAAGCTATCAATGCCCCCAAATTATAAGTCCTACTACTTTGCAGTGTCGCAGCTAGAAAAGCTAAATCCGGAATAGATAGTCTACCACCAATTTTTCTAGCAAGAACGCATTTAGTAATGAAATAAGCAAAGTAGCGGATAGCTGGGAGCTGAATACTAGTGATTTTACCACTATCCTCTGAGAAACTCCTCCCATAGCAAATCATCTTGAAGAGGCTTAAAAGTTCTTGCGGCGATCCCCTTATCTTCTCGCATGACCCCCATTGCGGTACTCTAATTGCTGCACAAAAATCACTGAATGGCAAGTTGACAGTTTTATTATAAATCTTATATTGAACCATGGGGTTAGATCGCGACCAATTGAACTTAAAGTCCTGCACAACAGACATAGTTAATTTTGCATATTGGCTTGGCTCTCCTTCAACAAAATCACTCAGCCCTGCACGAGAAATTAGACTCCAAACATCTTCCAATATTCCCGCGCTTCTCATGAAATCCGTGCACGGGTAGTAAGAGGGGTATACTCCCTCTTCACGGTTCACTCTCATGACTTGTTGGACCTCCAATTCTTGTTGGTTAAGTTGATATCTATTCCACTCCATTTTCTGAAATTTTCAACAAACAATATAAAATTTGATTTGGTGACATATAATTAAGGGGAACTACTATAGGAACTTGCTAGAGTACTAATCATGCATCAAAACTAGTTTATACAACTTAGAACAAGCATGCAAGCTCACTAAACATGTTACCTACAGCAGCAAAATATTCAAGATATACTCAACCAAACAAAATTCTACTTGGATAGGCGGAGGAGTCACGTACCGGAGAGCAAATGTGCCAAATTTCAGACAGAAATCTGGGCTGAGCAAAGAGATCAAAAAATCCTGAGCTCTTGAGCAAAAACGCGAGTGAGAGAAAGCTGGTTCGAGTTTTTTCGGGAGAGAGAAGATGCTGGGAGAAAGAGATGAAGTAGTGGGGCAAGGAGGGGCCCACACCACAGGGTGGCGCGCCCCCCTCCTTGGCCGCGCCGGCCTGTGGTGTGGCACCCTGGAGTGCCCCACAGGTCATCCTCTGGTGCTCCCAGGTGCCTCTTCGAAAAATAGGACCAACGGTATAATTTTTGTGAATTTTTGAAAACTTTGAAAAATGCACATTTCTGGGTATTAAGTTTATTATTACTGGCCAGGAAATTTTTTGGAAACTCTAATTAACTAAGAAACTTTGCAAAACAAAAGTGCTACAGCAAATAAGACAAATGGAGGAAGAAAGAGATGTTGTTTACCGCCTCTATGCATATAAAAAGTATTCGTTAACAAGGTTGATCAAGTCTTGCCACCGGATAATTTTTACATAGCATATGAAGAAATAAACCTCAAATCAATCATGTTACCTTGAATTGTATTGATATGGATCCAATCATAAGATTTTGATAACCGTCTTTAGGCTCATATATAGGACAATCAATAGTTCCAACTTTGATAGTTCTCACATTAGAAATAGTATTGACTCCACATACTTTATCAATCCTCTTGGGGAAATAGACGGTATGCTCCTTATCATCAACATTGAAAGTAACCTTTCCTTTATTGCAATCAATAACAGCCCCTGCGGTGTTAAGAAAAGGTCTCCCAAGAATAATAGACATATTATCATCTTCAGGCATTTCCAACACAACAAAATTAGTTAATATCAAGCAGTTAGTAGTAACTTGAACAGGAACATCCTCACATATACCAACAGGAATAGCAGTAGATTTATCAGCCATTTGCAAAGATATATCAGTAGGTATCAACTTATCTAGATAAAGTCTCTTATAAAGAGAAAAAGGCATAACACTAACACCGGCTCCCAAATCACATAGAGCAGTTTTAACATAATTATTCTTGATAGAACAAGAAATAGTAGGTATACCTGGGTCGCCCAACTTCTTTGGCACTTTGCCATTGAAAGAGTAATTAGCAAGCATAGTGGAAATTTCCTCATTGGGGATTTTCCTCTTATTAGTAACAATATCTTTCATATACTTTGAATAAGGAGGCAATTTAATAGCATCAGTCAAAGGGATTTGCAAGAATAAAGGTTTCATCCAATCGCAAAATTTATTATAGTGTTCTTCTTCCTTTGATTTTAATTTCTTAGCAGGAAAAGGCATTTGCTTTTGCACCCAAGGTTCTCTTTCATTACCATGTTTCTTAGCAATAAAATCTTCTTTAGTATACTTTTTATTTCTATCATGCTTTTCAGGTTCATCTTCTACCTCTTCTTTATCAGAAGCATCATTCTTATCATTATCATTATCATTATTATGTTCATTACCACTTTTAGTTTCAGCATCGGAAATAGAAATACTATTAGGATCATTAACAGGTTCATAGGATTCTACAACATTTTTATGATTCTTCTTCTTTTTCTTCTTAGAATGAGCACTAGGTTCAATGCGTTGAGAATCTTGTTCAATTCTTTTGGGATGCCCTTCAGGATATAGAGGATCCTGGGTAGAGACACCACCTCTAGTTGTTACTTCATAAGCATGTTTCTCTTTAGAATTATTATTTAGCAAGTCATTTTGCACTTTAGTGAGTTGATCAATTTGAGTTTGAATCATTTGAAAATGTTTAACAAGCAACTTAACATCATTGGAGGCTCTCTCCACAATATCATGCAAATTGCTAATAGCTTGAGAATTTTCCATTAGATGATTCTCTACTCTCATATTAAAATTTTCTTGCTTAACAATATAATTATCAAACTCATCTAAGCATTGCGCAGGAGGTTTTGAATACGGAATATCTTCCCTAGTAAAGCGTTGAAGGGAGTTTACCTCAATCATGGGTGAAGGGGGAATTATCTCACATATATCTTCTATAGGAGGTAGATTCTTCACATCTTCGGATTTAATACCTTTCTCCTTGAGAGACTTCTTAGCTTCCCGCATATCTTCATCATTCAATTCAATTAAACCCCTCTTCTTCAATATTGGCATTGGAGTTGGTTCAGGTGTTTCCCAATCATCATGATTCCGGCTTATTCTAGCCAATAAATCTTCAGCTTAAATGGAGGTTCTTTTCCTGAAAACACTACCAGGACAACTATCCAAATATGCTCTAGATTCAATGGTTAGTCCACTATAAAATATATCAAGTAGATCATTCTTTTCTAAATCATGTCCAGGTCGAGCTCTGATAAGAGAACAAAATCTTGCCCATGCCGCAGGCAATTTCTCTTCATCTCCCTGATCAAATCTGTAAATTCTCTGTAAAGCAGCATGTTGAGCACTAGCAGGAAAGTATTTTCGAAAGAAAACATCACGCAACTCAGTTGGATTTTTAATAGAACCAGGAGGCAAATTATTATACCAAGTTTTAGCGTCATCCTTTAATGAGAAAGGAAAATTTTTAGCGACAAAGTAAGTACGCATCTTGATATCATCAGAAAACAAGCTACTCATAGAAGAAAGTTCAATCATGTGTTCTACAGCACTTTCTTTTTCAGTACCACAAAAGGGTGTTTTCTCTACAATAGCTATATGAGATAGATCAAGAGAAAAATCATAATCTTTATCCTTAATGCATATAGGAGATGTGGCAAATTCAGGATCAGGAGATAGCTTATGTTTAACAGTATATTGTGCGAGAAACTTTTTAATGCTTCTTGCATCAGTAATAGAATTGCATTTATCAATAAAATCATCATTAAGCTCCACATAATCTTCATCAGGATCATCACTAGAATAATCAAGTTTAGGTGAACTAACAGGTGTAGTGGCATTTTCATCAGGAGTTTCAGCATTTTCAATTTGTCTAGACCTAGCAATTGTAGCATCTAGAAAGGATCCCAGTGAACCACTATCATCAAGCACAGCAGAAACATTATCAATATTATGATAGTTTTCAGATTCAGCAGACGTACCAGCTTGTGGCGGTGAAACAAGTTGACTTATCACAGATGGTGAATCAAGAGTAGCGGAGGTACTCAGAGTTGTACCTTTTCTTGTAGTGGATGGTAATATGGCGACTTTAGAATCGCGAGCTTTACCCATGATGGAGAATTTGCAGCGAACAATATCAATCCAAGTGAACTTCCAAATAAAGCTATGTTCCCCGGCAACGGCGCCAGAAAACGGTCTTGATAACCCACAAGTATAGGGGATCGCAGCAGTCTTCGAGGGTAGTATAACCCAATTTATTGATTCGACACAAGGGGAGACAAAGAACACTTGGAAGCCTTAACAGCGGAGTTGTCAATTCAGCTGCACTGAAACAGACTTGCTCGCAAGAGTTTATCGAGGTAATGCTTTATAGCAGTAGCAGTAGTGAAATAACAGCAGCAGAGTAACAGAGACAGCAGTAGTGATTATAGTAAACAGCAGGATTAAAATACTGTAGGCACGGGGACGGATGACGGGCGTTGCATGGATGAGAGAAACTCATGTAACAATCATAGCAGGGCATTTGCAGATAATAATAATACGGTGTCCAAGTACAAAGCAATCAATAGGCATGTGTTCCAATTATAGTCGTACGTGCTCGCAATGAGAAACTTGCACAACATCTTTTGTCCTACCAGCCGGTGGCAGCCGGGCCTCAAGGGAAACTACTGGATATTAAGGTACTCCTTTTAATAGAGTACCGGAGCAAAGCATTAACACTCCGTGAACACATGTGATCCTCACGTCACTACCATTCCCTCCGGTTGTCCCGATTTCTGTCACTTCGGGGCCATCGGTTCCGAACAGCGACATGTGTATACAACTTGCAGGTAAGATCAATAAACAATGAATATCATGATGAAACAATAACATGTTCAGATCTGAGATCATGACACTCGGGCCCTAGTGACAAGCATTACGCATAACAAGTTGCAACAATATCATCAAAGTACCAATTACGGACACTAGGCACTATGCCCTAACAATCTTATGCTATTACATGACCAATCTCATCCAATCCCTACCATCCCCTTTGGCCTACAGCGGGGGAATTACTTACTCATGGATGGGGGAAACATGGCTGGTTGATGGAGAGGCGTTGGCGGTGATGATGGCGATGATCTCCTCCAATTCTCCGTCCCGGCGGAGTGCCAGAACGGAGACTTCTGGCTCCCGCGACGGAGTTTCGCGATGTGGCGGCGTTCTGGAGGCTTTCTGGCGATTTCCACTTCTCCCCGTGCGTTTTTAGGTCGAAGGCATTATATAGTCCGAAGGAGGGCGTCGGAGGCCGGCCGAGGGGGCCACACCATAGGGCCGCGCGGGCCCCCCCCTAGGCCGCGCCGCCTTATGGTGTGGGGCCCTCGGGCCTCCACCTTACTTGTCCTTCTGGCTCCGTCAGTATTCTGGGAAAATAGGGCCTTCTGCATAAATTCCGAGGATTTTCCCGAAAGTTGGATTTCTGCACAAAAACGAGACACCAGAACAGTTCTGCTGAAAACAGCGTTAGTCCGTGTTAGTTGTATCCAAAAATACACAAATTAGAGGCAAAACAATAGCAAAAGTGTTCGGGAAAGTAGATACGTTTTGGACGTATCAGGGTGCTATGTGTATTAGATGGAATAGCATGGTTTTAGTGATTGGATACTGACAATATGTTCAAGATCTATTATGGCTTTGCCTTTGTATTTCTACCTCACTAGGGATCAAGTGAATGCATGTGCAATGTTCATCATGTGACAGTAGTGATGATCTTGTTTGTTCAAGGTAGCATATTTGATATTCAAACTTCATGTCAAAGTACTTATTGCTATGCTCTGTTAATTATTAATACATGATTGATGAAGTTTCTTTCTTGTGGAGTATAAGAGAGGTGTGTTGCATCATCTCTATGATAGGATGTGATGCCCATATTAAGTCTGATCTTACATATAATATTATCTGCACTTTCATATCTCATTGATGAATTACTTTTTGTCCACCACAACTTTAAGAGAGAATAGTCAAGTGAACCCACGATTCCCGACCCACTTTTTATCATAAGGAACACCTTTATATTTCTTTTACCTTGTTTTCTATTTGCTGCACTATTTTAATCCGAAAATAAAAAAATTACTTTTCTTATTTGCATCTAAAACACCAAAAACAATCAACCTCTTTACAGTTTTTACTCAATTATTTTATCTAGTTTAGTTTTTTACTTGTTTTACTTCTACTTGTGTTATTTACTTACACGAAACCTTGTTCTTGATAACCACACGGTGGAGTTCGGGACATAGGGCATTTACTTTACTTGCAGGATTGCTAGAAGAAGAGAGAGGAGAATACTCTTCCATCCAGTTCCCCGAGAGTTCGATATAAACACTCGAGTCACCCTTGTGGGAAAATACTTCGTTGATGCAACACTCTGCACTTGGAGTCCCAACGTCATCACATCAACATACTGAAAAATAGGGAAGAGAAGGTCGTCAAAAAGAGGGTGGAGGAGAAGGCCCTAGAGAAGCATTTGCTGGAGCGCATCCACTACGATATTGAAGAGAAAGTGGGAGAGGGGGTCACCCTACCGTAGGCCACGGCAACACTGAATGCATTGTAACACCCCGGCCACCTCCCGACCGAGCATGTCACCCATGGCAGCTCTTAAGGATCTCTAGACTAGCCCCACAGACCAACACATATCTTTCCTGCGCATTTTGTCCTCACTCGTGCACACCTTCCCGGTCGGTCACCCATCCTCAAATAGCTTTGGGTTAAGCACGCTTAACCTCGAAGTTCTTTGGAGATGAGCTTCCGGAAAAGAAGTTGCAACTTATTGGTATGAGTATTCTATCAATCCTATTAAGCCCTGGGCCAGGATGTCACACTCATCCCCCCTTAGAAGATCAGCTCCCTCGTCGATCAGCCCTAGGCAAGGAACGTCCTCTCTTGGCACACGTCCATGCGTCCAGTGCTGGCACATGTGCCACGATGGGCCACATATCCACGCCCCTGACCCACACATGCCCGTGTTACCGCGAAGGTCGACTCTGATACCAAATGTAACACCCCGGCCACCCCTGACCGGGCATGTCACCCCTGGCAGCTCTTTAGGATCTCTAGACTAGCCCAACGGACCAACACATGTCTTTCCTGCGCATTTTGTCCTCACTCGTGCACTCCCGGGGAGTACTTCCTGGTCGGTCACCCATCCTCAAATCGCTCTGGGTCAAGCACGCTTAACCTCGGAGTTCTTTGAAGATGAGCTTCTGGAAAAAAAGTTACAACTTGTTGGTATGAGTACTCTATCAATCCTATTAAGCCATGGGCCAGGATGTCACATGCATCATCCTAGGATGCCATTGAGAAAGATGGTGGTTTGACTGGTTTGGTTAAGCATTTTGGTCCAGGAGCACCAGATCTCGGGGAAACCTTTAGCGAACAGAAACCTGTCAATGGGCTCCCAGCTGATAGAGTCGAAAGATTTGCGGAAGTTAACCTTGAAGACTGCCAGAGGGTCGGAGCGTTTGTGACATGCCTGGACAATGTTAGCCATGTAGACAAAGTTCTCAGTGATGGAGCGCCCAGAGATAAAGCCAGTCTGGTCGGGGTGTACCAAAACGGGATAAGGTCATGGAGGCGAAGAGTGATACTTGGTGTGGACCTTGAGGCAACAATTTTGTAAGGAGATGGGGCAAAACAAATTCAGGATTGTTTGCCCCTTCCTTCTTTGGGACAAGGACAGTGTGAGATTTGTTGATAGGCCTGAGTTCAGAATTGAGGGAGTCGAAATCATTGAGAGAAACCGGAAGGCTATGCTTACCAGGTCCCAGTTGCACTTGAAGAAGGTTGGGCCAAAGCCATTGGGTCCAGGGCTAGTATTGTCCTTCATGGAGAAAAGGGTGGTCCATATTTCATCCTGAGTGAAAAGGAGAACAAAGGGAGGTAGCTTGGGTGAGGTTAAGGGAAGTGGACGCAACAAGGGCAGAGAGATCGAGGGTACCGGAAATGTGAATGGGCTGGCCAAGGAGGTTTTTGAAAAACTCGTGTGCAGGATAGAGGCTTTGGCAGTGTGGGAGAAAATATGGTTTCCATCCACGTCCTCGAGGTTTTTGATATGGTTCTTCCTAAGCCAACCAGAAGCACAAAGGTGAAAATACCTGGTGTTTTCATCTCCGTGGACGCAATTTTTAATTTTTGCTCGCTGCCGCCAATAGGTGACCCGGTCGTTATTCGTTTTGCTAAGGTGAACCTTGGCAAGGGGGCGCAGATGGTTCTCAAGCGAGGAGAGGTTGTGATTTTCCTCAGGCCGATCGAGGAAGGAGATCACAGATCGGTAATTGAGCAGATAGATGGAGGGAAGCCTGTGTTCCTTGGCCCAAGCACGGGTAGCTAAGATGGCTAGCTAACAGGCGGAAGATGGCTTTGCCGGCTTTGGTTGTGGCCAACATTGTTCTAGTTATTGGTGACAATGGGGGTGAAAGAAGGGTGTGACAACCAAGTATTCTCCATACGGAAGATGGTACTCCTAGGAGCTTTGTTGGAGGCGACAAGATGAAGAGGGACATAGTCAGAGCTAGGGCGAGAGGAGGATGTAAGAGTGGTGTCCAGCATACCGAAGCTCCACTCCGGGTTGACAAGAACCCTATTAAGGCGAGCCAAAATAGGAGGGTCTTCCTGATTGGACCAGGTAAATTGGCGGTCAACAAGCGGGATTTCAAGAAGGCCAAGATTATTGATAAAATTGTTGAAGGAAGCAGCCTTCGAGGAGTTAAAATTTCCATTTGATTTATCACGGGGAGCTCCTTACTAGGTTAAAATCACCTAGCAAGGAAGTCGGGCAAGAGGTAGTGGCAAAATCGCCTCCAAGGAAGCAAGGAAACCAGGTTTGAGGTCGTGTAGGCAAGGTCCTTACACATTTATTACCGTAAAGGTAAGGCTATCCGAACGAATGGCGAAGGTGGTGGTTATGGAGAAGTCGTCTATGGTATATAGTGAACAAGCTGAAGGAGCCTGTCATCCCAAGTAGTCACAATGTCGTCAGATGCCCCTAAGGAAGGCTTGAAAACAAAAGACCTGAGAGATTGTGGGAGAAAGGATGAGGCGAGGAATATTGAGATGTCCGCAAGTTTAGTATCTTGGAGGCACAGAATAGAGGGCAGAGTGTCATCAATAGCAGCCTTTATGTCGTCTCTCTCTTACGGCGTTCCCCTTGTCCACACATATTCCAACATTCAAAAAAAAACTTTAACTAACATGGTGAAAAAGGCAACACCTAGACGAACATGAAGCGAAGTACCGAGCAACACAAGGTTCAACATCCATACAACACAGGTTACATGAGCGAAATTTAAGACCCGAAGAAGAAGAAAGAAAACCATTGAAAATAGAAGGACGCAGAACCGAGAGGGCGAAGCATAGGAAAAATTGCAACAAAGCACGTGCGCGGAGCGCACCCGTATCTCCATCGTTCATGCTATATGGAGATTCGATGACTGTGTCCATCGCTCACAGGTGTTTAGCATCGTCTCCCAGCGCTCCAGCTAATTATCAAGTAGACATGGGGCACTGTAGTGTAGGTGCATGTAGCACACAGGAGTTGACTTATCTATTTTTTTTGTCTTGTATTGGACATGTGCATCCACCGATGAGAGAACAACACAGTAGGCAGTCTCGTCTTCTTCCCGTCATTTTTTTCCAGCATTTTTTCTTGTGATAGAGAAGATGCAGAGAGAGTGAAGAAGAAAGAAAAGTTCAGAGAGAGAAAAGTGTAGGTGCATTCAGCGCAATGAGAAGAAGAGAGAGAAAAGTTCAGAGAGAGAAGGTGAGAGAAAGAGAGGTATGTTGACACACATGTGAGCCCAATGCAACCAGTCTTCACATTTTGTTTCCATCAATGCACAGTATAGAAAGATCACAGGGCATGACTGCAAATGCACATGCGAAGGGACACTGCTTATAGGGTGCGCGGTGCGCACCTTTTTTTTCCGAAATGGGGAGTGTAACTCCGGCTTCTACATCATGATGATGCACACGGCCTTTTATTTAAAAAGTAATATTTAGTCTTACAACTCTCACAGCTCAATCATCGCGTACAGTTGATACAAGAATCAACCAGCGGAACAAATAAAACATAGTAGCACTACACATCATTGTAGCCTCCTAGTATGCCGCCAGCCAGGCTGGCACAAGATATGCTGAGCGACCGTCTGGAGCCGTGTGCATCCAGAAACCATGGCATCCCGCTGTCCCTTCGGCGAAAGGAGGGCCCATAGCCGAACCCAGTGAGCCATCATATGAATAACCTGCAAGTAATGAAAAGAGTGTTTTTTGTTAAAGATAATATCATTTCTTGCTCTCCAAATAGACCAACATAAAGCAGAATCCCCAATTCGGATAAAAGCTTTAGGTTGTCTATCTACTCCATTTAACCAATTACCAAACATACTTGTAATATTGGTTGTAGGTGGAAGATCAAAAGTGAAATTAACCGTGCGCCAAAGAAGTTTAGCTAAGGGACATTCAATGAACAGATGTTCGACGGTTTTCTCTTCACCACAAAAAACACACTTCATACACCCATTCCAATTCCGCTTAGCTAGGTTATCTTTAGTTAAAAGAACCTTGTTACTGAGGAACCACATGAAATTTTTTATCTTTAAAGGGACTTTAACTTTCCATAAAAAATTTCTCAGGTATGGGGTGTTATCACTCATAATATCCTCATACATGGATTTTACCGTAAACCGACCATTGGTTGTCAAACCCCACACAAAGCAATCATGCTCATCATTTAGATTTACCCTCATTAGTTTTTGGCATAACTGTAACCATGAAGTCCATTTGTTTCCCAATAGCGCCCTCCTGAAACTAATGTTCAACGGGGTTTGAGCTAATACATGAGCTACTGTTACATTTTTGTGACGCACAATATTATATAACGACGGGTATTGATTCTCTAAAGGGGTTTTCCCTAACCAAATATCTTCCCAAAAATGAGTGTTCATTCCATTTCCAATTTTAAAGAATCATCTATTAAAAAACTCCTCCTTCAATCGCATTAAACCCTTCCAAAATGACGAATATGTGGGCTTAGCTTGTACTGCCGATAAGGTTTTATGTCTTAAGTATTTATTGTGTAGCAGCTCCTGCCACACCCCCTCCTCATTAAGCAACTTAAAGAGCCATTTAATCAATAAGCATTTGTTTTTGAGTTCGAGGACCTCAATACCTAAGCCACATTGATATTTAGGCCGACAGACAATATTCCATTTTGTAAGCCGATATTTTTTCTTATTTTCATTAGACTGCCAGAAAAACCTAGATCTATAGAAATCCAATCGTTTCCTTACCCCAACAGGTACCTCTAGAAAGGATAGCATGAACATAGGTAAACTAGTTAAAACTGAAGTGATAAGAACCAATCTATCTCCATAAGATAGTAATTTTCCTTTCCAGCATCCCAGTTTGCTTTCAAACCGTGTCTCTACTGGGTACCAGTCAGAATTTCTTAATTTTCTGTAGTGGATAGGAATACCTAAGTATCTAAAGGGAAGAGATCCAACATCACATCCAAAGATCTTCTTGTACTGTTCCTCTTCATCCTTTCTCTTACCAAAGCAGAAAAGCTCACTTTTATGGAAATTAATTTTTAGTCCCGTAAGTTCTTCAAAGATGCATAATATTAACTTCATATTTACGACTTTAAGGAGGTCATGTTCCAAAAAAAGGATCGTACCATCGGCATACTGTAATATAGAGATGCCACCCTCAACAAGATGAGGTATGAGCCCTCCAACCTGATCATCATTTTTTACTCGTTCAATTAAGATGGCAAGCATATCTAATACAATATTGAACAACAGTGGGGACAAAGGGTCTCCTTGCCGCAGTCCTTTCTTTGTTTGAAAATAATGACCAATGTCATCATTCACCTTGGCACCAACACTTCCCCCTTGCACAAATTGCTGAAATAAGCTACACCATTCTGTGGCAAAACCTTCCATTCTCAAGGTTTGTTGTAAAAAGGACCACTTAACCTTATCATATGCCTTTTCGAAATCAATCTTGAACAACATCCCATCTAATTTCTTACTGTGAAGCTCATGAATTGTCTCATGGAGAATGACAACCCTTCTAAAATATTACGACCCGGCATGAATGCAGTTTGTGTCGGTCTAATAACCTTTGGGGCGATCCCCGTTATTCTATTTGTTCCGACCTTTGTAAATTTTTTGAAACACACATTTAGTAAGCAAATGGGTCTATATTGTTGTATCTGTACTGCATTTTCTTTCTTGGGTAACAAAGCAATGACACCAAAATTAAGTTTGCAAAGAGACAAATCTCCTATGCTCAACTCATTAAAAAGTGCCATTAAGTCAAACTTTATTACTTCCCAGAACTTTTGATAGAACTCCACCGGAAAGCCATCAGAGCCAGGTGCTTTATTATGTTCCATTTGTGAGATTGCCTCAAAGACCTCCTCTTCACTAAAAGGAGTTGTTAAAATATCATTTTCATTAGGTGAAATCTGCGGAATATCATGCACCACTCCTTCAACTAAAGAAATGTTGGTCGGCTCTGGTGGTCCAAATAATTTTTTATAAAATTCGGTTATGTACACCTTAAAGTTGTCCTCTCCAACAATTGTCCCTTCTTGTTGTTCCAATTGAAAAAATTCTTCTTTCGACGTTTACCATTTGCAATCAAATGGAAATACCTCGTATTATTCCTCCCTTCTTGGATATGCTTAACTTTAGCGCGTTGAGCCCACTTTGATTCTTCCTTCCGTCTTAATTTATTCAACCCCTCATTTGCTTTTTAAGTTCTTCTCTTTCTTGCGGACTCAAAGGGTTTGTTTCCGCTTTTATATCAAAATGATCAATGATGGCTAAAAGTCTCTCTTTCTCCTTTTTGTATTTCCCACTTTGATTTTTTGCACACCCTTTGAGGAACCTTCTAATATGCCTTAATTTATTCAACCAAACATCTACTGGATTCAATCCATTCAGTACCGAATTCCACTCCTTCTCTATCATCTAAAAAAAGCCCTCCTATTTCAAATAATGTAACTCAAATGAAAATTTTGATATATTACCCAGATGAGCTTTGACCCCTGAGTCAATAAGAATCAGTGTATGATCATAATCCGTCCTTGTTAATGCACGAACAATGACCAAAGGAAATTTCTGTTCTCAAGAGATGGATGTTAGAACTCTATCTAACTTCTCATAAGTAGGTTCCTCTCGACGACTCGCCCACGTAAATTGTCTCCCGAAAGAGCAATCTCCATTAAGTTCAAATGCTCAATAATTGCATTAAACACAAAGGGCCGCCGAGCTTTGAAGTTATTATTATTATTCTTTTCTTCCCTCTTTCGAATAATACTAAAATCACCACCCACCAACATAGGTAGTGTTTCAGACTCACATGTTCTTACTAACTCTGCTAAAAATTCTCCGAAGCATATCCCACTCAAGGAACTAGGGGTGGTTCCAGGCCTAGGATGCCTAGAAAACATATCAGCGCTCCAGCGTTTATCCGGCACGGCAAGGACAATCGAGCAGAGGATGCAGTAGCAGGTGCGATTGACGTGCGCGATCAAGGAGAGGGAGCTGGCACAAGGGGGTAGGCAGCATCCAGGTCGAGGGCAGCTTGCGGAATATCACATGCTAGAGCAAGCGCAAGAACATTCTCCGCCGGTAGGGGGCACCCATCTTCCACAACAACATCGAGCGGACTGCTCACCGCGGCGACACATAGGGACAGCTGGCCCTTCGTTGATCTCCTTCCGGCGCGACACAACCTTATCAACAATTGAGACGTACGTGCCCGCGGCAGCCCGGGCGAGTCCAAAGCTGTGTCGCGGCCCGAGAGAGAAGGCGCATGCGGCTAGGCTGTTGCTGCCACGGGCGATGTTTCAGTGACCAAGGTAGCAACCGACGGGAGGCGCCCTAGGCTAGAGCGTGGCGGAGCAAGACCAAGCGAGCCACCCTGGTGAAGATCGTGCGTAGCAGAAGCGTCATAGGGGGCGCTGAGGTCCGGATCCTGTCCCGGGACCATGGCCTCCGCCACGGCCAGCGAACAGAGGTTTCCAGAGCAGTCGGGCCGCTGCGCGCAAGCACGTCGACGGTGAGGGTGGGGCGTTTGAGCGACCCGACGAGGGCAATGGACTCCACAAGCCTGACAGATGCCGTGGAGAATTTGGCCATCATGAGTCCCTTGCAGCCCGGGTCAGAACCTGCCATGCGCAGCGGCAGCCTGAAGCATGCGCTAATCGACCTTGACATAAGTTAAAATGAGGTCAGTAGAAGATCAGATTTGACGTTAAAAAAATCATGCAACTAGGGAAAATACCAGGATGAACCTAGGTATGCGTGCACTCGTTTTCTCCAATATTGGAAAAATGTTATTTGAATTTTTCAAAAAAAAGTAAACTAATTTTTTTCATGTACATATTATGTTTATACGTACTTGTGTAAGTTTTCACGAAAAATACGTTTGTATTTGACCTACACGAAAATGACAAAACGTTCAAATGACATAATGATTGCTTTTGTATTGTTCATAGAAACTAGCATGGTGGCCCTCGCAAATGCGAGGGCATCATCTGAACTTTTTATTAGATAGAGAGGACTCTGTCTTTAGTGTATCCACACTAATCAAGAACTATATTTACATATTTGCAGATATATTCATTTTCTAGAGAAAAAAGTATTAACTCTTAGATACTAATGAAAAAGGTGTGGTTGATCACACAGTATCGAAATTATAGGAAATCATTGACCATATATATTGTTGTGAAATCTTTTAATCAAAGAAAATAGCTTTCGAACTAAGTTTGATGAATAGACATATTTTTCAAATATTTACACAAAGGTTCATATGAGAAGGCTTCGTAGCTTGTTGTGGATATTGAAGAAAAAATATTATTGATAACATATATTACGAACTAACGAATTTTGTTTTTATTGATAGTTTTTCATAGCGGTATGACTATCATCATTCTCTCTTGTCCAAACACATGCCTAATAATTGATCCTTAATCTCTGCATTTCTGCTCGCCTTTTTATGTTTTGACCCAATTGTGCCAATAGGTTATGGATGATCACGTCCATAGGCTCAAACCAATAAAATAACACCAATCTAGTTAGCCTTCGGACACAAAATCAAAGAAAAATATAGAGATCAATCCATCCTCCCTATTGATAGGATTTTTGCAATTCAGTTTTTTTGTGTTTGTATAGACGTTGTGATATCATTGGGATTATTTGTTTTGAAAATTCTATTACTACATTGACCATCATCATTTGTAACTATGTAACTCCAAAAAATGAAATAATTCCAAGCAAACCAATAAATTCTAAACATATAATTTTGATCATATGGAGGGCAAAAACAAATTAACTCGAGGAAACCTACTTGTCTTATTCTTACTGTGCGTCTTGCGAGCATGTTTGGATCCGCGAAGGAAATGGTTTGGATCTTTCCCCAACTCGAGAATCTACCAGAGGGAACCACAACATCAGAAATGTACGCGTCTATTCGCAAGACTCATTTCGAGTGGTTTCATGTACTTTATAAATAAATATTACTCCCTCCGTTCTAAAATATAAGATGGCTAAGATTAGTCAAAAGTTAACGTTATCCGAGAAGATTCATGATACTAAATCAATGTTAAATAGATTGCATCTCAAGGAACGGACCTTGGATCGGCCCCTCTCCTTCGTCAACATGAGAGGGTGATTTTTTGAAACCTTCCCAGCCGACCCACCACGCCACCGTAGATCCGGTGGTTCCTCCTCCTCCGCCGGCGGCTGCTCCGGCAGCGGGAGTGTGGGGGAACGCTGGACCTCGGTGTGTATATAGTGTAGGTTTTGTTAGGACCTCTATCGGCGGTGCTTTGGAGGCGGTGGCGCGGCCGGTGTGGTGTTTGGTGGCGGCGCTCAGCCCCTTCGACGACGGTGTTCTCTGGAGCTCTGCCGTGGAGCGGGCCGCTCTGCCCGCATCCGCAGCTCCCGAGAGCTGTCGGGCGCTCTCTCCCCTGGCCGGATTTGGGGCGACGGATCCGACGTTTGAAGATGAGGAAGAAGGTGATGTTGCTTGGCTCGTTGACGACAGCGGCTTCCGGGGTAGGTCCTCTGGGACCGGCGCTTGGCGACTTCTCGTTCGCTGGGGTCTGTCGCGCCACCGACGGCTTCGCGGTGCCGGCATGGTCGACTTGTAGAAGGGCTTGGTTGTAATATTTTTGCCTTTGAGGACCTTTCTGTAATATTGCCAAGTTAATATCAGTTTCTTTCACCGCAAAAAAATGTTAAATAGATTCACCATGAACTAATATATCTATTCAATATTATAGATGTAGATATTTTCTAAATATTTTGCAAAAAAAATAGTAGGATTTAACTTTTAAATAACTTTAGACGCCTTAGATTTTAAGATGAAGGGAGTATTCTTTAGAGCCTCTTATGATTTTTGTTACAACGTGGCTAGCTGGGAGCCTAGTATGAGTTTGGCAAGTAAACTGAAGATTGATGAATTTTTTTTTTTGCGTTAACTCTCCGTACGTCGCCTCGTGTTTGCCATCATATCTACTAAACTATTTTTTGAAACCAGAGTCCTGCATTTATACTACTTCTGATTTCCGGTAAGTTATGGCTATAGATTAGAAATCAGGGGCCGGACCGCTCCAAAATATAGATGTGGGTCTACTCAAGTTCCTTACGTGACAAATAATATCGGTATACATATTACGTAAACATAAGTCTGTTAATCTCAGCCGTTCTAATTAGGCCCACCAAAATTTAACGATTTAGATAATTGTAATGATGTGGATTAACCTCGTGTCTCTATTTCAAACCCTTTATTTTGCTTTTAGTATATAATAGATATGAGTTTCCATTTTCACATTTATATGTAAGTTACACATGGTTGTTTTTTATGCCAAAATTTGCACAATTAAGATTCAACATAATATATACATGCGTGCATTTTTCCTTTTTTTCTGGAACTTCGAAATAGTATTTTTTTAAAAATATTCCATAATAGGGTGAACGTGCACCCTGATTCACATCATCCGTTTTCACTAGGGAAAATACAAGGATGAACCTGGTCCCTGACATATCAGCCGTATAAATTAAAACACAAGCTGTCACGCCAAACAAAATGACGATAGGAAGCTGATAGTAGAGCTGCTCAAGTCACAAGTGGTTAGGACTTGGCCAGGAGAAAGACAGACATCACACTCCACACGGGATAGGCCACAGCGTGCGATGCGTGACGCCAGTGCGTGTAGGTATCTCTACCTTGTGGACCGATTGAACGAGATTTTCACATGTACGGAAGATCCGTTTCCTCCAGGTCGGGCGTCCTCTCCTCCGATGATCCACATCGTGCGGACTGCGCCGTGTTTGTTCGAACGTGGCAAGGAAAACAGGGGCCATGGATCCCTTATCTCGGCGCTCTTCTCCTTCAATCTCTCCGGCCCACACAGTTCTTCTCCCCTTTTCCTCATTCCTACCGACTACCGAGAGAGATGCAGCGCCATGGATTCCTCTAGTTTTGTACTTCTTCTCCCACCGACGCGAGGCCGCCGTTCATCTCGCACACCAACTCCACCGCCGTTCCTCTCGAGCGCCGCGTCCCCACTGCTGCAAACAACCAACGCTGTGCTGCATTGCTCACACAGCTGCTGGAAAATTCCACGTGGCAGTGCTCCGAGGCTAGCTAGGCTGCCGACGGTGCTCCGAGGCCAGGCGGCCGATGCTTCTGCGAGCATTGCTGCAAACCTGGGCTGCCTCTGCTGCAAAGGCAGGCGGCCGGAGATGCCGCCATCGGCGATGGGACACGTGTCGTTCGGAGGACGAAATATCCTCCGGAGGATCCTCCGCACTTCCCATATAAAGAAAACTGATCACTTCCCATAATAAGCTTCGTTCTCGAGCCCTAGAGAGACCCAAAAAGAAAACAAGGCATAGAGAGCTTGTCTGCCAAGACGGCAAGAATCGAGCCAACTAGCCAAAGTTCCACTCAACTGAAGCTAGCAGCAGTCTCCACGATGCTAGGGAATTGCTCCTTTGTGTCCTTGCTGCTCGTCGTAATAATGCTTGTATACATTGTCCACAGGTGGTTAGGGCCTAGGATCAACATCTGCAGTGGCCCATGCTCATCGGCGACCGTTCCGCTTCCGCCGGGGCCGTTGCCGTGGCCTCTGGTGGGCAATCTTCCTGAGATTATGCTCAACAAGCCGGCGTTCCGTTGGATCCATCTCAAGATGAACGAGATGGGTACCGACATCGCCTGCTTCCGCTTGGGCGGTGTCAACGTAGTCCCCATCACCTGCCCCAAGATAGCCAGGGAGGTGCTCAAGAAGCAGGACGCGAATTTCATGTCCCGGCCGCTCACCTTCGCCTCCGAAGCCGCCAGCTGCGGGTACAAGGACGCTGTGCTCTCGCCGTTCGGGGACCACTGGAAGAAGATGCGTTGGGTGTTTACCTCCGAGATCGTTTGCCCTTCCCGCCACAAGTGGCTCCACGACAAGCGCGCCGACGAGGCCAACAACTTCACAAGCTACGTCTACAACCTCGCCACCGGCAGCAGCTCCGGGGGGTCGTCGGACGCCAACAACGTCAATGTCAGGCACGTCACACGTCATTACTGCGGCAACGTCATCCGCCGGCTCGTCTTCGGCAGGCGGTACTTCGGAGAACCTCAGCCCAACGGCGGGCCGGGGCCGCTCGAGGTGGAGCACATGGACGCTTCCTTCACCTCCGTGGGGCTCCTCTTCTCCTTCTGCATCAGCGACTACCTCCCGTGGCTGCTTGGTCTTGACCTCGACGGCCACGAGAAGGTGGTTATGGAGTCCAACGCGACGATGAACAGGCTGCACGACAAGGTCATTGACGAGCGTTGGATGCAGTGGAAGGGCGGCGAGCTGAGGCTGGACGAGGTCGAAGATTTCGTCGACGTTCTCATCACGCTCAGAGATGGGGATGGAAACCCGTTGCTTACAATCGAGGAGGTCAAAGCAATCTGCAAGGTAAGCAATGATTCCCGGTTAAACAGATTTGCATGTACATGGAAGCTGATAATGGCCGTCGACTCGATCGTATTCACGTAAATGCATGCAGGACATGGTATTAGCAGCGATAGACAATCCGTCCAACGCCGTGGAGTGGGCGCTGGCAGAGATGGTGAACAGCCCGGAGTTGCTGGACATGGCGGTGGAGGAGATGGACCGGGTGGTCGGTCGGGAGCGGCTGGTGCAGGAGTCCGACATACCCGAGCTTAACTACCTCAAGGCATGCATACGCGAGGCGTTTCGACTGCATCCCTTCGCTCCCTTCAATGTGCCGCACGTCGCGATCGCCGACACCACCGTCGCCGGCTACCGCGTGCCCAAGGGAAGCCACGTCCTCCTTAGCCGGGCCGGCCTGGGCCGGAACCCCACCGTCTGGGACGACCCGCTCCGCTTCAAGCCGGAGCGCCACATGGGAGACGACGTCGAAGTGGCGCTCACTGAGAACGAGCTGCGGTTCATCTCCTTCAGCACTGGTCGCCGTGGTTGCATGGCAGCGTCGCTAGGTACGGCCATGAGCGTCATGCTTTTCGGCAGGCTCCTGCAGGGCTTTACATGGGCCAAACCAGCTGGGTTGCCGGTCATCCATCTCAGCGAGTCCAAGCACAACCTCTCCTTGGCAAAGCCATTGGTACTGCACGCGGAGCCACGCTTGCCAGTGCACCTCTACCATCATAGCACTTGAAGCTTGATCGATCACCTCTATCGCCGAGTGGGGTATGAGTTCCAGCTTTGGGTGTTGCTAGTCAGAGAAGCAGAGAGACGTGAGGAGCAGTCTTTAGTAATATTCTTGTGCAGAGCGGACCTGGGCTGTAAACAACCGTTGTCTAATGCAATCCTGCATGTTCTTGGAAAAGAAACTGAATAAAAGGATTTGATACTTGAATGCTTCTCCAAAAAAAAAAGATGGAGAGTAGAGCACTCCAAGGATGGATTGCCGCCGCCACCACTCTCCGTCTCCGTCTCCCTCTCCTTCTCCAACTCATTCCCCCTTCCTCCTCTCCACCACTCCCCGTCTCCGTCTCCAACTCATCTGGCTTGAGATCGCAGCCTGGCACTTAAAGTTGCACTAGAAGTCTAGATCCATCTTAGAAATTCCAAGCCATGCCAAGGATGGATTTTCACTTCCTTATGTCACGGCGACCACATGTTGCCGACACCCAAGAAGCCGAAGTAGCCCCCCTCGAGAGCTGCCTCCTCGACAGCAAGCTCTACATCGGCAGCAGCACCAACGCCACCACCACCCGCTGCGAAATCAAGCACCCGGATGACAAAGAACGTGACATCGTCATCCAAGTCAGCTTGTTCGTCGCACGTCCGCCTCGACTCTCCAACATCCTCATCTGCTGCGCCGGCACCCATTTCACTGAGCGGCCCATCGTTGTCGAGACCTACGACGGCCTCGTCCTCCTCAGCATCCCCTTCTTCCCCCCACAATTGCAAGTCGGAATCCCAGCAGTTCTTCCTATACCAGCCCGGCGTCCCTTCGCTTTGCCCCATCCCGCAACCCAGCGGCGATAAGCGCTTGGACCCCAAATTCTATTGTACCTGCATCCTGCCCCACGGCGGCAACGGTGACTACCTCATCACCGCACTAGTTAATGACAAGCCAGGGGAGTTGGACCTCTTCCTCTACAGCTCGTTGACACACTCATGGACCATCAAGACGCCCGTACCTGCAGGCGACGGTAGCATCCTCCACATGACGTACATTGCGATCCCTGTCGGTGGCTCCATGGTCGCCTTTGTCGACATCTGGACTGGCATCCTCTTCTGCGACGTGCTCGACGGGGAGCGCCCAAAACTCCACCACCTCCCGCTGCAATCAACAGGAAACTCCAAGGAATCGGCGCCCCGCGTGTCGTTCGTATCGACACCTCGCGACGTAAGCAAAGAAGGAATCGATTTTGGCGACGTTGGGGCGTATGGCCGCCGGCGAGATCTGATCGATCCTTCAGCCAACGTTCAAAACCTGGTGATCGAATTTCAAAGAATGTGCCTTTGGGCCAATTGGGCTCCATTGAAACTCGGGTCAATGCAAATTTTATGGATGATGGTCGTATGGGCCAAGGTTTTGCACGGATCAATGATAACCCACAAGTATAGGGGATCGCTACAGTCTTCGAGGGAAGTAAAACCCAAATTTATTGATTCGACACAAGGGGAGACAAAGAAATACTTATAAGCCTTAACAACTGAGTTGTCAATTCAGCTGCACCTGGAAAATCACTAGTAACAGGGGTGATGTGAAAGCAGCAGTAATATGAGAGCAATAGTAATAATGAATACAGAGCAAAGAATACGTAGGCAATGGCACCAGAAAATAGTTGATACTACTTCTAATGACATATAGGACCGAGTGAGTATTTGATGATAAAAGATGGACCGGGGTTCCCAGCTATCCACACTAGTGGTAACTCTCCAATAACAAGTGACAAGTGTTGGGTGAACAAATTACAGTTGGGCAATTGATAGGATTGAAATAGCATTAAGATAGAACATCAATTTATTAATCATGTAGGCATGTTTTCCATATATAGTCATACGTGCTCGCAATGAGAAACTTGCATAACATCTTTTGTCCTACCAGCCGGTGGCAGCTGGGCCTCAAGGGAATCTACTAGTAATTAAGGTACTCCTTTTAATAAAGCACCGGAGCAAAGCATTAACACTTGGTGAAAACATGTGATCTCATTATTAAGCCTTCCCCTCCAGTTATCCCAGTTGCTGTCACTCTGGGGCCTCGGGTTCCGGACATAGACATGTGCAAACAACTTGTAGATACAATCTAAGCAATAATTATAGAGCTTAAATCTAAGATCATGCCACTCGTGCACTAGTGACAAGCATTAAACACAACAAGATTGCAACAACAATAACTTCACAAACTTATATAGATAGACTGATCATAATATAACAATTCATCGGATCCCAACAAACACAACACCGATTACATCAGATGGATCTCAATCATGTAAGGCAGCTCATGATATCATTGTATTGAAGTACATGGGAGAGAGAGTGCCAACTAGGTACTGCTAGAACCCGTAGTCCATGGAGGGAACTACTCACGGAGCATGATGGAGGCGGTGGTGTCGATGGAGATGACTTCCGGGGGCACCCCCGTCCCGGCGGCGTGCCGGAATAGAGATTCTATCCCCCGAATCTTGGTTTCGCGATGGCGGCGGTGCCCCTGGAGTCTTTCTGGAATAAGATGGATTGATGTAGGGTTTTCGCGTCGCGAGGAATATGGCGAAAGGGCGGCGTCGGAGGGGTCCCGAGGGGCCCACCCCATACCTGGGCGCGCCCCCCTCCTTGGCCGCGCCGCCAGGTGGTGTGGGGCCCCCTTGGCCCCTCTCCGTCTCTCCTTCGGTGTTCTGGGTCCGTCTCGGTGAAATAGGAGGTTTGGCTTTTGTTTCGTCGAATTCCGAGAATATTGCCCGAACAGCTTTTCTAGAACCAAAAACAACAAAAAAACAGGAACTGGCACCTCGGCATCTTGTTAATAGGTTAGTCCCGGAAAATGCATAAAATCATTATAAAGTGTGAGCAAAACATGTAGGTATTGTCATAAAACTAGCATGGAACATCAGAAATTATAGATACGTTGGTCAAGCATCCCCAAGCTTAGTTCCTACTAGCCCTCGAGTAGGTAAACGATAAAAAAGAATAATTTCTGAAGTGACGTGCTACTAACATAATCTTGATCATACTATTGTAAAGCATATGAGATGAATGAAGTGACTCAAGGCAATGATCTATAGTTTGCTAACAAATAGATAACATATAGCAAAACTTTTCATGAATAGTACTTTCAAGACAAGCATCAAAAATTCTTGCATAAGAGTTAACTCATAAAGCAATAGATTCTTAATAGAAGGTTCTGAAACAACACAAATGAAGATTTAAGTTTCAGCAACTGCTTTCAACTTTCAACATGTATATCTCATGGATAATTGTCAACACAAAGTAATATGATGAGTGCAATAAGCAAGCATGTAAGAATCAATACACACAGTTGACACAAGTGTTTGCTTCTAAGATAGAAAGAAGTAGGTAAACTGACTCAACATAAAGTAAAAGAAAGGCCCTTCGCAGAGGGAAGCAGGGATTAAATCATGTGCTAGAGCTTTTCAAGTTTTGAAATCATATAGGGAGCATAAAAGTAAAGTTTTGAGAGGTGTTTGTTGTTATCAACGAATGGTAGTGGGCACTCTAATCCCCCTCATCAAACAGACTTTCAAAACGCGGCTCCCATGAAGGACGTTATCTCTACCAGCAAGGTAGATCATCCCTCTTCTCTTTTGTTTACACATGTACTTTAGTTTTATTTATGGATGACACTCCTCCCAACATTTTGCTTTCACAAGCCATGGCTAACCGAATCCTCGGGTGCCTTCCAACATTTCACATACCACGAAGGAGTGTCTATTTGCAAAATTAAGTTGCTTACTGATGAATCAGGGCAAAACATGTGAAGAGAATTATTAATGAAAGTTGATTAATTGGGGCTGGGAACCCCGTTGCCAGCTCTTTTTGCAAAATTATTGGAAAAGCGGATGAAGCCACTAGTCCATTGGTGAAAGTCTGCCCAACAAGATTGAAAGATAAAACACCACATACTTCCTCATGAGCTATAAAACATTGACATAAATAAGAGATAATAACTTTTGAATTGTTTAAAGGTAGCACATGAAGTATTTACTTGGAATGGCAGAGAAATACCACATAGTAGGTAGTTATGGTGGACACACATGGCATAGGTTTTGGCTCAAGGTTTTGGATGCACGAGAAGCATTCCCTCTCAGTACAAGGCTTTGGCTAGCAAGGTTGTTTGAAGCAAACACATGTATGAACCGGTACAGCAAAACTTACATAAGAACATATAGCAAGCATTATAAGACTCTACACTGTCTTCCTTGTTGCTCAAACACTTTTACCAGAAAATATCTAGACCTTAGAGAGACCAATCATGCAATCCAAATTTCAACAAGCTCTACGGTAGTTCTCCACTAATAGGTTTAAACTACATGGTGCAAGAGCTTAAACATGATCTACTTGAGAGCTCAAAACAATTGCCAAGTATCAAATTATTCAAGACAATATGAAGCATTTTCTGTTTCCAACCAAATAGCAATAATTGCAGCAGCTTTTAACTTTTGCCATGAATATGAAAAATGAAGAACACAAGTGTTCATATGAAAAAGTGGAGCGTGTCTCTCTCCCACACAAGGATTGATAGGATCCGAATTTATTCAAACACAAACAAAAATAAAAACATACAGACGCTCCAAGTAAAGCACATAAGATGTGACCGAATAAAAATATAGTTTCACTAGAGGTGACCTGATAAGTTGTTGATGAAGAAGGGGATACCTTGGGCATCCCCAAGCTTAGATGCTTGAGTCTTCTTGAAATATGCAGGGATGAACCACGGGGGCATCCCCAAGCTTAGACTTTTCACTCTTCTTGATAATATATCATCCTCCTCTCTTGACCCTTGAAAACTTCTGCCACACCAAACTTCTCATAAACTGCATTAGAGGGGTTAGTACTCAAAAAACTTTAATCCACTTTAGTCCTGTAGTGACACATTGCAAAAACTCAATAAAACATTAGCTACAGCTCTCCACGTCTAGAAAGCCTTACTTAAAGTCCACAAGAGACAATGCAAAAAATAGAGACAGAATCTGCCAAAAAAGAACAGCCAGTAAAGACGAATTTTTTATAGGTACTTCCGTTGCTCAAATCAGAAAACTCAAAACTAATGAAAGTTGCGTACATATCTGAGGAACACGCATGAATTTTGGCAGAACTTTTTGGTTCTCCTACAGAGAGATCTACTCAAATTCGTGACAGCTAAAAATATGTTTCTGCGCAGAAATCCAAATCTAGTATCAACCTTCTATTAGAGACTTTACTTGGTACAACAATGCAATAAAATAACGATAAGGAGAGGTTGCTATAGTACTAACAACTTCCAAGACACAACCAAACAGTAGCAACAATAAAAACATGGGTTATCTCCCAAGAAGTGCTTTCTTTATAGCCATTAAGATGGGCTCAGCAATTTTAATGATGCTCTCGCAAGAAATAAGAGTTGAAGCAAAAGAGAGCATCAAGAAGCAAATTCAAAACACATTTAAGTCTAACCCACTTCCTATGCATAGGAATCTTGTACACAAATAAATTCATGAAGAACAAAGTGACAAGCATAGGAAGATAAAACAAGAGTAACTTCAAAAGTTTTAGCATATAGAGAGGTGTTTTAGTACCATGCAAATTTCTACAACCATATTTTCCTCTCTCATAATAATTTTCAGTAGCTTCATGAATAAACTCAACAATATAACTATCACATAAAGCATGTTTTTCATGATCCATAAACACATAATTTTATCAAGCGAAAAAATAATGGGATTAAAACTTTCAAACCCACTTTTATCAATAATATAACAAGATGATTGATCAATCCCAAGAGATAATGGACTCCTAGATAAAGTCAAGACCTCTCCAATCCCATTTTCATTAGTAGTACAATTAATATTATCAAGTAACATTGGACCATTGATACGTCCAAAACGTATCTACTTTCCCGAACACTTTTGCTATTGTTTTGCCTCTAATTTGTGTATTTTGGATACAACTAACACGGACTAACGCTGTTTTCAGCAGAACTGCTCTGGTGTCTCGTTTTTGTGCAGAAATCCAACTTTCGGGAAAAACCTCGGAATTTATGCAGAAGGCCCTATTTTCCCAGGAAACTAACGGAGCCAGAAGGGCAATTGAAGTGGAGGCCCGAGGGCCCCACACCATAGGGCGGCGCGGCCCAGGGGGGGCCCGCGCGGCCCTGTGGTGTGGCCCCCTCGGCCGGCCTCCGACGCCCTCCTTCGGACTACTTATTCGCCTCGACCTAAAAACACCAGGAGAGAAGTCGAAGTCGCCAGAAACCCTCCAGAACGCCGCCACATCGCGAAACTCCGTCGCGGGAGCCAGAAGTCTCCGTTCTGGCACTCCGCCGGGACGGGGAATTGGAGGAGATCATCGCCACCATCACCGCCAACGCCTCTACATCAACCAGCCATGTTTCTCTCATCCATGCAACGCCCGTCATCCGTCCCCGTGCCTACAGTATTTTAATCCTGTTGTTTACTAAAATCACTACTGCTGTCTTTGTTACTCTGCTGCTGTTATTTCACTACTGCTAGTGCTATTAAACTGTTACCACTGATAAACTCTTGCGAGCAAGTCTGTTTCCAGGTGCAGCTGAATTGACAACTCCGCTGTTAAGGCTTCCAAGTGTTCTTTGTCTCCCCTTGTGTCGAATCAATAAATTGGGTTTTACTTCCCTCGAAGACTGTTGCGATCCCCTATTCTTGTGGGTCATCAAGACTATTTTCTGGCGCCGTTGCCGGGGAGCATAGCTTTATTTGGAAGTTCACTTGGATTAATATTGTTCGCTGCAAATTCTCCATCATGGGTAAACCTCGCGATACTAAGATCGCCATATTACCATCCACTACAAGAAAAGGTACAATTCTGAATACCTCATTGCACTTGATTCACCATCTGTGATTGATAAACTTGTTTCACCGCCACATGCTTCGCATGTGGGTACATCTGCTGAATCTGAACACTCTCATAATATTGATAATGCTTCTGCTGTGCTTGATGATAGTGGTTCATTGGGATCTTTTCTAGATGCTACAATTGCTAGGTCTAGACAAATTGAAAATACTGAAACTCCTAATGCTACTACACCTGTTAGTTCACCTGAACTTGGTTATTTTAGTGATGATCCTGAGGAAGATTATGTGGAGCTTAATGATGATTTTATTGAAAAATGCAATGCTACTACTGATGCAAGAAAAATTAAAAAGTTGCTTGCAGAACATGCTGTTAGATATAAACTGTCTCCTGATCCTAAGTTTGCCACATCTCCTATAAACATTAGGGATAAAGATTATGATTTTTCTCTTGATCTATCTCATATAGCTATTGTTGAGAAAACACCCTTTTGTGGTACTGAAAAAGAAAGTGCTGTTGAACACATGACTGAGTTATCTACTCTTAGTAGCTTGTTTTCTGATGATGTTAAGATGCGTACTTACTTTGTTGCTAAAATATTTCCATTCTCATTAAAGGATGACGCTAAAACTTGGTATAATAATTTGCCACCAAATTCTATTAAAAGTCCGAAAGAATTGCTTGATGTTTTCTTCCGCAAATACTTTCCTGCTAGTGCTCAACATATTGCTTTGCAGAGAATTTATAATTTTAATCAGGAAGATGAAGAGAAATTGCCTGAGGCTTGGTCGAGATCCTGCTCTCTTATTAGAGCTCGACCTGAGCATGATCTGGAAAAGCATGATTTACTTGATATATTTTATAGTGGACTAACCATTGAGTCTAGGGCATACCTGGATAGTTGTGCTGGTTGTGTTTTCAGGAAAAGAACTCCGGATGACGCTGAAGAATTATTGGCTAAAATAAGCCGGAATCATGATGAATGGACTATGCCTGAACCGACTCCAACTCCAATATTGAAGAAGAGGGGTTTAATTAATTGAATGATGAAGATATGAGGGAAGCCAAGAAGTCTCTTAAGGAGAAAGGTATTAAATCTGAAGATGTGAAGAATCTACCTCCTATTGAAGATATATGTGAGATAATTCCCCCTTCGTCTATGATAGAGGTAAACTCCCTTCAACGCTTTACTAGGGAAGATATTCCGTATTCAAAGCCTCCTGCACAATGCTTAGATGAGTTTGATAATTATATTGTTAAGCAAGAAAATTTTAATATGAGAGTAGAGAATCATTTAATGGAAAATTCTCAAGCTATTAGTGAATTGCATGATATTGTGGAGAGAACCTCCAATGATGTTAAGATGCTTGTTAAACATTTTCAAATGATTCAAACTCAAATTGATCAACTCACTAAAGTGCAAAATGACTTGTTAGGGAATAATTCTAAAGAGAAACATGCTTATGAAGTAACAACTAGAGGTGGTGTCTCTACCCAGGATCCTCTATATCCTGAAGGGCATCCCAAAAGAATTGAACAAGATTCTCAACGCATTGAACCTAGTGCTCATTCTAGGAAGAAAAAGAAGAAGAAACATAAAAATGTTGTAGAATCCTCTGAACCTGTTAATGATCCTAATAGTATTTCTATTTCTGATGCTGAAACTGAAAGTGGTAATGAACATGATAATGATAATGATAATGTTAAGAATGATACTCCTGATAAAGAAGAGGTTGAAGAAGAACCTGAAAAGCATGCTAAAAATAAAAAGTACACTAAAGAAGACTTTATTGCTGAGAAACATGGTAATGAAAGAGAACCTTGGGTGCAAAAGCAAATGCCTTTTCCTGCTAAGAAACTAAAATCAAAGGAAGAAGAACACTATAATAAATTTTGCGATTGGATGAAACCTTTATTCTTGCAAATCCCTTTGACTGATGCGATTAAATTGCCTCCTTATTCAAAGTATATGAAAGATATTGTTACTAACAAAAGGAAAATCCCCAATGAGGAAATTTCCACTATGCTTGCTAATTACTCTTTCAATGGCAAAATTCCAAAGAAGTTGGGCGACCTGTATACCTACTATTCCTTGTTCTATCAAGAATAATTATGTTAAAACTGCTCTATGTGACTTGGGAGCCGGTGTTAGTGTTATGCCCTTTTCTCTTTATAAGAGACTTTACTTAGATAAGTTGATACCTACTGATATATCTTTGCAAATGGCTGATAAATCTACTGCTATTCTTGTTGGTATATGTGAGAATGTTCCTGTTCAAGTTACTACTAACTGCTTGATATTAACTGATTTTGTTGTGTTGGAAATGCCTGAAGATGATAATATGTCTATTATTCTTGGGAGACCTTTTCTTAACACCGCAGGGGCTGTTATTGATTGCAATAAAGGAAAGGTTACTTTCAATGTTGATGATAGGGAGCATACCGTTTATTTTCCCAAGAGGATCGAGAAAGCGTGTGGAGTTAATACTATTTCTAATGTGAGAACTATCAAAGTGGGAACTATTGATTGTCCTATATATGAGCCTAAGGAAGAATATCAAACTCTCGTGATTGGATCCATATCAATACAATTCAAGGTAACATGATTGATTTGAGGTTTATTTCTTCTTATGCTATGTAAAATTTATTTGGTGACAAGACTTGATCAACCTTGTTAACGGATACTTTTTATATGCATAGAGAGGTAAACAACATATCTTTCTTCCTCCACTTGCTCTAGTTGCTGTAGCATTTTTAATTTGCAAAGTTCTTGAGTTATTCGAAGATTTCAAAAAATTTCCTGGCCAGTAATAATAAACTAAATACCCAGAAATGTGCGTTTTTCAAAGTTTTCAAAAATTCACAAAAATTATACCGTTGGTCCTATTTTTCCACGAGGCACCTGGGAGCACCAGAGGATGACCTGTGGGGCACCAGAGGCGCCAGGACCACGTGCCGGCGTGGCCAAGGAGGTGGCCGCGCCACCATGTGGTGTGGGTCCCCCTACTGCCCCACTTTGCCATCTCTTCCTCCCGGACTCTTCTCTCTCCCGAAAAAATCGACACCAAGTTCCTCTCACTCGCGTTTTTGCTCCAGAGCTCCAGATTTTTCGATCTCTTTGCTCAGCCCAGATTTCTGTCTGAAATTTGGCACATTTGCTCTTCGGTATGTGACTCCTCCACCCATCCAAGTAGAATTTCGTTTGGTTGAGTATATCTTGAATATTTTGCTGCTGTAGGTAACATGTTTAGTGAGCTTGCATGCTTGTTCTAAGTGGTAGAAACTAGTTTTGATGCATGATTAGTACTCTAGCAAGTTCCTATGGTAGTTTCCCTCAATTATATGTCACCAAACCAAATTTTTATGTCATTTGTTGAAAATTTCAGAGAAGCTATGAAGAAGTTTAGCTTTGGGGAGTTGTTCAAGAAGGGGACAACCAGCACCGGAGGCCTTCTAGGGCCGCCACCCGGATTAGGCAATCATACAATGAAGACATCCTCGCGCCTAGTTTCGCGCCTGAAGAGGACAACGGTCCCCCTAATGCTTCTACTTTTCCATGTTATGATTTTCTAAGGAATGCAGGGATACTGGAGGATTTCTTAACCCTTGTCAACAGGGCAGGGTTAACCACTTATATGGGCGATGAAAGGGAGCAATACTACTTGCTCACCAAAATCTTCGTCGAGAGTTTCCAGTTCAACAACAAACACTATGAGCCAACAGTTGCGTTCAGGATTTATGGTAATACTGTGACTATGCCATTGAAGGATTTTTGTTGTGCCCTGGATATTGCCCCTGTAGGTACAGCAAGTAGGATTGATGACAACCCCCGGGACTTGCTGGAGCTCTACCGTGGAATCACCGACGATGATTGTCGCACCATTCAGCGGGGCAAGATAAGGAACATTCAACTCCCCGCCATTAAATATTTTGCATACTACATTGTTACTAGCATTCTTGGTAGGGAGAACACTAGTAATATCTCTAGCTACCATCTTGCTTTCCTGAATATTGCACTTACTGGTCATACATCTTATCACCTTGGTGCTCTTATTGCTCGCCGCCTGACTACCAGGGGGCCTATTTTTGGAGGAACTATTGCGCTGCGTGTTTTAACTTTTCTTAATCTTCCTATTGATCCTAATGATGTGCCATTGGCCCCTAGGAGACTCGATATTACTGCTATGAAGAGTCATCATTTTGTTACTACTGACTCTACTTTAGATAGTATGGTGTATAGAATGTTGTTTTCTGACGGGGAGGAGAAGGAAATCCCTCTTCCCCAACCTGGTTTGTTGAGTATTGACAGGCAGTCATGGTCGTGCACTAAGGAGGAGGTGGATGAACATTTGAAGATAAAAGACTTCCACCAGCAACATGACTCCGAGGACGTCGGGACCTCCTACGACCACACCGTCACATATCCGGGTGCTTCTTCTAGCACATACCCGGAATACGACCCATCTTCATATTACGGAGACACTACCTCATGGGATCGATGGGATTGAACTCCACTTAGGCCAAAAGCCTAAGCTTGGGGGGAGGTATACCGGCATCACTCATTCTTTGCATATTATGGTTGCTGGATACTTGTACATACTTGTTTTGTTCGTTTGAGTGGTTTTCTAATGAGAGGAGGATGATATTTGGGGAAATGCTGCCTGAAAACAGATTCTGGAACGTTACTGTAAAAATCGTCAAAAATAGCCAGAGCGTCATTTTGAGCTGCAAATTTTTTTGCAGGTTCCCCAGGTTGTTATCTAACTTTCATTAGTTGAACACTTTTCGATCTGAGCAACGTAAGATTTTTGTAAAAATCGATTTCTGTACTGCTGTCAGGTTTTGGCAGATTTCTGCTATCTCGCTTTTATGTGTTTCTTTCAGTTTGTTATTTCTTGTTTTGCTTTGTTTCCTTCCCAAAACACAAAAAGACCAAAAATATTTCTGTTGTTTCTCTTCACCATTTGTTTGCTTTGGTTTCTTGCATTTGTTTCACTTTATTTGCTATTGCTAGTTTGCTATAAGAAAACCCAAAAAGATTTTCCTTTGTTTGTTTGTTTCTTTTTGTTCTTGTTTCTAAATTCGAAAACACCAAAAATATTTGCTGTTCTTCTCTGTTTTGTAAAGTTCTTTATGAGTTCAATGGTCTTCGGTGGCTGGAGCGTGGTTTTCATTTCATATTATCCAAGCTACACAAGTGAAAAGGCAATAATGATGATCTACGACAATCTGATTGTGGTGAGAGGCTGGTATGAACTCTATTTGTTTTCATTTTTGTACATATACTCATCCATGTGAGCATGCTTAGTTGGTTCATGTGAGGTATATGTTATTTGAGAAAGTCTAGTAGTTTATGATCTCTCATGTTTAGCTCCAATCTATTAATATGAGTAGCATGTCATGTATGTTTGTTTGCATTGTTTTATTCATAAGTAAGTATGGCATTGTGGTATCCTCCTCTGAATAATTCATTTATATCGACTTGGCACATGCTCACGCATGCATATGACTGAACAAAAGTCAATTAAGCCTCGATGATCTATATTGCTTCAGAGTTCTTGTATCACTTTTATGCCTCCGTTAATTTATTTTGCCGCAAGCATGATTATGACAAGATTCTTGCTCTCTTGATTTGTCGCTCCCTAGTCTATTGCTAGCCTTCACTTGTACTGAGCGGGAACGCTGCTCGTGCTTCCAAACACATGAAAACCAAGTTATTCCAGAATGTCCACCATAAATACCTATGCATGGCATTTCAAACCATTCCAAGTAAATTCTCATGCGCTACCTTTAAAACCTTCAAAATGCTTCTCAATTTGTGTTTATGTTTCATAGCTCATGAGGAAGTATGTGGTGTTTAGCTTTCAACCTTGTCATTTACTTTTGACGGACTCTCATATGGACTAGTGGCACATCCGCTTATCCAATAATTTTGCAAAAAGAGCTGGCAATGGGATTCCCAGTCCCAAATTAATTAACTTAAATAGACACTCCTCCATGGTTTGTGATTGTTGGACGGCACCCGAAGGATTCGGTTAGCCATGGCTTGTGTAAGCAAAGGTTGGGGGGAGTGTCATCATCTTAATAAAACCAAAATAAAAAGGCACTCCTTCATGGTATGAGATTGTTGGCAGGCACCCGAGGATTCGGTTAGCCATGGTTTGTGAAAGAAAGGTTGGAAGGAGTGCCAAATAAATATGCAATAATTCATGGGAGCCGCTCTTGAAAGTCCGGTTGGCAAGGTAGTTAGTGTACCCATTACCATTCGTTGACAACAACAAACACCTCTCAAAATAATTTTACTCCTGTCTTTATAAAAATGAAAAGCTCTAGCGCATGTTAATCCCTGCTTCCCTCTGCGAAGGGTCAATCTTTTACTTTTATGTTGTGTCTCCATTATTTCTTTGAGCACTATCTTGAGAGCACAACTGTCATTCTTAGTACAATATGCTTGTCTCAAAATATGATTGATTGTGGTATAACTTTGATGCATTTATCTTTTGACAATCACTACTTCTAGTCTTTCTATGAACTCCAGAGGTGCTCGGGCATTTATGTTTTGCCAATCAAATACAGGCAAGCGAGATACCACTTTATCATACTCTCTTATGAACATTGCAATCTTGCTTATATACATGATTCATGATGCTTCTTATTAATTGTTGGTACCTCTCCATGATTGACATAGCTGTTAGATGATCTTATTTGCATGTATCTCATTATGAACTGCTTAAGTATTAGCTATTGCATGAGAATATATACATCATATGAGCAAATGTGTTCGTGAAAGTTCTTTTATCGCTCAGTTGTTAACTGAATTGCTTGAGGACAAGCAATAAGCTAAGCTTGGGGGGAGTTGATACGTCCAAAACGTATCTACTTTCCCGAACACTTTTGCTATTGTTTTGCCTCTAATTTGTGTATTTTGGATACAACTAACACGGACTAACGCTGTTTTCAGCAGAACTGCTCTGGTGTCTCGTTTTTGTGCAGAAATCCAACTTTCGGGAAAAACCTCAGAATTTATGCAGAAGGCCCTATTTTCCCAGGAAACTAACGGAGCCAGAAGGGCAATTGAAATGGAGGCCCGAGGGCCCCACACCATAGGGCGGCGCGGCCCAGGGGGGCCCGCGCGGCCCTGTGGTGTGGCCCCCTCGGCCGGCCTCCGACGCCCTCCTTCGGACTACTTATTCGCCTCGACCTAAAAACACCAGGAGAGAAGTCGAAGTCGCCAGAAACCCTCCAGAACGCCGCCACATCGCGAAACTCCGTCGCGGGAGCCAGAAGTCTCCGTTCTGGCACTCCGCCGGGACGGGGAATTGGAGGAGATCATCGCCACCATCACCGCCAACGCCTCTACATCAACCAGCCATGTTTCTCTCATCCATGCAACGCCCGTCATCCGTCCCCGTGCCTACAGTATTTTAATCCTGCTGTTTACTAAAATCACTACTGCTGTCTTTGTTACTCTGCTGCTGTTATTTCACTACTGCTACTGCTATAAAACTGTTACCACTGATAAACTCTTGCGAGCAAGTCTGTTTCCAGGTGCAGCTGAATTGACAACTCCGCTGTTAAGGCTTCCAAGTGTTCTTTGTCTCCCCTTGTGTCGAATCAATAAATTGGGTTTTACTTCCCTCGAAGACTGTTGCGATCCCCTATACTTGTGGGTCATCAACCATCATCTAGAGCTTTATCATAAACATTTGTCAAGCAAAACTCTTTAGTACCATGCATTTCGATATCAGGCACAAACAAAGCATTATCATAAGATTTATCAAAATAGCATGGATTATCATAGATAGCAGTAGCATAATTATTCTCACAAGTTTTAATCATAGGGAATATTTCAAGAGAATCCACAGGAACATAACATTCATCCTCCTTTGGTAAGCATGGAGGACAATCAAATAGTGTAAGAGATAAAGAGTTACTCTCATTAGAAGGTTGTCATGGGTAGCTAATCCATTCTTCCTCCTTTTGTTCATCACTCTCCTTCTCTTTTTCATCCAATGAGCTTTCAGGTTCATCAATTTCTTCTTTCACAGGTTCCTGCAAATTGTGAGTGCATTCCTGTGCATGCATGAGTCTCTCTTTATAATCACTAATATAAGGATTATTGCTGTAGCTTTCTATGCAAAAATCAAGGATAGAAGAGACATAATCATTAAGGTTCTTACAAGCAATACAAGTTTCATAATTTTTAGCCATGAAGGATTCTATCTCAGAGGCTCCCATAAATAAAACAAATTGTTCTACTTCTTCGAACCCAAGATGAATATAGTTATTCCAATGATAGTTCATAATTAAAACTTATTCACTAAAGCCATATTGGAATTTAAGATGTTTAGTATCCTGTTTAGAGCAACAGTTTATATCATGGCGTTTAAGCAAGATTTTAGCAATTGTATTCATTTTTTCTAACACGGCACTCATGACTTTACCCTTTCTTGATTCTCTATAATTCATATATAGTTCTATGAGCTCCAACATGGTTATGGGTTCTTCCATAACAACAGTTTTTAATTTTTCGGTTTTTCAAATTTTTATGGATTTTCGGGTATATAAGAAAAATAAAACTAGACAAAAAGAAACTAGACAAAAGTAAACTAAGCAAAATAATACTAGACAGAAATAAACTAAGCACAAATAAACTAGACAAAAGTAAACTAAGCAAAACAAAACAAAATAAAAACAGAGAGAGAGAGAGAGAGAGAGGTAGAGTGTACTCCCCAGGTGAACTTATGAGTAGAGCTATGCCTCCCCGGCAACGGCGCCAGAAAATAGTCTTGATAACCCACAAGTATAGGGGATCGCAACAGTCTTCGAGGGAAGTAAAACCCAAATTTATTGATTGGACACAAGGGGAGACAAAGAATACTTATAAGCCTTAACAATTGAGTTGTCAATTCAGCTGCACCTAGAAAAGCACTAGTAACAGGGGTGATGTGAAAGCAGCAGTAATATGAGAGCAATAGTAATGTGATAACAGCAGTGATAAATAACACAGAGGCAATGGCACCAGAAAATAGTTGATACTACTTCTAATGACATATAGGACCGAGTGAGTATTTGATGATGAAAGATGGACCGGGGTTCCCAGCTATCTACACTAGTGGTAACTCTCCAATAACAAGTGACAAGTGTTGGGTGAACAAATTACAGTTGGGCAATTGATAGGATTGAAATAGCATTAAGATAGAACATCAATTTATTAATCATGTAGGCATGTTTTCCATATATAGTCATACGTGCTCGCAATGAGAAACTTGCATAACATCATTTGTCCTACCAGCCGGTGGCAGCCGGGCCTCAGGAGAATCTACTGGTAATTAAGGTACTCCTTTTAATAAAGCACCGGAGCAAAGCATTAACACTTGGTGAAAACATGTGATCTCGTATCTAAGCCTTCCCCTCCAGTTATCCCAGTTGCTGTCACTCTGGGGCCTCGGGTTACGGACATAGACATGTGCAAACAACTTGTAGATACAATCTAAGCAATAATTATAGAGCTTAAATCTAAGATCATGCCACTCGTGCACTAGTGACAAGCATTAAACACAACAAGATTGCAGCAACAATAACTTCACAAACTTATATAGATAGACTGATCATAATGTAACAATTCATCGGATCCCAACAAACACAACACCGATTACATCAGATGGATCTCAATCATGTAAGGCAGCTCATGAGATCATTGTATTGAAGTACATGGAATAGAGAGTACCAACTAGCTACTGCTAGAACCCGTAGTCCATGGGGGAATGATACGTCCAATTTGCATCACTATTTTATATCATAATTTGCTGTTATTAATTGATATATTTCATATTTGGAGATGATACTTATGTTATTTCATCTATTTTGCATGTTTCATGATTATTGGAGGATCGCGCACCGGAGTCAGGATTCTGCTGGAAAAAGCGCCGTCAGAATGCAATATTTCGGAAGATCAACAATTGACGAAAGTTATATGAAAAATCCTATTTTTCCAGAAGATGACAAGAGCCAGAAGGAGGAGCCGGGGAGGGCCACCATGGGCCCCCCTCACAGGCCAGCGCGGGCCCTGCCCTGGCCGCGCCGCCTTGTGGGGAGGGGGCCCACAGCCCCCTCTGGCCTCCTCTCCTTCGCGTATTTCTTCGTCCCGAAAACCTAAGCTCCAGGGAGTAAGTCGCGAAGAGTCACAGCCGCCTCTGTGGGGCGGAGAACACCAGAGAGAAAAGAGCTCTCCGGCAGGCTGAGATCTACCGGGGAAATTCCCTCCCGGAGGGGGAAATCGACGCCATCGTCACCGTCATCGAGCTGGACATCATCTCCATCACCATCATCATCATCGCCGTCTCCACCGCTGCACATCGTCACCGCTGTAACAATTTGGGTTTGATCTTGATTGTTTGATAGGGGAAACTCTCCCGGTGTTGATTTCTACTTGTTATTGATGCTATTGAGTGAAACCGTTGAACCAAGGTTTATGTTCAGATTGTTATTCATCATCATATCACCTCTGATCATGTTCCATATGATGTCTTGTGAGTAGTTCGTTTAGTTCTTGAGGACATGGGTGAAGTCTAAATGTTAGTAGTGAAGTATGGTTGAGTAATATTCAATGTTATGATATTTAAGGTGTGGTGTTATTCTTCTAGTGGTGTCGTGTGAACGTCGACTACACGACACTTCACCTTTATGGGCCTAGGGGAATGCATCTTGTACTCGTTTGCCAATTGCGGGGTTGCCGGAGTGACAGAAACCTGAACCCCCGTTGGTATATCGATGCAGGAGGGATAGCAGGATCTCAGAGTTTAAGGCTGTGGTTAGATTTATCTTAATTAATTTCTTGTAGTTGCGGATGCTTGCAAGGGGTATAATCACAAGTATGTATTAGTCCTAGGAAGGGCGGTACATTAGCATAGGTTCACCCACACAACACTTATCAAAACAATGAAGATTAATTAGCCGTATGTAGCGAAAGCACTAGACTAAAATCTCGTGTGTCCTCGAGAACGTTTGGTCATTATAAGTAAACAAACCGGCTTGTCCTTTGTGCTAAAAAGGATTGGGCCACTCACTGCAATTGTTACTCTCGCACTTTACTTACTCGTACTTTATTCATCTGCTACATCAAAACCCCCTGAATACTTGTCTGTGAGCATTTACAGTGAATCCTTCATCAAAACTGCTTGTCAACACCTTCTGCTCCTCGTTGGGATCGACATTCTTACTTATCAAAAATACTACGATACACCCCCTATACTTGTGGGTCATCAAGACTATTTTCTGGCGCCGTTGCCGGGGAGTGAAGCGCTATTGGTAAGTGGAATTGGTAAGGGAAATTTCTACTGTTTGTGCTGATTTTATTTCTGCCTGCTGCTATAATTCATTATGGAGAGATCTTCTCTTGAATTTTTATTTGGGAAATCTACTACTACTGCAAAGGTAGTGGACGAGGCGCCAGGTGAGGAAGAAATACCACACAAAATACCTATGAAAATTATTGAACGTGTAGTGGATAACCGTTATACAGGGGATGGAACTGTCCACCCTGGAGATCATTTACTGTTCTTACATGAATTATGCGGTTTATTCAAGTGTGCAGGTATTGCTATGGATGAAGTGAGGAAGAAATTATTCTCTATATCGCTGTCTGGTAAAGCGGTGCATTGGTATAAATTACTGGATAATGGGGATTCTCTTGAATGGAATGATATTGTGCCCCGGTTTTATTCTAAGTTCTATCCTCCAAGTGAAATTCACAAAGATCGGAACCGCATATATAATTTTTGGCCTCATGATGGAGAGAGTATTGCCCAAGCGTGGGGGAGATTGAAGTCTTTAATGCTCAAATGCCCCATTCATGAGCTTCCTGGTAATGTTATTATTGATAATTTCTATGCAAGACTTTCTTTTCAAGACAAGACCTTGCTGGATACTTCTTGTTCTGGATCATTCACGCGCAACAAGGAAGAGTTTAAAAGGGACCTTCTTAATCGGATCCAGGAAAATACTGAAGGATGGGAGAATGACAAAGATAGAGAATCAGGTATAAATTATGATTATAAATGCATTGAAGCTTTTATGGATACTGATAAATTTCGTAATATGAGTGCTACTTATGGTCTTGATTCTCAAGTTGCTGCAAATCTTTATAAAGCTTTTGCCTCTCATTATGAATTGCCTAAGAAGAATTTTGATAAGTATCATGAACCGTATAAAGATAAAATTGATTCATCTATAAATAAATGTGTTGTAGTTGAAACTGTTGATCATGTTATTCCTGAAGCTTATATTGAAAAAACTCCTTTTCCTGCTAAAATGAAGGAGTACTCTGTTATAAATAGTGCGGTTAATAAAAGTGAAAAGAAACCTATAGAACCTGAAGAACAAATAAAAGTTGAACCTGCTGTTGCAATTGTTAAAGATCTTGTGACTGAAAATGTGGAGGATGGTCATATTATTTTCTGTGAAGATGCTTCTAATATTGTTTCACATCCTAATAAGTCTAAGAAAGCTAGTGTTCCTATGCTATCTGTTAGAATTGGAGATCATTGTTATTATGGTTTATGTGATATTGGTGCAAGTATTAGTGCTATTCCTTATGAGCTTTACACGGAGATTATGCACGAAATTGGTTCTTGTGAACTTGAAGATATTGATGTGGTTATTCGGCTGGCTAATAGAGAAACTATCTCTCCAATTGGTATTGTTCGAGATGTGGAAGTTCTATGTGGTAAGATTAAATATCCTGCTGACTTTTTGGTACTTGGTTCTGCTGCTAGTAAATATTGTCCTATCATTTTTGGTAGACCTTTTCTAAATACTTGTGGAGCTGTTATAGATTGCAAGAAAGAGAAAATTTTGACTAAATTTGCTGGTGAATCTTATGAGTTTAACTTCTCTAAATTTGCCAAAACTCCTTATAAAGCTGATTCGCCTAATAATGATTTTAGAGTTGAACAGTGTGCATCTATTGCTCTTGCTCCTAATAATCCCTTGCAGCAACATTTGGAGAATAGTGAGAGTGAAGTTTTTAGGGAAGAAAGAAATGAGCTTGATGAAATTTTCCTTCGTCAACCTATTCTTAAGCATGATTTACCGGTAGAAGATCTAGGTACAACACCGCCACCAAAGGAAGATCCTGTCTTTGATTTAAAACCATTGCCTGATAATCTTAAATATGCTCATATTGATGATAAGAAAATATATCCTGTTATTATTAGTTCTAAGCTTTCAGAGTTTGAAGAAGAAAGGTTATTGGAAATACTGAAGAAACACCGAGGAGCTATTGGCTACACTCTTGATGACTTGAAGGGGATTTCTCCCTCTATTTGCCAACATGCCATTAATATGGAAGATGATGCGAAGCCTGTTGTTGAACATCAGCGCCATCTAATTCCTAAGATGAAAGATGTGGTAAGAAATGAGGTATTAAGACTTCTTGAAGATGGTATTATATATCCTATTGCTGATAGTAGATGGGTTAGTCCTGTGCATTGTGTTCCTAAGAAAGGAGGAATGACTGTTGTGCCTAATGATAATGATGAGCTCATCCCTCAAAGAGTAGTTGTAGGGTATAGAATGTGCATTGATTATCGAAAAGTTAATAAGGTTACTAAGAAAGATCATTACCCTTTGCCTTTTATTGATCAAATGTTAGAAAGGTTATCCAAAAATACTCATTTTTGCTTTCTTGATGGTTATTCTGGGTTCTCACAAATTGCTGTTAAAACTAAGGATCAAGAGAAAACCACTTTCACTTGTCCCTATGGAACTTATGCTTATAGACGTATGCCTTTTGGTTTATGTAATGCTCCTGCTACTTTTCAAAGATGCATGTCTGCTATTTTTCATGTCTTTTGCGAGAGTATTGTAGAGGTATTCATGGATGATTTTTCCATTTATGGGAATTCTTTTGATAATTGCTTGCGGAACCTTGATAAAGTTTTGCAGAGATGTGAAGAAACTAACATTGTTCTTAATTGGGAGAAATGCCATTTTATGGTTAATGAAGGAATTGTATTGGGACATAAAATATCCGAGAGAGGTATTGAAGTTGATAGAGCTAAAGTTGAAGCAATTGAGAAGATGCCCTATCCTAGGGATGTTAAAGGTATTCGTAGTGTTCTTGGTCATGCTGGGTTTTATAGGAGGTTTATTAAAGATTTCTCCAAGATTTCAAAGCCTCTTACTAATCTTCTTCAAAAAGATGTACCTTTTGTTTTTGATGATGATTGTAAGGAAGCTTTTGAAACTCTAAAGAAAGCCTTAACAACTGCCCCTATAGTTGAACCTCCTGATTGGAACTTACCATTTGAAATTATGTGTGATGCTAGTGATTTTGCTGTAGGCGCTGTTCTTGGACAGCGAGTAGATAAAAAATTGAATGTTATTCATTATGCTAGTAAAACTCTTGATGCTGCTCAAAGAAATTATGCTACTACTGAAAAAGAATTGTTAGCTGTAGTCTTTGCTTGTGATAAGTTTAGATCCTATATTGTTGATTCAAAACTTACTATACATACTGATCATGCTGCAATCAGATACCTTATGCAAAAGAAAGATGCTAAGCCAAGGCTTATTAGATGGGTACTTCTGTTGCAAGAATTTGATTTACATATTGTAGATAGGAAAGGTGCTGATAATCCTGTTCTTTGATAATTTGTCTAGATTGGAAAATATTGCTTATGATCCTGTTCCTGTTAATGATAGTTTTCCAAATGAACAATTGGCTGCAATAAAGGTGAGCTCGCGAGACAGTCCTTGGTATGCTGATTATGCTAACTTTATTGTTTCCAAGTACTTGCCTCCAACCTTTTCAGCCCAGCAAAGGAGTAAATTCTTTTATGACTTGAGGCATTATTTCTGGGATGACCCACACTTATATAAAGAAGGAGTGGATGGTATTCTACGAAGATGTGTTCCCGAATATGAACAGCAAGAGATATTAAGTAAATGTCATGGTAGTGCTTATGGAGGACATCACGCCGGAGAAAGAACTGCGCAAAAGGTTCTACAATCAGGTTTTTATTGGCCAACTCTCTTCAAAGATGCAAGGAAGTTTATCTTATCTTGTGATGAATGCCAAAGGGTTGGTAATATCTCCAGACGCAATGAAATGCCTATGAATTATACTCTTGTTATTGAACCGTTTGATTGTTGGGGATTTGACTTCATGGGACCTTTTCCTTCTTCAGAAGGTAACACTCATATACTTGTTGCTGTTGATTATGTTACTAAATGGGTGGAAGCCATACCTACAAAAAGTGCTGATGGTGAGACTTTTTTAAGAATGCTTTTAGATATTATTTTTTCCTAGATTTGGAGTTCCTAGATATATTATGACTGATGGAGGTTCTCATTTTATTCATGGTGGTTTTAGAAAAACTCTTGCTAAATATGGTATTAATCATAGAATTCCTTCCGCTTATCATCCTCAAACTAGTGGGCAAGTAGAATTATCAAATAGAGAAATTAAATCTATCTTGCAAAAGTCTGTTAATAAAACTAGAAAGAATTGGGCTAGTAAATTGAAGGAAGCACTATGGGCTTATAGAACTGCTTATAAAAATCCCATGGGTATGTCACCTTATAAAATGGTCTATGGAAAAGCTTGCCATTTACCTTTAGAACTAGAGCACAAAGCTTATTGGGCTGTAAGAGAATTAAATAAAGATCCTAAACTAGCCGGTAAGAAAAGATTGCTACAATTGAGTTCTCTAGATGAATGGAGAAGTGAAGCTTATGAAAATGCTAAACTCTTTAAAGAGAAAGTTAAGAAATGGCATGATAGAAGGATTATCAAAAGAGAATTTAATATTGGGGATAAAGTCCTATTGTATCGGTCTCGTCTCAGATTCTTTGCAGGGAAATTACTCTCGAAATGGGAAGGACCATATGTTGTTGAGGAGGTGTATCGTTCAGGAGCAATTAAAATTAGCTCTCTCCAAGGCAATGCCACACAAGTGGTGAATGGACAAAGACTCAAGCATTATATCTCAGGTGATTCTTATAATGTAGATGTTGATGTTATTCGAGTGGAAACACCGGAGGCTTTCATCAAAGGTCAAATTGACAGTCCGCCAGAACTCGACTTTGAATAGGTAACAGTACATGTAATAAAAAGTTCGCGATTTACTTTCCGAACAATGTTTTTGCTGTTTTTGGAAAATATGAAAAATTACGAGATCGAAACGGAGTGGAGAAGACGCATGAGGGCGTGCCCCCATAGGCCGGCGCGGCCAGGCCTTGGCCAGCGCCACCCTATGAGCTGGCCGCCTCGTCGCCCCTCTCCGACTCTGGTTCAATCTGGTACTTTCCTTATGCCGTAAAAATTCCTGCTATATAATCCCCCGGACCCCTGGAGGTCCGTATATCGTTTTCTCGACGTGTTTTGTTTCGAGCTGTTTCTGCCAGGATTTGCTTCAGATCTAGAGCCATCATGTCTTCATCGGAAACTCCGAAGGACAGCTTCTGCGAGGACGTCGTCAACTTGTACATGAACGAGCTGAAGATGCACCCCAAGGAGTTGCCGCTCGTTGATGGAGAGCTGCAGATCAAAGATGTCCAGGGTCCTAAAGGAGAAGGAAGCTTGGAAGACAGGATGGAGAAGCTAGAACAAGAGTTCTTCAACTACAAGAAGATGGCTGAGCGTGAGGTGGACATCTTCCACAAGATTCTATTTGAACTTATTGATGCACACGAGAAGGAAACTGCAAAGCTATGGGACGACATCCTCTCGCTTCACGACACCACCAACAAACTCCAAGCTCAACTCTATGACGTTCAGAATCAGAACTGTGAGTATGAAAACAGGTTTAAACACATAAGCTATGCTGCTAGTTTCAGGATTCCCGAGACCAAGATGTCGTTTGTTGATGGAGAGCCTCTTCCTTGGAAGTCGGATGATGGGAATTCATCATCACCACCGCCGAAGGAGTAATTCATCATCGGTATTGGCATCCCCTTGGTCTGTTCCAAGCTTGGGGGAGTGTCGCGGTATCACATCATCACTACCTTTTACTTTTTACTATCAAGTAGTGTCATATCATGAGTAGGGAAGTTATCATATAAGATGGGTTGCAGTGTGGAAGTATCTCTCCTTTAGTTGGTTGTTTATGTATCCCTTGGTGTGAGTTATCGTTATGGAATACTAATGAGAAGTCTTATCATTTACATATTGCACATCTTATTTTAGTTTGCAATCCCTATTATATGATTGATCTTGTTATTAGTATTGGTATCACTTTGGGAGCATTGAATAAATCTACTTGGTTTTGGCAAACTTAACATTGCTCAATAGCAATAACACTTTGAGGTTTAAGTAGAAAAGAGAAATACATGTAGTAGTTTCGTTGACTTCCTTTCTTGTTAGCTCATAGCTTATTATTCTGAAGTTAAAATTGTTTGTGCTTACAAGGAAGATGCATGATTGTTTCTATCACATATATATTTGTTTGTTTCCCTCAACTCTTGTGCTTGCTAATTAACCTTGCTAGCCAAAAACTTGTACTGAGAGGGAATACTTCTCGTGCATCCAAACCTCACCCCAAACCTATGCCATTTGTGTCCACCATAACTACCTACTACATAGTATTTCCTGCCATTCCAAGTAAATACTTCGTGTGCTACCTTTAAATAATTCAAAATTTATTATCTCTTATTTGTGTCAATGTTTTATAGCTCATGAGGAAGTATGTGGTGTTTTATCTTTCAATCTTGTTGGGCAACTTTCATCAATGGACTAGTGGCTTTATCCGCTTATCCAATAATTTTGCAAAAAGAGCTGGCAATGGGATTCCCAGTCCCAAATTAATTAACCTAAATAGACACTCCTCCATGGTATGTGATTGTTGGACGGCACCCGAAGGATTCGGTTAGCCATGGCTTGAGAAAGCAAAGGTGGGGAGGAGTGTCATCATAATAAAACTAAAATAAAAAGGCACTCCTTCATGGTATGAGATTGTTGGCAGGCACCCGAGGATTCGGTTAGCCGTGGTTTGTGAAAGCAAAGGTTGGAAGGAGTGCCAACCTAAAATATAACTTTATGGGAGCCGCTCTTCGAAAGTTTGTCTGGCAAGGGGGTTAGAGTACCCGCTACCAGTCGTTGACAACAACAAACACCTCTCAAAATGTTACTTTTACTCTCTTTATATGATTTCAAAACTGAAAAAACTCTAGCACATGCTTTAATCCCTGCTTCTCTCTGCGAAGGGGCTGTCTTTTACTTTATGTTGAGTCAGTAAACCTATTTCTCTCCATCTTAAGCAAGCATTTGGGTTGTTGTGATCAAACCATCTATACTGTGATTTACTTCATCATGTCTTTTACTTTTCCTTGTTTAGTACAAGTTTTATCTGAATGAATATAGCTTTGAAAGTTATCAATGATCATGAGGAGATTATTATGATTGAGTATGCAAGTTGTGCCATATAAACTTTAACATAAGAGCACTGCTCGATAGATAAGTATAACCTGTTAATTGTTCTCTGACCAAGAACGAAGTTTGCCATCACCAACTATGATTTCTTATGCACCTTTATTTGTGATTACCTTGTACTTGTTTCAGATTGAATTATATGAGGAAGTTGTTTACTAGAATGTCTTGTGTGAATAAATATGATGCTTCTTGTCCGTATTTTATTTATCGACTCTTCACTCCATAAACATGTGGTCCTGTTAACCGAGTTCAGTTCGCTTGGGGACAAGCGAAGTCTAAGCTTGGGGGAGTTGATACGTCCAATTTGCATCACTATTTTATATCATAATTTGCTGTTATTAATTGATATATTTCATATTTGGAGATGATACTTATGTTATTTCATCTATTTTGCATGTTTCATGATTATTGGAGGATCGCGCACCGGAGTCAGGATTCTGCTGGAAAAAGCGCCGTCAGAATGCAATATTTCGGAAGATCAACAATTGACGAAAGTTATATGAAAAATCCTATTTTTCCAGAAGATGACAAGAGCCAGAAGGAGGAGCCGGGGAGGGCCACCATGGGCCCCCCTCACAGGCCAGCGCGGGCCCTGCCCTGGCCGCGCCGCCTTGTGGGGAGGGGGCCCACAGCCCCCTCTGGCCTCCTCTCCTTCGCGTATTTCTTCGTCCCGAAAACCTAAGCTCCAGGGAGTAAGTCGCGAAGAGTCACAGCCGCCTCTGTGGGGCGGAGAACACCAGAGAGAAAAGAGCTCTCCGGCAGGCTGAGATCTACCGGGGAAATTCCCTCCCGGAGGGGGAAATCGACGCCATCGTCACCGTCATCGAGCTGGACATCATCTCCATCACCATCATCATCATCGCCGTCTCCACCGCTGCACATCGTCACCGCTGTAACAATTTGGGTTTGATCTTGATTGTTTGATAGGGGAAACTCTCCCGGTGTTGATTTCTACTTGTTATTGATGCTATTGAGTGAAACCGTTGAACCAAGGTTTATGTTCAGATTGTTATTCATCATCATATCACCTCTGATCATGTTCCATATGATGTCTCGTGAGTAGTTCGTTTAGTTCTTGAGGACATGGGTGAAGTCTAAATGTTAGTAGTGAAGTATGGTTGAGTAATATTCAATGTTATGATATTTAAGGTGTGGTGTTATTCTTCTAGTGGTGTCGTGTGAACGTCGACTACACGACACTTCACCTTTATGGGCCTAGGGGAATGCATCTTGTACTCGTTTGCCAATTGCGGGGTTGCCGGAGTGACAGAAACCTGAACCCCCGTTGGTATATCGATGCAGGAGGGATAGCAGGATCTCAGAGTTTAAGGCTGTGGTTAGATTTATCTTAATTACTTTCTTGTAGTTGCGGATGCTTGCAAGGGGTATAATCACAAGTATGTATTAGTCCTAGGAAGGGCGGTACATTAGCATAGGTTCACCCACACAACACTTATCAAAACAATGAAGATTAATTAGCCGTATGTAGCGAAAGCACTAGACTAAAATCCCGTGTGTCCTCGAGAACGTTTGGTCATTAAAAGTAAACAAACCGGCTTGTCCTTTGTGCTAAAAAGGATTGGGCCACTCGCTGCAATTGTTACTCTCGCACTTTACTTACTCGTACTTTATTCATCTGCTACATCAAAAACCCCTGAATACTTGTCTGTGAGCATTTACAGTGAATCCTTCATCGAAACTGCTTGTCGACACCTTCTGCTCCTCGTTGGGATCGACATTCTTACTTATCGAAAATACTACGATACACCCCCTATACTTGTGGGTCATCAGGGAACTACTCATGGAGCATGATGGAGGCGGTGGCGTCGATGGAGATGACTTCCGGGGGCACTTCCCCGTCCCGGCGGCGTGCCAAAATAGAGATTCTGTCCCCCGAATCTTGGTTTCACGATGGCGGCGGCGCCCCTGGAGTCTTTCTGGAATATGATGGATTGATGTAGGGTTTTCGCGTCGCGAGGAATATATAGGCGAAAGGGCGGCGTCAGAGGGGTCCCGAGGGGCCCACCCCATACCTGGGCGCGCCCCTCCTCCTTGGCCGCGCTGCCAGGTGGTGTGGGGCCTCCTTGGCCCCTCTCCGTCTCTCCTTCGGTGTTCTGGGTCCGTCTCGGTGAAATAGGAGGTTTGGCTTTTGTTTCGTCGAATTCCGAGAATATTGCCCGAACAGCTTTTCTGGAACCAAAAACAACAGAAAACAGGAACTGGCACCTCGGCATCTTGTTAATAGGTTAGTGCCGGAAAATGCATAAAATCATTATAAAGTGTGAGCAAAACATGTAGGTATTGTCATAAAACTAGCATGGAACATCAGAAATTATAGATACGTTGGAGACGTATCAACCAACCGATCGACCGATCGCATCCCCCAATTTGCTCGGGGCATACGATGCCGGTTAGGGTTCGATTCCAATCGTTCTCCGACTCTGTCTATTCCATCGCAACCGCCACGCTCTGTCGCCCCAGCGTTGTCCACGGTGATCCGTGGAGGTGGTAACCCTGGTCGGGGAAGGCCACCGGGGGGTCATGGAGGTGCGGGCTGGCAGGATGGCTTCGGTGGAGGACGCGGTGGTAACTTCTTTGAAGGGGGAACAAGCGGAACATTTGGTAGTGGAGGAGAGGCCGGAGACGGTACTGGTAATCAAGGGAACATCTTCGGCGATGGGGTGTTCTGAGCTGGTCAAGGACGACAATCATATGGTGGTGATCGCAGATACCACCATGGCTTCAACAATTAGAATGGAGAACATTGCAATGCTGGGTATAATCAAAACAATAACTCCCTTTGATTTGCTGACAATACCAATTCCAATTCCAGGCCGGCGAATAGTGGGTATGCTGCTGATGTTCCTGGTCTTTTGACACGCGTACAGCACGCGACCATTGAGAACCCCAAGTGGAAGGTATGATGCGTACAGCAGTAAGTTTCCCTCAGTAAGAAACCAAGGTTTATCGAACCAGTAGGAGTCAAGAAGCACGTTGAAGGTTGATGGCGGCGGAGTGTAGTGCGGCGCAACACCAGGGATTCCGGCTCCAACGTGGAACCTGCACAACACAACCAAAGTACTTTGTCCCAACGTAACAGTGAGGTTGTCAATCTCACCGGCTTGCTGTAACAAAGGATTAGATGTATAGTGTGGATGATGATTGTTTGCAGCAAACAGTAGAACAAGTATTGCAGTAGATTGTGTTCGATGTAAAGAATGGACCGGGGTCCACAGTTCACTAGTGGTGTCTCTCCCATAAGATAAATAGCATGTTGGGTGAACAAATTATAGTTGGGCAATTGACAAATAAAGAGGGCATGACCATGCACATACATGATATGATGAGTAGTGTGAGATTTAATTGGGCATTACGACAAAGTACATAGACCGCTATCCAGCATGCATCTATGCCTAAAAAGTCCACCTTCAGGTTATCATCCGAACCCCTTCCAGTATTAAGTTGCAAACAACAGACAATTGCATTAACTATGGTGCGTAATGTAATCAACAACTACATCCTTAGACATAGCATCGATGTTTTATCCCTAGTGGCAACAGCACATCCACAACCTTAGAACTTTCTGTCACTGTCCCAGATTTAATGGAGGTATGAACCCACTATCGAGCATAAATACTCCCTCTTGGAGTTATGATACGTCTCCGACATATCGATAATTTCTTATGTTCCATGCCACATTATTGATGATATCTACATGTTTTATGCATACTTTATGTCATATTTATGCATTTTCCAGCACTAACCTATTAACGAGATGCCGAAGAGCCGATTCTTTGTTTCTGCTGTTTTTGGTTTCAGAAATCCTAGTAAGGAAATATTCTCGGAATTGGACGAAATCAACGCCCAGGGGCCTATTTTGCCACGAAGCTTCCAGAAGTCCGAGGGAGAGACGAAGTGGGGCCATGGGGCGCCGCCACACTAGGGCGGCGCGGCCTAGGGGGGCCCGCGCGGCCCTAGTGTGTGGGGCCCCCGTGACGCCTCCTGACCTGCCCTTCCGCCTACTTAAGTCTTCGTCGACAATAGCCCCAGTACCGAGAGCCACGATACGGAAAACCTTCCAGAGACGCCGCTGCCGCCAATCCCATCTCGGGGGATTCAGGAGATCGCCTCCGGCACCCTGCCGGAGAGGGGAATCATCTCCCGGAGGACTCTTCACCGCCATGGTCGCCTCCGGTGTGATGAGTGAGTAGTTCACCCCTGGACTATGGGTCCATAGCAGTAGCTAGATGGTCGTCTTCTCCTCATTATGCTTCATTGTCGGGTGATACGTCTCCGACGTATCGATAATTTCTTATGTTCCATGCCACATTATTGATGATATCTACATGTTTTATGCACACTTTATGTCATATTCGTGCATTTTCTGGAACTAACCTATTAACAAGATGCCGAAGTGCCAGTTGCTATTTTCTGCTGTTTTTGGTTTCAGAAATCCTAGTAAGGAAATATTCTCGGAATTGGACGAAATCAACGCCCAGGGTCCTATTTTGCCACGAAGCTTCCAGAAGACCGAAGAGGAGACGAAGTGGGGCCACGAGGTGGCCACACCCTAGGGCGGCACGGCCCAAGCCCTGGCCGCGCCGACCTATAGTGTGGGCCCCTCGTGTGGCCCCCTGACCTGCCCTTCTGATACGTCCAAAACGTATCTACTTTCCCGAACACTTTTGCTATTGTTTTGCCTCTAATTTGTGCATTTTGGATGCAACTAACACGGACTAACGCTGTTTTCAGCAGAACTGCTCTGGTGTCTCGTTTTTGTGCAGAAATCCAACTTTCGGGAAAATCCTCGGAATTTATGCAGAAGGCCCTATTTTCCCAGAGAACTGATGGAGCCAGAAGGACGAACCAGGTGGAGGCCCGAGGGCCCCACACCATAGGGCGGCGCGGCCCAGGGGGGGCCCGCGCGGCCCTGTGGTGTGGCCCCCTCGGCCGGCCTCCGACGCCCTCCTTCGGACTATTTATCGGCCTCGACCTAAAAACGCACGGAGAGAAGTCGAAGTCGCCAGAAACCCTCCAGAACGCCGCCACATCGCGAAACTCCGTCGCGGGAGCCAGAAGTCTCCGTTCTGGCACTCCGCCGGGACGGGGAATTGGAGGAGATCATCACCGCCATCACCGCCAACGCCTCTCCATCAACCAGCCATGTTTCCCCCATCTATGTGTGAGTAATTCCCCCGCTGTAGGCCGAAGGGGATTGTAGGGATTGGATGAGATTGGTCATGTAATAGCATAAGATTGTTAGGGCATAGTGCCTAGTGTCCGTAATTGGTACTTTGATGATATTGTTGCAACTTGTTATGCTTAATGCTTGTCACTAGGGCCCGAGTGCCATGATCTCAGATCTGAACATGTTATTGTTTCATCAAGATATTCATTGTTTATGGTCTTACCTATAAGTTGTATACACATGTCGCTGTCCGGAACCAATGGCCCCGAAGTGACAAGAATTGGGACAACCGGAGGGGATGGTAGTGATGTGAGGATCACATGTGTTCACGGAGTGTTAATGCTTTGCTCCGGTACTCTATTAAAAGGAGTACCTTAATATCCAGTAGTTTCCCTTGAGGCCCGGCTGCCACCGGCTGGTAGGACAAAAGATGTTGTGCAAGTTTCTCAATGCGAGCACGCACGACTATATATGGAACACATGCCTATTGATTGCTTTGTACTTGGACACCGTTTTATTATTATCTGCAAATGCCCTGCTATGATTGTTACATGAGTTTCTCTCATCCATGCAACGCCCGTCATCCGTCCCCATGCCTACAGTATTTTAATCCTGCTGTTTACTAAAATCACTACTGCTGTCTTTGTTACTCTGCTGCTGTTATTTCACTACTGCTACTGCTATAAAACTGTTACTACTGATAAACTCTTGCGAGCAAGTCTGTTTCCAGGTGCAGCTGAATTGACAACTCCGCTGTTAAGGCTTCCAAGTGTTCTTTGTCTCCCCTTGTGTCGAATCAATAAATTGGGTTTTACTTCCCTCGAAGACTGTTGCGATCCCCTATACATGTGGGTCATCACCTTCCGCCTACAAATAGCCTTCGTCGTGAAACCCCCAGTACCGAGAGCCACGATACGGAAAACCTTCCAGAGACGCCGCCGCCGCCAATCCCATCTCGGGGGATTCAGGAGATCGCCTCCGGCACCCTGCCGGAGAGGGGAATCATCTCCCGGAGGACTCTACGCCGCCATGGTCGCCTCCGGAGTGATGTGTGAGTAGTCTACCCCTGGACTATGGGTCCATAGCAGTAGCTAGATGGTTGTCTTCTCCTCATTATGCTTCATTGTCAGATCTTGTGAGCTGCTGAACATGATCAAGATCATATATCTGTAATTCTATATGTTGTGTTTGTTGGGATCTGATGAATAGAGAATACTATGTTATGTTGATTATCAATTTATGTCTATGTGTTGTTTATGATCTTGCATGCTCTCCGTTACTAGTAGATGCTCTGGCCAAGTAGATGCTTGTAACTCCAAGAGGGAGTATTTATGCTCGATAGTGGGTTCATGTCTCCGTGAATCTGGGGAAGTGACAGAAATCTCTAAGATTATGGATGTGCTGTTGCCACTAGGGATAAAAAATTGGTGCTATGTTCGAGGATGTAGTTACTGATTACATTACGCGCAATACTTAATGCAATTGTCCGTTGTTAGCAACTTAATACTGGAGGGGGTTCGGATGATAACCTGAAGGTGGACTTTTTAGGCATAGATGCATGCTGGATAGCGGTCTATGTACTTTGTCGTAATACCCAATTAAATCTCACAATACTCATCATAATATGTATGTGCATGGTCATGCCCTCTTTATTTGTCAATTGCCCAACTGTAATTTGTTCACCCAACATGTTGTTTATCTTATGGGAGAGACACCTCTAGTGAAATGTGGACCCCGGTCCAATTCTCTTTACTGAAATACAATCTACTGCAATACTGTTCTACTGTTTTCTGCAAACAATCATCATCCACACTATACATCTAATCCTTTGTTACAGCAAGCCGGTGAGATTGACAACCTCGCTGTTTCGTTGGGGCAAAGTACTTGGTTTGTGTTGTGCAGGTTCCACGTTGGTGCTGGAATCCCTGGTGTTGCGCCGCACTACATCTCGCCGCCATCAACCTTCAACGTGCTTCTTGGCTCCTACTGGTTCAATAAACCTTGGTTTCATATTGAGGGAAAACTTGCCGCTGTACGCATCACACCTTCCTCTTGGGGTTCCCAACGGACGCGTGCTATACGCGTATCAAGCACTTTTTCTGGCGCCGTTGCCGGGGATCGAAAGAAAAGTTACACCACAAAGATCTCTAACTCCCACGTCAACTACACGCCAGCAACACTTTTTCTGGCACCGTTGCCGGGGAGATCAAGACACGCTGCAAGGGGAGTCTCCACATCGCAATCTCTTTACTTTGTTTTTGTCTTGCTATATTTTATTTACTACTTTGTTTGCTGCACTAAATCAAAATACAAAAAAATTAGTTGCTAGTTTTACTTTATTTGCTATCTTGTTTGCTATATCAAAAACTCAAAAAAATTAGTTACTTGCATTTACTTTATCTAGTTTGCTTTATTTACTGTTGCTAAAATGGGTACTCCTGAAAATACTAAGTTGTGTGACTTCACAACCACAAATAATAATGATTTCTTATGCACACCTATTGCTCCACCTGCTACCACAGCAGAATTCTTTGAAATTAAACCTGCTTTACTGAATCTTGTTATGCGAGAGCAATTTTCTGGTGTTAGTTCTGATGATGCTGCTGCCCATCTTAATAATTTTGTTGAACTATGTGAGATGCAAAAATATAAAGATGTAGATGGTGACATTATAAAATTGAAATTGTTCCCTTTCTCATTAAGAGGAAGAGCTAAAGATTGGTTGCTATCTCTGCCTAAGAATAGTATTGATTCATGGACTAAATGCAAGGATGCTTTTATTGGTAGATATTATCCCCCTGCTAAAATTATATCTTTGAGGAGTAGCATAATGAATTTTAAACAATTGGATAATGAGCATGTTGCCCAAGCATGGGAAAGAATGAAATCTTTGGTTAAAAATTGCCCAACCCATGGACTGACTACTTGGATGATCATCCAAACCTTTTATGCAGGACTGAATTTTTCTTCGCGGAACCTATTGGATTCAGCTGCTGGAGGTACCTTTATGTCCATCACTCTTGGCGAAGCAACAAAGCTTCTTGATAATATGATGATTAATTACTCTGAATCCAATAGGTCCCCCGGCAACGGCTATGGTAATTCTTATGGGAATTCTTACAACAATAATAGGAACACACCCCCTGGACTTGAAGCCATGCTTAAAGAATTTATTAGTACACAAACTGCTTTTAACAAATCTGTTGAAGAAAAGCTTGGGAAAATTGATATACTTGCTTCTAAAGTCGATAGTCTTGCTGCTGATGTTGATCTTTTGAAATCGAAAGTTATGCCTAATGAAAATCATCATAATAAAATTGTTACTACAGCAAATGCCATCCAAGTTAGAATTAATGAGAATATAAGATTGATGGCCGAATTGCGTGCTAGGTGGGAAAGAGAAGAAAATGAAAAAGAAGAGAATATAGCCAAAGTTTGGACTATAACCACCACTAGTAATGCTAATGCTACACAAGTTGCTGCACCTCCTACTATTAATAATAAAAGAATTGGTGTTAGCAATGTTTCCACTTCTAATGCAAAGCGCGAGAAACTGCCTGAAACTGCTAAAACTGCTGAAACTGCCTGTGATAAAACTGCTGAAATCTTTTCCAACGTTGGGGATGATGATCCCATTGCTTTAGATTATAATGGTTTTAATTTTGATGATTGCAACATCTCTGAAGTTATAAAGTTCTTACAAAAACTTGCTAAAAGTCCTAATTCTAGTGCTATAAATTTGGCTTTCACGAAACATATTACAAATGCTCTCATAAAAGCTAGAGAAGAGAAATTAGAACGCGAAGCTTCTATTCCTAGAAAGCTAGAGGATGGTTGGGAGCCCATCATTAAGATGAAGGTCAATGATTTTGATTGTAATGCTTTATGTGATCTTGGTGCAAGTATTTCTGTTATGCCAAAGAAAATTTATAATATGCTTGACTTGCCACCGCTGAAAAATTGTTATTTGGATGTTAATCTTGCTGATCATTCTACAAAGAAACCTTTGGGCAAAGTTGAAAATGTTCGCATTACCGTTAACAATAATCTTGTCCCCGTTGATTTTGTTGTCTTGGATATTGAATGCAATGCATCTTGTCCCATTATATTGGGAAGACCTTTTCTTCGAACTGTTGGTGCTATCATTGATATGAAGGAAGGTAATATTAAATATAAATTTCCTCTCAAGAAAGGTATGGAACACTTCCCTAGAAAGAGAATGAAGTTACCTTTTTATTCTATTATTAGAACAAATTATGATGTTGACACTTCGTCTCTCGATAATACTTGATACACACTTTCTGCGCCTAGCTGAAAGGCGTTAAAGAAAAGCGCTTATGGGAGACAACCCATGTTTTTTTTACTACAGTACTTGGTTTTTATTTTGTGTCTTGGAAGTTGTTTACTACTGTAGCAACCTATCCTTATCTTAGTTTAGTGTTTTATTGTTCCAAGTAAAGTCGTTGATAGAAAAGTTCATACTAGATTTGGATTACTGCACAGAAACAGATTTATTTGCTGTCACGAATCTGGGCTTAATTCTCTGTAGGTAACTCAGAAAATTATGCCAATTTACGTGAGTGATCCTCAGATATGTATGCAACTTTCATTCAATTTGAGCATTTTCATTTGAGCAAGTCTGGTGCCCCAATAAAATTCATCAATACGAACTGTTCTGTTTTTGACAGATTCTGCCTTTTATTTCGCATTGCCAGTTTTGTTATGTTCGATGGATATTTCGATTCCATTGACTTTCAGTAGCTTTGTGCAATGTCCAGAAGTGTTAAGAATGATTATGTCACCTCTGAACATGTATATTTTGATTGTGCACTAACCCTCTAATGAGTTGTTCTAAGTTTGGTGTGGAGGAAGTTTTCAAGGTTCAAGAGAGGGAGATGATACAACATGATCAAGGAGAGTGAAAGCTCTAAGCTTGGGGATGCCCCGGTGGTTCACCCCTGCATATATCAAGAAGACTCAAGCGTCTAAGCTTGGGGATGCCCAAGGCATCCCCTTCTTCATCGACAATATTATCAGGTTCCTCCCCTGAAACTATATTTTTATTCCATCACAGCTTATGTGCTTTGCTTGGAGCGTCGGTTTGTTTTAGTTTTTGTTTTGTTTGAATAAAATGGATCCTAGCATTCATTGTGTGGGAGAGAGACACGCTCCGCTGTTGCATATGGACAAATATGTCCTTAGGCTTTACTCATAGTATTCATGGCGAAGTTTCTTCTTCGTTAAATTGTTGTATGGTTGGAAACGGGAAATGTTGCATGTGGTAGTTTATAATAAATACTTGTAGAACATTGAGCTTTGATAACTTGATTCTTTGCAAATGTTTTGAGATATTTAGATGGTAAGGCTTGCTGGATAAATAAGTTAAAATTAGTAGTGGATTGTTGTCTTTAAGCTTGTGCCGTACTACAAACTCTATTTAAATAGTTGAAGGCGTAGTTGGACTTGATAGCTTTCCATGTCTGAGAGTTCATCGTAATAACTAAGTTGTGCTGAAGGTCGAGGGAGCTAGCGGGGTACTTGTGCCACCGTGAACGGCCCTCCTTGGAGTAAATTTTAATCATGCTCTTAATGATGAACCTGCTAGTTGTTTGCAATAAGCTTGTGAGTTCTTTTTGACTAATGTTAAGCTACGGTTTTTGGCACTTCCACCATCCAAATTTGCTAGCCTCTTCGGTACTGTGCATTGCCTTTTGCTCACATTGAGAATTGCACATACTTCGCCGGTACATCCAAACCCGTGGGAGAACTTTCTCTTGTTCTCCTACACATAAGCCCATACATCTCCTCAAAACAGCCACCATACCTACCTACCACAGCATTTCCATAGCTGTTCCGAGATATATTGCCATGCAACATCCATTTTTACATTACATGCCATGTTGTCATTTATTATTTATATATTGCTTTGCATGATCATATACAGCTGATGTGTGGTTTACCCATGTTACGCTAGATCATTGCACATCCTGCTACACTGGCAGAGGCATACAGTTTCATACATCATGTTTCATTCATTATGAGTTATTTGTACCAAAAAGTGTGTTGTCATATTAGGATGTTGCCCCTAAAAATGAAAAGAGCCGTGGAGGCCATCAAAAAGAAAAAAAGAGAAGAAAGAAAAAAATGAAAAGAAAAAAAAAAAAAAGAGAATAAAGAAAAAAGGGGGCAGCATTACTATCTTTTATCCACACTTGTGCTCATGTTTAGCACCTACATTCATATGAGAGAGTTTTCATGTTTTACTAGTATAACTATGTGGGGAATTTACACTATAGAACTTGGGTTGTATATTCCAATGATGAGCCTCCTCAAAAGTGCTCTAGGTCTTCGTGAGCAACCAAGTTGGATGCACCCCCACTAGTTCCATTGGAGAGCTTTCATACACATATAGCTCTATGTGCATCCGTTGCATGGCAATCACTACTCCTTGCATAGCTTCGATCATAAGGCTTCCTCTTGTCTAATGGTCATTTACAGCTTAATTTGCAAGCGTTTCTTCCATTTGGCCTTCCAAACCCCCATTAACGTTCTTTATGCCATAACATCCTGGTGCTAATACCAAATGCTTGCGCTCACCGGTTGAGTAGACTTCGAAATAGTTGATTCATGACGTTCATGTTTATGTTTACTTGACTGAATCCTTCTTATGTTGTGAAAATTTACTTGATGCTTGGAATGAAGGATAGAACTTCTATGCTGAATACTTAATACATTTTTAATGAACTTTGTACGGTTGCATGTCTTTAAAGCAATAGTTCATGAAAACTTCTAGCTTGTCTAACTCTTGCATTATCATCTCTTATGTCAATATAGATACTTGCTTTGAATGATTTGATCTCAGCTCATATGCTTTACAAATAGTATGATCAAGGTTATGATGGCATGTCACTCCAGAAATTATCTTTGTTTATCATTTACCTGCTCGGGACGAGCAGGAACTAAGCTTGGGGATGCTGATACGTCTCCGATGTATCGATAATTTCTTATGTTCCATGCCACATTATTGATGATATCTACATGTTTTATGCACACTTTATGTCATATTCGTGCATTTTCTGGAACTAACCTATTAACAAGATGCCGAAGTGCCAGTTGCTGTTTTCTGCTGTTTTTGGTTTCAGAAATCCTAGTAAGGAAATATTCTCGGAATTCGACGAAATCAACGCCCAGGGTCCTATTTTGCCACGAAGCTTCCAGAAGACCGAAGAGGAGATGAAGTGGGGCCACGAGGTGGCCACACCCTAGGGCGGCGCGGCCCAAGCCCTGGCCGCGCCGACCTGTAGTGTGGGCCCCTCGTGTGGCCCCCTGACCTGCCCTTCCGCCTACAAATAGCCTTCATCGCGAAACCCCCAGTACCGAGAGCCACGATACGGAAAACCTTCCAGAGACGCCGCTGCCGCCAATCCCATCTCGGGGGATTCAGGAGATCGCCTCAGGCACCCTGCCGGAGAGGGGAATCATCTCCCGGAGGACTCTACGCCGCCATGGTCGCCTCCGGAGTGATGTGTGAGTAGTCTACCCCTGGACTATGGGTCCATAGCAGTAGCTAGATGGTTGTCTTCTCCTCATTATGCTTCATTGTCGGATCTTGTGAGCTGCTGAACATGATCAAGATCATCTATCTGTAATTCTATATGTTGTGTTTGTTGGGATCCGATGAATAGAGAATACTATGTTATGTTGATTATCAATTTATGTCTATGTGTTGTTTATGATCTTGCATGCTCTCCGTTACTAGTAGATGCTCTAGCCAAGTAGATGCTTGTAACTCCAAGAGGGAGTATTTATGCTCGATAGTGGGTTCATGTCTCCGTGAATCTGGGGAAGTGACAGAAATCTCTAAGATTATGGATGTGCTGTTGCCACTAGGGATAAAACATTGGTGCTATGTTCGAGGATGTAGTTACTGATTACATTACACGCAATACTTAATGCAATTGTCTGTTGTTAGCAACTTAATACTGGAGGGGGTTCGGATGATAACCTGAAGGTGGACTTTTTAGGCATAGATGCATGCTGGATAGCGGTCTATGTACTTTGTCGTAATGCCCAATTAAATCTCACAATACTCATCATAATATGTATGTGCATGGTCATGCCCTCTTTATTTGTCAATTGCCCAACTGTAATTTGTTCACCCAACATGCTGTTTATCTTATGGGAGAGACACCTCTAGTGAACTGTGGACCCCGGTCCAATTCTCTTTACTGAAATACAATCTCATTGCAATCTTTGTTCTACTGTTTTCTGCAAACAATCATCATCCACACTATACATCTAATCCTTTGTTACAGCAAGCCGGTGAGATTGACAACCTCGCTGTTTCGTTGGGGCAAAGTACTTGGTTTGTGTTGTGCAGGTTCCACGTTGGCGCCGGAATCCCTGGTGTTGCGCCGCACTACATCTCGCCGCCATCAACCTTCAACGTGCTTCTTGGCTCCTACTGGTTCGATAAACCTTGGTTTCATACTAAGGGAAAACTTGCCGCTGTACGCATCACACCTTCCTCTTGGGGTTCCCAACGGACGCGTGTTGTACGCGTATCATCGGGTCTTGTGAGCTGCCTAACATGATCAAGATCATCTATCTGTAATGCTATATGTTGTGTTTGTTGGGATCCGATGGATAGAGAATACTATGTTATGTTGATTATCAATCTATTACCTATGTGTTGTTTATGATCTTGCATGCTCTCCGTTATTAGTAGAGGCTCTGGCCAAGTTTTTACTCTTAACTCCAAGAGGGAGTATTTATGCTCGATAGTGGGTTCATGCCTCCATTAAATCTGGGACAGTGACAGAAAGTTCTAAGGTTGTGGATGTGCTATTGCCACTAGGGATAAAACATTGATGCTATGTCCGAGGATGTAGTTATTGATTACATTACGCACCATACTTAATGCAATTGTCTGTTGTTTTCAACTTAATACTGGAAGGGGTTCGGATGATAACCTGAAGGTGGACTTTTTAGGCATAGATGCATGCTGGATAGCGGTCTATGTACTTTGTCGTAATGCCCAATTAAATCTCACAATACTCATCATATCATGTATGTGCATTGTCATGTCCTCTTTATTTGTCAATTGCCCAACTGTAATTTGTTCACCCAACATGCTATTTATCTTATGGGAGAGACACCTCTAGTGAACTGTGGACCCCGGTCCATTCTTTTAATCGAATACAATCTACTGCAATACTTGTTCTACTGTTCTCTGCAAACAATCATCATCCACACTATATATCTAATCCTTTGTTACAGCAAGCCGGTGAGATTGACAACCTCACTGTTTCGTTGGGGAAAAGTACTTTGGTTGTGTTGTGCAGGTTCCACGTTGGCGCCGAAATCCCTGGTGTTGCGCCGCACTACATCTCGCCGCCATCAACCTTCAACGTGCTTCTTGGCTCCTACTGGTTCGATAAATCTTGGTTTCTTACTGAGGGAAAACTTGCCGCTGTACGCATCACACTTTCCTCTTGGGGTTCCCAACGGTCGCGTGCTGTACGCGTATCAAGACTGTTTTCTGGCGCCATTGCCGGGGAGATCAAGACACGCTGCAAGGGGAGTCTCCACACCCAATCTCTTTACTTTGTTTTTGTCTTGCTTTATTTTATTTACTACTTTGTTTGCTGCACTAAATCAAAATACAAAAAAATTAGTTGCTAGTTTTACTTTACTTACTATCTTGTTTGCACTCTATATTAAAAACACAAAAAAAATTAGTTACTTGCATTTACTTTATCTAGTTTGCTTTATTTACTGTTGCTAAAATGGGTACTCCTGAAAATACTAAGTTGTGTGACTTCACAACCACAAATAATAATGATTTCTTATGCACACCTATTGCTCCACCTGCTACTACAGCAGAATTCGTTGAAATTAAACCTGCTTTACTGAATCTTGTTATGCGAGAGCAATTTTCTGGTGTTAGTTTTATGATGCTGCTGCCCATCTTAATAATTTTGTTGAATTATGTGAAATGCAAAAGTATAAGGATGTAGATGGTGACATTATAAAATTAAAATTGTTTCCTTTCTCATTAAGAGGAAGAGCTAAAGATTGATTGCTATCTCTGCCTAAGAATATTATTGATTCATGGACTAAATGCAAGGATGCTTTTATTGGTAGATATTATCCCCCTGCTAAAATTATATCTTTGAGGAGTAGCATAATGAATTTTAAACAATTGGATAATGAGCATGAAAACCCAAGCATGGGAAAGAATGAAATATTTGGTTAAAAATTGCCCAACCCATGGACTGACTACTTGGATGATCATCCAAACCTTTTATGCAGGACTGAATTTTTCTTCGCGGAACCTATTGGATTCAGCTGCTGGAGGTACCTTTATGTCCATCACTCTTGGCGAAGCAACAAAGCTTCTTGATAATATGATGATTAATTACTCTGAATGGCACACGGAAAGAGCTCCACAAGGTAAGAAGGTAAATTCTGTCGAAGAAACCTCTGACTTGAATGATAAGATTGATGCTATTATGTCTATGCTTGTGAATGATAGGACAAATATTGATCCTAATAATGTTCCGTTAGCTTCATTGGTTGCTCAAGAAGAACATGTTGATGTAAACTACATTAAAAATAATAATTTCAACAACAATGCTTACCGGAACAATTCTAGTAACAACTATAGGCCATATCCTTATAATAATGGCAATGGCTATGGTAATTCTTATGGGAATTCTTACAACAATAATAGGAACACACCCCCTGGACTTGAAGCTATGCTTAAAGAATTTATTAGTACACAAACTGCTTTTAACAAATCTGTTGAAGAAAAGCTTGGGAAAATCGATATACTTGCTTCTAAAGTCGATAGTCTTGCTGCTGATGTTGATCTTTTGAAATCGAGATTTATGCCTAATGAAAATCATAATAATAAAATTTTTACTACAGCAAATGCCATCCAAGTTAGAATTAATGAGAATATAAGATTGATGGCCGAATTGCGTGCTAGGTGGGAAAGAGAAGAAAATGAAAAAGAAGATAATATAGCTAAAGTTTGGACTATTACCACCACTAGTAATGCTAATGCTCCACATGTTGCTACACCTCCTACTATTAATGGTAAAAGAATTGGTGTTGGCAATGTTTCCACTTCTAATGCAAAGCGCGAAAAACTGCCTGAAACTGCTAAAACTGCTGAAATTGCCTGTGATAAAGCTGCTGAATTTTTTTCCAACATTGGGGACAATGATCCCATTGCTTTAGATTATAATGGTTTGGATTTTGATGATTGTCACATCTCTGAAGTTATAAAGTTCTTACAAAAACTTGCTAAGAGTCCTAATGCTAGTGCTATAAATTTGGCTTTCACGAAACATATTACAAATGCTTCATAAAAGCTAGAGAAGAGAAACTAGAACGCGAAACTTCTATTCCTAGGAAGCTAGAGGATGGTTGGGAGCCCATCATTAAGATGAAGGTCAATGACTTTGATTGTAATGCTTTATGTGATCTTGGTGCAAGTATTTCTGTTATGCCTAAGAAAATCTATAATATGCTTGACTTGCCACCATTGAAAAATTGTTATTTGGATGTTAATCTTGCTGATAACTCTACTAAGAAACCTTTGGGGAGAGTTGATCGCATTACCGTTAACAATAACCTTGTTCCCGTTGATTTTGTTGTCTTGGATATTGAATGCAATGCATCTTGTCCCATTATATTGGGAAGACCTTTTCTTCGAACTGTTGGTGCTATCATTGATATGAAGGAAGGTAATATTAAATATCAATTTCCTCTGAAGAAAGGTATGGAACACTTCCCTAGAAAGAGAATGAAGTTACATTTTGATTCTATTATTAGAACAAATTATAATGTTGGTGCACCATCTCTTGATAATACTTGATATACACTTTCTGCGCCTAGCTGAAAGGCGTTAAAGAAAAGCGCTTATGAGAGACAACCCATGTTTTTACTACAGTACTTTTATTTTATATTTCAGTCTTGGAAGTTGTTACTACTGTAGCAACCTCTCCTTATCTTAGTTTTGTGCATTGTTGTGCCAAGTAAAGTCGTTGATAGTAAGGTTCATACTAGATTTGGATTACTGCGCAGAAATAGATTTCTTTGCTGTCACGAATCTGGGCCTAATTCTCTGTAGGTAACTCATAAAATTATGCCAATTTACGTGAGTGATCCTCAGATATGAACGCAACTTTCATTCAATTTGAGCATTTTCATTTGAGCAAGTCTGGTGCCTTAATAAAATTCGTCTTTACGAACTGTTCTGTTTTGACAGATTCTGCCTTTTATTTCGCATTGCCTGTTTTGCTATGCTTGATGGATTTTTCGATTCCATTAACTTTCAGTAGCTTTGTGCAATGTCCAGAAGTGTTAAGAATGATTGTGTCACCTCTGAACATGTAAATTTTAATTGTGCACTAACCCTCTAATGAGTTGTTTTGAGTTTGGTGTGGAGGAAGTTTTCAAGGATCCAAAGAGGGAGATGATACAATATGATCAAGGAGAGTGAAAGCTCTAAGCTTGGGGATGCCCCGGTGGTTCACCCCTGCATATTTCAAGAAGACTCAAGCGTCTAAGCTTGGGGATGCCCAAGGCATCCCCTTCTTCATCGACAACATTATCAGGTTCCTCTAGTGAAACTATATTTTTATTCCATCACATCTTATGCACTTTGCTTGGAGCGTCAGTTTGTTTTTGTTTTTGTTTTGTTTGAATAAAATGGATCCTAGCATTCATTGTGTGGGAGAGAGACACGCTCCGCTATTGCATATGGACAAATATGTCCTTAGGCTTTACTCATAGTATTCATGGCGAAAGTTTTTTCTTTGTTAAATTGTTATATGGTTGGAATCGGGAAATGCTACATGTAGAAATTGCTAAAATGTCTTGGATAATGTGATACTTGGCAATTGTTGTGCTCATGTTTAAGTTCTTGCATCATATACTTTGCACCTATTAATGAAGAAATACATAGAGCTTGCTAAAATTTGGTTTGCATAATTGGTCTCTCTAAGGTCTAGATAATTTCTAGTATTGAGTTTGAACAACAAGGAAGACGGTGTAGAGTCTTATAATGTTTACAATATGTCTTTTATGTGAGTTTTTCTGCACCGGTTCATCCTTGTGTTTGTTTCAAATAACCTTGCTAGCCTAAACCTTGTATCGAGAGGGAATACTTCTCATGCATCCAAAATCCTTGAGCCAACCACTATGCCATTTGTGTCCACCATACCTACCTACTACATGGTATTTCTCCGCCATTCCAAAGTAAATTGCTTGAGTGCTACCTTTAAATTTCTATACTCTACCTTTGCAATATATAGCTCATGGGACAAATAGCCTAAAAACTATTGTGGTATTGAATATGTACTTATGGACTTTATCTCTTATTAAGTTGCTTGTTGTGCGATAACCATGTTCCTGGGGACGCCATCAACTACTCTTTGTTGAATATCATGTGAGTTGCTATGCATGTCCGTCTTGTCTGAAGTAAGGGAGATTTATCGCTAGAGTTGTTAGAGCATGCATAATGTTAGAGAAGAACATTGGGCCGCTAACTAAAGCCATGATCCATGGTGGAAGTTTCAGTTTTGGACAAATATCCTCAATCTCATATGAGAAAATTAATTGTTGTTGAATGCTTATCCATAAAAGAGGAGTCCATTATCTATTGTCTATGTTGTCCCGGTATGGATGTCTAAGTTGAGAATAATCAATAGCGAGAAATCCGATGCGAGCTTTCTCCTTAGACCTTTGTACAGGCGGCATAGAGGTACCCCTTTGTGACACTTGGTTAAAACATATGCATTGCAATGATAATCCAGGTAATCCGAGCTAATTAGGACAAGGTGCGGGCACTATTAGTATACTATGCATGAGGCTTGCAACTTGTAAGATATAATTTACATAACACATATGCTTTATTACTACCGTTGACAAAATTGTTTCTTGTTTTTAAAATCAAAGCTCTAGCACAAATATAGCAATCAATGCTTCCCTCTGCGAAGGGCCTTTCTTTTACTTTTATGTTGAGTCAGTTCACCTATTTCTCTCCACCTCAAGAAGCAAACACTTGTGTGAACTGTGCATTGATTCCTACATACTTGCATATTGCACTTGTTATATTACTTTACATTGACAACTATCCATGAGATATACATGTTACAAGTTGAAAGCAACCGCTGAAACTTAATCTTCCTTTGAGTTGCTTCAATACCTTTACTTTGAATTATTGCTTTATGAGTTAACTCTTATGCAAGACTTATTGATGCTTGTCTTGAAGTACTATTCATGAAAAGTCTTTGCTATATGATTCATTTGTTTACTCATATCATTTACATTGTTTTGATCGCTGCATTCATTACATATGCTTACAATAGTATGATCAAGGTTATGATGGCATGTCACTCCAGAAATTATCTTTGTTATCGTTTACCTGCTCGGGACGAAAGCAAACTAAGCTTGGGGATGCTGATACGTCTCGACGTATCGATAATTTCTTATGTTCCATGCCACATTATTGATGATATCTACATGTTTTATGCATACTTTATGTCATATTTATGCATTTTCCGGCACTAACCTATTAACGAGATGCCGAAGAGCCAGTTGCTGTTTTCTGCTGTTTTTGGTTTCAGAAATCCTAGTAAGGAAATATTCTCGGAATTGGACGAAATCAACGCCCAGGGGCCTATTTTGCCACGAAGCTTCCAGAAGTCCGAGGGAGAAACGAAGTGGGGCCACGGGGCGCCGCCACACTAGGGCGGCGCGACCCAGGGGGGGCCCGCGCGGCCCTAGCGTGTGGGGCCCCCGTGACGCCTCCTGACCTGCCCTTCCGCCTACTTAAGTCTTCGTCGACAATAGCCCCAGTACCGAGAGCCACGATACGGAAAACCTTCCAGAGACGCCGCCGCCGCCAATCCCATCTCGGGATTCAGAGATCGCCTCCGGCACCCTGCCGGAGAGGGGAATCATCTCCCGGAGGACTCTTCACCGCCATGGTCGCCTCCGGAGTGATGAGTGAGTAGTTCACCCCTGGACTATGGGTCCATAGCAGTAGCTAGATGGTCGTCTTCTCCTCATTATCCTTCATTGTCGGGTCTTGTGAGCTGCCTAACATGATCAAGATCATCTATCTGTAATGCTATATGTTGTGTTTGTTGGGATCCGATGGATAGAGAATACTATGTTATGTTGATTATCAATCTATTACCTATGTGTTGTTTATGATCTTGCATGCTCTCCGTTATTAGTAGAGGCTCTGGCCAAGTTTTTACTCTTAACTCCAAGAGGGAGTATTTATGCTCGACAAAGGTTCATGCCTCCATTAAATGCTGGGACAAAGGAGAAAGTTCTAAGGTTGTGGATGTGTTGTTGCCACTAGGGATAAAACATTGATGCTATGTCCTAGGATGTAGTTATTGATTACATTACGCACCATACTTAATGCAATTGTCTGTTGTTTTCAACTTAATACTGGAAGGGGTTCGGATGATAACCTGAAGGTGGACTTTTTAGGCATAGATGCATGCTGGATAGCGGTCTATGTACTTTGTCGTAATGCCCAATTAAATCTCACAATACTCATCATATCATGTATGTGCATTGTCATGCCCTCTTTATTTGTCAATTGCCCAACTGTAATTTGTTCACCCAACATGCTATTTATCTTATGGGAGAGACACCTCTAGTGAACTGTGGAACCCGGTCCATTCTTTTAATCGAATACAATCTACTGCAATACTTGTTCTACTGTTCTCTGCAAACAATCATCATCCACACTATACATCTAATCCTTTGTTACAGCAAGCCGGTGAGATTGACAACCTCACTGTTTCGTTGGGGCAAAGTACTTTGGTTGTGTTGTGCAGGTTCCACGTTGGCGCCGGAATCCCTGGTGTTGCGCCACACTACATCTCGCCGCCATCAACCTTCAACGTGCTTCTTGGCTCTTACTGGTTCGATAAACCTTGGTTGCTTACTGAGGGAAAACTTGCCGCTGTACGCATCACACCTTCCTCTTGGGGTTCCCAACGGTCGCGTGTTGTACGCGTATCAAGTTACAAGCAAAAACTTGGCCAAAGCCTCTACTAGTAACGGAGAGCATGCAAGATCATAAACAACACATAGATAATAGATTGATAATCAACATAGCATATTATTCCATATTCATCGGATCCCAACAAACACAACATGTAGCATTACAAATAGATATCTTGATCATGTTAGGCAGCTCACAAGATCCAACAATGAAGCACAATTAGGAGAAGACGACCATCTAGCTACTGCTATGGACCCATAGTCCAGGGGTGAACTACTCACTCATCACTCCGGAGGCGACCATGGCGGTGAAGAGTCCTCCGGGAGATGATTCCCCTCTCCAGCAGGGTGCCGGAGGCGATCTCCTGAATCCCCCGAGATGGGATTGGCGGCGGCGGCGTCTCTGGAAGGTTTTCCGTATCGTGGCTCTCGGTACTGGAGTTATTATCGACGAAGGCTTAAGTAGGCGGAGGAGATAGGTCAGGGGCGCCACGAGGGCCCCACACAACAGGCCGGCGCGGCCAGGGCTTGGGCCGCGCCGCCCTAGCGTGTGGGCGCCTCGTCGCCCCACTTCGTTTCCTCCCCGGTGTTCTGGAAGCTTCGTGGAAAAATAAGATCCTGGGCGTTGATTTCATCCAATTCCGAGAATATTTCCTTACTAGGATTTCTGAAACCAAAAACAATGAAACAAAGAATCGGCTCTTCGGCATCTCGTTAATAGGTTAGTGCCGGAAAATGCATAAATATGACATAAAGTATGTATAAAACATGTAGGTATCCTCAATAAAGTGGCATGGAACATAAGAAATTATCGATACGTTGGAGACGTATCAGCATCCCCAAGCTTAGTTCCTGCTCGTCCCGAGTAGGTAAACGATAACAAAGATAATTTCTGAAGTGACATGCCATCATAATCTTGATCAATACTATTGTAAGCACATGTAATGAATGCAGCGATCAAAGCAATGGTAAATGTAATGAGTAAACAATTGAATCACATAGCAAAGACTTTTCATGAATAGTACTTTCAAGACAAGCATCAATAAGTCTTGCATAAGAGTTAACTCATAAAGCAATAAATTCATAGTAGAGGCATTGAAGCAACACAAAGGAAGATATAAGTTACAGCGGTTGCTTTCAACTTGTAACATGTATATCTCATGGATATTGTCAACATAAAGTAATATAACAAGTGCAATATGCAAGTATGTAGGAATCAATGCACAGTTCACACAAGTGTTTGCTTCTTGAGATGGAGAGAAATAGGTGAACTGACTCAACATAAAAGTAAAAGAAAGGCCCTTCACAGAGGGAAGCATCGATTGCTATATTTGTGCTAGAGCTTTGATTTTGAAAACAAGAAACAATTTTGTCAACGGTGGTAATAAAGCATATGTATCATGTAAATTATATCCTACAAGTTGCAAGCCTCATGCATAATATACTAATAGTGCCCGCACCTTGTCCTAATTAGCTCGGATTACCTGGATTATCACCGCAATACATATGTTTTAACCAAGTATCACAAAGGGGTACCTCTATGCCGCCTGTACAAAGGTCTAAGGAGAAAGCTCGCATTGGATTTCTCGCTTTTGATTATTCTCAACTTAGACATCCATACCGGGACAACATAGACAACAGATAATGAACTCCTCTTTAATGCATAAGCATTTAGCAACAATTAATATTCTCATATGAGATTGAGGATATTTGTCCAAAACTGAAACTTCCACCATGAATCATGGCTTTAGTTAGCGGCCCAATGTTCTTCTCTAACAATATGCATGCTCAAACCATTCAACTCATGGTAAATCACCCTTACTTCAGACAAGACGGACATGCATAGCAACTCACATGATATTCAACAAAGAGTAGTTGATGGCGTCCCCAGGAACATGGTTATCGCACAACAAGCAACTTAATAAGAGATAAAATGCATAAGTACATATTCAATACCACAATAGTTTTTAGGCTATTTGTCCCATGAGCTATATATTGCAAAGATAAAGAATGGAAATTTTAAAGGTAGCACTCAAGCAATTTACTTTGGAATGGATGAGAAATACCATGTAGTAGGTAGGTATGGTGGACACAAGTGGCATAGTGTTTGGCTCAAGGATTTGGGATGCATGAGAAGTATTCCCTCTCAATACAAGGCTTAGGCTAGCAAGGTTATTTGAAACAAACACAAGTATGAACCGGTACAGCAAAACTCACATAAAAGCCATATTGTAAGTATTATAAGACTCTATACCGTCTTCCTTGTTGTTCGACCCTTACTAGAAAATATCTAGACCTTAGAGAGACCAATTATGCAAACCAAATTTTAGCAAGCTCTATGTATTTCTTCATTAATAGGTGCAAAGTATATGATGCATAACATGAGCACAACAATTGCCAAGTATCACATTATCCAAGACATTTTACCAATTACTACATGTAGCATTTCCCGTTTCCATCCATATAACAAATTAACGAAGAAGATTCAACCTTCGCCATGAACATTATGAGTAAAGCCTAAGGACATATTTGTCCATATGCAACAGCGGACGTGTCTCTCTCCCACACAATGAATGCTAGGATCCATTTTATTCAAACAAAACAAAAACAAAAACAAACAGACGCTCCAAGCAAAGTACATAAGATGTGATGGAATAAAAATATAGTTTCACTAGAGGAACCTGATAATGTTGTCGGGCATCCCCAAGCTTAGACGCTTGAGTCTTCTTGAAATATGCAGGGGTGAACCACCGGGGCATCCCCAAGCTTAGAGCTTTCACTCTCCTTGATCATATTGTATCATCTCCCTCTCTTGATCCTTGAAAACTTCCTCCACACCAAACTCAAAATAACTCATTAGAGGGTTAGTGCACAATCAAAATTCACATGTTCAGAGGTGACATAATCATTCTTAACACTTCTGGACATTGCACAAAGCTACTGAAAGTTAATGGAATAGAAAAATCCATCAAGCATAGCAAAACAGGCAATGCGAAATAAAAGGCAGAATCTGTCAAAACAGAACAGTTCGTAAAGACGAATTTCTAAGAGACACCAGACTTGCTCAAATGAAAATGCTCAAATTTAATGAAAGTTGCGTACATATCTGAGGATCACTCACGTAAATTGGCATAATTTTCTGAGTTACCTACAGAGAATTAGGCCCAGATTCGTGACAGCAAGAAATCTGTTTCTGCGCAGTAATCCAAATCTAGTATGAACCTTACTATCAAAGACTTTACTTGGCACAACAATGCAACAAAACTAAGATAAGGAGAGGTTGCTACAGTAGTAACAACTTCCAAGACTCAAATATAAAATAAAGGTGCAGTAGTAAAATCATGGGTTGTCTCCCATAAGCGCTTTTCTTTAACGCCTTTTAGCTAGGCGCAGAAAGTGTGTATCAAGTATTATCAAGAGATGAAGCATCAACATCATAATTTGTTCTAATGATATAATCAAAAGGTAACTTCATTCTCTTTCTAGGGAAGTGTTCCATACCTTTCTTGAGAGGAAATTGATATTTAATATTACCTTCCTTCATATCAATGATAGCACCAACAGTTCGAAGAAAAGGTCTTCCCAATATAATGGGACAAGATGCATTGCATTCAATATCCAAGACAACAAAATCAACGGGGACAAGGTTATTGTTAACGGTAATGCGAACATTATCAACTCTCCCCAAAGGTTTCTTTGTAGAATTATCAGCAAGATTAACATCCAAATAACAATTTTTCAATGTTGGCAAGTCAAGCATATTATAGATTTTTCTAGGCATAACGGAAATACTTGCACCAAGATCACATAAAGCATTACAATCAAAGTCATTGACCTTCATCTTAATGATGGGCTCCCAACCATCCTCTAGCTTCCTCGGAATAGAAGTTTCAAGTTTTAGTTTCTCTTCTCTAGCTTTTATGAGAGCATTTGTAATATGTTTTGTAAAAGCCAAGTTTATAGCACTACCATTAGGACTCTTAGCAAGTTTTTGTAAGAACTTTATAACTTCAGAGATGTGGCAATCATCAAAATCCAAACCATTATAATCTAAAGCAATGGGATCATTATCCCCAATGTTGGAAAAAATTTCAACAGTTTTATCACAGGCAGTTTCAGCAGTTTTAGCAGTTTCAGGCAGTTTTTCACGCTTTGCATTAGAAGCGGAAACATTGCCAACACCAATTATTTTACCATTAATAGTAGGAGGTGCAGCAACATGTGGAGCATTAGCATTACTAGTGGTGGTAATAGTCCAAACTTTAGCTATATTATCTTCTTTAGCATTTTCTTCTTTTTCCCACCTAGCACGCAATTCGGCCATCAATCTTATATTCTCATTAATTCTAACTTGGATGGCATTTGCTGTAGTAACAATATTATTATTATTATTTTCATTAGGCATAACTTTCGATTTCAAAAGATCAACATCAGCAGCAAGACTATCGACTTTAGAAGCAAGTATATCAATTTTCCCAAGCTTTTCTTCAACAGATTTGTTAAAAGCAGTTTGTGTAATAATAAATTCTTTAAGCATGGCTTCAAGTCCAGGGGGTGTATTCCTATTATTGTTGTAAGAATTCCCATAAGAATTACCATAACCGTTACCATTATTATAAGGATATGGCCTATAGTTGTTAGAATTGTTCCGATAAGCATTGTTGTTGAAATTATTATTTTTAATGAAGTTCACATCAACATGTTCTTCTTGGGCAACCAATGAAGCTAACGGAACATTATTTGGATCAACATTTGTCCTACCATTCACAAGCATAGACATAATAGCATCAATCTTATCACTCAAGGAGGAGGTTTCTTCGACAGAATTTACCTTCTTACCTTGTGGAGCTCTTTCCGTGTGCCATTCATAGTAATTAATCATCATATTATCAAGAAGCTTTGTTGCGTCGCCTAGAGTGATGGACATAAAGGTACCTCCAGCAGCTGAATCCAATAGGTTCTGCGAAGAAAAATTCAGTCCTGCATAAAAGGTTTCGATGATTGATGGCGTGTAACTCACACGTTCGTTGGGAACCCCAAGAGGAAGGTATGATGCGCACAGCAGCAAGTTTTCCCTCAGAAAGAAACCAAGGTTTATCGAACCAGGAGGAGCCAAGAAGCACGTTGAAGGTTGATGGCGGCGGGATGTAGTGCGGCGCAACACCAGGGATTCCAGCGCCAACGTGGAACCTGCACAACACAACCAAAGTACTTTGCCCCAACGAAACAGTGAGGTTGTCAATCTCACCGGCTTGCTGTAACAAAGGATTAACCGTATTGTGTGGAAGATGATTGTTTGCAGAAAATAGTAGAACAGTATTGCAGTTGATTGTATTTCAGTATAGAGAATTGGACCGGGGTCCACAGTTCACTAGAGGTGTCTCTCCCATAAGATAAACAGCATGTTGGGTGAACAAATTACAGTTGGGCAATTGACAAATAAAGAGGGCATGACCATGCACATACATATTATGATGAGTATAGTGAGATTTAATTGGGCATTACGACAAAGTACATAGACCGCCATCCAGCATGCATCTATGCCTAAAAAGTCCACCTTCAGGTTATCATCCGAACCCCCTCCAGTATTAAGTTGCTAACAACAGACAATTGCATTAAGTATTGCGCGTAATGTAACTAGTGACTACATCCTTGAACATAGCACCAATGTTTTATCCCTAGTGGCAACAGCACATCCATAACCTTAGAGGTTCTTGTCACCCCTCTAGATTCACGGAGACATGAACCCACTATCGAGCATAAATACTCCCTCTTGGAGTTACTAGCATCAACTTGGCCAGAGCATCTACTAATAACGGAGAGCATGCAAGATCATAAACAACACATAGACATAACTTTGATAATCAACATAACATGTATTCTCTATTCATCGGATCCCAACAAACGCAACATATAGAATTACAGATAGACGATCTTGATCATGTTAGGCAGCTCACAAGACCCGACAATGAAGCACAATGGGGAGAAGACAACCATCTAGCTACTGCTATGGACCCATAGTCCAGGGGTAGACTACTCACACATCACTCCGGAGGCGACCATGGCGGCGTAGAGTCCTCCGGGAGATGATTCCCCTCTCCGGCAGGGTGCCGGAGGCGATCTCCTGAATCCCCCGAGATGGGATTGGCGGCGGCGGCGTCTCTGGAAGGTTTTCCGTATCGTGGCTCTCGGTACTGGGGTTTTCGCGACGGAGGCTTTAAGTAGGCGGAAGGGTAGGTCAGGAGGCGACACGAGGGGCCCACACCACAGGGCCGCGCGGCCAAGGGGGGGGGCCACGCCGCCCTAGGGTGTCGCCACCTCGTGGCCCCACTTCGTCTCCTCTTCGAACTACTAGAAGCTTCGTGGCAAAATAGGACCCTGGGCGTTGATTTCGTCCAATTCCGAGAATATTTCCTTACTAGGATTTCTGAAACCAAAAACAGCAGAAAACAGCAACTGGCACTTCGGCATCTTGTTAATAGGTTAGTTCCAGAAAATGCACGAATATGACATAAAGTGTGCATAAAACATGTAGATAATATCAATAATGTGGCATGGAACATAAGAAATTATCGATACGTTGGAGACGTATCAGCATCCCCAAGCTTAGTTCTGCTCGTCCCGAGCAGGTAAAACGATAACATACGTATAATTTCTGGAGTGACATGCCATCATAACCTTGATCATACTATTTGTAAAGCATATGTAGTGAATGCAGCGATCAAAACAATGTATATGACATGAGTAAACAAGTGAATCATAAAGCAAAGACTTTTCATGAATAGCACTTCAAGACAAGCATCAATAAGTCTTGCATAAGAGTTAACTCATAAAGCAATAATTCAAAGTAAAAGCATTGAAGCAACACAAAGGAAGATTAAGTTTCAGCGGTTGCTTTCAACTCATAACATGTATATCTCATGGATATTGTCAACATAGAGTAATATAATAAGTGCAATAAGCAAGTATGTAGGAATCAATGCACAGTTCACACAAGTGTTTGCTTCTTGAGGTGGAGGGAAATAGGTGAACTGACTCAACAATGAAAGTAAAAGAATGGTCCTCCATAGAGGAAAAGCATCGATTGCTATATTTGTGGTAGAGCTTTGATTTTGAAAACATGAAACAATTTTGTCAACGGTAGTAATAAAGCATATGTATCATGTAAATTATATCTTACAAGTTGCAAGCCTCATGCATAGTATACTAATAGTGCCCGCACCTTGTCCTAATTAGCTTGGACTACCGGATCATCACAATGCACATGTTTTAACCAAGTGTCACAAAGGGGTACCTCTATGCCGCCTGTACAAAGGTCTAAGGAGAAAGCTCACATTTTGGATTTCTCGCTATTGATTATTCTCAACTTAGACATCCATACCGGGACAACATAGACAACAGATAGTGGACTCCTCTTTTATGCATAAGCATGTAACAACAATTAATAATTTTCTCGCATGAGATTGAGGATATATGTCCAAAACTGAAACTTCCACCATGGATCATGGCTTTAGTTAGCGGCCCAATGTTCTTCTCTAACAATATGCATGCTTAATCATAAGGTGGTAGATCGCTCTTACTTCAGACAAGACGAACATGCATAGCAACTCACATGAAATTCAACAAAGAGTAGTTGATGGCGTCCCCAGTGAACATGGTTATCGCACAACAAGCAACTTAATAAGAGATAAAGTGCATAAGTACATATTCAATACCACAATAGTTTTTAAGCTATTTGTCCCATGAGCTATATATTGCAAAGGTGAATGATGGAATTTTAAAGGTAGCACTCAAGCAATTTACTTTGGAATGGCGGAAAATACCATGTAGTAGGTAGGTATGGTGGACACAAATGGCATAGTGGTTGGCTCAAGTATTTTGGATGCATGAGAGGTAATCCCTCTCGATACAAGGTTTAGGCTAGCAAGGCTTATTTGAAACAAACACAAGGATGAACCGGTGCAGCAAAACTGACATAAAAGACATATTGTAAACATTATAAGAATCTACACCGTCTTCCTTGTTGTTCAAACTCAATACTAAAAATTATCTAGACCTTAGAGAGACCAAATATGCAAACCAAATTTTAGCATGCTCTATGTATTTCTTCATTAATGGGTGCAAAGTATATGATGCAAGAGCTTAAACATGAGCACAACAATTGCCAAGTATCACATTACCCAAGACATTTATAGCAATTACTACATGTATCATTTTCCAATTCCAACCATATAACAATTTAACGAAGAAGAAACTTCGCCATGAATACTATGAGTAGAAACTAAGGACATACTTGTCCATATGCTACAGCGGAGCGTGTCTCTCTCCCACAAAGTGAATGCTAGGATCCATTTTATTCAAACAAAACAAAAACAAAAACAAACCGACGCTCCAAGCAAAGCACATAAGATGTGATGGAATAAAAATATAGTTTCAGGGGAGGAACCTGATAATGTTGTCGATGAAGAAGGGGATGCCTTGGGCATCCCCAAGCTTAGACGCTTGAGTCTTCTTGATATATGCAGGGGTGAACCACCGGGGCATCCCCAAGCTTAGAGCTTTCACTCTCCTTGATCATGTTGCATCATACTCCTCTCTTGATCCTTGAAAACTTCCTCCACACCAAACTTAGAACAACTCATTAGAGGGTTAGCGACAATAAAAATTAACATGTTCAGAGGTGACACAATCATTCTTAACACTTCTGGACATTGCATAAAGCTACTGGACATTAATGGATCAAAGAAATTCATCCAACATAGCAAAAGAGGCAATGCGAAATAAAAGGCAGAATCTGTCAAAACAGAACAGTTCGTATTGACGAATTTTATCGAGGCACCAGACTTGCTCAAATGAAAATGCTCAAATTGAATGAAAGTTGCGTACATATCTGTGGATCACTCACGTAAATTGGCATAATTTTCTGAGTTACCTACAAAGAAAACAGCCCAAATTCGTGACAGCAAAGAAATCTATTTCTGCGCAGTAATCCAAATCTAGTATGAACTTCACTATCAACGACTTTACTTGGCACAACAAAACACTAAACTAAGATAAGGAGTGGTTGCTACAGTAGTAAAGAACTTCCTAGACACAAAATAAAAACAAAGTACTGTAGGTAAAAACCATTGGTTGTCTCCCATAAGCGCTTTTCTTTAACGCCTTTCAGCTAGGCGCAGAAAGTGTGTATCAAGTATTATCGAAGGGTGGTACTTCTACAGCGGGATGTGGAGTTTTCTCAACCAGGCATAGTATATTAGATACATAAGTTTTAGCATCTCCCTTTTCATTAGTCTTAGGCGTGCTACTCTCATCAAACAAATTTTCAGGAACAAGCCAAGCATAGATATTTTCTAGGGCATCATTCATAGCTAGGAGTTTACATGGTATTGGTGCTTTGATCTCCCCACCATCATCAATATTATTAGTGTATCTTATTCTATCCATGTCCATCTTTTCAAGGAGACTAACAAAATTGGTATAAGAACCAAGCATATTAAATTTAGTGAAGACTTTTCTAGCTTCTCTCGCTATTCCCCCAAATTCTTTAAGAAGGGTTTCTAATACAAAATCTTTCTTTTCTCCTTCTTCCATATCACTGAGTGTAAGAAACATATGTTGAATCATAGGATTAAGATTAACAAATCTAGCTTCTAACGCGTGTACTAAAGAAGCAACAGCAATTTCATAAGTAGGAGCAAGTTCTACCAAGTGTCTATCTTCAAAATCTTCAACCGTACTAATATGAGTGAAAAAATCTTCTATATTATCTTTCCCAAGGATAGACCCTCGGCCTACGGGTACATCTTTAAGAACAAACTTAGGAGGAAACATGGTGAAATAAGTAAAGCAAATACGAGTAACTAATTTTTTTGTGTTTTTGATATAGCAAACAAGATAGCAAATAAAGTAAAACTAGCAACTAATTTTTTTTTGTATTTTGATTTAGTGCAGTAAACAAAGTAGTAAATAAAACTAAGCAAGACAAAAACAAAGTAAAGAGATTGGGAAGTGGAGACTCCCCTTGCAGCGTGTCTTGATCTCCCCGGCAACGGCGCCAGAAAAAGAGCTTGATGGCGTGTAACTCACACGTTCGTTGGGAACCCCAAGAGGAAGGTATGATGCGCACAACAGCAAGTTTTCCCTCAGAAAGAAACCAAGGTTTATCGAACCAGGAGGAGCCAAGAAGCACGTTGAAGGTTGATGGCGGCGGGATGTAGTGCGCCGCAACACCAGGGATTCCGGCGCCAACGTGGAACCTGCACAACACAACCAAAGTACTTTGCCCCAACGAAACAGTGAGGTTGTCAATCTCACCGGCTTGCTGTAACAAAGGATTAACCGTATTGTGTGGAAGATGATTGTTTGCAGAAAACAGTAGAACAGTATTGCAGTTGATTGTATTTCAGTATAGAGAATTGGACCGGGGTCCACAGTTCACTAGAGGTGTCTCTCCCATAAGATAAACAGCATGTTGGGTGAACAAATTACAGTTGGGCAATTGACAAATAAAGAGGGCATGACCATGCACATACATATTATGATGAGTATAGTGAGATTTAATTGGGCATTACGACAAAGTACATAGACCGCCATCCAGCATGCATCTATGCCTAAAAAGTCCACCTTCAGGTTATCATCCGAACCCCCTCCAGTATTAAGTTGCTAACAACAGACAATTGCATTAAGTATTGCGCGTAATGTAACTAGTGACTACATCCTTGAACATAGCACCAATGTTTTATCCCTAGTGGCAACAGCACATCCATAACCTTAGAGGTTCTTGTCACCCCTCCAGATTCACGGAGACATGAACCCACTATCGAGCATAAATACTCCCTCTTGGAGTTACTAGCATCAACTTGGCCAGAGCATCTACTAATAACGGAGAGCATGCAAGATCATAAACAACACATAGACATAACTTTGATAATCAACATAACATGTATTCTCTATTCATCGGATCCCAACAAACGCAACATATAGAATTACAGATAGACGATCTTGATCATGTTAGGAAGCTCACAAGACCCGACAATGAAGCACAATGGGGAGAAGACAACCATCTAGCTACTGCTATGGACCCATAGTCCAGGGGTAGACTACTCACACATCACTCCGGAGGCGACCATGGCGGCGTAGAGTCCTCCGGGAGATGATTCCCCTCTCCGGCAGGGTGCCGGAGGCGATCTCCTGAATCCCCCGAGATGGGATTGGCGGCGGCGGCGTCTCTGGAAGGTTTTCCGTATTGTGGCTCTCGGTACTGGGGTTTTCGCGACGGAGGCTTTAAGTAGGCAGAAGGATAGGTCAGGAGGCGGCACGAGGGGCCCACACCACAGGGCCGCGCGGCCAAGGGGGGGGGGCACGCCGCCCTAGGGTGTCGCCACCTCGTGGCCCCACTTCGTCTCCTCTTCGGACTTCTGGAAGCTTCGTCGCAAAATAGGACCCTGGGCGTTGATTTCGTCCAATTCCGAGAATATTTCCTTACTAGGATTTCTGAAACCAAAAACAGCAGAAAACAGCAACTGGCACTTCGGCATCTTGTTAATAGGTTAGTTCCAGAAAATGCACGAATATGACATAAAGTGTGCATAAAACATGTAGATAATATCAATAATGTGGCATGGAACATAAGAAATTATCGATACGTTGGAGACGTATCAATGATCATCCAAGTAGTCAGTCCATGGGTTGGGCAGTTTTTAACCAAAGATTTCATTCTTTCCCATGCTTGTGCAACATGCTCATTATCCAATTGTTTAAAATTCATTATGCTACTTCTCAAAGATATAATTTTAGCAGGAGGATAATCTCTACCAATAAAAGCATCCTTGCATTTAGTCCATGAATCAATACTATTCTTAGGCAGAGATAACAACCAATCTTTAGCTCTTCCTCTTAATGAGAAAGGAAACAATTTTAATTTTATAATGTCACCATCTACATCCTTATACTATTGCATTTCACATAGTTCAACAAAATTATTAAGATGGGCAGCAGCATCATCAGAACTAACACCAGAAAATTGCTCTCGCCTAACAAGATTTAGTAAAGCAGGTTTAATTTCAAAGAATTCTGCTGTAGTAGCAGGTGGAGCAATAGGTGTGCATAAGAAATCATTATTATTTGTGGTTGTGAAGTCACACAACTTAGTATTTTCAGGAGTACCCATTTTAGCAACAGTAAATAAAGCAAACTAGATAAAGTAAATGCAAGTAACTAATTTTTTTGTGTTTTTAATATAGCGAACAAGATAGCAAATAAAGTAAAGCTAGCAACTAATTTTTTTGTGTTTTGATTTAGTGCAGCAAACAAAGTAGTAAATAAAATAAAGCAAGACAAAAACAAAGTAAAGAGATTGGAGGTGGAGACTCCCCTTGCAGCGTGTCTTGATCTCCCCGGCAACGGCGCCAGAAATTTAGCTTGACACGCGTACAGCACGCGACCATTGGGAACCCCAAGTGGAAGGTGTGATGCGTACAGCAGTAAGTTTCCCTCATTAAGAAACCAAGTATTATCGAACCAGTAGGAGTCAAGAAGCACGTTGAAGGTTGATGGCGGCGGAGTGTAGTGCGGCGCAACACCAGGGATTCTGGCGCCAACGTGGAACCTGCACAACACAACCAAAGTACTTTGTACCAACGTAACAGTGAGGTTGTCAATCTCACCGGCTTGCTGTAACAAAGGATTAGATGTATAGTGTGGATGGTGATTGTTTGCAGAAAACAGTAGAACAAGTATTGCAGTAGATTGTATTCGATGTAAAGAATGGACCGGGGTCCACAGTTCACTAGTGGTGTCTCTCCCATAAGATAAATAGCATGTTGGGTGAACAAATTACAGTTGGGCAATTGACAAATAAAGAGGGCATGACCATGCACATACATGATATGATGAGTAGTGTGAGATTTAATTGGGCATTACGACAAAGTACATAGACCGCTATCCAGCATGCATCTATGCCTAAAAAGTCCACCTTCAGGTTATCATCCGAACCCTTCCAGTATTAAGTTGCAAACAACAGACAATTGCATTAAGTATGGTGCGTAATGTAATCAACAACTACATCCTTAGACATAGCATCGATGTTTTATCCCTAGTGGCAACAGCACATCCACAACCTTAGAACTTTCTGTCACTGTCCCAGATTTAATGGAGGCATGAACCCACTATCGAGCATAAATACTCCCTCTTGGAGTTACAAGCAAAAACTTGGCCAGAGCCTCTACTAGTAACGGAGAGCATGCAAGATCATAAACAACACATAGATAATAGATTGATAATCAACATAGCATAGTATTCCATATTCATCGGATCCCAACAAACAGAACATGTAGCATTACAAATAGATGATCTTGATCATGTTAGGCAGCACACAAGATCCAACAATGAAGCACAATTAGGAGAAGACGACCATCTAGCTACTGCTATGGACCCATAGTCCAGGGGTGAACTACTCACTCATCACTCCGGAGGCAACCATGGCGGTGAAGAGTCCTCCGGGAGATGATTCCCCTCTCCGGCAGGGTGCCGGAGGCGATCTCCTAAATCCCCCAAGATGGGATTGGCGGCGGCGGCCTCTCTGGAAGGTTTTCCGTATCGTGGCTCTCGGTACTGGAGTTATTATCGACGAAGGCTTAAGTAGGCGGAGGAGATAGGTCAGGGGGCGCCACGAGGGCCCCACACAATAGGCCGGCGCGGCCAGGGCTTGGGCCGCGCCGCCCTAGCGTGTGGGCGCCTCGTCGCCCCACTTCGTTTCCTCCCCGGTGTTCTGGAAGCTTCGTGGAAAAATAAGATCCTGGGCGTTGATTTCGTCCAATTCCGAGAATATTTCCTTACTAGGATTTCTGAAACCAAAAACAGCAGAAAACAGCAACTGGCTCTTCGGCATCTCGTTAATAGGTTAGTGCCGGAAAATGCATAAATATAACATAAAGTATGTATAAAACATGTAGGTATCCTCAATAAAGTGGCATGGAACATAAGAAATTATCGATACGTTGGAGACGTATCATCTTTCAGAGGAGCAACAAAAACTTGTTTCGGAGGTGGAAGAGGCATTTACGAGGCAACCTGCTAGCCGGCCTGAGTTGCTCAGTGTAGATTCTCACTCAGCTGCTAGAGGTGGTGTCGAGCAGCCGGCTGTCCCTCTTGTTAGACAGTCGGGGTTCGCAAGGGCGCCACCAACACAACAGCAGCCGGCGGCACAACCACAGCGGGCAGAAGATGTACTTATGGCTGTGGCCGGGGTTGGGTCCAAGGACCAAGTGTTTGATCATGATGGGATGTCCGAGGCGGAGTTTGTAGCGGCAAATTAGAGGAAGAATCCGAGCTGTTTTCGATGTCGCAAAAATGGCCACTTTCTCAATGACTGTGAGGCGATTTTGTGTGATTGTTGTCAGAAACCGACCATGCTACAAAAGATTGTCCTCTGCATAAGGCTCCTCGTTCTCGACTTGCAATGTATGGGCTTGGTCACCCTGATCTAGCGTTTGGGAATTGCCTCTGTCTACCTCAGTTAGACCACGTGTGGAGAATACTCGGTTGGGAAGGGTAGAGGTGTCTGGTGGCACTCTTTCTTCGGACCAGGAGATCACGCATTTGCAATGGATAGTGCCAGATCCTAGCTATCAGTGGGATGTGCAACAGGTGGAGGAGAATGTTTTCAAGGTAAACTTCCCAAGTAAGAATGAGCTGGTGAGAGTGCAACATTTTGGGCGTTTCCATGTTCCTAATTCCACTATCATCTTGTCTTTTGATTTTTGGAAGAAGGAGGTTCAGCCAGTTTGGGCTCCTAAAGATGTTTGGGTACGGGTCTATGGTCTCCCACCGGTGGCGCTTGATGATTATCTTGCTCTCTGGGCTTTAGGAGATGTGTTTGGCAATACAAAAGAGATTGATATTGTGTTTACACGACAGAATAATGCGCTCTGTATGCTCATCACTTGCCTAGATAGTGCTATTATTCCAGATACTTGGGATCTTAAAACTAAACATGAATTTTTAGGCTCAGATTTGATGTTGAGGGGCTGCCACACCCCACAGCTACATATGTTACTATGTCTGAGGCACCTGGTGGTGGAGGAGATGATGATCCTCAGTAACAAATTCAATATAAAGGAGTTGACTCTGATCGTAATGCAAAGAGAACTAAGAATATTGGAGAAAAGGAGGGGCCTAAGGGAGAGAAAGGTGGTTCAACATCGCCATCTAATAATAGTGTGACTACTTTGGGAATGGTTAAACATACAGTAAGGTATGATACTTTATTTAATTATTCAAATGAACGTTGTCTAAATTCTAAGAAACTTTTTAATTTTTTTAGTGATGTCACGGACAAGGCTGGCGAGTATATGCCTAACTCAGTCCCTGTTGCTGCTTCGATACCTGCTGCTGACATTCGAGCGACGGAAGGTAAGATAAGGAGAGTGGAGTTGCGGTGACGTCGATCGTGCAGACGTCGATCTTGCATGCAGGCCGCAGCCCGAGGCATGCAGCGGCGGGAAGGGAGCTGCAGCGTGGTGGGCTGCATGGCGAGGCTCGGCCAGGGTCAGGCCCAGCGAGCTGGCCTCGCTCTGGTGCGGCCACCGGAGCTGCAGCGGGTCAGCCCAATATGCATGGCGGCCCATCTTGCATGGCTGTTACAGCCGACTCTACCACGTCGATCAAATCGACGAAGGTTTTTCTTTCTCAGTGTAAGTCTGTTTCGAAGTTGAATTTTGATACAACTTTTCAGCATGATTTTTTGGATGAACAGGGTGCGGACATGGCTGGGTATGTTCCAGTTACCGCAAGTAAGGGGGTTCTTAAGGAGGTTATGCATACTCCTCAACAAGTGATAGCTTTTGGAGGGATTCGTGAATAGGATGTGCGTGGAGTACAGTCGAGTGGAAGACTAAGTGCTCAGCCCAACTCGAACACCACACAAATGGAGAAAGCGATGAAGATCGCCAAGCAGCGTGCGGAGATACATGTGCTAGGTAAATATCCTCTGAAACCTTCTTCTATTACCTCCTTTACTGATGATCATATAGTCGAGCATACTTTGTCGTTGGGGGTTTCTTTGGGTAACTCTCATTCTGACTGTGTTGCTGCTACTAGATTAATTAAGGATGTTGAATTACAAAGAACGTTAACACTGCTTAAAAAATCAGATAGTTTGGTGAATGATACTGCTTCTTGTTTGGCGGTCACACATACATCATAATTATGTCTAGATTTGGAAGGGGAGGATAGTTTGGAAGACGAACCTTTGGTTCCCATTGAAAGAAAGGGTCGTAAAAAAGAATTTTTGATAACAAAATGGTGAGGAGGAGTAACCGAGTGAGATTTAAAAACAACAAATATCAATGACTAATCTTAAAGGTATTACTTGGAATAGTGAGGGGTTTAAGGATCCGGGGAAACATTTGTTTGTAAAGAAATCAATTAGGGAGTATGACCTAGATTTTATAGCTCTGCTTGAGACTGGAAGATCTTATTTTGCGGTACCTTTCCTTACTGATCTAGCAGCGGGTAAGGAGTTCGCGGGGTTTTGTTTACCACCACATGGGAGATCTGGGGGAATTCTTGTTGGGATTAACACGGCTACTTTAGTGGTCAATAGGGTAGATAGTGGAGATTATTGTGTAAAGTTGTCTATTTCTTCTAAAATAGATGGTTTTGAATGGTTGCTTGCGCCGGTGTTTATGGGGCGGCACAGGATAAAATAAGTATGAGTTTCTTGCAGAATTATCCAGGACTTGTGAGTCTGAAACAGTACCGATGTTATTAGCTGGGGATTTAAATATTTTGAGAAAACCGGAGGATAAAAGTAATGATAACTTTAATCCTCGTTGGCATTTTATTTTTAACGCGATCATTGAGAATCTAAACTTAAGAGAAATTGCTATGTCTGGTACGAAAAACTGAATAGGGTAGCGAGTATTGAATGGGAACAAAAATTCCCTTTGGTCACAGTCCGGGCTTTGTCTCGCTCTGGATCTGACCATACCCCGTTGTTGATTGATGCGGGGATTCAGTCATATATAGGTAAAAAGCCGCGCTTCTCATTTGAGTTGGCTTGGTTAGAACAGGAGGGGTTCTATGATCTCATTGCATATGAATGGGCGGCGGGTCCTCTTGGAAAGACTCCGAATCAAACTTGACAGAATAAGATTAGGCATTTGCGCAGATTCTTACGTGGTTGGGAAAAAATTAAGTGGAAAATATAAGAGGGAGAAGGAACGGTTATTGAACATTATAGACACGTTGGATATTAAAGCGGAAACAGTGCCGCTATCTTTGGTGGAGCGCACTAAGTTAAAACAAGCTAATGAAAAATTAAATAAGCTACGACGAAAGGAAGAGATTAAGTGGGCGCAAAGGGCTAAGGTAAAATACATTCGCGAAGGGGGTGATAATACTAAATACTTTCACCTAATAGCGAATGGTAAACATCAGAAAAAGAAGATCTACCAACTTGAGCAAGATGAGGGTACTATTGTCGGGGATGATAATCTAAGGGTTTATATTTCAGAGTATTATAAAAAAATTATTTGGTAACCCAGAACCTAATTTTGTTGTTTTTGATGAAGGTAGAATTGCAGATATTCCGCAATTGTCGGCGGAGGAGAATAGAAAGTTAATTGTGAACTTCTCAATGGAGGAGGTTCACGATGCTATATTTCAAATGGAACATAATAAATCACCAAGACCAGATGGGTTCCCTGCGGAATTCTACCAACACTTTTGGGGGGTTAAATATGATCTGATGGTTCTATTTGAGAGTTTCCAGAGAGGGGAGTTGCCCTTGTATAAATTGAATTTTGGGGTGATTACTTTGCTGCCTAAAAAGGAAAATGCAACACAGATACATCAATATAGGCCAATATGCCTGCTTAATGTGAGTTTTAAAATCTTTAGTAGAGTGGCAACAAACCGAATTTCTGAAGTAGCACATAAAGTAAATAGACTAACTCAGATGGCTTTTATTCCTCGGAGACACATTCTTGAAGGAGTAGTTGTTCTTCATGAGACAATATACATGAGATGCATCAGAAAAAATTTGATGGGGTGCTTTTTAAGATTGATTTTGAAAAGGCATATGATAAGGTTAAACCCTTTTTGCAGCAAGTTCTACGTATGAAGGGTTTTGACCCTATTTGGTGCGATAGAATAAAGCAATTTGTGCAAGGAGGGAGTGTTGGTATAAGAGTTAATGATGTTATTGGGCATAATTTTCAAACCAGGAAAGGATTACGTCAGCGGGACCCTTTATCTCCAATTCTTTTTAACATTATCGCTGATATGTTAGCGATTCTTATTGCAAGGGCTAAGGATGGCGGTAAAGTAGGGAGTCTGTTGCCTCATTTGATTGATGGGGGAATCTCTATTTTAAATATGCGGACGATACAATTTTGTTCTTGGAACATGATATTGCTAAGGCTGTTAATATGAAATTAATCTTATGCATTTTTGAACAACTATCAGGTTTAAAGATTAATTTTCATAAGAGTGAAATTTTTAGCTTTGGTAAGGCAAAGGATATGGAAGACCTGTATAGACATATTTTTGGGTGTGAATCTGGAACCTTACCTTTAAAATACTTGGGGATTCTGGTACATTATAGAAAACTGAGGAATACGGAGTGGAACCCTATTGAAAACCGGTTTGCTTCCAAATTGGGGTGTTGGCGGAGTAAAATGGTGTCTTATGGTGATAGGTTGGTCCTTATTAATTCGGTCCTTACTAGTCTTCCTATGTTTATGCTCTCCTTCTTGGAAATACCAATTGGGGTGAGAAAGAGGTTAGATTATTATAGGTCAATTTTTTTCTTGCAATCAGATGAGCACAAGAGGAAATATAGATTATCTAAATGGAATATTTTGTGTCGACCGAAGGATCAAGGTGGGTTGGGAATTGAGGTGTTGGAATTGAAAAATAAATGTTTGTTGAGCAAATGACTGTTTAAACTTCTCTCAGAGGAGGGTATGTGGCAGCAGCTCTTATGTAATAAATACCTTAAAAATAAAACGTTGGCACAAGTAGAGATTAAACCGACTGATTCACCTTTCTGGAAGGGTCTCATGCATGTTAAAGAGGACTTCTTCAAGAGAGGTTTTTTCAGAGTAGGGAATGGAACATCTGTTAGGTTTTGGGAGGATGTGTGGATGGGGGATACTCCTTTGTCTCATCAATATCCTGCTTTATATAACATTGTTCAACATAAGAATGTGTTAGTTTCGACTGTGCTTGCAACTGAACCTATCAATATTTCTTTTAGAAGAGGCTTCAATGATAATAAATGGGTACAATGTTTACATCTATGCCAACGACTTATTACTATTAATCTAACATCTGAACCTGATAAGTTTATTTGGAAGCTTACTGGTTCAGGTTCAGGTATTTTTTCAGTTAAGTGTATGTACCTTGATTGGATGAATGGGCATGCTATTTATCTTCGTAAATATTTATGGAAGTTAAAGATCCCTTTGAAAATCAAAAAAATTATGTGGTTCATGAGTAATACAGTGCTCTTAACTAAGGACAATCTAGCTAAACGAAAGTGGAAAGGATGTCAAAAGTGTTGTTTTTGTGATTCCACGGAAACCGTTAATCATATGTTTATTCATTGCCCTTTTGCGAAGATAAGATGGCGAATGATGTACCTTATTTATTATATTTCGCCACCAGCTAATATTACTAATATGTTTGGTAGATGGCTGAATGGTGTGAAGAAAGATGACAAAGAAAAAATAAGAATTGGAGTGTCGGCCATTTGTTGGACTATTTGGAGGACTAGAAATGATACTCCCTCCGTTTCTTTCTATAATGCCTATTGTTTTTTCGCAATTGTTTCAGAATATAAGAGGAAAGCTGTGTTTTTTTGCAAATAACCCCTTCCACCGATTTGTTTTCATCCAGAAAATCTGGAACGAATCTGTTCACGTTGAGAAAATCTGGTATGCAATCACGTAGAGAAAATATGGACGTGAGATTAGGAAGGAGTAGATCACGCACGCGTCTGTTAAGGAAATAGCAAATACATATCACGTGAGATTAGGAAGGAGTAGGCCGTGTAGGGAGCAGATCACGTCTCCGATCTGTTTCCAGTTTCCTTTTTTTTCCTCTCAAATAGCGGTGGGGGGTTTTGTGTCAATAAATTTGCTTGCGCTAATTTCCGTGCCAAAAAACAATAGGCACTATAGAAAGGAACGGAGGGAGTATTATCTTTAACAAGCAAATTGGAACTAATTTTTTGCAGGTTATCCGGCGATCTGCTCATTCAATTTAGCAATGGGTTTTCCTTTTCCTAGTGGAGCAGCGGGAGGGTATGGTTATTGGATGCAACCGGATGCTAGTGGTTGCTCAGGATTTCTTTTTCCAGGGATGGCGGCATCTTAATAGAATAGCAAATGCATAGCTTTTCTGAGTGCCATATTTTTAAATGGTTGATTCATGTATCGACCTTAGTTTTTCCATGATTGCAATAAGTGATGATGATTTTTTTGTGACTTGATACTTCCTTTAATAAAGCAAGTCGTGTGCATCTATTGATGCAGAGGCTGTGGCGATGCTCCTTTATCGAAAAAAAAAAAACAAAAAGGCTAGGTCCCACAAAGACCAAATTGCTCACGGTGTAGCACAAAACCAGTAGCCGAAAGCCCATGACATCTTGTAACGAAAATCCAATACCTTATGAGGTGACTGAGATTTAGCTAGTTCTCAGTAGAATTAGCAAATCCGATATTTGTTTTCCCATTAATCCTAAAATCAACCTACACTAGTGTCCAATGGTATGTGAATAAGATTTGATCGATCGATCTCTTATTCCGCAACTTGTCATACAGCACATTACAAGCTTACAACTGGTTCATCAAGTTATGAACAAACAATACGTACGAGCCGAGCATGGAACGCGCGTGTTAGCCGTGCATGTGCTTCAGGCTACGGGGACGGGAAGCATGCCTCGCTGTCGAGGATGGCCGCCTTGAGCTCCCGCTGTATGGACGCCCGCACCGGCGACGCCACCAGCTCCTCCCAGACCGACCCCGCGCCGCCGGTGGGGTGCCCGTCCGGGTACAGCTCGTGCACGCAGTCGGCTTCCTCGTTGATCTTGCTAACCCGATCCAGCAGCCCGATCTCCTGCATGTCTACCAGCAACCTGCTGTCCCCGTCCTTCCAACCTATCAACTGCAAAATTAAACAGACATACATACATGGAGATAAGTGATGTTCATTGCAGAACCTGATGTTCATTGCAGTACTGTATTTGCCGAACCTGATGTTCATTGCAGAAGAAGAAGAAATGTGTTACGTACCTTTGTGCCGTCGATGGTATTGGTGCTGTAGAGCCTGGCGTTGTCGACGAGGTCACAGTACTTCCGGAAGGCGCCGGCGAACCGTTTGTGGGACTTGAGCTGCGAGTTCACCCGCACGGCCCTCCCGGATATGATAGCTCGCCTGCAATGCATAGCACCGCCGATTTTGGTCGCAGTCGAAACTGATCGTGACATTGTGTGTATGCTTAGTTACTTACCTGATCCCTCTGATGACGGCGAGGTAGGCGTCGCAGATGATGCCGACGAGCTCGATGCGGTAGGGTTTCATGGCGGCCCTGCAGAAGGGCCCGGTTGCGCTCTGCTCCTCGACGGGCTCCCAGTACTGCTCGGTGGTCGTCCCGTCGGCGGCGACCTTGTAGCCGACCCCCATGCGGTACCGCTGCCGGTGCACGGACCGCGCCATGGCGATCGTCTGCAGCACGAACGGCTCCCACGAGAGCGTGCCGTCCATGATCACGTCCCGTCCCTCGTTCAGGGCCGTCACCAGCAGCGACGCCGCCGCGTCCGTCGACGACTGGTGCACCTGCATTATGAACGAACGCGAGCGGTTAATTTGCTCTGGACCAGCGCGGACAATTTGCGGTGTCGTGTCGTGCGTGTACTGCAACGAAAGTGGATCATCGTTACCAGCTCGGCGGTCTGCAGCATGTCGTCGTGGTGGCCGCGGGAGGTGATTGCCTGGTAGATCACGTCCGACTCCTTGAACGCATCGGCCTCCACCACCACCGCGTTCGCCGCCGCGCCGGACCAGAACACCCTGCACACGTACATATTAATCGGCATCAGCTCAAGCTTGATTTGGCACGGTGTTCTATCCGGCGACTCGACGTCGACGAGACTCACTCCTTCATGATCTGTTTGAGCACGGTGCTCTTGCCGGCGCCCATGCCGCCGCCCATCAGGAGCAGCACAGGGCTGCGGACGCTGTGTGCCGCCGGGACCATCACCTCGGTGGTCGGGCAGCGCGGCTTGTTGTCGGGGGAGCTTATCCCGATCACCTTCAGCTCCTCCATCAGGGTCGAGAAGAGCCGAGTCACCTTCAGCTCTCTCGTCACCCTCTCGAACCTCATCTTCCTGGGCACGTTGCCAGTCATTTCTTCGATTAGAATCGGACTATTTATACACCTTATATATACATGAGCAATAAACATACTAGCTAATTACCTTGTGGCCTCCAATACCATGCTCCTGAGCTTTCTTCTAGGTTGCTCTGCTGTTAGAACCTAATTAACCAAGTGTTACAGAGGGAGAAATGTATACGAACAAGTCAAGGACAAAGCTGTAATTAAGAAGTCTGTTTTGTTATGAAAAATACTCCCTTCCATAAGTTTTGTCATGGTTTTAGTTTAAATCTATCTATCTATTATATACTAAAAGCAAAATAAGGGTGTTTTTTCGAGTCAATAAAATACTTAAGTTTAATAAAATACTTAGGTTTTATAGTACTGATCGAACTCGATAAATTCGTACTCTGCATAAGTTCGGGGAAGAGAGTAACTAGGCCTGCTGATACTGGGTTTTGAGAATCCATACCATAGTTCTATCCTCAAAATAGGGTTTGTTTTGGGGGTAGTGGCCAAAATGGTTACCAATAGGAAGATCAAATCTGATCTCCAAAAGACATACGTGTGTTAATAGGACTCTAGGTGAGTCCGTTTAAAATAAAAGAAATTATGCATTTATGTTATGTTAGCCCAAAGTTGACCGACCGTGAGGCTAGAGTGTATATATTGATGTTCAAATCATATAGCATATCAACACATATTTCAGACCGGGTTTTTTTCCTTCTTAGTAGCAAAAGAATACCGGTGAGCATCGGTAAATATAGTTTACGGAAATACTGGTTATAATACCGTCCGAGATTTGTCAAATGAATTTATAAATTTATCAAAATTATTAAATTTGAGCTAATTATTTGAATACCGGCAACTTTTGTCCAGCATTGCAGTTTTCGGTTTCCGGAAATATCGTCCGAGTGAAACATCTCTTATCCTGATGGATCAGCGATACGCCATGAAATATGGGTGAAAATAGGGATCCATCTCGCAATGCCGGTGGTCCATGCGTCTCAGACATCCTATGTATGCATATAAGACTACCACACCGATCTTGGATTTTAAATTGTGTTAACAGGCATCCGTAAATACGGTTAATGGAAATACCAACTAAGATACACCCTGAGATTTGCCAAATAAATTGGAATTTTTTGTGCAAAATTATCTAAAATTTAAGTTAATTATGTGAATTCCTATAACGTTTGCCCGGTATAATAGTTTTCCGGTGGATCCGCTAAATATTACACCCTAAAATATGTTGTATGATTTACCGTTTAGTCTATTCAACTTAAAATTAAATAGAAGTTATATAGTTAGGTAAGACGGGCGACCGTGGCAGAGAATTCAAAATTAATAATATGTATGTATAGAAAAAGCCAAATTTGACCGATCATCAAGGTTGTTCAGCATAAATCTTTCTACCATGTTCGAAGTTTCAGACATCTTTGGACATAGTGGAACCTTCAACAACAAAATTAGCATTCCTAATTTTGAGTGATTGGACATTAGGGTCTGATTTCAGCTTAGTTATGCACCACGTTAGTCCATACCATTATTATTATTTGAACAGTTGTATCTAAAAGTCGTCGCTACACGATTGAATTGTAGTAGTGTACAAGTTCTAATTCACCGAGCATACATCATTAGTCACATGTTGTAGGGTAAAGTAATTTTGTTTCATGCATTTGCATCTATGAAATAAGTGCCAAATACATGTTAAAGAAGAGCCAGTGCCAAATATAGACGTGTTCTATATGGACACAGAAAGAACCAAGGTTAATCCATTTTACCTAAATTATTTAAACAGTTCAATCTGTAAATAATAGATGAGATGTAAAATACATATCCAAGGTTAATCACGTAAACAGCTCATGTAAACATCTTCAACACACAACACATTACAACATGCATTTTACTTTGGAAAACTTTGCTCAAACGAAAAGCGGCAGGTGTTGCACTGATGTAAATAATATTCTTTTTGAAAAAATACATATTATTTACACACTAATATATATCTAGATACTTAATAATGTAGATAAGTTCAAGTCACTCCATTCGACATTCTGTAGCTCATAGTTTGTTAAAACAATTCCGCTAAGTCATCATAGTTTTATTTTGTTTTATCGTACAATTCATTAATCTAACATATTTTGTAAGCACCCTAAAGTACTACTTACTCTTCAGTCAAGTTCTTAGTGTCAATGGACCTGTTTAGCTTGGACACCTGATGACAATTTATTCTAAAAAATATGAGACGAGACATTTTCAAAAAGAAAAGAAATAAATACATTTAAGTGCCGAAACCTACAAGCCGGCAGGCGATGGTTGTATTCAAAGGTGCTTAAAAGATGCCATAGATAATCATGCCGTATCAATAAAAAAACATTTTAACATCTCACTTATTTAATGTGCCCTTGAGGTCTTGACTACAGAGCCATATTATTTTCTAAATCATAGTGTGGATGTAAATATTTTGTAGAAAGAAGGGTAACACCAAATGTGTACTTTAAAGACGACGCCCTTGTTGTGAAGTGTATATGTGGATTGTCTAGCCCTTTCCATCAGTTTGGACTTTTGGTTCAAGTGGCTAGTGCATGAAGCTTAACATGGTATCAGAGCCCTAGGTCGCGAGTTCAAATCCTGGTTTTCGCAATTAAGTCTAAAAATTGTTGTTGCCCCCCTCTTTAGCCACCGCTGTGTTTCGGTGTGCTCTTCTTCTTCTTTCACGTGTTGACTCTCTTCTCCCGTCACACGCGAGTGGGGGTGTTGTGAAGTGTATATGTGGATTGTCTAGCCCTTTCCATCAGTTCGGACTTTTGGTTCAAGTGGCTAGTGCATGAAGCTTAACAGCCCTCACATTTGCGAGGGTCACTGTGCTAGTTTGAACTAAAACCACAACAAGAATTATAGACGGAGGGAGTATCTCAGTTCTTCGAGAAGTTCCTCAGTGTGAAAATTCTCCCTCTCTTGATGCTTATACATACCTGCGTGATTACGTGAGCTGCACAATGCCAGTGGAAGGAGAAGTAGCTGAGTATGCATCTGTCTAGCTCCTCGATCAACTTGACGAGCATGGCGTCCGGATTCATGTTGTTATGGAAGAACGCAAGTAGATTCTGTTCATAGCCCTTGCTCTTCTTTAGATAATCGCAGGCCATTGTACAAAGGTGGGGGCACTCGTTCGGATCGTCGAACCCTATTTGCTTAGCTGAAACAATATGAATAGTATTTCAGACAGATGCTGAACTGACATTCTGTTCCTCTGATTGAATTGCTTATCTTACTCGAAATAAAAAAGTGTGAACAACAAAGGTTAGCGAAATACATCGAAGATTGATGTAGAAGAAATATGTTACTAACTAGAACAGTAATATCGAATTATCGATGTACTACAAAGAAAATGCATAATCTTATTTCTTTCTCTAGCCTACAAAGATTCTTTCAAGAAAAGATCACTGTAGGGTGTAGGCTACACAGAAAATGCTGCATCACAAGATTATTCTTGCATCAATTCCGAGATATCAGTTCGGATATGCTGCCCCGGATATGCTATGTCGAGCTAGACTCATTTTTTTCTTCTACATCCATGCTACGATGTTTCATTTTTCCCTCTCCTATCTTTCAGCTCTGTAATCCTTTCTTCCTCTTGACCGAATAACTAAACTGAGCATGTCTCGTAAATGCAGGCCTGAGTACTTGATCGACCTTGATCCCCATGAGATCAGAATGCGCATGGAACTAATTCAATTGGTTCTGCAGAATTGCCCGCTCAAAGGCCTAAATTACTCAATCGGATGTAAAAAAGTTTCTGCGGACCGTACGTACGTACCAACATAGTGCGAGAACATCTCGATCTCGTGGGCGCGGCCGCCGCGCGGTGCCACCAGCCGCGGCACCACCGTCGCGACGCTACCCTTCATCTTCTACGCAATGTACCCCGTCTCCTCCAGACGGCGGAGATCGAAAAGAACAATATAGCAATGCAAAGCAGTATCAAGATTCAAGATCACCTGCCCATGCCTGTCTCCAAGAACTGCTGGGCATCGGCCTCGATGGCGGGAGCTGGGGGAGATCCAAGGTGTGCGGAGGTGGAAAGAAACGCATGCATGCGATGGGCAGGCGGGGAAGCCAGAAAAACGTATGCAGAATGGTCCCCGTTCAACGTACGTTGGATTACATACACTCCGTAGTCATACTTATTCACACCATGGTATTGCATTCCAGGATCGATCTACTGAGTCATGACTAAGGCTGGACATATGGGCCGAGTTTTTGGCTCGGCCCGAGCTTTTCGTGGCTCGGCCCAATTTGAGCTCGGCCCGTGGAAAAGCCAGACCGAGCCGAGCCCTTTTTTCTGGCCTGCTGCGAGCTTTTGGCTCGCCAAGCTCGGCTCGGGCCAGCCCGTTAGCTCGCATTGTTTTTTTTGGCAAAATCAGAGAAGGCCAAAGGGGTTATTGGGCTGATTTGTGGCCTGTGAGGAGAGGGAGGGGTAGGTCACGCGAGGCTGCTCGTAGCCTCGTACCATCGCATCTCACAGAGACTCCAAGCGCGCCGCCGCTCTGATGCCGCCGCCGCCACTCTGATGTCGCCGCCGCCTGCTGGCTTGCCATCTGCCTCGCGCCCCACCGTCCCACCGTCCCACCGTCTCACCCGGCCTCTCCATGCCCGCGCTGCACTGTCCACCACGCCATGGAACCAGGTGCCGGCGGTGAAGAAGAAGACCAGCTCCCGTGCCCAGTCTAGCTCGGAGGAAGCTCCCCCAAGCCAAAATGGCAGAACTCGGAAGCTCCCCCATGCCACGGCGTCCTTGGTCACCGTCCTTAGTCACCACTGCATCGAATCGGATCCAGCCCTGCATCCAGAATTCACCATCTTCATCCAGACGTTTGGCTCGCGAGCCAGCCCGAGCCAGCTCGAGTTTTGGTATAGCTCGAGCCGAGCTCATTTTTCCAGCTCGGGAGAGAAACGAGCCAGCCCGAGCCGAGCCGTTTTGGAGCGAGCCAAAGACTGGCTCGCACCGAGCCCAGCCCGAGCTGGCTCGTGTCCACCCTTAGTCATGACTCATGACCTATTTTTTCATTAATTACCATCAAAGTCTTCTTCTCAAATCTCAACAGTCATGCATATTCACACCATCGGTTAGTTTTCAAAACAAAACAAAAAAACTCACACCATCGGTTGACACTTTGGTAAAGCACATGCAAAGAGTAGACACACGATTTTAAGGTAGGGCTATCATCTCTTTAGGGCATCTCTAGTGGCGCCCGTGCCCCCCGCCCCTCCCTTCCCAACATCGGTCCGGACGTGCCTAATTTTTTATTGGACACCTCGGGCATGTTTGGATACTCGCGAAGTCGTTTCTTGCTTCCAAAGAAACAAAACAAAAATCAGCAGTTTGGTTGCGAACCCTTTTCCGTGTTCTTGTGTAGCACGATGTTTAAAGCAGTGGTTGGCCTATCCTCTAGGCGGCATTTGTGTCTTTTCAACGCCGTCGTTGGTGTTGCGCGCGGGTTGGCGGGCATCTTGACTCCTTCGTCAGAGTTTGATGCGTAGATGATGGTTGCCGTATCGCTGCCACCCACATAGTACCGTGCGTGGAGGATCGTTGCCACATCACCGCTGTTAACGTAGTACTATGCGCGGAGGATGTCGTGGAACAGAGAGGCACTCAAGAACATGATATAGAGAGATTTATCCATTTATTCTTATGATAAATTAAGAAACTTAGAGGATAAGTGGAAAAATCTAGATTTCTCCATTTATCCTTGGAAATTTGTATTATTGTTTTTTTTAGTTTGGAGATTCATAGCATAAGTCGATAAATTTAGTAAATTATCCGCATTGTAATATCATTATAACCTAATGGGATCTTCATAACAATGAAATTACTATCTAAATGAACAAATCGTACAAGGATTATTGATTTTAATTAATTTAGGTGACATAAAGGATGTACCCATGATGACATATTTTATGTGCCGCACTTATCTTTACAATGGCAGTAGGTTTTGCACCGTCTATTAATGTATCGAGGAGTTTCAATCATGGTACGGCAATGCGAGAGTGCGCGAAAATCCCGTGTGCCGCCCGGAACAAAGGCACCGCATCTGCACAATCCCGATGCAGTTATTGCTAGCATGTTTCATTTGTCGCGTCAATGTGAGCATGGTAATTATACGCATGCCTCGACGTTTAAAACCTCCAAGGCCCGCCTACATTGTTGTAGTGTTCTAGGACTTGAACCAAGCTCATGGTATGCGTCTTTGGAGCTATAGTGTCATCCCATCGATTTCATTTGGATAAGAGTGAATGTAATACATGCCTATGAGGGGCTATTTATATCCTTGAGGTGTTTGACAAATAGCCATGGATATCCTTTAAAAGAGAGTTAGAAGGGGTAATCAAGGTAATATTTTGGTTCATAAATGTATGGACAGCTGTTGTACAAGGCGACGCCTAGACAACGCTTAAGAATACCTGGGCACTAGGTGATGGAAAAAATGCCTCGCCTAGGCATAAGCGGAACTCTAGGTAGCGGAAACCAATAAATTGTCTTCCACAATAAGAAATCATGGCATACGTCACTAAAGATTTAGATGGAAATTATTCCAAAGGTAGTTATAAGAAATTTACACATTTAAATGCTCTAAATTAATGTTTATTCACATGTAATGACCCATATACATACTTCATGGTATAAACTATGCCGCCTAGGGGCACTTAAGCATCGCCTAGGCACTAGGAAAATGTCAACCGCCTCGCTTACTCGTACGCCTTTTCCAACCTTCTTGTCATGGTAGACTAGAAATGGTGTGGTGCATGGTTCATGGATGACTAGCCCAACTATCCCTCAATCAAGCGGTCTTCTTTGCCTTTTCCTTTTAGTGTCTCTTCTTATTTGACCTATTGGCGAGGGTTAGTTATTCCCACAACAGAAGTCCCCTTGAGTCGTAGTCACAAAATTCATTGATGCGGATTTGGGTTCAAAAAATGATTCTCTGATACATCTCTTGTGATAATATTTAGACTTTGGATTGCTTTACGTTGGGCGACAAACTTCCTCCTTCTCGGCCTTTCGAGGTGACAATTATCTAATCCTCGAAGGGACACTCAGAATACAACCATAGGATCACGCAAGGATGGCTCCTCCTTTGAAGGGATGAAAGAACGGGGGAAATCGGGAGATAAGTAAGTGTAATCCACTTGGCCTACCTATCTTTGTTTGCCTTTTCTTGATGCTTTTCCCTGATCTTCTCTATTCCCTCAGAATTTCTAGGCAATCTTTAAAAAAAGTGGGAAATGAGAGTACATCCCTGCAGGAGATAAAGGTGGATCCTAGGATCCACATCTTCTTCTCAACTCATCAACATTTTTTTTCATTTTGTTCTTACAGTCATTCCATGTTTCTCTAAACTTCTACCAAAATTCTCGAAGATATGGAATATAAGGAGGAAATGCCATATGAGAGAGCACGGTCCCTTTAAGTTTCTCATATTTTACTTTGACGACTAGATATTTTCCTTCCATATTTTCTCATTTTCTCGGATTCCGGGGAATTTTCCGAACCAAGGAGAAGGGAGATAAGTAGGAAACTTCCAAGGGGGAAAGAATGAGTCCCTAAGGCCCCCACATTTTACTCTGGCTCCTAGGTATGTTCATATTATTTTCACTCCCTTTTCCATTTTTTGAAGCTTTTCTAGACTTTTACGAATGCGCCACAATCTTAAAGCAGAAAGGGAAACACGGTGGCTAAATCCTAGGGGGGTAGAACCTATAGATTTCTCATATTGTTTTCTCTAATGCCCAGGTTTTCCCTTCCATTTCAAAAGAATTTCTTGCATTTTTTTGGACTTTCCAAGAATTTTTGGTCAATCTTCAAAGATAAAGGGGAACAAGTCTCTAGGTTCTCATATTCTACGATTCTTAGAAATTTTTCTTCCATTTCTAAACCCTTTCTTCCCATTCTTATTGTTTCTCTAAATTTTCCGGCAACTTTCAGGGAGGGAGAAAAACGAGAAAATATCCTAGGTGAACATTGTGACTCCTCAATCCAAAAAAAAAAATATGAATCCTCTTGGGACTCAATATTTTTTTCTTTTACTCCTAAGTATTAAAGGGTGGGTGTGATTTAATGACAGAGTATCACCAATTTTATCATGCAAATCTTGGGTTTCAATCGCATCTTTGCATGAAAAGAAATGAAAATTTGTCTAATAATTCTCGTCCTCAAACCCCACAATATTTGAGAGTTTTCGGCGCTAGGTGCCCGTTTTTACACCTAAGTGTTTTTTTCCTAGGTCGGTCTCTCCCTTCCAAAAAAGGTCGGCCTCTCCCTTCTGACATTTCTAGAATTTTTTTTTGTGTTTGTCATATTCTACGAAAAGACCGAAGAAAGGAATCCCACAATCGTTGAACATTCATCGTATGCTAAGTTGAAGTTAACATAAGAGTAGTACAATTTTGAACTATCCTCTTAGTAGTTTCCTATTTGCAAATAGGATTTCCACACAGTAACATATCCATCGTAAAATAGCATCATGTACTAGTGCACATTGATCATTTTGTAATATATGCGTCTGGAGAATAACTTCCGCCTTCTCAGACTTTTGACAAGACAATTCCCTAATCCTAGAAGGGGAACTCTGAACACAACCACCGAATCACAGAAGTAAACAAAATAGATGGTGGATACACCTGGCCTATATGAAAGGACACATATGCCTCCTAGAGGGGGGGTGAATAGGAGGTTTAAAAACTTTTACGAATATGGCTTAACAAATGCGGAATAAAACTAGCGTTTAGGTTGTCAAGCATAAAACCTATATAATTATGGTTCACCTATGTGCACCAATAACTTATGCTAAACAATACAAGCAACTATGTGATAACAAGATATATAACTTCAAGTACGAAGGCTATCACAATATAAAGTACATAAGTAAAGAGCTCGGGTATAGGAATAACCGAGGTGGCGCGGAGACAGCGATGTATCCCGAAGTTCACACTCTTGTGAGTGATACTCTCCATTGGAGCGGTGTGGAGGACAAGTCACTCCAAACGCGGAGAATTCCCACCTAAAGGGATGTCCTCGATCCACTATGGAAACTTAGGGTGGTCACTGAACCTGCAAAAAGCTTGGGGCTATCTCCCCAACTTAGGGCTCCTTTGATTTAAAGGATAGGAAAAGTATAGGAATAGGAAAGGTATATGATTGGAATGGCATGTCTACTTGAATCCTATAGGAAGATGAACTGTGTTTGATTGTAGCAAAGGAATTTTTTCATGAGGTATGAGCTAATGCTTTTTTCCTATAGGAATTACACTACAAGATTCCTATAGGATTTTTTCCTATAGGATATGTTCCTATGAATCAAACAACATGTATAGGAAATTTTCCCATAGGAACCAAATCCTACACAATTCCTATGCAAATCCTTTGAATCAAAGGAGCCCTTAATTGGAGGCTCCCAATATTCCGCCACAAAGATCTTGCACTTGAGGATTCTCCACAACTTAATTGGAGGCCCCAAGAACCTAAGACACAAAGATACAAACTTGAGACAATCTCCACAACTTAATTGGAGGCCCCAAGTGTTGGAGATATGCCCAGGAGGCAATAATAAAGTGGTTATTATAATATCTTTGTGTTTATGATAAATGTTTGCATACCATGCTATAATTGTATTAACCGAAACATTGATACATGTGTGTTATGTAAACAACAAGGAGTCCCTAGTAAGCCTCTTGTATAACTAGCTTGTTGATTAATGGATGATCATGGTTTCGTGATCATGAACATTGGATGTTATTAATAACAAGGTTATGTCATTAGTTGAATGATATAATGGACACACACCCAAATGAGCGTAGCATAAGATCAAGTCATTAAGTTCAATTTGCTATAAGCTTTCGATACATAGTTGTCTTAGTCCTTCGACCATGAGATCATGTAAATCACTTACACCGGAAGGGTACTTTGATTACATCAAACGCCATTGCGTAAATGGGTGGTTATAAAGATGGGATTAAGTATTTGGAAAGTGTGAGTTGAGGCATATGGATCAATAGTGGGATTTGTCCATCCTGATGACGGATAGATATACTCTGGGCCCTCTCGGTGGAATGTCGTTTGATTAGCTTGCAAGCATATGATTTGATCATAAGAGATGACATACCACGGTACGAGTAAAGAGTACTTGTCAGTAACGAGGTTGAACGAGGTATGGAGATACTGATGATCAAACCTCGGATAAGTAAAATATCGTGTGACAAAGGGAATTGACATCGTATGTAAATGGTTCAATCGATCACTAAGTCATCGTTGAATATGTGGGAGCCATTATGGATCTCCAGATCCCACTATTGGTTATTGCTCGGAGAGGAGTCTCGACCATGTCTGCATAGTTCGCGAACCGTAGGGTGACGCGCTTAAGGTTCGATGTCGCATAAGTAGATTTGAATATGGTATGGAGACGAAGTTTGTTCGGAGTCTCGGATGTGATCCAGGATGTCACGAGGAGGTCCGGAATAGTCCGGAGAATAAGATTCATATAAGGGAAGTTGATTTCTGGGTTTCGGAAATGTTCGGGATTTTTCCGGTGGTTGACTGGAAGGTTCTAGAAGGTTCCGGAGGGGTCCACCATGGGGCCCACGACCTAGGAGGCCTAGCATGGGCCGAGGGGATGCTCCCTGGCCTAATGGGCCAGGGGCACATGGCCCCCAAGGCCCAGGCCGGCCAACCCCCTAGGGTTTCCTAGGGGGGGATCAACTTGGGGGAGGGGAAAGCCCTCTCCCCCCTCTTGGCCGCCGCCCCCCAACCCTAGATGGGAAGGGGGGCCACCTTGGCCGGCTGGCCCCCTATATAAAGAGGGGAGGGGGTGGCCGGCCACACCCCCCATCCATTGCCTCCTCCTCTGGCCGCCTCTCCCTCCACCATACGCTGCTCCGGCTTAGGCGAAGCCCTGCTGCTTTTCTTCCTCCACTACCACCACCACGCCATCGTGCTGCTGGAATTTGGAGGAGATCTACCACACCTCCGCTGCCCGCTGGAACGGGAGAGGAAGGAGCTTCATCGACACCGTACGCGCGACCGAGTACGGAAGTGCTGCCGGATTGCAGCACCGGGGACGATCGTCTACACCAACAACGAGATTAATCTCGTAGGCTTTGGAATCTTCGAGGGTTAGTCTCATCTCCATCTCGTTGCTTCGATCTTGTAGATTAGATCTTGGGTGTTCCATAGATTAGATCTTGGATTTATTCATCTTTGCGGTAGGAAAATTTTTGTTTTCTATGCTACGAATCCCATCAGTGGTATCAGAGCCATGTCTATGCATAGATCTGTTGCACGAGTAGAACACAATGGTTTTGTGGGTGGTGATGCTCTTGTTGCTTTAGTTTGTGTACTTTGCTTCTTTGCGGGATGGTGGGATGAAGCGGCCCGGGCTAACTTTACATGACTGCGTCTCATGAGACTTGCTCCACGCTTGACATGCAACTTGTATTGCATAAGTGGCTTTGCGGGTGTCTGTCTCTCCCACCATAGTGAAGATTGTAATTTACACTTCTATTGTCAACACTAGTATCACCGTTGTGGTTCATGTTCGTAGGTAGATTGGATCTTACTCGAAAACCCTAAACCACGTAAAATATGCAAACCAAATTAGAGGCGTCTAACTTGTTTTTGCAGGGTTTGGTGATGTGATATGGACATGATGTGATGATGATTATATTTGATGTATGAGATGTTCATTATTGTATTATGGCAACCGGCAGGAGCCTAATGGTTGTCTTTAATTTTGTTAAAGACCTGCGTGTCTATTCATCATGTAATAGCTTTATTTCAAGTAGTTGTTATAGTAGCTATAAGTGATGGACAACCATGAAGCGGCGCCACTGACCTTGACGCCATGCTGGTGATGATGGAGATCATGTCCGTGCTTTGGAGATGGAGATCAAAAGCACAAAGACGAAAGGCCATATCATATCACACATTATGAATTGCATGTGATGTTAATCCTTTTATGCATCTTATTCTGCTTAGATCGCGACGGTAGCATTATAAGATGATCCCTCTCAATAATATCAAGATAATAAAGTGTTCATCCTTAGTATGCACCGTTGCTAAGACTTGTCGTTTTGAAGCATCTCGTGATGATCGGGTATGATAGACTCTACATGTGCATACAACGGGTGCAAGCCAAATTTGCACACGCGGATACCAAGGTTGCCTTGACGAGCCTAGCATGTACAGACATGGTCTCGGAACACGGGATACCGAAAGGTAGAGCATGAGTCATATGAATGATATGATGAACACTTTGAGTGTTCGCCTTTGAAGCTACATCTTTTCTCGTGAAGATCGGACTTGGTGTAGTGGATTTGGTTCGTGTAATCACTAAAACAATGCGAGGGATGTTGTTTTAAGTGGGAGTTCACCTAGTTAATTTCAGAATTAAAATTGAACTCAATTTATCATAAACTTAGTCTAAACTCTTTGCAAATATGTTGTAGATCATGGCGCCCCCCTCCATCAATTTTAACCAGTTCCTAGAGAAAGAAAAGCTTAAGGGCAATGGTAGCAACTTCACTGACTGGTTCCGTCATGTGAGGATTTTCCTCACTGGTGGAAGCCTGCAATTTGTGCTCGATGCACCGCTAGGTCCCCCACCACCTCCTGCAGTGTCCGAGGACATAAAGAATGTTTATGAGACTCGGGCAACTCGGTACTCCGAAGTTCAGTGTGCCATCTTGTGCAGCTTAGAGGCAGAGCTCCAAAAGCGTTTTGAGCACCACGACCCCTGTGAGATGATGCGTGAGCTCAAACTTATCTTTGAGACTCATGCGGCCGTGGAGAGCTATGAGGCCTCGAAGCAGTTCTTTACCTGCATGATGGAAGAAGGCAGCTCCGTTAGTGAGCACATGCTCGTCATGTCCGGGCATGCGAAGAAGCTCAGTGACTTGGGGATGATGATCCCTAACCAGCTGGGTATTCATCGTGTCCTTCAATCACTGCCACCAAGTTGCAAGAACTTCGTGATGAACTACAACATGCAGAACATGAATAAAGATTTACCTGAAATCTTTTCCATGCTGAAATCTGCTGAAGTAGAGATTAAGAAGGAGAACCAAGTGTTGATGGTCAACAAGACCACCAGTTTCAAAAAGCAGGGCAAGCCTAACAAGGGTAACTTCAAGAAGGGCGGCAAGAAAGTTGCACCGCATCCTGAGAAGCCTAAGGCTGGTCCTAAACCTGAGACTGTGTGCTATTACTGCCAGGGGAAGGGGCACTGGAAGCGCAATTGCCCCAAATACTTGGCCGATCTGAAGAACGGCCACGTCAAAAAGAAAGGTATATTTGATATACATGTTATTGATGTCTATATTACTGGTTCTCGTAGTAGTGCTTGGGTATTTGATACTGGTTCGGTTGCTCACATTTGTAACTCGAAACAGGAACTGCGGAATAGACGAAGCCTGGCAAGAGACGAGGTGACGATGCGCGTTGGAAATGGATCCAAAGTCGATGTGATCGCTGTCGGCACGCTCCCTCTACATCTACCTTCGGGATTAGTTTTAAACCTTAATAATTGTTATTTGGTACCTGCGTTGAGCATGAACATTATATCTGGATCTTGTTTAATGCAAGACGGTTATTCGTTTAAGTCTGAGAATAATGGTTGTTCGATTTATATGAGTAATGTCTTTTATGGCCATGCACCTGAGATGAATGGTTTATTCTTGTTAAATCTCGATAGTAGTGATACACATGTTCATAACATTAATGCTAAGCGAATGAAATTGAATGATAATTCTACTTATATGTGGCACTGTCGTCTTGGTCATATTGGAGTGAAGCGCATGAAGAAACTCCATTCCGATGGACTTCTTGAGTCACTTGACTTTGAGTCACTTGACAGATGCGAAGCATGTCTAATGGGAAAAATGACTAAGACTCCATTTTCTGGTACAATGGAGCGAGCTACAGACTTATTGGAAATCATACATACCGATGTGTGTGGGCCAATGAGTGTAGCATCGCGCGGTGGTTATCGTTATGTTCTAACCTTCACGGATGATCTGAGTAGATATGGATATATTTACTTTATGAAACATAAGTCCGAGACTTTTGAGAAGTTCAAGGAATTCCAAAGTGAAGTAGAAAATCAACATAACAAGAAGATTAAGTTTCTGCGTTCTGATCGCGGAGGTGAATATCTGAGTTATGAGTTTGGCATGCATTTAAAGAAATGCGGAATACTTTCACAGTTGACACCGCCGGGAACACCACAGCGTAATGGTGTGTCCGAACGTCGTAATCGAACTCTCTTAGATATGGTTCGGTCTATGATGTCTCTTACCGATTTGCCGTTATCGTTTTGGGGTTATGCATTAGAGACAGCCGCATTCACTTTAAATAGGGCACCATCTAAATCCGTTGAAACGACACCGTATGAACTATGGTTTGGAAAGAAACCTAAGCTGTCGTTCCTTAAGGTTTGGGGTTGCGAAGCTTATGTAAAGAAGTTACAGCCTGACAAGCTAGAACCCAAAGCGGAGAAAAGCGTCTTCATAGGATACCCTAAAGAAACAATTGGGTACACTTTCTATCACAGATCCGAAGGCAAAATCTTTGTTGCCAAGAACGGATCCTTTCTTGAGAAGGAGTTTCTCACTAAAGAAGTGACTGGAAGGAAAGTAGAACTCGACGAGGTTAATGAACCTTCTCTCATAGATCAGAGTAGCGCAGTGCCGGAAGAAATTCCTGCACAGCCTGCACCGATAGGAGAGGAAGCGAATGATGATGATCATGAAACTTCGAACGAGGAAGCTACTGAACCTCGCAGATCGACGAGGGAACGTACCACTCCTGATTGGTATGATCCCTGTCTGAATGTCATGATTGTGGACAACAATGATGAGGACCCTGCGACGTATGAAGAAGCAATGATGAGCCCAGATTCCAACAAATGGCAAGAAGCCATGAAATCCGAAATGGAATCCATGTATGATAATAAAGTATGGACTTTGGTAGACTTACCTGATAGCCGCAAGGCTGTCGAGAATAAATGGATCTTTAAGAGAAAAACAGATGCTGATGGTAATATTACTGTCTATAAAGCTCGACTTGTCGCAAAGGGTTTCCGAAAAATTCAAGGAGTTGACTACGATGAGACTTTCTCACATGTAGCGAAGCTAAAGTCTGCGAGGATTTTGTTAGCAATAGCTGCATTTTTCGATTATGAAATCTGGCAGATGGATGTCAAAATGGCGTTCCTTAATGGTGATATTGAGGAAGAGTTGTATATGGTACAACCCAAAGGTTTTGTCGATCCTGAAAATGCTGACAAGGTATGCAAACTTCAGCGTTCCATTTATGGACTGAAGCAAGCGTCCCGGAGTTGGAACCTACGCTTTGATAGAGTGATCAAAGACTTCGGTTTTATACGGACTCATGGTGAGGCCTGTATTTACAAGAAAGTGAGTGGGAGCTCTGTAGCGTTCCTGATATTATATGTAGATGACATATTATTGATTGGGAATGATATAGAACTATTAAGCAGTGTTAAAGGTTATTTGAATAAATGTTTTTCAATGAAAGACCTTGGTGAAGCAGCATACATTTTAGGCATCAAGATTTATAGAGATAGATCAAGACGCCTAATAGGCCTTTCACAGAGTACATACCTGGACAAGATTCTAAAGAAGTTTAGAATGGATGAAAGCAAGAAAGGGTTCTTGCCTATGTTGCCAGGTAAGGTCTTGAGTAAGACTCAAGGTCCAGCTACAGCAGAAGAAAGAGAGAGGATGAGCAAGATCCCCTATGCTTCGGCAGTAGGGTCTCTCATGTATGCCATGATGTGTACTAGACCGGATATCGCACATGCTGTTAGTTTGACCAGCAGATATCAAAGTGATCCAGGAATGGAACACTGGACAGCGGTCAAAAATATCCTGAAGTACTTGAAAAGGACTAAGGATATGTTTCTTTGTTATGGCGGTGACCAAGAACTCGTTGTAACCAGTTACACCGATGCAAGTTGGAACACTGATCCTGATGACTCTAAGTCTCAGTCTGGGTACGTGTTTATATTGAATGGTGCGGCAGTGAGCTGGAGCAGTTCCAAGCAGTGCACGGTGGCGAAATCTTCAACAGAATCTGAATATATAGCGGCTTCAGAGGCTTCATCGGAAGCGGTATGGATGAAGAGGTTCATTGTTGAGCTTGGTGTGGTTCCTAGTGCATTGGACCCGTTAGTCATTTATTGTGACAACACGGGTGCCATCGCCAATGCAAAGGAACCAAGGTCACACAAGAAGCTGAAGCATATCAAGCTGCGTTTCCATTCGATTCGCGAGTACATCGAAGATGGTGAAGTAGAGATTTGCAAAGTACACACAGATCTGAATGTTGCAGATCCATTGACTAAAGCTCTCCCCAGGGCAAAGCATGACCAACACCAGAATGCTATGGGTGTTAGGTACCTTACAATGTAATCTAGATTATTGACTCTAGTGCAAGTGGGAGACTGTTGGAGATATGCCCAAGAGGCAATAATAAAGTGGTTATTATAATATCTTTGTGTTTATGATAAATGTTTGCATACCATGCTATAATTGTATTAACCGAAACATTGATACATGTGTGTTATGTAAACAACAAGGAGTCCCTAGTAAGCCTCTTGTATAACTAGCTTGTTGATTAATGGATGATCATGGTTTCGTGATCATGAACATTGGATGTTATTAATAACAAGGTTATGTCATTAGTTGAATGATATAATGGACACACACCCAAATGAGTGTAGCATAAGATCAAGTCATTAAGTTCAATTTGCTATAAGCTTTCGATACATAGTTGTCTTAGTCCTTCGACCATGAGATCATGTAAATCACTTACACCGGAAGGGTACTTTGATTACATCAAACGCCATTGCGTAAATGGGTGGTTATAAAGATGGGATTAAGTATTTGGAAAGTGTGAGTTGAGGCATATGGATCAATAGTGGGATTTGTCCATCCTGATGACGGATAGATATACTCTGGGCCCTCTCGGTGGAATGTCGTTTGATTAGCTTGCAAGCATATGATTTGATCATAAGAGATGACATACCACGGTACGAGTAAAGAGTACTTGTCAGTAATGAGGTTGAACGAGGTATGGAGATGCCGATGATCAAACCTCGGATAAGTAAAATATCGTGTGACAAAGGGAATTGACATCGTATGTAAATGGTTCAATCGATCACTAAGTCATCGTTGAATATGTGGGAGCCATTATGGATCTCCAGATCCCACTATTGGTTATTGCTCGGAGAGGAGTCTCGACCATGTCTGCATAGTTCGCGAACCGTAGGGTGACGCGCTTAAGGTTCGATGTCGCATAAGTAGATTTGAATATGGTATGGAGACGAAGTTTGTTCGGAGTCTCGGATGTGATCCAGGATGTCACGAGGAGGTCCGGAATAGTCCGGAGAATAAGATTCATATAAGGGAAGTTGATTTCTGGGTTTCGAAAATGTTCGGGATTTTTCCGGTGGTTGACTGGAAGGTTCTAGAAGGTTCCGGAGGGGTCCACCATGGGGCCCACGACCTAGGAGGCCTAGCATGGGCCGAGGGGATGCTCCCTGGCCTAATGGGCCAGGGGCACATGGCCCCCAAGGCCCAGGCCGGCCAACCCCCTAGGGTTTCCTAGGGGGGGATCAACTTGGGGGAGGGGAAAGCCCTCTCCCCCCTCTTGGCCGCCGCCCCCCCAACCCTAGATGGGAAGGGGGCCACCTTGGCCGGCTGGCCCCCTATATAAAGAGGGGAGGGGGTGGCCGGCCACACCCCCCATCCATTGCCTCCTCCTCTGGCCGCCTCTCCCTCCACCATACGCTGCTCCGGCTTAGGCGAAGCCCTGCTGCTTTTCTTCCTCCACTACCACCACCACGCCATCGTGCTGCTGGAATTTGGAGGAGATCTACCACACCTCCGCTGCCCGCTGGAACGGGAGAGGAAGGAGCTTCATCGACACCGTACGCGCGACCGAGTACGGAAGTGCTGCCGGATTGCAGCACCGGGGACGATCGTCTACACCAACAACGAGATTAATCTCGTAGGCTTTGGAATCTTCGAGGGTTAGTCTCATCTCCATCTCGTTGCTTCGATCTTGTAGATTAGATCTTGGGTGTTCCATAGATTAGATCTTGGATTTATTCGTCTTTGCGGTAGGAAAATTTTTGTTTTCTATGCTACGAATCCCATCACCAAGAAACACCACAAAGACCACTAAGCCATCCAGGGTCCAAAGACCCTAGAGGAACAAGCTCCGGGAACAAGCTTCCGAAGTGTATATCTCACGAACTTTCACCTCCACGTATCACCACGGAGAAGTTAACTCGATGCACCAAATGCAATGGAGAGAACACCACAAAGATGTTCAAGTCCTTCTCTCTCAAATTCCAACAAAGCTACAAAAACTATTGGGGGTGGAAGAGGGGAAGAACAAATAGGAGGAGGAACACCAAATTTTTCCAAGATCTAGATTTAATGGATTCCTCTCGCAAAGAGAGGGATTTGTTTGGTCAAGATGTAGATCTAGATCTCCTCTATCTTTTTCTCAAATATGGGCAGGAATCATGGAGGGATTAGAGGTAGAGGAAGCTTCTCAAACTCAACAATGAAGTAGAGAGAGTGTAGTAGAAGCAACCAGCTCAATGGGAAAGAAGGGGGTTATATATGGCCTCCAAAATGAAATCTTACCGTTGAAAACGCACCTAAAAACAGCCCCCAGCCGGACCTTCCGGGCTTGGCCGGACCACTCTGGACCATTCCGGGCACAATTTTCGTGCACCCTGGACCCTGGCCGGACCACTCCGGTCGGCAGCACACCCCACACTGAAAACATCGTTATTTTCACATCCGGACTCCGAATCTGATGACCTTGGGCTCGTTAGATTCACAACAAAAATCTCTACAAGATCATTCAAGGAAACATCATAGTCCAACCATGAAGCATAAAATAAAATGGGGAAAAGTTTAACCTATCTAAAAGAGATAAACCGGTAACACCTCCAATAGGGAAAATGCAATAACTTGAGTTAGGAAACTCGGATTTAGGTGAAACCAATTTTGTTGGAAAGAGGATGAAAATACCTAGCCCAGAAGGATATAGAATATTAATAACATGTGGGATAGATTTTTCATCATTTTAGAGGTGAAACCTCTCAATACAATGAACTGAGAAAAACTCCAATATCGAAAACGCAACAAGTATTTCATGAGGAATCTGTTTTCGATGAACTAGAGCTTGTCATGAGAATAAGAACAAGATCTAAAACACCATATGGATAAGATCCAAATAAAAACAAAGCAAGATGATGCAATGATGCAAAGGTTTGAGCTCTCTCCGAATGATACGATCGAGTTACCAGTCGAGAGCCCCTTGATAGTGCGGCAACTAACCTATAACTCGGTCTCCCAACTAAACCACGAGACCGGTAAGAAAGAAACCCTATCAAGTTCAAACCTTAACCTTGCACACTCCACTTGAACTTGTTGATGACGATCTTGACCGCAACAAGATGGAACACCTTTCTTAATTGTGCTTGCTTGATGAAGTCTTGCGGATTACTCCCCCATACTCCACTATGGGAAAGCTCCTTCTCATCTTCACATATCCATGAACACCATATGAATTGCAAGCTTCAAGCCTATGATCTATTCGAGTTGGATCATCTTGAACTTGCACCTCATTCATTCTTATTGCAACCTTGAAGCCAACATAAGATTCAAGCATTGCCTATGGATAACTCCTACAAATATAACTCAATGCAAACATTAGTCCATAGAGATTGTCATTAATTACCAAAACCACACATGGGAGCTCTATGCACTTTCACTATCTATCTTTGTTTGCCATTTCTTATGATTTTCGCAGATCTTCTCGATTCACTCATAATTTCTAGGTAATGTCGGAAAAAGGTGGCAAAGGAGGGGACATCCCTAGAGGAAACAAAAGATGGATCCGAGGAATCCACATGCACTTTTCAACTAATAGGCATCTTTTTCATTTTGTCCTTAAAATTCTACCGAAATTCTCGAGGAGATGAAATATGAGGAGGAAATGACATATGAGAGAGCATGATTCCTTTGGGTTTCTCATATTTTTCACTAACACCTGGATATTTTTCTTTCATATTTTTTTATTTTTTGTCACCTTCCCGAGAATCTCCCGACAAATGTTCAGGAGAGGGGAAATAAGGAGGAAACATTGTAGGGGAGAAGCGTGAGTTCCTAAGGCCCCCACATTTTTCATTGGATCCCAAGTATTTTCCTTTCGTTTTTTCACTTCCTTCTCCATTTTTTTAGACTTTTCTACACTTTTTCAAATTCTCCAAAATCTTCAAGAAGAAAGAGAAACAAGGTGGTAATATCCTAGGGGGTAGAATGAGTCCTCTTGAGTTCTCATTTTTCTATGATGCGCAAGTTTTCCGTCCATTTCAAAACCATTTCTTTCCTTTTATGGACTCTAAGAATTTTCGGTCCATCTTCCAAGATAAAGGGGAACAAGGTGGAGATGTCTCTTAGTCCTCATATTATTCTCTAATTCGTAAAAAATCCTTACATTTCTAAACCTTTCCTTTTCCTTCTAATGGTTTCTCGCAATGTCCTAGGTGAAAATTGTGACTCCTCTTGGGCAGTATTCATAAAGGGTGAGCTTGATGTAGTGGTATTGTATCTCCACTTGTTCCATGCAGGTCATCGGTTGAAATCAGCCTCTTTGTATGAAAAGCAAGGAAAGACTCTTAAAATTCCTTCCACAAACTCCAGTAAGTACCCCATTTTTAAACCTAGCTATTTTCCTTTTGTTCTCCCAGGTCTCTCCTTTCTCACATTTCCAGAATTTCCTTAAGAGGAAAGGACACCCTTCCTTAGAGAAAAGGACACCCACAAGCACTGAACATTCATCGTATTCTAAGTTATAGTTAACATCGTACAATGTTGCACTGTCCTGGTAGTAGCTTCCTATTTACAAATAGGATCTCCACACAATAACCTATCCCATCGTAAAATATCATCATATACTAGTACAAGCTGATCATTCTCTCAATATACCACTGTGAATCTATCACTGCACCAAGGATGCTCAAAAATTAACATCTAGTTCACCAGGCGAGAACCCATGATCTTAAAGTGCAGCCCACCCGGGTGAGATACCAAATGCCACTGCGATCCTACCACTGGGCTATTGCTACTTCTGAGAATGGCAAGAATAGCATTGTAGCCTGACTAACTGTAATTCTTTGCATCACTGGCAATTCCGGATAAAATGACTGCCGAGACAGAAATCTCCAGATTATGGTACTGCCATCAAGGGTTGTCATGCTGATTCGATCAATTTTGAAAACGAAGTAGTTCTCTTTCTCTTAACTTCTTGCTAAGTTCCTCTTTTGATGGTAGTTTCCAGCCACCCTTCATGGCAGCAGACCACCATGCCTTCAGCTCATCCTAGTGAACATAACAAAATCAGTCACCTAACATAAATTGGTACTGCTCAAGTTCAAGAAAAAATGCTACTGCTGACTGACGAGACCAAAACCATTTGATATCAGTGGACACTAGCAAGTAAGAACCGTAGGATAATCCAGGTAGAACTCTTCTGTACGGGCAAATGAAAGCAGATAAAATAAGATAGAACTTCCTTGTGATGAATTTCTGGAGAGACCTGCTTTTTTTCTCTGATCTTTGTTGTATTAGTCGAAACTTCAGAGGCATGCTCTTATGACAAAAAATTCTTACCACTGCGCTCTATGATTTAAGAGCTAGATCATACAAATTAAATTCAACGGGAAACTTTTCTTTGTTTACACAAGGTAAGAAAGATTTGTTATGGTAAATAATTTAGCATGAACAAGCAGCATAAGGCCATCTGCAAAGAGAAGAACATATTGGAATCTGCATTTTCAATAGTAGCAGAACACATCTGAATCCTATATTGAAAATATGAATACGAAAATCAATACTATTTTGGGTTACAATTTGATAATTTAGTGATACTTAAGAAAACAAAACAACTCTACAAGTCATCTGATTGTGATGCTTTGTCCAAACGATGAACGCAAGAAACAGTATATACACAAGAACTATTGGAAACGTCAAGAAAGCAAACTATCAAGCGTTTCTCTTAGTCTGTTCACTGCCATGAACTTGCTCAATTGAAAATAAGCTGATTTTAAAGTTGGCTTAATTTTTTAATGGGTTGTCTACAAAAGTGCACTGGCAAAATAGCAGTAGAAGTAAAAAAAAGAGAACTGCCTTTTCATACATTACCTCATGGAATTCATGGTTGGATACAAAGCGAGAATCTACTTGGCAAGTTGAGTTCCTGATTGTTACAGAGAGGCGGTTCCTATCCAATGCTCCTGTAAGAGAAGTATATATATTACTTACCGTCTCTTTTTTATTTTTTTAAAGAATCACTCTGCAACCTGAGCATTTAATGTAGCCAGTCACGAAATTAGACAGTTGTATAGCCACTTACCATTTATGCGTGCGACATGGTATCCTGTGCCACCCAATGCTTCTTCCCATTTACCAAATCGTAGACGCAAGAAAAAGCCATCTAAGGTAGTGTGCATTATTGGTGACGTGAACCATCTGTCAAGTATCACCAATGTAAATAAAGAAACAAACATCAGCTCTTTAGTTCTCAGTTTCCTCCCTAGTCTAAACACAACTTTCCAATTCAACAACACTAAGAGATATCCTTCTGTACATTAATATGATCAACGGACTCTTCAGTCCTCAGTGTCCTCCCTAATCTAAACACAACTTTCCAATTCAAAAATACGGAGAGAGATCCTTCTGTACATTAATATGATCAACGGACAGAACTCTAGGGCCCACATATTGTGTACAAACCAAAATTATTGTCAACGTTACAGTACACTATGAAGAGAATATATATTAGTATTTGTGAAATCGTTAGTAAGTAAGCACCTGTGAGGATTCAAACCCAGGTGGCTAGGTTTTGTGTCCCCTCCCTTAACATAGCTAGCACAGGTTCAGCTTGTATACAAGGAAACATTTTTTTTTTTAGTTCTTTAGCTAAGACGAATCATATATGAAAACTTCCCACCTTCCAGGAAGCAAAAAAGAGCACACAGCCCATAGAAAGCTATAAGCCATATAATTTGTCCAATTAAATCTTCTTAGACATGTGACCATGAGCAAATATTATGAAATCCGTAAACGAAATCATGCATGCCATACATAGCAGGTAGAAAGAGAAATGTTGAAAGGAATTCAAAGGTGATTTCTAACTAAAGTAAGTACCTTATGATATCTGATCGAGACAAACGAAGCCTCTGCAAGGCTCCAAAAATAATACTTGATTGATCACATACATCACTGGAGATAATACCATAGGGTACAATTTGCTTGTTTTGTCGCAGACTCTCCATGGAATCTGAACCCACTTCCTTATTTTTGAATCCTTTTCCATCAATATATTCAGCAGATGTGTTTGCTTCTAAATTATCATGAGGAGCTACAGTCTTTCCAGTGATGCTCCCTCCACAATGCTGACCTTCACCTCGAGATAACATGTTTCCTCTTGATTCCTCGTCACTGCCAGGACATAATTGCTCCTTACCTTTGTCACCTACCCATAAAACTAGCCGTCCATGTCCACTAGAAGATTTTTGAGTTTCTTGTCCTGCCTCTAGTCCATCATGGCTGCTGTAATTAACAAAAGGACTCTTTCTCTGATTACGCTCTTCAGATATTTCGTAATCACATGAGATAGCTAACCTTACTGCTGAGGTCTTTGCATGTCTGAGTGCATCCAATCTCTTTGCGAGAATGGAAGCCATAGTTTCTGACTGCTTATGCTCTTCTTGAGGAATCACTGGACATTTGCTGCTTGTTGTGCCATTGTCACTTCCTGTGCTAGTAAAGTATTGTGAATTGTAGAATTCTTTCTCCACATTAAACTTCTGCTGAGATGAAGGATACAACTTATCACCTGCACCCTTTGGACTGACAGCACACAAATCACTGTTTACATTGCAGGGTGTTGCATCCATCAGTTTCATTGAGGTTTTTGGCAAAAGACGACTTACCCACAAGCTTTCAGTGAATCCACCATTAATACCCGTTGCAGCATTCAAAGAGCTGGCATGGCACTCATTTTGTTTTTCTATGACAGTTCTAGAACACGACTTGCTGGCGTTGGGTATCTTGAAGTTTCTTCCGGCTCTCAAAGGGAGAACTCCAGTTTGATCTCTAAAATTGCCATTACCACCACCTGAATCCTCTTGAAGGCTGTCAGCAGCTAAATCCTCAATAGCCACATCAACAGTTCCTCTGCCCATACTAATCTTTTTGCCGAGCATAGAATTGCTACCATTTAGATTCAGTGCTAGTCTGTCAGCTTCGCGCTCAGTGCAATCCATTTCTGACTGATCACTTGTATCTCTTGAAGCTGTCATAACATTATGGCAATAAAGAGATTGAAAAAGAGAATTGAAGCCAACAGGCTGCAGAGGAATTCTGATGTTTTTTTGAAGCTCCATTGAATGTTCTGCTAGTTCATGTCCTGTAGCCTCTGAAAGCTTCTGATCAAGTGAAACAACAGTAGTGCCTCTATCAAGCATGGTTGATCCATTAGTCAGAGATGACATCCAGTTAAAGAACGAGCTACCATTTCTGGGCAACAATCCTGAGAAAGAACTCTCATTGTATTCCCTTCTAAATCTTTTACTTCGAGAAGACATCTCGCATGTGGAGTATTGTGCATGTTCTCTCTTTGGAGCTTTCATACTTGGGCAGCTCTCCATACTCTCATTGCTATCATCATCCTGCTTTGTTTTGCTAACACAATTGCTCTGGTCGTGCATGACCTTTTCTTTGCCCTTCTCAAGCTTTGTAGGATTAACATCCGTTGTAGACTCATATCTTGTGACAGGATTAACACCAGATGCTGAGTCACATTTTGAAACAGGGTTAACACCAGATGTTGACTCACATCTAGCAAGAATAGGCTCATCCTTATGATTTCCCTGTGTAACCTGATCTTGGGGATTACCATCATGGTTATCCTGCATAACCTGATCTTGGCGATTACCATTATGGTTTTCCTGCATAACCTGATCTTGGTGATTATCACTTTTGTTATCTAGAAAACCTGACAACTTTACTGGAACCTTTCTTGTATTACCAAAAGGTGACTCTGCATTCAATGCATTGTTCGGCAAAACATAGTCCCTCTGACTAATTGCTTTTACTAATCGAGCACGCCAGATATTATCTGCCCAGGATCTTCCATTAGGGACAGTGGTTGCACAGTAGATCTGTTTTTCTGAAATACTACGCAGGGCACTATTTTTGGAAGCCACGCCTGTAAAATGCCATGCTATTTTTTATTGTTGCGAAGAAAAGAAGATAAGGGTAGTTTTAACAATTGTCCTAAATATAGTATATTACTGTGAGAAGCGTCCTTGCAGTATCTTGTGGGAGAACTACGCACTTCCTCTTTATTCGGCTTATCTGCACAGCAGTTGTCAGACAATTCTTTCTCTTCGTTCATCAAATTGATCCCTCCACAGCATTCTACAAGCATCAATCATCAAACAAGATTAGTTAATCGTCGGAATACTGACAACCAGATGACAAAAATGTAAATGGCATTAGGCTATCTATTTTGTTTGGACTACTGAGGCGAAAGATACATGAAATACACTGAAAAGTTATGTAACATACTATTGGTAAAAAAAATCTCGCTAACACACATTAGGGAAGAGACATTTTGTATGTTTGAGAGATGGTAAACTTGTGCCGGTTATGTTCATACACAGTTTGGACTCTACTGGCAAGCTAAGCAGTTATCTAGGGCAACAATTGGTGCTACATGCAGATCTCTAAGCTAAAATTCAAGCATCAATCGTGTGTCTGGACTCTGGACTACTCGAAGTCAGTGAATCGGATTTGTGTCTTTTAAACTTACTTGAATCTTGTTCCTGTGATCTTATAGAAGTAGATTGTTGCGCATCAAGGTTTCGTGTTCTATTTGGACTAGCCATGGATACTCTCACTGTACTGTCACTGCAAGTTCGTAGCTGCGACGGCATTTCTCCAGCATCCCTTACTGAGGCATCTACGTTATCACCACTCTTCCTGGCACCGCCACCGCCGCCACCACCACTTGGTTGAGGCGAAGATATCACTATGTTCAAAGTGTCCGCATTCCAGCGAAGAGAGGCTTTTCTTGTGCTTAGGCTGGAGGCTGCGATTTTAATGCTCAGGCCATCATCCGGAGACCAGACCAGCTCGGAGAGGGGGCTCATGAGAACATATCTAGTGATACCACCCTTTAAATGATACCATGATACCGTATAAAAAAAGTATTTTTATACGTGCTAAAAAATTATACGAAAAATTGTGAGTGCTCATGAAGCATGTTCCTACATCATCACAAAATTTCATATCCAAACTCGACATGGACACTGAGAAACAAAAAAGAGAAAATCAGCATGAATAGTGCTACCTAGTGTCACAAAAAGATAAAATCAGAAAATCCACTATTCATGCTGATTTTCTCTTTTTTGTTTCTCAGTGTCCATGTCGAGTTTGGATATGAAATTTTGTGATGATGTAGGAACATGCTTCATGAGCACTCACAATTTTTCGTATAATTTTTTAGCACGTATAAAAATACTTTTTTTGTACGGTATCATGGTATCATTTAAAGGGTGGTATCACTAGATATGTTCTCGGGGGCTCATGCCGGATGTTTGGATTGCATTTACACCTGCACCTGAATGTCCACCATGTGCCTTTCAGCAGACTATAAAGATAAGAGGATGTTTGCAGGAAATACAACTAGTCTAGATGCAGAAACGAACTACTATATATAGCTAATGAACTAAAAGCCTAAAACTAAAACAGAACAAAGCTTAATGAGATGCACAAGTAGATTGTAATTTTTCTACATAAATAAATAAATTTTGCAAATATTTCCCTATTTTTTGGTTGTCCCTCCCAAACAAACTGGGGTGTAACCCAAACGAAGTCACTCATAAGCCATACGTATACATATATGTATGGATCATGACACAACAAGGCGACACAGTACTTACCCGAATTAGAAAAAAAGTAGACATCTACAGCGAATTTGTCGTCAATAGAAAATCAAAAGCTTAGCTCGAAGCGGAATAACAATAAACAAGTATATAAAGGACAGTATCGCGGCGAGAAAAGCGAGCAGAGATAAATGAAAACAAGTAGAGAGTAGTGATCGCTGATGCAACAGCCGACCTCTGGGGGCGGCGAGCCACTACCATCTCATCTCACAGCATTGCTGCCCTCCCCGCGGCCACGGTCGGTCCCCGGAAAACAGCGCGCGCCGGCCGGCGCACCTGCTCGCACCACCGGGGAAGGAGTAGGAGGGAGGGGGACTTGGTGGCAGGAAGCGAGGCCAGGGCACCTGGTGAGCTGCGCCGGCGGCTAGCAAGCTGGTCAGGAGGAGAATTTGGGGGAGGTCTAGGAGGGCAGCATCGCCGGTCCCGGTGGGGAAGGGGAGGGAGATGCTTTTGTTTGTGCGCTGCATGCGGCGGAGGATCGCCGGAATGCGAGGCGGAGGTTGAGCCACGTAGAGGCCGCCTGAGACACATGCCTGCTTCTCCGGACTTTTCTCTTCCCCCTGCGTCGCTGCGCTACGGTTGGAGCGCTTGGGGACGGAGACGGCGGTGGCGATCCGACGGCTGTGGCTCGTCGAGAGGCGGCGGTGGAGGAGTGAGCACCGTCGGATGATAGGGAGGGCTTCGTGAACTGATGGGAGGTGTCCGTCTGGTGGTAGGACAGCATCGCCTGTAGGTGACAGGGATGGAGATAAGCAAGAGATTGGTGTCACCAGCATTCGGGTTGAAGAATGAGCTACAGCAGGAACATGGAGATGAGCGGAATCTTCTCTGGTGCTGGTGCGTGACATGAAGATAAGTGGATTCTCCGTTTGTGTCAAACAAAAAGGTGAATCTCCCAGACTTTTCCATCGAATATTTTAGACAAATTATGGATAATCGATTTTATTTACTCCGATGTTGCTTATATTATCGTCGGTGGAGGTAATTTTACAAGAGGGACCACATAAGAAAATAAAATTACAACTAGGCCCCTATTTTTTGCAGTGAAGACCTTGCGACAAAAAGTGATCACGTCATGGTCTTCCTCTAGCGCCTTCTCCACCGCATCCATGCCTAAGCTTGCGAGCACGGCCTACCGTTATGTACAGCAGCAAGGGTGCGCCATCTCGAAGCCAGAAGACCTCCAATTTGGCACACATGCGTGGAGGAAGAACACCTCGCGTCGGCGAGCGACGACCATGACGGGAGCGGCTGCCCTACAGCCTTTGAGTCCAAAACCTAGACGGCATCAAGCCGTCGAAGAAAAGCTTCCAAAGAAGTGGAGCTGCTGCCCTTTGTAAGGGTACATTGCCCCTATGTGTGTTTTGGGTAATCAATGATAATTCTTATGGACTCATGTTTTCATTGAGTTTATATGAAGGAATATTCCATAAGTCATTCTTGTAGTCCATGTGTTGGATTCAAGTGTGGATGTCATGAAGATAAAAGATATACCTTAGGTATTGGCGTCAAGATCATCGATTTCAAGAGAAGAATATATTATATGATCAAGATGAGTGCTTGATTTCAAGAGAAGAAATTCAAGATGTGGTTCTAAGCCGGTGTCATGATGATCTAATGAGTTGAGCTATAGTTGACTAAGGTTTAAAGCATGCAATCAAATGAAGAGTTCTTTATGTGCCTCAAAATATTATGGTAGAGCATGAGCAGATACAAGGTTGACCAAGACTAAGAGTGAAGATTGAATTCAAGTTGATCAAGGCATGAAGCATAAAGATTGAACCACTTTTGATCATGTGATCTTGTGGTAGAGTAAGCTTTCTTAATTATGCTTTGTGAATTAACCCATCATATATGTGTGATTGTGTTGCTTATATGGGTTAGGTATCTCGATAACTTATGCTTGAAGCTTGTCATCCATTTGGTGACAATGGACTTGTGAAGATATGCTTCAAGGTAGCTTTCCCACAGTGGTGTATGGGGGAGCAATCATGAGTCTTCACGAAGCAACAATGATCAAATGAGGCTTTCCGGCTTGAATGGAGCTTGAAGCGTTGTCTTCAAGATCAAGCGGGATGCGCAAGGCAAAGGTATGGCCTTACTAGGTTTTCCTTTTACCGGTCTCAAGATGGTTGTTGGGAGACCTGATTATAGGATAGATAACCGCACTATCAAGAGGGGCTTTCGGTTGGATAACTTGGTCACATCGTCTTAGGGTGTTCAATCATTTGCATACTTTGCATCCCTATATTCTTGTTGCTTCTTGGTGTTTTCAGTGTGAGATTATTGAGCTTGTTTCCAGCTTTTCAACAAGCCCAAGTTCATCGAAAACGAAATTTGTATGCATCTTCTATTGCGTTTTCGAGTTTGGACGTCTTTATCGCTTCTTGATGTTGAGAGGCTCCCTCTCTAGAATCATCTAAAAAAATTGGTGAAGATTCTTTACTGTTTTTTGGGGTTCTATTCATTGTTATTGGCCGGCCCCCACGCCTGTCTGACCGGTCGGGCGCTAGGGTCCACGCCGGTGATCGTCGGAACAGCTTACTGCAAGCCTTTTCGTCTGCAGGCCGGCAGGTGCCAGCTGGTTCGGCCCAGGCGGTGGGTTTTTGCTGGCATTCCGGTTCGTTCGGCCCAGGCTCCGGCCCTGCCAGCCGTAGCGTAAGTTCGTTTCAGCGCTAGCTCCAGCCCACTTGCCGTGTGATGTCTACGGGTGCTTCTATTCTTGTAGACAGTGTTGGGCCTCCAAGAGCAGAGGTTTGTAGAACAGCAGCAAGTTTCCCTTAAGTGGATCACCCAAGGTTTATCGATCTCAGGGAGGAAGAGGTCAAAGATATCCCTCTCATGCAACCCTGCAACCACAAAGCAAGAAGTCTCTTGTGTCCCCAACACACCTAATAGGTGCACTAGTTCGGCGAAGAGATAGTGAAATACATGTGGTATGAATATATATGAGCAGTGGCAACGGCACCAGAAAAGTGCTTTGCCCAGGACAGTAAACAAGCAGTAGTAACGCAGCAGTAGTAATGCAGTAAAACAGTAAACAAGCAGCGATAGCAGTATTTAGGAACAAGGCCTAGGGATCATACTTTCACTAGTGGACACTCTCAATATCGATCACATAACAGAATAGATAAATGCATACTCTACACTCTCTTGTTGGATGATGAACACATTGCGTAGGATTACACGAACCCTCAATGCCGGAGTTAACAAGCTCCACAATTCAATGTTCATATTTAAATAACCTTAAGAGTGCATGACAGATCAACACAACCAAACCAAGTACTAACATAGCATGCACACCGTAACCTTCACACTATGAAAGGAGGAATAGATCGCATCAATACCATCATAGTAATAGTTAACTTCTGTTATCACCAGAATTTGACCGGATCAGAGGTGGGCCGCGATTGGAGATGGGCTTGAAGAATATACATGGAAGGAATACGTGAATCGGCCTTTATATGCAAAGTTTGGGCTAGTTGGCCCGTGTATCTGTAACATAGTAGGATACGTGTCGGTTAGTTAGAGTTTGCCTCGTGCACGGTTGGGATTATTCCCACGTTAGAAAGTCTACGGACTATAAATATGTATCTAGGGTTTATGGAATAAACAACAACCAACGTTCAACCACAAATCAATCCTGGCGCATCGCCAACTCCTTCGTCTTGAGGGTTTCTACCGGTAAGCATCATGCTGCCTAGATCGCATCTAGCGATCTAGGCAGCACAAGCTTATGTTGTTCATGCGTTGCTCGTACTGAAGCCTTTTTGATGGCGAGCAACGTAGTTATCTTAGATATGTTAGGGTTAGCATAGTTCTTCGTATCATATGCTATCGTAGTGCAACCCTTGCATATCTAGCCGCCCTCACACCTATCTTAGGTGTGGGGGCGGCACCCCGCTTGATCTTTATTTAGTAGATCTGATCTGTTACGGTTGCTCCTTGTTCCTCAAGGATTAGTTTAATATCTGCAACAGTTAGGCCTTACAAAGGGTTGGAGGATCCAGCGGCACGTAGGGTGTCGTTCGCTAGTCCTAGACAGGATGTTCCGGGGATCAACCTCGTGTTGGTTTTTAGGCCCTATCTAGGATCAGCTTACGATCACCGTGCGTGGCCGCGAGGCCCAATCGTGAGTAGGATGATCCGATTATGCGGTGAAAACCCTAAATCGTCGTAGGTCGTTTTAACTTTATCTTGATCAAGCAGGACCACCATATATTCGTGCACCTCGTACGAATCATGGGTGGATCGGCTCCTTGAGCCGATTCACAGGATAACCTGAGAGCCGATCGAGGCTCGTATTTAATGTTTACATGTATGCCATGCAGGAAACTAAGCGAGGCATCTCCATCACCTTCCTGACCAGGTATAGGTCAGGTGGCACGCCCTTGCATCAGCATCGGACGTGTGTACCAGAGGCTTTGCGGGTCGTCGCTCGGAGGGACCAGGGCCAGCCGCAGCCCTAAGTTGTTCCCGGCTCTACTGTGTTGCCCGCCGCTGCCCGCCGGTGGGTTTTGACCGTCAACAGTTCCTCAAGGATTAGTTTAATATCTGCAATAGTTAGGCCTTACAAAGGGTTGGAGGATCCAGCGGCACGTAGGGTGTCGTTCGCTAGTCCTAGACAGGATGTTCCGGGGATCAACCTCGTGTTGGTTTTTAGGCCCTATCTAGGATCGGCTTACGATCACCGTGCGTGGCCGCGAGGCCCAATCGTGAGTAGGATGATCCGATTATGCGGTGAAAACCCTAAATCGTCGTAGGTCGTTTTAACTTTATCTTGATCAAGCAGGACCACCATATATTTGTGCACCTCGTACGAATCATGGGTGGATCGGCTCCTTGAGCCGATTCACAGGATAACCTGAGAGCCGATCGAGGCTCGTATTTAATGTTTACATGTATGCCATGCAGGAAACTAAGCGAGGCATCTCCATCACCTTCCTGACCAGGTATAGGTCAGGTGGCACGCCCTTGCATCAGCATCGGACGTGTGTACCAGAGGCTTTGCGGGCCATCGCTCGGAGGGACCAGGGCCAGCCGCAGCCCTAAGTTGTTCCCGGCTCTACTGTGTTGCCCGTCGCTGCCCGCCGGTGGGTTTTGACCGTCAACACATTCTGGCACGCCCGGTGGGACTACATCGGCTTGAGAGCTCGAGGAAATCGGCATTGGTCATGTCTGCAGAGCCGATGTTCAGGTATAGTTCTGTGGATAACTGCAGAGCCGATATCTGCAGTAACCTGACAGAATCGGCTCGGGGGGCACATAATCAGATACACAGATGCTATGAACATGTGCGATACATGTGCAGTGAAATATTGGGGGCCGATAGAAAAATCGGCCAGTAAAAAAAAATTCTCATAGATCTACCAGCTGCGTGTTCAATATACGGATTTCGACCAAGTCGGTGTTCAGTTCAGCCTCAAGGCCAACTTCCAACCTTTTACTCATTAGGCCGTTGGTGTTTCGTCTGCAATATCGGCTTTCAAAGGAAGAAAAGGTGATCAGCTCCGGTGTATCTACCGTCGGCCTGGCTAAGTTGGCCACCTTCTCAGCTACGCTCGTAGGAATGGCTAGGACCTCTGCATGGTGGCTGTCTCAATTGCCTGAGTTCAAGGCCCTTGGACTGAACTGTGTATCCTCGCCACTTTTCTCACCTTAACTGAGGCTCGGGGGGCAGCTGATTTGGTAGACACTCTGTTTTTGGAAGCCGATTGGAGTGTCATCGGCTGACCCTGCATCATAACCTTCTTCGAAAGCGGCGAGTTGTTACAGAAGAAGAAGACTACTAGAGCTGCGGAAAGGAGCCTGAAAGGGAAGCCGTCGTCATCTATAGGGTCTGGACCGTCCTGTTCTTTGCAAGAAGATGAAGGAGACTGATTCTCAAAACAGCCAATGAACAGCCATCGGCTATAGGATTGCAAAGTATTATGGTCGAGATGTCAAAATGGCGAGGTCTGTTTACCGCCATGGCAAAGACAAAGAAGAGAGCGATCACTACGAGTGGCAAGGACAAAGAGGAGGCCGGTTCAAGCGATCGGCTTCGATATGATGATAAAAGGTACAATAATGAAGACGGTATAGAGTCTTATAATGCTTTCAATATGTCTTTTATGTGAGTTTTGCTGTACCGGTTCATACTTGTGTTTGCTTTAAACAACCTTGCTAGCCTAAACCTTGTATCGAGAGGGAATACTTCTCATGCATCCGAAATCCTTGAGCCAAACACTATGCCACTTGTGTCCACCATACCTACCTACTACATGGTATTTCTCCGCCATTCCAAAGTAAATTGCTTGAGTGCTACCTTTAAAATTTCTATTCTTTATCTTTGCAATATATAGCTCATGGGACAAATAGCCTAAAAACTATTGTGGTATTGAATATGTACTTATGCATCTTATCTCTTATAAGTTGCTTGTTGTGCGATAACCATGTTTACAGGGACGCCTTGACAACTATTCTTTGTTGAATATCATGTGAGTTGCTATGCATGTCCGTCTTGTTTGAAGTAAGAGCGATCTACCACCTTATGGTTAAGCATGCATATTGTTAGAGAAGAACATTGGGCCGCTAACTAAAGCCATGATCCATGGTGGAAGTTTCAGTTTTGGACAAATATCCTCAATCTCATATGAGAAAATTACTAATTGTTGTTACATGCTTATGCATAAAAGAGGAGTCCATTATCTGTTGTCTATGTTGTCCCGGTATGGATGTCTAAGTTGAGAATAATCAAAAGCGAGAAATCCAAAATGCGAGCTTTCTCCTTAGACCTTTGTACAGGTGGCATAGAGGTACCCCTTTGTGACACTTGGTTAAAACATGTGCATTGCGATGATCCGGTAGTCCAAGCTAATTAGGACAAGGTGCGGGCACTATTAGTATACTATGCATGAGGCTTGCAACTTGTAAGATATAATTTACATGATACATATGCTTTATTACTACCGTTGACAAAATTGTTTCATGTTTTCAAAATCAAAACTCTAGCACGAATATAGCAATCCATGCTTCCCTCTGCGAAGGGCCTTTCTTCTACTTTTATTGTTGAGTCAGTTTACCCATTTCCTTCTATCTAAAAAAGCAAACATTTGTGTTAACTGTGCATTGATTCCTACATACTTGCATATTGCACTTATTATATTACTTTATGTTGATAATATCCAGAAGATGCCACCTTTTGCCCTTTCAGTCCAAATGTCATTTGGTTTTGCAATGTTCTTCCATAGATGATTTTTCATGACATACGGTAGATGCACAACCATCGACTCTAGTACAATTACGCAAGATCTACCGGTTGGGGTGCAAGACACGGATTTCTTGAGGCCCTCTGCTTCCTCGAGGGGGCAAACGATGAGAGCTTCCTCAGCTGCAATGAGCCGATTACAACAGTGCTGTCAGAAGTCAGTTTTGGCATACAACATCGGCTTTCAACGGGGGAAGAGGCAATCGATGGGGTAAAGAGCGGCTGAATCGGCAGGGTGGCTGTCTCAGAATTATCTGAGTTCCAAGCCTTTGGTCTGATCTGTGCATCTTCACCAGTATTCTCGCCTTGGCTGAGGCTCGGGGGGCAGCTGGCCTGGTAGATGCTCTGTTTTAAAAGCCGATTGGGGTGTCATCGGCTGGTCCTTCGTCAAAACCTTCTTCAAAAATGGGAGTTCACGCAGAAGTGGAAGAGGCAAGGCATCATGATGGAGGATACTGCGACGGTTCTGCTCTGCCACGACATGACCCGACGAAGGAAAAGCAAAATGATTTTGGAATTGTCATTTCCAAAACCAGGGGGGCATGTGTTATCACCAGAATTTGACCGGATCAGAGGTGGGCCGCGATTGGAGATGGGCTTGAAGAATATACATGGAAGGAATACGTGAATCGGCCTTTATATGCAAAGTTTGGGCTAGTTGGCCCGTGTATCTGTAACATAGTAGGATACGTGTCGGTTAGTTAGAGTTTGCCTCGTGCACGGTTGGGATTATTCCCACGTTAGAAAGTCTACGGACTATAAATATGTATCTAGGGTTTATGGAATAAACAACAACCAACGTTCAACCACAAATCAATCCTGGCGCATCGCCAACTCCTTCGTCTTGAGGGTTTCTACCGGTAAGCATCATGTTGCCTAGATCGCATCTTGCGATCTAGGCAGCACAAGCTTATGTTGTTCATGCGTTGCTCGTACTGAAGCCTTTTTGATGGCGAGCAATGTAGTTATCTTAGATATGTTAGGGTTAGCATTGTTCTTCGTATCATATGCTATCGTAGTGCAACCCTTGCATATCTAGACGCCCTCACACCTATCTTAGGTGTGGGGGCGGCACCCCGCTTGATCTTTATTTAGTAGATCCGATCCGTTACGGTTGCTCCTTGTTCCTCAAGGATTAGTTTAATATCTGCAATAGTTAGGCCTTACAAAGGGTTGGAGGATCCAGCGGCACGTAGGGTGTCGTTCGCTAGTCCTAGACAGGATGTTCCGGGGATCAACCTCGTGTTGGTTTTTAGGCCCTATCTAGGATCGGCTTACGATCACCGTGCGTGGCCGCGAGGCCCAACCTGGAGTAGGATGATCCGATTATGCGGTGAAAACCCTAAATCGTCGTAGGTCGTTTTAACTTTATCTTGATCAAGCAGGACCACCATATATTCGTGCACCTCGTACGAATCATGGGTGGATCGGCTCCTTGAGCCGATTCACAGGATAACCTGAGAGCCGATCGAGGCTCGTATTTAATGTTTACGTGTATGCCATGCAGGAAACTAAGCGAGGCATCTCCATCACCTTCCTGACCAGGTATAGGTCAGGTGGCACGCCCTTGTATCAGCATCGGACGTGTGTACCAGAGGCTTTGCGGGCCGTCGCTCGGAGGGACCAGGGCCAGCCGCAGCCCTAAGTTGTTCCCGGCTCTACTGTGTTGCCCGTCGCTACCCGCCGGTGGGTTTTGACCGTCAACACATTCTGGCACGCTCGACCACAAATCAATCCTGGCGCATCGCCAACTCCTTCGTCTTGAGGGTTTCTACCGGTAAGCATCATGCTGCCTAGATCGCATCTAGCGATCTAGGGAGCACAAGCTTATGTTGTTCATGCGTTGCTCGTACTGAAGCCTTTTTGATGGCGAGCAACGTAGTTATCTTAGATATGTTAGGGTTAGCATTGTTCTTCGTATCATATGCTATCGTAGTGCAACCCTTGCATATCTAGCCGCCCTCACATCTATCTTAGGTGTGGGGGCGGCACCCCGCTTGATCTTTATTTAGTAGATCCGATCCGTTACGGTTGCTCCTTGTTCCTCAAGGATTAGTTTAATATCTGCAATAGTTAGGCCTTACAAAGGGTTGGAGGATCCAGCGGCACGTAGGGTGTCGTTCGCTAGTCCTAGACAGGATGTTCCGGGGATCAACCTCGTGTTGGTTTTTAGGCCCTATCTAGGATCGGCTTACGATCACCGTGCGTGGCCGCGAGGCCCAATCGTGAGTAGGATGATCCGATTATGCGGTGAAAACCCTAAATCGTCGTAGGTCGTTTTAACTTTATCTTGATCAAGCAGGACCACCATATATTCGTGCACCTCGTACGAATCATGGGTGGATCGGCTCCTTGAGCCGATTCACAGGATAACCTGAGAGCCGATCGAGGCTCGTATTTAATGTTTACATGTATGCCATGCAGGAAACTAAGCGAGGCATCTCCATCACCTTCACGACCGGGTATAGGTCGGGTGGCACGCCCTTGCATCAGCATCGGACGTGTGTACCAGAGGCTTTGCGGGCCGTCGCTCGGAGGGACCAGGGCCAGCCGCAGCCCTAAGTTGTTCCCGGCTCTACTGTGTTGCCCGTCGCTGCCCGCCGGTGGGTTTTGACCGTCAACACATTCTGGCACGCTCGGTGGGACGGTCAAAACCCACCGGCGGTCAGCGACGGGCAACACAGTAGAGCCGGGAACAACTTAGGGCTGCGGCTGGCCCTGGTCCCTCCGAGCGACGGCCCGCAAAGCCTTCTGGTCACACGTCCGATGCTGGTGCAGGCGTGCCACCTGACCTATACCTGGTCGAGAAGGTGATGGAGATGCCTCGCTTAGTTTCGCATGGCATACACGTAAACATTAAATACGAGCCTCGATCGGCTCTCAAAGTATCTGTGAATCGGCTCAGAGCCGATCCACCCATGATTCGTACGAGGTGCACGAATATATGGTGGTCCTGCTGATCAAGATAAAGCTAATGAGATCTACGACGATTTAGGGTTTTCACCGCATGTCGGATCATCCTACTCCAGTTGGGCCTCGCGGCCACGCACGGTGATCGTAAGCCGATCCTAAACAAGGCCTAAAACCAACACGAGTTGATCCCCGGAACATCTGTTTAGGACTAGCGAACGACACCCTACGTGCCGCCGGATCCTCCCCCTTTGTAAGGCCTAAGCTATGCGGATATTAAACTAATCCTTGTAGAACAAGGAGCAATCGTAACGGATCAGATCTACTAAACAATGATCAAGCGGGTGCCCCTACACCTAGGATAGGTGTAGAGGCGGCTAGATATGCAAGGGTTGCACTACGATAGCATGTTATACGAAGAACTATGCTAACCCTAACACATCTATGATAACTACGTTGCTCGCCATCAAAAAGGCTTCAGTACGAGCAACGCATGAACAACGAGCATAAGCTTGTGCTGCCTAGATCGCAAGATGCGATCTAGGCAGCATGATGCTTACCGGTAGAAACCCTCAAGATGAAGGAGTTGGCGATGCGCCGAGATTGATGGATTGGTTGAACGTTGGTTGTTGTTTATTCCATAAACCCTAGATACATATTTATAGTCCGTAGACTTTCTAACGTGGGAATAATCCCAACCGTGCACGAGGCAAACTCTAACTAACCGACACGTATCCTACTATGTTACAGATACACGGGCCAACTAGCCCAAACTTTGCATATAAAGGCCGATTCACGTATTCCTTCCATGTATATTCTTCAAGCCCATCTCCAATCGCGGCCCACCTCTGATCCGGTCAAATTCTGGTGATAACACATGCCCCCCTGGTTTTGGAAATGACAATTCCAAAATCATTTTGCTTTTCCTTCGTCGGGTCATGTCGTGGCAGAGCAGAATCGCGATATCCTCCATCATGATGCCTTGCCTCTTCCACTTCTGCGTGAACTCCCATTTTTGAAGAAGGTTTCGACGAAGGACCAGCCGATGACACCCCAATCGGCTTTTAAAAACGAGCATCTACCGGGCCAGCTGCCCCCGAGCCTCGGCCAAGGCGAGAATATCGGTGAAGATGCACGAGATCGGACCAAAGGCTTGGAACTCGAGATAATTACGAGACAGCCACCCTGCCGATTCAGCCGCTCTTTACCCCATCGATTGCCTCTTCCCCCGTTGAAAGCCGATGTTGTACGCCAAAACCGACTTAAAGACCTTTGTTGTAATCGGCTCATTGCGGTGAGGAAGCTCTCATCGTTTGCCCCCTCGAGGAAGCAGAGGGCCTCAAGAAATCCGTGTCTTGCACCCCAACCGGTAGATCTTGCGTAATTGTACTAGAGTCGATGGTTGTGCATCGGCTGTATGTCATGAAAAATCATCTATGGAAGAACATTGCAAAACCAAATGACATTTGGACTGAAAGGGCAAAAGGTGGCATCTTCTGGATATTATCAACATAAAGTAATATAACAAGTGCAATATGCAAGTATGTAGGAATCAATGCACAGTTAACACAAATGTTTGCTTTTTTAGATAGAAGGAAATGGGTAAACTGACTCAACAATAAAAGTAGAAGAAAGGCCCTTCGCAGAGGGAAGCATGGATTGCTATATTCGTGCTAGAGTTTTGATTTTGAAAACATGAAACAATTTTGTCAACGGTAGTAATAAAGCATATGTATCATGTAAATTATATCTTACAAGTTGCAAGCCTCATGCATAGTATACTAATAGTGCCCGCACCTTGTCCTAATTAGCTTGGACTACCGGATCATCGCAATGCACATGTTTTAACCAAGTGTCACAAAGGGGTACCTCTATGCCGCCTGTACAAAGGTCTAAGGAGAAAGCTCGCATTTTGGATTTCTCGCTTTTGATTATTCTCAACTTAGACATCCATACCGGAACAACATAGACAACAGATAATGGACTCCTCTTTTATGCATAAGCATGTAACAACAATTAGTAATTTTCTCATATGAAATTGAGGATATTTGTCCAAAACTGAAACTTCCACCATGGATCATGGCTTTAGTTAGCGGCCCAATGTTCTTCTCTAACAATATGCATGCTTAACCATAAGGTGGTAGATCGCTCTTACTTCAAACAAGACGGACATGCATAGCAACTCACATGATATTCAACAAAGAATAGTTGCTGGCGTCCCCAGAAACATGGTTATCGCACAACAAGCAACTTATAAGAGATAAGATGCATAAGTACATATTCAATACCACAATAGTTTTTAGGCTATTTGTCCCATGAGCTATATATTGCAAAGATAAAGAATAGAAATTTTAAAGGTAGCACTCAAGCAATTTACTTTGGAATGGCGGAGAAATACCATGTAGTAGGTAGGTATGGTGGACACAAGTGGCATAGTGTTTGGCTCAAGGATTTCGGATGCATGAGAAGTATTCCCTCTCGATACAAGGTTTAGGCTAGCAAGATTGTTTAAAGCAAACACAAGTATGAACCGGTACAGCAAAACTCACATAAAAGACATATTGAAAGCATTATAAGACTCTATACCGTCTTCATTATTGTACCTTTTATCATCATATCGAAGCCGATCGCTTGAACCGGCCTCCTCTTTGTCCTTGCCACCAGAGTGACTGCTCTCTTCTTTGTCTTTGCCATGGCGGTAAACAGACCCTGCCATTTTGACATCTGACCATAATACTTTGCAATCCTATAGCCGATGGCTGTTCATCGGCTGTTTTGAGAATCCAGTCTCCTTCATCTTCTTGCAGCAACAGGACGGTCCAGACCCTATAGATGACGACGGCTTCCCTTTCAGGCTCCTTTCCGCAGCTCTAGTAGTCTTCTTCTTCTGTAACAACTCGCCGCTTTCGAAGAAGGTTATGATGCAGGGTCAGCCGATGACACTCCAATCGGCTTCCAAAAAGCAGTGTCTACCAAATCAGCTGCCCCCCGAGCCTCAGTTAAGGTGAGAAAAGTGGCGAGGATACACAGTTCAGTCCAAGGGCCTTGAACTCAGGCAATTGAGACAGCCACCATGCAGAGGTCCTAGCCATTCCTACGAGCGTAGCTGAGAAGGTGGCCAACTTAGCCAGGCCGACGGTAGATACACCGGAGCCGATCACCTTTTCTTCCTTTGAAAGCCGATATTGCAGACGAAACACCAACGGCCTAATGAGTAAAAGGTTGGAAGTTGGCCTTGAGGCTGAACTGAACACCGACTTGGTCGAAATCCGTATATTGAACACGCAGCTGGTAGATCTATGAGAATTTTTTTTTTACTGCCCGATTTTTCTATCGGCCCCCAATATTTCACTGCACATGTATCGCACATGTTCATAGCATCTGTCTATCTGATTATGTGCCCCCCGAGCCGATTCTGTCAGGTTACTGCAGATATCGGCTCTGCAGTTATCCACAGAACTATACCTGAACATCGGCTCTGCAGACATGACCAATGCCGATTTCCTCGAGCTCTCAAGCCGATGTAGTCCCACCGGGCGTGCCAGAATGTGTTGACGGTCAAAACCCACCGGCGGGCAGCGACGGGCAACACAGTAGAGCCGGGAACAACTTAGGGCTGCGGCTGGCCCTGGTCCCTCCGAGCGACGGCCCGCAAAGCCTTCTGGTCACACGTCCGATGCTGGTGCAAGGGCGTGCCACCTGACCTATACCTGGTCAGGAAGGTGATGGAGATGCCTCGCTTAGTTTCCTGCATGGCATACACATAAACATTAAATACGAGCCTCGATCGGCTCTCAGGTTATCCTGTGAATCGGCTCAAGGAGCCGATCCACCCATGATTCGTACGAGGTGCACGAATATATGGTGGTCCTGCTTGATCAAGATAAAGCTAATGAGATCTAAGACGATTTAGGGTTTTCACCGCATAATCGGATCATCCTACTCCAGGTTGGGCCTCGCGGCCACGCACGGTGATCGTAAGCCGATCCTAAACAAGGCCTAAAAACCAACACGAAGTTGATCCCCGGAACATCCTGTTTAGGACTAGCGAACGACACCCTACGTGCCGCTGGATCCTCCCCCCCCCCTTTGTAAGGCCTAACTGTTGCAGATATTAAACTAATCCTTGTAGAACAAGGAGCAATCATAACGGATCAGATCTACTAAACAATGATCAAGCGGGGTGCCGCCCCTACACCTAGGATAGGTGTAGAGGCGGCTAGATATGCAAGGGTTGCACTACGATAGCATGTTATATGAAGAACTATGCTAACCCTAACACATCTATGATAACTACGTTGCTCGCCATCAAAAAGGCTTCAGTACGAGCAACGCATGAACAACGAGCATAAGCTTGTGCTGCCTAGATCGCAAGATGCGATCTAGGCAGCATGATGCTTACCGGTAGAAACCCTCGAGACGAAGGAGTTGGCGATGCGCCGAGATTGATTGATTGGTTGAACGTTGGTTGTTGTTTATTCCATAAACCCTAGATACATATTTATAGTCCATAGACTTTCTAACGTGGGAATAATCCCAACCGTGCACGAGGCAAACTCTAACTAACCGACACGTATCCTACTATGTTACAGATACACGGGCCAACTAGCCCAAACTTTGCATATAAAGGCCGATTCACGTATTCCTTCCATGTATATTCTTCAAGCCCATCTCCAATCGCGGCCCACCTCTGATCCGGTCAAATTCTGGTGATAACACGGTCAAAACCCACCGGCGGGCAGCGACGGGCAACAACTTCATAATCTACAAGAGATCACAATCATAGCATAAACCAAGTACTTCATGATGCACACACTGCCAACATTACATCATGGAGGAGGAATAGACTACTTTAATAACATCACTAGAGTAGCACATAGATGAATTGTGATACAAAACTCATATGAATCTCAATCATGTAAAGCAGCTCATGAGATTATTGTACTGAGGTACATGGGAGAGAGATTAACCACATAGCTACAGCGGAGCCCTCAGCCTCGGGGGTGAATTACTCCCTCCTCATCATGGAGACAGCGATGGCGGTGAAGATGGCGGTGGAGACGGCAGTGGAGATGACTCCGGGGGCAATTCCCCGTCCCGGCAGGGTGCCGGAACAGAGAGTTCTGTCCCCCGAATTGGAGTTTCGCGATGGTGGCGGCGCCCCTGGAGTCTTTCTGGAGTTTCGTCAATTGGTACTGCGTTTTTAGGTCGAAAGGGGTTATATAGGCGAAGAGGCGGCGCAGGAGGGCTGACAGGGTGGCCTCACCCTAGGCCGGCGCGGCCAGGGTCTGGCCCGCGCGGCCCTATGGTGTGGGGCCCCCCTGGCTCCTCTCCGACTCTTCTTCGGTGTTCTGGAGCCTTTCGGGAAAAATAGGAGGTTTGGCGTTGATTTCGTCCAATTCCGAGAATATTGCCCGAACAGCCTCTCTGGAACCAAAAACAGCAGAAAACAGCAACTGGCCTTTCGGCATCTCGTCAATAGGTTAGTTCCGGAAAACGCATAAAAATGATATAAAGTGTGAACAAAACATGTTGGTATTGTCATAAAACAAGCATGGAACACCAGAAATTATAGATACGTTGGAGACGTATCAGCATCCCCAAGCTTAGTTCCTACTCGTCCTCGAGTAGGTAAACGATAAAAGATAATTTCTGAAGTGACATGCTACCAACATAATCTTAATCATACTATTATAAAGCATATGAGATGAATGCAGCGATTCAAAACAATGTAAATGCAATGAGTAAACAATTGAATCATATAACAAAGACTTTTCATGAATAGTACCTTCAAGACAATCATCAATAAGTCTTGCATAAGAGTTACTCATAAAGCAATAAATTCTTAGTAAAGGTATTGAAGCAACACAATGGAAGATTAAGTTTCAGCGGTTGCTTTCAACTTATAACATGCATATCTCATGGATAGTTGTCAATGCAAAGCAATATAACAAGTGCAATAAGCAAGTATGTAGGGATCAATGCACAGTTCACACAAGTGTTTGCTTCTAGGATAGAGAGAAATGGGTAAACTGACTCAACATAAAAGTAAAAGAATGGCCCTTCAAAGAGGAAAGCATCGATTGCTATATTTGTGCTAGAGCTTTGGTTTTGAAAACATAAAGAGAGCATAAAAATAAAGTTTTGAGAGGTGTATGTTGTTGTCAACGAATGGTAGCGGGTACTCTAACACCCTTGCCAGACAAACCTTCAAAGAGCGGCTCCCATTTTATTTTATTTTTGGATGGCACTCCTTCCAACCTTTCTTTCACAAACCATGGCTGACCGAATCCTCGGGTGCCTGCCAACAATCTCATACCATGAAGGAGTGCCTTTTTATTTTAGTTTTATTATGATGACACTCCTCCCAACCTTTGCTTACACAAGCCATGGCTAACCGAATCCTTCGGGTGCCATCCAACAATCACATACCATGGAGGAGTGTCTATTTTTGTTAATTAATTTGGGACTGGGAATCCCATTGCCAGCTCTTTTTGCAAAATTATTGGATAAGCGGATGAAGCCACTAGTCCATTGGTGAAAGTTGCCCAACAAGATTGAAAGATAAACACCACATACTTCCTCATGAGCTATAAAACATTGACACAAATCAGAGGTGATAAATTTTGAATTGTTTAAAGGTAGCACTCAAGCAATTTACTTTGGAATGGCGGGAAATACCATGTAGTAGGTAGGTATGGTGGACACAAATGGCATAGTGTTGTTTGGCTCAAGGATTTGGATGCATGAGAAGTATTCCCTCTCGATACAAGGTTTTAGGCTAGCAAGGTTGTTTGAAGCAAACACAAGCACGAACTAGTACATCAAAACTTACATAAAAGACATATTACAAGCATTATAAGACTATACATCGTCTTTCTTGTTGTTCAAACACCTCACTAGAAAATATCTAGACTCTAGAGAAACCACTCATGCAAACCAAATTTTAACAAGCTCTATCTATTTCTTCACTAATAGGTGCAAAGTATATGATGCAAGAGCTTAAACAAGAGCACAACAATTGCCAAGTATCAAGTTATTCAAGACATCATACCAATTACTACATGTAGCATTTTCCGTTTCCAACCATATAACAATTAACGAAGCAGTTTCAACCTTCGCCATGAACATTAAAAGCTAAGAACGTATGTGTTCATACGAACCAGCGGAGCATGTCTCTCTCCCATACAAGCATTTATTCAAACAAAAACAAAAACAAAAGCACACAGACGCTCCAAGTAAAGTACATAAGATGTGACCGAATAAAAATATAGTTTCAGGGGAGGAACCTGATAATGTTGTCGATGAAGAAGGGGATGCCTTGGGCATCCCCAAGCTTAGACGCTTGAGTCTTCTTGATATATGCAGGGGTGAACCACCGGGGCATCCCCAAGCTTAGACTTTTCACCCTCCTTGATCATAGTATATCATCCTCCTCTCTTGACCCTTGAAAACTTCCTCCACACCAAACTCGAAACAAACTCATTAGAGGGTTAGTGCATAATCAAAAACTCACATGTTCAGAGGTGACACAATCATTCTTAACACTTCTGGACATTGCTCAAAGCTACTGGAAGGTAATGGAACAAAGAAATCCATCCAACATAGCAAAAGAGGCAATGCGAAATAAAAGGCAGAATCTGTCAAAACAGAACAGTCCGTAAAGACGAATTTTAAAATGGCACCAGACTTGCTCAGATGAAAATGCCCAAATTTAATGAAAGTTGCGTACATATCTGAGGATCACTCACGTAAATTGGCATAATTTTCTGAGTTACCTACAGAGAATTAGGCCCAGATTCGTGACAGCAAGAAATCTATTTCTGCGCAGTAATCCAAATCTAGTATTGACTTTACTATCAAAGACTTTACTTGGCACAACAAAACACAAAACTAAGATAAGGATAGGTTGCTACAGTAGTAAACAACTTCCAAGACAAAAATATAAAACAAAGTACTGTAGCAAAATAACACATGGGTTATCTCCCAAGAAGTTCTTTCTTTATAGCCATTAAGATGGGCTCAGCAGTTTTAATGATCCACTCGTAGGAAATAGTATTTGAAGCAAAAGGAGAGCTTCAAGAGACAAATTCAAAACAAGTTTAAGTCTAACATGCTTCCTATGAAGAGGAATCTTGTACACAAATGAATTCATGAAGAACAAAGTGACAAGTATAAGAGGATAAAACACGAGTAACTTCAAGATTCTCAACATAAAGAGGGGAAACTTAATATTATTAAGATGCATATAACCATATTTCCCTCTCTCATAATAACTTTCAGTAGCATCATTGATGAAATCCACAATATACCCATCACTTAAAACATTCTTATCATGGTTCATATGCATAGGAGTATCATTAAATTTGGCATAAGAAGAATTATTCTCATTAATAGTAATTGGAGCAAGATTATTATCAAGAATTTGAACATGGTAAACAAGTTGCATATTAAGGGAATTGTTTTTGGTAATGCAATCATGACTATGACAAGCCTCTTAAGGATAGTTAGAACCTATATCTTAGCATTCTTTATAATAATCATCAGAGATCGGAGGAACAGTGTCATCATAGGAAATATAATAGTTATCTTTCACAGTCGGTTTATCTGTGTCCACACCCTTATTGTTATTAGAAGGAGATGTATCAAGAACATAATGACCAGTAGCTAAAGGATTTTCAAACACCTCTTCCCCAAGCTTAGAGCTTTCTATATCATTATGGGAGGAAGCATGGATAGCACTGACACTATGGCAATTATTATCATCATTTTCAGAATTAGTTTCCCAGAGATTTGCAATATCAAAAGTAGTGTGCTCATTCACATCATGATCGCTAATATATGTAAAGGGCATAGGAAGATCATCGTATTCAGATTCGTTATCACAATAATCATTAGGAGCAACATACTTACGGTTACCTAGCGTTATCTCATTCACGCGGGGATACGCCGTTACCTCTTTCTTTTTATTCTCCTTCTTCTTCTTCTTCTTCTTCGTTCCCTTCTTCTTTTCCTTCTCCTCGTTCCCTTCTTTAGGAGGAAGAGGCTTGAAGGGTGGCTTGCCCGCATAACCTGATTTACTTTCAGAAACAATAGAAGAAACTTGGGAGGATCCCTCCTTTTCATTAATTAGTTGAAAACACACAGCGGTCCTATCATATTTTGGCAAGGTGTCATCTTCTAAAATATTTTGTATGTAAGTATTTGTATGGCTATTATCAATGCAATAAGAAAAACACCCATGCAGGATGATGCGTGTGGTTGACACGTCCGTTGGGAACCCCAAGAGGAAGGTGTGATGCGCACAGCGGCAAGTTTCCCTCAGTAAGAAACCAAGGTTTAATCGAACCAGTAGGAGTCAAGAAGCACGTTGAAGGTTGATGGCGGCGGGATGTAGTGCGGCGCAACACCGAAGATTCGGCGCCAACGTGGAACCTGCACAACACAACCAAAGTACTTTGCCCCAACGAAGCAGTGAGGTTGTCAATCTCACCGGCTTGCTGTAACAAAGGATTAACCGTATTGTGTGGAAGATGATTGTTTGCGAGAAAACTTGAGTAGAACAAGTATTGCAGTAGATTGTATTTCAGTATAGAGAATTGGACCGGGGTCCACAGTTCACTAGAGGTGTCTCTCCCATAAGATAAACAGCATGTTGGGTGAACAAATTACAGTTGGGCAATTGACAAATAAAGAGGGCATGACCATGCACATACATATTATGATGAGTATAGTGAGATTTAATTGGGCATTACGACAAAGTACATAGACCGCCATCCAAGCTGCATCTATGCCTAAAAAGTCCACCTTCGTGTTATCATCCGAACCCCTCCGGTATTAAGTTGCAAAGCAACAGACAATTGCATTAAGTATGGTGCGTAATGTAATCAACAACTACATCCTTAGACATAGCATCAATGTTTTATCCCTAGTGGCAACAGCACATCCACAACCTTAGAACTTTCTCATCCTTGTCCCGAGATATCAATGGAGGCATGAACCCACTATCGAGCATAAATACTCCCTCTTGGAGTTACAAGCATCTACTTGGCCGAGCAACTACTAGTAACGGAGAGCATGCAAGATCATAAACAACACATAGACATAACTTTGATAAACAACATAACAAGTATTCTCAATTCATCAGATCACAACAAACGCAACATATAGAATTACAGATAGAAGATCTTGATCATGTTAGGCAGCTCACAAGATCCGACAATGATAGCACAATGGGGAGAAGACAACCATCTAGCTACTGCTATGGACCCATAGTCCAGGGGTAGACTACTCACACATCACTCCGGAGGCGACCATGGCGGCGTAGAGTCCTCCGGAGATGAATCCCCTCTCGGCGAGGGTGCCGGAGGCGATCTCTGGATCCCCGAGATGGGATCGGCGGCGGCGGCGTCTCGGTGGGTTTTCCGTATCGTGGCTCTCGATCTTGGGGTTTCGCGACGGAGGCTTTAAGTAGGCGGAAGGGCAAGTCGGGAGGGGCACGAGGCCCCACACCCTAGGTCGGCGCGGCCAGGGCACAGGCCGCGCCGCCCTATGGTGTGGCCCCCTCGTGGCCCCACTTCGTCTCCTCTTCGGTCTTCTGGAAGCTTCGTGGCAAAATAGGACCCTGGGCGTTGATTTCGTCCAATGCCGAGAATATTTCGTTACTAGGATTTCTGAAACCAAAAACAAAGCAGAACGACAGAATCGGCACTTCGGCATCTTGTTAATAGGTTAGTTCCAGAAAATGCACGAATATGACATAAAGTGTGCATAAAACATGTAGATAACATCAATAATGTGGCATAGAACATAAGAAATTATCGATACGTCGGAGACGTATCAGCATCCCCAAGCTTAGTTCTGCTCGTCCCGAGCAGGTAAAACGATAACACAGATAATTTCTGGAGTGACATGCCATCATAACCTTGATCATACTATTTGTAAAGCATATGTAGTGAATGCAGCGATCAAAACAATGTATATGACATGAGTAAACAAGTGAATCATAAAGCAAAGACTTTTCATGAATAGCACTTCAAGACAAGCATCAATAAGTCTTGCATAAGAGTTAACTCATAAAGCAATAATTCAAAGTAAAGGTGTTGAAGCAACACAAAGGAAGATTAAGTTTCAGCGGTTACTTTCAACTTGTAACATGTATATCTCATGGATATTGTCAACATAGAGTAATATAATAAGTGCAATAAGCAAATATGTAGGAATCAACGCACAGTTCACACAAGTGTTTGCTTCTTGAGGTGGAGAGAAATAGGTGAACTGACTCAACATTGAAAGTAAAAGAATGGTCCTCCATAGAGGAAAAGCATCGATTGCTATATTTGTGCTAGAGCTTTGATTTTGAAAACATGAAACAATTTTGTCAACGGTAGTAACAAAGCATATGTATCATGTAAATTATATCTCACAAGTTGCAAGCCTCATGCATAGTATACTAATAGTGCCCGCACCTTGTCCTAATTAGCTTGGACTACCGGATCATCACAATGCACATGTTTTAACCAAGTGTCACAAAGGGGTACCTCTATGCACTTTGTACAAAAGTCTAAGGAGAAAGCTCGCATTGGATTTCTCGCTATTGATTATTCTCAACTTAGACATCCATACCGGGACAACATAGACAACAGATAATGGACTCCTCTTTTATGCATAAGCATGTAACAACAATTAATAATTTTCTCATATGAGATTGAGGATGTATGTCCAAAACTGAAACTTCCACCATGGATCATGGCTTTAGTTAGCGGCCCAATGTTCTTCTCTAACAATATGCATGCTTAACCATAAGGTGGTAGATCTCTCTTACTTCAGACAAGACGAACATGCATAGCAACTCACATGATATTCAACAAAGAATAGTTGATGGCGTCCCCAGAAACATGGTTATCGCACAACAAGCAACTTAATAAGAGATAAAGTGCATAATTACATATTCAATACCACAATAGTTTTTAAGCTATTTGTCCCATGAGCTATATATTGCAAAGGTGAATGATGGAATTTTAAAGGTAGCACTCAAGCAATTTACTTTGGAATGGCGGAGAAATACCATGTAGTAGGTAGGTATGGTGGACACAAATGGCATAGTGGTTGGCTCAAGTATTTTGGATGCATGAGAAGTATTCCCTCTCGATACAAGGTTTAGGCTAGCAAGGTTATTTGAAACAAACACAAGGATGAACCGGTGCAGCAAAACTCACATAAAAGACATATCGAAAACATTATAAGACTCTACACCGTCTTCCTTGTTGTTCAAACTCAATACTAGAAATTATCTAGACCTTAGAGAAACCAAATATGCAAACCAAATTTTAACATGCTCTATGTATTTCTTCATTAATGGGTGCAAAGCATATGATGCAAGAGCTTAAACATGAGCACAACAATTGCCAAGTATCACATTACCCAAGACATTTATAGCAATTACTACATGTATCATTTTCCAATTCCAACCATATAACAATTTAACGAAGAAGAAACTTCGCCATGAATACTATGAGTAGAAACAAGGACATACTTGTCCATATGCTACAGCGGAGTGATACGTCTCCGACGTATCGATAATTTCTTATGTTCCATGCCACATTATTGATGTTATCTACATGTTTTATGCACACTTTATGTCATATTCGTGCATTTTCTGGAACTAACCTATTAACAAGATGCCGAAGTGCCGATTCTTTGTTTTCTGCTGTTTTTGGTTTCAGAAATCCTAGTAACGAAATATTCTCGGAATTGGACGAAATCAACGCCCAGGGTCCTATTTTGCCACGAAGCTTCCAGAAGTCCGAAGAGGAGACGAAGTGGGGCCACGAGGTGGCGACACCATAGGGCGGCGCGGCCCAAGCCCTGGCTGCGCCGACCTAGGGTGTGGGCCCCTCGTGCCCCATCTTGACTTGCCCTTCTGCCTACTTAAAGCCTCCGTGACGAAACCCCCGATGCGAGAGCCACGATACGGAAAACCTTGCGAGACGCCGCCGCCGCCGCTCCCAGCTCGGGGGATCCAGGAGATCGCCTCCGGCACCCTGCCGGAGAGGGGATTCATCTCCCGGAGGACTCTACGCCGCCATGGTCGCCTCCGGAGTGATGTGTGAGTAGTCTACCCCTGGACTATGGGTCCATAGCAGTAGCTAGATGGTTATCTTCTCCCCATTGTGCTATCATTGTCGGATCTTGTGAGCTGCCTATCATGATCAAGATCATCTATATGTAATTCTATATGTTGCGTTTGTTGGGATCCGATGAATAGAGAATACTTGTTATGTTGATTATCAAAGTTATATCTACGTGTTATTTATGATCTTGCATGCTTTCCGTTACTAGTAGATGCTCTGGCCAAGTAGATGCTTGTAACTCCAAGAGGGAGTACTTATGCTCTATAGTGGGTTCATGCCTGCATTGACACAGGACGATGTGAGAAAGTTCTAAGGTTGTGTTGTGCTGTTGCCACTAGGGATAAAACATTGATGCTATGTCTAAGGATGTAGTTGTTGATTACATTACGCACCATACTTAATGCAATTGTCTGTTGCTTTGCAACTTAATACTGGAGGGGGTTCGGATGATAACCTGAAGGTGGACTTTTTAGGCATAGATGCAGTTGGATGGCGGTCTATGTACTTTGTCGTAATGCCCAATTAAATCTCACTATACTCATCATGATATGTATGTGCATGGTCATGCTCTCTTTATTTGTCAATTGCCCAACTGTAATTTGTTCACCCAACATGTTGTTTGTCTTATGGGAGAGACACCTCTAGTAAACTGTGGACCCCGGTCCAATTCTCTTTCTTGAAATACAATCTCTTGCAATACTTGTTCTACTATTTTCTGCAAACAATCATCTTCCACACAATACGGTTAATCCTTTGTTACAGCAAGCCGGTGAGATTGACAACCTCACTGTTTCGTTGGGGCAAAGTACTTTGGTTGTGTTGTGCAGGTTCCACGTTGGCGCCGGAATCCCTGGTGTTGCGCCGCACTACATCCCGCCGCCATCAACCTTCAACGTGCTTCTTGGCTCCTCCTGGTTCGATAAACCTTGGTTTCTTTCTGAGGGAAAACTTGCTGCTGTGCGCATCATACCTTCCTCTTGGGGTTCCCAACGAACGTGTGAGTTACACGCCATCAAGCTCTTTTTTACGGTGCCGTTGCCGGGAGATCAAGACACGGCTGCAAGGGGAGTCTCCACTTCTCAATCTCTTTACTTTGTTTTTGTCTTGCTTAGTTTTATTTACTACTTTGTTTGCTGCACTAAATCAAAATACAAAAAAATTAGTTGCTAGTTTTACTTTATTTGCTATCTTGTTTGCTATATCAAAAACACAAAAAAAATTTAGTTTACTTGCATTTACTTTACTTATTTCATCATGTTTCCTTTTAATTTTACCACGAAAGATATACCGGTAGGACATGGGTCTATAGTTGGGAGAAATAATATAGAAGAATTTTTCAATCATGTTAGTACCATTGAAAATTTTGAAGATAGACACTTGGTAGACCTTGCGCCTACTTATGAAATTGCTGCTGCGCATTTAGTTACTTTGTTGGAAACTAAATTTGTTAATCTTAATCCTATAATCCAACACATGTTTCTCACACTTGGTGATATGGAAGAAGGGGAAAAGAAAGATTTTGTTTTAGAAACCCTTCTTAGAGAATTTGGTGGTCTAGCAAGAGAAGCTAGAAAAGTCTTTGCTAAATTTAATATGCTTGGTTCTCATACTAATTTTGTTAGTCTCCTTGAAAAGATGGACATGGATAGAATAAGATACACTAATAATATTGATGATGGTGGGGAGATCAAAGCACCAATACCATGTAAACTCTTAGCTATGAATGATACACTAGAAAATAACTATGCTTGGCTTGTTCCTGAAAATTTGTTTGATGAGAGTAGCACGCCTAAGACTAATGAAAAGGGAGATGCTGAAACTTATGTATCAAATATATTATGCCTGGTTGAGAAAACTCCACACCCCGCTGAGAATGCACCATCTCTTGATAATACTTGATACACACTTTCTGCGCCTAGCTGAAAGGCGTTAAAGAAAAGCGCTTATGGGAGACAACCCATGTTTTTACCTACAGTACTTTGTTTTTATTTTGTGTCTTGGAAGTTGTTTACTACTGTAGCAACCTCTCCTTATCTTAGTTTTGTGTTTTGTTGTGCCAAGTTAAGCCGTTGATAGAAAAGTAAGTACTAGATTTGGATTACTGCGCAGTTCCAGATTTCTTTGCTGTCACGAATCTGGGTCTACCTCCCTGTAGGTAGCTCAGAAAATTAAGCCAATTTACGTGCATGATCCTCAGATATGTACGCAACTTTCATTCAATTTGAGCATTTTCATTTGAGCAAGTCTGGTGCCATTTTAAAATTCGTCAATACAAACTGTTCTGTTTTGACAGATTCTGCCTTTTATTTCGCATTGCCTCTTTTGCTATGATGGATGAATTTCTTTGATCCACTAATGTCCAGTAGCATTATGCAATGTACATAAGTGTTAAGAATGATTGTGTCACCTCTGAATATGTCAATTTATATTGTGCACTAACCCTCTAATGAGTTGTTTCGAGTTTGGTGTGGAGGAAGTTTTCAAGGATCAAGAGAGGAGTATGATGCAACATGATCAAGGAGAGTGAAAGCTCTAAGCTTGGGGATGCCCCGGTGGTTCACCCCTGCATATATCAAGAAGACTCAAGCGTCTAAGCTTGGGGATGCCCAAGGCATCCCCTTCTTCATCGACAACATTATCAGGTTCCTCCCCTGAAACTATATTTTTATTCCATCACATCTTATGTGCTTTTTCTTGGAGCGTCGGTTTGTTTTTGTTTTTTGTTTTGTTTGAATAAAATGGATCCTAGCATTCACTTTATGGGAGAGAGACACGCTCCGCTGTAGCATATGGACAAGTATGTCCTTGGTTTCTACTCATAGTATTCATGGCGAAGTTTCTCCTTCGTTAAATTGTTATATGGTTGGAATTGGAAAATGATACATATAGTAATTGCTATAAATGTCTTGGGTAATGTGATACTTGGCAATTGTTGTGTTCATGTTTAAGCTCTTGCATCATATGCTTTGCACCCATTAATGAAGAAATACATGGAGCATGCTAAAATTTGGTTTGCATATTTGGTTTCTCTAAGGTCTAGATAATTTCTAGTATTGAGTTTGAACAACAAGGAAGACGGTGTAGAGTCTTATAATGTTTTCAATATGTCTTTTATGTGAGTTTTGCTGCACCGGTTCATCCTTGTGTTTGTTTCAAATAAGCCTTGCTAGCCTACACCTTGTATCGAGAGGGAATACTTCTCATGCATCCAAAATACTTGAGCCCACCACTATGCCATTTGTGTCCACCATACCTACCTACTACATGGTATTTTCCGCCATTCCAAAGTAAATTGCTTGAGTGCTACCTTTAAAATTCCATCATTCACCTTTGCAATATATAGCTCATAGGACAAATAACTTAAAAACTATTGTGGTATTGAATATGTAATTATGCACTTTATCTCTTATTAAGTTGCTTGTTGTGCGATAACCATGTTCACTGGGGACGCCATCAATTATTCATTGTTGAATTTCATGTGAGTTGCTATGCATGTCCGTCTTGTCTGAAGTAAGAGAGATCTACCACCATATGGTTAAGCATGCATATGTTAGAGAAGAACATTGGGCCGCTAACTAAAGCCATGATCCATGGTGGAAGTTTCAGTTTTGGACATATATCCTCAAATCTCAAATGAGAAATTTATTAATTGTTGATTACATGCTTATGCATAAAAGAGGAGTCCATTATCTGTTGTCTATGTTGTCCCGGTATGGATGTCTAAGTTGAAGAATAATCAATAGCGAGAAATCCAATGCGAGCTTTCTCCTTAGACCTTTGTACAGGCGGCATAGAGGTACCCCTTTGTGACACTTGGTTAAAACAATGCATTGTGATGATCCGGTAGTCCAAGCTAATTAGGACAAGGTGCGGGCACTATTAGTACACTATGCATGAGGCTTGCAACTTATAAGATATAATTTACATGATGCATATGCTTTATTACTACCGTTGACAAAATTGTTTCATGTTTTCAAAATCAAAGCTCTAGCACAAATATAGCAATCGATGCTTTTCCTCTATGGAGGACCATTCTTTTACTTTCAATGTTGAGTCAGTTCACCTATTTCTCTCCACCTCAAGAAGCAAACACTTGTGTGAACTGTGCATTGATTCCTACATACTTGCTTATTGCACTTATTATATTACTCTATGTTGACAATATCCATGAGATATATATGTTACAAGTTGAAAGCAACCGCTGAAACTTAATCTTCTTTTGTGTTGCTTCAATGCCTTTATTTTGAATTATTGCTTTATGAGTTAACTTTTATGCAAGACTTATTGATGCTTGTCTTGAAGTGCTATTCATGAAAAGTCTTTGCTTTATGATTCACTTGTTTACTCATGTCATATACATTGTTTTGATCGCTGCATTCACTACATATGCTTTACAAATAGTATGATCAAGATTATGATGGCATGTCACTCCGAAATTATACGTGTTATCGCTTTACACTCGGGACGAGCGAGAACTAAGCTTGGGGATGCTGATACGTCTCCGACGTATCGATAATTTCTTATGTTCCATGCCACATTATTGATGTTATCTACATGTTTTATGCACACTTTATGTCATATTCGTGCATTTTCTGGAACTAACCTATTAACAAGATGCCGAAGTGCCAGTTGCTGTTTTCTGCTGTTTTTGGTTTCAGAAATCCTAGTAACGAAATATTCTAGGAATTGGACGAAATCAACGCCCAGGGTCCTATTTTGCCACGAAGCTTCCAGAAGTCCGAAGAGGAGACGAAGTGGGGCCACGAGGTAGCGACACCATAGGGCGGCGCGGCCCAAGCCCTGGCCGCGCCGACCTAGGGTGTGGGCCCCTCGTGCCCCATCTTGACTTGCCCTTCCGCCTACTTAAAGCCTCCGTGACGAAACCCCCAGTACCGAGAGCCACGATACGGAAAACCTTACTGAGACGCCGCCGCCGCCGATCCCATCTCGGGGGATCCAGGAGATCGCCTCCGGCACCCTGCCGGAGAGGGGATTCATCTCCCGGAGGACTCTACGCCGCCATGGTCGCCTCCGGAGTGATGTGTGAGTAGTCTACCCCTGGACTATGGGTCCATAGCAGTAGCTAGATGGTTGTCTTCTCCCCATTGTGCTATCATTGTCGGATCTTGTGAGCTGCCTATCATGATCAAGATCATCTATATGTAATTCTATATGTTGCGTTTGTTGGGATCCGATGAATAGAGAATACTTGTTATGTTGATTATCAAAGTTATATCTACGTGTTATTTATGATCTTGCATGCTTTCCGTTACTAGTAGATGCTCTGGCCAAGTAGATGCTTGTAACTCCAAGAGGGAGTACTTATGCTCGATAGTGGGTTCATGCACGCATTGACACAGGACGGTGTGAGAAAGTTCTAAGGTTGTGTTGTCTTTGTTGCCACTAGGGATAAAACATTGATGCTATGTCTAAGGATGTAGTTGTTGATTACATTACGCACCATACTTAATGCAATTGTCTGTTGCTTTGCAACTTAATCTTTGGAGGGTTCGGATGATAACACGAAGGTGGACTTTTTAGGCATAGATGCGGTTGGATGGCGGTCTATGTACTTTGTCGTAATGCCCAATTAAATCTCACTATACTCATCATGATATGTATGTGCATGGTCATGCTCTCTTTATTTGTCAATTGCCCAACTGTAATTTGTTCACCCAACATGCTGTTTGTCTTATGGGAGAGACACCTCTAGTAAACTGTGGACCCCGGTCCAATTCTCTTTCTTGAAATACAATCTCTTTGCAATACTTGTTCTCTTGTTTTCTGCAAACAATCATCTTCCACACAATACGGTTAATCCTTTGTTACTGACAAGCCGGTGAGATTGACAACCTCACTGTTTCGTTGGGGCAAAGTACTTTGGTTGTGTTGTGCAGGTTCCACGTTGGCGCCGGAATCCCTGGTGTTGCGCCGCACTACATCCCGCCGCCATCAACCTTCAACGTGCTTCTTGGCTCCTCCTGGTTCGATAAACCTTGGTTTCTTTCTGAGGGAAAACTTGCTGCTGTGCGCATCATACCTTCCTCTTGGGGTTCCCAACGAACGTGTGAGTTACACGCCATCACGGAGAGTCTCTCTCTCCCATAAAGTGAATGCTAGGATCCATTTTATTCAAACAAAACAAAAAAAAAAAAACAAACCGACGCTCCAAGCAAAGCACATAAGATGTGATGGAATAAAAATATAGTTTCAGGGGAGGAACCTGATAATGTTATCGATGAAGAAGGGGATGCCTTGGGCATCCCCAAGCTTAGACGCTTGAGTCTTCTTAGAATATGCAGGGGTGAACCACCGGGGCATCCCCAAGCTTAGAGCTTTCACTCTCCTTGATCATGTTGCATCATACTCCTCTCTTGATCCTTGAAAACTTCCTCCACACCAAACTTAGAACAACTCATTAGAGGGTTAGCGACAATAAAAATTAACATGTTCAGAGGTGACACAATCATTCTTAACACTTCTGGACATTGCATAAAGCTACTGGACATTAATGGATCAAAGAAATTCATCCAACATAGCAAAAGAGGCAATGCGAAATAAAAGGCAGAATCTGTCAAAACAGAACAGTTTGTATTGACGAATTTTATCGAGGCACCAGACTTGCTCAAATGAAAATTCTCAAATTGAATGAAAGGTGCGTACATATCTGAGGATCACGCACGTAAATTGGCATATTTTTCTGAGCTACCTACAGAGAGGCAGGTCGAAATTCGTGACAGCAAAGAAATCTGAAACTGCGCAGTAATCCAAATCTAGTATGAACTTTACTATCAAAGACTTTACTTGGCACAACAAAACACTAAACTAAGATAAGGAGAGGTTGCTACAGTAGTAAACAACTTCCAAGACACAAAATAAAAACAAAGTACTGTAGGTAAAAACATGGGTTGTCTCCCATAAGCGCTTTTCTTTAACGCCTTTCAGCTAGGCGCAGAAAGTGTGTATCAAGTATTATCAAGAGACGAAGCATCGACATCATAATTTGTTCTAATAATAGAATCAAAAGGTAACTTCATTCTCTTTCTAGGGAAGTGTTCCATACCTTTCTTGAGAGGAAATTGATATTTTATATTACCTTCCTTCATATCAATAGTAGCACCAACAGTTCGAAGAAAAGGTCTTCCCAATATAATGGGACAAGATGCATTGCATTCAATATCCAAGACAACAAAATCAACGGGGACAAGGTTATTGTTAACGGTAATGCGAACATTATCAACTTTCCCCAAAGGTTTCTTTGTAGAATGATCAGCAAGATTAACATCCAAATAACAATTTTTCAGCGGTGGCAAGTCAAGCATATTATAAATTTTCTTAGGCATAATGGAAATACTTGCACCAAGATCACATAAAGCATTACAATCAAAATCTTTAACCTTCATCTTAATGATGGGCTCCCAACCATCCTCTAGCTTTTTAGGAATAGAGGCTTCGCGCTCTAGTTTCTCTTCTCTAGCTTTTATGAGAGCATTTGTAATATGTTGTGTGAAAGCCAAATTTATAGCACTAGCATTAGGACTTTTAGCAAGTTTTTGCAAGAACTTTATAACTTCAGAGATGTGGCAATCATCAAAATTCAAACCATTATAATCTAAAGCAATGGGATCATCATCCCCAATGTTGGAAAAAATTTCAGCAGTTTTATCACAGGCAGTTTCAGCAGTTTTAGCAGTTTCAGGCAGTTTCTCACGCTTTGCATTAGAAGTGGAAACATTGCTAACACCAATTATTTTATTATTATTAGTAGGAGGTGCAGCAACATGTGTAGCATTAGCATTACTAGTGGTGGTAATAGTCCAAACTTTAGCTAGTTTTTCATTTTCTTCTCTATCCCACCTAGCACGCAGTTCAGCCATTAATCTTATATTCTCATTAATTCTAACTTGAATGGCATTTGCTGTAGTAACAATTTTATTATGATGATTTTCATTAGGCATAACTTTCGATTTCAAAAGATCAACATCAGCAGCAAGACTATCGACTTTAGAAGCAAGTATATCAATTTTCCCAAGCTTTTCTTCAACAGATTTGTTAAAAGCAGTTTGTGTACTAATAAATTCTTTAAGCATGGCTTCAAGTCCAGGGGGTGAACTCCTATTATTGTTGTAAGAATTCCCATAAGAATTACCATAGTCGTTGCCATTATTATAAGGATATGGCCTATAGTTATTACTAGAATTGTTCCGGTAAGCATTGTTGTTGAAATTATTATTTTTAATGAAGTTTACATCAACATGTTATTCTTGTGCAACCAATGAAGCTAACGGAACATTATTAGGATCAATATTAGTCCTATCATTCACAAGCATAGACATAATAGCATCAATCTTATCACTCAAGGAAGAGGTTTCTTCGACAGAATTTACCTTCTTACCTTGTGGAGCTCTTTCCGTGTGCCATTCAGAGTAGTTGATCATCATATTATCAAGAAGCTTTGTTGCTTCACCAAGAGTGATGGACATAAAGGTACCTCCAGCAGCTGAATCCAATAAATTCCGCGAAGAAAAATTTAGTCCTGCATAGAAGGTTTGGATGATCATCCAAGTAGTCAGTCCATGGGTTGGGCAATTTTTAACCAGAGATTTCATTCTTTCCCATGCTTGTGCAACATGCTCAGTATCTAATTGTTTAAAATTCATTATGCTACTCCTCAAAGATATAATTTTAGCAGGGGATAATATCTACCAATAAAAGCATCCTTGCATTTAGTCCATGAATCAATACTATTCTTAGGCGAGAGATAGCAACCAATCTTTAGCTCTTCCTCTTAATGAGAAAGGGAACAATTTTAATTTTATAATGTCACCATCTACATCTTTATATTTTTGCATTTCACACAATTCAACAAAATTATTAAGATGGGCAGCAGCATCATCGAACTAACACCAGAAAATTGCTCTCGCATAACAAGATTCAATAAAGCAGGTTTAATTTCAAAGAATTCTGCAGTAGTAGCAGGTGGAGCAATAGGTGTGCATAAGAAATCATTATTATTTGTGGTTGTGAAGTCACACAACTTAGTATTTTCAGCGGTAGCCATTTTTAGCAATAGTAAATAAAGCAAACTAGGTAAAGTAAATGCAAGTAACTAATTTTTTTGTGTTTTTGATATAGCAAACAAGATAGCAAATAAAGTAAAACTAGCAACTAATTTTTTTGTATTTTGATTTAGTGCAGCCAACAAAGTAGTAAATAAAACTAAGCAAGACAAAAACAAAGTAAAGAGATTGAGAAGTGGAGACTCCCCTTGCAGCGTGTCTTGATCTCCCCGGCAACGGCGCCAGAAATTTGCTGCTGGCGTGCAGTTGACGTGGGAGATAGAAATCTTTGTGGTGTAACTTTTCTTCAGTTCCCCGGCAACGGCGCCAGAAATTTGCTTGATGCGTGTGGTTGACACGTCCGTTGGGAACCCCAAGAGGAAGGTGTGATGCGCACGGTGGCAAGTTTCCTCGATAAGAAACCAAGGTTTAATCGAACCAGTAGGAGTCAAGAAGCACGTTGAAGGTTGATGGCGGCGGGATGTAGTGCGGCGCAACACCAGAGATTCCGGTGCCAACGTGGAACCTGCACAACACAACCAAAGTACTTTGCCCCAACGAAACAGTGAGGTTGTCAATCTCACCGGCTTGCTGTAACAAAGGATTAACCATATTGTGTGGAAGATGATTGTTTGCAGAAAACAGTAGAACAAGTATTGCAGTAGATTGTATTTCAGTATAGAGAATTGGATCGGGGTCCACAGTTCACTAGAGGTGTCTCTCCCATAAGATAAACAGCATGTTGGGTGAACAAATTACAGTTGGGCAATTGACAAATAAAGAGGGCATGACCATGCACATACATATTATGATGAGTATAGTGAGATTTAATTGGGCATTACGACAAAGTACATAGACCGTCATCCAACTGCATCTATGCCTAAAAAGTCCACCTTCAGGTTATCATCCGAACCCCCTCCAGTATTAAGTTGCAAAGCAACAGACAATTGCATTAAGTATGGTGCGTAATGTAATCAACAACTACATCCTTAGACATAGCATCAATGTTTTATCCCTAGTGGCAACAGCACATCCACAACCTTAGAACTTTCATCCTTGTCCCCAGGATATCAATGGAGGCATGAACCCACTATCGAGCATAAATACTCCCTCTTGGAGTTACAAGCATCTACTTGGCCAGAGCATCTACTAGTAACGGAGAGCATGCAAGATCATAAACAACACATAGACATAACTTTGATAATCAACATAACAAGTATTCTCTATTCATCGGATCCCAACAAACGCAACATATAGAATTACAGATAGATGATCTTGATCATGTTAGGCAGCTCACAAGATCCGACAATGATAGCACAATGGGGAGAAGACAACCATCTAGCTACTGCTATGGACCCATAGTCCAGGGGTAGACTACTCACACATCACTCCGGAGGCGACCATGGCGGCGTAGAGTCCTCCGGGAGATGAATCCCCTCTCCGGCAGGGTGCCGGAGGCGATCTCCTGGATCCCCCGAGATGGGATCGGCGGCGGTGGCGTCTCAGTAAGGTTTTCCGTATCGTGGCTCTCGGTACTGGGGGTTTCGCGACGGAGGCTTTAAGTAGGCGGAAGGGCAAGTCAGGAGGGGGCACGAGGGCCCCACACCCTAGGTCGGCGCGGCCGGGCACGGGCCGCGCCGCCCTATGGTGTGGCCCCCTCGTGGCCCCACTTCATCTCCTCTTCGGTCTTCTGGAAGCTTCGTGGCAAAATAGGACCCTGGGTGTTGATTTCGTCCAATTCCGAGAATAGTTCTTTACTAGGATTTCTGAAACCAAAAACAGCAGAAAACAAAGAAGCGGCACTTCGGCATCTTGTTAATAGGTTAGTTCCAGAAAATGCACGAATATGACATAAAGTGTGCATAAAACATGTAGATAACATCAATAATGTGCCATAGAACATAAGAAATTATCGATACGTCGGAGACGTATCACAGGACATCATCAATATCAAGATCACTCATATGTAACAAAGAGATTTTTCGCGACAGTTCTTCACACCCCAAAAATAAAGTAAGTTCATCATGCTGATTAGGAGTAATTTCATCATCACAATACAAATTTGCAGCACTCATTGGGTTCAAATTATCATTGGAGGAGCATTGAAAATTAAAATGACCCACTTCATGGCAAACTTCACAAATAAAAGGATAGAGGGCACAAACTTTTTTACCAAGATCATCTAGAGCCCTAAACCACTTTCTAGTTTTTTCATTAGCATGATGGATACAATATTCATCTTTGATTTGATTAATTCCACAAGGTCTATGTATTCCACAAAAATTAACATGCTTATAGGAAATAGCATTCTTAGGAGTTTGAGCATGCTTATTGCAATAATTAACAACAATTTCATTCTTCATGCAAGCCTCTTTAAAAGGTTCATGATATTTATCAAAATTCTTTTTAGGTAATTCAAAATGAGAAGCAAAGGCTTTATAAAGATTTGCAGCAACATGAGAGTCAAGACCATAAGTAGCACTCATATTTGAAATTTATCGGTATCCATAAAAGCTTCAATGCATTCATAATCATAATTTATACCTGACTCTTTACCTTTGTCGTTCTCCCATCCTTCAGCGTTGTCCTCAATCCGATCAAGAAGATCCCACCTAACTTCAACCTCCTTGCTTGTGAAAGATCCCTCCAAACATGCGTCCAGATAGTCCTTATGTTGTCCTGAAAGCCTCGCATAAAAATTGTTAACAATAACATTACGGGGGAGCTCATGAATGGGACATTTGAGCATTAGTGATTTCAATCTCCCCCACGCTTGAGAAATACTCTCTCCATCACGAGGATAAAAGTTATAAATATAATTCCTATCAATATGCACTTCATGAGGAGGATAAAATTTAGAATAAAAGAGAGATGCAATTTCCTCCCAACCAAGAGAATGACTATTCTCCAACAATTTATACCAATGCGCCGCTTTACCGCAGACAATAAAGCAGAGAATAGCTTCTTCCTCACTTCATCCATAGAGATACCTGCACACTTGAATAACCCGCATAATTCATGCAAAAACAGTAAATGATCTCTAGGGTGGACAGTTCCATCCCCTCTATAGTGGTTATCCATAACACGTTCAATAATTTTCATAGGTATTTTATACGGAATACTTTCAGTAGGTGCATTTAAAATGTCACAAGCATCATTAGAGTTATTGCATATGGGAGATAAAGTATTATCAGAGCAAATTTTCTCCCCTAAAGATGGGAAGCTAAAAAGATCACAAAAACTAGCTTCCCCAAGCTTAGACTTCTCCATAGCATTAGCAGTAATTGCATTCATACTAATAACATCGCTACTAGCATGCAAATAAGGTTCCATAGGTTTTTTAATTTTCGCATCAAACAATTCTAAATCAGGAAAAAGATTAAAAAGCTCACCAATTTTTTTGTTGTTTTCCATTGTGCCTAACTAGTGTAAACAAGAAACAAAAAGATGCAATTGCAGGATCTAAAGGAAATAGCTTCGAGCACTCACACACCGGCAATAGTGCTAGGAAATAGCTTAGTAGTCGGGGGATGTGAATACCTTTTACCTTACCTCCCCGGCAACGGCGGCAGAAAATAGCTTGATGTCTACGGGTGCTTCTATTCTTGTAGACAGTGCTGGGCCTCCAAGAGCAGAGGTTTGTAGAACAGCAGCAAGTTTCCCTTAAGTGGATCACCCAAGGTTTATCGATCTCAGGGAGGAAGAGGTCAAAGATATCCCTCTCATGCAACCCTGCAACCACAAAGCAAGAAGTCTCTTGTGTCCCCAACACACCTAATAGGTGCACTAGTTCGGCGAAGAGATAGTGAAATACAGGTGGTATGAATATATATGAGCAGTGGCAACGGCACCAGAAAAGTGCTTTGCCCAGGACAGTAAACAAGCAGTAGTAACGCAGCAGTAGTAACGCAGTAAAACAGTAAACAAGCAGCGATAGCAGTATTTAGGAACAAGGCCTAGGGATCATACTTTCACTAGTGGACACTCTCAACATCGATCACATAACAGAATAGATAAATGCATATTCTACACTCTCTTGTTGGATGATGAACACATTGCGTAGGATTACACGAACCCTCAATGCCGGAGTTAACAAGCTCCACAATTCAATGTTCATATTTAAATAACCTTAGAGTGCATGACAGATCAACACAACCAAACCAAGTACTAACATAGCATGCACACCGTAACCTTCACACTATGAAAGGAGGAATAGATCGCATCAATACCATCATAGTAATAGTTAACTTCATAATCTACAAGAGATCACAATCATAGCATAAACCAAGTACTTCATGATGCACACACTGCCAACATTACATCATGGAGGAGGAATAGACTACTTTAATAACATCACTAGAGTAGCACATAGATGAATTGTGATACAAAACTCATATGAATCTCAATCATGTAAAGCAGCTCATGAGATTATTGTATTGAGGTACATGGGAGAGAGATTAACCACATAGCTACAGCGGAGCCCTCAGCCTCGGGGGTGAATTACTCCCTCCTCATCATGGAGACAGCGATGGCGGTGAAGATGGCGGTGGAGACGGCGGTGGAGATGACTCGGGGGCAATTCCCCGTCCGGCGAGTGCCGGAACGAGAGTTCTGTGCCCCGAAGTGGAGTTTCGCGATGGGGGCGGCGCCCTGAGTCTTTACGGAGTTTCGTCAATTGGTACTGCGTTTTTAGGTCGAAAAGGGGTTATATAGGCGAAGAGGCGGCGCGGGAGGGCTGACAGGGTGGCCTCACCCTAGGCCGGCGCGGCCAGGGTGCAGCCCGCGCGGCCCTATGGTGTGGGGCCCCCCTGGCTCCTCTCCGACTCTTCTTCGGTGTTCTGGAGCCTTCCGGGAAAAATAGGAGGTTTGGCGTTGATTTCGTCCAATTCCGAGAATATTGCCCGAACAGCCTCTCTGGAACCAAAAACAGCAAAAAACAGCAACTGGCCTTTCGGCATCTCGTCAATAGGTTAGTTCCGGAAAACGCATAAAAATGATATAAAGTGTGAACAAAACATGTTGGTATTGTCATAAAACAAGCATGGAACACCAGAAATTATAGATACGTTGGAGACGTATCAGCATCCCCAAGCTTAGTTCCTACTCGTCCTCGAGTAGGTAAACGATAAAAGATAATTTCTGAAGTGACATGCTACCAACATAATCTTAATCATACTATTATAAAGCATATGAGATGAATGCAGCGATTCAAAACAATGTAAATGCAATGAGTAAACAATTGAATCATATAACAAAGACTTTTCATGAATAGTACCTTCAAGACAATCATCAATAAGTCTTGCATAAGAGTTACTCATAAAGCAATAAATTCTTAGTAAAGGTATTGAAGCAACACAATGGAAGATTAAGTTTCAGCGGTTGCTTTCAACTTATAACATGCATATCTCATGGATAGTTGTCAATGCAAAGCAATATAACAAGTGCAATAAGCAAGTATGTAGGGATCAATGCACAGTTCACACAAGTGTTTGCTTCTAGGATAGAGAGAAATGGGTAAACTGACTCAACATAAAAGTAAAAGAATGGCCCTTCAAAGAGGAAAGCATCGATTGCTATATTTGTGCTAGAGCTTTGGTTTTGAAAACATAAAGAGAGCATAAAAATAAAGTTTTGAGAGGTGTATGTTGTTGTCAACGAATGGTAGCGGGTACTCTAACACCCTTGCCAGACAAACCTTCAAAGAGCGGCTCCCATTTTATTTTATTTTTGGATGGCACTCCTTCCAACCTTTCTTTCACAAACCATGGCTGACCGAATCCTCGGGTGCCTGCCAACAATCTCATACCATGAAGGAGTGCCTTTTTATTTTAGTTTTATTATGATGACACTCCTCCCAACCTTTGCTTACACAAGCCATGGCTAACCGAATCCTTCGGGTGCCATCCAACAATCACATACCATGGAGGAGTGTCTATTTTTGTTAATTAATTTGGGACTGGGAATCCCATTGCCAGCTCTTTTTGCAAAATTATTGGATAAGCGGATGAAGCCACTAGTCCATTGGTGAAAGTTGCCCAACAAGATTGAAAGATAAACACCACATACTTCCTCATGAGCTATAAAACATTGACACAAATCAGAGGTGATAAATTTTGAATTGTTTAAAGGTAGCACTCAAGCAATTTACTTTGGAATGGCAGGAAATACCATGTAGTAGGTAGGTATGGTGGACACAAATGGCATAGTGTTGTTTGGCTCAAGGATTTGGATGCATGAGAAGTATTCCCTCTCGATACAAGGTTTTAGGCTAGCAAGGTTGTTTGAAGCAAACACAAGCACGAACTAGTACATCAAAACTTACATAAAAGACATATTACAAGCATTATAAGACTATACATCGTCTTTCTTGTTGTTCAAACACCTCACTAGAAAATATCTAGACTCTAGAGAAACCACTCATGCAAACCAAATTTTAACAAGCTCTATCTATTTCTTCACTAATAGGTGCAAAGTATATGATGCAAGAGCTTAAACAAGAGCACAACAATTGCCAAGTATCAAGTTATTCAAGACATCATACCAATTACTACATGTAGCATTTTCCGTTTCCAACCATATAACAATTAACGAAGCAGTTTCAACCTTCGCCATGAACATTAAAAGCTAAGAACGTATGTGTTCATACGAACCAGCGGAGCATGTCTCTCTCCCATACAAGCATTTATTCAAACAAAAACAAAAACAAAAGCACACAGACGCTCCAAGTAAAGTACATAAGATGTGACCGAATAAAAATATAGTTTCAGGGGAGGAACCTGATAATGTTGTCGATGAAGAAGGGGATGCCTTGGGCATCCCCAAGCTTAGACGCTTGAGTCTTCTTGATATATGCAGGGGTGAACCACCGGGGCATCCCCAAGCTTAGACTTTTCACCCTCCTTGATCATAGTATATCATCCTCCTCTCTTGACCCTTGAAAACTTCCTCCACACCAAACTCGAAACAAACTCATTAGAGGGTTAGTGCATAATCAAAAACTCACATGTTCAGAGGTGACACAATCATTCTTAACACTTCTGGACATTGCTCAAAGCTACTGGAAGGTAATGGAACAAAGAAATCCATCCAACATAGCAAAAGAGGCAATGCGAAATAAAAGGCAGAATCTGTCAAAACAGAACAGTCCGTAAAGACGAATTTTAAAATGGCACCAGACTTGCTCAGATGAAAATGCCCAAATTTAATGAAAGTTGCGTACATATCTGAGGATCACTCACGTAAATTGGCATAATTTTCTGAGTTACCTACAGAGAATTAGGCCCAGATTCAGCTGACAGCAAGAAATCTATTTCTGCGCAGTAATCCAAATCTAGTATTGACTTTACTATCAAAGACTTTACTTGGCACAACAAAACACAAAACTAAGATAAGGATAGGTTGCTACAGTAGTAAACAACTTCCAAGACAAAAATATAAAACAAAGTACTGTAGCAAAATAACACATGGGTTATCTCCCAAGAAGTTCTTTCTTTATAGCCATTAAGATGGGCTCAGCAGTTTTAATGATCCACTCGTAGGAAATAGTATTTGAAGCAAAAGGAGAGCTTCAAGAGACAAATTCAAAACAAGTTTAAGTCTAACATGCTTCCTATGAAGAGGAATCTTGTACACAAATGAATTCATGAAGAACAAAGTGACAAGTATAAGAGGATAAAACACGAGTAACTTCAAGATTCTCAACATAAAGAGGGGAAACTTAATATTATTAAGATGCATATAACCATATTTCCCTCTCTCATAATAACTTTCAGTAGCATCATTGATGAAATCCACAATATACCCATCACTTAAAACATTCTTATCATGGTTCATATGCATAGGAGTATCATTAAATTTGGCATAAGAAGAATTATTCTCATTAATAGTAATTGGAGCAAGATTATTATCAAGAATTTGAACATGGTAAACAAGTTGCATATTAAGGGAATTGTTTTTGGTAATGCAATCATGACTATGACAAGCCTCTTAAGGATAGTTAGAACCTATATCTTAGCATTCTTTATAATAATCATCAGAGATCGGAGGAACAGTGTCATCATAGGAAATATAATAGTTATCTTTCACAGTCGGTTTATCTGTGTCCACACCATTATTGTTATTAGAAGGAGATGTATCAAGAACATAATGACCAGTAGCTAAAGGATTTTCAAACACCTCTTCCCCAAGCTTAGAGCTTTCTATATCATTATGGGAGGAAGCATGGATAGCACTGACACTATGGCAATTATTATCATCATTTTCAGAATTAGTTTCCCAGAGATTTGCAATATCAAAAGTAGTGTGCTCATTCACATCATGATCGCTAATATATGTAAAGGGCATAGGAAGATCATCGTATTCAGATTCGTTATCACAATAATCATTAGGAGCAACATACTTACGGTTACCTAGCGTTATCTCATTCACGCGGGGATACGCCGTTACCTCTTTCTTTTTATTCTCCTTCTTCTTCTTCTTCTTCTTCGTTCCCTTCTTCTTTTCCTTCTCCTCGTTCCCTTCTTTAGGAGGAAGAGGCTTGAAGGGTGGCTTGTCCGCATAACCTGATTTACTTTCAGAAACAATAGAAGAAACTTGGGAGGATCCCTCCTTTTCATTAATTAGTTGAAAACACACAGCGGTCCTATCATATTTTGGCAAGGTGTCATCTTCTAAAATATTTTGTATGTAAGTATTTGTATGGCTATTATCAATGCAATAAGAAAAACACCCATGCAGGATGATGCGTGTGGTTGACACGTCCGTTGGGAACCCCAAGAGGAAGGTGTGATGCGCACAGCGGCAAGTTTCCCTCAGTAAGAAACCAAGGTTTAATCGAACCAGTAGGAGTCAAGAAGCACGTTGAAGGTTGATGGCGGCGGGATGTAGTGCGGCGCAACACCAGAGATTCCGGCGCCAACGTGGAACCTGCACAACACAACCAAAGTACTTTGCCCCAACGAAACAGTGAGGTTGTCAATCTCACCGGCTTGCTGTAACAAAGGATTAACCGTATTGTGTGGAAGATGATTGTTTGCAGAAAACAGTAGAACAAGTATTGCAGTAGATTGTATTTCAGTATAGAGAATTGGACCGGGGTCCACAGTTCACTAGAGGTGTCTCTCCCATAAGATAAACAGCATGTTGGGTGAACAAATTACAGTTGGGCAATTGACAAATAAAGAGGGCATGACCATGCACATACATATTATGATGAGTATAGTGAGATTTAATTGGGCATTACGACAAAGTACATAGACCGCCATCCAACTGCATCTATGCCTAAAAAGTCCACCTTCAGGTTATCATCCGAACCCCCTCCAGTATTAAGTTGCAAAGCAACAGACAATTGCATTAAGTATGGTGCGTAATGTAATCAACAACTACATCCTTAGACATAGCATCAATGTTTTATCCCTAGTGGCAACAACACATCCACAACCTTAGAACTTTACATCACATCCCAGGATATCAATGGAGGCATGAACCCACTATCGAGCATAAATACTCCCTCTTGGAGTTACAAGCATCTACTTGGCCAGAGCATCTACTAGTAACGGAGAGCATGCAAGATCATAAACAACACATAGACATAACTTTGATAATCAACATAACAAGTATTCTCTATTCATCAGATCCCAACAAACGCAACATATAGAATTACAGATAGATGATCTTGATCATGTTAGGCAGCTCACAAGATCCGACAATGATAGCACAATGGGGAGAAGACAACCATCTAGCTACTGCTATGGACCCATAGTCCAGGGGTAGACTACTCACACATCACTCCGGAGGCGACCATGGCGGCGTAGAGTCCTCCGGGAGATGAATCCCCTCTCCGGCAGGGTGCCGGAGGCGATCTCCTGGATCCCCCGAGATGGGATCGGCGGCGGCGGCGTCTCAGTAAGGTTTTCCGTATCGTGGCTCTCAGTACTGGGGGTTTCGCGACGGAGGCTTTAAGTAGGCGGAAGGGCAAGTCGGGAGGGGGCACGAGGGCCCCACACCCTAGGTCGGCGCGGCCAGGGCCTGGGCCGCGCCGCCCTATGGTGTGGCCCCCTCGTGGCCCCACTTCGTCTCCTCTTCGGTCTTCTGGAAGCTTCGTGGCAAAATAGGACCCTGGGCGTTGATTTCGTCCAATTCCGAGAATATTTCGTTACTAGGATTTCTGAAACCAAAAACAGCGAAAACAAGAATCGGCACTTCGGCATCTTGTTAATAGGTTAGTTCCAGAAAATGCACGAATATGACATAAAGTGTGCATAAAACATGTAGATAACATCAATAATGTGGCATAGAACATAAGAAATTATCGATACGTCGGAGACGTATCAGCATCCCCAAGCTTAGTTCTGCTCGTCCCGAGCAGGTAAAACGATAACACAGATAATTTCTGGAGTGACATGCCATCATAACCTTGATCATACTATTTGTAAAGCATATGTAGTGAATGCAGCGATCAAAACAATGTATATGACATGAGTAAACAAGTGAATCATAAAGCAAAGACTTTTCATGAATAGCACTTCAAGACAAGCATCAATAAGTCTTGCATAAGAGTTAACTCATAAAGCAATAATTCAAAGTAAAGGTGTTGAAGCAACACAAAGGAAGATTAAGTTTCAGCGGTTACTTTCAACTTGTAACATGTATATCTCATGGATATTGTCAACATAGAGTAATATAATAAGTGCAATAAGCAAATATGTAGGAATCAACGCACAGTTCACACAAGTGTTTGCTTCTTGAGGTGGAGAGAAATAGGTGAACTGACTCAACATTGAAAGTAAAAGAATGGTCCTCCATAGAGGAAAAGCATCGATTGCTATATTTGTGCTAGAGCTTTGATTTTGAAAACATGAAACAATTTTGTCAACGGTAGTAACAAAGCATATGTATCATGTAAATTATATCTCACAAGTTGCAAGCCTCATGCATAGTATACTAATAGTGCCCGCACCTTGTCCTAATTAGCTTGGACTACCGGATCATCACAATGCACATGTTTTAACCAAGTGTCACAAAGGGGTACCTCTATGCCGCCTGTACAAAAGTCTAAGGAGAAAGCTCGCATTGGATTTCTCGCTATTGATTATTCTCAACTTAGACATCCATACCGGGACAACATAGACAACAGATAATGGACTCCTCTTTTATGCATAAGCATGTAACAACAATTAATAATTTTCTCATATGAGATTGAGGATGTATGTCCAAAACTGAAACTTCCACCATGGATCATGGCTTTAGTTAGCGGCCCAATGTTCTTCTCTAACAATATGCATGCTTAACCATAAGGTGGTAGATCTCTCTTACTTCAGACAAGACGAACATGCATAGCAACTCACATGATATTCAACAAAGAATAGTTGATGGCGTCCCCAGAAACATGGTTATCGCACAACAAGCAACTTAATAAGAGATAAAGTGCATAATTACATATTCAATACCACAATAGTTTTTAAGCTATTTGTCCCATGAGCTATATATTGCAAAGGTGAATGATGGAATTTTAAAGGTAGCACTCAAGCAATTTACTTTGGAATGGCGGAGAAATACCATGTAGTAGGTAGGTATGGTGGACACAAATGGCATAGTGGTTGGCTCAAGTATTTTGGATGCATGAGAAGTATTCCCTCTCGATACAAGGTTTAGGCTAGCAAGGTTATTTGAAACAAACACAAGGATGAACCGGTGCAGCAAAACTCACATAAAAGACATATCGAAAACATTATAAGACTCTACACCGTCTTCCTTGTTGTTCAAACTCAATACTAGAAATTATCTAGACCTTAGAGAAACCAAATATGCAAACCAAATTTTAACATGCTCTATGTATTTCTTCATTAATGGGTGCAAAGCATATGATGCAAGAGCTTAAACATGAGCACAACAATTGCCAAGTATCACATTACCCAAGACATTTATAGCAATTACTACATGTATCATTTTCCAATTCCAACCATATAACAATTTAACGAAGAAGAAACTTCGCCATGAATACTATGAGTAGAAACAAGGACATACTTGTCCATATGCTACAGCGGAGTGATACGTCTCCGACGTATCGATAATTTCTTATGTTCCATGCCACATTATTGATGTTATCTACATGTTTTATGCACACTTTATGTCATATTCGTGCATTTTCTGGAACTAACCTATTAACAAGATGCCGAAGTGCCGATTCTTGTTTTTGCTGTTTTTGGTTTCAGAAATCCTAGTAACGAAATATTCTCGGAATTGGACGAAATCAACGCCCGGGGTCCTATTTTGCCACGAAGCTTCCGGAAGTCCGAAGAGGAGACGAAGTGGGGCCACGAGGTGGCGACACCATAGGGCGGCGCGGCCCAAGCCCTGGCTGCGCCGACCTAGGGTGTGGGCCCCTCGTGCCCCATCTTGACTTGCCCTTCTGCCTACTTAAAGCCTCCGTGACGAAACCCCCAGTACCGAGAGCCACGATACGGAAAACCTTACTGAGACGCCGCCGCCGCCGATCCCATCTCGGGGGATCCAGGAGATCGCCTCCGGCACCCTGCCGGAGAGGGGATTCATCTCCCGGAGGACTCTACGCCGCCATGGTCGCCTCCGGAGTGATGTGTGAGTAGTCTACCCCTGGACTATGGGTCCATAGCAGTAGCTAGATGGTTATCTTCTCCCCATTGTGCTATCATTGTCGGATCTTGTGAGCTGCCTATCATGATCAAGATCATCTATATGTAATTCTATATGTTGCGTTTGTTGGGATCCGATGAATAGAGAATACTTGTTATGTTGATTATCAAAGTTATATCTACGTGTTATTTATGATCTTGCATGCTTTCCGTTACTAGTAGATGCTCTGGCCAAGTAGATGCTTGTAACTCCAAGAGGGAGTACTTATGCTCTATAGTGGGTTCATGCCTGCATTGACACAGGACGATGTGAGAAAGTTCTAAGGTTGTGTTGTCTTGCTGTTGCCACTAGGGATAAAACATTGATGCTATGTCTAAGGATGTAGTTGTTGATTACATTACGCACCATACTTAATGCAATTGTCTGTTGCTTTGCAACTTAATACTGGAGGGGTTCGGATGATAACTTTGAAGGTGGACTTTTTAGGCATAGATGCAGTTGGATGGCGGTCTATGTACTTTGTCGTAATGCCCAATTAAATCTCACTATACTCATCATGATATGTATGTGCATGGTCATGCTCTCTTTATTTGTCAATTGCCCAACTGTAATTTGTTCACCCAACATGTTGTTTGTCTTATGGGAGAGACACCTCTAGTAAACTGTGGACCCCGGTCCAATTCTCTTTACTGAAATACAATCTACTGCAATACTTGTTCTACTATTTTCTGCAAACAATCATCTTCCACACAATACGGTTAATCCTTTGTTACAGCAAGCCGGTGAGATTGACAACCTCACTGTTTCGTTGGGGCAAAGTACTTTGGTTGTGTTGTGCAGGTTCCACGTTGGCGCGGAATCCCTGGTGTTGCGCCGCACTACATCCCGCCGCCATCAACCTTCAACGTGCTTCTTGGCTCCTCCTGGTTCGATAAACCTTGGTTTCTTTCTGAGGGAAAACTTGCTGCTGTGCGCATCATACCTTCCTCTTGGGGTTCCCAACGAACGTGTGAGTTACACGCCATCAAGCTCTTTTTCTGGTGCCGTTGCCGGGGAGATCAAGACACGCTGCAAGGGGAGTCTCCACTTCTCAATCTCTTTACTTTGTTTTTGTCTTGCTTAGTTTTATTTACTACTTTGTTTGCTGCACTAAATCAAAATACAAAAAAATTAGTTGCTAGTTTTACTTTATTTGCTATCTTGTTTGCTATATCAAAAACACAAAAAAAAATTAGTTTACTTGCATTTACTTTACTTATTTCATCATGTTTCCTTTTAATTTTACCACGAAAGATATACCGGTAGGACATGGGTCTATAGTTGGGAGAAATAATATAGAAGAATTTTTCAATCATGTTAGTACCATTGAAAATTTTGAAGATAGACACTTGGTAGACCTTGCGCCTACTTATGAAATTGCTTTGCGCATTTAGTTACGCCTGTTGGAAACTAAATTTGTTAATCTTAATCCTATAATCCAACACATGTTTCTCACACTTGGTGATATGGAAGAAGGGGAAAAGAAAGATTTTGTTTTAGAAACCCTTCTTAGAGAATTTGGTGGTCTAGCAAGAGAAGCTAGAAAAGTCTTTGCTAAATTTAATATGCTTGGTTCTCATACTAATTTTGTTAGTCTCCTTGAAAAGATGGACATGGATAGAATAAGATACACTAATAATATTGATGATGGTGGGGAGATCAAAGCACCAATACCATGTAAACTCTTAGCTATGAATGATACACTAGAAAATAACTATGCTTGGCTTGTTCCTGAAAATTTGTTTGATGAGAGTAGCACGCCTAAGACTAATGAAAAGGGAGATGCTGAAACTTATGTATCAAATATATTATGCCTGGTTGAGAAAACTCCACACCCCGCTGAGAATGCACCATCTCTTGATAATACTTGATACACACTTTCTGCGCCTAGCTGAAAGGCGTTAAAGAAAAGCGCTTATGGGAGACAACCCATGTTTTTACCTACAGTACTTTGTTTTTATTTTGTGTCTTGGAAGTTGTTTACTACTGTAGCAACCTCTCCTTATCTTAGTTTTGTGTTTTGTTGTGCCAAGTTAAGCCGTTGATAGAAAAGTAAGTACTAGATTTGGATTACTGCGCAGTTCCAGATTTCTTTGCTGTCACGAATCTGGGTCTACCTCCCTGTAGGTAGCTCAGAAAATTAAGCCAATTTACGTGCATGATCCTCAGATATGTACGCAACTTTCATTCAATTTGAGCATTTTCATTTGAGCAAGTCTGGTGCCATTTTAAAATTCGTCAATACGAACTGTTCTGTTTTGACAGATTCTGCCTTTTATTTCGCATTGCCTCTTTTGCTATGATGGATGAATTTCTTTGATCCACTAATGTCCAGTAGCATTATGCAATGTACATAAGTGTTAAGAATGATTGTGTCACCTCTGAATATGTCAATTTATATTGTGCACTAACCCTCTAATGAGTTGTTTCGAGTTTGGTGTGGAGGAAGTTTTCAAGGATCAAGAGAGGAGTATGATGCAACATGATCAAGGAGAGTGAAAGCTCTAAGCTTGGGGATGCCCCGGTGGTTCACCCCTGCATATATCAAGAAGACTCAAGCGTCTAAGCTTGGGGATGCCCAAGGCATCCCCTTCTTCATCGACAACATTATCAGGTTCCTCCCCTGAAACTATATTTTTATTCCATCACATCTTATGTGCTTTTTCTTGGAGCGTCGGTTTGTTTTTGTTTTTTGTTTTGTTTGAATAAAATGGATCCTAGCATTCACTTTATGGGAGAGAGACACGCTCCGCTGTAGCATATGGACAAGTATGTCCTTGGTTTCTACTCATAGTATTCATGGCGAAGTTTCTCCTTCGTTAAATTGTTATATGGTTGGAATTGGAAAATGATACATGTAGTAATTGCTATAAATGTCTTGGGTAATGTGATACTTGGCAATTGTTGTGTTCATGTTTAAGCTCTTGCATCATATGCTTTGCACCCATTAATGAAGAAATACATGGAGCATGCTAAAATTTGGTTTGCATATTTGGTTTCTCTAAGGTCTAGATAATTTCTAGTATTGAGTTTGAACAACAAGGAAGACGGTGTAGAGTCTTATAATGTTTTCAATATGTCTTTTATGTGAGTTTTGCTGCACCGGTTCATCCTTGTGTTTGTTTCAAATAAGCCTTGCTAGCCTACACCTTGTATCGAGAGGGAATACTTCTCATGCATCCAAAATACTTGAGCCCACCACTATGCCATTTGTGTCCACCATACCTACCTACTACATGGTATTTTCCGCCATTCCAAAGTAAATTGCTTGAGTGCTACCTTTAAAATTCCATCATTCACCTTTGCAATATATAGCTCATAGGACAAATAACTTAAAAACTATTGTGGTATTGAATATGTAATTATGCACTTTATCTCTTATTAAGTTGCTTGTTGTGCGATAACCATGTTCACTGGGGACGCCATCAATTATTCATTGTTGAATTTCATGTGAGTTGCTATGCATGTCCGTCTTGTCTGAAGTAAGAGAGATCTACCACCATATGGTTAAGCATGCATATGTTAGAGAAGAACATTGGGCCGCTAACTAAAGCCATGATCCATGGTGGAAGTTTCAGTTTTGGACATATATCCTCAAATCTCAAATGAGAAATTTATTAATTGTTGATTACATGCTTATGCATAAAAGAGGAGTCCATTATCTGTTGTCTATGTTGTCCCGGTATGGATGTCTAAGTTGAAGAATAATCAATAGCGAGAAATCCAATGCGAGCTTTCTCCTTAGACCTTTGTACAGGCGGCATAGAGGTACCCCTTTGTGACACTTGGTTAAAACAATGCATTGTGATGATCCGGTAGTCCAAGCTAATTAGGACAAGGTGCGGGCACTATTAGTACACTATGCATGAGGCTTGCAACTTATAAGATATAATTTACATGATGCATATGCTTTATTACTACCGTTGACAAAATTGTTTCATGTTTTCAAAATCAAAGCTCTAGCACAAATATAGCAATCGATGCTTTTCCTCTATGGAGGACCATTCTTTTACTTTCAATGTTGAGTCAGTTCACCTATTTCTCTCCACCTCAAGAAGCAAACACTTGTGTGAACTGTGCATTGATTCCTACATACTTGCTTATTGCACTTATTATATTACTCTATGTTGACAATATCCATGAGATATATATGTTACAAGTTGAAAGCAACCGCTGAAACTTAATCTTCTTTTGTGTTGCTTCAATGCCTTTATTTTGAATTATTGCTTTATGAGTTAACTTTTATGCAAGACTTATTGATGCTTGTCTTGAAGTGCTATTCATGAAAAGTCTTTGCTTTATGATTCACTTGTTTACTCATGTCATATACATTGTTTTGATCGCTGCATTCACTACATATGCTTTACAAATAGTATGATCAAGATTATGATGGCATGTCACTCCAGAAATTATCTGTGTTATCGCTTTACCTGCTCGGGACGAGCAGAACTAAGCTTGGGGATGCTGATACGTCTCCGACGTATCGATAATTTCTTATGTTCCATGCCACATTATTGATGTTATCTACATGTTTTATGCACACTTTATGTCATATTCGTGCATTTTCTGGAACTAACCTATTAACAAGATGCCGAAGTGCCGATTCTTTGTTTTCTGCTGTTTTTGGTTTCAGAAATCCTAGTAACGAAATATTCTAGGAATTGGACGAAATCAACGCCCAGGGTCCTATTTTGCCACGAAGCTTCCAGAAGTCCGAAGAGGAGACGAAGTGGGGCCACGAGGTAGCGACACCATAGGGCGGCGCGGCCCAAGCCCTGGCCGCGCCGACCTAGGGTGTGGGCCCCTCGTGCCCCATCTTGACTTGCCCTTCCGCCTACTTAAAGCCTCCGTGACGAAACCCCCAGTACCGAGAGCCACGATACGGAAAACCTTACTGAGACGCCGCCGCCGCCGATCCCATCTCGGGGGATCCAGGAGATCGCCTCCGGCACCCTGCCGGAGAGGGGATTCATCTCCCGGAGGACTCTACGCCGCCATGGTCGCCTCCGGAGTGATGTGTGAGTAGTCTACCCCTGGACTATGGGTCCATAGCAGTAGCTAGATGGTTGTCTTCTCCCCATTGTGCTATCATTGTCGGATCTTGTGAGCTGCCTATCATGATCAAGATCATCTATATGTAATTCTATATGTTGCGTTTGTTGGGATCCGATGAATAGAGAATACTTGTTATGTTGATTATCAAAGTTATATCTACGTGTTATTTATGATCTTGCATGCTTTCCGTTACTAGTAGATGCTCTGGCCAAGTAGATGCTTGTAACTCCAAGAGGGAGTACTTATGCTCGATAGTGGGTTCATGCCTGCATTGACACACAGGACGATGTGAGAAAGTTCTAAGGTTGTGTTGTACTGTTGCCACTAGGGATAAAACATTGATGCTATGTCTAAGGATGTAGTTGTTGATTACATTACGCACCATACTTAATGCAATTGTCTGTTGCTTTGCAACTTAATACTGGAGGGGGTTCGGATGATAACCTGAAGGTGGACTTTTTAGGCATAGATGCAGTTGGATGGCGGTCTATGTACTTTGTCGTAATGCCCAATTAAATCTCACTATACTCATCATGATATGTATGTGCATGGTCATGCTCTCTTTATTTGTCAATTGCCCAACTGTAATTTGTTCACCCAACATGCTGTTTGTCTTATGGGAGAGACACCTCTAGTAAACTGTGGACCCCGGTCCAATTCTCTTTACTGAAATACAATCTACTGCAATACTTGTTCTACTGTTTTCTGCAAACAATCATCTTCCACACAATACGGTTAATCCTTTGTTACAGCAAGCCGGTGAGATTGACAACCTCACTGTTTCGTTGGGGCAAAGTACTTTGGTTGTGTTGTGCAGGTTCCACGTTGGCGCCGGAATCCCTGGTGTTGCGCCGCACTACATCCCGCCGCCATCAACCTTCAACGTGCTTCTTGGCTCCTCCTGGTTCGATAAACCTTGGTTTCTTTCTGAGGGAAAACTTGCTGCTGTGCGCATCATACCTTCCTCTTGGGGTTCCCAACGAACGTGTGAGTTACACGCCATCACGGAGCGTCTCTCTCTCCCATAAAGTGAATGCTAGGATCCATTTTATTCAAACAAAACAAAAAAAAAAAAACAAACCGACGCTCCAAGCAAAGCACATAAGATGTGATGGAATAAAAATATAGTTTCAGGGGAGGAACCTGATAATGTTATCGATGAAGAAGGGGATGCCTTGGGCATCCCCAAGCTTAGACGCTTGAGTCTTCTTAGAATATGCAGGGGTGAACCACCGGGGCATCCCCAAGCTTAGAGCTTTCACTCTCCTTGATCATGTTGCATCATACTCCTCTCTTGATCCTTGAAAACTTCCTCCACACCAAACTTAGAACAACTCATTAGAGGGTTAGCGACAATAAAAATTAACATGTTCAGAGGTGACACAATCATTCTTAACACTTCTGGACATTGCATAAAGCTACTGGACATTAATGGATCAAAGAAATTCATCCAACATAGCAAAAGAGGCAATGCGAAATAAAAGGCAGAATCTGTCAAAACAGAACAGTTTGTATTGACGAATTTTATCGAGGCACCAGACTTGCTCAAATGAAAATTCTCAAATTGAATGAAAGGTGCGTACATATCTGAGGATCACGCACGTAAATTGGCATATTTTTCTGAGCTACCTACAGAGAGGCAGGTCGAAATTCGTGACAGCAAAGAAATCTGAAACTGCGCAGTAATCCAAATCTAGTATGAACTTTACTATCAAAGACTTTACTTGGCACAACAAAACACTAAACTAAGATAAGGAGAGGTTGCTACAGTAGTAAACAACTTCCAAGACACAAAATAAAAACAAAGTACTGTAGGTAAAAACATGGGTTGTCTCCCATAAGCGCTTTTCTTTAACGCCTTTCAGCTAGGCGCAGAAAGTGTGTATCAAGTATTATCAAGAGACGAAGCATCGACATCATAATTTGTTCTAATAATAGAATCAAAAGGTAACTTCATTCTCTTTCTAGGGAAGTGTTCCATACCTTTCTTGAGAGGAAATTGATATTTTATATTACCTTCCTTCATATCAATAGTAGCACCAACAGTTCGAAGAAAAGGTCTTCCCAATATAATGGGACAAGATGCATTGCATTCAATATCCAAGACAACAAAATCAACGGGGACAAGGTTATTGTTAACGGTAATGCGAACATTATCAACTTTCCCCAAAGGTTTCTTTGTAGAATGATCAGCAAGATTAACATCCAAATAACAATTTTTCAGCGGTGGCAAGTCAAGCATATTATAAATTTTCTTAGGCATAACAGAAATACTTGCACCAAGATCACATAAAGCATTACAATCAAAATCTTTAACCTTCATCTTAATGATGGGCTCCCAACCATCCTCTAGCTTTTTAGGAATAGAGGCTTCGCGCTCTAGTTTCTCTTCTCTAGCTTTTATGAGAGCATTTGTAATATGTTGTGTGAAAGCCAAATTTATAGCACTAGCATTAGGACTTTTAGCAAGTTTTTGCAAGAACTTTATAACTTCAGAGATGTGGCAATCATCAAAATTCAAACCATTATAATCTAAAGCAATGGGATCATCATCCCCAATGTTGGAAAAAATTTCAGCAGTTTTATCACAGCGATTTCAGCAGTTTTAGCGATTTCGAGCGGTTTCTCACGCTTTGCATTAGAAGTGGAAACATTGCTAACACCAATTATTTTATTATTATTAGTAGGAGGTGCAGCAACATGTGTAGCATTAGCATTACTAGTGGTGGTAATAGTCCAAACTTTAGCTAGTTTTTCATTTTCTTCTCTATCCCACCTAGCACGCAGTTCAGCCATTAATCTTATATTCTCATTAATTCTAACTTGAATGGCATTTGCTGTAGTAACAATTTTATTATGATGATTTTCATTAGGCATAACTTTCGATTTCAAAAGATCAACATCAGCAGCAAGACTATCGACTTTAGAAGCAAGTATATCAATTTTCCCAAGCTTTTCTTCAACAGATTTGTTAAAAGCAGTTTGTGTACTAATAAATTCTTTAAGCATGGCTTCAAGTCCAGGGGGTGAACTCCTATTATTGTTGTAAGAATTCCCATAAGAATTACCATAGTCGTTGCCATTATTATAAGGATATGGCCTATAGTTATTACTAGAATTGTTCCGGTAAGCATTGTTGTTGAAATTATTATTTTTAATGAAGTTTACATCAACATGTTATTCTTGTGCAACCAATGAAGCTAACGGAACATTATTAGGATCAATATTAGTCCTATCATTCACAAGCATAGACATAATAGCATCAATCTTATCACTCAAGGAAGAGGTTTCTTCGACAGAATTTACCTTCTTACCTTGTGGAGCTCTTTCCGTGTGCCATTCAGAGTAGTTGATCATCATATTATCAAGAAGCTTTGTTGCTTCACCAAGAGTGATGGACATAAAGGTACCTCCAGCAGCTGAATCCAATAAATTCCGCGAAGAAAAATTTAGTCCTGCATAGAAGGTTTGGATGATCATCCAAGTAGTCAGTCCATGGGTTGGGCAATTTTTAACCAGAGATTTCATTCTTTCCCATGCTTGTGCAACATGCTCAGTATCTAATTGTTTAAAATTCATTATGCTACTCCTCAAAGATATAATTTTAGCAGGGGGATAATATCTACCAATAAAAGCATCCTTGCATTTAGTCCATGAATCAATACTATTCTTAGGCAGAGATAGCAACCAATCTTTAGCTCTTCCTCTTAATGAGAAAGGGAACAATTTTAATTTTATAATGTCACCATCTACATCTTTATATTTTTGCATTTCACACAATTCAACAAAATTATTAAGATGGGCAGCAGCATCATCAGAACTAACACCAGAAAATTGCTCTCGCATAACAAGATTCAGTAAAGCAGGTTTAATTTCAAAGAATTCTGCTGTAGTAGCAGGTGGAGCAATAGGTGTGCATAAGAAATCATTATTATTTGTGGTTGTGAAGTCACACAACTTAGTATTTTCAGCGGTAGCCATTTTAGCAATAGTAAATAAAGCAAACTAGGTAAAGTAAATGCAAGTAACTAATTTTTTTGTGTTTTTGATATAGCAAACAAGATAGCAAATAAAGTAAAACTAGCAACTAATTTTTTTGTATTTTGATTTAGTGCAGCCAACAAAGTAGTAAATAAAACTAAGCAAGACAAAAACAAAGTAAAGAGATTGAGAAGTGGAGACTCCCCTTGCAGCGTGTCTTGATCTCCCCGGCAACGGCGCCAGAAATTTGCTGGCGTGTAGTTGACGTGGGAGTTAGAAATCTTTGTGGTGTAACTTTTCTTCAGTTCCCCGGCAACGGCGCCAGAAATTTGCTTGATGCGTGTGGTTGACACGTCCGTTGGGAACCCCAAGAGGAAGGTGTGATGCGCACAGTGGCAAGTTTCCCTCAGTAAGAAACCAAGGTTTAATCGAACCAGTAGGAGTCAAGAAGCACGTTGAAGGTTGATGGCGGCGGGATGTAGTGCGGCGCAACACCAGAGATTCCGGTGCCAACGTGGAACCTGCACAACACAACCAAAGTACTTTGCCCCAACGAAACAGTGAGGTTGTCAATCTCACCGGCTTGCTGTAACAAAGGATTAACCATATTGTGTGGAAGATGATTGTTTGCAGAAAACAGTAGAACAAGTATTGCAGTAGATTGTATTTCAGTATAGAGAATTGGATCGGGGTCCACAGTTCACTAGAGGTGTCTCTCCCATAAGATAAACAGCATGTTGGGTGAACAAATTACAGTTGGGCAATTGACAAATAAAGAGGGCATGACCATGCACATACATATTATGATGAGTATAGTGAGATTTAATTGGGCATTACGACAAAGTACATAGACCGCCATCCAACTGCATCTATGCCTAAAAAGTCCACCTTCAGGTTATCATCCGAACCCCCTCCAGTATTAAGTTGCAAAGCAACAGACAATTGCATTAAGTATGGTGCGTAATGTAATCAACAACTACATCCTTAGACATAGCATCAATGTTTTATCCCTAGTGGCAACAGCACATCCACAACCTTAGAACTTTTACTGTCCTTGTCCCCAGATATCAATGGAGGCATGAACCCACTATCGAGCATAAATACTCCCTCTTGGAGTTACAAGCATCTACTTGGCCAGAGCATCTACTAGTAACGGAGAGCATGCAAGATCATAAACAACACATAGACATAACTTTGATAATCAACATAACAAGTATTCTCTATTCATCGGATCCCAACAAACGCAACATATAGAATTACAGATAGATGATCTTGATCATGTTAGGCAGCTCACAAGATCCGACAATGATAGCACAATGGGGAGAAGACAACCATCTAGCTACTGCTATGGACCCATAGTCCAGGGGTAGACTACTCACACATCACTCCGGAGGCGACCATGGCGGCGTAGAGTCCTCCGGGAGATGAATCCCCTCTCCGGCAGGGTGCCGGAGGCGATCTCCTGGATCCCCCGAGATGGGATCGGCGGCGGTGGCGTCTCGATGGGTTTTCCGTATCGTGGCTCTCGATGCTGGGGGTTTCGCGACGGAGGCTTTAAGTAGGCGGAAGGGCAAGTCAGGAGGGGGCACGAGGGCCCCACACCCTAGGTCGGCGCGGCCAGGGCCTGGGCCGCGCCGCCCTATGGTGTGGCCCCCTCGTGGCCCCACTTCATCTCCTCTTCGGTCTTCTGGAAGCTTCGTGGCAAAATAGGACCCTGGGCGTTGATTTCGTCCAATTCCGAGAATATTTCGTTACTAGGATTTCTGAAACCAAAAACAGCAGAAAACAGCAACTGGCACTTCGGCATCTTGTTAATAGGTTAGTTCCAGAAAATGCACGAATATGACATAAAGTGTGCATAAAACATGTAGATAACATCAATAATGTGCCATAGAACATAAGAAATTATCGATACGTCGGAGACGTATCACAGGACATCATCAATATCAAGATCACTCATATGTAACAAAGAGATTTTTCGCGACAGTTCTTCACACCCCAAAAATAAAGTAAGTTCATCATGCTGATTAGGAGTAATTTCATCATCACAATACAAATTTGCAGCACTCATTGGGTTCAAATTATCATTGGAGGAGCATTGAAAATTAAAATGACCCACTTCATGGCAAACTTCACAAATAAAAGGATAGAGGGCACAAACTTTTTTACCAAGATCATCTAGAGCCCTAAACCACTTTCTAGTTTTTTCATTAGCATGATGGATACAATATTCATCTTTGATTTGATTAATTCCACAAGGTCTATGTATTCCACAAAAATTAACATGCTTATAGGAAATAGCATTCTTAGGAGTTTGAGCATGCTTATTGCAATAATTAACAACAATTTCATTCTTCATGCAAGCCTCTTTAAAAGGTTCATGATATTTATCAAAATTCTTTTTAGGTAATTCAAAATGAGAAGCAAAGGCTTTATAAAGATTTGCAGCAACATGAGAGTCAAGACCATAAGTAGCACTCATATTTCGAAATTTATCGGTATCCATAAAAGCTTCAATGCATTCATAATCATAATTTATACCTGACTCTTTACCTTTGTCGTTCTCCCATCCTTCAGCGTTGTCCTCAATCCGATCAAGAAGATCCCACCTAACTTCAACCTCCTTGCTTGTGAAAGATCCCTCCAAACATGCGTCCAGATAGTCCTTATGTTGTCCTGAAAGCCTCGCATAAAAATTGTTAACAATAACATTACGGGGGAGCTCATGAATGGGACATTTGAGCATTAGTGATTTCAATCTCCCCCACGCTTGAGAAATACTCTCTCCATCACGAGGATAAAAGTTATAAATATAATTCCTATCAATATGCACTTCATGAGGAGGATAAAATTTAGAATAAAAGAGAGATGCAATTTCCTCCCAACCAAGAGAATGACTATTCTCCAACAATTTATACCAATGCGCCGCTTTACCAGACAGCGAAACAGAGAATAGCTTCTTCCTCACTTCATCCATAGAGATACCTGCACACTTGAATAACCCGCATAATTCATGCAAAAACAGTAAATGATCTCTAGGGTGGACAGTTCCATCCCCTCTATAGTGGTTATCCATAACACGTTCAATAATTTTCATAGGTATTTTATACGGAATACTTTCAGTAGGTGCATTTAAAATGTCACAAGCATCATTAGAGTTATTGCATATGGGAGATAAAGTATTATCAGAGCAAATTTTCTCCCCTAAAGATGGGAAGCTAAAAAGATCACAAAAACTAGCTTCCCCAAGCTTAGACTTCTCCATAGCATTAGCAGTAATTGCATTCATACTAATAACATCGCTACTAGCATGCAAATAAGGTTCCATAGGTTTTTTAATTTTCGCATCAAACAATTCTAAATCAGGAAAAAGATTAAAAAGCTCACCAATTTTTTTGTTGTTTTCCATTGTGCCTAACTAGTGTAAACAAGAAACAAAAAGATGCAATTGCAGGATCTAAAGGAAATAGCTTCGAGCACTCACACACCGGCAATAGTGCTAGGAAATAGCTTAGTAGTCGGGGGATGTGAATACCTTTTACCTTACCTCCCCGGCAACGGCGGCAGAAAATAGCTTGATGTCTACGGGTGCTTCTATTCTTGTAGACAGTGCTGGGCCTCCAAGAGCAGAGGTTTGTAGAACAGCAGCAAGTTTCCCTTAAGTGGATCACCCAAGGTTTATCGATCTCAGGGAGGAAGAGGTCAAAGATATCCCTCTCATGCAACCCTGCAACCACAAAGCAAGAAGTCTCTTGTGTCCCCAACACACCTAATAGGTGCACTAGTTCGGCGAAGAGATAGTGAAATACAGGTGGTATGAATATATATGAGCAGTGGCAACGGCACCAGAAAAGTGCTTTGCCCGGGACAGTAAACAAGCAGTAATGCTTAGCAGTAGTAACGCAGTAAAACAGTAAACAAGCAGCGATAGCAGTATTTAGGAACAAGGCCTAGGGATCATACTTTCACTAGTGGACACTCTCAACATCGATCACATAACAGAATAGATAAATGCATATTCTACACTCTCTTGTTGGATGATGAACACATTGCGTAGGATTACACGAACCCTCAATGCCGGAGTTAACAAGCTCCACAATTCAATGTTCATATTTAAATAACCTTAGAGTGCATGACAGATCAACACAACCAAACCAAGTACTAACATAGCATGCACACCGTAACCTTCACACTATGAAAGGAGGAATAGATCGCATCAATACCATCATAGTAATAGTTAACTTCATAATCTACAAGAGATCACAATCATAGCATAAACCAAGTACTTCATGATGCACACACTGCCAACATTACATCATGGAGGAGGAATAGACTACTTTAATAACATCACTAGAGTAGCACATAGATGAATTGTGATACAAAACTCATATGAATCTCAATCATGTAAAGCAGCTCATGAGATTATTGTATTGAGGTACATGGGAGAGAGATTAACCACATAGCTACAGCGGAGCCCTCAGCCTCGGGGGTGAATTACTCCCTCCTCATCATGGAGACAGCGATGGCGGTGAAGATGGCGGTGGAGACGGCGGTGGAGATGACTCCGGGGGCAATTCCCCGTCCCGGCAGGGTGCCGGAACAGAGAGTTCTGTCCCCCGAAGTGGAGTTTCGCGATGGTGGCGGCGCCCCTGGAGTCTTTCTGGAGTTTCGTCAATTGGTACTGCGTTTTTAGGTCGAAAGGGGTTATATAGGCGAAGAGGCGGCGCAGGAGGGCTGACAGGGTGGCCTCACCCTAGGCCGGCGTGGCCAGGGTCTGGCCCGCGCGGCCCTATGGTGTGGGGCCCCCCTGGCTCCTCTCCGACTCTTCTTCGGTGTTCTGGAGCCTTCCGGGAAAAATAGGAGGTTTGGCGTTGATTTCGTCCAATTCCGAGAATATTGCCCGAACAGCCTCTCTGGAACCAAAAACAGCAAAAAACAGCAACTGGCCTTTCGGCATCTCGTCAATAGGTTAGTTCCGGAAAACGCATAAAAATGATATAAAGTGTGAACAAAACATGTTGGTATTGTCATAAAACAAGCATGGAACACCAGAAATTATAGATACGTTGGAGACGTATCACCGTGTCGTTGGTTGCTCCGGTCTGTGGCCTGGCACTGCCGATTTTAGTGAAGGTTTGCCCTCGCGGGAAACCCTCCAAATGGCTAGCTTTCTCCCTTGAACTATAAATAGACTTTATTCCTCCGTGAGGAGGTAAGGTCAACCATCCCACTTTCTCTCTCTCATACTCCATTTTTGAAACTTAAAACCTTGCTTCCTCTCCATTTCTCCCATGATGCTTGCATATTCTTGAGGGATTTGAAAGAGGGGATCTAGATCTACAATCTCCACCAATCAATTCCTCCTCTAAGTGAGGGAAACTCCTGGAATCTTGATCTTGGAGTTATTTGTGATTTCCTCCTCTAAGTGAGGGAAATTCCTTCATGGCGTTGGTCTAGCTTTCATAGCGACCACACTCCTCCAAACGTAGATGTACTTCCTGTCAAAAGAAAGGAACTACGGGAATCATCTCTGTGTCTCCGCGTGCTCCACTCTCGGTTACCTCTATCCTTATTAGCTCCCCTATATATTGTCTTGCTATATATATTTCCTAGTAGTTGATCTTATCATATAGGTAAATTCACATAGTTGCATATCTAGAGAATTTACCTTTGTGTCAAGCCTAAATTGAAAAAGAACTAAAGATTGGTTAGCACCTATTCACCCCCCTCCCCTCTATGTGCGGCATATGATCCTTTCACATGGTCGTCACTTGATCTTCTTATTTGAACATTGAAACCAACATATGGTCTTCAAGCATTGATAATGGACAGACCCTTCAAGTATAACTCAATGCAAATATTAGTTCATGCGATTATCATCAATTACCAAAAATCACATATGGGGATCCATGCACTTTCACCGGTGCTTATCATCCTCAATTAAATGGATATACAAAGCGTCCCGGCCATAGTTTATATGTGCAATCGCACTACTAAGTTCATGATCATCCAAAGAAATGGGCTTCCGGGCTACCCTTGGCGAAATATTGGTACAATACTTCACATCACTCTTCGCTTGGTTGCTCACCCTTGCAAGCACTCTATGGGTAGGCACCTAATGATAAACTGGCATGTGTGGTGTCATCCTCCTCTCCTCCTCTACTGCCTCTCATGTAGAGCACTTCCTTGCTGATTGAGAACAACAACTTTCATTATTTTGCTAGAATATCAAGGGTTCTCAAGCGCATATGAAAGTCTACATGGATCACAGCAAAATAGAGCGAGGATTCTATAGGGGACAATGCATATATGGGGATAATCAACCTTGTCAAAAACTAGCACACAAATTATATGGACCATATGTTGTGTTGGTCATATGGGACCAGTTGCAAGAGCCGGAGGATGGATGCCAAAGTCCATCACGTTTTCCATGTTTTGTATCTAAAACTGTTGGATAATTAGGCACAATTTCCATGATTAATTCCGGAATATAAAACATGATGGCAGCAACTACTAACATGTGAAACTCAAACATACTAGATGCATTAATCAACATGAGTAGTAGTAGCGCAAACGATAAAGCATCCATCGCTAAACAGATCGAGATATGTCGCACGTACCGATCTGGTGGAGGTGGCGGTGGAGGTGTAGCAGATGATGTCGCAGCAGTAACGTTATTGATGACAATGTTGTTGACGACAGGGACGACAGGTCGAAGTAGACGGCGTTGAAGACGACGGTAGGCAGCACCGCCCGACTTGGACGGAAGGCGACCCGTGATGAAGAGCTTGAGCAGTCGCGCAGAGCGCTTCCCAAAAACCTAATTCGCCCTCTCCCGTACAGGATCGCAAGGACGAGCGGTTCCGGAGACCTGCTCTCCCGTTCGCCGATGCACGTCGGCTCGCGGGATGGAGTAGGCTACGATGGCGGCGCAAGCAGAGAGAGGTGGAAACCCTAACTCGTGTATTAGATGTATTTCTGCGGTAGCCGGGCAGGAGAATATATAGGCTCGGGAAACCCTAGGCAACGTGGTCCACGTCGCATGAACGTTTCGAGTCGGTTACAGATAGGCCACAGATAGCCCACGATCCGGGAGCGACCCGAACCGACTAACTGCGACGCGTCCGTCTAGGACTCTGTTCGTTTTCCTGAGCTGCAAAAAGTAAGGAAAGTCTCGGCTCGAGGCTCAATCCACTCACCACGAGTGCGGCGCGCGCGTCGTGACGTGTCGTGTCGAGTCGAGTCGAGACGAGACGAGACGAGCGAGCGAGGAGTAGGAGGAGTGTGCGTGTAGCACTCCTATTCTCACTCACTTACTAGTGGTGGAACAACCCACCTTATAAGGTGGTCTAACTTCCTCCCAACTTTCCATGTGGGACTAAACTTCCCACCTCTTGCCACTCCCTAGTGAGCTGCCACCAACTTGGGCTCAAACTCACAAGGCTGCCACAAAGTGGGCTTTGAGATTTATAGGGAAAATCTGAAATCTAGTATGGGCCACCAAATGTGGGCCCAATATTTCAACAATCCCCCACCATATCTCAAATACCCATTTAGAGATTTACCAATACTCGCTGCTTCTTTATATACCAGTGTTTCAGCGGAGACTGTTAAGTTGAACTTCCGCCTAGAACCTTAAGCTACATCCATTCACACTTGAACAATGGACTAAGCCTTGAATTGCAAGTTTTGCGTGAACAGGGTTTCACTCAAAGTCATGACCAGTACATGGCTGCCAGTAGCCTACCCCGCGGGTGAAGCATATGCGTCATACTTCATGGTCTCTTCATGAGTTTACTAGAGATCACCCAAATCTCATAGATTGCGACGTTTAACAATCGGACTCATATAGGTGTGTTATTTCAAGAATGCTCTGTAGGATAGCATCTTTGCTAAAATAGCCAACATAAACACATTAAGGCTTGTTGCCAACCTGCCTTACAACAATTGAGAGTTGTGCATCTTCACATAGAGAGGGTTACATAATACTCTCCTCAATTAAACCACTAGTTTGTTCTTCCCAGGTCCTAATTCACGGGATCTTCGATCACAAAGGTTGGGTTACCACTATGGCGTAACATCAACGGGTCTCAAACCCATCTCCCTCGATGCACTTTCTATCACATTACGTGATAGTCCCTTTGTAAAGGGATCTGCCAGGTTTTTGTCTGTTTGAATATATGTAACAGTTATTACTCCGGAGTTTCGCAATTTCCTGACAGACTTCAAACGTCTCTTGACGTGTCTTGATGACTTCGCGTTGTCCTTAGAATTGTTCAGTTTGACAATTATAGTTTGATTGTCACAATTCAAAAGGATTGTCGGAACAGGTTTTTCAACCACAGGCAAGTCCATCAAGAGCTCACGCAACCATTCTGATTCAACAGTGGTTGTGTCTAAAGCAGTAAGTTCTGCTTCCATAGTTGACCTCGTCAATATGGTTTGCTTACAAGATCTTGATGTCTACGGGTGCTTCTATTCTTGTAGACAGTGTTGGGCCTCCAAGAGCAGAGGTTTGTAGAACAGCAGCAAGTTTCCCTTAAGTGGATCACCCAAGGTTTATCGACCTCATGGAGGAAGAGGTCAAAGATATCCCTCTCAAGCAACCCTGCAATCACGATACAAGAAGTCTCTTGTGTCCCCAACACACCTAATACACTTGTCAGATGTATAGGTGCACTAGTTCGGCGAAGAGATAGTGAGATACAAGTGGTATGAATGAATATGAGCAGTAGTAACGGCGCCGGAAAAGTGCTTGCTGGCGTGCAGTTGATGGTAGTAATATTGCAGGAAGTAAAGATGCAGTAAAACAGTAAACAAGCGATGATTGCAGTATTTGGAAACAAGGCCTAGGGATCATACTTTCACTAGTGGACACTCTCAACATTGCAATCATAATTGAATATAAATAAGCACTTCACTATGCTATTCAGAATTACTCTCTGGCAAGATAACGAACTCTAATTCATCATGTAGGCAAACCTTAAAGATGTATTCCCAAGTACTAATGAACACCCCACGCTGTCACTTTGAGCATTCATAGGAGGTACTAACACACCACAATTTCATAGAGACATCCAACTCAAATCATAACTCAGTGAATAAGTATTCTGTGAAATATAGCCTAAGAGACCCACACGGTGCACACACTGTCACCTTTACACACGTGGGACAAGGAGTCTCCGGAGATCACATAAGTAAAATCCACTTGAATAGCATAACGACATCTAGATTACAAAGCTCATCATATGGATCTCAATCATGTAAGGCAGCTCATGAGATCATTGTATTGAAGTACATGGGAGAGAGATTAACCACATAGCTACCGGTACAGCCCTTAGCCTCGATGGAGAACTACTCCCTCCTCATGGGAGACAGCAGCGTTGATGAAGATGGCGGTGGTGTCGATGGAGGAGCCTTCCGGGGGCACTTCCCCATCCCGGCGGCGTGCCGGAACAGAGACTCATGTCCCCCAGATCTTGGCTTCGCGATGGCGGCGGCTCTGGAAGGTTTCTCGTACCGTGGCTTTCCGTATCGAAGATTTAGGTCAGGGACCTTTATATAGGCGAAGAGGCGGAGTCGGAGGGGGTACGGAGCCGCCACACAATAGGGGGGCGCACCCCCCTTGGGCCGCGCCGCCCTACTGCCTGGTGGCCCTGTGGCCCTCCTCTGGTCCCTCTCGGGTGTTCTGGAAGCTTCGTGGAATTATAAGATGCTGGGCGTTGATTTCGTCCAATTCCGAGAATATTTCCTTACTAGGATTTCTGAAACCAAAAACAGCAGAAAACAGGAACTGGCACTTCGGCATCTCGTCAATAGGTTAGTTCCGGAAAACGCATAATAATGACATAAAGTGTGAACAAAACATGTAGGTATTGTCATAAAACTAGCATGGAACATAAGAAATTATAGATACGTTTGAGACGTATCAAGCATCCCCAAGCTTAGTTCCTACTCGCCCTCGAGTAGGTAAACGATAACAATGATAATTTCTTAAGTAACATGCTATCATGTTTTGAATAATTTGATACTTGGCAATTGTTGTGCTCATGTTTAAGCTCTTGCATCATATGCTTTGCACCCATTAATGAAGAAATACATAGAGCATGCTAAAATTTGGTTTGCATATTTGGTCTCTCTAAAGTCTAGATAATTTCTAGTATTGAGTTTGAACAACAAGGAAGACGGTGTAGAGTCTTATAATGTTTACAATATGTCTTTTATGTGAGTTTTGCTGCACCGGTTCATCCTTGTGTTTGTTTCAAATAGCCTTGCTAGCCTAAACCTTGTATCGAGAGGGAATACTTCTCATGCATCCAAAATCCTTGAGCCAACCACTATGCCATTTGTGTCCACCATACCTACCTACTACATGGTATTTCTCCGCCATTCCAAAGTAAATTGCTTGAGTGCTACCTTTAAATTTCTATTCTTCACCTTTACAATATATAGCTCATGGGACAAATAGCCTAAAAACTATTGTGGTATTGAATATGTACTTATGCACTTTATCTCTTATTAAGTTGCTCGTTGTGCGATAACCACGTTCACTGGGGACGCCATCAACTACTCTTTGTTGAATATCATGTGAGTTGCTATGCATGTCCGTCTTGTCAGAAGTAAGAGAGATCTACCACCTTAATGGTTGGAGCATGCATATTGTTAGAGAAGAACATTGGGCCGCTAACTAAAGCCATGAATCATGGTGGAAGTTTCAGTTTTGGACATATATCCTCAATCTCATATGAGAACACTAATTGTTGCTACATGCTTATGCATTAAAGAGGAGTCCATTATCTGTTGTCCATGTTGTCCCGGTATGGATGTCTAAGTTGAGAATAATCAAAAGCAAGAAATCCAAAATGCGAGCTTTCTCCTTAGACCTTTGTACAGGCGGCATGGAGGTACCCCTTTGTGACACTTGGTTAAAACATGTGTATTGTGATGATCCGGTAGTCCAAGCTAATTAGGACAAGGTGCGGGCACTATTAGTATACTATGCATGAGGCTTGCAACTTGTAAGATATAATTTACATAACTCATATGCTTTATTACTACCGTTGACAAAATTGTTTCATGTTTTCAAAATCAAAGCTCTAGCACAAATATAGCAATCGATGCTTTCCTCTTTGAAGGACCATTCTTTTACCTTCATTGTTGAGTCAGTTCACCTATTTCTCTCCACCTCAAGAAGCAAACACTTGTGTGAACTGTGCATTGATTCCTACATACTTGCATATTGCACTTGTTATATTACTTTACATTGACACTATCCATGAGATATACATGTTATAAGTTGAAAGCAACCGCTGAAACTTAATCTTCCTTTATGTTGCTTCAATACCTTTTACTTTGAATTATTGCTTTATGAATTAACTCTTATGCAAGACTTATTGATGCTTGTCTTGAAGTATTACTCATGAAAAGTCTTTGATGTATGATTCACTTGTTTACTCATGTCATATACATTGTTTTGATCGCTGCATTCATTACATATGTTTACAATATGATCAAGTTTATGATGGCATGTCACTCCAGAAATTATCTTTGTTATCGTTTTACCTGCTCGGGACGAGCAGAACTAAGCTTGGGGATGCTGATACGTCTCCGACGTATCGATAATTTCTTATGTTCCATGCCACATTATTGATGTTATCTACATGTTTTATGCACACTTTATGTCATATTCGTGCATTTTCTGGAACTAACCTATTAACAAGATGCCGCAGTGCCAGTTCCTGTTTTCTGCTGTTTTTGGTTTCAGAAATCCTAGTAACGAAATATTCTCGGAATCGGACGAAATCAACGCGCAGGTTCCTATTTTGCCCGGAAGCATCCAGAACACCCGAGAGCCGCCAGAGGGAAGCCCTGGGGGCCCCACACTACACCCTGGCGCTGCCAGAGGGGGGGCCGCGCCGCCCTATGGTGTGGTGGCCCCAGGCCCCCTCCGAGGCTGCCCTTCCGCCTATTTAAAGCCTCCATCGCGAAAACCCTGATACGTTCGACGAAACCCACAGAAACCTTCCAGAGCCGCCGCCATCGCGAAGCCAAGATCTGGGGGACAGGAGTCTCTGTTCCGGCACGCCGCCGGGACGGGGAAGTGCCCCCGGAAGGCTTCTCCATCGACACCACCGCCATCTTCATCAACGCTGTTGTCTCCCATGAGGAGGGAGTAGTTCTCCATCGAGGCTCGGGGCTGTACCGGTAGCTATGTGGTTAATCTCTCTCCTATGTACTTCAATACAATGATCTCATGAGCTACTTTACATGATTGAGATCCATATGATGAGCTTTGTATCGCTACTAGTTGTGTGCTACTCATGTGATGTTATTAAAGTAGTCTATTCCTCCTGCATGGTGTAAAGGTGACTAGTGTGTGCACCATGTGGTTCTTGTCGTAGGCTATGATCATGATCTCTTGTAGATTGTGGAGTTAATTATCATTATGATAGTATTGATGTGATCTATTCCTCCTTCATAGTGTAATGTGGACAGTGTGTGCACTATGTTAGTTCTTGGTTTATTTTGCAATGATCTATTATGCTCTAAGGTTATTTAAATATGAACAGTGAATTGTGGAGCTTGTTAACTCCGGCATTGAGGGTTCGTGTAATCCTACGCAATGTGTTCATCATCCAACAAAAGAGTGTATGTAGCACATATGAGAAAGAGTTATTTATTATGCGATCAATGTTGAGAGTGTCCACTAGTGAAAGTGTAATCCCTAGGCTTTGTTCCTAAATACTGCTATCGCTGCTTGTTTCTTTTTCTTGTGTTACTCTTTGTTGCGTTACTACTGCTTGTTTACTGTCCTGGGCAAAGCACTTTTCTGGTGCCGTTGCCACTGCTCATACTTATTCATACCACCTGTATTTCACTATCTCTTCGCCGAACTAGTGCACCTATTTGGTGTGTTGGGGACACAAGAGACTTCTTGCTTTGTGGTTGCAGGGTTGCATGAGAGGGATATCTTTGACCTCTTCCTCCCTGAGTTCGATAAACCTTGAGTGATCCACTTAAGGGAAAACTTGCTGCTGTTCTACAAACCTCTGCTCTTGGAGGCCCAACACTGTCTACAGGAAAAGGAGGGGCGTAGACATCAAGCATCCCCAAGCTTAGATTATTCACTCTTCTTGATCATAGTATATCATCCTCCTCTCTTGACCCTTGAAAACTTCCTCCAGACCAAACTCGAACCAAACTCATTAGAGGGTTAGTGCATAATCAAAATTTCACATGTTCAGAGGTTACACAATCATTCTTAACACTTCTGGACATTGCCCAAAGCTACTGGAAGTTAATGGAACAAAGAAATCCATCCAACACAGCAAAAGAGGCAATGCGAAATAAAAGGCAGAATCTATCAAAACAGAACAGTCCGTAAAGACGAATTTTTTAGAGGCACTTAACTTGCTTAGATGAAAAAGCTCAAAACTAATGAAAGTTGCGTACATATCTGAGGATCACGCACGTAAATTGGCAGATTTTTCTGAGTTACCTACAGAGAACCCTGCCCAAATTCGTGACAGACAGAAATCTATTTCTACGCAGAAATCCAAATCTAGTATCAACCTTCTATTAGAGACATCACTTGGCACAACATTGCAATAAAATAAATATAAGGAGAGGTTTCTACAGTAGTAACAACTTCCGAGACTCAAATATAAAACAAAATTACAGTAGTAAAATAAACACATGGGTTATCTCCCAAGAAGTGCTTTCTTTATAGCCATTAAGATGGGCTCAGCAATTTTAATGATGCTCACGCAAGAAATAAGAGTTGAAGCAAAAGAGAGCATCAAGAAGCAAATATGAAACAAATTTAAGCCTAACCCACTTCCTATGAAAAAGAATCTTGTACACAAATAAAGTTATGAAGAACAAAGTGACAAGCATAAGAAGGCAATACAAGCGCAACTTCAAAATTCTCAACATAAAGAGGGGAAACTTAATATTATTAAGATGCATATAACCATGTTTCCCTCTCTCATAATAACTTTCAGTAGCATCATTGATGAAATCCACAATATATCCATCACTTAAAACATTCTTATCATGGTTCATACGCATAAAATTATTACTCTCCACATAAGCATAATCAATTTTATTAGTTGTAGTGGGAGCAAATTCAACAAAGTAGCTATCATTATTATTCTCATCAAGTGTAGGAGGCATAGTATAATCATAATAAAATTTACTCTCCATAGTAGGCGGCACCAGAAGACCACTATCATTATAATCATCATATATGGGAGGCATGTCATAATCAACATAAACTTTCTCCTCAATACCCGGAGGGCTAAAGAGATCATTTTCATCAAAATCGACCTCCCCAAGCTTAGAACTTTCTATATCATTATCAACAATGGTGTTCAAAGCGTTCATACTAATATTACTACTAGCATGCAAATAAGGTTCCATAGGTTTTTTAATTTTCGCATTAAACCATTCATGTCTTGACTCAGGAAATAGTTTAAAAAGCTCACAGATGTTTTCCATTATGCCTTACTAGTGTTTAACAAGAAACAAAAAGATGCAATTGCAGGATCTAAAGGAAATATCTTCGAGCACACACACAACGGCAACAGAAAAGTACTTAGTTACCTGGGACCGGAGTATGAGTGCTTTTTACCTTTCCTCCCCGGCAACGGCGCCAGAAAAGTGCTTGATGTCTATGGGTGCTTCTATTCTTGTAGACAGTGTTGGGCCTCCAAGAGCAGAGGTTTGTAGAACATCAGCAAGTTTCCCTTAAGTGGATCACCCAAGGTTTATCGAACTCAGGGAGGAAGAGGTCAAAGATATCCCTCTCAATCAACCCTGCAATCACGATACAAGAAGTCTCTTGTGTCCCCAACACACCTAATACACTTGTCAGATGTATAGGTGCACTAGTTCGGCGAAGAGATAGTGAAATACAAGTGGTATGAATGAATATGAGCAGTAGTAACGGTGCCAGAAAAGTGCTTGCTGGCGTGCAGTTGATGGTAGTAATATTGCAGGAAGTAAAGATGCAGTAAAACAGTAAACAAGCGATGATTGCAGTATTTGGAAACAAGGCCTAGGGATCATACTTTCACTAGTGGACACTCTCAACATTGCAATCATAATTGAATATAAATAAGCACTTCACTATGCTATTCCGAATTACTCTCTGGCAAGATAACGAACTCTAATTCATCATGTAGGCAAACCTTAAAGATGTATTCCCAAGTACTAATGAACACCCCACGCTGTCACTTTGAGCATTCATAGGAGGTACTAACACACCACAATTTCATAGAGACATCCAACTCAAATCATAACTCAGTGAATAAGTATTCTGTGAAATATAGCCTAAGAGACCCACACGGTGCACACACTGTCACCTTTACAGACGTGGGACAAGGAGTCTCCGGAGATCACATAAGTAAAATCCACTTGAATAGCATAACGACATCTAGATTACAAAGCTCATCATATGGATCTCAATCATGTAAGGCAGCTCATGAGATCATTGTATTGAAGTACATGGGAGAGAGATTAGCCACATAGCTACCGGTACAGCCCTTAGCCTCGATGGAGAACTACTCCCTCCTCATGGGAGACAGCAGCGTTGATGAAGATGGTGGTGGTGTCGATGGAGGAGCCTTCCGGGGGCACTTCCCCGTCCCGGCGGCGTGCCGGAACAGAGACTCCTGTCCCCCAGATCTTGGCTTCGCGATGGCGGCGGCTCTGGAAGGTTTCTCGTACCGTGGCTTTTCCGTATCGAAGATTTAGGTCAGGGACCTTTATATAGGCGAAGAGGCGGAGTCGGAGGGGGTACGGAGCCGCCACACAATAGGGGGGCGCGCCCCCCTTGGGCCGCGCCGCCCTACTGTCTGGTGGCCCTGTGACCCTCCTCTGGTCCCTCTCGGGTGTTCTGGAAGCTTCGTGGAATTATAAGATGCTGGGCGTTGATTTCGTCCAATTCCGAGAATATTTCCTTACTAGGATTTCTGAAACCAAAAACAGCAGAAAACAGGAACTGGCACTTCGACATCTCGTCAATAGGTTAGTTTCGGAAAACGCATAATAATGACATAAAGTGTGAACAAAATATGTAGGTATTGTCATAAAACTAGCATGGAACATAAGAAATTATAGATACGTTTGAGACGTATCAGATCTTCATGACACTGCGCCACCTCCAAAGGTAAATACGTACCCACTTGTGGCGTACAGATCAGCTACATCTGAGATCCAATTCGAATCACTATATCCTTCAAGCACAGCTGGGTGCCCTGAATAGTGAATCCCATAACTCATTGTACCACATAGGTAGCGCATGACCCTATCAAGTGCATGCCAATGATCAGTACCCGGGTTTGACATGAACCTACTCAACTTGCTAACAGCAAAAGAGATGTCGGGTCTAGTCGCGCTCGCTAAGTACATGAGTGAGCCAACGATCTGAGAATATCTCAATTGATCTATGGAAATCCTCCGGTTCTTGCGTAGTGTCACACTGGGATCATAAGGTGTTGGAGAAGACTTGCTATCAATATAGCCGAATCGGCTCAAGATCTGCTCAACATAATGGGATTGCGTTAGAGTAATCCCACTCTCGTTCTTAATCAGCTTGATGTTCAGAATCACATCAGCTTCTCCCAGCTTTCACATCAAAGCACTTTGACAAGAAAGACTTGACCTCGTGTATTATTTTCATGTTTGTACCAAAGATCAGAATATCATCCACATACAGACATAGTATAACACATTCGCCCCCACCATGGCGATAGTAAACGCACTTGTCAGCCTCATTGACAACAAAGCCTACAGAAGTTAAAGTTCTGTCAAACTTCTCATGCCATTGCTTAGGTGCTTGTTTCAGACCATATAAAGATTTCAGCAACTTGCACACCTTTCTTTCTTCAGCTTATACTACAAACCCATCAGGCTGATCCATATAGATTTCCTCTTCCAACTCTCCATTAAGGAAAGTTGTCTTTACGTCCATTTGATGAACGATAAGACCATAGGAGGCAGCCATGGATAGTAGTACTCGAATGGTGGTAAGTCTAGCGACAGGTGAATAGGTGTCGAAGTAATCTTCGCCTTCTCTCTGTGTGTAGCCTTTCGCTACAAGCCGCGCCTTGTACTTTTCAATAGTACCATCAGGTCTTAGCTTCTTCTTGAACACCCATTTGCAGCCTACAGGCTTGCATCCATGGGGTCGTTCTGACAACTCCCAAGTTCCATTAGAAAGAATCGAGTCCATCTCATTATGGACACCTTCTTTCCAGTCATCTGCATCTGGAGATGCATATGCCTCTGCAATGGACGTGGGAGTATCATCCACAAGGTACACAATGAAATCATCACCAAAGGATTTTTCAATCCTTCGTCTCTTGCTCCGTTTAGGAGCTTCATTGTCATCCTTCTCAGTAACATTATCATGTGATTGTTCAAAATACTCATTAGATGTACTAGACTCAGGAATTATCTCAGTAGAAATTCTAGCAATGCTATGCATATCTTTCATAGGAAACATATTCTCAAAAAATGTTGCATCACGAGATTCCATAATAGTATCAACATGCATATCAGGTACCTCAGATTGAACTACTAAAAATCTATATCCTACACTCCGCGGAGCATATCCTAGAAAGATACAATCCACTGTCTTTGGTCCAAGTTTGCGCTTCTTAGTAATTGGAATATTGACTTTCGCCAAACATCCCCATGTGCGCAAATACGAAAGTGATGGTTTTCTCCCAGCCCACTCCTCGTAAGGGATTTTATCTTTATTCTTGTTAGGAACTCTATTCAGGACATGACATGAAGTCAACAAAGCCTCCCCCACCATGCCTTTGATAAACCAGCAGTGGCTAACATGGAATTCACCAAGTCATTCAGCGTGCGGTTTTTCCTCTCGGCAACCCCGTTTGATTGGGGTGAATAGGGAGGCGTCCTCTCATGAATAATGCCATGTTCCTCACAGAATTCATCAAAGATTTTAGGAAAATATTCACCACCACGATCCGACCTAAGACGCTTGATCTTTCTCTCTAGTTGATTTTCAACTTCGGCCTTATAAATTTTAAAGTAGTCTAAAGCTTCATCTTTAGTTTGCAACAAATAAACATAGCAAAATCTAGTAGCATCATCAATCAATGTCATGAAGTATCTCTTTTCACCTTTTGTCAACACACCATTCATCTCGCATAGATCAGAATGTATGAGTTCTAGAGGTGCCAAGTTTCTCTCCTCGGCCGCCTTGTGAGGCTTTCGAGGTTGCTTTGATTGCACACAACTATGGCACTTAGAACCTTTGGCAATGGTGAAATTTGGAATTAAACTTAAACTGGATAGCCGAGACATTAAACCAAAATTAATGTGACATAATTAACGAGAATGCCAAACACTGGTATCATCACTAACATTGCCACAAATATGGTTCACAGACTTATTACTGAAATCAGAAAGCGAAAAGCGGAACAAGCCTCCGCACTCATAGCCTTTACCAATAAATTGTCCAAACTTGGAAACAACTGCTTTATTCGACTCTAAAACAACCTTAAACCCATCTCTGCATAGAAGGGAGCCGCTAACGAGATTCTTGTTCATAGTAGGGACATGCTGCACGTTCCTCAGCTGCACGATCTTCCCCGAAGTGAACTTTAGATCTACCGTGCCAACACCACGAACAGAAGCATGTGACCCATTCCCCATCAAGACGGAAGAATCCCGGGCGACCTGGTAAAAAGTGAACATGGATATGTCAGCACACACTGAACATTAGCACCTGTATCAATCCACCAACATGGAGATTGAAATACCGAAAGAACAGTAAAGAGATTACCGTACCCATCAGCATTGCTAGCGGTCACCGTGTTGACTTGCCTAGCCTTTTTCTTGCAGTCTGCCCTCTCTGGACAGTCCTTAGAAAAGTGGCCAGTCTCTCCACAGGTAAAGCAGCTCAGATCTGCTTTGTTTATCATCTTCTTCTTCTTGAAGGTTGTAGTCTTCATAGGCTTATTGAAGGAGGGCTTGCTATTCTCTTTGTTCTTGCTGTAGGGTTTCTTCTGCACCATGTTGGCGCTAGACTGACCCTCTCCTTTCTCAGTAATATCCTTAGCCCGAGCTTTCTCCTCAGCATCAAGAGACGCTATCAGATTCTCAACAGATATCTCCTGTCTCTTGTGTTTGAGGGTTGTGGCAAAGTTCCTCCATGAAGGGGGCAACTTAGCGATGATGCATCCAGCCACAAACTTGTCAGGTAAGGCACACTTAAGGAGTTCGAGCTCTTTCGCAATGCACTGTATCTCATGAGCTTGTTCGATTACAGAACGGTTGTTTACCATCCTGATGTCATGAAAGCTCTCCATGATGTACAGTTCACTGCCTGCATCGGTTGCACCGAATTTAGCATTCAGTGCATCCCAGAGCTCTTTACCATCTGTTATGTGCATGTACACATCACACGTACGATCAAAGAAGAATACTCAGAACGCATCCGATGAAGAGAGTATTGTTTTCCTTGAACTTGTTCTGATCTTGGTCAGATATAGTTCCTTCAGGTAAACCATCACTAACTTCGAACACTTTCAGATGAGTAAGCCAGAGCGTGGCCTTAACCTGCCACCTCTTAAATTGCACACCGGTAAACTTATCCGGCCTCAGTACATCAGCAAAACCAGCCATTGTTAACTCGGGAAATTGCCTAAAATTAGGTTTTTGGATTGTTGGATAATTAGGCACAATTTCCATGATTAATTCCAGAATATAAAACATGATGGCAGCAACTACTAACATGTGAAACTCAAACATACTAGATGCATTAATCAACATGAGTAGCAGCAGCGCAAACGATAAAGTATCCATCGCTAAACAGATCGAGATATGTCGCATGTACCGATCTGGTGGAGGTGGCGGTGGAGGTGTAGCAGATGATGTCGCAGCAGTAACGTTGTTGATGACAATGTTGTTGACGACAGGGACGACGGGTCGAAGTAGACGGCGTTGAAGACGACGGTAGGCAGCACCGCCCGACTTGGACGGAAGGTGACCCGTGATGAAGAGCTTGAGCAGTCGCACAAAGCGCTTCCCAAAAACCTAATTCGCCCTCTCCCGTACAGGATCGCAAGGACGAGCGGTTCCGGAGACCTGCTCTCCCGTTCGCCGATGCACGTCGGCTCGCGGGATGGAGTAGGCTACGATGGCGGCGAAAGCAGAGAGAGGTGGAAACCCTAACTCGTGTATTAGATGTATTTCTGCAGTAGCCGGGCAGGAGAATATATAGGCTCGGGAAACCCTAAGCAACGTGGGCCACGCCCACGTCGCACGAACGTTTCGAGTCGGTTACAGATAGCCCACGATGCCACTAAGTGGGCTTTGAGATTTATAGGGAGAATCTGAAATCTAGTATGGGCCACCAAATGTGGGCCCAATATTTTAACAAAAACCATACATACCAGACTACACCCCTGAGTTTTTGGCCGACTCCTTTAAAGTACCACAATATATATGATCTTATGGTTGTTCTTATTGAAAGGAGGCGCAACCATTGTCCATATCAAGGTCGCATGGGAAGGTCTACGGTAGCTACGCCAGTTGGCAAGAGTTTGAGGTCATGTGCAAACGCTTTCCAGCTTGGGATACTTGGGGCAAGCATAATCTCAAGGAAGGGAAAATGTCACGGCGAGTACCTCAGACTGTCAAGATGGAGTACCGTAAGGGTGAAGAGGAAGATTGACAAGTAGGACCGAGCTGCGGTTGGGAGTCGCGGACTAGCGCGGAGCCGACAGCGCCTGCGTCCTGGTCTCCTCGACCTAGCTGAAGGGAAGGGCACCGCTTGGCCGTGTGCAAGGACTCATCGAGTATGCATCGCGTATAAACATACAGCCAGACTACCGTTTGTCTCACGAGGTGACATAAAAGGAAACAAAAGCAGGATGCAGTGTCTGCCGATTGCCATGGTCGTCGGCCTTCGGCTCCGACGCGTCCAAACCGCAACAGCTTTGACGTTAGGATGCTCACGAATGGGGCCCCGAGGAGTGCGACGATGCGGGCGCCGATCGACAAGGTTCTCGACATGAGTTCTGCGCGAGCATGCGGCCATGGGTGCTCATGGATACTCGTGCTCAACGTGGTCTCCTTTGCCCGTTTCCCAGCCCCGGCAACGTCGATTGGTAGAGCACGCTGCTGCACGGGTAGGCGCTCTCGGCTGGAACCGCGCGGCCATTCCGTATTCGTGTTGATGCACACATACACCTATGTGTTTGGTGCCCAAGGCGTGACGCCAGCAGGTGCACGGCTTGGTGGTCAAGGTCGACCCCGGCAGATTATGTCACTCTGAGCAACACCAACATGTACGCGGAGTGCCGGCGTGCGGGGCTGCTCGTGCACGGGCGATGTTCTGAAGTGTGGACGTCGAGTCTGTTGTCTCACAAGATGAATACTTCGACAACACGACACACAGTATGAGATCGTTCCAGGAAAAGTACTACATTGTGTGACTGATTGATTTGCTAGCTCGATCAGGTTAGCTTGTAAAAGCTTACAAGCTCATTGACGAACTTATGGAGGACATTGTTTTCTGCTTGTAGAGATTTTGATTTTTTAAAACTTGTATTTCAGAGGATTCTTAAGCTGCATGATTCTTCTTGGATTTTTTATAGCTCAGTTGGAATAGGTAATAGGAATCATGAGTTATTTCCAGGACATGGAAGACACCACAAATCAGAAGATGCACGCCAAATGGTTGATCGCATGATTCAGCTGCTAATCTGTTTAAGAGGCAGATCATATTCAGAAGATGCAAATCGTTTCCACCACGTCAAGGATTGGGTCTGCTCATATGGAGGCTATTGGTAGATTTTAACGCAATCTTTGTATCCTGATGCTATATCGTTCTTGTGTCCAGTCAGGGTATGGTAAAACTTATATATTCATTCGAAGCCAGCTGATAATTCAAGCCTCTTTTCAAATACTAACGGCATTGATTTTATTTTGTGCTCTTTTTATCTGTTGTATGGACAGCTACTTTTTTGTGTTTACGAACAATTGTGTTATATTGATCTGGTACTTACAAGAAACTAATAATAGATCTCCAAGTTTAGAAAGAGCCAAATTGTAGCTTCCATTGATTTTTGGCAAAAAAAATCCTGTCGCGTCAACATTTTCATCCAAAAGTTCCAGCAATGGGGGAGACATTTAATCATATAAAATAGGACGAATTCCAATTGTTTAGTGGCCGTAGCAACGCACGGGTTTTGTGCTATGTTAGTAACAACCTTTGAAAAGGATGGTATCTGAATTTCCCATCTCTTCTCTCTCTATCCCTAATCTCTCTCTCATCATATCAACGAGAGTACCGCTATACAGTGGTTTGACTGTGGTCTCTTGAAGGAGCTTGTGAAGAGACCAGAGAGATTGTGGAGCTGGCTATCTCTCGAGAGTGGAAAAAGATGCTGACCAATGGATGAAGGCACATGCCCTCGAGAGAAGAGTGACTCAGGTTGTGATCTCAGCAAAGATAGAATACATTTGGATATTTGAACTCTGAGAAATACGTCGCTAGCTTCTTGCCTATTTTACGGAATTCATACTGACCTTGTGCTTGAAAAAAGTCTGAAAATGAGACGCGGGTGATGGTTAAATGGCGGAAGATTATGCATTAGCACATTAGCTCGATGCTGACCATCTTAACACCCTATAATATAATCAGTGTGAGCTTGTCAGACATCAACAATAATTCGCTGAAATGGTCAACAAATGGACTTAGCTCATGCACAGACGACGGAAAAAAATACATCCCAGCTGCAGTACGCCACCGCAGTCCACCCGAGCCGGTGCCGAAATCTTGGTCATCCGGAAGCTTCAACAGTCAGACTCGCTCTCAGTGCCGCCATCATCCATCCAATCCATTATTGATTCCTCATTCACGTCAAGCCGTCGTTTTCCTCGGGCCAAAGCTAACACCCCGATCTACTCAGCGGCGGTCAGCAGCACTAAACCAAACCATTAACAGACGGGAGAGCTCAACCACCGCACGCCTTTCGGCTGGCGTCGCTGTCCGGCGGAGGCCGCCTTTCTCTCTTTCGGTAGGCCGCCCCGCCGTGGCGTCGCCACCGGCCACCGCCCACTTGCCGTCTTGCTCCTCCCGCTTTCGGTTTTGGCTCGTTTCGGCGGTGGGGAAGGATAAATACTTATATTGTTCCGCTGCCACCTTTTTCCGCCTCATCATCTGCTCCTCCAGCTGCTGCTAACCCCCCATCCAGCCCACTTTTGGCGTCTGCTCCGACCATCTTACTTGCCGCGATCGCGGATCGGGATCTCGCGCGGCGTGCCGATTCTTGGATCCAAAGCCAGGTTCTGATCCTATCTGTGTTCTGCCTTCAATTTTCTTTTGTGGCTCACTCTGTAGCTCATGATCTTAGCTTAGTTTGCTTCTTAGAAAGCAGTTCTGTTGACTCTGTTCCTATTCTTTTTTCATGGCTACCTGCTTGATTCTGAGATCATCATGGTAATCGCTTGGGGATACGGTGCTTAATTTTTGTTGATTGCTGGAACTTGCGAGTTGTTGGCGGAGCTTTGTTGTTTAAATTTGGACGAATTGCAGTTCAGTCTTGCGATCAAGAACTGTGCTGCATAATTATTCTCTAGCTTCTTCGAAAAAACCTTCTTGTCGTATGTATTTTATTCTAGTTCATGTGAGAAGTGAGATGCCCTTTATTAAAAACTTAGAAATAAAACATTTGTGCTCTCTTGGTCCTGTGTGTATATCTGTCGATAGCCAATTAGACATTATTTATGGCTGGTGCCGGACACTATGTCTCTGTTACTATCTGTCTTTCCAACCTGGTACTCGAGCTTTCTGTCTTCTCTCCAGCTAAGCTTGGCTTTAGTTCACCAAACATATCTGTATCGCTGCAATGACACTCCCATCATTATTTTCTTGTCCATCCTCTCAATGATAGGGCAGACGTCTTAATCGTACCGAGTTCTGACGTCTCTAATCTATGGCTCCTATGAGAATTTGTTAATTTTATCATGAAGCAGATTAATTCTAACACTGAAGTGAACTCACATCGTACTGAGTTCTGGCATCTCCAATCTATGGCTCCTATGAGAATTTGTTAATTTTATCATGAAGCAGATTAATTCTAACACGGAAGCGAACTCGCAATTTGCTGATTGACTTTTCCTTTTATTTCTCGCAGCAATCCTGCCTCAAAATCAACCACTTTCGACCAATCTAAATAGCTTTGGAGCAACTGTTGTGAAGATTCGAGCACACTGTTGGACCATGGGAACAAGGATGACAGTTGTACGGCGGTTGCCAGTCGCACTATCCTCGGCATTGCTCGAGTGGATCTTGATGCTCCTGCTATTCATCGATGCAGTTTACTCCTACCTGATCACAAGATTTGCCCGTCTCTGCAAGTTACCGGCCCCTTGCCCGTTCTGCTCACGGCTAGATCATGTTCTGGGTAACGAGGAACCATGCTTCTACATGGAATTGATCTGCAAAACTCACAAGTCAGAGATCTCGTCTTTGGCCTTCTGCCGCCTCCACCAGAAGCTTGCGGGCGCGGAAACCATGTGTGATGGATGCAGCAGTAGCTCACTTGCTCCAAAACAGAAACCAGACAACAATGACACCAAAGATGAGCCCATGGTGGATGTCGATGTATTCGATGGTACCCAAGGAGATGGTGATGTGTTGCATTCCCCTCTTACTAGAATTTGTTCATGTTGTGCACAGCATTTTAAGCAACGAGACATATCATCGTTTTCTCAAGAAAGCAGGGAGCTAAAACCTGCCAACTCACCAAAGATCTGCACAGTGGATGAACCTTTGGAAACCAAAGACATTTACCACCAGAGTGATCATACAACCCATGAGAGATACAGTCCTCTACAGATGACATCTGACTCCGAGGCTGAGGTCCCTTGCGCTGATGATGGCAGAGATTCTCCCCCTCTTGGAGCCTTTGATATGGAAAAAGACTTGCAGGAAGATGCAGTTGGTGAGATGCCAGTTCTTCCACCCCATGAGGTGGTCAAGCCATCTGAAATGAATGATGAGAAAGAACAAAAAGTGTCTGTCTCCGGTAATGTATCTTCAGCATACCCTGTTCCAGATGATATGCATCCTGGCAGTGTGATAAGTGGGAGCCAAAGTGAGGCAACGGATATCTCATCCAGAGGATGGGCAACGCAGCGTGACCCTCCAATTGCCATAGAAGAGTTATATTTAGAAGGTAAAATTCAACTTCCAAACAAGGATAGCTCCCGCTATTTGCACTTCTTTTCAGTTGACAGATCCTATAATAGCATGAATAATTGTGCAGATGCCACCGTTCCCCAAATTCCAGTTGCGTCAACTGCTGAGTTACCGGAGGTTCTTGGTGAAACAGAATCACGGCAGATGACAAGTGACAGCAGCATCAACCCATATATATCTCAATTCACAATATTAGAGCAACACTATGTTGTCTCAGAGGACAAAAAATTAAAAGGTATAATATCCTGATAATAATCCATAACCAAATGAATGGCATTTTGTTTCTATTCGTCTGAAAATAATGCAAGAAAAAATGTCAGATAATCCAGAAGAAGCTAATGATCAAGGTACATGTGAACCAGTAGCCAAAGATTCCCATTTTGTTGCTTCAGAAGATACACATCTGAAAGGTTTGCTAATTTTGACTCCTCACTGTAGCATTCACATACCTGTCTTAGCTGAATCTCAGGATCCTTTTCTACACTCTTTCAGACAATTCCGCAGATATCCATGTTTCACAGGTTAGTGCCGATCCAGATACTCCTGCTGAAATTGAAGATAATAATCCTAAGAAAGCTGAACCCATTGGTGAGACGGAAATAAATGAACTGATATCCCAAGATCCTTCCGGTCCAGCTTTTAAAGGTTTGTTGATTTGTACCTTCCATCAAGCACAGTGATTTAAAATGTGGTCCTTATATTTAATCATTTTGTTTAGATTTTGCGGAAGAGGCGCATATTCCGCCAGTTGCGATTAGATCAAGTGGTGAAGTATCTCAGGGTCTTGATGCCATTGAGGAACATTCCCAAACAAGTGAAATCGTTGGCGAAAGGAGGCCATCCCTTAGCACTCAGATTAGCATGACCGAAGCTTACAATCTAGCAATTGGTATGAAGAGTAGTTTCCCATCCCCAACCTGGACTGATGTGATTCTTGGAAAGGGCACTTCGTCTAGTGTAAACGGAGAATTAAGGCTACTGCTGTCACAGCTCTCAGCTTCCAGGGGGCTTGAAGCAACTTGGCTGGACCCAGGCCCTAGCCCACGCTCATACGGGCGTGGTGATGATTTGATAGTGCAGAACATAACAAAAAGAATTTCAATCGAGAGAAATGTTTCTGGTTTGGAATCGCTGGATGGAAGCGTTGTTAGTGAGATGGAAGGTGAAAGCCCCATTGACCGGTTAAGACGACAGATTGATCTAGACCGGAAATCCATACACCTCCTCTGCAGGGAGCTGGAAGAAGAGAGAAATGCTGCAGCAATTGCTGCAAGTCAAGCGTTGGCTATGATCACCAGGCTGCAGGATGAGAAGGCTGCGATGCAGATGGAAGCTTCGCATTACCAGCGGATGATGGAAGAACAAGCAGAATACGATAATGAAGCCCTTGCACAAGCTAACGAGCTGCTTGCTCAAAGAGAACAACAAGTAGAGGAATTGGAAGCTGAGCTCGAAAACTACAGGACACAGTTTGGAGGGGGAGGGCCAACAGAGAGACAAGACAACCAGCTCCCGTTTGAAGGACAAAACACCACTACAACTTTGCTTGAAGATGAAAGGGCATACATATCAGAATGTTTGAGGAAGCTGGAGAAGAAGCTTCATGTGTACTCCAACAACAGTACTACAGATTTATCAAATTCAGATGCTATAGAGGATGACCTTTCCAACAAAATGCCCATTTCAGAAGACGACTCCCTACATCATCAAGAAAACTCAAGGGAGACACATGAGCCTATTCTCTTGGCTACGGAAGGTCAGTCTTCAACAATGAACGGAGTGGTTGATGTATCCGTATTTCAAGAGGAAATCTCAAACTTGCATAAAAGATTGAAGATTCTAGAAGGAGACCGCGATTTTCTTGAGCACAGTGTAAACTCGCTAAAGAATGGCAAAGAAGGTGCACAGTTCATAAGGGAAATTGCTTGCAACCTCAGAGAACTCCGAGCTATTGCCATTGACAATAAATAGCATGTCCCAACTTGGATTTAAGCTCTTCATGCAAGACATTATGTGCAGCAGGTTCCCACGGTCCCACCCTACTTGTAAATTGTATATTCTTGTACCTTGGCTGCCACATCTAGGAACTATACTTTTAGCTCGTGAGGGAGATTTTACACAAAAGAACTAGCAAGTATAGAAGGCATGTATTTTCTTTTCTTTATGAGAGAAGTAGGTTGGTCTTGGATAAGATAGTAGTAACTGCATACCAAGTGACCAATATTATTTTGATAAACAAGCGATCAGTACTTGTAAGCGAATAGGAAGTGTGTGGAGATTTACCTGGATGAAAATTGTGACTTGAGACTTCTACAGTATGGGCAATTACGTGTTCCTTCTCCAAGATCCATCACCCTGGCGCCCAGTAATCCAACACAGGTGCTGCAAAATCACATCACTTAATTTCTTTCGTTACTAACAGCTTACTAACAGTTCTCTGCCAATGACAAACACCTGAAGAGTGTCCAGCTTAGCTTTACAAGCGGAGTCTAAAATCCCATACCAACTGGATGGGTTAATCAGCCGCATACCCGTTTGATTTGCTAACCTGCATTTCTATATACCAAACACGGCAAAAAATAGAAAGGAATATAGAAGCGCTCAGCACGTAATTAACAGCCTAACTGCAACACTTTACATAATGTATCATTTCTTTTTTCCCTTTCGAAAATGTGAAGTTACAGTTGAAGGCCATGGTCAACCTTTTGACCTGGCACCATGGCCTATTACAACTTACAAGCAACAGCATTATGGGTTGTGTACAAGCATTACCATCGCCCATCTGCACGGCGATACAGGTATTCCTCATGCACCCTCCCGCTCGCATAATTGGTGTAGTCCCCCATCTGCTGTGTATATCCATTTGAGTTAATTCCAGGATTCACGACTGGATTAGGATAGCTATATACCCAAGGCTTCGATGAAATAGAGTCCACCCTTCCATTGGAATAAGCATTCGATGTGGAAAATTGCCCTTCTCTCGGCCTGTGTATAGCATTCGGCATGTCATAGGCCCCTGGGTAACCCTCGTAGTAATGGTCAGTCAAGTTCAACCGGCCAGAATTACTTAAAGAAGCAATGTCAGCCTCTACTAAGTTGCCACTTGGAGAAAATGGCAAGCCAAATGTACGGTATTCATGGATGGGAGGCTCTGCCATGCTCACTTTGCTTTGTTCCTCTTCAAGCAAGTCATTGATGATGTCAAGATGAGGGAATTCTTCACCCACTGAACCCTGCAGCTGGTGTGAGACAAAATTTGTAGGTATCTCCCTCTGGAACTGCCTATGCTGAATTCCCCCAAATCTGCCTTGTTCTTCTGTCTCTCTGTAGCTTGCTTGCTGATACAAATTATCATTCCATGGGTGTATGTGCGCATCACCATTCAGCTGTTGGTATGGAGTATCATTCCTCCACATGTGTTTGTTAGCATCACTGTCACCTTTCCATGGGTGCCAGTTATCAAGAGTGTCCAACTTGCCATGCCCAGACATGAATCCTTGATTACCAGGTAACTGGCCGTTCCTTCCAACAGGGGGCAACATGACAGATGTTGCTGATGCATATGCTGATAGTGGCTCCGAAAGTGTATTGCTTTGGCCTAGAGAAGTTACCTTGTCATAGCTTGACAAGGTTGTATCAAGACCACCGTTGCCAACGATGGCATTTCGGTAGGTCTGCGGTACATAACTTGGGACAGGAGGGGAGGGCTCTTTGCTGGCTCGCCTAGACACAGTGAACGAACGTGACTGCAATGGGGGTACTTGAACTGCAGGTGTAGATGATAAAGTTGCCCTTGGTGCCTGGAACAGAGGAGCGATTAAAGACCTGGATGCTGCAGGAGTCTGCGGAACAGAAGTAACAACAATCTTTTTAGGAACTGAAACTTTTCGAGGTTCTGAATTAGACAGTGGGGGCCACTGCCTTGGTACCGCGTTAAGCGACACAACCTTATCAATCTGAGGTGCAGGTGATTTTGGCAGAACTGGAATAGCTTTAGCAACTTTTTCAACCTGGGGTGCAGGTGGTTTTGGCAGAACTGGAATAGCTTTAGCAACTTTTTCTACATGTGGTGCAGGTGGATTTGGGGGAACTGGGGTAGCTTTAGTAACCTTGTCAGCCTGAGGTGCAGATGATTTTAGGGGAGCTGGAATAGGTTTAGCAGCCTTAGCAACCCGTGCTGCAGGTGATTCAGAGGGAGCTGGAATAGCTTTGTTAACTAGGGACGAGCTTGTAGTAAGTGTAGCTGCTTTATCAACTGACAGCGATCTTGAGGTGACTGGAGTAGCTCTATCTGTTTTCAGCTTCAAACTTGAAACATGCTCTTTGCCCAAAGCTGGTACGACCTTATTTGGAGTAGGGGCAACAATAGGTCCAGACTCTATGCTTATTCTGGTATTTTGCTTTGCTGGAAGGGCTCCATCGGTGGCTACAGATTGAGACCTAAGAGGTGGTGCATAGGTACATGCATCAGGACTAGTTACTGAATGTTGCTCTGGGTTCTTCAAACCGCCAGGGGTCTTTTCCAAAGAACTGGATGAGGACGATGAGGATGCTGCTTCAGCTGCTGCTTTCTTTTCCAAATGAGCCTTGAGTAGTTTCCTGCCCTCAATTTCCTTCTGAAACATGCATAAAAGGATAAAAAGACTCAACAACCTTTTGCATTAAAAACAGTTAAAAAACACGGCACAGATAGTGGAGTGTTACAGCAGAAAAAATGGTTAAATACGTTGGTTTTACTATGAAGTTATATAAAAGCTACTCAACAGGTGAATCCCAACAAATACTCCATCATAAGGAACTGCAAAAAAATATGCCTTATATTTTGAAATGGAGTACATTTACAACGTGCAGAACTTCTATTAAATGTGTATAGTAAGGAAAAGGATGAAGGGCAGATATGGTCATCAAAGATATGGATCAGATAAACACATCAAATATTATGGTGTGGTATCCAACTATAATATTTATGTCAACAATCTAAGAAGGACGAGAGATCCGGAGCATTCTGACCCTCTTTCTCGTTGGACGCTAAAATATGAAGTTAAACCCTCTCTCATTTCAAGGATCAAGCTTTTAGTTGTTAACTAGCTAAATCCACCGTCAGAACTGCTATTTCCTCCTGCAGCAGATTATTATGTTTGAATGCTCAATAAGATTTATTGTATTTAATACTTTGTTGAGTAAAAATGGAAATCTTCACAGATTTTACAAAAAAAATTGTGACATGAGTTTAACATGCACACTGCCTAAATTATTCAAGAATATGGACGCAGTCCATGCTATCCATGCATATGGAGAAAAGAGGAGGATCCAAGAGTGTTACAAGCCTGGCCAAAGTTACAAGTTTAAACCATCTGTTTCATCAGAACTAGGGATTATGATTTGAATGATTAAGATGACTATTTGCACAATTGGATAAGGTCAATGAATCCTAAAAAGCATATCACAAAGTAACATCCAACAACATATGAAAGAGTAACCTGACCTCATGTAAACGTTGCCCAAGCTTCTGAAGCCTATCTTTTAAGGTGAGTAGAACAGTCTCGTGGTCAAGCTTTGGTGCTGGCCCACAGCCAGATGTATTGCGATCTGAACCAGTGGCGGTGCTTGAGGGAAGATCATCATCATGTTTGGCACTGTCCATGCTACTTATGACCCTGGTGCGCTGAGTTTTCCCTCTGTACAGAGATACAATTAAAGACGTCACAGATGCCATGCGAACAGAAACGATAAAAAACTGACACAATGCTAACCAACCTGAGACAAGGTAATATCTGACTTGAACCGGCTGGTAAGTTATCTCTTTTGCCTTGCATAATGTTCATAGTGGCAGATTCCGATGAAGATGACGATAGATTGCTCTCCACAATACAGTTCTTCCCAGTAGACATATTTTCCGTCTCAATGCCAACAACATTCATCCCACCTAAAGGTTGTAAAATTTTGTCACCTGCATCAGTTTGACATACCTCAGCTGATCCATCAAAATTATCTGACATGTCTGAAGCACCTTCTTCAGAGGTATCAACTTTCATGTCTACTTGTCCTGCCTGCTTAGAATCCTCCATATCATGAATGGTGCTATCATCTTTATCCTTTTCTGGAAAAGTTGAATCAAACTTTTCCTCTCTATCCTTGTCTTTAATCTTCCGATTGTTCTTCTTTTGTTTGGCCTGAGGATCATAATTCAAGATCATGCAACTGAAAAAAAATCAGACTAAATAAAGAAGAGATGAGGTAACATGTATGTCATAAATAAGAATACTAACACTGAAGCAAAAACTCAAAACAAGTTATCAAGCTCAACAAAATATGGCACTATAAATGGTGATCCTGAAATGCAACCCATCTAGCAATATGCACTTGACAGTGCGCATGACAAGTAACTTAATAACAAGAGACTTGCTCAGTATATACTATGAAGTGCGAGAAGTACAGTAACGGAAATGAACAGAAATCAAATACTCCCTCCGTTCTTGAATACAAGGCCACTTTGCTTTTTGACGCAAACTTTAAATAATAATTGGGTCAACCAAATATGAGTAGCATGTCATTCAAAACTATATCATCGGATGCACATTTCAATAAGCTTTCCAATGGTATATTTTGATTGAATAAATCATTAGTCAAAGTTTGACACAAAAACGATGTGGCCTTGTATTCATGGATGGAGGGAGTACATACTAACTGAGAGGAGGTACTAATTCTTATCCTAGCGACTTATTCACAACAAGAACTGTTACCTTCTACAGCTTTAATATCTCAACTAAAAGTGGAAGAAAATTCAATAGTTGCATCAGATGGTCAAAACCAAAGAAGGGGGAGTTATTAGTCGAACTGGACCATGCAAGCTTAACTCAGTCAACTATGCATAAGTTGATGCCAGAGTTCAGATGTGCATACAACAGGCATGTGTACCAGCTCACAGTGACGATTTAAAGTCTTATGGTTTTGTAGAAGGAAAATACCCACATACAAAAAACAGAAGGCAGCTGATTTGCACTAAGAAATTAACTTCTTTTTCTTCTTTAGTTTCATATTCCAGTGAGCAAATCTTGTTGGTATGGGGATCAGTTCCTACCACGAAGCACTACTGGGCGCTCATCGGGATGATGAGCTCAACCCAAGCTCAGAACTAACTGGAGAATTACTAATTTACCATACAGCAAGCCAACCAAAAAAAGTTACCAGTAGTGAATAACAAGAACAACCATTCAAAGAATCCTAACAGTAGTTATCTGGACATTTTTCCAGGTCAAACTTGTTCAGGCTAACTAAAATTAAGGGAAAGCTATCACCATCTCACCCTGCTACAAGCTACAGGTCATTCAATGCAAGGATTCCTTTGAACCAATAACAATGCAATGAATTAAAAAAGAAAGGGGAGGCATGCTGAACCAAATTAAAAGCGGGACCTGTTTTTTCTTTGCACGCTTCTCCTTTTCAGTGATACTGCGCTTTCCCTTCATCTCACTTTCAAGGAGCCCAGCTTCTTCCTCTTCACGAATCAGCTCTTCTTGCCTCTTCAAAGCAACAGCTTCTTGATAAGCGACCTCAATCCCACTAATACAAAAACAAAACATAAGCAAATGAAAACATACAAGGCTGATTATCTAGTACGAATACCAAAGATAACAGCTTATATCATTATATTTATAAGCAAAACTGAAGCACAAGCTCAAATTTCCATGTAAAAAACGATCTATTCGGTTTCGTTAGATTTTAAAGGTACATATTTCATTGTAAAGCTGGAAACCACTGAAGAATTCCATGATTACTCAGCGATCAAATGACTATAAGGTACATGCTCAATGTGAAACAGCAAGAAATCAATTGAACAGCTCCAAAGCTACTCGGTTATGTAAAAACCTTAATGCATGAACCACATGAAGCATCCGGTTGATCAAGGACTACGCAGAGGATGGTATTAAAAAATCACAGATTAAAAAAAATGTAGCAGAGGCCATAAATGGTTGGCCAAATTAATGATAGATGAAGATAAGTAAAGTTTTTACCTAAATATATGAGATAGAACAAAAGTTTCAAGTATCTTCTGACCAAACTCAGTTAGGCGCTTTTCTTCATGCTCAATTGAAACTTTAACTTCTCCGGAACTACCATCCTAGAAAGATGATAACAATGAAAAAACTTAGCAGCACAACTATATACCACAAATATAATAAATGTAATGCTTACAAGTTGCAACCATACGACTCAATACGACTAATTAGCACACTAATGAGATTGTACGCCTGAATGAACAATCTCTCATTCCAACTGCCAGAAAACCCAGAAAACTGAATTTGTAATACTACAATAACAGAATGCATTTGAATTCAATGGTTTGGGGCTTAATAACCTAACCAAATAATTGCACTTTGCTATTACCGAACTGATGTGTGCCGAAATACCAAACTGGTTTTTCCAAAATAAAGAGCGTTGATTGCAGCATTAGCTTATCTGGCTTGCTAAACCAACTTACGGTATAAGATCAAATAGCATCGGAAGATTCAAGAAAATAAATTCTACATGGGAAATTATTATGCAAAACAGAACAGCCAAATATGATATAGAAACCATTAAATAGGGTGTCAATATAAAAATTAACATGTTAAATAACTGTGGCAACTGGGAGACAAGAAAATAAGCTCAACATAGGACAGGGCAGAAAAATTTGAGCTAAACTAAGTTAATTATGTATTATCACAGGCAACTAAAAGAAATACTATGTCTAATAAGAGGGCATCATAGTAGAATTCAATGCTGGGAGGGAGAGGGGGAGACCCAATAGACCAATATTACCAAAAAAAAACTGAATTAATTACTGATACACTAATACTACCTTAGTGCGGCTCTGGGAGCATTTATCATCCTTTGGAGACAGAGGTTGACAAGGCAAGGGTTCTAAAGCTGCCCTCTCAAGCAAAGCTAGGACATCACCAGCTAAAACAAACATGTCCATATCAACATGGACCATAGGTGCTGGTGAGAGTGGTGACTCCTCTGAGTCCATTAATTTTCCTCTACTTTTCTTTCCCCCGCACTGGTGCTCAAGTGCCTTCAGCCCCGTATGCAGGGAGTCCATAACTAGTGTTGAAGTGACCTCTTTCTCTACAAAGAAATGCTTCACAATTATTTTCAATATGACATCACTCTTCTCTCTGGACATGCGATGTCTTGTGCTTGGGTCGATTGCAAGCCAGAAAGCGCGAAAACTGCAACACCAAGGAAGACATGCATTGTAATTAGAAGTAAAAAGTATCCACAGGATGACATCGCATCACATTCAAAAACTAACTGACTACCTGGACCATCTCATCTTGTCCTCAGTGAGCTTGGTAAGTTTGCTTCTGTGTTCTTCAACAGAACGACGGTAAATTTGCTCTATATTTGTCATATAGACACGGAGTAGCTCTCGTCGATAAAGGCGGTCAAGGCAACGAAACGGGCGGTCCACTTTCTCCCTCCAATATTGGAAAAAAAAAGACAGAGACAAAGAACAGTCACGTAATGTTTCGTGGTCAACTAATAAGCATTAAGTACCAAGGAAATTAGAGGCAATGACTGGAGTATAATCTCAAATATATCCAAATACCCTGAGCATAAAATAGGCGGTGTGCATTGAATACACAAAAGACAGATAGCTAAATTTAAACAACATAGAAGTGACATGACGGCCTGGACATAAGAAGGAACTCTAGATGTTGCAATCAGAAACAGTCCAAAGAAGATTTTACATGCATGAGTAATATGCAACTACCGCTTGCAAGAGGATAAGGATAACATGAAATACCAAAAAAATAAACTAAAATCAAGTGTGTAATGAGAACAATCAAATTAAAGATCTGCAGCACTACAGAAGCAATGGAGGTTATGTATAAACTATAGGGAGCTGCCTAGGGGCATTAAAAATCTTCAAAATGTCAATTCTGAAATTCAGTATACCTAATAACTTGAACTTGAGCTATGATTTCGAGGACATCATCGACAAGAAAACCATCTTGAATCTTTGACAACTCCATGAATTTCTTCCATCCCCAGTCATGCTCCTTCTTCCAAAATTTGTGCAAGGTATCTACAAAATTACTTAGTTAACTTCTAATTGGCTGTTTAGCTCGATGGAGAAAAACTGCAAATTGATTTTTACCAGAATATTTAACCTTCTTAGGATCAAGATTGCCCACGGCTATGGTGAACTGTGCAAACTGGCTCCATCCTAAAAAGTGTCAAGTCGGATTGAAGAATAATTTTGGAGATACAATATTATGTAGAAAAAAATTGCAACACACTAGCACCAAACCTGGAAGGTGTTTGTCATGATTAGCAACACACAGAAACAGCGACAAGTGATTGGAGACATCACATCCTTGAGGGTAAACTAGAATGTACCTGCAAAAAAATAAAGATTGCAGATGGCCAAGGTATCAACAAATGATCATAATATAGCACGTCATAAGGGAAATAAAGCTAGTTTGCAACTTTGCATTGACTAACTGGCTCAATGGTCTTGGAAGTACAAAAGGAACCACGTTACAGACAAAAAAATGGAGAAAATGATTGTCTACAAGTATTCTCTAAGCACCAACTTATGTTTGGAAAAGTTGAAATAAAATGACCAACACTTGTAAATTAGTTGCACTGGGCAGTAGTAGGTTAGGCTCATTGCGTACATCCATGGGTGTGTCATGCCTAATGAGAGCAAGAATGCACGTCAACTCAAAGAAATTGAACAAACTGGAACAAATTTGAGACACAGGAAAGCTTTTTGCACATTACGGAGATGTTCAAGTTATAGATCTATCGTCTTTGAACATCAGTAATTAAAATCTTCAAGCCTTCTACCATGTACAGCCGTCCGGTTCCTTACAGAGACACAAGCTTTCTTTTCAGGACTCGGTGAAAAAGCCAGCACATGTACGATTGGAATGAAGAATCCAGCATCATACTTCAATATAGTAACAAAGACTAACCCATCTATTCAGCAATTAAATTGGAATATATCAGAAAAGGCGCACATGCATTTACCACTAACAACGAGGGAAATAGAGTTTAACACCATTATGAAAGATTTGACAGCCTACAGGCTCTCTTACTTGCAACACTGCCAAAAAAAATAGAGAGAAAACATGAGCTGGAAAGCATAGTACACCAGCAATCATTCAAGTTCAGATAGTGCAATTAGAACAGGAATGTTTGTCAATCCATGATAGCACACGAAAAAGAATACAAAACCAGACATATTTCAAGCTTGGTTCATCACCAGACCAAAAAAGAGCGGAAAGATACCAACACCATTCTTTGAGTTACTCATAAGGCACCCTACCACTTAAATCCACCAGCTTCAAATGGTTCACTTTTCATTTCTCTTTTCTTCTCCTTTGAAAAGTTTTTAATACGCCATGTGTGTCGCCCAAATAAACTTGAAGGACCAGGCCCTAAGATAATAATAGACGAGGATTAGCTAACTGAAATGTAGCCACAACTACCACTGAACAAAATTCTATCATAAATGTCTGTAAGGAAGAAAAAACACATTTTAATTTGGAGAAGCTGACTACAACCGATAAAATGTCAAGATCTGCACTGAAACTTGTGACCTGATTTATCCTTCAGTCAACCATAAACGACGACACAAGAAGTAAAAATATACAAGTAACAGCAGACATGGTAAATGTGTACTTTCCAAATTAAAATTATAGAAGAATCAAGACAGCAGAGTGAAGAATTACATTCTACAAGGATAAATAATTAGATTGTGTAAACAATAACTTGAATTGAGTTTTACATGGTGCAGTGACGAAATACAGTGCATAGGGTAAAGATGTAAAAATATAGTAACTACCAAATATTTCATTTCGGTTGTAATCGTGCATGTACACATCCATGCATATGGTGGTGACCTAGAAATATACGGATTACTGCATAATTATTTTTGGGTGCAACCATGCAAGTACTTATGTGTTAACCAATTACCACACTAAAATTATAAATGATCAGTCAAACACCATACCAAACCTGTGTTTATGATTTTCTGCTGTTTCAAGGTGTAACAGCAATCTTACTGTTATAATGGAAGAGTGGCCAACTAAATACGACTGCCTGTGGAATAGCAGATCCATTCATGTATTGCCATAGAAAGATCCTTAAGCTGGAAGTACATAAACCCGGACAGGCAAAGACTCTCATCCCAGTAAAGCCCCAGCCCAAGATTAAGCCGACTCACATATGAGGGTAATTAGCTAAGCAAGGTTTTAATGATAGACAGTACAGAAACCCAAAAGTGCAATATTCATTAGAAAACTTATTATTATCCTTTTAACTTACTAAGAAACTAGTGATATTGCTTAGTTAAGAAAAGGTTATTTTCTCGCAAATGCTATATAAATTTGAAGCTCTGGTGCAATCCTCTGAAGTTGGATAAATTAGCCTAGGAAAGTCCATGAGCTTACCAGGATCATCGTCTTCGCCATCCGTGTCCCAGAAGGGCGGGGACGTAGAAGGGCTCCCACTGTCGACCTGGTCGCAGGACCGCCATTCCGACAGGGAATCGCCGGACACGCTGCGATCCTCATCCCCCAACTCAGCTGTGCTCCCAACAGAGTCGTCAATCAGCATGCCTCCCGACCTCAACCAGGCCCCAAAGAGCTCTATATTCTGCCTCTCTCTAGCTGCGCAACAGAAACAATAGAGGGGTAAATTGACTGCTGAACTCGACAGGAGTAATACCTCGAAACAGCAAATTCTAACGAAACGTGGTACTAATAAGTCCTCAAAAGTTCCTGCTACTGCATGAGTCCCGTTTCAGGTCAGTGGGAGGTAAATTTCACTGACGGACAGACGGGTGGACGGTGAAAACGGGTAGGGGAGACCTAATACGTATTCCCACCAGCCAACGCAGAATCCGTTTCACAGGTGCTCGTCCGAACGAGACCAGAACCTAACCCGCAAACCCTAGCCCCGCAGTCCGCGCGAGCACCCGCCCGCCGAAAGCATCGCAGCTGCGCGTAGGCAACCGGCGGGCGGGCGCGGGCACCCGATCCAGAGGCCGGCGGGGGAGCCTAGACCGTTTACCTGCGTCGGCAGCGGCAGCTGGCCTCAACGGCGACCTGAGAGAGCTGTGGCGGCGGCGGCGGCGGCGAGGCGGAATGGGCAGACGAGAGAGGGAGAGAGAGAAAGTGGTGAGAATATTTGGATTGGGGAATTTATATGAGCGAGCGAGGAGAGATGAGGTGTTTCGTTCTTCCTCGCAAAGATGTCTGCTAAGTAGTACAAAAACGATTTTCCAGTCCAGAGAGAAAAGAAAAGAAAAATGTGAGTAGTACACTTTTCTGACCCGAGCGAGATGCGCGCACCCGTGCGGCGGACCAGGGATGGAGGGGGGCATTTTCGGGGACCGGGAAGGGGTGCATGTGGGGAAACTGAAACTGGAGGGGGCAAACTGAACTTTTTCACATCACATCTAACTAGTATCTTCTAAGGGCATCCACTATGTGCAACAAAAAAACCGCTAATTTTGAACTGAGTGTACCTTTTTCTTCCGCACGACGGCGACAAGGGGTGACATGTGTATCGGAGCACGAAGTTAACAGCTCGTCGCGTTGATTTAATATGCGGCGGAACGCATCGAGGCGCCGCTTCAGTGGATCCATTGTAGGTTATCGAGACCGTTGGCGGTAGAGCTACCAGGTCGGGTGTCTTAAGTTGTCGGGGTTGGTCCGGAGATAGATCTAGGTTGTGTGCGCTTTGAGGTTGCTAGATTTCGTTGAGGTAAGATCTAGAGGTGGCGATGGGGTAGGGGTGGTGGCGAATTTTTATAGGGCAAGGTAACATGTCCAAAGGGAAAGAAACATGGATGAGGGTGACCGTTTCAATAGGAGTCGTATAGAAATGCGGCCACTTTTTTGGAGACCATTTATTGATTAGCAAATCAAGTAAGATAAGTTTTATTGCTTTACATATATACTAAGAAATGCCCACGCGTTGTTATGGAAGAGCGAAATATGTTGCTTCAAAATAGGGAACAAAAAATTACCTCATGCTAATTATCTATTTGCGTCCTCATTAGTAATAATAGGCGCGGCCAAATAGTCTATGCATCTTCAACTTCTATTTGTCAATGAAATTTTAAAAAAGAATAGCCTACAACACATGAGTTTCATGATTATAGGAATTGGTTCCATAACCAACATTGGACTTAATGGAGCTACTTTACATATATTGTCCCATGGATTTATTGGTCCTACACTTTTTTTCTTAGCAAGAACGGCTTCTAATAGAATATGATCTTGTTTATCTCAAAGGAATAGCAGGAATATATATCCCAATGCCAAAAAAGAATTACTATGTTTTGGTAGCTTTTCAATGGCTTCTCTTGCCTTACTAGAAATAAGTGGTTTTGTCGTAGAATTAGTAGTCAATAAAAAAATCAACTTTTGAAGGAAATTTGTTGATACGGCCAGTATTTTACCCAAAAGTCAATTGACATAATCCTAGCCTTGTATGCCCTTTCACCTTATCTTTATTTTTGATTATGTTTTTATTGATCTACCTTTTTGAAAAGTTAGTCCAATACACTTTGATTAATTTTTTAGAAAAATGTAACAACAAATATGATATTCTATAGATGTCATATGAAAATATGTTTCATGATATATCCTATAATATTGATTTTGTGCATGTTAATGATTTTTTATGAAAGCTTGGTCAAATGATTGGACTTCTCAAAAATAATATAATCTTATTAATCAAAACGGAGGTAGTATAAGTTTTGTTTTTATTTAATCTACTATTTTATACAGTAATAATAAATAGTTTCTTTCCAAATTTACAAATAACAATTCTAAGAGAAATCCATCACTCCATGATTTGTTCAGATGTAAAGCCAATACTATCTTAGAAAAAATCGTACTATGACTTTAACACTACTAGGAAAACCACTATAGGTAGGAATGTATTATGTGGTGCACCTAAAAGTGCGCACTCCACAAAAATATTTCTGTGACGCATAGAAAAATATGCTCCACAGAAATTATGGTTTTATGTGGCGTTTTTGTGGCGCATGTGGACGGGTGAACCACAGAATCTCTATGGGCCCACGTGGGGTCTAGTACTGCACATGGGCGAAGGAAATTCTGTGACGGATCTGTCCACACGCCCGCCACAGAAAGTCAAAATTCCGTGGTGCATGTACTGTATGGTTTTTTTACTCTCCACACAACTCCACCTCGTGGATCGCTTTTTTTAGCTCTGTAAAATACAAAAAAAAAATAGATAGGAAATTCAAAAAATAAAATCCTTGGAGGTGCCTATGTATTATGTCATCTAGTACCACTGAGAATTAATAAACATGAATTTTGACTTTTTTGTAAAATTGCGTTGCAAAATCATCAAACTAGATTTCTAGTTGCATACAAACTCGAAAAAAACGCACAATATATCAAAATGACCGTCAGGGTTTACCCGGTTAGAATCTCCAAATTCGAAAACAGAAAAAAAAAGTTACGGCAAAGTTAAGATTTTTCCTGCAAAAATAAAAAAATTGGAATTTTTCTTGTGTCGCACTATATGCACAGCGCCACAGAATTCTTAGCCCAAAATTTGAATTTCGGCGGCGCCCTTCTCCTCCTCCTTCTCTTCTCCTCCACTTCTTCTCCTTTCTTCTCCCTCCTCATCCTCCTCCACCACCCGTCGATCTCCTCCTACGGCTTCCTCCTCCGGCGACCACCACCACCACCTTCTCCTCCTCCTCTGGCAACTACCACCACCACCTTCTCCTCCTCCTCCGGCGACCACCACCACCACCAACTCCTCCTCCTTCCCCTCCGGCGACCACCCACCACCAACTCCTCCTCCTTCCCCTCCGGCGACCACCCACCACCACCACCTCCTCCTCCTCCTCTACCACAACCACCACCTCCTCCTCCTCCACTGTCAACACCCGGATTTTTAAGTCCGAATGCCTATTATGTCATACATCGCAATCCCAGGAATATTGTTGTTGCGAGGCATAATAGTTAAGTATCACAGTCATCATTCATTACAAACCATAAGTCTTACAAATTGGAATCACATGATCCATTTTACACGAATAGTTGATCTATCGATCAACGAACAACACAAGTTCATAGTTCAACATAGCGGAAGCGTAAGATACAAGGACTCTCTAGTCCACAGGCCAACGCTTGACGTCGGAAGGCGCTTAGTTGTCGTAGGCGTCCTGCTGGTCATCTCCTTGGTCATCTTCATACTCTGGCCATTTGAATAGCCAGGGACAAAGCCGTGAGTACGTTGAGTACTCGCACACTAATACTAATGTAAGTGCTAGACATTCTAGTATGGTTTGCTAAGCTCTAGTTTCTTTGCATAAAGCTAGTTTTAGTTCACAAAGTTTTGAGAAAAAAAGCTTACCCAAGAACTAACTAACTCAAGGGGGAACATTAGTGTCATTCCCACCATTCAAGTGGTGATTTCAATTCAATTCACCACAAGTCATTTCACCATCAACCTTTTCAACATCATTTTCAAAGATATGACATCGGAAACTGTATGGCCTTTCCAACCGTCCGTAACCGTGGACGCGGCTATTCGAATAGGTTTACACTGCAGAGGTTGCACACTTGTGCCACAACATTTGATTTCATCCGTCGGGATTTCCCGAATAATCGTAACACGATGCGCGGATCATCAACCATAACCTTTCACTTACGAACCCTAGTATGAGCACCTCTCCCCATGAGCTTGGCCTCCCGGTGAAGACGATCGGTCGGCACAGGAGCGCACAGGCTTGGGCCGGACATTCACCTCGTTTCGCATCATATCGTATCGTTTCTTTTGTGGTAGAGGCAGCTTTCGGCATAACCCCGATGACGCTTGTTTAGAGGGAACCCATACTAAGACGCATAAACTTCCAGTTAAGCCCTACCCATAATCAGGTATTGTGGGGGTACTCACTAATTGGAAAGGTATCGCATTCAAACCAACATCATGTTTTATCAAAAATCACCATCTTCTCTTGGTCATATTCACCTTCAAAAATCATTCAATGGAATGCATCTTCATTCCAAGGTTTCAAAATCCTTTCAAAAACATGTTGTTCCCCTCTAGAGTAGTCAAGTTTAGTTCATTAGCACTAGCTCTAATTCATGAGGGGTGCTACCTTGCTTTGCTTGGAAAAGACTAACTCACTACTCTACTAACCAACTTGTACTTTGACCAAAGTTAACTATAAAAGTAACTCTTTTAGAAAACAAGTAAAACTTGTAAAGTAAAACTTGGGATGGGTTCACATAAGAAAAGGTAAGAACATGGTGCCTTGCCCAAAGGCTTTGCACTTTGCAAGAATGTTAGCTTGCATAGTAATTTAGCTTGCCTTGGTAGTTCTCAAACTGTTCCTCTTCCTCCTCCTGGTAGCAACCTTCTTCTTCGGCGTACTCTCCGGTGCTACCGTCTAAATTTGAATACGAGTATAATTACTCACTAATTCAATGGCTATTCCACACATCACAAATAAACACACAAACTACTCTATGCACACACATAAATAAACTAGGGTGCATGGGTTGTGGGATTTAAATAGAATGTGTATTCCATATGTAAAAGATAGTTTCCATAGGGTTCTTGAGAAATAATTTCCTCTCATTGAAATCTTCTTAAGAGTTAATTTCTCCAACAATCATGGATGAACTCATCTTGACCTAAGTCAAATGTTCATCTTCATCATCATTTGGGAGAATGATTTAAATGAGGTGGATCACCTCATACCATTTAAATAACTCCACCTTTGATTTAATTCTCAAGTAATTCATATAAGAGAGTTTGGGACCAGGGGTCCAAACATCCCATGAATTCATGTGAGACAAGTTTAAATGAAGTGTAATACTTCACACAATTTAATTCTAATAGTTTTGGATAATATCAACTAGTTAAACTAGTCAAAATATCCATTCATTAAACCATGGCATGATCATGCAAAGTGACCACACCATTTTATTGCATAACTAATTAGTGTAAGTCAAAAGTGAGCTATTAGAGTTGGAATTAACTTAATATCTATTTTGGTTGATTTTTAATAACTAGTTGAATAGGGAAAAGTCCCTGCCTTGTTATTTTTGTCACATTAATTCTACAAGGAATTTGACCATGAGGCCAGTGGCATTGGATAGAGAATTTCAGTGGCTTTCTAACAATATAAAATTCACTAAATTTGGTTTAGCCAATTTGAAATGGTTGAATTTCAAAGTTTGTGCAGTATTGGAAAATGTTTGGAAAAGTTTAAATCGAATTTGAATTAAACCGGCCGGCGGGAAACCAACGTGGGCCGAAACGGTTTAAACAGAGGAAAACGGCCCAGCAGCGCATCCAGTGCGCGCGGGCCTGCTGACAGGGTGGGGTCCGCCTGTCAGCCTCCTTTAAAACCCGAAACGGTACGAGGCGACGTGGAGCGTAGGATTAGAGAGGGATCTAACGGCTGAGGTGCATCGTCTCGCCGGCGAGAGAGAGGTTCGCCGGCGGCTCGGGTAGGGGGTGGGAGTGCTAACCAGGGCTCCCGCGGTGGCTGGCAGTGTGCGTGATGTAGATGTGGACGACGGCGAAGCTCCTGGCACCGGCGGCTCGTCCTGGGGCGGCTCCAATCGACGGCGGCGAGGTGCGGTACTGGCGGGCTCCGATCCTCAAATTGGGGCAGCTCCGGCGACAATCGAGCGAGGGTTGGGTGGAGGAGAAGCGGTGGAGGATGGTGAACGAGACGGTGTGCTCAACTTCGTCCGGGGAACGCCGTATTTATAGATGGCCAAGGGTGCTTTGCGTGGCCGTGAAGAAGTCGACCGAGGTGCGGCGGTTCCGGCGAGGTGTTGGGCTAGGCAAGGGTGCTACGACGTTCTCCTCGTCCGGGCGAATCAGAGGTGGCAAGGGCGCGGTCGGGCGGCGTCTGTAGGCGACGCATTGCTTCCGTGTCTGCCGTGTTGGTCGCGGGATCGCGTCGTCGTCTACGGCGACGGCGGGCACGGGTCGTGGTCTTGGGCGTGTCTGGTGGCTGCGTGGCGACGCGGCGATGCTCCACTCGCGGCTAGGTGGTCCGGGCGTGCTCGAGGTGGCCAGCGGCGCGTGTCCAGGGCGCGTCCGCGGCGCTCGCTCGCGACGTCCTCGGCATGGCGCGGCCACCACTGGGCGCGTGTGTTCCGGCGACGGTCGAGCTCATCCTCGACCAGGGCTGTGCTAGGCGAGGCTAGGCAGTGTGGTGGCGTGCTGTGGCGAGGGGGCCAGGGTTGGCAAGCAAGGGAGAGAGGGGGAGGCTCGGCATGGTGATGCCATGGCCGGCATGGCCATGCCATGCAATCTAGCTCCTCCTCCTTAGCTCCACTATGTTTCCTTTAGGGTTAGAGGGGGCAGGGGAACCATTTGGTGCAATTTGGGGTAGGTTAGTTTGAGTAGATCACTATTTGCTATAGTGTGTGAATAGTGTTCAAATTTGGAAAATACAAAATTATCCAAATTGGAAATAATTCAAAAGGGAAAAGTTTGTGATATGTGAAGGTGGAGATAAGTTGTAAAAGACCAGAGATGAATTGAGGTGGTGGTGGAAAAATTAGATTTCAAAATTTGGCCAAAATGGCTAAGTGAAGATTGTTGAACTTGTTATAAAGTTGCAACTTTGGATGAGCATAGCTAATGATCAAAGATGAATTTGGCAGGGTGGTCTTCATCAAAGTTGTTCACCTTGATGTTGACTTTGAAATGGTGCAAAGAGTTAGCAAGAATTGGTTTGAGAAAATTGAATTGCAGGGGCTCAAAGTGGTGATCAGGCTAAAATTGGCAGATTTGGTCATCATCACATGTGAGTGGGAAAAGTGTTTGAAATTCATTTGAATTGTGAACCCTTGCTTCCAAAAGTTGTAATAAGTGTTTAGTAACCTTATTCAACTAATGGTGAAGACTCAATAGGTCTAGGGTCAAAATTTATAAAAATGCCACAGGGCATATGTGAGGGTTTTTAGTTTTTTTTTCAATTATGGGAATTTCTTCCTTTTTGATTTATTTAGTTGGTGATCTTCATATGATCACCCTAGGGTTTTAGAGCCAATCAAATACCAGTAATAACAATCATCATGGCATATCACTCAAATGCACAAGTCCTATGCATGGTACTATATGCAAAAGAAAAGTTTTTGTTGGTTTGCAATTTTGTATTTCTGGAATCCTCTAACTTTCTTTTTATTGAAATTTGGGGTGTTACAAACCCTTCCCCCTTACAAAAGATCTCGTCCCGAGATCGAAACGAAAGTTAGGTACTAAAGAGATCTGGGTACTCCTTCTTCATGAAGTCTTCGCGTTCCCAGGTGGCTTCATCCTCGGTATGATTGCTCCATTGGACCTTCAAAAATTTGATGCTTCGGGTGCGGGTGGTTCTGTAAGCTTCTTCTAGGATGCGAATCGGCACTTCGCGGTAAGTCAGATCCTGGTTGATATCTACCGATCGGTGATCGATGTTCTTGAACACTTCGGTCTTCTCAGGGACTTCAAGACATTTCCGGAGGAGTGAGATGTGAAAAACGTCGTGCACAGCCGACATTTCTTCAGGCAACTCCAGTTGATAAGATACTTCACCTCGGCGGCTGAGGACTTGGAAAGGTCCCACATAGCGCGGTGCAAGCTTTCCTTTCAGCTGAAACCTTTGCATCCCTTTCAAGGGGGATACTTTGAGATAGACGTAATCTCCGATCTCAAAGGCCATCTCCCGACGTCTCTTGTTGGCGTAGCTCTTCTGTCTGGATTGCGCAGTCTTGAGGTACTCGCGGATCTTGTGAACCTTCTCTTCGGCTTCACGAAGAACGTCTGGGCCGAAAACTTGACTCTCTCCGACTTCTGACCAGTTCAGGGGGGTACGGCACTTCCTTCCGTACAAGGCTTCAAAGGGGGCCATCTGTAGGCTGGCTTGATAACTATTGTTGTACGAGAATTCGGCGTAAGGTAGGCAGTCTTCCCACTTGGATCCGTATTCCGACGCATGCCCTAAGCATGTCTTCCGATGTCTGGTTTACTCTCTCGATCTGTCCGTCGGTCTGAGGGTGATAGGCGGTGCTGAAATTTAGGCGAGTGCCTAGTCCTTCATGCACCTTCTCGCCGTAACCTTGAGGTGAACTGTGATCCTCTGTCTGACACTATCGATTTGGGGGTTCCGTGCAAAGCGACTATTCTGGAGATGTAGAGTTCAGCTAACTTGGGGCCTTGATAGGTGGTTTTGACGGCGATGAAATGGGCGACTTTGGTCAATCTATCGACCACTACCCATATGGAATCATTGCCTTTGCTGGATTTAGGCAGTCCGGTGATAAAGTCCATTCCTACGGAGTCCCATTTCCATTCCGGAATCTGAAGGGGTTGCAACAGTCCGGCGGGTCTTTGGTGCTCTGCCTTGACTCTCTGACAGATGTCACACTTAGCGATATAGCTACCGATCTCTCTCTTCATTCCGTGCCACCAAAATTGTTCTTTCAGGTCCTGGTACATCTTGGTACCTCCGGGGTGGATTGAGTAAAGGGTGTCATGGGCTTCTTGCAGAATGACTTGTTTCAAGTCAGAGTCCGATGGTACGCAGAGACGTTCCTTGTACCAAAGCACTCCGGCTTCGTCTATGGTGAATCCGGGGGCTTTTCCTGCGGCTATCTGTTTCTTGATTCCGTCAATGCTAGCGTTGTCCTTCTGGGCTTCCTTGATCTGACCAACCAAGGTGGGTTGCAGTTCTATGCTGGCTAGGAATCCTTCACTCACGAGTTCAAGTCTGAACTGTTCAAACTCTTGGTGCAAACTGGGCTGTTCGGTTGCGAGCATGGAGTTCAACTGGCACGGCAGTCGACTTAAAGCATCCGCTACCACATTGGCCTTGCCGGGGTGGTAGTGAATCTCCATGTCGTAATCCTTGATCAATTCGATCCATCGGCGTTGTCTCATGTTCAACTCCTTCTGGGTGAAAATATATTTGAGGCTTTTGTGGTCGGAGTAGATCTCGCATCGATTACCCATGAGGTAATGACGCCGCACTTTCGGGGGCTAAGACCACGGCTGCAAGCTCGAGGTCGTGGGTTGGGTAATTCTGTTCATGTTGCTTGAGTTGTCTTGAAAGATAGGACACAACCTTGCCTTCTTGCATAAGCACGCATCCAAGTCCAGTCTTGGAGGCGTCGCAATATACGTCAAAGGGCTTTGCGATATCTGGCATGATCAGGATTGGGGCTGTTGTCAGTCTACTCTTGAGCTGTTGAAAACTCTCTTCGCACTTGTCGGTCCACTCAAACTTTCTATCCTTTTTCAGCAGTTGAGTCATTGGTCGAGCGATGCTCGAGAAACCTTCTACAAATCTGCGGTAATATCCGGCTAATCCAAGAAAAGCGCGGATCTCAGTTTGTGTGGTTGGGGCTTTCCATTCCATAACAGTTTTGATCTTGGCGGGATCTACGGCAATTCCTCCTGCAGACAAGATGTGTCCGAGGAATCCAACTTCTTCCAGCCAAAACTCACACTTGCTAAACTTGGCGTACAACTGGTGCTGTCTAAGGGTTTCGAGGACAATCTCCAAATGCTGTTCATGTTCCTCTTCGGACTTGGAGTAGACCAGAATGTCGTCGATGAAAACAACGACAAATTTGTCCAAGAAGTTCATGAAGATCTTATTCATGAGATTCATGAAATAAGCAGGGGCATTGGTCAATCCAAACGACATGACGTTGTACTCATACAACCCATATCTGGTGGTGAAGGCAGTTTTTGGAATGTCGGTGGCTCGGATCTTCAGTTGATGGTATCCAGTTCTAAGGTCTATCTTGGAGAAAACTCTGGCTCCGGTGAGTTGGTCAAACAAGTCTTCGATCTTGGGTAAGGGGTATTTGTTTTTGATGGTGACATCGTTAAGCTTACGATAGTCCGTGCATAAACGATTTGCACCATCCTTCTTGTCGACAAACAGGACTGGGATCTCCGGGGATGCACTTGGTCTAATCAAACCGTTGGCTAACATGTCATCTATTTGCTTCTTCAGCTCCACAAGCTCGGCTGCGTTCATGCTGTAGGCTCTCTGGGCGATGGGTCCAGTTCCGGGGAGTAACTCGATGCTAAACTCGAGATCCCGGTCCGGGGGCATACCGGTAGATCATCCGGAAACACATCGGGGTAGCGACAAACGACCACGATTTGATCCGTAGTTGGCTTGGATACACTTTGGTTGCGAGTAAATTTTCTGGGTAGTTTTTCAGAGACGTGCTCAACTACGATACCGGTGCTGCTAGTCATGGTTATGGCTTTCTTGGCGCAGTCTATTAATCCATTGTGCTTGGACATCCAGTCCATTCCTAGGACAACTTCCAAACCTTTGGTTCCAAGTATGATTAGATTTGCAAAGAAATCTACATCATGGATTTTGATTGGCACATTTTTGCAAAATTTTCTGGCTTTGGTGGTTGATCCGGGATTTGAACTATCATAACATGCTTCAAACTGAGGGGTTGAATTTTACTTGTTGATGCAAAATCTTCGGTGACAAAGGAATGCGATGCTCGGAATCAAACAACACTCTAGCAGGGGTGTGGTTGACAGAAAACATACCCAAGCACAACATCCGGTGCTTCCCGGGCTTCTTCGGCGTTCATGTGGTAGAGGCGGCCGTTGCGGTTGTTGGGGTTGTTGGGGACGAACTTCTTGCCGGTGGAGACACGGCGTTGCTGCTGAGCAGGGGCAGCGGTGTTGCCGGCGAGCTTGGCAAGACGCTTGGGACACTCGTTGGAGTAGTGCCCCACTACACCACACTCATAACAAGTGATAGTGCTCTTGTCCTGCTTGTTCGCAACGGGAATGGCATTGCTCCCGGTTCTGGGGTTGGTGTTGGGGTTGGTGTTGTTGGTGTTAGGGGCTCGGGGTGGAGCGCGGTTGTAATTGTTGTTGTTGTTGTAGTTGGTGTTGTAGCCTCCTGGCTTGGGGTTTCCTCCACTCCGGTTCTGATAACCGGGGCGAGAGTTCTGCATCGGGGGTTTGTTGTGTCTCGGAGTGAATCCTCCGCTTGAGCTAGGGCGAAACTTTTGGGGGTGGCTTGATCCACTCTGATTCGCCATGCGGCGCTTGCGGTTCTCATTGGCTTGGTTCAACTTGCCCTCCATCTGGATGGCGGAGTCAACAAGGGCTTCGAGGTCGGCGAAGGGGATGTTGACGAGGACAGTCTGCATCTCATCATGCAGTCCGTTCAGGAATCTCTCCTTCCTCTTCTCAACGGTGTCAGTCTCATCAGGTGCATACCTTGACAAGGTGAGAAACTTGTCGCGGTACTCAACCACCGTCATGCGACCTTGTTTCAGTTCACGGAATTCATCCCTCATCTTCTTGATAAGACCCGGGGGTACATGGTACTTGCTGAACTTGAGTTTGAAATCCTCCCAAGTCATGAATTGACCTCCGTTCATGGCACGGGTACTTGTCCACCAAGCGCGAGCTGGTCCAGCGAGATAGTGAGTGGCGAACAACACCTTCTCGTTGGCTTCCACTCCAGCTACTTCCGCATTGTTCTCCATAGTCTGGAGCCAATCATCGGCGTCGAGGGGCTCCTCGGTCTTGCTAAACACCGGAGGGTTGGTGTTCTGGAAGTTCTTGAGCTTGGATCCGGGGTGGTCATGATTTCCATGGCCTTGGTTGGCGATGTTATGCAAGGCGATGATGTTGGCTTGGCGCTCGGCTCTCTCGGTTTCCCGGTCTGCAAGCAGGGTTTGCAGAAGTTGCATCATCGCGTCGTTGGTGCGATTCGGAGGGGCCATCTGAAGATATAGAAGATCATGAGATAAGAGGGAACATTCTATGGTTCATTTTGGGTTAAGTTTGAAAAACACTTGAAAACTTGCAAACTTTTCATGACAAACCTAACATTCATTCATTCATGCAACACATAGTACACACTACACACATACTCCAATGGTTTTAAGAACCATTCTCATGCTACGATACAAAGGACGGGATACAACTCACACCTACTATAAGTGAAACTAGTGCAACTACTCCTCATCATCTATATCGATCGGGACGTAGTCATCAGTTCCTGCCTCCAGGAACTCGTAGTCCTCCTCCTCGGTGTTCTCGTCCTCCTCAAAGTCGTCGTCATCGCTCGTAAAGGCGTCTCCTCCCTGAATATCGATGCCTCCATCGTCATCCTCCAGCTGAAGAATCTGATCCTCCTGGGCCTTGACAGTGGCCTCAAGTGACGCGATCCGGTCGCGAAGGCGGCGAATCGTAGCGTCCTTCTTGGCACGCTGCTGGCGAAGGCTTCGGCGGTCGTTGTTGAGTAGCTTGATCGCCTCGCCCTGCTCGATGATGTGAGCATGGGTCTGGTTCGCGTAAGCGCGAGAGGCGTCGAGGTCCCTCTGAGTCTGGTAGAGCATGAAGTCCAAGTGATCCACATGGTGCCTCAACTGGGGGTGCAGTGGCACATCCATGGGTCTTCCGTCAGAGTTGCGCCTCGCGAGATGCGCAAAGCGTTCCTCACGAAGTGCTTCCGCATTCTGTCCGCACAGACGAGCAAGTGCTTCCTGAAGAGCACGTGCAAGCCCGTCGAGCCAGTTGCTTTCCCTGAAAGAGAAAAGGATCCTCTCCGAGGTGGGAGGCTCCAGCTTGCCCCTCAAGTCGGCAGTGATAATCCACTGCAGTTCCCCTCCCGGCTGGTCGTCCACCTGAATCCCGTGAAACTCGGGGTGTGGGCGGCCAAGGTGATCCGACAGGGAGTCGAGGTCATGCTCGAAGATCAAGCTTCCTCCGTTTCCAAGCTGATAAAACTTGGTGTTGAGGGGTTCATTCGGCTCCATCTGAAAGAGAATTGGAGGAGTAAGTTAGAGAGTGCAAAGTGTGGCAAAGTTTTAAGTTGATTCAAATAAGATCGAACATGATTCCTCAAATTTTGGCAAAGTCTCAAAGGCAAGAATGTAGTAAATTTTCACAAATAATTTCTTCCATTTGATTTCAAAGTTAAATTTTTCAGAACGCCCATTCTAACTAAGGTCTTCTAAGGTCAAACAATGGCTCTGATACCAACTTGTCAACACCCGGATTTTTAAGTCCGAATGCCTATTATGTCATACATCGCAATCCCAGGAATATTGTTGTTGCGAGGCATAATAGTTAAGTATCACAGTCATCATTCATTACAAACCATAAGTCTTACAAATTGGAATCACATGATCCATTTTACACGAATAGTTGATCTATCGATCAACGAACAACACAAGTTCATAGTTCAACATAGCGGAAGCGTAAGATACAAGGACTCTCTAGTCCACAGGCCAACGCTTGACGTCGGAAGGCGCTTAGTTGTCGTAGGCGTCCTGCTGGTCATCTCCTTGGTCATCTTCATACTCTGGCCATTTGAATAGCCAGGGACAAAGCCGTGAGTACGTTGAGTACTCGCACACTAATACTAATGTAAGTGCTAGACATTCTAGTATGGTTTGCTAAGCTCTAGTTTCTTTGCATAAAGCTAGTTTTAGTTCACAAAGTTTTGAGAAAAAAAGCTTACCCAAGAACTAACTAACTCAAGGGGGAACATTAGTGTCATTCCCACCATTCAAGTGGTGATTTCAATTCAATTCACCACAAGTCATTTCACCATCAACCTTTTCAACATCATTTTCAAAGATATGACATCGGAAACTGTATGGCCTTTCCAACCGTCCGTAACCGTGGACGCGGCTATTCGAATAGGTTTACACTCTGCAGAGGTTGCACACTTGTGCCACAACATTTGATTTCATCCGTCGGGATTTCCCCGAATAATCGTAACACAGTACGCGGATCATCAACCATAACCTTTCACTTACGAACCCTAGTATGAGCACCTCTCCCCATGAGCTTGGCCTCCCAGTGAAGACAGTCGGTCGGCACAGGAAGCGCACGAGGCTTGGGCCGGACATTCACCTCGTTTCGCATCATATCGTATCGTTTCTTTTGTGGTAGAGGCAGCTTTCGGCATAACCCCGATGACGCTTGTTTAGAGGGAACCCATACTAAGACGCATAAACTTCCAGTTAAGCCCTACCCATAATCAGGTATTGTGGGGGTACTCACTAATTGGAAAGGTATCGCATTCAAACCAACATCATGTTTTATCAAAAATCACCATCTTCTCTTGGTCATATTCACCTTCAAAAATCATTCAATGGAATGCATCTTCATTCCAAGGTTTCAAAATCCTTTCAAAAACATGTTGTTCCCCTCTAAAGTAGTCAAGTTTAGTTCATTAGCACTAGCTCTAATTCATGAGGGGTGCTACCTTGCTTTGCTTGGAAAAGACTAACTCACTACTCTACTAACCAACTTGTACTTTGACCAAAGTTAACTATAAAAGTAACTCTTTTAGAAAACAAGTAAAACTTGTAAAGTAAAACTTGGGATGGGTTCACATAAGAAAAGGTAAGAACATGGTGCCTTGCCCAAAGGCTTTGCACTTTGCAAGAATGTTAGCTTGCATAGTAATTTAGCTTGCCTTGGTAGTTCTCAAACTGTTCCTCTTCCTCCTCCTGGTAGCAACCTTCTTCTTCGGCGTACTCTCCGGTGCTACCGTCTAAATTTGAATACGAGTATAATTACTCACTAATTCAATGGCTATTCCACACATCACAAATAAACACACAAACTACTCTATGCACACACATAAATAAACTAGGGTGCATGGGTTGTGGGATTTAAATAGAATGTGTATTCCATATGTAAAAGATAGTTTCCATAGGGTTCTTGAGAAATAATTTCCTCTCATTGAAATCTTCTTAAGAGTTAATTTCTCCAACAATCATGGATGAACTCATCTTGACCTAAGTCAAATGTTCATCTTCATCATCATTTGGGAGAATGATTTAAATGAGGTGGATCACCTCATACCATTTAAATAACTCCACCTTTGATTTAATTCTCAAGTAATTCATATAAGAGAGTTTGGGACCAGGGGTCCAAACATCCCATGAATTCATGTGAGACAAGTTTAAATGAAGTGTAATACTTCACACAATTTAATTCTAATAGTTTTGGATAATATCAACTAGTTAAACTAGTCAAAATATCCATTCATTAAACCATGGCATGATCATGCAAAGTGACCACACCATTTTATTGCATAACTAATTAGTGTAAGTCAAAAGTGAGCTATTAGAGTTGGAATTAACTTAATATCTATTTTGGTTGATTTTTAATAACTAGTTGAATAGGGAAAAGTCCCTACCTTGTTATTTTTGTCACATTAATTCTACAAGGAATTTGACCATGAGGCCAGTGGCATTGGATAGAGAATTTCAGTGGCTTTCTAACAATATAAAATTCACTAAATTTGGTTTAGCCAATTTGAAATGGTTGAATTTCAAAGTTTGTGCAGTATTGGAAAATGTTTGGAAAAGTTTAAATCGAATTTGAATTAAACCGGCCGGCGGGAAACCAACGTGGGCCGAAACGGTTTAAACAGAGGAAAATGGCCCAGCAGCGCATCCAGTGCGCGCGGGCCTGCTGACAGGGTGGGGTCCGCCTGTCAGCCTCCTTTAAAACCCGAAACGGTACGAGGCGACGTGGAGCGTAGGATTAGAGAGGGATCTAACGGCTGAGGTGCATCGTCTCGCCGGCGAGAGAGAGGTTCGCCGGCGGCTCGGGTAGGGGGTGGGAGTGCTAACCAGGGCTCCCGCGGTGGCTGGCAGTGTGCGTGATGTAGATGTGGACGACGGCGAAGCTCCTGGCACCGGCGGCTCGTCCTGGGGCGGCTCCAATCGACGGCGGCGAGGTGCGGTACTGGCGGGCTCCGATCCTCAAATTGGGGCAGCTCCGGCGACAATCGAGCGAGGGGTTGGGTGGAGGAGAAGCAGTGGAGGATGGTGAACGAGACGGTGTGCTCAACTTCGTCCAGGGAACGCCGTATTTATAGATGGCCAAGGGTGCTGCGTGGCCGTGAAGAAGTCGACCGAGGTGCGGCGGTTCCGGCGAGGTGTTGGGCTAGGCAAGGGTGCTACGACGTTCTCCTCGTCCAGGCGAATCTGTAGGTGGCAATGGCGCGGTCGGGCGGCGTCTGTAGGCGACGCATTGCTTCCGTGTCTGCCGTGCTGGTCGCGGGATCGCGTCGTCGTCTACGGCGACGGCGGGCACGGGTCGTGGTCTTGGGCGTGTCTGGTGGCTGCGTGGCGACGCGGCGATGCTCCACTCGCGGCTAGGTGGTCCAGGGCGTGCTCGAGGTGGCCAGGCAGCGCGTGTCCAGGGCGCGTCCGCGGCGCTCGCTCGCGACGTCCTCGGCATGGCGCGGCCACCACTGGGCGCGTGTGTTCCGGCGACGGTCGAGCTCATCCTCGACCAGGGCTGTGCTAGGCGAGGCTAGGCAGTGTGGTGGCGTGCGTGGCGAGGGGGCCAGGTTGGCAAGCAAGGGAGAGAGGGGAGGCTCGGCATGGTGATGCCATGGCCGGCATGGCCATGCCATGCAATCTAGCTCCTCCTCCTTAGCTCCACTATGTTTCCTTTAGGGTTAGAGGGGGCAGGGGAACCATTTGGTGCAATTTGGGGTAGGTTAGTTTGAGTAGATCACTATTTGCTATAGTGTGTGAATAGTGTTCAAATTTGGAAAATACAAAATTATCCAAATTGGAAATAATTCAAAAGGGAAAAGTTTGTGATATGTGAAGGTGGAGATAAGTTGTAAAAGACCAGAGATGAATTGAGGTGGTGGTGGAAAAATTAGATTTCAAAATTTGGCCAAAATGGCTAAGTGAAGATTGTTGAACTTGTTATAAAGTTGCAACTTTGGATGAGCATAGCTAATGATCAAAGATGAATTTGGCAGGGTGGTCTTCATCAAAGTTGTTCACCTTGATGTTGACTTTGAAATGGTGCAAAGAGTTAGCAAGAATTGGTTTGAGAAAATTGAATTGCAGGGGCTCAAAGTGGTGATCAGGCTAAAATTGGCAGATTTGGTCATCATCACATGTGAGTGGGAAAAGTGTTTGAAATTCATTTGAATTGTGAACCCTTGCTTCCAAAAGTTGTAATAAGTGTTTAGTAACCTTATTCAACTAATGGTGAAGACTCAATAGGTCTAGGGTCAAAATTTATAAAAATGCCACAGGGCATATGTGAGGGTTTTTAGTTTTTTTTTTCAATTATGGGAATTTCTTCCTTTTTGATTTATTTAGTTGGTGATCTTCATATGATCACCCTAGGGTTTTAGAGCCAATCAAATACCAGTAATAACAATCATCATGGCATATCACTCAAATGCACAAGTCCTATGCATGGTACTATATGCAAAAGAAAAGTTTTTGTTGGTTTGCAATTTTGTATTTCTGGAATCCTCTAACTTTCTTTTTATTGAAATTTGGGGTGTTACATCCACCACCACCAGCACCACCTCCTCCTCCACCACCACCACCTCCTCCTCCTTCGGTCGGCCTCCACGGCCTCCTCCTCCTCTACCACCCACCCCACTGATACGTCTCCGACGTATCGATAATTTCTTATGTTCCATGCCACATTATTGATGATATCTACATGTTTTATGCACACTTTATGTCATATTTATGCGTTTTCCGGAACTAACCTATTGACGAGATGCCGAAGGGCCGATTCTTTGTTTTCTGCTGTTTTTGGTTTCAGAAATCCTAGTAAGGAAATATTCTCGGAATCGGACGAAATCAACGCCCAGCATCTTAGAATCCCCGGAAGCATCCAGAACACCCGAGAGCCGCCAGAGAGGGGACACAGGCCCCCCAGATGATAGGCCGGCGCGGCCCAGGGGTGGCCCGCGCCCCCTGTGGTGACGTCGCCTCGTTGACCCTCCGACGCCGCCTCTTCGCCTATTTAAGCCCCCTCGACCTAAAACCTCGAGACGGAAAAGCCACGGTACGAGAAACCTTCCAGAGCCGCCGCCATCGCGAAGCCAAGATCTGGGGGACAGGAGTCTCTGTTCCGGCATGCCGCCGGGACGGGGAAGTGCCCCCGAAAGGCTTCTCCATCGACATCACCGCCATCTTCATCACCGCTGCTATCTCCCATGAGGAGGGAGTAGTTCTCCATCGAGGCTCGGGGCTGTACCGGTAGCTATGTGGTTAATCTCTCTCTCCTATGTACTTCAATACAATAATCTCATGAGCTGCCTTACATGATTGAGATTCATATGATGATGCTTGTAATCTAGATGTCATTATGCTAGTCAAGTGGATTTTACTTATGTGATCTCCGGAGACTCCTTGTCCCACGTGTGTAAAGGTGACAGTGTGTGCACCGTGTGGGTCTCTTAGGCTATATTTCACAGAATACTTATTCACTGTTATGAATGGCATAGTGAAGTGCTTATTTATATCTCTTTATGATTGCAATGTGTTTTGTATCACAATTTATCTGTGTGCTACTCTAGTGATGTTATTAAAGTAGTTTATTCCTCCTGCACGGTGTAATGGTGACAGTGTGTGCATCGTGTTAGTACTTGGCGTAGGCTATGATTGTGATCTCTTGTAGATTATGAAGTTAACTATTGCTATGATAGTATTGATGTGATCTATGCCTCCTTTCGTAGCGTGAAGGTGACAGTGTGCATGCTATGTTAGTACTTGGTTTGGTTATGTTGATCTGTCATGCACTCTAAGGTTATTTAAACATGAACATCGAATATTGTGGAGCTTGTTAACTCCGGCATTGAGGGTTCGTGTAATCCTACACAGTTAGTGGTGTTCATCATCCAACAAGAGGGTGTAGAGTCTAGCATATATATATTTCTGTTATGTGATCAATGTTGAGAGTGTCCACTAATGAAAGTATGATCCCTAGGCCTTGTTCCTAAATACTGCTATCGCTGCTTGTTTACTGTTTTACTGCATCTCTACTGCCCGCAATATTACCACCATCAACCACACGCCATCAAGCACTTTTCTGGCGCCGTTACTACTGCTTATATTCATTCATACCACCTGTATTTCACTATCTCTTCGCCGAACTAGTGCACCTATTAGGTGTGTTGGGGACACAAGAGACTTCTTGCTTTGTGGTTGCAGGGTTGCATGAGAGGGATATCTTTGACCTCTTCCTCCCTGAGTTCGATAAACCTTGGGTGATCCACTTAAGGGAAACTTGCTACTGTTCTACAAACCTCTGCTCTTGGAGGCCCAACACTGTCTACAAGAATAGAAGCACCCGTAGACATCAAGCACTTTTCTGGCGCCGTTGCCGGGGAGGAAAGGTAAAAGGCACTCATACTCCGGTTCCAGGTAAAGTACTTTTCTGGCGCCGTTGTGTGTGTGCTCGAAGCTATTTCCTTTAGATCCTGCAATTGCATCTTTTTGTTTCTTGTTTACACTAGTAAGGTGATACGCGTACAGCACGCGTCCGTTGGGAACCCCAAGAGGAAGGTGTGATGCGTACAGCGGCAAGTTTTCCCTCAGTATGAAACCAAGGTTTATCGAACCAGTAGGAGCCAAGAAGCACGTTGAAGGTTGATGGCGGCGAGATGTAGTGCGGCGCAACACCAGGGATTCCGGCGCCAACGTGGAACCTGCACAACACAAACCAAGTACTTTGCCCCAACGAAACAAATGAGGTTGTCAATCTCACCGGCTTGCTGTAACAAAGGATTAGATGTATAGTGTGGATGATGATTGTTTGCAGAAAACAGTAGAACAAGTATTGGCAAGAGATTGTATTTCAGTATAGAGAATTGGACCGGGGTCCACAGTTCACTAGAGGTGTCTCTCCCATAAGATAAACAGCATGTTGGGTGAACAAATTACAGTTGGGCAATTGACAAATAAAGAGGGCATGACCATGCACATACATATTATGATGAGTATTGTGAGATTTAATTGGGCATTACGACAAAGTACATAGACCGCTATCCAGCATGCATCTATGCCTAAAAAGTCCACATTCAGGTTATCATCCGAACCCCCTCCAGTATTAAGTTGCTAACAACAGACAAATGCATTAAGTATTGCGCGTAATGTAATCAGTAACTACATCCTCGAACATAGCACCAATGTTTTATCCCTAGTGGCAACAGCACATCCATAATCTTAGAGATTTCTGTCACTTCCCCAGATTCACGGAGACATGAACCCACTATCGAGCATAAATACTCCCTCTTGGAGTTACAAGCATCTACTTGGCCAGAGCATCTACTAGTAACGGAGAGCATGCAAGATCATAAACAACACATAGATATAAATTGATAATCAACATAACAAGTATTCTCTATTCATCGGATCCCAACAAACACAACATATAGAATTACAGATAGATGATCTTGATCATGTTCGGCAGCTCACAAGACTCGACAATTAAACACAATGAGGAGAAGACAACCATCTAGCTACTGCTATGGACCCATAGTCCAGGGGTAGACTACTCACACATCACTCCGGAGGCGACCATGGCGGCGTAGAGTCCTCCGGGAGATGATTCCCCTCTCCGGCAGGGTGCCGGAGGCGATCTCCTGAATCCCCCGAGATGGGATTGGCGGCGACGGCGTCTCTGGAAGGTTTTCCGTATCGTGGCTCTCGGTACTGGGGGTTTCGCGACGAAGGCTATTTGTAGGCGGAAGGGCAGGTCGAGGGGCGTCACGAGGGGCCCACACTATAGGTCGGCGCGGCCAAGACCTGGGCCGCGCCGTGACTGCCTACAACTGGCGAGTGGTTGACGAGGGAGGAAATCCCTGTATTGTAGCTTTTCGTTCCCCGGCAACGGCGCCAGAAAATAGCTTGATGTCTACGGGTGCTTATATTCTTGTAGACAGTGTTGGGCCTCCAAGAGCAGAGGTTTGTATAACAGCAGCAAGTTTCCCTTAAGTGGATCACCCAAGGTTTATCGAACTCAGGGAGGAAGAGGTCAAAGATATCCCTCTCATGCAACCCTGCAACCACAAAGCAAGAAGTCTCTTGTGTCCCCAACACACCTAATAGGTGCACTAGTTCGGCGAAGAGATAGTGAAATACAGGTGGTATAAATAAGTAGTAGCAACGGCACCAGAAAAGTCCTTTGCCCAGGACAGTAAACAAGCAGTAGTAACGCAGCAGTAGTAACGAAGTAAAACAGTAAACAAGCAGCGATAGCAGTATTTAGGAACAAGGCCTATGGATTAGACTTTCACTAGTGGACACTCTCAACTTTGATCACATAACAGAATAGATAAATGCATACTCTACACTCTCTTGTTGGATGATGAACACCATTGCGTAGGATTACACGAACCCTCAATGCCGGAGTTAACAAGCTCCACAATTCAATGTTCATATTTAAATAACCTTAGAGTGCATGAAAGATCAACACGACTAAACCAAGTACTAACATAGCATGCACACTGTCACCTTCACACTATGTAGGAGGAATAGATCACATCAATACCATCATAGCAATAGTTAACTTCATAATCTACAAGAGATCATAATCATAGCCTACGCCAAGTACTAACACGGATGCACACACTATCACCATTACACCGTGCAGGAGGAATAAAACTATTTTAATAACATCACTAGAGTAGCACATAGATAAATTGTGATACAAAACACATTGCAATCATAAAGAGATATAAATAAGCACTTCACTATGCCATTCATAACAGTGAATAAGTATTCTGTGAAATATAGCCTAAGAGACCCACACGGTGCACACACTATCACCTTTACACACGTGGGACAAGGAGTCTCCGGAGATCACATAAGTAAAATTCACTTGACTAGCATAACGACATCTAGATTACAAGCATCATCATATGAATCTCAATCATGTAAGGCAGCTCATGAGATTATTGTATTGAAGTACATAGGAGAGAGATGAACCACATAGCTACCGGTACAGCCCCGAGCCTCGATGGAGAACTACTCCCTCCTCATGGGAGACAACAGTGTTGATGAAGATGGCGGTGGTGTCGATGGAGGAGCCTTCCGGGGGCACTTCCCCGTCCCGGCGGCGTGCCGGAACAGAGACTCCTGTCCCCCAGATCTTGGCTTCGCGATGGCGGCGGCTCTGGAAGGTTTCTCGTACCGTGGCTTTTCCGTCTCAAGGTTTTAGGTCCAGGGGCTTTTTATAGGCGAAGAGGCAGCGTCAGGAGGTCGAAGGGGCGACCACACTATAGGGGGGCGTGGGCCCCCCTTGGCCGCGCCGGCCTAGGGTTTGGTGGGCCTGTGCCCCCTCTCTGGCGGTTCTCGTGTGTTCTGGATGCTTCCGGGCAAAATAGGAACCTGGGCGTTGATTTCGTCCCATTCCGAGAATATTTCTTTACTAGGATTTCTGAAACCAAAAACAGCAGAAAACAGCAACTGGCCCTTCGGCATCTCGTTAATTGGTTAGTTCCAGAAAATGCACGAATATGACATAAAGTGTGCACAAAACATGTAGATAACATCAATAATGTGGCATGGAACATAAGAAATTATCGATACGTCGGAGACGTATCAACATCCCCAAGCTTAGTTCCTGCTCGTCCCGAGCAGGTAAACGATAACAAAGATAATTTCTGGAGTGACATGCCATCATAACCTTGATCATACTATTGTAAGCATATGTAATGAATGCAGCGATCAAAACAATGTAAATGACATGAGTAAACAAATGAATCATAAAGCAAAGACTTTTCATGAATAGTACTTCAAGACAAGCATCAATAAGTCTTGCATAAGAGTTAACTCATAAAGCAATAAATTAAAGTAAAGGTATTGAAGCAACACAAAGGAAGATGAAGTTTCAGCGGTTGCTTTCAACTTATAACATGTATATCTCATGGATATTGTCAACATAGAGTAATATAATAAGTGCAATATGCAAGTATGTAGGAATCAATGCACAGTTCACACAAGTGTTTGCTTCTTGAGGTGGAGAGAGATAGGTGAACTGACTCAACAATAAAAGTAAAAGAATGGTCCTTCAAAGAGGAAAAGCATCGATTGCTATATTTGTGCTAGAGCTTTGGTTTTGAAAACAAGAAACAATTTTGTCAACGGTAGTAATAAAGCATATGTATCATGTAAATTATATCTTACAAGTTGCAAGCCTCATGCATAGTATACTAATAGTGCCCGCACCTTGTCCTAATTAGCTTGGACTACCGGGATCATCGCAATGCACATGTTTTAACCAAGTGTCACAAAGGGGTACCTCTATGCCGCCTGTACAAAGGTCTAAGGAGAAAGCTCGCATCGGATTTCTCGCTATTGATTATTCTCAACTTAGACATCCATACCGGGACAACATAGACAACAGATAAATGGACTCCTCTTTTATGCATAAGCATGTAGCAACAATTATTTTTCTCATATGAGATTGAGGATATATGTCCAAAACTGAAACTTCCACCATGGATCATGGCTTTAGTTAGCGGCCCAATGTTCTTCTCTAACAATATGCACGCTCTGACCATAAGGTGGTAGATCGCTCTTACTTCAGACAAGACGAACATGCATAGCAACTCACATGAAATTCAACAAAGAGTAGTTGATGGCGTCCCCAGTGAACATGGTTATCGCACAACGAGCAACTTAATAAGAGATAAAGTGCATAAGTACATATTCAATACCACAATAGTTTTTAAGCTATTTGTCCCATGAGCTATATATTGTAAAGGTGGAGGATAGAAATTTAAAGGTAGCACTCAAGCAATTTACTTTGGAATGGCGGAGAAATACCATGTAGTAGGTAGGTATGGTGGACACAAATGGCATAGTGGTTGGCTCAAGTATTTTGGATGCATGAGAAGTATTCCCTCTCGATACAAGGTTTAGGCTAGCAAGGCTATTTGAAACAAACACAAGGATGAAGCGGTGCAGCAAAACTCACATAAAAGACATATTGAAAACATTATAAGACTCTACACCGTCTTCCTTGTTGTTCAAACTCAATACTAGAAATTATCTAGACCTTAGAGAGACCAAATATGCAAACCAAATTTTAGCATGCTCTATGTATTTCTTCATTAATGGGTGCAAAGTATATGATGCAAGAGCTTAAACATGAGCACAACAATTGCCAAGTATCACATTATCCAAGACATTATAGCAAATTACTACATGTATCATTTTCCAATTCCAACCATATAACAATTTAACGAAGAAGAAACTTCGCCATGAATACTATGAGTAGAACCTAAAGACATACTTGTCCATATGCTACAGAGGAGCGTGTCTCTCTCCCACACAGTGAATGCTAGGATCCATTTTATTCAAACAAAACAAAAACAAAAAACAAACCGACGCTCCAAGTAAAGCACATAAGATGTGATGGAATAAAAATATAGTTTCAGGGGAGGAACCTGATAATGTTGTCGATGAAGAAGGTGAAAGTATAGAGATGGTAAACCTAGAGGGGGGGTGAATAGGTTTCTACAAATTTTAATTCTTTCTTTGCAATATTAGGCTTTGCGGAATATAAAGATGAGCCTAATGCAAACTAGGTGAAGCAACCTATATGAGGATACAACTAACTCGAGCACGAAGGCTCTCACAGGCAGTTAAATCACAAGTAAGGAGTTCGGTTAGAGATAACCGATAGCACGCGGAGACGAGGATGTATTCCCGTGTTCCCTTGCTTTGCAACAAGGTACGTCACGTTTGGAGGAGTGGGGGTCCCACGAAGGATTCCCCGCGCCACGAAGGCTCACCCTATTCTCCGGAGCCTATCCCACGAAGGAATAGCTCACTCACTTGTGGTAGACTTTGAGGTAGCCTCCAAACCTTCACAATCTTGCCCGGAGCAAATCCACAGCCCGGATGCTTCCGGACTCCTCTTGCCCACCTAGGGTTTCCAAGGAACCCTAGGAAGCAAGCTTCTCAATGAATACAAGGGGGAATGAGATTTGGCTTGGTAGAACGGTAGATCGGGTCCTCCTCTAATGATTCCCCGGAGGGATTTGAGTTTGGGTGGAGGAGGAGGGAGATCTGAGGCTTTTGGTGTTTCTAGCAATGGAGTAAGAGAGAGAGAGAGAGAGCTCAAGAACAGCTTGTAGTGTAGTGCCTAACTGTTCAGAGGTAGGAGAAGGCCTATTTATAGTGTTCTTCGAAATATGGCCGTTGGTCACTTGCCACCTCAGCATTTTCCTCGAGAAACCCGGTTTGACCGGGCCACAGACCGGACAGCCCGGTGGTGAGGCCGATCGGCCGACCGGACCCGATGACCGGACGCCTTTTGCTGGTCCCGGAGCTCCTCCGGCTGGCAGCCGGTTGGCGCCGGCTGTCGCCTTGGCCGACCGGACGGAGCGCCGGACCCGCCGGTCGAGAGCCCGGTTGACCGGGCGCAAACCGGATCTGCTGGCTCCTCCTTTGGAGCCCGGTTGCCGCCCGGTTGACCGGCCACCACGCTGGACTTGCCGGTTGCTGGCCCGGTTGGACCGGGCAGGTGACCGGATTTCTCCTGTAACCCCTTTTTGATTGTTGTTGAAATGGGGGGTCTCCTTTAGCCTTCTTGTTCCTTTGATACACCATTTACGCCTCATTGCCTAATACCTGAGATTGTACTTATAAACATATTAGGCCAAATACTTTAACACGGTGTCATCGTTACCAAAATAATGGATAAGGGTGAAATACTCTTACAATCTCCCCCTTTTTGGTATACGATGACAAACCGAGCTAGAGTCACAAATAGATATTATGATAAGCTCTAAACCTTGATTCCATATAAGATATTACGAAAGCTCCCCCATAATGTGTGCACTTGGAGAATTTTCGTTTGAATGCAAAGTGCACCATTTGTGAAACATGAGAAGCTCCCCCAATATCTTTAGGAAACAAGCATGGTATGGAGATGTGCATATCAAGATATATAAGCATAGCACACATAATCATCCTAACATAGAGTAGCACACATAATAGTCGTCCATACACATCCATACACGAATTATTGGAAATAGCAAATGGTTCTTGAAAAACTCAAAGTAAACAAGCACAAGCCATATAAAATCCAAATAAAGCAACTCCCATGGCTTGTGGCAATCAAAGAACCCCGTGGTCTAGACTCTACTCTCTTCTCCCCTTTGGCATCGGAACACCAAAAAGGCGAAGAAAAGAGGAGAGATGCTATCGCACCCATCAGTAGTGACCAAACCCAAGCGAGGAGGAGCTCTCGCGTGCACCATCATCACCCGCATCATCATCAGCATCATCATCAGCATCACCAGCAGTAGGAGTGGGAGCACGAGCAGGCCTAGTAGGAAGAGCACCATGAGCGTACACGGAGAAGTCGAAGTTCTGGAGCATCTCATCGGTAAGAAGAGGCATCTCCCACTGAGGTGCTATCACAGGCTCCATCTTAGGTCCAGGAGGAGGAACATGGTGGTTCCTTGAGGCCATGAATTCATTATGGCGCCTCCGTGTCTCCTGGGTCATAGTAAGGGTCTGATGTGCAACATCATTGCTGTTCTTGCACATTTGGAACATGCATGTGAAAAATCGAGCGGCCCCATGCTGGGAGCGCCGAGAGTGACTGGAGCTAGCATCATGATCATGGTGTGCCTTGGAACGGCGCTCAGTGGTGGGCGTCATGGAGGGAACGTCTGAACGAGTGGCCTCCTGAATGGGGAACCTGAATGGATCCATGATGACTTTCTCACCAATAGCGTTCCGAGGAGCGGGAACAATGTAGTTGATGAGCCGCTGCACATACTGGGCGTAGTTGGGAGTCATGCGGTCCATAATTGCTCTCTTCAGTTCACAGTAGATAAGATCACAGCCATCAATCTTCCTTACCCTGTCAGGATGACAATAGTACATCAAGTTGAGGTGATAGTTCCGGACTTCACTGTGGTCTCCAGACTTGCTGATGAGGTTCTCACGGAACAGCTTGGCAAGTACCAGATAGGAGTAGTACATCCCAGAGATAGTGGGAGGTCCAGGCGTAGGGTTCGCAGGATAGCAGAAAGAGATGTCACCCCTAGTAAGCCTGGACCGTGAATGAATCTTGTACCCTGGATTACTGTCATCACCACAACCCATGTCTAATCTGGTGACCGGTTGACCCGGCCCAGACCCCGGTTGCCGCCCGGTCCACCAGACCATCCGGTCAGGGACCCGGTCCGACCGGGCCAGGGACCGGCCAGCCTAGAATTGTCTAATTTTGCCTCGTTTTTGCCCCTATGCTGTGTGTGAATGTGTGTGAGTGCTCAAATGATGACATGTACATATAGATAGATAGATGATGATGAGATGAGCATAGACATGGGGTTGGAAACACAAAGTTCTCTAGGCATACCCATTGGAGAGAAAATCCAAACAAGATGTGAATAGCAACAATGGGCATGATTCGAAGTGTATATCAAGAATCATAAGTCATTTTGGAAATGATGCTCGCACTAAGATCATTGGGCCTTATATAGTCAAATCAATTTGTAATGAAGGCTCAATGAGGGGCGGGGGATTACTCCCCCTATGTGAAAGCGCAAATGTCATGTGACCGCGAAGAGACATGCTTGGGTCCATATAATGACATTGGGTCTATTTATGTTGCACACATAGGTATGCATCATACCAAGACATGGTAAGATGACTATCCCCATATGTGCTATGCCTCTAAGCTAGATAGCAAGATAAATGCAAGAATATAGTGCAAGAAGTTAATCAATCCAAGTTTTTAGGATCAAGAATACCAAGTTCTCCTCTCAAGTTAACAAAGCGGGCTTCATCCAAAGGCTTAGTGAAAATATCCGCCAATTGGTAGGTTGTTCCCACATGAGTGAGATCAATATCCTTATTGGCAACATGATCACGTAGGAAGTGATGGCGAATGTCAATATGTTTGGTGCGACAATGTTGAACCGGGTTGTTGGCGATCTTTATTGCACTTTCATTGTCACAAAGAAAAGGCACCGTACCAAGAGACACACCATAGTCTTTCAAGATTTGCTTCATCCATAACAATTGAGTGCAACAAGATGCCGCGGATATGTATTCGGCTTCGGCGGTGGATAGGGCGGTGGAGTTTTGTTTCTTGGATGACCAACTCACCAATGACCGGCCAATAAATTGGCAAGCCCCGGAGGTAGACTTCCGATCAACCTTATCACCGGCCCAATCGGAATCCGAATAGCCAATGAGTTCAAAGGTTGACCCCTTTGGATACCATAGCCCGAGAGTAGGAGTGAGAACAAGGTATCTTAGTATCCGTTTGACCGCCACTAAATGGCTCTCCTTGGGAGCGGATTGAAAACGAGCACACATCCCTACACTTAGCATGATATCCGGCCTAGAGGCACAAAGGTAGAGCAAGGATCCTATCATGGAGCGGTATACCTTTATGTCCACATCCTTCTCACCGTCACATGAACCAAGTTGCCCCTTTACGGGCATGGGTGTCTTCATTGGACTCGCATTGGTCATGTTGAATTTCTTGAGCATGTCCTTCACATACTTTTCTTGAGAGATGAAGGTGCCTTTTGCAAGTTGCCTCACTTGGAAGCCTAGAAAGAACTTCAACTCTCCCATCATGGACATCTCAAATTTCCTAGTCATCAATAGCTCAAAAGCTTTGTTATGATTGGGGTTAGTTCCACCAAAAATAATATCATCAACATATATTTGACATATAAAGAGGCCACCCCCTTTAACCCGCTTGGTGAAAAGGGTGGAATCGACCGTACCCATGCAAAACCCATCATGTAGTAAGAAATCCCTAAGGAACTCATACCAAGCACGTGGAGCTTGCTTTAGACCGTAGAGTGCCTTATGGAGTAAATACACGTGGTTGGGTCGGCATGGGTCCTCGAAACCCGGGGGTTGAGCCACATATGCGGTTTCTTTTAGGGGACCATTCAAAAATGCACTTTTCACATCCATTTGATATAATTTGAAATTGTGGAAAGATGCAAATGCAAGCAAAAGACGAATAGCTTCAAGACGGGCTACCGGCGCAAAGGTATCCTCAAAATCCATACCTTCTATTTGGGCAAACCCTTGCGCCACTAACCTTGCTTTGTTTCGTATAACAATGCCATTCTCATCTTGCTTGTTCTTGAATACCCATTTGGTCCCAATGACATTGATGCAATGATCCTTGGGTCTCTCAACTAGAGACCATACTTCATTACGAGTGAAGCACTCCAATTCTTCTTGCATGGCAATTACCCAATCCGGATCGACCAAGGCTTCATGTACCTTAAGTGGTTCAAAACTAGACACAAAAGCATGATGTTGACAATAAGTGATAAGTAATGCATGGTGTCTACGAGTTACCACTCCTCTTGAGATGCTACCAAGGACTTGATCCACTTTCATGTCACTTGCCCTTGTAGCGGCCTTGATCTTCCGAACGGTTCCTTCATGATCAATGAATTCATCTCTTGCTAGTACTTGATCATGAGGGACCACTTGAGCTTGATCATGAGTTGAGGATGTTTCTTGATCGTCATCATGATCTTGCTCCATGGAATGAGGATCTTCTTCTTGTTCTTCGGATTGAGACTCATCTTGAGTAGAGGATGATTCTTGAGTTGCACTTGATGGTTCGGCTTGAGTTGAGCTAGGCTCCACTTGTGGCGTGCTTGAGACATCTACTCCATCATCTTGATCATCATTATGAACTTCCATGGGCCGGATGTGTCCAATGCCCATATGCTTGATGGCACTAGATGGATCATCATCATTACCTGCAACACATGGAACAACTTGCTCCACTTGGGAGCCATTATCCTCCAAGAACACCACGTCACAAGATACTTCAATAGTCCCGGAGGACCGGTTGTAGTATCTATAGGCGTGAGAGTTCTCCGCATATCCAACAAATATACCCTCTATGGTTCTAGTTTCAAATTTACCGAGCTTTCCTTTGTTGTTCTTAACAAGGCATTTGCATCCAAAGACACGAATATACATGACATTAGGCTTGTTACCGGTAAGGAGCTCGTATGGGGTTTTGTTGTGGAGGGGACGGAGGAAGAGCCGGTTGGAGTAGTGGATGGCCGTAGAGATGGCTTCTCCCCAAAAGTTGTGGGGTGAGTTGAATTCACTCAACATGGTTCTTGCCATCTCAATGATAGTCCGGTTCTTCCTTTCAACAACACCGTTTTGTTGAGGGGTGTATGGCGCCAAAAACTCATGCTTGATGCCCTCATCATCCACAAACTCTTGCATAGTGTAGTTCTTGAACTCGGTGCCATTGTCGGTCCTAATTGCCTTGATCTCGGATTCATACATACGTTGAGCTTTCTTGGCGAAGGTGATGAACTCTCTATGGGTCTCGTCCTTAGACTTAAGGAGAAAGACCCAAGAGTATCTTGAGTAATCATCAACAATGACAAGTCCATACTTGCTCCCACCAAGAGTATCATAATGTGATGGCCCAAAGAGATCCAAATGAAGGAGCTCCAAAGGCCTAGATGTGGTAACAATACTCTTGATGGGATGCTTCTTCTTGAGTTGCTTTCCGGCTACACATGCACTACAAACACGATCTTTCTCAAAAGAAACACCGGTTAGTCCCACAATATGCTCACCCTTTAGGAGTTGTTTAAGATTCCTCATGTTAACATGACCAAGGCGGCGATGCCACAACCATCCTTCGTCATGCTTGGCCGCCATTAGACATGTGGAGAAGGAGGGGCTCTCTTTCGAGAGGTCAACCACGTAAAGGTTGTTCTCCACATATCCAACAAGGACCAATTTGAGATTGTCACTCCTAAAGACTTGCACATAATATTTAGTGAAATATGAATTGTACCCGGCATCGGCAAGATGATATATAGAAAGTAAGTTATAGCCAAGGTGTTCAACAAGCATAACCATCTCAAGGCACAAGTCCTTAGAGATTGCTACCTTGCCATACCCAAGTACCATTCCCTTTGAGTTGTCACCAAAGGTAATGCTTGACTTCTTGTTGATATCTTCAATGAATTGATCAAGCACACCTTTTCCTCCGGTCATATGATTGGTGCATCCACTATCAAACACCCATTTTGGACCACCGGAGGAATACCCCTACAAAATCAAGTAGAGGATTTAGGAACCCATCGATTAATGGGTTCCTTTGCAATGGCAACAATATCTTTTGGTACCCAAATTGAGTACTCTCTATAAGCATAGCCATTAGGAGGGCCAACATAGTTAGCATAGACATCACCATAATAATCAACAAATAATGCATAGTGATCGTTTGGCCCCGTGCGGTCACCACTAGTGGCTTTGCCCTTTGAGGCTTTGCCATTGTTAGTGACCTTCTTGTTCTTATCTTGAGCGGGTTTCTCCTTCTTGTAGTTGTTCTTCTTGTGGGACTTGGGGACATATCCAAGTCCATACTTTTGATTGTTTGACCTTTGCTTACTCAAGAGGTCATCCAATCCCATCTTGTTCTTGGCGGTGGTGAACTTTGCAAGTTCCTTTGTTAGCCTAACATTTTCCTCAAGAATAGATGCTTGCTCACAAGAAGATTCATTAGGATGATAGTCAAGACCATATTTGGTCACCAAGGACTCAAGATATGCATTGGTCTCAACATGCAAAGAAAGTTCCTCTTGTAAACGAATATGTTCCTCAACAAGTTTAGCATGCTCACTAGTAAAGGAAATGGAGGAACAAGCAAGCTTTTCAACATCAATGGGATCCTTCATTGATCCAAGAGCCCTTTTGTAGGATTCTTGAAGTAGATCATGGTTCTCTCCAAGTTTCTTGAGCTCATCCTTGACAAGCTTGTTACCTCTTTCAAGGTGGTCAAGATCCCTAGTGAGAGAAGCATGAGCAACTTCAAGTTCCTCCTTTGAGACATTGAGCTCTTGGGTCAATAATTGAGCCCTATCAATAGTTTCTAGGTCCTTAACTTTATCAAGTTCATAAGTTTCAATTTGTTGCTTAAGGCCTTGAGATATGCACCTTTCGGTTTTTAGCTCTTGTCTTAGGAGATTGAATCTCCGTTCCTTCTCATTCAATTGATATTCTAATTCCTCAATGGACTCATCCTTTTCTTTGAGTTAGTCCATCAAGAAATCAAACTTGACAAGAGCTTCACCACGAAGGGTGCATCTAACATCATAGAGTTCCTTAAGCACAATTAATTCTTCTTGATCTTCGTTCTCATCATCAAGAACACTAGATAGGGAAGGTGGAGATTCCATTACCTTGGTTTCCCTTGCCATAAGACAAGAGCCAATGATTGGAGAGGAGGGAGAGTCATCGGAGTCATCATCTTGAGTTGTTCTTGCCATGAAGGAAAAGCCAACATCATTCTCCGTGGAGTAATCTTTGGAGTAGTCATATGTGAAGAGTGACCCGGGCTTAGAGAAAGCTAAACCGGCCACTCCGGCCTCCTTCTCCTCATCTTCCTCTTCTTCATCGGACAAGTACTCGGCCCCAACAAAAGCTCTTCCCTTGTTCTTCTTGTACCGATCGTTGATTGGGTTCGGCTTCAATCTTGGCTTGACCCCTTTGATGAACTTTGGCTTGTCTACCCTTTTCTCATAAGGGCACTCATTTGCAAAGTGGTTATCTTCATCACAATTGTAGCAAGTTCTCTTCTTCTTCTTGTCATTGAGGAGCATTGGGAACTTTGCCTTGTACTTCTTGGCAAAGAAATCAAAGTCGGTAGCAATGTCACTAGTTGAAGTCATCTCTTCATCTTCTTCAATTTCATAGTATTCTTTGCTTTCATGGTCGACTCTAGCTTTGAGAGCAAGGTTGTGTGAAGCTTCATGGTTGTGTGAGGCTTCATCAACACGGTTCATTGCCTTGAGCCTCTTTCCGGCTTTGGCCATGCTTTCATTGGCGGCCACATAGGAGACTAGATCATCGGAGTTGAGATCGGCACTCTTGGTAATGATTTGCAAGTTGAGTGCAAGGTTGGTGTCTTCTTGTTTGACGGCAATCATAGCAATGACCTTGGATTTTATGAAGGCTTCGTTCATCTCGAAGCCGTCATTGTACTTCTCAGCACCAAGTCCCTTGACCCTTACTTTCAGAGCACCAAGCCTAGCATAGGCATTGGATACGGATTCTCCATCTCGAATCATGAACTGGTGGGCCTCTTGCTTTGCGGTCTCATAAAGAGCTGATTGGATCAAATTGGTTCCCTCTTGGAGTACTACGATCCGATCCCACAACTGTTTAGCGGAGACAATATCATCGACTTGATCAAGAAGCTTGCGGTTGATGCCACTTCTAATCTTGTCACGTGCGGATGCATTGAGTTGACGGTTGTAGAACTCGGTGGAGGTCAACCGAGTAGGATCTTGTGGCTCCCGATGTCCATGAACAATGAGCTCCCATAGCTCCACACTGCAGCTGCGAATATGAGATTCCATAGCAGATTTCCAATGTGGAAAGTGAGTTCCATCGTAATGGGGAACGGTCCCACTATGGTTTATATGAGGCATGGGTGAAGTGTTTCTGGGATAGTCATGGTTAACATCATGGTAGGTTTCCTTAGAGGCCGAAGCCCCACTAGGAGTTCCACCCGCAGTTAGGTTCTTAAGCATGGCAGTCATTTCTGTCATTTGGTTTTGTAGCTCATCCTCCTTTTTCTTCTTCTCGGCATCATATGCCAAGAATCTAGATTTCATCTCCTTAACCGAAAGGTTAGAGTCGTCATCTAGACCCTCGAAGAGTTTATCCATCTCACTCTTAAGGCGGTGAAGCCCTTAATAAGAGTCCAGGCTCTGATACCAATTGAAAGTATAGAGATGGTAAACCTAGAGGGGGGGGTGAATAGGTTTCTACAAATTTTAATTCTTTCTTTGCAATATTAGGCTTTGCGGAATATAAAGATGAGCCTAATGCAAACTAGGTGAAGCAACCTATATGAGGATACAACTAACTGGAGCACGAAGGCTCTCACATGCAGTTAAATCACAAGTAAGGAGTTCGGTTAGAGATAACCGATAGCACGCGGAGACGAGGATGTATTCCCGTGTTCCCTTGCTTTGCAACAAGGTACGTCACGTTTGGAGGAGTGGGGGTCCCACGAAGGATTCCCCGCGCCACGAAGGCTCACCCTATTCTCCGGAGCCTATCCCACGAAGGAATAGCTCACTCACTTGTGGTAGACTTTGAGGTAGCCTCCAAACCTTCACAATCTTGCCCGGAGCAAATCCACAGCCCGGATGCTTCCGGACTCCTCTTGCCCACCTAGGGTTTCCAAGGAACCCTAGGAAGCAAGCTTCTCAATGAATACAAGGGGGAATGAGATTTGGCTTGGTAGAACGGTAGATCGGGTCCTCCTCTAATGATTCCCCGGAGGGATTTGAGTTTGGGTGGAGGAGGAGGGAGATCTAAGGCTTTTGGTGTTTCTAGCAATGGAGTAAGAGAGAGAGAGAGCTCAAGAACAGCTTGTAGTGTAGTGCCTAACTGTTCAGAGGTAGGAGAAGGCCTATTTATAGTGTTCTTCGAAATATGGCCGTTGGTCACTTGCCACCTCAGCATTTTCCTCGAGAAACCCGGTTTGACCGGGCCACAGACCGGACAGCCCGGTGGTGAGGCCGGTCAGACCGGACCAGTGACCGGACGCCTTTTGCTGGTCCTGGAGCTCCTCCGGTTGGCGGCCGGTTGGCGCCCGGTTGCCGCCCGGTCGACCGGACGGAGCGCCGGACCCGCCGGTCGAGAGCCCGGTTGACCGGGCGCAAACCGGATCTGCTGGCTCCTCCTTTGGAGCCCGGTTGCCACCCGGTTGACCGGCCACCACGCCGGACTGGCCGGTTGCTGGCCCGGTTGGACCGGGCAGGTGACCGGATTTCTCCTGTAACCCCTTTTTGATTGTTGTTGAAATGGGGGGTCTCCTTTAGCCTTCTTGTTCCTTTGATACACCATTTACGCCTCATTGCCTAATACCTGAGATTGTACTTATAAACATATTAGGCCAAATACTTTAGCACGGTGTCATCGTTACCAAAATAATGGATAAGGGTGAAATACCCTTACAGAAGGGGATGCCCAAGGCATCCCCAAGCTTAGATGCTTGAGTCTTCTTGAAATATGCAGGGATGAACCACCGGGGCATCCCCAAGCTTAGAGCTTTCACTCTCCTTGATCATAGTATATCATCCTCCTCTCTTGACCCTTGAAAACTTCCTCCACACCAAACTCGAAACAACTCATTAGAGGGTTAGTGCACAATCAAAAACTCACATGTTCAGAGGTGACACAATCATTCTTAACACTTCTGGACATTGCCTAAAGCTACTGAAAGTCAATGGAATCGAAATATCCATCGAACATAACAAAACAGGCAATGCGAAATAAAAGGCAGAATCTGTCAAAACAGAACAGTTCGTATTGACGAATTTTATTGAGGCACCATACTTGCTCAAATGAAAATGCTCAAATTGAATGAAAGTTGCGTACATATCTGAGGATCACTCACGTAAATTGGCATAATTTTCTGAGTTACCTACAGAGAATTTTTCCCAGATTCGTGACAGCAAAGAAATCTGTTTCTGCGCAGTAATCCAAATCTAGTATGAACCTTGCTATCAAAGACTTTACTTGGCACAACTAAACACAAAACTAAGATAAGGAGAGGTTGCTACAGTAGTAACAACTTCCAAGACACAAATATAAAATAGAGGTACTGTAGCAAAATAAACACATGGGTTATCTCCCAAGAAGTTCTTTCTTTATAGCCATTAAGATGGGCTCAGCAGTTTTAATGATGCACTCGCAAGAAATAGTATTTGAAGCAAAAGAGAGCATCAAGAGGCAAATTCAAAACACATTTAAGCCTAACATGCTTCCTATGAAAAGGAATCTTGTACACAAATAAATTCATGAAGAGCAAAGTGACAAGATCAGGAAGATAAAACAAGTGTAGTTTCAAAATTTTCAGCACATAGAGAGGTGTTTTAGTAACATGAAAATTTCTACAACCATATTTTTCTCTCTCATAATAACTTTCAGTAGAATCATGAGCAAACTCAACAATATAACCATCAAGTGAAACATTCTTATCATGAGTCTCATGCATAAAATTATTACTCTCCACATAAGCATAATCAATTTTATTAGTTGTAGTGGGAGCAAATTCAACAAAGTAGCTATCATTATTATTCTCATCATCAAATATAGGAGGCATATTGTAATCATAATCAAATTTATCCTCCATAACAGGTGGTACCAAAAGACTACTATCATTATAATCATCATAAATAGGAGGCAAAGTATCATCAAAGTAAATTTTCTCCTCCATGCCCGGGGGACTAAAAAGATCATGCTCATCAAAACCAGCTTCCCCAAGCTTAGAATTTTCCATAGCATTAGCAACAATAGTGTTCAAAGCATTCATATTAATAACATTCCCATTAGCATGCATATAAAGTTCCATGGGTTTTTTAATTCTCTCTTCAAACACATCATGTCCTAATTCAAGATAAAGTTCATAAAGATCTCTCATATTTTTGTTGTTTTCCATTATGCCTAACTAGTGTAAACAAGAAACAAAAAGTTGCAATTGCAGGATCTAAAGGAAATAGCTTTGAGCACATACACAATGGCGCCAGAAAAGTACTGTTACCTGGAACCGGAGTATGAGTGCCTTTTACCTTTCCTCCCCGGCAACGGCGCCAGAAAATAGCTTGACTGCCTACAACTGGCGTGTGGTTGACGAGGGAGGAAATCCCTGTATTGTAGCTTTTCGTTCCCCGGCAACGGCGCCAGAAAATAGCTTGATGTCTATGGGTGCTTCTATTCTTGTAGACAGTGTTGGGCCTCCAAGAGCAGAGGTTTGTAGAACAGCAGCAAGTTTCCCTTAAGTGGATCACCCAAGGTTTATCGAACTCAGGGAGGAAGAGGTCAAAGATATCCCTCTCATGCAACCCTGCAACCACAAAGCAAGAAGTCTCTTGTGTCCCCAACACACCTAATAGGTGCACTAGTTTGGCGAAGAGATAGTGAAATACAGGTGGTATAAATAAGTAGTAGCAATGACACCAGAAAAGTGCTTTGCCCAGGACAGTAAACAAGCAGTAGTAACGCAGCAGTAGTAACGCAGTAAAACAGTAAACAAGCAGCGATAGCAGTATTTAGGAACAAGGCCTAGGGATTAGACTTTCACTAGTGGACACTCTCAACTTTGATCACATAACAGAATAGATAAATGCATACTCTACACTCTCTTGTTGGATGATGAACACCATTGCGTAGGATTACACGAACCCTCAATGCCGGAGTTAACAAGCTCCACAATTCAATGTTCATATTTAAATAACCTTAGAATGCATGAAATATCAACACGACTAAACCAAGTACTAACATAGCATGCACACTGTCACCTTCACACTATGTAGGAGGAATAGATCACATCAATACCATCATAGCAATAGTTAACTTCATAATCTACAAGAGATCATAATCATAGCCTACGCCAAGTACTAACACGGATGCACACACTGTCACCATTACACCGTGCAGGAGGAATAAAACTACTTTAATAACATCACTAGAGTAGCACATAGATAAATTGTGATACAAAACACATTGCAATCATAAACAGATATAAATAAGCACTTCACTATGCCATTCATAACAGTGAATAAGTATTCTGTGAAATATAGCCTAAGAGACCCACACGGTGCACACACTGTCACCTTTACACACGTGGGACAAGGAGTCTCCGGAGATCACATAAGTAAAATTCACTTGACTAGCATAATGACATCTAGATTACAAGCATCATCATATGAATCTCAATCATGTAAGGCAGCTCATGAGATTATTGTATTGAAGTACATAGGAGAGAGATGAACCACATAGCTACCGGTACAGCCCCGAGCCTCGATGGAGAACTACTCCCTCCTCATGGGAGACAGCAGCGTTGATGAAGATGGCGGTGGTGTCGATGGAGGAGCCTTCCGGGGGCACTTCCCCGTCCCGGCGGCGTGCCGAAACAGAGACTCCTGTCCCCCAGATCTTGGCTTCGTGATGGCGGCGGCTCTGGAAGGTTTCTCGTACCGTGGCTTTTCCGTCTCGAGGTTTTAGGTCTAGGGGCTTTTTATAGGCGAAGAGGCGGCGTCAGGAGGTCGAAGGGGCGACCACACTATAGGGGGGCGCGGGCTCCCCTTGGCCGCGCCGGCCTAGGGTTTGGTGGGCCTGTGCCCCCTCTCTGGCGGTTCTCGTGTGTTCTGGATGCTTCCGGGCAAAATAGGAACCTGGGCGTTGATTTCGTCCGATTCCGAGAATATTTCTTTACTAGGATTTCTGAAACCAAAAGCAGCAGAAAACAGCAACTGGCCCTTCGGCATCTCGTTAATAGGTTAGTTCCAGAAAATGCACGAATATGACATAAAGTGTGCACAAAACATGTAGATAACATCAATAATGTGGCATGGAACATAAGAAATTATCGATACGTCGGAGACGTATCACGCCGCCCTGTGGTTTGGCCACCTCGTGGCCCCACTTCGTCTCCTCTTCGGTCTTTTGGAAGCTTCGTGGCAAAATAGGACCCTGGGCGTTGATTTCGTCCAATTCCGAGAATATTTCGTTACTAGGATTTCTGAAACCAAAAACAGCAGAAAACAGCAACTAGCACTTCGGCATCTTGTTAATAGGTTAGTTCCAGAAAATGCACGAATATGACATAAAGTGTGCATAAAACATGTAGATATCATCAATAATGTGGCATTGAACATAAGATATTATCGATACGTCGGAGACGTATCAGCATCCCCAAGCTTAGTTCCTGCTCGTCCCGAGCAGGTAAACGATAAACAAAGATAATTTCTGGAGTGACATGCCATCATAACCTTGATCATACTATTTGTAAAGCATATGTAGTGAATGCAGCGATCAAAACAATGTAAATGACATGAGTAAACAAATGAATCATATAGCAAAGACTTTTCATGAATAGTACTTCAAGACAAGCATCAATAAGTCTTACATAAGAGTTAACTCATAAAGCAATAATTCATAGTAGAAGTATTGAAGCAACACAAAGGAAGATGAAGTTTCAGCGGTTGCTTTCAACTTATAACATGTATATCTCATGGATATTGTCAACATAGAGTAATATAACAAGTGCAATATGCAAGTATGTAGGAATCAATGCACAGTTCACACAAGTGTTTGCTTCTTGAGGTGGAGAGAAATAGGTGAACTGACTTAACAATAAAAGTAAAAGAATGGTCCTTCAAAGAGGAAAGCATCGATTGCTATATTTGTGCCAGAGCTTTGATTTTGAAAACAAGAAACAATTTTGTCAACGGTAGTAATAAAGCATATGTATCATGTAAATTATATCTTACAAGTTGCAAGCCTCATGCATAGTATACTAATAGTGCCCGCACCTTGTCCTAATTAGCTTGGACTACCGGGATCATCGCAATGCACATGTTTTAACCAAGTGTCACAAAGGGGTACCTCTATGCCGCCTGTACAAAGGTCTAAGGAGAAAGCTCGCATCGGATTTCTCGCTATTGATTATTCTCAACTTAGACATCCATACCGGGACAACATAGACAATAGATAATGGACACCTCTTTTATGCATAAGCATGTAGCAACAATTAATTTTCTCATATGAGATTGAGGATATATGTCCAAAACTGAAACTTCCATCATGGATCATGGCTTTAGTTAGCGGCCCAATGTTCTTCTCTAACAATATGCACGCTCTAAACATAAGGTGGTAGATCGCCCTTACTTCAGACAAGACGAACATGCATAGCAACTCACATGAAATTCAACAAAGAGTAGTTGATGGTGTCCCCAGTGAACATGGTTATCGCACAACGAGCAACTTAATAAGAGATAAAGTGCATAAGTACATATTCAATACCACAATAGTTTTTAAGCTATTTGTCCCGTGAGCTATATATTGTAAAGGTGAAGAATGGAAATTTAAAGGTAGCACTCAAGCAATTTACTTTGGAATGGCGGAGAAATACCATGTAGTAGGTAGGTATGGTGGACACAAATGGCATAGTGGTTGGCTCAAGTATTTTGGATGCATGAGAAGTATTCCCTCTCGATACAAAGTTTTGGCTAGCAAGGCTATTTGAAACAAACACAAGGATGAACCGGTGCAGCAAAACTCACATAAAAGACATATTGAAAACATTATAAGACTCTACACCGTCTTCCTTGTTGTTCAAACTCAATACTAGAAATTATCTAGACTTTAGAGAGACCAAATATGCAAACCAAATTTTAGCATGCTCTATGTATTTCTTCATTAATAAGTGCAAAGTATATGATGCAAGAGCTTAAACATGAGCACAACAATTGCCAAGTATCACATTATCCAAGACATTTTAGCAATTACTACATGTATCATTTTCCAATTCCAACCATATAACAATTTAACGAAGAAGAAACTTCGTCATGAATAGTATGAGTAAAGCCTAAGGACATATTTGTCCATATGCTACAGCGGAGCGTGTCTCTCTCCCACACAAAGAATGCTAGGATCCATTTTATTCAAACAAAACAAAAACAAACCGACGCTCCAAGAAAAGCACATAAGATGTGATGGAATAAAAATATAGTTTCAGGGGAGGAACCTGATAATGTTGTCGATGACGAAGGGGATGCCTTGGGCATCCCCAAGCTTAGACGCTTGAGTCTTCTTGATATATGCAGGGGTGAACCACCGGGGCATCCCCAAGCTTAGAGCTTTCACTCTCCTTGATCATGTTGTATCATCTCCCTCTCTTGATCCTTGAAAACTTCCTCCACACCAAACTTAGAACAACTCATTAGAGGGTTAGTGCACAATCAAAATATACATGTTCAGAGGTGACATAATCATTCTTAACACTTCTGGACATTGCACAAAGCTACTGAAAGTCAATGGAATCGAAATATCCCTCGAACATAACAAAACATGCAATGCGAAATAAAAGGCAGAATCTGTCAAAACAGAACAGTTCGTATTAACGAATTTTATTGAGGCACCAGACTTGCTCAAATGAAAATGATCAAATTGAATGAAAGTTGCGTACATATCTGAGGATAACTCAAGTAAATTGGCATAATTGTCTGAGTTACCTACAGAGAAAACAGCCCAGATTCGTGACAGCAAAGAAATCTGTTGCTGCGCTGTAATCCAAATCTAGTATGAACTTTACTATCAACGACTTTACTTGGCACAACAAAACACTAAACTAAGATAGGGAGAGGTTGCTATAGTAGTAAACAACTTCCAAGACACAAAATAAAAACAAAGTACTGTAGTAAAAACATGGGTTGTCTCCCATAAGCGCTTTTCTTTAACGCCTTTCAGCTAGGCGCAGAAAGTGTGTATCAAGTATTATCAAGAGACGAAGTGTCAACGTCATAATTTGTTCTAATAATAGAATCAAAAGGTAACTTCATTCTCTTTCTAGGGAAGTGTTCCATACCTTTCTTGAGAGGAAATTGATATTTAATATTACCTTCCTTCATATCAATGATAGCACCAACGGTTCGAAGAAAAGGTCTTCCCAATATAATGGGACAAGATGCATTGCATTCAATATCCAAGACAACAAAATCAACGGGGACAAGGTTATTGTTAACGGTAATGCGAACATTATCAACTTTCCCCAAAGGTTTCTTTGTAGAATGATCAGCAAGATTAACATCCAAATAACAATTTTTCAGCGGTGGCAAGTCAAGCATATTATAAATTTTCTTAGGCATAACAGAAATACTTGCACCAAGATCACATAAAGCATTACAATCAAAGTCATTGACCTTCATCTTAATGATGGGCTCCCAACCATCCTCTAGCTTTCTAGGAATAGAAGCTTCGCGCTCTAATTTCTCTTCTCTAGCTTTTATGAGAGCATTTGTAATATGTTTCGTGAAAGCCAAATTTATAGCACTAGCATTAGGACTTTTAGCAAGTTTTTGCAAGAACTTTATAACTTCAGAGATGTGACAATCATCAAAATTCAAACCATTATAATCTAAAGCAATGGGATCATCATCCCCAATGTTGGAAAAAATTTCAGCAGTTTTATCACAAGCAGTTTCAGCAGTTTTAGCAATTTCGGGCAGTTTTTCGCGCTTTGCATTAGAAGTGGAAACATTGCTAACACCAATTCTTTTATTATTATTAGTAGGAGGTGCAGCAACTTGTGTAGCATTAGCATTACTAGTGGTGCTAATAGTCCAAACTTTAGCTATATAATCTTCTTTTTCATTTTCTTCTCTTTCCCACCTAGCACGCAATTCGGCCATCAATCTTATATTCTCATTAATTCTAACTTGGATGGCATTTGCTGTAGTAGTAATTTTATTATGATGATTTTCATTAGGCATAACTTCCGATTTCAAAAGATCAACATCAGCAACAAGACTATCGACTTTAGAAGCAAGTATATCAATTTTCCCAAGCTTTTCTTCAACAGATTTGTTAAAAGCAGTTTGTGTACTAATAAATTCTTTAAGCATGGCTTCAAGTCCAGGGGGTGTATTCCTATTATTGTTGTAAGAATTCCCATAAGAATTACCATAGCCGTTGCCATTATTATAAGGATATGGCCTATAGTTGTTACTAGAATTGTTCTGGTAAGCATTGTTGTTGAAATTATTATTTTTAATGAAGTTTACATCAACATGTTCTTCTTGAGCAACCAATGAAGCTAACGGAACATTATTAGGATCAACATTAGTCCTATAATTCACAAGCATAGACATAATAGCATCAATCTTATCACTCAAGGAAGAGGTTTCTTCGACAGAATTTACCTTCTTACCTTGTGGAGCTCTTTCCGTGTGCCATTCAGAGTAATTGATCATCATATTATCAAGAAGCTTTGTTGCTTCACCAAGAGTGATGGACATAAAGGTACCTCCAGCAGCTGAATCCAATAGGTTCCACGAAGAAAAATTCAGTCCTGCATAAAAGGTTTGGATGATCATCCAAGTAGTCAGTCCATGGGTTGGGCTATTTTTAACCAAAGATTTCATTCTTTCCCATGCTTGCGCAACATGCTCAGTATCCAATTGTTTAAAATTCATTATGCTACTCCTCAAAGATATAATTTTAGCAGGGGGATAATATCTACCAATAAAAGCATCCTTGCATTTAGTCCATGAATCAATACTATTCTTAGGCAGAGATAGCAACCAATCTTTAGCTCTTCCTCTTAATGAGAAAGGGAACAATTTTAATTTTATAATGTCACCATCTACATCTTTATATTTTTGCATTTCACACAATTCAACAAAATTATTGAGATGGGCAGTAGCATCATCAGAACTAACACCAGAAAATTGCTCTTGCATAACAAGATTTAGTAAAGCAGGTTTAATTTCAAAGAATTCTGCTGTAGTAGCAGGTGGAGCAATAGGTGTGCATAAGAAATCATTATTATTTGTGGTTGTGAAGTCACACAACTTAGTATTTCCAGGAGTACCCATTTTAGCAACAGTAAATAAAGCAAACTAGATAAAGTAAATGCAAGTAACTAATTTTTTGTGTGTTTTTGATATAGCAAACAAGATAATAAATAAAGTAAAACTAGCAACTAATTTTTTTGTATTTTGATTTAGTGCAGCAAACAAAGTAGTAAATAAAACTAAGCAAGACAAAAACAAAGTAAAGAGATTGGGATGTGGAGACTCCCCTTGCAGCGTGTCTTGATCTCCCCGGCAACGGCGCCAGAAAAAGTGCTTGATACGCGTACAGCACGCGTCCGTTGGGAACCCCAAGAGGAAGATGTGATGCGTACAGCGGCAAGTTTTCCCTCAGTATGAAACCAAGGTTTATCGAACCAGTAGGAGCCAAGAAGCACGTTGAAGGTTGATGGCGGCGAGATGTAGTGCGGCGCAACACCAGGGATTCCGGCGCCAACGTGGAACCTGCACAACACAAACCAAGTACTTTGCCCCAACGAAACAGCGAGGTTGTCAATCTCACCGGCTTGCTGTAACAAAGGATTAGATGTATTGTGTGGATGATGATTGTTTGCAGAAAACAGTAGAACAAGTATTGCAGTAGATTGTATTTCAGTATAGAGAATTGGACCGGGGTCCACAGTTCACTAGAGGTGTCTCTCCCATAAGATAAACAGCATGTTGGGTGAACAAATTACAGTTGGACAATTGACAAATAAAGAGGGCATGACCATGCACATACATATTATGATGAGTATTGTGAGATTTAATTGGGCATTACGACAAAGTACATAGACCGCTATCCAGCATGCATCTATGCCTAAAAAGTCCACCTTCAGGTTATCATCCGAACCCCTGATACGCGTACAGCACGCGTCCGTTGGGAACCCCAAGAGGAAGGTGTGATGCGTACAGCGGCAAGTTTTCCCTCAGTATGAAACCAAGGTTTATCGAACCAGTAGGAGCCAAGAAGCACGTTGAAGGTTGATGGCGGCGGGATGTAGTGCGGCGCAACACCAGAGATTCCGGCGCCAACGTGGAACCTGCACAACACAACCAAAGTACTTTGCCCCAACGAAACAGCGAGGTTGTCAATCTCACCGGCTTGCTGTAACAAAGGATTAGATGTATAGTGTGGATGATGATTGTTTGCAGAAAAACAGTAGAATAGTATTGCAATAGATTGTATTTCAGTATAGAGAATTGGACCGGGATCCACAGTTCACTAGAGGTGTCTCTCCCATAAGATAAACAGCATGTTGGGTGAACAAATTACAGTTGGGCAATTGACAAATAAAGAGGGCATGACCATGCACATACATATTATGATGAGTATTGTGAGATTTAATTGGGCATTACAACAAAGTACATAGACCGCTATCCAGCATGCATCTATGCCTAAAAAGTCCACCTTCGTGTTATCATCCGAACCCCTCCGTATTAAGTTGCTAACAACAGACAATTGCATTAAGTATTGCGCGTAATGTAATCAGTAACTACGTCCTCGAACATAGCACTAATGTTTTATCCCTAGTGGCAACAGCACATCCATAATCTTAGAGATTTCTGTCACTTCCCCAGATTCACGGAGACATGAACCCACTATCGAGCATAAATACTCCCTCTTGGAGTTACAAGCATCTACTTGGCCAGAGCATCTACTAGTAACGGAGAGCATGCAAGATCATAAACAACACATGACATAACTTTGATAATCAACATAACAAGTATTCTCTATTCATCGGATCCCAACAAACGCAACATATAGAATTACAGATAGATGATCTTGATCATGTTAGGCAGCTCACAAGATCCAACAATTAAGCACAATGGGGAGAAGACAACCATCTAGCTACTGCTATGGACCCGTAGTCCAGGGGTAGACTACTCACACATCACTCCGGAGGCGACCATGGCGGCGTAGAGTCCTCCGAGAGATGATTCCCCTCTCCGGCAGGGTGCCGGAGGAGATCTCCAGAATCCCCCGAGATGGGATTGGTGGCGGCGTCTCAGTAAGGTTTTCCGTATCGTGGCTCTCGGTACTGGGGGTTTCGCGACGGAGGCTTTAAGTAGGCGGAAGGGCAGGTCAGGGGGCCACACGAGGGCCCCACACCACAGGTCGGCGCGGCCAAGGGCCAGACCGCGCCGCCCTAGGGTGTGGCTGCCTCGTGGCCCCACTTCGTCTCCTCTTCGGTCTTCTGGAAGCTTCGTGGCAAAATAGGACCCTGGGCGTTGATTTCGTCCAATTCCGAGAATATTTCGTTACTAGGATTTCTGAAACCAAAAACAGCAAAACAAAGAATCGGCACTTCGGCATCTTGTTAATAGGTTAGTTCCAGAAAATGCACGAATATGACATAAAGTGTGCATAAAACATGTAGATAACATCAATAATGTGGCATGGAACATAAGAAATTATCGATACGTCGGAGACGTATCAGCATCCCCAAGCTTAGTTCTGCTCGTCCCGAGCAGGTAAAACGATAACAAAGATAATTTCTGGAGTGACATGCCATCATAACCTTGATCATACTATTTGTAAAGCATATGTAGTGAATGCAGCGATCAAAACAATGTATATGACATGAGTAACAAGTGAATCATAAAGCAAAGACTTTTCATGAATAGCACTTCAAGACAAGCATCAATAAGTCTTGCATAAGAGTTAACTCATAAAGCAATAAATCAAAGTAAAGGTATTGAAGCAACACAAAGGAAGATTAAGTTTCAGCGGTTGCTTTCAACTTATAACATGTATATCTCATGGATAATTGTCAACATAGAGTAATATAATAAGTGCAATATGCAAGTATGTAGGAATCAATGCACAGTTCACACAAGTGTTTGCTTCTTGAGGTGGAGAGAAATAGGTGAACTGACTCAACAATGAAAGTAAAAGAATGGTCCTCCATAGAGGAAAAGCATCGATTGCTATATTTGTGCTAGAGCTTTGATTTTGAAAACATGAATTTTTTTTGTCAACGGTTGTAATAAAGCATATGTATCATGTAAATTATATCTTACAAGTTGCAAGTCTCATGCATAGTATACTAATAGTGCCCGCACCTTGTCCTAATTAGCTTGGACTACCGGATCATCGCAATGCACATGTTTTAACCAAGTGTCACAATGGGGTACCTCCATGCCGCCTGTACAAAGGTCTAAGGAGAAAGCTCGCATTGGATTTCTCGCTATTGATTATTCCCAACTTAGACATCCATACCGGGACAACATAGACAACAAATAATGGACTCCTCTTTTATGCATAAGCATGTGGCAACAATTAATAATTTTCTCATATGAGATTGAGGATATATGTCCAAAACTGAAACTTCCACCATGGATCATGGCTTTAGTTAGCGGCCCAATGTTCTTCTCTAACAATATGCATGCTTAACCATAAGGTGGTAGATCTCTCTTACTTCAGACGAGACGAACATGCATAGTAACTCACATGAAATTCAACAATGAGTAGTTGATGGCGTCCCCAGTGAACATGGTTATCGCACAACAAGCAACTTAATAAGAGATAAAGTGCATAAGTACATATTCAATACCACAATAGTTTTTAAGCTATTTGTCCCATGAGCTATATATTGCAAAGGTGAATGATGGAATTTTAAAGGTAGCACTCAAGCAATTTACTTTGGAATGGCGGAGAAATACCATGTAGTAGGTAGGTATGGTGGACACAATTGGCATAGTGGTTGGCTCAAGTATTTGGATGCATGAGAAGTGTTCCCTCTCGATACAAGGTTTAGGCTAGCAGGGTTATTTGAAACAAACACAAGGATGAACCGGTGCAGCAAAACTCACATAAAAGACATATTGTAAACATTATAAGACTCTACACCGTCTTCCTTGTTGTTCAAACTCAATACTAGAAATTATCTAGGCCTTAGAGAGACCAAATATGCAAACCAAATTTTAGCATGCTCTATGTATTTCTTCATTAATGGGTGCAAAGTATATGATGCAAGAGCTTAAACATGAGCACAACAATTGCCAAGTATCACATTATCCAAGACATTATAGCAATTACTACATGTATCATTTCCCAATTCCAACCATATAACAATTTAACGAAGAAGAAACTTCGCCATGAATACTATGAGTAGAGCCTAAGGACATACTTGTCCATATGCTACAGTGGAGCGTGTCTCTCTCCCATAAAGTGAATGCTAGGATCCATTTTATTCAAACAAAACAAAAAACAAAAACAAACCGACGCTCCAAGCAAAGCACATAAGATGTGATGGAATAAAAATATAGTTTCAGGGGAGGAACCTGATAATGTTGTCGATGAAGAAGGGGATGCCTTGGGCATCCCCAAGCTTAGACGCTTGAGTCTTTTTAGAATATGCAGGGGTGAACCACCGGGGCATCCCCAAGCTTAGAGCTTTCACTCTCCTTGATCATATTGCATCATACTCCTCTCTTGATCCTTGAAAACTTCCTCCACACCAAACTTAGAACAACTCATTAGAGGGTTAGTGGACAATAAAAATTAACATGTTCAGAGGTGACATAATCATTCTTAACACTTCTGGACATTGCATAAAGCTACTGGACATTAATGGATCAAAGAAATTCATCCAACATAGCAAAAGAGGCAATGCGAAATAAAATGCAGAATCTGTCAAAACAGAACAGTTCGTATTGACGAATTTTATCGAGGCACCAGACTTGCTCAAATGAAAATGCTCAAATTGAATGAAAGTTGCGTACATATCTGAGGATCACTCACGTAAATTGGCATAATTTTCTGAGTTACCTACAGAGAAAACAGCCCAGATTCGTGATAGCAAACAAATCTGTTTCTGCGCAATAATCCAAATCTAGTATGAACTTTACTATCAACGACTTTACTTGGCACAACAAAACACTAAACTAAGATAAGGAGAGGTTGCTACAGTAGTAAACAACTTCCAAGACTCAAAATAAAAACAAAGTACTGTAGTAAAAACCATGGGTTGTCTCCCATAAGCGCTTTTCTTTATCGCCTTTCAGCTAGGCGCAGAAAGTGTGTATCAAGTATTATCGAAGGGTGGTACTTCTACAGCGGGGTGTGGATTTTTCTCAACCAAGCATAGTATATTGGATACATAAGTTTTAGCGTCTCCCTTTTCATTAGTCTTGGGCTTGCTACTCTCATCAAACAAATTTTCGGGAACAAGCCAAGCATAGTTATTTTCTAGTACATCATTCATAGCTAGGAGTTTACATGGTATTGGTGCTTTGATCTCCCCTCCATCATCAATATTATTAGTGTATCTTATTCTATCCATGTCCATCTTTTCAAGGAGACTAACAAAATTAGTATGAGAACCAAGCATATTAAATTTAGCAAAGACCTTTCTAGCTTCTCTTGCTAGACCACCAAATTCTCTAAGAAGGGTTTCTAAAACAAAATCTTTCTTTTCCCCCTCTTCCATATCACCAAGTGTAAGGAACATGTGTTGGATTATAGGATTGAGATTAACAAATTTAGTTTCCAACAGGCGAACTAAATGCGCAGCAGCAATTTCATAAGTAGGAGCAAGGTCTACCAAGTGTCTATCTTCAAAATCTTCAATGGTACTAACATGATTGAAAAATTCTTCTATATTATTTCTCCCAACTATAGACCCACGTCCTACCGGTATGTCTTTTGTGGTAAAATTAAAAGGAAACATGATGAATCAAGTAAAGTAAATGCAAGTAACTAATTTTTTTTTGTGTTTTTGATATAGGGTGCAAGACAGTAAATAAAGTAAAACTAGCAACTAGTTTTTTTGTGTTTTGATTTAGTGCAGTAAACAAAGTAGTAAATAAAACTAAGCAAGACAAAAACAAAGTAAAGAGATTGGGAAGTGGAGACTCCCCTTGCAGTGTGTCTTGATCTCCCCGGCAACGGCGCCAGAAAAAGAGCTTGATACGCGTACAGCACGCGTCCGTTGGGAACCCCAAGAGGAAGGTGTGATGCGTACAGCGGCAAGTTTTCCCTCAGTATGAAACCAAGGTTTATCGAACCAGTAGGAGCCAAGAAGCACGTTGAAGGTTGATGGCGGCGGGATGTAGTGCGGCGCAACACCAGAGATTCCGGCGCCAACGTGGAACCTGCACAACACAACCAAAGCACTTTGCCCCAACGAAACAGCGAGGTTGTCAATCTCACCGGCTTGCTGTAACAAAGGATTAGATGTATAGTGTGGATGATGATTGTTTGCAGAAAAACAGTAGAACAGTATTGCAATAGATTGTATTTCAGTATAGAGAATTGGACTGGGGTCCACAGTTCACTAGAGGTGTCTCTCCCATAAGATAAACAGCATGTTGGGTGAACAAATTACAGTTGGGCAATTGACAAATAAAGAGGGCATGACCATGCACATACATATTATGATGAGTATTGTGAGATTTAATTGGGCATTACGACAAAGTACATAGACCGCTATCCAGCATGCATCTATGCCTAAAAAGTCCACCTTCAGGTTATCATCCGAACCCCTCCAGTATTAAGTTGCTAACAACAGACAATTGCATTAAATATTGCGCGTAATGTAATCAGTAACTACGTCCTCGAACATAGCACTAATGTTTTATCCCTAGTGGCAACAGCACATCCATAATCTTAGAGATTTCTGTCACTTCCCAGATTCACGGAGACATGAACCCACTATCGAGCATAAATACTCCCTCTTGGAGTTACAAGCATCTACTTGGCCAGAGCATCTACTAGTAACGGAGAGCATGTAAGATCATAAACAACACATAGACATAACTTTGATATTCAACATAACAAGTATTCTCTATTCATCGGATCCCAACAAACGCAACATATAGAATTACAGATAGATGATCTTGATCATGTTAGGCAGGTCACAAGATCCAACAATTAAGCACAATGGGGAGAAGACAACCATCTAGCTACTGCTATGGACCCGTAGTCCAGGGGTAGACTACTCACACATCACTCTGGAGGCGACCATGGCGGCGTAGAGTCCTCCGGGAGATGATTCCCCTCCCCGGCAGGGTGCCGGAGGAGATCTCCAGAATCCCCCGAGATGGGATTGGCGGCGGCGGCGTCTCAGTAAGGTTTTCCGTATCGTGGCTCTCGGTACTGGGGGTTTCGCGACGGAGGCTTTAAGTAGGCGGAAGGGCAGGTCAGGGGGCCACACGAGGGCCCCACACCACAGGTCGACGCGGCCAAGGGCCAGGCCGCGCCGCCCTAGGGTGTGGCTGCCTCGTGGCCCCACTTCGTCTCCTCTTCGGTCTTCTGGAAGCTTCGTGGCAAAATAGGACCCTGGGCGTTGATTTCGTCCAATTCCGAGAATATTTCGTTACTAGGATTTCTGAAACCAAAAACAGCAGAAACAAAGAATCGGCACTTCGGCATCTTGTTAATAGGTTAGTTCCAGAAAATGCACGAATATGACATAAAGTGTGCATAAAACATGTAGATAACATCAATAATGTGGCATGGAACATAAGAAATTATCGATACGTCGGAGACGTATCAACCCCCTCCAGTATTAAGTTGCTAACAACAGACAATTGCATTAAGTATTGCGCGTAATGTAATCAGTAACTACATCCTCGAACATAGCACCAATGTTTTATCCCTAGTGGCAACAACACATCCATAATCTTAGAGATTTCTGTCACTTCCCCAGATTCACGGAGACATGAACCCACTATCGAGCATAAATACTCCCTCTTGGAGTTACAAGCATCTACTTGGCCAGAGCATCTACTAGTAACGGAGAGCATGCGAGATCATAAACAACACATAGATATAAATTGATAATCAACATAACAAGTATTCTCTATTCATCGGATCCCAACAAACACAACATATAGAATTACAGATAGATGATCTTGATCATGTTCGGCAGCTCACAAGACCCGACAATTAAACACAATGAGGAGAAGACAACCATCTAGCTACTGCTATGGACCCATGGTCCAGGGGTAGACTACTCACACATCACTCCGGAGGCGACCATGGCGGCGTAGAGTCCTCCGGGAGATGATTCCCCTCTCCGGCAGGGTGCCGGAGGCGATCTCCTGAATCCCCCGAGATGGGATTGGCGGCGGCGGCGTCTCTGGAAGGTTTTCCGTATCGTGGCTCTCGGTACTGGGGGTTTCGCGACGAAGGCTATTTGTAGGCGGAAGGGCAGGTCGAGGGGCGTCACGAGGGGCCCACACTATAGGTCGGCGCGGCCAAGACCTGGGCCGCGCCGCCCTGTGGTTTGGCCACCTCGTGGCCCCACTTCGTCTCCTCTTCGGTCTTCTGGAAGCTTCGTGGCAAAATAGGACCCTGGGCGTTGATTTCGTCCAATTCCGAGAATATTTCCTTACTAGGATTTCTGAAACCAAAAACAGCAGAACAAAGAATCGGCACTTCGGCATCTTGTTAATAGGTTAGTTCCAGAAAATGCATGAATATGACATAAAGTGTGCATATAACATGTAGATATCATCAATAATGTGGCATGGAACATAAGAAATTATCGATACGTCGGAGACGTATCATAAGGCATAATGGACAATAATGAGCTTCTTATTCTATTTCCTGATTTAAGACATGGATGGTTTGATCCAAAAATTAAAAAACTCGTGGAACATGTTAGTATGAACGCTTTGAACACTATTGTTGCTAATGATATGGAAAAATCTAAGCTTGGGGAAGCTGGTTTTGATGAGCATGATCTTTTTAGTCCCCCGGGCATTAAGGAGAAAATTTACTTTGATGATACTTTGCCTCCTATTTATGATGATTATAATGATAGTAGTCTTTTGGTGCCACCTGTTATGAAGGATAAATTTGATTATGATTACAATATGCCTCCTATATTTGATGATAGCTACTTTGTTGAATTTGCTCCCACTACAACTACTAAAATTGATTATGCTTATGTGGAGAGTAATAATTTTATGCATGAGACTCATGATAAGAATGCTTTACGTGATAGTTATATTGTTGAGTTTGCTCATGATGCTACTGAAAGTTATTATGAGAGAGGAAAATATGGTTGTAGAAATTTTCATGTTACTAAAATGCCTCTCTATGTGCTGAAATTTTTGAAGCTACACTTGTTCTATCTTCCTATGCTTGTTACTTTGCTCTTCATGAACTTGTTTATTTACAAGATTCCTATGCATAGGAAGCATGTTAGACTTAAATGTGTTTTTAATTTGCCTCTTGATGCTCTCTTTTGCTTCAAATACTATTTCTTGCGAGTGCATCATTAAAACTGCTGAGCCCATCTTTATGGCTATAAAGAAAGAACTTCTTGGAAGATAACCCATGTGTTTATTTTGCTACAGTACTTTTATTTTTTATTTGCGTCTTGGAAGTTGTTACTACTGTAGCAACCTCTCCTTATCTTATTTTATTGCATTGTTGTGCCAAGTAAAGTCTTTGATAGTAAGGTTCATACAAGATTTGGATTACTGCGCAGAAACAGATTTCTTTGCTGTCACGAATCTGGGCAAAATTCTCTGTAGGTAACTCAGAAAATTATGCCAATTTACGTGAGTGATCCTCAGATATGTACGCAACTTTCATTCAATTTGATAATTTTCATTTGAGCAAGTCTGTTGCCTCAATAAAATTCGTCTTTACGGACTGTTCTGTTTTGACAGATTCTGCCTTTTATTTTGCATTGCCTGTTTTGCTATGCTTGATGGATTTTTCAATTCCATTGACTTCCAGTAGCTTTAAGCAATGTCCAGAAGTGTTAAGAATGACTGTGTCACCTCTGAACATGTGAATTTTTGATTATGCACTAACCCTCTAATGAGTTTGTTTCGAGTTTGGTGTGGAGGAAGTTTTCAAAGGTCAAGAGAGGAGGATGATATACTATGATCAAGGAGAGTGAAAGCTCTAAGCTTGGGAATGCCCCGGTGGTTCATCCCTGCATATTTCAAGAAGACTCAAGCATCTAAGCTTGGGGATGCCCAAGGCATCCCCTTCTTCATCGACAAATTATCAGGTTCCTTCTCTTGAAACTATATTTTTATTCGGCCACATCTTATGTACTTTGCTTGGAGCGTCTATTTGTTTCTATTTTTGTTTTTGTTTGAATAAATTTTTGTGTGGGAGAGAGACACGCTCCGCTGGTTCATATGAACACATGTGTTCTTAGCTTTTAATTTTCATGGCGAAGGTTGAAACTGCTTCGTTAAATTGTTATATGGTTGGAATCGGAAAATGCTACATGTAGTAATTGGTATGATGTCTTGGATAATGTGATACTTGGAAATTGTTGTGCTCATGTTTAAGCTCTTGCATCATATACTTTGCACCCATTAATGAAGAAATACATAGAGCATGCTAAAATTTGGTTTGCATAATTGGTCTCTCTAAGGTCTAGATAATTTCTAGTATTGAGTTTGAACAACAAGGAAGACGGTGTAGAGTCTTATAATGTTTACAATATGTCTTTTATGTGAGTTTTGCTGCACCGCTTCATCCTTGTGTTTGTTTCAAATAAACCTTGCTAGCCTAAACCTTGTATCGAGAGGGAATACTTCTCATGCATCCAAATACTTGAGCCAACCACTATGCCATTTGTGTCCACCATACCTACCTACTACATGGTATTTCTCCGCCATTCCAAAGTAAATTGCTTGAGTGCTACCTTTAAATTTCTATCCTCTACCTTTGCAATATATAGCTCATGGGACAAATAGCCTAAAAATTATTGTGGTATTGAATATGTACTTATGCACTTTATCTCTTATTAAGTTGCTTGTTGTGCGATAACCATGTTCCTGGGGACGCCATCAACTACTCTTTGTTGAATATCATGTGAGTTGCTATGCATGTTCGTCTTGTCTGAAGTAAGGGAGATTTACCACCAAAATGGTTAGAGCATTGCATAATGTTAGAGAAGAACATTGGGCCACTAACTAAAGCCATGATCCATGGTGGAAGTTTTAGTTTTGGACAAATATCCTCAATCTCATATGAGAAAATTAATTGTTGCTACATGCTTATGCATAAAAGAGGAGTCCATTATCTGTTGTCTATGTTGTCCCGGTATGGATGTCTAAGTTGAGAATAATCAATAGCGAGAAATCCGATGCGAGCTTTCTCCTTAGACCTTTGTACAGGCGTCATAGAGGTACCCCTTTGTGACACTTGGTTAAAACATGTGCATTGCGATGATAATCCAGGTAATCCGAGCTAATTAGGACAAGGTGCAGGCACTATTAGTATACTATGCATGAGGCTTGCAACTTGTAGGATATAATTTACATGATGCATATGCTTTATTACTACCGTTGACAAAATTGTTTCTTGTTTTCAAAATCAAAGCTCTAGCACAAATATAGCAATCGATGCTTTCCTCTTTGAAGGACCTTTCTTTTACTTTTATTGTTGAGTCAGTTCACCTATCTCTCTCCACCTCAAGAAGCAAACACTTGTGTGAACTGTGCATTGATTCCTACATACTTGCATATTGCACTTGTTATATTACTTTGCATTGACAACTATCCATGAGATATACATGTTACAAGTTGAAAGCAACCGCTGAAACTTAATCTTCCTTTGTGTTGCTTCAATACCTTTACTTTGAATTGTTGCTTTATGAGTTAACTCTTATGCAAGACTTATTGATGCTTGTCTTGAAAGTACTATTCATGAAAAGTCTTTGCTATATGATTCATTTGTTTACTCATGTCATTTACATTGTTTTGATCGCTGCATTCATTACATATGCTTGCAATAGTATGATCAAGTTTATGATGGCATGTCACTCCAGAAATTATCTTTGTTATCGTTTACCTGCTCGGGACGAGCAGAAACTAAGCTTGGGGATGCTGATACGTCTCCGACGTATCGATAATTTCTTATGTTCCATGCCACATTATTGATGATATCTACATGTTTTATGCACACTTTATGTCATATTCGTGCATTTTCTGGAACTAACCTATTAACAAGATGCCGAAGTGCCAGTTGCTGTTTTCTGCTGTTTTTGGTTTCAGAAATCCTAGTAACGAAATATTCTCGGAATTGGACGAAATCAACGCCCAGCATCTTAGAATCCCCGGAAGCATCCAGAACACCCGAGAGTCGCCAGAGAGGGGACACAGGCCCCCCAGATGATAGGCCGGCGTGGCCCAGGGGTGGCCCGCGCCCCCCTGTGGTGACGTCGCCTCGTTGACCCTCCGACGCCGCCTCTTCGCCTATTTAAGCCCCCTCGACCTAAAACCTCGAGACGGAAAAGCCACGGTACGAGAAACCTTCCAGAGCCGCCGCCATCGCGAAGCCAAGATCTGGGGGACAGGAGTCTCTGTTCCGGCACGCCGCCGGGACGGGGAAGTGCCCCGGAAGGCTTCTCCATCGACATCACCGCCATCTTCATCACCGCTGCTGTCTCCCATGAGGAGGGAGTAGTTCTCCATCGAGACTCGGGGCTGTACCGGTAGCTATGTGGTTAATCTCTCTCTCCTATGTACTTCAATACAATAATCTCATGAGCTGCCTTACATGATTGAGATTCATATGATGATGCTTGTAATCTACATGTCATTATGCTAGTCAAGTGGATTTTACTTATGTGATCTCTGGAGACTCCTCGTCCCACGTGTGTAAAGGTGACAGTGTGTGCACCGTGTGGGTCTCTTAGGCTATATTTCACAGAATACTTATTCACTGTTATGAATGGCATAGTGAAGTGCTTATTTATATCTCTTTATGATTGCAATGTGTTTTGTATCACAATTTATCTGTGTGCTACTCTAGTGATGTTATTAAAGTAGTTTATTCCTCCTGCACGGTGTAATGGTGACAGTGTGTGCATCGTGTTAGTACTTGGCGTAGGCTATGATTGTGATCTCTTGTAGATTATGAAGTTAACTATTGCTATGATAGTATTGATGTGATCTATGCCTCCTTTCGTAGCGTGAAGGTGACAGTGTGCATGCTATGTTAGTACTTGGTTTGGTTATGTTGATCTGTCATGCACTCTAAGGTTATTTAAACATGAACATTGAATATTGTGGAGCTTGTTAACTCCGGCATTGAGGGTTCGTGTAATCCTACACAGTTAGTGGTGTTCATCATCCAACAAGAGGGTGTAGAGTCTAGCATCTATTTATTTCTGTTATATGATCAATGTTGAGAGTGTCCACTAATGAAAGTATGATCCCTAGGCCTTGTTCCTAAATACTGCTATCGCTGCTTGTTTACTGTTTTACTGCATCTCTACTGTCCGCAATATTACCACCATCAACCACACGCCAGCAAGCACTTTTCTGGCGCCGTTACTACTGCTTATATTCATTCATACCACATGTATTTCACTATCTCTTCGCCGAACTAGTGCACCTATTAGGTGTGTTGGCGACACAAGAGACTTCTTGCTTTGTGGTTGCAGGGTTGCATGAGAGGGATATCTTTGACCTCTTCCTCCCTGAGTTCGATAAACCTTGGGTGATCCACTTAAGGGAAACTTGCTGCTGTTCTACAAACCTCTGCTCTTGGAGGCCCAACACTGTCTACAAGAATAGAAGCACCCGTAGACATCACCCACCCCACCCATCCACCCAACCACTTACCTTCGGCGACCTCCGGAAAATTTTAGAAAAAAAACCAGCGAAATTCCGGCAGCCCCAGATTAAGATCTAGATCGGGTCGCCATTTAAAAAAAAACGGTGGCGCACCCACCCACCACAGAAGTCATATGCGTCACAGAATTCAAATATTTGTCGCGTAACAACTGTGACACATGGCATATGTGTCACATAAGCCGAAAAATGTACGTCACAGAAGTGGGATTTCCTAGTAGTGTATGGATTTTGATTCTCCAAACTTATCATAGGATTGCATCCCGTAGCTTGTATGCAGGGGTAGCAATCTGACCTCCGTATAAATAAGTCATACTCCCTCCGGTTCATATTAATTGACTCTAATATGGATGTATCTAGACACATTTTAGTTCTAGATACATCTATATTGGAGTCAATTAATATGAATCGGAGGGAGTACATAAACTGGCAATGAGTTACGTTAGTAAAAAATTGTGATCAACATGATTACTATGGTAGTAGACACACACGTCAGACCAAGAATCCCTGGACGAAGTCCCCTGCGTCCCTCGGCGGCACGTCTGTGCGAGACGGCCACGGCCGCCGCCATTGTGCCAGTGCGCCGTCTCCCAGTTCCTGCTAGCAGAGGTTGTTTCGACCCCCATTTGCGCCGCCCTCAGCATGTCATCATCTACCGTGTGCCCCTCACACCTGATTCCACTTCTCCCAAATTATTGTGGCTTTGTTTTAGATCAAATCATGGAGTCCGCCGCGGATTTGACGGCTGAACGCAAGCTCAACAGCGCGCTCCCTGTGTTGTAGCGCTCTCTCTCTCATTTGGCCATTCCAGGAAGCTTCCTTCATGTTCATTAGATGATTCCAACGCTTTATACAGAATATAACTACTCTATATGCTTTATACAGAACATTTATTTTTGCGAGAAATCTACCGATCTATTAATAATCATCAACAGTAGTACAAATAATCTAAAAAGTAAAGAAAATTACAAATTGGTACTCGGACCACCTAACGACGACTACAAACACTAGCACGAGCCGAAGACGCACCGTTGTCCTCGCCCCTCCATCGCCGGAGTTAGGCAAAGCTTGTCGTAGTAGAGCTTGTTGTAGTAGACAGAGGGGAAATCGTCGTGCTAAGGTCCCAAAGGAACAGCGCACCAGAGCAGCAACCATCGCCAATGATGACAACCGTAGATCGGAAGAGACTATCATGAAACCACACCAATAAACACGAAAACCGACCGAATCCCAGGAGATCCGACGGTCACACAACTCCACGCGCCTCCGTCAGCGCTATATGCACCATGATACGTCTCCGACGTATCGATAATTTCTTATGTTCCATGCCACATTATTGATGTTATCTACATGTTTTATGCACACTTTATGTCATATTCGTGCATTTTCTGGAACTAACCTATTAACAAGATGCCGAAGTGCCGATTCTTTGTTTTTGCTGTTTTTAGTTTCAGAAATCCTAGTAAGGAAATATTCTCGGAATTGGACGAAATCAAAGCCCAGGGGCCTATTTTCTCACGAAGCTTCCAGAAGTCCGAAGGAGAGACGAAGAGGGGCCACGGAGGGGCCACACCATAGGCCGGCGCGGCCCCCCCCTTGGCCGCGCGGCCCTGTGGTGTGGGGCCCCCGTGCCGCCTCTTGACCTGCCCTTCCGCCTATAAAAAGTCTCCGTGACGAAACCCCCAGTACCGAGAGCCACGATACGGAAAACCTTCCAGAGACGCCGCCGCCGCCGATCCCATCTCGGGATCCAGAGATCGCCTCCGGCACCCTGCCGGAGAGGGGAATCATCTCCCGGAGGACTCTACGCCGCCATGGTCGCCTCCGGTGTGATGTGTGAGTAGTCTACCCCTGGACTATGGGTCCATAGCAGTAGCTAGATGGTTGTCTTCTCCCCATTGTGCTATCATTGTCGGATCTTGTGAGCTGCCTAACATGATCAAGATCGTCTATCTGTAATTCTATATGTTGCGTTTGTTGGGATCCGATGAATAGAGAATACTTGTTATGTTGATTATCAAAGTTATGCTTATGTGTTGTTTATGATCTTGCATGCTCTCCGTTACTAGTAGATGCTCTGGCCAAGTAGATGCTTGTAACTCCAAGAGGGAGTACTTATGCTCGATAGTGGGTTCATGCCTGCATTGACACCTGGGACAGTGACAGAAAGTGCTAAGGTTGTGTTGTGCTGTTGCCACTAGGGATCAAACATTAGTGCTCTGTCCCAGGATGTAGTCACTCGTTACATTACGCACCCTCCTTAATGCAATTGTCTCGTTGTTAGCAACTTAATACTGGAGGGGGTTCGGATGATAACCTGAAGGTGGACTTTTTAGGCATAGATGCAGTTGGATGACGGTCTATGTACTTTGTCGTAATGCCCAATTAAATCTCACTATACTCATCATAATATGTATGTGCATGGTCATGCTCTCTTTATTTGTCAATTGCCCAACTGTAATTTGTTCACCCAACATGCTGTTCGTCTTATGGGAGAGACACCTCTAGTGAACTCAGACCCCGGTCCAATTCTCTTTCCTGAAATACAATCTACTGCAATACTTGTTCTACTGTTTTCTGCAAACAATCATCTTCCACACAATACGGTTAACTCTTTGTTACAGCAAGCCGGTGAGATTGACAACCTCACTGTTTCGTTGGGGCAAAGTACTTTGGTTGTGTTGTGCAGGTTCCACGTTGGCGCCGGAATCACTGGTGTTGCGCCGCACTACATCTCGCCGCCATCAACCTTCAACGTGCTTCTTGACTCCTACTGGTCCGATTAAACCTTGGTTTCTTACTGAGGGAAACTTGCCGCTGTGCGCATCACACCTTCCTCTTGGGGTTCCCAACGGACGTGCCAACCACACGCATCAAGCAAATTTCTGGCGCCGTTGCCGGGGAGATCAAGACACGCTGCAAGGGGAGTCTCCACTTCTCAATCTCTTTACTTTGTTTTTGTCTTGCTTAGTTTTATTTACTACTTTGTTTGGTGCACTAAATCAAAATACAAAAAAATTAGTTGCTAGTTTTACTTTACTTGCTATCTTGTTTGCTATATCAAAAACACAAAAAAATTAGTTTACTTGCATTTACTTTATCTAGTTTGCTTTATTGTCTTGCACTCTATATTAAAAATACAAAAAAATTAGTTACTTTTGTTACCATGTCTAGCTCTGAACCTGTTACTTCTTCACCTGAAGAATTAGTCTTCACTTTTAAACAAGGGGATGAGGAGAGTTTTAAGGATGCTTGGTCTAGAATTTTTTCTTCTTATCGTAAAACTGAACCTCAAATGACTCTAAGTTTGCTCCTTAGTAATTTTTATTTTGGTCTTATGGTTCGCTATAGATATGCTTTGGATACTTTAGTGGGAGGAGATTTCCTTCATTGCAATGGGGATCAAGCTTTTAATGCCATAAAGAAGTTGGTTGCATCACATGATTCTGCTAATAACTTTGATTCAGTCCTCACTAGCATATATAGTAGATTAAATAATCTCGAGATAAGTACATCTCGCTTGAATGGTAACTATTGCCACGTTCGTAATCGTCTTGAACAAGTTTTAGTGAACTCTAAACTCTCATTGTGGGATCCTGCTGTTAAAGTTGTCATCGGTGATCGAACTCTCCATGCCTATTGTGATATTATGTATGAATTTTGCCTTATGCCTGAAAGTATTTATAAATCTTTGAAACTTTGGGGAGTCGAGGAAGGAGGAGAAGAAATAACTCTCATTGATAACTCTACTATAATTCCTAAAGGAATAGCCGCAGGTGTGCATACAACCATTCTTGGAAGAACAATATCCATTGATTATCTTGTTGTTGAAACAGGAAAACTCACACTCGGAAGATCCCTGCTGAAACTATTGGGAGCAGTCATTAATGTTGGAGAAGGCACTCTGAAATTCACCTCTATACCGGGGGAAACTCATACATTTCCTAAACCAATGGGAAAGAAAAACAATAAGAAAGGTAAGGGTAAAGCCCAAGGTAAGGTTGACACTTCGTCTCTTGATAATACTTGATATACACTTTCTGCGCCTAGCTGAAAGGCGTTAAAGAAAAGCGCTTATGGGAGACAACCCATGTTTTTACCTACAGTACTTTGTTTTTATTTTGTGTCTTGGAAGTTGTTTACTACTGTAGCAACCTCTCCTTATCTTAGTTTTGTGTTTTGTTGTGCCAAGTTAAGCCGTTGATAGAAAAGTAAGTACTAGATTTGGATTACTGCACAGTTCCAGATTTCTTTGCTGTCACGAATCTGGGTCCACCTCCCTGTAGGTAGCTCAGAAAATTATTCCAATTTACGTGCATGATCCTCAGATATGTACGCAACTTTCATTCAATTTGAGCATTTTCATTTAAGCAAGTCTGGTGCCATTTTAAAATTCGTCAATACGAACTGTTCTGTTTTGACAGATTCTGCCTTTTATTTCGCATTGCCTCTTTTGCTATGTTGGATGAATTTCTTTGATCCATTAATGTCCAGTAGCATTATGCAATGTCCAGAAGTGTTAAGAATGATTGTGTCACCTCTGAATATGTCAATTTATATTGTGCACTAACCCTCTAATGAGTTGTTTCGAGTTTGGTGTGGAGGAAGTTTTCAAGGATCAAGAGAGGAGTATGATGCAACATGATCAAGGAGAGTGAAAGCTCTAAGCTTGGGGATGCACCCGGTGGTTCACCCCTGCATATATCAAGAAGACTCAAGCGTCTAAGCTTGGGGATGCCCAAGGCATCCCCTTCTTCATCGACAACATTATCAGGTTCCTCCCCTGAAACTATATTTTTATTCCATCACATCTTATGTGCTTTTTCTTGGAGCGTCGGTTTGTTTTTTGTTTTGTTTGAATAAAATGGATCCTAGCATTCACTTTATGGGAGAGAGACACGCTCCGCTGTAGCATATGGACAAGTATGTCCTTGGTTTCTACTCATAGTATTCATGGCGAAGTTTCTCCTTCGTTAAATTGTTATATGGTTGGAATTGGAAAATGATACATGTAGTAATTGCTATAAATGTCTTGGGTAATGTGATACTTGGCAATTGTTGTGCTCATGTTTAAGCTCTTGCATCATATGCTTTGCACCCATTAATGAAGAAATACATAGAGCATGCTAAAATTTGGTTTGCATATTTGGTTTCTCTAAGGTCTAGATAATTTCTAGTATTGAGTTTGAACAACAAGGAAGACGGTGTAGAGTCTTATAATGTTTTCAATATGTCTTTTATGTGAGTTTTGCTGCACCGGTTCATCCTTGTGTTTGTTTCAAATAAGCCTTGCTAGCCTAAACCTTGTATCGAGAGGGAATACTTCTCATGCATCCAAAATACTTGAGCCAACCACTATGCCATTTGTGTCCACCATACCTACCTATACTACATGGTATTTTTCCGCCATTCCAAAGTAAATTGCTTGAGTGCTACCTTTAAAATTCCATCATTCACCTTTGCAATATATAGCTCATGGGACAAATAGCTTAAAAACTATTGTGGTATTGAATATGTAATTATGCACTTTATCTCTTATTAAGTTGCTTGTTGTGCGATAACCATGTTCACTGGGGACGCCATCAACTTTTCATTGTTGAATTTCATGTGAGTTGCTATGCATGTTCGTCTTGTCTGAAGTAAGAGAGATCTACCACCATAGGGTTAAACATGCATATGTTAGAGAAGAACATTGGGCCGCTAACTAAAGCCATGCTCCATGGTGGAAGTTTCAGTTTTGGACAACAATCCTCAAATCTCAAATGAGAAAATTATTAATCGTTGTTATATGCTTATGCATAAAAGAGGAGTCCATTATCTGTTGTCTATGTTGTCCCGGTATGGATGTCTAAGTTGAAGAATAATCAATAGCGAGAAATCCAATGCGAGCTTTCTCCTTAGACCTTTGTACAAAGCGGCATAGAGGTACCCCTTTGTGACACTTGGTAAAAACAATGCATTGTGATGATCCGGTAGTCCAAGCTAATTAGGACAAGGTGCGGGCACTATTAGTACACTATGCATGAGGCTTGCAACTTATAAGATATAATTTACATGATGCATATGCTTTATTACTACCGTTGACAAAATTGTTTCATGTTTTCAAAATCAAAGCTCTAGCACAAATATAGCAATCGATGCTTTTCCTCTATGGAGGACCATTCTTTTACTTTCAATGTTGAGTCAGTTCACCTATTTCTCTCCACCTCAAGAAGCAAACACTTGTGTGAACTGTGCATTGATTCCTACATACTTGCTTATTGCACTTATTATATTACTCTATGTTGACAATATCCATGAGATATACATGTTACAAGTTGAAAGCAACCGCTGAAACTTAATCTTCTTTTGTGTTGCTTCAAAGCCTTTACTTTGAATTATTGCTTTATGAGTTAACTCTTATGCAAGACTTATTGATGCTTGTCTTGAAGTACTATTCATGAAAAGTCTTTGCTTTATGATTCACTTGTTTACTCATGTCATATACATTGTTTTGATCGCTGCATTCACTACATATGCTTTACAAATAGTATGATCAAGATTATGATGGCATGTCACTCCAGAAATTATCTGTGTTATCGTTTTACCTGCTCGGGACGAGCAGAACTAAGCTTGGGGATGCTGATACGTCTTCGACGTATCGATAATTTCTTATGTTCCATGCCACATTATTGATGTTATCTACATGTTTTATGCACACTTTATGTCATATTCGTGCATTTTCTGGAACTAACCTATTAACAAGATGCCGAAGTGCCGATTCTTTGTTTTCATTGCTGTTTTTGGTTTCAGAAATCCTAGTAAGGAAATATTCTCGGAATTGGACGAAATCAAAGCCCAGGGGCCTATTTTCTCACGAAGCTTCCAGAAGTCCGAAGGAGAGACGAAGAGGGGCCACGGAGGGGCCACACCATAGGCCGGCGCGGCCCCCCCCTTGGCCGCGCGGCCCTGTGGTGTGGGGCCCCCGTGCCGCCTCTTGACCTGCCCTTCCGCCTATAAAAAGTCTCCGTGACGAAACCCCCAGTACCGAGAGCCACGATACGGAAAACCTTCCAGAGACGCCGCCGCCGCCGATCCCATCTCGGGGGATCCAGGAGATCGCCTCCGGCACCCTGCCGGAGAGGGGAATCATCTCCCGGAGGACTCTACGCCGCCATGGTCGCCTCCGGTGTGATGTGTGAGTAGTCTACCCCTGGACTATGGGTCCATAGCAGTAGCTAGATGGTTGTCTTCTCCCCATTGTGCTATCATTGTCGGATCTTGTGAGCTGCCTAACATGATCAAGATCGTCTATCTGTAATTCTATATGTTGCGTTTGTTGGGATCCGATGAATATAGAATACTTGTTATGTTGATTATCAAAGTTATGCTTATGTGGTGTTTATGATCTTGCATGCTCTCCGTTACTAGTAGATGCTCTGGCCAAGTAGATGCTTGTAACTCCAAGAGGGAGTACTTATGCTCGATAGTGGGTTCATGCCTGCATTGACACCTGGGACAAGGATGAAAGTTCTAAGGTTGTGTTGTGCTGTTGCCACTAGGGATAAAACATTAGTGCTATGTTCAAGGATGTAGTCACTAGTTACATTACGCACCATACTTAATGCAATTGTTTGTTGTTAGCAACTTAATACTGGAGGGGGTTCGGATGATAACCTGAAGGTGGACTTTTTAGGCATAGATGCAGTTGGATGACGGTCTATGTACTTTGTCGTAATGCCCAATTAAATCTCACTATACTCATCATAATATGTATGTGCATGGTCATGCTCTCTTTATTTGTCAATTGCCCAACTGTAATTTGTTCACCCAACATGCTGTTCGTCTTATGGGAGAGACACCTCTAGTGAACTGTGGACCCCGGTCCAATTCTCTTTACTGAAATACAATCTACTGCAATACTTGTTCTACTGTTTTCTGCAAACAATCATCTTCCACACAATACGGTTAACTCTTTGTTACAGCAAGCCGGTGAGATTGACAACCTCACTGTTTCGTTGGGGCAAAGTACTTTAGTTGTGTTGTGCAGGTTCCACGTTGGCGCCGGAATCACTGGTGTTGCGCCGCACTACATCTCGCCGCCATCAACCTTCAACGTGCTTCTTGACTCCTACTGGTCCGATTAAACCTTGGTTTCTTACTGAGGGAAACTTGCCGCTGTGCGCATCACACCTTCCTCTTGGGGTTCCCAACGGACATGCCAACCACACGCATCACACCACTGGAGCGAGAATAGGCGGGGAGGACCTTATTCTGACTTCAGGATGTAGCCGCCGCCTCACCACCCCCAAAAAAAAGACTGAAAAGCAAACTAAATTAAGAATGGAAACTCCCCGCTGGCGAGGGACCGTGGTCCGCCACACCTCCAAGACCCCAAGGCCACCGAAGGCGGAGCGGACCAGCGGTATCGCCGGCGACGGAACCCTTAATGGGTTTTGTGGCTTCTTTCCACCGCCTCTTGGGTTCCATCGCACGTTATACATAACATATTGATCACATAAAAAAATGCAGGAAATTCCAACAACAATAAACACAACAGATTTGCAAGCACAAGCATGAACAAAATCACAACTTACCCAGAGCATGTCATCCATAATCCCAATAATAGCATATATAACACGAGATTAACGGACATACATACATAACTAGGTTCACATCATATTAGATGAAGTTCACTACCAACTTCAGTATATAATACAACATCGACCAAGTTCCTTCACAACAATAAACCACCATCAGAAACAAGCCCTCGGTTCAGGCAAGAAACATGAACCATCAAGCCATGCAGCACATCATGCATGAAGGTGAAGATGCACATATCCCCTACCTTGATTCTAGCTTTCTCCACAACCTTTGTCCACTGGTCTGTCATCTTGGCAACATCTTTATAGCCGTGGATGGGGCGAACATGTACAATACCATCCAGCGGCGAAGCCAGCATCTAGTCAATGGGTGTACATAGCACCCTGAACATCGTATTATACTTGGATTTTCTCATTGATTTAGTCTACACTGCTCTAGACACATGTAATCCAAGCCTTTTGCCAAAACTAATGGGTGTATGATGGTGCTTATCGTAACGCTGACTTCACACTGTTGGGGAACCCCAAGAGGAAGGTATGATAAGCACAGTAGCAAGTTATCCCTCAGTAAGAAACCAAGGTTTAACCGACCAGTAGGAGAAAGGCGTGACTTCTGAAGGTGTTGCTAGCCGACTAGTGGCAGGACGCACTACCGGCGTCAGCAACAACGTGGAACCTGCACACAACATAACCAAAATACTTTGCCCCAACTTACAGTGAGGTTATCAATCTCACCGGTTTTGCTAAACACAAAGGATTAAATGTATCGAGTGAAAGGAAATGTTTGCAGTAATTAAAGAGAACAGTGCTTACGAAAAGTAAACATAACATGATTGCAGTGGTTGAATTTATCAGTGTAAAGGAAAGGACCGGGGTCCACAGTTCATTAGAGGTGTCTCTCCATAAAGATAAATAGCATGTTGGGTGAACAAATTACAGCTGGGCAATTGACAGAATACCGACCATACATGACAAGATGATTACTGTGAGATTTGTTTGGTCATTACAAAATAATACATAGACCGTAATCCAACTGCGTCTATGACTAATAATCCACCTTCCGGTTATCGTCTGAACCCCTTTCAGTATTAAGTTGCAATCAACAGATTATCGCATTAAGCAATGTGTGTAAAGTAAATAATAGAATTACCCTTGGATAAAACATTGTTGTTTTCTCCCTAGTAGCAACAACATATCTACAATCTTAGAAATTATTGTCACTCTTCCAGAAAACTAGAGGCATGAACCTACTATCGAGCATAAATACCCCATTTTGGAGTCACAAGCATCTAATTGGCCAAAGTATCTACTAGCAACGGAGAGCATGCAAGATCACAAATAACATATGACATGAATATATAATCGACCTCAATATAGTATATAATATTCATCGGATCCCAGCAAACACAACATGTAGGATTGCATAAGGATGATCTTGATCATGTAGGGCAGCTCACGAGATCTAAACATGAAGCATAAATTGGAGAAGACAATCATCTAGCTATTGCTATGGATCCATAGTCCAGGGATGAACCCTACTCACGCATCACTTCGGATGCGGGCATGAGGATATAGATGCCTTCGACGATGATTTCGCCTCCGGCAGGGTGCTAGGAAGAGCTCCAGAACCCCCCGAGATGGGTTCTGCGATGGCGGCTGCGACGGAACTTTTCGTGGATGGAGGCTCGGGTATTCATGGTTTTCCAGGGATTATGAATAAATAGGCGGAGGGGCGATGTCAGTGGAGGCCAGGGTGGCTCACACCACCACTAGGCGCAGGCCGCGTCTAGGGCAGGTGTGGCCGCCCTGCTGCCCCCTTCGACTCCCCTCTGGACTCTTTCTTCGTTACGGTAAAATATTGACTTCGGCTTTTGTTTCGTCCAATTCCGAGAATATTTCTTGTACAACTTGTTTGAAATACAAAACAGCAGAAAACAGGGAACTAGCACTGTGGCATCTTGTTAATAGGTTAGTGCCGGAAAATGTATAAAAGTGCAACAAAGTATGAGCAAAATATATACAAATTGGTGTAAAACAAGCATGGAGCATCAAAAATTATAGATACGTTTGTACACCCATGTACCCACATAGCTCCGCCCATGACACCATCATACGCTGGGCAAATGACACGAAGATCCAGGAAACCATTACTGAGATGTTGGTTTATCTATGAGTTGTACTTAGATGAAAAGTACTGGAATAGAAGAATACAGTTAGTTGTTAACTGTAGACAAAAAAAAAGTATGCATAGAGGAATACAGATATAATTGTTGATAGTAGATAAAAATATGTGCATTGGAAGATTTGAAGATCCAAATCTCAAATGTTCACCATCTTAGCCTTCCCGGTGATGACATTGGGCATGGGCATCTTGCATACATACTAGGGAGTACGTGGCTGGTGTCCCGCAACTAGGGCTCTGAGAAAATAAACCAGTCAGGAGCCATCTTGACGTTGTTTCCAAAAACGCAATTCTCCTCGAAGTCTGTAAAGCCTAACATCTTGGGGACCTAAAGAAAATTATTAGTAAACAATGTGTAGCTATATAAGAATGTAGCAAATAATGAAAGTAGTTAGCCAATTTCACACCTCTGCAAACAATCACCGATTTCATAGCTTTCTGAAAATCTGACAGCATGATGAAATTCTAGACTTTTTTGCCTGATTTCTTCAATCCCAAATAATAACTAGATGAAGAAATTCTCCTGGCTAATTTCATGACTCTGCATGACCAGATATGGGTTTCTTCGCTTATCGTTGGCTTTAAATAGAACATCGGCTGCAATAGCATCATCAAAAGTTAAAGTTCCACCAGTATTATGTATGAATAGTTTATGTCTACTACAACTTAAAAAGAGAGTAGACAAGTGAACCCATGAATCCCCGTCCATTTTAAATCATAAGAAACACCTTTCCAACACAATTATCACACTTTATATTTTCTGCAATTTATTTATATAAAAATACAAAAATATTTTCTTCATTTGCAAACACATACAAAACCCAAAAACAACTATATTTTAGTTGGTTTTATCTTGCTTGCCTACTTTACTTGCTTTACTTTACTTTAATATTATATTATATATATATATATATATATATATATATATATATATATATATATATATATATATATATATATATATATATATATATATATATATATATATATATATATCTAGCTATCATCACCGTCCATGTGCTTTAGGATCCGTACTTATTTTCTCCTATTAGTCCCATGTGTAACCCATAGAAAAGGAGTGAAGGAGGATTTCTCTCTCCTTGTTTCTGCCACATGCACTGTGTTGTGTAGGTTTTTTGAATCATGTTACTATTTCGGTGTATATTTTGATGACAGAGTTCATATTGAATTCAAAATCGACCTATTTCTGAAGTGCTTTGCAGAGCGTTGGGCCAGGAACGTACGACGAATTCAAACCAAAGCGTACAGGGTGACAGCGTCAGTCTTCTAGGCTCCAGCAGGCCCATCTGACCGAGCCGTTTTTTGTCGCGGTAGTTTACTGTTCAAATTTGTTTGGGTCGTTTGTTGTATTAGGCATGGCTGAGCTAGCTCGGGCTAGTACCGTTGCGGTCCGGTACTTGAGTACTTACATCGTTTCTATGATAGGTACGAGAAGCTCGGTAAGGGCCTGTGTCCTTGACCAAGGCAAGGCTTACAGGATGAGCTAGCTCGCGTTTTCCGGCAGAAATTCCCCTCCTCCTTAGCGTCGGCAGTGGCAACGACGGATCAGCCGGATGGTAAAGACGAGCTGTGCGGGTGCCGCCGTGTCGGAGACAGTAGAGAAGGTGCGCGTGGCGGCGCCGCGAACTGGCCAGTTTCCCCGAGGCGTAGCGCCGTGGGAGGGCTCGCCAAGGCGGAGCGCGAATGTGCGGCGGCGGAGTCGCCTGCTCTCCTCTGTGAGGCGCCGCGAAAACTTAAGTACCTAAGAATAGACTCAAAAGATATTCAAACTTCCAAATCCCTAGCTCCAATATCACGGATAATCTTATAGCTCAACCAAAAATATTCGACACCACTGCTTAAGTATTCAAGCACCCTTCTAAAATTTATACAGCACCCGGTTGGAATTCTTAAGTACTTAAGAATAGACTCAAAAAATAATCAAAGTTCCATCATCGTAATTCGGTTTATCGGCCAAGAAAAAAATGCCGGCATCACAACTTCAATTCTCAAGCACCTACCTAAAAATACACCCGCACCACGGATGAATTCTTAAGTACCTAAAAATAGACTCGACCAAAAATAAGCTCCGATGTTACAGGTCATTTTGTAGCTCAACCAAAAATATTCAACACCACTACTTAAGTATTCAAGCACCCTTCTAAAATTTTATTGGCACCCGATTGGAATTCTTAAGTACGTAAGAGTAGACTCAAAAGATAATCAAACTTCCAAACATTGCAAGTCATTTTATAGACCAAGCAAAAATATTCGGCACCACGACTTCAATTTTAGAGCACCCCCTTAAAAATACACCTCTTCAGATAAAGAGAATCAAGTTAACTGAAGCAAAACAAATGAATAAGAAAAGGAAGAACAACGAGGTTAGACAAGCGCCTCTTCAGATTTCATTGAACCAATGTTTACAGCATCGCACCAAACGAGTTCAACAATAGTAGACCGAACAAGCGCTAACCACAATTTAAAGTCAGGGGTTGCGGCTGCTCGCTACAGCACTAACCACAATAACTCTGAATTCTTAATATTGCTTAAACATTAGATTACACTGAAACTGTACTTTGGATGGTTAACCATTACATCATAGCTACATGTGAAGGAATGCAGCTCTTTAAGCTTCTTCCTTGGCCTTGCAACGTCATGAGCTTCTTCAAGCGTTGCTCCTCCTTGTAGATCTGCAATAGAAGAAACCACAATGAGCTTCTTCAGGACGTATGTTCTAAGTTCAAAGATAAAACAGATTCACAAGGTCCACAGTTGCTGCAGGAAAGAAAGAGGCCAAAAAACTAGAATAGGGAGCCATGCCCAAGTTAGATCGATTCCAATGGCCAGAAACAAAATTATTGGACGGGAATTCTCTACCCATCCTGAAGCTAGCTACCTTTTTCTCTAGCCCAGCTACTTTCTTGCCCAAGTGCATGCAGCAGCCATCTACCAGCAATGAGAACACAAACGATGCTGACAACCTACAGAAACCTCAAGTGCAAAACTAACCCACAATCGACTAAGTAATAGTTTCATACAACAGGGCGATACAAGCAAGCGCTTGTCCATGCCAAACATTAACCTGGGAGCTAACAGAACGGGGTTTGGCCATGAACTGGGACGCTCAGTATGCTTCCCTTCTTACAAAGACAAATTCAAAAGAAATGAAAGCACTCCTAAGCTATTCGATTTGCTTAAGAATATAAAGAATACACTCTCTGATGTTCTTCCTTTGTCTTCCATCACGATCAGTTTCAAGTTGTACACAAATTGCCTGGATATCACAACACAGTTGAACCTCATCCTGACAAGCAAAAGCTTCAGACTTCAGTAACAAGATGATTTGGAAGAGAACCATACCAGATAGAAGTCCCCGAAACAAAGTTACCTTAAGCATATCTGGTGACCGAGCCTAAAGCCCCACAAAAATTGTTCTGATCAGGATGAGCATCTTACCTTCAGGAGGAGGCATCCATCGAGTAACACACCTGCTAACACATTATTTTGACAGAGATCACATGCAAATGACTTCTACATGAAAAAAATGCAAGGCACGGCAACCTTGAACAATGTACAACAAGTATGGCGCCAAGTGCTTCCACAAATGAATATCTAATTTCTGACAAATTATCACCCAAGATCTATTTTTTTGTCAAACAAAGAGCAGATTCAGCAAAATTCAGTGTACACTGGTTTTCAGCTTGCAGTAGATGGAATGAGAGGAGTAAACATGACATACAGCTTCTATGCAGACTAGCTTTGAAAATGAAAAGCATTCCTCAGTAACAAATACAAGAACATATAAGTAAAACAATCAGCATTACTGGGACTGAACAATCAATATTTAGGATGCAGTTCTAGCAGTAGTACATTGTTGTCACACAGCATTCGAAGAACAAATGTGTTGCAGGTCAAAGGTCAGGTCAAAATAAGCAAGATAAATCAGAGAATGTAAGCAACAGTGTAATGTGCACATGGATACAGAGCGGACAGCATTGGCAGAAGTATAGAGCGGAGCCAAATAAGATAAGAGCGCATGCTCCTCTCCCCCAGAACCGGAAGGGAGCACAAATGAAGCTCTTAGAACCGAACGCCGGAGATGAACGATATTGGTTGCAGAATCCGGCGAATCAACACAGAAAAAGCAGGGATTTATTGGAAAGGGAAAGCGGGGACTCACATACTGTTCGGATTCGGTGATATCCCAGAGATTATTTTGGTGGAGAAGCCTCAGATCCGACCTCTCCCTGTCCAGCGATGAGAACAACGGTGTACAGGAGCAAAAGCAGGGGCCCAAAGCACAGTCGCCGGCTCCTCCATGCCGCTCCTACAAACGGAAGGCAACAAGCCTAAATACAGGGGCATAGCAACTAATCGGGTATGCATAGAGGTGAAAGGGAGGCCAGGGGGCCGGAGGGGCCTCGCTCTCCTCTCCGGCCAGCGAGCGCAGGGCGACGGAGGTGGGCGCTGAGGGAAACGGCCAACCACCACCAGACTCCGCGTGTTTCAGTGGCTGCGGAGCGCCGCCGGCTACCGAGATGGGGAGGGATGGGTGGCAGATCGACGGGATGGATGCGCGAGGGAGGTGGAGGGAGGCGGAACGGGAGGTCGTCGCCGGAGGGTAAGGAGACGCGATGGTTGCGGTGAGAAAGAGAGAGTAGAGGAGACTGTGTGTCTGTGTCTACGGGACAGACTACTTAGATACGACGAGCAGTACCGGACGAGCCCAATGGATACAACAGAATGCGACGAGCCCAACGACTCCAACAGCAGAGCAGAGTGCCCAGATGTGGGCCGGATTCACATCGAACCACTAAATGGAAATCAGCTTATTTGCAAAAGATTGCTCTATTCTTGGCACGAATCTCGAGACCATTTGAACGGCAGCGATAGCTAGCGCTGGAGTTAGGTTACATACCAAAGCTTTTGTCTATATATATATATATATATATATATTACTAATATGAAATATTATGCTTGACAACCACACGGTGGAATTAGGGACACATGACAAAAACTTTGTTTGCTAGAAGAGAAGAAGAATAATCAGCCTCTAGCCATTTCCCCGGATGTCATTGAGGTCACATCGTCGCTCACGTCCTTCCTTTGATCCATTTGGCCATGAAACCTAAGTTGTTTTTTTTGGTAGCCGGACTATGATGACGGTGAGTTTATGGTCAGATGTTGGCCAACATTTGAATTGCTACTTGCAAAAGTTCATTTAAATTTCCATCCCTAATTACTAAATTTATTTATTTGATCAACAAGTCCTCCCCAAGTGGAGAGAGCAGCCGCTGGCACGCCCCATAGCACACTGGCGGCACTCGGACTGTTTCCCCCAGCTTCGGTATAGCCGTTTCTGCCATTTTCATTTTCGAAGTGTTCTATTACAGTCGAGACGCTTTCTTGGTGAAGTTTTGATCCAGAACCTTAATATCTCGTACCAGAAAGGGTTATTCATGTTCAAGCTAGTTTCAACAATATCATTATAAAAATATGTTCAAGTGGGGCGCAAATGAAGGCAAGTTGACACAAGCAGGATTAACCCAACCAAAACCAAAACGACTGTGAACTGGGCTGCAGAGAAAATTGCTAGAAGGTTAATGCTGCAAACTAGTGAAACTGCAGCGACACTGGATCAGTAGTAATAGTACCCAAGACAGTAAGAGTGTCAAAGTATCATCTTCCAGAGTGGCGACATCAAACATTCAAAGTGCATAACCCACAGGACATCAAAACTTCGACAGCCAAAATCTTCCAGACTCATACACGCTAAAACACAAAACACTGGGTGAGAGAGCCTTTCCCTGATCACATGAACAGATTGGGCCTCGTCGCCTTGTAGGTTGTCTTGAGCTTCCTGGTGGGTGGCCTCACCTTCTGGTAGACCAGCGGGAACTTGATCCCAGCATTGTGGAACTGCTTGGTGTTCTCTCTCTTGCATAGCTTGAAGTGGACAGTGGCCGTCTTGATGATCTGGATGCAGGGGGACCTCACACGGTGACGTGAGGCCATCTCAGTGTACATCTGGTCCACGGCGCCGTTCAGGGTGGTGTCACGGTACTCCTTGTACATGTTGTGGTAGCCAGTTCTGCTCTGGTAACGGAGCCAGATGCCGAAGTTCTTGATGGTGGTTGGGTTCTTCTCAAAGATCTGAGAGATGTACAACAACACAATTAGAAGTAGAAAGGACAAGAAAATGCAGCCATGTATATACTGAGAAAACATCATGAAGAAAAAGCACAGTGCAGCTTTAAACACTTCCAGGTTTCCCATTCTGCACATAGCATGAATACAAAACATGATGATACCGAAGTTCTACAATACACCAGATAAGAAAGCTTAACTTGTTTCTACAGCGAGAATAGTTGGGTAACTAACTCATTATGCTGCAATTACATGGATTAGATTATTAGGCTATGCGAAACAAGCAACAAACTTGTGTAAATAAGTTGGCTTCAGCCAGGTAAAATTTAGAGAGCAATTATATTAAAACAACTAATTATCCTTGGATAGAAGTAAATGAAGACTTTATACAAGATAACTGGATAGCCCTTACACAATAATGACAAAAGATGGTAAGACTTTGAAAGAGAACCAACAAGCTTTCGAGTATTAGAATTCATCTGAGAAGAGACAGGTATACCAAAATTTCAAGACAGACTGACAGTGGATTTTTTTTATTAAAACATTACTTAACAAAGAACAAATATACACAAAGTAACAGAGCATAGGAATGAGGACATAAATGATGCTTCTCTCATTGCTTGTTGTCACATTAATGCAGGGTGCCCATATGCAAACCCTATACAACAAGCTACTTAATTCAAAAAGTATAGCAACATTGCATGATCAGAAGGACTGGGACATAACATTATAACCACAGAATGGCTCATTCAACGTATATTTACACCAGAAGAAAGGCTCGCCTCATCCTTAACAAATCAAACAAACAAGAACAGCAACTACATGCTAGTTAAGTAATTACGGAGCAAACTATAGCTGCACAAAATACCCTGTTTCAGTAAAATAACAGGGCATAGGTATTAATCCTAAGCATGCAAACTAGTATGACTGGATGAGACCACGCTAAACCATTAATCAGCAGAAACCGCACAAACAATACCAATCTATCCAGTCAGTTCACTCCAAATCTCTCTACGTAACCTCGATCATACTCACCAAAAGTAAGATCTATTGCGATGTTGGCTTTACATAGGTAAGGTTACATCAGTGGCGAACAAGTGGTACCTCGTTGATGGCGAGCATCTGCCCATTGGCCTTCTTCACCTTCTTCAGCTTCCTGAGGAAGTACCTGCGCACAAACACAACCATCAGTAAACGCTCACGGCCTCCATACGAGCGCGCGAAGAAGGAGATGACTCTGCGACTGCAGTTCGGGAGGGGACTGACCAGAACTTGGACTTGGCGCGGACCTCGTTGGTGGCCCAGAGCTTCATGCGGTAGATCTTGGGCTGCTCATCGCCGGGAGTCGGCAGGGCGCGACCCACCACCTGGTACTGATGGAACTGCGCGCACGACACAAATGAACAAACATAGAGATCAGCGATAAACGGGAGGATCGCGGGCGCGGCTGATCAGTAGCAGGAGGAGTACGGCGGCGCGGGGAGGAAGCTTACCCTGTGGGCGACCATTTTGGCGAGCTCTCTCGAGGACGGAGGCGGAGGAGAGCTAAACCTGAGGAGGAGATGGCGGCCGACGAGGGAGGAGGCGGAGGCGGACGCGCAGGAGTGTTTATGTGCGGGGGACGAGGAACCCTAACGGGCCGTGCTTTATGGGCTTTGTCTACCGCTCTGATAGTCTGATTCACCGGTACTCGGTGGACCGCACGAATTTAGGCCTTCTCTCTCAGTTACTGGGCCGTTATACATGCGCTTTTTACTACATGGATCGGAGGGAGTAGTTTATGTTCCCATGTATTTTTTTTATTACCCATAAAAAAAAGTACTCCCTTCGATCGATATTTGTTACTTCCCCTGATCCGAAAAAGTGTCCGGCTGATTATACAAATAAGCCCTTTGAAAATTAGGAAAAATCATCCACATTGGCAGTGTCTACATCTTGATATGTACTTGTGGCTTGGAGATGGGGCGTCCGAGGACATCCAACCGAAAGTGGGGTTGGAGCAGGAGTACCGGCCAGAGGAGGGAACCACGTAGCATCGCTTGTCGAGATCTTGGGCATCTAAGGCTATCGTGGGGGCAGACTTTCAGGGGCTTTGTGCCTTGGAATCGGTAGAGGGGAAGAAGCTTGTGCGGGGGCAGTGGTTCTGGCGGCTAGGCGAGGGGAGCATGATGGGAAGGCGTGATGAGCACGATATAGGATCAGAGAGAGGGCGCGCAACAGATAGATCGAGCACATGGAGGAGCGAGCGGACGAGGCCGTGAAGGCCAGTGTGGAGCTCAAGTTGATACAAAAGGAACCCAGAGGATGTTTTGGCAAAATATGTCTTCCGACTCTTTTTCCGGATCGGAGGGAGTAACAGATGTATCTACACACATTTTAGTTAAATATAGATCCATATTAGCGACAAGTAATATGAATTAGCGGGAGTAGTTTCTGTTTTTTTTAATCTGGTACTACTATAAAGAGTCCGACCTTCTCAAACGTTCCTGGGCTAGCGAGTAAAGGAGATCTCCCCATTCATTCCTGGTTTTCTTGTAGCTAGATTTTCCAGAACCACAAGACTATTTAGAATGGGATTTAAACTCAGCATTTTTTTGTTTTGAGATCTTAAAAATAGTTGCGCTTTGGAGATCACGATACGATAAAAGTTGTAAACTGTGTTGGTGTTGGGCCTGATGAGTGGGCTGCAGCAGGTACTAATGCACAAAGGAGTTTTGCTCACTCAGGTTGCCAGTATGGGCTGGAAACTGGATCGCCACATTTGATTTGTCACTGTGCTGGTCACTCTGTTGGTCCCTGGATTCATCGCTGGGGCTTCAATATGTATTTTTCGGCCGGTATTGTCTTGATCGTGGGTGGAAAAGCCATCTTGAACGAGGTCACTCATTTCGTCCACGCATGTTTGAATAGGTCTCCGCGGATAGAAAATGCGGCCCAACCTTGAATGCAAAATCGGTTATACGGAGTATGTATTTTCTTGTCCGTGGGGATTCAAAGCTAGCCTAAATTTGGATCGACTTTGCTTGGATATGGATGTAGCGTGGATGCCGCTTGTGTTCGCATATGTCCGTCCATGGCATATCAGTCATAGGGAAGGATTTTTTAAATTAAAATTAAATAAATATTATATTTTATAAAACTAGCCTAGGACCTCGGCGTCCTTATGGCCGAGGATTTCACTAAACGCTGCCTATCCGTGTGCGCGAGGGTTTGACTCCAACTTCAGCTCGATGGCCCTACCTCGTTTGCACTCTCGTGGGCAGCCTTCCTCCTCACCTACCTAGCTGCGCGCGCTCCGCCTCCTTGAAGTTACGATGCGCCTCCATGCTCTCCGCGTTCACCCTCTCCATGTGCTCCTTTGTGCGCACGGCGACACGTACATTGGTCTCGCTGTCCTGGCGTGCATGGAGCCGGGCCATCTTGTCGGTTGTGGCTTGCCTATTCCCACACGCTGGTGAGTCACGCGCCACTCCTGGCACTCCCGACCATCTGGAGCAGTTGTCCCCGGTGCCTAGGGCTCACCCCTCGCGGCACCGCATCTACCATCGATACATCCCGTCGAGCCTGCCCTGGGTTGCGTCCAAGAAGACGAGTCCACGTGGCGCTCAAATGGGTGGCCACGTTGGGTGTTACGTGCGATCCAAACTGACATGCATACATCGATGTGTCTGTCTTTGTCCATGATGCCCCACATACTGACAACATCTGATTTGGATGGTCGCCTTGGAGATGGCCTGATACCGAATGTACTCCATATAGAACGAAGGTTTCCAAACCTCTTGTAATTCTTTGTGTAGGCATATTATTGCGTGAGGTGTGATGTGCTGATACTCACACAATTACCATCATAATTAATTACAACATGTCAACATCTCAACTACTCCTACTTGGCAGTACATATATGATATTTTTTCTCGATAAAAAGTATATATTAATATCGCGAAGATACCAATTACACCCAGCCTCTGCAACAACATATTGTTCTAGTTGCACTACGGATGCACACAGCTAAAAAGAAACAAGAATTATAAAAAAGAAAAGTCCCGCTACACTGATTTATTCCTTGAAACAACAATATTAACACCACCAAGGCATCATAGCTCTTATGTTTTCACCTTGAAGAAAATCCTGGTTCTCAAAACAATGCCTTCAACAAGGCCATTTTCACGCACAACCAACTAAGGTCAGAACTTGGGTTTTCATCCCGAGAATTAGGACTCTGACCTTCTCCTATGCAGTCGCCCCCACTTGCATGACACTGCTCCAAGTCCCAAATCACCAAGCCAATTCCTCAAACACTGCACAGACTCGAACCACCATTGTCAGTCCAACGGATCACGGTCTCCATGACATTCTCCGCCAGCACTATGGAACGAGAACACACCGAGCTTCGAAATGCTCCCTCTGGCCATAAACGGTTAGAGAAAACATAGGTGCCACGGCCAAATACCATACAGTCCAGCAAACTCTAGGCAAGAAATGAACTGTTATATTTGCCGGGAGAGCCTTCCAAAACACGACACTGCAACCAGATCATGGAAGACAAACATCAGGCGGATCTTCGTCTTGGCGTGAGAGAAACTCTAGGACCGCCTCCTTTATTCGACCAAGCCAGCAGCCCTCACGCCACCAGCCTGCCACGCCAGAACCAAGCACGCAGCTGCCTCCGCAGCCGCTGGCCCATATCGAATCTGGGTAAGGCCAGCTGCAGCCGCCACCCGCCATGGCTATCGCACGTCAGCGCCTCCGAGGAGGACTTCTCCGATTCGCCCAATGCCGGCACCACAACGACTCCTCCTCCACAAGCCACCAATCCGCATTGTCAGAGACGACGGGCCTAGGCGGGCACCCTAGACCCACAGCTTGTCACCGTCGCCCACATCAAGGCAACATCAACCACCGCCTCCATGTCCGAGTTCGCCGCCCCGACCACCACCCACGACCCGCTCTGTCGGCGCCGCCCCAGCCGCCCCAGCCGCCCCTCCGAAGGAGTCGCTGCCCCTTCCCCCAGCGCCTTAGACACCAGGGGCTGCCGCCACCGCGGCCTGTGCCGGCGGCAGCGACGGAGACGGGGCCGCTCGAGGCCTTGTTGTTGGTGGCGGCGTGGGATCGCCCCGGTGAAGCCCTGGGGGACGTCACGGGAGCCCTGGCGGCTAGGGCGTCAAAGAGGCGGAGTATAATGGCCTGTGATGTCACAAGTATGTAACAACAATGTTGCCTTCATCCTTGTGCTCATCAATGTTGCAGCTAGTCTGCTAAGAACCGTTCGAATTTCAGATCATCCGTGAGTGCGCTAGCCAGTTAACCCTTGGAGTTTAGACCTCAGTCATCAATCAACAAACCATCCTAGTGCAGCATCAAACAGCACAATGCCATAACGTAGTGGGGATCCCCTTTTACCCCTTTTTTGTTGGCCTACGACGGAAGCGCATTATGTCTAGGTTCACTGCGACATTAAAATATCTAGCTAGCTCTGTCCACAGTACACATCAATTGAGTTAACGTTTATGTTCTTGGCTCATCAGGTTTAGAGCGCGCCTCCTGAAGAAATCAAACAGCCAACCATGCACATCCACGCACACACGGTAGAAATGGAATGCGCGGCATGCATGCACGTAACCAACCTTCGTGCGTCAAAGAGTACTGCTGAAAAGATGATGCGTCTTCCTAGCTAAGCTAGACGTACGTACGGCCTGGTTCCCAGTGACACATTTGCGGCTCGGGCGGCGTTGGCGGATGAACCTGGCCGCGTTTGAGAGTGTCCTGCTGCCGCCGAAGTCGTCGTTGCTACGTTGTTTTTGGCATTTATGTGTCATCTTCCCATTATTCCCCATCAGTGGAGGACACGTAAAAGCATTATATTGGCCATTTGCATTGCTTAGGCTATCTCAAAAATGTTACCTCAAGTCCTCAAGTGAAGCCAAATGCTTTTGATTCTCCTTTTGGAAAGGATTATTAAGAGTTAAAGATGATTTCTCCCGTAGAGGTCATTTTCAAGTTGGTAATGGTTTGGAAACTTGGGAAGACACATGGCTTGGGGACGCACCTCTAGCTCTTTAATATCCATTGTTGTGTAGTATTGTCCAACGAAAAGATGTTTTGGTGGCTGATGTTGTGTCGCATAATTCGTTAAATGTTGCGTTTAGACGGCACTTATCCAGAACAAATTGACAATGTGGTTACATTTAGTTCATCGGATGATGGATATACAACTGAATGACAATAATCACTACGGGAAAAGGAGGCATTGCCGTGCGGCACATTGCACGGCAAAGGCGCCTAAATGCACGGCAAAGCCTTTGCCGTGCGTGCACGCACGACAAAACATGGCCGACAACGAATCCGACGGGAACGGCGCCTTTACCGTGCGCGTCGACAATTTACACGGCAACGGCCTTTGGGAGGATGTTCACAGTTAGATATATTTATTAAGATTAGATGAATGGTCATACAATTTGCTTACGCAAATACATTTGAAAGATGAAAATACATCTGAAAAAAGATTTTCACGTGTTTCTTCAACCGTAAAGTCTTTTTTTAGCAAAAGACAATCTTGTAAAAAAAATGAAGTGTTGCTTTGTGATAAAGATGAAACAATATAACACTTGTTCATTGATCTCCAATTACAAGATGATACTGTGGTGTGTTTTATGGTCAGTTTATGCGTGTTTAACTGGCTGATTCATGCAGCAGCACTTAGTGATCCCTGAGTTGTAACGAATACTATGTCTAATAAGTTAGTGATCCCTGAGTTGTAACGAATACTATGTCTAATGATCCCTGAGTAGTATCTATTGATGAAGTAGCCCAGGAGGTTCCCCGTTTGAAGAGAAAAATCTTTGAACAAAGCATTGCTCTGCCTGCATGAATTTGGAATACGACAACGCATTCCTATGGACATAACCAACCAAATTGGATTGGGTGAGTTAAGTAGCTATATATACATCGTCAAAACTAACTAATCTTCCTCTTCGATCTCCAATTACTTACGCCTAGCTAGCTACAACCTATAGCTACTCGTCGTAGCCATCCTTCTGGATCAAGAATCGGACAAGAGCGGAGCCGAGTCTGTTGCCGGCGGCGGGAAGATCCCCTGCCCGGTGGCCAGCATGGCCCTGGGGTCGTACTTGGATTTGAGGCTGGCGAACCGCGCCCATCTCTCCGGGCCAAAATGCGCCACCCAGTCGGGCTGGGACTTGTGGTTGGGCAGGTACTGCTTGGCCCCGATTCCGGCGCCGGCGCAGAAGTCGAGGATCTGGCGGTTCTGCCTCACCAGCTCATCTAGGCTCTGCGCCGCGCCCGGCAGCGCCGATCGGAGGAAAGCCACCAGGTAGAACACCTCCTCGTCGGGCGTCACCACCGAGCTCCTCGGGTCCCACCTGCACGATTACACAAAATGTCCATCAGAATTCAGTTTATCTTTACTAACAGGAGGTAGCTCATCATGGAAAGGTTGAAACATAGTAGGAAAAGCATCCACAGTTCGTTCAGTTAAAAGAGATTGGGCGCCGTTACAGCCGATTCTCTGGTGCGTGCTTTCGCGCTAAGCATGTGTAAAGCGACAACGCATCTTGCATTCAGAATGCCACTGGTCGGCGCAGGCCAGGAAACCATGGTGGCGCCACTAGCTAGCTTGCTAGAGCCTAGAGAATATACTACTAGTAAGAAACTGAGAATAGAGGCTGTCACCCCAGTGCGCGATATGTCCGCGGCCATTCACAGATCAGCAGATCCTAGCGAAGGTGATGGCAATCGGGAAACTAATTAAGCAACGACCTGCTATATAATACTCTAGTGTTAGCTTGTGTGGCGCCAATCATGGTAACAACCACCACCTGTAGCAGTGTTGTGTCGCATGTGAGATCGCCCGCCCTGGAACGTGACCGGCTCGATCGTGCAAGGTAGGTGGATATCATACGCGCATGGATGGGCGGCGATGGGCCGCCCTGCATATGGAGGACGGTGATGAGCTGGTCAACTGGGTAGACACAGATTCATGCTATAGTATGCTAGCTAGATAAGTTGACTCGATCAGTTGAGCAAAAAAACGGCAGGTTGACTTACTTATGCTTGTTCATGGGGTAGATGAGGATGGGTCCGCCGGAGGTGCGGCTGCCGAGGATGCCATGGAAGACGCCGCGGTCGAAGTCGGCGATGCGCGACGCCGGCACGAAGAGGTTCAACCACGGGTGCGGCACCTCCCACATCCCCTTGCTGCGAAGCTTCAGTTCCGCCTTGTGGACGCGGTCGAGGAAGTCCACGTACGGCAGGTCGGTGGTGAACACCGTGCCCGGCAGGAAGTTCAGGTCGCCCAGCAGCGCATCCACTTCCTGCAAAATTACTTTGTTAGTTAGACTTGGCAACTCAATGCACTAATACAAAATTGTCAAGTCTAGCCGCCAATGGGTTGATAAACTAATAGTGCGTGCTTCGCTAAGGGAATTGTAGGATCTTGTATTACGTATGCCAAGATCTATACATCCATTGTGCCCTGCATGTGGGTGTCATTTTATACTACAGGAGTGTGGCCTAAATTATGTTCTATACTATAGGGACTAAACCGCCCATAACTAAATGAAAGCATATATATAACCCAATGATTGGTTAGGGTCCCTGATCAGCAGCAATACTAGGAATTGAGTACTACCGTCATAAACAAATCAGACGGTCAGGAGGAAGCAGTAGGCATTACTGGGTCGGCAAGGACAGGCGGCAGACCTGATCAACGGTGGCGGCGGTGGAGTCGTCGTAGTTCTTGGTGACCTCGAGGCAGTAGAGCACACCGGTGTGCTGCTTGAGCGAGCTAAGCTTAACCGGGTTCTGCGGCGAGAAGAAGGAGGACCTCCAGTTGTTGATGAGGCCCTCCGCGGCCACCACGAAGCCCTCCACGTAGTCGAACCGGTGACCGCCGTGCTGCGAGATGAGCCGCTCCTGGTCGGCGGTGAACTCGCTGAAGTTGGAGTAGAGCACCCGGATCCACCGAACCTATAGCAAGCAAACCAACGTGCACAATCATTAGCCACACTGTCAAGCCGATGGGGTTGCTGAATCAGCCATGATCACGGCCTGATAACTAACTAGCATTGATTGATTAGTCAGCTTATTAAGAAGATTTTTTTGAGGGACAGCTTATTAAGAAGCTGCGTGTACAAGATCTTGTGAAAGATCGCACGAGCTAAACAAAACGGTATCTGTAGTATATACCAGACCAAATTGGTTAGCAAGACATAAATTCATGAATCGATCGATCCCAACCACCTGACCTTGATAGCTAAACTGATATTTCAAAGACTTTTCGTGGGGTGGACTTTGAACGCTAGTAATAGTACCAATGAAAAGACTGTTGATTTAATATGAAATCCCCTAAAATTGTTGAAGCAAAAAGTAGAGATAACGATTAATTAGCATACGTGTCGCACATGCCGTAAGCTGGTCGAGGTAGACGGGTGGATTTGTGCTATAATTAGCAAACACGTTTTGGTCTTATCGGTATCTTTATCGGTTGGTTGGTTAACTTGTGGTAATTTTCAGTGTACCTAACAATGGAGGTCGCACCCCCCGCGAAGCGGGGCGCCTGCCACTTGCACGGCTAGTGTCAAGTTCCCCGTTGGGCCATTGAAATTGAAGTTGGAAAGCGAGAGCGATGACACAAAAGAAGGAGAGGGAAAGGCGCACGAGATACTCCATCGTCTTCTACAGCGAGCAGGTGGATTAACGGCCGGCATGGATATTAAACAAAGAAGAAGTGGAGCTTAAAAAATGGGATGATGCTTAGTATGCGTGTTAGCTAGAGAGAGTGTTACCTTGCGGGGAGCAGGCTCGAGCGCGATGCGAGCCCGCGTGATGATCCCGAACTGCCCCAGCCCGCCCAGCGCGCCGAAGAACAGGTCTGAGTTCGTCGTCGCCGAGCATGTCACCGTGTCTCCCTTCCCTGCCAACAGCCGGAATGTATTGGGTCAGCAACGACGAGAACGCTTGCGCACGTACCGCGGGGGGGCAAGGTGGTGGGGACGTACCGGTGACGATGTCGAGCTCGTAGACATTGCTGATCTGGGGCCCGTGGTGGAAGGCCTGCCCGCTGATGCCGGCGTTGGAGAGGGTGCCGCCCACGGAGAGGTAGAGGTAGTCCGTCCACGACCGCGGGGCCAGCCCGCCGTGTGCCAGCGTCCAGTTGAGCACGTCGATCCACAGCTCCCCGCCCCACACGTCCACGTAGTGCCCGCCCACCGCCGACGAGTACGCCGGCAATGCCCGGGCCGCCGCCTTATGTCGGCTCATGTCCACCACTACCCCGCCGGGCGCCTGCGCCTGCCCGCTGATGGAATGCCCGTGGCCCCGCGCCGACACGCGGAGGCCGTCGCCGCGGGAATACGCGGCGCGGACCAGCGCGGCCACGTCGCCGGCGCCGCGCGGGTGGTACACGGCCAGCGGCTCGGCGCGGGTGAAGCCCCCGAAGTCGCCGGACGCCTCCCGGAGGTCGGCCGGGTCGACGCTTAGCCGCCCGCCGCCGCCCAGCTGCAGCAGCTCAGCGGGCTCGAGCGGCAGCGGCAGCCCGACGGTCGAGACGAGGCAGAACACCATGAACGCCAAGCAACGCGCCATTGCCAACACCAATGAAGGAACGAACAGCCCTCTGTTTCTTTGTGGATAATTCCCTGGTTTCCCGTTACGAGTAGCTTGAACACGCACTAGAAACGGGAGGAAGAAGGAAGAAGATCGAGGAGCTGTGGACGATGTGTTGTGTTGTGGCGAGGAGGAGGTATTTATAGGATGGGGACAGCAGGAAGGGGTGGTAGACAAAGTGAGAAAAGGAGGAGACCGAGAGAGGGATTGATGTGCTCCTACATTCTATCGCGGGAACAGAGCACGACAGCGCGCGTGATGGGGCCGCCCAAGATTAAACTAATCCGGAGGGCGGTCGCGTCACGACTCACGCACAATCCATCGTCAACTCTAAATTCCAGTGTCAGATTAGGCGATCGTGTATGGCCGCCCAAAGATCGGGTTACAGCTAGGGCGGCACCTCCAACCCCGACCCCGGCCAGCTCCGCGTCGTCGCCATCACCGACCATGTCCCCGTCAAGCTGTCCACCACCGCCGCCAACTACCTCGCCTGGAAGACGTACTTCTACCTTCTCTTCCGCGAGTACAACCTGCGCGATCACATCGACGGCACCGCCGACCTCCTCGCCTGCGACGCCGACTGGCTGGCCATCGACGCCACCATCATCCGCTGGCTCTTCCTCACCGTCTCGCCGGACATCTTGAAGACCATCGTTCGGGAAGGCAATGATGCCCGCACGGTGTGGGGAAACATCAACGGCCTCTTCACCAATAACAAGCTCCAACGTGTTGTCTTTTTGCAGCAGGAATTCTTCGGCACACCCCAGGGCGATCAAACCTTGGACGCCATCGCTCGCGCCTCAAGGCCATCTCCGACGAGCTCCAGGACCTTGGGTTCCGGATTGGCGACGAGCTCCTCCTCTCCACCCTCACCGCCGGCCTCAACGAGGACCTCGGCAACGCCGCCTCCAACCTCACCCTCATGACAAACCCTACGTTCGAGCGGGCTGTCGACTACCTCCGGCTGGAGGAACGGCGGCTGAAGGGTGTGCGCACCCGGGCGGTTCACACCTCTCTATGGGCCAGCGGCAATAGCGTTCTCCCTCATGGCGGAGGAGCTCCACCGGCGCCCACCCCCGCCCCTCCACAACCTGTGCCTCAGCCGCAACAACACCAAGGAGGAGGGGGCGGTGGCCGCTGCCGTCGCCGTGGCCGTGGTGGTGGCCGTGGCGGTGGCACCAACGGCGGCCCCGGCATCGTTGGTCCGCGCCCCGGGTACTCACACCCCACTCCGCCGTGGGCGGGCGGACACAACCCCTGGACGGGGGTCGTGCACGCCTACACCATGCCCGTCCCGCGCCCCCCCGTCCCCGGCATCGTCGGCCCCCGCCCGCCGACGCACCAGGCCTTCATCGCCGCACCACCGCAGGCTCCCGCCGGCCTGCCCTATGCTCCCGCCGGCCTGCCCTACGCTCCCGCCGGCCTGCCCTACGGCGGCATGATGTCGCCGGCCCCGACTGCCCACTGGGACCCCGCGCTGTACACCGCCCTTCAGCACGCCCCCTCGCCGGGCGCTTACTCTGGCGGTGGCGACTGGTTCATGGACACCGGAGCCTCCGCACACATGGCTTCTCACCCGGGTAACCTTTCCACTTCATCTTCGACATCCACTTCCTCTCGCATCATCGTCGGTAACAGTGCTGGTCTTCCCATCTCTCATATTGGCTCCACCCCCTTTCCTTCTAACTCTACACCATTGTCTCTTAATAATGTCTTAGTTTCACCACAACTTGTTCAGAACCTAGTTTCCGTCAAAACTCTCTCTCGTGATAACTCTGTAACTGTGGAATTTGACGAGTTTGGTTTTTCTGTAAAGGACGCCCGTACCCGGATGGTTTTGCACCGTTGTGAGAGTCCCGGCGACCTGTACCCCATTCAGCCGTCTCCCTCCACTCACGCTGCACCTCGGGCGCTCTCTGCCGGCGTCGACCTTTGGCACGCTCGTCTTGGCCATCCCAGCTCCACCTCGCTCCATCAAATAATGAGAGGCTTTTCTTTTTCATGTAATAAAATGGCGGCTCACTCATGTGACGCCTGCCGACTAGGCAAACATGTTTGGCTTCCTTTTAGTACTTCATCCACAGTTGCATCTTTTCCCTTTTAATTACTTCATAGTGATGTATGGACGTCCCCTATAGCGAGTCATTCTGGTTTTCTATATTATCTTGTTATTCTCGATGATTTTTCTCACTTTGTCTGGACTTTTCCTCTTCGTAAGAAATCTGATGTTGCCTCCACACTCACCTCCTTTTATTCTTATGTGTCTACGCAGTTCGGTCGTCCCATCCTCGCCCTCCAAACTGACAACGGCAAGGAGTTCGACAACACCACCATCCGCACCCTCCTCTCCACCCACGGCACCATCTTTCGCCTAACCTGCCCATACACCTCCCAGCAGAACGGCCGCGCCGAGCGCGTCCTACGCACTCCCAATGACTGCGTCCGTACCCTCTTGTTCCACGCCCACATGCCCCCCCCCCCCCCCAGTTCTGGCCGGACGCCCTCTCCACCGCCACCCTCCTAGTCAACCTACGCCCGTGTCGCCCTCGCTGGAATTACACACCCCATAACCTCCTGTTTGGCTCACCCCCTTCATACGACGGTCTCCACATTTTCGGTTGTCGTTGTTTCCCTAGCACCGCTGCCACCACCCCTCATAAACTCGCGCCTCGCTCCATTCCGTGTGTATTTCTCGGTTACCCGGCTAACACCAAAGGCTACCGTTGCTATGATCCGGTCTCTCATCGCATCATCACGTCCCGGCACGTGTACTTTGATGAGCACTGTTTTCCATTTGCGCAGGAACAGGTGAGGACTTCTCCTCCCGCGACTGATAGTCCGCGGCGTCGTGGCCCTACCTTGGTGGAGGTCCCTGGCTCTGCAGCGCCCCTGCGCGCTCCCTCTACTCCAGCTACGACGCCTCTCGTGACGCCCTCGAGCACTGCCTTGGGCTCACAGTGGCGCCCTCGAGCCCCGCCTCGGGCGCCGCTGCCTCGCCCCCGACACCGCCGTGGTACCGGCCGTGTGTTCGGGCCTCATCGCGACATAGTACAAGATCGGTGCCGAGGTAGAATCTCTAGCCCTTGACTGCATCTATATCGCGTCTTTGCTTGCCGCATGTCTGCAGGGTGCACCGATCGGCCTCGCTGCCCAAGTCCTGTTCGTTTAATTGCCGTGGCAGTGGTAGAGGTGGCTTCTTCTTGCCGTTTGCTAGGCTCCGATTTTGGGTCCATGTGAGGGCTCTATGGCGTGTCTGGCGTGGGTTGTCTATGTGGATGCTCTCGGCTAGACCGCCCTTCGGGTGTATCAGGCCCATGTGGGGTTGGGGTTGCCCTCAGTGGTGCTATGTCTTTCGACTATGGCGGCGCCCCCTATGTGTGTTATGAGTGCTCTATGCAGGAGTACTAAAGGGCATGTCTCCTCTTTGTGACGCCCTTCGATTCCAGCCGGTGGCACACACGTGTCATGGTGTTGTCTTGGCCGCGGGAGACCTTTCGGCCACACCCACAAGACAAGTGGTGTCGATGCATAGTGTGGCCTCGGATACGCATGGCCCTCTGATTACTTTGATGGTGCAGTGTCGCTGTTGGGGTCTCGGCTGACCAAAGCCGTTCAATTACTCCCGCGAGGCCTCGAGCAGGGTTGTCCATCCTCTGCGGGCTCTTCCATGTGATCGATGTGCTTGGTTCACGATGAGTCTTCTCATCCGTAAACCGTCCCCATGTTTTGTCAGGTGGCCACTTTTATCCCTGTTCTTTTGTATTGCCGAATGTTTTTTTTCCTTTTTTTCTCCTCTCATGTAACCCCAGTGTAGTCTAATTCATTTGAACCTACCTTGTAGAGGCTAAAAGCTTCATAGGAAACTCAAAATGGAATACATTCAGGGCATGGTCGACGAGCTCACATTCGGTGAGGGACGAGGCATAACGCGGGAGGACCACGAGCTCGGGCGGGGGGGGGGGGGGGGGGGGGGTGGGATATAGGGTGCTTCTTTGCCGGATTTCTGTGAGCCGGCACAAGGAGAACGGTAGCGTCCTTGGTGAGGGCGGCGACAACCTTGGGGAGGGTCGACTCTATGCAACTCGTTGTGCCATCTGAAGCCCGCGACCTTGGGAAGGACGGTGATACGTCTCAAACGTATCTATAATTTCTTATGTTCCATGCTAGATTTATGACAATACTCACATGTTTTATACACACTTTACATCATTTATACGCATTTTCCGGCACTAACCTATTAACAAGATGCCGAAGAGCCAGTTCCTGTTTTGTGCTGTTTTTGGTTTCAGAAATCCTACAAAGGAAATATTCTCGGAATTGGACGAAATCAACGCCCAGGGTCTTATTTTTCCACGGAGCTTCCAGAAGACTGAAGAGCATACGAAGTGGGGCCACGAGGCGGCCAAACCACAGGGCGGCACGGCCAAGGAGGGGCCCGCGCCGGCCTATGGTGTGGGCCCCTCGTCAGCCCTCCGACTCTGCCCTTCCGTCTACTTATACTGTCCGTCGCGAAAACCCTATTACCGAGAGCCACGATACAGAAAAAGTTCCAGAGACGCTGCCGCCGCTAATCCCATCTCGGGGGATTCAGGAGATCGCCTCCGGCACCCTGCCGGAGAGAGGAATCATCTCCCGGAGGACTCTACATCACCATGATCGCCTCCGGACTGATGTGTGAGTAGTTCATCCTTGGACTATGGGTCCATAGAAGTAGCTAGATGGTTGTCTTCTCCTAATTGTGCTATCATGTTAGATCTTGTGAGCTGCCTATCATGATCAAGATCATCTATTTGTAATGCTACATGTTGTGTTTGTTGGGATCCGATGTATATGGAATACTATGTCAAGTTGATTATCAATCTATCATATATGTGTTATTTATGATCTTGCATGCTCTCTGTTGCTAGTAGAGGCTCTGGCCAAGTTGATACCTGTGACTCCAAGAGGGAGTATTTATGCTCGATAGTGGGTTCATGCCTCCATTGAATCTAGGACAGTGACACAAAGTTCTAAGGTTGTGGATGTGCTGTTGCCACTAGGGATAAAACATCAATGCTTTGTCTAAGGATATTTGTGTTGATTACATTACGCACCATACTTAATGCAATTGTCTGTTGTTTGCAACTTAATACTGGAACGGGTGCGGATGTTAACCCGAAGGTGGACTTTTTAGGCATAGATGCATGCTGGATAGCGGTCTATGTACTTTGTCGTAATGCCCTAAGTAAATCTCATATTACTCATCATGATATGTATGTGCATTGTTATGCCCTCTCTATTTGTCAATTGCCCAACTGTAATTTGTTCACCCAACATGCTATTTCTTATTGGAGAGACACCACTAGTGAACTGTGGACCCCGGTCCATTCTTTTACATCTGAATACAATCTAGTGCACCCATTGTTCTCTACTGTTCTTCGCAAACAAACATCATTTTCCACACCATACATTTAATCCTTTGTTTACAGCAAGCCGGTGAGATTGACAACCTCACTGTTACGTTGGGGCAAAGTATTTTGATTGTGTTGTGCAGGTTCCACGTTGGCACTGGAATCCCTGGTGTTGCGCCGCACTACACTCCTCCGCCAACAACCTTCACGTGGCCTTTGACTCCTACTGGTTCGATAACCTTGGTTTCTTACTGAGGGAAAACTTGCTGCTGTACGCATCACACCTTCCTCTTGGGGTTCCCAACGGACGTGTGCTTCACGCGTGATCAAGCTCTTTTTCTGGCGCCGTTACCGGGGACGTGAAGGAAAATTACTCCACAGAGATTTCTAACTCCCACGTCAACTGCACGCCAGCAAATCTTTTTCTGGCGCAGTTGCCGGGGAGATCAAGACACGCTGCAAGGGGAGTCTCCCACATCCAATCTCTTTACTTTGTTTTTGTCTTGCATTACTTTATTTTATTTACTGCTTTGTTTGCTTTCTTCATATTAAAAACACAAAAAAATTAGTTACTTGCATTTACTTTATTTATTGTCTTGTTTGCTTTCTTCATATTAAAAACACAAAAAAACTAGTTACTTGCATTTACTTTATCTAGTTTGCTTTATTTACTACTGCTAAATTGAGTAATCCTGAAGTTGAAGTTCGTTCGTTTAAGCAACAAGGGGGAGAATGTTTTAAAGATGCTTGGTATAGAATTAGTGATGTTCATCATAGGTGCACTAAGAAACACTCCACTATTATCCTACTTAGGAATTTTTATGTTGGTATCTCTAGCTGGAATAGGTATGTTCTTGATACTCTTGCGGGAGGTAATTTCCTAGGCACTCCTGCTTTAGAAGCTAGTTGCATTATTGAGAGTCTAGTTGGAATACCACCTGTTAATGAAGCTAAAACTGAAATTTCTCTTGAAGATGTCATGAAAAAGTTGGAGGTCATAGAGAAAAATCTTCCAAGTATTGAGACTAAATTGGGAATATTACTTGCTAACACCGATAAACTTGATAAATCTCTAAGTGGAATTAATGAGAGAATTGCCGTCTTAGAAACTTGTGCTACTCATGATAATCAAACCCATAGGATTAGTGAACTTGAAGAAGCTATGGGAACCTTGGATTCAACTTTTTCTTCTCTTAAGTTTAAGGAGAAAGCTTATGTGGGTAAGGAGCAAAAGTTCATGTATGTCTCTAAGGTGCCTAAGCCAAAAAACTATTATAGGCCTAAAATTAACAAAGCCCTTAGTACCACTATAGATGATGGAGCACCTAATATACCTATTGTGACAAATTGTGAAAATTATGATGTTGATGCTTCATCTCTTGATAATACTTGATTCACACTTTCTGCGCCTAGCTGAAAGGCATTAAAGAAAAGCGCTTATGGGAGACAACCCATTATTTTACTTCTGCACTTTTGTTTTATATTTGAGTCTTGAAAGTTGTTACTACTGTAGCAACCTCTCCTTATCTTTATTTTATTGCATTGTTGTGCCAAGTAGAGTCTTTGATAGTAAGGTTGATACTAGATTTGGATTACTGCGCAGAAACATATTTCTTGCTGTCACGAATTTGAGTAGCCCCCTCTGTAGGTAACTCAGAAAAACCTGCCAATTTACGTGACTGATCCTCAGATATGTACGCAACTTTCATTCAATTTGAGATTTTTCATCTGAGCAAGTTAAGTTCCTCTAAAAAATTCGTCTTTACGGACTGTTCTGTTTTGACAGATTCTGCCTTTTATTTCGCATTGCCTGTTTTGCTATGTTGGATGGATTTCTTTATTCCATTAACTTTCAGTAGCTTTGTGCAATGTCCAGAAGTGTTAAGAATGTTTATTTCACCTCTGAATATGTGAATTTTTGATTATGCACTAACCCTCTAATGAGTTTGTTTCGAGTTTGGTGTGGAGGAAGTTTTCAAGGATCAAGAGAGGAGGATGATACAATATGATCAAGAAGAGTGAAAAGTCTAAGCTTGAGGATACCCCCGTGGTTCATCCCTGCATATTTCAAGAAGACTCAAGCATCTAAGCTTGGGGATGCCCAAGACATCCCCTTCTTCATCGACAACTTATCAGGTCACCTCTAGTGAAACTATATTTTTATTCCGTCACATCATATGTGCTTTATTTGGAGCGTCTGTATGTTTTTATTTTTGTTTATGTTTGAATAAAATTGGATCCTAGCATTCTTTGTTTGGGAGAGAGACACGCTCCGCTGTTGCATATGAACACAGGTGTGATGTCTACTCACACTTCTTTTCCTGTAGACAGTGTTGGGCCTCCAAGAGCAGAGGTTTGTAGAACAGCAGCAAGTTTTCCCTTAAGTGGATCACCCAAGGTTTATCGAACTCAGGGAGGAAGAGGTCAAAGATATCCCTCTCAAGCAACCCTGCGATCACAATGCAAGAAGTCTCTTGTGTCCCCAACACACCTAATACACTTGTCAGATGTATAGGTGCACTAGTTCGGCGAAGAGATAGTGAGATGCAAGTAGTATGGATGAAAATGAGTGGTAATAGCAATCTGAATAAAATATGGCAGCGAGTAAACATGCAGTGGAACAGTAAACAAACAGTGACCTCCCCGACAATGGCACCAGAAAATACTTGCTGGCGTGCAGTTGACGTGGGAGATAGGAATCTTTGTGGTGTAGCTTTTCTATTCGGAAACAAGGCCTAGGGATCATACTTTCACTAGTGGACTCTCTCAACATTGATCACATAATAAAACCACTCTACACTCTCTTGTTGGATGATGAACACCACTAATTGTGTAGGGCTACAAGAGCACCTCAATGCCGGAGTTAACAAGCTCCACAACATTCGATGTTCATATTTAAATAACCTTAGAGTGCATGATAGACCAACTCAATTATACCAAGTACTAACATAGCATGCACACTGTCACCATCAAGCTATGGAAGGGGGAATAGATCACATCAATACCATCATAGTAATAGTTAACTTCATAATCTACAAGAGATCACAATCATAGCATATACCAAGTACTACATGATGCACACACTGTCAACATTACATCATGGAGGAGGAATAGACTACTTTAATAACATCACTAAAGTAGCACATAGATTAATAGTGATACAAAGCTCATCATATGAATCTCAATCATGTAAGGCAGCTCATGAGATAATTGTACTGAAGTACATGGGAGAGAGAGATTAACCACATAGCTACCGGTATAGCCCTTAGCCTCGATGGAGAACTACTCCCTCCTCATGGGAGACAGCAGCGGTGATGAAGATGGCGGTGATGTCGATGGAGATGCCTTCCGGGGGCACTTCCCCGTCCCGGCGGCGTGCCGGAACAGAGACTTCTGTCCCCCAGATCTTGGCTTCGCGATGGCGGCGGCTCTGGAAAGTTTCTCATACCGTGGCTTATTCGTATCGAAGATTTAGGTCAGGGGGCTTCTTATAGGCGAAGAGTCGGAGTCGGAGGGCTGACGAGGCAGCCAGACAACAGGGGGCGCGCCCCCCCTTGGGCCGCGCCGCCACCATGTGTGGGGCCCACCTGGCTCTCCTCTGGCCCCTCTTCGGTGCTCTGGAAGCTTCCTTGAAATATAAGATACTGGGCGTTGATTTCATCCAATTCCGAGAATATTTCCTTACTAGGATTTCTGAAACCAAAAATAGCAGAAAACAGGAACTGGCACTTCGGCATCTTGTCAATAGGTTAGTTCCGGAAAATGCATCAAAACGATGTAAAGTGTGAACAAAACATGTAGGTATTGTTATAAAACAAGCATGGAACATAAGAAATTATAGATACGTTGGAGACGTATCAAGGTGTTCTTAGCTTTACTTTTAATGTTCATGGCGAAGGTTGAAACTGCTTCGTTCATTGTTATTTGGTTTGAAACAGAAAATGCTTCATGTGGTAATTGGTATATGGTCTTGAATAATTTGATACTTGGCAATTGTTTTGCTCAAATAGATCATGTTTAAGCTCTTGCATCATGTACTTTGCACCTATTAATGAAGAACTACCATAGAGCTTGTTGAAATTTGGTTTGCATGATTGGTCTCTCTAAAGTCTAGATATTTTCTGGTGAGGTGTTTGAACAACAAGGAAGACAGTGTAGAGTCTTATAATGCTTGCAATATGTTCTTATATAAGTTTTGTTGTACCGGTTCATACTTGTGTTTGCTTCAAACAATCTTGCTAGCCAAAGCCTTGTATTGAGAGGGAATACTTCTCGTGCATCCAAATCCTTGAGCCAAAACTATGCCATTTGTGTCCACCATACCTACCTACTACATGGTATTTCTCTGCCATTCCAAAGTAAATTGCTTGAGTGCTACCTTTAAAATTTCATTCCTTGTCTTTGCAATATATAGCTCATGGGAAAATAGTTTAAAAACTATTGTGATGAAGAATATGTCGCTTATGTATCTTATTTCTTATAAGTTGCTTGTTGAGCGGTAACCATGTTTCTGGGGACGCCATCAACTATTACACCTTTGTTGAATATCATGTGAGTTGCTCTGCATGTTCGTCTTATCTGAAGTAAGGGTGATTTATCATGATGAAATGGTTTGAGTATGCATATTGTTAGAGAAGAACATTGGGCCGCCAACTAAAGCCATGTATCATGGTGGAAGTTTCAGTTTGGACATTAATCCTCAATCTCTTATGAGAATATTATCTGTTGTTGAATGCTTATGCATTAAAGAGGAGTCCATTATCTGTTTTCTATGTTGTCCCGGTATGGATGTCCTAAGTTGAGATGTATCAAAAACGAGAAATCAAATGCGATTTATCTCCTTGGACCTTTGTACAAGCGGCATAGATGTACCCCTTTGTGACACTTGGTTGAAACATATGTTATGCAATGATAATCCATGTAAATCCAAGCTAATTAGGACAAGGTGCGAGCACTATTGGTATTCTATGCATGAGGCTTGCAACTTATAGGATGTATTATGCATAACACATATGAATTATTACTACCGTTGACAAAATTGTTTCTATGTTTTCAAAATAAAAGCTCTACCACAAATATAGCAATCCATGTTTCCCTCTGCGAAGGGCCTTTCTTTTACTTTATGTTGAGTCAGTTTACCTATTTCTTTTTTTCCTAGAAGCAAACATTTGTGTCAACTGCGCGCATTGATTCCTACATACTTACTTATTTGCATTCATCATATTACTTTGTGTTGACAATCATCCATGAGATATACATGTTGAATTTGAAAGCAACTGCTGAAACTTATATCTTCCTTTGTGTTGCTTCAAAACTTTCTACTAAGAATCTATTGCTTTATGAGTTAACTCATATGCAAAACTTATTGATGCTTGTCTTGAAAGTACTATTCATGAAAAGTCTTTGCTATATGATCCAGTTGTTTAATCATTATCTTTATCATTGCTTCGAATCACTTCATTCATCTCATATGCTTTACAATAGTATTGATCAAGATTATGATAGCATGTCACTTCAGAAATTATCCTTGTTATCGTTTACCTACTCGAGGGCGAGTAGGAACTAAGCTTGGGGATGCTTGCTATGTCTCAAACGTATCTATAATTTCGTATGTTCCATGCTAGTTTTATGACAATACTCACATGTTTTATACACACTTTACATCTTTTATACGCATTTTCCGGCACTAACCTATTAACAAGATGCCGAAGAGCCAGTTCCTGTTTTGTGCTGTTTTTGGTTTCAGAAATCCTACAAAGGAAATATTATCGAAATTGGACGAAATCAACGCCTAGGGTCTTATTTTTCCACGGAGCTTCCAGAAGACCGAAGAGCATACGAAGTGGGGCCACGAGGCGGCCAAACCACAGGGCGGCGCGGCCAAGGAGGGGCCCGCGACGGCCTATGGTGTGGGCCCCTCGTCAGCCCTCCGACTCTGCCCTTCCGCCTACTTATACTCTCCGTCGCGAAAACCCTATTACCGAGAGCCACGATACGGAAAAAGTTCCAGAGACGCCGCCGCCGCCAATCCCATATCGGGGGATTCAGGAGATCGCCTCCGGCACCCTGCCGGAGAGGGGAATCATCTCCCGGAGGACTCTACATCACCATGATCGCCTCCGGACTGATGTGTGAGTAGTTCATCCTTGGACTATGGGTCCATAGCAGTAGCTAGATGGTTGTCTTCTCCTAATTGTGCTATCATGTTAGATCTTGTGAGCTACCTATCATGATCAAGATCATCTATTTGTAATGCTACATGTTGTGTTTGTTGGGATCCGATGAATATGGAATACTATGTCAAGTTGATTATCAATCTATCATATATGTGGTGTTTATGATCTTGCATGCTCTCTGTTGCTAGTAGAGGCTCTGGCCAAGTTGATACTTGTGACTTCAAGAGGGAGTATTTATGCTCGATTGTGGGTTCATGCCTCCATTGAATCTGGGACAGTGAAATAAAGTTCTAAGGTTGCGGATGTGCTGTTGCCACTAGGGATAAAACATCAATGTTTTGTCTAAGGATATTTGTGTTGATTACATTACGCACCATACTTAATGCAATTGTCTGTTGTTTGCAACTTAATACTGGAAGGGGTGCGGATACTAACCCGAAGGTGAACTTTTTAGGCATAGATGCATGCTGGATAGCGGTCTATGTACTTTGTCGTAATGCCCTAAGTAAATCTCATATTACTCATCATGAAATGTATGTGCATTGTTATGCCCTCTCTATTTGTCAATTGCCCAACTGTAATTTGTTCACCCAACATGCTATTTCTTATTGGAGAGATACCACTAGTGAACTGTGGACCCCGGTCCATTCTTTTACATCTGAATACAATCTACTGCAATCATTGTTCTCTACTGTTCTTCGCAAACAAACATCATTTTCCACACCATACATTTAATCCTTTGTTTACAGCAAGCCGGTAAGATTGACAACCTCACTGTTACGTTGGGGCAAAGTATTTTGATTGTGTTATGCAGGTTCCACGTTGGTGCCGGAATCCCTGGTGTTGCGCCGCACTACACTCCTCCGCCAACAACCTTCACGTGGCCTTTGACTCCTACTGGTTCGATAACCTTGGTTTCTTACTGAGGGAAAACTTGCTGCTGTACGCATCGCACCTTCCTCTTGGGGTTCCCAACGGACGTGTGCTTCACGCGTTATCAAACGGTGACTACCATGGGAGGGCCATCGCCTAGTGCTTTGTACCTCGTCGTGCACTCTGAGGTCGCGCCACTCCAGGGTATCCAACTCCAGCGCCCTGCCGAACTCTCCTCGGGCCGCATCGTACCTCTTGCCACACACCTATGCCACTTTCTTGGGGTCACATCATGTTGGCAAAGCCCCCTATTTTAACAAAAGCATCAGTTCACAGCGTACGTTGGCTAGCAAGGCAAGCAATCGACCAGTAAAAATAGAGATATTAATGGAGGAAGATGAATATGACACTGGGCCAATTTAGTTAGTGAGAGTAGCAATTTAGTTAGCTGAACTCTCGCTCGTGCTGGCATCTCCAACCGGCCGACGTAAACGAATGCACATCGACTGTTTTACACCGTGCGGTTGAAAAATACGTTTGCACCTAAATCTAGCGGTGATATACATATCCGTCTAGACACAAACGCAGCTCAAATATGCGTCGTGAATGTGTCTATGCCAGGATTCCGCGGTCGTGCGTGCCGAGTGTCCTTGTATTCAAACCCCGCCCCGCACATCAGGGACATCGAAATCGACCACCCGAATTTGGTTCCTCCTCCCCTTCTTTGCAGATCTAGGGCGATGCCGCCACCCCACCTCCATCCGGCCGCACCGTCGTAGTACCGGCCATGTGTTCGGGCCTCGTCGCGACATAGTACAGGAACTGTGCCGAGGTAGAATCTCTAGCCCTTGACCGCATCTATATCGCGTCTTTTCTCGCCGCACATCTGTTGGGTGTGTTGACCGGCCTCGATGCCCAAGACATGTTCGTTCAATTGCCGTGGCGCTGGTGGTGGCAGCTTCTTCTTGCCGTTTGCTAGGCTCCGGTGTCGGGTCCATGTCAGGGCTCTATGGTGTGTCTGGCGTGGATGGTCTATGTGGATGCTCTTGGCTAGATCGCCCTTCAGGTGTATCAGACCCATGTGCAGTTGGGATTGCCCTCAGTGCTGCTATGTCTTTCGACTATGGTGGCGCCCCATGCGTGTGTTATGAGTGCTCTATGCAGGAGTACTAAAGGGCGTGTCTCCTCTTTGTGATGCCCTTCGACTCCAGTCGGTGGCATATATACACGTGTCATGGCTTTGTCTCGGCCGCGAGAGACATTTCGGTCGCACCCGCGAGACAAGTGGTGTCGATGCATAGTGTGGTCTCGGATATGCATTGCCCTCCGATTACTCGTTATTCAACTACTCTGTTGGGGTCTCGCCTGACCAAAGCCATTCGATTACTCCGGCGAGGCCTCGAGCTGGGTTGTCCATCCGCCGTGTCCTGCGGGCTCTTCCATGTGATCGATGTGCTTGGTTCACGATGGGTCTTCTCATCGGTAAACCGTCCCCAGGTTTTGTCGGGTGGACACTTTTGTCCCTGTTCTTTGTAATGTCGGATGCTTTTTTCCTTTTCTTCTCCTCTCATGTAACTCCAGTGTACTCTAATTCATTTGAACCTATCTTGTAGAGCTAAAAGCTTCATAGTAAACTCTAAATGGAATACATTCAGGCGGGGAATTCTGCCCCCGCCCCCCTCGCGGCCGGCAAAAAGGAATTCAAGGCTGGTCGGCGAGCTCACATTCGGTGAGGGACGAGGCATAATGTGGGAGGACCACGAGCTCTGGCGGGGGATGGGATTTTTTTTTCGAAATGGGGGTATACCCCGGTTTCTGCATCATGGTGATGCACACGGCCATTTATTAAAAAGAAGTGTCAAAAAGTAATATCATTTACAACTCACGCATCACCGAGGATTGATACAAAAATCAACCATCGAAAACAGCACATACTATGACTAGTCATCAGCATAGTCTTCTAGTATGTCGCCAACCAGTCTGGCACAAGATATTCTGAGCGACCATCAGGAGACGTGTGCAACCAGAAGCCATGGCATCCCGCTGGCCCACCGGTGAGAGGAGAGCCCACTGCTGAACCCAATGGGAGACCATATGGATAACCTGCAAAAAATGAAAGGAGACTTTTTTATTAAAAATTATATCATTTCCGACCCTCCAAATAGACCAACATAAGGCAGAAACCCCTATCCGGATAAAAGACTTAGATTGTCTATCGACTCTATTTAAGCAATTACCAAACATATTAGTAATATTGGTGGGAGGTGGAAGATCATAAGTGAAATTAACCGTACGCCACAAGAGCTTAGCTAAGGAACAATCAATAAAAAGGTGTTGAATGGTCTCCTGTTCCCCACAGAAAACACAATTTATACACCCATTCCAATATCGTTTATCCTGAGCTCTGGCGGGGGATGGGATATAGGGTGCATCTCTGCCAGATTTCTGTGGGCCGACGCACAAGGAGAACGGTAGCGTCAACTCTATGCAACTCGTTGTGTCATCTGAAGCCCGCGACCTTGGGAAGGACGGCGACTACGATGGGAGGGCCAGTGCCTAGTGCTTTGTACCTCATCGTGCACTCTGAGGTCGCGCCACTGCCGGGTATCCAACTCCGGCGCCCTGCCAAACTCACCTCGGGCTGCATCGTACCTCTGGCCACACACCTATGCCACTTTCTTGTAGTCACATCTTGTTGGCAAAGCCCCCTATTTGAACAAAAGTATCAGTTCACCACGTACATTGGCTATCAAGGCAAGCAATCGACCAGTACAAATAGAGAGATTTATGGAGGAAGATGAATATGACAGTGGGCCAATTTAGTTAGTGAGAGTAGCAATTTATAATTTTATTTTTCTGCTCCGTAAAATAGTACAGGGTAAAGATTTTTGTACCGGGATTAGTCAGTTTACACGATGTAAAGGACAGAGATTTAAAGTTTGGTTTCATTTCGCCAAGGTTTGAAATAGACTTTCTTTCCAAAATTCTACGAGGAAAAGCGATCCTCATAAAATCATCCTGCGTGCCATGTGCAGTGCACTTTGGAGCGGAATTCTTTATGCTGGCTGGCTAGCTGGAGGAAGAACTAGAGCCAATCTGTAGAAGCTTTCGAGATCAACTCGGAACCAAAAGAAAGACGATCCCCTTCCGTATCTTGACCAACTTTCGAGGGTGCGTCCACACACTCTCGATCATCTCGTCGTCGCTCGCAGATGGTGAGTATATATGAGAGGATCTACTCCAGCAGAGCCAGCCTTTAACATGCGTTCCTAATTTCCAATCAAAGCACAACACGACCCCGCCTAAAGTGCACCATTTGAATACCACACCAGCTTTTTCATCCCGCATTTACCAAAGTAGTAGTACGTGCTAAGATCTTCATCCATATAGATATGTGAAAGTACTAGTGCAGCGGCAGATGTCCCGAAGATATCGGTCCCGATGCTACCAGAAATCAAATGAGTACTGTGTATCGGCACTGTTCTTCCACGGTGGCCTCTACCAGTTTAGCTCTGCTCGATCGGCCGCGTAGGCATAGGCTGATATCGTTAAAGCGCCGCGCGCGGCCACATGACGGATTGCGCAGGATCGCACGGGAGATACGCTGGGTTCCTTTAGCTTTCTGTGAGTATCGGGCACCGAATTCAGCAGCCATGGGTTTCGACACGCGACGACATGGGTTCTCTTGCTTTGGGATGGCGAGCATGTGAGGTACGAAAGCAACGTGGCATCTTTAGTTCATACTAGAAAAACAGCACTTCCAATACAACGAAAACAGTCAAGCAATGCATATTACCATCATCATAAAATAAAATTCGATATGGGAGCCTTGAGCCAAAACCCTCGAAGGGGCGAGGTCAGCAATTTCAAGTTGACTGTCGCAAAGATATAACCAAATCATTTATACAGACAGCTTAATGTATATTTCCGCTTGAGAAGCATTCCCCAACAGGCTGAACAAACCTGAATGTTGTTTCAGCCGTAAGCGGAAGAGGTTAGCCCGTCAGCTTCTCTCATCATCGCCAACAGCCAGGCAAACATGGAACTCGATTGGGCAAGCTGTCCCCATGATACCTTAGAGTTGTTACAGTTAAGAAAATCCACAACTAAAATTCTCAAATGTGAGTAATATGATTAACCTAATGGTTTATAACATCAACTTATTGTGTTTCCCTTTGAGAAGAAATACCCAACATGACAATTTATCGTTCAAACGGTCAGCCAAAGAGGTTAACTCTACATGTTCCCTTATTGTTGCTACCCATCAAATAAGCATAAAACCTGACGGTAGTTTTTCTCGTTGTTATTTATAGGCACGCCATAGAAATGTATCTTTCTCATGGTTGGTTGCCGCCGCACGTCGGAGTAAAATGTGTATTCTTTACTTTTCATTGGTATCATCGAGAAAATACTCGTTATTCAACTATTAGGTATCTTGTTAGTGATACTACCCAGATATTTTAAATAAAAAATTTCAACACAACATAGATGTATGCATACACACATCACCACCATAACGCATATATTTATATAGTCCGAGTAAAGAACTGAGATCTGGAGCCTTAGCATCGATTTATTCACCTTTGGAGCCTCGATATTGATGGGAATATCATCTGCAACTGAAAAGATAATCTATTTTAGTGAGGAACACACATAGTGCGAAACTTAGATTTTGGTCTCTGATTGACTCGCGATACACAAACCTTCATCGTCGCCCAACCATACGACAAAGCATTTATATGTCTCCAAACTACAAAACAATACACATAACAAAAACATATGCTAGATTTGTTTGAGGGTCCCTAAATTTAAAGAAAAAAATAATTTTGTTACATGGAGTGAGTCAAAATGGCAACCCTGTTACAAGGAAATAGTCAGAACAAACAAAAGGGAACTTTTGCATGAAGTATATGGAAAATGGAAAACATGTTTTACTACGATCAAAACTGGTTTAAATATGGAAATCATGTATAATAATATTTAGCAAAAATGATTGTAAAGACCTAGAATATAAACCAAAGGTCAGAAAATCCTGACAAAGTTAAAAAAACATAAATATTGTTTAAAAAACCCAAAATACAACCTTTGTTTTTCAACTCTTTTTTTTTTATAGATTTTCCCCAAGAAAATAGATTTCTAGTCGACTTATGTATTTTGTTAATTTCCTTAAAATTATCATTATTTACATCTTTAGATTTTCTAATTTATTATCATGACTATTGTTCATCCATATATACTTTTTCATATTTTGGGTTATATGATTTTATTTGTGTTTGCTTGGGAACGCATAAGTATGAAAGCACTGTCACTACATCACTTATCACTTTACTTGAGTTTAAGGGCCAAATATATTGTGTATTCGATTTTATGGATTAACAAGTGGGTGTATAGACTTAGTGGACTAAAATCAAAGTTCATCAACTGACGAGACATGAATACACTAGCATCATATTACTAAATTATGTGTTATCATGACACCATATTGCTTTATTTTTTATATGATTGTATTTTGTGTTACTACAATGACGTGGCGTAGTACTACTACACATGTGTACTTATTTAGTTCTGTGTTTTGGCTTTTACTTAACCTTGGCTTATAAGCCAAAATAACACACACCTAAGTATGTGCTTCTACTTTTAAATTTTGACTTGTACAATCTTTGCTTGTCCCTCTGATTCATATAATTTGACGTTAATATAAATGTATCTAGACACATTTTAATAGTAGACACAATGCAGCCGAAAGCCAGAAGCTTGAGCTAAACGCACTGATCTGATATTTTTTCAACTTATAAGCCGAAGTCCAAAAACACTGAAGTACGTCTACCCAAATACCCCTTACTCAATGCCCAGTGAAGGTTTGTACTAAGAAAAGTAGAATAATGCAATATTTTCAACGTGTGCTCGACTACTTTTTATTCCATCCTCTTAATGCATTTGTTATTTGCCATCTATGGAGATTATATCTAGTTTGAGGGAGTTCTTAGAATAAAATCACTTTGTTTGTGCAAAAGTTCCGAAAACCACCACACTACGATTGCGCGAAATAATGTGGGCACAATTCGGTGGATATTTTATAGTGTGCACTAAAACAAAACTGACCACAAATTGACACAGATTCTGACCGGTGGGATCCACCTATAAGGCTAACGTGGCATAAAACATATAGTTAACTTATTGATTTGGATAGAGGACCCACTGGTTATCCCAATTGAAAAAATAAAAAAAAAATGTCAGAAGGTCGTCTTGTTCTTTCTAGTTTACCCAACATGGCCCTCTTCCTGGCTAGTCTCGTCTGCATCCTCGCAGCCTTGACACCGCAAAACATGCCCAACTGCTCGACCCGTGTGCTGTCGGCCAATGGCCCTCTCGCCCATCAGCGCAGCTCCGTGCTTCACTAGGGTCACCATGCCACTGCTCTACCCACACCACCGGCGAGCCCCTGCTTTACCCGAGTCAATGTAGGCACCCCTGCTCCACCCATGCCATGGCAAGCCCCCACCCCACCTCCGCACCACTCACGGCCGAGAGATCGAGCGCCGCCCCATCTAACCCCAAGTGCCTCGAGAGCATGGTAATGAAAGAGGAAAGGCCTAGGAGGATCAGATGCTCAACCTACAACAAATTAGTGGTTGGGGAGGATGGAGGAAACCGGATACAACAAGATGGACGACGCTGGAGTTCGGGAAGACGTTGACATTTGTGTTGATTCATGGCGACCCGCTGCGATTCCATTGAGAGGGAAGAAGAGGATGGCGAGGAGGTGGTTTTGCGCTAGTTTGACAGAGTTGGGGAGGACCGTATTACGACAGGTACAGAGGTGGGGGGAAGGAGATAGAGACGACCATCTGAGTTTTTTTTGGTATTTATTGATGTTTTATGTAGTCTGACAAATGGGTCCCCGATCTCTTCATGTGCCACCCTAGCCTCCAGGGTGGGTCCCGCTATCAGTTTGGGCACTGATTCCCGGTAATTTTTGTTTTAGTGCACATTGCAAAAAAGATCCATCAATAATGGTCATATTTAGCCATGCAGTCGAAAAGTGTTACTTCCTCCAGATCGGTTTAACATACACACACATAGTTTAAAAAATTGTTTTGACTATTATTTTATTTAATAAAATATAAAATATATGCCAGGAAAATTATATCATTGGATACCTTTTTTCAATATGAATCTAATGACATAGATTTTGTAGACATATAGTTTATATTTTATTGACCAAATCAATCGTAAAATTTGTCTTAAACTACGTATATGTCTATTAAATCGATCCGAAGGAAGTAGTTTTCCAAATATTTCGCATAAATATGATTGTTTCATGCTAATAAATGAGATGGAGGCGGAGTACTAATATACTACCTCCATCCCAAGGCTTAAGGACTATTTTTTTTTCAGAAGTCAAACTATGTTAAGTTTGACTAAATTTTTATAAAGAATCATTAACATGTCAAATACAAAATTGATATTATTAGATAAATAATGAAATACATTTTCATGTGCTATCTACAAAATATCATATTTATTGATAATCTATCCTAAATTTTTGGTCAAACTTTACTTGCTTTGACTTTTTCAAAAAAATATAGTATGCCTTAAGCCTTGAAATGGAGGTAGTACTTACTACTGTACGTACTTATTTGGAAGCAAGCATCGGTGACACAAGTAAAACATGTTTGTCAAACGCCATAATCAGCCATTAAATGCCGTGTCGCTGCAACGAAATCGACACATTCCGCCGGTCCTTGCCTAGCCACCACGAACTACTTATTGCGCTGTGGGCAAGGACCACGAGTGATCGTCCATCGGACCAGCGGTAGACGAACACATATGCATGCATGCGGTTGACACCCACATCATGCCCGATCTATGAATGGTCCAAGCAGATTGGGGCGTTTGCGTGGCGACAGAGACCCGATCTCCGCGATACGATCGGAGAATTTGCTCGCACGTTGTCGCTTGCAGGTTGAGTGATGAAGTGTACATACGGTGGTGCCGTGCCGAGCTGCGTAGGAGAATACGCGCATCATGTTGTTGCATCGCACGGTTCTTAAAGTAGCGTTTTGACTGCATCTAGAGGAACACCCGAATCGGCAGTTTTTCAGGGTCAGGCCTTCTCGTGTCACTTTGCTCCAGCGATGCAACAAGTGCACGAGCTCTTACTTACGCCCACTCTCCCTTACACTACTCCACACACCCTCTCTCAAATCAACACAAACATAGTCCGAATCCAAATAAGATGTACACGAAAAAGATCCGTGTCGATGATACGAACAAATTCCCACAATTGGTTTTGAGTTCCGTCGGTCGTAAATCGTCAATTTCGTGTATGAAGTTTTAAGCGAAATTTTCAAATTCTTCACACACGCTCAACCGTTTGAGATTTCCTTTTAGGAGTAGGTTCACCTCACCATTCCGCATGACTTTCATGTTGAAAGGTTTTTTATTTCGGTGTACATACGCTGATACATAATTGACTCATAAGTATACTGCAATCTGTACGCATGTGTGACTAAGGTTTGGAGTACTTTTGCTCAACATCTCGCTTGCCATTTTCATGAACGGCGACGTGGTGATGATAGGTGAGAAGTGAGAGGTGATAATCCATGGTGGTGGAGTCATGGTGGTGTTTGTCTTCGTGGTCGGCGACGTGCTGTGATCGGCGATGTGCCCATGCTTGTGACCGGCGTGACCAGCGGTGTCCTGGTGGTGTTCGTCTTCGTGGACGGCGACTTGGTGCTGCTTGTGACCGGCGTCACCGATGGTGTCATGGTGGTGTTCGTCTTCGTGGTCGACGACGTGCCCATGCGTGTGACCGGCGTCACCGATGGTGGCATGGTGGTCTTCGTCTTCGTGGTCGGCGACGTGTCCATGCGTGTGACCGGCGTCACCGATGATGTCATGGTGGTCTTTGTCTTCGTGGTCGGCGACGTGCCCATGCTTGTGATCGGCGTGACTGACAATGTCATGGTGGTCTTCATCTTCATGGTCGGCGACGTGCCCATGCTTGTGACCAGCGGTGTTATGGTGCTCTTCGTCTTCGTGGTCGGTGATACGCGTACAGCACGCGTCCGTTGGGAACCCCAAGAGGAAGGTGTGATGCGTACAGCGGCAAGTTTTCCCTCAGTATGAAACCAAGGTTTATCGAACCAGTAGGAGCCAAGAAGCACGTTGAAGGTTGATGGCGGCGGGATGTAGTGCGGCGCAACACCAGAGATTCCGGCGCCAACGTGGAACCTGCACAACACAACCAAAGTACTTTGCCCCAACGAAACAGTGAGGTTGTCAATCTCACCGGCTTGTTGTAATAAAGGATTAGATTTATAGTGTGGATGATGATTGTTTGCAGAAAACAGTAGAACAGTATTGCAGTAGATTGTATTTCAGTATAGAGAATTGGACCGGGGTCCACAGTTCACTAGAGGTGTCTCTCCCATAAGATAAACAGCATGTTGGGTGAACAAATTACAGTTGGGCAATTGACAAATAAAGAGGGCATGACCATGCACATACATATTATGATGAGTATTGTGAGATTTAGTTGGGCATTACGATAAAGTACATAGACCGCCATCCAGCATGCATCTATGCCTAAAAAGTCCACCTTCAGGTTATCATCCGAACCCCCTCCAGTATTAAGTTGCTAACAACAGACAATTGCATTAAGTATTGCGCGTAATGTAATCAGTGACTACATCCTTGAACATAGCACCAATGTTTTATCCCTAGTGGCAACAGCACATCCATAACCTTAGAGGTTCTTGTCACCCCTCCAGATTCACGGAGACATGAACCCACTATCGAGCATAGAGAGTGGATTTGGTGATCAGGTGGGTAGGTGTGCATGCATCCGTCACCGTTGGATGTTGTGTAGAGCCGTTGGATTTTGCCCTTCTCTGAATGTGAACAAACGGCAGGTAGACGGGCTCTGTGAAGTTTCCATTTGTTAATTAGTACTTTGTTGCCAGGTGACAACAGCAAATGCATGTGGGACCAATTTCGGGGTGAGAGAACAAAGTACTAGTTGATGATCTTTGTATTATCGCTAGGTGTGTTTTCGTTGGAAAACTTGGCCACCAATGTGATTTCTTTCTCTCAATTTCACCTTAAACTCCCTGTTTCACTAATAAACACAATTAGATGCTGGCAGTGGACAAGCTCCGCGTGCCTCCACTACTTCCAGACTACTGCAGACTGAACACAAAAGAATGGATGGATTGATATACATACTGCTGCCGACTGAACAACTAAAGCAAAGTCGAATTTGAGATTCTCGTGCGCGGATGAGAAGTTCGAGCAGGCCGCTCACCGATAGACTCTAACCCACGGCGGCGCCATGGATCTTAATACGCGGTGCCGGACAGCCAAAATCATATGATACGGGCCAATAAGCGGATAAAATTTCTGTTAGCAAGATAACCAAAATCAGCTAATAGCCTGATCCAAGTCAATCCCCAAGCTGAACCATAGCAGTCCGCTAAACAAAAAAATCCACATCTTCAAATCAGAAGAGATAGAGAAAGGGGTTGCCTCCCATGGCCGCACCATAGTCGAGAGCAACGACATCTGGACAAACAGGGAGGCAGAGGAGGAGAGATTGGAAGATGAAGACGGACTGAGGCGATTGGGTCGGAGGGGCAGCGGATTTTTTCCCGGAGCTGTCGTTCCAGAGCTGGCGCTCCTACGGCGGCGCGCTCGCGGCCACCGTCCCAAGTCTGCGCGACCGCGTGGTCGCCCGCTCCACCGACGCCATCGAGGCCGGGACTCTGCTCGCCGAGAGCGATAACCCGCTGCGCCGCTGCCTGTCCTGGGTCGACCTCGCCTTCCTCGGCTTCGGCTCCGTCGTCGGCTCCGGCGTCTTCGTGCTCACCGGCCAGGAGGCGAGCTTCGACGCCGGCTCGGCCATCCCGCTCGCCTACGCCGCCGCGGGGTTCTCCGTCCTGCTCTCGTCGTTCAGGCGACGGGGGACGAGGTGGCCGCGCGGGCCACGCATCGAGGGAGGAGGCGGCCGCCGAGCAAGCGGCAGATAGCCCGCAAGGGCGCCTCCGGCGAGCGAGGGGAGTGCTCCGCAAGCGCGCGTCCGACAAGCGTCCGGAGGAGGCTTCTCTCGCCACGCAGGGAGGGTTTCGCCAACCCCTCCGACGAGCGCGAGGGAAGTGGTATCTTCACCAGCCCAGGGAAGGCTCTGCCAGGTTGCCGACGACCAGCGCGACGGTGAGGCGTTCCTCCGTAGCGCGGGGATGGTGATGCTGCGGGGAAGCATCGCCGACGAGCACGCCGCGGAAGCGTCGCGCGGGGCCATCACCGCCGCCGCCGAGCAATCAGCGGAGAGGCCTCCATACGGAAGACCTCTGCCGACGAGCAATTAGTGGGGATGCCTCTCTACTCTGTCGTCGTGATTTGTGTGCGTGAGAGATATTGAGTGGACACGAGGATCCAGCTAGGGATAAAGGCGAAGGGATAAGGAGTGACGTGGTGGTTTTCTCGGGGCGGTCGCGAAAGGAGCGGAGATAATCATCTCACGCCACAACTAACACCGTTGGACACGTGTCAGTCTCTCACCGCGTGCTCACGTACCCATGTGATCACCGAGCTTCATTCGATCGAGCATAAATACTCCCTCTTGGAGTTACTAGCATCAACTTGGCCAGAGCATCTACTAATAACGGAGAGCATGCAAGATCATAAACAACACATAGACATAACTTTGATAATCAACATAACAAGTATTCTCTATTCATCGGATCCCAACAAACGCAACATATAGAATTACAGATAGATGATCTTGATCATGTTATGCAGCTCACAAGATCCGACAATTAAGCACAATGGGGAGAAGACAACCATCTAGCTACTGCTATGGACCCATAGTCCAGGGGTAGACTACTCACACATCACTCCGGAGGCGACCATGGCGGCGTAGAGTCCTCCGGGAGATGAATCCCCTCTCCGGCAGGGTGCCGGAGGCGATCTCCTGAATCCCCCGAGATGGGATTGGCGGCGGCGGCGTCTCAGTAAGGTTTTCCGTATCGTGTCTCTCGGTACTGGGGGTTTCGCGACGGAGGCTTTAAGTAGGCGGAAGGGCAGGTCAGGAGGCGGCACGAGGGGCCCACACCATAGGGCCGCGCGGCCAGGGGCCAGGCCGCGCCGCCCTAGGGTTTGGCCACCTCGTGGCCCCACTTCGTCTCCTCTTCGGTCTTCTGGAAGCTTCGTGGCAAAATAGGACCCTGGGCGTTGATTTCGTCCAATTCCGAGAATATTTCGTTACTATGATTTCTGAAACCAAAAACAGCAGAAACAAAGAATCGCACTTCGGCATCTTGTTAATAGGTTAGTTCCAGAAAATGCACGAATATGACATAAAGTATGCATAAAACATGTAGATAACATCAATAATGTGGCATGGAACATAAGAAATTATCGATACGTTGGAGACGTATCAGCATCCCCAAGCTTAGTTCTGCTCGTCCCGAGCAGGTAAAACGATAACAAAGATAATTTCTGGAGTGACATGCCATCATAACCTTGATCATACTATTTGTAAAGCATATGTAGTGAATGCAGCGATCAAAACAATGTATATGACATGAGTAAACAAGTGAATCATATAGCAAAGACTTTTCATGAATATCACTTCAAGACAAGCATCAATAAGTCTTGCATAAGAGTTAACTCATAGAGCAATAATTCAAAGTAAAGGCATTGAAGCAACACAAAGGAAGATTAAGTTTCAGCGGTTGCTTTCAACTTGTAACATGTATATCTCATGGATATTGTCAACATAGAGTAATATAATAAGTGCAATATGCAAGTATGTAGGAATCAATGCACAGTTCACACAAGTGTTTGCTTCTTGAGGTGGAGAGAAATAGGTGAACTGACTCAACAATGAAAGTAAAAGAATGGTCCTCCATAGAGGAAAAGCATCGATTGCTATATTTGTGCTAGAGCTTTGATTTTGAAAACATGAAACAATTTTGTCAACGGTAGTAATAAAGCATATGTATCATGTAAATTATATCTTACAAGTTGCAAGCCTCATGCATAGTATACTAATATTGCCCGCACCTTGTCCTAATTAGCTTGGACTACCGGATAATCGCAATGCACATGTTTTAACCAAGTGTCACAATGGGGTACCTCTATGCCGCCTGTAGAAAGGTCTAAGGAGAAAGCTCGCATTGGATTTCTCGCTATTGATTATTCTCAACTTAGACATCCATACCGGGACAACATAGACAACAGATAATGGACTCCTCTTTTATGCATAAGCATGTAACAACAATTAATAATTTTCTCATATGAGATTGAGGATATATGTCCAAAACTGAAACTTCCACCATGAATCATGGCTTTAGTTAGCGGCCCAATGTTCTTCTCTAACAATATGCATGCTTAACCATAAGGTGGTAGATCTCTCTTACTTCAGACAAGACGAACATGCATAGCAACTCACATGATATTCAACAAAGAATAGTTGATGGCGTCCCCAGAAACATGGTTATCGCACAACAAGCAACTTAATAAGAGATAAAGTGCATAAGTACATATTCAATACCACAATAGTTTTTAAGCTATTTGTCCCATGAGCTATATATTGCAAAGGTGAATGATGGAATTTTAAAGGTAGCACTCAAGCAATTTACTTTGGAATGGCGGAGAAATACCATGTAGTAGGTAGGTATGGTGGACACAAATGGCATAGTGGTTGGCTCAAGTATTTTGGATGCATGAGAAGTATTCCCTCTCGATACAAGGTTTAGGCTAGCAAGGCTATTTGAAACAAACACAAGGATGAACCGGTGCAGCAAAACTCACATAAAAGACACATTGTAAACATTATAAGAATCTACACCATCTTCCTTGTTGTTCAAACTCAATACTAGAAATTATCTAGACCTTAGAGAGACCAAATATGCAAACCAAATTTTAGCATGCTCTATATATTTCTTCATTAATGGGTGCAAAGCATATGATGCAAGAGCTTAAACATGAGCACAACAATTGCCAAGTATCACATTACCCAAGACATTATAGCAATTACTACATGTATCATTTTCCAATTCCAACCATATAACAATTTAACGAAGAAGAAACTTCGCCATGAATACTATGAGTAGAAACTAAGGACATACTTGTCCATATGCTACAGCGGAGCGTGTCTCTCTCCCATAAAGTGAATGCTAGGATCCATTTTATTCAAACAAAACAAAAACAAAAACAAACCGACGCTCCAAGCAAAGCACATAAGATGTGATGGAATAAAAATATAGTTTCAGGGGAGGAACCTGATAATGTTGTCGATGAAGAAGGGGATGCCTTGGGCATCCCCAAGGTTAGACGCTTGAGTCTTCTTAGAATATGCAGGGGTGAACCACCGGGGCATCTCCAAGCTTAGAGCTTTCACTCTCCTTGATCATGTTGCATCATACTCCTCTCTTGATCCTTGAAAACTTCCTCCACACCAAACTTAGAACAACTCATTAGAGGGTTAGTGCACAATAAAAATTAACATGTTCAGAGGTGACATAATCATTATTAACACTTCTGGACATTGCATAAAGCTACTGGACATTAATGGATCAAAGAAATTCATCCAACATAGCAAAAGAGGCAATGCGAAATAAAAGGCAGAATCTGTCAAAACAGAACAGTTCGTATTGACGAATTTTAAAATGGCACCAGACTTGCTCAAATGAAAATGCTCAAATTGAATGAAAGTTGCGTACATATCTGAGGATCAGTCACGTAAATTGGCATAATTTTCTGAGTTACCTACAGAGAATTTAGCCCAGATTCATGACAGCAAAGAAATATGAAACTGCGCAGTAATCCAAATCTAGTATGAACTTTTCTATCAACGACTTTACTTGGCACAACAAAACACTAAACTAAGATAAGGAGAGGTTGCTACAGTAGTAAACAACTTCCAAGACACAAAATAAAAACAAAGTACTGTAGGTAAAAACCATGGGTTGTCTCCCATAAGCGCTTTTCTTTAACGCCTTTCAGATAGGCGCAGAAAGTGTGTATCAAGTATTATCGAAGGGTGGTGCATCTACGGCGGGGTGTGGATTTTTCTCAACCAAGCATAGTATATTGGATACATAAGTTTTAGCGTCTCCCTTTTCATTAGTTTTGGGCTTGCTACTCTCATCAAACAAATTTTCGGGAACAAGCCAAGCATAGTTATTTTCTAGTGCATCATTCATAGCTAGGAGTTTACATGGTATTGGTGCTTTGATCTCCCCTCCATCATCAATATTATTAGTGTATCTTATTCTATCCATGTCCATCTTTTCAAGGAGACTAACAAAATTAGTATGAGAATCAAGCATATTAAATTTAGCAAAGACCTTTCTAGCTTCTCTTGCTAGACCACCAAATTCTCTAAGAAGGGTTTCTAAAACAAAATCTTTCTTTTCCCCCTCTTCCATATCACCAAGTGTAAGGAACATGTGTTGGATTATAGGATTGAGATTAACAAATTTAGTTTCCAACAGGCGAACTAAATGCGCAGCAGCAATTTCATAAGTGGGAGCAAGGTCTACCAAGTGTCTATCTTCAAAATCTTCAATGGTACTAACATGATTGAAAAATTCTTCTATATTATTTCTCCCAACTATAGACCCACGTCCTACCGGTATGTCTTTTGTGGTAAAATTAAAAGGAAACATGATGAATCAAGTAAAGTAAATGCAAGTAACTAATTTTTTTGTGTTTTTGATATAGCAAACAAGATAGCAAATAAAACTAGCAACTAATTTTTTTTGTATTTTGATTTAGTGCAGCAAACAAAGTAGTAAATAAAACTAAGCAAGACAAAAACAAAGTAAAGAGATTGGGAAGTGGAGACTCCCCTTGCAGCGTGTCTTGATCTCCCCGGCAACGGCGCCAGAAAAAGAGCTTGATACGCGTACAGCACGCGTCCGTTGGGAACCCCAAGAGGAAGGTGTGATGCGTACAGCGGCAAGTTTTCCCTCAGTATGAAACCAAGGTTTATCGAACCAGTAGGAGCCAAGAAGCACGTTGAAGGTTGATGGCGGCGGGATGTACTGCGGCGCAACACCAGAGATTCCGGCGCCAACGTGGAATCTGCACAACACAACCAAAGTACTTTGCCCCAACGAAACAGTGAGGTTGTCAATCTCACCGGCTTGCTGTAACAAAGGATTAGATGTATAGTGTGGATGATGATTGTTTGCAGAAAACAGTAGAACAGTATTGCAGTAGATTGTATTTCAGTAAAGAGAATTGGACCGGGGTCCACAGTTCACTAGAGGTGTCTCTCCCATAAGATAAACAGCATGTTGGGTGAACAAATTACAGTTGGGCAATTGACAAATAAAGAGGGCATGACCATGCACATACATATTATGATGAGTATTGTGAGATTTAATTGGGCATTACGACAAAGTACATAGACCGCCATCCAGCATGCATCTATGCCTAAAAAGTCCACCTTCAGGTTATCATCCGAACCCCCTCCAGTATTAAGTTGCTAACAACAGACAATTGCATTAAGTATTGCGCGTAATGTAATCAGTGACTACATCCTTGAACATAGCACCAATGTTTTATCCCTAGTGGCAACAGCACATCCATAACCTTAGAGGTTCTTGTCACCCCTCCAGATTCACGGAGACATGAACCCACTATCGAGCATAAATACTCCCTCTTGGAGTTACTAGCATCAACTTGGCCAGAGCATCTACTAATAACGGAGAGCATGCAAGATCATAAACAACACATAGACATAACTTTGATAATCAACATAACAAGTATTCTCTATTCATCGGATCCCAACAAACGCAACATATAGAATTACAGATAGATGATCTTGATCATGTTATGCAGCTCACAAGATCCGACAATTAAGCACAATGGGGAGAAGACAACCATCTAGCTACTGCTATGGACCCATAGTCCAGGGGTAGACTACTCACACATCACTCCGGAGGCGACCATGGCGGCGTAGAGTCCTCCGGGAGATGAATCCCCTCTCCGGCAGGGTGCCGGAGGCGATCTCCTGAATCCCCCGAGATGGGATTGGCGGCGGCGGCGTCTCAGTAAGGTTTTCCGTATCGTGGCTCTCGGTACTGGGGGTTTCGCGACGGAGGCTTTAAGTAGGCGGAAGGGCAGGTCAGGAGGCGGCACGAGGGGCCCACACCATAGGGCCGCGCGGCCAGGGGCCAGGCCGCGCCGCCCTAGGGTTTGGCCACCTCGTGGCCCCACTTCGTCTCCTCTTCGGTCTTCTGGAAGCTTCGTGGTAAAATAGGATCCTGGGCGTTGATTTCGTCCAATTCCGAGAATATTTCGTTACTAGGATTTCTGAAACCAAAAACAGCAGAAAACAGCAACTGGCACTTCGACATCTTGTTAATAGGTTAGTTCCGGAAAATGCACGAATATGACATAAAGTGTGCATAAAACATGTAGATAACATCAATAATGTGGCATGGAACATAAGAAATTATCGATACGTTGGAGACGTATCAGTCGGCGACGTGGTGATGGTTTTGACTGGCGTGACGGTGGTGCCATGGTGGTGTCTACCTTTGTGATCGTGGACGTGCCAAAGAGGTGAGAGGTAAGGTCACCATGTGGATAAATGGTGAGGCTAAAACTGTACTCGTATGTAACCAAACGATGAGGTCTGGCTTTCTTCTCTGGCGAGCAAAAGGCAGAACAACCTACCAAACGACCCGGCTTTCATGGCCCATGGCCCGTTCGCGACGCGTAGGTGAGCCCATCTCGCTGGCACAGTGAGTCACGATTTCGATGCAGGCAACCAAACCCGCCCTTGCCGTTGAGTTAATGCGCGCTTGGGGCGTTGCGGATAGTAGCTACTCCCTCCGTTTTCAAATAAATGTAAGTTAAGACATGTCTTAAGTTACAGTACATTTTATTAATTTTAATTATTTATGTAGATACAAATAGCAGCCATCGGCGGCCTTCCCCAGCAGCTCCCTTCACAGCACCACCACTACTATAATGAACTAGATTTAGATGTGCGCCTTGGCGCACGATCCCGTGAAGCTCGTGTCGATATTTATTGTGTATAACGATAATAAAAATTAATTGCCAATTTGTGAGATAAATAGTGTACTGATTTATTTTTTTGCAAGTACCAAATAGTATAATCGTGCTATTTAGCACACAATGCTCGGAACCAATGGATTCTAATGTAAAAGGTCATTCAGAAAATCACAATAGAACAATAAGAGTAAAAAGACCAAAAACAAAAACAAAAATCATATTAGGTGCAGATATTATTTGGGATGTGCGGAGCGTGGGCCCAACTTTGGCACTGGTATACGTTATATATTTAAAAAATGCAACGTATATCCAACCTCTATTCAGTGACTATTTAAAAAAATCATCTTGTGCGGAATGGAGGTGGGATGTAAAACCAGTAACTTAACCCTACTTTTTCAGATAACCCCCTTCACTCAATAGTTAGCTGAATTCCTTTGTGTTATCTCCTCGGGCGATTCAGCGGCCGCCACTTCTCAGACGCGACACGGCCACCACGACACTGCCCCACAGGACGAAGACTCGAAGGCCATGGATGTGGTACCCCACGCAATGGAGACTCAACGGACACGCTGCTGCCCCCGTTCGGCGGCGAGAGGACAACTTAGCATGCTAGTAGGATGATCCGCCGCCCCAGGATGGCAACTCAACGACCAAGCCTCTGCCCCCACGGGATGGCGGCCAATAGCAATTTTGCATTTATACATAAATTGCAATTTAGCAGCTTTATAGAATTTAATTTCATCTGCTGTGATCTATTCTTTTCATTTGTAAGCTTTATTAGGTTCAGTCAGTAGTATGAATCAGTTACAAAAATAGGTTGTTGAACTGAGCTCTTTTCATCTTTTGTAAGTGACAACTAAAGTGCGGGCGACAACACAGGTGAAGTTCAGAGTCCTACCTTTCAGGGTGAAAACCCAAGGTCTGACCTTAACTGGTTGTGCCTGGCAATGACCTTGTTGGAGGCATTATTTTGAGAGCGGGGACTATCTTCAGGGTGAAAACCTAAGATCGTTGATCGGGCGACGACGGTGTTAGAGCACTGTTTCCTTCTTGGAGGCGTCGTTTTGGAGAGTCTGTATTTCAGGTGTTGTTTTGGCGGTGGATGTATTGCTGTTGTTAGGCCCGAGATACTGTAGCGGGACTTTTGTTTCTTAGTTTTCTTTTACTTTTTTTGGCTGTGTGCATCCGTAGTGCCATTAGGGTGGTGCGTTGTTGCAGAGGCTGGGTGTAATTGGTATCTATTTGATATTAATATATTCCCTTTATCGAAAAACTAAAGGGCATTATTGCTGGAGTATTCTATAACTTGGTTTGGACGAAATGAGGGCAGATGTCTCATAACGTATGAAAATTACGCAAGGACATATACTGCATTACTCTGTGACTCCGAAGCCAAAAACTTGAACTCACCCAGCCAGATTTTTTTCAAACGAACTTGAACATATTTGGATACTACAACATCCTTACAGGAACTCAGCTAACAGCGTCAATTAATTAGCCATGTTTGATATTTACAAAGGAGTTACAACATGCACAGAAAATCCTGCACAGAAAATCCAGGTGACAGTTCCTTGTGGAATGACGTTTGGCTGGATGATTTATATCCCTTTTAAATGGAAGGCCTCATGGCCCAGGCTTTACATACTCCAAGATAGGTTACATAGACCAAGTTATAAAAGAAAATCCAGTATGAGCAACAAGTATATGTTACCTTCTTGGCAGGGCCAAACACCAAAAGGTATAGCACGTGGTTAGGCAACCTGACTTTCGAGTGCCCAAAAGCTACTAAAAAATAAAATTGTATAAGAGTATTTGATAAAATTAACCGCCAACGAAAAAAGACACTCATCATATCAGCACCAGCAAGCAAGAATAGGCATCAAACAAAATGGCATGTTGCCGTGTTTGCCAGAAGGGTAAACTCAGCTTGAGGCCTGAGGGTACTGCACCTCCAGCGTAGCAAAGCAAAGCGACAAACCAGCACTGGCAAGGCCTTTTTTTCACAACAAAAGATCAGAATGAACGGAGTGTAGAAACCACGGTCGCATTGTATGTGCCAAATAAAGCTATAATGTTTACACACCGGTGCCAGAGTATGACAAGAAACTGCTCGCAAGCTCACAATCCGCCATGGGGGTAATAAAATACCAAGCTAGAAGCTCATTGTCCAAACTACGGGACGTTTTACAAGAACTCTGAACCAAAATGCACAAAGTAAAGACCAAACATCTCAACTACTGGAACATTACAAACCTCAAATTTTCTTGAAATTTCAGAGCTACAGGACATTTACATGAATTGTGAACCAATATGCACAAACAGAAGACCTAAAATCTCAACTACTGGAACATTACAAATCTCATGTTTTCTTGAAATTTCAGAGTGATCACTCGCTCATCATCTAAGTATATCAAGTTTCCTTCAGTGCAACCCTCGACAATACAAATGCTATTCTCATCATCAACACCATTCACCTTCTTTACCCGAATCATGAAGGCTGGCCAGTTGAGATAAAGGATTTTCTTATAGGAAAAGACCTGCAGTTTAGCATGCCTTTCGTAACCAACATTAATATCATCTCGGAGGACCTGAAACAAAGATTGAGTAGTCAAACCTTAATTTTGAACAAAATATAGGGAGTGAATGCAAGAAGTTTCCTAATAAGATCATGAAACATCAAACTGAGTTATGATGAAACAGTGACTTTGTGTCACTGATCATCTCAAATTGGAGCTCAAGCAAATAATGGTATGTGCATATACGGAAGAAAAGGAAGCATGCTAGATAGTTTCAAAGAAGTCGTAAAACACATGAACCAATGACTCTGAAATTCTGAATAGAAGAACCAAAAAAACTCACATCAATGATGACTACACACGCGCGCATATCCTATATGATTACAAGATAGACCATTGGTTAAAAGTGGTTATTGCCATTTGGATGACACCACGCAGAAATTCAAGTAGGAAAACTGAATTGTATGTAAAAAAATTTAAAGAACCATTAGGATGGCCATGCGAAGGTATTACCAATTATCTTACACAACTTATCCCACTGCTTCTGCCATGTATCAACTCATTATTTCTCCTCTTCACACCGTCATTGTAGGAGCCTCTTGCAGAGGGCCTCTTTTCTGGCATGCATCTACACGGAATTGAGCAGCACTACACTATGTCAATACCATGGTGTTACCTATTAAAGGAATATAAAAAGGGTAGTAATAATATATCCAACATGTAGTTATGGATTTTCATATGAACCCATTTTAAATGTAGCCTAGTACAGGGTAAGAAAAAGCAGATGAAAGAAATAATCTATTAAGAAATTGAAATTAGTTTCATTTGATCAGGAACATCTTGATCACCTTTTTCTCTCCTTTTCAGTATGCTAGATAAGTTTACAAATCCTGAACCAGAAGAGGAGCATCCAAGCTTAAAGTTTCTAAATAGCAGGTTATGAATCGACATCAACAATGGAGAACAGAATTATTACCTTCTGTTTGGTCTCAGTACATGCCATTTGCAGCTGAACTTTTTTTATTTTGCATACGGAGTTAGTTGAGTATGAGACAAGCATGCATTCACACAATTTGGTTTGGCAGTAAAATTGACTACAAAACAAGACACTAAGCTGAATCAAAATCTTGATTAGACTATGAAATGGGGGAGGAAAGTAGCCCTTCGCTTCCAGTGAATTATTGCAGATAGGACTAAAATATGCAAATAAAAAACTGAAGAAATGTAAGCATGCAAATAAAACTCAACTGTGAAAATACCACAGGGCCCATTTACATACAAAAGGAAGCTAAAAACATCCCACGATATTATATTGATGATGTACTCAACAGGCTAAATACTTTATACTATAGAGCACGGGTGTATCAAAAAGTTACTAAGGTGGATAGTAGGGTTCTGAAAAATGGCATGAAAATTGAATCATGGTTTTAAAGGCGCCAAGGCGTCCCAAGGCGATGGGGGGGGCTGGACGCATAGGCGCCTAACGCGCGTTGCAAGGCGACGCCTGTTGAAGTTGAAGCTGGACGTGCACACGAGCACGTCGTCCTCTTTCAGCCCAAAAGCCCCTTTCAGCCCAAAAAGCCCAACTAACTATCTAAAGCCTAACCCTAGCAATCCCAGGAACAGCGCACACGAGCACGTCGTCCTCCACTCGTTAGCGCCGCCAGCTCTCATGTATCTCTCCCTCTCATCTCTCAGACTCTCACGTGGCCGCCGCTTCTCCCGTCGCTGACCGCCGCCTCTCCGTCGCAGCGGCTGCCGGCTCTCCTGGCTCTCCCGTCGCTGACCGCCGGCTCTCTTTCCCCATCCCTAGCCCCCAATTTCCCTCCCAGGACCGCCAATTTCAGTTTTCCCTCCCGCCATCGCACAGTTTCCCGCGCGACCTGACCGAGGCGTCCAGAAGCGAGGAAGGCGGAGATTTTCACGCCTACGCGACGACTTGGGACGCCTCGGCGACGCCTTTGGACGCCTTAGGCTCAAGTCAAAGGCGACGACGACGCCTTCCAGTCTCGGACCGCTCGGACGCTTAAGCGTCGCTTAGGCGACGCCTAGGCGACGCCTTTAAAACCATGAATTGAATATCCCAATACAAATAACACTACTATGCATTACATAGACCGGTAAATAGAAATCAAGATTACTAAGATTTAAATAAAACTTCAGATACATATTTCAGGCCAGTAAATTTGACCAGAAAGCAGAGGTAAAAATAGATCAACTACACAAATCAGCTCATAGAAGTAGATTTGCAGCTGCACGCACCAACAAATAGCATATTTTCCAAACAAAGTCCAGGCACTCGGCAATGCGTGCAGCTGAAAATCTACTTCTATGAGCTCAACTAAGGCGTTGTACATTCCATCAGTTAATGGGTATGCCAACCATACAAATCTCCTCCAAAGACTGTCTTGTACATGAAGGTTATAATTACCATGCTTATCTTCATAAGTTGGCAAAGTATACGAATTGTTTTGGCCTACCCAAAGCATATATTCAAATTCAGAAAATACCAAAACCAGAAAATACCAAAAAAATAGATATTCATAGAGTGATGACAGTACCTACCAACCAAATAAAACTATTTGATTGTATCTTGTAATCTTTCTTCAGCCTTTTCTTCTGTCACTTCTGCGTTGATCAACTACATTCACTTCGTTTGTGGTCAGCCATAAATTTCTATCTTACAGAAAATGTTATAGTCATAAACTAAATAATATAACAATATTCTTATCATGAAAGCGACATGCCTTTCTGTTGTTTGCAGATGCAACAGTATTTACACAACGTGGTCTAGGAAAAACTATCTATATTACATTTCTGTCTCTTAGATTTTGTTTCGAATGAATTAAAAGTGGGTAGTAAAATCAGTACCAGAGCTGAGTCATTTACAAAGCATTCATGGTGTGTATCTCGGAACCTACCTAGAAAACCAACATATAATGGAAAGAGTGACCACAAACTTTGTACATGAAACCACCTTAAGATCTTATCCACTGTTCTTTCACCCGCAACATAAACCAAACGAACTCGAGAACCAAGAATGGAAATATGTGCTGCAGAGAACTATTTAAGAATGTATACATTGTCTATGAAAGGAATATACCAAATAGGCAGATGGTAGAACAATGCAACTATTATGCTGAATTCTAAGAACGATACCATTTGCCATGTGGAAACAATAAGGATTAATTAAAAGGGGTCGTGTGTACTTGTGTTTATGAGAAAGAATTCAAACAACTTTGCAAGCAACTGAAAACTAATGCAGAGACCAAAATGTATGGTTATTGTATTATATTTCACAAAATGAGAAACAGCTCAAGAATGATGTACCTTTGATGCCTGAATCTCTGTTTTGTCGATCTTGATCAAGTTCAATATGGTCGAAGCATGCGCATGAAGAACAGATCAGACTTATGATAAGCCACGTTGTGTCCATGCCTATCACTGCGAGCGGTAGGAGTGGTGAGACAAAATCATAAAATTCAAATTAAGGTGAGACAAAATTATAGGATAACTGCTCTAAATAGAGTAGTTAGTTACCTTAAAGCAACCAGGTCCACAAATTCAGTGCCCCCCTGCACAGGACATCCAATCCTCGATTTTTTACATAGATTTCTTCCATGACATCCCTGATAGTTTCTGCAAATAATTCTTCAAGCTGCAAACAAAAACAGTTGCTTCAGTGTGGTGGTACCTGAATTCTTGCTGCAGAAGGAGCATTTAAAATGTGGTCATTGACGCGAACTACTGAATTTCAAAATGCGGTCACAGTCGACGATTTGTGCCTTTACTGCTATCAATACAAATTCTATGCATGCAAGATGCCTATCTCACACATTCAAAAAGCCATTTTTAAATAACGTGGCACCAACACATCTACACCAGAAACAGGGTGACATCACACATGTGACAGGAAAAGAGAGACGGGAAGCATGAGAGGGACCAAAATATGAAAGAAAGGGGTAAAGCTCACAAACCTGACCAAAAGACTTGATTGTTATCACAAATGCCTCACGTGCCATGTTTGCCAAAAAAAAAACTGCAGAAAGAATCAAGGCAACACCAGACATGAGACAAATGAGAAGGAATGCCGCCATCAAAAGAAAGACTACAAAAAGAGACTCTAGAAAGTCTACATTAACTTGTTTGCTGGATTTAGCTTTCACTAGCATGGCATACATACAATGGAAATAACAAATGTAGTGGCAGGTCAAAAGCCTTCGAATCGGCATCGAAGAGAAGATCAAATGGATTTAGTGATGCTTGATAACCCGAGGTCCAATGGCTGTAAATCAAATATAGTGTAAAAGACCAAATCACATCAGATAGATGGAGAAGAAAACAATGAAACCATACCTACTGCGTTTTCTTGGTGCATTTCCGCCACCGGCATGGACATAATAGATCTACACAAACCTACAGAAAAACCAGAAGTAGTTATCAAGAAGAACACTGAAACACATACATCCTATTGGTACAATCAGAGACATCAAAATTTGCTGGTATACAAAGTCTAGAAAATGCATCAGCTGAAGAAAATTTTAGACGTAATAGACGCAGCAGATTAAGTCCCTTTCTACTGAAAATCTAATATGCCTGTCTTATCTTATCTTATGCCATCCTGTTTTGGTAAAATAGTACATGAGTCTGAAAGATGCAACAACCAAAATTCAGATATTATTCAACCTTCTAACCTCGGAATACATGTACTTCGAGCCTTGCAATTAGGTAATTAGAGAGAGAGAGAGAGATTACCGAGCCACAGAAAGAAAGGGGTTGATAGCGAACAGAAATATCAGACGGCCGACGGTGTCAAACGACTAACCCTGCAGCGAAACCACCTTGTCTCCGGTCTCCAGCACAGCTCGTGCTTAGTTCTGAGTATGCTGCGAAAGTAAGTACCACTGAATCTAAATCGTCTAATTGAATGAATATCATGATAACAAATTATTGGTAAAGCTAATATTGCGAAATATAGTTCTAGAAAGAAGTTTCTCTGCAGCAACTTCCAGCTCCACAAAACGATCTTGCCATCGAGTAACAAAACTGAATGTGAAATACAAATTTAAGGAATTATCTACCAAATATCAACAGCTGTAAGCATTCATAAAAAAGAGAAGTGCCCATCTCAACCTCTTCATAACAATATCAAACGATAGTTACTGTTGATAGATTAACTAACATTCAAATCACATACTGTATTAGTTTTGGTTCTTCCCTGATTCAAATAAAAAATCTAATAGGGAAAACAAGAAAAAGCTATAGATGTGAAAGTTTTAATATATAAAAAACACATATATGCAGGGTGGAGGAGGAGGATCTCACCGGAGGTACTCCGAGTAGGCGAGTTCAGTGGAGGGAACGGCGCCCTCGGCATTAGAGGCAATAATACCACCGTTCTTCCCGCCCGCTGGCCAGAGTGAGCCCCTCTGTTCTAGATCCCGGCGCACCGCTAATCCTTGCTCAGGGACATGGAAGTTCCATCCAGGTTCAGCTATATCGACAACCCAAGTTTCTCCTCAACCGAAGAGGAGAAGAGAAGCACATCAGCGGTGCGACCTTGCAGATGAGGAGAGAAATAGGGGAAGAGCAGACCATGGGGTGCCCGCGACACTGCTCGACGTCCTCTCCCCGTCCTGGTTGGAGAGGAACAGAACGGGGATGGCTGCAACTCCACCCAGCTCGGGGAGAGAGCAGGCAAGGGGAAATTGCCAGAGGCGGCGGCGGCGGGGAAATCGATGGAGGCGGCGGCGGCCGGGAAATCGGTAGAGGCAGGGGCTTGGGGAGCTGGGGGGCTGGATCCTTCGCCATGGGCCGACGAGCAGGGAGGCATCAGCGCGACCGGCCGCTCGCGGGGAGGAGGAGGAAAGCCATTGGGGAGGAGTGGAAGGAAGGGGATTGGGGAGAGAGATAGGACGCACGCGGCGAGTGGGCAGAGGCGGCTAGGGTTGGGTTTCGTCTGTTGGATGCGTTTTTATACCACCACGGTAAAAATAGAGACGGTTCAGATTTGTCGAGGGTAAAATCAAGGGCTAGTCAAATTGGATTTACCTGAGACCCCCATGGGGTGGCATCTATTATACCTTTAGATGGCTCAAACAAATAGAAGACAAGAGAGCCTCATTCCCCGGTCACCGGTCTACGATGGCAGTACCACATCAATTGGGAGACTGAAACAAATTTATATCCGTAGTTTTATCTTGAGATGTAATTCAATAATATATTAATTTCACGTCACATATGTTGCTTTTTTTTTTGTAAAAAGTAGTCAACTTTAAAATTCTTTAACTTCTAAAAAAGAAAAAAACGTACACTTATTCACGGACAAAGGGAGTACCTCCGCGCTCTTTTCAATTTGAATTGCTATACCCGGTGATTTTTTGAAACGTTTCCTAGATATTAAGTTTTCTAAAATTATATTTGAAAGTTGTAATAATAATTTAAAACAATATTAAATTTCAAAATTTATATTACTCTCTTCGTTCCAAAAAAAAAACTTCACCTTTTCTAGATACGGATGTATCTAGAGCTAAAATATGTCTATATACATTTGAATCTAGACAAAGTTGAGAAGCTTTTTAGAAACGGAGGGATTATAAGTTTGAAAAATAATTCAAAACAATTATGGACGTGATCAGTGATATACAAGCACGCAAAATTGCAGAACAATTTTTACATTACTCCCTCCATTCCTTGATGTACGTAGTATAGTTTCTTGAGGAAAGCTACGAAATACGAGGTATAATGCATTGCACCACTCATTTGAAGATTTTTTTTGGAAACATGATTACATTTCTTTATCTCACTACTGGAAAAAAATGGCTGCTGTCGTGCAGCCAGACATTGCCGTGCGTCTCGCGCACGGCAAAGAAATCTTTGCCGTCCGACAACAAAAACACGCACGGCAACAAAAGAACGCACAGCAAAGAACGAGAAAAAACGAACGGCAAAGCTGAGTGCACGGCAAAGAGGAATACGGCGCACGTCAAACAATAAGCGCACAACAAAGGCCAAAGAAATGCGCACAGCAAAAAATCCGTGCACGTCAAAGAGAAAAAGTCATTGCAGTGACCACCAGTTTGCCGTGCGCAAAGTCAGGGCGCACGGCAATGTTGCCTTTTGCCGTGTGTTTTGCCTTTGCCGTGTGCCATGTGCCATTTTTTTCCTTTCTATCGTACTTATCTTAATAATTATATTTATTTTTTAAATATGAAAAGTACTACATATTAATTCAATGTGTATACTCATACTTTTGCAATACAACAAGTACTCTAAGTCCTCACCCCCCACATATCAGGGTTTCGGAGCAAACCGCGTTCGGGAATCTACTAACTATTATAGCCGGAACGTGAGGAAGTTCACACCGGGGAGCTATGTATTGCACCATTACACGTTCCATCACAATTTCACACATATCTTAGGTCCACATGCAATATTTGGTGGGATTTCGATGCTCCGGTGGTCATTCTCCCCCGAAAACAGCGGTATGTGTGTCCCGGCGGGTCTATCCCCTAGATTTCTCCGCGTGAGGTTCCACCAATGTACTTTTCATTGGTTTAGGTTTGTTTAGGCAATAGACATGTGGAAAACCAGGTTTGGGACCATTTGGCACATTCTAGCCCCCGATATACCCGCAGCGGGACATTTCCACCTACACGTTGAGGAATCTTCTAAGTGTTATCGCTCAAAAGTGAGGAAGGTCACACCGAGGAGCTATGTTTTGCACCATTTGGTGAACCACGCCTTCCAACACACTTCCACACATATCCTAGGTCAACGTGTAAGATTTGGTGGGATTCCGGTGTTACGGTGGTCATCCCCCCACCCCCCCCCCCCCCGCCCCGAATGTGAAGAAGGTCACACCAATGAGCCATGTATTCCATCTATGGGCTTTCTACTATACTTTCACACATATCTCAGGTCCAAATGCATATATGGACCTTCCAACACACTTCCACACATATCCTAGGTCCACATGCAAGATTTGGTGGGATTCCGGTGCTGCGGCGGTCACCCCCCCCCCCCCCCTCGAATGTGAAGAAGGTCACACCGATGAGCCATGTATTCCATCTATAGGCCTTCTACCATACTTGGACACAAATCTCATGTCCAAATGCATCTATGGACCTTCCAACACATACATACACATATGCTAAGGCACATGCAAGTTTTGGTGGGATTCCGGTGCTGCGACGGTCATTCCCCCCGAATGTGAAGAACGTCACACCGATGAGCCATGTATTCCATCTATGGGCCTTCTACTATACTTTGACACATATCTCATGTCCTAATGCATCTATGGACCTTCTAACACGTATATACACATATGCCAAGGCCACACACAAGTTTTGGTGGAATTCCGGTGCTGCCGCACAGTGCTGGACTTACAAGAAAATAGAGGAAAGATCGAACCGAGGAAGCCTCCGTGAATGCATGAAGAGATTACTTGGCAGCCAGTTTTATGATAACGAGGTGCGTGTTTCGGTGTCCCCCCTTTCCTCCACTACTACCAAAGTTGAAGAGATAAGTTAGGCAACGAAGAGGTATTCGAAGATCTTAACCATCCACATAGAACCAAAGTTTGCAAAGGAGGGACACTGAAGCAAAATCCTTATGATAATCCTCTTTGGAAGTTTGGTTGTAATGGGTCACTTGAATTGAGCCATGCACACCAAGTGTAAACTGGAAGTTTCACATTAGTCGGAAATAGAAATTTCGTTTCTGCATCAGGTTCGTCCGAAAATGTTATTCATTTTTTGTTTTTTGTTTCCGTCCAACAAATTTCATTTCCGTGTTCATATTTTACACTCTGTTCAGTCATAAACGGAGAACAAAAGAAGACACCGAGGAATTAACAATCTATAACACAGCGTCTGTGCACGTAGTAAACCCGGCGACGAGGACCTGGCCAGCCAACAAGACACACAGTCCCCTTGATCGTTGCTTGGCCGACAGCTAGGGCAAGCACGTCGATGCCGCTCATTAAACATGCACGTAGAGGTCGATAGCCTGAATCCAGACACATTTTTTTTTGACCGGGGAATCCAGACACATTTACAAGCTCGCCACTATCTATCTATCTATCTATTACTCCCTCCGTTCCTTTCTATAGTGCCTATTATTTTTTGGCACGGAAATTAGCGCGAGCTATTTTTTCACACAAAACCCCCTAGCGATACCACAGAAAATATAGGAAACTGAAAACAGATCTCAGAAATACATGACCAGATCGGTTTCCAGATTTTCTGGACTTGACCATATCGGTGGAAGGGGTTCTTTGCAGAAAAAAACATAGCTTTACTCTTATATTCTGAAACAAATGTGAAAAAACAATAGGCATTATAGAAAGGAACGGAGGGAGTATATACTAAAAGCAAAATAAGGATATTTAAAGGAGACACCACGTTAATCCACATGTACTAAAATTATTTGATTCGTCGATCTTATAATTAATGGTTAAGATTTAAAGCTAGAAAAGTTACGTAAACTATAGACATGTACAACCTGTCACGTACACATTGTCCAGTTATAAGGATGAGTCGTCACATAAAAAGAAAAAGATGAGCCGTCTCAGAAATCAGAAAAAAAAGCATGGACAAGAGATATGTTACAAAGATCACGCCTCTGATAAAAAAGAATGCCGTGTGCTAGCTTTTCCGGCCGGAAGATCACGTGTGGGATGTGGTCTCCGGTAACAAAATAGTCATGCAATCAAAATAATTAATAGTTACGATCTGCTAGAAAGGAAAAAAAGTTTGTTGATGATTTGTTTCCTATGACACAAGGTGTAATGCACCCTGCATGTACGGTCGTCTGTTCAACATGTATAAGGAAAAAACAAGAACCAGCTGATGTGTTTCCTTACAATGGGTGTCCCGCTTATCATAAGGTGAAATAAAGATATTTCTAGAGAACGTAGGTGGTAGGTGTATTCTTTACCAAAAAAAACAAGCATTGTAGCTAGCTTAGCTCGACCATGGTTATACACAAGATGTGATAATATAAGCCGATGTTGTATTGATCCGTATAGTATATATGCAATGTATGCAAGTTTTTTTTGTCGGCTGGCCTTTCCGAAATTTTGCCAAAAACCGGTTTTACATACTACATTTGATGGTATTAATATAATTTGCTAAATTTATATTTTTGGGGAAATTTTGAAAGAATATATGAATTTGTTTTGAATATCTCGAACGGAATAGCGGCAGGTATTTCTAATATTGTGAAGAATAGGAAATATTAGTGCCTAGCGGTATTTTTACCCAACCTAAAAAAGAAAAAAACCTTAACTTTTCCTAGATTTTTTTCGCGAATTCAAACTATATTATTCAGAAGACGGGGTACAGTCTATGCCGATCTACGGTTACATTTACCCGACAGGATCTCACATCAATTTTTTGATAGCTGTCAAAAATTACCCGTGTTAATATAATTTTCTCAAATATAAATATTTAATATATACCGATAAGGTATTGATCCGTATAGTATATATGCAATGTATGCAAGTTTTTTTGTCGGCTGGTATTTCCGAAATTTTGCCGGAAACCGGTTTTACAGACTACATATGGTATTAATATAATTTACCCAAATTTAAATATTTTTGGGAAATTTTGAAAGAATATATGAATTTGTTTTGAATATCTCGGGTGGAATAGCGTCGGGTATTTCTAATATTGCGAAGAACAAGAAATATCACTACCTAGAGGTATTTTAACCCAACCTAAAAAAGAAAAACCTTAATTTTCTATAGAATTTTTTTCGAAGGAGGAAAGCTACCTAGAATTCAAAATATATTATTCAGAAGAAAGGGTACAGTCTATGTCGATCTACATGTACATTTACCCGACATGACTCACATCAATTTTTTTTTGTAGCGGTCAAAACTTACCCATGTTAATATAATTTTCTCAAATATAAATACTTTTTGGAAATTTTGAAAGAATTTATGAATTCATTTGAATATCTTGGGCAAAATACTTGCCGGTATTTCTGGTGCCTGACAGTAGTTTTACCCAACCGAGAAAAAGAAACATTGACAATAGTAGAATTTTTTCCGCCTGAGGATAGCTACTGTAAATTCCTAATATATTATTCAATAGACTTGGTACGACTCATGCCAATCTACATGTACATCTAACAGATTAGATCTCACATAAATGGATGGAAATTAGGTGGAATACACACTACTAGCGTCTCTCCCTACAAAAAGTACTAGGTTGTCGAGGGGTATCTTCCTAGGCATATCAAACAACGAAAAAAAAATTAATACACAAAGCTAGGCATATCATGGTGGCAATGCAAATATGTGCTAAAATTATAAAGTTTAAAATGGTCAAGAGGCGTATCATATGTTATGTTTGAGAAAACTGGTCAAAACAAGTGAGTTTCTAATTTCAGTTATAATACATAAAGATTTACACATTTTTCTAAACATTAATTCTGCTCTATGATGCAAACGTTACTCGGGGGATAGGGAATCCCTGACAGATTCACACTGAAATGAGAATAAACAATAATCTATTAGATTACAAGACAAACTACAATCCTGAATTTCTCACATCTATCTATATATTTTCGTGGACTATGTAACTATATTATTCCCCTCAATAGGAAGTTACGCTTTCAAAAAATTAAAGAGGATGCCCTCACAATGCGAGGGCCACACTGCTAGTTTGGTGAAAAGCACAGGTCCATCATGGAATAAAAACTGACGTTTGCAGGCTGATAGTTGCCGCAAAGATTATGCTACTACGACGGGACAAACACTGACCCTTTTCTCCTCCATGTTCTGAAGGAGAATCATGTCTAGATCACATTCTGACGACGGTACACACTTCGATCGTTTTCATTGAGATCTCTGACGGGATATGCCATGAATGCGCGATTTGGTTGGCCAGTGCCTCGCCTGATCCAACTCAAAAGCTCGTGCGGTGCAAGTCCAGCCCCAGCTCGGTGTTGCATGACTGTGCTGTCGTTATTACAACTCCAGAGATGCGTGGTTTGCTCAGCTAGACAGGGAACGCCTTGCTTCAATCGGGCCGGCACAAAATTAGTGACATAAATCGGTTTAGATTCTAGAAAACCACTACGTTCGTTGTTTAAGTTTAGTTTGGTAGGTATACTGCCGCCATTGTTTTGGGTCTTTCGAAAAGAGTACTGCCGCCATTATCGTCTACTCCCACATGCACAGGTTTGGGCGATTTTTTTTAATAATACTTTTTTCCCATTAATTCTACAAATAATACTTGATTTTAATTTTTTCAAAAATAATACACCGCCGGGTTAGGGAAACCCGATTAGTACTAATCGGGTTAGAGAAACCCGATTAGTACCAGTCGAGGTAAAGGAATCCGACTGCCCTAGCCTGCATGTGCATGCATGCATGTGCTTGATGCGAATCGGGTTAGTGTTCCCCGATTAGTACTAATCGGGTTTCCCGAACCCGATTAGTACTAATTGGAGAACACTAACCCAAAGGTGTATTATTTTTGAAAAAGTTTGAAATTAAGTATTATTTATAAAATTAACGAAAAAAATAATATTATTTAAAAAAATCGCCAGGCTTGGCCACCACTCCTATACTGTGCACTGGATGACTTTGTCAATACTTGCAGTTGGGATTTGGAAATGATCATGGAAGGGAAATTTTACGGTACATACATTATACTACATAAAAAAAGATGTAGTATATGAGTTTAATCCGGTGGATTAAAACGATTTCGCCCAAAGGTTATTCGTTAACATCCCTCCAAATTTTCGTGGATATTATTGGAATTTCACTTAGACTCGAACGGCCATATAATGCTACAAAAGTTGTGTATACGTGTAGTATATTTGACCTAAAATCGATGAGGTGTGCTGATTCAAATCGTTTTGCCGCCGTATGGACCCTAACGCCACCGCTGCCTTCTAAACCCTAGCGACAGAGCCGCCGCCTGTGAGTCGCCTCCTACACATAGCACCTCCGCACAGCCTCCCGTCTCCTTGCGCCCCAGCCACGCTTGGTCAACCCCCACATGGGATCACATTACCACCCCCTGAAGGTGAAACTAGGGAGCGCAGACGTCTCAATCGTGTTGTCGGTGCACATGGTGATCCACATTTTTTCGATAGAGGAAATATATTAATATCGAGAGATACCAATTACACCCAACATCTACAACAACACAATACCATAAGAAATAAAAAGAAATCCCGCTACGGTAGTCCAGCCTTAGCAGCAACAGTACCTCCACCATCAAGACAACACCTGAACTCCAGGCTCCCCAAAAGTGACACCTCCAAGAAGGGAACAGTAGACAAGTGCCATCGTCGTCTGATCAAAAGATCTTAAGTTTTCACCCCGAAGATAGTCCCCGCTCTCAAAAAATACCTAAGACAAGGTCATTGCAAGGCATAACCAATTAAGGCCAGACCATGGATTTTCATCCTGAAAGGTAAGACTCTGAAATTCACCTGTGATACCGCGTCCACTTACATACTGCTGCTGCGAAACCCAAAATACCAAGCAAGTCTCTCGACATCTCAGAGACTCGGACATCCATTGATAGTCCTCCAATCCAGCATTCATGATATTCGCCGCCTTTGATTTCACCATGGACCAGAATGTCCTCTGATGGCAACACAGAACAGAGCTTCCCGCCACTCCCTCCAGAACCAAACGGTCGGAATAAAAGCATGGGTGCGCACGACCAAATAAAACCCGATCCAGCAAACTCCAGGCATAATACACATTGTTACATTCGCCGGCGGAGCTTTCTGGAACTCAACACTCCAGCCAAATCCAGAAGGACATGCATCAAGTAGATCTTCATCTTTGCGCGAGAGGAATCCTAGGACCGCCGCCTTTATTCAGGCCAAGCCCCCACGCATCTGGCCATCCTAGCCGCCCAACCCACCGAGAAGCCGGTAGATCGAAGACGACCCTGGTCTCCAAGCCCACACGAGGACGAGCGGTGCTGCTGCGGAGAAGATCGACGACCACGACAAGAAGTGATGGCCATGGCGGGACGCAGAAGCCGCAGCCCCTGCTGCCCGCGCAGACATGCACCGCCGCCCCAGATCGCCGCTCCAAACGACAAACACTATAGGCAACGACAGCCATGGCCAGAGCGCATCAGTCGGAGTCCACCGGCCCAAGGACCTAGATCTTCTCCATCCGCCGCTCGCCCCACTGTGCACCACCGCCCCACATCGCCACTCCATCGCTGCAATCTGCCACCACGCCTACCTGTGCGCCAATCCCTGCGCGCTCCCACTGCTCTGCCTCCCAGGGCAAAGAGAAGAACCAGCAGAGTGTCATCCTCCCCTTTCCGTCTACACCGGCCAGGGCGCCACCACATTTGCTAACGCTAGCGGCCGCGACAGCCAGGAATGCCGAATGCGGCGGTCCTTTGTCTGGAGATGCGATCGCCCCGGAGCCGCACACTAGTGCGACCCGGAGGCGGAAGTTCTGGACTTCTGGTGATCCACATCTAGGCTCGATCTCACATTATTATTACATGCTTTTTGTCATTTATGTGTCATCTTCCCATTATTCCCCACCTATAGAGGTACACGTAAAAGCATCGCCCATTTAGAGCAATTCCAATAGTATAGCCAACTGTTGGCTATAACAAGATTCCATGTCATTTGTAGTCACCATATAGCTAACATGTATAATAGTTGGCTATAATAATGAACTACTTTATTAACACATGGCCCACATTTCACTCTCACAAAGTGCCTAGGAGCACGTGCAAGAGCTGGCTATTGCATAGTAGCCCACCTCTCTTCTCTCTCCCCTTCTCTCTCCTCCAACTCATCTAAGATATATTATTTAATGTCTTATAGCCAGCTGACTGGACTCTATTGTACTTGCTCTTACACTGCTTAGGTGTGGGCCATCTCATGTTTCCCATGATCTAGCAATGTTACTGGCCGACTGATTGACAAAAGTTCACAAGAGCATGTCCGTGGATGAGAGACGCAATGCCACTAGCTCGAAATGTTGAGTTGCGTAGTAGCAGTACTACAACTTATCTGCGTGTAGCAGCAGTGCAGTACAAAATTAACAAGAAGTAGAGCTTATATAAGGTTAGAAAACCACGAAGCATTCCTCTGTCTACGAGCCAGTTGCATGAATTTGGAATACTATGACGCATTCCTCTGTACGTACATAACCAACAAAATTGGATTGGGTAAGTTCAGTAGCTATATGTATATACATTGTGAATCTAATCTAATTAACTAATTAATCTTGCTCTTTGAACGCCAATTATATACGCCTAGCTAGTTAGTAGCTAGATACAATAGATAGCTACTCGTTTCTCCATCACGAATCTGACAAGAGTGGAGCCGATGAGTCTGCCGACGGCGGGAAGATCCCCTGCCCGGTGGCTAGCATGGCCCTGGGGTCATACTCGGCCTTGAGGCTCGCGAACCTTGCCCATCTCTCCGGGCCGAAATGTTCCTCCCAGTCGTGCTGGGACTTGTGGTTGGGCAGGTACTGCTTGGCCCCGATCCTGGCGTCGGCGCAGAAGTCGATGATCTGACGGTTCTGCCGAGCAAGCTCCTCGAGGCTCTGCGGCGCGCCCGGTAACGCCGATCGGAGGAACGCCACCAGGTAGAACACCTCCTCTTCCGGCGTCACCACCGAGCTCCTCGGGTCCCACCTGCACGATTACACAAAGTGTCCATCAGAATTCAGTTAATCTTTACTAACAGGCGATAGCGGATCATGGAAAGGTTGGAGCGAGCAGAGTAGGAAAAGCATCCACAGTTCGTTCAGTTAAAATAGATTGGGCGCTGGGATTATGGTGCGTGCTTTTCCACTAAGCATGTGTAAAGCGACAACGCATCTGGCATTCAGAATGCCACTGACGGCAAAAGCAAACCGAATTCTGAGTTTCTGACTGGTCTGGGAAACCATGGTGGTGCCACTAGCTAGCTTGCTAGAAAAATTCAGAATAGAGGCTGTCACCCCAGTGCGCGATATGTCTGCGGCCATTCACCGATCAGAAGATCCTGGCGAAGGTGATGGCAATCGGGAAACTAATTAAGCAAGGACCTAGTATTAATCTATCGTTGCTCGCTCGTGCAGCCACCTGTAGCAGTGTTGTGTGTTTGTGTCGCATGTGAGATCGCCCGCCCGCCCTGGAACCTAACCGGCTAGATCGTGCAAAGTAGGTGGATCATACGCGCATGGATGGGCGGCGATGGGCCACCTTGCATATGGAGGACGGTGATGAGCTGGTCAACTGGGTTTACTACAGATTCATGCTATAGTATGCTGGCTAGGTAAATTGACTTGATAAGTTGAGCAAAAAAACGGCAGGTTGACTTACTTGTGCTTGTTCATGGGGTAGATGAGGATGGGTCCGCCGGAGGTGCGGCTGCCGAGGATGCCGTGGAAGACGCCCCGGTCGAAGTCGGCGATGCGCGAGGCCGGCACGAAGAGATTAAGCCACGGGTGTGGCACCTCCCACATGCCCTTGCTGCGAAGCTTCAGTTCCGCCTTGTGGACACGGTCGAGGAAGTCCACGTACGGCAGGTCGGTCGTAAACACAGTCCCCGGGAGGAAGTTCAGATCGCCCAGCAGCGCATCCACCTCCTGCAAAATCAGTTTCTTAGTTAGACTTTGCAATTCAATGCACTAATACAAAATTGCTAAGTCTAGCCGTCTATATATGGGATGGCTTGATAAGATAATAGTGCGTGCTTCGCTAACGGAATTGTAGGATCTAGTATTGCGTATGCCAAGATCTATATATACTACATCCAGTGTGCCCTGCATGTGGGTACTAATCAACAGGTGGTGGCTTCCATTATGTAGTAATACTATATCAGGGACTAAACCGCCCATAGCTAAATGAAAACATATATTTAGCTCAATGATTGGTCAGGATCCCTGATCAGCAACAACAAAATACTCCTATACCAAACAAAGAATTAAGAAATACCATCATAAAATAGTGTGACGGTTAGGAGGAGGCAGCATTATTGGATCGATAGGGAAAGGCAGCGAGCACGACATACCTGATCAACAGTGGCGGCGTTGGTGGTGGAGTCGTCGTAGTTCTTGGTGACCTCGAGGCAGTAGAGCACACCGGTGTGCTGCTTGAGCGAGCTGAGCTTCACTGGGTTCTGCGGGGAGAAGAAGGAGGACCTCCAGTTGTTGATGAGGCCCTCGGCCGCGACGACGAAGCCCTCCACGTAGTCAAACCGGCGGCCGCCGTGCTTGGGCGAGATAAGCCGCTCCTGGTCCGCAGTGAACTCGGTGAAGTTGGAGTAGAGCACCCGGATCCAGCGAACCTATTTTCAAACAAAGCAACGTGCGCAATCAATTATCCGAGCTGTCATGCTGATGGGGCTAGCTGCTGAATCAGCCTTGATCACGGCCTGATAACTAACTAGCTAGGGTGGATTAGTCAGCGTATTAAGAAGCTGCGTGGACAAGATCTTGGGAAAGATCGCGCGAGCTAAACAAAACAGTACATGTACTTGTATATACAAGACCAAATAGGTGAGAGCAAGACACAAGTTGGTCCATGGATCGCTCGATTCCAACCACCTGGGCGGCTGGACCACCTGAACATGATCGCTAAACTAATGGGCAATATTTCTCGAGACTTTTGGTGGGGTGGACTTTGAACACAAATCCTGCACTACGGATCGAGAAGACTGCTAGCTCTAAAACTGTGGATGCAAAAGGACCTTACGTGTCGTCCAGCCCGTAAACCGTTGGAGATGGATGGGATTGTGTGTGCTATAATTAGCAAACACGTTTTGGCTTATCGGTATCTTTATCCGTTGTGGTAATTTTAGTGTAACCTAACAATGGAGTTAATTCGCAGCCCGCAGGAAGCGGGGCACCTGCCACTTGCACGGCCATTGAAAGTGAAGTTGGAAAGCGCGAGAGCGATGACACAAAAGAAGGAGAGGGAAATGGAAAGGGAAAGAAGGCGCACGAGATACACTCCATCGTCTTCTACATGTGGATTAACGGCCGGCATATGGATATTAAACAAATTGAGAAGGAGCATAAAAAATGGGATGATACGTAGTATGCGTGTTAGCTAGAGAGAGTGTTACCTTGCGGGGAGCAGGCTCGAGGGCAATGCGAGCACGCGTGATGATCCCGAACTGCCCCAGCCCGCCAAGCGCGCCGAAGAACAGGTCTGAGTTCGTCGTCGCCGAGCAGGTCACCGTCTCTCCCTTCCCTGCAGCCAAAAACCAGAACGTATTGGGTCAGCAATGACGAGAACACTACCTTGTGCCCATGCCGCAATTAATCAGCCGCGCGAGCTCGATCACGTATATATGGACGTACCGGTGACGATGTCGAGCTCGTAGACATTGTTGATCTGGGGGCCATGGTGGAAGGCCTGGCCGCTGATGCCCGCGTTGGAGAGGGTGCCGCCCACGGAGAGGTAGAGGTAGTCCGTCCACGACCGCGGCGCTAGCCCGCCGTTCGCCAGTGTCCAGTTGAGGACGTCGATCCACAGCTCGCCGCCCCACACGTCCACGTAGTGCCCGCCCACCGCCGCCGAGTACGCCGGCAATGCCCGGGACGCATGTTTCCTCCCGTGGCTGTGGCTCATGTCCACCACCACCCCGCCGGGCACCTGTGCCTGCCCGCTGATGGAATGCCCGTGGCCACGCGCTGATACGCGGAGGCCGCCGGTTGAGTACGCCGCCCGGACCAGCGCGGCCACGTCGCCGGCGCCGCGCGGGTGGTACACGGCCAGCGGCTCAGCGCGGGTGAAGCCCCCGAAGTCGCCGGACGCCTCCCGGAGGTCGGCCGGGTCGACGCTGAGCCTGCCGCCGCCCACGTCGCCTCCCAGCTGCAGCAGCTCCGTGGGGTCCAGCGGCAGCGGCAGCCCGACGGTTGAGACGAGGCAGTAGACTTGGAAAAGCAGCGTGAGCACCAAGCACCGCGCCATTGCCGCTACCAAAGAAGAAACAATGATCCTCTGTTTAATTGGGTGGATAATTCGATGGTCGCTCGTTACGAGTAGCTTGAGGCTTGAGCACCAGAAAGAGGAGGAAGAAGGAAGAAGATCGAGGAGCTGTGGATGATGCGTTGTGTTGTGGCGAGGATGAGGTATTTATAGGAGCGGGGAGGAGACCGCGGAGGATAGGAGAGAGGGATTGATGTACATTCTGCCGCGCGCGGGAACACATCCAGCACGACCGCGTGATGGGTAGGGCCGCCCAAGAATAAAATAATTCAAGGGCGGCCGAGTCACCACTCACGCACGATCCATCATCGCCTCTTAATTCCCGTGTCAGATTAGTCGATCGTATGGCCGCCCAAGGATCGGGTTTCAGCTAGGGCGGCACTCACTACACTTACTCAACTCTTGCTCCTACTACACCCAGCTATGATGTAAATAAAAGACACGAAACGAATGTGGAGAACAGAGGACTTGTTCTCTTAAGAGGAGCAAAATCTCCCAATCCCTAAAAACTGCCACGGATTCAAATGATAATACACCCTCGTCCACGGATTGCCCGAGATTTATTAAAATTTATTAAATAGATAATCTTCATCAGACGGAGGGACTAAAAACATGTTTCAGCGGTCCCCTAAAATGGGCTCCGATCCCTAAATTTTTTCGGAGGGAAAAAACCCCATACTCCTCTTAAGAGGCTCATCGCTAGCTCCAAATGCCAAAATATGATGAATCGGAAACCCCAACCGCCAACTCGAAACTTTCTTCACCGCCACATACGCCGACACAATAAAATCAGCGCGCGAGGTCGTTAGCTCTAGTCGTAGTCGACATCATGCACCCTCTGCACATCACTACGAGCGGTAATCTGGTGATGTACACTTAGAAAACGGACCTTCCGTCTTGGCCTTTTATCTCGGCCCAGTCTCGAGCCGAGACAAATGGTCAGGCCACGTTGCTCCGAAACCAGCGATAGGGTACGGGGCCTTTTGTCCCGGTTTTTAAATGACCTTTTGTCCCGGTTGGAGCCTCAAACCGGGACAAAAGGGTCCAAGGCCATTTGCGTCCTACGTCCTACTAACAGCCCTTTTGTCCCGGCTGGTGACACGAGGCGGGACATAAATTCCAACGGTCCATTCTCGCGCGGAAGCCGATCGTCGTCGCCATTACTGGCGAACGGAAATCGATCGTCACGTGCCGTGGCATGCCAGAATTTGCGTCGATGGCGCCGGCGGTCGGCCACGGGAATTGATCATCCGGTGATCAGCCTGTTCATCTTCACCTTCCTGACCTTTATATGCTTCATATCTCCTCCACCATTGCCACACATCTCTTCTCATATCTCCATCATCTCTTCTAAAAAGGTCTCTCCCCATCGATGTTTCGGCCCCAATGGAGCACCTCGCGCGCGTCCCGGCTCATCGATTTCGGATATACCACCTCATGGCAGAAGGGATTTCTTTCAAGATCACGGTCACTCTCCGTGCATCAAGGGTGCATAAGTGGATTCGCGCCGTCAAGAGGAACTATCTCGACGCCACACTAATCAAGTGCGTCAGCTTGGACTGTGAGTTCACCAACCCTCGTGAGCGTGATCAGCGCCGCCGTCCTTCAACTCTCGGTGGCGACCGAAAATTTGGTACTCCAGATTTGTTGGGTTGATGAAGTGCCACAAGTTCTCAAGGAGTTCTTGCAGGACAACACCATTAGATTTTGCGGCGGGGCTATCGGCAAAGATGTGGAAATGATGTGTCCCTACGGTATTGATATTACTTCTGCGTTCGACCTCCAGAAGATACTCCCGAACCCCACAAAAAATCCCATACCGAGTCTATATGATCTGGCAAATTCTATCATTGGAACAAATCTTAAAAAGAATAAGAGGAAGAAGTACAAGAAGAAGGACGACGCGGAAGAAAAAGAAGATAAACTGATTTTTGGGTGGGCCAATGTTTCGTTGAGCTACGAGCAAGTGCGCTATGCCGTTCTAGACGCTCGCCTAGGCTTCGAGATGGCTAGGAGTTATTGGGAGCTAGTTGGCTACAATAACCATGTTGATCGTCTCAATATTTAAAGATGATGAGTAGATGGTGGTGTAACCTGTGGTGTGTGGTGTGTGTCTTCTATATTTGTATGAACTATGAATCGTGTCAATATATCGAATATTTCTATTGTTTACAAATTCCCCACATTATTTGGCCATATTATATGAATAATAAAAAATGAATTGTCTCAATATATGGAATCTTTCTATTGTTATTCAAATATTTCAACCATCGCAGATAGAGTTTCAATCTGCATGATGCAACTTCTCCGATCATGATGATCCAAAGAACAAATTATTGAACTTGAAAAAAGAAGACTAACAGAAATAACTAACATTAAAAGTTAATTATCTACTTTGTGCTTCCTCTTTGTGTTCATGCCTTGAGCGAGAACAGTACCAATTGAAGCAAAAACCACAATATGTTTATATTTCGAGAATTGCAACGTAAGCTAATATCAGTAAATACAAGACCTGGATACTTGGATACTTCACTGTCTTTATTATTTGGCCATATTATATGAATAATGCATATATTATTTTATAATAATTATAAAAAATGAATAATTTTTTTATTTCATATTCAAATTCCTCATATTTTTGTAATAATAATGCATATATTATTTGTCCAATTGCGGTTTACAGATTTAAAGACATTAGTTATTTGGCCATATTATATAAATAATGCATATTTTTTATAATAGTAATAAAAAATGAATAAAAACAAAATTATTTCATATTCAAATTCCTCACTTTTTTGTAATAATAATTCATATATTATTTGTCCAATTACGGTTTACAGATTAAAGATATTAATTATTTGGCCATATTATATGAATAATGCATATATTATTTTTATAATAATAATAAATTAATAAAAACAAAATTATTGTATATGCAAATTCATCACATTATTGTAATAATAATGCATATATTATTTGTCCTAATGCGGTTTACAGATGAAAGATATTAATTATTTGGCCATATTATATGAAAAATGCATATATTATTTTTATAATAATAATAATAATAAATGAATAAAAACAAAATTATTTCATATTCAAATTCCTCACATTTTTATAATAATAATGCATATATTATTTGTCCAATTGCGGTTCACAAATTTAAAAATATTAATTATTTGGCCATATTATATGAATAATGCATATATTATTTTTATAATAAAAATAGTGTTTTTACTGATTTTATTTTCATTAGAATTCAATATTATTATCTTATTCATTATTGTTTACGTACATAATTGTTTTTGGTTTAAAAAATATAGAAATGTGACACAATGGTATAAGATTTAATAGGATTGATATGGTAGTATTTACAACAAGGCACAATCATATTCGCGGGAGCAAGGCGGGAAAAACCGAGAAGTTAAGCGTTTTGATGGTGGAGTAGTGTGAGGATGGGTGGCCGAACGAGACGTGACCAAGTCTAGAATTTGACTACAGATTAAGTGTAATTAGTGTTAAAAATGACCCAAGTGAGAGACTAACGAGTCAAACAATTAGAAAAAAGAAATTTAAAAAATGAAAAACAAAAGGTTGGGTCTTTTATCCCGGTCGGGCTTACGAGCCGGGACTAAATGTCCTCCAGTCCAAACCCTGCATCACAGCCACATGGAGGGCCATTTGTCTCGGCTGGTAACCGGTCCGGGACAAAAGGTTGGGCCTTTCGTCCCGCTTTCGTTGTCCCGGTTTCCCAACCGAGCCAAATGCCTCTTACGGGCAGGAACAATTGGCCCGTTCTCCACTAGTGTTATGTCGTCTCCGCTTGAGGCGGCGGGAGGAGGCAGAGTCCACCGGGGATGAAATCACTAGTACAAAACCGACCATTAGAGACGATCCCTAGAGACAGGTTTGCCCAAAACAAAAAAACCTCAAATAACCATAATCACGTGGCATCTCTAATAAGTTTAGAGCCGCTTAAAAATAGCGTCCATTGCTAAATATGAGCCGGTCGAAAAGAAAACCCGGCTACAAGAACTCCACGGATATGATGGCCAATATTAAAATGTTGTGGCACTACATGTGATCCTGGGATAGTTCAAGGGATCCTTTTGATATGCAAGTATAAGGCTTCCATTTTGACAATGATTAAACTCTCGCACCATCTAATGGAAAAGGCTGCCCATAAGACCTTTTCATATGTTTATGCACATTGCTTGCGTATTTGATTTGGTCCTGTAGGCACCTTTTCCCCCTTTTGTGTGTATTTATATATGAGGCTTTACATCTATATATGATTATCCGTTAATATATTTCACATAGAATGTATCATTGTATTGTATTTAAAAAATCAGATGATGTTTAGTTCAGTTCATGAGAGCTGGTGTTACTTAATTCAGTTGATGCTTACAGAATTATTATCGTATCATTTTCAGACCGGAGGTTAGGTATATCGTGACATTCATCAATCCAATTACTGAACTGTGGTCGCAACCGGATTCCACTAGAAGAAGGTCCATGTTCATTTCTAGAACCATGGGACAAAATCGAGTGTCTACCAACCTTCCTATTTAGAAGCAAATGCCCGAGTCTACCCGTGCAGATTAGAAGAACCGGATCCTCACATACTTGTCATTGAAAGTGAGGACACGTCTTGAGCACGTGACTCCTTTTGGTTGTTGCAAGGCTTGGAAGCAATGGAAGATTAAGGGGGTGTTTGGTTCCCGTACACACTTTATCAAGCTTAAGTTTTGCAAGTGTGACCCCCACATAGTGTGGCTGAGAATTTGGAAGGCACGAAGTGTCGCAAACGTTGGCAAGAAATTCACTCAATTGCAGATGAGCTATATGGATAATACAGTGTGGCTACTCTAAATGTGGCAAATATCAAAGACATGCAAATATGCCAAACTTTGACTTGGCAAAGTTTGGCGAAGTGTGGTTGGAAATCAAACACCCCCTAAGATTTTGAGGTAGTACTTGGATAACTAGAGAACCCCCTTTGCCAAGTACCCGCATATCTCCAAACAAGAATGGGCTGAGTTTGTGCCGCCAATGCTGCAAAGTAGCGATTTGTGACTTGCCATGTTAGAAGTGTCAATTATTTGAATTCTATATATGTCGTTGTTCTAAAACTTTAGACGTATCTGTAAATTCTAATTTGGATCTATGTTGTGCTGCAGTTTGTGACTTATGGCATATCTCTTTTCACTTCTTATTATCTTTATACTGCTTAATAAATGTGCAGCCACCTATAGTGCCTAAATACACAATATAACCGGAGGTCCGAACTTTTTCAGATGCTCCAAATGACATGGGTACGACCTGTCGGGTACCCACCGCTAACATACCTGATGCAGCCCAACTGGAGGCCCGCCTGATGACCTGCTAAGGACCACGAAGCCAAAGATAATCTGGCAACTATGAAGCATTCGAAGCCCATGTTCCGTGTCGAACAAGGACTAGCCCACGATTAGGGAACCCTAGAGTTCTTACCTATCATGTAACTAACCCGGTCACGGTAACTGAGATCTAGCCTCCTATACAAAGGCTAGAAGGGGCGCCGGGCGGATAGACTCCGATAGATCGCAATCTACAACACCATAGCCATCACAACGACATTGCTTTCATCAATAATCAAGATTAGACAAGCATGAAGTAGGGTATTACCCTCCGGAGGCCTAAAAGTGGGTAAATCATGTCTTCTCCTCGCTTGTTAGCCGACGAACTCACTAGCACACCTCTTTATCTAAAACCCTAAGTCCATCAACCATGGGCATTATCGTTGATACACCACGTCACCGAATACTACGGTCAGGTCGTAATAACGTCAGACCGAGAGAAAACATGGACCCTACCGAAGTTATGGTCGGTTAAACATAACAACCATTTGAGGAGCCATAAGAATGGAGCCGCCCAAGAAATGAAGTCATCGCTGATAGTCATTATACTGGAGCCGGCCCTGAATTTGAGCCATTTCCGGTATACACCGTAGGATAACGTTGCATAGAAAACAAAAAATTTCCTACCGCGAACACGCAATCCAAGCCAAGATGCAATCTAGAAGACGGTAGCAACGGGAGGTTTATCGAGTCTCACCCTTGAAGAGATTCCAAAGCCTACAAGAGGAGGCTCTTGTTGCTGCGGTAGACGTTCACTTGCCGCTTGCAAAAGCGCGTAGAAGATCTTGATCACGATCGGTTCCGGCGCCACGAACGGGCAGCACCTCCGTACTCGGTCACACGTTCGGTTGTTGATGAAGACGACGTCCACCTCCCGTTCCAGCGGGCAGCGGAAGTAGTAGCTCCTCTTGAATCCGACAGCACGACGGCGTGGTGTCGGTGGCAGTGGAGAACTCCGGCGGAGCTTCGCTAAAGCTACGCGGAAGATATGGAGGAGAGGGGGGCGGCTAGGGTTTGGGAGGGGGTGGCCGGCCTCAAGGGGGTGCGGCCAACTTGTGGCTTTGGTGTGGCCGGCCCCCTCCCCTATGCCCCTCATTATATAGGTGGAACCCCAAGTGTTGGTATCCAAGTCTTCGAATAAGACCCGAACCAAAAACCTTCCATATGGAGGGGAAACCTAGCCAAGCTAGGACTCCCACTAGAGGTGGGAGTTCCACCTCCCATATGGGGGGGTGGCCGGCCCCCTAAGGGGGAGTCCACTTGGGACTCCTCCCCCACTAGGGTTGGCCGGCCATGGAGGTGGAGTCCCATGTGGACTCCACCTTCCTTGGTGGTTTCTTCCGGACTTTTCTAGAACCTTCTAGAACCTTCTAGAACCTTCCATAGAACCTTCCGCGACATTTTAATTCACATAAAATGACATCCTATATATGAATCTTATTCTCCGGACCATTCCGGAACTCCTCGTGATGTCCGGGATCTTATCCGGGACTCCGAACAAATATTCGAACTCCATTCCATATTCAAGTTCTACCATTTCAACATCCAACTTTAAGTGTGTCACCCTACGGTTCGTGAACTATGCGGACATGGTTGAGTACTCACTCCGACCAATAACCAATAGCGGGATCTGGAGATCCATAATGGCTCCCACATATTCAACTATGACTTTTAGTGATCGAATGAACCATTCACATACAATACCAATTCCCTTTGTCACGCGATATTTTACTTGTCCGAGGTTTGATCTTCGGTATCACTCTATACCTTGTTCAACCTCGTCTCCTGACAAGTACTCTTTACTCGTACCGTGGTATGTGGTCTCTTATGAACTCATTCATATGCTTGCAAGACATTAGACGACATTCCACCGAGAGGGCCCAGAGTATATCTATCCGTCATCGGGATGGACAAATCCCACTGTTGATCCATATGCCTCAACTCATACTTTCCGGATACTTAATCCCACCTTTATAGCCACCCATTTACGCAGTGGTGTTTGGTGTAATCAAAGTACCTTTCCGGTATAAGTGATTTACATGATCTCATGGTCATAAGGACTAGGTAACTATGTATCGAAAGCTTATAGCAAATAACTTAATGACGAGATCTTATGCTACGCTTAATTGGGTGTGTCCATTACATCATTCATATAATGATATAACCTTGTTATTAATAACATCCAATGTTCATGATTATGAAACTAATCATCCATTAATCAACAAGCTAGTTTAAGAGGCATACTAGGGACTTCTTGTTGTCTACATATCACACATGTACTAATGTTTCGGTTAATACAATTATAGCATGATATATAAACATTTATCATAAACATAAAGATATAAATAATAACCACTTTATTATTGCCTCTAGGGTATATCTCCTTCATACACACTAGTGTAGATGGTTGTCTTTTTTTTGGCCGTTTGAGGGCTTGGGTACTAAAGCCGCTTCCTGAAACCGGCTCAAATATTACCCTTATTAGAGACCATGGGCCAGAGCTGGATGGGTAAAACGGCTCTAGCCTACGCATGGAAACTAGCTCTTGTGGTGGGTTTTGTACCAGTGGATATAGCCAGGTGCCGTGCCGTACCGAGTGCGACGGGGAGGCAGTTGTTGTGCCGAGTCAGAGGGAGGCGCGTCCAGGTGCTGGTGCTTGACCGGGGCAGCGTGAGGTTGGCCGGGGAAAGGATCTTTGTCGAGTGGAGGGGTTGCATTGACGATCTGGATGGTGTGAGGCTCCGCTAGCGAGCTGGAGGGGGGAGGGGACCCTCCGGCGATCTGCAGGGGCATGGTCATGACTCGCGAGAAGAAGATAAGGCGGGACGACCGGCTGTCAATGTAACAAGACAAAATATAGGAATGCGATTTTAGGACTCTGCTGAAAAAAGAGGGCAAACCATATTTCTAATATCTTCTCTCTTGTGCTAATTTTTTTAGGAAATCATTTTTTCTCCCCCTGACAGAATCTTTTTATGATCCAAAATTCTACGAGGAAAAGAGACCCTCATAAAATCATCGCCATGCATGTGCGGTGAGCTTTGGAGCGGAATTCTCTAAGCTAGCTTAGCTCTGGAGGAAGAAGTACAGCCAATTCTGTAGAAGCTTTGCAGAAGTACGGGGGAGGTCAACACCGAATCAATAGAAAGACGATCCCCTTCCAGAGCAGACGGTGAGGATCACAGGATCTACAGCAGCAGACCCAGCCTTTAACAGGCGTTCCAAATTTCCAATCAAAACACAACAACACCCCGCCTAAAGCTACACCATATACAAAACCACACCAGCCTTTTGATGATCCCGCATTTACCAAAGTACGTGCTACCCAGATCTTGGTCGATATAAAACACGCAGGTGCTACTACTGTAGCCGCAGATGTCCCAAAGATATCGGTCTGAATGTTGCTACAGAGTACTCTGTATCGGCACTGTTCTTCCACGGTGGCCTCTACCAGTTTAGCTCAGCCGGGGTGACGTATTTCGGACGCCCAAAAGTGGTTGCGAGGTGTTTCCATCGGGCAATCTATTTTTAGATTTGCAACATATTTGAAAGCATAGAAAGTAGTATATTTGAAAGCATAAAAACTATACAAAGTAGTTCTAAAAGCCTAGACTAGTTGCTGCCTCACGAGTTGGCCCCGTCGTTGCGTCGCTCTCTCGTCTGCTTCTCCGCCGCCTCCCGTGCGGCCGCTAGGGCTCGGTGCACCGCCGCGTCCTCTAGCAAGCACTACCGCAGCCTCGCGTTGGTGGCGTCGTCCTTGAGCGTCTCGAATGACTCGACTATAGCCCTCTGCTCCGCCGCCCTCTCCTCCAGGGTAGACGCATTAGGGTCATCAGAAGACCATGATATGTCGGAGTCGGAGTCCTCTGCGGCTGCGGCGGTCGCCACCCTGCGCTGTTCCATCTCGGCGTCGAACGCCGCGTGGCCGCTCGCTCCTCCTCTGCTTCCTTCTCCGCTTCAGCCAAGGCCTTGGCGTCCTTGACCGGGTCGAGGAGGTCATCCGTGTTGTCGTCATCGTCGAACTCCTCGTCGGAGCTCGAGGCCGGGGGAGGTGGAGTGGGAGGTGGAGGTGGAGGTGGAGACGCGGCAGCCTGGCCGCGGCCGGCGCTGCTCATGGTGGCTCCAGTGGAGGCGGAGCGGCAGCGGCACTACGGTGGAGGTTGTGCGACGGCTAGGGTTTTATGGGGAGGAGATGAGATGCTCGCGCCCTTGTGTAGATCGGAGGCAGGGCGACGTCCGCGGCACGCGTGGCATCGCCATTACTTCATGTGCAGAGTTAGACGACGGTCGCGCGCCACACGAGGCATCGCCATTTACGTGGCCGCATACTGCCGAAGCGACGCCTCGGTGGCAGTATTGGCGGAGAAGACACACGGACGCTGGGTCACTGAGGCAGGGCAGACGAAACATCCGCCAGATGCGAGCGAACACTTTGCGCATCCGCGCAGCGTCCGCAGAGACGCATCCAAGATGCATATTTAAACCAGGTTTGCGTCGCCACGAATGGACCGGACAATTTGCGTCGTCCCGTTGGAGATGGTATCAGACGTATTTTGCGGCCCGACGAACGCAAACGAAGATGCCCTTAAAGCACCGCGCGTGGCCACGTGAGTGATTGCACAGGATCGCACGGAGATACGCTGGGTTCCTTTTGCTTTCTGCGAGTATCGTATATCGGGCACCGAATTCAGCAGCCATGGGTTTCGACACGTGAGGACATGGGTTCTCTTGCTTTGGGATGGTGAGCATGTGAGGTACGAAACCAACGTGGCAGCTCTAGTACCTACTATTCCGCAAAAAAAAAAAAAAAGCTCTAGTACCTACTAGCTAGAAAAACGGCACTTTCATTACATCCGAAAACCGTCAAGAAATGCATATTACCAGCATGTGAGGTACGAAACCAATGCGATATCATAAAAAAGAGTGATTTCCACGTTTACCCTCTATTTATTCATTTGTGATACTAATTACCATATAAACTAAAAATATGTGTAGATTATGAATTCTAGAATATTTGGAGCCCGGTTTTCTAGTGCGTATTCACTAGACAAGGTGTGAGAGGATGACCGACGTTCAAAAATATCAGTAAGAGTACGAGGAATGGATAAGAAAAAGTCTAGACATAATTGTCCATGAAGCCCTCCGATCTTTACACTTTTTGTTGCACCACAATACCACATCAATGTAAGCATGCCAGTCCTATCTAACAAAAATAAGAAAAATGGTAAACTTGGGTAAAACCGTGTTTAAATTCTCCTAGATGTCATATTTTTATAGAACTTCCACTAAATGGGGTAACATGTGTCACAAATGCATAACTATAAGGTAAACAGTGAAATTCACTCTAAAACAAAATTTGATAGGGGAGCCAAGAGCCAAAACCCTCGTGGGCTCGAGGCAAGAAAATTTCAAATTGGGTGACGGTTGGCTATAAGGGAGGATATAACCTAATCGTTTATAACGACATATTAATATATTTTCTTTTGAGAAGCATTACCCGATAGGCTAAACAAAACCTGAATACTGCTTCAGCTGTCAACATAAGAGATTAGCCTGAGAGGTTCCCTCATCATCACCAACCGTCATGCAAACATGAACCCGATTGGGCACGCTGTCCCCATGATACTTTACCATTGCTACAGTTAAGAAAATCAACAACAAAATTCTCAAATGTGAGAAATATATAATTAACATAATGGTTTATAACGTCAACTTAATGTGTTTCCCTTTAAAAAGATTTAACACAACATACATGTATACATACACACATCACCACCATAACTTGCATGTATTGATATAGTACGAGTAAAGAACCGAGTTCTGGAGCCTTAGCATCAATTTAGCCACCTCTACAATCTCGTTGTTGATGGGAATGTCATCTGCAATTGAAACAACGATCTATTTTAGTGAGGCACACACATGGTGCAAAACTTAGGTTTTGGTTTCTCATTGACTCGTGATACAACAACCTTCCAAGTCGTCCAACCACACGGCAAACCTTATATGTCTCCAAACCCCAAAACAAACACATAACAAAATACATATGCTAGATTTGTTGGAGGGTCCCTAAAATTTTAAAAATAAAAACTAGTTTTGTTACATGGAGTGAGTCAAAATGGCAACACCTATTACGGGAAGATAATCAGGACAAACAAAAGGGAACTTTTGCATGAAGTATATGGAAAATGTAAAACATGTTCTCCAACGATCAAAATTGATGTTAGAATGGAAATCATGTATAACAATATTTAGCATCAACGATTGTGAACACCTAGAATACAAACCAAAAGTCTAATAATCTGTAAAAAGATAAAAAAAAATCATAATTATTCTTGAAAACCCCAAAATAACACCTTTGTTCTAGTAGATTTATGTATTTTTGTTGATTTCCTCAAAAATATCATTTACATCTTTAGATTTTCTGATTTATTGTCATTACTATTGTTTTTCTATATATACTTTTCATAGTTTGGGCTTATTTTATTCTGTTTGTGCTTGCTTGGCAAAACATACGTGTGAAAGCACCGCCACTACATAGCTTATCACTTTACTTGAGCTTAATGGCCAATTTTTTTTCGAAATGGAGTATACCCCAGCCTCTGAATCAAAGTGATGCATATGACTTCTTTATTACTTTATTGAGAATACTACATCATGTATTCGATTTTATGGATTAACAACCGGGTGTATATTAAGATAAGGGATTTGCTAGTTCTGAACTAGCTGAGAACTAGCTTCGTGCTCAGTCAAATCTTACGCTATTTGATTTACATCGTGATTCGGATTAGTCATGAATTGCAACAGAACTTGCAACTGAGATTTGGAGATATCATGTGACTGTGACTGAAAATGAAGTTACTAGTTCTCAGCCGACTAAAAAATAATCACACCGTAGCTTTAAAATAAATCAGACGGAGGGAGCGGTACTATTTGTATGCGAGCATCCGCGAGACAAGTAAAACATGTTTGTCAAACAGCAAAATCAAGCTATTAAATGCTGTGTCGCTGCAACTAAATCGACCACGTTCGAGGCCACCACGAACTAGTTATTGTGCTGTGGGCAAGGAGCACGAGCGTACTCGATGGATCGTCCATCGGACCAGCAGCAGATGAACACATATGCATGCATGCGGTTGACAAGCTGGCCCACCCGGCCCGATCTATGCATGGTGCCATGGTCCAGCCCTAGCTTACGTATCCAGATTTCATTGGGGGCGTTTGCGTGGCGAGGGAGACCGGATCCCCCGGATACGCCATCTATCCACATCACATCCCTGCGCGATTCGATCGCAGAATTTGCTCGCACGTTGTCGCTTGCAAGTTGTGGAGTGTGCATGCATGCGCCCGTGCCGTTCCGAGCTGCGTTTGGTGCCAAGCTAGGGCACCAGGACGATACATTTCGACGCTCGAACGGACGCATCATGTGGATTTGCGTTATTACAAATGGTCGAAATCGACTGCGCATCTATTTGCATCGGGGGTGGCTCCAGCGGCATGACGCATAATTTTTTTCTCATGAAAGTCATAATTTACATTAATAAAAAACATAAAAGACAAGGCCATAAAGGCGTGGTAAAACTAGGTACTGCCTACTAGTCGTCGCCGAACGAGGTCGATGAACTCTGGCGTCGGCCATGGAAGCTAGTACGACGGTGGTGGAGGAGGTAGGGCAGGGTGCGGCAACTGCGGCCAGGCCATCGCCTACGCAGGAGGCTGTGGTGAAGGTGGCCACGGATCCTAGGCCGGAGCAGCAACCAACGCATCGTCGTTGGAACGCGTCGGCGTGACCGGAGGAATCGCCGGGCTCCCCTGCGCGACTATGAAGTGATGCAAATATTGGCTGGAATCAAGAAAACCATGAATAATGTAAAAAATCTTAGGCATTCAAACAAGGCAGCAAATTTGTTTCCTCATTCTAGCATGGTTCTCGATTTACTATGGAATAGGGAAGCTCAAACCATGGAAGTCTCCTCGAATGTGTATGAAGCGATTACATGGTCATCAATTTTAGGAAGAGTCACTTTGAAAGTTTGGACTGGCAAGGTCATGTGATGGACATGTGAGATTAGGCGATGCACGTACATAAACCTAAAACGGAAATTTCATTCTAGCTGGAAATGGAAATTCCATTTCCACGCCTGTTTCGTCAGAAAACGTTGGTCCATTTTTGCCAAAAAAAATCTATTTCCGTTTCCATTTTACAAATCTCTGTTTCCTTTTCCATATTTTCATTTTTCCGCGGAAAAGTTAAAAACTTCTCACTCTACTTTCATCCCTAATAGTAGCTACCCAGCTCTCTCGTCAATTTGAATTACTCTACGGGCGAGTTTCCAAAAGTACTTGCACATAAGTTCCTCCATAGGAAATTTTCAGAAATTATATTTGTAAGTTTAATAATTAATTTGAAACAAAATTATAATTTCAAAATTTAAATTTATATAAGTTTTAAAACAATTCAAAGCAATAATGGACGTTGTCAATGATATATCCTAATAAAAGCATAAAAAATGCAACGCGGTTTTTTATTATTATTACGGGCTACACGAAATGACAAAATCTGACTTTTTCGTGGATATTGAAAATGTTATACTCAAATCGACACTTTTGTCATTTGTTGTGTATAATTCAAAGTACACATTATTTTCATTAATTTGCACGTCTGTGGTATACATACATAGAGAATTTTTTTCCATATTTTTGAAACTCTGAAATGTATTTTTTTAAAGAAAAATAGGGAATTACTGTTGCCCATGTGCACGAAATCTTCACTCCTGATTTTCACGGGAAGATTCCAATAAGAAGATAAATTCCAAACACAACATAAATATGTAGATTTAAACCTTTTTACGAAGAAAAAAGTACAAACATGTAGTAGGCTGTCAACGTACTGTACGTGTTTGCTGTGTAACACATATGTCACTTTTTTTAAAGATCGCATTTCTCACTTCCTGTCTGATATGGGGCCGCAGCCTTTGTTGAAGTAATGTTAGCTAAATGAGTTATCAGACAATTATGGTTGTACGTACAACGATAACGACGTTCATGAAGAGCGCAGACACAAATGGAGCCAGATTGAGCATATGGTCGATCGGGCCACATGCTTAAGGCGTGGTTCCGTGCTTCGATCGGTCCAGCCAGCACGTACAATTATCGTCGTGCAATGCATGTGGGAAAAAGAAGCGGTCCCTCTCCAACCCCGAGCGCCGCGGTACGTTTTCCACGGCGAGGCCAATGTCAATGAGCATTGTACTTGATCCATGGATCGATTGAATTAATGGCCATCTTAGATAGCCTAACTAAAATCCTCGCAACAACCTTGTGCCAGAAGCAAGACCAAACGTACTTACCCCGGGGCTATCATTTTCTCTCCTTGCTTCTCTCTCTCCTCTTCCTTTGAAGGTCGCCTCGGTCACCGTGACTCCTCCCCCCTCCTCCGGTGGCTTCACCGGCCGGAGTGGAGGGGGGAGAGGAGCCCGGTCTCCCCCTATGCACAATAGTTTAGGTTCTCCTTTAGGGCTCCTTTGATTCATAGGAATATGAAGAGTGTAGGAATAGGAAATGTATAGAATTGGAATGTCATGCTAAGTTGAATCCTATAGGAATATGGTATGTCTTTGATTGTAGCAAAGGAATTTTTCCATGAGGTATGAGCTAATGCTTTTTTCCTATAGGATTTGTACTACAAGATTCCTATAGGAATAATTCCTATAGGATATGTTCCTATGAATCAAATGACTTGTATAGGAAATTTTCCTATAGGATTCAATTCCTACATAATTCCTATATCAATCCTATGAATCAAAGAAGCCCTTACCCTTGTGAAGCTTGTCGGTATGCCTGTAGGTTGGAGCGGAGCTGCATATCTCGAAGGTCAGATCTGGAGATATCTAGGATTCCTTCCTTTTGCTTCCTTGCTTCTCTGGTTGGAGCTGGAGGTAGAAGAGAGGAGCATCGTTCCTTTCAATAAGACAGTGGTCTTGTGTCTTGTCTTGCTGTGGAGTTCTATCTTGGGAAGCTAGGCTTACTCTGGCCGTCATTGGTGGCGAGGGGAGGAGGCGGCCTAGCATTTCTCACTCCGGAGCAGGACGATGGTCGGGAAGTTGGGCTAAGGGGTGCAACAATTTTTCACTATTGCGATCATGGGCCGGTGAGGCAGTCGGACCACATGTCTCCTGGGAGCGATCTCTCGACTGCTCTTCAATTTCAGTCGTTGACCTTGATGGCTGAATGGCGGCTGCTCCCGCCCTAGTCGCCGACATCCGGTCAGTGTTTCGACGCTCTTGGCCGGCGCATGGTCTTCAACCTCTAGGCTTTGATGCCATCATGGAGCCCCTTAGACTTCGACGGGTATGCTCCCGCTGTAGCGCCCCAAGTGGCCATATATCCGCCGATGATTTGGTCGACCGTGTTCGGAAGTTCTGTGAAAATCTCGGTGGAGATGGAGCTGGAAGAAGGCCCAGATTGGATCACTTTTTTCATCCTTGTTAGGGTCTTTAGTGCAAATTTTAGGGACCTTGTTGTACTTTTCTTTTCTTCTGCGGTCCTTCGAGACCCGCTTCCCTTAAAAAAACGTATGTGCCCCTTTTACCTTGATTTCCATCGCAAGCAGGAACCTTGATTGATCGCCTTCATCAGCCGTGCAGCGGGGATCGGCTGACAAGCTCTATCTCCATGCTAATGTGCCATGCCCGGAATACCCAACAATTGGATCAGGTCCATGATTTTTATACGCACGATATGATAAAATGCGAGATTTATCTAGGCTTAAATTTATGTAGACGCATTTTAGTACGTAGATACATGCGAATGTAGACAAATCGATGCCACTTATTTTCAAACCAAGGGAGTACTTTGGACAAGAATGTGCATAAATATTTGCACAGGTCACGATTGTTGTCTTTCCTCCAGAAGTGTGCTCGCCAGTGACGTCGTAACGACGATCTCTTGCTGAAACGCCCTACCAAGGACGTCACAAATACGTATACTAGATGGCCAGAACCGCATCCTCCCGGCCGTTTCAACCTCCAGATCCGAAGGGGTGAGACGAGCATTTTTGGCGCGTGGACCGTCCGAGATCACAATGCGATGTCATCCGCGCGCGCGTGCCTGGATCGGAGATCGGTTTCCCTGATTTCACCATGTCATGCCTGCTTTGGTTTCTAGTTCCTAGCTCCAGCTTGCACGTCACGATCTCCGACTACGCCTTCTCCGGTCATTTTGAGTTAGCTATACGTCATTTTCTCCATCGTGTATGCTGTCGGCTACAACTTCACACCCGGATTCATTTCATGAGTGAATGTTGTTGAATATATAAACAAATATCCATATCAAATAATTCGTACAAATAATTGATAAATCATGACTATGGAAATAACAAATAAACTAATCGTGCAGACTAGTACATATCACATCTAAACAAGACAAACCGATTGCATCTAACACAGAAACTAGAAGAATAAACTCTAACAGAAACTGCAAGAGAAATGACAAGATCACATACTTCGCAGCAGTGTCATTGTCACCCATATTGAGGTTGTCGAAGAAGTCGCTGAGGTCCAGGAAGAAGTTGTCGGTATGGAGAAACCCGTCGTCCGATGACGACGTCGTGATGCCAATAGTCGCGTCGGAGCGCTCCCCAAAAACCCGATTGCCCCTCACCCGTACAGGTTCACGGGAGGCAGGGTTCCGGAGGCCTACTATCCCGGCAGTCGGTGTACTCTTGTCATTTATTTATGTACGAAGGGAGTAGACAGGTAAACAACCAATCCAATGCACCGGAACCAGGAGAACACTTTAATCTTGTTCAAAACTCTTAAACAAACCAACAAACGTGTTCCCTAATATTAGAACGTGCGGTGCTCAATTTTCAAGAAAATGGAGGAACAATCGAACAGAGGAAGCCTCTCCGAATGAATGAAGGGATTAATTGGCATATGGCAGAGCCAGTTTTGGAATAGGGATTTGCTAGTTCTTCGCTAGCTGAGAACTAACTTCGTCCTCAGTTAAGTCGTACATCATTTGATTTGGATCGTCATGAGTTGCAACTCTGACTGAGAATGAAGTTAGTTCTCAATCGACTGAGAAATAGTCACACCTTTTTAATAAGCCTCTTTAAAAGTTTAGTTTGACAAGGTCGTGTAATGGGTCAGTTGGATTGGACCATGCACATCAACCTGATGACGCATAGAGCACACACCCGTTGGGAACCCCAAGTGGAAGGTTGATGACCCACAAGTGTAGGGGGTGTATCGTAGTATTTTTAATAAGTAAGAGTGTCGAATCCAACGAGGAGCAGAAGGTGTTGACAAGCAGTTTCGATGAAGGATTCACTGTCAATGCTCACAGACAAGTATTCAGGGGGTTTTGATGTAGCAGTTGAATAAAGTACGAGTAAGTAAAGTGCGAGAGAAATAATTGCAGCGAGTGGCCCAATCCTTTTTAGCACAAAGGAGAAACCGGTTTGTTTACTCATAATGACCAAACGTTCTTGAGGACACACAGGAATTTAGTCTAGTGCTTTCGCTTCATATAGCTGATTAATCTTCGTTGTTTTGATAAGTGTTGTGTGGGTGAACCTATGCTAATGCACCGCCCTTCCTAGGAATAATACATACTTGTGATTATACCCCTTGCAAGCATACGCAACTACAAGAAAGTAATTAAGATAAATCTAACCACAGCCTTAAACTCTGAGATCCTGCCATCCCTCCTGCATCGATATACCAACGGGTGTTCAGGTTTCTGTCACTCCGGCAACCCCGCAATTGGCAAACGAATACAAGATGTATTCCTCTAGGCGCATAAAGGTGAAGTATCATGTAGTCGACGTTCACATGACACCACTAGAAGAACAACACAACAACTTAAATATCATAACATTGAATATTACTCAACCATAATTCACTACTAACATTTAGACTTCACCCATGTCCTCAAGAACTAAACAAACTACTCACGAGACATCATATGGAACATGATCAGAGGTGATATGATGATGAATAACAATCTGAACATAAACCTTGGTTCAATGGTTTCACTCAATAGCATCAATAACAAGTAGAAATCAATACCGGGAGAGTTTCCCCTATCAAACAATCAAGATCCAACCCAAATTGTTACAGCGGTGACGATGTGCAGCGGTGCAGACGGCGGTGATGATGATGGAGATGATGATGATGGTGATGGAGATGATGTCCAGCTCGATGACGGTGACGATGGCGTCGATTTCCCCCTCAGGAGGAATTTCCCCGGCAGATTTCAGCCTGCCGGAGAGCTCTTTTCTCTCTGGTGTTTTCCGCCCCGCAGAGGCGGCTGTGACTCTTCGCGACTATCCTCTGGAGCTTAGGTTTTCGGGACGAAGAAGTACGCGAAGGAGAGAAGGCCAGAGGGGGCTGTGGGCCCCCTCCTCACATGGCGGCGCGGCCAGGGCAGGGCCCGCGCCGGCCTATGAGGGGGGCCCATGGCGGCCCTCCTCGGCTCCTCCTTTTGGCTCCCTTCGTCTTCTGGAAAAATAGGATTTTTCATATAATTTCTGTCAATTGCTGATCTTCCGAAATATTGCCTTCTGACGACGCTTTTTCCAGTAGAATCCTGACTCCGGTGCGCGATCCTCCAATAATCATGAAACATGCAAAATAGATGAAATAACATAAGTATCATCTCCAAATATGAAATATATCAATGAATAACAGCAAATTATGATATAAAATAATGATGCAAAATGGACGTATCAACTCCCCCCAAGCTTAGACTTCGCTTGTCCCCAAGCGAAACTGAACTCGGTAAACAGGACCACATGTTTATGGAGTGAAGAGTCGATAAACAAAATACGGACAAGAAGCATCATATCAATTCACACAAGACATTCTAGTAAACAACTTCCTCATATAATTCAACTTGAAACAAGTAAAAGGTAATCACAAATAAAGGTGCATAAGAAATCATAATTGGTGATGGCAAACTTCGTTCTTGGTGAGAGAACAATTAACATATCATATTAAAGCTTATACGGCACAACTTGCATACTCAATCATAATAATCTCCTCATAATCATTGATAACCTTCAAAGCTAAATTCATTCAGATAAAACTTGTACTAAACAATGAAGAGTAAAAGACATGATGAAGTAAATCACAATATAAATGGTTTGATCACAACAACTCAAATGCTTGCTTAAGATGGAGGGAAGTAGGTTTACTGACTCAACATAAAGTAAAAGACAGGCCCTTCGCAGAGGGAAGCAGGGATTAAATCATGTGCTAGAGCTTTTTCAGTTTTGAAATCATATAAAGAGAATAAAAGTAACATTTTGAGAGGTGTTTGTTGTTGTCAACGAATGGTAGCGGGTACTCTAACCCCCTTGCCAGACAAACGCTCAAAGAGCGGCTCCCATAAAGTTTTATTTTTGGTTGACACTCCTTCCAACCTTTGCTTTCACAAACCATGGCTAACCGAATCCTCGGGTGCCTGCCAACAATCTCATACCATGAAGGAGTGTCTTTTTATTTTAGTTTTATTTAGATGACACTCCTCCCCTCCTTTGCTTTCTCAAGCCATGGCTAACCGAAACCTCGGGTGCCGTCCAACAATCACATACCATGGAGGAGTGTCTATTTGTAAAATTATGAAAGTTAATTAATTTGGGACTGGGAACCCCATTGCCAGCTCTTTTTGCAAAGTTATTGGATAAGTGGATGAAGCCACTAGTCCATTGGTGAAAGTTGCCCAACAAGATTGAAAGATACAACACCACATACTTCCTCATGAGCTATAAAACATCGACACAAATAAGAGATAGTAAATTTTGAATTGTTTAAAGGTATCACATGAAGTATTTACTTGGAATTGCAGGAAATACCATGTAGTAGGTAGTTATGGTGGACACAAATGGCATAGGTTTGGGTTAAAGTTTGGATGCACGAGAAGCATTCCCTCTCAGTACTGGTCTTTGGCTAGCAAGGTTAATTAGCAAGCATAAGAGTTGGAGGAAGCAAACAAATATACATGTGATAGAAACAATCATGCATCTTCCTTGTAAGCACAAACAATTTTAATCTTCAGAATAGTAAGCTATGAGCTAACAAGAAAGGAAGACAATGAAACAACTACATGTATTTCTCTTTTCTACTTAAACCTCAAAGTGTTGTTGCTATTGATCAATGCTAAGTTTGCCAAAACCAAATAGATTTATTCAATGCTCCCAAAGTGATACCAGTACTAATAACAAGATCAATCATATAATAGAGATTGCAAACTAAAATAAGATGTGCAATATGTAAATGATAAGACTTGTCATTAATATTCCATAACGATAACTCACACCAAGGGATACATAGACAACCAACTAAAGGAGAGATACTTCCACACTGCAACCTATCTTATATGATAACTTCCCTACTCATGATATGACACTACTTGATAGTAAAAAGTAAAAGATAGTGATGATGTGATACCGCGGCACTCCCCCAAGCTTGGAACAAACCAAAGGGATGCCAATACCGATGATGAATTACTCCTTCGGAGGTGGTGGTGATGAATTCTTGACAAGCTTCTCAACAAGCTCCTGAAGCTCATCAATCTTGTACATGAGGTTGCGGATCATCTCCGAATTGTGCTCGACGCGGTTAAGAAGTATGTCCGACAGCGAGTCCCAACTCTTGGAGTTATTTCCCCACTCTTCAGCTTCAGGCTTCATCCTTCCTGCAGTGTTAGAACTGTAGGATAACGTTGCATAGAAAACAAAAAATTTCCTACCGCGAACACGCAATCCAAGCCAAGATGCAATCTAGAAGACGGTAGCAACGAGGGGTTTATCGAGTCTCACCCTTGAAGAGATTCCAAAGCCTACAAGAGGAGGCTCTTGTTGCTGCGGTAGACGTTCACTTGCCGCTTGCAAAAGCGCGTAGAAGATCTTGATCACGATCCCTCCGGCGCCACGAACGGGCAGCACCTCCGTACTCGGTCACACGTTCGGTTGTTGATGAAGACGACGTCCACCTCCCGTTCCAGCGGGCAGCGGAAGTAGTAGCTCCTCTTGAATCCGACAGCACGACGGCGTGGTGTCGGTGGTGGTGGAGAACTCCGGCGGAGCTTCGCTAAAGCACGCGGGAGCTATGGAGGAGAGGGAGGCGGCTAGGGTTTGGGAGGGGGTGGCCGGCCACTTGAGGGGTGCGGCCAGCTTGTGGTCTTGGGGTGGCCGGCCCCCTCCCCTTGTCCCTCATTATATAGGTGGAAGCCCCAAGGGTTGGACTACAAGTCTCCGAATAAGACCCGAACCCAAAACCTTCCATATGATAGGGAAACCTACCCAAGCTAGGACTCCCACTAGAGGTGGGAGTTCCACCTTCCATATGGGGGGGGGTGGCCGGCCCCCATAGGGGGAGTCCACTTGGGACTCCTCCCCCACTAGGGTTGGCCGGCCATGGAGGTGGAGTCCCTCCGGGACTCCACCTTCCTTGGTGGTTTCTTCCGGACTTTTCTAGAACCTTCTAGAACCTTCCATAGAACCTTCCGCATCATTTTAATTCACATAAAATGACATCCTATATATGAATCTTATTCTCCGGACCATTCCGGAACTCCTCGTGATGTCCGGGATCTCATCCGGGACTCCGAACAAATATTCGAACTCCATTCCATATTCAAGTTCTACCATTTCAACATCCAACTTTAAGTGTGTCACCCTACGGTTCGTGAACTATGCGGACATGGTTGAGTACTCACTCCGACCAATAACCAATAGCGGGATCTGGAGATCCATAATGGCTCCCACATATTCAACGATGACTTTAGTGATCGAATGAACCATTCACATACGATACCAATTCCCTTTGTCACGCGATATTTTACTTATCCGAGGTTTGATCTTCGGTATCACTCTATACCTTGTTCAACCTCGTCTCCTGACAAGTACTCTTTACTCGTACCGTGGTATGTGGTCTCTTATGAACTTTATTCATATGCTTGCAAGACATTAGACGACATTCCACCGAGAGGGCCCAGAGTATATCTATCCGTCATCGGGATGGACAAATCCCACTGTTGATCCATATGCCTCAACTCATACTTTCCGGATACTTAATCCCACCTTTATAACCACCCATTTACGCAGTGGCGTTTGGTGTAATCAAAGTACCTTTCTGGTATAAGTGATTTACATGATCTCATGGTCATAAGGATTAGGTAACTATGTATCGAAAGCTTATAGGAAATAACTTAATGACGAGATCTTATGCTACGCTTAATTGGGTGTGTCCATTACATCATTCATATAATGATATAACCTTGTTATTAATAACATCCAATGTTCATGATTATGAAACTAATCATCCATTAATCAACAAGCTAGTTTAAGAGGCATACTAGGGACTTCTTGTTGTCTACATATCACACATGTACTAATGTTTCGGTTAATACAATTATAGCATGATATATAAACATTTATCATAAACATAAAGATATAAATAATAACCACTTTATTATTGCCTCTAGGGCATATCTCCTTCAAGAACGATCTATATCCCAATTGCTAGGCAATGCTGCCTTGGGAATCCTTTCAATTTGACTATTGTAAATTAGATTGCGAAAGGGGTTGTAGGTGCCTGAAGAAGATGTCTTTGGAGCTAGGTAGTGATGTGGAACCTTTCCTCCGGTGCGAATTCTTGCGCTCCTCTTGGCACTGAAAGGGTTCTCCACCACCTCGATGCTTGCTATGGTAGCACGCGGGTACACACGCGAGTCTTCCTCCACTTCTTCTTCATCTTCTTCCTTGACGCTCTCGTCCACCTCTTTCCACTCGGGATATTGAATATCTTCATCTGAAAGCCCCTTGCGCTTGTTGTTGGAGACCATGGTGCTTCTAGATCAAAGACAAATCCTGGCAGAAACAGCTCGAAACAAAACACGTCGAGAAAATGATATACCGACCTCCAGGGGTCCGGGGGATTATATAGCAGGAATTTTTACGGCATAAGGAAAGTACCAGGTCGAACCAGAGTCGGAGAGGGGCAACGAGGGGCTCACCTCATAGGGCGGCGCGGCCAGGCTGGGGCCCGCGCCGGCCTATGGGGGCACGCCCTCGTGCGTCTCCTCCACTCCATTTCGATCTCGTAATTTTTCATATTTTCCAAAAATAACAAAAACATTGTTCGGAAGGTAAAATGCGAACTTTTTATTACCAGTACTGTTACCTATTGAAAGTCGAACTCTGCCGGACTGTCAATTTGTCCTTTGACGAAAGCCTCCGGTGTCACAACTCGAATAACATCAACATCTTCATTATAAGAATCACCTGAGATATAATGCTTGAGTCTTTGTCCATTCACCACTTGAGTGGCATCGCCTTGGAGAGAGCTAATTTTAATTGCTCCTGAACGATACACCTCCTCAATGACATATGGTCCTTCCCATTTCGAGAGTAATTTCCCTGCAAAGAATCTGAGACGAGACCGATACAATAGGACTTTATCCCCAATATTAATATCTCTTTTGATAATTCTTCTATCGTGCCATTTCTTAACTTTCTCTTTAAAGAGTTTAGCATTTTCATAAGCTTCACTTCTCCATTCATCTAGAGAACTCAATTGCAGCAATCTCTTCTTACCGGCTAGTTTAGGATCTTTATTTAGTTCTCTTACAGCCCAATAAGCTTTGTGCTCTAGTTCTAAAGGTAAATGACAAGCTTTTCCATAAACCATTTTATAAGGTGACATACCCATGGGATTTTTATAAGCAGTTCTATAAGCCCATAATGCTTCCTTCAATTTACTATCCCAATTCTTTCTAGATTTATTAACAGTCTTTTGCAAGATAGATTTAATCTCTCTATTCTATAGTTCTACTTGCCCACTAGTTTGAGGATGATAAGCAGAAGCAATTCTATGATTAATACCATATTTAGCAAGAGTTTTTCTAAAACCACCATGAATAAAATGAGAACCACCATCAGTCATAAGATATCTAGGAACTCCAAATCTAGGAAAAATGATATCCAAAAGCATTCTTAAAGAGGTCTCACCATCAGCACTTTTTGTAGGTATGGCTTCCACCCATTTAGTAACATAATCAACAGCAACAAGTATATGAGTGTTACCTTCTGAAGAGGGGAAAGGTCCCATGAAGTCAAATCCCCAACAATCGAATGGTTCAATAACAAGAGTATAATTCATAGGCATTTCATTGCGTCTGGAGATATTACCAACCCTTTGACATTCATCACAAGATAAAATAAACTTCCTTGCATCTTTGAAAAGAGTTGGCCAATAAAAACCTGATTGTAGAACCTTTTGCGCGGTTCTATCTCCGGCGTGATGTCCTCCATAAGCACTACCATGACATTTACTCAATATCTCTTGTTGTTCATATTCGGGAACACATCTTCGCAGAATACCATCCACTCCTTCTTTATGTAAGTGTGGGTCATCCCAAAAATAATGCTTCAAGTCATAAAAGAATTTCCTCCTTTGCTGGGCTGAAAAGGTTGGAGGCAAGTACTTGGAAACAATAAAGTTAGCATAATCGGCATACCAAGGGCTATCTCGCGAGCTCACCTTTATTACAGCCAATTGTTCATTTGGAAAACTATCATTAACAGGAACAGGATCATAAGCAATATTTTCCAATCTAGACAAATTATCAGCAACCGGATTATCAGCACCTTTCCTATCTATAATATGCAAATCAAATTCTTGCAACAGAAGCACCCATCTAATAAGCCTTGGCTTAGCATCTTTCTTTTGCATTAGGTATCTAATTGCAGCATGATCAGTATGAATTGTAACTTTTGAATCAACAATATAGGATCTAAACTTGTCACAAGCAAAGACTACAACTAACAATTCTTTTTCAGTTGTAGCATAATTTCTTTGAGCAGCATCAAGAGTTTTACTAGCATAATGAATAACACTCAATTTTTTATCTACTCGCTGTCCAAGAACAGCGCCTACAGCAAAATCACTAGCATCACACATAATTTCAAATGGTAAGTTCCAATCAGGAGGTTCAAATATAGGAGCAGTTGTTAAGGCTTTCTTTAGAGTTTCAAAAGCTTCCTTACAATCATCATCAAAAACAAAAGGTACATCTTTTTGAAGAAGATTAGTAAGAGGTTTTGAGATCTTAGAAAAGTCTTTAATAAATCTGCTATAAAACCCAGCGTGACCAAGAACACTACGAATACCTTTAACATCCCTGGGATAGGGCATCTTCTCAATTGCTTCAACTTTAGCTCTATCAACTTCAATACCTCTCTCAGAAATTTTATGTCCCAATACAATTCCTTCATTAACCATGAAGTGGCATTTCTCCCAATTAAGAACAAGGTTAGTTTCTTCACATCTCTGCAAAACTTTATCAAGGTTCCGCAAGCAATTATCAAAAGAATTCCCATAGACAGAAAAATCATCCATGAATACCTCTACAATATTCTCACAAAAGCCATGAAAAATAGCAGACATGCATCTTTGAAAAGTAGCAGGAGCATTACATAAACCAAAAGGCATACGTCTATAAGCATAAGTTCCATAGGGACAAGTGAAAGTGGTTTTCTATTGATCCTTAGTTTTAACAACAATTTGTGAAAACCCAGAATATACATCAAGAAAGCAAAAATGAGCATTTTTAGACAACCTTTCTAACATTTGATCAATAAAAGGTAAAGGGTAATGATCTTTCTTAGTAACCTTATTAACTTTTCGATAATCAATGCACATTCTATACCCTACAACTACTCTTTGAGGGATGAGCTCATCATTATCATTAGGTACAACAGTCATTCCTCCTTTCTTAGGAACACAATGCATAGGACTAACCCATCTACTATCAGCAATAGGATATATAATACCAGCTTCAAGAAGTTTGAATACCTCATTTCTTACCACATCCTTCATTTTAGGAATTAGACGACGCTGATGTTCAACAACAGGCTTTGCATCATCTTCCATATTAATGGCATGTTGGCAAATAGAGGGAGAAATCCCCTTCAAGTCATCAAGAGTGTAGCCAATAGCTCCTCGGTGTTTCTTCAATATTTCCAATAAACTTTCTTCCTCAATCTCTGAAAGCTTAGAACTAATAATAACAGGATATATTTTCTTATCATCAATATGAGCATATTTAAGATTATCAGACAATGGTATTAAATCAAAAATAGGATCTTCTTTTGGTGGTATTGTTGTACCTAGATCTTCTACCGGTAAATCATGCTTATCAAGCTCATTTCTTTCGTCCCTAAAGACTTCACTCTCACTATTCTCCAAATGTTGCTACAAAGGATTATTAGGAGCAAGAGCAATAGATGCACACTGTTCAACTCTAAAATCATTATTAGGCGAATCAGCTTTATAAGGAGTTTTGGCAAATTTATAGAAATTAAACTCATAAGATTCACCAGCAAATTTAGTCAAAATTTTCTCTTTCTTGCAATCTATAACAGCTCCACAAGTATTTAGAAAAGGTCTACCAAAAATGATAGGACAATGTTTACTAGCAGCAGAACCAAGCACTAAAAAGTCAGCAGGATATTTAATCTTACCACATAGAACTTCCACATCTCGGATAATACCAATTGGAGAAATAGTTTCTCTATTAGCTAGCCGAATAACCACATCAATATCTTCAAGTTCACACGAACCAATTTCGTGCATAATCTCCGTGTAGAGCTCATAAGGAATAGCACTAATACTTGCACCAATATCACATAAACCATAATAACAATGATCACCAATTCTAACAGATAGCATAGGAACACTAGTTTTCCTAGACTTATTAGGATGTGAAACAATATTAGAAGCATCTTCACAGAAAATAATATGACCATCTTCCACATTTTCAGTCACAAGATCTTTAACTATTGCAATAGCAGGTTCTACTTTTATTTGCTCTTCAGGTTCTATAGGTTTCTTTTCACTTTTATTAACCGCACTATTTATAATAGAGTACTCCTTCATTTTAGCAGGGAAAGGAGTTTTTTCAATATAAGCTTCAGGAATAACATGATCAACAGTTTCAACTACAACACATCTATTTATAGATGAATCAATTTTATCTTTATACGGTTCATGATACTTATCAAAATTCTTCTTAGGCAATTCATAATGAGAGGCAAAAGCTTTATAGAGATTTGCAGCAACTTGAGAATCAAGACCATAAGTAGCACTCATATTACGAAATTTATCAGTATCCATAAAAGATTCAATGCATTTATAATCATAGTTTATACCTGATTCTCTATCTTTGTCGTTCTCCCATCCTTGAGTATTCTCCTGGATCCGATTAAGAAGGTCCAAACTCTTCTTTGTTGCGTGTAAATGATCCAGAATAAGAAGTATCCAGCAAGGTCTTGTCTTGAAAAGAAAGTCTTGCATAGAAATTATCAATGATAACATTACCAGGAAGCTCATGAATGGGGCATTTGAGCATTAAAGACTTCAATCTCGCCCACGCTTGGGCAATACTCTCTCCATCATGAGGCCAAAAATTATATATGCGGTTCCGGTCTTTGTGGATTTCACTTGGAGGATAGAACTTAGAATAAAATCGGGGCACAATATCATTCCATTCAAGAGAATCCCCATCATCCAGTAATTTATACCAATGCGCCGCTTTACCAGACAGCGATATAGAGAATAGCTTCTTCCTCACTTCATCCATAGAAATACCTACACACTTGAATAAACCGCATAATTCATGTAAGAATAGTAAATGATCTCCAGGATGGCCAGTTCCATCCCTTGTATAGCGGTTATCCACAACACGTTCAATAATTTTCATAGGTATTTTGTATGGAACTTCTTCCTCACCTGGCGCCTCATCCACTACCTTTGCAGTAGTAGTAGATTTTCCAAATAGAAATTCACGAGAAGATCTCTCCATAATGAATTATAGCAGCAGGCAGAAATAAAATCAGCACGTACAGTAAAGGTTTCCCTTACCAATTCCACTTACCAATAGCGCTTCACTCCCCGGCAACGGCGCCAGAAAATAGTCTTGATGACCCACAAGTATAGGGGGTGTATTGTAGTACTTTCGATAAATAGAGAGTGTCGAACCCAACGAGGAGCAGACGGTGTTGACAAGCAGTTTCGATGAAGGATTCGCTGTAAATGCTCACAGACAAGTATTTAGGGGGTTTTGATATAGCAGATAAATAAAGTACAAGTAAGTAAATTGCGAGAGTAATAATTGCAGTGAGTGGCCCAATCCTTTTTAGCGCAAAGGACAAGCCGGTTTGTTTACTTATGATGACCAAACGTTCTTGAGGACACACGGGAATTTAGTCTAGTGCTTTCGCTTCATATAGCTGATTAATCTTCATTGTTTTGATAAGTGTTGTGTGGGTGAACCTATGATAATGCACCGCCCTTCCTAGGACTAATACATACTTGTGATTATACCCCTTGCAAGCATCCGAAACTACAAGAAAGTAATTAAGATAAATCTAACCACATCCTTAAACTCTGAGATCCTGCTATCCCTCCTGCATCGATATACCAACGGGTGTTCAGGTTTCTGCCACTCCGGCAACCCCGCAATTGGCAAACGAATATTCCCCTAGGCCCATAAAGGTGAAGTATCATGTAGTCGACGTTCACATGACACCACTAGAAGAATAACACCACAACTTAAATATCATAACATTGAATATTACTCAACCATAATTCACTACTAACATTTAGACTTCACCCATGTCCTCAAGAACTAAACGAACTACTCACGAGACATCATATGGAACATGATCAGAGGTGATATGATGACGAATAACAATCTGAACATAAACCTTGGTTCAATGGTTTCACTCAATAGCATCAATAACAAGTAGAAATCAATACCGGGAGAGTTTCCCCTATCAAACAATCAAGATCCAACCCAAATTGTTACAACGGTGACGATGTGCAGCGGTGGAGACGGCGGTGATGATGATGGAGATGATGATGATGGTGATGGAGATGATGTCCAGCTCGATGACGGTGACGATGACATCGATTTCCCCCTCCGGGAGGGAATTTCCCCGGCTGATTTCAGCCTGCCGGAGAGCTCTTTTCTCTCTGGTGTTTTCCGCCCCACAGAGGCGGATGTGACTCTTCGCGACTATCCTCTGGAGCTTAGGTTTTCGGGACGAAGAAGTACACGAAGGAGAGGAGGCCAGAGGGGGCTGTGGGCCCCCTCCTCACATGGCGGCGCGGCCAGGGCAGGGCCCGCGCCGGCCTATGCGGAGGGGCCCATGGTGGCCCTCCTCGGCTCCTCCTTTTGGTTCCCTTCATCTTCTGGAAAAATAGGATTTTTCATATAATTTCTGTCAATTGTTGATCTTCCGAAATATTGCCTTCTGACGACGCTTTTTCCAGCAGAATCCTGACTCCGGTGCGCGATCCTCCAGTAATCATGAAACATGCAAAATAGATGAAATAACATAAGTATCATCTCCAAATATGAAATATATCAATGAATAACAGCAAATTATGATATAAAATAGTGATGCAAAATGGACGTATCAAAGGTGTGATGCGTACAGCAGCAAGTTTCCCTCAGTAAGAAACCAAGGTTTATCGAACCAGTAGGAGTCAAGGAACACGTGAAGGTCATTGGTGACGGAGTGTAGTGCGGCGCAACACCAGGGATTCCTGCGCCAACGTGGAACCTGCACAACACAATAAAAATACTTTGCCCCAACGTAACAGTGAGGTTGTCAATCTCACCGGCTTGCTGTAAACAAAGGATTAAACGTATGGTGTGGAAAATGATGTTTGTTTGCAAAGAACAGTAGAGAACAATGATTGCAGTAGATTGTATTCAGATGTAAAAGAATGGACCGGGGTCCACAGTTCACTAGTGGTGTCTCTCCAATAAGAAATAGCATGTTGTGTGAACAAATTACAGTTGGGCAATTGACAAATAAAGAGAGCATAACAATGCACATACATATCATGATGACTACTATGAGATTTAATAAGGGCATTACGACAAAGTACATAGACCGCTATCCAGCATGCATCTATGCCTAAAAAGTCCACCTTCGGGTTAGCATCCGCACCCCTTCCAGTATTAAGTTGCAAACAACAGACAATTGCATTAAGTATGGTGCGTAATGTAATCAACACAAATATCCTTAGACAAAGCATTAATGTTTTATCCCTAGTGGCAACAGTACATCCACAACCTTAGAACTTTCTGTCACTGTCCCAGATTCAATGGAGGCATGAACCCACTATCGAGCATAAATACTCCCTCTTGGAGTTACAAGTATCAACTTGGTCAGAGCCTCTACTAGCAACTGAGAGCATGCAAGAACATAAACAACACATATATGATAGATTGATAATCAACTTGACATAGTATTCCATATTCATCGGATCCCAACAAACACAACATGTAGCATTACAAATAGATGATCTTGATCATGATAGGCAGCTCACAAGATCTAACATGATAGCACAAGTAGGAGAAGACAACCATCTAGCTACTGCTATGGACCCATAGTCCAGGGATGAACTACTCACACATCAATCCGGAGGCGATCATGGCGATGAAGAGTCCTCCGGGAGATGATTCCCCTCTCCGGCAGGGTGCCGGAGGCGATCTCCTGAATCCCCCAATATGGGATTAGTGGCGGCGGCGTCTCTGGAAGGTTTTCCGTATCGTGGCTCTCGGTACTGGTGTTTTCGCGACGAAGGCTTTAAGTAGGCGGAAGGGTAGGGTTGGAGGCGTCACGAGGGGCCCACACACTAGGGCGGCGCGGGCCCCTCCTTGGCCGCGTGGCCCTAGCGTGGCGACGCCTCGTGGCCCCACTTCATAACTCCTTCGGTCTTGTGGAAGCTCCGTGGAAAAATAAGACACTGGGCGTTGATTTCGTCCAATTCTGAGAATATTTCCTTTGTAGGATTTCTGAAACCAAAAACAGCAGAAAACAGCAACTGGCTCTTCGGCATCTTGTTAATAGGTTAGTGCCGGAAAATGCATAATAATGACATAAAGTGTGTATAAAACATGTGAGTATCATCATAAAAGTAGCATGGAACATAAGAAATTATAGATACGTTTGAGATGTATCAAGCATCCCCAAGCTTAGTTCCTACTCGCCCTCGAGTAGGTAAACGATAACAAAGATAATTTCTGAAGTGACATGCTATCATAATCTTGATCAATACTATTGTAAAGCACATGAGATGAATGCAGTGATTCGAAGCAATGTTAAAGACAATGATTAAACAACTGAATCATATAACAAAGACTTTTCATGAATAGTACTTTTAAGACAAGCATAAATAAGACTTGCATAAGAGTTAACTCATAAAGCAATAAATTCATAGTAGAAAGCTTTGAAGCAACACAAAGGAAGATATAAGTTTCAGTAGTTGCTTTCAACTTCAACATGTATATCTCATGGATAATTGTCAACACAAAGTAATATGATGAATGCAAATAAGCAAGTATGTAGGAATCAATGCACACAGTTGACACAAGTGTTTGCTTCTAAGATAGAAAGAAGTAGGTAAACTGACTCAACATAATGTAGAAGAATGGCCCTTCGCAGAGGGAAGCATGGATTACTATTTTTGTGCTAGAGCTTTTATTTTGAATAGAAACAATTTTGTCAACGGTAGTAATAAAGCATATGTGTTATGCATAAGACATCTTATAAGTTGCAAGCCTCATGCATAGATTACCAATAGTGCTCGCACCTTGTCCTAATTAGCTTGGATTTACATGGATTATCATTTCATAACATATGTTTCAACCAAGTGTCACAAAGGGGTACCTCTATACCGCCTGTACAAAGGTCTAAGGAGAAGGTTCGCATTGGATTTCTCGCTTTTGATTGTTCTCAACTCAGACATCCATACCGGGACAACATAGACAACAGATAATGGACTCCTCTTTAATGCATAAGCATTCAACAACAGATAAAATTCTCATAAGAGATTGAGGATTAGTGTCCAAACTGAAACTTCCACCATGATTCATGGCTTTAGTTAGCGGCCCAATATTCTTCTCTAACAATATGCATACTCAAACCATTGGATCATGATAAATCACCCTTACTTCAGACAAGACGAACATGCATAGCAACTCACATGATATACAACAAAGGTGTAATAGTTGATGGCGTCCCCAGAAACATGGTTACTGCTCAACAAGCAACTTATAAGAAATAAGATACATAAGTACATATTCAATACCACAATAGTTTTAAGCTATTTTCCCATGAGCTATATATTGCAAAGACAAAGAATGGAATTTCAAAGGTAGCACTCAAGTAATTTACTTTAGAATGGCAGAGAAATACCATGTAGTAGGTAGGTATGGTGGACACAAATGGCATAGTTTTTGGCTCAAGGATTTGGATGCATGAGAAGTATTCCCTCTCAATACAAGGCTTAGGCTAGCAAGGTTGTTTGAAGCAAACACAAGTATGAACCGATACAGCAAAACTTACATAAGAACATATTGCAAGCATTATAAGACTCTACATTGTCTTCCTTGTTGTTCAAACACCTCACCAGAAAATATCTAGACTCTAGAGAGACCAATCATGCAAACCAAATTTTAACAAGCTCTATGCAGTTCTTCATTAATAGGTGCAAAGTACATGATGCAAGAGCTTAAACATGATCTATATGAGCACAACAATTGCCGAGTATCAAATTATTCAAGACATTATACCATTTACCACATGAAGCATTTTCCGTTTCCAACCATAATAATGATGAACGAAGCAGTTTCAACCTTCGCCATGAACATTAAGAATAAAGCTAAGAACACATGTGTTCATATGCAACAGCAGAGCGTGTCTCTCTCCCACACAAAGAATGCTAGGATCCGATTTTATTTAAACAAAAACAAAAATAAAAACAAACAGACGCTCCAAGTAAAGCACATAAGATGTGACGGAATAAAAATATAGTTTCACTAGAGGTGACCTGATAAGTTGTCGATGAAGAAGGGATGCCTTGGGCATCCCCAAGCTTAGATGGTTGAGTCTTCTTAAAATATGCAGGGATGAACCACGGGGGCATCCCCAAGCTTTGACTTTTCACTCTTCTTGATCATATTGTATCATCCTCCTCTCTTGACCCTGAAAACTTCCTCCACACCAAACTCAAAACAAACTCATTAGAGGGTTAGTGCATAATCAAAAATTCATATATTCAGAGGTGACATAATCATTCTTAACACTTCTGGACATTGCACAAAGCTACTGAATGTTAACGGAACAAAGAAATCCATCAAACATAGCAAAACAGGCAATGCGAAATAAAAGGCAGAATCTGTCAAAACAGAACAGTCCGTAAAGACGAATTTTTCTGGGGCACTTAACTTGCTCAGATGAAAATTCTCAAATTGAATGAAAGTTGCATACATATCTGAGGATCACGCACGTAAATTGGCAGATTTTTCTGAGTTACCTACAGAGAATACTACTCAAATTCGTGACAGCAAGAAATCTGTTTCTGCGCAGTAATCCAAATCTAGTATTATATTTACTATCAAAGACTTTACTTGGCACAACAATGCAATAAAATAAAGATAAGTAGAGGTTGCTACAGTAGTAACAACTTCCAAGACTCAAATATAAAACAAAAGTGCAGAAGTAAAATAATGGGTTGTCTCCCATAAGCGCTTTTCTTTAACGCCTTTCAGCTAGGCGCAGAAAGTGTGAATCAAGTAACATCAAGAGATGAAGCATCAACATCATAATTTGTTCTAATAATAGAATCAAAAGGTAACTTCATTCTCTTTCTAGGGAAGTGTTTCATGCCTTTCTTGAGAGGAAATTGATATTTAATATTGCCTTCCTTCATATCAATAATAGCACCAACAGTTCGAAGAAAAGGTCTTCCCAAAATAATGGGACAAGATGCATTGCATTCAATATCCAAGACAACAAAATCAACGGGGACTAGGTTATTGTTAACCGTTGACAAGGGATTAACTTGTCAATGCCTATGGATTGTAGGCTAGGGTTTAGTTAGAAGTAGAGGGTAAGTAGATCTCGAAGGTTTCAGCCGAAAAGTACTCGACGATTGTGAAAACTAGGATTTGCAGACAATGATTCGGTTTTTTCTTTTGTCCCTCGACTCCCCCTTATATATGAGGTGAAGCCGAGGGATTCGTGCTATACAAGTTTACAGAGTCCGGGACGGTTTCTAACTCGTCCCGCCAGATTACAAACAACACTTCCTATTACAACTCTATCTTTCCTTAGTAAATCTTGGGCTCCCGAATCTTCTTATTCTTCGGGTATTGGGCCTCCAGTAAACCCCGGGTACCATCTTCGGCAGGCCCATTTGGGATGCCTATGTCGATAGCCCCGAGATTTTGCTTGAATCGTAGAGTCAGGGAAAATCTCCATTGTTTATTTTTACTCAAAAGCTTTAACCTTTTATATTTCTTCACATAAAATTCTATATTGTACAGGGATACTGGTAATTGGGGCTAGTTCATCTGACGGATCAGGTACTAGTTAACTGCTCTAGTGGCAATCCGCAAAAACCTACTTCAAAATCACGTCCCCGGACATGATCTCGGGATACTGGTGTAAACGTCGACAGGTGCCGCTTAAGGTCTTACCATTCTGTCGAGTCCCAGTCAAATTTATCGGGTACCTAACGCGTCCGTTAGGATTTTTCTTCGTATCTGTTGATACGGATAAAAGTAGCAGAGCGCAGTCTTTGGCGATGCCACGCCCAGCAGAACGGATCTGGGGTCTTACCTTCGCAAATTTGCGGCATTCAGAAATTGATCGCAACTTCGGCGTTCTGAGAATATATTGTCGAGTGCTTTTCCGGCTGTTGGAATGGCACATTTTATCGAGTCATATATGACTTATATTGTTCTCCCGATGGGAGTATATGTAGAGTTAATTATAACTCGAAATATACTCTCTTGTTTTTCTATTTTTGTTAATTTCATCGGGCACGCGAACAGCGTTCCCGATGGGAGTAGCCCCCGAGGCTACAACCAAGAACTTGTGCTTGGTTGTAGGCTCAACATTTTAGTCCACCTTGTCGCTATATTTTCATTACTTCCCAATATGATCTCTTTCTTCTTCTCTCTTTTTTTTATCTCTCGGGTGCGCGAACAGCGTTCTTGATGGGAGTAGCCCCCGAGGCTACAGCCAAGGACTTGTGCTTGGTTGTAGGCTCCCGCAATTTCTATATTTATCATACTCGAAAATTTACTTTTTTCTGAAGTAGCCCCCGAGCATTTGGGCAAAAACTTGTATTTGACCAAAGGTTCCCGAGGTATTGAATAATTCTTTCTGTCGCCGTTTTTCTTGTCGACATACTTCCCTTAATCAAATTTACTTCATCCTCCTCGAATAGTCGTGATTTTTCTGCCCTGTGGGTCCATTGCTTCGACTACGTTGACACGTCGTGCAAGTAGTGGACACACGTCCTCCGCTTTTCCTGGCGCACGTACGGTAACGCCTATTTCAGTTAAAATACTCTTTTGCCCTTGTGTCTAGAAGATCCATCCTCACCACACGATTTCTTCATCCAACGGCACACTGCTTCACCCGAATCTTATATAAACCCTTCTTCAACCTTCGTTCATCCCCTCACTTGCGCCGCTCACCTGTTCCTCTTCGCAAAACTTCCCCTGCGCCCAACTCTCTCCAATCTTCCGTACGCACATACATTGCTCGCCCATCGCCGTTGATGCCACCACGCACGCGTCTCGACTCGCCACAAGACGCCGGAATCCAAGATGGCCGCCGAGGATCTTGAGTGGGAGAGATCCAAAATCTCCAATCAAGACATCAACACGCTGAAGAGGCTCGGCCTCATGACGAAGGAGGACGCCATCCGCTTTCCTAGCGAAGAAAGCTACCCCAAGCCTCCAATGGAGTATCGGGTTAGTTTTGTTGATCACCTGATCCGCGGCCTTTCAACCCCAATCCACGATTTCCTCCGCGGCCTTCTTTTTGTTTATGGGATTCAACTGCACCAGTTGACTCCCAATTCCATCCTTCACATTTCTATTTTTATCACACTTTGCGAATGCTTCCTCGGAATCACTCCCAATTGGGCTCTGTGGAAGCGCATTTTCTGCCTCCGCCGTAATGGCTCCCACAACGTCACTTATAACATAGGTGGCGTTGTTATCTGTGTTCGAACTGATGTCGATTATTTCGACGTCAAGTTTCCTGATTCTGTCCAAGGATGGCGCAAAAAGTGGCTCTACATCCACGAAGAAAGCGCCAATTCTGTGGAGCACAACATAGTTCCTTTCGACGGAAGTGCCAGATTCAGCGTCGCCGTTCTGGGATGCCGAAGCTTCGAAGAAGAGAAAAAGCGACGCAGGCGCTCATGGCTCGTATCCGTCATCTTCAAAACACTCGAGGCAAAGAGCTATCTGGTGTTCAAATTATCGCCTACTTCCTTAGGATTAGAGTGCAGCCTCTTCGTGCTCGCAAAAATCCCCTTTGGACGTATTCTCGTGAAAATGACGCCAACAGAATCTCCGGTGATCTTTACGTAAAGGACTTGGAAAAATTGGTTCGAAGAATTTCTCGATTAGGCAAGAAGGATCCTATTCCCTCCTCCTGTCGAGTGGAACCATACAGTGCTTCCAATCCTCTTCCCGAGGTATTTTCTCTTCTCGAAGTTTTATCTTGTTTTGAACTGTTCCTCGTATCTTATTTGCGGTGGTATCTCACTTATTCTCTTTTGTCACTATTTCTTTGTAGAATCATCCTACTATGGCTTCCCTTCCTCCTCTTCCCGAGGATGGAGAGGTCGAAGAAAGAGCCGTTGTCGATGATGTCAACCAGAGACCCCCTCTTTTGTGAATGAACCCGCATGATTCTCGAAAATCTGCGGGATCTACTGAGAAGGATGCTGCCTCTGAAGATACAACATCAGCACAATCTCCTCCTCCTGCTGTTTCTCCGAAGAGCAAAAGGAAAAGGAGCAATGCCGAAGATTCCGGGACCTCGAAACCCGAAGAAACTGCTCCTGCACCTCGAAAAGCAGCTTATGATCCATACATCGAGAGTATCATCAGCTCGTAGGTTCCTTGCTCTTTTCCTTTTTTATTTGAAGAATTTTATTTTGCCTTGCTTTTATGCTGCCACTATTTTGTCACGTTGATGATGAAGAAACACCAACTTTAGATGTGGCTGCTCGAACGAGCACGTCACATACTTTAGTTATTTCAGAAAAACCGGTTGAAGGGGAGGAATCGTCGCCTCCTCAAGAAAATGTTGATACATCTACTCCTTCGAGCCCCCGTGCCCCTTCACCAAAAAGGGCACGGATTGAAAATATTGTTGATCCTGCCCCTCGGTTGGGCGGTTAAATGCCCCCTCTCCTAGATGATGTAAGTTTGTCGACATCTATATTTTCTTTATTTTGTTTCTTCACATCTTTTTTTTTTTTTTTTTTTTTATGCCGATGTTTCTCTTACTGTGTTCACGTTGAACAGCCTATGATCAAGGATCTTCTCCGCATCGGTTCCCAATTTATTGGGTACCGTGAATATGCTAATAGAGCCGAAGGTAACGACTTTCATACTTGTCGTTTTTCCTTAATTTGTCACTCCGTTACTTGCCGCGATTTTTTGATCTTTCTTCTCTCTTTTTTCCATATCTCGACAGAGAAACTTGCAGAGGCTAACGAACGCGCCGACGCACTGGCTCAAAAACTTGAGCAAAGTGAGGCGGCTCGCAAGAAAGCTGAACTCGCTGCTAGCAAAGCCAAGGTCGAAGCTGATGAAGCTAAGGCGAAAGCTGCTGGTGTCGAGGAACTGCAGAAGAAACTTGAGGATGCGACAGCTGCCTTGGATGAGCACAAAGCTGCACAAGCTTCTCGTGACGAAGGAATCCTCAAGCGTTTGAAGTCGCAAAGTCGACGTACTCTGAGTAATATTATCAATCCCTTTTATTTTACTGCACTTCCTGTTTCTTGGTTGTTGACTGATGTCTTGTCTCGTGTGGCAGCCCAAACAAACCAGGATTTTGATCTGGATAATCCTGTCAACGATCCTCTCCTTGACGCACTTTCTCTTACGGAGTTTCACGGGCGCGAAATTCGTGAAGGCGTGGCAAATGCTAATGCAGGATTGTCGGCGTTGTTCCCTTATTTCTTCCCGAAGAAAGAAGAACCCGCAACTTTCCTTAACCTCGCCAAGATGTTTAATGCTTCGGAAGACCTGGGATTGAAGATGCGTCAGGAGAATATGAAGGTTGTCGAGAGTACCGTTGCCCTGGTTGCCGACGATACCAACAGACGCTTGATTGGATGAAGGTTGGCGACACCAGTCAGATAGAGCAGTCAAGATGGAGGTCGCTGATCAAGGCGGCCAAGCCCAACACGAAGAAGATATTGGCGTATCTGGGGATCAAGCCAGCTTCAACTCCTAGCTCCTCGAGGCCGGAGGTCTAGTTGCATGCCTCTGTTTTTTCTTCTGCTTTTGCTTCGTCGCCAAAGTAGTCATTTGGCGACACGTACTTTCTTAACTCCACCGTAATGCCCTTGTAATTATTCCAAGAGATTAATGAAGACTTCTATCTTTGCTTGTTATTTGATGTTGTCTTGTTTATTTTTCGATTGATATTTGATAACTATACTCCATCTTCTGCTCCTTCCAATGTTTCGCCTTCTTCTTCCCGCGCGAGGAAAGCTTTTGGTGATACCGCTCTGTCGACGATACCTTGTCGCAAGAACTGGATGAACTTCGGCAACAACTTCGGTATGCGAAGAAGCAAACACTTGTGATGATGGAGCAATCTCGTAAGTCATCGAAGCCGAAAAAATTGCTCTTCAACAAGCTCGCGAGGCCGTAGCTGCTAAGGAAATTGCTGCTTCCGAGGCTGAAAAGGCGACTATTCGAGAAAATTTCATGCTCGAATTAATGAATGAAGCCAAGCAGATATGTCGGGTATGCCTGTTTCATCCGCTGATATCCTTTATTTGCATACTATTGTTTCTTTGAAGGTTTCCGCTTTTTGTTTTGATAGGTGCCTTTACCGATGTCTGCCGCCGAGGAAGAGAGGGTGAATGCTAGGACAACCCTCCTTGTTAATCTCTCCTTGGACCATGGTTCTTTGTTTTGGGCTACCCCGGAAAGGACCTGCCAAATTGTCGATTTCAAGATCGCGCCTCTCAAACTCGCGATTTCCTCGACTTCTGTACCAAGACCTTGTCCATGGTTTACAACTCCATGTTTCCTCGCAACGTCCAACCAAAAACTCTTCCTGAATTGATGGAAAGGTTCAAGGATGCTCGCAGTATCCATGATTTTGTCAAAGCTCAACTAGTAGCTGGTGCCGATTTGCTCTTATCATGCTCCAAATCTGCCACTCGAAGCTTGACCTTACCCAGGTTGTCGAGAAGGTTCACCAAAAAGTAAAACGGCGGAGAGTTGGTGTTGACAGGATTAACACGAAGGTTACGCCTATAGCCGAAGAAATGATTGAGGACCTACTTCGGATGGATGCCGACTTTTTGCCGATGGCCATTATGCCGATTTTCTTGGTGCTGCTCTGAGGAAAACAGGTTACTCTTGATGACATATTGAATCAAGACTAGTTAGTTTCTTCTTGTAGATATTTCTTCTTTGTAATCCATGACTATATTGTAAAGCAATCATTATATTTCTCTGTTTGTTTAGCCCCCGAGTGTTTCGGTGACTCTTTACTATATTTGTATACTTGCGAGGTTTTGAACCAAGGCATTTATATATTTAAGGCGAATATGAGCCCCCAAGCTTTTTATTGAGCACTATTTTGTATTTTTGTTGACTCACGAGGTATTTGAATACCAAGGCAAGTTTTTCCTTTTGTCGATGAACTATATTGAAATTCGTCGGAGCGAAGACTTTGGTCATGTCGATAAGGAAGAAAAGTTATATTGTCACTATCTTTATTATATTGCAGCACCGCGAGCCCGCCTCATTAAAAACCTTCTCCGGCCCCACTCGGTGCCCCGAAAAAGGAAAAGAGTGCGTCTGAAAACTCGCGGGCGTTTCAAGACATTGAAGCTTTACAAAGACTATATTTTGACTCTAGGCGTAAAACGCCTAAGTTGCGCCACGTTCCAGGGGGTTTGGCTCCTCCACCCCTGTCTTCTTGTCCTTTATTCTGTATGCTCCTCCTCCAATTACTTCCGTGACAATGTAAGGGCCAAGCCATGGTGACTCGAGTTTTTCATGACTTTTTTGCGTGAGCCGAAGAACTAGGTCTCCCACCTGAAAAGATCTTGGCCGCAAACGTCGACTGTGGTAATTCTTCAAGTCCTGTTGATATTTGGTTACCCGAGATAATACTTCATCTCGAGCTTCATCGAGTGCGTCGACGTCGTCTTCTAGCACTCTTCTCGACGTTTCTTCATCATATTCAGCGACACGTGGAGAGTTGTGCTCTATCTCGATTGGTAGTCCTGCCTCTGCTCCATGAACCAGGAAACACGGAGTTTCCTGCGTTGCTGTGTTTGGTGTTGTTCGGATGCTCCACAACACGCTTGGTAGTTCTTCTGGCCAGGTATGTCGAGCTTTTTCCAGTGGTCCTAACAAGCGCTTCTTGATACCATTGCAGATGATGCCATTGGCTTTCTCGACTTGCCCATTGGTTTGAGGATGTGCAACTGACGCAAAGTTCAGCTTAATACCCACCTCTTCGCAATAATCTTTGAATTCATGGGATGTGAAGTTGCTGCCGTTGTACGTGACGATGCTTTGTGGGGCACTCCAAATCTGAAGACGAGGCCTTTTACAAATTTTATCGCGGATGCTCCATCTCGGTGAATTTATCGGCTTCGCTTCTATCCACTTTGTAAACTTATCGACAGCTACTAGCATGTACTCCTTTCCTCCTGGCCAGGATTTGTGTAACTTACCCACCATATCAAGTCCCCATTGAGCAAAGGGCCAAGACAATGGTATTGGTGCTAGCTCTGTCTTCGGAGAGTGAGGTTTTGCGGCGAACCTTTGACATGCGTCGCAAGTTCTTACTATGTCCTTGGCGTCCTCGATTGCTGTCAACCAGTAGAATCCTGCCCGAAAAACCTTGGCTGCGATAGCTCGACTACTTGCGTGGTGGCCACATATTCCTTCGTGTACATCCTTCAGGATTATTCTTCCTTCTTCGGGTGTAACGCACCTTTGCAAAACGCCTGAAATACTTCGCTTATACAATTCTCCCTTGACCACCGTAAAAGCTTTGGAGCGTCGAATTACTCGCCTTGCTTCAATCGGATCATCGGGTATTTCTTTCCTCATGATGTATGATATGTACGGCTGCATCCATGGTATCTGTATCACCATGACCAAGTCCTGATCCTCTTCTTCGTCCTCTTGCTTTTCCTTGGCAGCTCCCGAGGGTTTCTTCTCCTTCTTTTTTGACTTTGTTGGCTTAGTGGATCTCTCTGTTATCTCTTCCCGAATACACCTGGCGGACCGGAAGGCACTGTGACCCGATGTTTGCAAGAACGTCGGCTTCGTCGTTGCTCAACCTGCTAATATGATTTACTTCGCATCCATCGAATAACTTCTCAAGCTCGTTGTACACCTCCTTGTATGCCATCATGCTATCATTGATTGCATCACATTGGTTCATAACTTGCTGAGCCACCAACTGTGAGTCGCCAAAGATTTTTAATCGAGTTGCTCCGCAGCTTTTGCCATCTTCATCCCGTGTATGAGAGCCTCATATTCTGCTTCATTGTTAGATGCGTTAAGGAACGTCATCCGGAGGATGTACTTCAATTTGTCGCCTTCGGGTGATATGAGTACTACTCCTGCGCCAGCTCCTTCTAGTCTCTTGGACCCATCAAAGTTCATGGTCCAAGTTCTCGATAAATCTGGAGGTCCTGTATTTTGCAACTCCATCCATTCTCGCGATGAAGTCCTGGCAGTATTTGCGACGTTATTGCTTTACTTTTTACATACGTGATGTCCCGAGGGGAAAGTTCAATTCCCCAAAGGGAGACACGACCCGTACCTTCTGGGTTATTCAAGATATTTGATAAGGGAGCTTCATTGACCACTATGATCGGGGGTGCCGAAAAATAGTGGCGCAATTTTCGTGCTGTCGTGAACGCTCCATATGCTAGTTTTTGGTGCGAGGGTACCTTTGTTTTGAAAGGTGACAAGACTTCGCTCACGAAGTATACTTGCGCTGCACTCCATGGATTTTCCCTTCTTCTTCTCTTTCGACAACTAATACCGTGCTAACCACTTGGGGCGTGGCTGCAATATATAGCAGGAGAGGTTCCTTTTCCTTTGGAGCCACCAGGATTGGTGGTGTCGAGATTTTTCGCTTCAGATCCTCGAAAGCTCGCGGCCTCTTCGTTCCACCGGAATTTATCTCCTTGTTTTATCAGCGCATCACATGGTAACGCTGTTTCGCCTCACCTGGCGACGAACCTGCTCAAGGCTGCGACTACTTGATTAGCTCTTGTATTTCTTTCAACTTTGTTGGCTTTCTCATTGTTACTATGGCTTGTATTTTGTCGGGATTTGCTTCAATCCCTCTTCCCCAAACTAGAAACCCCAGAAGTTCTCCTGCTGGGACGCCAAAAGAACACTTCGTCGGGTTCAGTTTGAGGCAGAATTTGTCGAGGTTGTCAAAAGTTTCTTTGAGATCCTCGATCAACGTTGTCCCCTTTTTTGATGTTATGACGACATCATCGATGTATACTTGCACGTTTTTCCCGATCTGTGTTGCTAAACACTTCTGCATCATCCTCGATATGTTGCTCCCGCATTTTTTAGACCAAAGGGCATTGTCTTGTAGCAAAACACGCCGTAAGGTGTAATAAACGCTGTCTTGGCTTCATCATCTTCTTTTAATCTGATCTGGTTATAACCAGAGTATGCATCCAAGAAGGAAAGACGTTCGCAACCTGCCGTGGAGTCGATAATTTGATCGATCCTTGGGAGGGGAAAGTGATCCTTAGGACAATGTTTATTGAGACACGTAAAGTCGACGCACATGCGAAGGACTGTCGTGTTTTTCTTCGGCACCATCATCGGGTTAGCTACCCATGTGGCTTCAGAGATATTTCTCTCGATAAAACCAGCTTCTTCGAGTCGATTTATTTCTGAAAGCATGGCTTTGCGGTTTGGTTCCGAAAACGCCGCAAAGGTTGTCTCGATTGGTTTCATTTGTTGGATCCAAATTTAGGTGGTGCTCGGCAAGTTCCCTGGTACTCCTGGCATGTCAGCTGGACACCATGCAAAGATTTTCCAGTTCTCACGGAGGAACTTGACGAGCGCGCTTTCCTATGCGATATCCATATCGTTTGCGATAGATGTCGTCTTTTTTGGATCTGTCGGGTGAATCTGCACCTCCTTAGAATTTTTCTCTGTGTTGAAAGTTGATTCTTTATTTGGCCTTCCAACGTCTGGGCAAGACGTCGTAATCAGTCATGCTTTTTGACGCCAAGTACTCGGCTTGCATCCCGAAAGTTTCGCCAACCTGTGAAAATCCTTGTCGCACTTATCGGCTAAGGCAAAGCTTCCCTTGACCGTGATTGGTCCTCTTGGTCCGGGCAACCTCCACAACAGGTATGTATAGTGTGGTACTGCCATAAATCTAGCATATGCTGGTCGTCCCAACAGAGCGTGGTATTGTGATGGAAAATCCACGACTTCAAATTCGAGCTTCTCGATTCTATAATTTTCTCGGGTCCCAAATTGAACATCGAGATTGATTTTTCCCAATGGATAACTTGGTTTCTCTGGTGTGATGCCGTGGAACCTTGTGTCGGTTGGTTTCAAGTGTGCTAAGGATATGTTCATCTTCCTCAATGTATCTGCATACATGAGGTTCAAGTTGCCGCCGTCTATGAACACTCGAGAGACATCAAATCCTGCGATAATCGCTGCGAGAATAAGTCTTGTTGCCGCTGGTCGAGGAACTTGCTGCGGATGATCTGCTATTGTGAAGCCGATATCTTGTCCTCGACCAATTAAGGTACTCAAGCTGTTGGTGGAGGCATTTTCTCTCGCCATAAACACCTGTCGTGAGATTACTTTTTGAGCTCTATTGGACGGCCTTCCCTTCTGAATCATCAACACTGCTCCGTTGGAGTTAGGATCAACATAGGGTGGTGGTGCAGGTGCTGCCGCTATTCTTAGCTGGTGTCGATTGTCCTCTGTAATCGCGGGAGGTGGCGGTAGATGAACCTCGCTCCTAGGCTCCCGAGGGTTTCTCTGTGCTGCTCGAGCGTGAGCATTTTCTGCGTATCTGAACATTGCCTGAAAATTTCGATGATCTTTCTGCAGTGCCCTGACTGTCTTTTCCCGTTCTTTGTCGAGGAAGAAGTGCATCCGGCACGGTCCGTTCAGCATTTCCTCGGGGACACGAAAGGTCTTGGAAACCTCGGCCCACTATTTTGCCTGTTGCGTGAATCATCCCTATTATCACCTCGCTGTTCATTGCTTCTCTGGTAATCATCTCTATTGCCTCCTGTATTTGTCCGAAAACCTGCCGAAATTTGTCCTGGAGCGTCGTAGTTCTGGTACGTCCGAGGAAATCTTCGCCTCGGTTGATAGTTTCGACCACGGTCCTCCTGCGGCGACTGTGTCGTTTGTTGTGGACAGCGTCTTCTCCATCTGCCCATTTATTTGCTATCTCCATTAACGCGGATACCGTCCTTGGATTGGTACTTCCCAAATCCTCGACAAAGTCTCCACGCCTCGACTCTGCGACAAACGCATCTATTGCTCTCTCGTCAGATATGTTTTCTGCCGAGTTTTTGATGATATTCCATCTCTGGATGTACTTTCTCATTGGCTCATCTGGCTTTTGTCGACACGCTCTCAACTCCTCTAACGATGCGGGTTTTTTGCACGTGGATCTGAAGTTCTTGACGAACACGTCCTCGAAACTTTCCCACTGTCGATGGATCCTGGAGCGAGTTTCTTTATCCATGATCGTGCGGCACCACTCGGGTGCACCTGGATGCTTTGCATGGCTGTTGCCCTAGTTCCTCCCTGTCGGCTTCACCGTCTCCGGCATAGTCGACTAGCCAATCCTCTGGATCTTGAAGGCCGTCGAATTTCTTGAAATTATCGGGTAACTTGAATCCTGAGGGGACTCGCGTTTTTCGGACTCTCCTCGTGAAGCATGGTAAGCCGCACATATCTTCGTCGTTGAGTTCTGGGGATTGCCGATGATCCCTTCTGTTTTGCCGCGCTCTGTCGACTCTTGCTTGTGCTGCTGTGTCTCTTGCTCCACTTGGCCCTTCAGTCTTTGCCGCCTGTTGCTGCTGCGGGTCGCGGACTATTTTGCCTTGCCACTCCTTCGGGAGGCGTTGATATAAACGCTGTCCCCATAGCTCCAACTCCTGCTACCGCCATATTGTACGGTGTTTCCCTTGGGTCACCGGAGGTGGTTTAGATGCAAGGATAAAAGCATGTGTCGCCATATACCCAGCCTCCGGTGTCTTAGGGATGATGTTTCCTCTTGTATCTATCGACATAAAGGACATGTCGAGGTTTTGAACCAAGTGTTCTCTTTCGCCTCGGGTATGTGTTGCAGCCTTGATCTTGCTCTGTTCCGCGCCTCCCGATGGCTATCACCCGTAGTTCTAGATTGTCGACTTAGATCTGCCCTTCTCCTGCCGGATGCGAAGCTGCCTCCTTTCTCCGTTCAACTCACTGTCTGTTTTTCCAATTCCCTGGCAGTTCGTGCGAGCCTATATTGATATGCTTGCAATTCTTCTGGTGTGGCTGTGGTAGCCATTGGTTCTGTGCCGTTCATAGCTCTCGCAGCTCTGTCCCACGCTGCTTGTGAAAGTTGAACTCTATCTCGCGGCTCTGGCCCGACGTATTTGTTGCCCAAGCCTTGTCGCAGATTGGAGGGATCGACGTATGGATTTCCCAAACTGTCGAAAGCCTCAGATGTCTCCTCTTGACCTTCAATGGCGTAAATCTGATGATACCTTGTACTCAGATCTATGTTGGGTTTGGTGACATCATCGTTGAGATTGATGAAGACCTTGCCCACTGTGAGAGATTTGTCGATGAAGTCATGACTGTCGACATCGCTTGAGCCATCGCTTATATACGAGTCCGCAGATGACTCAAACGATATGTCGTTGAAGATCTTGGCGAGTTTCTCTCTTGCTCTGATACTGACGTAGCGTGTCGCCGAGGTTTCTTCTTCTCCTGACTCGTTTGACGATGCATAGCTTGAAAAATCGGAATCGGCCACTGATGATCCCGACGAAATCGGAATTTCGACACGATACGATCCTTCCTTCTCGACGCGAAAGTGGAACCTTCCGAACGTCATCTCCATGGGCTCCGCCAGATACGCATATGCATCCAAACGGGAGGGTGGGTGAGGAACAAAATCGACAAGACCAGTAGCGATCTGTTTACCTCGATCCATTGTGTTGCTTGCGGTTGACGATGTCGAAGATCTTGAGCGTGCCATCGAGATCAGCTCCTTACGCCTCTAATTCCCACAGACGGCGCCAATTGACAAGGGATTAACTTGTCAATGCCTATGGATTGTAGGCTAGGGTTTAGTTAGAAGTAGAGGGTAAGTAGATCTCGAAGGTTTCAGCCGAAAAGTACTCGACGATTGTGAAAACTAGGATTTGCAGACAATGATTCGGTTTTTTCTTTTGTCCCTCGACTCCCCCTTATATATGAGGTGAAGCCGAGGGATTCGTGCTATACAAGTTTACAGAGTCCGGGACGGTTTCTAACTCGTCCCGCCAGATTACAAACAACACTTCCTATTACAACTCTATCTTTCCTTAGTAAATCTTGGGCTCCCGAATCTTCTTATTCTTCGGGTATTGGGCCTCCAGTAAACCCCGGGTACCATCTTCGGCAGGCCCATTTGGGATGCCTATGTCAACCGTAATGCGAACATTCTCAATCCTCCCCAAAGATTTCTTTGTTGAATTATCAGCAAGATTAACATTCAAATAACATTTTTTCAATGGTGGCAAGTCAAGCACATCATAGATTTTCTTAGGCATAACGGAAATACTTGCACCAACATCACATAAAGCATTACAATCAAAATCATTGACCTTCATCTTAATGATGGGCTCCCAACCATCTTCTAACTTCCTAGGAATAGAAGTTTCAAGTTTTAGTTTATCTTCTCTAGCTTTTATGAGAGCATTTGTAATATGTTTTGTAAAGGCCAAATTTATAGCACTAGCATTGGGACTTTTACCAAGTTTTTGTAAGAAATTTATAACTTCAGAGATGTGACAATCATCAAAATCTAAACCATTATGATCTACAGCAATGGGATCATTGTCCCCAATATCTTGAAAAATTTCAGTAGTTTTATCACAAGCAGTTTCAGCAGTTTCAGGCAGTTTTGCACGCTTTGCATTAGGAGTAGAACCATTGCTGACACCAATTATTTTACATTGATAGTAGGAGGTTTAGCAACATGTGAAGTATCAACATTACTAGTGGTGTTAATAGTCCAAACTTTAGCTACATTATTCTCTTTAGCATTTTCTTCTCTTTCCCACCTAGCATGCAATTCAGCCATCAATCTAATATTTTCATTTATTCTAACTTGGATAGCGTTTGCTGTAGTAACAATTTTATTATCAATATCCTCAGGTTTATCAGCCATTTTATTAATTAAAGAAGATTGTGACTCAGACATGTATGAGATTCGGTTTTCAGCATTTGAAAGTTTAGTTTGCGAACCAAAAATCTCCATATTCAAATTTTCAAGTTGATTCCCTATACTTTTCAACAAGGTAGATTGTTCATTCATAGTTTTAGTAAAAAATTGATTTTTCTCATATTGTGATTGCATAAAGCTCTTAGTAGCTCTTTCAATTTCTAGCATCTTTTCCTCATTAGGCAAAATAGATCTACCATAAAAATTTCCACTATTAGATGGATATGTCATATAATTGTTGTTACCAAAATTATTCCGATAAGTATTGTTGTTGAAATTATTATTTTTAATGAAATTCACATCAACATGCTCTTCTTGAGTAACCAATGAAGTTAAAGGAACATTATTAGGATCAACATTAGATCTACCATTAACAAGCATAGACATAATAGCATCAATCTTATCACTCAAGGAGGAGGTTTCTTCAACAGAATTTACCTTCTTACCTTGTGGAGCCCTTTCAGTGTGCCATTCAGGGTAATTAATCATCATATCATCAAGAAGCTTTGTTGCGGTGCCTAGAGTGATGGACATAAAAGTACCTCCAGCAGCTGAATCCAATAGGTTCCGCGAAGAAAAATTCAGTCCTGCATAAAAGGTTTGGATGATCATCCAAGTAGTCAGTCCATGGGTAGGGCAATTTTTAACCAAATATTTCATTCTTTCCCATGCTTGGGCAACATGCTCATTATCCAATTGCTTAAAATTCATTATGCTACTTCTCAAAGATATAATTTTAGCAGGAGGATAATATCTACCAATGAAAGCATCCTTACATTTAGTCCATGAATCAATACTATTCTTAGGCAAAGATATCAACCAATCTTTAGCTCTTCCTCTTAATGAGAATTTTAATTTTATAATGTCACCATCTACATCCTTATACTTTTGCATTTCACAAAGTTCAACAAAATTATTAAGATGGGCAGCAGCATCATCAGAACTAACACCAGAAAATTGCTCTCTCATAACAAGATTTAATAGAGCAGGTTTAATTTCAAAAATTCTGCTGTAGTAGCAGGTGGAGCAATAGGTGTGCATAGGAAATCATTATTATTTGTGCTAGTGAAATCACACAACTTAGTATTCTCAGGAGTACCCATTTTAGCAATTGTAAATAAAGCAAACTAGATAAAATAAATGCAAGTAATTTTTTTGTGTTTTTAATATTGAGAACGCAAACAAGATAGTAAATAAAGTAAAGCAAGTAACTAATTTTTTGTATTTTGATATAAGAACAAACAAAGCAGTAAATAAAGTAAAGTAAAGCAAGACAAAAATAAAGTAAAGAGATTGGAAGTGGAAGACTCCCCTTGCAGCGTGTCTTGATCTCCCCAGCAACGGCGCCGGAAATTTAGCTTGATGACGCGTAGAGCACACGCCCGTTGGGAACCCCAAGTGGAAGGTGTGATGCGTACAACAGCAAGTTTCCCTCAGTAAGAAACCAAGGTTTATCGAACCAGTAGGAGTCAAGGAACACGTGAAGGTCGTTGGTGACGGAGTGTAGTGCGGCGCAACACCAGGGATTCCGGGGCCAACGTGGAACCTGCACAACACAATCAAAATACTTTGCCCCAATGTAACAGTGAGGTTGTCAATCTCACCGGCTTGCTGTAAACAAAGCATTAAACGTATGGTGTGGAAAATGATGTTTGTTTGCGAAGAACAGTAGAGAACAATGATTGCAGTAGATTGTATTCAGATGTAAAAGAATGGACCGGGGTCCACAGTTCACTAGTGGTGTCTCTCCAATAAGAAATAGCATGTTGGGTGAACAAATTACAGTTGGGCAATTGACAAATAAAGAGGGCATAACAATGCACATACATATCATGATGACTACTATGAGATTTAATAAGGGCATTACGACAAAGTACATAGACCGCTATCCAGCATGCATCTATGCCTAAAAAGTCCACCTTCGGGTTAGCATCCGCACCCCTTCCAGTATTAAGTTGCAAACAACAGACAATTCCATTAAGTATGGTGCGTAATGTAATCAACACAAATATCCTTAGACAAAGCATTGATGTTTTATCCCTAGTGGCAACAGCACATCCACAACCTTAGAACTTTATGTCACTGTCCCAGATTCAATGGAGGCATGAACCCACTATCGAGCATAAATACTCCCTCTTGGAGTTACAAGTATCAACTTGGCCAGAGCCTCTACTAGCAACGGAGAGCATGCAAGAACATAAAAAACACATATATGATAGATTGATAATCAACTTGACATAGTATTCCATATTCATCGGATCCCAACAAACACAACATGTAGCATTACAAATAGATGATCTTGATCATGATAGGCAGCTCACAAGATCTAACATGATAGCACAATTAGGAGAAGACAACCATCTAGCTACTGCTATGTACCCATAGTCCAGGGATGAACTACTCACACATCAATCCGGAGGCGATCATGGCGATGAAGAGTCCTCCGGGAGATGATTCCCCTCTTCGGCAGGGTGCCGGAGGCGATCTCCTGAATCCCCCGACATGGGATTGGCGGCGGCGGCGTCTCTGGAAGGTTTTCCGTATCGTGGCTCTCGGTACTGGTGTTTTCGCGACGAAGACTTTAAGTAGGCGGAAGGTTAGGGTTGGAGACGTCACGAGGGGCCCACACACTAGGGCGGCGCGGGCCCCTCCTTGGCCGCGCGGCCCTAGCGTGGCGGCGCCTCGTGGCCCCACTTCGTAACTCCTTCGGTCTTCTGGAAGCTCCGTGGAAAAATAAGACCCTGGGCGTTGATTTCGTCCAATTCCGAGAATATTTCCTTTGTAGGATTTCTGAAACCAAAAACAGCAGAAAACAGCAACTGGCTCTTCGGCATCTTGTTAATAGGTTAGTGCCGGAAAATGCATAATAATGACATAAAGTGTGTATAAAAAATGTGAGTATCATCATAAAAGTAGCATGGAACATAAAAAATTATAGATACGTTTGAGACGTATCACAACCCTAAAACGGAAATTCCATATTAGGGCATCTCCAGCGGCGCAACGCAAACGGACGCTGAGCGACCGTTTCGTCCGTCGTGACCGGAAATGCGTCTGGGCCCTCCTCCAGCGGGGCGACGCAAAGTGAGCGGGCCGTCCGCGGCGACACAAACCTGGCCCAAATATGCGCTTCGGATGCGTCTCTGCGGACCTTAGCGGACGCCGAAAGTGTCCGCTCGCGTCTGACGGACATTTCATCGGGCCCGCCTAGCAGCGACCCTGCGTCGATGCGTCTTCTCAGGCGCGCCAGCGAGTGGTGCCGCTGCGTCGCTTTGGCAGTCTGCGCCACGTTAATGGCGATGCCTCGGCTGCCGAGTGACCGCCGCCCACCTTCGCCAACGAAGTTAATAGCGACGCCACGCGTCCCACGGCTGTCTCCTGCCTTCGGCCTATATAAAGAGGACACGCTTTCTTCTTCCTCATCCACTCCTCCAAGCAAACCCTACCCGCCACAAGCTCCGCCGTAGCGCCGCCTAGCCCTTCCTGGAACGTAGCCAGGCCCGCGAGGTAGTCCATGGCCGGACCTGGTGGCCAGCGAGGCGGTCGAGGCCGCGGCCCGGGGCGCCCCCCGGGGCCGTGGACGGGGCAGGGGCCGCCGTGCTGGAGCAGCTACGACACCACGGTCGCCGTTACCTGCGCCCTCCTTGTCTTCGCAGGAGGACCGCTGCTTCGAGTTCCTCCTCCGCATCGACGACGATCCACTCGGCATCAAGCGGCTCCCAGACAAGTTCACCGAGTTCGTCAATGGCGTCGAGCCGCGCAGTTATAGTTACGGGAGGCCAGCTGCAACTTCTGCCGGTGGAATGTGGAGGTCTTGTTCGACGGGCGGGGCAGATGTACCTGTACACGGGGTGGGACAAGTTCGCCCGCGACCTCGAGCTCGAGCCCAGCTGCCAGCTCACCTTCCTCTATGAGGGTGATGGCGAGATGATCGTCAAGGTGTTCGATGACACAACGTGTCGTAGGCACTACCACACCGGCGAATCTGGCTCGGACATCGATAGTTAGATCTTAGAGTGTTCTTTCTTTGCAGCGAATATGGCTACGGGCCAAACGAATCCAGTAGTCAAGGTTTCTAGATGTTCTTCCTCGAAAGAACCAACAGGACCACCGAGACCAGCTGGATTTTCCAGTTTGGGTGACTGGGTATGCCCTCGAATGTTCTTTCTTGGCAGCGAACATAGAGAAATCAACACAACTGATTTCCTCATTTTCCAACGTTTTATTTATGTCAATCATGGTTGAAACTATGTATTAGTTTGTGTAAATAATGTTCCAAACTATGTATTAGCTTGTGTGAAATCATGTTCCAATATATAATATTTGGAACTATGTTTAAATGGAGAACAGAAAAAAATAGAAATAAAAATGCGCCGCCCGCTGGAGCCACCCCGAGACGCAAACGGACGCGCGGACAAAAACGAACATTTTATCGTATGCGACGCGATGCAAACGGACGCTCGCGGACAATAAAATGCGTCGCGCCGCTGAAGATGCCATTAGGGCATGTACAATGGTTGATAAGACTGTCTTATCATAGCACCGTCACGTAATTTAGATACAACAAAACATGATGTACAATGGATTATTTTTAAATCTTATCTCTAGTAATCAGATATCCTAAATTTATGGCGAGAGAGATTGTGCTAAGAGATCATCTCTTAGTTTTTTTGACAGGAAAGCGGCACTTTATTGATCAACACACATCAATACAAAGAGTCTTCCGGATACATTCCGGGACAGAAAACGAAATAAAACCTAGTGAAGCTAAATTACAAGTTTTAGCTAAAATGTGTGCCGCTTCGTTCAGACAACGTTTCACATGCCGAAAATTAGCAGTGGAGAAGCCTGCCACCAAGGTCTTGATGTCCTTGACCACTGAACCAACCTCGGAGCGATCTGGTGCTGGAGAGTTGAGCCTCTGGATCAAAGACAAACAATCAGAGACAAAGACCACATTGTTGAAACCCTTGTCGCGTGCAATCATCACCGCACCGCGTAGAGCTAGTGCCTCGCCCATCTCTGGAGATGTAAAACCCTGGAGGGGTAAGCTTGCCGCAGCCAAGCACTTCCCCTCGGAGTCGCGAAAAACTGCTCCCATGGCCATCTGCCTGCAGTCCGCGAAAAGCGCAACATCAGAGTTAACAAGGACTACACCTGGAGGCGGCGGAGACCATCGTGGAGCTACATCAGTCTCACGCCTATTGCTAGGTTTCGCCTTGAAACATTGCTGAATGATCATGTCAATATATGCGAGGATTTTCACACTCGTTCTGGTTGGATCAGGGTGGCCTCGATTATTTCTTGCATCATTACGTGCCTCCCAAATATACCAACATCCAACAGCAAGGACCGTGGCCTCCAACTCAGTTGCATTAGCAAGGAACTCGAACAGCCAATACTTGGTTGACATAAGATCATGCCGCTGTAACTGAATCATATATTTCCGTTTAACCAAACGCCACACCTCCATTGCAAACTGGCAGAATAGCATAGCATGTGCTATATCCTCCTCTCGTCCACAGAAAACGCAGGCGTCACTTGTCGGAATTTGTCGACGCTGCATTTGCACACCACTCGGAAGGCAATCGTGGGCAAATCTCCATAAGTGAATTTTCATCTTCCCAGGAGCATTTATCTTCCAGATATTCTTCCAATGTTTCTCATCATTCGCCACAGCAGAAGACGTACCTCTGCCCCGTCGACTGCGCTCGACGAAAAATCCCTCGGCTCTCACCAAATTATAAGCAGACCGAACAGTGTACAGACCATGCTTAGTGTGCGGCCAACGAACAAAATCACCTCCATGTCGACTGATCTGGATCCGCATAATATATTCAGCAGTCTCAGAGTCAAAGAAAGCATTCACTGTCTCTGGAAGATCATCTCTTAGTTAAGAGAAGGCAAACCCTTTTTTCAACATTCTCTGTCCTCCACCTCAGCATTTATCCTACGTGGCACCCCTAAGATATTATCATTGTACATGTCCTTAGTCGGAAACGGACATTTCGTTCCTGTGTCTCTATTCCTGTCTCTATTCCGCTTTCGTTTCCGTCCAAGAAATTCCATTTCCGTGCTCACGTTTTCATTATGTTTCCATTTTTCCATGGTAAAGTTAGAAGTTTTCCACTATATATTCATTCGTAAACGGAGCACAGAAAAGAAGAAGCTGATGAATTAACAATTTAAGACAGCGTGTGTGCACGCAGTAAACCCTTGAGACGAAGACCCGGCCAGCCAACCAGACACACAGTCCCCCTACCGTGAGACGAAGATCCGGCCAGCCAACCAGACACACAGTCCCCCTGATCGCTGCTTGGCCGACAGCAAACTCGCCACTATTTGCAAAAAAGCAGACGTAGAGCATGGAATTATAAATACTGGCCATATGCAGGCTGATGGTTACCGCAAGATTATGCTGCTAAGACAGGGCAAACACTGACCCTTTTCTTTCCAAGTTCTGATCGAAGGGAATCCTGGCTAGATCACATTCTGACGATGCTGCACACTTCTATCGTTTTCATTGAGATATCTGACGCGATATGCCATGAATGCGCGATTTGGTTGGGCAGTGCCTCGCCTGACCGAACTAAAAAGCTCGTCCGGTGCAAGCCCAGCCCCAGCCCTCCATAGCTATGCTAGCTCGGTGTTGCATGACTGTACGTAGTGTTTACTCAGCTAGACAGGGAACGCCTTGTTTCGATCGGGCCGGCAAAAAATTAGTGACATAAATCAGTCTAGATTCTTGAAAACGACTTCATTCATTGTTTAAATTTATTTTGGTAGGCATACTGCCGCCATTGTTTTGGAGCCTTCGAAAAGAGTACAGCCGCCATTGTCGTCTAATCCCACAGGTTTGGCCATCACTCCTACACTGTGCACAGGTAGTACGTACTGTGACTTTATCAATACTTGCAGTTGGGATTTCGAAATGATTGTGGAATGTTAAACGACTCAATATTGTATACTATCAGCGAATCTAAAATTCTAAATGTATACTCGCTGCCTATACCTGGAACTGGGATGTGATCGGCCTGGCCAGCTCATATATAGTGAGCTAACGCACTAGTATGATTCTCGGTCTGCATAGGACTATCTCCTCTCTAATGCAAGCATTTACCACATGCAGAAATCAAGTCGAAGGAAGCTCCAGCTTTAGCACCACTTGCTTAAGCAACCGATTCTTCGTCTGCTTGCTCCTGAATTCCTCTGTTCAGAAACCTTTCTCCTGAATCTGATCGAGCATATAAAGATGCGTTCCCACATGAACTGGGACCTGCATATTCCTAACAAGTTTGTGGCCAATAATTAAATGGAGTCGCGCTGATTAGCCGAGGGGTTCTCTTTTTGCGATCTTAGCTGTGTAATGATAATTGTGTGACGAGCGCATTTTATTATCTCAGCTGTTCTATAGCCCCTACACTACAAAAGAAATGAAAAATTGCCAAGATTGGTTAGCTTTTAAGATTCTGAGGATCATGATTACCTTACTCATATACGAGTACCAATCAAGCTAGATTTTCTTCTTACATAATTGAGCCCACGTATGTCAAATTGAACTCATGTCCTCGCTCCGGTGGGGTGCCACTAGTAGAAAAAGGGGCATCCGTCTGAGGCTTTCGTACCGGTTCGCTTACGAATCGGTATTAAAGGCGGCTTTTATACCGGTTTGTGCGCCCAGGCGGGCGAGGAGCATCTATACCGGTTGGTGAGGGTCTTCCACCCGAATTTCAGGCGCGTGTGGGGCCAGGGCTGGACCTTTGGTACCGGTTCGTAAAGGGTGCCACCCTATATTATCACATCACCCACCCGGCCCTGGTTCTCATATTCTCTTCTTCCTCTCACACTCTAAAATATTTTGCACCTCTCACACTCCAACAAATCTCTATTTTTTCTCCACCATTTTAACAAGATTAACGGCATACATCTATCCAAGGGTTAGCAATATCATCCTTTCTTCCGGCGTTCCTAATTTAGCTCATTTCTTTGGTAGTTTTAACTCGTACTATTTTTCTAGTGCTAGCAAGGTGTTCGATGAAATGCCTAAGTTAGGAATTTATTTTTTATATGCAATTTGAGCTGAAATTATAGTATGTTTTGTAGGTTTTAGTATCATCCCCGTCCTCACCGCCGTCGATCGCCAGCGTCGTCCCCTAGCCGACACCGTACCACCTCGGTGAGCCTCTTATTTTTTATACAAAAACTTAGTTTTATGTGATGAACTTGAATATTAATTAAGTTGGTCACTCATATATCCATGATGTTGAGTAATTAATGATTTTTGATATACATATATAATGCAGATGAGTCGACAATGGATGTACGATGACCGGTTCCATCCTGAGTTTAATAATGGCATGCATTATTTTCTCAGCGTGGCTGAGGCAAACAGGCGGTCGAATGGTTTCATCTATTTTCCATGTAGTTCCTGTAAGAATATGAAGGATTACTCTACCTCAAAGACCCTTCACGTCCACCTGCTGGAGAACGGTTTCATGCCCAGCTATAATTATTGGACCAAGCATGGAGAAAGAGGGGTTATATTGGAAGACAACGAAGAAGAGGATAGTGACAACTATCCTATGTTCACTGAAGACGGTGATAGTAGAATGGGGGAAGACGAAGCTGAAGAAGAGCCCATTTTTGATGAGCCGATATTTGATGACCCCGATGACGATTTGGGTCGGGACATTCTTGATGCGAAGATAAACTGCGGAAGTGAAAATGAGAGGTTTAAGTTGGAGAAAATATTAGAGGATCACAACAAACGGTTGTACCAAAATTGCGAAGATGGCCAGAAAAAGCTGGGTACCACGCTCGACTTGCTGCAATGGAAGGCAGAGAATGATACTTTTGACAAGGGATTTGAAAAGTTGCTGAAAATAATAAAGAAGATGTTTCCAGGGGAGAACGTATTGCCCTCTAGTACGTACGAAGCAAAGAAGGTTGTCTGCCCTCTAGGATTAGAGGTGCAGAAGATACATGCATGCATCAATGACTGCATCTTCTACCGCAAGGAGTACGAGAATTTGAATGCATGCCCGGTATGTAGTGCATTGAGGTATAAGATCATGCGAGATGACCCTGGCGATGTTGAGGGCGAGTCCAACCCCAGGAAGAGGGTTCCTGCGAAGGTGATGTGGTATGCTCCTATAATACCACGGTTGAAATGTTTGTTCCAAAACAAAGAGCATGCCAAGTTGTTTTGGTGGCACAAAGAGGATCGTAAGAAAGATGTGATGCTGAGACACCCCGCTGACGGGTCGCAGTGGAGAAAAATTGACAGAGAGTTCAAGTCATTTTCAGATGACGCAAGGAACTTAAGATTTGGTCTAAGTACAGATGGCTTTAATCCTTTCGGGGAGCAGAGCTCCAGTCATAGCACCTGGCCAGTGACTCTACGTATCTATAACCTTCCTGCTTGGTTGTGCATGAAGCGGAAGTTCATTATGATGTCAGTGCTCATTCAGGGCCCGAGGCAACCGGGCAACGACATTGATGTGTACCTAAGGCCATTGGTTGAAGAACTTTTACATTTGTGGCGTGAAGAAGGTGTACCTGTGTGGGATGAGCACGAACAAACGGAATTTAACCTACGAGCGTTGTTGTTTGTAACCATCAATGATTGGCCTGCTCTTAGTAATATTTCAGGGCAGTCAAACAAGGGATACAATTCATGGTGAGACTGACATTATATATTTGGGAAACAAGAATGTGTACCTGGGGCATCGTCGATTTCTTCCAAAACAGCATCACGTAAGAAAGAGAGGAAATCATTTCGGAGGTGAGGCAGATAACCGAACGAAGCCTACCCGCCCTACTGGGGATGCTATATATGATACGGTCAAGGATTTAAAAGTGATCCTTGGAAAGGGTCCTGGCGGACAATCTGTTCCGCGTGATGTTGATGGACACGTACCCATGTGGAAGAAGAAGTCTATATTTTGGGAGCTACCCTACTGGAAATTCCTACAGGTTCACTCTGCAATCGACGTGATGCACGTGACGAAAAATCTTTGCGTGAACCTGCTAAACTTCTTGGGCGTTTATGGAAAGACAAAAGATACACCGGATGCACGAAAGGACCAGCAAAGTATCCACGAAGGAAACAACCTGAATCCAGAGAAGTATCAAGGTCCTGCCAGCTATGCTCTTACCAAAGAAGAGAAGGGGATCTTTTTTGAAGTCCTGAGTAGCATCAAGGTCCCGTCTGGCTTCTCGTCGAATATAAAGGGAATAATAAACATGTCAGAGAAAAAGTTTCAAAACCTAAAGTCTCATGACTGCCACGTGATTATGACACAATTACTTCCGGTTGCATTGAGGGGGCTTCTGCCGGAAAATGTTCGAGTACCCATTGTGAAGCTATGTGCATTCCTCAATGCAATTTCTCAGAAGGTGATCAATCCACTAACTCTACAAAATTTACAGAAGGATGTGGTGCAATGTCTAGTCAGCTTCGAGTTGGTGTTCCCACCATCCTTCTTCAATATTATGACACATCTCCTAGTTAACCTGGTCAAAGAGATTGGCATTCTCGGTCCTGTATTTCTACACAACATGTTCCCCTTTGAGAGATTCATGGGAGTCTTAAAGAAGTACATTCATAACCGTGCTAGGCCAGAAGGAAGCATATCCAAGGGCTATGGAACATAGGAGGTCATTGAGTTTTATGTTGACTTTATTCCCGATCTTAAGCCGATCGGTGTTCCCGAATCGCGCTATGAGGGGAGACTGCGTGGCAAAGGCACGCTAGGAAAGAAAGCAACAGCGTGTATGGACGAAAATTATTTCACTCAAGCACACTACACATTTCTACATAATTCCATCTTGGTGGCTCTGTACAAAGAGGAACACAAGGACATCTTACGCTCTAAATACCCGAAGCAACGTGAAGATTGGATTGATGGAGAACACATGAATACTTTCGGAGGTTGGTTGCAAACACGTCTCATGAATGTCACTGATGACGAGCAGCTATACTTGTTGGCCAAGCAACCATCTTCGACTATATCAACTTTTCAAGGGTACGAGCTTAATGGGAATACATTTTACACGTTCTCCCAAGATAAAAAGAGCACCAACCAAAACAGTGGTGTCCACTTTGATGCAGCAGATGGCAATGGGAAGAAGGTCACATATTATGGGTACATAGAGGAGATATGGGAACTTGATTATGGACCTAATTTCAAGGTCCCTTTGTTTCGGTGCAAATGGTTCAACCTAAAAGACGGGGTTCAGGTAGACCCGCAGTACGGAATGACTACAGTGGATCTCAAGAATCTAGGGTACGACACCGAATCATTCGTCTTAGCCAGTGAAGTGGCTCAGGTTTTTTATGTGAAGTACATGTCTAGCAAACCGAAAAAAAGAAAAGAAAGGCAAGAGGACACATCATACGATGAGCCAAAGCGGCACATAGTTCTTTCATGAAAAAGAAACATCGTGGGAGTAGAGGACAAGACATACATGTTAGAAGATTATAATAAGTTTGATGATATTCCACCCTTCAAGGTAAAAACTGACCAAGCATCATCTTAAATAATGAAGATTGTCCATGGTTGCGTCGCAATCAGAAGAAAGGGAAACACACGAAGAAAAGTCAGAAGAGTATCTAGATAGGGATCATAACTTGTGTATCCCAATATGGAAATCACTTTTGTGTAATGATGTTACTGTACGTAAGATATTAACAATGGAGATGGAGCCTTTCACGGGCTTGCAGGGAAATTTTTCCGAGGCGCAGCTTTCAAAGATGTCGTAGGGCGTGTGCACCAATGACATCTTCGAGAAGCTGCGCCACGGGAGATTTCCCAACCCTTTCTCCATTACTGTTAGAGGAGATGGAGTCTTTCACGGGCTTGCAGGGAAATTTTTCCGAGGCGCAGCTTCCGAAGATGCCGTAGGGCGTGTGCACCAACGACATCTTCGAGAAGCTGCGCCACGGGAGATTTCCCAACCCTTTCCCCATTACTGTTAGAGGAGATGGAGTCTTTCACGGGCTTGCAGGGAATTTTTCCGAGGCGCAGCTTCCGAAGATGCCGTAGGGCGTGTGCACCAACGACATCTTCGAGAAGCTGCACCACGGGAGATTCCCCAACCCTTTCCCCATTACTGTTAGAGGAGATGGAGTCTTTCACGGGCTTGCAGGGAAATATTTCCGAGGCGCAGCTTCCGAAGATGCCGTAGGGCGTGTGCACCAACGACATCTTCGAGAATCTATGCCACGGGAGATTTCCCAACCCTTAGTCCATCCATGGGGATGAAACTCTCCCTACCTGCTTTATGATCTGCTTTCCAAGGCGTATCGGTGTTCCTTTTATAAGCACGGCGCATCTTCTGCTTTATCTTTTTCCTTCGACAGGGCGTCGTGCGCTACATGCTTTATCTCATCGAGCAGGGCGTCCTTATCCTGCCGACAACTTTAGTTCCGGTTGCACCCACCAGCCGGTACTAAAGGTTACCCACGCGTCCTTATCCCACTGACAGTTTTGTTACATGATAAAAAAAAACCACCTTATCTCTAACCCACTAGCCGGTACTGAAGGTTACCCACGCGTCCCGATCGGCTGGTTGCTGAGCGTCAGAGGCGTACCGGTCCCTCGTGTACCTCTAGGTGTGGCGCGCCAGATGGCCATCACGAACCACTACTACTTCGAGCTCACGCCAGAGCAGCGGAGGAATCCCCAGTGGCATCCCGACTACAGCCCGACTTGGGACAGCTTCTTCATCAATCGGCGTGAGAGTGCGCTTGCCAGGCACGAGGAGGACGGCCCGCCACCTTCGAACTTCAACGAGGCCGGCCGCCGGCTGTGGTGGCGTGGCCGGACTCTCCAGAGTGTCATGGCCTACCCTGGCCCCCGCCTGCGCTACCCTCAGTCCCACCCCACGCATGCTCACCCGCCGAGGTTCGACTACCGCGACCCCGATGCCAGCGATGACGACATCGGCGACTACGACGACTACAGTGGCGACGTTTATAGGGCTAGGCACGACTATGACTAAATGACTCCAACATTCGAATCTGGTCATGTATCTTAATTTTCAGTTAAGCTATGTACTCTTAATTCGAGTTCAATCGTAATAAAAATTTATAATCGCCCTTTCTTTCCCGCCTTTTTCCTCCCGCGCGGGGTTGTGGCGGGAAACTTTCCCGCGCAACGTCGTACGTGGCGGGAAAATTTCCCGCGCGGACGGCGGGAGTAAAGAAAAGGTATAGAAAAGATATAGAAAAATAAGAAATAGAAAAATAAGAAATAGAAAAGAAAAGGAACATAAAAGAAAAAGATAAGAAAAGAAAAGAAAAAAGAAACAGCAAATAAGAAATAGAAAATAAGAAATAGAAAAAGAAATAGAAAAGAAAATAAAAAAAAGAGAAATAGAAAACAAATAGAAAATAAGAAATAGAAAAGAAACATACAAGAAAATAAAAAAGAAAAGAAAAAGAAACAAAAAAGAAAAAAGAAATAGAATAGAAATAGCAAAAGGAAAAGGAAACCAAAAAAACCCTTTGGTACCGGTTGGTACCACCAACCGGTACCAAAGGTCTTTCGTACCGGTTGGTGGTACCAACCGGTACCAAAGGTCCCTCGCCTCGTTCCCTTAGTCGCGCGAGGCCAAAAAACATGCATCAAACACACAGCCGAAGGCGAGCGCGCGCTCCCTCCACCGTCGCCAGGGCCCTCGCCGTCGCCAGGACCACGCCATCCCCGCCGTGTCCGTCATCATCGTCACGCGCTCCACGCCCTTGCCATCTCCACGAGGACCACGCCGTAGTCACCCACCGCTCCTTCCTCCGCCGGCAACCAGGTTAGGGTTCAACTCCTGCGCCTTCTCCCCTCCTCCGGCCGGCAGCGCCTCCCGCCGCAGCGGCCGCCGCCCGTAGCCATCCACCTCGCCTCCCTGCTCCAACCGCCACCTACGCCGCAACCATCAACCTCGCCTCCCTGCGGGCAGTGGCGCGTGCCGCGGCGCCCTCAACCGCGTCCGCCGCCCACCAAGTGTTCGACGAAATGTCGGCGAGGAGCCACACGCCCGTGCCATCGCCGAACGCCTCGCCGTTGCCGGCCCAGCGCTCCCACCGGTTCGCCACGTCCTCCGGCTCGACGCCAACGTATTCAGTGGCGACGACGGTTCTGCGGAACCTGACGCACTCGTCGACGCCAAAGCAGCGCACGTAGGCGGCCAGGTAGTCGACGACCTGGTCGTGGCGCGGGAATGCGTCGGCGGAGTCCGGCCACGGGAAGTGGGAGTAGCGGTATACGGCGGCGAGGGACTGGAGCCTGGTGGAGGCGAACGTGCGCGTCCACCGCCCGCCCACGGAGTCCCCGGCCTCCAACACAATTGGAGTTGTCCGGGTGCGCCGCCATGTTGAACGTCACGGCTTCGGCGTCGAAGCAGATGGGCTCGCCGCCCAGCACCGCAAAAGTCGCCCTCCGACTGCCACACCTCGCGGTGAGCTTAGGCGCCGTCGTGCCGCCCTTGGGTGGCTGGAACGGCGACCCCGGTATGGACGTACACGTCCTTGCAGGTGTCCCACAGCTCCGCGCAGTACCCTGTAGCCGTGGCCATGCCACTCACCCTGCTCGCCGCGCCCGTGGAGTTGCACAACAGCGGCACCGTCCGGGGGTCTTCTCGACGGTGAACAGCTGGGAGCGAGCAAGATACCATACCGCGCAGAGGATGGACTTGACGAGGTCGCCGCACGGCGTGCCGGAGATGTTCACAGGGTTAGGGTCGAGAAAACGAGAGAAGAGCGAGAGGAGGAGGGGGAACAGCGAGTCCATGGCAGTGCCGAGTCCGTGGCCGTGACCGAGTCCGTAGCGCCGAGTCTGTGGCGGTGCCGCCGCGACATAGAGAGAAGAGCGAGAGGAGGAGCGCCGAGTGTTAGGGTTAGGGTCGAGAAAAAGAGAGAAGGGCGAGAGGAGGAGGGGGAACACCGAGACCGTGGCCGTGGCCGAGTCTGTGGCTGTGCCGAGTCCGTGGCCGTGACCTAGTCCGTAGCACCGAGTCCGTGGCGGTGCCACCGCGACATAGAGAGAAGAGCGAGAGGAGGAGCGCCGAGTGTTAGTGTTAGGGTTTTTTGCTTTCTTCATTTGAATTGTTATCAATCTAGCAATCTGTTATATGATCATGACATGATGAATGAAATAATTGCTTTCTTAAATTTTTAGTGACATTGAGCTATGGAGGACGACACCTTCGTCCGAAATGAGGATCAAGAAGAAGCGGTGCAGAAAATGATATATGAGAGTGCCCGTGGGCCGGAACCCGATGGAGATGACTATGAGTTTGCAGATTTTCTGAACGATGCCGGTGAGGGACTTGAGTCTGAAGAGATTAGAAGAGACAACGAAGTGTCCATAAAAAACTCCGGAGAGGTGTATATTTATGTATCAAGTCTATGTTCATCACTAGATGCATTCATTTATTTGTATTGCACTTATTAACGAATCATATTTCTTTTAGCCTTCTGGATCATCGAGCAAGTCTGTTAAAACAAAACGAGGCCCGACGCAACTGCTAAAGGGCGAGGGTAGGTTAGCCCTCACCGCATTTAAGGATAATGGTGAACCGGTGCATTCAAAGATCACTGCCGCACATTTACAAGTCAAGCTGGAGTTCTTGTTAGGGACCATGTACCGATCAGCATTCAAGAGTGGCATAAGCCGAAGAACGCGGGGACTGAAGCTAGTTTTGTCAACGAAGCGATGAATTTTTTTCTTTGGGACACTCTACTGACACGCTTCAGCCTACCGGAAGAAATTACGGAAGGCCAGAAGAAGAAAGTCAATGAATGGACTCTCAAGAAGATGGCCTCACAATTCGAGACATGGAAGAAAAATTTATGGGACAAATATAAGCATGAAGATCTAGTATTCGATGATAATCTAGTGAAGATAAAAGATCACTGGCCCGAATTTAAGATGTATAAGCAATCGACAACTGCTAAGTCCTGATCGGTCACAAATACGAAAAATGCTTCAAAGAAGAAACTTTTCCATCATTTGGGTCAGGTAGCTACAAGACTGCCATTCCGAAGTGGACAGCATTTGAAAATAAACTGATGGAAAACAGAATCACTCCACAGACATGGGACTAGCCCGACCGGTCCAAGTACTGGTTGTTCGCGCATGGGGCAGAGTTGGACCCTAAGACAGGGCAGATCGTTGAGTAGGGGAAACGGAAGGACAAAATTGAAGCAATCACGAAGCAGCTTGTAGATGCAATTGAAAATGTCAAAAAGGGAGAGTACATTCCCGACAGAGAGAATGACGAGCTGACACTCGCTTTGGGGAATCCTGAACACGTTGGACGGGTTCGAGCTTGCCCAGGTCAGACCCCGAAGGAAGCATGGCCGGAGTGCGCTGACACTTATAGAAGCCGTTCGGGAAAGAAGAAGATGGAGTCGGACATTGTAACAGAATTGTTAAATAGGGTGGAGGCGCTTGAGAAAAATCAGAGGGCACCTGATCAGCCGATGTTTCTACAGGATCCTCAAGCCATGCCGCCCCATCTCAGCGAAGAAGCAGTGTGGGTTCCACGCATCTTGACGGATGTGGAGGAAGCTACGTAGTGGATTATGTCATGGAGAAGACAAATTGCGAGCTATATATGTTATTCAGGACGGTGTTTGTTAAGGTGGCGGTCGGCTATGTTTACCCAAATGAAGATGGAGCAATGCACCATCATATGCCCATTCCACCCGGGGTGGATGAAGTTGTTCCGGGTTTTGAAATAGTGGAGCTTGATTTTTCTAGAGGTGATGATGAGAGGACAATTGCCGATGTCAAGCACGGTTTCACCCTATGTTCGAAGAAATACATCGTCTTTTTGCAAAGGCCACCGACTCCTCGTAGCTGTTCACATGAGCAGGAAAGGCCACCGACTGCTCTTGGTAGCGGTCCACATGAGAAGCAAAGGCCATCGACTCCTCCTGGTAGCAGTCCACAGGAGCAGAAAAGTCCACACCTACCTGAGAGAGACCCCAGCGTGAGTCCACCATCTCGAGATCCTCCGCGTAAGATAGTGTCCTTTAAGCGGAACGGTACTCCGCCTAGGAAGAGATCTATAATGGAGAAACCACTGCCGCCTATGGAGAAGTTACCTTGGGAAATGAGTATCGAGGAAAATGAGCAAAGATGTCAGTCCCAGCTGAAATCCTTTTTTGCTAAGAAAGCGCCAGAGATACCTTTTGAGAAGACACTAGATCCGGTGAAAGTTGTGCGTACCTTTGAGAATCTATATGACCCTGTACCATCGCCACCATCTGACTATAGGCGTTCTATTGAAAGATCGTATGACGCTATGGTGGAGGCGAAACAACGCAATCAATCGGGTGTCAGAGCAAAAAAAGGGAACAACAAGTGCACCAGCTCAGAGAACAACCCGTTCAATCGGTCCCCCCTCTCATGGTGTTTGACGAGAAGGCCGTTCAAAGTTCTCGATAATACACCGATTACCCCTTCGCTGAAGTAGAATATAAATTTGTTCAAGGGAAAGATTTGGTCGAGAATCTCAGGAAGCTACCAACAAGTATGCGTAATTTGCATGTGTGGTATAGTAATGCCACAAAGAAAGGGATCGAGTCTATCATAGTGCGAGTTAAGGAAGAGCACTACTTCCAAGAATACTCTGTGAGCGTTTACTTCGGCGAACTCTTTCAGTTATACAATCTCCGGGCCCTCGACAAATCAATCATCAGTTTCTATTGTCTGTAAGTGATCTATTTATGTAATTTGAGAAGTCTTTAGCTCAGCTCGTTCATTGTCTGCAAATTATAATCTTTTGTGCGCTATATTATGCAGATCGAAGATGCTCGAATGCAAAAGGGATGAAATCAAACACATTGGGTTCATTGACCCGGATACAATGCATGAAAAAACCATAGAGGATCCCATCTATAACAGGGATACACCGGAGACTTTGCTAAGGATTTTGAAGCGACAACGTGATAAAAGGATAATACTTTGGCCTTACAACTTCAAGTGAGTGTTAATGTCTTATAACACATTATATTTTGCTCACGAGAAGTTCAAATTTTAAAGGATGACTTATATATATGACATTGCATATTTAAACGTGCGCAGGTTCCACTTTATTCTTATCGTCATTAAAATGTATGAAGGAGAGAGGTTGAAGTCTTTGACTCACAAAGAAAAGAGGCCATACTATACAAGACGTGTTTTTTATGCTCAAAAAGTAATTTTAATTCTTATCGGTCTTTTCGGTAATTTCCTGATATCAACTAATTGATAACTCTTTTATGCATTTTATTTTGTCGGACAGTTATGGGAAATGTTCATCAAGGAAGACCGGTCCCACGAATGGAAACCGAAGCTGAAATGGCGTGCGGCCAAAGTAAGTAGTACTACCTAGGTCCACACACCTTTATCATACTTGATTATTGTTTCATTGAATTATATTTTTGTACAGAAATGCCCGAAACAACCAGAGGGGACTAATCTATGTGGATACTACATTTGCGAGTTCATCCACAGAATTGTTAGCAAGAGAACGAATAATCAAAGAAATAAAGAGGTACGAAAAAATATTCACAAAAAAAATTTCTACCATAAGTTGTGCTTAGTTTCAGTAATAATTGTTTGTTTGTGATTTGATATATATACACACACACATAGCTCATGTATTCATTTTTATCTCATTCTTTTACAGTTGGAAAGAAAGCGGGACATGATCTCAATCAAGGAACGCTTCAAAGCAATTGGCGATGAATTGGCGGGATTTTTCCTTCGGGACGTCATACCGCCATTCGCAGAGTTTCACTATGTATGAAGATGTACATGTAACATATAGTTTGACTCAGAGAGTACCACTATGCTACATGTAATAGATAATATGACTCAGAGAGTACCACTATATATGCATGAAGATCGATCTTCATGCATACTACTTAGTTTGCGATCTTATGCAATTACATGTGTTATATTATATGCACCAAGTTGCTATGCATCATCTTTATCTTCATGTACTACCTAAACCCAAACGCGTAGCAGGCGCATCGACGCGATATGAAACGGTTTGATACCCCTAAACCCCTCCTAAAACCCTAAACCCTGAATTCTCTGTCGCGGCAGAGATTTCTGCATTTTCTCTGCCGCGGCAGACAACCTTTGGTACCGGTCCGTATTACAAACCGGTACCAAAGCTACCTCGCCCTGCGCTCTCCTGGGTGTCCACGTGGCGGCCCTTTAATACCGGTTCGTAAGGAGCCGGTACGAAAGGGGGGGCTTTTGTACCGGATCTTTTGTACCGGTTGCTTAACCGGTACAAAATCCCTTCTGGAACCGGTAGTGATGCGCCATTTTCTACTAGTGTGCGTATCCGCTAGCGAAATGATCATGTAATTGTGTGTCCTTGAGGTCCATTTGGTTTTCCTGTCATTTCATGTCTGATCTACGGATCTCATATATAATCGTATATTGGTTCTTTGGGGCTCAGCACAACGATCTTTCGTTTGTTAACTATAAAAAGCTCTACTACGATTTTTTTGCTGGTTGTTATAGATATACCAAGTAGATATGGATATGACGTGATCACCCAGGGTGGCCCATAGGAGGTATGGCCTATGGGGTCAACCAAGTGGCATGTCTACCAAAGACAGAGGCCCAGCTAACTAGAAGTCCAAACGGAGTAGAACAAGAGCATCTCCAGCCGTCTCCCCGACGAGGCCCCCAGGACGCTTTTTTTTCATCCGGATGGATGAAACGGCCCAGCCACATCCCCGACTTCTCGTTTTCTTCTGGATTAGGCCTTTCATATATCCGGAGAGCCCAGGCCATTCCCAGGTTCCCGAGGCCCGGCTGGGGACTCCGGACGAAACAAAAACACGCGAAGTGTCGAGCGGGCCCGCGTTGTCGGCGACACAACCGGTAGTTCCCTCCATTAATTTCGTATCCCTCCAAATTGCGCAGCATAGAAGCATTTTCCCCGCCGAAATTCGGAGCTACCGCCATTCTTCCCCCACAGTTGCAGCTCCTCCTCTCCCCTTCCACCACCATGCCGCTGAAGAAGCTCGCCACCGATGGCGCGCCGACGGCGAGGAAGCCGCAGGCGCCTAAACAGAGGCCGCCGGGCATGTCTAACGCGGCGTGGGCAGTGGATCAAGAACGGTGGCAACACGAAACTCGCGCTCGGGCGGAGAGGGAGAAGAAGTGCAACGCGAAGAGGGTGGCGGCGGCGGAGGAGGAACAGGCGAGGCTGATCTCCATCAACTTCGGCCGCCTTCACATCTCCCATTTCGCCGGGGCATGGCCTACCCAAGGTATGGTCGGATCTCCTTCCTTCTCGTCGGCGTCGCCGGCCACGGCCAAATACCATGACACCTACGCCACCACCGGCATGGCCGGGTTTAAGCCGTCGCCGACGGCGTACAACGGTGCGATGTACGAGGGTATCTCGCCTGCCCTGAGGCGCGGGCCGCTTCCCTTCTCCAACCCCGGGTTGCCGCCGCCAAATGAGCCTGTGATGCACGAGATGATCACGTCGGGCTCCATGGCCGCCGCGGCGAGCCCGAGCTTCACACAAGAGGAGGAAAGGGCGGCGGAAGTCGTCGTGTCGCGGGGCGGCTTCAACTCCAACCTCGACCAGGGCGATCACCACGCTGATGAGAACGACGGTACCCAATACGTCGATGGAGAAGATGAGGAGGCATACGTCGACCTGGACGTCGATGAAGAGGAAGCGTACAAAGCCCCGGAGGCGCCGTCCAAGGGGAATAAGAATAGAAGGAAGAAGAACTCGCCGCCAGCCGAGCCGCGGATCAAATGGACGGGCACAGAAGAGGAGTGCCTCGCCGAAGCTTGGATGACGGTGTCTATGAACGGCATAACCGGCGCGAATCAGAGCTACGACAAGTACTGGCAGTGGGTCAAGGTGGCGTTCGACGAGCGCAAACTCGTCGACCCATACTTCAACACGACAGTGATGGATCGCGGCGAGAAGGCAATGGGCACCTGATACGTCTCAAACGTATCTATAATTTCTTATGTTCCATGCTAGTTTTATGGAAATACTCACATGTTTTATACACACTTTATATCATTTATACGCATTTTCCGGCACTAACCTATTAACGAGATGCCGAAGCGCCAGTTCCTGTTTTGTGCTGTTTTTGGTTTCAGAAATCCTACACAGGAAATATTCTCGGAATTGGACGAAACGAACGCCCAGGGTCTTATTTTTCCACGGAGCTTCCAGAAGACCGAAGAGGATACGAAGCGGGGCCACGGGGCGCCGAAACCACAAGGCGGCGCGGCCAGCATGGGGCCCGCGCCGGCCTATGGTGTGGGGCCCCCGTGCCTCCTCCGACTCTGCCCTTCCGCCTACTTATACTCTCCATCGCGAAAACCCTATCACCGGGTGCCACGATACGGAAAAAGTTCCAGAGACGCCGCCGCCGCCAATCCCATCTCGGGGGATTCAGGAGATCGCCTCCGGCACCCTGCCGGAGAGGGGAATCATCACCCGGAGGACTCTACATCACCATGATCGCCTCCGGACTGATGTGTGAGTAGTTCATCCTTGGACTATGGGTCCATAGCAGTAGCTAGATGGTTGTCTTCTCCTCATTGTGCTATCATGTTAGATCTTGTGAGCTGCCTATCATGATCAAGATCATCTATTTGTAATGCTACATGTTGTGTTTGTTGGGATCCGATGAATATGGAATACTATGTCAAGTTGATTATCAATCTATCATATATGTGTTGTTTATGATCTTGCATGCTCTCCGTTGCTAGTAGAGGCTCTGGCCAAGTTGATACTTGTGACTCCAAGAGGGAGTATTTTTGCTCGATAGTGGGTTCATGCCTCCATTGAATCTGGGACAGTGACAGAAAGTTCTAAGGTTGTGGATGTGCTGTTGCCATTAGGGATAAAACATCAATGCTTTGTCTAAGGATATTTGTGTTGATTACATTACGCACCATACTTAATGCAATTGTCTATTGTTTGCAAGTTAATACTGGAAGGGGTGCGGATGCTAACCCGAAGGTGGACTTTTTAGGCATAGATGCATGCTGGATAGCGGTCTATGTAATTTGTCGTAATGCCCTAAGTAAATCTCATATTAGTCATCATGATATGTATGTGCATTGTTATGCCATCTCTATTTGTCAATTGCCCAACTGTAATTTGTTCACCCAACATGCTATTTCTTATTGGAGAGACACCACTTGTGAACTGTGGACCCCGGTCCATTCTTTTACATCTGAATACAATCTACTGCAATCATTGTTCTTTGCTGCTCATTGCAAACAAACATCATTTTCCACACCATACGTTTAATCCTTTGTTTACAGCAAGCCGGTGAGATTGACAACCCCACTGTTAAGTTGGGGCAAAGTATTTTGATTGTGTTGTGCAGGTTCCACGTTGGCGCCGGAATCCCTGGTGTTGCGCCGCACTACACTCCGTCACCAACAACCTTCACGTGGCCTTCATCTCCTACTGGTTCGATAACCTTGGTTTCTTACTGAGGGAAAAACTTGTTGCTGTACGCATCACACTTTCCTCTTGGGGTTCCCAACGGACGTGTGCTTCACGCGTTATCAAGCTCTTTTTCTGGCGCCGTTGCTGGGGAGATCAAGGCACGCTGCAAGGGCAGTCTCTCACATCCAATCTCTTTACTTTGTTTTTATCTTGCTTTACTTTATTTTATTTACTGCTTTGTTTTCTTACTCTATATCAAAAACACTAAAAAATTAGTTACTTGCATTTACTTTATTTACTTTCTTGTTTGCGTTCTCTATATTAAAAACACAAAAAAATTAGTTACTTGCATTTATTTTATTTACTTTTTGTTTATTTCATCATGCTTCCTCCTAATTTCACTCTAAAAGATATACCAGTAGGGCATGGGTCTATCATTGGAAGAGATAATATAGAAGCATTTTTCACTCATGTTAGTACAGCTAAAGATTTTGAGGATAGACACTTGGTAAAACTTGTTCCTACTTATGAAAGTGCTACTGCCTCTTTAGTACACATGTTGGAAACTAGATTTGTTAATCTCAACCCTATAATGCAACATATGTTTCTTACACTCTCTGATATGGAAATGGGAGAAAAGAGAGATTTTGTTTTATAGTTCCTTCTTAGAGAATTTGGTGATATAGCTAAAGAAGCTAGGAAAGTTTTTATTAAGCATAAGAGGCTTGCCTTTTATACCGATTTTGCAAAAATACTTGAAAAGATGAACATGGATAGATTAAAATACACTAATAAAGTCAATTGTGAGGGGGAGATTAAAGTACCGATATCTAGTAAGCTCCTAGGAATGCATGAAGCTCTAGAAAATAACTATGCTTGGCTTGTTCCCGAAAATTTGTTTGATGAGGATAGTAAGCCTAAGAGTAACGAAAGAGGAGTTCCTTACATAGAAAATATACAATGCATAGTTGAGAAAACTCCAAACCCCTCTGTTGATGCTTCATCTCTTGATAATACTTGATACACACTTTCTGCGCCTAGCTGAAAGGCGTTAAAGAAAAGCGCTTATGGGAGACAACCCATTATTTTACTACAGAAATTTTGCTTTATATTTGAGTCTTGGAAGTTGTTATTACTGTAGCAACCTCTCCTTATCTTTATTTTATAGCATTGTTGTGCCAAGTAAAGTCTTTGATAGTAAGGTTGATACTAGATTTGGATTTCTGCACAGAAACGGATTTCTTGCTGTCACGAATTTGAGTAGGTCTCTCTGTAGGTAACTCAGAAAAATCTGCCAATTTTCATGAGTGATCCTCAGATATGTACGCAACTTTCATTAAATTTGAGCTTCTTCATCTGAGCATGTTAAGTGCCTCTAAAAAATTCTTCTTTACGGACTGTTCTGTTTTGACAGATTCTGCCTTTTATTTCACATTGCCTCTTTTGCTATGTTGAATGGATTTCTTTGTTCCATTAACTTTCAGTAGCTTTGTGCAATGTCCAGAAGTGTTAAGAATGATTATTTCACCTCTGAATATGTGAATTTTTGATTATGCACTAACCCTCTAATGAGTTTGTTTTGAGTTTGGTGTGGAGGAAGTTTTCAAGGGTCAAGAGAGGAGGATGATACAATATGATCAAGAAGAGTGAAAAGTCTAAGCTTGGGGATGCCCCCGTGGTTCATCCCTGCATATTTCAAGAAGACTCAAGCATCTAAGCTTGGGGATGCCCAAGGCATCCCCTTCTTCATCGACAACTTATCAGGTCACCTCTAGTGAAACTATATTTTTATTCCGTCACATCTTATGTGCTTTACTTGGAGCGTTTGTATGTTTTTGTTTGAATAAAATCGGATCCTAGCATTCTTTGTTTGGGAGATAGACACGCTCCGCTCGTTCATATGAACACTGGTGTTCTTAGCTTTACTTTTAATGTTCATGGCGAAGGTTGAAACTGCTTCGTTCATTGCTATTTGGTTGGAAACAGAAAATCCTTCATGTGGTAATTGGTATATGGTCTTTAATAATTTGATACTTGGCAATTGTTTTGCTCAATAGATCAAGTTTAAGCTCTTGCATCATGTACTTTGCACCTATTAATGAAGAACTACCATAGAGCTTGTTGAAATTTGGTTTGCATGATTGGTCTCTCTCAGTCTAGATATTTTCTGGTGAAGTGTTTGAACAACAAGGAAGACAGTGTAGAGTCTTATAATGCTTGCAATATGTTCTTATGTAAGTTTTGCTGTACCGGTTCATACTTGTGTTTGCTTCAAACAACCTTGCTAGCCAAAGCCTTGTACTGAGAGGGAATTCTTCTCGTGCATCCAAAACCTTGAGCCAAAACCTATGCCATTTGTGTCCACCATACCTACCTACTATGTGGTATTTCTCTGCCATTCCAAAGTAAATTGCTTGAGTGCTACCTTTAAAATTTGATTCCTTGTCTTTGCAATATATAGCTCATGGGAAAATAGCCTTAATAACTATTGTGGTAAAGAATATGTAGCTTATGTATCTTATTTCTTATAAATTGCTTGTTGAGCGGTAACCATGTTTCTGGGGACGCCATCAACTATTACACCTTTGTTGAATATCATGTGAGTTGCTATGCATGTTCGTCTTGTCTGAAGTAAGGGTGATTTATCATGATCAAATGGTTTGAGTATGCATATTGTTCGAGAAGAACATTGGGCCGCTAACTAAAGCCATGAATCATGGTGGAAGTTTCAGTTTGGACATTAATCCTCAATCTCTTATGAGAATATTATCTGTTGTTGAATGCTTATGCATTAAAGAGGACTCCATTATCTATTTTCTATGTTGTCCCGGTATGGATGTCCTTAGTTGAGATCTATCAAAAACGAGAAATCAAATGCGATCTATCTCCTTGGACCTTTGTACAGGCGGCATAGAGGTACCCCTTTGTGACACTTGGTTGAAACATATGTTATGCAATGATAATCCATGGAAATCCAAGCTAATTAGGACAAGGTGCGAGCACTATTGGTATTCTATGCATGAGGCTTGCAACTTATAGGATGTCTTATGCATAACACATATGAATTATTACTACCGTTGACAAAATTGTTTCTATGTTTTCAAAATAAAAGCTCTAGCACAAAAATAGCAATCCATGCTTCCCTCTGCGAAGGGCCATTCTTTTACTTTATGTTGAGTCAGTCTACCTACCTCTTTCTATCTTAGAAGCAAACACTTGTGTCAACTGTGTGCATTGATTCCTACATACTTGCTTATTTGCATTCATCATATTACTTTGTGTTGACAATTATCCATGAGATATACATGTTGAAGTTGAAAGCAACTGCTGAAACTTATATCTTCCTTTGTGTTGCTTCAAAACTTTCTACTAAGAATTTATTGCTTTATGAGTTAACTCCTATGCAAGTCTTATTGATGCTTGTCTTGAAAGTACTATTCATGAAAAGTCTTTGCTATATGATTCAGTTGTTTAGTCATTGTCTTTACCGTTGCTTCGAATAACTTCATTCATCTCATATGCTTTACAATAGTATTGATCAAGATTATGATAGCATGTCACTTCAGAAATTATCCTTGTTATCATTTACCTACTCGAGCGCGAGTAGGAACTAAGCTTGGGGATGCTTGATACGTCTCAAACGTATCTATAATTTCTTATGTTCCATGCTAGTTTTATGATAATACTCACATGTTTTATACACACTTTATATCATTTATACGCATTTTCCGGCACTAACCTATTAACGAGATGCCGAAGCGCCGGTTCCTGTTTTGTGCTGTTTTTGGTTTCAGAAATCCTATACAGGAAATATTCTCGGAATTGGACGAAACGAACGCCCAGGGTCTTATTTTTCCACGGAGCTTCCAGAAGACCGAAGAGGATACGAAGTGGGGCCACGGGGCGCCGACACCACAAGGAGGCGCGGCCAGCATGGGGCCCGCGCCGGCCTATGGTGTGGGGCCCCTGTGCCTCCTCCGACTCTGCCCTTCCGCCTACTTATACTCTCCGTCGCGAAAACCCTATCACCGAGAGCCACGATACGGAAAAAGTTCCAGAGACGCCGCCGCCAATCCCATCTCGGGGGATTCAGGAGATCGCCTCCGGCACCCTGCCGGAGAGGGGAATCATCACCCGGAGGACTCTACATCACCATGATCGCCTCCGGACTGATGTGTGAGTAGTTCATCCTTGGACTATGGGTCCATAGCAGTAGCTAGATGGTTGTCTTCTCTTCATTGTGCTATCATGTTAGATCTTGTGAGCTACCTATCATGATCAAGATCATCTATTTGTAATGCTACATGTTGTGTTTGTTGGGATCCGATGAATATGGAATACTATGTCAAGTTGATTATCAATCTATCATATATGTGTTGTTTATGATCTTGCATGCTCTCCGTTGCTAGTAGAGGCTCTGGCCAAGTTGATACTTGTGACTCCAAGAGGGAGTATTTTTGCTCGATAGTGGGTTCATGCCTCCATTGAATCTGGGACAGTGACAGAAAGTTCTAAGGTTGTGGATGTGCTGTTGCCATTAGGGATAAAACATCAATGCTTTGTCTAAGGATATTTCTGTTTATTACATTACGCACCATACTTAATGCAATTGTCTGTTGTTTGCAACTTAATACTGGAAGGGGTGCGGATGCTAACCCGAAGGTGGACTTTTTAGGCATAGATGCATGCTGGATAGCGGTCTATGTAATTTGTCGTAATGCCCTAAGTAAATCTCATATTAGTTATCATGATATGTATGTGCATTGTTATGCCCTCTCTATTTGTCAATTGCCCAACTGTAATTTGTTCACCCAACATGCTATTTCTTATTGGAGAGACACCACTAGTGAACTGTGGACCCCAGTCCATTCTTTTACATCTGAATATAATCTACTGCAATCATTGTTCTCTGCTTCTCATTGCAAACAAACATCATTTTCCACACCATACGTTTAATCCTTTGTTTACAGCAAGCCGGTGAGATTGACAACCTCACTGTTAAGTTGGGGCAAAGTATTTTGATTGTGTTGTGCAGGTTCCACGTTGGCGCCGGAATCCCTGGTGTTGCGCCGCACTACACTCCGTCACCAACAACCTTCACGTGGCCTTCATCTCCTACTGGTTCGATAACCTTGGTTTCTTACTGAGGTAAAACTTGCTGCTGTACGTATCACACCTTCCTCTTGGGGTTCCCAACAGACGTGTGCTTCACACGTTATCAGCACCCATTGCGGGATCATCCATGCGGTGTGCATCAAGTGGCAGGGCGTACAGGAGGAGATCGAAAAACATGCCGTGAGCGGCGAGGACTTTGAAGCAAAGGTAAACTCACTCGCCGTGGTTCCTCCGTCGACCCTACATCCCTAATCGCTGGCCTATTTTTGCAGATGCGGTGGGCGCTCGACTTGTACGTGGCAGACAACGGCGGCCAGATGTTCAAGTCCCTCAATGTGTCGCCCGCATCTCGGAGTGCGACAAGTGGAAGGCGGTGCGCAAGAATCTCGCCAACAACAAGGTCAAGCAGTACAACCCCGACGCTCCAGCTCCTGCCGCGTCGGCGGGCCTTCCCGAGCTCAGCCAGAAGAAGCTCAAAGAGCAGAAGAAGGCCAACCATCCAGCCGACAGGTTGCAGGCATCCATCGACAAGTGCTGGGCCGACGCGAGGGCGCACGCCGCCGGGAGGGGCGACAAGTATGACGTTCGGTGGAAGGCGATGCTCGCCAAATAGGGCTTCCGGATTGCCTTGCTCAAGGAAATAGCGGCGGCGAAGAAGAGGAACACCGACCTCGCGTTCCTGATCGGCGTCAACGACGCCAACATGGACGAGGAGAGTGGGTGGTACGACGCCCATCGCTAAGACATCCTCCGGCAACCGTCGGCTCCTTCGTCCTCTGCTTCGACGTCTATGATACGTCTCAAACGTATCTATAATTTCTTATGTTCCATGCTAGTTTTATGACAATACTCACATGTTTTATATACACTTTATATCATTTTTATGCATTTTCCGGCACTAACCTAGTAATAAGATGCCGAAGCGCCAGTTCCTGTTTTCTGCTGTTTTTGGTTTCAGAAATCCTACACAGGAAATATTCTCGGAATTGGACGAAACAAAAGCCCAGGGTCTTATTTTCCATGGAGCTTTCCAGAAGTCCGAAGAGGAAATGAAGAAGAGCCGAGGTGGCCCCACACCACCTGGCGGCGCGGCTAAGGAGGGGGGCGCGCCGCCCTAGGGTGTGGGCCCCTCGAGCCTCTCCCGACTCTGCCTCTTCACCTATTTATTCTCTCCGTCGCGAAAACCCTATTACCGAGAGCCACGATACGAGAAAAGTTCCAGAGACGCCGCCGCCAATCCCATCTCGGGGGATTCAGGAGATCACCTCCGGCACCCTGCCGGAGAGGGGAATCATCACCCGGAGGAATCTACATCACCATGATCGCCTCCGGACTGATGTGTGAGTAGTTCATCCTTGGACTATGGGTCCATAGCAGTAGCTAGATGGTTGTCTTCTCCTCTTGTGCTATCATGTTTAGATCTTGTGAGCTGCCTATCATGATCAAGATCATCTATTTGTAATGCTACATGTTGTGTTTTTTGGGATCCGATGAATATGGAATACTATGTCAAGTTGATTATTGATCTATCATATATGTGTTATTTATGATCTTGCATGCTCTCCGTTGCTAGTAGAGGCTCTGGCCAAGTTGATACTTGTGACTCCAAGAGGGAGTATTTATGCTCGATAGTGGGTTCATGCCTCCATTGAATCTAGGACAGTGACAGAAAGTTGTAAGGTTATGGATGTGTTGTTGCCACTAGGGATAAAACAACAATGCTTTGTCTAAGGATATTTGTATTGCTTACATTACGCACCGTACTTAATGCAATTGTCTGTTGTTTGCAACTTAATACTGGAAGGGGTGCGGATGCTAACCCGAAGGTGGACTTTTTAGGCATAGATGCATGCTGGATAGCGGTCTATGTTATTTGTCGTAATGCCCTAAGTAAAACTCATATTAGTCATCATGATATGTATGTGCATTGTTATGCCCTCTCTATTTGTCAATTGTCCAACTATAATTTGTTCACCCAACATGCTATTTATCTTATTGGAGAGACACCACTAGTGAACTGTGAACCCCGGTCCATTCTTTTACATCTGAATATAATCTACTGCAATCATTGCTCTCTACTGTTCTTTGCAAACAAACATCATTCTCCACACCATACGTTTAATCCTTTGTTTACAGCAAGCCGGTGAGATTGACAACCTCACTATTAAGTTGGGGCAAAGTATTTTGATTGTGTTGTGCAGGTTCCACGTTGGTGCCAGAATCCCTGGTGTTGCGCCGCACTACACTCCTCCACCAACAACCTTCACGTGGCCTTTATCCCCTACTGATTCGATAACCTTGGTTTCTTTCTGAGGGAAAACTTACTGCTGTGCGCATCACACCTTCCTCTTGGGGTTCCCAACGGATGCGTGCTTCACGCGCCATCAAGACTGTTTTCTGGCGCCGTTGCCGGGGAGATCAAGACACGCTACAAGGGGAGTCTCTCACACCCAATCTCTTTACTTTGTTTATTGTCTTGCTTTACTTTATTTTATTTTCTGTTTTGTTTGCTTTCTTTATATCAAAAACACAAAAAAAAATAGTTACTTGTTTTACTTTACTTAATTTAGTTTGCTTTACTTATTTTTATTATTGTTAAAATGAATACTCTTGAGAACACTAAGTTGTGTGACTTCACAAGCACAAACAATAATGATTTCCTATGCACACCTATTGCTCCACCTGCTGCTACAGCAGAATTTTATGAAATTGAACCTGCTTTACTAAATCTTGTTATGAGAAAGCAGTTTTCTGGTGTTAGTTCTGATGATGTTGCTGCCCATCTTAATAGTTTTGTTGAACTTTGTGAAATGCAAAAGTATAAGGATGTTGATGGGGACATTATAAAACTGAAATTGTTTCCTTTCTCCTTAAGAGGAAGAGCTAAAGATTGGTTGCTATCTTTGCCTAAAAATAGTATTGATTCATGGACTAAATGTAAGGATGCTTTCATTGGTAGATATTATCCCCCTGCTAAAATTATATCTTTGAGAAGTAGCATAATGAATTTTAAGGAATTGGATAATGAACATGTTTCCCAAGCATGGGAAAGAATGAAATCTTTGGTAAAGAATTGCCCTACCCATGGACTGACTACTTGGATGATCATCCAAACCTTTTATGCAGGACTGAATTTTTCTTCAAGGAACCTATTGGATTCAGCTGCTGGACGTACTTTTATGTCCATCACTTTGGGCGCCGCAACAAAGCTTCTTGATAATATGATGAACAACTACTCTGAATGGCACACTGAAAGGACTCCACAAGGTAAGAAGGTAAATTTTGTTGAAGAAACCTCCTCCTTGAGTGATAAGATTGATGTTATTATGTCTATGCTTGTTAATGGTAGATCTAATGTTGATCCTAATAATGTTCCTTTAGCTTCATTGGTTGCTCAAGAAGAGCATGTTGATGTGAACTTCATTAAAAATAATATTTTCAACAACAATGCTTATAGGAATAATTCTGGTAACAACTATAGGCCATATCCTTCTAATAATAGTAACGGTTATGGTAATTCTTATGGTAATTCTTACAACAATAATAGGAGTGTACCCTCTTGTCTTGAAGCCATGCTTAAAGAATTTATTAGTACACAAACTGTTTTTAACAAATCTGTTGAAGAAAAGCTTGGTAAAATAGATGTTCTTGCTTCTAAGGTTGATAGTCTTGCTGCTGATGTTGATCTTTTAAAATTGAAAGTTATGCCTAATGAAACTAAAGATATTAAGTCATTTGCTACAGCAAACGCTATCCAAGTTCGAATTAATCAAAATATTAGATTGATGGCTGAATTGCATGCTGGGTGGGAAAGAGAAGAAAAACTTGCTAAAGAGAATAATGTAGCTAAAGTTTGGACTATTACCACCACTAGTAATGTTGATGCTTCACATGTTGCTAAACCTCCTACTATCAATGGTAAAATAATTGGTGTTGGCAATGTTTCTACTCCTAATGCAAAGCGTGCAAAACTGCCTGAAACTGCTAAAACTGCTGAAACTGTTTGTGATAAAAGTGCTGAAATTTTTCAGAACATTGGGGACAATGATCCCATTGCTTTAGATCATAATGGTTTAGATTTTGATAATTGTCATATCTCTGAAGTTATTAAGTTCTTGCAAAAACTTGCTAGAAGTCCTAATGCTAGTGCTATAAATTTGGCCTTTACAAAACATATTACAAATGCTCTCATTAAAGCTAGAGAAGAGAAATTAAAACTTGAAACTTCTATTCCTAGGAAATTGGAAGATGGTTGGGAGCCCATCATTAAGATGAAGGTCAATGATTTTGATTGTAGTGCTTTATGTGATCTTGGTGCAAGTATTTCTGTTATGCCTAAGAAACTCTATGATATGCTTGACTTGCCCATTGAAATATTGTTATTTGGATGTTAATCTTGCTGATAATTCTATAAAGAAACCTTTGGGGAGGATTGATAATGTTCACATTACGGTTAAAAATAACCTTGTCCCCGTTGATTTTGTTGTCTTGGATATTGAATGCAATGCATCTTGTCCTATTATTTTGGGAAGACCTTTTCTTCGAACTGTTGGTGCTATTATTGATATGAAGGAAGGGAATATAAAGTATCAATTTCCTCTTAAGAAAGGCATGGAACACTTCCCTAGAAAGAGAATGAAGTTACCTTTTTATTCTATTATTATAAAAAATTATGATGTTGATGCTTCATCTCTTGATGATACTTGATTTACACTTCCTGCGCCTAGCTGAAAGGCGTTAAAGAAAAGCGCTTATGGGAGACAACCCATTATTTTACGTCTGCAATTTTTGTTTTATATTTGTGTCTTGGAAGTTGTTACTACTGTAGCAACCTCTCCTTATCTTTATTTTATTGCATTGTTGTGCCAAGTAAAGTCTTTGATAGTAAGGTTGATAATAGATTTGGATTTCTGCGCAGAAACAGATTTCTTGCTGTCACGAATTTGAGTAGATCTCTCTGTAGGTAACTCAGAAAAATCTGCGACAAATCATGAGTAATCCTCAGATATGTACTCAACTTTCATTCAATTTGAGCTTCTTCATCTGAGCATGTTAAGTGCCTCTAAAAAATTCGTCTTTACGGACTGTTTTGTTTTGACAGATTCTGCCTTTTATTTCACATTGCCTCTTTTACTGTTTTGAATGGATTTCTTTGTTCCATTAACTTTCAATAGCTTTGGGTAATGTCCAGAAGTGTTAGGAATGATTTTGTTACCTCTGAACATGTGAATTTTTGATTATGCACTAACCCTCTAATGAGTTTGTTTTGAGTTTGGTGTGGAGGAAGTTTTCAAGGGTCAAGAGAGGAGGATGATACAATATGATCAAGAAGAGTGAAAAGTCTAAGCTTGGGGATGCCCCCGTGGTTCATCCCTGCATATTTCAAGAAGACTCAAGCATCTAAGCTTGGGGATGCCCAAGGCATCCCCTTCTTCATCGACAACTTATCAGGTCACCTCTAGTGAAACTATTTTTATTCCGTCACATCTTATGTGCTTTACTTGGAGCGTCTGTATGTTTTTATTTCTGTTTTTGTTTGAATAAAATCGGATCCTAGCATTCCTTGTGTGGAAGAAAGACACGCTCTGCTTGTTCATATGAACACTGGTGTTCTTAGCTTTACTTTTAATGTTCATGGCGAAGGTTGAAAACTGCTTCGGTCATTGGTATATGGTCTTGAATAATTTGATACTTGGCAATTGTTTTGAGCTCTCAAATAGATCATGTTTAAGCTCTTGCATCATGTAGTTTGAACCTATTAATGAAGAACTACCATAGAGCTTGTTGAAATTTGGTTTGCATGATAGGTCTCTCTAAAAGTCTAGATATTTTTTGGTAAAAGTGTTTGAACAACAAGGAAGACAGTGTAGAGTCTTATAATGCTTGCAATATGTTCTTATGTAAGTTTTGCTGTACCGGTTCATACTTGTGTTTGCTTCAAACAACCTTGCTAGCCAAAGCCTTGTACTGAGAGGGAATGCTTTTCGTGCATCCAAAACCTTGAGCCAAAACTATGCCATTTGTGTCCACCATACCTACCTACTATGTGGTATTTCTCTGCCATTCCAAAGTAAATTGCTTGTGTGCTACCTTTAAAACTTCATTCCTTGTCTTTGCAATACATAGCTCATGGGAAAGTAGCCTTAAAAACTATTGTGGTAAAGAATATGTAGCTTATGTATCTTATTTCTTATAAGTTGCTTGTTGAGCGGTAACCATGTTTCTGGGGACGCCATTGCTGGCGCAAAGTTGACGTGGGAGTTAGAGATCTCTGTGGTGTAACTTTTCTTCAGGTCCCCGGCAACGGCGCCAGAAAACAGTCTTGATACGCGTACAGCACGCGACCGTTGGGAACCCCAAGAGGAAGGTGTGATGCGTACAGCGGCAAGTTTTCCCTCAGTAAGAAACCAAGGTTTATCGAACCAGTAGGAGCCAAGAAGCACGTTGAAGGTTGATGGCGCCGGAGTGTAGTGCGGCGCAACACCAGGGGTTCCGGCGCCAACGTGGAACCTGCACAACACAACTAAAGTACTTTGTCCCAACGTAACAGTGAGGTTGTCAATCTCACCGGCTTGCTGTAACAAAGGATTAGATGTATAGTGTGGATGATGATTGTTTGCAGAAAACAGTAGAACGAGTATTGCAGTAGATTTTATTCGATGTTAAGAATGGACTGGGGCCCACAGTTCACTAGAGGCGTCTCTCCGATAAGAATAAGCATGTTGGGTGAACAAATTACAGTTGGGCAATTGACAAATAAAGAGGGCATGACCATGCACATACATGTTACGATGAGTATTGTGAGATTTAATTGGGCATTACGCAAAGTACATAGACCGCTATCCAGCATGCATCTATGCCTAAAAAGCCCACCTTCAGGTTATCATCCGAACCCCCTCCAGTATTAAGTTGTAAACAACAGACAATTGCATTAAGTATGGTGCGTAATGTAATCAACAAATACATCCTTAGACATAGCATTGATGTTTTATCCCTAGTGGCAACAACACATCCACAACCTTAGAACTTTCTCACATCGTCCTGCATTTAATGGAGGCATGAACCCACTATCGAGCATAAATACTCCCTCTTGGAGTTACAAGCAAAAACTTGGCCAGAGCCTCTACTAGTAACGGAGAGCATGCAAGATCATAAACAACACTTAGATAATAGATTGATAATCAACATAACATAGCATTCATTATTCATCGGATCCCAACAAACACAACATGTAGCATTACAGATAGATGATCTTGATCATGTTAGGCAGCTCACAAGATCCAACAATGATAGCACAATTAGGAGAAGACGACCATCTAGCTACTGCTATGGACCCATAGTCCAGGGGTAGACTACTCACACATCACTCCGGAGGCAACCATGGCGGTGAAGAGTCCTCCGGGAGATGATTCCCCTCTCCGGCAGGGTGCCGGATGCGATCTCCTGAATCCCCCAAGATGGTATTGGCGGCGGCGGCGTCTCTGGAAGGTTTTCCATATCGTGGCTCTCGGTACTGGAGTTATTCTCGACGAAGGCTTAAGTAGGTGGAAGGGTAGGTCAGGGGGCGCCACGAGGGGCCCACACCACAGGCCGGCGCGGCCAGGGCCTGGGCCGCGCCGCCCTGGTGTGTGGCGGCCTCGTCGCCCCACTTCGTTTCCTCTCCGGACTTCTGGAAGCTTCGTGGAAAAATAAGATCCTGGGCGTTGATTTCGTCCAATTCCGAGAATATTTCCTTACTAGGATTTCTGAAACCAAAAACAGCAGAAAACAGCAAATGGCTCTTCGGCATCTTGTTAATAGGTTAGTGCCGGAAAATGCATAAATATGACATAAAGTATGTATAAAACATGTAGGTATCATCAATAAAGTAGCACGGAACATAAGAAATTATCGATACGTTGGAGACGTATCAGCATCCCCAAGCTTAGTTCCTGCTCGTCCCGAGTAGGTAAACGATAACAAAGATAATTTCTGAAGTGACATGCTATCATAATCTTGATCATACTATTGTAAGCACATGTAATGAATGCAGCGATCAAAGCAATGGTAAATGCAATGAGTAAACAATTGAATCATATAGCAAAGACTTTTCATGAATAGTACTTTCAAGACAAGCATCAATAAGTCTTGCATAAGAGTTAACTCATAAAGCAATAAATTCAAAGTAAAGGTATTGAAGCAACACAAAGGAAGATTAAGTTTCAGCGGTTGCTTTCAACTTGTAACATGTATATTCATGGATATTGTCAACATAAAGTAATATAACAAGTGCAATATGCAAGTATGTAGGAATCAATGCACAGTTCACACAATTGTTTGCTTCTTGAGATGGAGAGAAATAGGTGAACTGACTCAACATAAAAGTATAAGAAAGGCCCTTCGACGAGGGAAGCGTCGATTGCTATATTTGTGCTAGAGCTTTGATTTTGAAAACAAGAAACAATTTTTTCAACGGTAGTAATAAAGCATATGCATCATGTAAATTATATCCTACAAGTTGCAAGCCTCATGCATAGTATGCTAATAGTGCCCGCACCTTGTCCTAATTAGCTCGGATTACCTAGATTATCACCGCAATACATATGTTTTAACCAAGTGTCACAAAGGGGTACCTCTATGCCGCCTATACAAAGGTCTAAGGAGAAAGCTCGCATTGGATTTCTCGCTTTTGATTATTCTCAACTTAGACATCCATACCGGGACAACATAGACAACAGATAATGGACTCCTCTTTAATGCATAAGCATTCAACAACAATTAATTTTCTCATATGAGATTGAGGATATTTGTCCAAAACTGAAACTTCCACCATGGATCATGGCTTTAGTTAGCGGCCCAATGTTCTTCTCTAACAATATGCATGCTCAAACCATTCAACTCATGGTAAATCGCCCTTACTTCAGACAAGACGAACATGCATAGCAACTCACATAATATTCAACAAAGAGTAGTTGATGGCGTCCCCAGGAACATGGTTATCGCACAACAAGCAACTTAATAAGAGATAAAGTGCATAAGTACATATTCAATAACACAATAGTTTTTAGGCTATTTGTCCCATGAGCTATATATTGCAAAGGTAGAGAATAGAAATTTAAAGGTAGCACTCAAGCAATTTACTTTGGAATGGCGGAGAAATACCATGTAGTAGGTAGGTATGGTGGACACAAATGGCATAGTGTTTGGCTCAAGGATTTTGGATGCATGAGAAGTATTCCCTCTCGATACAAGGTTTAGGCTAGCAAGGTTATTTGAAACAAACACAAGTATGAAGCGGTACAGCAAAATTCACATAAAAGACATATTGTAAGCATTATAAGACTCTATACCGTCTTCCTTGTTGTTCGACCCTTACTAGAACTTATCTAGACCTTAGAGAGACCAATTATGCAAACCAAATTTTAGCAAGCTCTATGTATTTCTTCATTAATAGGTGCAAAGTATATGATGCAAGAGCTTAAACATGAGCACAAAAATTGCCAAGTATCACATTATTCAAGACATTCTACCAATTACCACATGTAGCATTTCCCGTTTCCAACCATATAACAATTTAACGAAGAAGATTCAACCTTCGCCATGAATACTATGAGTAAAGCCTAAGGACATATTTGTCCATATGCAACAGCGGAGCGTATCTCTCTCCCACACAATGAATGCTAGGATCCACTTTATTCAAACAAAACAAAAACAAAAACATACAGACGCTCCAAGCCAAGTACATAAGATGTGATGGAATAAAAATATAGTTTCACTAGAGGAACCTGATAATGTTGTCGATGAAGAAGGAGATGCCTTGGGCATCCCCAAGCTTAGACGCTGGAGTCTTCTTGAAATATGCAGGGGTGATCCACCGGGGCATCCCCAAGCTTAGAGCTTTCACTCTCCTTGATCATATTGTATCATCCTCCTCTCTTGATCCTTGAAAACTTCCTCCACACCAAACTCAAAACAACTCATTAGAGGGTTAGTGCACAATCAAAATTCACATGTTCAGAGGTGACATGATCATTCTTAACAATTCTAGACATTGCACAAAGCTAATGAAAGTCAATGGAATAGAAAAATCTATCAAGCATAGCAAAACAGGCAATGCGAAATAAAAGGCAGAATCTATCAAAAACAGAACAGTCTGTAAAGACGAATTTCTAAGAGGCACCAAACTTGATCAAATGAAAATTCTCAAATTGAATAAAAGTTGTGTACATATCTGAGGATCACTCACGTAAATTGGCATAATTTTCTGAGTTACCTACAGAGAATTAGGCCCAGATTCGTGACAGCAAGAAATCTGTTTCTACGCAGTAATCCAAATATAGTATGAACCTTACTATCAAAGACTTTACTTGGCACAACAATGCAACAAAACTAAGATAAGGAGAGGTTGCTACAGTAGTAACAACTTCCAAGACTCAAATATAAAACAAAAGTTCAGTAGTAAAATCATGGGTTGTCTCCCATAAGCGCTTTTCTTTAACGCCTTTCAGCTAGGCGCAGAAAGTGTGTATCAAGTATTATCAAGAGACGAAGCATCAACATTACCTCGGGCTTTACGCCTACCCTTCTTATTCTTTTTCTTACTCTTTGATTTAGGAAATACATGTCTACCCCCCGGTGTAGAGGTGAATTTTAGGGTGCCTTCTCCCACATTTATGACTGCTCCCAATAGTTTCAGCAGGGATCTTCCGAGTGTGATTTGTCCTATTCCTACACATTCAATAACAAGATAATCAGTGGATACTGTTCTCCCAAGAATGGTTGTATGCACACCCTCGGCTATTCCCTTAGGAATTATAACAGAGTTATCAATAAGAGTTATTCCTTCTCCCCCTTCAATGAGTCCCCAAAGTGTCAAAGATTCATAAATACTCTTAGGCATAAGGAAAAATTCAGACATAATATCACAATTGGCATGAAAAGTTTCACCACCGATAACAACTTTCATAGTAGGGTCCCATATTGAAGGTTCAGAGTTCACTAAAACTTGATCAAGACGGTTACGAACATAGCTATAATTTTCTTTCAAGCAAGATGCACTTGTCTCAAGAGTGTTTAATCTATTATAAATGCTAATAAGAGCTGAATCAAAGTTATTAGCTGAACTATGTGATGCAACAAAAAAATTATGGCATTAAAAGCTTGATCCCCATTGCAATGAAGGAAATCTCCTCCCACTACAGCATCCAAGGCATATCTATAGCGAATCATAAGCCCAAAATAAAAGTTACTAAGGAGCAAACTTAGAGTCATTTGAGGTTCAGCTTTACGATATGAATCAAAAATTCTGGACCAAGCATCTTTAAGACTCTCCTCATCCCCTTGTTTAAAAGTGAAGACTAATTCCTCAGGTGAAGAAGTAACAGGTGCAGAACTAGACATGGTAACAAAAGTAAAATGCAAGTAACTAATTTTTTTGTGTTTTTAATATGGAGAGCAAGACAGTAAATAAAGTAAAACTAGCAACTAATTTTTTTGTGTTTTTGATATAATGCAGCAAACAAAGTACTAAATAAAAGTAAAGCAAGACAAAAACAAAGTAAAGAGATTGGAAGCGGAGACTCCCCTTGCAGCGTGTCTTGATCTCCCCGGCAACGGCGCCAGAAAACAGTTGCTGGCGCAAAGTTGACGTGGGAGTTAGAGATCTCTGTGGTGTAACTTTTCTTCAGGTCCCCGGCAATGGCGCCAGAAAACAGTCTTGATACGCGTAAAGCACGCGACCGTTGGGAACCCCAAGAGGAAGGTGTGATGCGTACAGCGGCAAGTTTTCCCTCAGTAAGAAACCAAGGTTTATCGAACCAGTAGGAGCCAAGAAGCACGTTGAAGGTTGATGGCAGCGGAGTGTAGTGCGGCGCAACACCAGGGGTTCCGGCGCCAACGTGGAACCTGCACAACACAACCAAAGTACTTTGTCCCAACGTAACAGTGAGGTTGTCAATCTCACCGGCTTGCTGTAACAAAGGATTAGATGTATAGTGTGGATGATGATTGTTTGCATAAAACAGTAGAACGAGTATTGCAGTAGATTGTATTCGATGTTAAGAATGGACCGGGGTCCACAGTTCACTAGAGGCGTCTCTCCGATAAGAATAAGCATGTTGGGTGAACAAATTACAGTTGGGCAATTGACAAATAAAGAGGGCATGACCATGCACATACATGTTACGATGAGTATTGTGAGATTTAATTGGGCATTACGACAAAGTACATAGACCGCTATCCAGCATGCATCTATGCCTAAAAAGTCCACCTTCAGGTTATCATCCGAACCCCCTCCAGTATTAAGTTGTAAACAACAGACAATTGCATAAAGTATGGTGCATAATGTAATCAACAAATACATCCTTAGACATAGCATTGATGTTTTATCCCTAGTGGCAACAGCACATCCACAACCTTAGAACTTTCTCAGAATCGTCCTGCATTTAATGGAGGCATGAACCACTGTCAAGCATAAATACTCCCTCTTGGAGTTACAAGCAAAAACTTGGCCAGAGCCTCTACTAGTAACGGAGAGCATGCAAGATCATAAACAACACTTAGATAATAGATTGATAATCAACATAACATAGCATTCATTATTCATCGGATCCCAACAAACACAACATGTAGCATTACAGATAGATGATCTTGATCATGTTAGGCAGCTCACAAGATCCAACAATGATAGCACAATTAGGAGAAGACGACCATCTAGCTGTAGGATAACGTTGCATAGAAAACAAAAAAATTCCTACCGCGAACACGCAATCCAAGCCAAGATGCAATCTAGAAGACGGTAGCAACGAGGGGATTATCGAGTCTCACCCTTGAAGAGATTCCAAAGCCTACAAGATGAGACTCTTGTTGCTGCGGTAGACGTTCACTTGCCGCTTGCAAAAGCGCGTAGAAGATCTTGATCACGGCGCCACGAACGGGCAGCACCTCCGTACTCGGTCACACGTTCGGTTGTTGATGAAGACGACGTCCACCTCCCGTTCCGGCGGGCAGCAGAAGTAGTAGCTCCTCTTGAATCCGATAACACGACGGCGTGGTGTCGGTGGTGGTGGAGAAATCCGGCGGAGCTTCGCTAAGCGTGCGGGATGTGGTGGAGGAGAGAGGCCGCTAGGGTTTGGGAGAGGGGGGCGCCGGCCATCTAGGTGGTGCGGCCACCTTGGTGTTGTTGGGGTGGCCGGCCCCCTCCCCTTGTCCCTCATTATATAGGTGGAAGCCCCAAGGGTTGGACTACAAGTCTCCGAATAAGACCCGAACCCAAAACCTTCCATGTGATAGGGAAACCTACCCAAGGTGGGAATCCCACTTGGGGTGGGATTCCCCCCTTCCATGTGGGGGGGTGGCCGGCCCCCATAGGGGGAGTCCACTTGGGACTCCTCCCCCTCTAGGGTTGGCCGGCCATGGAGGTGGAGTCCCTTCGGGACTCCACCTTCCTTGGTGGTTTCTTCCGGACTTTTCTAGAACCTTCTAGAACCTTCCATAGAACCTTCTGGATCATTTTAAAACTCATAAAATGACTTGCTATATATGAATCTTATTCTCCGGACCATTCCGGAACTCCTCGTGATGTCCGGGATCTCATCCGGGACTCCGAACAAATATTCGAACTCCATTCCATATTCAAGTTCTACCATTTCAACATCCAACTTTAAGTGTGTCACCCTACGGTTCGCGAACTATGCGGACATGGTTGAGTACTCACTCCGACCAATAACCAATAGCGGGATCTGGAGATCCATAATGGCTCCCACATATTCAACGATGACTTTAGTGATTGAATGAACCATTCACATACGATACCAATTCCCTTTGTCACGTGATATTTTACTTGTCCGAGGTTTGATCATCGGTATCACTTCATACCTTGTTCAACCTCGTCTCCTGACAAGTACTCTTTACTCGTACCGTGGTATGTGGTCTCTTATGAACTCATTCATATGCTTGCAAGACATTAGACGACATTCCACCGAGAGGGCCCAGAGTATATCTATCCGTCATCGGGATGGACAAATCCCACTGTTGATCCATATGCCTCAACTCATACTTTCCGGATACTTAATCCCACCTTTATAACCACCCATTTAGGCAGTGGCGTTTGGTGTAATCAAAGTACCTTTCCGGTATAAGTGATTTACATGATCTCATGGTCATAAGGACTAGGTAACTATGTATCGAAAGCTTATAGCAAATAACATAATGACGTGATCTTATGCTACGCTTAATTGGGTGGGTCCATTACATCATTCATACAATGATATAACCTTGTTATTAATAACATCCAATGTTCATGATTATGAAACTAATCATCCATTAATCAACAAGCTAGTTAAGAGGCATACTAGGGACTCTTTGTTGTTTACATATCACACATGTACTAATGTTTCGGTTAATACAATTATAGCATGACATATAAACATTTATCATAAACATATAGATATATAATAACCACTTTTATTATTGCCTCTTGGGCATATCTCCTTCAGTCTCCCACTTGCACTAGAGTCAATAATCTAGATTACATTGTAATATACCTAACACCCATGGCATTCTGGTGTTGGTCATGCTTTGCCCTAGGGAGAGCTTTAGTCAACGGATCTGCTACATTCAGATCAGTGTGTACTTTGCAAATCTTTACTTCTCCATCTTTGATGTACTCGCGAATCGAGTGGTAACGCAGCTTGATATGCTTCAGCCTCTTGTGTGACCTTGGTTCTTGTGCATTGGCGATGGCACCCATGTTGTCACAGTAAATGACTAGTGGGTCCAATGCACTAGGAACCACACCGAGCTCTACAATGAACCTCTTCATCCATACCGCTTCTGATGAAGCCTCTGAAGCCGCTATGTACTCTGATTCTGTTGAAGACTTCGCCACCGTGCACTGCTTCGAGCTTTCCCGACCATCGCAGCACCATTCAATATAAACACGTACCCAGACTGTGACTTAGAGTCATCAGGATCAGTGTTCCAACTTGCATCGGTGTAACCGCTTACAACGAGCTCTTGGTCACCTCCATAACAAAGAAACATATCCTTAGTTCTTTTCAAGTACTTCAGGATATTCTTGACCGTTGTCCAGTGTTCCATTCCTGGATCACTTTGATATCTGCTAGTCAAACTAACAGCATGTGCTATATCCGGTCTAGTACATAGCATGGCATACATGATAGATCCTACTGCCGAGGCATAGGGGATATTATTCATCCTTTCTCTTTCTTCTGCCGTAGCCGGTCCTTGAGTCTTATTCAAGACCTTGCCTGGTAACATAGGTAAGAACCCTTTCTTACTTTCGTCCATTCTAAACTTCTTTAGAATCTTGTCCAGGTATGTACTCTGTGATAGCCCTATTAGGCGTCTTGATCTATCTCTATAAATCTTGATGCCTAATATATACGATGCTTCACCAAGGTCTTTCATTTAAAAAACTATTATTCAAATAACCTTTTACACTGCTTAATAGTTCTATATCATTCCCGATCAATAATATGTCATCTACATATAATATCAGGAATGCTACAGAGCTCCCACTCACTTTCTTGTAAATACAGGCCTCTCCATGACACTGTATAAACCCGAAGTCTTTGATCACCTTATCAAAGCGTCGGTTCCAACTTCTTGATGCTTGCTTCAGTCCATAGATTGAACGCTGAAGTTTGCATACTTTGTCAGCATTTTTAGGATCGACAAAACCTTTGGGTTGTACCATATACAACTCTTCCTCAATGTCTCCATTAAGGAACGCCGTTTTGACATCCATCTACCAAATCTCATAATCGAAAAATGCAGCTATTACTAACAAAATCCTCACAGATTTTAGCTTCGCTACAGGTGAGAAAGTCTCATCGTAGTCAACTCCTTGAATTTGTCGGAAACCCTTTGCGACAAGTCGAGCTTTATAGACAGTAATATTACCATCAGCATCTGTTTTTCTCTTGAAGATCCATTTATTCTCGACAGCCTTTCGGCTATCAGGTAAGTCTACCAAAGTCCATACTTTGTTATCATACATGGATCCCATTTCGGATTTCATGGCTTCTTGCCATTTGCTGGAATCTGGGCTCATCATCGCTTCTTCATACGTCGCAGGGTCCTCATCATTGTTATCCACAATCATGACATTTAGACAAGGATCATACCAATCAGGAGTGGCACGTTCCCTTGTCGATCTGCAAGGTTCAGTAGTTTCCTCGTTCGAAGTTTCATGATCATTATCATTAGCTTCCTCTGTTGCCGGTGTTGGCGGTACAGGTACAACTTCCGGTACTGCGCTACTCTGATCAACGAGTATAGGTTCATCAATCTCATCGAGTTCTACTTTTCTTCCAGTCACTTCTTTAGTGAGAAATTCTTTCTCAAGAAAGGTTCCGTTCTTAGCAACAAAGATTTTGCCTTCGGATCTGTGATAGAAAATGTACCCTATAGTTTCCTTAGGGTATCCTATGAAGATGCATTTCTCCGCTTTGGGTTCTAGCTTGTCCGGTTGTAACTTCTTTACATAGGCTTCGCAACCCCAAACTTTAAGGAACGACAGCTTAGGTTTCTTATCAAACCATAATTCATACGGTGTCGTTTCTACGGATTTTGATGGTGCTCTATTTAAAGTGAATGCGGCTGTCTCTAATGCATAACTCCAAAATGATAACGGCAAATCAGTAAGAGACATCATAGAACGAACCATATCTAAGAGAGTTCGATTACGACGTTCGGACACACCGTTTCGTTGTGGTGTTCCCGGCGGTGTCAATTGTGAAAGTATTCCGCATTTCTTTAAATGCATGCCAAACTCATAACTCAGATATTCACCTCCACGATCAGATCGTAGAAATTTAATCTTCTTGTTACGTTGATTTTCTACTTCACTTTGGAATTCCTTAAACTTCTTGAAAGTTTCGGATTTATGTTTCATGAAATAGATATACACATATCTACTCAGATCATCTGTGAAGGTTAGAACATAACGATAACCACCGCGCGATGCTACGCTCATTGGTCCGCACACATCGGTATGTATGATTTCCAATAAGTCAGTAGCTCGCTCCATCATACCAAAAAATGGAGTCTTAGTCATTTTTCCCATTAGACATGCTTCGCATCTATCAAGTGACTCAAAGTCAAGTGATTCAAGTAATCCATCGGTATGGAGTTTCTTCATGCGTTTCACTCCAATATGACCAAGACAACAGTGCCACATATAAGTAGAATTATCATTCAATTTAATTCGCTTAGCATCAATGTTATGTATATGCGTATCACTACCATCGAGATCTAACAGGAATAAGCCTTTCTTTTCAGGTGCTCGACCATAAAAGATATTATTCATAAAAATAGAACAACCATTATTCTCAGACTTGAATGAATAACCGTCTTGCATTAAACAAGATCCAGATATAATGTTCATGCTCAACGCGGGTACAAAATAACAATTATTTAGGCTTAAAACTAATCCCGAAGGTAGATGTAGAGGAAGTGTGCCGACAGCGATCACATCGACTTTGGATCCGTTTCCAACGCGCATCGTCACTTCATCTTTAAGTAGTCTTCGTTTATTCTTTAGTTCCTGTTTCGAGTTACAAATATGAGCAACCGAACCAGTATCAAATACCCAGGTACTAGAACGAGAACCAGTGAGATAAACATCTATAACATGTATATCAGATATACCTTCTTTCTTCTTCTTGACAAGGCCGCTCTTCAGATCAGCCAGATACTTGGAGCAATTACGCTTCCAGTGTACCTTCTCCTTGCAGTAATAGCACTCAGCATCAGGCTTAGGGCCGTTCTTAGGTTTCATAGGAGGCGTGGCAGCTTTCTTGCCACCCTTCTTGAATTTTCCCTTAGACTTGCCCTGTTTCTTGAAACTGGTGGTCTTGTTGACCATCAACACTTGGTGCTCTTTCTTGATCTCAATCTCAGCAGCTTTTAGCATGCCAAAGAGTTCAGGTAACTCCTTGTTCATGTTCTGCATATTGTAGTTCATCACAAAGTTCTTGTAACTTGGTGGCAGTGATTGAAGGACACGATTAATCCCCGATCTGTTAGGAATCACTATTCCCAAGTCACTCGAGTTTCTTCGCATGCCCGGTCATGGCGAGCATGTGCTCACTAACGGAGCTGCCTTCTTCCATCATACAAATTTGAAGAAATGTTTCGATGCTTCATAGCACTCCACGGCCGCATGAGTCTCAAAAATAGCTTTCAGCTCTTTCATCAACTCATGAGGATCGTGGTGCTCAAAACGTTTTTGAAGATCGGATTCCAGACTGCACAGGATGGCACACTGAACTTGAGAGTACCGAGTTTTCCGAGTCTCGTAAACAGCTTTTACTTCATCGGTTTCAGTTTCTGCAGGAGGGTCACCTAGCGGTGCATCAAGCACATATTGCAGATTTCTGCCAGAGAGGAAGATCCTCACATGACGGAACCAGTCGGTGAAGTTGCTACCGTTGCTCTTAAGCTTTTCTTTCTCTAGGAACTGGTTAAAATTGATTGGGGACGCCATCTCTACAACATATATTTGCAAAAGTTTAGACTAAGTTTATGACAAATTGAGTTCAAATTTTAATTCAATATAATTAAAAATCTAGGTGAACTCCCACTCAAAACAATATCCCTCGCATTGTCTTAGTGATCACACGAACCAAATCCACCGCACCTAAGTCCGATCATCACGAGACAAGGTGTGATTTCAATGGCGAACACTCAAAGTGTTCATCATATCAACCATATGATTCATGCTCTACCTTTCGGTATCACGTGTTCCGAGACCATGTCTGTACATGCTAGGCTCGTCAAGGCCACCTTAGTATCCGCATGTGCAAAACTGTCTTGCACCCGTTGTATGCACTTGTTGATTCTATCACACCCGATCATCACGAGATGCTTCGAAACGACAAGTCTTGGCAATGGTGCTACTAAGGATGAACACTTTATTATCTTGAGATTTTAGTGAGGGATCATCTTATAATGCTACCGTCGCGATCTAAGCAAAATAAGATGCATAAAAGGATTAACATCACATGTAGTTCATATGTGATATGATATGGCCCTTTTGTCTTTGCGCCTTTGATCTTCATCTCCAAAGCACGGACATGATCTCCATCATCTTCGGGCATGATCTCCATCATCATCGGCGTAGCGTCAAGGTCAATGGCGCCGTCTTCATGATTGTCCTCCATGTAGCAACTATTACAACTACTTTGAAATACTACTCAACATGAAATTTAAAGACAACCATAAGGCTCCTGCCGGTTGCCACAATACAATAATGATCATCTCATACATATTCATCATCACATTATGGCCATATCACATCACCAAACCCTGCAAAAACAAGTTAGACGTCTCTAATTTGGTTTGCATATTTTACGTGGTTTAGGGTTTTCGAGAGAGATCTAATCTACCTACGAACATGAACCACAACATTGATACTAATGTTTTCAATAGAAGAGTAAATTGAATCTTCACTATAGTAGGAGAGACAGACACCCGCAAAGCCTCTTATGCAATACAAGTTGCATGTCGAACGAGGAACAAGTCTCATGAACGCGGTCATGTAAAGTTAGTCCGAGCCGCTTCATCCCACTATGCCACAAAGATGCAAAGTACTCAAACTAAAGATAACAAGAGCATCAACGCCCACAAAACCATTGTGTTCTACTCGTGCAACCATCTATGCATAGACCTGGCTCTGATACCACTGTAGGATAACGTTGCATAGAAAACAAAAAATTTCCTACCGCGAACACGCAATCCAAGCCAAGATGCAATCTAGAAGACGGTAGCAACGAGGGGATTATCGAGTCTCACCCTTGAAGAGATTCCAAAGCCTACAAGATGAGACTCTTGTTTCTGCGGTAGACGTTCACTTGCCGCTTGCAAAAGCGCGTAGAAGATCTTGATCACGGCACCACGAACGGGCAGCACCTCCGTACTCGGTCACACGTTCGGTTGTTGATGAAGACGACGTCCACCTCCCGTTCCAGCAGGCAGCAGAAGTAGTAGCTCCTCTTGAATCCGACAGCACGACGGCGTGGTGTCGGTGGTGGTGCGGGATGTGGTGGAGGAGAGAGGCCGCTAGGGTTTGGGAGAGGGGGGCGCCGGCCATCTAGGTGGTGCGGCCACCTTGGTGTTGTTGGGGTGGCCGGCCCCCTCCCCTTGTCCCTCATTATATAGGTGGAAGCCCCAAGGGTTGGACTACAAGTCTCCGAATAAGACCCGAACCCAAAACCTTCCATGTGATAGGGAAACCTACCCAAGGTGGGAATCCCACTTGGGGTGGGATTCCCCCCTTCCATGTGGGGGGGTGGCCGGCCCCCATAGGGGGAGTCCACTTGGGACTCCTCCCCCTCTAGGGTTGGCCGGCCTTGGAGGTGGAGTCCCTCCGGGACTCCACCTTCCTTGGTGGTTTCTTCCGGACTTTTCTAGAACCTTCCATAGAACCTTCCGGATCATTTTAAAACTCATAAAATGACTTCCTATATATGAATCTTATTCTCCGGACCATTCCGGAACTCCTCGTGATGTCCGGGATCTCATCCGGGACTCCAAACAAATATTCGAACTCCATTCCATATTCAAGTTCTACCATTTCAACATCCAACTTTAAGTGTGTCACCCTACGGTTCGCGAACTATGCGGACATGGTTGAGTACTCACTCCGACCAATAACCAATAGCGGGATCTGGAGATCCATAATGGCTCCCACATATTCAACGTTGACTTTAGTGATCGAATGAACCATTCACATACGATACCAATTCCCTTTGTCACGCGATATTTTACTTGTCCGAGGTTTGATCATCGGTATCACTTCATACCTTGTTCAACCTCGTCTCCTGACAAGTACTCTTTACTCGTACCGTGGTATGTGGTCTCTTATGAACTCATTCATATGCTTGCAAGACATTAGACGACATTCCACCGAGAGGGCCCAGAGTATATCTATCCGTCATCGGGATGGACAAATCCCACTGTTGATCCATATGCCTCAACTCATACTTTCCGGATACTTAATCCCACCTTTATAACCACACATTTACGCAGTGGCGTTTGGTGTAATCAAAGTACCTTTCCGGTATAAGTGATTTACATGATCTCATGGTCATAAGGACTAGGTAACTATGTATCGAAAGCTTATAGCAAATAACTTAATGACGTGATCTTATGCTACGCTTAATTGGGTGTGTCCATTACATCATTCATACAATGATATAACCTTGTTATTAATAATATCCAATGTTCATGATTATGAAACTAATCATCCATTAATCAACAAGCTAGTTAAGAGGCATACTAGGGACTCTTTGTTGTTTACATATCACACATGTACTAATGTTTCGGTTAATACAATTATAGCATGACATATAAACATTTATCATAAACATAAAGATATATAATAACCACTTTTATTATTGCCTCTTGGGCATATCTCCTTCACTAGCTACTGCTATGGACCCATAGTCCAGGAGTAGACTACTCACACATCACTCCGGAGGCAACCATGGCGGTGAAGAGTCCTCCGGGAGATGATTCCCCCCTCTGGCAGGGTGCCGGAGGCGATCTCCTGAATCCCCCGAGATGGGATTGGCGGCGGCGGCGTCTCTGGAAGGTTTTCCGCATCGTGGCTCTCGGTACTGGAGTTATTCTCGACGAAGGCTTAAGTAGGCGGAAGGGTAGGTCAGGGGGCGCCACGAGGGGCCCACACCACAGGCCGGCGCGGCCAGGGCCTGGGCCGCGCCGCCCTGGTGTGTGGCGGCCTCGTCGCCCCACTTCGTTTCCTCTCCGGACTTCTGGAAGCTTCGTGGAAAAATAAGATCCTGGGCGTTGATTTCGTCCAATTCCGAGAATATTTCCTTACTAGGATTTCTGAAACCAAAAACAGCAGAAAACAACAACTGGCTCTTCGGCATCTTGTTAATAGGTTAGTGCCGGAAAATGCATAAATATGACATAAAGTATGTATAAAACATGTAGGTATCATCAATAAAGTAGCATGGAACATAAGAAATTATCGATACGTTGGAGACGTATCAGCCATCAACTATCACACTTTTGTTGAATATCATGTGAGTTGCTATGCATGTTCGTATTGTCTGAAGTAAGGGTGATTTTTCATGATTAAATGGTTTGAGTATGTATATTGTTAGAGAAGAACATTGGGCCGCTAACCAAAGCCATGTATCATGGTGGAAGTTTCAGTTTGGACATTAATCCCCAATCTCTTATGAGAATATTATCTGTTGTTGAATGCTTATGCATTAAAGAGGAGTCCATTATCTGTTTTCTATGTTGTCCCGGTATGGATGTCCTCGAGTTGAGATCTATCAAAAACGAGAAATCAAATGCGATCTATCTCCTTGGACCTTTGTACAGGCGGCATAGAGGTACCCCTTGTGACACTTGGGTGAAACATATGTAATGCAATGATAATCCATGAAAATCCAAGCTAATTAGGACAAGGTGGGAGCACTATTGGTATTCGATGCATGAGGCTTGCAACCTATAGGATTTTTTATGCATAACACATATGAATTATTACTACCGTTGACAAAATTGTTTCTATGTTTTCAAAATAAAAAGCTCTAGCACAAAGAGTAATCCCTGCTTCCCTCTGCGAAGGGTCTTTCTTTTACTTTATGTTGAGTCAGTTTACCTACTTCTTTCTATCTTAGAAGCAAACACTTGTGTCAACTGTGTGCATTGATTCCTACATACTTGCTTATTTGCATTCATCATATTACTTTGTGTTGACAATTATCCATGAGATATACATGTTGAAGTTGAAAACAACTGCTGAAACTTATATCTTCCTTTGTATTGCTTCAAAACCTTCTATTAAGAATTTATTGCTTTATGAGTTAACTCCTATGCAAGTCTTATCGATGCTTGTCTTGAAAGTACTATTCATGAAAAGTCTTTGCTATATGATTCAGTTGTTTAGTCATTGTCTTTACCATTGCTTCGAATCACTTCATTCATCTCATATGCTTTACAATAGTATTGATCAAGATTATGATAGCATGTCACTTCAAAAATTATCCTTGTTATCATTTACCTACTCGAGGGTGAATAGGAACTAAGCTTGGGGATGCTTGATACGTCTCAAACGTATCTATAATTTCTTATGTTCCATGCTAGTTTTATGACAATACTCACATGTTTTATATACACTTTATATCATTTTTATGCATTTTCCGGGACTAACCTATTAACAAGATGTCGAAGCGCCAGTTCCTGTTTTCTGCTGTTTTTGGTTTCAGAAATCCTACACAGGAAATATTCTCAGAATTGGATGAAACAAAAGCCCGGGATCTTATTTTCCACGGAGCTTTCCAGAAGTCCGAAGAGGAAACGAAGAAGAGCCGAGGTGGCCCCACACCACCTGGCAGCGCGGCCAAGGAGGGGGGCACGCCACCCTAGGGTGTGGGCCCCTCGAGCCTCTCCCGACTCTGCCTCTTCGCCTATTTATTCTCTCCGTCGCGAAAACCCTATTACCGAGAGCCACGATACGAGAAAAGTTCCAGAGACGCCGCCGCCGCCAATCCCATCTCGGGGGATTCAGGAGATCACCTCCGGCACCCTGCCGGAGAGGGGAATCATCACCCGGAGGACTCTACATCACCATGATCGCCTCTGGACTGATGTGTGAGTAGTTCATCCTTGGACTATGGGTCCATAGCAGTAGCTAGATGGTTGTCTTCTCCTCTTGTGCTATCATGTTTAGATCTTGTGAGCTGCCTATCATGATCAAGATCATCTATTTGTAATGCTACATGTTGTGTTTGTTGGGATCCGATGAATATGGAATACTATGTCAAGTTGATTATTGATCTATCATATATTTGTTGTTTATGATCTTGCATGCTCTCCGTTACTAGTAGAGGCTCTGGCCAAGTTGATACTTGTGACTCCAAGAGGGAGTATTTATGCTCGATAGTGGGTTCATGCCTCCATTGAATCTAGGACAGTGACAGAAAATTCTAAGGTTATGGATGTGCTGTTGCCACTAGGGATAAAACAACAATGCTTTGTCTAAGGATATTTGTATTGTTTACATTACGCACCGTACTTAATGCAATTATCTGTTGTTTGCAACTTAATACTGAAAGAGGTGCAGATGCTAACCCGAAGGTGGACTTTTTAGGCATAGATGCATGCTGGATAGCGGTCTATGTTATTTATCGTAATGCCCTATGTAAAACTCATATTAGTCATCATGATATGTATGTGCATTGTTATGCCTTCTCTATTTGTCAATTGTCCAACTGTAATTTGTTCACCCAACATGCTATTTATCTTATTGGAGAGACACCACTAGTGAACTGTGGACCCCGGTCCATTCTTTTACATATGAATATAATCTACTGCAATCATTGTTCTCTACTGTTCTTTGCAAACAAACATCATTCTCCACACCATACGTTTAATCATTTGTTTACAGCAAGCCGGTGAGATTGACAACCTCACTGTTAAGTTGGGACAAAGTATTTTGATTGTGTTGTGCAGGTTCCACGTTGGCGCCGGAATCACTGGTGTTGCGCCGTACTACACTCCTCCACCAACAACCTTCACGTGGCCTTCATCTCCTACTGGTTCGATAACCTTGGTTTCTTCCTGAGGGAAAACTTACTGATGTGCGCATCACACCTTCCTCTTGGGGTTCCCAACGGACGTGTGCTTCACGCGCCATCAGTCTACTCCCGTCGCTTCGACAACTGCAGATGCCGATGCTACGCCTGACGCCACGCCAGACGCCGATGCATCGCCCGATGCCGCGCCAGACTACGCTGCTCAGGACGGGACCACCGATGAGCATGTAGTCGTCTAGTTTCGATCGCCGGAATGTGGCTGATCCGATCGCCAGACATTGGCGATTCTTTTGTGTAGCGGGAAGACAATATTTTGAATCTACCGCCGCTAATGGGCGAAAGCTGGGGGTGTGGCTGGGAAAATGTTGCCCCCACGCCCTTTTTACAGCATCTCCAGCCGTTGGGGTTCCCGAGGCCGAAATCCGGCGCTATTTAGTGCCGGATGGATGTAAAATTACCCTGGGGAGGCCCATTTTCCCAGTCGCGAGCCCAGGATGGATGAAGGTATTTTGATGAAATACGGCGATTTCAGACAAAATTGGGCGAAACTCGTTCAAACATAAGCAAAATTTAATGATATTTAACATATATAGGCGATTGCATATATAAATAGGCCGAATTCGTACATATATTTGAATTCGGCGATGGGATAACTTAAACTTAAACTAGAACTGGCCTCCTACATGCCGAAATGGCGGTAGAAGGTCGTGTAGTCCGTGCCGCCATCGTCGTCGCTCGAGCTGCCGACGTCCTGGGGCGGCGCCGCCTCGTACCAGCGGCTCGAACCCTGGCTAGCATCGCCAGCGCGTGGCGGCGTCGGCCGGTAGATGTCATCGTCGCTGCTCTCCCCGAGCTTGATCACCTCCCTGGGCGCGGCGTTCCTTCCCGCGGCCTGGTGCGGCGGCACGGCGGCGAGTTGCCGCGCGGCGGCCAGGTCCATCCGCCGCTGCTGCTCCGCCTCCTGGCGCTCCCAGTCCCGCCTGGACCACTCCAGTGCAGCGTCGATGGCGAGGTTGTTGTCGGCGAGCACCAGGTCCTTCAGCGACCTGGCGATCGCCTCCGCCACCGCGGCGTCCTCCACTTGCTTCGCCTCCTCCTCGGCAGGCTGGTTGGCGGTGGTCGCGGCGGCCTCCAACTTCGACGACTTCCTCTTCTGCCCGCGCTGCGGAGAGGAGGGTTGGTCACTGATGACGAGGGCGCCGCTGCAGCGCCCTCTGGTCGGCGGTGGAGACGCCAGTTCCTTGTTGACGAAGGCCGGTGTCGACGGAGACGCCGACTCCTTCTTGACGAAGACCGGCGTCGACCCGCCGGACCTGGACGCCGACCTCGAGCCAGACGAGGAGGAGGACGACGCCATCCTCCTCGGCATCCAGGAACTACCGTGCCGGTGCGACACGGTAGCTGCCTCCGGCGGCTGCATTTCCAGAACGGGGTAGTTCCCGCCCTCGATGTGCGTGAGCATATTCGGGAGGGTGCGGCCAGGCGCGCTCCACCTCCGGCGGCGGCCGGCGGCGTTGTTCCTAGCCGGAGGAGGAGGAAGGCCGTCATACGCGGCGAGTTCGCGCTCGTACCTGCGCCTGAAGAACTCGGTCCACGAGTCGTACGCGTCGGGGAAGAAGCACGGCTCCGCGCGCTGCTCGTCAGTGAAGGTGGCGAGCACTGCTTCGATCTCCGCCTCCAGGGCGGCTCGACCCATCAGCGGCGGCGGGATCGGCATCCTCCCGGCGCGCGGAAGTCCGGCGGCGCTTGGTAGCCCGCCATGTGGAGGAGCCGCCCCTCCCATTGGTGGAGAGAGCGGCGGCCGAAGCCATTGTTGGCCGCGCCGTCGTTCGCCATTGCTTGATCGTCGCGGGTTCGTTCGAGATCGGGGAAGATTTGGGGAAGGTGAGCGAGGTGAATGCGGGGCAGACGCGGTAGTTCGGCGATAAATAGAGGTAGCCGCGCGTGATACTGAGGCGACGACATTAACTCGCCGCGTGGAAGCTACGCGCCCGGCGAATACTGACCGGCGGCAGGCTTTTATAGCGCGCGGAATACGATACGGTGAGGACGATGATCTGTGTCTCTCGCCGACAAGTTGGGGCCACCAGACGCGCGGGAAGTTTCCTCAGCGTTTCCCGCGCTTTCGTTTCGTCCGGAGTCCCCGAGGGGCCGGGGATGGCATGGGCTCTCCGGACAGATGAAAGGCCTAATCCGGACAAAAACGAGGAATCGGGGTGGGCCATTTTTGTCCATTCGGATGACAAAACGCGGTCCTGGGGGCGTCGTCGGGGAGACGGCTGTGGATGCTCTGACATCCAATCCGGCGTTTGTTAAATCCGGATTTTCGCGTGGGGGCGTCGAACGGCTGGGATGCTCTAAGGATCCAAGACGGTGACCGTGTAAGGTCCCAAGAAGAAGGCATCACTAGTATGCTCCAATAAAATTATTTTTATGGCGCACCAAAAATATGCTCCACAGAAATTTGTAATTTCTGTGGCACATGTAGGATTGGTGTGCCACAGAACTTTGCTTTCCTGTGGCGCATGTGGATGGATGCGCCACAAAATTTTCATGGGGCCCACCCGGGGTCCAGCACTGCACATGGGGGAAGGGAAATCTGTGGCGCATCTGTCACATATGTCCACATGCGCCACAGAAAGTCAAAATTTTGTGGCGCATGTAGGCATATGCGCCAGAGAAAGTTGCAGGGTTTTTTTCTCCCCATGCACCTCCACACCCCCCCCCCCCCCCCGCCGGAATCGCTTTTTTAGCATTGTGAAGTAAAAAAGGAAATAGATAGAAATTTAAAAAAAAATCGTTCGAGGTGCCGATGTATTATGTCATCTAGCACCACTGAAAATTACCAAACATGAATTTCGATTTTTTTTTGCAAAATTGCGTTATAAAATCATCAAACTGGATTTCTGGTTGCATACGAACTCGAAAAAATGCACAATATATCAAAATGTTCCCACAAAAATTCTACATCCAAATTCACCCGAGCTAGGCCGGTTGGACAATTTTTAGAATCTCCAAATTCGAAAAGAGTAAAAAATCACGGCAAGTTAAAGATTTTTTCTGCAAAATAAAAAAATCGAAAAAAAAATCTGTGGCGTATCTTGTGCCCATGCGCCACAGAAGTTTTTGCCCGGATTTTGAATTTCGGAGGCGCCATTACTCCTCCACTTCTCCTCCACCACTTCTCCTCACTTCTTTATCTCCCCACTTCTCCTCCTTCTCCACTTCTCCTCCCACCACCACCACCTCCACATCCTCCATTCTTCTCCACCACCACCACCACCACATCCTCCATTCTTCTCCACCATCACCACCACCACCACCACCTTGCCCTCCTCATCCTCCGGCGACCACCACCACCTTCTCCTCCTCCTCCGGCGACCAGCACCACCACCAGCCGACCGGCCTCCTCCTCATCCACCCAACCTCCACCCCACGCAACACCACCACCTTCCGGCGAAATTCAAAAAAAAAACGGCAAAATCCGGCGGCCCCAAAGATTTGGCTGTCATTTTTTCTAAAATTCAAAAAAATATCTGTGGCGCATATTGGCATGGTGCGCCAAAGAAGTTTTAGAAAATTTTATGTGGCGCATATTAACCTGGTGTGCCACAGAAGTTTCAAATTTTTTGTGGCGAATGTACATATGCGCCACAGAATTCAAATACTAGTCGCGTGACAACTGTGGCTACCGAGATATACGCCACAGAATTTAAATTTGGTGCGCCACACATGAGCTATTTTCCACTAGTGCATGGATCATACAACACAGTTTATGTACCGCCTAAAGACTCTACAACTTAGTCAGTTAGGATTCTTGTGTAAACCTTAGGACCAACGTAGTACATAAGTCATGTAGCCGAAGGGCAGGACCAATCTCATCATTGTAACATTACACATCGTCTGCAATTATAGTCATTTATCGCATGAGTAGGCCCTGTCATGGATCTCGAACCTAGGTACCTCGTGTGTATCACCGTTTCGATTTTCTTCACACCTTACTCCCTACTTCTCTCTTCACCGACTCTGGTGATGGAGAGAGGAGGGCGACCCGCCTTCGGTTTATGCTAATGTATGTAGTTGTCGCTAGGTGGCCTAAGGACCTCTTGATAATTTTATTACCTTTTGACTTCTTTGTACTACTATGAATGATAATCAATAGACTGGTAGAATTTTTGCAAAGAAAACTATAAAAAAAATATTTCTAACTAGGTAAACAATGAAACAACTAGTATTATGAAGAATGTCACGGGCGCTGTTTAATTAGGAATAAATTCCACGGAGCAAACTCATCAGGAGCCGTTAGATATTATTACAGCATACGGTAGACGGCAATTTTTTTAAGAAACTACCACGTAACTAAGTTACCAGAACCCACAACCAAGTTTAATTTTTTACCCTGATCGACCTCTCAAGGAGCACAATACCATGTGGAATGCAAGGTGCTTAGCTAGTTGGTTATGATAAATAAACCAATCTTTTTTTATCACTGGTGCTTATTTACATGAGACTAGCAAACAGCAAGCATCAGGTACGTAACAGCCTAGCAAGTTCAGATTTGCTTGCTAGCTCGGCGCGCTCGCGGGACAGTACACGCAGAGTTAGTTTCTTGGATGGCCGCCCATATCGAGCATAATATTTACTAATGAATCATGTAAGCAATGTGCTTAATTAGCCCATAGACGACTCGCTTTGACGACCGTGCCTTGGCAGGTCCACGACCGTATCATGTCCTTTTTCATAGTCAAAGATACTAGCCCACAGAAAAATAAGATTAATCAAAGATTGCGCCGCGTGGATCCGGTCCACGGTTCGTCCACGCTCTGCGCACGTAGCAAGCAGGTCGTTGACCCGTAGTCAACGTTGTTGGAGATAGAACGACAGACACAAGCTTCACTTTTTTTGAGGGAAGCATCAAGAGTTTGATGCGGATTTTATAATCACCAACAATCTATCTATCTTCTATCTATTTTATATACTAAAAATACAATATAGAGGTCTAAAATAGAGACATCACGTTAATCCACATCATCAAAATTACTTTAACGGTTAGATCTAAAATTTACGGTTATGATTTAACAAAAAACGAATATTCACGTAACTATGTAATTACGTTTGCCACGTTCCATAAAAAACATATATATCAAATATGAAGGGCAACTCAGATCAGCGTACCATGTATATAAGACGTGAAAAAAAAGAACTCATGAACTAAAACAGTCAACCTGCCTAGACGTGCATCTTTAGGACTCTCTAGCTCTGGGTTTTTTAACATAGAAAGCCCCGGAGGACCTAGATACTGCTTATATTAATAAAAAGACAGTAGATGGCCGCCCTTCGGCCAGAAGAAACGACGGCGCGGAGGCCGCCAGTCGACCATCCCCGTGGGTGACGTAGCTTCCAAGGAAGACCGCCTGTCAACCACCGAGCTGGGCGGCGTAGCTCCATGACCACCACCGTTGATGAGCTCAGAACCCAGACGCGGTCTCAAGACAGCAGGGGCGAGATTCTCCTTGACACAAGAAATACCTGAACCACGAACTATGAGCTCCGCCCGGACTCCTTGAGAATCGATCCCATGAATTTCCCGCCATGCCGACCGAAGCAAAGCTTCTCGCCGCCGCTCCCCTCCTCCATCTCCTTGATGGCTGAAGCAGAGAGGAAGAACTACAAACTCCACCTCACCAGCACAGCAACAAACCTCCAAATCGAGACCTGGAGGACCAACCACGAGCTTATTTAGGGGATGCACCATGGAGGGTCCCTCCAGCAGCAACAGGCACCACGCCGCCGCCACCATCAAGAACTCCACCGCTGGCCATCGGACGCTGCTCGCCGGCGTCGATAGCACACATCCCTTGGGCATAACGCCAGACCGGCAGGACGCCAAACTCCATAGAGGAACAAACCAACTGGTATTAGACCTAGTATATACACTAGAAGCTCCGGCGCCTCGCCTTAGCCCTTCCCGGACGGCATCGCTGACGAGAATGGCCTCGGTTTGGCCCGGTTTCCCGACTCTCAACTAGCTACGCAGCAGCGAGAGAGGAGAAAAGAGATAAGGCTCTGTCTCTAGCTCTGTTCAATAATTCCTTTTCTTCTCGCTAGCTCCAGCCATTGCCCTATTTGAGTCCTTCCACCAAAATCAAACATCAACAGCCCACAGCAGAACACGACATTGTTTATTAGTTCATCAATTTCTTTCGCTTGGTCAAGCAAACCATGTGATCTCAGATATTAATCAATGGTGTACTCTTATATACTATATAAGCAGTAGATGGATGTTTAATAGAACCACCACGTCAAGAGTCGACAAGTCACCTAAATTAATTTAGAAGTTAGATATTATTTGACAATAAATTATTAATTACGTAATTATAACTATGTAGGTCCGTTTTTCACTATCTATACCTAATAATAAATGAGCTATCCGCGAGGTATCGTACGACGGCGAGGGAAGGCAGGGCGACGGGCGCACGAGAGAAGAACATGATTTATTTTCACATTAGGAGGGCCAAAACAAAGAAGATAAAATGCTAGGGGGTTTTCTGTAAAAAAAATGTGTAAGACTGACGGTCCAACATGTTTGGTGGGACGGAGAGAGTAGTCCACATTGGATTTTTACAACTACATGCTAGTTCTATATTGAATTCAGTGCCTTTGTTTTGCTGCAATATTTGATCTTTACAAATTTTCAATCTTAGATGACCATGCAATGCAAGAAGATCATCCAATTGCTCACATCACGACTTCGCAACCCTCCTCCCAACCCTAGCCTCCCGCACCCCTCCTCCCAACCCTCCCTCCGCCGCCGCCGGCAGCGCCGTTGCCGGGACAAAGATCTCGGGGCGTGGCGGCGGCAGGGGCTTCCCCTCGTGGCGCGTCGGGAACGGCGGCCAATGGAGCCTCTCACGCGGCGGCGGCCCTTCCGCCTCCCGGGGCGGTGGCGGCCGGATGAGGATGTAGGGGCGGCGGCGGCCCTCCCGGGGATGATCCAGCTGCGGGCTGCGGCCTCCCCGCCTCCCATCGGCGGCATGCCGGCGGTGGTGGCTCGTGGAGGCGGACAGCGCCTTTCCCTCCGCCTCTCGACGGTGAGGGGTGATGATCTTGGGCTTCTCCCGCGGTACGAGGACGCCCGGGGCAGCAGCCTTGGGTTCGACGGTGGAGGTGACCCTCTTTTTCGCCGGAGAGGATCGGCCTGCGGTTGGTGGTGGTGGATCTATTGATCTATCACCGCGTTCCGGCGGCGAGATGGAGGAGCTTGGAAGCCGGCGATGGTGTCGCCGGTGGAGGGTTGGCGTGGCCAGCCCAGGGTGGTCGCCGACGTGGGGGTCCGACCTGAATAAAGGCAGCGGTCCTAGGGCCTCTCTTGCATGAAGAGGAGGACCTACCGGAGGCCTGGACTCGTGATCTGGCGGGAGTGTTGAGTTCCGGAAGGCTCCGCCGGCGGATGTAACAGTGCTTTTGCCTAGAGTTTGATGGATCGGTGGTATTCGGTCGTGCGCACCCATGTGTTTATTCCGACCGATTAGTTCTGGAGGGAGCAGCGTGAAGCTCTTTTTCTGTGTTGACATCAAGTGACTATGGATCCATGATGAAAGTCGGAAGAAGAGAATTTCATGAAGGCCGGAGGGGATGACTAGCTAAGGGAGGTTCAAGTCTCCGTGTTGTTGAGGGACTTGCTTGGTGTTCCGGGCTTCACGGAAGCGGTATGAAAGTGGGGGCGACAACACATGTGAAGTACATAGTCCTACTTTTCAGGGTGAAAACCCAAGGTCTGACCTTAATTGGTTGTGCCTGGCAATGACCTTGTTGGAGGCATTGTTTTGAGAGCGGGGACTATCTTCAGGGAGAAAATCTAAGATCTTTGATCGGGCGACGACGGTGTTAGAGCACTGTTTCCTTCTTGGAGGCGTCGTTTTTAGAGAGTCTGTTTTTCAGGTGTTGTCTTGACGGTGGATGTATTGCTGTTGTTAGGCCCGAGATACTGTAGCAGGACTTTTGTTTCTTAGTTTTTTTTTCAGTTTTTGGCTGTGTGCATCCGTAGTGCCATTAGGGTGGTGCGTTGTTGCAGAGGTTGGGTGTAATTGGTATCTTTTGATATTAATATATTCCCTTTATCGAAAAAAAAATGCAATGCAAGAAGTGTAGTTGCCTGTGCCCTCTATGCTCATCCTGAAATCAGCTATGGAAATAAAAAATTATTGTCTTCTCGATCCTGCTTGACGATGCGAAGTTGCTGCCACCGAGGAACACACTTTTGTCTAAGGCCATCACACATTGTTTCTCAAGGTGGTCTGACATAGGCATCCCAAATGGGCCTGCCGAAGATAGTACCCGGGGTTTACTGAAGGCCCACTACCCGAAGAATAAGAAGATTCGGAAGCCCAAGATACTATTAAGGAAAGCTAGAGTTGTAATAGGAAGTGTTATTTGTAATCTTGCGGGATGAGTTAGAAACCTTCCCGGACTCTGTAACTTGTATAACACGAATCCCTCGGCTCCGCCTCCTATATAAGGGGGAGTCGAGGGACAAAGAAAGCATCGAATCATTGTTTCTCAAACCTAGTTTCATAATCATCGAGTACTTTTCGGCTGAAACCTTCGAGATCTACTTGCCCTCTACTTCCAACTAAACCCTAGTCTACAACCCGTAGGCATTGACAAGTTAATACCTTGTCAATTGGCGCCGTCTGTGGGAATTAGAGGCGTCAAGGATCTGGTCTCGATGGCGCGTTCAAAATCATCGACTTCATCAACCGCAAAATCATCGACTTCATCAACCGCGAGCAACGCAATGGATCGAGGTAAACAGATCGCTACTGGTCCTGTTGATTTTGTTCCTCACCCGCCCTCCCGTTTGGATGCATATGCGTATCTGGAGGAGCCTATGGAGATGACGTTCGGAAGGTTTCACTTTCGCGTCGAGAAAGAGGGATCGTATCGTGTCGAAATTCCGATTTCGTCGGGATCATCGGCGGTCGATTCCGATTTTTCAAGCTATACATCGTCAACCGAATCAGGAGAGGAAGAAACTTCACCGTCACGCTTCATCAGCATCAGGGCAAGAGAAAAACTCGCCAAGATCTTCAGCGACATGTCGTTTGAGTCATCTGCGGACTCATATATAAGCGATGGCTCAAGCAGTGTCGACAGCTACAACTTCATCGACAAATCTACTACAGTGGGAAAGGTCTTCGCCAATATTAACGATGGTGTCACCAAACCCAACATAGATCTGAATACAAAGTATCATCAGATTTATGTCATCGGAGAGCCAAGCCATGACCAAGAAGAAACATCTAAGGCTTTCGACGATTTGGGAAATCCATACATTGATCCCTCCGATTTGCGACGAGGCCTAGGCAATAAATATATCGGGCCACAACCACAAGACAGAGTTCGACTCCCGCAAGCAGCATGGGATAGAGCCGCGAGAGCTATGGATGGCTCAGAACCAATGGCCACCACAGCCACGCCAGAGGAATTACAAGCATATCAATATAGGCTCGCACGAGCTGCAAGGGAATTTGAAAAACAAACAGCTGAGTTAAACAGAAGAAAGGAAGCATCCTCTGCATCCAGCAGGAGAAGGGCAGAGCTGAGTCGGCAATCTAGAACTTCGGGTGATAGCCACAGGGAGGCTCGGAATAGAGCAAGATCGAGGTTACAACATGTACCCGAAGGAGAAAGAGAGCACTTGGTCCAAAACCTCGACATGTCTTTTATGTCGATAGACACAAGAGGAAACATCATCCCTAAGACACCAGAGGCTGGGTATATGACGACACAAGCTTTTATTCTCGCATCTAAACCACCTCCAGGAGATCCAAGGGAAACACTGTACAACATGGCGATAGTAGGAGTTGGAGCCATGGGGACGGTGTTTGTATCAACACCTCCCGAAGGAACGGCAAGGCAAAATAGTCCACGACCTGCGACAGCAGCAGCAGCAGCTCCCGAAGGACCAAGTGGAGCAAGGGACACGGCAGCACAAGCAAGGGTCGACAGAGCGCGACAAAGCAGGAGGGAACATCGGCAGTCCCCAGAGTTAAACGACGAGGATATGTGCGGCTTGCCGTGCTTCACGAGGAGAGTGCGAAAAACTCGAGTCCCTTCGGGATTCAAGTTACCCGATAACTTCAAGAAATTTGACGGCCTTCAAGATCCAGAGGATTGGCTAGTTGATTATCTCGAGACGGTGAAGCTCACAGGAGGAACGAGAGCAACTGCTATGCAAAGCATCCAGGTGCATTTGAGTGGAGCCGCACGATCTTGGATAAAGAAACTTCCTCCAGGATCCATCGACAGCTGGGAAAGCTTCGAGGACGTGTTCGTCAAGAACTTCCGGTCCACGTGCAAGAAACCTGCGTCGTTAGAGGAGTTGAGAGCGTGCCGACAAAAGCCAGACGAGCCAATGAGAAAATATATCCAAAGGTGGAACATTATCAAAAACTCGGTAGAAAATATATCTGACGAGAGAGCGATAGATGCGTTTGTCGCAGGGATCAGGCGTGGAGATTTTGTCGAGGATTTGGGGAGGACCAATCCAAAGACAGTATCTGCTTTAATGGAAATAGCAAACAGGTGGGCAGATGGAGAAGATGCTGTTCACAACAAACGGCATAGGTCGCCAGAGGAAGATCGCGGTCGAAACTATCAACCAAGGCGACGATTTCCTCGGCAGTACCCGAGTTACGACGCTCCAGGTCAAATTTCGGCAGGCTTCCGAGCGAACACCGAAGGAAACAATAGAGATGATTACCAGAGAAGCAATGAGCAGCGAGGCGACAATAGAGATGACTCTCCAAACAACAGGCAAAATAGTGGGCCAAGGTTCCAGAGGCCTTTCGTGTCTCCCGAAGAGATGATGAATGGACCGTGTCAGATGCACTTTTTCCTCGACAGCAATGGAAAAAGACAGTCAGGACATCTGCAGAAAGATTGTCGCAATTTTCAGGCAATGTTAAGGTGGGCAGAGCATGCTAATGCTCGGGCAGCACAGAGAAATCCTCGAGAACCCAGGAGTGAGATCCACTTACCACCCCCTCCCGCGATTACGGACGACAATCGACATCAGCTCAGAATAGCGGCAGCACCTCCACCATCGCCTTATGTTGATCCTAACTCTAACGGAGTGGTCTCGATGATTCAGAAAGGAAGGCCATCCAATAGAGCTCAGAAAGTAATTTCGCGGCAGGTGTTCATGGCAGAAAAAATGCCTCCACCTACAGTCGAGTACCTTAACTGGTCAGGGCAAGACATTGGCTTCACCATAGCAGATCATCCACAGCAAGTTCCTCGACCAGGGCAGTCAGCGCTCATACTGCCAGTAGTCATCGCAGGATTTGACGTATCTCGCGTGTTCATAGATGGCGGCAGCAGTTTAAACCTTATGTATGCAGATACACTAAGGAAGATGAACATATCCCTAGCAAACCTGAAACCAACGGACACGAGGTTCCATGGTATCACACCAGAGAAGCCAAGCTATCCGCTGGGGAAGATTAATCTCGACGTTCAGTTTGGGACTCGAGAAAATTACAGAATCGAGAAGTTGGAGTTTGAAGTCGTAGATTTTCCGTCACAGTACCACGCTCTGTTGGGACGACCAGCATATGCTAGATTTATGGCGGTACCACATTACACGTACCTGCTGTGGAGGATGCATGGACCTAAGGGACCAATCACAGTCAAAGGAGGCTTTGGTTTAGCCGATAAATGTGACAAGGATTTTCATCGGATATCAGAAACTTTCGGGATGCAAGCAGAGTATTTGGCGTCAAGGAGTATGACTGACTACGACGTGCTGCCAGACGTTGGAAGGCCAAATAAAGAATCAACTTTCAATACTGAGAAAAATTCTAAGGAGGTGCAGATTCACCCGACAGACCCGAAAAAGACGACGTCCATCGCAAACGACATGGACCTCGCATAGGAAAGCGCGCTCGTCGAGTTCCTCCGTGAGAACTGGAAAATCTTCGCATGGTGTCCAGCTGACATGCCAGGAGTACCCAGGGAACTTGCCGAGCACCACCTAAACTTGGATCCACTAGCGAGACCAATCAAACAACCCTTGCGACGTTTTTCGAAACCAAACCGCAAGGCTATGCTGTCAGAAATTGATCGACTAAGAGAAGCTGGTTTCATCAAGGAGCTGCATACAGAGGCCACATGGGTAGCTAATCCAGTATTGGTGCCGAAGAAAAACACTAAGGTCCTTCGCATGTGCGTCGACTTTACGTGTCTCAATAAACATTGTCCAAAGGATCACTTTCCCCTCCCGAGGATCGACCAAATTATCGACTCCACGGCAGGATGTGAACGTCTTTCCTTCCTGGACGCATATTCTGGTTATAACCAGATCAGATTAAAAGAAGAAGATGAAGTAAAAACAGCGTTCATCACACCTTACGGCGTGTTTTGCTATAGAAAAATGCCCTTTGGTCTGAAAAACGCGGGAGCAACATATCAGAGGATGATGCAGAAGTGTTTGGCGACACAGATTGGAAAAAACGTGCAAGTATACATAGACGATGTCGTCATAACATCAAAAAAGGGGGCGACACTGATCGAGGATCTCAAGGAAACCTTTGACAACCTCGACAAATTCTGTCTCAAGCTGAACCCGACGAAGTGCTCCTTCGGCGTCCCAGCAGGAGAACTTCTTGGTTTTCTAGTTTCAGCAAGAGGGATTGAAGCAAATCCCGACAAAATACAAGATATCGTAACAATGAGGAAGCCAACAAAGTTGAAAGAAATACAGCAACTAACTGGGCGAGTCGCAGCTTTGAGCAGATTCGTCGCCAGGCTGGGAGAAAAAGCGTTACCGTTCTACGCTTTGATAAAGCAAGGGGAGAAATTCCGGTGGAACGAAGAAGCCGATAGAGCTTTTGAGGATCTGAAACGCACAATCTCGACACCTCCAATCTTGGTGGCGCCGAAGGAAAAGGAACCTCTCCTGCTGTACATTGCAGCCACACCCCAAGTGGTTAGCACGGTGCTAGTTGTCGAAAGCGAAGAAGAAGGAAAACTCCATGGAGTGCAAAGGCCGGTATATTTCATCAGTGAAGTTTTATCGCCTTTCAAACAGCGGTACCCGCAGTACCAGAAACTAGCATATAGAGTAATTGCAACGGCAAGAAAGTTGCGCCACTATTTTTCGGCACACCCGATAATAGTAGTCAATGAAGCACCTCTTTCAAATATACTGAACAATCCAGAAGCTACAGGGCGTGTCTCCCTTTGGGGAATAGAACTTTCCCCTCGGGACATCACGTATGAAAAAAGAAAAGGCAATCAAGTCGCAAGTTTTGCCAAATTTCATTGCAGAGTGGATGGAGCTGCAAAACACGGGACCCCCAGATTTGTCGAGAACTTGGACCATGAACTTTGATGGGTCCAAGAGAGTAGAAGGAGCTGGTGTAGGAGTGATACTTATATCACCTGAAGGCGACAAGTTAAAATATGTCCTCCGGATGACGTTCCCTAACGCATCCAACAATGAAGCAGAGTATGAAGCCCTCATACACGGGATGAAGATGGCGAAAGCTTGCGGTGCAACTCGACTAAAAATCTTTGGCGACTCACAATTGGTGGCTCAGCAAGTTATGAACCAATGTGATGCAGTCAATGATAGCATGATAGCATACAAAGAGGTGTACAATGAGCTCGAGAAGCTGTTTGATGGATGCGAGGTAAATCACATCAGTAGATTGAGCAATGATGAAGCCGACGTTCTCGCAAACATCGGGTCGCAGTGCCTTCCAATCCCGCCAGGTGTATTTTGGGAAGAAATAGCGGAGAGATCCACGAAGCCGAAAAAAGTGCAGAAAAAAACAAAGGACGAAAAAACTTCGGCGCCCCTCAAGGAAGCCATGGAGGATGAAGAGGACCAAGAGCTTGTGATAATGGTGGAAGTTCCTTGGATGCAAGCGTACATATCGTATATCCTCAGGAAAGAAATACCCGACGATCCAGTTGAGGCAAGGCGAGTTATTCGACGATCTAAAGCTTTCACAGTGGTCAAAGGAGAGTTGTACAAGCGAAGTATTTCAGGCGTCTTGCAAAGGTGCGTCACACCCGAAGAAGGAAGAGTAATCCTAAAGGATGTACACGAAGGAATATGTGGCCACCACGTGAGTAGTCGAGCCATTGCAGCCAAGGTTTTTCGGGCAGGATTTTATTGGCTGACAGCAATTGAGGATGCCAAGGAAATAGTACGAACCTGCGACGCGTGCCAAAGATTTGCCGCAAAGCCTCACTCTCCGGCGGCAGAACTGATGTCAATACCATTGTCATGGCCCTTTGCCCAATGGGGACTTGATATGGTGGGCAAGTTGCACAAAGCTTCGCCAGGAGGATATGAGTACCTGTTGGTCGCTGTCGACAAATTCACCAAGTGGGTAGAAGCGAAGCCAATAAATTCACCAGATGCAGCGTCGGCAATAAAGTTTGTGAAAGGCCTCGTTTTTCGGTTTGGAGTGCCTCATAGCATTGTCACGGATAACGGTACAAACTTTACGTCCAAGGAATTCAAGGAGTACTGCGCAGAAGTAGGCATTAAATTGCACTTTACGTCAGTTGGGCACCCGCAAACCAATGGCCAAGTCGAGAAAGCGAATGGTATCATCTGCAACGGCATCAAAAAGCGCCTGTTAGGACCGCTTGAAAAAGCTCGACATTCTTGGCCAGAGGAATTGCCAAGTGTTTTGTGGAGCATCCGAACAACACCAAATACGGCGACACAAGAAACTCCGTTTTTTCTCGTCCACGGAGCCGAAGCAGTATTACCAACTGAAATAGAGCATGATTCTCCAAGAGTAATAGAGTATGACGAAGAGACATCACGAAAAGCTCGGGAGGATGATATGGACGCACTCGATGAAGCTCGAGACGAAGTACTTTCACGAGTCACCAAATACCAGCAGGACCTCAAAAACTACCACAGTCGACGGTTAAGGCCAAGATCTTTCCAGGTCGGAGATTTGGTCTTACGGTTAAATCAAAAAAGTACTGAAAAGCTCGAATCACCATGGCTAGGCCCTTATGTCGTCACGGAAGTCATCGACGGAGGAGCATACAGGATCAAGGACAAGAAGACGGGGGCTCCCGAGAAAAACCCCTGGAACGTGGCGCAGCTCAGGCGGTTCTACGCCTAGAGTCGAAATATAGTCCTCCTTTGTAAAAATACAATGTACTGAAACGCCCGCGAGTTTTCAGACGCACTCTTTTCCTTTTCGGGGCACCGAGTGGGGCCGGAAAGGTTTTTAATGAGGCGGGCTCGCGGTGCTGCAATATAATAAAGATAGTGGAGATATACTCCTTATTCTTCGATACGCTCGGGGGCTCAACGCCTTCAAGTTACAAAATACATACAATATAGATAAACTAGATTTACCGAAATATTTCGCCTTGGTACAATAATACCTCGCCAAATATAACATCGGAAGCTAACAAATTATAAATATAGTATACTCATCAAAATCTCATTGCTTTGGTCTGAAAACCTCGCAACAAAAATATAGAACTTCGACATCAAGACACTCGGGGGGCTTGTAACCCACCGAGGGAAAAATAAATATATCTTCTTATGACAAGAGGAAAAAATCTTTGAGATAGCAAAACAGTATAAACTCCAGCCAAATGCTCGGGGGCTCAGCGATCAAAAATAGAAATAATACAGAGTTGACAGCTTTACAATATAGATTATGTGTACAAATACACAAAGATATATCAATGGTGGAGCTACGGCAAGAAAAGAAACAAAAGTCCTCAATGAAAACCTAGCACATTGTCTATGGTTATACGCTCAGTAGAAGGACGAGTACTATGCTCAGCATAGCTTCCCTTCACGAAGAACTCAGCATCCATCCGAAGAAGCTCATCCATCATATCTTCGGCGACAGGAGTCACCAAATCATCAATCTTGCCCATATTTCTCTTCTTCTTCGACATTTTAGTCAGGCACGTGGGAACAATTTGATCCATGGGCAATTTTGGATAGCAAATTTTTATCATCATCATGGCAAACCTTGCGCCAGCAGAGAGTTGAGCCCGCACAAAGCCATGGATTCGAGGAGCATCCCGAAATTTTTCCATTAAAGCTGGAAGGGTCTCTGGCATCTTGTTCCGAGGGAACATGGTTCCATAAACTAAAAATAAAGTCTTCGTACAGAAGTCGAGGAAGTCACGGACCTGAGCCGCGCGATCTTGGAATCTGACAATTTGGCGGGTGCGCTCAGGAGTAACCCAAAAGTTAGACCCATGTTGTGCAGCCAGTGTAAGCAATACATTGGCTCGAGCTTCAACACGTTGGTCTTCGGCAGCAGTATCCAAAAATGAGCCTGGCACAGCAAACAAATTATCAAGGAAAGAAAAAACAACAAGAACAACATCCAACATGGTTATGAACAGGAAACATACCTGTCATGTCCAAGCTAGCGTCAGTCATCAGTTGAAGCATATAATTTTCGCGAGAAGAAGTTTCGGTAGCCGCAGCAATAGCAGCATCCTTTGCAGCAATGGCTTCTTTTGCCTGTTGAAGAGCAATTTTCTCTCTCTCGGACGCTTGTCGAGATTGTTCCATCATCGTAAGAGTTTGTTTCTTCATGGATTGGAGTTGTTGGCGAAGTTCTTGCAAATATTGCGACAAGTGTTCACTTGAAAAATCTCCGGTAAGGGCTTTCTTCGAGAAAGAAGAAGCAGGCGAAGTATCAGCAGAGCAAGGATTGGTCGAGTAGTTATCAAATATTAACTGGAAAAGAAAGTCTCAGGATCAATAATAGTGCAAGGGAGAATTTCATTGATTTCCAGGAAAATTACATAGATATTACAGAAGGAGTTCTCCAAAAGGACTACTAAGATAATTGTCGCCAAAGCTAATATGGCGACAATAACAAAAGAAACAGAGAAAGCAAAAGAAGAGGCATTCAACTAGACCTCCGGCCTTGATGATCTAGGAGTTGCAGATGGCTTGATCCCGAGATAGGCCAGGATTTTCTTCGTGTTGGGCTTCGCCGCCTTGATCAACGACCGCCATTTTGTTTGTTCTATCTGCTCGGTGTCGCCAACTTTCATCCAGTCAACAGTTTGTTGGCTGTCAGCGACCAAGGCAACGGTGCTCTCGACAGCAATCTTCATGTTCTCCTGGCGCATCTTCAGTCCAAGATCCTCCGGTGGATTGAAGTTCTTGGCAAGGGCAAGAAAAGTCTTGGGCTCCTCTTTCTTCGGGAAGAAGTAGGGGAACAGACTCGATAATCCTGCGTCAGCATGCGCCATGCCTTCGCGAACTTCGGTTCCATGAAACTCCAGATAAGAGAGTGCGTCAAGGAGAGGATCATTGGCGGGATTTTCTAGATCAAATTCTTGGTTTGTTTTACCTGCCGCAGAAAATATATGTTGGTCGACAGCAAGCAAGGAAAAACAAGCCTAAGAAAGATAGAAGGGATCGACAAAGTTACCAAGGAAGCGTCGATTCTGCGTGTTCAAACGCTTAATGATCGCCTGTTCACGAGTGGCCTGGGCGGCCTTGTGTTCGTTCAAAGCAGTTTCGGCGTCATCAAGTCTTTTTTGCAGATCTTCGACACCAGCAGCTTTTGCATTGGCCTTCTCAGCCTCTGCTTTAGCTTGGCCAGCGTCAAGTTCAGCTTTCTTGCGAGCCGTTTCACTTTGCTCCAGTTTATGAGCAAGAGTGTCGACAAGCTTGTTGGCCTCCGCAAGTTTCTCTGCCAAAATAGTAAGGAATCGTCAAAATTGCGACAAAATAGGAGCAAGAAGCTATAAATAAGGGTCATAAAAAGGTTAATACCTTCAGTCTTGCTGGCATATTCACGGTACCCAATGAATTGGGCACCGATACGAACAAGCTCATTGATCATAGGCTGCCAAAGAAGAAAAAGAAAGAAAACATCGGTATGGGAAAAATATGAAGGAATGAAAAAGAAAACAGAGAAAATATAGATAATGACAAGAAAACCAAGAACTTACATCATCCAAGAGAGAATTGGAGGAGCTACCCAATTGGAGGGTAGGCTCCGGGATTGTTTCAACCCTTGTCCTTTTTGGTGAAGGGACAAGAGGGCTTGAAGGAGGAGTGGTGGCGCCAACGTTTTGTTGAGGAGGCGAGGATTCTTCTCCATCAACTGGCGTTTCCGAAACAATTAAAGTATGTGACGTGCTCGTTCGAGCAGCCACATCAAGAGTTGGTACTTCTTCCTCATCATCACTGCGATTAAAAATCGACAGCATAAAAAGCAAGATAAGACAAAAATCTTCGAGTACAGATATAAGGGGAAATAAAAGTGACTTACGAGCTGATGAGGGATTCAAGATATGGATCATAAGTTGCCTTCTGACGTGAAGGACCAACTTCTTCGGCTTTGGAGGTGCCGGAATCGTCGACATCATTCCTCTTCCTTTTGTTCCTTGGAGAAACAGCAGGAGGAGGAGATTGCGCTGACGCAATGCCTTCGGAGGCAGCATCCTTTTCAGAAGATCCCGCAGATTTTAGAGAATCCACGAGTTCATTCACAAAGGAGGGGGCCTCTTGGTTGTCATCTGTGACAACGGCCCTTTCCTCGACTTCTCCACCTTCAGGAAGAGGAGGAAGCGAGACAAGATTTGGATGGTTCTGTAAACAAACAAAAAATAGGGGAAGATATCAGAAAAGGAGTTACAAAAAAAAGATAGCAAAGCAATAACAAATCAATCGACAAAGGTTACCTTGGGTAGTGGATTGGCGGCGCTGAATGGTTTTACACGGCAAGAAGAAGGGACAGGATCTTTTTTGCTGAGAGACGAGATTTTTCGGACAAGCTTTTCTAAGTCCTTGACCTCTAAATCCGCTGACAACCGATCTGCGTCCTTGTCGCCAGCATATTTCCAGAGAGGGTATTTACGAGCCTGAAGCGGCTGCACTCTAGTCCTAAGAAAATATGCCGTGATTTGAATACCTGACAACTCTTTGCCGCGAGTATTTTGCAACTCATGGATGCGAGTCATCAAGGCCTCTGTCGACATCTTTTCTTCTTCGGTAGCCTCTGCGTCCCAGGAGCGGCGGCGAAGAATTTTTTCGGCGCCATCGAAAGGAGGGATGTTGTCTTCAGCACATCCATGGTTTTCCTCCTGAATGTATAACCACTTCTTGCGCCACCCTTGAACGAAGTCAGGAAGTTTGACGTCGAAGTAATCGACGGTGGGGCGAACAGAAATAACAACGCCGCCTATATTATAGGCGATGTTGGGAGAGCCATTACAGCGACAAAAGAAAATGCGCTTCCATAGCGCCCAGTTAGGCTGGACGCCAAGGAAGGCCTCGCAGAGGGTGATGAAAATGGAGATATGAAGGATGGAATTGGGCGTGAGGTGGTGAAGTTGCAGACCGTAAATAAAGAGCAGTCCACGGAGAAAAGGATGAATGGAGGCGGAAAGACCGCGGATGAGGTGGTCGACAAAACTTACCCGATACCCCATTGGAGGGGTTGGGTAGCTTTCCTCGCTAGGGAAGCTCAGTGCGTTGGGTTTCTTGCTGATCCCCAGCTTCTTCAGCAGATTGATGTCCTGGGTGGAAATCTTGGACCTTTCCCACTCCGCGGTTCCCAGATCCACGGCGGCCATTGATGATTCCGGCGTGTTGTGCCTAGTCAAACGACGCGGTGGCATCAACAATGGTGCAGGAATGTAGCTTCGAGAAGATGAGCTTAGAGGATTGAGGAGCGCAGGAGGAGGTTTTGCAGAGGAGAGCAGAGGTGCGGCGTGAGCGGAAGTGCTCAAGGAGGAAGAATGAGATCTTATATAGAGGTGCGGCGAAGCGGCGGACCGTTGGATGGAAAAAATGCGTGGCAGATGATAACCACGTGGAAGCAGGGGTAAAAAAGTATTTTAACATTGGAGAAGTTACGGTACGTGCGCCAGAAAAAGCGGAGGACGTGTGTCCCCCACTTGCACGACGTGTCAAGATAGTGGATCAAATGGGACCACAAGGCAGCGGGAGGAGACTTCTCGCGATTTTTAACTCACAATCGTGGCTATCGTCAGCAATAACGTCACCTTGGCAGAAGAAAAAATTCGCCTTAACAGCTTCATAAAAGGCGACATGGAAAAGTAATGCTGAGCCTTTGATCAAATACAAGTTTTTGATCAAATGCTCGGGGGCTACTTTGAAAAAATAAAAAGATCAAGAAAGACAAAATAGAAATGGCGTGAGGCTATGATCAAATACAAATATTTGTTCATAGCCTCGGGGGCTACTCCCATCGGGAGCGCTGTTCGCGCACCCGAGAAATTATAAAACTTCGGGAGATAAAAGAAAATATAGCGGCATAAGGCGTGGAGCCTACAACCAAGTACAAGTCCTTGGCTGTAGCCTCGGGGGCTACTCCCATCGGGAGCGCTGTTCGCGCACCCGAGAAATTATAAAACTTCGGGAGATAAAAGAAAATATAGCGGCATAAGACGTGGAGCCTACAACCAAGTACAAGTCCTTGGTTGTAGCCTCGGGGGCTACTCACATCGGGAACGCTGCTCGCGTGCCCGATGAAATCATAAAAAAAAAAAGAAGAAGAAAGAAAGAAAGAGAAAAAGAAAGATAGCAGAGCAAAAGAGTATATTTCGAGTTATAAATCACTCTAAACATACTCCCATCGGGAGCGCAATATAAGTCATCTTTGACTCAATAAAATGTGCCATTCCAACAGCCGAATAAGCACTCGACAATATATTCTCAGAACGCCAAAGTTGCGATCAATTTCTGAATGCCGCAAATTTGTGAAGGTAAGACCCCAGATCCGTTCTGTGTGGCATGGCGCCGTCTCTGACGTCGGTTTGCTACTTTTATCCGTATCAACAGATACGAAGAAAAATCCTAACGGACGCGTTAGGTACCCGATAAATTTTACTGGGACTCGACAGAATGGTAAGACCTTAAGCGGCACCTGTCGAAGTTTACACCAGTATCCCGAGATCATGTCCAGGGACGTGATCTTGAAGTAGGTTTTTGCGGATTGCCACTAGAGCAGTTAACTAGTACCTGATCCGTCAGATGAACTAGCCCCAACTACCGTTATCTCTGTACAATATAGAAGTTTATGTGAAGAAATATAGAAAAGTTAAAGTTGTCGAATAAAAATAAACAGTGGAGATTTTCCTTGACTCTACGATTCAAGCAAAATCTCGGGGCTACTGACATAGGCATCCCAAATGGGCCTGCCGAAGATAGTACCCGGGGTTTACTGAAGGCGCACTACCCGAAGAATAAGAAGATTCGGAAGCCCAAGATACTATTAAGGAAAGCTAGAGTTGTAATAGGAAGTGTTATTTGTAATCTTGCGGGATGAGTTAGAAACCTTCCCGGACTCTGTAACTTGTATAACACGAATCCCTCGGCTCCGCCTCCTATATAAGGGGGAGTCGAGGGACAAAGAAAGCATCGAATCATTGTTTCTCAAACCCTAGTTTCATAATCGTCGAGTACTTTTCGGCTGAAACCTTCGAGATCTACTTGCCCTCTACTTCCAACTAAACCCTAGTCTACAACCCGTAGGCATTGGCAAGTTAATACCTTGTCATGGCCCATTAGTTCCTTGGAGCTAGCCGAGTTCGCATGGAGTACTCCGCATCGGCAAAGACCTGCAAGGCTGCAAAGCACTTTAGGTTCCTTCGATCAAGCCTTGGATTCTCAGGTTGATAGTCTGATATCGTGGGAGGCTGGGAGAGTGCTCGTTCACGGTTCGGTTCCAGAGAAACATCACGCAAAGAGAACGTATTGAGGCAGAAAACAATCGATCGATGGAGGCGTCGGGGAAGTGGATCAAGACGCTCATGGGGCTCAAGCCGGCTGCAGCGGAGAAGGAGAAGCACGGCGGCGGGGCGAAGTGCTGCAAGTGGATCCGACGATGGTGGAGCTCGTCGGGCGGCCAGAGGGGCGCCGCGTCGGCGGCGGAGGTGTCTGAGACGTCGTCCCCGGCCGCTGACGCGCTGAGCTCCGTCGTCGCGGCCGTCATGCGCGTGACTCCCAAGGACTTCCGCGTCATCACGCAGGAGTGGGCAGCACTCCGCATCCAGACCGCCTTCCGCGGCTTCCTGGCCAGGAGGGCAGTGAGGGCTCTGCGAGGGATCGTCCGCCTGCAGGCGATGGTGCGCGGAGGCCGTGTGCGTCAGCAGCTTGCCGTGACGGCCAAGTGCATGCAGGCGCTCCTGCGGGTGCAAGCTCGGGCACGGGATCGGCGCACCCGGCTGTCATGTCGGCGGACGGCCGAGACTTCTACGACGCGCTCGACGACCACGCGAATCCCGTCAAGGAAGCAGAGCCCGGCCGCCGCTGGCGGGCTACTCTCCCCTTGCGGCTGTTTCGACTAAAAAGTGAAACGTTGCCCTAGGATCCAGGGGTTTTCCTAGATGCGTTATAGGATAATAATAATAATAAAGTTGCGTGCTATATCTTGTTTATTAAAAATTAAGAAAATATGAGCTGGCAAAAATAATGATAGAGACCATATATGGGAATATTGCATTTTCATTAATCTCATCGCATTGTACAAATATAAAGCGCATGTTTACCAAGCATTATATATCATTGTGCATGCTTCCTCGCGCTCATGAAGTATCTAACTTACAAGATTGCCTAGTTTAATAATACTCGGTGCCATGTCGCGTTGAGGTGTTTGCGTGTTGGCTTTACTCATTCGGGTGCTTGGTCGTCGACTCGTATGGGCCAGGTGCAATCTCGGGGTCGGCGTTGTGTTGGTTATTGTATCGGATTTTTGGACGGTTTCACTTATAAACTGTTCAAGCTGTTTTTCGATTTGATAAATGAAAAAGTTATTGCCTAGGTTCAAAACAAAAAATGGAAAGAGAAGAGATGGGGTTCAGTTGTTCAGGGTGCATCATGCATGGCACGCCGTGATGGATCAAGCTTCACGTGCTCTGAGTCTCTGACGGTAGAGGTGCACCGGCAGGCGTGGTTCCGCGTGCAGATGTCAATCAGAGGTCTTGCTTGGACTCCATGAGATGGATGGCCGATACTCCAGCTGGTTTGACCCATGTAAAGCCCTGTAGGAGCCAGCCGAAGAGCATGACGCTCATAGCTGTCCCTAGCGACGCTGCAATGCAACCACGGCGGGCGGTGCTGAACGAGATGAACCTCAAGTCGTTCTCTGTGAGCGCCACTTCGACGCCATCTCCCATGTGGCGCTCCGGCTTGAAGCTGAGCGGGTCGTCCTAGACGGTCGGGTTTCAGCACAGGCCGGTCCTGCTGAGGAGGAGGTGGCTTGCCTTGGGCACGCCGTAGCCGGCGACGATGGTGTCGGTGATGGCGACGTGGGGCACATTGAAGGGAGCTATGGGATGCAGTCGAAACGCCTTGCGAATGCATGCCGCAGCTGGCACATGTTACTACTCTATGTTACATAGTGGGGAGTAACATAGTGTAGTAACATGCACATGTTACTACTCTATGTTAGCACCTTCATAGTGATTAGTAACATCAAAGTAGTATCACAGTTGTACGAATTAATTAGTTTGTAGACTCGTTGTATCTTAAAAAGTGTGATGTTAGTAGCTATGTTACTTAATCCTCTTCTCTCCTCATTAACGGTCTCTTGCCTTTCTTCCTCATAGTTGCTTCTTCCCTGGAAGAAGGGAAACGGATGCCCAAATCAGCACCACCATGGAAAGTTTGTAACAAGCGCAGCGTCAGAACCACCGGCCGTCAGGTGCCCAAATCAGCGGCACTGAAAACTGTAGCTACTTCTGCAGTAAATACGGAAAAAAATATTTGAAGGAAGAAAATAAAATGTTGCATTTAGTGGTTTCCGGAATAGTAATTGTTAGGAATACTTTTGTTTCGAGGCACTATTTAAACTGCATCTATTCTCATTTTGAGGCATTTTTCTGAAATGTCTTCTATTTCAATTTAAGGCAGTTATCAGAAATGCCTCTATTTTCATTTTGTAGCACTTTTCTAAGATGCCTTTCATTATATGTTCAGGCATTGTTGAAAGGTGCCTCAAATTATAAATAAACGCATTACCTAAACAATGCCTGCAAACTAAAATAAAGGAAGTCTTAGACAGTACCTGCAAATGCAAATAAATGAAGTACTTACAAGCGCCTATAAATTAAAGTGAGGCACTCCTCAAATACAAAATCCCAACAACTGTAATAATTTTGCATTTATCCAAAACTTATTCACAATTCCAGCAATCGCAACCCCGACAATGAAAAGTTTGCTTATATAAGTTTACTAAATTTTCTTACGGAAGTCCTGAGGGGAACATGCATATAAAACAAAAAAAATGTCCTACACGAACATCCAAGATCTATTCTATGTAGATGATGTAACTGGTATTCAATCGATATTACTCACCGAGTAATGCGGAAGAGCTCGATAATAGTGATAATCCAAGAGATCCCTGTAGTTAGGCTAATTACTCCCAACCACGAGGATATCTCCTCCTCGCTCCAGGAATTGGACGGGCGATTCATGCGGTGTAGGCCACGCGTACGGAGGTATGATCCGTGAGGGCTTTCCTGGCCAGGGCTTAGGCACTCACGGTGAGAGAGGTTCATGTTGGAAATATGCCCTAGAGGCAATAATAATATATTTATTATCATATTTCCTTGTTCAAGATAAATATTTGTACTCAAGGCTAGAATTGTATTAAGCGGAAAAATAGTACTTGTGTGATTTGCAAACAACATCCTGTCACTAGCAAGTCTCTACTAGACTATCCTGTTGGTTAACGATGGTTAAGGTTTTCTAACCATGGTTCGTGGAGGAGAATTCAAAAAGGGATGCTCCTAATGCTAATGGCAGGGAGGCAGAGAGAGAGAGAGAGAGAGTATTGCAGCTACTTCTACAGAAAATACGGGAAAAAATATTTGGAGGAAGAAAATAAAATGTTGCATTTAGTGGTTTTCAGATTAGTAATTATTAGGAGTACTTTTGTTTAGAGGCACTATTTAAACTGCATCTATTCTCATTTTGAGGCATTTTCTGAAATGTCTTCTATTTCAATTTAAGGCTGTTATCAGAAATGCCTCTATTTTCATTTTGTAGCACTTTTCTAAGATACCTTTCATTATATGTCCAGGCATTGTTGAAAGGTGCCTCAAATTATAAATAAACGCATTACCTAAACAATGCCTGCAAACTAAAAAATAAAGGCAGTCTTAGACAGTCCCTGCAAATGCAAATAAATGAAGTACTTACAAGCGCCTTTAAATTAAAGTGAGGCACTCCTCAAATACAAAATCCCGGCAACTGTAATAATTTTGCATTTATCCAAAACTTATTCACAATTCCAGCAATCGCAGCCCCGACAATGAAAAGTTTGCTATTTGCTTACGGAAGTCCTGAAGGGGAACATGCATATAAAACAAAAAAATGCGTCCTACACGAACATCCAAGATCTATTCTATGTAGATGATGTAACTCGTATTCAATCGATATTACTCACCGAGTAATGCGGAAGAGCTCAATAATAGTGATAATCCAAGAGATCCCCGTAGTTAGGATAATTACTCCCAACCACGAGGATATCTCCTCCTCGCTCCAGGAATTGGACGGGCAATTCATGCGGTGTAGGCCACGCGTACGGAAGTATGATCCGTGAGGGATTTCCTGCCCAGGGCTGGGCACTAACGGTGAGAGAGGTTCATGTTGGAAATATGACCTAGTGGCAATAATAATATATTTATTATCATATTTCCTTGTTCACGATAAATATTTGTACTCAAGGCTAGAATTGTATTAAGCTGGAAAAATAGTACTTGTGTGATTTGCAAACAACACCGTGTCACTAGCAAGTCTCTACTAGACTAGCCCGTTGGTTAACGATGGTTAAGGTTTTCTAACCATGGTTCGTGGAGGAGCATTCAAAAAGGGATGCTCCTAATGCTAACGGGGAGGGAGGCAGAGAGAGAGAGAGAGAGTTAAGGGCAGAGCAAGCTTGAAATTGGAAGGTGAACCAACGGAGGATGGAGGTTGCACGCAGGTATGTAGAGGAAGAGGTGCGCAGGGAGGCTATGAGATGGAAATGCAGATATTAAGAGAAAGTGATGCTGAAAGGCACATGCAGGAGAAGAACGCGGGGACAGGACCGAAAAATATTCAAGCTGGACGCAGGGCATGTAGAGTGATGTTATAGGAGCAATATATCTTAATTTCAGTTTTAGTGTTGTATCTTAATTTCAGCTGTAGTGTAGAGTTGTACTTTAATTTCTGCTGTATTGTACCTCAAGTTAATGTCTTAATAAAGAATGTTGATTTCCCACCAATTTATTCCGCCTAATTGATTTCCACCAAATTGATTATACGTGGAAGGTATGTTATCATTGTACTCTTTGTGTAAGTGATAAATTTTATTAGCATGTGTGTGATGATAAATGAATATAAAGAATGCATGAACTATATTTATGTACTATATTGGATGCCACTCAACAGTCCATAACGTAATCCACATGTCATTATGTCTCCTCCAATCGATGCAATTCATGCCTTTATTGTCTTGCCTACAATCTAATAAGTTTTTAAATTTAAATGCAATAAATTGTACTTGAAATGCAATATGTGGTTTTATTAATTAAAATGGCTGAACTTAGCACATCATTGTTTAGTCATCTCGGTAAGGGCGGGGGACATCTTGATAGAGACCAAACTGCCGTATGACTCGCTATGGGTTATATGTCTCAACCATCCACATGAAGAGGAGGTTGCAGTGTGTCATCAACAAGCTCAAGTCTCTCAACATGTCCTCGGGTGGGGTCTAGGCACCCCAAACGGCCTAAGCATCCTGAATCGTCCATGGGTGCCATGGGACCCTGTAATCCTCTAGCTCCTCAAACTCCTGGTGGTATTCGGGGTAGCAACCGTGTACCACATTTTTTGACCATTTTTGCATGTATCCACTGACTTCCAAATGTTAGAGAGCCATGATGTTCATGTGCGTAGTTTTATGGATAGATTTTGTTGACTATGTAGGGACGTCCAAAAGGTACTCCCACTACCATGAATGAAGGAAGCTACACTTTTGTTTTCTAAGTGGCGTCACATAACCCCCTATAGGTATGAGCGAGAATGGTTGAACCGAAGTTGTATATGGGGATGAGAGGTAAAGGGGCATCCACTATTTCATCGGCAATCTTAATGAGACTCAGGTGAACAACGTCACCATGTGACGAAGGGAACATTATACCAAAAAGATACAAAAAATATGCAAAGAGATGCCGCCTCACCATTTCATTATCCGTGTCACCGTCTCATTATTTGCATTGGCAGGAAACTTAGCAAAATGGTTGACTAGCTAGCTTAGAGGGACACGCCTAGGACGTTGCCCAACGCGGGTGTTAGCAGGCACTAGAAAGCCTAGGAAACCTACTACTTCGAGTGGTCAAATAGTAGAATGTGATGCAAGGACCAATGGCTTACCACATTGATACGTCTCCGACGTATCGATAATTTCTTATGTTCCATGCTTGTTTAATGACAATACCTACATGTTTTATACATACTTTATGATGATTTTATGCGTTTTCCGGAACTAACCAATTGACGAAAAAGCCACGGTACGAGAAACCTTCCAGAGCCGCCGCCATCGCGAAGCCAAGATCTGGGGGACAGGAGTCTCTGTTCCGACACGCCGCCGGGACGGGGAAGTGCCCCCGGAAGGCTTCTCCATCGACACCGATGCCATCTCCACCGCCATCTTCATCACCGCTGATGTCTCCCATGAGGAGGGAGTAGTTCTCCATCGAGGCTAAGGGCTGTACTGGTAGCTATGTGGTTAATCTCTCTCCCTATGTACTTCAATACAATAATCTCATGAGCTGCCTTACATGATTGAGATTCATATGATGATGCTTGTAATCTAGATGTCATTATGCTAGTCAAGTGGATTTTACTTATGTGATCTCCGGAGACTCCTTGTCCCACGTGTGTAAAGGTGACAGTGTGTGCACCGTGTGGGTCTCTTAGGCTATATTTCACAGAATACTTATTCACTGTTATGAATAGCATAGTGAAGTGCTTATTTATATCCCTTTATAATTGCAATGTGTTTTGTATCACAATTCATCTATGTGCCACTCTAGTGATGTTATTAAAGTACTCTATTCCTCCTGCACGGTGCAATGGTGACAGTGTGTGCATGGTGTAGTACTTGGCGTAGGTTATGATTGTAATCTCTTGTAGATTATAAAGTTAATTATTGCTATGATAGTATTGATGTGATCTATGCCTCCTTCATAGTGTGATGGTGACAGTGTGCATGCTATGTTAGTACTTGGTGTAATTGCAATGATCTATCATGCACTCTAAGGTTATTTAAACATGAATATCGAATATTGTGGAGCTTGTTAACTCCGGCATTGAGGGTTCGTGTAATCCTACACAATTAGTGGTGTTCATCATCCAACAAGAGAGTGTAGAGTATAGCATTTATCTATTCTGTTATGTGATCAATGTTGAGAGTGTCCACTAGCGAAAGTATAATCCCTAGGCCTTGTCCCTAAATACTGCAATCATCGCTTGTTTACTGTTCTACTGCATCTGTACTGCCCCATCAACCACACACCAGTTGTAGCATCAAGCTATTTTCTGGTGCCGTTACTGCTGCTCATATATATTCATACCACCTGTATTTCACTATCTCTTCGCCGAACTAGTGCACCTATACATCTGATAAGTGTATTAGGTGTGTTGGGGACACAAGAGACTTCTTGCTTTGTGGTTGCAGGGTTGCATGAGAGGGATATCTTTGACCTCTTCCTCCCTGAGTTCGATAAACCTTGGGTGATCCACTTAAGGGAAAACTTGCTGCTGTTCTACAAACCTCTGCTCTTGGAGGCCCAACACTGTCTACAGGAAAAGGAGTGTGCGTAGGCATCAAGCACTTTTCTGGCGCCGTTGCCGGGGAGGAAAGGTAAAAGGTACTCACACTCCGGATCTTGGCTACTAAGCTATTTTCCGGCGCCGTTGTAAGTACTCGAAGCTATTCCCTTTAGATCCTGCAATTGCATCTTTTTGTTTCTTGTTTTACACTAGTTTGGCATAATGGAAAGCAACATGGAGGTTTTTATTCTATTTCCTGAGTTAAGACATGGATGGTTTGATGCGAAAATTAAAAAACCCATGGAACATATTAGTATGAATGCTTTGAACACCATTGTTGCTAATGATATAGAAAATTCTAAGCTTGGGGAAGCTGGTTTTGATGAGCATGATATTTTTAGTCCCCCAAGCATTGAGGAGAAAATTTACTTTGATGATACTTTACCTCCTATTTATGATGATTATAATGGTAGTGGTCTTTTGGTGCCGCCTGTTATGGAGGATAAATTTGATTATGATTATAATATACCTCCTATATTTGATGATGAGAATAATAATGATAGCTACTTTGTTGAATTTGCTCCTACTACAACTAATAAAATTGATTATGCTATTGTGGAGAGTAATAATTTTATGCATGAGACTCATGATAAGAATGCTTTATGTGATAGTTATATTGTTGAGTTTGCTCATGATGCTACTGGACATTATTATGAGAGAGGAAAATATGGTGGTAGAAATTTTCATGTTACTAAAACACCTCTCTATATGCTTAAAATTTTGAAGTTGAGCTTGTCTAGTTTTCCTATGCCTGTTGCATTATGCCTACATAACTTATTTATTTACAAGATTCCTATGCATAGGAAGCATGTTAGGCTTAAATTTGTTTTTTATTTGCTTTTTGATGCTCTCTTTTGCTTCAAATACTATTTCTTGCGAGTGCATCATTTAAACTGCTGAGCCCATCTTAATGGCTATAAAGAAAGCACTTCTTGGGAGATAACTCATGTGTTTATTTTACTACAGTAATTTTGTTTTATATTTGTGTCTTGGAAGTTGTTACTACTGTATCAACCTCTCCTTATCTTATTTTGTTGCATTGTTGTGCCAAGTAAAATCTTTGATAGTAAGGTTCATACTAGATTTGGATTACTGCGCAGAGACAGATTTCTTGCTGTCATGAATCTGGGCCTAATTCTCTGTAGGTAACTCAGAAAATTATGACAATTTACGTGAGTGATCCTCAGATATGTACGCAACTTTCATTCAATTTGAGCATTTTCATTTGAGCAAGTCTGGTGCCTCTTTAAAATTCGTCTTTACGGACTGTTCTGTTTTGACAGATTCTGCCTTTTATTTTGCATTGCCTCTTTTGCTATGTTGGATGGATTTCTTTGTTCTATTGACTTCCAGTAGCTTTGAGCAATGTCCAGAAGTGTTAAAAATGATTGTGTCACCTCTGAACATGTGATTTTTTGATTATGCACTAACCCTCTAATGAGTTGTTTTGAGTTTGGTGTGGAGGAAGTTTTCAAGGGTCAAGAGAGGAGGATGATACAATATGATCAAGAAGAGTGAAAGCTCTAAGCTTGGGGATGCCCCGGTGGTTCATCCCTGCATATTTCAAGAAGACTCAAGCATCTAAGCTTGGGGATGCCCAAAGCATCCCCTTCTTCATAGACAAATTATCAGGTTCCTTCTCTTGAAACTATATTTTTATTCGGTCACATCTTATGTACTTTACTTGGAGTGTCTGTTTGTTTTTGTTTTTGTTTTTGTTTGAATAAATGCATGCTTGTGTGGGAGAGAGACACGCTCCGCTGGTTCATATGAACACATGTGTTCTTAGCTTTTAATGTTCATGGCGAAGGTTGAAACTGCTTCGTTAATTGTTATATGGTTGGAAACGGGAAATGCTACATGTGGTAATTGGTATAATATCTTGAACAATGTGATACTTGGTAATTGTTGTGCTCATGATTAAGCTCTTGCATCATATACTTTGCACCTATTAGTGAAGAAATACATAGAGCTTGCTTAAATTTGGTTTGCATGATTGGTCTCTCTAAGGTCTAGATATTTTCTAGTAAGGGTCGAACAACAAGGAAGACGGTGTAGAGTCTTATAATGCTTGCAATATGTCTTTTATGTGAGTTTTGCTGTACCGGTTCATACTTGTGTTTGTTTCAAATAGCCTTGCTAGCCTAAACCTTGTATTGAGAGGGAATACTTCTCGTGCATCCATATCCTTGAGCCAAACACTATGCCATTTGTGTCCACCATACCTACCTACTACATGGTATTTCTCCGCCATTCCAAAGTAAATTGCTTGAGTGCTACCTTTAAATTTCCATTCTTTGTCTTTTCAATATATAGCTCATGGGACAAATAGCTTAAAAACTATTGTGGTATTGAATATGTACTTATGCATTTTATCTCTTATTAAATTGCTTGTTGTGCGATAACCATGTTCCTGGGGACGCCATCAACTACTCTTTGTTGAATATCATGTGAGTTGCTATGCATGTCCGTCTTGTCTGAAGTAAGGGCGATTTACCATGATTTGAATGATTTGAGCATGCATATTGTTAGAGAAGAACATTGGGCCGCTAACTAAAGCCATGATCCATGGTGGAAGTTTCAGTTTTGGACAAATATCCTCAGTCTCATATGAGAAAATTAATTGTTGTTGAATGCTTAAGCATTAAAGAGGAGTCCATTATCTGTTGTCTATGTTGTCCTGGTATGGATGTCTAAGTCGAGAATAATCAAAAGCGAGAAATCCAATGCGAGCTTTCTCCTTAGACCTTTGTACAGGCGGCATAGAGGTACCCCTTTGTGACACTTGGTTAAAACATATGTATTGCGATGATAATCCAGGTAATCTGAGCTAATTAGGACAAGGTGCGGGCACTATTGGTATACTATGCATGAGGCTTGCAACTTGTAGAATATAATTTACATAATACATATGCTTTATTACTACCGTTGACAAAATTGTTTCTTGTTTTCAAAATAAAAGCTCTAGCACAAATATAGCAATCAATGCTTCCCTCTGCGAAGGGCCTTTCTTCTACTTTTATGTTGAGTCAGTTTACCCATTTCCTTCCACCTCAAGAAGCAAACACTTGTGTTAACTGTGCATTGATTCTTACATACTTGCATATTTGCATTCATCATATTACTTTGCATTGACAATTATCCATGAGATATACATGTTACAAGTTGAAAGCAACTGCTGAAACTTATATCTTCCTTTGTGTTGTTTCAATGCCTTTACTTTGAATCTATTGCTTTATGAGTTAACTATTATGCAAAACTTATTGATGCTTGTCTTGAAAGTACTATTCATGAAAAGTCTTTGCTATATGATTCAATTGTTTACTCATTGTCTTTACCATTGCTTAGAATCACTGCATTCATCTCATATGCTTTACAATAGTATGATTAAGATCATGTTGGTAGCATATCACTTCAGAAATTATCTTTGTTATCGTTTACCTACTCGAGGACGAGTAGGAACTAAGCTTGGGGATGCTGATACGTCTCCGACGTATCGATAATTTCTTATGTTCCATGCTTGTTTTATGACAATACCTACATGTTTTATACATACTTTATGATGATTTTATGCGTTTTCCGGAACTAACCAATTGACGAAAAAGCCACGGTACAAGAAACCTTCCAGAGCCGCCGCCATCGCGAAGCCAAGATCAGGTGGACAGGAGTCTCTGTTCCGGCACGCCGCCGGGACGGGGAAGTGCCCCCAGAAGGCTTCTCCATCGACACCGCTGCCATCTCCACCGCCATCTTCATCACCGCTGCTGTCTCCCATGAGGAGGGAGTAGTTCTCCATCGAGGCTAAGGGCTGTACCGGTAGCTATGTGGTTAATCTCTCTCCCTATGTACTTCAATACAATAATCTCATGAGCTGCCTTACATGATTGAGATTCATATGATGATGCTTGTAATCTAGATGTCATTATGCTAGTCAAGTGGATTTTACTTATGTGATCTCCGGAGACTCCTTGTCCCACGTGTGTAAAGGTGACAGTGTGTGCACCGTGTGGGTCTCTTAGGCTATATTTCACAGAATACTTATTCACTATTATGAATAGCATAGTGAAGTGCTTATTTATATCCCTTTATGATTGCAATGTGTTTTGTATCACAATTCATCTATGTGCTACTCTAGTGATGTTATTAAAGTACTCTATTCCTCCTGCACGGTGTAATGGTGACAGTGTGTGCATCGTGTAGTACTTGGCGTAGGTTATGATTGTAATCTCTTGTAGATTATGAAGTTAATTATTGCTATGATAGTATTGATGTGATCTATGCCTCCTTCATAGTGTGATGGTGACAGTGTGCATGCTATGTTAGTACTTGGTGTAATTGCAATGATCTATCATGCACTCTAAGGTTATTTAAACATGAATATCGAATATTGTGGAGCTTGTTAACTCCGGCATTGAGGGTTCGTGTAATCCTACACAATTAGTGGTGTTCATCATCCAACAAGAGAGTGTAGAGTATAGCATTTATCTATTCTGTTATGTGATCAATGTTGAGAGTGTCCACTAGCGAAAGTATAATCCCTAGGCCTTGTCCCTAAATACTGCAATCATCGCTTGTTTACTGTTCTACTGCATATGTACTGCCCCATCAACCACACGCCAGTTGTAGCATCAAGCTATTTTCTGGTGCCGTTACTGCTGCTCATATATATTCATACCACCTGTATTTCACTATCTATTCGCCGAACTAGTGCACCTATACATCTGACAAGTGTATTAGGTGTGTTGGAGACACAGGAGACTTCTTGCTTTGTGGTTGCAGGGTTGCATGAGAGGGATATCTTTGACCTCTTCCTCCCTGAGTTCGATAAACCTTGGGTGATCCACTTAAGGGAAAACTTGCTGCTATTCTACAAACCTCTGCTCTTGGAGGCCCAACACTGTCTACAGGAAAAGGAGTGTGCGTAGACATCACAAATATTGTCACAAGTGATCATGGACACATCGCTTAGAGAGTAGGTGTCAACTCCCCACAATGTAAGTGAAAGATGTTTGTTTCAGGTCTCCAATGATCAACAAGGACTGACATAAGAGAGGGATCTAATAGTAACTTCTTTGTGCTTGATGTAAGCTTAAAATATGCAAGAAGTCTGTGAGCACGCGGGTGCTGCTCATAACCCTCGTGAGAATTTAACATGTTCTTGATCATGTGAATCCTGAAGGTCGTAGAATAGTTCAAGTGGGCGTCCGAGTAAAATCAGAGGAGGCATCAGTGATCGGCATCAGATGACTCCTCTAAAAGGTCTGGTAAATGCAACATCATAACATGCACACACAATCACACATTAGTAATAAATAATAATATTTAAATACATATGCATGCATCGATGGGATTTGGCTAATGACTGCATGCCCATTATTAAAGTACACACATTGAATGTACCACAAAGAGGGCTCTATGAAACTAAAAAATTACATCATTCTTGGCAACAATATATGTGTACCAATACGATGGGGCTTCAAGTGCAGAGTGTTGTAGCAAGCATATTTTTTCCACAAGGATGACTCAAGGTTTTATATTGAACTCTCGGGGAATTGGCTTAGAAGCTGAATTTTTCCTCTCCTCTTCAAGCAACCTGCAAAATTAAGTTCTTGCCTTGTGTCCCCAACTCTACCTTGTGGTTGTCAATCACAAGGTTTCATATTAGTAATAGGAAATACAACTAAGAAATAAAGTAAAGTAAACAACTTAAGTAAACTAAATAAAACACAATAAAACTTAAGAGTATTTGGGTTTTGTGTGTGTGTATATGAAGATAGTATTTTTGGTATTTTCGGATTGAATAAGAGTAGAAAATATAAACAAGGTAAAAATGTTGGAAATGTGTTTCTAGTGATTTAAAATAGACCGGGGTTCATGGGTTGACATGTCTACTCTATTTTTAAGATGTAGTGGACACTAGCAATTCATCAATGGCATAATATTGGTGGAACTTTAATACTTTTTTGATAAGCATTCATAAGGGCATCACGTCCTAACATAGATATGATGTAACACATCTCTCTTATACTCCTCAAGAAAGGAAAACTCCAAGCAATCTTAAATTAAAAATCAATAGAGTATAACTTTAACTAATATGACATAATGTTTGAATATTAAATATGCTACATACAACAAACAAGATTACCACGATGTCACATGATAAACATAGCACATGTATTCACTTTATCCCTAGTGAGACATCAAAAGAAAGGTAAATATCATAGTATATTATGAATTTGTTGTTACTATCCAATCACTACCACCATGCTACTCCATCTAATACACACTTCTCTCCACGCATGATCTTGTATACAAGTTGGATCAGAACAAGCACTTAAGAACGTGGTACATGATATGCATCTATCAATACATCTTACACAAAATAGGTTACAGTCTCATATATCAATATCATAAAATAAAGATCCATCACATAGGAATTACATATATGACCATAATCATATTGGGCAGCTCATATGGTACTAGAATCTATGAAGAAAAAGAGAGAGAATGATCAAGCTACTGCCACAAACACATTCTCCAGAGGTGGAATACTCTCTCTCGATCATGGTGATGACGGTGGAGATGTTGGAGAAGGTGGGGATCCCTCCGGTGGCGTCTCCGGTGGAGTTTCCCCCTCCAATGTCCGCTAGTTCTAGATCAGTTTCGGTGTTTCTCTATTTCCGCCGTGCTCCTCTCGAGGAAGCCTGAGGAAGTCCCTTATATAGTGATTTTTAGGTCAAACGAAGTCCGTCAGCGAAAGAATCAAGTGAATCATACGATCGAGGAGGGAAAGAGGGGTGGTGGCGCGCCCTCATTGCCTGGGCGCGCCAGCAGGCCTCTTTTGGCCCTCCTAGCCATCTCGTGAGGTCCAACCGCTCCAAATGCTTCTCTCGATGAAATTCTGATGTTCCCAAAATCCTAGCTCAATTTGACTTCGTTAAGGTCCCTAAAAGTTAAAAATACACAAAACATGATTTTCCTATCCTGCAGAGTTATAGCCCAAATAAAGAGGATCATTGGTAAATCCCAAAAAATTAATATAAAACATGGATATAACATCATATATATTGCAAATATGTGAGAATATGTGTCAACAAACTTCAAAGTTCATGCATGCATTTAACATGCACAATCATGCAGGGTCGTTTTTGCATGCATGCCCATTATTTAAGTGCACGCATCCATTGTACCATGCCCTTTTAAAAAAATTATTACAAAACACCACATACAGATTTATGCTAACAAAAAAATACATCATCTCGGGTTGTTGTTGCTGTGGTAAGGGCTTTCCCCTCGCGGGCGACAACGGCATGGTTCTCCTGCCTGGCTATGATCCATGTCATTTCTATAATGTCGATATTGGCATCGTCCCCTCGCGGTTCTTTTCAACATCAGATCTGGAACCAGTTTGGTTTTTTTTTCTAGCCACACGTCCCTATAGTGTTGATCCACGACTAGGCCAAGAACTCACCGTTCCATGTTTTGAGTAGGTTGTAAGTGTTAAATTAAGGAGATATGTAATTGTCAACGCCCGATGTTCTGTGATGCTGCCGCCCTGAGGACATTACTACCTGGGTAGCCAAAAAGCTTCAGCTCATTTTGGGGCCGATGCTAACAGCTTGCTTTCTTGATCCTGTGTGGTGGCCTTTCACATACTTCGTCCGTACGCGGATTTTCTAGTTATTCCTAAGTGTGTCAGTTTACCGAAACCCATGGCTTTGGGATTTGTTGCTTTCTCATTCAGATGTTGTTGCATCTTTTTAGACCATAGCTTGTTCAATTGGTCTTGTGCATTTGCGATATGGACTTTGTCTGCAACGTATGACAAGTCCAGTTTCAAGTTTCAAGAATCAGGGATGTGATAGGGAGGGCTCACACACCTTTCAGCACACCATTTACACCTCCAACATGTTGTTGGACGTTATGTCGTGCCGACCCCAACGTCGTGAGCTTGCGTCCACTTACTCAAATCAAGGCAATTCTCGGTAATCTACGTCCGACGGCCCCTTCGGTCTTCTCTCGGTGGCAAGGCAGCACATTCAATTTCTTTATTTATCGCACACCAAATAGCAGTCATCTTTGTTCATGTCTTATGCATGCACATCCTCTTGCATAGCTTGAACCAATCCTTGTTCATGAAACTTTGAGTAAAAATGAGATACCAAATGCCTCGTGCACCACCTTCTCTCTATGTCAGGCCAACCCAATCAGAGTCCGAGGAATGCTAGAATATATTCTGAGCGTGTTCGATAGGTCCGCGTTGCGATCTGAGATGATGCAAATATCGGGCCGATTTTTCACCACTCTCCTCTTCAAGCAGGTGAGGAACCATAACAAACTATCTTTGTTCTCTCTCTCTCCACTAGTGTATAGGCAATAGGCAAGAGCTGTTTTTTTTTTGCTATGATCGCTGCCAAGATTATACCCTTGTACTTTTCAGTGAGAAAGGTACCATCTATTAGCAGCACCGGATGATAATGGTGGAATGCATATATAGTCTCGGGGAATACCCAAAATAAACGATCAAGGATTTTTTGGTTATCCTCCCTGAGGTTTTGATGTTGTCTCCTGAACACTTGAGTCCCCCGGTTAGTTGTCGCTATCTGATGGAGCATCCTGGGGTCAAGGTCACATGTCTCATAGGTGCCATACAACCTTTGAAAAATGTTCTCCTTCATAGGCCTAGTCATGCAGTAGCTGACTTTCAAGCCAATCTGATCTTTTGCGTATTTTTTGCAGCTTCCTAATACCAATGTTTATTTCTTCCACGGCCACATGCATGATATGCGATACATAGTTTGAGGTGACGTGACATTGCAATGCTCATTGAGAGTCCCAACCTGCTCCCTACTATGGGGTTCTATTTTTGAGATATGCTAGGGTTGACATACCCTACGGATCTTGCGAGTGATCACTCTCCCCCTGCAACCTCCATTCAATTTGAGCATATTAATTTTAGCTGCATTCGATCAGACTGCTTCACAATGTGATGGCGAGATATACCTTTGCATACCTTTTTACTGCTTAGTCAGTGGAGTTCTTGTCAGGGAAACTTTGCCCAACCTATAAACTTGCCACCCCTAAGCATGGAACAGAGTGAAATTCATTTTTGATGGTCATAGTTTGTAAGAAGTTAGGGTGTATCAGTGCCGCAGCCACCCTTGGGAAGGACCAGCACCTTCTTCGGCCGAAGAGGATTCAGGTTAATAAGAACGAGCGTCATCGTCCAACGCCTCCGACAATCCCTCCATGTATCCGTGCCCCACCCTCCACAATCTGGATAGAGATCATGTGACATGCACCTTTTGCATGTCACACCCCACCCTGTGTGCACACCTCCGTGCAAACGAATCTCTGCATATCCCTAATATCGAGAAGCTCCGCTGAGTCGCCTCTCATCTAGGTCAGGCGAGCAAATCCCATCGAACAACAAATGTTCCATTAATCAGTTCCCACAAGATTCTAAAACTTGTTCCTGGTGCAATTGTTATAACAAAACGTTCTTCATTCATGTCCCAGGGTTATAATCAGAGGACTACGTTCTTACGTTACCCATCTGAACGCCGGCGGACTTAGCCAGATACGCAAATCTAACCCTGCCATTTACCTTGATCCGCCATTGTCGCAGTACGAAACAGAAGGGAAAAATAAGAAGGTAACAAAACAGCCGGGATTACCGGTTTGCCCCTGGTGGAGGTACTTCGTCAGTTTTGGATGAGATTTGGTGTCAATACTCCGCGGGCTGATAGAGGAGTACCAGAGCACATGAGCCCTTGGATCACTGGAAATAGACGGCTTTTAGTTTGGTGGTAAAAAAGAGTTCTCGTAAGAAATCTGTCTAAAATCTACATACATCCCTATCTAAAGAAGAAAGCTGGCAAGCTGCGTTGATTAATTTGGAATGGAGGGGCGTCCGTTCAGCATCCGGAACATAGAATCGAATACCATAGAGTATCTCCAGCCGCGTCCCCCAAAATTATTCCCAAAGGCATCTTTTGTACGCGTCGGATATTTTTTGTTCCCAACTGCGCGCCCCAAACGTCATTTCCATCCGGCGCAGTCCAATACGGTATCCGGCGCCTCGAGCCCATCCCCGGTCCACAGGGGACGCTCTGGGCACGCCGGACACATTGAGAAGCGAGATGAGTAGTGGCGGGACCGACGCGTCAGCGATTCACGAACGGACGCTCAACCATCGCCTACCTAGCAACGGTGCAGTTGCCGGGAAGGGGAACCGTCGCAGTGGCAACCGCATCGATCGATGCGCGAACTCCGCGAAAGAGCAACCGGAGCTCTCTTCGATATCTGTGTCGCCATTCATCCGCGCTCAGTAACGCCTACGTATGCGCTTTCCGATCTACAACTAGCCAGCGCCATTCATCTCTCCTCTCCTCTCTCACCATCCTCTCTCACCATGAGCAACCTCTCTTTGCCATCGGACACCGACAACGAGGGGAAGCCGCCGGGATGGCGCCATTGGTGGGACAAAGTTGCAACACCTAGCAGCTCTAGTGCCCCGCCGACTGACAGCCAGGAGGAGTATTAGGAGACCGACGATGGCCATGAGAAGGAGGAGAGGAGGAAGGGGTTGAGGAGGCGGTGACGGCAAACAAGGGGGCAAGGGTCCAGGCGAAGGAGAAGGCGCAGCCGGCGAGCACCGTCGACGACGAGGGGGACACAAGTTCCTTCGACGCGTCGAACGACACTGGCTCTTCGGAAGAGGTGACGAGCAGGAAGCGCCTCCGTGAGGACGACGAGGCGAGGCCATCAAAGAAGAAGTAGTTTTAAAAATTAGTTCATTTTTTCGAAGTTTTTATATGTAATTTATTTATGTTGCACTACTTTGAAATTCAGTTCATGTTTTTCGAAGTTTTCACCGTTCCTACAAATTTCTTCTCTCTATTGAAATAAAAATGCAACAAAGGGGATAATACATTATTTTAATGTTTGGGGGCGCTTTTAGGGGACGCGGCTGGGAGCGACGTCCCCCAAACGCGGCCCGAAATAAAAAAAACGTCCCTCAAATGCTCGATTTGGCGCCGTTTGGAGGTCGCTTTGGGGGACGCAGCTGGAGACCCTCTTACACGCTTCACGGGTCCACCCGTCTAGGGCCATCAGAGAATGTTCGCGAAATGCATAGATCATCATATCGTACGGTCCTGGTTGGCTTAACACAAGACAAGCCAGATGTAGTTTTATCTTTCGATACAAGATAACAAGATCACACACATTCACACAACGATTCCTCGGTACAAAAACGCAAAAGCATTCTCCTGCAAACTCAGTCTCGGTACAGCCGGTAGGTGAAGCGAAATCAAAACAGATACTTGGAGATGTAGTACTTGGAGGAGGTAGTAGTAGTAGGAGCAGCAGCCTTGTTGCTGGAAACAATAGCCTTTGAGTTGGAGCTGGTCTTGGGATTGGAGACAGCGGTGTTCCTGTCTCCCAGCCAGTGCTGCATGTGCACGCCGATGGCGTCGAGGTACAGGGCGCTCCGACCGTGGAAGCCTACCACCTTCCCCTTCGTCGTGGCGGAGGTGAAGTACGTCCCGACCTCGTCACCGAACGGCCCGTACTTGCCCCGGCTGCTGACGACGGTGATCGATCTCAGCACCCTTGGCCCTTCCCCTGCGCAGGCGTTGTAGTAGCCGTAGATGCAGGTCAGCACCTCGTGTGGGTAGTCCAGCTTAATCTGCGCACGCATTTTAGACATCTTATTAGTCAATCTTAATGCGGAGTTCACAACAGAAGTGAGCATCTTGGCTCTGCTCTACTCACCCTGTGTGTGATCTGACCACCATCGCCGTGCCTGGTAGACCAGATAGACTGCCCACTCCTGTCGTACTCGATCTGAATGGACCCGATGAACTCGTTCCTCGTGATGTAGATTTGCTTCACTCCCGTGTAGACGCCATCGTCCCATGGCTTCCCTCCCTCCCCTCCCCATGGCCCCGGCCCTATCGGTATCGGTTCTTTCACCACGCCATATGTAACCTGAAACATCGTCAGTCCAAAATTTCAGATCGACACCTTGGTTCTTGCCTCAGTCCACTACTTCCCGCAGAAAGGGATCGGTGTTAGCGTTACCTCGTCTCCGATATCCCTCGTCGGCAATGCGAGCGCGGTTTGCCGCGACGGGCTCGTGTCGGCGGCCTTCTGCGGCAGCACCTTCCCTTCCAGAACATGAACCCCGATGCTGTCAATATACCATCCACCCCTGCCATGAAACCCCACGATCCTTCCGTCGGTCAGGCAGCTGGAGAAGAATGTGCCATGCTCGTCCCCAAACGGTCCATGGCTCTTCTTCGTCGTGTGGAAGGTGATAGACTTGATCACCGTCGGGCCCATGATCATCGTCGGGCCGAAGTACCCGGTGACGTGCGTCAGGATCTCGGTTGGAAAATCGAATACGATCTGCCAAAACAGAGAACGCCATGTAAGTGTACCACTCACTCACCAAGCGTCAAACTGACTCTTAAACTGAAGCTGAACAAACCGTGTTACCTTTTCAGGCCTCGCCGCCCCGCTGGTGCCGCGCTTGTCGCCCCATATCGCCTGCCCGTTCCGGTCGTAGAGGACCTTCATGGAGGATATCCCCAGTCCTCGCGTTATGGTGATCTGCCTGACGCCGGTGTATATGCCGTCGTCGAATATGGTGCCGCCGGTGCCTCCCCACGGACCGAACCTCTCCGGCGTGCTTATGGTCATGGTTCCGTTGTCCGAGATAAAGCTAGGAAATGAGACCATCTGCAGGGCAAGATATATTATAAGTAACCTGGATGGTTAATCACAGTTACGTACCACTAAGCTACAAGATTACAGCAAGGTTAAGTTTTCATTGATCACCTTGTTGGAGAGAGTTGAGATCTGTGATGGGTTTCGATTCTGTTCCTTCGCGAGAACCATGTCATACCCGGCATTGCCGTCAGCGTACCGATGGCCGTTCCTGTCGACGGATCTCGTTATGTTTCGGAGCGCCGACGGGGCACTGGAAGGATTTGGGTTCTTCCCGTTTGAGCCTCCGAAGCTCTGTTGACAACTTGGACAGCTTAACGTTTTGGTCAAAAGAACACAAATAGTAGTAATTGGATGCTATACTAGAGATGCATCAAATAAGCACCACTCTACTATTAGTGAACGAAAACTGTATGCAATCAGGCGACTGGATGTTCAATACTAATAGTAAATCATTTTGATCTCATAAATCGCAAGCAAGTAGGCGAACTGTCCGAGCTGTATGTAATCAGAGGATGAATGTCTGCCTGAACAATTCTGGAAGAACATTTCTGAAGAATTCGAGGATGCCACTGTCTACTGAGTACTCAAGCCTTTTCCCATCAAATTATACAACAAAAGAACCTTGATTGTCCTCTATCTTTCTAAACGTACAAGCATCAGGTAAATGTGCAGAAACCCACAGGTAGTGGATAAACAAAAGCGGAAGAGTTACGGTACCATGTTCTGTTGCCCAGACAAACAGAGCCCTCACGCGGAGAAACAGAGGTCAAGCCGACCAACAGTGATGAGCTTTCTAGGTTGACAAGAAGCACTGGCATGTCCAGCTACATTTTTATAGAACATCACCAGCCGCAGCTGGAGATAGCCAAGGGCCCGGGGAGAACTCGATTCGCTGACCATAGTGATGTGATCTAATTGCCGTATCCCGTTCACCAGGGGCCGAAAAGGGAACGATTTCTCGGCTGGCTTTGCGTGATTCCTCCTCGCGTTTCACGGTGGAAAACTAAAGAAGCCACCACTCCTGGTGGCTGGTGCCCCTGCTTTAGCTCGATTCTCAATGAGAATGTTGTATTGTATCGGTGCATCCCTTTCTATCTACTTCTTCATGGCCGACTTCTTTACCTGCGCACTGGAACGATGAACGCAACAGAATGCAGCATCCGTCTCTTTCAAGTGGAAGAATTAAGTATGGAAAGAACAGTCCGTCAGCCCAGATGAACTGGCGGGCATCAGATCCCATCCAAATCTTCTTCCAGTCACGTCAAACAATGTGTAAATATCAGGCAAAACAGTACTGTGCACAACAATTTGGCTCGAGCTAAAAAAATCTCTCAACGATCATACACAACTTCCCGGTATGTACATCTTACATCTAAGGGAAAACACGAGCATAAAAATCATAATTCATACAACATCCCTCTTCCATGGTACAACGGGTCTCGCTGCACAAGGCAGTTCTATCAGATATGTGCAATCTCGCTGTTCTATTTAATGGAAAACTGTGTAAATTTCTCGGAGTTGTTTCCGCACTCTCAAGGGCACCATGGGTCCAAAGGACTTTCCGCTTCTCAAGGTCGATTGGTTGCACCTTACTTGTTCAGAAAGGCCTTCAAAGAAAACGGTGTGTAAGAATCCTGCTCCAAGAGTTTCAAATGTCATGCGTGCATCGTAGTCAATTGAAGTGGATATTATTTGTGAAAATATATCAAATGTGTTAACAAAATTAAACCAGGTTAGTAATAATTGATAGTGCCTACCCTAACTTGCTTGGGAAAAAGGCTTTGATGTTGTTGTTGTTGTTGTTGTTGTTGTTGTTGTAATAATTGATAGTGAGAGAAACAAACGCATGATTAGTTACCTTGCCAACTTCCTGCTGCAAGTATTGTCTAACCACAGTAGATTGCTGTATCACTCTCTCCAATGATGAATATGCTGGTAGATTAGCATTTGCTGTCATTCATCAAGAGAAAAGGATCACAATCAGATCATATGAAGCTATGACACCAGTAACTAAGGAGAGTATCTTACAACATACCGAGAATAGCCCGATTCAAGCTATCTGCAACATTCTGCCTGTACTCTGGGCTTAGTAGATGGAACATGGGTGACTTCTCAGGCTCTTCGTAAGCTAGAAGGGCCAAAAAATCCTGCATAATAAAACAAGGATTTCCATAGTTCTCCATCCATAACATAGTTAAGACACACCAGTCATCACTACATCCCCATATCTGCCATGCTAAAAAATGTTATATGTATTTGATTGGTTGAATGGTGCTTCTCTACTTCAACAATATTCAGCCCATGTTCTGTTGATTAAATCTAGCGCCCAATAATGGCGATGATATTAATGGGCCACTACTTCATAGTCAGAGCCATGATTAATACTGATTCAGGGCAAATATCGTTCAATTGGATCTGATGTATTTGTTAAACATAATAAAAACAGATGATAGTCTAGCAAACTCAATTAAAGCAATCGATATCATTCAGAATACAGAAGACTACAAAACTGGCCAGATTTGAGGTGGCATGGTACCAGTACTGTTTGTTTTGGTATATCCTTCCGTACCAGCGCATTCATATCTCATGCATCAGTTAATCCAAATTACTCTACTGTATATACTGAAAACGACATTTGTCGTTTAAGAAAAATGTACCTCTAATTTCTCAACATACTTGGGAATTTTTCCAAATGGTGTCAACATTTTCTTACCAAACTCAACTGCTTCTGTGCTGTCAGTCAAAAAAAATCCAGAATCAAACCATGTAACCCAACTTCCACCGTCCAAAAATAAACTTTGTTAGTTACCATTTTCTGGAACGAACTAGCTCAACGAAGTGCAGACTTAAAATATCAAAATGCAAATCCTTATCATTCTCTAGCAAGTTGGGCACCAATTCATCTGTAAGTTTTATGGCCTTCACAGCATCCCCTTCCAACACCGAATTTAAAATTGCTGAATAAAAAACAGAATACAGCGTTAGGATTGGGGCGCAAATAACCATGCATGGAGACAAATGGGAATTAAAATGGTTGTTCTTTGAAACTGGCATACTATATATTGTCACGAACTCGTGATACATAAGTTCAGATACATTAAAGATATATTTGAACCACAAAGTTTTCATAGGTTAAGACTGAGAGTGCACAATATAACTTCATTTGTAATGGCGTGCAACAAAAATCACATCCAACCACTAGTCACGTAGACTCCGTAGTATAAATGGCAGTGAACAACAATGGCATCTGTATTGGCTACATGTCAATATCCCATTGGTTAAATGAAGAGCAGTTCCATACTTGCATTGACCAGTTGATCTAGCAAGAGCATTTCACTTAACTGAGTTAGTATTTTTAGTACATATCTTTTCTTATATATGAAAAAAGGCTAGAGTTATGGAAGTTATGCAGACAGCGGGTAGTAGCGAGGAGTAGTTGTGAGTGTGTATGTGTGTGTAGGCGGGCGGTGAAACCGCGTGTATCAACTATAACATCTTTGCTAAACCTTAATGGAAAAACAGGCAACAGTTGTAGCCGGTTCTTGAAAAAAAAGGCATCTTTCATGATCTTTAATTAATACAAAAATTGGAATGAAAAGGTTACGAAAGTGGAAAAGTAGTGGCAAAGTGGATCATTTGTAAACCATAAGTCCAGAACGGACAGGAAATTTACAGAAATAAAGAGAAGTTATTACGTGTGCAATTTATTTAATAAGTAAAAGAAATACACATCCCTGGACAATGCTAATGCAAGATTAAGTATTGAGTATTGACCCACAAATAAATACCTTTACGCTTATCCACATCTACAGTATAATCAATAGGTAACTTTAACCCAGTGCTGGATAGGAAGGTCTCTGCTGTCTCCTTATAACAGTTGTGCATAAGATAAGACAGCACTATGTCGCGAACATCGTTATCACTGACAGACTGCAGTTGGAAGAAATTCCATTGTCAATAGTATTACTATTACTAAATATAAGATGACGGCATAACTATTAACATCAAAATTTTAGAAAGAAAAAAAAATCGAATGCTGGAAGACAAATACTACTGCAAACTCACTTCAACGAAAATAGCTGCATTTATTATCCATGCAAACAGCGAGATACTAACAGTGCTCTCTTAACTAGTAGTTTCTGAATTCCTATTTATCATGCATATGATATTAATGAAGTACATACCCCCTAGAAGTTAAAAGATATAAGCAAGTCCAAGAAGAAAATGATCTTCAAAATAACTGTTGATACCGCTGGCATGTTTTATCATCTGTGAAATTACAGATGGCAACCATACATGTTGGAAACAGGGTAAGGACTCAGGACAGATTCTTTCACAGAACCATTACCAGTTGAGATACAGGCCCACGGTTTTAGGGAGGATGCAGGCTAGTGGCAAAGGAGGGAAGTGGTAATGAGATGATGTGATTCGACCAAGTAATCGTTGCATTGCAGTAGATTGGTGGTAGACCGGCGGCAAACACAGGACACAAATGGTTGGGTTGCACTGCCGCACCAACATCAACAAAGGTTTAGGGTCTGTTTGGATTGCAGCCAGCAACTGCCAAACCAATATTTTGGCGTTGACTCGGGATGCGGGCATTAGTTTGGTTGGAAGCCAAGATTACATCTCCCTTCCAATTATTTGGTCATGCATTCACTTTTTCTCCCGTGGCTTGGCAAGACCACGGCGGCGAAATCGTCCGCCAAATAATTGGCATGCCCACGATTTGGCAGGGCGCGCATGGTCATAATCCAAACAGACCCTTAATTTCTGGCCAATAATAGGATCCACGTATAATAAATTGATGGCACGTAGATTCATGGATTCTAGGAAAAGATCAAGTATACATTTTCTACTGACCGGATAGTGTGCGCAGTAGTACTTACGTTTTGATCATACGGGAACTACTACTTGCAGAGTTACAGTACTTCAATGTCTACTTCAAAAAACACAAGTGGTTCAAATGTTTCCACTCTGCAGTTCTGTACTCAACTTGTTGAATGCCAAAACTGGATTTCATGACGCATTACCCGAAAAAAATGAGTCACTGAACACTAAGAAAGCTTCCGAGCATGCCACTTATCACCATGATGCAGAGTGCCTCATTAATGAGTGATGTTTCACGTACGACAAATTTGTCCGATCTTTGTATGATGCAAAACAGGGTCCGTTGATTGCAAACCTACGGAGCATCCTCACGGCCCGTCGTTGGTTCGTACCAAGATCGGATGGGCTTTTGTCGTACGCCAAGTAATTTCTCTCATCAATTCCGTTAGATTGCAGGATACCTTATCTACACAGTTCCAATATCTTTTCACTGGAAAGCCACGCAGTTGACAAAGTCCCACCTAGACTTTTAGCATTACAAGCCACCTTAATCTGGAAGTACCAATCTCTTGTTTTTTTCCTAGTACAACAACCTCATCTAGATAGTTCCAATCTTCTTTCCTCTAAAAGACCTAGCACGAGCAGATCATCCAGTCCGCGCACTCCAATAATCACAGAAACCCACACAAAAATATCTAATAGCCCAACACGAAGCAATGAGTAGTTGAGTACTCCGCGAATTCGCGCACGAACGGGGGAAATTCACAGGAGCCATTAATGGCAGCACCAATCCCATCCATCTACTTCGTCCCCCACCTCCTCCTAGACGGATTCGCTAACCAAACCAACACCAGCAACAAAGCTACACAAGTGGCGGGGGGTATGAGCGTACGTACGACGTTCTCGTAGAGGCGGGGATCCAGGTCCATCATGGCGGGGGAGAGGAGGTCGGCGCCGGATGCGAGGAGGAGGGCGGCTGACGCTGCCTGCCGCTGGGGGAGCCGGAGATTCCCCAAGAGAGGATTTTTATTTTATTTTTCTTTGTTTCCCCCTCCTTTTGTCTGGATTCTTTTCCAGGTTTACGGCCCGCGCTGACGGCACATGATAGGACTGCTGACAGTTTTTACTTCTTGGAAAACAAGATCGACTTTTTTTTGGGGGGGATTCTGTAACATCCCAAGAATTTTCAAAATAAAACAAATGAATTTCACTAGTTCCAAATTTTGGAACCAACAAAAACTTTTATTAATTAAGTAGGATGCATATAGATCTTGTTTAAATCTTGTGTTTTGCCATGATGAGTGTTAGTATGATTATGTGCTAAACCCTAAAACCCTAAAGTGATCAAGTGAAGATCACCAACCAAATAAAATAAAAGAGAAAGAAATCAAATAAGAAAAACCTTAAACCCTAATCTTCTCCAAAAATCATTTGGATCTATTTTTGAGAAACCAAAATAAAATAGAAGACATATGGGGGCATATAGCCCTAATAGATAAATCTTGAACCCTACCTTTTTAATTATGCTAAATGGTGGTGAACCATTGTGAACCACACTAAACCCTAAACCTCATCCCTCTTTTCACCACCCTAGTTAAAATAGAATAAAAGGAAATTAAATAAAAAAGAGGCATATGTGCCTATGGCTACTTTTATAAATCTTTACCCTAGAACTTTCCACTTTGTTTAGAGGTTTGGAAAACCTTCACACACTTTACCTAGTACTTATCAAACCTAATCCAAGTGGTTTCCAAAGAAAATAAAAAGAAACTAAAAATGCCATAGAGGCATATGAGAGTAAAATAGCAAATTTGGGAAACTAAGAATATTGACCCTAGGACTTGTTGTGAATGGTTGGATCACTTCCATATACCCTTTCAACACTCAACAACACCAATTGGGTCAAACAAAGCCAAATTTAAAAATCAAATGCAACATATGCATAGAGGCATATGTGACACATAGCCATAATACCCAATTCTTGCCCTATGACTTTAAACCTTGACCAAATGGTGTGCAACCATTTCTAAACTTCATATAACCCTAAATTGACCCTAACCCATGTCCAAGTGAAGCAAGATCAACACTTTACAAAAATAATAAAAAGTGACACATCCCCTCTTATGTGTTATGGCCATTTTTGCAAACCTTTGACCAAGACCTTTTGAAATGGATTCAATGGTTTGAAAATGTTTCTAAACCAATAGTAATCACATTAGAGTCAACCAAAGTCAATTCAAATGAAGGGAAATCACATAGTGAGAAAATCCCCAAATTTCACTCACAGACACTTAGCCCAATTTGCAAATCTTCAACCAAGGCCACCATTGCTTGATCTCTTGCTTGTAGAATACTTATATATGATAAACAAACACATTTGCATCAAAGAAACAAGAATCAAATCAAAGGAAAATTCAAAACTCACATACATGTGATAATGGTCATATGACCCATTTATAAAATCTTCCCTACTTTACACCCCTGCTTTTGACTTTTCTTCAACCAAACTTGGTCAACTATGACCATGTCATCCAAGACCAAGTCAAGGTCAACAACTTTCCTGTTGACCATCTCTGCTGAAGTTGACCAGGTTGACCAGAATAAGATTGACAAGAGAGGACTTTAAATTAAAGAGAAGATGATACCAATTTTGAAATCTCACAAAACTTAACCAAATCCACCACCACCACCACCAATCTTTCACATTATTTATATGTTTGAGCTCCACCAAAAATAATTCCAAAATTCCAACATTTTCTTCATGCGGCCATTGTGTCGAACACATGGCAGGCAGCAATCTGGTTTGGACAAACACTCTTTTATCCAGCAGTCCAAAGCCTAAACCACTTTAACTTGGTGATCATCAACTTCCTAGTACCTCCTCTGCATCATCCTACGCCCTGCAGCCCTGCTAAAAGTGAAGAAATGATCAGCATCTCCACCATGCCGGCCATGATGGACATACCCATGCTCAACCCTACCCTGGTCCTTCCCTCTCTCGAGCACCATGTCAGCTAGACTCCCCAGGAGATACTGAGCATGCTTGACAAGATCCTTTTCCAAATCATGCACGACAAACCTTGGCCACGATGTGATCACCGCGTGTGGACGCGCCAGAGCGTGCGTCGGCATGTCCCTGGACGCCGCAGTACACTGCATCGCCTGAACGTTGTCGTCCCTCTCTTCCCCTCCACTTGAGCACGCTCGATCATCACCACGCCAGCTACACGCTAGACATGCTCGCTAGCTCGCGCACGCCCTATCGACGCCGCCATGATCACAACCCGGCCGCCCAGTACCGTCCTCGTCGCAGAAGCGCCCGAGCAATCCCGTCGTCCCCTGGACGCTCCAGCTACGCCCAGAGCCTCGCCTAGACGTCGCCTACAAGAGGCTGCCCTCGCCCCGACCTTTCGCACGCCGGAGCGGCCGCGCCATGAGCGACCCCTCTCAGCACCCGCCGGGCCTCCTCACCCTTCTATAAATAGCGCTCCTCCGCCCCTTCTTCCTTCACACCATCTGCTCCCCTACCTCTCCTCGACTTCCTCCACCGCTTCTCCCCACGGATTACTCCACAGTGAGCTCCAATTTCTCGCCGGAGACCCGCAAGCCCGCCGCAGATCAATCCGTTGATCCCCGCCGCCCCAAGCTCCGCCACTGTACCAGGCGCCTATTCACCCTCGCCAACGACGCCTCGACCCCCTCCCTCGACCGCCGGCGACCTAGCGCGCCCTCCGACCCCCTACCTCGCCGGCGCAGCAGGCTCTCCTCCCCCGTCGACGACGACAACGCTCGACCGTCGATCGTCCACCTGATCCGACGGCCCTCATTCGCAGGTACCGATTCGGTAGTTAAAGGCCACTGACGCGTGGGACCCCATGTCAGGCGGCCCGCGGCGTGGTCAGCACTAGTTGGGCCAGCCCAGTCCCTCTCCTCTCGTTTCGGCCCAATTCTTTTCCCGCGTGGCCCAGTAATTCAAATTCTATTTAATCTATTTTGTTCAAATCAAATACTGGTGCCCCATTCAAAAATGAATAAATCTCAAACTACTGCATCATTTTGGACAAATTTTATATATTTGGACAGCTCATGAAATTATCTAAATAATGCCACTGGCCTCATGTCCAAATTCGTAATTAAATTCAAATGATAAAAATAACAAAACAGATACTTTTCAGTATTCAAATAAATCTAGAAAATCAACCAATTTGAATTTTGCAGTGAATCCAATTGCAATAATTCACATATAACAAACCCTAATTTACTATGTAGAAATATGATATATGTTCTGTACATGATCATGGGCTAGAATCAAAATATTGGCTATGTAGTCAATACTAGCCCATTTAAACTATATCCAAATTTTAGAATTTAAATCTATGAGGTGTAGCACCTCATTTAAATCCTTTCTCAAGTGATATGAAGTAATGTGTTGACCTTTATTTACTTAGGCTCATACTTGCTCACTTGTAGAAATTAAATCATAATAGTATTTAAATTGCATGAGGTATGGAACCTCATTTAAATCATTTTTCTCAAATGATAAGTATGAAGAGGTTGACTATGGTCAACCTAGGTCATATATTATTCATAAGAAAAATTAAATCTTAAGAAGAATTCAATGAGAGGAAATTATTTCTCCAAACCAAAGATAAACCCTACTTCCAATTTTCAATGAGAGGAAATTATTTTCCTAATATTAAATAAAGAAACCCTAGAATAATTTGTTGATAAATGTTAAGTAGTGATACTAGATCCTTTGTGTGAGCCAATAAGGCTAATTAAGACTACTTAAGTGTTGTTTGGTGATTGTATCCTCGTATTCGTTTATAGACGCTAGTACCGGAGACTACCAAGAGGAAGAGGTCTTCTACCAAGAGGAAGAGCAAGAGAACTTTGATCACATCACCAATCAAGGCAAGCTAACACTCTTGCAAGGTTCCCTTGTGCAAAGCTCTACAAGAGCAAGGCACCATTACATTTTACTTTATGAACCTATCCCAAGTTTTTACTTTACAAGCTTTACTTGATTTTTATTTATCAAAGTTACTTTTTGATTTATGATTTACTTGGTTGAATTATAGAGTAGTACAAGAGAATCACACTTAGCCTAGCAAGCTCCAAGATACTTAGCACCCCTCATGACTAGTTGCTAGTGCTCAATATTAAAAGTGACTACTCTAGTTGGGAACTTGTGATTTGAAATGACTTTGAAAACCTTGGAATGATGAGTCATTCTATTGAGAGATTTTGAAGGTGAATATGACTGGTGAATGACTTGGTGAATTTTACAAAAACACTGATGGTTGGGTTCGGATGCGATACCATTCCAATTTTACAAGTACCCCCACAATACCTGAATCTGGGTAAGGCTTAGCTGGAAACTTATGTATTTTAGTATGGGTTCCCTCTGAACAAGCGTCATAGGGGTTATGCCGAGGGCTGCCTCCGTACTGGTGAAGTGATGTGAAATGACGTGAAATGAGGTGAATGTCCGGCCCAAGCCCTGTGCAGTTCCCGGGTTATCGGGTGGGTTTCACCGGGAGGCCAAGCTCATGGGGAGAGGTGCCTATACTAGAGTATGTAAATGAAAGGTTAGGATTGGTAGTTCGCGTATCGCGTACGATAAATCAGGGCCGCTACCTGACGAACTATTGCAATTGTTGTGGCACAAGTGTACAACCTCTGCAGAGTTAAACCTATTCGAATAGCCGCGTCCGCGGTTATGGACGGTTGGAAAGGCCATACTGTTCCGTCATCAGAACTTTTCTGAAAAATATGAATGGTGACTTGTGATTTGAATTGAAAGGTGACTTTGACTTTGAATCACAACTGAGTTGTGGGAATGACACTAATGTTCCCACTTGAGTTAGTTGAGCAAATGAAGGTTTTTGATTATTAAAGTGTTTATGAAATAAAACTGGCTTTATGCAAATGAAACTAGAGCTTAGAACCCCCTTACTATAGTTGATAGTGTTTACCTTAGTATTAGTTTGCGAGTACTTTAAAGTACTCATGGCTGTGTCCCTGGCTATTCAAATGGCCAGACTATGAAGAGGAGTACCAGAACCCTAAGAAGGACAAGCGGGACGTCTACGACAACTAGGATCACTCCCGACGTCAACGGTTACTGTGGAATAGATGGACTACTACTACGCTACTTTCGCTTCCGCTATGTGTTATGTAATGAATAAATAGAACTTCTATTGTTGTAATGAGAATGGATCATGTGATCCTTTATTTTGTAAGACGATTATGTGTTGTAATGAATGATGTGTTGTGATATCAATCTATTATGTCTCGCAAAAACAATATTCCTGGGATTGCGATGAATGGCATAATAGGCATCTGGACTTAAAAATCCGGGTGTTGACAAGTTGGTATCAGAGCCATTGTTGACCTTAGGAGACCTTAGTTAGAATGGACGTCTGCAAAACTTAGTTTCAAAACCAAAGAACTGAATATTTGTGAAAAACTTATTCTCACTCTTATCCTTGAGATCTGCTTCAAAATAAGAAAGTTATGCTCTATTTTCTCTTATACTACTACATAAAATTTTGACACACTCCTCTAACTTACTTATCCTAATTGCTCACAGATGAAGTACCAATGGGAGTGCTATCAGCTTGGTCACGGAGGAGAACTAAGGTTCGAAAAAGAGTTGAAGCAACTAGTGGACTATCTGGGACACCCGTATCCCGAGTTCTTCGGAATACCCCTCAAGGCTCAGTTAGGAGAACCACCTCGGTGGGACGTTTCTACTGATCTACGAAGGAAGCTTGATGCCCCGGTATGGGAAACCATCTGGTTTTCTGTAACGGGAAACACTTGGAAGGAAGGACTAGACAAAGCTATGCAAGAAGCAATGTTCCGTCTGTGTGGACAAAATGAGGACAAGATCAAGAGCACTCGTTTCATCTACTACCCAAGACATGACTCCATGGGAAGACCGATGACCATGCCCCCACCACAACCCCAGATGAACCCCTATGAAGCACCCCAGGACTTCAGGCAGTACAAAACCCGCAGGGATTTGGACAACGCCCTCGCCTCTCGCCAAGCACATCACCTGTGAAGAAGAAGAATCCACCCGGAAGAGTAGTATCACCCCAGCACTTAAGTAGGTGTGAGTTGTATCAGGATCCCCTTGTATCGTAGAGCGATGAATGGTTCTTCAAACCAACGGTGTGTTAGCTTTGTAATGTGTGATGCTTGGTATGAATGAAAAAGTGTTGTCGGTGTTACCCCTGCAGCACTACTCAAAATTTCAATTTGTGAACTTTTTAAACTTTAACAAAACAAACCATAGAAATTTCCCTCTTATCTTATCATCTACATCAATGTTTAGATGGCCCCACCAACCCGCAACGCCACCCAGGATGCCATGATGCAACTGCTGCAGACGATGATAGCAGACCGAGAAGTCGAGAGAGCTGAACGCCAAGCCAACATTGCTGCACTGCAACAACTAGCTCAGAACAATCAAGGCCATGGAAACCACGATCACCCTGGATCGAAGCTGAAGAACTTTCAACACACCAACCCTCCGATGTTCAACAAGACTGAAGAGCCCCTCGATGCTGATGACTGGCTCCAGACCATGGAGAACAACCTTGAAGTTGCGGGAGTTGAAGCCGCAGAAAAAGTACTGTTTGCCACCCACTATCTGTCAGGACCTGCCGTAGCCTGGTGGACAAGTGCCCGTGCAATGAATGCGGGACAGATGATGACCTGGGAAGACTTCAAGCTGAAGTTTAGCAAATACCATGTGCCTCAAGGACTGATCAAGAAGATGAGAGACGAGTTCCGCGAACTCAAGCAAGGAAGAATGTCCGTGGTGGAATACCGCGATAGGTTTCTCACTTTGTCAAGGTACGCCCCGGATGAGACCGACACCAATGAGAAGAGAAAGGAAAGATTCCTAAACGGACTGCACGACGAGATGCAGACTGTGTTAGTGAACATTCCGTTCGCTGACTTAGAAGCCCTCGTGGACTCAGCCATACAGATGGAAGGAAAGCTGCATCAGGCCAATGAGAACCGCAAGCGCAGAATGATGAACCAGAATGGACCCCACCATATCCAGAAGTACCGCAATAACTCCTCTGGAGGATTCAACCCAAGATACAACAAGCCCCCTGCTCAGAGTTATCGCCCCAACTACACCAACAACAACGGAGGACCCCCGAAGCCCGGAGGCAACAACAACAACAACAACAACAACAACCACCCCAACAACAGCAACAACAATGGAAACAACAACAACACCAATACTGCCCCAAGGACTGGAAGCAATGCTACCCCCGTCATTCCCAAAGACAAGTCCACCGTCAACTGCTATGAGTGTGGAGTTGTGGGTCACTTCTCCAATGAGTGCCCCAAAAAGCTTGCCAGGATTGCCGCCAATACCGCAAAGCACTCTGCCAAAGAACAGCGCCGCTTTGCCTAAGAAGGAACCAGAACAACAACAACGGCCGTCTCTACCACATGATCGCATCGAAGCTCGTGAAGCACCCCAGACCATGCCAAGTATGTCTTCCTGTTAATAAAATGCTCAATCTCTCTTAGGAACCTAACTTTTCTTAAAATCTCGGGACGAGATTTGTTTAAGGGGGAAGGGTTTGTAACATCCCAAGAATTTTCAAAATAAAACAAATGAATTTCACTAGTTCCAAATTTTGGAACCAACAAAAACTTTTATTAATTAAGTAGGATGCATATAGATCTTGTTTAAATCTTGTGTTTTGCCATGATGAGTGTTAGTATGATTATGTGCTAAACCCTAAAACCCTAAAGTGATCAAGTGAAGATCACCAACCAAATAAAATAAAAGAGAAAGAAATCAAATAAGAAAAACCTTAAACCCTAATCTTCTCCAAAAATCATTTGGATCTATTTTTGAGAAACCAAAATAAAATAGAAGACATATGGGGGCATATAGCCCTAATAGGTAAATCTTGAACCCTACCTTTTTAATTATGCTAAATGGTGGTGAACCATTGTGAACCACACTAAACCCTAAACCTCATCCCTCTTTTCACCACCCTAGTTAAAATAGAATAAAAGGAAATTAAATAAGAAAGAGGCATATGTGCCTATGGCTACTTTTATAAATCTTTACCCTAGAACTTTCCACTTTGTTTAGAGGTTTGGAAAACCTTCACACACTTTACCTAGTACTTATCAAACCTAATCCAAGTGGTTTCCAAAGAAAATAAAAAGAAACTAAAAATGCCATAGAGGCATATGAGAGTAAAATAGCAAATTTGGGAAACTAAGAATATTGACCCTAGGACTTGTTGTGAATGGTTGGATCACTTCCATATACCCTTTCAACACTCAACAACACCAATTGGGTCAAACAAAGCCAAATTTAAAAATCAAATGCAACATATGCATAGAGGCATATGTGACACATAGCCATAATACCCAATTCTTGCCCTATGACTTTAAACCTTGACCAAATGGTGTGCAACCATTTCTAAACTTCATATAACCCTAAATTGACCCTAACCCATGTCCAAGTGAAGCAAGATCAACACTTTACAAAAATAATAAAAAGTGACACATCCCCTCTTATGTGTTATGGCCATTTTTGCAAACCTTTGACCAAGACCTTTTGAAATGGATTCAATGGTTTGAAAATGTTTCTAAACCAATAGGAATCACATTAGAGTCAACCAAAGTCAATTCAAATGAAGGGAAATCACATAGTGAGAAAATCCCCAAATTTCACTCACATACACTTAGCCCAATTTGCAAATCTTCAACCAAGGCCACCATTGCTTGATCTCTTGCTTGTAGAATACTTATATATGATAAACAAACACATTTGCATCAAAGAAACAAGAATCAAATCAAAGGAAAATTCAAAACTCACATACATGTGATAATGGTCATATGACCCATTTATAAAATCTTCCCTACTTTACACCCCTGCTTTTGACTTTTCTTCAACCAAACTTGGTCAACTATGACCATGTCATCCAAGACCAAGTCAAGGTCAACAACTTTCATGTTGACCATCTCTGCTGAAGTTGACCAGGTTGACCAGAATAAGATTGACAAGAGAGGACTTTAAATTAAAGAGAAGATGATACCAATTTTGAAATCTCACAAAACTTAACCAAATCCACCACCACCACCACCAATCTTTCACATTATTTATATGTTTGAGCTCCACCAAAAATAATTCCAAAATTCCAACATTTTCTTCATGCGGCCATTGTGTCGAACACATGGCAGGCAGCAATCTGGTTTGGACAAACACTCTTTTATCCAGCAGTCCAAAGCCTAAACCACTTTAACTTGGTGATCATCAACTTCCTAGTACCTCCTCTGCATCATCCTACGCCCTGCAGCCCTGCTAAAAGTGAAGAAATGATCAGCATCTCCACCATGCCGGCCATGATGGACATACCCATGCTCAACCCTACCCTGGTCCTTCCCTCTCTCGAGCACCATGTCAGCTAGACTCCCCAGGAGATACTGAGCATGCTTGACAAGATCCTTTTCCAAATCATGCACGACAAACCTTGGCCACGACGTGATCACCGCGTGTGGACGCGCCAGAGCGTGCGTCGGCATGTCCCTGGACGCCGCAGTACACTACATCGCCTGAACGTTGTCGTCCCTCTCTTCCCCTCCACTTGAGCACGCTCGCTCATCACCACGCCAGCTACACGCTAGACATGCTCGCTAGCTCGCGCACGCCCTATCGACGCCGCCATGATCACAACCCGGCCGCCCAGTACCGTCCTCGTCGCAGAAGCGCCCGAGCAATCCCGTCGTCCCCTGGACGCTCCAGCTACGCCCAGAGCCTCGCCTAGACGTCGCCTACAAGAGGCTGCCCTCGCCCCGACCTTTCGCACGCCGGAGCGGCCGCGCCATGAGCGACCCCTCTCAGCACCCGCCGGGCCTCCTCACCCTTCTATAAATAGCGCTCCTCCGCCCCTTCTTCCTTCACACCATCTGCTCCCCTACCTCTCCTCGACTTCCTCCACCGCTTCTCCCCACGGATTACTCCACAGTGAGCTCCAATTTCTCGCCGGAGACCCGCAAGCCCGCCGCAGATCAATCCGTTGATCCCCGCCGCCCCAAGCTCCGCCACTGTACCAGGCGCCTATTCACCCTCGCCAACGACGCCTCGACCCCCTCCCTCGACCGCCGGCGACCTAGCGCGCCCTCCGACCCCCTACCTCGCCGGCGCAGCAGGCTCTCCTCCCCCGTCGACGACGACAACGCTCGACCGTCGATCGTCCACCTGATCCGACGGCCCTCATTCGCAGGTACCGATTCGGTAGTTAAAGGCCACTGACGCGTGGGACCCCATGTCAGGCGGCCCGCGGCGTGGTCAGCACTAGTTGGGCCAGCCCAGTCCCTCTCCTCTCGTTTCGGCCCAATTCTTTTCCCGCGTGGCCCAGTAATTCAAATTCTATTTAATCTATTTTGTTCAAATCAAATACTGGTGCCCCATTCAAAAATGAATAAATCTCAAACTACTGCATCATTTTGGACAAATTTTATATATTTGGACAGCTCATGAAATTATCTAAATAATGCCACTGGCCTCATGTCCAAATTCGTAATTAAATTCAAATGATAAAAATAACAAAACAGATACTTTTCAGTATTCAAATAAATCTAGAAAATCAACCAATTTGAATTTTGCAGTGAATCCAATTGCAATAATTCACATATAACAAACCCTAATTTACTATGTAGAAATATGATATATGTTCTGTACATGATCATGGGCTAGAATCAAAATATTGGCTATGTAGTCAATACTAGCCCATTTAAACTATATCCAAATTTTAGAATTTAAATCTATGAGGTGTAGCACCTCATTTAAATCCTTTCTCAAGTGATATGAAGTAATGTGTTGACCTTTATTTACTTAGGCTCATACTTGCTCACTTGTAGAAATTAAATCATAATAGTATTTAAATTGCATGAGGTATGGAACCTCATTTAAATCATTTTTCTCAAATGATAAGTATGAAGAGGTTGACTATGGTCAACCTAGGTCATATATTATTCATAAGAAAAATTAAATCTTAAGAAGAATTCAATGAGAGGAAATTATTTCTCCAAACCAAAGATAAACCCTACTTCCAATTTTCAATGAGAGGAAATTATTTTCCTAATATTAAATAAAGAAACCCTAGAATAATTTGTTGATAAATGTTAAGTAGTGATACTAGATCCTTTGTGTGAGCCAATAAGGCTAATTAAGACTACTTAAGTGTTGTTTGGTGATTGTATCCTCGTATTCGTTTATAGACGCTAGTACCGGAGACTACCAAGAGGAAGAGGTCTTCTACCAAGAGGAAGAGCAAGAGAACTTTGATCACATCACCAATCAAGGCAAGCTAACACTCTTGCAAGGTTCCCTTGTGCAAAGCTCTACAAGAGCAAGGCACCATTACATTTTACTTTATGAACCTATCCCAAGTTTTTACTTTACAAGCTTTACTTGATTTTTATTTATCAAAGTTACTTTTTGATTTATGATTTACTTGGTTGAATTATAGAGTAGTACAAGAGAATCACACTTAGCCTAGCAAGCTCCAAGATACTTAGCACCCCTCATGACTAGTTGCTAGTGCTCAATATTAAAAGTGACTACTCTAGTTGGGAACTTGTGATTTGAAATGACTTTGAAAACCTTGGAATGATGAGTCATTCTATTGAGAGATTTTGAAGGTGAATATGACTGGTGAATGACTTGGTGAATTTTACAAAAACACTGATGGTTGGGTTCGGATGCGATACCATTCCAATTTTACAAGTACCCCCACAATACCTGAATCTGGGTAAGGCTTAGCTGGAAACTTATGTATTTTAGTATGGGTTCCCTCTGAACAAGCGTCATAGGGGTTATGCCGAGGGCTGCCTCCGTACTGGTGAAGTGATGTGAAATGACGTGAAATGAGGTGAATGTCCGGCCCAAGCCCTGTGCAGTTCCCGGGTTGACTGCGGTTTTCACCGGGAGGCCAAGCTCATGGGGAGAGGTGCCTATACTAGAGTATGTAAATGAAAGGTTAGGATTGGTAGTTCGCATACTGCGTACGATAAATCAGGGCCAGTTACCCCTGACGAACTATTGCAATTGTTGTGGCACAAGTGTACAACCTCTGCAGAGTTAAACCTATTCGAATAGCCGCGTCCGCGGTTATGGACGGTTGGAAAGGCCATACTGTTCCGTCATCAGAACTTTTCTGAAAAAATATGAATGGTGACTTGTGATTTGAATTGAAAGGTGACTTTGACTTTGAATCACAACTGAGTTGTGGGAATGACACTAATGTTCCCACTTGAGTTAGTTGAGCAAATGAAGGTTTTTGATTATTAAAGTGTTTATGAAATAAAACTGGCTTTATGCAAATGAAACTAGAGCTTAGAACCCCCTTACTATAGTTGATAGTGTTTACCTTAGTATTAGTTTGCGAGTACTTTAAAGTACTCATGGCTGTGTCCCTGGCTATTCAAATGGCCAGACTATGAAGAGGAGTACCAGAACCCGGAAGAAGGACAGCAGGACGTCTACGACAACTAGGATCACTCCTGACGTCAACAGTTGCCTGTGGAATAGATGGACTACTACTACGCTACTTTCGCTTCCGCTATGTGTTATGTAATGAATAAATAGAACTTCTATTGTTGTAATGAGAATGGATCATGTGATCCTTTATTTTGTAAGACGATTATGTGTTGTAATGAATGATGTGTTGTGATATCAATCTATTATGTCTCGCAAAAACAATATTCCTGGGATTGCGATGAATGGCATAATAGGCATCTGGACTTAAAAATCCGGGTGTTGACATATTCCAAAATTTGACACGTGGCGGCGAACTTTTTTTTGTTGTCAAAAAACAAAATTTGTCGAGCCCTTGAGATGTGAAGATCGGACAGATCTGATTATGTCCTCCGCACCGACCAGAGTTCTTCTCTTGACAAGACTAGATTTTATTCGAAGGTAGGGTTCACAAAAAGGACGAGCAGGAAATAAGGAAATACGACCAGACTTATACAATGGACAGCGCTGAGGATCCTCCGGAGACACGGATCCACCCAGCCTCCGGATCGGTAACCGTTGGATTAACTAATTCTGACCGTCCGATCTGGAGCTCCTTTTTCCTCTCTGCCGCTTCTGCTTCATTGAAGCAACTCCGTGTTTGCTCGCAGCATCAACCAAAAAAGCTAACCACTCTGGGAAGATCGCGGGGGAAGACGGCGAGGGCGGCGCGCCAGGTAGCAATCGCCGGCGGACTCTGCAGCAATCGACGGCGGGAGGATGGCTCACCTACTCCGATCAATCCTCTACCCCTCCGAAGGGCATCCAAACCACCGGACCATGCCACCCTCGAAAGTGACATCCTTCTCTGCTTCAAATCATGGTCATCCCCGCCGATGTGAGGGTGCTCAGGCAAGCACCAGAAAGGATGAACCTGTGCTGCAAGGTTTTCGTGCTCGCTACAGCAACCCTGAAGTAGCTTTTACTCAGGACCCTGAGATTGAAGAACCTGCTGCTTCGGTGAGTGATCCTACCTGGAATTTGTTGCTAATGCTGCTAGGGTTTCAGATGTTTTGCTTTCCTCGTGATGATTTACATGTTGTCCTAGTGCTTCAACGTAGCAGATGCTATGTGTGGATAATGTGACATTGTTTCATGATTGTTTGCAGAGTTACTGCTTGGTAGCAAGTTCTTATAGGTAGCAGATGTGAATTTATTCATAAAATAGAAGAACAAAAATGTATCAATGACTTTTGCAACAACCAAATAATGTTTCAATGTCATCTTAATTTCTCACATTTGTTTCATGAAGAACAAATATAACACTGTAGTTCCTGCCAATGATGTTTAACTAATTTTTGTTCTATTGTGCTGCCATACACCATAAGTAAACACTGTATCAACTAAACCATAACTCAAAATGTTTGCAGAGGTTTGTTGCTGACAGCATTCTAGGAGGGTTTGATCTCAACCAGCAATATGAAGATAATTGCGATGTTGATGCTACGGTGAATGTAAATGCTGAGTTCGTACCTGAACCAGGAAGTTCTTCTTTTGTGCCGGGACCAGAAAGTGCTGCATTTGTTCCGGATCCAGAAAGTGCTGCAAGTGGAAATGCTGCTGAAGAAGCAGCTGATGAGATATCTTCGCAACCTGCTGTTCCTTATGTTGGCATAGAATTCGATGATCTAGAAGAAGCATATAAAGTCTACAATGACTATGCCTACAAAACAGGGTTTGGCATAAGAATAGGAAACACAAAATACAGTACAACACGCAATGTACCAAAGGATACAATACTGAACAGGGTGTTTGAGTGCGTCCATACTGAAAAAACTGCTGTTGCAACTCAAGGGACCCGAAACAGAAAAGATGCTGCCGCAAATATGATGGATAGTACAATTGACATGAGTAGCTTCACCACGGAGAAACAATCAAAAGATAAAGGGCTGCAAATGGACCTGTCTGATACAAGGCAACGAAACAGACTGTTGCGCTACGATTGCAAAGCACATATGCATGTTGGCAAGCGAAACGTTCATTGGACAATAACAGTTTTCACAGAGGATCACACACACCCTATGGTGAAGCAACTAGGACAACGCAGATATTACCGCTCACATAGAAAGGTGCCAGAAGAGGACTTTCAATTGCTGCAAACCTTGCATAATCAGAACATTAGTACTGCTCACATTATGGGGTGCCTAGGAAATGTTCGTGGTGGTGACCTGAGGATATTGGGTTATGTGAAGAGAGATGTTTCGAACATAAGAACAATGCTATGTAATGATGTTTCGCTACGAGACATGAGTGTGACAATTGAGTACTTTGAAAAGAGAAAGCGGAAAGCCCGAGCTTCTTTTATGCAACACAACTGGATGAGAATAATGTTGTAAGGGCTCTATTCTGGGTGGACGGGAGAACCAGGTCGTTGTATCCAAAGTACAAGGACTGTGTCTTCTTTGACACTACCTTCTGTACTAGTAGGTACAATATGCCTTTTGCACCAATAGTCAGGATAAAAAACCACACACACACAATTGTGTTGGGTTGTGCTTTGCTACCTGATGAAACATTTGAAACATTCAAGTGGGTGTTTGAAAGGTGGATGATGGCGATAAATCAAGTGGCGCCTGATCATATCATCACAGATCAAGATCAGCAAATAGGTAATGCAATATCCAAAGTTTTCCCTGAATCAATACACAGATGTTGCTTCTACCATGTGGTGAACTTGGCGAGGAGGAAGCTCGGTCCAAAATTAGTTGATGGGCACCCTTTTGTTGATGCTTTTTATTCATGCATATATGGGATAGATTCACGTGAACAATTTGAATACTGCTGGAAGCACATGCTGCAAGTACACTCAATGTCGGAAAACAAACACCTACAGAACATGTGGGACAGTCGGAAAAAATGGGCACCTGTCTATTTCAGGCACAGATTCTTCCCGTTTACATCTACAACTGGAAGATCTGAAGGGTTGAATTCATATTTCAAGAAGTTAGTTCGACCAAGTGAATCTGTGTGGAATTTTGTGCAGCAATATGAATTGTGCCAGAACTTGATGCTAGATCGTGAAGATAATGCACGTTTCATAATGGAGACAACATGTAGACCTCTTTGGGGAAGGTTAGATACATGCAACTTCCTCATGATGCAACTTTCGATATGTTCATATATTCTTGCATCAATGAAATGTATCTACAATAGCTAATAGCTGTTTATGTTTGCAACTTTCATTTTATGCAGTTGGAACATTGAAGCAAAATCTCGGAAATTCTACACCCCAGAAGTGTTTGAAAGGTTCCAATCAACAAGGTTTCATCCAATCCACAATGAAGCAGAAAAGTTGAGTTTTGATTTTGTTCCAAACATTGGACTAGATATGAAAACATATCAAGTTGAAGTTGTTGCTGCGGAATCATCGTATTGTTGTGGCTGCAACTCATTCGAGATGTGTGGCCTTTTATGCCCACACATCATCAGAGTAATGGTGCACCTAAATGTCCAGGAAATACTAGCAAGGTACTTGCTTCATCGTTGGTCTGCTGCGGCAACAACAACTCCACTAGACCCCGGCGCAAACACAATCAGATTCGGGGTTCCTACTACCAACACACTGAAGTACAATGCAATGTGCAGGAAGATGAACAATCTTGTTTCAGATGCTTGCTATGCTGAAGATACATATGCAATTGTGTCAAGCATGGTTGATGAAGCAAGTAAAACTGTAAGTAACATGAGGCGAGCTCGAAATGGATTGCAGCAACAGCCAGAAGATATACAGCCGGAACAACATGAAGCAGGACATCGGAATAATGAAGCACAACAAAATGCAGCAGTAGATGAAGCACAAGGAAGTGACAACATGTGAAACCCACCTAGAAACAAGCCTAAAGGTCATCCAAAAGAAACAGATAAGCGACATAAACCTTTGGTCGAGCTAAGAGAAGAAGCAAACAAAAAGAGACAGAAAAAGGCGAGTGAACCCAAGTCCAAGAAGGAACCTGCTGCAAAATTCAAGAGGAAGGAAAGGGTGAAAAAATGTCCCTATTGCAACGAAGAAGGTCACACGATACAAGAATGCACGTGGATGAAACTTGCAAGACAAGCTGATGAAGCGAGAGCTGCAGGGGTTGAGTTGAGGTTATAGATGCTGCAATAATGTTTAGTACAGAAATGTAGTCAGGATGATATTATTAGTAGTAGTACACATACTTGAAAAAGTATTGTAAGAAACACATCTATAGGTTTACACAAAAAGTGCAATGCATATCAGATTTGTTTGTTGTTCAGTATAAAAAATCTATTTTGAATCAACCTGTGGTACCATGTAAATCATTCATAAAATATGCTTTGAAGGAGAAGTGTACCAGACCCTTTATTTGGTTGAAGCATTAGGTAAAAGTATTAGAAGCATAAATTCAGGTGGTATGAAGCACATACAAAGTGTTTTTGCAGCATGATATGCTTTGAAGCATAAATTCAGGTGGTATGAGCACATACAAAGTGCTCACATATGCTTTTGAAGCAACAAAATTTGTATTTTGTAGCTTATTTTTTTAGACGGAAGGCTCAAGACGAGCCCGGCTTTAAATTAATGAAGCCACAACGGCAGAGTACACATAACACGGGACTGACAACACACACGAACAAGACATGCTCAACTTGAGCAACACAACGACCGCACCACCGAGAGGAGTCGCCCCAACGAAACCTCCCGACGTGCACAACGAACTAGTTCGACATAAGGGAAGGACATAAGAAAGGTAAACTAGATCGACACGGTCTGTCGACGCAGAACCTCACGCCGGGCGGTCCCGGATGTTGGCGTGGAGCGAGCGAAGTCTCCCGATCGCCAACTCCAACGCCTCTCGGTCCTGCCGCCTAGCTAATAGCTTCCACACGTGTAAGTACATCAACATTTTGTATAAGGCATCAGCAGGTTGCGAAGGAAAATCCCGTCAATGGTAAACTTGTTCCTAATGTTCCCCAGCATAGGGCCGCACAACAAATCCACAAAACCCGTTTCGTTTGGCCTACGAGATCATCAAGGAGCCTATAAAGCTCCGCAAAACAGGTAGGGTTCCAGGAGCAACCAAGCAGTTCCCGAACTGCACTCCACATGAATCTCGCCAGCGGGCAGAGGAAGAAAATGTGGGCGGTGTCTTCCAAGTCCGAGCAAAGGGCACATCGCCCCGACGATGGGCCTCTTCTCCGGTGGATGTTATCATTCAAAGGAAGGCGTTTTTGAAGGAGTTGCCAAAGGAAGATGCGGATTTTCATGGGCACCGTGATCTTCCAGATGTCGCTGAAATGTTTACGCGACGTCCCCTGGCAAAGCTTCCAATATAAGGACTTGACGGAGAACTTGCCCGAGGGCTCCAAGGCACAGCAGATAATATCATGTCCATCGGATAGCTGCGTCCCTGCAGTATCCGTCAAAAGGAGCGCAAGTTCATTGCGTTCACGGGTCCCCAAACCGCGATGAAAAGCCGGGGTCCCACCCATCACGCGAAAGCATCTGGACACCGTGATCAGCGGGTCAGCAGTGATGGAGAAGAGTGCGGGGAACCGGGAGCATAAAGGTCCCGACCCCTGCCACCAGTCGCTCTAGAAGAGAGTGGAGGATCCACTTCGCACCTGGTGTCTCACTCCCAAGCGAAATACCGATTTGATTTTTTGGATCGCGTTCCAGAATTGAGAGCCAGCCTGGTGAGAGTCCACCAGGAGGTCCTTTGATCTAAGGTACTTGTTTCTGAGGATCTCTGCCCAAAGCCCTTGCTCCCTACCATAAAGCTTCCAGATCCATTTGGCCATGAGGCAGATGTTCATGAGCCTGGTGTCGATGATGCCAAGTCCTCCCAGGGACTTAAACTTGCAGAGCGCTTCCCATCTAACCCAGTGGTATTTGCACCTCGGGCCGTTGGCTTCCAAGAAGAATCTGGCCCGGTGCTTCCGAAGCACAGCGTGGATGCCCTCCCCCCCCCCCCGAGGTAAACCCCCATCGCGTGGAGGGGAAGGTTGGAGAGGCAGGCATTAATGAGGGTCAAATGTGCCGCAGACGACATGAATTTCCCCATCCACGGGTCCGCTCCGACCCACCTGAGTAGTAAGAGGACCCCAGTACGCAGCCTTGACGGCGCGATCGCTAATGGGTAAGCCCAAGTAGGTGAAGGGGGACGATTCCCTCTTGCAGTGAAGCATGTTGGCAATCGTATCATGCTCTTGGTCAGTGGACCCCAAAACCATGACCTCACTCTTATGGAAGTTGATGCGCAGACCGGACATGTTATCAGATATACATTTGAAGCTACAAAATTTTTGATTTATAGCTACAAAAAAGAAAACATGGAAGAAATTAGTGTGTGAGTTGTATGTTTGGGTAACAATTTGGATTTTGAAAAAAAAGGCTCCCGAAAACAATGAAACTTACGTTGTCTTTTGTTGTGGATGGTCAGGAGTAGACAAGTTGTAAAGGGACCAATCAATATTTGCTAGACCTGACTCATTGACAAGCCTCCTGAAGTTTGTGAACTACGAAGTAATAAAAGCAAGTGTAGTTAGTAGAAGCAAATCATTGATCATATGGTACATGAACTATTTGTATCACTAACCAGATTATTTGCAGCTTCTTGCAACATGCTGGTACCATCAACTTTTAGCAATGAATAAAAAAATGTGGTACTGCTTGTGCACAAGATTGACAGAACACACAATCCAGTGCTACTCTTTCGCAACAGGAAAGTAAAGCTACGAAAAACAACATTGAAACAAATAAGAACCTTCTTTTAGCATTTTTGACTTGCTGACCAGATCATCTTTTAGAAAAAATGGCATGCAACAGAAAAAGGAAGGTACAAATAAAGCTCACCAGATCATCTTTTAGCATTTTGACTTGAAATATTTCATGCATTCATTTGGATTGAATGTTGCTGGATTGACAATTAGCTTAGTATAAAATTTCATGATAGTCTTGTGAGTTGTGGTGGAGGAATTTGCTGGAACAATGTTTCAAAAGTTAAGTGGGGGAAGTACTAACCACCATATGCTGCGAGAATGCATACTTTTTCTTTGATCGGTTGCTTTTCGCTGCCAATAATGATGCTTCACGGTTGAACTTCTCAGTCCACACATCCATTACCTGGCTATCTAGTGGCATTCGAGGCTTGATAGAAGCTACAAAGCTCATGTATGTGCAAAAGTAGCGTCCAATCTGAACAAAAGCTTTGCTGCGAAGAAGCTTATATGAAAACATAAAAAAGTGAGTTAAAATGGTTAGAAGCAAAAAGTTTCAAGTAATGAAGCATTAGAGTAAGAATATTGAACCTCCTAAATTTAACTAATGAAGCACATGGTAGTATCAATTGAAGCAACATATATTTATTAAAGAAACATACTATTTTAACAAATGCAAGTATAACAGAAGATGTGAACTCACGGGATATCATTCTTCGACTGCCTCTTTAATTTCCGACCATGTATGACAAATTTGTCGTACGTCTGAGTTGTATCTTGAGAGACCCAAACCTTCTTCATTTTAGGAGGTGTAAGCTCATCCTTTGCTTCTCTCTTGGCTCTATTCCTCTTATCAACTGTATCTACCCCAGTAGTAGCATATTTCTCAACAGAATCTATAATGAAAACATCTGAAGAGGTAGAAGAAAAACAAAGAAAAACATAGGGTCATGTCAACCCATTGAAACGAAGCATACAAGACGATAAAAACGTTGAAGCACATAGTGCACCTGCACTCTTGGGGCCAATTGGTGTCTTTGGCTCACCCAAATCAGCAGCTTGAACAATGATGCAAAAAAACCAAAACACAAATAAGCTGCAGCCATGCAATTAAAAAGAACTCACGAAATGTTCACAAAAGATATACAAAAAGCACATACTTGCAACAAGTGGAATCTTCAGAACAGCTGCAGTAGGCAGGTTTCCCACATCAGACACTTTACCTGGATTCTCCGGAGGATCCACAACAGTTGCAGCGGATGGTTTCTTCGGAAGAGCAGCAACGACTGGATTCTCCACATCAGGCGCAGCAGGTGCCTTATTATCCACAGCAGTCACAGCAGTTGGATTCTTCCCGGCAACCACATGAGGTACCTTTTCCACGGCACCCGCAACATGTACCATCTCCACAGCAGCCGCAACGGGTGGTTTGTTCAGAACAGCAGCAGCAGTTGGATTATCCACAGCAGCCGCAACAAGTTCGTTCTCCACGGCAGCTGCAAGTAGTTTCTTCAGAACAGCTGTTGGAGGTGGATTAACCACAAAAACCACAGAAGGTTGCTTCTCCACATCAGCCGCAGACACATCGCCATGTTTCTCCACAGAAGATGTTTTTTCGACAAGCAATGGCTTCTCCAAGTCAGGGACAGGAACTGGACACACAGAAGATGCAACAGTATCATCACCTGCAGTAGCAAATGAACCAAAGCTTGTGTTGTCTAGAATTGTATTGAAGTACTCACATTCTTCACAACCTTGAGGAAAAAAATCCATTGAAGGAGGATCCGGAGCACGGTTCCATGCTTCTGCAGATACACCCTTTGGAATACTTGAACGAAACGGAGATCTCACCGGACTATCGACAGAGTTCAACTCACTAGTGTAGCCTTCTTTAAGCGAAGAATCAACAAGTATTGCAGGCTGTGGAACATCTGGTTTGCTGCTGCAATCATGGACCTCCGGATAATATTCCATTGCATTAGTGTGTAAGTCAAGGTCTTCTTCCCCATCATCACCGCTGTTGTGATATCCTTCATCCAATGAGATTTCTCCATCCTTTGCAGCATCCTGTTCCTCAGTAGATACATTGGGATTTGTGCTTTGCTCGCCATTTGCTGCTGATGGAAACACAATACTTGGACCATCACCTTCTTGGATAGCAGCATCAACATCAACCAATAGAGCGGACATACGCTGCGAATACATGTGTTTCAACGCAACACCAAGATTCTTCATAGTTGCATCGACATCAGCGGCATAAATATCCTTATTCTTATGATACAGGTGTTTGTAACGAGTTAGGATCTGCAAAAAAACATAGCAAATCTTGATTATTATTGAAGCAAAAATACATTGCAGCAATGGAAAATGAAAAACCTAGATGTAACCAGCATGGACTAAGCAGCATCAAAAATCAAAGGTTAATTAAGCAAAACTATAATACTAAGGCAGCATTAAAAAGAAATGCTAAGGTATAATTTGCAGATACAAGAACACAATTTAAAAAAGGTAGCAACATTTACGAAAATATAATGCAGCTAAAAAATTGACCTAAAGAGATAAATGGAGATCACTATTGAAGCACTTATATAAACCTACAAGCAAAAACATGCCAAAAAGCACTTGCTTATACTGAAAAAGTAGCAGCAAACAGGGGAAGCCAATGAAGCAAAACTATAACAGTATGGCAACAACAACAGAAGTCTAAGGTAGCAACCTGAAAAAATATCAGATAAAAACTTTAAAAAAGGAAGTCTAATACATGAAACAAAATTGATATATTGGTTACCTCCAATTCCTGGCTGCTTGGAAAACCAGGAACAAGCCATTCATTCAGTGATGCCGATGGGTTAACTTCAACTTCTTCAGCAGTTTCAGGAGGTTTACCAGTTTGTGCATACGAAGTACTTGAAAACGGAAGAAACTGCAAAAACATCAGAAGCCAAACAAAAATGACTATTGAACATGTAGACATATACAAAAATATGCAAAAATAACCAACAACTGGTACCGAGAATTAAGTCTAACAGGTCTCCTTGCAAAAAAAAGCACTGTTGAAGAGCTTTTTCTTGTCAATATCAGTAGCAACTACAAACTCGAAGTCCTTGCTCTTTACATGACAAATTCTAGGCAGTGAGTAGTCAATGACATACTCATTTGGAGGAAATTCCAAGTGATCCATATACACAATCTACACGAAGCACATTGTTTAAGCACATTGGTAGAAAAAATACACAGAAAAATAGAAATTAAAAGGAAGCATGTGAAAATCAGGAAAAAGAAATGAAAGAAACATGGAAAAGCAACATACCCCAAGGAATGGCAAAGGACCGCTTATCCAGAAAACACCACCCACGACACCTGATGCTCGTAGCTTTGTCTTCTTCTCCAGGATTTTCTGAACATGCAACATACATTCATCCAATATGTGCTGATCCCAAGCTAGCTCCACTGAGGAGAAAGGGTCGGCAAGACATCCCAGGTAGTCCATAGACAACATGTTACCGGTGCCTGGGTTAAGAACTGTTGCAAGCACAATAAGATCCCAGCTCCTAACTATGGTTTCCTCATCTTTATTGTCACATTCCATTAACACCTACAAAAATTAAAAAGGCATGAGTACAGAAGCACCCAAAAAAACATGATGAAATCAGGAGTAGACAAACACAAGTATTTGAAGCAGAACAATAGCAATGAAGCATCATAAAGCTAAAAACCATACATGCATCAACACAAAAAGTTGTACCTTCTCAGCATTTTTTATGGGTGGCCTTGGGTTATTCTGCTTATAAACATCACGCAGCTGGCATGGAACACTCATGTTAATCAAATCGACAGCCCTATTACCTGATGATACATTAAACACCTTCCTGACCATGTCTGTAGTGAACACAATTCTCTTCCCATGATAACAGAACTCACGCAGCTGATAACTTGTATGTGTCACAATAAAATCAAGAAGGCGATTTGTCACAGTGAATGGAGGAACACTAAGCATGCTCTTAAATGCACTCCTCTTTGAAATAACATCCCGCTTATTCTGCGGAAGTTTCTTATCAACAAGCTGGCGCAAACTCTTTGCTACAAAACGATCCTTCAAGTTATATACGGGATCCACCTCCATCATTAAAACCTGAAGTTATATACAGTAGCAGCCACATAGATACATGAGCATGGAACCTAATTGTAACATCCATCACTGGCAAACTAGAAAATGCATCATACCAACCAAATGGTTGCTACATAACACTGGAGAATATGTTGACCCTAACATAGATAGAAACATGCCAATTATGAAGCTACATTGCAGCAAAAAACAAAAATACAGGACACCAAACAACAGACATTATTAGCCTACCAGACGAGTTTCATCAGAATGGTGACCAAACATGAGAACACACTAGTACCAAAACTACCAGGGAGGAACTCACCACGAATCGAGCAGCACCAGATGAGCTAGATCTCCGTCAAATCGTGGGGGAAAATTTCTCGTTGGCAGCGGATTAGACGGCGACGCTACAGCGAGAATCGCGGCTGATTAGACGGCGGCGCTACAGCTAGGTTTTCAGGGAGAGCTCGAACCAGAGACTAAGGAAGCAATAGTAGAGAGGGATGAAGGTGCGAAAACTCACGCCGACGACGTGGATCGACGGCGCCCTCCTTTTGCGGCAGCAGCTCGCCGGCGATGGGCGAAAATCTCCACGCTGTCGCCTCCTCCAACGACACCTGCTTCGGCTCGTGCGTAATGGACACAGGTCGGTGCAGGCGCGGGGCGTTGTAGAATTAAACCAGGGGAAATCCGGTCTGAAGCAGAGGGCTACGTGGCATAACGAGAACCACGCATCTCCAGATGATGAACAACACGCGATCCGGAGGCCACGACGCGTCGTGCCTCCGAAGGAAACGAAGCATTTTAGTTTTACAATTTGCACAGAAGACCCTACATCTAAAATGGAAAACACCAACAGCCCAGGTTCAACTCCATCTACAATTTGTTGCAGCATCATGGCAGAGCCGACAGTTATCATCGTCGGGACGCCACCACTTGGGACGGGATGGCGGAGCTTGCAGTGTTGCTACAAAAGGGCCTCCGAGATGACATGACTTTTGGAGGTTGAGCAATGCCTTCTATCGCTGGCCGGGAGAATTCGTAGCTGGCGAGGAAGGTGGGAGTGGTCGCACTTCGACCATCATGTCCACCGTGGATGCACCCCCGGAAGAAGCTTTTAAGCTCCGTGCCACATACTCGTCGCACCGACATCAGCGTCATCAGAACTTCCTCCTCAACATCACCATGCTAGGCAGGGGAATCTTCAAATTGTGAACGTAATGGACCTACCCACATAACCTACACAAACTTATTGAAGGAGACCCTAGCACCGCTCCAACTGACCATCCACATCACCTCGTCACCATCTCCAAGAACAACATGTGCTTGAGAGCGCTCGAGAAAAGCTACATACCATCATAAAGCCAAAAAAACTCCAACCCTAGACTTTCCTAACCTACAATTGTACAGGGAGGAGTCCCTCACCCACCTAAACTTCGACTACCACCAAATAAGGGATTGGAACGGTGATACGTCTCAAATGTATCTATAATTTTTTATGTTCCATGCTTGTTTTACGCCAATTCATATGTGTTTTGTTTACACTTCGTTGCACCTTTACATGATTTCTAGCACTAACCTATTAACAATATGCCATAGTGCCAGTTCCCTGTTTTCTGTTGTTTTTGTATTTCAAAAAAGTTGTACATGAAATATTCTTGAAATTGGAATAAACAAGAGCCAAAGTCAATATTTTACCGAAACGGAGACGAAGTCCGGAGGGGGGGGCGAAGAGGCGCACCAGGGCACCCACACCACCCCTAGGCGCGACCTAGGGCTGGCACGCGCCTAGGGTAGGTGTGGGGCCACCAGTCCTCCACCGACCTTTCCCTTCCACCTATATAAAGCTCCCGGCGCAAAAACCCTAAATATGCAAGCCTCCGTCCACAAAAAGTTCCGTAGCTCCGCCGCCATCGCAGACAAGATCCGGGGGACAGAAGTCTCTGTTCCGGCACCCTGCCGGGACGGGGAATTGCCCCCGGAGCCATCTCCATCGACTCCACCGCCATCTCCATCGTCGTTGCTGACTCCCATGATGAGAAGGGAGTAGTTCTCCCTCGGGGTTGAGGGCTCTCCGGTAGCTATGTGGTCTGTCTCTCTCTCTCATGGTGTGATTTTTATGTGACCATGAGCTTTGTAATCTAGATGTCGTTATGTTATTCAAGTGGATTTTTACTTATGTGATCTCCGGAGAATCCTTGTCCCACGTGTGTAAAGGTGGAGTGTGTGCATCGTGTGGGTCTCAGGCTATATTTCACAGAATACTTATTCACTGAATTATGATTTGAGTTGGATGTCTCTATGTAATTATGGTGTGTTAGTACCGCCTATGAATGCTCAAAGTGCAGCACGGGGTGTTCATTAGTACTTGGGAATATATTTTTAAGGTTTCCTTTTGCAGACCTACACAGTGGATTAGTGTTCGTTATCCAGCCGGAGAGTCTTTCAGAGTAGCATATGAAGTGCTTATATTTATATTCCTATATGATATCATTGTTGAGAGTGACCACTAGTGAAAGTATAATCCCTAGGCCTTATTTCCAAACATCGAATCACCGTTTATTTACTGTTTTACTGCATTGTCTACTTGCTGCCGTATTTATTTCAGATTGTTATCACCACTCATATTCATCCATATCCCTTGCATTTTACTATCTCTTCGCCGAACTAGTGCACCTATACATATGACAAGTGTATGGGTGTGTTGGGGACACAAAAGACTTCTTGTATCGTAATTGCAGGGTTGCTTGAGAGGGATACCTTTGACCTCTACCACCCTGAGTTCGATAAACCTTGGGGGATCCACCTAAGGGAAACTTGATGTTGTTCTACAAACCTGTACTGTTGGAGGCCCAACACTTTCTACAAGAATAGAAGCGTGCGTAGACATCAAGCTCTTTTCTGGCGCCGTTGCCGGGGAGGTAAGGTAAAAGGTACTTACATCCTCTAGATACTAAGTTTTTTAGTTGCTGGTGAGTGCTCGAAGTTATTTCCTTTATACTCTGCAGTTACATCTTTTTGTTTCTTGTTTTTATTTTCACTATTTAGGCTTAATGGAACAACAACAAAATTAGAGAGCCTTATAGTATTTATCTTGAGTTAGGACATGAAGTGTTTGAATGGAAAATTAAAAAACCTATGGAACTTTACTTGCATGATGGTAGCAATGTTATTAGTGTGAATTCTTTGAACACCATTATTCCTAATTCTATGGAAAAGTCTAAGCTTGGGAAAGCTAGTTTTTATAAAAATAATCTTTGTAGTTCCCCAGCTTTAGAGGAGGAAATTTTCTATAATGATACAATGCCTCCAATATATGATGATTACAATGATGATTATGTTATTTTTAGTCCACCTACTGTTGACGAGAAAGTTAATTATGATTACAATATGCCTCCTATATTTGATGATTAGGGTGATGAGAATAATAACGATAGCTATTTTGTTGAATTTTCTCCCACTATAATTAATAAAAATGACCATGCTTATGTTGGGAGTAGTAATTTTTTATGCATGTGACTCATGATAAGAATACTTTATGTGATGGTTATATTGTTGAGTTTATTCATGATGCTACTGAAAGTTATTACGAGAGAGAAAAATATGGTTGTAGAAGTTTTCATGGTACTAAAACACCTCTCTATATGCTGAAAGTTGTGAAGTTACTCTTGTTTTATCTTCCTATGCTTGTCACTTTGTTCTTTGTGGATTTATTTGTGTACAAGATTCCTATACATAGGAAGTAGGTTAGACTTAAATGTGTTTCATATTTTCTTCTTGATGCTCTCTTGTACATTAATTTATATTTCTTATGTGAGCATCTTCTCAAATTAGTGCACCTAGCTGAAAGGCATTAAAGAAAAGCGCTTATGGGAGACAACCCATTATTTATTTCTATAGTTTTTCTTTTATGTAGAGTCTTGGAAATTGTTACCTCTGTAATAACCTCTTCTTATCATTTTTATTTCATTTTTGTGCCAAGAATAGCCTCTAATTGGAAGAAAGTAAGATTTGTGAAAGTTGCTGTCCAGAAAACAGATTCTATGCTGTTACCATAAAAATTTGTATAAATAGCCAGAGCAGAATTTTGAGTTGCCATTTTTTAGGAATATGCCCCAGGTTATTATATAACTTTTTTTAGTTTACCACTTTTCTAGATGAGCAACAGAGAATTTTCGTAAAAATCGATCTTTACCTGTTGTTCTGTTTTGACATATTTCTCCATTATTTGCATTTGCCTCTTAAATCTTTTTCTTTTTGAGTTCTTTTGATCAAAGAGATTTTTGAAGAGTTGATACAGTAGCTAATGCTTTAATAGATGTTTGATATATGTTAGGACTGAACCCAAGTGGATTTGTTTATTTTGATTGTACTAATACTGCTAATAGAGAATTGTGTGAAGTTTTGTATGAAGGAAGTTTTCAAGTGTAGGGAGAGAAGAATGATGTGATGAGATGAAAAATGGAAAAAGCTCAAACTTGGGGATGCCCTTGCACCCCAATAAATATTCAAGAGGTACAAGCATCAAATCTTGGTTATGCCCAAGGCATCCCCTCTTCATCAACAAAGCAACAGGTCATCTCTCTAGGCGCTATATTTTTATTGCTTCATACGCTATGTGTTGTTCTTGGAGCGTCTTTATTTTTGTTTTTAGTTTAGTTTTGTTATGTTTTCTGTAGCATATGTTGGATCCCGGTACATTTATTTTGGAGAAAGACCCACTCTGTTTTAATTGCATAGACCGCTCTAGTTTTCGCTCTTATTGTTCTGCGAGTGTTCTAGTTTGCTGGTACTGCGTTTAGCTCTTGTTCTTTCACTTGAATTTTGTTCAGAGATTGTTAGTATTCTTTATTTATGTATGATTAGCTCCCTGGTCCATATTGTATTTCATTTCTGAGAGCTATTTCAAATAAGTTGATTGGTGTTGGATACGAGTAAAATATTTCATGATTATAGTGATGCAAAAGGAAGCTTGTCTAGACTATGGCATAGACTTTGGTATGTCATGTTGGATGTTATTCTTGTCATATGCTTAGTATTTATTGGTTAGCATGACTTGTTTCAAATGGATGAGAGTGCATAACGTGTCATTGAAAGAATCATGTGTTGTTTTTATCATAAAAGCATAATATTGTGGTATTCTCCTTCGATGCTTTATCGGGTTGACTTGGCGCATGCTTATACCATGTTATGACTATAACCAGTCAACTAAAGCCTCTATGATCATTTAGTTTTTGACTTGTAATATCACTTTATGCTTTGATTGATAATATTTTGTCACTATGCATGATTATGGCCATTACTGCTCTCTTAGTTGGTCGCTCCCAGTGTTTTGCTAGCTTTCACCTGTGCTGAGTATGAACTCTACTCGTGGATCCAACCACCAGGAAACAAAGTTTTCCAATTGTTTCCACTATATCTACCTACTAGCATTATTTCTATTCCAAATAATTCATCATTTTTTATTTATCTTCCAAATTTAATTTTGGCATGAGAAAATTAGTTAGTAAAGCTCTCACAAACTTGATGGAACATTTACTTTCTTGCACTTAATAAATTTGATCATTGTGCCTATCTTATGAAGTTTATATGTTTGCGAATTGCGAGTTGTGAGTTAGTATAACCATGCTTTCATGGGGAACACTTTCGACATTGCACTTATATTTAGTTGATGTCATGTTATTTTGTTTATGGATGCCTAGCGGTGCAAAATAAAATGGAAACTTATAAGTTCATGGAGTTTGTATATGAGTTAGAGGAACGCCTGGGCTGCTAACCTAAGCCATGCATCATTCGTGGTGGAAATTTATAGCTAATCCATAGTGAGCATTTGATGCGTGTGGTTGGCACGTCCGTTGGGAACCCCAAGAGGAAGGTGTGATGCGCACAGCGGCAAGTTTCCCTCAGTAAGAAACCAAGGTTTAATCGGACCAGTAGGAGTCAAGAAGCACGTTGAAGGTTGATGGCGGCGAGATGTAGTGCGGCGCAACACCAGTGATTCCGGCGCCAACGTGGAACCTGCACAACACAACCAAAGTACTTTGCCCCAACGAAACAGTGAGGTTGTCAATCTCACCGGCTTGCTGTAACAAAGAGTTAACCGTATTGTGTGGAAGATGATTGTTTGCAGAAAACAGTAGAACAAGTATTGCAGTAGATTGTATTTCAGTAAAGAGAATTGGACCGGGGTCCACAGTTCACTAGAGGTGTCTCTCCCATAAGACGAACAGCATGTTGGGTGAACAAATTACAGTTGGGCAATTGACAAATAAAGAGAGCATGACCATGCACATACATATCATGATGAGTATAGTGAGATTTAATTGGGCATTACGACAAAGTACATAGACCGTCATCCAACTGCATCTATGCCTAAAAAGTCCACCTTCAGGTTATCATCCGAACCCCTTCCAGTATTAAGTTGCTAACAACAGACAATTGCATTAAGTATGGTGCGTAATGTAACTAGTGACTACATCCTTGAACATAGCACTAATGTTTTATCCCTAGTGGCAACAGCACAACACAACCTTAGAACTTTCTCATCTGTCCCTGTGTCAATGCGCATGAACCCACTATCGAGCATAAGTACTCCCTCTTGGAGTTAATAGCAAAAACTTGGCCAGAGTATCTACTAGTAACGGAGAGCATGCAAGATCATAAACAACACATAGATATAACTTTGATAATCAACATAACAAGTATTCTCTATTCATCGGATCCCAACAAACGCAACATATAGAATTACAGATAGATGATCTTGATCATGTTAGGCAGCTCACAAGATCCGACAATGATAGCACAATGGGGAGAAGACAACCATCTAGCTACTGCTATGGACCCATAGTCCAGGGGTAGACTACTCACACATCACACCGGAGGCGACCATGGCGGCGTAGAGTCCTCCGGGAGATGATTCCCCTCTCCGGCAGGGTGCCGGAGGCGATCTCCTGGATCCCCCGAGATGGGATCGGCGTTGGCGGCGTCTCTGGAAGGTTTTCCGTATCGTGGCTCTCGGTACTGGGGGTTTCGTCACGGAGGCTATTTGTAGGCGGACGGGCAAGTCAAGAGGGCACACGAGGGCTCCAGATGACAGGGCCGCGCGGCCCAACCCTAGGCCGCGCCGCCCTGTAGTCCAGGCACCTCGTGGCCCCACTTCGTTTCGTCTTCGGACTTCTGGAAGCTTCGTGGAAAAATAGGCCCCTGGGCGTTGATTTTGTCCAATTCCGAGAATATTTCCTTACTAGGATTTCTGAAACCAAAAACAGCAGAAAACAGAATCGGCACTTCGGCATCTTGTTAATAGGTTAGTTCCGAGAAAATGCACGAATATGACATAAAGTGTGCATAAAACATGTAGATAACATCAATAATGTGGCATGGAACATAAGAAATTATCGATACGTCGGAGACGTATCAGCATCCCCAAGCTTAGTTCTGCTCGTCCCGAGCAGGTAAAACGATAACACGAGATAATTTACGGAGTGACATGCCATCATAATCTTGATCATACTATTTGTAAAGCATATGTAGTGAATGCAGCGATCAAAACAATGTATATGACATGAGTAAACAAGTGAATCATATAGCAAAGACTTTTCATGAATAGCACTTCAAGACAAGCATCAATAAGTCTTGCATAAGAGTTAACTCATAAAGCAATAATTCAAAGTAAAGGCATTGAAGCAACACAAAAGAAGATTAAGTTTCAGCGGTTGCTTTCAACTTGTAACATGTATATCTCATGGATATTGTCAACATAGAGTAATATAATAGATGCAATAAGCAAGTATGTAGGAATCAATGCACAGTTCACACAAGTGTTTGCTTCTTGAGGTGGAGAGAAATAGGTGAACTGACTCAACATTGAAAGTAAAAGAATGGTCCTCCATAGAGGAAAAGCATCGATTGCTATATTTGTGCTAGAGCTTTGATTTTGAAAACATGAAACAATTTTGTCAACGGTAGTAATAAAGCATATGCATCATGTAAATTATATCTTATAAGTTGCAAGCCTCATGCATAGTGTACTAATAGTGCCCGCACCTTGTCCTAATTAGCTTGGACTACCGGATCATCACAATGCATTGTTTTTACCAAGTGTCACAAAGGGGTACCTCTATGCCGCTTTGTACAAAGGTCTAAGGAGAAAGCTCGCATTGGATTTCTCGCTATTGATTATTCTTCAACTTAGACATCCATACCGGGACAACATAGACAACAGATAATGGACTCCTCTTTTATGCATAAGCATATACCAACAATTAATAATTTTCTCATTTGAGATTTGAGGATTGTTGTCCAAAACTGAAACTTCCACCATGGAGCATGGCTTTAGTTAGCGGCCCAATGTTCTTCTCTAACATATGCATGCTTAACCATATGGTGGTAGATCTCTCTTACTTCAGACAAGACGGACATGCATAGCAACTCACATGAAATTCAACAATGAATAATTGATGGCGTCCCCAGTGAACATGGTTATCGCACAACAAGCAAGTTAATAAGAGATAAAGTGCATAATTACATATTCAATACCACAATAGTTTTTTAAGCTATTTGTCCCATGAGCTATATATTGCAAAGGTGAATGATGGAATTTTAAAGGTAGCACTCAAGCAATTTACTTTGGAATGGCGGAAAAATACCATGTAGTATAGGTAGGTATGGTGGACACAAATGGCATAGTGGTTGGCTCAAGTATTTGGATGCATGAGAAGTATTCCCTCTCGATACAAGGTTTAGGCTAGCAAGGCTTATTTGAAACAAACACAAGGATGAACCGGTGCAGCAAAACTCACATAAAAGACATATTGAAAACATTATAAGACTCTACACCGTCTTCCTTGTTGTTCAAACTCAAAACTAGAAATTATCTAGACCTTAGAGAAACCAAATATGCAAACCAAATTTTAGCATGCTCTATGTATTTCTTCATTAATGGGTGCAAAGCATATGATGCAAGAGCTTAAACATGAGCACAACAATTGCCAAGTATCACATTACCCAAGACATTTATAGCAATTACTACATGTATCATTTTCCAATTCCAACCATATAACAATTTAACGAAGGAGAAACTTCGCCATGAATACTATGAGTAGAAACCAAGGACATACTTGTCCATATGCTACAGCGGAGCGTGTCTCTCTCCCATAAAGTGAATGCTAGGATCCATTTTATTCAAACAAAACAAAAACAAAAACAAACCGACGCTCCAAGAAAAAGCACATAAGATGTGATGGAATAAAAATATAGTTTCAGGGGAGGAACCTGATAATGTTGTCGATGAAGAAGGGGATGCCTTGGGCATCCCCAAGCTTAGACGCTTGAGTCTTCTTGATATATGCAGGGGTGAACCGCCGGGTGCATCCCCAAGCTTAGAGCTTTCACTCTCCTTGATCATGTTGCATCATACTCCTCTCTTGATCCTTGAAAACTTCCTCCACACCAAACTCGAAACAACTCATTAGAGGGTTAGTGCACAATATAAATTGACATATTCAGAGGTGACACAATCATTCTTAACACTTCTGGACATTGCATAATGCTACTGGACATTAATGGATCAAAGAAATTCATCCAACATAGCGAAAGAGGCAATGCGAAATAAAAAGGCAGAATCTGTCAAAACAGAACAGTTCGTATTGACGAATTTTAAAATGGCACCAGACTTGCTCAAATGAAAATGCTCAAATTGAATGAAAGTTGCGTACATATCTGAGGATCATGCACGTAAATTGGCTTAATTTTCTGAGCTACCTACAGGGAGGTGGACTCAGATTCGTGACAGCAAAGAAATCTGGAACTGTGCAGTAATCCAAATCTAGTACTTACTTTTCTATCAACGGCTTAACTTGGCACAACAAAACACAAAACTAAGATAAGGAGAGGTTGCTACAGTAGTAAACAACTTCCAAGACACAAAATAAAAACAAAGTACTGTAGGTAAAAACATGGGTTGTCTCCCATAAGCGCTTTTCTTTAACGCCTTTCAGCTAGGCGCAGAAAGTGTGTATCAAGTATTATCGAAGGGTGGTACTTCTACAGCGGGGTGTGGAGTTTTCTCAACTAGGCATAGTATATTGGATACATAAGTTTTAGCATCTCCCTTTTCATTAGTCTTAGGCGTGCTACTCTCATCAAACAAATTTTCAGGAACTAGCCAAGCATAGTTATTTTCTAATGCATCATTCATAGCTAAGAGCTTACATGGTATTGGTGCTTTGATCTCCCCTCCATCATCAATATTATTAGTGTATCTTATTCTATCCATATCCATCCTTTCAAGGAGACTAACAAAATTAGTAGGAGAACCAAGCATATTAAATTTAGCAAACACCTTTCTAGCTTCTCTTGCTAGACCACCAAATTCTCTAAGAAGGGTTTCTAATACAAAATCTTTCTTTTCCCCTCTTCCATATCACCAAGTGTGAAAAACATGTGTTGGATTATAGGATTAAGATTAACAAATTTAGTTTCCAACAAAGTAACTAAATGCGCAGCAGCAATTTCATAAGTAGGCGCAAGGTCTACCAAGTGTCTATCTTCAAAATTTTCAATAGTACTAACATGATTGAAAAATTCTTCTATATTATTTCTCCCAACTATAGACCCACGTCCTACCGGTATGTTTTTTGTGGTAAAATTAAAAGGAAACATGATGAATAAAGTAAATGCAAGTAAACTAATTTTTTTGTGTTTTAGATATAGCAAACAAGATAGCAAATAAAGTAAAACTAGCAACTAATTTTTTTGTATTTTGATTTAGTGCAGCAAACAAAGTAGTAAATAAAACTAAGCAAGACAAAAACAAAGTAAAGAGATTGAGAAGTGGAGACTCCCCTTGCAGCGTGTCTTGATCTCCCGGCAACGGCGCCGAGAAATTTGCTTGATGCGTGTGGTTGGCACGTCCGTTGGAAACCCCAAGAGGAAGGTGTGATGCGCACAACGGCAAGTTTCCCTCGGTAAGAAACCAAGGTTTAATCGGACCAGTAGGAGTCAAGAAGCACGTTGAAGGTTGATGGCGGCGAGATGTAGTGCGGCGCAACACCGGTGATTCCGGCGCCAACGTGGAACCCGCACAACACAACCAAAGTACTTTGCCCCAACGAAACAAAGTGAGGTTGTCAATCTCACCGGCTTGCTGTAACAAAGAGTTAACCGTATTGTGTGGAAGATGATTGTTTGCAGAAAACAGTAGAACAAGTATTGCAAGAGATTGTATTTCAAGAAAGAGAATTGGACCGGGGTCCACAGTTCACTAGAGGTGTCTCTCCCATAAGACGAACAGCATGTTGGGTGAACAAATTACAGTTGGGCAATTGACAAATAAAGAGAGCATGACCATGCACATACATATCATGATGAGTATAGTGAGATTTAATTGGGCATTACGACAAAGTACATAGACCGTCATCCAACTGCATCTATGCCTAAAAGTCCACCTTCAAAGTTATCATCCGAACCCCTTCCAGTATTAAGTTGCTAACAACAGACAATTGCATTAAGTATGGTGCGTAATGTAACTAGTGACTACATCCTTGAACATAGCACTAATGTTTTATCCCTAGTGGCAACAGCACAACACAACCTTAGAACTTTCTCATCCTTTGTCCGGTGTCAATGCAGGCATGAACCCACTATCGAGCATAAGTACTCCCTCTTGGAGTTAATAGCAAAAACTTGGCCAGAGTATCTACTAGTAACGGAGAGCATGCAAGATCATAAACAACACATAGATATAACTTTGATAATCAACATAACAAGTATTCTCTATTCATCGGATCCCAACAAACGCAACATATAGAATTACAGATAGATGATCTTGATCATGTTAGGCAGCTCACAAGATCCGACAATGATAGCACAATGGGGAGAAGACAACCATCTAGCTACTGCTATGGACCCATAGTCCAGGGGTAGACTACTCACACATCACACCGGAGGCGACCATGGCGGCGTAGAGTCCTCCGGGAGATGATTCCCCTCTCCGGCAGGGTGCCGGAGGCGATCTCCTGGATCCCCCGAGATGGGATCGGCGTTGGCGGCGTCTCTGGAAGGTTTTCCGTATCGTGGCTCTCGGTACTGGGGGTTTCGTCACGGAGGCTATTTGTAGGCGGAAGGGCAAGTCAAGAGGGCACACGAGGGCTCCAGATGACAGGGCCGCGCGGCCCAACCCTAGGCCGCGCCGCCCTGTAGTCCGGGCACCTCGTGGCCCCACTTCGTTTCGTCTTCGGACTTCTGGAAGCTTCGTGGAAAAATAGGCCCCTGGGCGTTGATTTCGTCCAATTCCGAGAATATTTCCTTACTAGGATTTCTGAAACCAAAAACAGCAGAAAACAAGAATCGGCACTTCGGCATCTTGTTAATAGGTTAGTTCCAGAAAATGCACGAATATGACATAAAGTGTGCATAAAACATGTAGATAACATCAATAATGTGGCATGGAACATAAGAAATTATCGATACGTCGGAGACGTATCAGCATTCTATGAAGCATTTTCAATAAAAAGCTATACCCATAGTAAATAAAAAAATTGCTGAGATGCTCACTGTTTGTTTGTCTTGTCATTTTGGTATGGGATTGCTCCTACAAGAGTACCTCCATATCATCGGGCAAGAGGTATCCCGTTGGCGGTTCTCAATGATACATGTATACTTACAATGACAAGAACTTATTTGGGACCTAAGTTGAGTAGCATGAGGTTTTGGTACTCGCATTCAAGGGGCATGAGATTTTAAACTTGTGATTTACAAGTATATAGCTCATTTTTGACTCACATTAACTTTAACCATTCAAGATGCTTATGATAAGGGCAATGAGAGCTCAAAGCTAGCTAATAAGTACCATACTTTTTGGAAGGTTTATAAAACGTGTTTATCTTACTTACTCTGCAAAGAGCCTTTCTTTTACTTTTATGTTGAGTCATCACCTTCTTCCTTATGCACCGATTAAGAGAGCATAGTTATCATTCTTAGTGCAATGTGCATAGTCCCAAAATTATTATTGATTGATTCATGATTATGCTATTGCTTTCTCATAAATTATTTGTATCTAGTCACCCTTTGAACTTTGAAGGTGTCCTTGCATTTATGTTTTGCTATTCCATAAGGACATGTTGAGTACTACTTTATTATGTTTACTCTATGAACATAAACACATAGTTGCTTTCAATGCACTATTATTCATGATCCTTTGTTTGAGTTACTCTTCATGTTATAACATAGTTGCTAAGTTCTCACTACAAGAAAAGTTGCCATGGCCGACGAAGTTGAAGTCGCACCGTGGTTGCTGGTGTACCATGGCCGACGATTTTGGGTCTGTCCGTTGTGCATGTCAAAACGTTTTTTTCTCGTTTTTGAGGCCACCTAGCCCGACGAAACCGGCCAAAACGTTGCGTATGGTGGCCCGGGACGTGGTGCATCTCGAATTCTCGGGTTCGCCGGCCGAGTCAACGCAAATCCGCACCGCCGAGGGATGTAGGGCCCAGATGGCAGCCTCTCTGGCATTGTTTTTTTCTTGATCGCGCCATCTCGTTCAACGCTCTCCGATCGAGCCGTTTACGATGCAGGATCATGGGTCCCGCATGTCATCCTCTATGAACCAAAATTCTTTCTTTTCTTGGAGTTTTTTTTGGCACCTCAAATTTGGTCACTTGCCTTTTTCTTTTGATCCCTTGCCGCCTTGGAAACGTTGAGACCGCTGCTGCTAAATGGGACCCGCATGTCATCCTCTATGTACTACAAAACTTTCTTTTCTTGGAGTTTTTTTTGGCACCTCAAATTTGGTCACTTGCCTTTTTCTTTCGATCCCCTGCCGCCTCTCAAACGATGATACCGCTGCTGCTAAATGGGACCCGCATGTCATCCTCTATGTACTATAAAACTTTCTTTTCTTGGATTTTTTTGGCACCTCATATTTGGTCACTTACCTTTTTATTTCGATCCCCTGCCGCCTCTCAAACGGTGATACCGCTGCTGCTAAATGGGACCCGCATGTCATCCTCTATGTACTATAAAACTTTCTTTTCTTGGATTTTTTTTGGCACCTCATATTTGGTCACTTACCTTTTTCTTTCGATCCCCTGCCGCCTCTCAAACGGTGATACCGCTGCTGCTAAATGGGACCCGCATGTCATCCTCTATGTACTATAAAACTTTCTTTTCTTGGATTTTTTTTGGCACCTCAAATTTGGTCACTTGCCTTTTTCTTTCGATCCCCTGCCGCCTCTCAAACGGTGATACCGCTGCTGCTAAATGGGACCCGCATGTCATCCTCTATGTACTATAAAACTTTCTTTTCTTGGATTTTTTTGGCACCTCATATTTGGTCACTTACCTTTTTCTTTCGATCCCATGCCGCCTCTCAAACGGTGATACCGCTGCTGCTAAATGGGACCCGCATGTCATCCTCTATGTACTATAAGACTTTCTTTTCTTGAATTATTTTTGGCTCCTGATATTTGGTCACTTGCCTTTTTCTTTCGATCTCATGCCACGTTTGAAACGTTGAGGAACCTGCAGGCTCATGGGACCCGCATGTCATCCTCTATGTACTATAAAAGTTCATTTTCTTGGTTTTTTTCACCCTCTGATTTTTGGCTATTTCCTTTTTCTTTTGATCCCCTACCGCCTTTGAATCGTTGAGGACTCTGCAGGCTCATAGGTCCCACATGTCAGCCTGTATGAACGATAAAACTTTCCTTTCTTGGAGTTTTTTTTACCCCTAATTTCTGGCTACTTTCTTTTTTCTTTTGATCTCAAGCCGCATTTGAAACGTTGGGACCGCTGCTGCAAAATGGGACCCACATGTCATTCTCTATGTACAATAAAGTTTCTTTTCTTGGATTATCTTTGGCTCCTGATATTTTGTCACTTGCCTTTTTCTTTCGATCTCATGCCGCCTTTGAAACGTTGACTAAGCTGCTGGCTCATGGGTCCCGCATGTCATCCTCTACGAACAATAAAAGTTTCCTTTATTGGAGTTATTTTTTGACCCCTAATTTCTGGCTATTTGCCTTTTTCTTTTGATCCCCTGCCCCTTTGAAACGATGAGGACGCTGTTGGTAGGTCGGTCCCACATGTCATCCTCTATGAACAATAAAAGTTTCCTTTGGTGGATTTATTTTTGACCCCTCATTAATTTCTGGCTATTTCCTTTTTTTTTTCTTTTGATCCCCTGCCGCCTTTTTTTGCGATTTTTTTTTTGCGAATTATCCCCTGCCGCCTTGGAATCGTTGAGGATGCTGCTGCCTCATGGGTCCCGCATGTCATCCTCTAAGAACGGGTTTCTTTACTTGGATTTCATTTACCAACTGATTTTTGTCTTATTTTTCCTTTCGATCTCCTGCCGCCTTTAAAACGTTGTCGAGAGGCTGCTGGCTCACGGGTCCCACATGTCAGCCTCTATAAACAATAAACGTTGAGGATGCTGCCTCATGGGTCCCGCATGCCATCCTCTCAGAACGATAAATGTTTTCTTCTCTTCGATTTTTTTACCAACTGATTTTTTGTTTTTTTTCATCCCCTACCGCCTTTAAAACGTTGACGACGCTGCTGGCTCATGGGTCCCCGATGTCAGCCTCCCCGTATAAGAAACATGTGATATCTTGATTATTTTGCAGACAATAAACATTATATTTCGCTCTGAGCTATTGCAAACGGATAAATTAAATATTTATTTTTACATAAACAAACTTATATGTTGAATCTCCTTGTTTTGTGGTTTTGCGAAGCATAGGACTTTCCTGTTTTTTTTAGATAAATCCGAACTTTCCTGTTTTGGAGTGGGCTGAAATTGTACGAGTCAAAAGGCCCAGCAGGATAGTTCGAAGGCCCAGATGTCCAGATGCAGCCCAATTGAAATCTTTCTTTTCTTGGATTTTTTTCACCCCCTGATTTCTGGCTACTTCATTTTTCTTTTGGTCCTGTGCCGCCTTGGAAACATTGAGACCGCTGCTGCAAAATGGGACCCGCATGCCATCCTCTATGTACAATAAAATTTCTTTTCTTGGATTTTTTTTTGCTCCTGATATTTAGTCACTTGCCTTTTTCTTTCAATCTCATGCTGAGTTTGAAACGTTGAGGAACCTGCTGGCTCATGGGTCCCGCATGTCATCCTCTATGAACAATAAAAGTTTCCTTTGTTGGATTTATTTTTTACCCCTAATTTCTGGCTATTTGCCTTTTTCTTTTGATCCCCTGCCCCCTTTGAAACGATGATGACGCAGCTGGCAGGTCGGTCCCACATGTCATTCTCTATGAACAATAAAGGTTTCCTTTGATAGATTTATTTTTTACCCTAATTAATTTCTGGCTATTTCCTTTTTTTATTTTGATCCCCTGCCGCCTTGGAATAGTTGAGGATGCTGCTGCCTCATGGGTCCCGCATGTCATCCTCTCAGAAAGGTAAATGTTTCATTTCTTGGATTTTGTTTACCAACTGATTTTTGGCTTTTTTTTTTTGTTTCGATCTCCTGCCGCCTTTAAAACGTTGATGACGCTGCTGGCTCATGGGTCCCCAATGTCAGCCTCCCCGTACTGCAAATCCTCTTTCTGCAAAGGTTGTATTTCTAGCTAGATAGCTAAGGTGGATTCGAATCTGTCGTGGTTCAGGCAGCTCAGGTAAGCCTTCTTGCACTGATTAATGGAACTAGTGTATAGCAAGGTCAAGACATGTGGCTCGGTGTAATGAATCTATTTGAATCATGTTGTGGATTCAATCTGATAGTTCTCTAACATGTCAGCCAAAATAGAAATTAAGTTTTTTTAAAAACGGAAATGCAAATTAAGATGAACACAAACATTAGTTATCATAATAACTGATCATACATACATACTTGCTAAGAGCAAAAGCTTGCCAGAGTTTTACCACCCATACAATTAAGGGATTTCTATTTTCGTGCCCTCGGTTCCTTAGTTGTACTCAGTTTTCCCCAGCCCCTTAGTTTTTCCTCACTTTTCCCCAAGTCCTTGTTTGAAACCCGCAGAAGGCAGCTCAGACGGCAGGATTCCCGTTAAGTTGACCGCTCCGTTCTGACGTGTGGGGCCGCGTCATGTGGGCCCGCGTCGCGTGGGGCTGGTAGAAAGGGACCGCGTGGGACAGGACGAGATTGCGTTTGGTTGCACGTGAGCAGGAGCTGGGTTTTGTCTCTCTCGGCCATTGGCATTTCCCTTTTAAGAGTACCTTTTCTGCCTCCTTCTCTCTGCCTTTTTTCACATAATTAGTATCAAATCTAGAGAAGCTTGCATTTCTGTCTTTCTTCAATTATTATTTGTGCCTTTTGGCCCTGGTTGTTTTCCCAATATGGCAGCAAATCTAGTAGGGAGCCCAATCTAGTACTCCATCTGGTCCATATGTATGTAGTTAAATCTAGAAGCAAATCTACAGGGAATGTACGATAAATTCACAAGGTCATATAGTAGAATAGGGATAGATAATATAGATAATAAGCTGCATTCAGCAGCCAAACATAGTAGGGTTCGAGGTTCTTCACAGCGAAGACAAAGACCATCATACTAACAACATAACAACGAGGGATCCCTAACTAACAACAAAGGGATCCCAACAACAAAATGGAGGAGGCAAAGCAGACACGTCCAGGACTCCGCCTACCCCATCTGCCTCTGCCTCCACTTGTTGCTCCCCTTGGGAGCCTTGGGCTTGAGCGGAGGCATGCGCCCGCCGGAGATCTCCACCCGCTGGATGCTGCGGAGGTGCATGCCGAGCGCCAAGTGCTTGGCGCGGAAGGAGTTGGGGTTCACCGACGCGCCGACCTTGGGGTTGGTGTGGCCGATGTTCTCGGCATGCATGAGGACGCAGCTTGAAGTCGGTGCCGCCGAGCCTCCTAGTGCGGAAGGGGCACCTGTAGACACCCTTGGCGACGTCGAGGTAGGAGACATATCGCCGACCTGCAGCCTCCGCAGCACTGGCGAGTCTTGACGTCATGGTGCTCGTCGTCGCCGCCGACGTCGCTGCGCATGCCTGATCCATATCAAACGGGAATTTATTAGTGAATGAGTTGCAAACGTGCATGATAACAAAGTTAGGAAAAACAGAGGCAGCCTCGGTTAGAGTGGACACGATTATATGTCTACAGGACGGTGTAAGCGAACCAAAGCTCATGCACAACAGATTTGTACACGTAAATGGTTCGCCGAACCCTCCCCTGTAAAATCTGTGCCCACCGATTCATCATAGGCAAAGAAACAGATTCCAGATCTGAACTTGAACACATTCCAGATTATTTGCAAAATTAAACGGTTGATATCTTTTGATTCGTGCATAAAATAACCGATTGAGATCCTATGATTACTTGCATAAATTAACCTGATTGAGATCCCATTATTACTTGCATAAATTAACCGAACGGCCGAAACCCAAATCTTGAACGAAATCAAGGAGGGATCAAAGCAAAATGGAATAAAATCGGCGCAAATATTAGCCCAATACTCATCCATCCACAGATCCATCTACACCAGCACAAATAGGGTTCAAAAAGGAATGGGGAACAAAAAGGAAGCAAACCGTAGTTATTACCTCGTTCCATGGGTCCTCTATGGAGGTGTCGTAGCGGTTCGGGGGCGGGACGTACGGCACCGGCTCGTAGGGGTCCCATCCCGGTGGGATCTGACCGCGACCGCGGCAGCAGCCTCCGATGCACCGGCGGAGGCGGCGGCGACGTCCGTTGAGGGGACGGCGGCGACGTCCGTTGAGGGGACGGCGTCGAAGAGGGAGGCGTCGCGCTTGGAGCCGACGGCGCCGTGGACGATGGGATTGGCATTCTCCTTGTCCATCTCGCCGGCAGAGGAGAGGGAGAGGGAGAGGGTTTTTTGCTTTGGAGAAGATGATGGGACGTGAGAGAGGCGGCGTTGCGTAGGCGAGTGAGAGTGACAGAGATAGTGGGAGGAGGCGTCTATAAAGGCTAGTGGTGGTTAATGCGACCCGCGTCCTACGCGTCCACCGCTGCACGTCTGCACGTCTTGGACTTCTGCAATGCGCCACGCGTCCACGATTGCACGTCTTCGACTTCTGCACCGCGACCGGCGTCTACGCGTCAAATATTGCACGTCTTTCATTTCGCACCGCAACACGCGTCCTCGAGTCTAACCCTGAAAATTTAGATATACTCAGTTATAACCTCGAGCATTATACTAGCATTTTTTGTGTGCTCAGTTTTCCCCTTGAGTGCTAGTACCGGCTAGTGCAATATGCTCGATTTTACCCTCAAGTAGCTGGTCAATGGACAGTCAACAAATAGGATTAACTAGTTAAATGAGTCATTTAATGTGCAAAAATTCCGAAAAATAGTGGCACATACTCATGGAGTCTTTACCACAAATTTCCAGTTCTCAAAACATAGATAAGTCATAGATAAATCAAGTTTTACCACAAATTGCCACTTCTCAAAGGCCTTCTCAAATCACCTAGTAGCTATGAAGGTGCATGGTTTTCCACAATAAGCCCTTCCCAAAACAGCTTTCCCCAAAACATACTTTGTCTAAATGAGGCCACAATTCTCACACTCATGTATATTTGTATTGCAAATAGTTTGAGATAGGCCAAGATGGGTTTTATTCTACAAAACACGCATTTTTCATTTTTTAAATCTCATATTTGAATCCCTTAGTCTGTTTATTACATAGGTGCCCTTGGTTTCTTGATACTACTCAGTTTTGCCCTCTCCCTCCACAAATTCTCTCACACGTGCAACATTGCCCCTGATTGGTCTAGCCCATGTCACGCGGATCGTGCCCGCCGACCGTTGATCGTATGATCTAACCGGGATAACCCTCCCTCTCTCTGTCGGCGGTTACCTTCCACTCTCTAAGTTTGCTAAATGGCGGTTTTCTCGTATTTATTTTCACGCGCTAAAAATTATAAACTCTTTTAGGCATTACTTTTCACGCAAAAAATGATAAACCATCACCGATTTGTTGTAGCCATAAATTTTCACGCAAAAAATGATAAACCGTCACCGATTTGTTGTAGCCATTAATTTTCACGAAAATCCCAAATGATAAACCATCACCGATTTGTTGTAGCCATTACTTTTCACGCAAAAAATGATAGACCATCACCGATTTCTTGTAGCCATTACTATTCACGGTAAAAATGATAAACGAACCAATCTATCTATCTCTCGTATTTGAAGTTTGGAAGGGTTCACCATCTAGTTATGTTAACTTTCGAGGTTTTGATCTGAAAACAAATGGGTATTATAAAGGGAAATAAAAGTTCAAAAAATGTAAAAACGAAACAATCTACCTATCTTTGTATAGAAGATCGTCTGTATGATTTTTGAGGTCATTTAGAGAAGGTAGAAAAAAATCCCTTTTGAGAAGGTCGAAAAAACCTAACTTGTTACAAAAGCTGGTTTCCAGTGAGACCTAACCAAATTTGGCATACATTATGCCATATCTATAACAACAAGGAATATCTAAAAGGGAAAGTTTCACAAAATTTGAAATTTATGGCGAAAATGATGCCATACATGATGCTGTTTTTCGAGGTTTTGACCTGAAAATCAATTGGATATTATAAAGGGAAATAAAAAGTTCAAAAAATATAAAAACGAAACAATCTATCTATCTATGTATAGAAGATCAGCTGTATGAAATTTGAGGTCATTTAGAGGAGGTAGAATAAATCACCTTGTTAGAAAAGCTGGTTTCGATGAGACGAAACGGCATGCGTTTAAGCAAAGTGATTTTTTCGAACATCTCCAAATGATCCCAAATTTGCCATACATGATGCCATACGTGTAACAACAAGGAACCCTATCTAAAAAGTGTCAAAAAAGTTTGCCCAACCGTATAGCTCTATCAAAAAGAACCTCACCATGGCGCTAGTATAATTTTGGGCTTACTTACAAACTTTCGTTACCTAACCTTCAACACGAAACTTGTTTCAAATCACTTTTGGCGTACAAGAAACAAATCCCTCCTTGATTCGAGCACCACAGCCTCCAAACTTTGCCGATGCCGATATCGGCATGGTCAGAACGGCTATGCTCGACGCCACTGCTAGGTCACCGTCGGGATGCACCCTCAATCCCGTCCCCTCATTCGATCACTGACACACCAGAGATACCACCGAGGCCAATGCCGAACGTATATGCTGATGCCAATGCCGAACATGCATCCACGCCGATGTGGGCACGGCCACGCCGCCCCGCTATGTTGGACGCCACAGACCACCGCGAGGTCTTTCCCTTCGCCACCACACTCTTCTAGCACCCATCTATACACGCCAGAAAGGAGAGACACTAGTTTTCTCTACATTGCTCGCGTTCGTGTCGGACACGGTCAGTCAAAGTTTTGAGGTAGTCGTCGATGTCGTTGACCATTTCTTCTCTTCTTTGCATGGTTAAACGCATCTAGTTCATATCTATCTAATGCGTCTGGTCTCGCCTCATGCAGTTCTTTGTGGACGTCGATCTCATCTCGGCACTCCGCAGGCCACCTCCTCCGTGCCATCGCTGTAGAGCTCCGTTTAAAAATCTAATCCTACCCGTGTATTGCCCCTTGTATCAGCGCCATGGCCCCACTTGTCATTTGATATAGCGAAGCCCCACTCGTTCGCGTTTTGGTCAGGGATACAGCGATGCTTACGGTCAAACAAAGATGGATGGTCTAACGTGTCTTTGCAGGCTCTACGTGGCCCCACTAGTCAGAAGATAACGGTCAACCGTCGGGCAACCGGGCGTTACATCACGTGTGATGGTTTCAGACAAACGCTTGGGTAAAACTGAGGAAAAACTAAGGAGCTGGGGAAAACTGAGCACAACTAAGGAACCGAGGGCACGAAAATAGAAATCCCTACAATTAATTAGCAGTTGAGATAAGATAACCTTATATTAGTATAACTACAAATGCATTTGCTAAGGGCTCATGGGACAACAGAACTAGACAACCGCAAACTTTATGACCAGCATGTCACAGTGGCATCGAAAGATCTTGACCTTCAACTTTGATCCAATGCGAAGTTTGGCACCGCCAATGAACTTTTTCCACCTGGAAGTAACAGCCAAGCGGCCATCTGTGGGACTGACGGAGTACCGTCCCTCCACGGTGAGACCTTCACTCTCCATGACGAGGGAAATCTTGCCCCTTCGGCCAGCATTGAGATCCTTGGAGATACTTTTAGGCAATTTCTGATTCAAAGCAAGAGATACCACCAAAAATTAGTCAATGGCACCAATGCACTAAAGACTGAACCATGTGAGACTTTGAGCAGAGAAGACATCAAGATAAGAGCAGTTATGCTGTCATATACTCACGAACATAGCCTTCAGATGCGTCCTGGTCACCACACGGGTGGCCACAGCAATGAGCTGAGACCTCGGTGATCCGGGCCGGGCAGGTGCGGGAGCAAGGGCTGGTACACGAGCTGGTGCCGATGCGCAGGAGACCGCCGGGCAGGTGCAATAAACGGTGCCTCTAGAGGAACCGGTGCTGATGCAGAGACTGTTGGGCAGGTGCAGAATGGTGCAGCTAGAGGAACCAAAGGCCGATGCAGGAGCCTCGCCGGACAGGTGTAGTATATGGGGCCTCGACAGAACCAATGTCGATGTAGGGGCCTCTTTGGGTAGATGCAAGAACGGAGCTGGTACAGAACCGGTGCCGATGCAGAGAGTGGGAAGCCGGTGCCGGTCTTGGTGTGGGTGCCCTTTGTGACATCCGCTCCTGTTCCATCGGGGATCTGCAGCTTTGATCATGTTAAACCCAGCAAGCTAGAACGAGAGGGAATGGTTTAGAACAAGCACTCGTAATGCAAAGTAATCAAAGGATATGAGTACAAAAAAGTTACATATTATATATTTGGAAGTGTCTCCAACTCTGTAAGCGATTACGAATATCTGCCCGTTTGAGTTTCGATCCTCACTCGTCGCCCTTCTTCGCACCGTAGTCAAAAGCAAACTTTCTCCAATCATGTCCATACAAATATGTGATGGCCCGCGTCTTGTAGACATACACCTCATAGACCGTGTAGGTGTTCATCAATTTGCCATTGCCATGCATAGTCAAAGACCCTTCATGCGGACACATCTTGTTAATCATTGGACGAAGTTCACAAGGTACAGTCTGCAGGTGAAAATTGATACTAATGTAAGAAGCAGGAAGACTAAAAACAAGACTTTACTATATGCCAATTCATGCTAAACCACTGAGAATACATACCTGTAACTCCGTGAAGGAGTTATTAGAAAGGTAGATAGAGCCATAGGAGGTGTTATATGCGGGGTATGTACATGGGCCCGCCATATTCCCGCAAGCTCGGCATCGGGATGGTGAAGGAAACATGGGAGGTACTACTGGTGCGTAGCGCTGAATGTAAGTGGAAGAATTAGGTTGTGTAAAGTGCATAGTTCAGAGCAATGCAAATGTTGACAAGCGAGTGCGTAACACTATGTTACAAACTGAACAGTCAAAATTTAGTGTATGATGAATATAAGCATGCTAATTTGGCGTTTCTGAATTCCAAAAAGCATTAGACAGAGCCGGTGATAATATCAGACATAAATCATGGCATGTATATGTGGCTTAAGAGAATATACCCGAACCCTTGGATGGTTACGGCCCGGCTGGTCCTTGGACTTGAGCTTATATAAGCATCCAGAAGGTGGGGCTGACAGTAACTTGGTGGCAGCCTCTGCAGATGCCTCATCAGCAGCAGTTGCAATCCTTTTGACCAATGAATGCTTAGCAATTTCAGTCTGCATATGAAAATTGAAGAGCAACAGACATCAGCAGTGATATATAAAATGAATCTATGATACACTGATGCATATAGTGCTGGATGTAAGTGGAAGAATAGGGTTGTGTGTGTTTCTGAACTATTGGTAAGCATTAGACAAAGCCGGCAATAAACAGACAAATCAAATCATGTATGAGGATTAAGAAAATATACCTGCTTACTGAAAAGGATACCACCCAGCTGGCCCGTGGCCTTGTGCTTGAGGAGGTTTTCAGAAGATGGTGGCGGCACCATCGTCTTCGCAGCAGCCTCATTAGGATCATTTTTTTCCATTTGAGTAGAGGCACAGAAGCTTCATCCTGCATATGAATAGCAACAGAACTCATCATTGATATTTAATAAATCTATGAGATAGACTGATGCAAGTAGTGCGGGATGTAAGTGGAAGAATAGGGTTGTGCATAGACAACAATTGACAACAATGCAAATGATTACAAAAGAAGCCAACGGAACTCAACAGTTTATATACTGGATGAGACAGACTGAAAAGTGAAAAATTAGTGTATGATGATTGTAAGCAAACGCAGTGTTTCTGAACCTTTGCTAAGCATTAGGCAAAGCCAACAGTACTTAAACAGATAATAATAAAATCATGTATGTGGATTAAGAAAATATACCAGATTCATTAAAAGGTCACCACCCAGCTGGCCCATGGCCTCGTGCTTATAGAGGTTTTCGGATGATGGTGTCGGCACCATCGTCCTCACAGCAGCCTCATCAGCCTCATTTTGCATCCACTTGAGTAAAGACGCAGCAGTTTCAGCCTGCATAAGAATGGGAACAGATCTCAGCAGTGATATTGAATGACTCTGAGACAGACTGATGCATATAGTGCTGGATGTAAGTGGAAGGGTATGGCTGTGTATGGACAACAGTTCACAACAATGCAAGGGTGTGTTCGGTTCTGAAACAGCGTGGAATGGAATGGAATGGTTCCATTTCAGAGGAATGGAATGGTTACATTTTTTTCGGTTGGAAAAAATGGAGAGCAGAACAGATCGAGGTTAAACTAATCATTTGTCTCAAAATTGTAATTAGCAATTGCAAATGACATTTTAATCTCAAAGTCATAATTAACAGCGCCTAATGGTGCTCTTTTAATCTAAAAATCGTAATTAACATCATTTTTGTTGGGTTAGGGGAACTAGAGAGTAGATGAACATTACTGTATGATGATTGTAAGCAAACGAATTTGGTGTTTCTAAACTTTTGGCTTCGAGATCTTGTGGGCTTCAACTCTAGCCTACCCCAGCTTGTTTGGGACTGAAAGGCTTGGTTGTTGTTGTTGTTGTTGTTGTAAACTTTTGGCAAGCATTAGAAAAAACCGACAATAAACAGATAAAAATCAAGGCATGTTTTGTGGATTAAGAAAATATACCATATTCATTAAAAGATCACCACCCAGCGGACGCGTGGCCTTGTGCTTGTAGAGGCATTTAGAAGATGGGGCGGCATCAACATACTGGCAGCCTGATCAGCCGCAGTTTTGATCTTTCTTTTGAGTAAAGGCCCTAAAGTTTGAGTCTGCATATGAATAGCAAAACAAAAGGCAGACCTCAGCAGTGATATTGAATTACTGTATGAGATAGACTGATGCATATAGTGGATGCTCTTAACTTTTTGCACCATGAACACTAGCTATGGACAGACAAAAAAAAACTAGTTGACTTAGCTTTGTCTAGATACCTCCATCCCAAAGCTTAAGGCTTATTTATTTTTGAGAATCAAAACAAGTAAAGTTTGACCAAAATTTTAGAACATTCTATCAACAAATATAATATTGTGTAGATACCGTAGGAAAATATATTTCACAACCTATTTAATGATATTAATTTTGTATTTTGCATGTTAATGATTTTTGGTAAAACCATAGTATGGTATAGTTTGACTTTCTAAAAATAATATAAGCCCTAAGCTTTGGGATGGAGGTAGTAGTATCTAGAGCTCAAACACGTCTAGATACATCTGTATCTACAGATAGTTGAGTCAATTAATTTGGATCTGAGGGAGTATCAGATTCAGACTACTACATCATGGTAAGTTGGTTAAAAAAATTACCCCTGGGCGGTCCCTGCCCAGCTCGGCAGTGGCATTTCGCTTCTTGTGCTGCAGATCTGGCCATGCTCCTGCAGCAGGTGGGGCGCTATCGTTCCCCATAGCCTCAGCACGGAACCTGGAGGTACCAACCTGATACAGAGAATATAGAGCATGGTGTCACAGAGGCTTTACGCACAAACAGCTGAAGACATGTGCTACTTTAAGCATTTTTCCAGAATAGGAACAGATTGAGGATGCAGACAGACAGAGTGGATAAGCAAACGGAGTACCTGCTTTCCGGGGCTGGGGACGCAGCTCAAGCTCAGCCAACTGCCCACTTGCGTGGTGGCCTTACGCTCCATTGCCCCCCACCACCACCACCGAGGTCTTCCCTTTCCTGTACAAGCTGACAAAAGATACATTGAGGATCAGCAAAAACTACAAAGGTTGCAAATTTCGACAAATAAAGGAAGAACACCCCAATCCAAGCAAAGGTAGCCCCCGCCCCCCATCCCCATCAATCACTCCCAGCGCGAGGGTGACCAGAAAGACACCCCTTCGCCCAGAATAGGAAATAGATGCGCAAGATATCGAGGTGAGGAAAAAAGAACCGATCTCGAGAAAGGAAAGAACGTTACTAGTACTACCTAATCCGCTTGGTCTAGATGCAGCTTGCCCCTCCAAGCTGGATGCCTGGACGGTGGAGGCGTAAGGAGGGGATCAAGCTAGCGGCTTGCATCCGTCGGCTGTCGGCACTTGATCGGGAGAGACAAGGGTGTAGGATAACGTTGCATGGAAAACAAAAATTTTCCTACCGCGAACACGCAATCCAAGCCAAGATGCAATCTAGAAGACGGTAGCAACGAGGGGATTATCGAGTCTCACCCTTGAAGAGATTCCAAAGCCTACAAGATGAGGCTCTTGTTGCTGCGGTAGACGTTCACTTGCCGCTTGCAAAAGCGCGTAGAAGATCTTGATCACGATCCCTCCGGCGCCACGATCGGGCAGCACCTCCGTACTCGGTCACACGTTCGGTTGTTGATGAAGACGACGTCCACCTCCCGTTCCAGCGGGCAGCGGAAGTAGTAGCTCATCTTGAATCCAGCAGCACGACGGTGTGGTGTCGGTGGCGGTGGAGAACTCCGGCGGAGCTTCGCTAAGCGTGCAGGATCTTATGGAGGAGAAGGGGGCGGCTAGGGTTTGGGAGGGGGTGGCCGGCCACTTGAGGGGGGCGGCCAGGCTGTGGTCTTGAGGTGGCCGGCCCCCTCCCCTTGTCCCTCATTATATAGGTGGAAGCCCCAAGGGTTGGACTACAAGTCTCCGAATAAGACCCGAACCCAAAACCTTCCATATGATAGGGAAACCTACCCAAGCTAGGACTCCCACTAGAGGTGGGAGTTCCACCTTCCATGGAGGGGGTGGCCGGCCCCCTTTGGGGGAGTCCACTTGGGACTCCTCCCCCTCTAGGGTTGGCCGGCCATGGAGGTGGAGTCCCTCCGGGACTCCACCTTCCTTGGTGGTTTCTTCCGGACTTTTCTAGAACCTTCTAGAACCTTCCATAGAACCTTCCGCATCATTTTAAATCACATAAAATGACATCCTATATATGAATCTTATTCTCCGGACCATTCCGGAACTCCTCGTGATGTCCGGGATCTCATCCGGGACTCCGAACAAATATTCGAACTCCATTCCATATTCAAGTTCTACCATTTCAACATCCAACTTTAAGTGTGTCACCCTACGGTTCGCGAACTATGCGGACATGGTTGAGTACTCACTCCGACCAATAACCAATAGCGGGATCTGGAGATCCATAATGGCTCCCACATATTCAACGATGACTTTAGTGATCGAATGAACCATTCACATACGATACCAATTCCCTTTGTCACGCGATATTTTACTTGTCCGAGGTTTGATCTTCGGTATCACTCTATACCTTGTTCAACCTCGTCTCCTGACAAGTACTCTTTACTCGTACCGTGGTATGTGGTCTCTTATGAACTTATTCATATGCTTGCAAGACATTAGACGACATTCCACCGAGAGGGCCCAGAGTATATCTATCCGTCATCGGGATGGACAAATCCCATTGTTGATCCATATGCCTCAACTCATACTTTCCGGATACTTAATCCCACCTTTATAACCACCCATTTACGCAGTGGCGTTTGGTGTAATCAAAGTACCTTTCCGGTATAAGTGATTTACATGATCTCATGGTCATAAGGACTAGGTAACTATGTATCGAAAGCTTATAGCAAATAACTTAATGACGAGATCTTATGCTACGCTTAATTGGGTGTGTCCATTACATCATTCATATAATGATATAACCTTGTTATTAATAACATCCAATGTTCATGATTATGAAACTAATCATCCATTAATCAACAAGCTAGTTTAAGAGGCATACTAGGGACTCCTTGTTTGTCTACATATCACACATGTACTAATGTTTCGGTTAATACAATTATAGCATGACATATAAACATTTATCATAAACATAAAGATATAAATAATAACCACTTTATTATTGCCTCTAGGGCATATCTCCTTGATCTCCCACTTGCACTAGAGTCAATAATCTAGATTACATTGTAATATACCTAACACCCATGGCATTCTGGTGTTGGTCATGCTTTGCCCTAGGGAGAGCTTTAGTCAACGGATCTGCTACATTTAGATCAGTGTGTACTTTGCAAATCTTTACTTCTCCATCTTCGATGTACTCGTGAATCGAGTGGTAACGCAGCTTGATATGCTTCAGCCTCTTGTGTGACCTTGGCTCTTGTGCATTGGCGATGGCACCCATGTTATCACAGTAAATGATTAATGGGTCCAATGCACTAGGAACCACACCGAGCTCTACAATGAACCTCTTCATCCATACCGCTCGATGAAGCCTCTGAAGCCGCTATGTACTCGATTACATTGCAGACTTCGCCACCGTGCACCGCTTTCGAGCTTGCCCAGCCATCGCAGCACCATTCAATATAAACACGTACCCGATCGTGACTTAGAGTCATCGGGATCGGTGTTCCAACTTGCATCGTTGTAACCGCTTACAACGAGCTCTTGGTCACCTCCATAACAAAGAAACATATCCTTAGTTCTTTTCAAGTACGTCAGATATTCTTGACCGCTGTCCGTTGTTCCATTCCCTGGATCACTTTGATATCTGCTAGTCAAACTAACAGCATGTGCTACATCCGGTCTAGTACATAGCATGGCATACATGATAGATCCTATCGCCGAGGCATAGGGGATATTACTCATCCTTTCTCTTTCTTCTGCCGTAGCGGTCCTTGAGTCTTACTCAAGACCTTGCTCGGTAACATAAGTAAGAACCCTTTCTTACTTTCGTCCATTCTAAACTTCTTTAGAATCTTGTCCAGATATGTACTCAGGATAGCCCTATTAGGCATCTTGATCTATCTCTATAAATCTTGATGCCTAATATATACGATGCTTCACCAAGGTCTTTCATTGAAAAACTATTATTCAAATAACCTTTTACACTGCTTAATAGTTCTATATCATTTCCGATCAATAATATGTCATCTACATATAATATCAGGAATGCTACAGAGCTCCCACTCACTTTCTTGTAAATACACGCCTCACCATGAGTCCGTATAAACCCGAAGTCCTTGATCACCTTATCAAAGCGTCGGTTCCAACTTCTCGATGCTTGCTTCAGTCCATAGATTGAACGCTGAAGTTTGCATACTTTGTCAGCATTTTTAGGATCGACAAAACCTTTGGGTTGTACCATATACAACTCTTCCTCAATGTCTCCATTAAGGAACGCCGTTTTGACATCCATCTGCCAAATCTCATAATCAAAAAATGCAGCTATTGCTAACAAAATCCTCACAGATTTTAGCTTCGCTACAGGTGAGAAAGTCTCATCGTAGTCAACTCCTTGAATTTGTCGGAAACCCTTTGCGACAAGTCGAGCTTTATAGACAGTAATATTACCATCAGCATCTGTTTTTCTCTTGAAGATCCATTTATTTTCGACAGCCTTTCGGCTATCAGGTAAGTCTACCAAAGTCCATACTTTGTTATCATACATGGATCCCATTTCGGATTTCATGGCTTCTTGCCATTTGTTGGAATCTGGGCTCATCATCGCTTCTTCATACGTCGCAGGGTCCTCATCATTGTTATCCACAATCATGACATTTAGACAAGGATCATACCAATCAGGAGTGGCACGTTCCCTTGTCGATCTGCGAGGTTCGTGAGTTTCCTCGTTCAAGTTTCATGATCATTATCATTAGCTTCCTCTCGTTGCCGGTGTAGGCGGTGCAGTACAACTTCCGTACTTTGCGCTACTCTGATCAACGAGTATAGATTCATCAATCTCATCGAGTTCTACTTTTCTTCCAGTCACTTCTTTAGTGAGAAATTCTTTCTCAAGAAAGGTTCCGTTCTTAGCAACAAAGATTTTGCCTTCGGATCTGTGATAGAAGGTGTACCCTATAGTTTCCTTAGGGTATCCTATGAAGACGCATTTCACCGCTTTGGGTTCTAGCTTGTCCGGTTGTAACTTATTTACATAGGCTTCGCAACCCCAAACTTTAAGGAACGACAGCTTAGGTTTCTTATTAAACCATAATTCATACGGTGTCGTTTCTACGGATTTTGATGGTGCTCTATTTAAAGTGAATGCGGCTGTCTCTAATGCATAACTCCAAAATGATAACGGCAAATCAGTAAGAGACATCATAGAACGAACCATATCTAAAAGAGTTCGATTACGACGTTTGGACACACCGTTTCGTTGTGGTGTTCCCGGCGGTGTCAATTGTGAAAGTATTCCGCATTTCTTTAAATGCATGCCAAACTCATAACTCAGATATTCACCTCCACGATTAGATCGTAGAAATTTAATCTTCTTGTTACGTTGATTTTCTACTTCACTTTGGAAATCCTTAAACTTCTCGAAAGTTTCGGATTTATGTTTCATGAAATAGATATACCCATATCTACTCAGATCATCTGTGAAGGTTAGAACATAACGATAACCACCGCGCGATGCTACGCTCATTGGTCCGCACACATCGGTATGTATGATTTCCAATAAGTCAGTAGCTCGCTCCATCATACCAGAAAATGGAGTCTTAGTCATTTTTCCCATTAGACATGCTTCGCATCTATCAAGTGACTCAAAGTCAAGTGATTCAAGTAATCCATCAGTATGGAGTTTCTTCATGCGTTTCACTCCAATATGACCAAGACGACAGTGCCACATATAAGTAGAATTATCATTCAATTTAATTCGCTTAGCACCAATGTTATTTATATGCGTATCACTACTATCGAGATCTAACAGAAATAAGCCATTCTTTTCTGGTGCTCGACCATAAAAGATATTATTCATAAAAATAGAACAACCATTATTCTCAGACTTGAATGAATAACCGTCTTGCATTAAACAAGATCCAGATATAATGTTCATGCTCAACGCGGGTACAAAATAACAATTATTTAGGCTTAAAACTAATCCCGAAGGTAGATGTAGAGGAAGTGTGCCGACTGCGATCACATTGACCTTGGATCCATTTCCAACGCGCATCGTTACTTCATCTTTCAGTAGTCTTCGTTTATTCTTTAGTTCCTGTTTCGAGTTACAAATATGAGCAACCGAACCAGTATCAAATACCCAGGTACTAGAACGAGAACCTGTGAGATAAACATCTATAACATGTATATCATATATACCTTCTTTCTTCTTCTTGACAAGGCCGCTCTTCAGATCAGCCAGATACTTGGAGCAATTACGCTTCCAGTGTCCCTTCTCCTTGCAGTAATAGCACTCAAGATCGTGCTTAGGGCCGTTCTTAGGTTTCATAGGAGGCGTGGCAGCTTTCTTGCCACCCTTCTTGAATTTTCCCTTAGACTTGCCCTGTTTCTTGAAACTGGTGGTCTTGTTGACCATCAACACTTGGTGCTCTTTCTTGATCTCAATCTCAGCAGCTTTTAGCATGCCAAAGAGTTCAGGTAACTCCTTGTTCATGTTCTGCATATTGTAGTTCATCACAAAGTTCTTGTAACTTGGTGGCAGTGATTGAAGGACACGATTAATCCCCAGTCTGTTAGGAATCACTATTCCCAAGTCACTAAATTTCTTCGCATGCCCGGTCATGGCGAGCATGTGCTCACTAACGGAGCTGCCTTCTTCCATCATGCAGCTGAAGAATTGTTTCGATGCTTCATAGCATTCCACGGCCGCATGAGTCTCAAAAATAGCTTTCAGCTCTTTCATCAACTCATGAGGATCGTGGTGCTCAAAAAGTTTTTGAAGATCGGATTCCAGACTGCACAGGATGGCACACTGAACTTGAGAGTACCGAATTTTCCGAGTCTCGTAAACAGCTTTTACTTCATCGGTTTCAGTTTCTGCAGGAGGGTCACCTAGCGGTGCATCAAGCACATATTGCAGATTTCCACCAGAGAGGAAGATCCTCACATGACGGAACCAGTCGGTGAAGTTGCTACCGTTGCTCTTAAGTTTTTCTTTCTCTAGGAACTGGTTAAAATTGATTGGGGACGCCATCTCTACAACATATATTTGCAAAAGTTTAGACTAAGTTTATGACAAAATTGAGTTCAAATTTTAATTCAACATAATTAAAAATCTAGGTGAACTCCCACTCAAAACAATATCCCTCGCATTGTCTTAGTGATCACACGAACCAAATCCACCGCACCTAAGTCCGATCATCACGAGACAAGGTGTGATTTCAATGGCGAACACTCAAAGTGTTCATCATATCAACCATATGATTCATGCTCTACCTTTCGGTATCACGTGTTCCGAGACCATGTCTGTACATGCTAGGCTCGTCAAGGCCACCTTAGTATCCGCATGTGCAAAACTGTCTTGCACCCGTTGTAGTACTAGTTGATTCTATCACACCCGATCATCACGAGATGCTTCGAACCGACAAGTCTGGGTAACGGTGCTACTAAGGATGAACACTTTATTATCTTGAGATTTTAGTGAGGGATCATCTTATAATGCTACCGTCGCGATCTAAGCAAAATAAGATGCATAAAAGGATTAACATCACATGTAGTTCATATGTGATATGATATGGCCCTTTTGTCTTTGCGCCTTTGATCTTCATCTCCAAAGCACGGACATGATCTCCATCATCTTCGGGCATGATCTCCATCATCGTCGGCGTAGCGTCAAGGTCAATGGCGCCGTCTTCATGATTGTCCTCCATGTAGCAACTATTACAACTACTTTGAAATACTACTCAACATGAAATTTAAAGACAACCGTAAGGCTCCTGCCGGTTGCCACAATACAATAATGATCATCTCATACATATTCATCATCACATTATGGCCATATCACATCACCAAACCCTGCAAAAACAAGTTAGACGTCTCTAATTTGGTTTGCATATTTTACGTGGTTTAGGGTTTTCGATAGAGATCTAATCTACCTACGAACATGAACCACAACGTTGATACTAATGTTGTCAATAGAAGAGTAAATTGAATCTTCACTATAGTAGGAGAGACAGACACTCGCAAAGCCTCTTATGCAATACAAGTTGCATGTCGAACGAGGAACAAGTCTCATGAACGCGGTCATGTAAAGTTAGTCCGAGCCGCTTCATCCCACTATGCCACAAAGATGCAAAGTACTCAAACTAAAGACAACGAGAGCATCAACGCCCACAAAACCATTGTTTTCTACTCGTACAACCATCTATGCAAAGACACGGCTCTGATACCACTGTAGGATAACGTTGCATAGAAAACAAAAAATTTCCTACCGCGAACACGCAATCCAAGCCAAGATGCAATCTAGAAGACGGTAGCAACGAGGGGATTATCGAGTCTCACCCTTGAAGAGATTCCAAAGCCTACAAGATGAGGCTCTTGTTGCTGCGGTAGACGTTCACTTGCCGCTTGCAAAAGCGCGTAGAAGATCTTGATCACGATCCCTCCGGCGCCACGATCGGGTAGCACCTCCGTACTCGGTCACACGTTCGGTTGTTGATGAAGACGACGTCCACCTCCCGTTCCAGCGGGCAGCGGAAGTAGTAGCTCCTCTTGAATCCGACAGCACGACGGCGTGGTGTCGGTGGCGGTGGAGAACTCCGGCGGAGCTTCGCTAAGCGTGCGGGAGCTTATGGAGGAGAAGGGGGCGGCTAGGGTTTGGGAGGGGGTGGCCGGCCACTTGAGGGGGGCGGCCAGGCTGTGGTCTTGAGGTGGCCGGCCCCCTCCCCTTGTCCCTCATTATATAGGTGGAAGCCCCAAGGGTTGGACTACAAGTCTCCGAATAAGACCCGAACCCAAAACCTTCCATATGATAGGGAAACCTACCCAAGCTAGGACTCCCACTAGAGGTGGGAGTTCCACCTTCCATGGAGGGGGTGGCCGGCCCCCTTTGGGGGAGTCCACTTGGGACTCCTCCCCCTCTAGGGTTGGCCGGCCATGGAGCCGGGACTCCACCTTCCTTGGTGGTTTCTTCCGGACTTTTCTAGAACCTTCTAGAACCTTCCATAGAACCTTCCGCATCATTTTAAATCACATAAAATGACATCCTATATATGAATCTTATTCTCCGGACCATTCCGAAACTCCTCGTGATGTCCGGGATCTCATCCGGGACTCCGAACAAATATTCGAACTCCATTCCATATTCAAGTTCTACCATTTCAACATCCAACTTTAAGTGTGTCACCCTACGGTTAGCGAACTATGCGGACATGGTTGAGTACTCACTCCGACCAATAACCAATAGCGGGATCTGGAGATCCATAATGGCTCCCACATATTCAACGATGACTTTAGTGATCGAATGAACCATTCACATACGATACCAATTCCCTTTGTCACGCGATATTTTACTTGTCCGAGGTTTGATCTTCGGTATCACTCTACACCTTGTTCAACCTCGTCTCCTGACAAGTACTCTTTACTCGTACCGTGGTATGTGGTCTCTTATGAACTTATTCATATGCTTGCAAGACATTAGACGACATTCCACCGAGAGGGCCCAGAGTATATCTATCCGTCATCGGGATGGACAAATCCCACTGTTAATCCATATGCCTCAACTCATACTTTCCGGATACTTAATCTCACCTTTATAACCACCCATTTACGCAGTGGCGTTTGGTGTAATCAAAGTACCTTTCCGGTATAAGTGATTTACATGATCTCATGGTCATAAGGACTAGGTAACTATGTATCGAAAGCTTATAGCAAATAACTTAATGACGAGATCTTATGCTACGCTTAATTGGGTGTGTCCATTACATCATTCATATAATGATATAACCTTGTTATTAATAACATCCAATGTTCATGATTATGAAACTAATCATCCATTAATCAACAAGCTAGTTTAAGAGGCATACTAGGGACTCCTTGTTTGTCTACATATCACACATGTACTAATGTTTCGGTTAATACAATTATAGCATGACATATAAACATTTATCATAAACATAAAGATATAAATAATAACCACTTTATTATTGCCTCTAGGGCATATCTCCTTCAAAGGGGGGCTACATAAAGGGGAGGGGTAACATATTTTATTACACAGTGAACTTACTAATGTGACTAGTCATTACATGTCTCACTGAAACTGGGGCCCATAGTGTGGCACCCCAAATTCACTTGAACCTGCCCCACGGGACGCATTGGCGCGTCAAGAAAACCCCCGAATTGTAGCGGGGAAGTGAATCATTTCACAAAAATTCGAAATTCAAGCACACTGCCACGCGCCAAGCACGCAGGCTGTTCCTTCCTCTTCCTCGGTTCCTCCTCCCCTATCCGAAAAAACCCCAAATCCCAAGCTCAAACAACAACAACAAAAAACCAAATCCCCCGGCCGCCATGCATGTCCTCATTAACCCGCTGGAGATCGTTCCCGGACGAGGCGGACCCCCCGCCCTGAGATCCCAAGTTCGTCCGTCCCAAAAATGTGTAAATGATCTTCCACTACATGGTGAGGCCTCTTCTCACCATTCATACATGTGCAGCGCGGGCAATACACGTCCAGGTTGTGACCTTCGTGAGCTCTAATAAACCCCATAAAGGGTTGAACACCATTTATCCAAGTTCTGTCCATCTGTTTAATTATGAGATACAATGGTTGGTGATTAATTTAAGGCAAAGTAGGAAATGTATATATAGGGTTAGCTAGCTAGGGTTTTAGGGTTAGGGTTAGGGTTAATTAGGGTTTAGGGTCTATATAGGGTTTTTTAGGGTTTGGGGTTTAGTGTTTGGGGTTTATATTAGGGTCTAGCTAGGGTTAGGGTTTAGGGTTTAGTGTTTAGGGTTTAGGGTTTAGGGTGTAGTGTTTAGGGTTTAGGGTCTAGGGTTTAGGGTTTAGTGTTTAGGGTGTTTACGGGATTAGGGTTTTAGGGTTTAAGGTTTAGGGATCATCGATCGAGTGCACACAAACATTATTAGAGGCACCCGCGCCTTTGCGCATAAAGTGCATGCATATATATATAAGTGTGTTTCTTGGCCACCAACGATATATAGATCTAGAGAGAGATTGAAATATATTTAGGGTTTATGGTTTAGGGTTTAGTGTTTAGGGTTATGTTTATTAGGGTATAATTAGGGATTGGGGATTAGGGTTCATTTAGGGTTTAAGGTTTAGGGATCATCGATCGAGTGCGCACACACATTATTAGAGGCACCCGCCTTAATTTGCGCATAAAGTGCATGCGTATATATAAGTGTGTTTCTTGGCCACCAACGATATATAGATCGAGAGATAGAGATTGAAATCCCCAAGAATATGTTCAAATATACGCACACACATGAATTAATTATTAGAGGCACTCGCGCCTTTGCGCATAAAGTGCACGCATATATATAAGTGTGATTTTCTTGGCCACCAACGATATATAGATCGAGAGAGAGAGAGATGGAAATATATATATCCCCAAGAATATGTTCAAATATATATTGAAATATATGCACGAATGATATGCAAGGTATGCCATGCGCGCATGCACACTAATTATATATATATATTATGAGACTACTTAATCAAATGTGTTTTCATTCGAGATCGAGAACTTGTCAAAATTCAAGTTAATTAATTTATCAGCGCTAATTAGTTGGTCGCCTGCTTGATGCACAATTAAGTGTCGTTGGCCTATATATATATGTAGGGTTTAATTAGGGTTTAGGGTTAGCTAGCTAGGGTTTTAGGGTTAGGGTTAATTAGGGTTTAGGGTCTATATAGGGTTTAGGGTTTGGGGTTTAGTGTTTAGGGTTTAGGGTCTAGCTAGGGTTAGGGATTAGGGTTTAGTGTTTAGGGTTTAGGGTTTAGGGTTTAGTGTTTATGGTGTTTAGGGTGTACGTTTAGGGTATAATTAGGGATTAGGGATTAGGGTTTTAAGGTTTAGGGATCATCGATCGAGTGCACACACACATTATTAGAGGCACCCGCGCCTTTGCGCATAAAGTACATGCGTATATATAAGTGTATTTCTTGGCCACCAACGATATATAGATCTAGAGAGAGATTGAAATATATTTAGGGTTTATGGTTTAGGGTTTATGGTCTAGGGTTAGGGTTTAGGGTTTAGGGTTTAGTGTTTAGGGTTTAGGGTGCAGTGTTGAGGGTTTAGGGTCTAGGTTTTAGGGTTTAGTGTTTAGGGTGTACGTTTAGGGTATAATTATGGATTAGGGATTAGGGTTTTAGGGTTTAAGGTTTAGAGATCATCGATCGAGTGCACACACACATTATTAGAGGCACCTGCGCCTTTGCGCATAAAGTGCATGCATATATATATAAGTGTGTTTCTTGGCCACCAATGATATATAGATCGAGAGAGAGAGATTGATATATATACATATCCCCAAGAATATGTTCAAATATATATTGAAATATATGCACGAATGATATGCAAGGTATGCCATGCGCGCATGCACACTAATTATATATATATCATGAGACTACTTAATCAAATGAGTTTTCATTCGAGATCGAGAACTTGTCAAAATTCAAGTTAATTAATTTATCAGCGCTAATTAGATGGTCGCCTACTTCATGCGCAATTAAGTGTCATTGGCCTATATATATATGTAGGGTTTAATTAGGGCTAGGGTTAGGGTTAGTGTTAATTAGGGTATAGGGTCTAGGGTTTAGGGTTTAATGTTTAGGGTTTAGGGTTTAGGGTTTAGGGTTTAGTGTTTAGGGTTTAGGGTTTAGGGTGCAGTGTTGAGGGTTTAGGGTCTAGGGTTTAGGGTTTAGTGTTTAGGGTGTACGTTTAGGGTATAATTAGGGATTAGGGATTAGGGTTTTAGGGTTTAAGGTTTAGAGATCATCGATCGAGTGCACACACACATTATTAGAGGCACCTGCGCCTTTGCGCATAAAGTGCATGTGTATATATATATAAGTGTGTTTCTTGGCCACCAACGATATATAGATCGAGAGAGAGATTGATATATATACATATCCCAAAGAATATGTTCAAATATATATTGAAATATATGCACGAATGATATGCAAGGTATGCCATGCGCGCATGCACACTAATTATATATATATATCATGAGACTACTTAATCAAATGTGTTTTCATTCGAGATTGAGAACTTGTCAAAATTCAAGTTAATTAATTTATCAGCGCTAATTAGTGGTTGGTCGCCTGCTTGATGCGCAATTAAGTGTCATTGGCCTATATATATATGTAGGGTTTAATTAGGGCTAGGGTTAGGGTTAGTGTTAATTAGGGTATAGGGTCTAGGGTTTAGGGTTTAGTGTTTAGGGTTTAGGGTTTAGGGTTTAGTGTTTAGGGTTTAGGGTTTAGGGTGCAGTGTTGAGGGTTTAGGGTCTAGGGTTTAGGGTTTAGTGTTTAGGGTGTTTCGGGTGTACGTTTAGGGTATAATTAAGGATTAGGGATTAGGGTTTTAGGGTTTAAGGTTTAGAGATCATCGATCGAGTGCACACACACATTATTAGAGGCACCTGCGCCTTTGCGCATAAAGTGCATGCGTATATATATAAGTGTGTTTCTTGGCCACCAACGATATATAGATCGAGAGAGAGATTGATATATATACATATCCCCAAGAATATGTTCAAATATATATTAAAATATATGCACGAATGATATGCAAGGTATGCCATGCGCGCATGCACACTAATTATATATATATATATCATGAGACTACTTAATCAAATGTGTTTTCATTCGAGATCGAGAACTTGTCAAAATTCAAGTTAATTAATTTATCCGCGCTAATTAGTTGGTCGCCTGCTTGATGCGCAATTAAGTGTCATTGGCCTATATATATATGTAGGGTTTAATTAGGGCTAGGGTTAGGGTTAGTGTTAATTAGGGTATAGGGTCTAGGGTTTAGGGTTTAGGGTTTAGGGTTTGGGGTTTTTGGGTTTAGGGTTTAGTGTTTAGGGTTTAGGGTGTTTGGGGATTAGGGATTAGGGTGTTAGGGTTTTATGGTTTAAGGTTTAGGGATCATCGATCGAGTGCGCACACACATTATTAGAGGCACCCGCCTTAATTTGCGCATAAAGTGAAGGAGATATGCCCTAGAGGCAATAATAAAGTGGTCATTATTTATATCTTTATGTTTATGATAAATGTTTATATGTCATGCTATAATTGTATTAACCGAAACATTAGTACATGTGTGATATGTAGACAAACAAGGAGTCCCTAGTATGCCTCTTAAACTAGCTTGTTGATTAATGGATGATTAGTTTCATAATCATGAACATTGGATGATATTAATAACAAGGTTATATCATTATATGAATGATGTAATGGACACACCCAATTAAGCGTAGCATAAGATCTCGTCATTAAGTTATTTGCTATAAGCTTTCGATACATGGTTACCTAGTCCTTATGACCATGAGATCCTGTAAATCACTTATACCGGAAAGGTACTTTGATTACACCAAACGCCACTGCGTAAATGGGTAGTTATAAAGGTGGGATTAAGTATCCGGAAAGTATGAGTTGAGGCATATGGATCAACAATGGGATTTGTCCATCCCGATGACGGATAGATATACTCTGGGCCCTCTCGGTGGAATGTCGTCTAATGTCTTGCAAGCATATGAATAAGTTCATAAGAGACCACATACCACGGTACGAGTAAAGAGTACTTGTCAGGAGACGAGGTTGAACAAGGTATAGAGTGATACCGAAGATCAAACCTCGGACAAGTAAAATATCGCGTGACAAAGGGAATTGGTATCGTATGTGAATGGTTCATTCGATCACTAAAGTCATCGTTGAATATGTGGGAGCCATTATGGATCTCCAGATCCCGCTATTGGTTATTGGTCGGAGTGAGTACTCAACCATGTCCGCATAGTTCGCGAATCGTAGGGTGACACACTTAAAGTTGGATGTTGAAATGGTAGAACTTGAATATGGAATGGAGTTCGAATATTTGTTCGGAGTCCCGGATGAGATCCCGGACATCACGAGGAGTTCCGGAATGGTCCGGAGAATAAGATTCATATATAGGATGTCATTTTATGTGATTTAAAATGATGCGGAAGGTTCTAGAAGGTTCTAGAAAAGTCCGGAAGAAACCACCAAGGAAGGTGGAGTCCCGGAGGGACTCCACCTCCATGGCCGGCCAACCCTAGAGGGGGAGGAGTCCCAAGTGGACTCCCCCAAAGGGGGCCGGCCACCCCCTCCATGGAAGGTGGAACTCCCACCTCTAGTGGGAGTCCTAGCTTGGGTAGGTTTCCCTATCATATGGAAGGTTTTGGGTTCGGGTCTTATTCGGAGACTTGTAGTCCAACCCTTGGGGCTTCCACCTATATAATGAGGGACAAGGGGAGGGGGGCGGCCACCTCAAGACCACAGCCTGGCCGCCCCCCTCAAGTGGCCGGCCACCCCCTCCCAAACCCTAGCCGCCCCCCTCTCCTCCATAAGCTCCCGCACGCTTAGCGAAGCTCCGCCGGAGTTCTCCACCGCCACCGACACCACGCCATCGTGCTGTCGGATTCAAGAGGAGCTACTACTTCCGCTGCCCGCTGGAACGGGAGGTGGACGTCGTCTTCATCAACAACCGAACGTGTGACCGAGTACGGAGGTGCTGCCCGTTCGTGGCGCCGGAGGGATCGTGATCAAGATCTTCTACGCGCTTTTGCAAGCGGCAAGTGAACGTCTACCGCAGCAACAAGAGCCTCATCTTGTAGGCTTTGGAATCTCTTCAAGGGTGAGACTCGATAATCCCCTCGTTGCTACCGTCTTCTAGATTGCATCTTGGCTTGGATTGCGTGTTCGCGGTAGGAAATTTTTTGTTTTCTATGCAACGTTATCCTACAGTGGTATCAGAGCCGTGTCTTTGCATAGATGGTTGTACGAGTAGAACACAATGGTTTTGTGGGCGTTGATGCTCTCGTTGTCTTTAGTTTGAGTACTTTGCATCTTTGTGGCATAGTGGGATGAAGCGGCTCGGACTAACTTTACATGACCGCGTTCATGAGACTTGTTCCTCGTTCGACATGCAACTTGTATTGCATAAGAGGCTTTGCGGGTGTCTGTCTCTCCTACTATAGTGAAGATTCAATTTACTCTTCTATTGACAACATTAGTATCAACGTTGTGGTTCATGTTCGTAGGTAGATTAGATCTCTATCGAAAACCCTAAACCACGTAAAATATGCAAACCAAATTAGAGACGTCTAACTTGTTTTTGCAGGGTTTGGTGATGTGATATGGCCATAATGTGATGATGAATATGTATGAGATGATCATTATTGTATTGTGGCAACCGGCAGGAGCCTTATGGTTGTCTTTAAATTTCATGTTGAGTAGTATTTCAAAGTAGTTGTAATAGTTGCTACATGGAGGACAATCATGAAGACGGCGCCATTGACCTTGACGCTACGCCGACGATGATGGAGATCATGCCCGAAGATGATGGAGATCATGTCCGTGCTTTGGAGATGAAGATCAAAGGCGCAAAGACAAAAGGGCCATATCATATCACATATGAAGCGCATGTGATGTTAATCCTTTTATGCATCTTATTTTGCTTAGATCGCGACGGTAGCATTATAAGATGATCCCTCACTAAAATCTCAAGATAATAAAGTGTTCATCCTTAGTAGCACCGTTACCAAGACTTGTCGGTTCGAAGCATCTCGTGATGATCGGGTGTGATAGAATCAACTAGTACTACAACGGGTGCAAGACAGTTTTGCACATGCGGATACTAAGGTGGCCTTGACGAGCCTAGCATGTACAGACATGGTCTCGGAACACGTGATACCGAAAGGTAGAGCATGAATCATATGGTTGATATGATGAACACTTTGAGTGTTCGCCATTGAAATCACACCTTGTCTCGTGATGATCGGACTTAGGTGCGGTGGATTTGGTTCGTGTGATCACTAAGACAATGCGAGGGATATTGTTTTGAGTGGGAGTTCACCTAGATTTTTAATTATGTTGAATTAAAATTTGAACTCAATTTTGTCATAAACTTAGTCTAAACTTTTGCAAATATATGTTGTAGAGATGGCGTCCCCAATCAATTTTAACCAGTTCCTAGAGAAAGAAAAACTTAAGAGCAACGGTAGCAACTTCACCGACTGGTTCCGTCATGTGAGGATCTTCCTCTCTGGCGGAAATCTGCAATATGTGCTTGATGCACCGCTAGGTGACCCTCCTGCAGAAACTGAAACCGATGAAGTAAAAGCTGTTTACGAGACTCGGAAAATTCGGTACTCTCAAGTTCAGTGTGCCATCCTGTGCAGTCTGGAATCCGATCTTCAAAAACGTTTTGAGCACCACGATCCTCATGAGTTGATGAAAGAGCTGAAAGCTATTTTTGAGACTCATGCGGCCGTGGAATGCTATGAAGCATCGAAACAATTCTTCAGCTGCATGATGGAAGAAGGCAGCTCCGTTAGTGAGCACATGCTCGCCTTGACCGGGCATGCGAAGAAACTCAGTGACTTGGGAATAGTGATTCCTAACAGACTGGGGATTAATCGTGTCCTTCAATCACTGCCACCAAGTTACAAGAACTTTGTGATGAACTACAATATGCAGAACATGAACAAGGAGTTACCTGAACTCTTTGGCATGCTAAAAGCTGCTGAGATTGAGATCAAGAAAGAACACCAAGTGTTGATGGTCAACAAGACCACCAGTTTCAAGAAACAGGGCAAGTCTAAGGGAAAATTCAAGAAGGGTGGCAAGAAAGCTGCCACGCCTCCTATGAAACCTAAGAACGGCCCTAAGCACGATCTTGAGTGCTATTACCGCAAGGAGAAGGGACACTGGAAGCGTAATTGCTCCAAGTATCTGGCTGATCTGAAGAGCGGCCTTGTCAAGAAAAAGAAAGAAGGTATATCTGATATACATGTTATAGATGTTTATCTCACTGGTTCTCATTCTAGTACCTGGGTATTTGATACTGGTTCGGTTGCTCATATTTGTAACTCAAAACGGGAACTAAAGAATAAACGAAGACTACTGAAAGATGAAGTGACGATGCGCGTTGGAAATGGATCCAAGGTCAATGTGATCGCAGTCGGCACACTTCCTCTACATCTACCTTCGGGATTAGTTTTAAGCCTAAATAATTGTTATTTTGTACCCGCGTTGAGCATGAACATTATATCTGGATCTTGTTTAATGCAAGACAGTTATTCATTCAAGTCTGAGAATAATGGTTGTTCTATTTTTATGAATAATATCTTTTATGGTCGAGCACCAGAAAAGAATGGCTTATTTCTGTTAGATCTCGATAGTAGTGATACGCATATAAATAACATTGATGCTAAGCGAATTAAATTGAATGATAATTCTACTTATATGTGGCACTGTCGTCTAGTTCATATTGGAGTGAAACGCATGAAGAAACTCCATACTGATGGATTACTTGAATCACTTGACTTTGAGTCACCTGATAGATGCGAAGCATGTCTAATGGGAAAAATGACTAAGACTCCATTTTCTGGTATGATGGAGTGAGCTACTGACTTATTGGAAATCATACATACCGATTGTGCGGACCAATGAGCGTAGCATCGCGCGGTGGTTATCGTTATGTTCTAACCTTCACAGATGATCTGAGTAGATATGGGTATATCTATTTCATGAAACATAAATCCGAAACTTTCGAGAAGTTTAAGGAATTCCAAAGTGAAGTAGAAAATCAACGTAACAAGAAGATTAAATTTCTACGATCTGATCGTGGAGGTGAATATCTGAGTTATGAGTTTGGCATGCATTTAAAGAAATGCGGAATACTTTCACAATTGACACCGCCGGGAACACCACAACGAAACGGTGTGTCCGAACGTCATAATCGAACTCTTTTAGATATGGTTCGTTCTATGATGTCTCTTACTGATTTGCCATTATCATTTTGGAGTTATGCATTAGAGACAGCCGCATTCACTTTAAATAGAGCACCATCAAAATCCGTAGAAACGACACCGTATGAATTATGGTTTAATAAGAAACCTAAGCTGTCGTTCCTTAAAGTTTGGGGTTGCTAAGCCTATGTAAAGAAGTTACAACCGGACAAGCTAGAACCCAAAGCGGAGAAATGCGTCTTCATAGGATACCCTAAGGAAACTATAGGGTACACCTTCTATCACAGATCCGAAGGCAAAATCTTTGTTGCTAAGAACGGAACCTTTCTTGAGAAAGAATTTCTCACTAAAGAAGTGACTGGAAGAAAAGTAGAACTCGATGAGATTGATGAATCTATACTCGTTGATCAGTAGCCCGATCTGGGAAGTTGTACTGTACCGCCTACACCGGCAATAGAGGAAGCTAATGATAATGATCATGAAACTTGAACGAGCAAACTCCGGAACCTCGCAGATCGACAAGGGAACGTGCCACTCCTGATTGGTATGATCCTTGTCTAAATGTCATGATTGTGGATAACAATGATGAGGACCCTGCGACGTATGAAGAAGCGATGATGAGCCCAGATTCCAACAAATGGCAAGAAGCCATGAAATCCGAAATGGGATCCATGTATGATAACAAAGTATGGACTTTGGTAGACTTACCTGATAACCGAAAGGCTATCGAAAATAAATGGATCTTCAAGAGAAAAACAGATGCTGATGGTAATATTACTGTCTATAAAGCTCGACTTGTCGCAAAGGGTTTCCGACAAATTCAAGGAGTTGACTACGATGAGACTTTCTCACCTGTAGCGAAGCTAAAATCTGTGAGGATTTTGTTAGCAATAGCTGCATTTTTTGATTATGAGATTTGGCAGATGGATGTCAAAACGGCGTTCCTTAATGGAGACATTGAGGAAGAGTTGTATATGGTACAACCCAAAGGTTTTGTCGATCCTAAAAATGCTGACAAAGTATGCAAACTTCAGCGTTCAATCTATGGACTGAAGCAAGCATCGAGAAGTTGGAACCGACGCTTTGATAAGGTGATCAAAGACTTCAGGTTTATACAGTGTCATGGAGAGGCCTGTATTTACAAGAAAGTGAGTGGGAGCTCTGTAGCATTTCTGATATTATATGTAGATGACATATTATTGATCGGAAATGATATAGAACTATTAAGCAGTGTAAAAGGTTATTTGAATAATAGTTTTTCAATGAAAGACCTTGGTGAAGCATCGTATATATTAGGCATCAAGATTTATAGAGATAGATCAAGACGCCTAATAGGGCTATCACAGAGTACATATCTGGACAAGATTCTAAAGAAGTTTAGAATGGACGAAAGTAAGAAAGGGTTCTTACCTATGTTACTGGCAAGGTCTTGAGTAAGACTCAAGGACCGGCTACAGCAGAAGAAAGAGAAAGGATGAGTAATATCCCCTATGCCTCGGCGATAGGATCTATCATGTATGCCATGCTATGTACTAGACCGGATGTAGCACATGCTGTTAGTTTGACTAGCAGATATCAAAGTGATCCAGGAATGGAACACTGGACAGCGGTCAAGAATATCCTGAAGTACTTGAAAAGAACTAAGGATATGTTTCTTTGTTATGGAGGCGACCAAGAGCTCGTTGTAAGCGGTTACACCGATGCAAGTTGGAACACTGATCCTGATGACTCTAAGTCACAGTCTGGGTACGTGTTTATATTGAATGGTGCTGCAGTAAGCTGGGCAAGCTCGAAGCAGTGCACGGTGGCGAAGTCTCATGTAATCGAGTACATAGCGGCTTCGCAGGCTTCATCAGAAGCGGTATGGATGAAGAGGTTCATTGTAGAGCTCGGTGTGGTTCCTAGTGCATTGGACCCATTAATCATTTACTGTGATAACATGGGTGCCATCGCCAATGCACAAGAGCCAAGGTCACACAAGAGGCTGAAGCATATCAAGCTGCGTTACCACTCGATTCACGAGTACATCGAAGATGGAGAAGTAAAGATTTGCAAAGTACACACTGATCTAAATGTAGCAGATCCGTTGACTAAAGCTCTCCCTAGGGCAAAGCATGACCAACACCAGAATGCCATGGGTGTTAGGTATATTACAATGTAATCTAGATTATTGACTCTAGTGCAAGTGGGAGACTGAAGGAGATATGCCCTAGAGGCAATAATAAAGTGGTTATTATTTATATCTTTATGTTTATGATAAATGTTTATATGTCATGCTATAATTGTATTAACCGAAACATTAGTACATGTGTGATATGTAGACAAACAAGGAGTCCCTAGTATGCCTCTTAAACTAGCTTGTTGATTAATGGATGATTAGTTTCATAATCATGAACATTGGATGTTATTAATAACAAGGTTATATCATTATATGAATGATGTAATGGACACACCCAATTAAGCGTAGCATAAGATCTCGTCATTAAGTTATTTGCTATAAGCTTTCGATACATAGTTACCTAGTCCTTATGACCATGAGATCATGTAAATCACTTATACCGGAAAGGTACTTTGATTACACCAAACGCCACTGCGTAAATGGGTGGTTATAAAGGTGGGATTAAGTATCCGGAAAGTATGAGTTGAGGCATATGGATCAACAATGGGATTTGTCCATCCCGATGACGGATAGATATACTCTGGGCCCTCTCGGTGGAATGTCGTCTAATGTCTTGCAAGCATATGAATAAGTTCATAAGAGACCACATACCACGGTACAAGTAAAGAGTACTTGTCAGGAGACGAGGTTGAACAAGGTATAGAGTGATACCGAAGATCAAACCTCGGACAAGTAAAATATCGCGTGACAAAGGGAATTGGTATCGTATGTGAATGGTTCATTCGATCACTAAAGTCATCGTTGAATATGTGGGAGCCATTATGGATCTCCAGATCCCGCTATTGGTTATTGGTCGGAGTGAGTACTCAACCATGTCCGCATAGTTCGCGAACCGTAGGGTGACACACTTAAAGTTGGATGTTGAAATGGTAGAACTTGAATATGGAATGGAGTTCGAATATTTGTTCGGAGTCCCGGATGAGATCCCGGACATCACGAGGAGTTCTGGAATGGTCCGGAGAATAAGATTCATATATAGGAAGTCATTTTATGTGATTTAAAATGATGCGGAAGGTTCTAGAAGGTTCTAGAAAAGTCCGGAAGAAACCACCAAGGAAGGTGGAGTCCCGGAGGGACTCCACCTCCATGGCCGGCCAACCCTAGAGGGGGAGGAGTCCCAAGTGGACTCCCCCAAAGGGGGCCGGCCACCCCCTCCATGGAAGGTGGAACTCCCACCTCTAGTGGGAGTCCTAGGTTGGGTAGGTTTCCCTATCATATGGAAGGTTTTGGGTTCGGGTCTTATTCGGAGACTTGTAGTCCAACCCTTGGGGCTTCCACCTATATAATGAGGGACAAGGGGAGGGGGCCGGCCACCTCAAGACCACAGCCTGGCCGCCCCCCTCAAGTGGTCGGCCACCCCCTCCCAAACCCTAGCCGCCCCCCTCTCCTCCATAAGCTCCCGCACGCTTAGCGAAGCTCCACCAGAGTTCTCCACCGCCACCGACACCACGCCGTCGTGCTGTCGGATTCAAGAGGAGCTACTACTTCCGCTGCCCGCTGGAACGGGAGGTGGACGTCGTCTTCATCAACAACCGAACGTGTGACCGAGTACGGAGGTGTGATGACCCACAAGTATAGGGGGTGTATCGTAGTATCTTCGATAAGTAAGAATGTCGATCCCAACGAGGAGCAGAAGGTGTTGACAAGCAGTTTCGATGAAGGATTCACTGTAAATGCTCACAGACAAGTATTCAGGGGGGTTTGATGTAACAGTTGAATAAAGTACGAGTATGTAAAGTGCGAGAGTAATAATTGCAGCGAGTGGCCCAATCCTTTTTAGCACAAAGGACAAGCCGGTTTGTTTACTTATAATGACCAAACGTTCTCGAGGACACACGGGATTTTAGTCTAGTGCTTTCGCTACATACGGCTAAATAATCTTCATTGTTGTGATAAGTGTTGTGTGGGTGAACCTATGCTAATGTACCGCCCTTCCTAGGACTAATACATACTTGTGATTATACCCCTTGCAAGCATCCGCAACTACAAGAAAGTAATTAAGAATTAAATCTAACCACAGCCTTAAACTCTGAGATCCTGCGATCCCTCCTGCATCGATATACCAACGGGGGTTTAGGTTTCTGTCACTCCGGCAACCCCGCAATTGGCAAACGAGTACAAGATGCATTCCCCTAGGCCCATAAATGGTGAAGTGTCATGTAGTCGACGTTCACATGACACCACTAGAAGAATAACACCACAACTTAAATATCACACCATTGAATATTACTCAACCATAGTTCACTACTAACATTTAGACTTCACCCATGTCCTCAAGAACTAAACGAACTACTCACAAGACATCATACGGAACATGATCAGAGGTGATATGATGATGAATAACAATCTGAACATAAACTTGGTTCAATGGTTTCACTCAATAGCATCAACAACAAGTAGAAATCGATACCGGGAGAGTTTCCCCTATCAAACAATCAAGATCAAACCCAAATTGCTACGGCGGTGGCGGTGTCCAGCGGTGATGACGGAGGTGATGATGGTGGAGATGATGATGATGGTGATGGCGATGATGTCCAGCTCGATGACGGTGTCGATGGCGTCGATTTCCCCCTCCCGGAGGAATTTCCCCGGCGGATTCCCGCCCGCCGGAGAGCTCTTTTCTCTCTGGTGTTCTCCGCCCCGCAGAGGCGGTCAGAACTTTTCGCGAGGTACCCTCTCGTGGCTTAGGTCTTCGGGACGAAGGGTTTGGCGAAGAAAAGGAGGCGAAAAGGGTCGTGGGCCCCCAGGACCATAGGCCGGCGCGGCCAGGGGCCTGGGCCGCGCCGCCCTAGGGTGTGGGCCCACCTCGGCTGCTCCCGGCTCCTCCTTCGGCTTCCTTCGTCATCTTGAAAAATAGGATTTTTGGTATAATTTCCTTCCGTAGTTGATCTTCCGAAATATTGCGTTCGACGGTGCTTTTTCCAACAGAATCCTGGCTCCGGTGTTCGATCCTCCAATAATGATGAAACATGCAAAATAGATGAAATAACATAAGTATTGTGTCCCAATATGAAATATATCAATGAATAACAGCAAATTATGATATAAAATAGTGATGCAAATTGGACGTATCAACTCCCCCCAAGCTTAGACTTCGCTTGTCCCCAAGCGAAACTGAGCTCGATAGACATGACCACATGTTTATGGAGTGAAGAGTCGATAAATAAAATACGGACAAGAAGCATCATATTCATTCACACAGGACATTATAGTAAACAACCTCTTATAACTCATATTGAAACAAGTATAAGGTAATCACAAGTAAAGGTGCATGAGAAATCATGATTGGTGATGGCAAACTTCGTTCTTGGTCAGAGAACAATTAACAGATTATATTTATCTCATTGAGCAGCGCTCTCATGTTAGAGTTTATAAGGCACAACTTGCATACTCAATCGTAATGGTCTACTCATAATCATTGATAACTTGCAAAGCTATATTCATTCAAATAAAACTTGTACTAAACAAAGAAGAATAAAAGACATGATGTAGCAAATCACAATATAATGGTTTGATCACAACTACTCAAATGCTTGCTTGAGATGGAGGGAAATAGGTTTACTGACTCAACATAAAGTAAAAGACAGGCCCTTCACAGAGGGAAGCAGGGATTAAATCATGTGCTAGAGCTTTTTCAATTTTTGCAATCATATAAAGAGAATAAAAGTAACATTTTGAGAGGTGTTTGTTGTTGTCAACGACTGGTAGCGGGTACTCTAACCCCCTTGCCAGACAACCTCCTAAGAGCGGCTCCCATATTATTTTCATTTTGTGTGGCACTCCTTCCAACCTTTCTTTCACAAACCATGGCTAACCGAATCCTCGGGTGCCTGCCAACAATCTCATACCATTGTTGATCGCCAAAACCCACCGGCGGGCAGCGGCCTGTCAACACGGTAGAGCCGGGAAGAGCCTAGAGCTGCGGCTGGCTGAGACCCCTCCGAGCGACGGCCCGCAATGCTCTTCTGGTCACACGCGGCGATGCGAAGTGCAAGGGCGTGCCACCTGACCTATACCTGGTCAGGAAGGTGATGGGGATGCCTCGCTTAGTTCCTGCATGGCATACACGTAAACATTAAATCAGAGCCTCGATCGGCTCTCAGGTTATCCTGTGAATCGGCTCAAAGAGCCGATCCACCCAAGATCCGTACGGGGTGCACGAATACTTGGTGATCCTGCTTGATCAAGATAAAGCTAATGAGATCTACGACGATTTAGGGTTTTCACCGCATAATCGGATCATCCTACTCCAGGTTGGGCCTCGCGGCCACGCACGGTGCTCGTAAGCCGATCCTAAACAAGGCCACACAACCAACGTGACGTTGATCATCGGAACATCCTGTTTAGGACTTGCGAACGCCACCCTACGTGCCGCTGGATCCTCCCCCCCTTCGTAAGGCCTAACTATTGCAGATATTAAACTAATCCTTGCGGAGCAAGGAGCAATCGTAACGGATCAGATCTACTAGATGATGAACAAGCAGGGTGCCGCCCCCACGCCTGAGATAGGCGTGAGGGCGGCTAGACATGCGAGGGTTGCACTACGTAAGCATGTTTATACGAAGAGCTATGCTAACCCTAACACATCTATGATAACTACGTTGCCCGCCATCAAATACGCTTCGATGCGGGCAACGCATGAACAACGTGGGGCTTGTGCTGCCTAGATCGCAAGATGCGATCTAGGCAAGCATGTCGCTACTCCGATTGAAACCCTCGAGACGAAGGAGTTGGCGATGCGCCGAGATTGGTTTGTTTTTGGGGTGAACGTTGTGTTGTTGTTTATTCCATAAACCCTAGATACATATTTATAGTCCAGCGGACTTTCTAACGTGGGAATATCCCACCGTGCGCGATACAAATTCTAAACCTTGATCTAAGATATGACCTACTATAATTAAAGATACACGGGCAAACTAGCCCAAATTCTCCGTGCAAGGCCGCTTCGTAGATCTTCCACGTGTAGTCCTCTAAGCCCATCTCTCTTATGGCCCACCTCTGGATTTGTCCAAAATCTGGTGATAACACATGCCCCCCTGGTTTTGGAAATAATTTTTCCAAAATCATTATATTTTCCTCTCGAAGGGTCATGTCGTGGCAGGACAGAGCCATTTGCGCTTCCGTCATCATTACGCCCGTCCTCTCGGCTTCTCTCGCAAAAATTCGATAGCTCCGCGTCATCTCCTTGGAAACCGTAATGACAGAAATTTCCACCAGGCTCCTCATTATTTAACCGTGCCGATCGATTAGCTTTCTTCATCTCCTTCCTCTGTTCCAGCCATCGGCACCCAAAAAAACCCCTCTTCTCCCTCAGCAATGTCTTCCTCTTCCTCCTCCTTTTCAAACCTTTTCCCCCATTCTCGTCGAAGAAGAATGAGGACAAACCTTCTTCCGAAGTGAACCCTCCCCTCCGATGATGAGAAGAAAGAAGGAGAAGCAGCGAAGGCCAAGGCCTTCCTCCATCAAGCTCCCGCCGAAGAAGCGCTCCCGCATGTGGGCGGACAGCGAGGATGACGACGAAGAAGAAGAAGAGGAGGAAGAAGATGAATCTTCCTCTTCCGCCGGGTACCCGCCAACCAAGCGCTTCCGCTCCCGGGCGGACAGCGAGGACGATGATGATGACGAGGAGGAAGAGGCTCCGGCCACGTGCTGGGGTAGCAGCGACGAAGGGTTCCCGGGAGCAGCGCCGACAACATCGACGGCGGTGACGACGAGGACAGCGACGATTAGTAGAAATAGGACTAGCGAGTGGCAGGCGCTAGGCACTAGATCCCTCTTTTGAGAGCTATCGGCTCTTTCTTGTAAAGCCGCTCCTCCGACTTAATGAAATTGTTCTTTTGATTCATCTTTCAACTGCCCCAATTTCATTCCTTCCTCCTGCCATGTCAAGACCGATAGCAACGTATCGATTTTTTCCCTCCTTTTGGCCGCCCATGAAGCTGGATTCTTATGTCGATTAGCTCGAAGGCCAAGAACTTCTCAATTTCAGGCTGCGATTTGGTATCTGACCATATTTTTTCGCAAGCCCAATCCCTTAGCCGATGACTATTCATCGGCTATTTTGAGAATCCAATCCCTGTGCAAATGGCAGACGGTCCAAAACCTGTACAAGCCGACGGCCTCCCTTCCTGATTCCTCTCCATAGCTTCAGCAATCTTCTTTCGCGAACAGAACTGCTTCCAGAGAGGATCACAACGCAGGATCAATCGATGCAATTTCGACGTAGTCCGTTGCCCCCCGAGTCTTCATCAAGGCGAGGACAGTCGTGAGCTAACCACATGTGTCACCATCAGCCTCCGAATCGTAATGCCAGCCGATTCCATCAAAATCGGCTCTCTAAAGAACCTCTAGGGCGAGCTGCCCCCCGAGCCTTCATCAAGGCAAGAATACCGGCGAGGATGCATAAGTCGTTGATCAGCTTTCTTCTACTGAACATCGACGTCACTGTAAACCCTTGAACACATAGCCAGTAGGTCTTGGTCCCGTGCAACTGTACTAGAGTCGATGGCCGCGCATCGGCTTTGCTTCGTGCGAAATTTTGTTTTTATTTGGCCGATTTTTCTCCTTAATCGGCCCCCAATGTTCCACTGCACACAAGTCTGCACATGTTTATCTGCACACGTTCATCTGACTACATGCCCCCCGAGCCGAATCTGCCAAATGATTGCAGATATCGGCTTTCTTGGTAAGCCAGGGCACTGCACTTGCACGTCGTCTTCGCAAAGATTCATGCTGACTTCCATCTGCCGACGTGGCCGCTGCCCAAGAGATCGTTGCGACCATAAACGTAATATGTGCAGAAGATAATTTTGGCCGATTGCGGGAATCGGCCTCCACATTGCTTGCTCGATGAAGGTTTTGTAATGTTCCTCCATAAAATTTTTGGGGCCGATCACAAGGATCAGCCTCGCACGGTTTGCTCATTGGTTTAATCTTGCTACTCGGTTAGGCTGGATAAAACCAACCCAACCTCTGACTTGATGCGCCTGCTGTCATCCACCTTGAGTGCATCGTATAATCGTGGAGCACTAAGCTCTGTCGGCAAGACGAGCACCATGTTTGTGCCAGCCGATGTTTCATCATCGGCTCTCCTTTGTTTGGGGCGCCACTCCATTCTCCGTGGACGACCCTCTTCATTCAGGGCTCGCTGAACCTTTGCAGCCAGATCAGGCCGTGCCTTCCTTAGCGTATGCAAGTATAACCTTTCGGCTTCCTCCAGGCCGCGCAACCGCTGAACCCTGCGTTTCGTGAACGGCTGAGTCCGTCAGGCACCACCTTGGACGGTGGTACCTGTCTTCTTCTTCTTCTAGTCCCTCGCCTTCGAATCCTCAAGATCTGCCCAACGAGGTGACTCAGCGCGTTTGCTTGGTGGTGGGAGAGGCCCTAAGCGCTCAAACACGGACACGTTGGCTGCCTCCTTCTTCTTCTTGTTGCATTACGGGCAATTGCCGATTGTGGGCAATCGGCTCATTCTGAATCCCAGCAGTTGTCCGAAGAAAGGGCAATCCCGGTGTGCAGCGTTGTCATCTTGCTCCCTTGGCCTGTCCGTGGCACGGCGCTCGTGCTCCTCCTCATCGCGATCCCGCCGACGATGTCTTCGGCTTCTCTAGCCGGGCGATCTCCTTCATCATCATAGTTGGACCGTCGGCGTTGGTCATGCCGACTCACATATTTGTTGAGGAGGTGATCGAGAGAGGTCGCTGATATCTTATGTTCTTCACTTCTCCCTCTCGTGACGTAGCGCTTGCCATCATGATGGAGCCGATCGCGTGGAGCGGCCTCTTCGTGTCCTTGCTATGAGAGCAGCTGCCCTCATCTCCATCTTTGCCGAGTGGTTCCCGTGCCCCACCATGTTGATGCTGAACGTGGGACCTGGCTGGCAGCCCTCGGGGTAGATGACTTCTACCATGTTAACGGCGGGGAAGGGCTGGGTGTCTACCTTCATGGCGTATTGGTTGAAAATTAAACGCCCCTTCTCTATCGCCGCTTGGATGTGCCGACGCCACACCTGCGGTCGTTGGTGGCATGGGAAAGCGAGTTGTGGAATTTGCGATGCGGCTTTCCGTTTAGCTCTTGCGCCGTAGGGAACTTGAGACCTTCAGGAATCGTCAACCTGTTTCTCCTTAAGCAGGAGGTCGAAGATTTGTTCAGTCTTGGTCACGTCAAAATCAAATCCCCGGGCGGCCCTGGTGGCTTTACCCATTTGCGGGATACGGGGTTCCTCCCCGAGTCCACTCAGCCACCGCTATTTCTTGGTCTCCCGCAGCACTTCACCTTCCTCTGTATCGACCATGACTACCGCACGCTTGAACTTGTCTTGGTACAGTGTCCGGGTGGCGCCGTTCATATGCCGATAGTTTCGAACCATGTGCGCCGGCGAGGATAATCTGCTTGGGAGGCCATGTCCTTGAGCTGTGTTGCAAGGCCAGCTACCGCCAATTCGATCGCTTCCTTTTCGCTTATACGAACCGAATAACATCGGTTCCTAAGATTCCTGAAGCGCTGGATGTACTCATCACCGTTTCTCCGCGCTTCGACGTAGTTGTGCTAGATCGGCAATGCTAGACTCGGAAGCTTCGAATGGTATTGCGTATGGAACTGTTCTTCCAATTGCTTCCAAGACTGGATGGAATTTGCTTGGCAAAGAGGTATACCATCCAAAAGCTGATCCCGTGAGGGACTGTGAAAAGAGCCTCACGCGTAGCTGATCCGACACCGAAGCCGGTCCTAGTTGCGCCAAATATCGGCCGATGTGCTCGATGGAGTCGAGCCATCCGATCCACCGAATTTGGAGAAGTCGGGGAGCCGATATTTAGGTGGCAGCGGGATCATCTCGTACTCGTCGGGGTACGGCTTGGAATAGCCGATTGCCCTCCTTTTCGGCATAATGCCGAACTGGTCTCTCGATATGGTGCGATCTGATCCACCGTGCTGGCTGCAGGAGATGTATTCGAAGATTCGCCGGGGTGGCGTACTTAGCCAGCCATGTTTGCTTTTCCAGCTACGAGCCAACCGCAGGAGCTGGGCTCGGGAGTTTCGTCGGGGTGGCGTACTTAGTTAGCCACGTCCGCTTCTCAAGCTCTGTTGCCGACGTTCCTCCCGTTTGCGCCGGAGTCCCTGACGTTGTGGCCTGGTTTGAGAGTGGCCAGTTGCCACAATCTGGCACATACGTGCACGCGTATCCTTGAGGGATCTCCTTGGGCGTCTCAGCCAAGAACTGGTAGTCACTAGGGTCACCACCGATCTTGTAAACGACGAATGCCGGTGTAGCCGGCACTTTCAGCTGGTGCTGCCAACGCGTATGGCAGCGGTGGACGGGACTGGAGTGGCAACTCTCCTTGGTGCGTCCCGAGAGCTGGTCCCGACGGCGAGTACCGGTGGCTCATGATCTCCTCGGATCACGCGCAGAGCGAGACGCTCCAACACGTTGACCAAGTTTTCGTAGTGGCGGTGTAGCGAGTGAGCCACCAAGTAGTTGATCTCCTGCCGAAGGGCCCCGGTGCGTTCCTCCGACGGGGCAGAGATCTATCCCATCGAGTGCACCTTGTGGTGAGAACCCCTTCCATCCGATGCCATGGGTACGGGTTCTCTCGAAAAGAGCCGATGAGGTCGGCTTCGAGGGTGGCCTTGATCTCGTCATGTTTCTTCTTGAGCTCAGCAGGCAGCTCCTCGTAGGTGACTCGGCGTGCCGTCCGCCGCCATCTCGTATGTAGATGGCGATGTGGTTGATGTAGATGATGGTCCCACCGGGCGTGCGAGAATGTGTTGATCGCCAAAACCCACCGGCGGGCAGCGGCCTGTCAACACGGTAGAGCCGGAAGAGCCTAGAGCCGCGGCTGGCCGAGACCCCTCCGAGCGACGGCCCGCAATGCTCTTCTGGTCACACGCGGCGATGCGAAGTGCAAGGCGTGCCACCTGACCTATACCTGGTCGAAGGTGATGGGGATGCCTCGCTTAGTTCCTGCATGGCATACACGTAAACATTAAATCAGAGCCTCGATCGGCTCTCAGGTTATCCTGTGAATCGGCTCAAAGAGCCGATCCACCCAAGATCCGTACGGGGTGCACGAATACTTGGTGATCCTGCTTGATCAAGATAAAGCTAATGAGATCTACGACGATTTAGGGTTTTCACCGCATAATCGGATCATCCTACTCCAGGTTGGGCCTCGCGGCCACGCACGGTGCTCGTAAGCCGATCCTAAACAAGGCCACACAACCAACGTGACGTTGATCATCGGAACATCCTGTTTAGGACTTGCGAACGCCACCCTACGTGCCGCTGGATCCTCCCCCCCTTCGTAAGGCCTAACTATTGCAGATATTAAACTAATCCTTGCGGAGCAAGGAGCAATCGTAACGGATCAGATCTACTAGATGATGAACAAGCAGGGTGCCGCCCCCACGCCTGAGATAGGCGTGAGGGCGGCTAGACATGCGAGGGTTGCACTACGTAAGCATGTTTATACGAAGAGCTATGCTAACCCTAACACATCTATGATAACTACGTTGCCCGCCATCAAAGACGCTTCAGTACGGGCAACGCATGAACAACGTGGGGCTTGTGCTGCCTAGATCGCAAGATGCGATCTAGGCAGCATGTCGCTTACCTGATTGAAACCCTCGAGACGAAGGAGTTGGCGATGCGCCGAGATTGGTTTGTTTTTGGGGTGAACGTTGTGTTGTTGTTTATTCCATAAACCCTAGATACATATTTATAGTCCAGCGGACTTTCTAACGTGGGAATATCCCACCGTGCGCGATACAAATTCTAAACCTTGATCTAAGATATGACCTACTATAATTAAAGATACACGGGCAAACTAGCCCAAATTCTCCGTGCAAGGCCGCTTCAGAGATCTTCCACGTGTAGTCCTCTAAGCCCATCTCTCTTATGGCCCACCTCTGGATTTGTCCAAAATCTGGTGATAACAACCATGAAGGAGTGCCTTTTTATTTTAGCTTTATTATGATGATGACACTCCCCCCAACCTTTGCTTACACAAGCCATGGCTAACCGAATCCTTCGGGTGCCGTCCATCAATCACATACCATGGAGGAGTGTCTATTTAGTTTAATCAATTTGGGACTGGGAATCCCATTGCCAGCTCTTTTTGCAAAATTATTGGATAAGCGGGTGAAGCCACTAGTCCATTGGTGGAAGTTGCCCAACAAGATTGAAAGATAAAACACCACATACTTCCTCATGAGCTATGAAACATTGACACAAATAAGAGATACTAAGTTTTGAATTGTTTAAAGGTAGCACATGAAGTATTTACTTGGAATGGCAGAAAATACCATGTAGTAGGTAGGTATGGTGGACACAAATGGCATAGGTTTGGGTTAAGGTTTGGATGCACGAGAAGTATTCCCTCTCAGTACAGATCTTTGGCTAGCAAGGTTAATTAGCAAGCATAAGAGTCGAGGGAAACAAACAAATATACATGTGATAGAAACAATCATGCATCTTCCTTGTAAGTACAAACAATTTTAACTTCAGAATAATAAGCTATGAGCTAACAAGAAAGACAATGAAACATCTACATGTATTTCTCTTTTCTATTTAAACCTCAAAGTGTTGTTGCTATTGACCAATGCTAAGTTTGCCAAAACCAAATAGATTTATTCAATGCTCCCAAAGTGATACCAATACTAACAACAAGGTGAATCATATAGTAGAGATTGCAAACTAAAATAAGATGTGCAATATGTAAATGATAAGACTTCTCATTAATATTCCATAACGATAACTCACACCAAGGGATACATAGATAACCAACTAAAGGAGAGATACTTCCAAACGCAACCCATCTTATATGATAACTTCCCTACACATGATATGATACTACTCGACAATAAAAGTAAAAGGTAGTGATAATGTGATACCGCGGCACTCCCCCAAGCTTGGAACAAACCAAGGGGATGCCAATACCGATGATGAATTACTCCTTTGGCGATGATGGTGATGAACTCCTCCCGAGCTTCTTAATAAGCTCCTTCGTCTTCGCTCAGCTTGACAATTCTGCACTAAGATTCGAAGAGATTCATTGTTATCCGAAGTTGGCGATGACGACCTTGTGACGCGAATCGAGTGGTATTCAATCATTCTTCGGAGACGGCAATTCTCCTCCTGGAGTATCTCCACTTCTCTTCGTAGAGCCCGATATTGATCACAAAACTCATCGGTAATCCGTATGACTTCTTCCATCATGGGGAAAGAGTCGAGGCTAAGAGCGGGTGGTAAAGGTCCCTGCAGGTTATGAGAAAAAGAACGTCGAGTGTCAACAGATCCCACCAAGATTTGCTTGCTTCCTCCGGCTTGCTGCTCTTGTCTTGATGGCACCTCCTTCTCTTCCTCCAAAAGCCCCTTGCCCTTGTTGTTGGAGGCCATGGTGCTTCTAAACCGAAAACAGATCCTGGCAGAAACAGCTCGAAACAAAACACGTCGAGAAAACGATATACGGACCTCCAGGGGTCCGGGGGATTATATAGCAAAATTTTTCTCGTCAAAAGGAAAGCACCAGATCGAACCAGAGTCGGAAAGGGGCGACGAGGCGGCCAAACCATAGGCCGGCGCGGGCCCAGGTCAGGCCGCGCCGCCCTATGGTGGCACCCCCTCGTGCGTCCTTTCCACTCCGTTTCGAACTCGTAATTTCTCATATTTTCCAAAAACAGCAAAAATATAGTTCGGAAAGTAAATTGCGTACTTTTCATTACCAGTACTGTTACCTATTCGAAGTCGAGTTCTGGCGGACTGTCAATTTGCCCTTTGATGTAGGCCTCCGGTGCTTCCACTTGAATAATATCAACATCAACATTATAAGAATCACCCGAGATATAATGCTTGAGTCTTTGTCCATTCACCACTTGCGTAGCATTGCCTTGGAGAGAGCTAATTTTGATTGCTCCTGAACGATACACCTCCTCGACAACATATGGTCCTTCCCATTTCGAGAGTAATTTCCCTGCAAAGAATCTGAGACGAGACCGATACAATAGGACTTTATCCCCAATATTAAATTCTCTTTTGATAATCCTCCTATCATGCCATTTTTTAACTTTCTCTTTAAAGAGTTTAGCATTTTCATATGCTTCACTTCTCCATTCATCTAGAGAACTCAATTGCAACAACCTCTTATCACCGGCAAGTTTAGGATCTTTATTTAATTCTCTAACAGCCCAATAAGCTTTGTGCTCTAGTTCTAGAGGTAAATGACAAGCTTTCCCATAAACCATTTTATAAGGTGACATTCCCATGGGATTTTTATAAGCAGTTCTATAAGCCCAAAGTGCATCCTTCAATTTACTAGCCCAATTCTTTCTAGTTTTATTAACGGTCTTTCCCAAAATAGATTTAATCTCTCTATTTGATAATTCTACTTGACCACTAGTTTGAGGATGATAAGCAGAAGCAATTCTATGATTAATACCATACTTAGCAAGAGTTTTTCTAAAACCTCCATGAATAAAATGAGAACCTCCATCAGTCATAATATATCTAGGTACTCCAAATCTAGGAAAAATAATATCTAAGAGCATTCTTAAAGAGGTCTCACCATCAGCACTTTTTGTAGGTATAGCTTCCACCCATTTAGTAACATAATCAACAGCAACAAGTATATGAGTGTTACCTTCCGAAGACGGAAAAGGTCCCATAAAGTCAAATCCCCAACAATCAAACGGTTCAATAACAAGAGTATAATTCATAGGCATTTCATTGCGTCTGGAGATATTACCAACCCTTTGGCATTCATCACAAGATAAAATAAACTTTCTCGCATCCTTGAAGAGAGTTGGCCAATAAAAACCTGATTGTAGAACCTTTTGTGCGGTTCTTTCTCCGGCGTGATGTCCTCCATAAGCACTACCATGACATTTACTCAATATCTCCTGTTGTTCATATTCAGGGACACATCTTCGCATAATACCATCCACTCCTTCTTTATATAAGTGTGGGTCATCCCAGAAATAATGCCTCAAGTCATAAAAGAATTTCCTCCTTTGCTGAGCTGAAAAGGTTGGAGGCAAGTACTTGGAAACAATAAAGTTAGCATAATCGGCATACCAAGGACTGTCTCGCGAGTTCACCTTTATTATAGCCAATTGTTCATTTGGAAAACTATCATTAACAGGAACAGGATCATAAGCAATATTTTCCAATCTAGACAAATTATCAAGAACAGGATTATCAAGCACCTTTCCTATCTACAATATGTAAATCAAATTCTTGCAAAAGAAGTACCCATCTAATAAGCCTCGGCTTAGCATCTTTCTTTGTCATTAGGTATCTAATTGCAGGCATGATCAAGATGAATAGTAACTTTTGAATCAACAATATAAGATCTAAATTTATCACAAGCAAAGACTACAGCTAATAATTCTTTTTCAGTTGTAGCATAATTTCTTTGAGCAGCATCAAGAGTTTTACTAGCATAATGAATAACATTCAGTTTTTTATCTACTCGCTGTCCAAGAACAGCGCCTACAAAGAAAATCACTAGCATCACACATAATTTCAAAGGGTAAGTTCCAATCAGGGGGTTCAACTATAGGAGCAGTTGTTAAGGCTTTTTTAAGAGTTTCAAAAGCTTCCTTACAATCGTCATCAAAAACAAATGGTACATCTTTTTGAAGAAGATTAGTAAGAGGCTTTGAAATCTTGGAGAAATCTTTAATAAATCTCCTATAAAACCCAGCATGACCAAGAACACTACGAATACCTTTAACATCCCTCGGATAGGGCATCTTCTCAATTGCTTCAACTTTAGCTCTATCAACTTCAATACCTCTCTCGTAAATTTTATGTCCCAATACAATTCCTTCATTAACCATAAAGTGGCATTTCTCCCAATTAAGAACAAGGTTAGTTTCTTCACATCTCTCGCAAAACTTTATCAAGGTTTCAAGCAACTATCAAAAGAATTCCCATAGACGGAAAAATCATCCATGAATACCTCTACAATACTTTCACAAAAACCATGAAAAATAGCAGACATGCATCTTTGAAAAGTAGCAGAGCATTACATAAACCAAAAGGCATGCGTCTATAAGCATAAGTTCCATAAGGACAAGTAAAGGTGGTTTTCTCTTGATCTTTAGCTTTAACAAGAATTTGTGAAAACCAGAATAACCATCAAGAAAGCAAAAATGAGTATTTTTAGACAATCTTTCTAGCATTTGATCAATAAATGGTAAAGGGTAATGATCTTTCTTAGTAACTTTATTAACTTTTCGAAAATCAATGCACATTCTATACCCTACAACTACTCTTTGAGGAATGAGCTCATCATTATCATTAGGCACAAATCATACCTCCTTTCTTGGGAACGCAATGCACAGGACTAACCCATCTACTATCAGCAATAGGATATATAATACCAGCTTCAAGAAGTCGTAATACCTCATTCCTTACCACTTCCTTCATCTTCGGAATTAGACGACGCTGAGGTTCAACAACAGGCTTTGCATCATCTTCCATATTAATAGCATGTTGGCATATAGACGGAGAAATCCCCTTCAAATCATCAAGAGTGTAGCCAATAGCGCCTCGATGCTTCTTCAATATTTCCAATAACCTTTCTTCCTCAATCTCTGAAAGCTTAGAACTAATAATAACAGGATATATTTTCTTATCATCAATATGAGCATATTTAAGATTATCAGGTAAAGGCTTTAAATCAAAAACAAGATCTTCCTTTGGTGGCGGTGTTGTACCCAAATCTTCCACCGGTAAATCATGCTTGAGAATAGGTTGGCGAAGAAAAATTTCCTCAAGCTCATCTCTTTCTTTCCTAAAAATTTCGCTCTCGCTATCCTCCAAATGTTGCTGCAAAGGATTATTAGGAACAAGAACAATAGATGCACATTGCTCCATTTTAAAATCATTACTAGGCAAATCAGCTTTATAAGGAGTTTTAGTAAATTTAGAGAAGTTAAACTCATAAGATTCACCAGTGAATTTAGTCAAAATTTTCTCTTTCTTGCAATCTATAATAGCTCCACAAGTATTTAGAAAAGGTCTACCAAAAATAATAGGACAATAATCACTAGCAGCAGAACCAAGTACCAAAAAGTCAGCAGGATATTTAATCTTACCGCATAAAACTTCCACATCTCGAACAATACCAATTGGAGAAATAGTTTCTCTATTAGCCAGCTGAATAACCACATCAATATCTTCAAGTTCACAAGAATCAATTTCGTGCATAATCTCCGTGTAAAGCTCATACGGAATAGCACTAACACTTGCACCAATATCACATAATCCATAATAACAATGATCACCAATTTTAACAGATATCATAGGAACACTAGCTTGTTTGGGTTTATTAGGATGTGAAACAATATTAGAAGCATCTTCACGAGAAAATAATATGACCATCCTCCACATTTTCAGTCACAAGATCTTTAACTATTGCAACTTGCAGGTTCAACTTTTATTTGTTCTTCAGGTTCTACAGGTTTCTTTTCACTTTTATGAACCGCACTATTTATAACAGAGTACTCTTTCATTTTAGCAGGGAAAGGAGTTTTTTCAATATAAGCTTCAGGAATAACACGATCAGCAGTTTCAACTACAACGCATTTATTAATAGATGAATCAATTTTATCTTTATACGGTTCATGATACTTATCAAAATTCTTCTTTGGCAATTCATAATGAGAGGCAAAAGCTTTATAAAGATTTACAAGAACTTGAGAATCAAGACCATATATAGCACTCATATTACGAAATTTATCAGTATCCATAAAAGCTTCAATGCATTTATAATCATAAATTATACCTGATTCTCTATCCTTGTCGTTCTCCCAACCTTCAGTATTTTTTTGGATCCGATCAAGAAGGTCCCTTTTAAACTCTTCTTTGTTGCGTGTAAATGATCCAGAACAAGAAGTATCCTGCAAGGTCTTGTCTTGAAAAGAAAGTCTTGCATAGAAATTATCAATAATAACATTACCAGGAAGCTCATGAATGGGGCATTTGAGCATTAAAGACTTCAATCTCCCCCAAGCTTGGGCGATGCTCTCTCCATCATGAGGCCAAAAATTATATATGCGATTCCGATCCTTATGAATTTCACTTGGAGGATAGAACTTAGAATAAAACCGGGGCACAATATCATTCCATTCAAGAGAATCCCCATTATCCAAGAATTTATACCAATGCGCCGCCTTACCGGACAGCGACAAAGAGAATAGTTTCTTCCTCACTTCATCCATAGCAATACCTGCACATTTGAATAACCCGCATAATTCATGCAAAAACAAGAATGATCACCAGGATGGACAGTTCCATCCCCTTCATAGCGGTTATCCATAACACGTTCAATAATTTTCATAGGTATTTTATATGGTATCACTTCCTCACCTGGCGCCTCATCCACTACCGTTGCAGTAGTAGTAGATTTCCCAAATAGAAATTGAAGAGAAGATCTCTCCATAATGACTTATAGCAGCAGAAAATCAGCACAACAGTAAAGGTTTTCCTTACCAATTCCACTTACCAATAGCGCTTCACTCCCCGGCAACGGCGCCAGAAAATAGTCTTGATGACCCACAAGTATAGGGGGTGTATCGTAGTATCTTCGATAAGTAAGAATGTCGATCCCAACGAGGAGCAGAAGGTGTTGACAAGCAGTTTCGATGAAGGATTCACCGTAAATGCTCACGTACAAGTATTCGTGGGGTTTGATGTAAGAGTTGAATAAAGTACGAGTATGTAAAGTGCGAGAGTAATAATTGCAGCGAGTGGCCCAATCCTTTTTAGCACAAAGGACAAGCCGGTTTGTTTACTTATAATGACCAAACGTTCTCGAGGACACACGGGATTTTAGTCTAGTGCTTTCGCTACATACGGCTAAATAATCTTCATTGTTGTGATAAGTGTTGTGTGGGTGAACCTATGCTAATGTACCGCCCTTCCTAGGACTAATACATACTTGTGATTATACCCCTTGCAAGCATCCGCAACTACAAGAAAGTAATTAAGAATTAAATCTAACCACAGCCTTAAACTCGAGATCCTGCGATCCCTCCTGCATCGATATACCAACGGGGTTTAGGTTTCTGTCACTCCGGCAACCCCGCAATTGGCAAACGAGTACAAGATGCATTCCCCTAGGCCCATAAATGGTGAAGTGTCATGTAGTCGACGTTCACATGACACCACTAGAAGAATAACACCACAACTTAAATATCACACCATTGAATATTACTCAACCATAGTTCACTACTAACATTTAGACTTCACCCATGTCCTCAAGAACTAAACGAACTACTCACAAGACATCATACGGAACATGATCAGAGGTGATATGATGATGAATAACAATCTGAACATAAACTTGGTTCAATGGTTTCACTCAATAGCATCAACAACAAGTAGAAATCGATACCGGGAGAGTTTCCCCTATCAAACAATCAAGATCAAACCCAAATTGCTACGGCGGTGGCGGTGTCCAGCGGTGATGACGGCGGTGATGATGGTGGAGATGATGATGATGGTGATGGCGATGATGTCCAGCTCGATGACGGTGTCGATGGCGTCGATTTCCCCCTCCCGGAGGGAATTTCCCCAGCGGATTCCTGCCCGCCGGAGAGCTCTTTTCTCTCTGGTGTTCTCCGCCCCGCAGAGGCGGCTGTAACTTTTCGCGAGGTACCCTCTGTGGCTTAGGTCTTCGGGACGAAGGGTTTGGCGAAGAAAAGGAGGCGAAAAGGGTCGTGGGCCCCCCAGACCATAGGCCGGCGCGGCCAGGGCCTGGGCCGCGCCGCCCTAGGGTGTGGGCCCACCCTGGCTGCTCCTGGCTCCTCCTTCTGGCTTCCTTCATCATCTTGAAAAATAGGATTTTTGGTATAATTTCCTTCCAGAGTTGATCTTCCGAAATATTGCGTTCTGACGGTGCTTTTTCCAGCAGAATCCTGGCTCCGGTGTTCGATCCTCCAATAATGATGAAACATGCAAAATAGATGAAATAACATAAGTATTGTGTCCCAATATGAAATATATCAATGAATAACAGCAAATTATGATATAAAATAGTGATGCAAATTGGACGTATCAAGGTGCTGCCCGTTCGTGGCGCTGGAGGGATCGTGATCAAGATCTTCTACGCGCTTTTGCAAGCGGCAAGTGAACGTCTACCGCAGCAACAAGAGCCTCATCTTGTAGGCTTTGGAATCTCTTCAAGGGTGAGACTCGATAATCCCCTCGTTGCTACCGTCTTCTAGATTGCATCTTGGCTTGGATTGCGTGTTCGCGGTAGGAAAATTTTTGTTTTCTATGCAACGTTATCCTACATAAAGTACGTGCATGCGTATATATAAGTGTGTTTCTTGGCCACCAACGATATATAGATCGAGAGATAGCGATTGAAATCCCCAAGAATATGTTCAAATATACGCACACACATGAATTATTAGACGCACCCGCGCCTTTGCGCATAAAGTGCATGTGTATATATATAAGTGTGCTTCTTGGCCACCAATGATATATAGATCGAGAGAGAGAGATTGATATATATACATATCCCCAAGAATATGTTCAAATATATATTGAAATATATGCACGAATGATATGCAAGGTATGCCATGCGCGCATGCACACTAATTATATATATATATATTATGAGACTACTTAATCAAATGTGTTTTCATTCGAGATCGAGAACTTGTCAAAATTCAAGTTAATTAATTTATCAGCGCTAATTAGTTGGTCGCCTGCTTGATGCGTAATTAAGTGTCGTTGGCCTATATATGTAGGGTTTAATTAGGGCTAGGGTTAGGGTTAGTGTTAATTAGGGTATAGCTAGGGTCTAGGGTTTAGGGTTTAATGTTTAGGGTTTGATACGTCTCCGACGTATCGATAATTTCTTATGTTCCATGCCACATTATTGATGATATCTACATGTTTTATGCACACTTTATGTCATATTCGTGCATTTTCTGGAACTAACTGATGCGTGTGGTTGGCACGTCCGTTGGGAACCCCAAGAGGAAGGTGTGATGCGCACAGCGGCAAGTTTCCCTCAGTAAGAAACCAAGGTTTAATCGGACCAGTAGGAGTCAAGAAGCACGTTGAAGGTTGATGGCAGCGGGATGTAGTGCGGCGCAACACCAGGGATTCCGGCGCCAACGTGGAACCTGCACAACACAACCAAAGTACTTTGCCCCAACGAAATAGTGAGGTTGTCAATCTCACCGGCTTGCTGTAACAAAGGATTAACCGTATTGTGTGGAAGATGATTGTTTGCAGAAAACAGTAGAACAAGTATTGCAGTAGATTGTATTTCAGTAAAGAGAATTGGACCGGGGTCCACAGTTCACTAGAGGTGTCTCTCCCATAAGACAAGCAGCATGTTGGGTGAACAAATTACAGTTGGGCAATTGACAAATAAAGAGAGCATGACCATGCACATACATATCATGATGAGTATAGTGAGATTTAATTGGGCATTACGACAAAGTACATAGACCGCCATCCAACTGCATCTATGCCTAAAAAGTCCACCTTCAGGTTATCATCCGAACCCCCTCCAGTATTAAGTTGCAAAGCAACAGACAATTGCATTAAGTATGGTGCGTAATGTAATCAACAACTACATCCTTAGACATAGCATCAATGTTTTATCCCTAGTGGCAACAGCACAACACAACCTTAGAACTTTATGTCACTGTCCCAGGTGTCAATGCAGGCATGAACCCACTATCGAGCATAAGTACTCCCTCTTGGAGTTACAAGCATCTACTTGGCCAGAGCATCTACTAGTAACGGAAAGCATGCAAGATCATAAACAACACGTAGATATAACTTTGATAATCAACATAACAAGTATTCTCTATTCATCGGATCCCAACAAACGCAACATATAGAATTACAGATAGATGATCTTGATCATGTTAGGCAGCTCACAAGATCCGACAATGATAGCACAATGGGGAGAAGACAACCATCTAGCTACTGCTATGGACCCATAGTCCAGGGGTAGACTACTCACACATCACACCGGAGGCGACCATGGCGGCGTAGAGTCCTCCGGGAGATGATTCCCCTCTCCGGCAGGGTGCCGGAGGCGATCTCCTGGATCCCCCGAGATGGGATCAGCGTTGGCGGCGTCTCTGGAAGGTTTTCCGGATCGTGGCTCTCGGTGCGGGGGTTTCGTCACGGAGGCTTTAAGTAGGCGGACGGGTAGGTCAAGAGGCGGCGCGAGGGGCCCAGACCATAGGGCCGCGCGGCCAGGGCAGGGGCCGCGCCGCCCTATGCTCTGGCTGCCTCGTGGCCCCTCTTCGTTTCGTCTTCGGACTTCTGGAAGCTTCGTGGCCCCTGGGCTTTGATTTCGTCCAATTCCGAGAATATTTCCTTACTAGGATTTCTGAAACCAAAAACAGCAGAAAACAGCAACTGGCACTTCGGCATCTTGTTAATAGGTTAGTTCCAGAAAATGCACGAATATGACATAAAGTGTGCATAAAACATGTAGATAACATCAATAATGTGGCATGGAACATAAGAAATTTTCGATACGTCGGAGACGTATCACTAACCTATTAACAAGATGCCGAAGAGCCAGTTGCTGTTTTCTGCTATTTTTGGTTTCAGAAATCCTAGTAACGAAATATTCTCGGAATTGGACGAAATCAACGCCCAGGGTCCTATTTTGCCACGAAGCTTCCAGAAGACCGAAGAGGAGATGAAGTGGGGCCACGAGGTGGCCAGACTACAGGGCGGCGCGGCCCAAGCCCTGGCCGCGCCGGCCTGTGGTGTGGGCCCCTCGTGCCGCCTCTTGACCTACCCTTCCGCCTACTTAAAGCCTCCGTCGCGAAACCCCCAGTACCGAGAGCCACGATACGAAAAACCTTCCAGAGACGCCGCCGCCGCCAATCCCATCTCGGGGGATTCAGGAGATCGCCTCCGGCACCCTGCCGGAGAGGGGAATCATCTCCCGGAGGACTCTACGCCGCCATGGTCGCCTCCGGAGTGATGTGTGAGTAGTCTACCCCTGGACTATGGGTCCATAGCAGTAGCTAGATGGTTGTCTTCTCCCCATTGTGCTTAATTGTCGGGTCTTGTGAGCTGCCTAACATGATCAAGATCATCTATCTGTAATTCTATATGTTGCGTTTGTTGGGATCCGATGAATAGAGAATACTATATTATGTTGATTATCAAAGTTATGCCTATGTGTTGTTTATGATCTTGCATGCTCTCCGTTATTAGTAGATGCTTTGGCCAAGTTGATGCTAGTAACTCCAAGAGGGAGTATTTATGCTCGATAGTGGGTTCATGTCTCCGTGAATCTGGAGGAGTGACAAGAACCTCTAAGGTTATGGATGTGCTGTTGCCACTAGGGATAAAACATTGGTGCTATGTTCGAGGATGTAGTCACTGATTACATTACGCGCAATACTTAATGCAATTGTCTGTTGTTAGCAACTTAATACTGGAGGGGGTTCGGATGATAACCTGAAGGTGGACTTTTTAGGCATAGATGCATGCTGGATAGCGGTCTATGTACTTTGTCGTAATGCCCAATTAAATCTCACAATACTCATCATATCATGTATGTGCATTGTCATGCCCTCTTTATTTGTCAATTGCCCAACTGTAATTTGTTCACCCAACATGCTGTTTATCTTATGGGAGAGACACCTCTAGTGAACTGTGGACCCCGGTCCAATTCTCTATACTGAAATACAATCTACTGCAATCGTTTCTACGTTTTCTGCAAACAATCATCTTCCACACAATACGGTTAATCCTTTGTTACAGCAAGCCGGTGAGATTGACAACCTCACTATTTCGTTGGGGCAAAGTACTTTGGTTGTGTTGTGCAGGTTCCACGTTGGCGCCGGAATCTCTGGTGTTGCGCCGCACTACATCCCGCCGCCATCAACCTTCAACGTGCTTCTTGACTCCTACTGGTTCGATTAAACCTTGGTTTCTTACTGAGGGAAACTTGCCGCTGTGCGCATCACACCTTCCTCTTGGGGTTCCCAACGGACGTGTCAACTGCACGCATCAAGCAAATTTCTGGCGCCGTTGCCGGGGAGATCAAGACACGCTGCAAGGGGAGTCTCCACATCCCAATCTCTTTACTTTGTTTTTGTCTTGCTTAGTTTTATTTACTACTTTGTTTGCTGCACTAAATCAAAATACAAAAAAATTAGTTGCTAGTTTTACTTTATTTGCTATCTTGTTTGCTATATCAAAAACACAAAAAAATTAGTTACTTGCATTTACTTTATCTAGTTTGCTTTATTTACTACTGCTAAAATGGCCACCCCTGAAAACACTAAGTTGTGTGACTTCACAACCACAAATAATAATGATTTCTTATGCACACCTATTGCTCCACCTGCTACTACAGCAGAATTCTTTGAAATTAAACCTGCTTTACTGAATCTTGTTATGCGAGAGCAATTTTCTGGTGTTAGTTCTGATGATGCTGCTGCCCATCTTAATAATTTTGTTGAATTGTGTGAAATGCAAAAATATAAAGATGGAGATGGTGACATTATAAAATTAAAATTGTTCCCTTTCTCATTAAGAGGAAGAGCTAAAGATTGGTTGCTATCTCTGCCTAAGAATAGTATTGATTCATGGACTAAATGCAAGGATGCTTTTATTGGTAGATATTATCCCCCTGCTAAAATTATATCTTTGAGGAGTAGCATAATGAATTTTAAACAATTAGATACTGAGCATGTTGCACAAGCATGGGAAAGAATGAAATCTTTGGTTAAAAATTGCCCAACCCATGGACTGACTACTTGGATGATCATCCAAACCTTTTATGCAGGACTGAATTTTTCTTCACGGAACCTATTGGATTCAGCTGCTAGAGGTACCTTTATGTCCATCACTCTTGGAGAGGCAACAAAGCTTCTCGATAATATGATGATCAACTACTCTGAATGGCACACGAAAAGAGCTCCACAAGGTAAGAAGGTAAATTCTGTCGAAGAAACCTCTTCCTTGAATGATAAGATTGATGCTATTATGTCTATGCTTGTGAATGATAGGACTAATATTGATCCTAATAATGTTCCATTAGCTTCATTGGTTGCACAAGAAGAACATGTTGATGTAAACTTCATTAAAAATAATAATTTCAACAACAATGCTTACCGGAACAATTCTAGTAATAACTATAGGCCATATCCTTCTGCTAATGGTAATGGTTATGGTAATTCTTATGGGAATTCTTACAACAATAATAGGAGTGTACCCCCTGGACTTGAAGCCATGCTTAAAGAATTTATTAGTACACAAACTGCTTTTAACAAATCTGTTGAAGAAAAGCTTGGGAAAATTGATATACTTGCTTCTAAAGTTGATAGTCTTGCCTCTGATGTTGATCTTCTGAAATCGAAAGTTATGCCTAATAGGGATATTGAAAATAAAATTGTTACTACAGCAAATGCCATCCAAGTTAGAATTAATGAGAATATAAGATTGATGGCCGAATTGCGTGCTAGGTGGGATAGAGAAAAAAATGAAAAACTAGCTAAAGAGAAAAATGTAGCTAAAGTTTGGACTATTACCACCACAAGTAATGTTGATTCTTCACATGTTGCTGCACCTCCTACTATTAATGGTAAAATAATTGGTGTTGGCAATGTTTCTACTCCTAGTGCAAAGCGTACAAAACTGCCTGAAACTGCTAAAACTGCTGAAACTGCCTGTGATAAAACTGCTGAAATTTTCTCCAACATGGGGGATGATGATCCCATTGCTTTAGATTATAATGGTTTGAATTTTGATGATTGCCACATCTCTGAAGTTATAAAGTTCTTGCAAAAACTTGCTAAAAGTCCTAATGCTAGTGCTATAAATTTGGCTTTCACGCAACATATTACAAATGCTCTCATAAAAGCTAGAGAAGAGAAACTAGAGCGCGAAGCCTCTATTCCTAGAAAGCTAGAGGATGGTTGGGAGCCCATCATTAAGATGAAGGTTAAAGATTTTGATTGTAATGCTTTATGTGATCTTGGTGCAAGTATTTCCGTTATGCCTAAGAAAATCTATAATATGCTTGACTTGCCACCGCTGAAAAATTGTTATTTGGATGTTAATCTTGCTGATCATTCTACAAAGAAACCTTTGGGGAAATTGATAATGTTCATATTATGGTTAACAATAACCTTGTCCCCATTGATTTTGTTGTCTTGGATATTGAATGCAATGCATCTTGTCCCATTATATTGGGAAGACCTTTTCTTCGAACTGTTGGTGCTATCATTGATATGAAGGAAGGTAATATAAAATATCAATTTCCTCTCAAGAAAGGTATGGAACACTTCCCTAGAAAGAGAATGAAGTTACCTTTTGATTCTATTATTAGAACAAATTATGATGTTGACACTTCGTCTCTTGATAATACTTGATACACACTTTCTGCGCCTAGCTGAAAGGCGTTAAAGAAAAGCGCTTATGGGAGACAACCCATGGTTTTTACTACAGTACTTTGTTTTTATTTTGTGTCTTGGAAGTTGTTTACTACTGTAGCAACCTCTCCTTATCTTAGTTTAGTGTTTTATTGTGCCAAGTAAAGTCGTTGATAGTAAAGTTCATACTAGATTTGGATTACTGCGCAGAAACAGATTTCTTTGCTGTCACGAATCTGGGCTGTTTTCTCTGTAGGTAACTCAGAAAATTATGCCAATTTACGTGAGTGATCCTCAGATATGTACGCAACTTTCATTCAATTTGAGCATTTTCATTTGAGCAAGTCTGGTGCCTCGATAAAATTCGTCAATACAAACTTTTCTGTTTTGACAGATTCTGCCTTTATTTCGCATTGCCTCTTTTGCTATGTTGGATGAATTCCTTTGATCCATTAATGTCCAGTAGCTTTATGCAATGTCCAGAAGTGTTAAGAATGATTATGTCACCTCTGAACATGTTAATTTTTATTGTCCACTAACCCTCTAATGAGTTGTTCTAAGTTTGGTGTGGAGGAAGTTTTCAAGGATCAAGAGAGGAGTATGATGCAACATGATCAAGGAGAGTGAAAGCTCTAAGCTTGGGGATGCCCCGGTGGTTCACCCCTGCATATATCAAGAAGACTCAAGCGTCTAAGCTTGGGGATGCCCAAGGCATCCCCTTCTTCATCG